>NC_137456.1:203297752-205787752 GCF_964235325.1 Thermobia domestica | reverse complement strand
AATTATCTTTTATTACTAATATCTTACAGTATTACAAAAAAAAAATCCGTTAATACTATTTGTTTAGATAGTTTAAAAAAATGTTTTCTTTATTGTGGTTTTAATTTGATAGAGTTACTAATCTTAAGGAAAATCTCTAATAATGGAAAATATATATAAATAAATAAGTGAATAGATATACTTACAGCATACAGGATTTCACAGTAAGTGCATTTCCTACATATCATACAGATAGTAAAATCGACGTATCTTGCGATGAATTGAATACGTGACTCAATTGAAAATAAGCACAGAATGAACAGAATTCTATATGGGAAGGCAGATGGGAAAGCTCTTTTCATAGATGTAAAAGGTAGGAGACTAATGTAAAATTAATCTTAAGGAGTGGGTAACGACCATCATAATCTGATTAGTTTGGCACAGAATAGGATCAAGTGGCAAGTTTTTTGTTTTCTAAAGCAATGAATCGTTAGGATTCTTAATGCTTAGGGTGAGTTATTTATCCCATAAAAATGGAGAAGACGAGAAAATAAGCTGAGTGGATCGGAAAATAGAAAGTGTTGGAGAGAAATACAATATAGGGGACATTGGAAATCGGGAGGGTGCTTTCTCTCCAGGAGAGGAGCATGTACACATATGTAAACTTCAGCATTCATTTCTAGTTCAAGCTTTTTTCATCATACCAACGGAAAATTTATTGCCGTTAGTATGTGATTGGAATATTTTTATAATTGTGAGTTAAGGAAGTTTTGGTGCTATCATTCTTTAAATTTGCTCAGGTATGGTTAGCTTCCCATGGCAATTCCTAACTAACTACAATTTGGTTTTGTATGTATTATTATTGGAGTTACAGAATAGCAGGAGTACGCCTTTAACAAAGAAAACATTTTGAAGAAAGGAACAAGAGCAAAGTATTTATTTAAGAAAAAGATTTCCAAAATTAGTTTCGTATTTCAAGTGAATTCATATTATAATAAAGTAATACTTAAAAGAAAGACTGTAAATCAAATTTTACGGTTAAAAAAGAGAGAGAGAGAAAAAACAACACACATGCGTACTCTTGAATTCCTATGTGGTCATACCTTGAATCAATATTTTCAAGCTACTTTTGGTATAAACCTTTTAAAATTTCGTAGTATTATATTTTTAGTGATGTGATAGCACTTTTTCTTGTTTTAATTTTTTTAAAGAATGAAAACGAGAACCTGATAACTTCTATAGTTTCTATCGAAATGTACAGTTAATAGTGACAACACTGATGAAAATCAGTATCTACATTGCAGCAGTGTTAGTTCAAGTCATCGTTCATTCTCGTCACCGTAGCTTGAAAGTTAACAGGCTTTTAGATGTTGAAAAGGTAATGGATTTTGATGTATTGAACAATTTCCACTCGAAGTTACAAGTCGTAACACCAAATAATAATTAAGTTTATAAGAAATAATAATTAAATATATTATTTCTGTGCAATATATCAATTACTGTGTTTTTGAGGTATGCAATGTTTTATTATACCTCACCGGTTTATTGAAGTCTGTTTTCTAAAACTTTTTGTTTGTAAATATGAAATTTCAATATAATAATTGAATATGTGTTGTTAAATTATAGTGCTCGCAGAAATGTTACTGTACATATCAAAATATTTCCTTTATAAATTATGTAGCACTAATGCAAAGGTATTTAGAACCAAAGAAGTAATAAAATTATTTACAAACATACCTATATTATTTAAAATAAATCATTTCGAACACACATGTGTACAATGTGTTTTCCAGAATGGAGTAAATGCTAACATGTTCCCGCCCTTCACATGGCAAGAATAATACATATAAAACAAGAAGTTTGAATGTTGTAGAAATTCTCCTCTTTAAGAGGGAGAAGAAGTGAGCCACAGCGGCCGGAATATTGGTGTTCAATTTAACATGGGATCTCAATCATTTTTTTATGGAAATCATGGTTTCATTTCGTTGTTTCGCAAAAATGTCTCAATAGCTCACTCAATATGATGCATCTCATTTTAAAGGTGCACTTTGAACTCTGTGCGTGATATTTTCTTCTTATAAATACAGATAATTATAATCCAAATTGCCATAAGAAAATGATCAAAATTAGGGGGAAAAGTCTTCTGTTTTTTTACAGTAAGGAAAAGAGCTAAAAACTTCGGACTTTTTTGAGAATGGAGTACTATCTTTGTATTTGTGCGCTATTGTACTATTTTTTCGCTGTTTCCAAATACATCCATTACACAATCGATGAGAAATTATATCCTTCATCATTGAATCTACAGAATCAGAAATCAGATTTTTTCGTGTTCACGTACTTGGCCGTCTAACTGCTAGATGGCACTATAGTCAATCCTCATCCCACTTTCCTTCTCAGCAGGAGCCAGTCCTTTTGAAAACCTACTTTGAACTTCTTAACAGGGGCGGGAGGAAGGAAATCATTGTGAAGAATGGGAACTTCAAACACGAGGATTGGCAAAATTTATGACCTCTTTAATTGATGGCTTCTGTTTCAGCAGTACAGTGTATTTCTAGATGGTTTCTATGAGAAGTAATTTAGGAAGTCAACTTCTCGACAAAGATTTGTGAAGGAGAAGCCGAACCAAAGTCTTCGTTTATGTATTCCAAGAAAGAAATGAAAACTTCCTGCAGGACTGAGAATATACATGCAAGAGAAAAGATAAGATACATTATTACAATCTTTAGGGTAGATTAATCCCCGAAATATTCTTTCTTCACCTGTCAAAAAAATCAAGAATAATATAGAGCTCTTTCATCAGCTTCCATCGTACAATAAGAGAGACACACATATTATATACATCAAGGCCGGCCTTAGGTGGTGCGGGCCCCGATTGGGAACATTTTGTGGGGCACCGGGTTTATAACTAATTTGCACCAAGGTATGTAGAGCCTATATATATAGATATATATATAGGGTCTAACTCAAATGTCAATACAGACAGTGAATGAATTTTTAAAATATATGTATATATGTTTCGCCCTTGTGCTTCGCAATTTTTTAAGAAGGTTCTGTACCAGTATTTCATAGTTTTCATCTCTTACAAGTAATCTTATCGATGTCGAAATTTAGTTTCTTGACCAACTTGGCAGAGAAATGTAGAATATCAAGAAACGAGCGTAAGCAAAATTTAAAGTGCTTCTGTCCATAAAGATGGCTGCAGTGGCGAAAAACCTGACTGACCAGAACAAGCAATAACAATGCGTTTTAAATTTGAAAATTTCGTTTTATTTGTAAAACGGGTAAACGGATGAAAACCAAAACCACATTAACCGACACCGGGGGAAGTAACATCTATTTGAGGGTATGCTTATCATGGCTGCCATCTTGTATCTCACTTCTATTTTCTTTTTAATAGGAAGGCGGTGACATGTAATATATCAAATTGGGGTAGACTTTTACGAGAAATACAGTGGTGCAGTCTATGTTTCCATAAGTTTATATTTGTAAGACTTACTGAAATACACATTGATATAAATTAGTTGGTTCAAAGATTCCTTAACAGCTGTATCTTTTTGAAAACAATTGAAGTCAGGGAAATCTAATGTACGCTAGTGAGAACATCGTAGGTAGCTACTTATGAAAGGTATAATCAGCTTGAAATCGTCATCGACTGTAGACAAAATGAAATGGTAATGAGAGGATTACAAACTTCAAGGAACTGATTGCAGACGAATGACATATTTTTCGTTGGATTCTTCTAGTTAGAACACAAACCTTCATAAGCAGCCACCTATTCAGTATGCACAAGTATACATTCGCTTTTCCTGACTTCATTTTTCAAAAGAAAAATATTCCACGGGATTTTTCGCAGGAGAGGGCAAAGTTTGTGTTATGCTTTTGAATTTTTAATATAAATATAATAAGAGAAAGGATATGCAAAGAGCTCGCACTGAGGCTGATTTATTTGATACCATCTCGGTAGTATCACATGACGTAATCAGTAAAAACGCCAGGAACTTTTACTTAGTGGGGTGTTCAGAATAAAAAGGGTGTGCACCCAGAATAATGATATACATTTTTACACAAACTCAAAGAAAACAATATTTTTACGCCCAGGGATGCCTGTAAGGAAATTTAGGGGAGTGTTAAGGTGTGCAAGATACTCCCTAGACAAAATATCTATTTTTACAACAGAAGTTATAAACATAAAAAAAAAAAAAAAAAAAAACTAAAGAAACTACTGCAGCATTAAATTCAGAAAATATTTGCTTATGCCCGGAAACTTAATATAAACTATTCATTTACTTGTTAGGGAGATGCAATACCTTCCCTTGTGGAGTCCATGGATATACCTGTATTGTAATATGCTGTTGTGTGTACTTGATAACCGAGAGTAGCAGAACAGATTCACTTGACTGGGGGCCTCGCGAACATAATGGCATGTATTAGGAGCAAAATTTAGTCAGGGACCACAACACACTTGTTTGCTTTGAGCCTAATATACTGTTAAAACGATACTGGAGAGTAGATTAGACTGGACAGTAGAGTAGACGACTCTAGCGCGGGGCCCGATTGGGAGCAATCGGTCTAAGGCCGGCCTTGATATATATATATATATATATATATATATATATATAGTGGCGGATCCAGGATATGATCAAGGGAGGAGCTAAACCATAGTTTGCCTCTTTATCCAGAGTAAACAGAATTGAAGCCCATTTTATCCAGTGTATACCTGAGCGTCAAGAGGGGGGGGGGGGGCTATAGCCTCTATAGCCACTCTTGGATCCGCGCCTGTATATGTATACTATTTACAGTGCCGGATTTACGTATAAGATAAACAAGCTATAGCTTAGGGCCCCGCTCTCTTGGGGGCTCCAAAATCTAAAGAAAAACTGGATATACATTTCTACAATAGAAGAAAATTTAAAAAAAATAAATTAAATTTAAATATACGTAGCAACAGTGCTTCCTACTGTGTAGCCTACATTCATGGGGCTCCATGTAATTAATGGGGCTCTTTCTGCTAGTCTGGTTCGTAAATTATCTCTAGTTTCTTTATTTCTGTATGTAGGGTGCCTATGTTCATCTGGACACAAAGGGCCCCATTACCTTAAACAAATAAAACACAGTTCTGACCAGAGCAGAATGAAATATATTAAAAACTATACTTACAAGTGTTACAGTTTCAAGGACCTAACGTCCTCTTCATCAGACACCATCAGTGTTGGTGTCTGATGAAGAGGACGTTAGGTCCTTGAAACTGTAACACTTGTAAGTATAGTTTTTAATATATTTCATTCTGCTCTGGTCAGAACTGTGTTTTATTTGTTAAGCTACTTATCCAGAGCCATGGAGTTTGTTCATTACCTTAAACAGCTTGGGGCTCCACTAAACCTAAATCCGACTCTGACTATCTATTTATGCATGTTTGCTCTCTCTCTTTCAAAGAAGTGTTTCTTTGATATTGCTTCCAATTCTGGCAGGTTTTACCAAGGAGGAAGAGTCCTTACTCATTCCAGGCATTCAAACTAGGGACTGGACTACTCGCTTCCAACATTCCGTCCCGCATGTATCCCGGTCTGAATCAATTGTCTAAAGCCCATAAAACATTCAAATTCAAATGTAGATGTTGCCCATCAGTGTCGACACCTAAATATTTCTCAATCAATGGTAGGGGTGTTTGGTACCCTCAATCTGTCTCCCTCTTATTAGCGGAGAAACACACTATATTCGGTAGTAATTCTTAAAAAAAAAAAGAAAAAAAAAGTGCTCTTTTATGTATGTATTTATTTATTTATTTATTTGCCTGTTTTGCATACAAATGAGAGTATTCTCGAGCACGCATACAGTTGTCAAAATTACAAAATAATTACATATATGGTATAGAAAAAAACTTAGATAAAATAATACATACACAACTATGACTTTTATAAGCTTATACAATCATAATATAATTAACAAAGGAAAAAAACATCTATACATTATCTTCAAAAAACTCATTTACCGAGTAGTAACATTTATCTACTAAGAACTCGTGAAGATCCGATTTAAACATAGAATATGATTTGTTTTGTTTTAGAAAGTCAGGTAACTTATTGAAAATTTTTGTACAGTTAATATATACACTTTTTTGAAAAAACGAGAAATTTTGGGGTATAACATGCAAATTATTAACGAATCGAGTATTGTATTTATGGACGTTACTGTTTTCAATAAATAAGTGTTTGTTACTTACGGTAAACAAGATAACTTTATATAGATACGCACAAGGTAATGGTAATATTTTTTTGTCCTCGAAAGATGGGCTTGCAAGAAGATTTTGGTGACAATCCAAACACAACCCTTAGTGCTTTCTTTTGTAAGCGAAACGTGCTAATACATTCAGTAGAATAACCCCAAAAAATAATACCGTAAGTTATTAAAGAATGGAATTTTGCATAGTACACCGAAACTAAGGCCTCTGTTGTGACATTACCTCTTAGTCTACGGAGGCCGAAACAAATACTACTTAATTTTTTGTTGAGTTGAGAAATATGCTCATTCCAAGTTAGTTTCGAACTTATGGTGACACCAAGAAATTTAGTTGAAATAGAAAAGTCGACTTTTTTGTTATTTACCATTACGTAAGGAATAAATTTATTTTGAAGAGGATAATAAAAATTTAGCAAGGAAGTTTTATCATTGTTTAGAACTAACTTATTGTTACTTAACCAGTTACTTAATCGTGAAAACGCAGTGTTTAGATTATATTCAATATCATGTCGTGAGTTACCTGTAATAATAACATTGGTGTCATCAGCAAATAAAACACATTTATTAGGCAACATTTCATATGTCAAATCATTGATGTAAATAAGAAAGAACAATGGACCAAGCACTGATCCTTGAGGTACACCAGTTAGTATTGTACCTTTATAACTACTAAACTTACGCATTTCGCCATTATTTTCGTTCGTAATTTGAACTATCTGATACCTATCCTTCAAGTAAGACTCGATCCATTTATTGGCAGTTCCTCTTATACCATAAAAGCTTAATTTTTTGAGTAAGAGATCATGATTTACAGTGTCAAATGCTTTAGTAAGATCAACAAAGAGCCCAATTGCCCATTTTTTATTATTTATTGCATGCATAACAGTACTAAGAAAATCGAAAATCGCAGAATCAGTAGATTTGCCAGTTAAAAACCCATGTTGAGATAATGATAATAGAATATTGGAACGTAAGTAATTCCTTATCCTATTTGACATTACCGTCTCAAAAATTTTTGAAAATACAGATAAAACTGAGATAGGGCGATAATTCTTAATATCGTAACGACTGCCTTTTTTGAACAAGGGAATCACTTTAGCCACTTTTAACCGTTGTGGGAAAATGTCTGATTGAAGGGAAAAATTTATTACATGAGTCAGGTGAGGAGCAATTATCGAAGCAGATTGTTTTATAATAGTGGACGGTACTTCATCAAGACCTGCAGAACTGCTATTTCTCATCTTTCCTATAATTGCTAATATTTCATCAATAGTTACCGGGGTAACAAAAATACATTTTGGATAAGAAGGCATATTTGAAGAACCACTTGTACCAGCTTGGTGGGATAGAGCACCAAGAGCTACCTGAGGAGAAGTTATAAAATAATTATTACATTTATTTGCAATTTCAGCAGGGTTTGTAATTCTTTTATTGTCAAAAATGACGTGATTCAAATTAGCAATATTACCATTCTTTGTATGTAGTCCTACCGACTGGTGAATAATATTCCACATAGTTTTAATTTTATTTCTGGAGTTATTAATCATTTTCGAATTATGCATTCGCTTTGCTGTCTTAATAACTTTCTTATATGTTATCTTATATTTTTTAACGTAATTTCTGAATACATCAGAAACATTTGTATCATTAAGCAGTTTAGCATACTTAATTAAATTTCGTTTGGAATTACGAATACCAGTTGTAATCCAACTCTTCTTAATTTTATTACATTTACTAATTGGCATGAGAGGAAAAGCTACATTAAAACAGTGCAAGTATACATCTAAGAAGGAGTTAAATTTTTCGTCCATAGTGGAAGCTGAATAGATTCCATCCCATGTCTCAAGAGCCAACAAATAACAAAAGTAACTAATGTTACTCGGTGAAAATAACCTTTTTTCAATTCTGGTAGTATTTTGCAACACTGGTAAGTTAGTTGATGGAAGCAATAAGCTAACTAATTGCGCATCATGATCTGAATAACCTGGGTTGAATATTTCAAGTTTGTGGTTATGACACTCTGCTTACTATTACTTGATCAAGTGCTGATTTTCCAAATCTGGTAGGCGTATTAACAATGTATGTAGTAACGCATAGGAAACTAAATTTTAATATACCCTAGTAGTATAGAAACGCATCATACGGTACCTTACCAAAATAAACACCCTATGCCAAGGATAGAAACATTAACAATAATAAAAAAGATAATAATAAACATTTTAAAGAAATTCTTTCATTAATCAAGTCGCATTTAAAAGTAAAAAACAATTTTGTTTATGCATGACTAAAAAAAAAATTAGATGCACCCTAACATAGGCTTAAAGTTACTTTATAAATTCTTAAAATGACGCGCCCCATTCTTTTTATTTAGTCTTGCATAAACAAAATTATATTTAACTTTTTAGTGCGAATTCATTAACAAAAGAATGTCTTTAAAAGGTCAATTTATACGAACACTTATTCAATGTTTGAAACAAACACCTGTTATGTCATTGTACACTCATGTCCAAAATGATTGTCGCATATCTATAACTGTCTTCTTGTAAGAGTATAATGTATTAATGATTTTGCTGGGCACTTTTAATACTGATACTATGTGTACAATTGGGAAATGTATATATGGTAAATTTCATAGGAAAATATTTATAAATACGAAAATTAGAATGAGTAAAACAAAATGTTGCTAAATGGACTCAAAAGTTTTATTTTCGTTTTATTGTTCTTATTTACTGCTCGTTTGACATGAAATTTGCCACATACATGTCATTGCCGATTGTACACATACTAATATTATAAGAAATACCGGATGAATTCGTTATCAAATTATATTCCTACAACAACATATTTATAGATATGCGACAATAATTTTGGACATGTGTGTATTTTCCTGAAGAAGGTGACACATCTTTTAATTATATTGTTAATGAAGTGATCTATTTCCCCAAATAAAAACCAACACCAAGCAGGACATATGCTCCCTCCTGTCCTTCTAAGCCGGTCCCCAAGGCTGAATGTAACATTGTGGCCCTTTCCTGTTGTGATAGGAAAAACTCAGGATTGTCGGCCACTGGTATCGAATGTGAAAGTGAGAGGGTAAATCCTGTGGTTATATTTTGAAAATAATAATAATAATAATAATAATAATAATAATAATAATAATAATAATAATAATAATAATAATAATAATAAGGAAATGGATTCCACTAATAAAAAGAGTCACATTGTCAGTACATTTCAGATCTTTGCCTGGGTTTTCTGCCTTTCAATTCCAAGTTTTTTTAAACCACGAAGGCTCTAAATAAATTAGAATATCGACTCTCCCGTGTTTTTTAAAATTTTTATTATTATTATTATTTTTAAATATTGGCATGGTTCTTCATTTTATATCAGACTCTTCCCGCACTATTCTGTTATTTACCATAGGTAGAATCCTTTGAGAAAGAGACAGGCGACAAGTGCTTTAGTTCTCTATGGTATGTTTGTGATCGTTGTAGATATTTGAGTGGCTCTCTAGACACGGAGCTGAGGGCTGATATTATGTTGGTCCCTCTTTATTTTTTCTTCAGTTCTGTTTCTCTTTTAGCCAAAACAAGGAATTTCACTCTTCTGTCTCATTTGCAGCCGTAACCACCCCCCTCCTGCGCTGTCCAACTTTGACCACATGCAGGGGAAAAGAAGGAAAAGGAGGGGTGTCATTTGCTTTGACGGCATTTCAGCAACAACCCCATCTGTTGCCAAAATAAGGAAACACTTTGTACTGCGAGGAGAAACTGAGGACATATCTTCGATTTGTCAAGGTCACTTGAGTCCCGCCGACTCTTAAAAGAAAAATGTTGATAAATGCTGTAATACGTATTTCCTTATTTTTAATTAAGAATTTTATATACCGAATTTCATAACCTGAAATTAAGAGAATCCTTGCATTGTTTACTTTCTGAATAAAGAATAGGAAATTTCAATATTATAGAAATAACCCCTTAGGAGTGGAATTTTCAAAAGCGATGAAACGCATATGTTCTTATTTTTAATATGAGTTTATATACCGAATTTCACGTCTCCAACTCAAACGAAGTCTCAGATTGGGAATTTTTGAATAAACGAACAAAAATTTGGATTTTAAAGACATTGTTCCCTCTCCTCCCGTGTAACGTGGGTTCCTGTCACCACGGCATGGCGCGTCCTCAGGTTGCGGATCGAGGGGAAGGCCTCTAGATATAGAGGTTAGCTGCGAATATACTGAATAAGCAGTCGCGGACAGACGAGTAGGAGTGGTCCTCCAGCTTGGGGGTTTGGGTAAGGCTAACAACCTCATCCTGTAAATAAAAAGAAAGAAAGAAAAAAGGAACTTGTTCAGAAACATTCACAAAAACCTCGGACAAGGTCTGATAACTTGGCACGACCTCAGCAGAAGAAAATAGACATGAGATTTGGAACATGGAATATTAGAAATCTTTATAGGGTAGACGCGTTAAAATCCGTAACGAGTGAGTTAGAGAAATACAGGATGGACGTAGTAGGAGTTCAGGAAGTTAGGTAGGAAGGAAATGGATCTGTTAATTCTAAAAATTTTACATTCTTTTACGGGAAAGGAAATAAAAACCACTAATTAGGAACAGGGTTTTTCGTTCACAAACGAATATTACCAGCAATTAAGCGAGTTGAATTCGTTACTGACAGACTTTCTTTTATTACTCTTAAGGGTTGGTGGTGTGATATTATTATTTTAAATGAACATGCCCCAACAGAAGATAAGGATGAAGATATGAAAGACAGTTTTTACGAAGAAGTGGAACGGATATTTGACCAACTCCCGCGATACCATATGAAAATTCTATTAGGGGATTTCAATGCGAAGGTAGGACGAGAGGATATTTTCAAACCGATTATAGGGAACGAAAGTCTGCATAAGCAAAGTAATGACAACGGTGTTAGGCTCGTAAACTTTGCAACATCCAAAAATCTATTCGTGAAGAGTACAAAATTCCTACATCGCGACGTTCATAAATACACATGGACCTCACCAGACGGAAAAACACATAATCAAATTGATCACGTTTCAGTAGATAGAAGAAGGCAATCTAGCATAATTGATGTCCGGTCGTTTAGAGGGACTGATTGTGACACTAATCACTACCTGGTAGCAGTGATATTAAGAGAGAGATTATCGTTGAGTAAAAGAAATATTCAATGTCCGAAAACGGAGAGATTTAATTTAAAAAAAGAAGAGAGCCAGGTAAGAGAGGAATACAAGATTGAAGTTTCGAATAGATCTATGCTTTAGAAGATTCAGAATGCACTAGTGTTGAGGACACTTGGATTGAAATTAGAGATATTATTAAAATTTCAGCAAAAGAAAAATTGGGACACGCGGAAATACATAGGAACAAACCATGGTTCGACCAGGAATGCATTAAACTAGCAGAGAAGAGAAAACAGGCAAAATTACGTTGGCTACAAAATCCAAATGAAATAACTACACAAAATTTCGTAGACATCAGGCGGTAAACTTCTAAGACTTTTAGAACAAAGAAACGCGATTTTTTGAAAGCTAAAATTAAGGAACTTGAAGATAATAATAAAAATAAAAACATTCGAGATATGTATAAGGGGATCAACGAATTTAAGAAAGGCTATCAACCTCGTGCTTATATATTAAAGAAAACTGACGGTACAGTTCTCACTGATGTGGATAACATCTTAAATAGATGGAAAGATTTCTTGGACGATTTTCTGAACACGCAGCAAAAAACTAATGAGCGTGGAGAAAGGGAGATACACACCGCAGGACCGTATATTCCAGAACCTAACCGAATAGAAATAGAAACCGCTATAAAGAAATTAATGAAACACAAATCTCCTGGTGTAGACGAAATTCCGGCTAAGTTAATTTTAGCTGGAGGCGAAAAATTATGGAACAAGTTACACAAACTCATTCTTATCTGGAACAAGGAAGAATTACCACAAGAGTGGAAAGAATCAATCATTGTTCCAATTCACAAGAAAGGCGACAAAACTGTCTGTAATAATTATCGAGGCATTTCTCTTCTGTCAACTTCCTATAAAATCCTTTCAAATATTCTATTAGCAAGATTGACCCCATACGCAGATGAAATTATTGGAGATTATCAGTGCGGATTTAGACGAAATCGATCAACTATCGACCAAATATTTACCATTCGCCAAATACTCTAAAAGAAGTGGGAATACAATACCCCGGTATATCAACTATTTATTGATTTTAGAAAGGCTTACGACTCGGTTAGGAGACAAACATACAACGTTCTTACAAAACTTGGAATACCAAGAAAGCTAATTAGATTAATTAAAAAATGTTTAAATGAATCCCAAAGTTAAGTCCGGGTAGGAAAATTTTTGTCCACAAAGTTTCACGTCGAAAATGGCCTGAAACAAGGAGATGCGTTGTCACCATTATTATTCAGCTTTGTCCTGGAATACGCTTTAAGGAAAATCAAAGATAGCAACCAGGGCCTAGAGT
Source organism: Thermobia domestica (assembly GCF_964235325.1). NCBI lineage: Eukaryota > Metazoa > Arthropoda > Insecta > Zygentoma > Lepismatidae > Thermobia > Thermobia domestica. The sequence continues at coordinate 205,775,040 of NC_137456.1, read as the reverse complement.
TGAAAGGTATTCACCAGGTTATGGCATATGCTGATTATGTAAATTTAATAGGGGATGACAGGAGAACAATAGAAAGAAATGTAGAGATCTCATTAAACGTTTGCAGGGACATGGGTTTAGAAGTAAATGCAGAGAAAACTAAATACATGGAAGTGTGTTGGGACCGTAATACAGCAAATTATGGATGCGTTAAAATATTAAATAATTCTTTTGTTAAAGTGGGTACTTTCAAATATCTAGGATCAATATTAACAGACGAAAATCATATTCACGAAGAAATTAAATGTCGACTAAAAGCAGGGAATTCATGTTATTATTCAGTTCAAAATCTCTTGTTGTCGCGAATTCTAACGAAGGATTTGAAGCTTAAAATGTATAAAACGATAATCGTACCTGTTGTTCTATATGGTTGCGAAACATGGTCGCTTACTCTGAAAGAAGAAGATAGACTGAAAGTGTTTGAGAACAAGATCTTGAGACGAATATTCGGACCCAAGAGGAACGGGAATGGGGAATAACGGAGACTTCACAAAGAGGAACTATATAATTTATACGGTTTTCCAAACATTGTTAGGGTCATCAAGTCTAGGAGGCTTAGCTGGGCAGGTCATATAGCTAGGATAGAAGAAAATAGAAACGCTTTCAAAGTCTTGACTGGGAGACCAATCGGAAAACGACCATTCGGAAGACCTAGGCGCAGATGGGAGGACAATATTAAGATGGATCTTGCAGAGGTAGGAATACAAAGTAGAAACTGCATCCAGTTGGCTAAGGATAGAAATCAGTGGAGAGCTTTTGTGAACGCGGCATTGAACCTCCGGGTTCCATAAGCCATAGAGTTAGTTAGTTAGTTAGTTAGCTCCCTCTCCTACAATATCTGTGCACAATTTCTTTCACTTCGGTCCACTTGTATTTGCCTTTCAGGCGTCAACTTTCAAAATTTTGGGTGGAGGCTTTTGCCCCCTGAAATCGTTTTTCCGCATTAAATAAAAAAACACGTATTCGTGTTTTTTATGTGTAGTATCTACCTGCCAAATTTATCAAAATCGGAGTGTTACACTTGGGAAGTGTTACTTAGCTTTTTTTAGTGCTGTCGAATTTTTGTGACATTTGCGGTTTTCGTTTTTTTGAGAAAACCGTTGCCGTTTTCAAAACCGAAACCGTAAAAGTGGTTTTTGAAACCGAAACAGCAAAAGCGGTTTTCGAAACCGAAACAGCAAAAGCGGATTTCCAAACGAAAACCGCAAAAGCTCTTTTCGAAAGTGAAAGCCGCCAGAAACCATGTTTGCGTTTTTATAAGAAACCATGGTTGTCCTTTTCAAAGCAGAAACAATATTTACTGTTTTTAATTACACCTTTTAAGAATTATGAAAGCATCTATCAATCGAGACAATTTTATTGATTTATATGTGTGTTTTAGCTTTCTTTTTATTTGCTCCAAGTCTATTATGGTAATATCTGAAGCACTGTGCGAAAGCGATAGTTCGATGGTTGCACAGGTTACAATTAAATTAGGGTTGCCTTATTTTAAAATCGGAAAAGTGGGGGTTCTAAATTGTAAGTACTGATGTGAACTTTTGTGTTACAAATACTAACCTGGGATCCTTCGCACTTTTTTTTTTTTAGTTATTTCCTTGATGACACTTCCAATGTACTTTTCTGCTACAAGGAAGCAAACTGGACCAAACATGATTTTTATATATTTTGTAAATTAGACCACGAGAAATACGAATCTGAAGGATTTTTAACATTTCGAATGTCAGAACTCGAGATATTTGAACATAAAATGACCATGGAAGCAAACTCGAACCCACCTCATTTTTATATATTTTGTAAAGTAGACCACGAGGAACACAAATCTGAAGGAATTTTGACATTCTGAATTTCGGAACTCGAGATATTCGAACATAAAGTGACCACGGAAGCAAACTGGACCCGAACTGATTTTTTATATATTTTGTAAACTAGACTACGAGGAACACGAATCTGAAGCAATTTTGACATTCCGAACTTCGGAACTCGAGATATTCGAACATAAAGTCACTACTGAAGCAAAAACGACCCCATTTCATTTTTATATATTCTGTAAAATAGACCAAAATGAGCAATAATCTGAAGGAATTTTGACATTCCGACTTCCCGAACTCGAGATACTAGAACTTATACATTATTGCATAGTATGTATAAAAGTAACGAAGAAAGTTCTGTCGCTTTTTGACTTATCACCTTAGAGCATCGATATGTTACCTAAGACGTACCTGGAAGATCAAAAATAGTACCCATGAGTATCAACGACCTTCTGCCAACGTTTGGGATGGGCATGGATTCTTTCGCGGTACAACTTGGTTTGCCGCGTAGCGAAGAAGGTACCAAGTGAATTTTCCAGCTCTACTACGGAGTTGAACTGGAGTCCTCTAAGGTAAGTGTCCAAAGAATGGAACAGATGATAATCGGAAGGTGCAATGTCCGGGGAGTATGGCAGATGCAATAGTGTTTCCCATCCAACTCGTAGGATGGTGTCCCGGGTCATTCTAGCCATGTGGGGCTTAGCGTTATCCCGTGACGATTGAACCTCTTAGCGATTGAGAAGTGCTGGCTCCAGGGTTTTGAGTTTTTCTTGAACATGGCTCCACTGCTGATAGTATACAGTTGCATTGATGTTTTGCTCTGACCAGCCGGTAGCACTTCCCGATGCACGATGTCGCGAGCAGTTCACCAAACATACAGGAGGACTTTCTGCTGCATTACTGGTTTCAGTTGTTTTGGAATCGGTTCATGGGATTTTAACCAATGATGACGACGCCGTGGAGCTTTGTACAGGACCCACTTCTCACCACATGTCAACATCCTGTCCGGAAATGGCTCTTTCCTCAGACGAAACAGCAAAGAAACACAGGTATCTGCTCGCGTAGCCTTCTGGCTTGGAGTCAAATCATGTGGGACCCATAGACCCAAGTTGATGGAGGTGTTGCTGAATGGTTTCTCCACTCACATTGGATGTTAACCCCAGTTCCTCACATGTCTGACCACTGTTCGCCCCAATTGCTACCTAAAGATCTTCATTTTGTACATGTGTTGGCAGGGGTGTAGCCACGGGAGGCCCCATCGGAGCCAGGCCCCCCAAATGATTTCCTGGCCCCCCCAAATGACCAGCTTTTAGAACATCATTGTAAGATCACCTCGCTTCAGTCATTTAAAATAAAGTTTATGTAGCTATATAATTAATAATTCATGGTAAAATAGTGTTAAAAATACTATTTTACCATATCAATCTAATAGTAGTATGGTATCTCTTCCTTATACTGATCGGAAAATATCATGGTATACTTTTTTTGTGACAGCACATTACACAATGAACTGCGATTTATGTATATTTGACAGTTTGAAGACAAAAAAGGACCATAAATACTACCATAAAACAATGCTACTAAATTAATTTGTAAGTACATTATAATTTTTATATGCTGGAAGTAGTGTTGTAAAAAAACGGTTTTTTTCTGTGAAGTTTTTTCAATAAAAAACACCGTTATTTTTCACGTTTTTTTTCAAATGTCTGTTTTTTTTTCTGACAACTATTATTTATTGATTTATGTTGCTAATTATTGAAATAATCAACAGAACTTGAGTCGAAGCCCTCGTAACTTACAGATCGTTTGTTTAACTTTGTACCTATACGAGCAAAATTGTGTAATTATTTCTTCCGGACCCAGGTCATTTTTGGCGTTTTCCTATATTTTCAGTAAGTGACTTATTGCTCAGAAACCATTCATTCGATTGCTATGGTTAAGGCCTTGTTTTTTTTAGAAAATGGATGTGGCTATTTTTTGGTGTAAGTTGTATTGCAGTGTTGCTAACGGGTGGGAAATTATTGAGGGAAATGTAGGGGTGAAAATTTACAAAAAAAATCCCTAACCGAATTTCAATTTTTTTTGTATCTAGCACCACTGCTGCTATATGGGTTCCAGTCACCTAAAAAATTCTTTGGTGTGTTGACAAGGTACAATGAAATCCTGAAGTCGCTGGCTTCCATTCAAAGAGGGAAAGAAAAAATTCTCTGTCATCATACACATGAAATTTTGATACTTTTTGCGCCTCAGAAGCAAAAATCAACAGATATGCCGGGGATACAGCTTCTCTAACTAACCTATTGAAACTTTTTATGGTGTTCTGTGTAGGCCAAAGAGGAAGCTTTCAGGTAGCAGTACGTTTGTTTCAAAGTAGCCAGTAAGAGGCTAATTATAAAAGGAAATTTTCCGAATTTTTCACCTAAAATCGGAAATTAATTGTTTTGGCTGGAAACACTGCCATCAGACAGACAAAAACTGTCCGAAAGTAAACCTTAGTATTCAAGAATATATCCTACAAGTATCATGGCGATATCTGACAAAGTAAGCATGGTATTAAAAAAATATCTCAATCTACCTCAGAAATTCCCCATTTTCTTACCATTTCCAGAACATGGTTTATTGTAAACAAGAGCGTCATTTCAGACTTCGTTTGAGGGGGGCAAAAGCACGACAGACATAAGACTTTCCGGTTTTGTACTAGTATATTAGTAGACAATTGATTAAAGTATATGTATTCCTCAAACTCTTGGGGGGGCAATTGCCCCTCCTGCCCTCCATAAATGGCGCCCCTGCTTTAGAATACAGTGTTTGAAACACTGTTCTTTCGTATTTCTTCCGTAACAAAAGGAGCTCTCTGTCCAAATTTTACGTTTCTAGCTGTAGTAGTAGTATAACCTGGATGATGATAAGTGGATCACTTTTATATATATACGTATATATATATATATATATATATATATATATATATATATATATATATATATATATATATATATATAAGAGTGATCCACTTTCTTATGTATTCTTTTCACTGCTTTTATAAGATACCATAAGTAAATTTTTCGCTTTTGTTCATAGAAAGACGTTTTACTGTACAGAAATAAAATCCGATAAACTGGTGTCTTTTATAAGAAATTGAATATTATTTTGCAACAAGTGTCTGTTCATTGCCAGGTATTCACAATAGAAGTTACAAAATTTACACAGCATTTAGCAAAAGGATGAAAAATAATATTTTGGATTTGATATTAAATGTTTGAATAAATGTAAATTGCACAATTAGGTGTAAATAACAGTTATTGAATATTGGAGGAATTTAGAACAATTTAGTCACGTTTCTCTCCTTAAATTAAGGAAAAGAGAAAAATTCTGTATCTTGCATTAAGATATAAACGAAAAGGAAATTAATATATGCCCGAAGTTAGATTTTAATCCTTTACCTTACGTATGCAGAGTTGCCAAGGCAGAAGAACACGAATAGAATAGCCATTTCCGTCCCTTTGTGTTCGAAAAGTTATTTCAAACATTAAATTAGGGAACGTACTGAAACTATTGAAAATTAGGATTCATAATGCCACGTAAACAAGAGCTTTACTGCATAAATTTTTAATTGCATATTTAATGTTACTCAAACATAGCACGGGGGCCGCTGCGGCTAAGTGGTAGAGAGTTCACCTCTGGTGCATGAGATCCTTGGTTCGATCCCAGCTCGCGCCAAGTGAACGTTGTGGTGGACAAATACCATGTGTGTGGGTTTTCTCGGGATTCTTCCGTTTCCTCCTACTTTCTTCATTCCACCATTTCATTCATTTCTCATCACCACCGTCTTCTTTAGCCTAGCCGGCATAACTGTGGAACGTAAAACTTTAAGATTTCATTTTCATTTCATTTTTCAAATAGAGCACATTCTAATTTGTTACATGTACATTCATGTCCAATGTTATTGTCGCATATATATAACTGTCTTCTTGTAATATAATATAATTTGATAATGATTTTGCAGGGTACTTTTAATACTGTTTCAATGTGTAGAATCAGGAAATGTATATTTGTGGTAAATTTCATAGGAAAGGAATTATAGATACGAAAATTATAATGAATAAACTAAAATGTTGCTAAATGGACAAGAAAATTTTATTTTAGTTTTATTCTAATGTACTGCTCTTTTGACATGAAATTTGCCACATACATGTTTTTGCCGATTATACACATACTAACATGTTATGAAATTATATTCCTAGAACAACATATTTATAGACATGCGACAATAATTTTGGACATGAGTGTACATGTAGAGTTCAGAGAATTATAATTCAATACTTGTCATGAAATAGTCAGTTTCTAAAAAATGTGACTAATGAGTTGAAGATGAAAGGTTTCGTACATTTGCAAGCATTTCTTCGATTGAGAACTCCTTGCTAGCTGAAGAAAGAGAATAAGAACATCGTTTTATAAATGAGAAACTGGTTTGGCTGCTTTTAGACAGTTCGTGTGTTTGAGTGTCTTCTCGCTGACGATTTTGTGTAGCCCTCTTTCCCAATGCTTCACCATTGTGCTGTTCCACCTTGGCAGTTGACTGCACTTCATTTGACCTTCAGTTGGTGTCATACGCCAAGCAGTACATCAGTCCCTAGCAATTGGGAGCGTTGCTCGAACAGTACCCCTTTTAATGTGTTCTATACGAAGGTGCTATGGGTGGGAATTTTGTTGGCTTTGCACTTCTCACAGACGATCCAATCTCAGAATTCAGTCTGCATCGCCTGTGCTCAGTATTTACTGCTAACTAACTGCAATTAAGCTTGCCCTCAACCATGCGCTCACGTTTCCGTTACATCGTGTGCTGATTTGCTGATTTGCACAGACTCAGAACGTTGTTATGAGCCTTCAGCCCTCGTTTAAGACGTTCTAATGAGATGTCATCAGCTACAGCTACAGCAACAGGGTTATGTCTTCTTTGTCTGCTGTCTTCTTTGTCTGCTGGATGCCGAATTCTGTCAACATTTTGGGAAACGAACATGCTGACACAACTTCCAAGAACGCCACCTTAATTGGGAAATCATTGTCTTCCTCGTTCCTACGTCTGTAGCTATTTTAAGACTTAATGCCCTCTCATTGGCAAGCAGATTGGAACCAAGCAAACGAAAATAGCTTTCACGCAGTTAAGTCATTCCTGGGAGATTAGCAAACATTATCTCGTTTTAGTCGTAGAGATTAACTGCTCCTTGCACGTTTGCATATCAGACACTCTTCTTTGACAAATAATTGATTGTTGCATGCGTTTTACCGTCTGTGTTGTGAAGAATGTATTGTTCCACTGAGTATTCAGCACATTCTTGCCAATGAATACTCAGATCTCAGAGAAGTATAGGACTCTAACATACAATTAATCGAGTCTTGGGGGATGATTTAGGTAGTGTTGCTCGTGTTCTTTCGTTCATTCGTGCTACAGACTTGAGTGTTATTCATGTTTTCACTGCTTACTTTTTTATTTTCTTATTTCGTTTTATTGTTTCTTCCATATATTGCCGTTGTTGTTTGTTTTATTTCTTTCAATATAATTGTTTTATCGTCTCCAATTATTTTTTTATTTTGTTTTAATACTTTATTCTTTATTGTGCAGCATTCTTTCTTAAACCGTATATTTTGGGAGTCCATATTATTTGGTTAGTTCTTTTTATCGTGACGGGGACAAATGGTCACGCTGTGACGTTCCTAATATTCCTCCTCAATTAATCAATTGCTTATAGACAATTACCATTGTTTTTCTCTAGCATTGTGTCTCAGAGGAGCAGGAAAGGCGAATTTTCATTTGGAGAAATACGGTTGATAGTGAATTGAAAACCATAGCAGGGAGGAAAACTTCATAAACGAAGACTCTTTCTGTTCTATTTCGGCTTGCACTAATTTAATTATTAATTTTATGGTTACAATTGTATGATTTTGGGCAAATTTGAAGGAAACAGCGAACTAACTCATTTAGTGCAACTCATACTATCATTCATTCGTGCATGATGCATCTCTACAATAAATACGTCCACAAATAACAGTATCAGGTTGTCTAAAAACTGTTGTGCCTTTAGAGGCCAAAATTGAGAATATATTTATTGTGACATGAAAATAATATTATGAAACTACATATAAACCATTTTGTTTAATGACCTTGTGCCGTTTTACCAGCAACGCCATGATCCTGTTACTATATAACTTCTGTAATTTCTGGTAAATAAAGAAAGAGTAACACGTGGTTTTCATAGGCATCTCTTGAAACCAACTAAATACCATTCAGGGAGTTCTACAAAGACCGAAACAAATTATCTGATGGTGCGAAATTCGGACTATACGTGAATGGATTAAAGCCTCTCAGTCAATTCTCTTAATTTCTGACGGGTCGTTAAAGATATATGCGATCTGGCGTTGTCAACGTGGTATACAACATCCTTTCTGTTGACCGGTTCCGACCGTTTCTTATGAGTTGCTAGATGCTCTCGCGCTAATTGTCGACATTACAGGCGGTAGCAGCTCGTGATGCATGGTGCCCTTTCAATCCTACAAAATGCACAGCATAACCTTCCTAGACATTAGTGCGAGCCATGTTACAGACTGGAGCTTTTCTTGCTTCGACCACGATCTTCTTTACACATTGCTGTTGTAACTTGTACACATTTCATCACTTATGATCAACCGCTTCAGAAATGGACCGCTGATATAATATATATGGTAAATGTTTATTTTTGCATAATGTCTTGCTGAAAGGGGGGAGGGTTAAAACGCGGAAATCCCTTTCCGTATCCTACTCATCATCTTGAATCTTGCGAACGTATAGTTCGCAGGAGGCACCAGGTCAAGAGGGTACCAAATTGGAAAATGAATTTTGTGTTTTAAATGTGAATATTTATTAGAGAAAATGTTATGATGAACAATTTTCCAAATAGCTTCAAATAAATATTATACAGACTGAGATAGAGGTCAGCTACATCAAAAGCAAAAGTCGAATCTTCGTGTGGTTGGCTGTAAAACACCCCTTTACAATTGAAATGCACTCGTACGTCAATTGACACAGAAGGTCACACTCACAAGTGATGTTAGGTTGAGGAAAATTTCGCACGGCGCAAGGAGATTTTGGAAAGATTTGTTTAAAAGAGGGCGAATATGAGATAAAATGTGGGGAAATTTAGCTTTTCAATAGACTTATATTAAACACTATGGCAGTACAACTAAAGACAGCGGTATTCTTTCCACAATCACACCATATGCACAAAATACAAATATAACATTCTTCAGTCCTCTCCCAACAAGGCTTCGGCGACCTTGCTAGAGAATATATTGCCAAATATGTCTGAAATGGGAATGGATCAACAAACAAGGAAGTCAGCTGCACGTGTTGCTTATGGATTGGCGACAGTAGAAAGAAATGTCTTCAAGGGTGCCCTACCTTGTCATAAAAAGTGTCCCCGCATAATTCTTCGGTTTAATGTCCATAGTTAAGGGTTGAGAAAGGTCAGCGTAAATTAAATGCACATTATCGAAGTTCTAGCGGCCACGCTTTTGTTGTTAATTGGTCCAGGGAGGGGGCTGAATGCTAAGAAAAGTCGGGCAGTATAAATGAAATTTTTGAATGGCCAACGATAAAAAGCGAGGTGAGCATTTTATTGAAAAAAGAAAGCTGTGAGTATACGATACTTTAAAGATGATGATAGGCAAGTGAAGACTAAAAAGTATCTTTCGATTTCTGGACAAAATTTCGAAAGTGATAATCACACAAATGTTGAAGTAGGGGAGTTGTCAATACCACTTACTGTTAACAAAGCATTTGTAAGTCGAAAAAACTTGTGAAACTGTACATTTATTTTACTTAATTGCAGTAATTTAATTGGGATGAACACGGTCTCTTCGGTTATGGGTCTGAGTTAAATTTAATGTATTTCAAAATTTGTTTCAATACAGTTAGTTTTCACGCAGTATATAGGTATATAACTCGAAAGGGTAACTGTAATCGAAAGGTCGTTAGGATTATAAGTAACATATTTTTCAGAAATCTCACTATCAGTCATAGCAGCGTATACATAAGTTCGTACTTCAGCTCTGAGACTTCATGTATTTTAGCAAACGCCTCTTCGAAGTGGTAGATCTTAGTTCGATTCCAGGTACGAACTCGTATGTTTTCGGTCTCACATATAGCATACATCTATATTGCTAGTACTGAATGGATGTTAAACTACCAGTCAATCAACCTTTATGGCTCTGTATAGTTCTTTGCTTATAGCGTCATTCTTGTATTTTCCACGAAGATTATCATCTTCGGGTTAACAACAATAATAATAAAATGTTATAGCACAAGTCTTGTTATTGTATTTGGATTTTTGAGTTCAGCAGCGAGGCTATATGAAACGTGGACTTACAGCTTAACGTTACATGAACTCCCGTCGGGAATCGAACCCTAGTCTCCTGTGCCAAGAACACGTACGCTAACCATGATCTTGTTATTGCTATAAATTTAAATATATACGTTTATATTGTTAAATACTACAGTGATACCACCCTAAATAATTTATACTGCTGAACATATTGTGTCTCAAGAGAATATATTTTTATTTTTATTTTTATTTTTTATATTTGTATTATTTATTTTTCAATCCATATATAATGCATTTATTTATTTATTTATTCATTTATTTATTTGTACATATATTTCCGGACATTACCTGCATCTACAGCCTTAAGCCCGTCACATATGATGAATGGTGTCCCTCGATAAGCACACTACGCAGGGAAGGGGAAAGAAGGAAGCAGTCTGGGACCAATATGTTAAGTATTATCCCGAAATTTTCCTGATGTGAAGGAGAAAAACTCAAGGAAAACCTCACTCAGGATGGCTGGCCTGAAAGAGCTATTACACCTTTTTGATGTAATATTGCCACAGGCATTCGAACCCTCGCATATAATGAAAACTCACATGTACAGCTTATTTGTTTATAACAATTATGATTTCAAACATAGTTCCCTAACATAATAATTGTAAATATCTTCTTTGTAGTTTCGTGAATCTGCAACGTATCAATGAAATAATAGGTAAACATTAAACTCATACTTTTCTGTATGCAACTCAATTAAACAAGAGTAAATAAAATAAAAAGGCAATATAATCCGTACAGTCTCAAATTACGAAGTTAATGAGGAGGAAAGTAGGTCTAATGGTGGAGCCATCTCAAATGCACACTTCTGATAAGAAATTTGTTAATTTCGGTGATACCATGTCAATTTAAAAAAAAAAAAAAAACATAAGTATTCATTTTCTAATATGGCTGTATGAGCGCTTGTGTTCCTGCATAACTGTGGAACGCCTGAAGAAATTTCAACCAAACTTGATACACATGTAGTTTACAATCTAGAAAGGTACTGTGGGAGCACAAACTATTGCAGATATCCATGAATTATGAAGTATGTATATTTACCAATACCGTAAAATTTTTAGGTATGTATCTAGATGATAAATTTTCAAGGCAAGAATACGTAGACAAACTAATCAAAAAATTAGCCCAGGCTACGTACATAACACGAATTCTAATTTCAGTACTAAGTCCCTGTCCCTGAACTATGTAATTCTATTCTGATACTAAATACGGAATTACCTTCCGGGATCTTCGCCACAACTTCAGAACATATTCAACAAACAAAAATACGATTATCTCATAAGAATCATTACAAAATCACTGAAACGCACCAGTTGTAAGAAACTATTTGAATCATTGAATATGATGACAGATCCTTCTTTCTGCATATTTGAATTACTTAAAATTACTTGAGATCATTTGGATTATTTTAAAAGATGGTGATACAACTATCCTACGCATGGAAAAGGTAATTTATCTACTGTGTGTCATAGAACATTTGCATATTGAAAATTACATATCTATATGGATGTAAAACTTTATAATAAGCTACCTGAGTGTATAAAAGTACTCACAAAAAGAGTTCGTTCGTGCGCAAACTACTATTAAATTACACATTTTATACAGTAGATGAACGTCTAAGCAAATCATTGTGCAACTTCGAAAAATATTCCGATTCCTATTGTATATATCAGATGGTAAATATAAATACAAACATACACACATATATAGTAATTGAAATAGTAATTAAGTTCATGTACAGGGTGGTCACTAAGTCCCTTTACACCTGCACTTATCCTTTCATACGTATATTAATAATTATAAAATTGAAAGTGACTATGTTTGTGACTCTCAGTCTCTTGAACCACCAGACCGATCTCCATCAAATTTTCAATATAGATGAGGTTCGGACCTGATATAGATTTTAGGATTTTACTTTGACGGAACAACGTAGGGGAGGGGAGGAGGGGGAGATATGTAAAACTCAATAAATATAAAAATGAAAGTGATTATATTTGTAACTTAATAACTCTTGAGCCACCCGACCAATCTCAATCAAATTTTCAACATAGATGAAGTTCGGAGATGGGAAATTTTTAATAATTTCACTTTGACAATAGAACTTAGGGGAGGGGGAGGTGTATATAAAAATAAATAAAACATAATAACTCTTGAACCACCCGACCGATCTCGATCAAATTTTCAACATAGATGAGGTTCGAGTCTGGGATGGTTGTTATTATTTCATTTTGACGGTACAACGTAGGGGGAAAGGGAAATGTATATATAACTATATAAAAAAAATAAAAATGAAAATGATTGTCTTTGTGACTTTGTCACTTATGAACCACCCTATCGATCTCGATCAAATTTTCAACATAGATGAGGTTCGGGCCTGTGATGGTTTTTATCATATCACTTTGACGGTGCAACTGAGGGGAGGGGGACAGACATTTAAAAATAATCGACAATAACCGATATTAGTGCCGAATCTATAGTTTGCGGGGTCGCTGAGATGAACAGTGACGCTTCAGATACCGTTTACATTAAAATCCAACCCTGGAACTTGAAGGAGGGAGGAAATTTATAAAAATGATTGAAAATAACCAATATTATTGCCGAATTCATAATTTTCGGGGTCGCTGAGATGAATAGTAACACTTCCGATCCCGTTTAAATACAAATTCAGCCCTGCAACTTGAGGGAGGGGAAAATACAGAAAAATGATCGAAAATGATAATATCAGTGTCGAATTCACAGTTGTCGGAGTCACTGAGATGAATAGTGACACTTCTGATGCCGTTTAAATCTAAATTCAGCCCTGGAACTTGTAGGAGGAGGAGGGCGATGTATATTATTGAAGATGAACGATATTAGTGTCTATTCCATAGTTTTCGCGGTCGCTGAGATGAACAGTGACACTTCCCATCCCGTTTACATCCAAATTCAGCCCCGCAATTTGGGGAAGGGGAAATATATATATATATATATCGGGTGTTGCAAAATAAGTGTTACAACTCTTGGGAGGTGAATCCTCCCACTGAGACAAGAAAAAAAGTTCTCTTGGACTTTCGGCTATCGGACATAGTTTCGGATCTACAAGGTGCCGAAAGCGTGGGAAAATGACTTTCGGACGCCAATAGTTCGGAAACTATCCAACGTAAAGAGGGCGGGTAAAAAATTCACTGAAGAAGTTATACCTGCTGTATTGAATTTTGCATGTTTCACAATCCTACCATGCACGCGCAAGGGATTCCCCAAAGGAACGTAGGGAGTCCCGGATAATCTGCTAAATGGGAGTTGGTCTAAATGGATATGAATTGATAGGGTTTCTACCAGGTAACAATAATTCGTTTGTATTAAGTCGATATCTAGAACAAATACAAAATGGCGGACACTTTCATGTCCGTTGTGTGTGGTTGCATAATCGCCAGGTACGGATGCTGGCCAACAGTGAAGTTCTGAGTATTAAGTGTAGCGTATTTGTAATCAGATGCTCTAGAAAGACATCTGGAGTGTCGGTAAAGCACAACAGATGGAGCAGGGTGTTTCACATGTGTGGAAACACGTAACGAAAAATGCCCAGAAATGCACACATACTCAGTAAACGTGAGTTCAAAGCGTCGGAAATGTAAGGATTAGCGTCAAGAATATGAAAGTCAATTCACCAATAATATTCCGTCAAACCGACGCAATATGATGTGCACGGTTGCATGCCAATAAGGATGCAACAACTGAGGCCAAGTTGAAATTGTGCAAGGGGACTCACTAAGAAACTGGGTAAACTAAATGAATGTCTCTAGTGGGATCACATGATCGATATTGAAATGCGGCCAATGTATGTGTTGATATCGACATTTAGCTAATGGACAAATGTGAACAGGTGCCACTACTGCTGGGACACCGTCCCACGTGGGAAAAAGGGGAAAATAACTACTCGGGTCTTGAATCTGAGGCCGTGGGCTCCCAGTAGGATTGGAAACTGCGACCACGCGAGCAAAAGCGAGCGCCCTAGCCCTGAGGCTCAAGGGAGCCTGACTTTCTCTGTATACATTTCTTTGAGGAGTACCCACTTTGGCAAGCGCTCTTGTACAGCCTCCCGACATGCTTGTGTGTTACATTTTGTTACTCCTGCTGCACAGTTGTAAACAATCAGAGCTTTAAGACGTTCCTTCCTATTTCTCATGTCGCTTTATTTTCCATATGTATGGTGTTCCAGCTGTAGTGCTGCATGTGCCAAATTGGTTCGTCTTTGTCTCGGCATGTGTACTGTGTGTAAGATACATATTTCCGGAGGTATTTTGATATCGAGTACGTCATATGTCCGAGAAGACGTGAGACATGATGCACGTTTGTTATTTTCACGCTCTATCACAATTTAAACCATGGATTAAGAGATTTCTTTTCATATGTGTCGACTGTGGGACAATGTCCCAAACAAAGTGGGACATTGATACAATTTTGTTCTAGTTACGTTCTACCAAAAAGTGCACCAGATGTAATAGCAGAATATACAACGTTATTTTCCTATTTTCGCATGTGAGACGGTGTCCCAGCAGTAGTGGGACATGTTGACATTTGTCCATTAGCTAAATGTCGATATCAACACACACATTGGCCACATTTCAATATCGATCATGCGACCCCACTAGAGACATTCATTTAGTTTACCCAGTTTCTTAGTGAGTCCCCTTGCACAATTTTAACTCGGCCTCAGTTGTTGCATCCTTATTGGCATGCAACCGTGCACATCATATTGCGTCGGTTTGACGGAATATTATTGGTGAATTGACTTTCATATTCTTGACGCTAATCCTTACATTTCCGACGCTTTGAACTCACGTTTACTGAGTATGTGTGCATTTCTGGGCATTTTTCGTTACGTGTTTCCACACATGTGAAACACCCTGCTCCATCTGTTGTGCTTTACCGACACTCCAGATGTCTTTCTAGAGCATCTGAGTACAAATACGCTACACTTAATATTCAGAACTTCACTGTTGGCCAGCATCCGTATCTGGCGATTATGCAATCACGCACAACGGGCATGAAAGTGTCCGCCATTTTGTATTTGTTCTAGACATCGACTTAATACAAACGAACTATTGTTACCTGGTAGAAACCCTATCAATTCATATCCATTTAGACCAACTTCCATTTAGCAGATTATCCGGGACTCCCTACGTTCCTTTGGGGAATCCCTTGCGCGTGCATGGTAGGATTGTGAAACATGCAAAATTCAATACAGCAGGTATAACTTCTTCAGTGAATTTTTTACCCGCCCTCTTTACGTTGGATAGTTTCCGAACTATTGGCGTCCGAAAGTCATTTTCCCACGCTTTCGGCACCTTGTAGATCTGAAACTATGTCCGATAGCCGAAAGTCCAAGAGAACTTTTTTTCTTGTCTCAGTGGCAGGATTCACCTCCCAAGAGTTGTAACACTTATTTTGCAACACCCGATATATATATATATATATATATATATATATATATATATATATATATATATATATATATATATATATAATCGAAAGTAACCGATATTAATGTCGAATCCATAGTTTTTGGGGTCACAAAGACGAAGAGTGATACTTCCGTTGCCATTTAATTCCATGCCACTAAAAACAAAAAAAAGCGTATTTCTTGGGTGCCAAACAGATGAGATAAAGGAATTAAGGGGTTGTACATTTAGGTTTTTGTTTGAACTCAGCGAAGCACGTTATCGATGGTAGTACTTAATAATACTTACAGTTATGTGTCCAAAATGTCCGTATGTGTACCTCCATTATCCCTGCACAGCTTAATACGCATACATGTCCTACTCATTCACTTTAGCAGCTGCGGTGTTAGAAGCTGGAAGGCACACTTGCTCGCAGAGCATCATTGTCACGTACCGCTTCTTCTGACGTGTGATTTGATGGTACCCCACAGGGTATTGTCTGATGTCTTGTGTCGAACTTCGAGGCGGCCAAGGATGAGGCTAGTGAATTTGGGGACCCACGTCCTATCCACCTATCCACCGACGATGCATTGTTATTGCTTTTGTATAATTCACATTATTCCACTTCGAATTATTTACCTTTATTTTAACTGATTACTGTTTCATCCAACTGCAATTTAGAACATTACTTTCCAAATATTTAAATACTAAGGATCTTTTAGACCAGCCGAACACAGTTGTCTCTACCATAGATTAAGTTTTCACTACTTTAGCATGAATGAAAGAGAGAACAATCCTTGTATTTCTTAAGTGTATTAATTGTAAACCCATTTGTTGGATTGGAGTTTATGGTTTCTTTGAGCATCAAGGCTATATGAGACGGGGACTTAAAGCTTAACGTGGGATCCGAACCAAATGAGTTCCTACCGGGAACTGAATCCGAGAGCCGTACATTAACCATATAGCCATGAGGAATTGTAACCTCAACAACAATATATATATATATATATATATATATATATAGAGAGAGAGAGAGAGAGAGAAGAGAGAGAGAGAGAGAGAGGTAGTATTATTTTGTTGTTGAAGTTACAATTCCTCGTGGCTATATGGGGTAGGAACTCATGTGGTTTGGATCCCACGTTAAGCTTTAAGCCCCCGTCTCATATAGCTTTGATGCTCAAAAGGACCCTAAACTCCAATCCAACAAATGGGTTTACAATTAATACACTTAAGAAATACAAGGATTGTTCTCTCTTTCATTCATGCTAAAGTAGTGAAAACTTAATCTATGGTATACATATATATATATATATATATATATATATATATATATATATATATACAGTGGTGGAGCCAAGGGGAGGGCTATAGGGGCTATAGCCCTCCTTGACGCTAATTTATACACTGGATAAAATGGGCTTTAAACCTGCTTTACACTGGATAAAACGGCAAAATATGGTTTAACCCCTCCCTTGATCATATCCTGGATCCGCCCCTATATATATATATATCTTTGTGTGTGTGTTAACTAAACCGATATTCTGTAAGAAGTGATTCCTACATCAAAATAAGAAAAACCTTCACATGGAGCTCTGTAAAGAAGTCATAATTTTAGAGCATAGTCATCCATAAGCATGGAAAAAATTAACTGCTACATGCGTTATTTCGAAGATGAGAAACGTGGAGTGACAGACTATATCAGCGTAGAGAAAGTCACGCATACATTATCCAAAAATGAACATTTCAGCAATATGCAATGAGTACTCAAAGGATTTCCCACAAAACATAATTCCGAGACGCGTAACCCCAAAAATTCTCAGATATGTTCTGACTTAAAGGTAGGTCGAGAATGGGAAAGACGTAAGACTAGACAACAAAGAACACAGAATGGGTTTTCAGAAAGTCGGAAGTATTAGAGAACGCCAGCTCCACGATTCCTCGTGTTCGGAATAATGTGTGCTGTGGTGTATTTTTTTCATCCTTAAACATGAATAAAATGTAAACTATATCCTGCAAGATTAGCAATGACCTGCCAATAGCTAGGAGGCATCATTGTGCCCTTCACACACTACCCATAAATGATTCCAAATCATAATGGAATCACCACTGGTCTACCATCATCCTACTGTGGACGACGTCTCTAGGAGCTGTATACCTGGAAGAAGGCAGATTCTGATCCGGACGTGGAAGTGATGAAGGCAGTATCGTGATAGATCGAATCATACAACGTTGTGCCATTGATAGTCCACTGACTATGCGTACGTGTCCATTCCAGTCGCTATTGATGATACTGTGTGGTTAACACTGGTACACGTGTGGGACGTCGGCTAAGGAAGCCCATATCTAACAGTGTACGGTGAACTGTGTGCTGGGACACACTCGTGCGTTGTCCACTTTTAATGTCTGTTGTTAAATGTGCCACAGTTTGCGCCCTGTCCTGTTGTACAAACCTCAACAGTCTATGAGTCCAACATCTGGAATGAGGTGTGGACACCCCAAGTCTTGTGGTTTGGTGTTGGTTTCACTGTCCTTTTCCACCTTTGAAAGACACTAACCTGCCAACTCACGAACATCCGACAAGTTGCAGTGTTTCCGAAATACTCTTTCCCAGCTATCTCGCCATCACAAGCGGGTCTCTATCAAACTCTGATGTATCACCGGCCTTTCCCATTCTATGAACACTGGCTGATAGAGTAAAATCTCCCTGTTACCAGCTGGTAAGCGGATGTGGTGTGCGCCGTGCCTCTTACGTCAGCCCAATGACTTCGTCAAAAAAGCGACCGGTGGTCGTATTGTTTTGGCTGGTTAGTATATATACTAAAGGGTGGGCTATCTTTTTTAAAACTATAGCAAAGAAAAAACATTCGATATGATTCAACGTATTTACATAATACTCTTTATTTTACGTAAATTTGAACATACTTTTATCTCTGTGGTATGAAATTACTGAGCCAGTTTGCTGTGTAATGAGAACTTTATTCATTTCTTTATTTATAGACTACAAAAAATTCATTGTTCAAGATTGTTCTTTATGCCGTAAAAACGTTTAATAACAAGCTTCTTACGTAGTCAAGCTGAAGGCAGCAAAACTGTATTAGCCAGTGGGAGCTCTCGAGTAAAAAACTATAACAGTTTGAGAATTTCGAAAGTTTTTTTTTCGTAAATAGCCCTGGGTTTGAGACTCAATGATCCCCTCAAGACAGAACAGGAAAGGACTGACATTCATTCTACAGTCAACTATCAACGGACTATTGGGTATAGCAATTGAATTGTGCCTTTCCTTATTAGTAATTCTTCTTCTATTATATCAATTTTTAAATAATATCTTGACCTTGCTGTAACGTAAGTAGGTAATGTAGATAAAAATACGAGTATATTTATGTTAACAATAAGTGGAATGGATAGTGAATGACACGCACAATTTTCCCATGTCAATGAAACATGCGTGTGTAGAGTTTCCACGTTTTCGTAATTCATAACACTCTTTCACTGAAATATTCTTTCAAGGTGATTAGTGTTTTATTAGTGCTCCTAGTATAGAAATAAAAGGAAAACTACGATATTTCTTTAATCTCTTCACATTGAA
This sequence comes from Thermobia domestica, assembly GCF_964235325.1. NCBI lineage: Eukaryota > Metazoa > Arthropoda > Insecta > Zygentoma > Lepismatidae > Thermobia > Thermobia domestica. The sequence continues at coordinate 205,755,776 of NC_137456.1, read as the reverse complement.
CGTTACAACAGCCTCTTAGTGATGGTAGCTTATGTGAGCGTACATGTGCTCACGAAACAGATCTTTCATTACAAATGCGAGGTTCGAGTCTCAGACTCGGAAATAATCGACCATCAATAAAATCTCTATAAAATAGTATTTCTTTACTGCTTTTTTTCTCCGGGAAACATATACCTTCAAGACTTTCTATAAACATTTGTTGCCTTATTGAAAAGATTAGTTGTGTAATATATGTCATTCAAATGTCTGCCTCGCTAACTTGGCAGTAAACAATCCTGTCAACCCAATTTTGCAGTTATGATTGACAACTTGTGGTGCTATTTTACGAACAACTCGTTTAATATTGAGCTTAAGTGTTTGAATCATTATTGGATTGCTAGCAAAACTTCGACCTGTTAAAGCACCTCACAAGGAAGGACAGACTAATGGCGTCAAATCGTAGCGTACCAGGAGAGAGCAACATCACCAAAACGGCTGACGGCACGAGTATTAAACTTAGTGCGTAAAAGAGCGATTTGTGGGGTGGCTTGTGTGGCACGTAGCACTATCCTGTGGGAAACCAAAGCTTGCCCACATGTAATGTAGCAATAGCTGGAAAAAAGAAATCAACGAACAAGCCTCTGTAGCGCTCTCCATTGACCGTAATGTTGTTATCATCTTTGTCTTCGAAGAAAAAGGAGCTAATAATGTCGCTATTCCACAAATTACACCAGTCGCACTCTGAGAATGTATTGGTTTCTCTACAACGTAAGGATATTCCGAGGCCCCAAACACGGCGGGTTTGCTTGACATTCCTGAATAAGTTGGACCTTGTAAGAAAACTATCCGAGGTCTTTACGCAAACTTCACCTTAGTTCCGTTTCCTGCGATTTGAGTTGAGTTAAGGTTCTCGGATTGAAACACACACTTTCGGCACCAGCAGTAATATTCTAGACTGAGTCCGATGGATGGACACGAGGATATTTTCTGTTATCACTTAATATACAAATATCGCAAGCTTTTTGCACAACCTTTTGTGCAGCAGGCGCGGTTAGCGCATTATTTTGACTGAGCTTTATTTTCAAATTTCGCCCCGTTTCCGTAACAGAACACTCATTTTGGAAGTAAGTTTTCAATATTTTTCAATGTTATTTAAGTGTAAAATCGATTCATTTTGTGCCACGGAAATATGATACTATGTTTCTTTCACTTGTGGAGCCGCGGTGGCTCAGTGGTAGAGCGTTCACCTCTGGTGCTTGGGGTCCCGGGTTCGATCCCAGCCCTCGCCAAGTGAACTTTGTGGTGGACAAACACCGTGTGCGTGGGTTTTCTCGGGGTTCTCCCGTTTCCTCCCACTTTCTTCATTCCACCATTTCACTCATTACTCATCATCACCGTCTCCTTTAGCCTAACCGGCATAACCGCGGGACATAAAACTCAAAGATTTCATTTCATTTTCATTTCTTTCACTTATTTGGGCATGAATGATCTGTCACTCTCAACATAACATGCACTTTGAAAACCACCAGAAGGTCAATGTTATATATATACTAGCTGAAATGTCCATTCTCCGCATGGGTAATATAGATTTAAGGAGAATATTTGAATCGTTTACCCTGTTAAGATACATATTGAATGAAAGTGTAATTATGAAAACCCATAAGATACTCTATTTTTGACATGAATTTTAAACTCTCCTATCTTCTTAGGATACACCCGTTTGTCAATGTGACATGCTCTTGAGGTACGTATTAACTATGTTCTAAAATTCATTTCAAGTGGATAAGTTTTTTTTTTTCCTGATGCGATCATAAACAACAGACAACGTCGATTCCTATGTGTGTCAAACATATAGAAATTGTTCACTCTCTTCCTCTCTTAAAACCAAAATTTTGGAAAGTGTCAGATCACGTGTCAGCTTATTTGTAATGAATATTTATATACACAGTTTGATCTTCCTAACTTGAAGGGCTTCTGAGATATTCTATATTTCGTATAAATTTTAAATCTCATAAGCCTCCTTAGATATTTCTTTTACTCAAAGTGATAATTAAATGTAAGTACTAAGTATAATCCAAAATTATTTTCAAATTTTTCTGCCGTTTTCCCATGATGCGATCACAAACATCAAATGGCACTTCCAATGCAGCGGGGAGGTAGGGAGGGGGAGGAATAGAAAATGTCTCTTTCCCTTTAAAACTGGAATTTTCAAAAACGCTGGGACACAATGTTCCTTGTTTTGAGTTTATATGTCGACTTCATCTTCCTCACTTCAGGAATTCATGTGTTACTCTACTCTGGGCAAAACATTTTAATCCCTTTACCTCTCTTAACATATGCAGAGGTCGAAGTGAGGCGGTATGCAGTGTATGCCATACCGTCTCTGATTTTTCAGTGATGAAGGCATATCGTCACGGGTGAGTAGATGCTAAATATCTCTAATAAATCCATTTTTATATACAGTAATTGACGAATAGCTTTGTACGTAAATAGATTTTATTTCTTATGTAGAAATAATTCTAAGTTGACAACACCGACATTTTTGTTATTTTTTTCCTTCCTGTTGCTTTTAAAATAAGGGTCTTCAAAGAAGTTCATCTAGTTTATATTTTGATGTGCCATGCTGAATTGTTTCTTTGGTATGTATATGTTTGTATCCTCTTAATTCACATAACTGTCGTGTTTTGACCATAAGCGAATTTAGGGGTTGTCTGCTGTGGGGACGATTCTTCCGGGGGTTTGGAATCTTCTCAGTCGAGTTGGGTTCCGGGAGCTTACCCACAGGAAATTGTTAATATAAAAACTCGATTTTTGAGCATTTTCATGTATAATTCTCTATAATACAACATAAGATTTTTTTTTTTTTTAAGAAAGCTGTTGGCGAGAGATCAAAGTCTCATAATACCCCTCTGAAGTGGTTTTCAGTCATTGTGCAAACTTTTAGACAACATAGCCGGTATGTCGAGTCAAAATCGTAATAAAACATACCGTCTCTGTTTTTTTCCACTTCGAACACTGAACATATGTATTCAAAAAAATGTTTTCTTACTCATTGTTCAAAAAAAAAAAAAAAAAAAACTTTTCTGGACAAATCTCACTTTTCTACATATATTAATATGAGCTGGGCGTCTATAAGTAAGTCACTTTCACTCTTTCATATAATAGTACAAATTGCCCCCATTCCCATTTCAGGAGCGGTTTCCCGCAAACGCTAAAATAATATTAGCTTATTTCTAATTAACAGTTTAAGCAACGGATTTCATACCTCCAACATAAGCGAATCCTTATATTAAATATTTCCTGAGTCAACAATGAAAAATCTTAATATAGAAATTGTCCCCCTTTTCCCCTTTGAAAACAAAATTTTCGCATATACATTCCTTTATTTTTTAAAGAAATAAAACTGTTTTCACATCTCAACTTAAGCGGATCCTTACATTAGGAACTTTCTCAATAAAGAAAGGGAAATTTGGGTAATATAGAAATTAACCCCTTCCCCTTCTCAAAAGCGTAATTTTCGAAGAAGATGAAACACGTGTTCCATTATTTTTAATTAAAAGTGCGTATAGTGGATTTTATATCTCCAACTTAATCAAATCCCTACGTTCGACACTTTGAGAATAAATAGATGGCAATTTGGATGTAACAGAAATTGTTTCTCTTTATATCCTTACGACTGGAATTTTCAAAAACGCTGAAATACGTTTTCTCTTATTTTTAATTAAGAGTTTATATTCCGAATTTCACGTCTTCAATTCGAACGAACTCCCACATTCGGCTCTTTGTAAATAAATAAAGGAAAATTTCAATATTGAAATCACCCTTTCTGCACACTTAGGAGCAGAATTTTCAGAAACACATAAACACATTTTTCCTTAATTTCAATTAAAACCTTTATATACCGAACTTCAGATTTCCAATTTAAGAACTCTTTTCTGACTAAATAAAGATAAATTTGAGTATTCTACAGGAAGTTTGCTGAAACACGTTTTAATTTAACCCCCTTTTATCCCTCTTAGGATAGATATTTAGAAAATCTTTCTTCATCACTTGCTTTCGTGACAAAAGAAGTAATATTCTGTCCAAGTTTCACGTTTCCACATATAGTGGTATGCCCTGGGCAATGATGAGTGGGTCACTTCTACTTTTTTATATCATAATATAGATTGTAATCCGTACACTTTTCTCATCCAATCATCTTCTCTCCTACGTCAAATATTAATAAAAGCTGAAATGCGTGTCTAATTATTTTACATGAGGAATTTAAATCCCGCATTTTATGTCTCTAACTTTAAGAGATTCCGAAATTTAAACATTTTGTTATAAAAAATTGTAATGCAGAACCGTTTTCCTTCCAGCCTTTTCTTCCCTTTTAAGTCATATATTAAAAAATCCTGAAACACGTCTTATCATTTTAAATGAGAAGTTCAAGTACCAAATTTCATGTCTCTTCCCTTCAGAGATTCCGAGATATGGATTCTTATTAGAATAATGAAAATCCCGACACCATTTTCTTCCCATGCTTTCTTCTCTCTTTTGGATCAAATATGAAAAAAATGCCGAGAGATGTGTATTAAAATTATTTTTATAAGTTTAGTCCTCACTATTTTAATTCCGACATTTTTTTTTAGATCATCCTTTCTCTTTCCATCCATTTTCTTTCCTTCAAAACAATATAAAATAACACTAAAAGACGTGTCTTACTTTAAATGAGAAGTCGAAATACCAAATTCATCTCTCTAACCTTCAGAAATTCCAAGATATGGAGTCTCAGTATTATAATTTTAATCCGCGCCTTATTTTTTATCCCCACTTTATTTTCTTCTTTAGATCAAAAATGAAAAAGCATTGAAAGACGTGTCTTATTATTTCAATCTAAATACAGTATTTCATATCTCTAATCTTAAGAGAATCTGAAAAATGGGCATCTTATTGTAATGTTTTTAACCATTATTTATGGCCTTCCGAAGGTGCACAAGCCCGACATTCCTCTTCACCCAATCATTCAGCTTATTTACTATCCAAATAGTTAAATAAAAAAAAAAACTTAATAGTTACAATAGTGTTTTTAAATATGTGCAAAACAGTTGGGAGGTTAAACAACAATTATCATAATTTGTAAAAGCCAAAGCCATTTTACTTGTTTCCATAGACGCTGTTGATATGTATCCGTCCATACCACTGAAACTTACTATCAATAGTGCACGATCTTGGTTATTACAAAATGACGCATCAGAAACTAATTTTTTATTACAATTACTTGAGGTCTGTTTAACAACCAATATATTCCAATTTGAAAATCATTACTTCTCTCAAAATGATGGCTTAGTCATGGGTAACACATTATCATTAATATTGTCTAATATTGTTTTAAATCAGATTGAAACTTCTATTTTATAGCAGGATACATTTAAATATATTAGATATTACCGTCATGCTGATGACATTTTACTACTTGTAAGTGACGAAAATGCACTTGTACAAATATTTGAACAATTCAACAATCAGCATCCTAGGCTGAAGTTCACCCTTGAACGTGAATCTGATAACTGTCTTCCATTTTTAGACTTACTGATTATCCGATCACACAACAAATTTATAACAAAAGTATATCGAAAACCTAATGCAGGTACTACTTACATACATCAACAGTCAGCTCATTCGCCATTGTACAAGGCCAATATTTGGAAGAACTTCTTTCGTAGAGCATTATTAATTTGTGACCGTCAAAAAGATCCCAATGAAGAAATACAGTTTTTATGCAAAATAGGACAAGAAAACGGTTATAAGTTGTGTATTTTACAAATGTAGTTTAATGAAACATGCAGATCGTCGCAAGCCCCCAAAACAGTCACTTCCAAAGAAGCAAAAACTTGGATAGGAATTCCTTATTTTCCACAATTATCGAAAAAAATCCAACGTATTCTTGCAAGCATAACATATCTGTTTCAAGTATCCTCCCAAAAAGTCTACAAAAAACATCTCACCGGATTCAAAAGTTAATTTGTTGATCCGCTAAATAAGTCAGGCATTTACCGCGTTCAATGCGAATGTGACTCCTCATATAGAGGCCAAACTAAACACAATATTAACATTGGAATTAAGAAACATGTTAGACGATCAAAAAAGACACAAGAAGAGGGCATGTCAGGTTTGGCGCTTCATTTAAAACAACATACACATAATATAAAACAGGTTAAGGTAATAGGTTCAGCAAAAACAAAAAAAAAAAAAACAACGGGAGATCAAAGAATCATTCTTTATTCATAAATACAAACCTGCATTGAACGTTGATACTGGCAACATTGATAGAACTTGGGTACCTACCTTTGATGCCTACTTTGAATCTGACAATATTGACGTAACATAGACACCCCGCTTTCTTTAATTCAGTCCACTCTTTTTTATACTTCGCTTTGCTCGTTCATCTCAGGATCGACTCTTTACAGTACATTTATTTATTTAGTGATATGTATTCCTTGTTTTACATCTTTTATCTCATATCCGTTTTAATCCTTTTCACCTTGCCACTGAGGAAGGAACCACCTGTGAGTTCCGAAACGTCTAAAAGGTGGTTAGGCTTTCCAAGGGAGGATTCATTGGTAAGTAGCCAAGTTTTTGTTAACTTGTCATACATGTTTATACATGCTGATACTAGCGATAGGAAATCATTACTATAAACCTGAAATGGCCTTCTGTAAGAAACATATGAATCTAGTAAAAAATTAATAATGTTTGTTATAATTGTTCTGATTTTTTCCCACTGAATTATCATTTATAATTTATGCATGAACGACAACTTCAGTTAATCATATGATTGAAGAGGTGAAGATATATTTTGTGTAAAACTATAGCCAAAACAAGTTTTAATACCTCGTTTATATAGACAATTACAATTGGGAAAGGAGGCAGTCAGAAATAGAGATGAAAGAGCTCGGATTTTTTTTTTTTTTTTTTTTTTTTTGTCTGGAAAAACATTTGATTACTACATTGTGAAGAGAAAATCCTGAAAGAATTCAATAATCAAAGAAAATCGGTCATTTGATACGACAAAAGAATTGCAAATCGGTTAACATACTCTAGTTCCAATGAATTGTTTATTAAGTTATTGGATTAACGTTCAAAGACCAAAACATTTTACTAAAAAGTGTTAGCAATATCTGTTCTAAAAGTGTAGTAGATTTTGTGGAACAAAATTATCATATAAAATTTATAAATAGACCAAAACTTCGTTATAATTATATGTGACAATTATTCAGGCTGCCAGAATTCGAGGAAGAGAACGTTTAAAACGCTATCCAGAAATTTCTTATTTCAAAACTTTTGATACAATATAACAATAAAAATAGAAAGAATTCTGTAAATAATGACATTAAACCAACATCATATCCAAAATAGCATTTACGGCTTAATTTTGTGAACTGAACTCTCTGAAGCTCAGGATAAAATGTTTCCCGAACGGAAACCAAGATGTAAATAAGGATTTTATACATAAAAAAAAGGTTTTGTATGTAATAAGAAACAAGCAAAAAAGCTAACACTCATTGCAAAAACAACACAGTTTTCTTCTATATGTACATGTAAGAAGCGTTTTTTTTTTTTTTTTTTTTTAAACAGAAGATTTGTCTTTTACATTTCTTAATCCTTTTAACCATTTTTTACCTTTCCACATTCTTGTTCATGTTTTTAAGTCCTTATGAATTTTAAGTAAGCTGATGATGGAGGAAGGTTCTTCCGAAAACACTTCTTAGAATGCCTGATTTTGCGGTGAGCATCAGCTATTTTGCTTGTTTCTTATTAAATTATCACCGCTCGCAATATTGTGATATGGTTTTGAATGTGTTCCTTGATTTATTGTATCTTTGTGTTGCCTACCAGATTGCATTTATGTAACCAATAGAACACATATTTTAAGAAGTATGACTTCCAGGTATTTGATAAAATGATTAAGCCACAAAAACAGTTATTTGGGATATGGTGGTTGTAGTGTACACTTGCTGGCAACAACTGCAATACCAGTTTGAAAAAAAATCAAGACAATCCCGGATCGAATTAGAACTGATAAGTACTGGATGCTGTAAAACTACTTTCTTAATTGTAGAATCTACTATAGAGTAACAAAGGTGGTACTTGAATAAAAAAAAATAAAAAAAAAAAAGTCTTAAGACGTCAAAAAATAAATAAATAAAAAAATAAACAAAAATAAAAATAAAAATAAAAGCAAAAATTTTCATTTATCTTCCCAAAATTATGGCTTTTTATGGGGAAAAAATCTTTCCAAAAAGCCAGCTTTATTGCATCTTTAGTTGAAACGATCTTCTCAATCTTTCTATTTCACACATATTTACACGATATGTTGAAGGAAGAATCCTGTAAAGAGTGTACTTTACTGTCTTCAACTAACTCAAACTACCCAAAATGGCCGTTCATGTCTTTAGTTTGAAAAATGAACTCATATTAGGTTCTTCTAATAGAATATTTGAAGATCAGAGAAAAGTGCTTCTCGAACTAAGAACGTGATGTAAACTGATGTAAACGTAATTTTATACTTCAGCAAAAATTATGGCTTTGTATCTGTTCCTTGTTCATGATAGTAGCCTACTTTTCTTGCTTTCCAGTTTGAATTTAGGCACTTAATAGACACAAGTGACAGTATATAACTTTCAGGTACTAACAATGTTGTTAGGCAACCCCCCCCCCTCCCCCCCAAAAAGTGATAAATTGCGTTGCAAGTTTGAAAAGCAGTCAAACTAGTCAGAATCAAATGAAACATAGGACTCATAAGTACGGTATATTATAAAGGTACTTTTTCAATTTAGAGTCTACTATAGGAAAACAAAGGTGACAGTTGAATAAGAAAATATTTCTTTTAAATAATAAAAACTAACATTAAGTAAAACGTGGGCTTTTATGGGGAAAAGCAATTTCCATTAAAAAAAAAAAATCTTTTTCTTACTACCAAAATCCTTTCGTCAGGCTTTCGTATGTCTTCCATAAAGAGATGTGAAGTTACTTACATTACCATTCTATTCATACTCCAACCCTTGTCTTAATCGCCTGTAATACCCTCTCATTACACCAATCTGTTTCATACAAACCTATTTTGTCCTTGACTATTTCCTTATTACTATCCGTTTTACTACGATTTTTCGTGAATTATTTTCGTTTTGCATTATATGTCACGATTAAATTTCTTTTATTAGATAAAATAATAACTAATTATATCATTATTATGCCATTTATAATACGTTTACACAATTATGCATTCATCAGGTAGTCTAGAAATTATTGAGCCTTTTGTGCACAAGATGACGCTAATGTCCTAAATCTCAGGATTTATGAGTCGCAGCAGGTCAAGCCTAACGCTATTTGACAGCTGACATTTAAGGAGAGTACATGTGCAAAAAGTATTAAAATTTGCTATAATCAGACGTAAGGTATTTTAGGCGTGAAGTTGAGGGAGCTTTTCACAAAACTCCGCTACATTTTACAATTTTATTTCGATAAAGACGCAAAGGATGTGCAGACCTGAAGAAATTTGTGCTGTTTATGGGCAAGGTACGTTATTGAAAGCAACAGCGGAAACATAGTTCAATCATTTTCTTTCTGAAAATTTCGTTGTTCAAGATGCTCCTCGCACTGATGAACCATCACAGAAATAGTGGATGATATTCAGGCAAAAGTCAAAGAAGACCAGCATGTAAGCCGTCATTACATCCCCAAGGACCTAAAGATTCATTAGATAATACATTAACAAGCTCATGAATTATTACAATGATTGAACTTACAGGGGACAGTAATTTCTGAAAATTCCTGCACTTCTTAGCTTTCGGCTCTCCTTTGGAGCCTTGATCACAGAAGGAAATAGAAGAAAAAATAATAAAAGCACCAGGAAAATAAAACAAATCGTCTTATCATTGTCGAGCAGCAGGGGTTCAAACTTCTGGCAACTTATCCAATGATGGAGCAGTAAACTGAAACACGGTGAGTTCAATTTGTGTATTCTTTTGTTTTGTAGTGGAAGGTTGTCAGCTCATATTGATATTTCTATCTCTATGCAATGTTGTTTGTATTTTCTATTACCACCTCCCATTCTTCACTCAACCACTCCTTATTTTAATTTCACATTTGATATCTTGAAGTAACAAACAAGTTTTCGAAAACAAATCTCTCAATTTAATTTTTAGTTCTGAATAAAATTCTTGAATTATCAATGTTGTGTTGTGTTTCTTTGAAAATGCTAAACAGTTCTGAAACCAGGTGTTCTTCTGTGGTGTCTCTAAGATGCTCTTTAATCGGTCTTTTGAGGTTTCTTTCTGTCATACCAATATTTTTGTCCTGGCAATTATTATTATTATTATTATTATTATTATTATTATTATTATTATTATTATTATTATTATTATTATTATTATTATTATTATTATTATTCAAATTTCATAAACACCTGATGTTTCTCTGGGATTGGTATAGCAGCTCTTAAATTAAATGATTTTTTTCTCCAAAGTTTTGAGAAGAGACCAAACAACTTAATGTCAATGATTTCGATTGTAGGACTGTCGGAACTTAAGTCTCTTTTAACATAATTATGCTATTTTAACTTAATAAAATAGACTTTAGATGCCCATTCGTATTAGATATCTAACTTCAGGAAATAATCGATCTCCTTTTGCAATTCGGACTCCATTGAATCGTATAACAAACTCAGAAAAAACTTCTACCAAATGTTTACTTTGAAAAACGTACAGCAGTATTTATTCATTACAGATCTGCGCATTCATCAGTTACCAAAGATAGATGAAGCAGGATGTCAATTTGGAGAATTTAGATACCGATACAAAGCACTTTACGCCAGATCGGTAGTCAAACTGATATTATTTGCAGCGCCATTTCTCAACATCTAACGTCTAATGAAACATCAAAAACACACAAAAGTCTAAATTATAGCGCATGGCACCATTATTAAGCATGCGTTAACCTTAGAGAATGATAATACTAAAATGCATTTACACATGCATTAAAAAATGTAGAGACATAAATATTTTATACTATGTTACAACTACCAATATGGGAAGATGAAAGAGTTGACAATAAAGAAAGGCAAATTATAAAACAAATGTATTTATTTAAAACACCATTTAACGACGTAGCTGTCATTGGACATATGAATATAATGTGTGCTTTGTTTCAGTGCTAGTACTTATCCATCACAGACTGCTGCACTTCTTAAAGTTTTCTTCATTGTTAATACAAATGGCACACTGATTTCTCTCACGTGAGCTTCAAGTCCTATCTGAATTGGGGAATGACTAGACCAGCTTTTTGGATGGCATCATGATTCAATGCAAAAAATTATACGCTAAAGTCCCATGTGAGAGAAGGAGGAAGAATATTCACAACTGAGTATTGGATTATACGAGAGCATATTTTTTTTTTTTAACAGAGCACAATTTCAGTTTAGAACAAAGACAATATTTAATAAACTATTTACAACTATGGAAATATGTAATCGCCATTACATATATATTTTCCCATTGCACTCAAATTAGCATGTTCCGCACATAAAAATAATGTTTAATTTTAAACCCAAAGAACACACTTCATAAACATCTTTCAAAAGTCAATACTTACTTTTTTTAAAATAATATATACATGTACATAAAGCACAACTTAAAAACAACGCATTTTATAATTTATTATTTTACAAGCAGTATTTGATACATTTACCTAAGTAGTTTTGCAGAGACACACCTTTTAATGATGTATTAAGCGCCCAAAAATCCAAGATTCTATACGGAATTAGGTTTAAAATTGTAATTCCCCCTACTAAAGTTATATATTCTTGTACACATTAGGAATAATACGAACAGGCAGGATAAAGCTATTGAAAACTTTTTCTTTTTCCTTTTTTTCTTTTTTACCTCAAGAAAACAACACGTTGCAATTTAATGTACACTGTACTTCATGGAAGTCAAGTAATCTGATTCGATCATTTCAATAAGGCAGAATATTTCTTCCCAAAGAGCCTGCAAATACCTTCGGAGGTAAATTTGAAATATTTATACTTTTTCTTAAAATTTAATTACTTTTAGTCCACCAACAAAAATATACATGGCACACACACACACACACATACATACATTCATTCATACATACATAACAATATATCCACTCACATCTATGTATATGTATTAAGAATCTTTTTTTAACATTCTTCCAACCTTCTAATAATAATAATAATGATAATAATCTTCATCGAAATTATAACGAAATGCGATTTGTACAGATAGCACATGTTTATGCAATATTAGTAGTAGCCGACAACTTTTAACACAAAAACGTCAGCTAAAAGCTGGCTCAAGCTTCATGTATAACAATGTTTCCTCTCAAAATTAGAACACGCACACACACACAGTCACAGACACGCTGGACACTTGAATGAATATTTGTCCTCGTATAACAATAGTATGCGCACTATTTTGTCATATATTAGGATTTTTCACATCTGCCTTTAAAAACGATTCTCAACACATAACTTTCACTACACTTGGCGTTATCTTAGTTTTATTGTTGTTATTAGTTTGGCATCGACAGAAAGAGCATCTTTGGTATAAATGAAATTGGTTATATTTTTGCTAGTTTCTTTAGGAAGAATTTAGTAGTTTTGCAATGTACATACCACTCAAATATGTAGTATTCTAATTTTTTGGTAAATATGTTGCAATGTCCTAGCATGAGTCATGTTTCCATGGTAGCCACCAATGCTTAAAGCAAGTCCTCTGGAAAGGAACAGGTATGGACGATGTTAAAGAATCGCGCTTTGTAAATAACGATCGTTTCTTTCGTCTACTGTTGCCTATGACATCAGATTTTTTAAAGAAACGAATATTGAAAGGATCTTCTGCAAGCTCAGGATATTTTTGAACGTCATAAATATATTCTGCTTCATATGATGATGCGTAGCCGACTTTAAGAATTTCCTCCATTTCTGCTGTACTCCAGTCCATTGAACCTGTAAAGCCATTTTTCAAAAGCTCTTTCTCCCGATGCCAGGCTTTCCGCACGGCAGTTCCTTTCACATGATGTAAAAGTCGCTGTTTCTCCTTTTCAATAGTAGTTCCATACCGGAGGTTGATGGCAGCACTTGGACTATGAATTTTGAGATCTATAATTTTGGCACTGTCTGTTTCTTTTTCATGAAAAGTTGTATTCACCTGACTTCCTAGGCGCTTTAGTTGACCATGATCATCACTCGCCCTCCAAACATCCTCTTTAACAAAGTAAAATGTATCCTGACCATGAATTCTAAAGCTAAAACCAAGAATTAAAGACTGGTTGAACACAGATGTGAACACATCGCGATAAATAGGATTTGCAGTTGGAACACTGTTTACAATAGCACGCCCATTTATTCTTGAGACAATAATTCCTTTTCCAAATGGTGGTTCTGTTGCTGCTACTCTGAATGGGGGAAATCGATGTGGCCAAACATCTTTCTTTACAGCTGAGCGTGGAAGTGTGGCGAGGTTTGATAAATCAAATCTTTTCTCAGATAAATGGGCCAGGAATCCGGAAACAGGATGAAATGATGTTTCTGGACTCTTAGTGAAAAATTTAGAGGGAATATTACTTAACAGTGGAGGCAAAACGTTTAGAAGATCACCCTCAGGACGAGGAAATCCTGAATATTCCTTTGGAAAGAGTTGTGGAGCCAGTCTCTTTAAATCATATCCAAATAATTCCATCCAGCTCAAATGATCTGAAATGAAAATCAAAACTATTAGTTGAAATGAAGAATATCATAAGAAGTATACACATTATGCTATGGCAATTTAAATATATTTTACTTTCAGATGTAATACCTACAAAATAAAAGTAAAACAGGTACGGATGAAAGGTCTGGGCCACTTCATTAAACTTTCTCACTACCATTACTTCAATTGAATCCTGTCATTCGAAACATTTATTTATGAAATATGAAAAAGAAATACGTATAATGGACACTTCTGAGAACCTTTCTCGGAAGATAACTCGCTCCATAAAGTAAAATATCTCTTGCCGATTTTACCAAGAGAAGTGTCATGCCGTGCTGTAGGGATATGAAATATGGACAAAAATATCACTTGAGTCTCTTATGAGAAAAACGTCCGAAAAGAACTCGTTCCCAAGGGTAAACTACCATTTCTGGATTATTTTTCAAAGAAATGACTCTGAAAGATTTATTTGTTAATAAAATATTGGTTTATGAAAAATAAAAAACGAAATATTCAACCTCCCTTTCAATTATTTGTGAATCTTACGAAAGCCTTAAGTTTAAACTTAAGTCCGTTTTAGGTATGAACAGGAGAACAAACAGACACAATAATAAAAAAATAAAAAAATAGTCATGTAGGAACCATGAAACGTAAAGATCTTTTGAAATCTCAAGTTTTTTTCTTTTTCTTTTTTTTCATGATCATCATACTTTCTCCTCTATCGTTGTCAAAAGTAAAAAGACATCTGTGATAAGTATAATATTTGTGAATTTCATTTTGGACTGTCAGATAGAAAAGATCTTAATTAACAACTTCCTCTGCAACATTACTATCTGTGAAAACAAACCAACCAAGGGCTCTGAATCGAACTGATTATTCTAAGTTTTGTCAAATATTGTTCTATTATATCTAACCAGAAATACTATATCAAGTTAAATTAAAAATCTATCTATCCATAGATAGAATTAGCATAAGAAACTGAATATCTGATGAACGTAATTTACCCTTCCTAAAGGATAATAAGAAAGTAAAGTTTATAAATTTATTTACTTATAATTATTAATTGAGGTGGATCAGCTAAGAATAAATGGTTGAAGTTTGTGTGCAATGTTAATAGTTTGACGCTTCAATATTTTATATCCGGAGTGATGAGATAGCGAACTGACTAAAATTTACTACTTTAAGCACTTATTGATGTGTAAAATATTTCAACGGACATGTAGACAAGAGTTTACTTTGTTCGCAAACATAATAAGATCCTAGTTTTGAAGACATGGCGTTCCCAATCTCCGGATCTCACACTCTGTGACTTCTGGTTATGGGGTATGATAAGGAGAGCGTGTATAATACAAAAGTGAGACTTCGAAGAACTCAAGGCCAGAATAAAAGGTGTGATATCCAACATTTCCTCCGAAATGTGTGTTCGGACACTAAATTGTACTGTTGAACGTTGGTTTATGTGCATTAATCGTACTGGTGGGCAGGTTGAGACTGTATAACGAAAACTCTAACTAAATGCTTTTTCTCAAATAGTTAATATATATATATATATATACCATACGTTTCCATATATATATATATATACATTCCATTAAATTCCTACTTATACCAATAGAATAGAAGAACCACCAATCATATTCATATACAAAATTTTACGTGAAAAAAACTCAAATAAAAACAAATTTATAATTTAAAAACAAGTGAAGTTATTGTTATAATACATTTATTCTATAATATAGAAGAATTTCTTTAATTAGATCTTTCTGTGTAAGACCAAAATTAAAAATTACTTTTGTGTCGAGCAAGAGAATTATGAAAAGGAATTAATATTCAAGCTATTATTTTAGGATTATTGGAATGTAATAAATAATGCTGGTATAAACATATATCTAATATTTAAGCGGCTTATTGTTCGAATAGGAAAATTGGAAATTCATCGAATTTACATTTCGGCTATGACGTGTTCTAGTAGATATTTATACCTTCCTTTTAAGAGGAGCATGATGTAGAAATGTTACTGAGAATCTTTGTTTAAAATTTAATCTCGCAATGATAAGATGAATTGCTTTAACGGAATTTGATAGGCGAATTCGCATTATCCAAAATGCCGAGATATCACTTATTCTTAGTACTTCAAATCGTTCATTAATAAACACACACCAAATTTATTTACACATATGATCAACTTAAACTAATTCATAATGATCATAAGCTCTTAACAGAATTAATAGAAAAACAACCAAGATAAGACGAAATTGTGGCAAAGTAACAAGAAATGCTAAAACAAGAAATTATGGTAAAAGAATGATATACATTAGAATCAAATTGGGATAGTAAACGTGAAAATGAAAATGTATCTTTCAATAACGATGACAGCTATGATGAGACAAATTCTTAAGTGCATATTGAAAATGAAATCTTTGAGATTTACGTCCCACGGTTATGCCGGTTAGGCTAAAAGAGACGGTGATTATAATTAATGAATGAAGTGGTGGAATGAAGAAAGTGGGAAGAAACGGGAGAACCCCGTGGAAACCCACGCACACGGTGTTTGTTCACCACAAGGTTCACTTGGCGGGGGCTGGGATCGAACCCGGGACCCCAAGCACCAGAGATGAACGCTCTATCACTGAGCCACTGCGGCCCCCATGAAGTGCATATTGTTTAAAATATCTTTCCGTCGTTGGTACTCAGAAACCAAGTCGTTATTTTCTTCCTTATATGAGAAAGATCTCCTCTAATTCTTTACCTGTGGGTAACGTACCCAAAATAGCTGACACGTTTCCACGTTGAACCACGACACTGATCCGTTGAATAAGGAAAGATTTAGATCGTTTATTTCCCGATATAAGTGATCATTAATTATATGATATTGCAGTAATCTACCAGCATCTTTCGAAAACATAAGAATTAGTTCAGTTTTATCGTATTTCCAAGTATTTATGTAAGAGTGTATCTATCAAAGTTCTTTTTCTATTAAATTTTCTGTATTGCTTTTAACATATTGCAATTTTACCCAACTTCCTTACTTTTGGTAATTTAGTTTGAAATCTGTTAATATGATGAATGATTCTTTTATCAGTGACCTAATCTTTTGATTTTAGAAATAAATAAACAGATATCAAAGAAATAAGGTGAAACCTCTCTGAAGCACTACACCTTTAAGCTAACCACCTCTTATTACGACAGATTTTTACTGGAACGTAATCTTAACACCATAAGAGCAACGCATTGAGATTCCCTTCATGTCTATCACTCCTCCTGCCGATTGTTTGGAAAATATTGTTAACCTCTTTAAGACAACCGATTCACTACAGATATGTTCCATCAGGTGAGATATTTGTAGTCTTAATAAACAGTAACCAAATAAAATCAATGATGAAGCAAGTGGGTGAACTTTAAGAAGTGTATTTGGAGTATCATCAAATTTGGAGAATAACCATGCGTTCACATAAAAACAAACTTTCATCTTATATGATGTACCAACCTTCTTTTCGACTGGGACTCCATGGCGAAATGGAACGTATGAGCGAAAAATATACAATTCTAGAAATTTTCAGAAACTGATTTACACAGTAGCTTATAATAGAACCAATCCTGATCGTCATAGATCAAGAAACGACTTTTCCTACCTTCTTCATTTTATGCATTGTTCTAATTGTGATAGGGTTTGTAGAGTTGGATTTCAGAATTGGTCCAAAGCTTAAAAACAATTGTCTAGGCGTCACTGACTCGAACAAAAATTAAAGGAAAAATATCAAGAGAAAACACCCTACAATTCAATTCCAACTCCACCTTATTTGAGTTTAGAGCCTGATTTGAAAATCCTTGGTAAATAACAACCCTTTTTTAAGAAGATGGCTGACTGAATTTAGTTGAAAACTTTGAGTAGTCACCTAAAGATGGTTTACTGTAATTTAAGAAATGCTGTAGAACTTATTTGCAGAATCTAAAAAAATATTAACAAATAATTTTCATTAAAGAGATCCTTTTGTACAAAAAGATTACTGCAAGTAAAGATAATGTATCTTAAAGATAAAAACTTAATCATAGAAAAATAAAGCATTAAACTTATTTTATGATAAACAGAGAAAAAATATTTATATACTTAGAATTTAATAAGAACTTATTTTATTTAAGATATCATGCTTTAATTAGAATGAATATCTTGTGATTCATGTCACATCAAACGATCTAACCTAAAAAATATAATTGTATTAAGCTGTTGTGGTACGAATATGATCAAAGATTTTCGGAAATTGCTAACAGTGAGAAAACATTGAATTTTCATTAATTTGCTTATCCTAATGCTCTTTTTAATCCCTTAAACGGACAATGAAGTTAATATTCACTCTTTCCTCGTTCGGAATATGAATATATGATATACTTTTTTCTTTTTTGATGTATTCTTATTCTACTACTAGTAATATATGGATTATTTTAGTGAAAGTTTTATTGTAGATACTCCAGAGAATCGACTGTTCTGTCAGAGAACTGAATCACACCAAGGAGGGACATTAATGTGACATAAAACTGATTACCAGAAAAATAAATTTAGAAAAAATATATTTAGTACCAAACAAATATTATATATATATAATAAGAATTTTAAAAAAATAGTCATTAAACCAACCTGTAAGATATCTCTTCTTGTGATGTACATTAATGGGGTCGTTGCCATTAAATCTGTAAAGATGGAGACTGGTTGGTGTTGTCACTCTGTCCAGGATATTCTCCCACATAGGCATCATCCATTGACCAATCAGGGGATCATAGACTTTGCCTCCAGGCATATGAACCAAAGATGTTACTTGGTCAAGTAAACCTCCACAAAAATCGATAGGAAGATACAAGTATGGATTCGAATCATAAACAATATGTCCAAACGGTGAACGCATTATTTCTCGAATTCCTTCACCATACTGATTAAAAATCATTACCGGAGTTCCGCATTGGTCTGTAGCAATATAGTATTTATGTCGATATACTTGCGCGTAGATAAGATGTCCTCTATCGTCATATACTAAAGACATGAGTTTTCCGTCTCTAGGGCTATAAATATGACTGACTTCATTTGGACGATCATGATTAGTGTAGAAAAATTGTGTCACATTACCATAATTGTCTTTTCTAGTAGCAAGTCTATCCAAATGATCATAATAATAATGTACATCAAAACGCCCTCTCTTTGTAGCACGAACAAGAAGACCTTTGGCATTGTAGTGGAATCTCTCCTCCCTAGCATTTTGAATTACGAGGCCTCTATTGTCATATTTGTATAAACCTTCTCCGAATTTCACTATTCGATCCAGTAGATTATATTCCATTGGAATTACATTACCACGGTATGTTAAAGACAACATATTTCCATTATCATCATATTTAAAGCTCCACGGCTCTTGTGCGTCCACACTTTGAAGTTGGCCGTCTGGATCATATGTATAATTTTTAATATTCATATATGTATTAACTCCAACATTATGAGTGTAAGTTCGTGTCTGACTAATACGATTGTGTTCATCATACACAAATTCCATGCGAAATACTTGCATATTATGAATTGTTACCGTTATTTGTTTTTCTTGGAAATGAGCATTTTGAAATCTTGAAAATATAGCAGTAAAATCGAAAACGTCTGTTTTATTAAGATGAGATTTTGAGACTTTGAATTGTCCAATTTGTTCCAAAGAAGCTGTTCGTCCATTGTAATTTAATGCATAATCTGGAAGATTTTGACCTCCAATACGTCCTTGGATATTTATTACTCTGAAATTACTATCATATTCGTATGTAAATTTGGCGTTGCTGAGACCTGTCTTTGCTCCATAGTCAATTCTTTCTTCGGTGAGCAAACTGCCAGTGTATTGAAAATCCCACTTGTAGTCAAAATCTTGTTCACTATGAATAATTTCGCTTGGAAACCCAGAAGTACCATAGCTGATTTGGCTACGTCCATGTCCGTGAATAACTTCCGATAACCTTCCCGAGTGATCATACCGATAGAGTTTCCGAGCTCCGTCTCCAGGAAATACCGTTCTTAGAAGTTTCTTCTGATGGTCGTAATACTGAAGGTACGAATGACTACTTCCTGGTGGAGTGTAGGTTATTCGATAATTACCAAACAATAACTGTGCTGAAAAAGTGTGCCGAGTTCCACTTGGTAGTATAATATGGCGCAATCCTCCTTCTTCGTCGTATTGCAAACTGAATCGTCTCTTGCTTGGAAGGGATATCCATGATAACTGTTAATATAGAAAGAAAAAAATGTGTATATATAATATTCAACTACAATATTTTTTATTTTTATTTATTTATTTATTTATTGAACAAATTCCCAGATACAGCATAACTTTGCCATTTTACACAGGGACATGCTAACAAAAGAAAGAAAAAAAAACAAGACAACAATAACAACAACATAGAAAAAAAAGAGTGTAAAAGTAAAACTATTCCGTCAAAGCTCGTTTAATTGCTCTTTCAAACACTGGGTAGCTCGAAAAAATGTCCACATCAGTTGTTACTTGATTATAACAGTTTGGTATTCTATAAAAAAGAGACCTCTGTATAACAGCCAACCTAGGACGGGAAAGATGGAATAGGTGGGTATTCCGGGTGATGCGGGAAGGGACACGTAAGGATAGTTCCTGAAGTAATATTTCCGATCTTAAGCTTCCATTAACTATTTTCTGTAGATATTTCAGGTCAGAGATAATTCTGCGTACTTCAGGAGTCTGAATATTAAGATGTCGCAAGAGCTCCTTCTTAGATAATATTCGAAGTGCAGGAACACGAAAACGGACTATAGCGATGAAGAAATTGAGAACAGAATCAAGTCTGGAGAGATGTGTAGGTGCTGCCATGGCCCATATGGGAGAGCAGTATTCGATCTTGGGCGCTATTAAAGTCTTATAAAAAGTTGCTAATGAAGAAACAGTGCGTAGTTCGGTGAATCGATAAAGAAGTCCCAACATGCGCATTGAATTCTTTAGTATTGAGGAGATGTGGTCAGAGAAGGTGAGTTTTGAATCAAAGATGACACCAAGATCGTTATGACTAGCAGAATGTGTGATAGGGGAATCGTTGATATGGTATGTGGTGGGAATAGGAGACTTTTTCAAAGTAATAGTAATACTGTTACATTTCTTACTGTTGAGTTTCAAGTGCCACATTTCACACCAGCCTGTAAGGTAATTTATGTCTTCCTGTAGAGCAATTGTGTCATGGAGACACGATATTTCTCTGTATAACTTACAATCGTCAGCAAAAAGGAGAAGGCCACTAGGTTGAGCTGATAAGTGCGTGTAGAGATCATCCATATACAGGACAAACAGCAGAGGCCCAAGTACACTCCCCTGAGGCACCCCTGAGATCACGGTTTGGGGGTTAGAAGTCGCCCCTGAAATAACAACTCTCTGTTTACGGTCCTTCAAGTAGCTTGTGATTAGAGAGAGAAATTTGCCATGTACATTAAATCTATTGGAGAGTTTATGAAGAAGATGAATGTGACTGACAGAATCAAAGGCCTTCGAGAGATCAAAGTAGATAACATCTAATTGAGTATTGTTATTCATACATTTGACTGCACAGGAAAGAAGAGTACTTAAGTTTGAGAGACTTGAGCTTTTCGGTAGAAAGCCGTGCTGAGAACTATGGATGTAAGGTGAGGTGAATTTAAGTAGCCTGTCTTTGATTATTTTTTCACAGATAATTGATATTACAGAAAGAAGAGATATTGGCCTATAGGAGGATACATGATCTTTAAGTCCTGATTTATATATTGGGGTCACGTGAGCTAGTTTCCAACTGGTGGGATAATACCCTTCCTTGAAGCATCTATTGAATAAGATAGATAGAGGAACCGCAATAACTGAAGCAGTTTTGTTGAGAAAGAGAGGACTAATTTTATCAGGTCCAAGTGATCTATGTGGAGATAACGATAGTAAGAGAGCCAGAACTTCGCCCGGGGTGGTAGAGAGAATGGATAAGGTGTCCGAACAGATGGGGTGGAGAGGGGGGAGATGGGTCGTAGAGGGAAGGGAAGTAAATGTTTTGCAGAAGTAGTTATTGAAGAGGTCTGGTCTTTGATCATCACTCGCTTCAGTATTTTCATCTTGAACTGTTGCCGGTATGCCCGGAGATTTTGTTCTAGATTTAATTACAGACCAAAAGACTTTAGGGTTACTAACAGTAAAATCACCAATTGAGTCCATGTATTCAAAATATTTACGCCGCTGTACCTTCTTGGCAAGACTTCTAATTCTAGCAAAGTTTTTGTATGTGTAGTCACTCGGATGTGATTTCCATAGAGTCCAGGCAAGCTTTTTGTTTTTAAGAAGTTCACGAAGTTCATTGTCGTACCAGACCGGAAACCTGTTCGATTTTGATGCTTTCACCGGCACAAAGTCCTTTATGGCTGAGTGGACAACAGATGTAAATAAGTCCACAGCGTCGTCAACACTTCCTACCTCTAACAAACACCAAGGAAACAGTTCAATAGCCCGGCAGATGTCACCCCAGGGGGCTTTCTTCCAAACAAGTTGTGACCTACTTTTGAGGGGCTGGTTTGTAGTAGGGGAGGGGAGGAAATCGAAAGAAACATCCAAGGAATCGTGATCCGAGGGAAAAAGATTTCTGCATGGGACAACACAACGAGGTTCTAAGTTAGATAGAATATAGTCAAGATTGCTATTATTGCGGGTATTATGCATATTATGTTGACCTAGACCAAGTCCATGAATAAAATTGTCCATGAAATAACTGTCGTTTCCATCTTTAGCGACGCCATGCTTGCTGTCCTGCCACGTGATGGAAAGGTTGAAATCACCCAATAGGATGACGTCACCGTGTGACAACGCATGCAACAGTGAGTCATGGCAAGCTTCTAAGATGTGCTTGGGGGTGTTCTTGTGCGGTCTATAGAAGCATCCAATAAACACAGAACGACGCTTTGGAATAAATACTTCCACCCAAATAAGTTCACAATCCCGTTCGAGATCCAGTCTTCTCTTGCTCTTCCACTTATTATTTACACAAATCATCACTCCACCTCCACGAGTTATGCGGTCTTTACGATAAATGGTGAAATTATTAGAAAAGCTAATTTCACTGTCGTTCACTGATTCATTCAGCCACGATTCGGTCACTGCGAAACAATCCAGTTCCCTTATCTCACCTAGGTTCAATGAGCACTCAAGTAATTTGTTTTTAATGCTACGAACATTTTGATAATATATATTGAAAGCACTGGTGTAATATGGACAGGGTGGGCCAGGGTTTACGTGAATATCACCACAAAGGAGGAGAAAGCAAACAAGAATGAGGCACTGTTTTTTATTTATTTTTAGAAACAATATGTTAATTAATTTCCAAATCAGCAAAGTTACTTGAGGCGAATTTGATGTATTTTGCACGATAACACATATATATAAATTACTAAAGCACTTAAACAGTGATTTGAAGCGCAAATTTTAGGTGAAAAATAATAATAATAAATAAAGAATGTTCCACTGCATTATATTTCTAGCTATCGGTGAGTAAACAAACCTGTTTTAAACAGATTAGGTAATATTGTGTATGACTTACACGACATAAGAACAAGGTCATTATGAATGTTTTTGTACTGTGACTTTTTAGTTACATCATATGTATATATAAAAGAAAATAGTTGAAATACTCAAATTTCACCATTAATCTAATATAAATATTCACGTTATTAAATTGTAACTTATCACACACGTTTAAAATTGTTATTAACACTACTTTATTCTACAGTAAATCATGAATGAATCTGTACACTTATTTCAGCACTGGTTGCAGACATATTTCATAGAAACTATTATAAATAAGTGACAATTCTTGCATTTTATGAGCTTGCATTATTTCATTTTTTTTTTTTTTTTTTTTTTTGTTACTCGAGAAAAGGCAGTCATTTTTATTTAACATTCACCATATTTTATTCCTTTTGCCAAGCATCTTCGTAATTCATTATATTTTGCATTGTAACTTGGAGATAGGTCAAACAAACATATTTTAATCATAGATTTGACCAGAGGTAATTCTCTAACTGAAAGCTTTCGAATCATTAAACACCATATGATTCAAAACATTAAATGATTGTTAGGTACACTTAAACAGGAAAGGGGATGTTCTGTACAAGTACTTTTCAAATCGACAAAATTTTGCTAAGATTATGGAAAAATAACTCATAAATAATCTTTAAATTAAATGTGCATTCCATTGTAAGTAAAATCTTAAATTCATTCTTATCCGAAAGTGTGAAATTTTGCAAATTTTCTAGAAAATCGCCTGTTATTTATACTTTATAACACGTAAAAAGATTCGAAATTTTTAAAAACTATCAATTTGCTGAATGAAAAATACAGTATATGAAGGGAGAGAGTATCTAGAACCTGTGCTTCCATTATTTCAGTACAATATTTCATATATTTTGAAGTATATCCAAGCTAATTTTTGGAGTGATTTTTCATGTACTTTACACACTGACTTCCAAAATTTAAATCTTTAGAAAAAAATGATACGTTTTTCAAATATCTGATAGTGAGATAATAACTGAGACTATTTCGTATCAAAGATGATTGATACACGCATTTTATGAATATGTTTGTAATATTGATATCAAACACTTTTAATTTTTATTTCTTAAATTTCCAGATCATTTTATTTTTGGTATACAAGCACATCCTAAATTTCAGTAAAACAACAAAAAGCCTACTTTATACGCTAGTACATATATATACGAGGGCCATTCGGAAAGTAAAGAACGTTTTGCGCTAGCGCGTGCGCGTGTTCCCCCACCCCCGCTGCCGCTGGGTTATTGACCTGGGCATGCTTTAGCCTCAGTCTGGCACCAGCTGCGATCCGCTACGGTCCGTTATTGCTTCGCTGTGCGACTGTAAAATGTGCGATACAATTACTGATCCCGCCAAGTGTGAGGTTCGTAGTGTGATAAGATTTTTGAATGCAAGAAAAGTGCGTCCGATAGAAATTTATAGACAAATCACTGAGGTGTATGGAAATGTAATGAATGAAGCATCAGTTCGTAAGTGGTGCATTATGTTTAATGACGGATGGACGAATGTGCACGATGAGGAACGCTCGGGCCGGCCTTCTGTTGTGACTGACGAACTCAAAGGAAGAATTGAGCGGAAAATTCAAGAGGATAGGCGATTCACTATTGATGGGCTGCACGAATTCTTTCCTGAAATTTCAAGAACTTAAGGAAGCTGTTAGTGATTGGCTCAACAGTTTGGTGGCAACTGTGTATGCCGAAGGCATAGAAAAACTTGTACCACGGTATGACAAGTGTTTAAATTTACACGGAGACTATGTCGAAAAGTAACTTAAGTATCACATAGTATGTAACACAAATTTCGCCTTTGTATATCAGTTATTAAAGTGTTTATACAAAAACGTTTTTTACTTTCCGAATGACCTTCGTATATATAATTTTCTATATTATGTTGCTTGGCTTTGGTCCTGGAAACTTTCCTTATTTTCGCTATATTTTCGCTCTATTCATAATCTTTCTTCACTATTTATTTGTTTGAGTGTACGCTTTTGTCTGAGAAATTTCTGTTCTACGGGACAAAATCATAACATAATACATTTTGCAGTAAAAAGAACGTGTTTTATTAACGTAAAGGGAAAAGAATAGAAGTTATATGATTGAAAGATTAAGTTCTCTATAAATAAATAAATAATATGCAAACCAGACATTTTTTAGACCTTTTTGTACACATAAATTTCCCAATATCATGATAAAGAATTTTGCCTATAATTCTGAATTAATCTTATTTTTGTTAGATAACAGCCTAGTATAACTTGATTCTTGCGTTAAGTTTTCAATATATTTGTTTTTGTGTTTAAACTTTGAGGACCATTATACGTGTGTACGCAGAAATATGTCTTCCATGAATTATGATCTTATACATTTATATTAAGCGAACGTTCAACGATAAGTGATATCCAATTACAAACATTGTAATGACACGGTTAGGAATTCTAATTAACATTCTACTTACAGGTTTATGTAATTTCTGATTACTACTTGCACTTCCGAGTTTTCGACTATTCTCTGGAGTCTTGGTCACAGAGAGTTGAAAGACCCCCGAGGGGGGAGTCGAAATCTCCGAACTGCAAGTGTAAGTGCAATGATTATATCTGATTAGTTTACTAAGTTACGCAGTTTAACTGTGTTTCAAAATTTAGAGTAATATGTAAGTATGGAGCAAGACCAGCAAATACACTTAATTCTCTAAGATAATAACGACTGCATTATTTCTAGCTTGAATTTTATACTGATTATTCATTCATTTCTGAAAATTCCTTTACATTTGTATTCCTTTGCATTATACATTCCAAAATATCTTTTGAAAGAGTTTTATTTTGCTGCCTCATATAAGAGTAGAATGTACAGTACAAGCTTAATTATAATAAATTTTCTCAAAAGACCAATAAATTGAATTTTATAAGTTTAAGCAAGGATTAGTATATAGAGTTAATAATTTGTAAGCGAGGATTTGTTCAAATATAGTTCTTGAGAAAAGGTCTATCTTTGAATGTAACATAAATAGTTGTTATATTTTACACGTTTTAGATCTCTGGTTATCTTTTCTTTATTCCGCAGTATCAGTCCATACCAGCTAAAAATCTCGCATAATGCACTACCAATTATTAATTTAAACACTACTAAAATTAATTAGAATGGTTGATTTAATTTCTAATTGACTTGAAATAATCTTCGCTCAGTGTTTTCACAGACATTCAATGTATACGTTTAATCTTCGTCATTTCTTTAGGAACATCCTTTTATATATTTGAAAATATATTCTTCATCATGAAGCATTTTGGGAAATTTAGATTGATAACAAAAACTGATAAGTTTAACATACAGCAACGAAAGTTAGACTCGTCCTGGCATAATATTTCTGAAAGCAATATTTTCATTAAATAAATTGAATATTTGGTATTCCATCCGCGTTATATTTTATTTGAACTGACATTTGAAAGGCGACTTACTGACTTTATCATCAGAGTTTCAATTGTTTGAATAAAATATAACACGGATAGAACATAAAAAGTTTAATTTATTTAATTATAAACATCTCCGTGAATATTTCGTATAATATACACGTTTGTCTCGTCTCACCACCATACATTTTCACCAAATTTGGTGATGAATGGTCAAGTAGTTCTTGAGATCTTTTGTTTCTCAGAAGGACGGACTAACAGAATAAATATATAAAGGAGTTTTAGAAAACAAAGTCCCTAATAATGAAAGATTTACTGAAAAAGCATTAAAAACAGCATAATTTCAGGTTCTTTGCGAGGAAGGAGGGATGACTTTTCACAGGAAAGAGAATTTCACGTTTTTCAGTAGTATATTACTATAATACTGACTAATATGAATGTCTGAAACTCAGAGGGGAAACAATTGCCTCCTGATCTCCGTAAATTATTCTCTGAATCATAAAACTTGAGTTACTCAGTCAACTAAGACTTGGAATTTCGAAGTTCACGAATATTATGCTTTCAATATTACAAACATGACTGAAAGTAATAAGCTCAGGTATTTTGTCGGCGTATGAAACTTATGTGGCTATAAGAACAACTCATTTATAGAAACTTACCAAATTCCAATCGTTGTATGCGAACTGTGTGGATTTTCCATCTGAGTAGCTAATTTCAGAGAGAAGTCCATGCCGTTCATACGTGTACTTTTCAATTTGCGTGCCCCATTGCCAAGCCTCGACTCGTTTGAATCTGAAAGTGAACAAAATATCACCCACCTATTCGTCTTCTCATTCCTGTCGTCTCACATAAATAATAAAATAATTTCAAAATCTCAAAAAATGCTGAGTTCAATTATAGGAAGTCCTTTGTTCCTTTCTTTCTGTCTGTTTAATTTTTGGAAAAATATACGATAAATATTGTTCTATTTCTATTAAGGTATCATAAATCTTTTATACTAATGATGTGAAGATAAGTGTATTTTTTTTTTTATCTCAGACAAATCAGACATGACTGCATTCCAAAATGACACTCACTTATATTGTTCACAACTATTTCTCGTTCTTTATTTTTTTTCTGTCTTCCTCTTCCACCTGATAAAATATTTAATGGATCTTTTAGTATCTTTCTAGTGTTTTCAGTGTTTTGTGTTAATGTTCCAAATCTTTGCTGATAAATAGTTCGATTTTGTAAAATATACCATAAAATAATTAGTATTTATATAATTGTTTAAGAAAATATATAAGCGTACATACACTCAGAGGAAGAAAAATGAAAAATAATAATATACTAACATTTCAGGTTAAAACCCATTTTTCATTGGCGTACACAGAACAGTAGAATGTTATTTAAAAAAAATTAAATTCCGCTTGTGATAGAAAAATTAGAATCTATCTTATTAATCTTGAGTTCTGAATTTATCTCGTTTTGGACTTACCGATCGTATGTGATATTGACAGGATGGCCACCAGATGGTGGAATCCAGGCCTTTGGTAAACCTGATGCATCATAATTAACTGCCAGAAGTTGTTGCCGGTCCCTATCGTAAAATGTTTCTCTTCCAACAGCTTGGTCAAACTCAATTACAAATATACGAGATTGGTTAACCTACAAGATACACATAATTAATTACACAAATGTACTACAAAAGTGAATGTAAAGATGCATCTCGCAAAATTGTATAAAAAACGTAATTATGAAATATATAGTCAAAGTACATACATGATCTCTTTGCTCATCTACATCCTGTATCAACTGTTCTTTATGCTGATGACACCACAGTTGTAATACCTGCTAAGGGTTATAATATGATTTCAATTCTAACAAAATGAGGAGTATCGATTCATCTGTGACAAAGTAAAATTTAATTCAATAGATCAGCGTGTGTAGATTTTTCCAGAAACCACGAGATCATTCTTTATTCTATTAAGACATATAGTGAAAATCTTCGTACGGCACACGAAGCCAAATAACAGATGTGTAGATAAAGATCTCAAATGAGAAAAACATTTTAATTAATTTATAATAAATTATCTGGTGTTTATTTGATGCTTGGAATTTTAAGAGAAAATAATAATAACTATCGTTAATTAAGGTTTATTTTACACAATTTTAGCTCTGATTTAGTAGGGCATTGTTTCCGGGTGATTCTAATCTAAGCAGTTAATATATAAAATTCAAGAAAAGATATTTTCGCATAATTGAAGATATTTTTCAATGACCTTAATGTAAATCACTTTTTAAATATATGAATGTATTATCTATTCGGTGTCTTTATTATTATTATTATTATTTATCAGATTATATATATTGATGGATTGATTATGTACAATTTAATGGGAACATCAACACCGAGGCTATTTTACCCTGTCACATAATCAAACATAGCTAATTGAGATAACAAAATCCGGAAAAATACAGATACCGTAGTAGCTAGCCCATGGAGATCCATATGTTTTTCAATTCAATTCGAGCTATTATACTCGAAAATTATAACTTACTGTTTCACTAAATGATTTTGCGCACTTAAGACTGTGCTTCTTACTCTTGATGCGATAGTTCCAACATCAGCAAACTTAAGATCAGTGACAATAATTTCGTCAGAATGAATTTTCTTGTGGCATAGTTAGACAATAGACTCATTCTTAGAGGAGTCGCGGGTTCAATCCCAGTAAGAGCGCCTCTGGTTTGGACCCATCTTGAGATGTAGATCCATGTCTTATGTTGTCTGCTGGAGAGCAGGACGTACACAGGGTTTGGTCTTGGGGATTCGAATCCCATTTTCCCGAAATCTTAACTCTTCTGTAAGCTTAGTTTAGTTTCAAGGGCTATTTTACAAATTTTAATATCATTTTTATTCATATTGAATCCGGACTCCTTCTGTGCGACTGCCGGAGAGGAACACAACTTCAAACAAACGAAATTATATAAAAAACCGCGAATTTTGGAAAGTCATACTCTTTACTGTATATATCATGGGGTGAGTTCAAATTGATGAGTAAAGCCTTTAGTGATTAAATTAAACCAGTGTAGTAAAGTATTTTGATGAATCCTAGTGGCTGAGTTAAGAGGGGTTTAGTGTTCCATTCAGTAGCGAGAATATACAAAACGTGGATTTACAGTTTAGCGTGAGATCTGAACTTCATGAACTCCTATCGGAAATTGAACCCGAAAAGATTCTAGTATATAAAACTTTGATAATTTTTCTATTGCACTGATAATTAACTTCTTTGTCTTGCCTGTTTTTGTATGCTTCTGTTGTAAGTAAACTATTCGTGACTCCCTATGGGAAACATTTGCATGGCATGACGAATATAAACTTAGAAATTGATTATTTTTACATTTACTACAAATTTTTATACAACAGTTCAGACAGGCCAATTAATAACAGCTGGTTCAATATTTCTAATCATTTCATTCCAACATAATACATAACAAACACACACAACTTCAACTAATAATATTGAAAATAATGCAGGCACAGACTGTTAAACCTTTAACACTCGCATTTCTGTACACAACTTGAAACCAGTCGAACCTAGATCACGAAAGATTTATATCTATTACCGGCGCCTATAATATTTTCAGCAGTTCCTAGGTAGTAACTGATTAAAGTTTCTTGCTTCCTCCTGTGCCGTGCAATGTGCGTGAATATCCAGAAGAAAGAATGAAATATATGATGGAAGTAAATAATGTAATTCCGCTAGGTATGGTATAATTGCTGAAACATTTCTCTAAATGTCTCTCCGAGAGTTTATTTTAGCGAGTGAGCTTTCAAAAGGGCACTTTTCACATTGAGAAGTACCTCAGTGTAGATTTTTGTTAACTTTTCTTCTCCAATTTTCAAATCCATAATTAATAAATTTAATATTATATTATTGCTATTATCGAAACCTGTTCTTCATATTTCCTTTAATTTTAAGAGTAGACAGTGACTGATTCTCATACGACACTACACTACTACGCTACTGTCAAATTTAAATGTATAGTAATATGAGTATATATAATTGGATTTCAATATATATATTTCATCGTTGAATTGTTAGTATCATAGAGTTTCTTTATTTTTGACTTATCTCTTGCTTGTTAAGTTAATTCGTAATTATCATTTTGTGTCCAAAATATACAGTACATGATTGGCATAAATATTAACTATTGATTTATTTAGAACTATTTATATTACAAAAAACAATAACTTCTTTCTCATTCAATTGGGACAGACCATAATTCAGTATAATTTACGTTGTTGCTGCGGTTAAATAATGGGATGCCAGTAAAGGTAAATATAAGTGTTTCAGAAAAGCCAGGTATTGAGTAAAATTCTGCTTACACAATCAAAACTATGTAATTATTCATTATAAGACGTCGAAAGTAACATCAATCTACAGAAACCAACAAATTATACCCCCGAGTAGGTTAAATGGAATCACACCAATTTACTTTTTAGTAAAATTTATAAAAAATATAAATATATCTGCAAATACTTACGAAAAGCTCCGTTTCTAGCAACTGATCAGGTCCTCTGACATCTCCTACAAGGCCATATCGACAGTCCATGGTGTTCCGAATTGTATCTCCAAGTTCCTCTACTTGAGTACTTGGCAACTGGAGCATCTCAGCTTCAACTGGTAAGGCAAGTTCCAAAAGTGGATGTTTCGACCCTGCAGCGCTCCACAATTCGCCATCCCAACCCATCCATATCGAGAAGGTTCCATTTCTAAACGTTTGAGCTTCACTAACAGTCATTCCTAATAATGATAATTTAAAACATCACAAAAGTCATAATCATATTTCTAAAATTATTCATCAACAATTAACATTGACTAGAACGCATGCGCACAACCTACAATAAGTATTAACAAAAGGATATACGAAAAAAAATAACTACACATGATTGTGTTCGGCTAAAGAGATCTTAACCGAATGGACTCCAAACTAAAATAGAAAAAACACAATGAAAATTACAAAGCACATATTATCTTGTCAAGAACCTTCTCAAGTGACCTAGGTAGAGTAATTGTAAAACAACCACAATACATGAGCAATGGAAATAATCTGAATGGATGAGATAGATAATTGCATAAAAATACAGTAATATGTTCAAAAAATCTGTATGTATAACAAAAATTGTAGAGTCTGGAGACGTTATAGATATTGGTTAATATTGATCACGCAGATGATCTATATAATTGTATCTGTCACTTCATTATTGTGACTACTACGTTTGGTGCATCGTAATGAAAAAAAAAAAAAATCACAGAATGTTATGACAATGCGAATGAATAGCACTTTTAGAACGATATCACATATTCGTAAAACCTTATATAGAAATATATAAAAGCATGATGAAGTTTATCGACTTAAAACTACAGAAAACATACTAATATGCTATCTAAAAATAATAGGAAATTTCTTTATGATAAAATGTGAAGTTTATTTATGAAATAATATGAAGTTTAAAAATCATAATATGAAGTCTATTTATGAATTGCAACGTTTATGATACAACAAAGATGATGTATTACATTTGCTGTTGGATTTTTGTGTAAAGGAAGAAATCATACATTTAATTTTAGAATATTTTGAAAAATATGTAGTATGTAGCTAATCCAAATATTCGGGTAAATATGGGCGTAAGAGTTTTCTTCATGAGTTTGAAACAGATAAATAATTCTTTAAATTTCAATATTTGTCTATACTTACTGTAAGTAGGACGCTAAGATCTTGCACAGATAATATCAGATAATAACCAACTTGTAATGTAATGACATGCATCTAATATTCTTAAAAAATACCAATTTTTATATGGAATTATATTCAGGTATTTACATCGTGTTATTTACATTAGAATTTGTGGCTAATGCTTATGCTTTCTGTGTGCGTGATTCCGTGTTTGATTTTCATCCGAGTAAAGGATAAAAACTGGAGTTGTAGCTCGAATCTCACTTTAAGAAGTAAGCCCCTTGTCATATGACCCTCGTGTTAAATGGGACGTTAAGCTTAATCAATCAAATCAAAGCGAACTTTTCACAAATATGTACTGAACAGTCCTGTTTGTTGGGTACTAACATTGTAATTTACGAGAAAATTTACACTGTCTTTCTACATATGTGTATCTTACAGGAATAACTCCCTCAGTATTACTACATTACACGAAACAAATGATGTGCTAGAAAATGCTTTCAATATCAAAAATAACTTCAACTGGGTATTGAATAAGCAAGTAAATTAATTGTTATTAATTAAATTTCAGCAAATAATCTAACATGAATAAGAAAAATTAGTACCTTTTATAAACTGTGCGCTGTTTCAGAACATATAGCAAAAGTTGGAAGAAATAAGGGGAAATAAAAAAAAATATTGACAAAATTAACAAATAATGTTATGTTAGCTTTTGTAAGGGAATCCATCAAATATCTATAGAAGCTTTCAATAAAAGATTTTAATATTCAAAATTAAAAGATAGTTCTGTTGTTTTCTCTTGATGGTCACATAAAATTTTAAGGAAAAATAATCAAAACTTTAATTGTATTATTAGACATAATTTTTGGTTAATTTTTGTTCTAGAATTTTTACCGCTGGATTTTGAAAGGAATAACCAAACACATAAAACAACTAATAATGAAAGAAGAAACTGACGGAAAAACAAGCTTACCTTCTTTTATTACTAGCTTTTTGGATTGCCTTTCCATTTTAAGACTAATGGGATTCAAGTTGTTGTAGACGACCTGCACCATAAGATCGTCCTCTGGAAGAAGCTTGAAATCCAGACGCACATTTTCTCCAGTTGGAAGAATTACTTCACTTAGTCTTCCGTGTGAGTTATATTTATACATATAAGTATTTCCTTTTGTGTCAGCGCTACTTGATAAAAGCCCTGTTACACTGTCATATTCAAATGACATTTCAGACTTATCTTTTTCTTGGAATTTTACAAGAAATCCAACTCCTGAGATTTTTAGATCTGATTTATGGCCTTGAGTATTTTCAATTGTACTTACAACGTTACTATAATCACGAAGGAAAACAACTTTGTTGCCCGAACTATCAGTGACTTTAGACAATTTACCAAAGCTTGTATTTTTACTATACAAAAATAAGTATCTTACTTTCCCAGAGGTCAAATCCTTAGTTTCAATGTGCTGTCCATACCTATTGAAAACATAAATCTCTCTCGTTGGCGGGTAAGGAATTTGAAATTCACCATTCTCATTGTGCGTTGGTAAGTAATGCTCTAAAGAAAGAATATGCAAGCTGCCTTGATCAGCCAAATGAAGTACGCCGTCGGGGGCAACTGTCATGGCCGAAATAGAGTAAAACTGAGCGTTGGAGGTTAACATTGTCTCAGAATGTGTCCCACAAGAACAAGACCCGTTACTGCTGGTGAAGCCACTCAGACTTCCTGAACAATCACAGTGAGATTGTCTTCCTGCAAAATCTCTAATTTTTCCAGCGGAATCTATGAGTTTGATTGAGTTGGTCTTTCTAGAATCACTTTCAGCAATAAACAGCTCTCCTGTTGGAGAAAATGCTAAGGATAAAATTGATCCTAGAACAACGTTTGTTGCACTATCTTCAGCTTTATTTGGATGTAGTCTGCAATGCAGAGGAGTACCAGCAACAACTTTAACTTTGAGATCATCTGTCAACTTCAACACCAAATGATCATCTATAAAATGTAAGGTTCCATCCAAAGGACTAAGAGCTAATCCTGTTGGCCACTGCAATTGAGCCTGTAATAAAGATTAAAGTTAGGAAATATACGTATGACTAGATTCTAGTACAAAATACTTTTTTGTATTCGGTTTAGCAAACGATATACATAAAATAAGTATTTTCAAAATTATTACTCTTAATTCATCCTTATTATATTCTCTGTCGAAGAGTTCAACATTCAGTAGCAAAACTATTAGCAGGAATTAAAACCAAGAACATAGAAACGGTTAGTTTACATTCAAAACTTTTTTATAAACTTCAAAATAAGTAAAAAAAAAAAAAAAAAATCTCTATCTTGTAAGTACCTAGAAAGTCAGATTTATAAAGCGTCCTTAAATTGAACGAAATTTTAAAATTTAGTGGTTATGTTATTTAAGTGAAAGAAAATAATAGTAAATGAATGTTTTTAGAATAATTATGTGGTAAGAAACAAGTAATGTACGAACAAACCACATATACGAAGTTTATCTAGTATATTCCCATCGTGCGCTGCTAAGACCTGCACACATATGCACGTGTTACAGAAGTGATATGTGAAACTGGATGTTGACTTGCGCTCTCCAATGTGTGTCTATTACCTATTCTTTAACATTTTGAATTGAAGACGAAAAATATGTAGTCTATTTCGAGCGTTCCTATAGATTATGCCTTGTTTCTAACATCAGAGAAACAGAGGTGGTGTTTCATATTCACTCAATGCTGAAGAAGTGAAGATTAGTGGGGTGAAGAGGTAGTTCTTGACGTAAGAAGATTAAAGAAAACCATCATGACAACGTGTGTTGCTTTCGGTTGTGATACAACACAAACAAATAAACCTCTTCATGTTGGTTTTCACAAATGAGTAAGTATTTGAACAGACTAAGAATCACAGTCAGAGACCTACCTACTTCCCGATGGATTTCCTTCAATCATTCCACGCAAGTGTCTAGAAATTAGGAATCTTGAAATATAAGCGCTGTTTCACTTCCCCACTTAATTATACAGTGTTACAATACTTTTTTTTTTTTAATATCAGTTTTCATGGACGTTCTACAAAGATTACAAAGTAATTTTATTTTCTACAAGGGCTGCAATAGGAGGGCACGGTAGCTTAGTAACAGAATGGTCACTTCTGGTGCGAGGGATTTCCAGAACGATCTCCGGCCGTCTGAGTTTTGTGGACAATATTGTGTCCGTTAGTTTTCTCGGGGTTCCGTTCCCTCTCAAATTTGCATTATATCAACCTCCTTCGTAATTATTCTTCTTTCATTAATCATCTGTCTTCTTTAGCATAAGTGGTGTACCTGTAGAATGTTAAAGATTAAAAGGGTTGCAATGTATAAGATTTGGATTTACAGTAATTGAACCTAACTTAACATTACGGAGAATATGGTGGGAGAAAGAAGTCAATGTCTGTACGTTATTGTCAAATATAAGGGGAAACGTATCGATATGTTCCAATACCGTTTTACTCTGATATCCGACAACAGACGAACGCACGAATATAGCCCTTCTACAAGACTTCTGTTATTTATGTATAGCGTAGTATATACAGTATATAAAGGAAATTTTTATTTTTTTATATTTAGAACTGTTTTTCTTGTACATAAGTGAAATTGACAAGCATATGCTCTAGTATATTTAAGATGCTTAACTACTATTTCTGCATTTAGATAACTTTACTATATTGTCAACTCCTTTACTTAAATTGACTTTTATTTGTAAATAGCACGATGTTTGTACTAAGAGACATGTGTCTTGATATACCAATGAATAACATTTTGCACATACCGTATTAATCACTTTATTGATTATATTCTATTGTATATCTAATCTTATGATTATGTCTGCTTTAGAAACCAATATAGCCAGTTCCATACTCATTGAACGTTTTTTCAGTAAATAATCTGATATAATATTTGTTTTATACATATATTATGTAGTTCCTTGTTTTTAAATAGTTTCTTTATAGAGGAAAATAGATAAATAAATGGGAAAAAGGAACAAATTACTTGAATGATGCCTTTATAACAGCAATTTTATGTTCGAAGGAAAAGGTACATCCAAATGGTCTCGCTGTGAGTAGCCTATTGTCTCCTCTACCAACATCGTTCTCAACTGTTTGAAAAAAAAATTGAACAAAAAAAACTTTAAATTTATTAGGCAAAAACATTTTGTTAGAGCTTCTATTGGAATTTAACTTCATTAATAAAAATATAAAATTTACATTGAAAGGGTAATCATAAATAAAGCTAAATTTTCTAGATCTAGAGATTTACCGGCATACAACACTTCATTTCAATGTATAGGAAGGAAACGGCTTGTGATTATTTTGTACACAAAGATTCAACGTGTCCAGACCTAACAAAAGCGAACGTTGGGAAAAACTTTTTTCTACGAGCTTTCCGCATCATTTCCGAAGAATCAGGACTTTAGCAACATTTACAATTACTAGTTGATTTAGGTATGAAAAATGAGTTTGATATTTGTCGTACATAACGATACAGGAGTGATTATAACAGCAAGAAGTAAACACAAATGCAAGCAAAGCCTTGAAGAATTGGCAGATATTACATAAGTAGGTCCCTTTTTTGATAGACATATTACTAACCAGCAGAAATAGCAATGTAGTTTTCAAATCGCCAATCAGCTCATATGATTATTTCAGCTAACCAATTCTTTCATTTCATTTCAACAACTTTCTCCACAACAGTTCCAAGTTTCTGTGTTTCCAGCACAGATAATAATTAGAAAATATTTTAAGAGACTATGTAGTCGAGAATATCCAGATCTAAGACGGACTAGAAGAAGGAAAATGAGTAACTGGACGCTCGATCTTAAGTTTGAGAATCATAAAAAGTGGTTGCAAAAGAAACAGCAAAGACTAACAAGGAATCTCGATGGGAAATTTTAGAATACTAAGTATAATAACATTTGGTAACAAGATGAGTTTCAGAAGTAGGAAAAGAACAACAAAAGATAAAAAAGGTAGCTGGGTTGAAGAAAATAAATATAAAATTCCTAAGTCAGCAAGAATACTGTTGATGGTTTAAAGGCAAAGAATACCATACAAATTTAGTTAAATCATTAGAAGAAGAAAATTATATATTTTGTTGTCAATTACAACGTAATTTTTAGATATAAAATATGTTACACGTGAATTGAATTGCATTAATGAATTGGTATCAAATAAATGTTATTATTTGAAAGCAGTATCTCAGTGAAGTGGTAAACTATTATTTATTAGTCTAGGGACATTAGTAAGTTTCGCATCAACTAAAGGGTGCCTTAGAGAAGAAACTCAGACAGAGGAAGATAGAAAAGAACTACTTTATCACAAACGACCGCGAAGAACTCTAAAGGCATAAAGTAAAGCATAATTATTTATATATGGCATAGTCAGATAGCATGAATGGACATAAAGAAAAATAAGCAATTAACTGATAAGTAAAATGTATTATTTTTATACTTAGTACTCAAATGTTGTATTGAGTGTTAGTTTTAATGGATATACCGAAAAGTAATTATTAACGATATCTTTAAGTGATAAGTTGCAGTTGAATATTGCAGAGAATAAATAATTAATCGGATTATATGAATTTTATATTATTGAAGATACGGTTATGGATAGTTGTGAGAATAGGTAATGACTTATCTGCTTTGATTTTAAATCAAATAGTCCACATTTTGTCTCATCTTGGTTTGTATTGTTTGGACACTTAATCTAACTTCACAAATATATTTTATTCTGATAACATTATTGGCTGATTCCAAAAAATCGAGCGTAATCTAATCCTACCAAACTTTTTCTCTTAGTTCAATCAGCAAAGAATGTGATAACAGAGGATAGGAAGTTGATGTCAAGAATGAGAATGGAAATAGTAGTTTGACGAAGATCTTCGTGTAGTTATTTTTATTATTTTCCATATCGTCATAGAAATATCTCGTAGAAGAAAAAGGTTAACTGAAGTGTTCACGGAGATTTTGCAACATTTCTTACAAATCCTGTCTGTATTTGCAAAACTAAATAAAAAAGAGATGAAAAATAATTATATATGAACAGTTAATTCGTTAATATGTTAAATGTTCATTTTAAATCTTCATCTCTATATAATTTTAAAAAACTTCAGAGCAGCTTTTTAAAAGTAAAAGAAAAATAACTGACCTTCACACTTACTTAAATGAGAATACATCACCTTAAAAATGTAAAATAAAAAAACTAAATAAAAATAAAAAATAATAATAAACATTGTTGATAACTTTAGTTTATATACAGCACTAATAATATCTTGGCTGTGTTTATTCTTAAGTTAAGACTTAAAAGTCACAATCTACTTTGAATTGAACTAAACATTCTTTTAATGGTATTTTTAAAGATAATAATTATGCATGTTCCTGTACACTGAATAGTACGCTTTAAGGAAAACAAATTAATTGCAAATTTATGAATGGGAGAAATGTATAGCCTATATATATATATATATATATATATATATATATATATATATATGTGTGTGTGTGTGTGTGTGTGTGTGTGTATGTATGTACATTTTTCCCGGAATTTTCATATGTGGCAGAAATTAAGATATTTTGAGTGATGTATGAATTCGTGTTATACATTTTGCTAGGCTCTTTTAAGATTAATATTAGATTAATAGAAAGGATTAGATTAGAACGGAGGTAGATTAAGAGAAAATGTTTTAAGGCAATTGGTCAGGATAAACAACAGGTGTGTCTGGAAAAGATAAACACAGGTGGGAGGGTAATTAAGTCAGGGCAGGTGGCTGGAAGATGACGCCCGGGGAAGTCCGACCCAGGTGGCTTCCCATGCACACAAGGACTTTCACTTTTAGTATATATAACTGCGCTCTAAGATATCTCTTTCAGTTAGTGTCTGATGAAGACAACGTTACGTTGTTGAAACTGTTACACTGGAATTTAGTTTTTAATAAACAAGTGTATATACTCTGGTCAGAAGTGTTTATTATTTCTTTAGTGAGTTCCAGAGTCGTGATGGATAGAGTTGCAAGATTAATATATATTATCTTTTATTATCATGATAATCTATGTGTCTTACCTGTTGCGCTGGAATAGCACCGTGACAAGGAATGGGTTTCCAGTGATTATGATGTCCATGATGACCTACTAATGTGTGTATTATGCCTTTATTATCTACAGCTCTGATATTTGTTCCATCTGCAATATACATGGTTTTGTCTGCAGCTATGGACAATCCTGAAAGAAAAAGGAAAGAATATTATATATAGAAATGTATCAATTTAGTTAGATTACGACCTATCAGCTATTACCATCTGAACCTGTCATGTTGAATTTAGCACATGAACAATTTGAAACAAAATCATAGTTAAAGAACTGAGAAATGAATACGTATGTCGATAATTTCTACTGTAGAATAAGAATTTCCATCACAATACGAATTTAAGAATTAGTTTTTTTTTTTTTTTTTAATATACATGAAGTTTTAAATCTCAAAACGTTTCTTTTCTTAAATATTTGAGAAAAAGAAGAAGAAAGCCAGGTATAAACTTTCCGGATAAAAAGAAAAAAAAAATTAATAATCCTCATCGGAATTGCTATATGTAGACGATGCATGTTCTCTTGCATTGAGACCATGTTTCGTTGAGAAGAAACATATTTTGATATACCTATGGAGGGTGAATTTGTGAGAACAGAATGTAGGATTTGGGGCCACGGTGGCTCAGTGGTAGAGCATTCACCTCTGGTGCTTGGGGTCCCGGATTCGATCCCAGCCCCCGCCAAGTGAACTTTGTGGTGGACAAACACCGTGTGCGTGGGTTTCCTCGGGGTTCTCCCGTTTCCTTCCACTTTCTTCATTCCACCATTTCATTCATTACTCATCATCACCGTCTCCTTTAGCCTAACAGGCATAACCGTGGGACGTAAAACTCAAAGATTTCATTTTTTTAAACAGAATTTAGGAATTTGCAACGTCCTTATGATTTTAAAAAACGCAAAAAATAATCAAGATTATGGAACTAAAATAAAATGACAAACGACGACGTAAGGTTGAACTACTTAAAGAAATTTGGAATATATTAATTAATTTGTTTGTACATTATAGTACTTATTCTCTTTATCTTTAAGTATTGTGAGAATGAAGTTTTGAAGTTAGTTCAACTTTCACTAGATCGTCTAGTAGATTGACTTATTGAAGTTTTAATGAGCAAATTTCTGGGCATCGGGGCTTAAAAATTGAGTTCCAAGGGCAAATAATGTAACAATTTGGCATCCTATATTTTTTTGAATATATACCCATCACTGATCACAAAAATGCGGATGCCAGCAAAAACACCTCACGGGAGGGGACAGGAGGAGAAGAAAACCGAAGTTTTAGTCGTTTCTATTTGTAAATTATTCATTGCAGCTTTGGAAAATTCAAGATTACTAATAAAACTCCAACTGACCAAAGCAGGATATATATTTTAAAATTATAACACAAATATATAATTTTAAAATATATATACTGCTTTTATTAGTAACCGTTTCTATTATTACCCGGGTTCGATTCCCGGCGGGAGCTCATGTGGTTCGGATTCCACGTTAATCAGTAGGTCCACGTCTCCTATAGCCTCGCTGCTGAACGGGACGTTAAACTCAAAATCAATTCAACTCAACTCAACGTTTCTATTATTCACTATATCTCCGTAACCGTTCGAGCTAGAGCATCCAAACTTTTTTGTTTGTCTAATTGTCTTCTACAATTTAATTCTAGTGCATTTTTGAGCTAAATATAATGATTTTATTCTTATTTTCATTTTTACTCCGTATTGGTTGCGCGTGACGTCAGTTTTTTAGTCACAGATTCTTTACAAGATCGAATTCGGAAAGATGTTTCCTCTAAATGTTTTTTGTCATTTTATGCTCTTTCAAAAAATATATACTTATATTAGTGTAGGACTAATAGTGCCTGAATTATAAGCGACTTTATTCTGTCGTGTGCGAAACTGATCACGGCGCGGCTCAAGAGTTACCTTCCCACAAACGGTAGATATTATCAGCTGATGATTAATATATATATAATCTTGTCTGCCTGCAAGTATATAATCATGATGATTAAGTCTGTCTATAATCTAATTATAAATATCCATTTTTAATATCGATTGAGGGACTTTTCGGAAAATAATCTTTATCAGAACAGAAAACTTTTCTGAAGAATGAAAAGAAAGCTTCTCTAGTACACAGTATGAGAAACCCTGCAAATCTGTATCTGCTTCTTATACGTGTCTCTGATACCTCCTAAAACATACACAAACATGCATCTTCCTATTCAATTTTCTAAAAAAGAACCTTGTTTCGTCAAGGGTTGTTTTTGTACAAATCCTTCGATTTATGTACTACAATGGTACTGAGTGAAATAGAGCAGGGACCAGATTTCAAAATTGCCTTCAAGAGAGAATGATGAACGATTTGTCATCCAATTTTTTTCTTATTATTACGAGCTTTCCCTCTTAATAATTACTATAACGGTAAGAAAATAGCAAAAAATAAGATATGCCTAACATATTTTCTAAATAATCAGTTTTTAAACTCTGAAATCTTATTTACGGAAGAAACTTATCAAATGCATTTTGCACCTTTACTAGGAATTTGGACTGACGTCCTCTAAGGTGATTGTCCAAGGAATGGAACAGGTGATAATCGGACGGTGCAATGTCCGGGTAGTATCTCGGATACAATAGTGTTTCCCATCCAAGTCCCAGGTCATCCTAGCCACGTAGGACTTAACGTTGTTTTGTAACAGGAGGACCCCTTTGCGATTCAGAAATGCTGGCTCCAGACTTTTGAGTTTTTCTTTAACACGGCTCAACTGCTGACAGTATACAGTAGCATTGATACTCTGACCAGCTGGTAGCAGTTCCCGATGCCGCGAGCAGTCCACCAAACACCCAGGAGAACATTCTTCTGGTGCAGTGCTGGTTTCGGCTGTTTCGGAACCAGTTCATGGGATGCTAACCAATGATAACGGCGCCGTGTAGCTTCGT
The DNA here is from genome assembly GCF_964235325.1 of Thermobia domestica. Taxonomy (NCBI): domain Eukaryota; kingdom Metazoa; phylum Arthropoda; class Insecta; order Zygentoma; family Lepismatidae; genus Thermobia; species Thermobia domestica. The sequence continues at coordinate 205,713,295 of NC_137456.1, read as the reverse complement.
ACAGGTCCCACTTCTCATCGCATGTCAATAACCTATCTAGAAATGGCCCTTCCTCAGGCGAGACATTTTTTTTTTTATTTAAGGCCTCCACATTCCCCTGCTGTTGCCAATTACTTTTGGACTTATTATAGGGCAGTCGCAACTTTGCCTCTGCCTTTATTTTCTCTCTTTTACTTTTATTTTGTTTCTCTCTCTCTTTTTTCGGTTATTATTCCTCAGCAGGTTGAGGTGAGGTATATTTTTTCTAGCATGGCATCTAATACTTTAAACCATGCCCTTTAATGTACCTTTTTTCTTTTTTATTTATTTTCATTATTATTATTATTATTTTACAAAGACAGACAACCTTGTAAAAGAATAATACAAATATACATGAAATAACGTTTCTTTTCTTTTTTTCATTTGTCATTCATTAAACGTTTATTGCACTATTTTGGGCTGCTTCCTCTACCGCCAACTGAAAGTAAACTAAAAAGAATATACATTAATAACAATATAGCAACAAGAGGCACAGTGCTAAACAGTTATTGGTTTGTAGAAGTTTCTTCTGAGTTTTTCCTGTCTTTTATTACTTCTTTTTGTGTTATTATTATTTTGTTTATTTCTTGAGATCTCACCAACCATCACATTTAAGACACACAAATTACAATATGACACTAGCACTAACACTAAACACAAAACAAGAGTAGCGTCTTTCAATTCCGGTTTATATTCCAGGATTTTTTAAAATTTTTATTTATTATTTGTAAACAGAATTCTGTATAATATATTTTTCTCTAAATCTAGTTTGTGTTCTGTTTTCTCCTTCTTGTGTTTTCAATTCTTTTATTCCACATGTTTCTCATTATGTGTTCTGTCAATTCTTGGAACTTCTGTAGCTTTATTTTATCATGTCTGATGTTTTCCCATGTATCATTTTTGAGTTCGTCTTTGATATTTATTATATCTTTCCTAGTTATGAAGTGCACACAAGTCCATGTTACATGTTCGAGTGTCTGGGCCACTCCGCAGATGCATGTCTGATTTTCTTCTATTGTGATCCTATATAAATATGACTTAAAAGGATCATGGCCAAAAAGTGTCTCCATGGTCTCCTTATTTAGGTTTGGAATCTCTTTCCTTATTTGTATCGTCGGTATGTATTCTTTTAGTTTTTGTTCTTTACTTGAGCGTTCCCATTCCCGTTGCCATTTCCTTTCAATAATTTTATCTAATTCTGTTTCGTTATTTGGAATTTGTCCCAGTATTTCTAAAATTTTTGTAATTTCGTTATTTTTAGGCCACATTTTATAGGCCTGTCTTAGTACCTGGAAATGCATTGGCCGTGAGACAGCAAAGAAACCCACGTGTCTGCTCGCTTTGCCTTCTGGCCTGGAACCAAATCATGTGGGACCTATCGACCCAACTTGTAGTGCTTCCCAAGTTGATGGAGGTGCTGCCGAACGGTTTTTCCACTCACACTGAATTGTAGTCCCAGTTCCTCACATATCTGGCCACTGTTCGCCCCAATTGTTGACTGAAGATCTTCATTTTGTACATATGTTGATCTTCCGACAAGTAGTGCGTGTTCGAGTGTTTCGTCACCGTCTTTAAACATGTTAAACCACCACTACACTGTCTGTGTAGTCACGACATCCTCACCAAAGATCTGCATATCTACCGCCACGCTGCAGGGACGTTTGATCCCAGTTTGAACTCGTACAGCGTACACGTCCTTATGACGCTCTGTGGAGATCCCATGTTTACTCCGTCCTTAAGCAAGTTCACGATGTAATTGAACTGGCCACAACCTGGTAGTATGTTGGATATAACTACACCAACTCCTGACCTTCGCCTTATTTCCATTTGCATTCAACTCACGGTGTGAGAGTCAATTGAACACAAACCTACACAAAAAAACGACAGAACTTTCTTGATTACCTTTATATCTCGAAAAAGATAAAGAAATTTGTGATGTCTTTAATGCATCATTCAGTCTTCTTCATCATTGTGTTCATTAACTGATATTGAATTTTTATACTCGCTCGGACAACTACACATTGGAGTGCACAAGAAATCACGATTCTTACATTTGCATTTCAAACTTACATACTCAAGTTTCTGACAGCTACACATGGTAATCTCTAAACATGTCTTGGGAATTTGTTCGAGTGTTTTCAAAACTGGTCTCAGAATTTGGTCCTCCAAGTACCATCCGGAGTCTTCTGGCCTTGGTAGATCAATCTCACACTTATCAGCATTTCTCAAGTGCTGTTTGGTGATAGGATCTCTTTATATTTGTTTTAAAGCATCACTAGTTGAAGGTAATTTCTCCAGGCTGCATTTTCCTAAAAGTAGGAGTCCAGCTTCATCACAGATCTTCACATTAACCTTGAGGAGCTTTGTGAAAATCAGTTCTGCAGATTCATTAGCGCTTGCTGATAATAATAATAATAATAATAATAATAATAATAATAATAATAATAATAATAATAATAATAATAATAATAATAATAGTCCTAAGGAATAAAAGGTCACAGTTTTCTGACATGAGTAAGTTGACAGTTCTTGATCTTTGATGTTCCAACTAGATATGACGTTATGCCGCATCCAAGTGGAGCGTGATAAGCCATTACCTCGTTCTCAGATAACTGACGGCAAAGGTGGTGAACTGGAATAAACCTCCTTGTCTTTGAGATCCCGCCATCCTACATAATTCTTTACAAGAAATTCTGTCATAATGGTGTATCAACAGCAGGAATATATCGGTGTCTCTACTCATCACAACAATTCTTCCTGAATTGTGATACACAACATGAAGTATCATTCTAGAATCTGCTTCTTCATGGTTCCCTTCAAGATTTTGAATATCGATCTTGAAGTTTGACTTAACAGTCTTTCGATCTTTAAAACTACCGGAAAACACAACAAAGTGTTCTGAAGGTGATAATTCCAGCAACGTATTATCTATTTATGGTCTATTTACTCAGAGAACTGTGACCTTTTATATTTCCTAGGACAGATTCCTTTATCAGCAAACGCTATTGAATCTGCAAAACTATTTTTACAAAGCTTCCCAACGTTAATGTGAAAATCTGTGATGAAGCTAGGCTTCTACTTTTAGGAAAGCACAACCTGGAGAGATTATCTCCAACTAGTGATGTTCTGAAACAACATATAAAGAGATCCCATTATCAAACAGCAATTTGGGAAACACTGATAAGTGTGAGAACTATCTACCAAGGCCAGAACACTCCGGATGGTACTTTGAGGACCAAATTCTGAGACCAATTTTGAAAACACTCGAACATATTCCCAAGGCATGTTTAGAGATTACCATGTGTAGCTGTCAGAAATTTGAACATGTAAGTTTGAAATGCAAATGTAAGAATCGCAGTTTCTTGCGCACTCCAATGTGTAGTTGTCCGAGAGAGTATAAAAATTTAATATCAGTTAATAAACAGAGTGACGAAGACTCAATGATGCATTAAAGACATAACAAATCTCTTTATCTTTTTAGAATATAAGAGTGGCATAACATTATTGAGAACTAATTCTAGAAACCAAATAATTTCTTCTCTTGTATAGAGATTTCTTAAGGATATGGTTTCCTTCTATGACGTTTCTTATTATAGATTTATTCGATTGCAGCAACTGTATACAGTCTTAACAATAGGCAAGTGCTTCTTCTGTAAATAAGATTTAACAGTTTAAAACTGATCATTTATAAAATGTGTTAGGCATATTTTATTTTTGTCTTTTTTCTCACCGTTACAGTAAGCATTAAGAGGAAAAGGTGGTAATATATATATAAAAAAAAAACGTAGATAGGAAATTGTTCATGATTCTCTCTTGAAGGCAATTTTGAAACCTGGTTCCTTCTTTATTCGGCCCAGTATCACTGTAGTAAATAAATCAAAGGACTTGTAGTAAAAACAACCCTTGTTGAAACAAGACTTTTTCAGAAAAATGAATAGAAAGCTGCATGTTTGTGCACGTTTTAGAAGGTATCAGAGACACGTATAAGAAGCAGATACAGATTTGTAGAGTTTCTCATACTATGTACTAGAGAAAGCTTTCTTTTCATTCTTCAGAAAAGTTTTCTGTTTTGACAAGGGTTATTTTCCGAAAAGTTCTCAATCGATATTAAAAATGGATATTTTAAATTAGATTATAGACAGACTTAATCATCAGGATTATATACTTGCAGACAGACAAGATTGTATACATATTAATCATCATCAGCTGATAATATCTACCGTTTATGGGAAGGTAACTCTTGGGCCGCGTCGTGATCAGTTTCGCACACGACAGAATAAAGTCGCTTATAACTCAGGCACTGTTAGTCCCAGACTAGTATAAGTAGCCTATACATATTTTGAAAGAGCATAAAATGACAAAAAACATTTAGAGGAAACATCTTTCCGAATTCGATCTTGTAAAGAATCTGTGAATAAAAAACTGACGCCACGCGCAACCAATACGGAGTAAAAATGAAAATAAGAATAAAATCATTATATTTAGCTCAAAAATGCACTAGAATTAAATTGTAGAAGACAATTAGACAAACAAAAAAGTTTGGATGCTCTAGCTCGAATGGTTACGGAGATATAGTGAATAATAGAAACGGCTAAGATTTCGGCTTTCTCACCCTCTCCCGCCCCTCCCGTGAGGTGTTTTTCTTCTGGATAAACCAAATTTTATGAAAAGGAACTTAAATTGGTAGTCAATTTGAGTCTCACAGAACAGTTTTAGTACAAGATTAATTTACTTCCGAACCCTTTTAAAATAATTCCTTTACCTTTCCAATTATGAGTCTCAAATAATTTAAATTTATAAAACGATAGTTGGAAAACCTCTTCCGGTAATCATGAAATGTGAGAATTGTAATTTAAACTCACTACTGGAAGAGTGAGCAGGAGAACAGATCCTCAGAAACCAGTTACCGGTAAATTAGTGTGTATTAAGGTAAGATTAGATTCAGTTTTCTTGTGCTAGAATAATAACATTTGCACTTATTGTTTTTCATTTCAACTATTCCGACACATAAGTAAATTAATTTGAAAGAATTTTCTTAACCATAATGAAATAAAAAAGAATGAAATTTCTGATTTAACGTCTCACGATTACGCCCTGTACGCTAAAGGAGACGGACGATTAATAAAAGTGAGTGATTATAAAGGAATTAGTGGAATGATAACGTTGGAGGAAACGAGAATCTCGATAAAATCTTCAAACACGATATTGTCCATTACAAGCTCATATGACCCGGGGAGCTCATATTACTCTTTCGTCCCGCGGTATTAACGCAAGCAAACTGGCCTTGTGGACAGCAGACTCTTTTGAGATGAATTGCTTCGCCACAAGACGCTGTGGTAACGGTTCTCACATTACACTATATCCCAGATCTTCTTTGCAACTTGTCTTGCAGTCTTTCTGGCGCTTTCTTTGTAAGGGATTTCCTTGGTGATGTAGGTTGTGGAGGGAACTGCTATGGATAACGTTTAATTATAACTACTAACAGTGGCTTTTCATATTACAAAGCCATTGTTCCTCACTGTTCTACTATGCAAAGAATGTTAAAGTTTGTATGATAAAGAGAATGATGTATTCTTCCCAAAAGCGAATTTTGGCGGTATTTTGCCCACTACATCTTCACTTGCTGCACAACAGTTGGAAAAGTGATACATGTGCATACAGTTATGTTGCTCTCTGAAAACCAATTTGATAGGTGTCGCTTTGTGTAAGTTGTTGACATGGGAACAGACCAGTCTTTGTGTCTTCTTTCGAGTTGAACATAGTTTCAGATGTGATCATTTCTCGAACCAGTTCGTAGGGAAAATTGCCAAAAGCTCACACTTAGTACTATACTTTAATAAATCAATTCTCGAATACCGGAACTACGATACTTTGCAAAATATAAGTTGCACGAGAGAATTATCACTTTGAAGAAGAAATCTAATTTACTCCTCAAAACAAAACACGTTTCCTCTGGTTTCTCATGCAGAAGAGTAATTAGCATACATGTATCACTGTATAATATACATATAGAAAGGTGTTTGAAAATGTGAGATAAAGAATTACGAACCAAGTAGTTTATAAAGAAATTAACCATTAAAATTTTAAAGTAGTAATTCATGTTTCAAGAGAGAGATGAATCCTACAGACTGATGACAAGTTTTACCAAACACAACAGCATTCTAGTTTGCTGGGTTTGTGTTCAGTACTTAATCTTATATTTTGTAAATTATACCTAAAGAGAGCATACTTTCGGTTTTTATAAAACAGAGATAACAGAGACTTCTGTTTCATGTAGTTACAGTCATAGGCCTTCCAAGGTCTAAAGTTGGGATCTGAGACTGTGGTGAGACTATCGTAGGTTCTTATTATATTTTAAATCTCTAAAAATACTATTACTTTCATGATAATTTCATCACTGGGAACTAATAGTTCAATAGAAGAACACTTGTGTCACATAAGAGCGCTTTATGCTTTGACCAAAGCCCGTGTGAGCTAGTGGTTAGATACTGTATTTTTGTATTTTCTCGTGATTCTTTTGTTTTTACTCGATTTGCTATTAATTCTCTATTGTTCATGGAACTTTAGCGTACAAGGCGGACTCGTGAAATCTTAAAAGTTTAATATTATTATCTTGGCACTTGACATTGTTAGATTGGATAATGTTGCAATTCCATTCCAGATTAAAGCAAATTCTTGCTTTAATTTGATCGACTTTACATCACATTTACTTGAAACTGCAAGTATGTAAAAACTTAGCAAGATGAAATTAAACTAAAATAAGTGGGGACATTTACCTTGTTTCACGTATCTCATTTTAAGTTTAATAGAAAAATAAGTAGTAATTGCGTGAGAGAAAGTAGTGAAACCCAGTAAGGAATGTCGAGAATAAGTTGTTCTGTTGTTAAACAATATAACAAAAATAAAATAGCCAAGATAACAAATATAAGCTCAAAATTGTACATTTAGAATAAAGTAACATTTCAATTTTAAATTATGTTAGCAGCGACTGAGATTCATAGGTGCACAGTAATGTATAAAGGTACTAAGAAGTAACTACATAAACTAGATAAACGATATACTACAACAACGTATAGCTTTGAGAAAGAGAATATAAATTACACCAGTAATAACAATTATTCATTAGTATTCTTTTATAGAATACTACTTATAGAAATACATTTGAATGAACATGCTTTTACATTTATATAAATACTCTCATCTCAAGTGATTATATTTAGTTTAATTAATTTGCAGGGGCACGAAGGCTCAGTGGTAGAGCGATTACCTCTGGAGCGTAGAATCCTTGGTTCGATCCCCGGTCAAGTAAGCTTGTGGTGGAGTTTCATCGAGTCCGTGAGTTTTCTCGAGAACTCCCGTTTCCTCCCACTTCCTCATCCCATCAATTCTTCCATTATCGTTCACTTCCTTTAATCATAATATCCCTTAGCCTAATGGACATTACATGGGACGTTAAACTGAAAGATTTCATTTCACTTTCATTTCAAACTGGTTTGCAATAGTCAAATTTTTTAATATCCTAAGAATACATTAAATCGCTTCCATACTCCAATATTATCAGCAACATGGAGGCATGTTTACAAATGTGAGAGAAATGAATTATTGACGTGAATCTCATATCTTTTTCATAAAATTTATAAGAAATAAATCATTCTATTTAATATTGTGACAGCTGCACTTCAAAACATAACAAGCAATGAGTTCTGAGTGTCATTTAAATTGAGATTGTTCAAAAATAGAGAAAAAAATGGATGTTCGCACTCTACGTGCTCTTTTGACCATTTCTAACCACATTTATCCATTAGGAATACAGTTGTTTCCAGTACTGTGGTTGTATCTGAGAATTTGTTAAATTGGTCTACAGGAAGAAAGTATTTTTTAATGTCAAGGTTGCAGACATTTTAATAAGTGATAGCAGGTTTTCTTGATTGATACTTGCTGAAAGTTGAATATCTGTTTTGGCAAATTTACTATAAGTTTAGATATCTGTCATAAGCAATTCCGAAATAAATACGGCAATAGTAGTTCGTTGAAGGAAACATGAGATACTTCCTCCTAGAAAGTTGTTATTTTTCAATTTGAAGTTATGTGTATTTGAGCATAATTATTGATGGATATATTACTGTGGACCCGATTTAATAACTGACAATTTCATATTATCCCTTATGAAAGTAAGTAAAGTAGTGAAAAATTTAGGCTTATGAATTATACAATGTACATTAATTGTTTTTGAAAGATAATTACCCAGTACTCTGAAATATGATCTATGAAAAGAAGTTTGAACAGTGAGATTTAATTAATATAATCTTAAATCATTATTCTGAAGCAGGAAGTTTATTGTAAATTATACGGATATTAATGTTGCGGATAGTTATATTTCAGTGAAATGGTAAAAACAAAATTGAAAAATATAAGAATCTGTTAAAAGCAGGTAAGCATTATTTGCATATAAAATTGAATTGTTCGATTTGATGACCATAACTATATTTATGCTACATCTGTTCAAATAATTTGATAACTATATAACCATTTTTTTTTCTGGTTGAAAACTAACTTTAAAATTTGCTTAAATTTGACTGGATAATTGGAAAGCTCTTAAAATTTCGTTTCATATATTCATATCAGGATGGTAAAAAAACATATTTGACATCCTTTTTTTGTAACCATGATTGTATGGCCCGTTCAACTTTCACACTTTTAAACTTTAGTAGATAATGTTTTTCCTTTAATAGAATTTGGTATTATGAAAAAAAATATGACCGGGCACAAGATAATAAAGCTTTGAAGAAGCAGAAAATATTTGAAAAATGTTAACGTAATTGACTTGTCAAACGGGATCTTATTTGAAACTTCCAAATTAAATACCGGTAATCAAGGTTCTAGTGTTAAAGAAAATGTACCCAATTTTCTAGGAATATGGAATCTATTTTGAGCAATGTTTATAATTTTATTGGCAATGTTTTTTGTTTTACCAGTTACTAGTTTGATACGTGAATTAAAATTTCGCTGTTTATATATAATAATTACAAGATATTTAAGTTCTTCTACTCTTTGCATGGTCCTATTATCGTATATAATATGGTTTCTCTGTAATTTTCTATTTAGTAATAATTGAAGTTTGTTTTTCCCACGCCAATCTTTTAGAGCTTCCATTACTTTATTTGATTTTAGTCCTAAATACTGTCTACTATTTTAGCTGTTTCCTTTCAGTTTTTCATCAGCATTCCGTCCTGTTTTTTAGTGGTTGAAATTTGCATTGAGGAGCCAATTTTTTTGTGTAATGATTTTATAAAGAAGTCCCCATGGGTTGATCTGTAAATTGTCTTTTGCAAATTTATACCAAGAGTCCTGCTTTGCTTTAATTAGTGTATCATGATATTGCTTTTTTATTTATTACTTCTATACTTTTTTTAGTCTTCTTTACCTTATTCTTTGATTTGGAGAGTATTGGTAGCTTTTTCTTGTGGCTCTCATTATTCTGCGTAGTCTTTGTAATTTTTGGTTCCAAAAGGATGTTTTAAAATAATATTTATGTTAGTTTTCACTGTAAAGTTTGAGAGAGCCTTCCTTGTTTTATTTTCCAATTTCTCGGCAATTTCATTAGGATCGTCTGTGTTATTGATGTTTGGTAGATGCAGGCTGTTCATCAATGTAGTCTAATTTATTTTATATACATTACAGTTTATATTATTTTTAGTGTATTTATTTGTATTCAAAACTGCGTCTGATTCGTTTATTATGAATATAATTACAGTGTGGTCGCTTGTTGTTGTACCATCCCGTTTTTAATATTAATAGTATTTGTTAAAGTTACATCAACATTATCTCCAGTGTTATTTCAAATTCTGCATGTTGGGAGGTTTCCTGGCTGATTACTTATTGAAAGATTATAATGCATGATAAAATCCTTCAACTGAGTTCCCTTATCATCCAGTTTTGAGCTGAATCATAATGGAGATTTCACACTTGCCTCCACTGTTACTTTGGTTTTTCCATCAACAAAGGTGTTACATATAATTTCAATACTATTTAAAAAGATATGCATTGAGAGGCAAAAGTGGCGTTTGTTAACATGAAATTGTAATTGTCTGTTTCTACTTCGACGCAATTAAACCATTTATTGGAAAATTGAGCTATATTTGTTGCTTTAATCTTTTTATCCAAAATGCTGCTTGAGGCTTCTCATCCGTAACGAAAGTTGTAGCAGTAATTGGTAAATAAGGGATCCTTCCATCTGTTACATATGGCTGCTGTATTGCAAGAATGCTGATTTGATGTTCTTCAACAACTCTTCTTAACATTATTGCTTTAGAGCACATGCCAGTAATTTGCATAATTTTAACGTCGTTGCTATTTATTCCGTCATCTTTATGTGAACATAGTATTCTGCCCATTCTTTTTTATTATTGAAAATCATTCTACCGTGTGTTCTAGCACATTTTTTCATAGACCATTTTGACACCTAGAGTTTCGTCCCTTCTGGTGTAAACTTTGTCTACCAGTTGAAGGAGTTCTTTTGTATTTGCTGGGATCCTATTACTTTTTAGATGAGTACAATCTACCTCTTTATAAGTCGGAAAAGTTAGGTTTTTTCCCTTATCATATAGGTTGCGCATGAGAACTCTTAGGGTTGCTGTTAGTAAATTGGGTTCCTCCAGTGCTATTAATTTATAAGATTTTTGTATGGAAAGGTGTTATTGGCAACTTCACGCATATCGTCATTTTCCTTTTCCTCTGTTACCGTTGTGTTTATTTTTTTATGCATGGAGTTTCTGATTGTATTTGTGGATTTATTCCTTTTCCGGACTATTTTTGAATTTGGTAAAAAAATTATTTACAATTATTATTCGTTTTTGATTTGGTTTCATCAATCTTTAGTAGGTTGTCACTTTTGGTTTTGTTCATATTATCTGTCTTAATTACTTCTTCATTGCATCTATTGTTCTTATACTTTTCTGTGGAATATGATTTCACTCTTTCCTTGATAGTGTTACCTATTAAATGAATTTTGTATTTAATATTTTTGATTTTGTTCTCGTTTTCTTTCTATTTTATTTATAACTAGAGAGAGGCAAAATATGAAATTTCATATTTTAAAACATGCCTCGCAGGGCAGTGGGAAGAAAGATCTTTATGTTTCATGATATGTAGGTTCGATATAGTGTGTTTTTGATTTTCATATTCCATATTTTAATAAACATTTCATATATAGTAAATATCTTTATATTCTTCATATTTGGTATGTTTCGTATGCCTAAATTGAATTTCTAACTTACTTGGACCCAATAACCTTGGATCAGCTTCAAAGTTAAGTGCACTTTGCTTTTTCATGTAGAAAGGATTTTATTCTTTTCAGAACAGATTAGTGGTGGAAATTTGGCTTGAGGCGCAGTTTTCAACGAACATTGTTTCTGACTAAAGTCCAATTCCCTACTCATACTTTCACTCTCTTGGTAAAATCATTGCTATATAAACTCAGTTGAATGGATTCCATGAGTAGTTGTTTAGTGCGCACAGTGCTGCATGTGTTGCTTGTTTGAATTTGGATTTAAAAACATGTAAGATGATTGAAACATGCCTAAAGTTAAAGGTGAACTTTGCGACTGGATGTCTGAATTCAAGTGTTTCATAACAGATAGAAAAGTTGTCTTATGCTTGTATTACAATAAAAAAGGTAACTAAAATATAAGATTTATGTTTATATGCTTATTGCACGTAAGTCGATAGGTAATCGAAACAACTCCTATACTCCCCTTCTCTCTATTTGCCAATGCAAAAGAGTAAAACAACTCGCTGATCATGTTAGGGAAGGAAGCTTTTTTAAAGATAAAATATCGCGTCAATTTAATTTTCATCCTGTTATTGCATTTTTCACACACTATCAACAACTGCTAGCAACAATAACTATATTGGGTGGTATTACAGTTTCAATTTTAGAAGTATAGATAATTATTTTTGTATTCATGATTTGGTTTTAGTTGTATTTTGAATGGAATTACTAGAAATAGGCATTCAATTGTCACGAAATTAGTTTTAGTGATTATTTCTTCTTAGAATCGGCGAAGTAGTGAAACCAAGTAATCATCTCAACATTCTACCTTTGTTTCATATTTTAGTAGTCTTCTACACATTTGGGTGATCGAATATATAGAGTATTGACATGTGCAAAATACATGATTTTAGTGTTGTAAATATTATATGCAGTTTTGCGTGTAATATATATGTGCTACTCGTAACAAATTATAGTACATTCATTTGTATCATTTTTAGTCCTTATCGAATCCAGAATTCATAATGTGTTACAATTTAAAACATATGAAAATGCTCATTTATTATAGGGTCGCAGGATATGTGAAAATGTCGGTTTATAGAGGGTCGCACGAATTTGGTTGGTGCAAATGAAATGTTCAATTTGACATATGGTTGGAAACTTACCTCAGCAAATGCAACCAGGAGATGGGTTAAAGTTACACTTCTAACGTCACCAACTCTTTACATCTCCAGCAAACAGGCTGAGGTATTCAGACAATCAGGGAATAGTAAGTTATTAACAGAATCGTATGAAAGTGCACCACGGACAATACAGAAGTGCGAGTGATTTTTGGGATAAACATCCTGCAGAACAAAACATTAATAGTGTACTTGCACCAGGAATGATGAATGAACATTCGCCGATTACTAAATATCATTCCGGTGACACAGGGCTGCAAAATGAGATCCGTTGGTACCGACCAATACCATGCTTGCAGGAACATCATGGAAGTGAGTCGCAGAAAAGTGTTCGTGCAATTGCAAATCAGTTAGAAATACACCATACACTGTTGTTCAGCGGCTCCGTGCAATCAATAAGGTAAAAAAGTTGTACTTGTGAGTGATACATAAGTTGACACTTACCAACAAGAATCGCCATCTGGAAGTGTGTAGTCCTCTGTGTGTGTAAGAAATTACCGGCAAGGTTTCCTACATTGGGTTGCTAAATTTGATGAAAAATAGACCTACTACGACTATTGTAAACAGTAAGGACAATCGCTAATCAAAGTTCAGGACAGTTTTTAAAATGTATAGGTGATCATAAGGTGATTTATATTTGGGTTGATTCATCATGTCTTTCTCTGTCAAACTGAAACATTACTCATGTCTTTGTCCGTCAAAAACATTACTGCGAGCGCTGAACATCGTGAAATACAAGCAATATTATCTGTATTCATCGATAAATTGTCAAAAGAGAGGGTGTCATGTTGCATAAGAGTGAATGCGCAAATGTTCCTCAAATGACCTCGCAGACTTTCCATGAATTGCGGTGTGAAATTCTTCCTCATGCACCTTACTCTCCTTACATCTCTTCCACTAACTACCATTTCTTCGGGTATTTCGAGCACTTCTTGGGAAGATTATTGGGCGGTGCAACATGCATTCTTCACATCGTAAACTCCAGACTTCTTTCACCACGGAATCCAACCATTGGCTGAGCAATGCCAAAAATGTGTGGTTGCACATGAGAACTACAGAACTACAAAGTTCCATATTTTTCATATTTGAGATTTTCAATTTTCAGCTTTTCTTAAGAATATAGGAGAAGAAGAGAAAAAAGACATATTTGGAACTTGGAATCAAATGACTAGAGAGTCGTCATTTGACTTCTTAAAAAGAGTTAAGACTTTATTAGCTAATAAATCAAAATATCTTCGGACTATAGAATTACGTTGGCGCAACCACTTTTAAGAACACACAATAAGAATTCAAGGATCTGGCTCAAAGTTAATAAACGAGAAGAATGCGATGGTAGCCGATGTTCCCAATTGCACCCATGGCACATTCTGAACATTCTAGTAGCCTACTCGTCTTAATAGAACGTTTAACTACCTATAACTGACCACACAATAGTACGGACGCTTAGGTGATGAGTTGTCCCATCATGCTTCACATTTGTTCCGCAAGGCATAAGTCCGAAGACCCAGCAGGTTAGAGTAGAAGGCATATACTGGGTATAGCACGCTAGGTTAACCTGGGGGAATGGGAACGCGCGATATGCTGTTGAAAGATCGAGTCTGAGAGTGTCCAGATAAGTTCGGAGGATAGGATTGCACTACGTACTAGTTATAACACCCTGAATGAAAAACAGAGACGAGCAGGATATGTGGCTTATTTTCCTCTCTCTCCAGAAAGTGAAATGTGGATCCTGTATGACAAATGAGAACACGGTGGATGCCCCCATCTGACGTTTACATAAGCACACATTATCATATTTATGTTTAAGATAGAAAGTACTCTCATCGGTACCCCTAGCCTCCGTTCGCTCTCTCCGGTACCACCAGTCTCTCCCGATAGCACCGAATTTTTTTTTGATGATTAGAGGCCTCATTCTGTAATGCTTTGCATCAGCGCAACACGAAATCTTCGTTTTAGTGTGCGATAATAGGCATAGCAGTTATAGTTGATTTTTGCAAGCCTCACATTGCGTTGCAGTCCAGAATTTTTGCGAAGGCTGGTACGGGACAAGGATTCCACTGTTGGTGACCATCCTCCTATTAGGGTGGCCAGAATAAGCCCTCATTCCAGGGGCACTTCGGTACATCACGGAGGCATTGAAGAGGTCTGTGAAAATTCCCTGTCTCTCGTAATGTACAGTAGTGGTTCCTAACTGATGTGTTGCAGAGACCCAAATGGTAGTCACAAAATTTTAGAATTTCAAAATCATGAAGCATTTAATTAGTTAAGATCATTTATGAGACCGACTGTACCAAACAATGTCTCTAGCAGCGGCAACAATGCTCAATATTGCATAGAGTCACTGCGTTTACTACAATAAAAAATAACTAACTATGTAGCGATATCATGGGCTTCCGTAAAGTATGTCGTAAGTTGAAAAATTTTGGCAAGCACTGTTCTACACCATCGATGAGCCTCTGGCATGCGATGACATGCAAGCGCAATTCAACGGAAAGACTATTAGTCCTTTCGCTTTCTCAATATATTGCTGCACTGAAAGACACTTAATTATAGACGTTCGCTGGCGACGTTCTTAGAATGGTCCACACTTAACTACATTCGTCTTATTTTCTGATAGCAGAATGTCCTCTACAGACACTACAATCAGTCTGCCATTTACAGTGGCTGGTGTGTTAGGACCTTCAAACTAAGATCAGCATCAGACACAGTTTCTCTGATCCAAAGTTTGTTTGAATCGGGCAATGTACTATGCTGTCAGATATGAAATGCACCAACACAGTGTCTTAGTTCCACATTGCAAAAATTGGATTCGTATATGCAAGAGATTATATGGACGAAGAAGTAAAGAAGATAAGCAGTTTTGATTTGGAAGGAGAAGAAGTAAGGAAATTAAACAGTTTTGATTTGGAAGGAGACATAGCACAAGTATGCAATTAGTTTCCATTGAATAAAGTAGGTGGAAGCTTTTTAGATAAAGAGAAGGGAGTATATCGTCGGCGGCAATTCAAAACCTGCTATGTGCATTTTGCAGGAGAAGCAAAAAACAGTATCCTGGTTAGCTTTTTGGCTTTATAAAAGTGATGTTATAAGTAATATTTGATGCTGCACGTAACTGGTACCTTCTCAAGTTACTTGAAAAGGTATCAAGTTACGTGCAGCATCAAATATTACTTATAACATCACTTTTATAAAGCCAAAAAGCTAACCAGGATACTGTTTTTCGCTTCTCCTGCAAAATGCACATAGCAGGTTTTGAATTGCCGCCGACGATATATATATATATATATATATATATATATATATATATATACAGATAGTGATCAGAAAAATGGAAACACCTGTAGTTGGCAACACGTCAGATGTATGGGTTGGCAGTGGTGTCGTGGCGCCCGCAGCGCCGGACCGCTGGTGGTGTGTTAGGTCGGTCTCCATACTACGTCAAGCGCAGTGGAACAGCAGTGTTCAGTGGCTGCAGCAGACGGAGGTAGTGTAAAATGGGAGATCTCTCAGATTTTCAAAGAGGGCAAATTGTTGGTGCGCGGTTATGTGGAGTGAGTGTGACGGCAGTGGCTACTGTGTTAGGCGTGTCGCGTGGGACAGTGTCGAGGGTGATGACGGCCTACACAACACACGGGAAAACCACATCGGGGAAGCGGAACAGTGGGCGGAAGAAAATCATGAGTGACAGGTCACGCCGGGTATTAAAGCGCATTGTCACGCAGAACCGTCGTGCCACTGCGGAGCAAGTGACGGAGGAACTCAATCAGCACCTCCCCCACCCTGTTTCGACAATCACAGTCCGCCGCGAATTACATGACATGAACTTACGGGGTCGTGTTGCACGGGCCAAACCGCTCATCAGGGACCATAACGCTTTCGCACGCCGCAAATGGTGCCGCGACCATGCAACTTGGACCGTTGAGGACTGGAAACGTGTGATATGGTCGGATGAGTCATCCTTCACCCTATTCCCAACCACAGGCCGTGTTTATGTGTGGAGAACGCCCAAAGAAGCTTATGGTCTGCAGTGTCTCCGCCCAACTGTCAAACATGGCGGCGGCTCGGTGATGCTGTGGGCCGCCATATCATGGTTTTCATGGGTCCTGTGGTCACACTTAGCGGACGAATCACTGCCAACGATTATGTCGCAATTTTAGGAGACCACTTGCATCCTATGGTCCGGATGTTGTTCCCGGACAATGACGCCATCTTCCAGGATGATAATGCACCCACTCACACAGCTGGCGTTGTTGCAGCGTGGTTTGAGGAACATCGGGATGAAGTTCAACACCTCCCCTGGCCCGCCCAATCCCCAGATCTCAACATAATTGAACATCTGTGGTCCGTCTTGGAAACACGACTCCGGCGACGATTTCCACCTCCATTCTCTCTCACAGAACTGGCCGATGCCCTGCACGAGGAATGGTGTAAAATTCCACTTGCTACCATTCACGACCTCTATGCCTCCATCCCACGTCGCATCAAGGCTGTTCTGAAGGCGAAAGGTGGCCCGACACCATATTAATCTGGTAAGTTGCAATTTCGTTCAGGTGTTTCCATTTTTTCCAGAAGGAGCTAATGTGGTTCGGATCCCATCTTAAACTGTAGGTCCATGTCTCACATCGGCTCGCTGCTGAAAGGAACGCTAAACACTCAAAATAAAATCGGAAGATATTTATATATAAACTATTACAAGTTGGAATACAAGAAATGATACAAGATAGTGAATTTGGAAGAGGAGTTCGACAAGAAAATTTTCTTTCAGTGACATTATTTGTTAACTAAAAGAACAGTGAAGAGGAGTGTGATTATTGAACAGGCCAATTTGATAGGAACTAGAAGAATTAGAATATTTACTTCTCAAGTTATATGACTGTTATTCAGTGGTGCTATTCTAATCTTTTAACAACCGATTCTATCTATGTATCTATCTACAGTATCTATATCTACAGTATATTATGTATATATCGAGAGAGAGAAGTAGTAGACGGATAGGTAGGTAGTTACATATAATTCTCTTAGGAAACAAACTATACAAGGTAGACACAAGAGTTCTTACGTTGTAGAATGCAACGCCAATTTTATCACCTTGGTTTGCAATCGCTCCTCTTTCGCTCTGATAAATATTCTAGAAGACAATGGTTACCATTTCTCCATATGAGTAAGTCCACAATGAGGACCACGAGAAGAGTGAACATAAATAAGCAAATATAAAGTTTAAAATTATCTCTGTAGTCTAGGTCGACAGTCGGGTGGCAACGAGACCGTGCATCGCTCGAGAGATATGAATTTATGCTTAAGTAACCCATCTTACAACAACTTCAATAATGAATTCTATTATTAGAATAATGGAGAGAATTTGCATAATATAAAATTATATAATAGAAATTATTATATAAGTACCAAATATCCTGTTAACCCATAGGATATCATGCTTCGGCCGTGTGTAGGGTTATATGGGTTAAACCAGTAAAGAAAGAGAAACACACACGGGAACATATCCTATTAATAAAAGTCCTAGTTTATTTCCTTCATTTCTTTATTTATGAAAGAAAAACTGAGGTAAGATTTATTTCGATAGGTATGTAAAGCTTTTGTCGAGTCCACAAGTTGGTTCTCGGGAATCTCTAATTACAAAGTAATAGCTCATATTCGAGATCTAGCTCCTATTCTGATATCTCCCTTTAAAAACAATAAAGAAACTTTAATTTAATTAAAGGCACTGTAAATCTTTGGCGCTTGCGGACTCACCTTTGCATTCATTTATACACGTTCCAGTGAGCCCTTAGTTTACAAAGGTTCTGTCAGCACTCATACTGAAATCTAGTTTACTCCCTACTCGTAGTGCAGCCTGTCAAAGGCAGTACCACTAATCAAGGATTCCCTCTAAAAAGCTTTACAAAGGAAGTGGGTAGGGTTTAAGGTTAGGCTGTATTTCCTCAAGTAGAAAATAAATATGTTATTCACTACGGAACTGGTTAAATATGTAGGAAGTTTAACAACATGATATAGGGCCGAAACCTCTATCACTCAAGATTAAGATCTATAAATCTCTATGCAGCAGGCCGAACACGTCACCTGCCATCAGGGGGAATCGAACCCAAAACTATAATATTCGAAAATACCAAATAAATTTATAGCTCAAGTAGAAATCAGATGTAGCTGAGAGCTTACAGAACCTCAGAGAAGGTTCAAGAAAAATGAAATTTCCAATATAGGAATAGGATTAAAAAACACATAATGATTTCTAACTAAATTCCTTATAATTTAGAAAAGAAAAGACCTAATCAGGGACTGCCCTGCCAAAACCTATCTTACATAGGAATACAGACTCCCATTTAGAGAGCTGAGAAACTTTCTGTCACAGAATCACTTATCTGAGTTCCGCAAAAGTGCTAAACTTCTAGGGAGCCTACATACCCTATATTGCCATCACTTAAGGAGACAAAAAGCCAGCATAAAGCAGCGACAAAATGATATACGTGCGTAAAGCATAGCCAAAATTAAGATGAAAAGGACAGATCCTCCTCGTAGAAAAAAAACATTGAATATATAAACATACATACAATATTAATAATAATTTAATATGCTAGAGATTATATGGGATCCTCATCTTAATGAAACATATAATAATAATAATAATAATGATAATAATAATAATAATAATAATAATAATAATAATAATAATAATAATAATAATAATAATAATAATAATAAAGTTCCTTATATTCAATTTTAATATATTACAAGGAACAGGCACAAAGTGACTCTTGCAGGTTCGAACTAAGAACTGTTTCTATTATATTTTGAAGCGCCACGTTCAAACAAAACCGTCTTGAAGGAGATAAGAAAAACATATGAAGAATATACAGTAGGATATTTTTTGTTAGTGAGATTTAATGCAGGTAGCCTCAAACAATTTAAAGCTGCTTGTTTTCACAACAATACAAGCGAGCAGGAAAAGTACAGAAGTATTTCACAAATTTATTTGGCTTCTTTCTTTCACTCCTGGTTAGGTCATGCGTATGTATGCATATTTGTGTTTATGTCTGGGTTTAATAAACGATTCTGCAAACTCGAAATATTTTAACAACCGGTTCTGGCGAACCGGTTGAATAGCACCATTGCTGTTATTGCGGAAACCGAATCGAAAATTAACGAAATGTTGGAAAAGATAAGCTGTGAAAATAATTGGAGATGAAAACAAATATGATAAAGATTAAAGCAATGGTGGCTGAGAAGATTCAAGCTGTGACAATTGTGAAAGCTCGAACAAGTAAAGTAGAATAGGTGTCTAGTTTTCAATAGCCTGGTACTATTAATAAAGAACGTACAAAATGTAAACAATAATAAAAAAGTGAGAAATGGTAAACATCTAAGATAATTGTGTTGATTATGCTGACTTGTGCAAAGCGCACTGCCTAGTTATATGAGTCACAGAATGAAGAATGAAGAATGAAGAATGTTAAATGCTAATATTTAACAAGTAAAATGAAACAAAACTGACTAAAGCTCTAAATATATAAATAACATATGTGTAACAGATTTGCAATGTAACGCTGGCTTCATTAGACACGTTATATCTCTGAATGTGATGTTACTGTTGAGGGAACTGTTACACTAGTGTTATTAGCATATTTATTGCTTTGGTAACTTTTGTTTTATTAATACTTGTTAAATGCTAAATGTTGCACTGTATGGAGTATAAAAGTGTACATTAAGAAATATAACAAAAATGTTATATTTGAATTCTCCTTAAGAGAAATATAAAATAAATAAATAATATTAATGATATAATTCCTAGAAACCTCTAGACATGTAGCAAGTGATCTACACTGGAAAAATATTATGATTAATTACATTGGTAAGAGTAGAAACACGGTTCCGTTAGCTCAAGTAGTTTCCCATATAATTCAGGATTTTGATGTAAATTTAGTTGGAGTCTACAAGAACTCTTCGTTCTAGTAGTTCCCCTCAATTTCTACATCCTAGAGAGGCGATGTAGCATTGTATACGACACTCTTTCTGTTGGCCGGCTTTGGCCGTTTGTTTCGAACTGCTAGATGCACTCGTGCTAATTGTCGACAATACATGTCCAAGTCTATCGTTCTGCTCATTGGCAGCAGCTCGTGAAGCACGATGTTATTCCAATCCCCAAACGCATGGCATAACCTTATGGGCATCAGTGTGAGCTTTCCCATCGACCATATGTCTTCTCCTCGCTTCGAGCACGATGTTTTCCTAACATTATAGTTATAGGTTATCCACTTTTCATCACTCATGATCAACCACTTCAGGAATGACTCAAGTTATGTTTCAATAGAGATTCGCAGACAGAAATCCGATGGAGCAAATTTTTGAGTCAGATCATGGGCACTCAAAAGTCGAGCTTCTTCTTGTAGTCAGCTTTCTCCAAATGGGAAACTACTTAGTGAAGGATGTTCAGGTCATTGACGATGTCACAACAGCTTACATGCCAGTCTGTTGGCTGTTACTTTTTTCTATAGTTTTTGATAACATATTTTGCCCATATACACCACAAATTACTTCGCGGATTTGTGCAGCATTTATGCCTCTATCGAATTAAAATTGTAAAATGTAGCGTAGTTCTGTAGAAAGTTCCATGATCTTCACACTGCAACACCTTAAGTCTAATTATACTTGTAAGAATTCCAACACTTTTTGCACATCTACTAGCTTCAAATGGAAGCTATCGAATGACGTTGGCCTGACTTCCTGCGACTCATACCCTGAGACTTGGGACACTAACGCCATCTTTTGCGCTAAAGGCTCACTACTTTCTAGATTACCTGATATATCAATGATCTCTGCATATATCTCTAGAGAAAGTAGTAAATGTTCAGTAAGACAGGTTTTATGTTGAGCTAAAACAACTGACAGAACCAACAGACATAATATGACAAAAATCGTAAGGACTTCAATGCAAAAATGCTCAAGCATTATGAGAAAAGGAGCATTACAGGAACTAACAGAACTGACAGACTAACGGACAGAAACAGTCTGATCTCTGCTCATAGTATAAGCTTCAAAATAAAAGTACCTACCTTGAATAATAAAGGTATATACAAAGGCGGATGGAAGTGGGTGATATAAAAGTAGTTAATCAAATAGATCATGCAAACGAGACGCATCATTTATCATCAATGTCAAAAAGGAAATTGAAATAATACCTATTTTATTAGAATTAAAACCTTATTAAGAATATCTAGAACACTCAAGGAAAAGGGACAAAGAAGACGGAATACTCAGAAAATTACAAACAATAATATTTTCGTGTGTTTCGTATGATTTGTTTATGTATTTTCATGTTTTCAGAAAGTAGAAAGCAAACAAGGCATAAAAATGTTACAACGGTTTCTTTACAAAGTATTATAACAAAAACGTGCAGTGTTTTCAAGAAGTTCCTCACTGTTGAGTAGTACATCTGTAAGGTGACTGACATAATACCCTTTAGTAACGTTTCACTGATATCGTACATGACAGTTTCACTGATGGTAAAGACAGTTTAGATGCTTTCGAAACGTTTAAATTAAGTATAAATGGTATACCAAAAGTATTATTTATTGGAAGATGGTGCGTATTTTGTATTATTACAGTATCTCAAAGTGTGTTAGTCAAACTAAATCATTTGGTAAAGCTATTATTTTCCAAGATGAATACTTTAAAGTTTCAGATAATTATATCAAAATTTAACCAGAATTATCGTTTGTGAGCGATACTAAAACTTACCCTTAGGATGTGCAAGTTTAGCATCTTTCGCAGGTCCTTCGTCTCCACAGTGGTTCTCATCACCTGGAATACAACGTTCTCCAGACCCTACAACTGGTTCTGCATTGATGGCTGGTTCCGTTACTGGTTCTAACGAAAGCACTCGCAAAATTTGGTGTTTCTCTGGGTTTGAAATATAAAGATGACCATCTGCAGGTGATACACTAAGATAATACTGATACGAAACTTGAGTGTCACTGAAATGAAAGTGAAGGAAAGTTGATAGTAAGTAAATGAGAGAAAGCTTAGTATATAATGCATTACAATTAAAATCAACTTTTGTTATCAGTCGTAAAAGGGTTAAAAGAGCAATAATTGTGACAAGTAGAGTATGAGTGGGTCTAATTTTGCATCCATTCATGAGAGTTATTATTACAAGGAGGTACAACGGGAATTGACATGCTCTTCTCTTAAATAATGTCATCCTTAGATCTTAACGTTCGAGAAAAAAAGTTGGTTCTTTTTGTGTTGAAAGTATAAAAATAATTTATTGTAGGTCGTAAATACTGTTCAATTGAAATGAAATTCTAATTACAATAAGTATGGTTCGGGTACTACTTTTGTCGAATATCTGCAAATCTTATAGTATGACATCTGCATATATACGAACACTGAATTGGGGCGCAGTAGCTCAGCGGTACAACGCTTAGTGTGTGTGGAGTTCCTAGTTCAATTCCATCTCGCACAAATTAGGTTTACAGTGGGTAAAACTTGTGTGCGTCAGTTTTCTCGAGGTTTTCTCCTTTCCTTTCATTTTTGTCATTCCACTATATCGTTCATTATTATCATTACTGTCTCCCTTAGGTTCCAAGCTTAATTCTGGAACAATAAACTAAAATGTATACTGAATCAGTTGCGGATTTTCAAATATTAAACTTTGTACAGATAACAGTAACTTCTTACATATGAACGTAATTTTATGATCTTCGGAAATTTCGTAGTTAGAATGTGAACTTGTAAATTTCACTTAACTAGCGTTTATTACTGGATCGCACAGTTAGAGAAACTATACTGCATTCCATGCCACAATTAATGTTTTGAATACACATTTATTAACAACTTGTTATTTCATGTACATTAAATGAAACTTCGAAAATTTAACTTTTAAAAATTATAATTTTAGTAAAGTTATTAACATGCAATCCTATTGTAGAATGCAACTAATTGTATAAATGTTTTATATATACAAGAACATTATCAAAAACAATATTTGAAAGTTTCGAGAATAAATAGCTGAAAAGAGGAACAGTACGTCTTTTTTGTAGAAAAGCTTTTCGTAAGACGCAAATAGAATAAAGAATTTGAAAAGGGCTAGACTCAAACTTCTGAATTCCGTTAAGCTATGTTTTTCTAATGTATACTTGGATATGTACACTATAATGGGTTCACAATCTTTGAAAGTTACATGAGACTTTTTTTCAAAAAAGAAACAAACATACTACGTTATATCACAATGCATTTTCCGTTATTCAGTTAAAAGTTTCCCGTTTCTATGTTGTGTATGTCAAGCTACACAAGTTCAATTCTAAAAATGGACTGAATTTTTACAAAGCATAGGTTTCAGCTAAAATCGGTTTCATCACGGACAATTTTTACGCTCAAAAGCAACGCAATGGGAAATTTTTCCAATACTCTCTCTTGACAGGTCAGAGATAAAATGACTTTTAGCTTATGGAGGATAAGGACTGGTTGGTTGGCAAGGAATTTGCCACCCTCCTTCAGTAGGTTACATGAATCTATACCTTAAAGTGGGATTCAAATCACATCAACTCTCACTGGGAATAAGCTCAAATCTAATAAGCCAAAGCAGTGTATGGAAAAGAGCTGTACAGATGATAATTGAATGAAAAAGAAAATAAATTAAGAGAAAAAAAAGTAAAGCTCAACACCAATACATGATTTAAAGCAATTAAACTTGTGGTTCAAAAACAATCACTAGAGATCTCACTTGAAACAAAAATACAAATTAATTTTCCAAATAATTTTGCACTAATTCCATATCCTTTCTTAACATTCAACTGTCTTCGTATCAAAGCATCCCAAGGGGCATGCGTATTCAGCAGAAAATCAAACTTCAAAATTTGGCAGCACAATTTGCAACAGACTGATTTACAATAATATTGATTGTACAAACGAAACTGAAGATATTTTTACTTTATTTTCGTTTTAGTTATTTTTAATATTTTTGCTCTCTTCTATTAAATTATGATAATTGATTATGAGATATGATCGGCCTATGGAAGAGCTATTATGTTGAAGACATCGATACGATTAATTTTTGAACGTGGATAAAATAATTAACTCCTTATAGTTGTATATCGTATGTACACAAATGGACTATATTGGAATTAGAATAATCATATGTATTTTCTTTGTTACTCAACTTGTATGTAATCAGTTTTCTTATGTATCCTACTCACCCTTTTTTAATCTTAAGAAAGCTATGTTAAATTGAAATACAATTTCACGGTGAAGATCTTATTTTATTATCAATAATTTAATAATTTTAAGAGCACCTAAAATATCATGTAATGAGACATATTAAATACCAACTTTCAGATTATTAGACGACTGATGTTTTGCGAGAGCCTGCTGAGGCGTTTGAAAGTGATCCCATTATATAAACAAGCTTCACAATTAAATTTGGAAACTGAAACGTATATTATACATTCTAGCGAGTTGAAAATTCTGTTACAAATACTACAATGACCCTTGAAGTTTGGGAACAGCCATATAATTTAGAAAGGATTACATAATTAAAGAAATATGTTGTTAAATATAAAGGGTATTAACAGTGCTGATTCAGCCAAGCTTACAAAGCAAGAGGCCGTGACAGGTGGAACTACCAGCCAGGATTACAAAACAAGAGGCTGTTATTATGGCAACTCAGCCAGGATTCTAGAACATGAAGTTGTTGCAGTGGCGACTTAGAAGCCTGGATTTTGAGGGAAGTAATAATCTAAAGAAAGAGGAAGTTGAAACATTAAGGATACCTATTATATGGAGACAAAGACTGAGTAAATACAACAGATTTTTCTTTTATATTTCATTTACAGTAGTTTTAAAATTTTTACTTCCTTCTGCTTCTTCCTGGGGGTTTTTCAGAGGAAGCAATGTCTCTGTGCTCCCTACTATTATACCGCTACTCTTCCATTGCTTCAGGTTCTTAAAACTTCAAAAGGATCAGACAGCCATTTCCATTCAGTTGGTTATAAGACATTTATTCTAGGAAATTCCGAATTATTTCAAGACATTATATAGCCTATCTTTACTAACTATGTCACAGTCTTTTTAAAGTATATAAATACTCGTAGTTAGCGAAATATTTAGTCATACGATTACTTCTTGTAACGTTTATCTGACGGAAATATTTGCTCATGTGTTAATTCACAATGTCTGAAACATCAGAAAACACTAATCATTCCATCTACATTAGGGATTAATAGTGTTTTATTAAGTTTGTGCAAAATCTTGTTCCATATTTGTAGTAGCGAAACTCCGTGATGGCTATTTCGGTAGGTTTTGTTGCCATTTCTATACTCGTTAAGTTGAAATGTTAAAAAAAAAAAAAAAAACTCCAGGCGAAAAGCTATGGAAAACTCCATTAAAAAATAGCAGTTTTTCCGAGCTCTTGCATGTCTAAACTATATCAGTAAATGGAGGGAGGAGGATGTTAGTAATCTTAAAGGAGAGATTAAAAGATAGTTTGAGTGATTTGTGAAGTTAAGTGGAGAGGTGTGAAGAAATTGCAAAGTGAATGATAGGATACTGTACTTATATAATAAAAAAGGTGGTTGCAACGGACTGCGGAGTGATTCTAGATAAGTACTTACATGAGAAGAGAACGAAAGAAAAATTTGTATATGATAGGGTTGTATTGCTAATGGATAAAGGAAAAGAAAAGTATCTAGTAGTGATATAGATATGCGTACCAGCCACTACACGAACAACTGAAAAAAAAAAAAAAAAAAAAACAGAAAATTATGAAATGATAGTGAAACCAAGATAAAGTGAGAAGGATGCATTGTAATTGTCAAAGAAGATTTTAAATCTGTTATGAGGGAGAGATAAGGAAGTAATGTATTGGGAAGTATATATTTGGTGAAAGAAACACACTGAGAAAGAAAGGGTATGTGGCGTATGTAAAAACGTAGATTACATGTGTAAATCTTGCAGTTTTTGGACTTAACGTACAGCAAACGTATAACTGAAAAGTATATTTTATACGTACTTTCTGTATAAATGTTCCGAATAAACGTACTTTCCGTAAGAACGAAAGAACTGTATATAGGTGGTCAGGATCTCACATACAGATAGACGTATATAACATACGTATACATGTGTAATATACGGAAGGCTGTTAGAAGTCAGACATCCTGCAGCGGCATGATGTAACATCTATAGGCAGTGCGTACGTATGTAGCATATGGATAACGTATTGTGTACTGATTTCTGTAGTAAACATAAGGATTCCGTACATTTGTACAATATACCGCTGTCCGGATAACGGATTTTTCTCAGTGTAAAAGGAGATAAATATTGTTAAGTTTTATAGACAGATAGGAACGATGGGAAATAGTTTACTTTAAAGTGAAATTGCCGCAAGAGGAGATATAAAAGGAAATTCTCAATATATGGCCAAACATCAAGTAGATTGTTATAATTTAGAAAATATTTCGGAAGGAATGCAATGATCTCCATACGGTCAACATTCTTTTTGTTATAGTCTTGTGTTAGCCGAAGAGGATATCCTACTGATAATATCGATAGAAATGGTAGGGAACACAAGTTTGGGTATAGGAAAATTGAAAAAAGTAGACGCACGAAATCGATTGATACGAATATTCAAACAAAACTATTTAAATACGGAAAGTTTAGATGAAAGTACGAACGGGCGGCAGAAATATGTTTATCTATTCATGCATTGTGCTAGAGAAGAAACAACAGGGATCAAAACAGAAACTGGCTAAGAAACATTCATTGATTGCTGAGAAGATGTTGCAGAAAATTAGGAAAGGAGTGTCAGCAAACGTTCTAATATAAGGGAAGACAAAAATATGTACACTTATGTCCAAAAGTATTGTCGTATGTCTATAAATATGTTGTTATAAGAATATAATTTGATAACGAATTCACCCGGTATTTCTTATAATGTTAGTTTGAGTATAATCGTCAAAAATATGTATGTGGCAAATTTCAATGCCAAAAGAGCAGTAAATAAGAACAACAAAACGAAAATAAAACTTACTTGTCGATTTAGCAACATTCTGTTTTACTCACTCTAATTGTCGTATTTATATCCATTTTCCTATATATATTTCCCGATTATACACATAGTATCAGTATTAAAAGTACCCTGCAAAATCATTACCAGATTATATTCTTACAAGAAGACAGTTATAGATATGCGACAATCATTTTAGACATGAGTGTACGTAAATTGAAATAATGAATTATGAATGGGAGCAAATAGAGCAAGGATAGAATCCCACGAATGAAAATGTGAAGATATAAAGGAAATATGAAGGCATGTACAACGAAAAGAAATCAATAGAAATTCAGAGAATACAAGAAAGCATTAAGAAGACGATAGAAATATGAATGAGAAGATAGCGGCTGAACAAAATTTTGGGATAATGGAAAGACTATATTAAGGACTTATATGAGAATAGGCATCAACCATGTGGTGTAAAAGCTGAAGAGAGAAACGAAGTAACCGAACAACAAACATGATAAAGGATTTAAGATTCTTCGGGACGAGTTAGGTAAGTTTCAAATGAGGCATGTGAAAATACGTCAAGTTTTTGACCAGAAGCTACAGAATTTCTATAGCTACGGGATAATGGTGTTACCAGAAAAATGACAGGTAATCAAATCAAATTGTGTTTATGTGGTTGTATAATATTATTTTCAAATCACAAGGTCTTCTCTTTAACATCTAAAGGCTCAATATCTTTTTGATAATCTAATGCATAATGTGATAATAAAACAATTTTTCTAATGATCGATCACGGATAAACGGGGAAAAGGGCGTAAATATCCTCTGGTTTCTGTTTAAATGAAACTTCGGAAATATGAAACAACTTTCCTCAATAACTTCGGTGAAAATTATTCGATTTTACTGTAATGTGACGTATGTTTTCTCTGTTACTTCTTAATTATTCCTACTACTTGAGTTGAAATCTGTCAAAAATAAAAAGGTTAATTTACCTTGCTCTCATTAAAAAATATATATGTTCTATTATTTTCGTTTAAAATACATATATACAATATTCGATTTTAAGGCAGTAAGGCATAAATTTTCGTTTAGGCTTTCCAATTATTCCCACTGTATGGAGGTAAATTTATTCAAAAATGAGGGATAATATGTTTTCTCTCATTTAAAGGAGTTCAATGATACTTTTGTAAAATACTTTTCGAGTTTGATACATTATGGTGAACATTTTCCTTCAGACTTTTTCAGAATTTATACTGCTTGAGGTTAATAGCAGTCAAGAGTAAGCAAACACCTTTTGTTTTCTTCGAAAGATACTTACCCTATTTTTTAAAATACATTGCTTTCGTAATAATAATCATAATAATAAATTCTACTTTTATACAATGTGGCGCCTACTTTTAATCTTCCTAACAATTCTCATTGCTTGGGTTTAAAATACAGATGCAAAGAAATAGAAAATAAAATCGTGTTCTCGAAGAAGAAGTCGACTTTTCTACGACTTTATTGGCTGGGAAAATTTTGTTTTTCAAAAGGCATTTCGAATTTAATGAAAAGTTGATTTAATTTGACTTTAAGTGTAGCGTTTCTTTCAGCAGCAAGGCTGCATGAGACGTGCACCTACAGCTTAACGTCAGATCCGAACCACATGAGCTCCCACTGGGAATAGAATTTAACGAAGAAATAACCCTATGTTTCCCCTTTCTTTTCCCATTACATCACCCAAAACATTTAATTACTGTGTTCTGAGGAGAGAAATATGACAAAGTGCAACCCCATACCGCCAGAGCAATCCAACGTTTTCTTTCTACCCTTGTCTTATAGTTCTCCGTATCTGTAAATCCTATTGAGAACTTGATGGGACTGTACGTGACTGTCAGCCGGGCTCGGCCACCATCATCTACTTACACCAGGATCTAAAAGGTCATGTGATGTATTGGGAATATTTAGAAACCAAGTTACAAGGAACATTTCTCAAACTGCTTTATTTCGATTAAGTACTTAGATAAGTATCACATCTAATCACGTAAATGTTTTTAAAAAAACATAGGCCTAATGTCGCTTATACCAATTTGATATCTCAAACCATTGCGAAGATGTGAAAAATATTGGTAGATATTGCTATATCCCTCAAATTACTACGTATTTGTGCGAAATTTTCAGATGATTATTGCTTTTCTTTGTATAATATTGTAGCAACAGTTTTTAATAGTTATGATTACAAGTTCTCGAAATCACATAATTTTAAGCGACGTTCCGAACTTTATCAATTTTTATCATATCTCCGAAACGGTTTAAGATATCGAATTGTAAACGACATTGTGAACTTAAAGTTTATTGAAAACTATTTACGTGATTGAGTATGGTGCTTATTTAAAAATAAAAATAAAAATAAAGCTTTTTGAACAAAGTCAAATTTTCAATTCCTTGTAATTTGTTTCTATTTATTCAAAAACAAATCTTAGTACTTGACTTTGAGTTACTTTGGACATGCATTTTTCTGTCCGTTTCAATTGCCTTGTTGAGCTCCTCCGTGGCTAAGCGGCTAGCGTACGCGCCTTTGGCGTGGGAGACCCGGGTTCGATTCCCGGCGGGAGCTCATGTGGTTCGGATTCCACGTTAATCAGTAGGTCCACGTTTCATATAGCCTCGCTGCTGCAAGGGACGCTAAACTAAAATCAACTCAACTCAACTCAATTGCCTTGTTACTGCAGTAGAAGCATCCAAAATTAATACGTTTCTGATACTGTTGCATTCTTAGTTTATTTCACTGAATAAGAAATGTGGTATTGTAAGTTTTCGTTTAATATATTGATTTGAAATTGTAATAACATAATGTAGTACATTAAAAAAAACACTTTATATTTGGTTGGCAACACGTTTAGTAACGTGGCATTGCAGAGTATGTAAAATAATATCCCATTGTTGATATTTCCATCGTACAAAATTTCAGTTCTTTTTGTAAATTAGTTTAAAAGTTATAACAGTGTTTCAAGATAAACGGTCCACTTAGTATATTTCAAAGGAACAAGAAAGCATTGTTAACCTTAAGGTTTGCTTTCCAGGCAATCACATGTAGCTGCCAATATTTAATTTCACAGAAAGTATAATCAATACCCTAAATCACAACATTGCATGAATGATATTTTGCCATGCTTGTTTTGAATAGTGAGTCTATGTAAATCCAAACACATCATCTGAATATATGTTGGAACGAAAGGAATGGAAAATGTTTTACATATTGCAATTAGATACATATTGCATTGCGTCGACATTTAGAACAATTATTTCGTAACAGATTTAAAAGAAATCCCTTTGCAACTTAGTGAGATAATGTTCCTCATTTTGTTTTTACACGTAAAAACCTAGAGGATATTTCTGAATCTGTACCTTAAACTCGCAGTTTTTTAAAATTAGGGTCTATATTTCCATTCGGGTTTCAATGGAATGTTAATGAAAACACTTAGGAATGTTTCCAGAACATTCTTGAAAGTTTGATCCAGAGCAAAGTGTTTGAAATCATTTTTTTTGAAGAAAGAGGTTGTCAATGTTTAGAGCTTTTGAAATAGAGAGAAAATGACAGTTTACTATGGTTTCAATGATGTTAATCTTTAGTAATATCATTCTTTAGTTAGAAAATTTATTTATTTATTATTCATTTTTTAAAACTTTAGACATTAAGGAAATGCTCTTGCATTTAATAACTTTTCAGCATTTAGTTTTGCTTGAAAATATTTTTAAAGCTGTCCTGGAAGCAGAGATTTCTGTTTAGCGAAAGTTCGCGCTTGTTAACTTCACTGGAACACTTGCTAACTTGGACTTCAAGAAATTTATTCTTTATTTCGTTCTTTTGATTCCCTTTACAGAAAACATGCATCACAATTGAAATTGACTATTTATCAATTTGACTATTTATTTCCTTAGCATGCATTGATACAAAAGATTAAAAAACTGCAAACTTGTCTTTCTTACCATCATAATACATGTAACAGAAAGTTTTGAAACATGTACGGACTGTTCATTTAAGTCTTAGACTGATGGTGATAAAAAAACACAAAGACACTACCACCTATTCATGCTTGTTTCCTTCAGTGTACTTTCCTACTGCATCTACATAACGACTCCAACGCTATCGCCATCACTATAAGCAGTCTGGAACATGTGAATTACGCCGGAATTCCCTCGTCGTCTTATGTTAGAGGTTTTAAATCGTTTCCCCTTGAAGATGAATTTCAGCCAATGAATCAGAGAAACGATGCACGGAGCAAATCTGGCGAGTAGAGGGATACTGTACGACGAGGATGATGCTTTTTGTCAAGAAGTCCGACGCCATTCCTGAAGTTTGATGCTGGACACTGTCATGGTGCAATGTGATCTTACCTATAAACCCATGATTCATCTTATGTAATAATACTGGCCACGAATGTCAGATGTTTGTGAGCTCCAGTTTCTGATTATAGGTGTCCAGTGACGACGCCAGTTTTAATTTCTTGGGGGAAAAACTGAGGTAAATTGTTTTTGGGAAGCAGCTATTTCTTTTGTATAAGCCAGTTTTATAGAAAAGGTCAGTTTTATATTATTTGACCTATGTGTTTTGTATTACGTGACCACTGATGGTGACACGACTAACCTTCTGGTTTTATATAAGAATTCTTGGCATGAATTTTGATTATACGCGGTGTATCTTTAGGCTTTCGTGTAAGATTTGATGACGTGAATCGATGGAAATGCTTAACTCCTCAGGAATTTCACGGACAGTCAGTCCATTATCAGCTCTCACAATACATTGACCTAGGCAATTGTCTTTTCATTCTGACTCACGGACTGGTAACCAGGAGAGAAATCATTCTCCAGAGATATTTTTCCAGCTTGAAAAGTGCAAAACACTGTAGGATTGTTATGCAACTCAATGGTGCAGACTGAATGCTACTTGCAACATTTCGTACACTTCTGCAGCCCTTTTTCCTAGCTTAAAACAAAATTTGGCACGGATTCAATGTATCTTTCGATCATCAATTACACAATCCGAACCGGATCATACAATGCACTGCATTCAATTGCTGCCTAGGCTCAGGTAAGCCATAACGCTGTGACGTTGTTGTGTGATGCTGCCATATGTACTTAGGGTGATGATTCCGAACTAGAATTTATATTTTTTTGAGAATGCGAATAATGTTGATAACCCGTTTCCTTTTCTTCCTGCCACTAAAGTTTCTTAAAGTGTCAAGCTGTGCTTGAGCTAGTGATATTTAATATTTGCTTCGTGCGGGACGGGTAGATGACATGATGTATTGTGTAAGTAGAAGTGGTGGAGCATCGAAACTTGGGAGAAATATGATATAATAATCAGAATGCAGTGGAAGCAGGAGAATTTGGTGTAAGAGCGCTCTTTAGGATGAATCGTATAAGAACAATCTTTATTGACAATTTTCATATAACGAAAGTTTGGTGTAACAAATTCTCGTACGTATTAGGTTCATAGAATATTAAATTCGTGGAAGATTGAGTTTGATTGAGAAGCAAATTTGTTATTCATGATCGATACACTGAAAATTAGATCTTAAAAGAAAATAAGATGTATAGTCATGAACCATGCGTGGACCGGCATCAGTAGCGAAGACAAATCAGAACAAGAGCACGATTATCATCTACTGCATACATCTATGATTCACAACCAGGTCTTCAACCAGGTTGACGTGCATGAAGTCAAGGACGCACACGGACATCCTACGTACCTCTTGAAGAATTCTGCTCTTTCCAGGACCATACTTTCAACCATTATCGCCTATTTCCACTATCTTTGTCGTTCTGGATGTTTTATCGTATGCTGCAGAAGAATTGTCCACTTCTACAAAATTCGACTTTCCATAAAATTCTAAATAAATGAATGACCAAAGTAGCACGAGCTAGAGGCCCCTCACTCCCTGCTTGGGAGGGTAAATATACATGATGATGATTTGAAAAACAGTTTCAAAAATTCAATCACCATTATCTCTTGTTTTCGGTTTATTATTATTACTTTTTTCACTTTTACCTGGTATTTCAAAACCTTCAAATAAGGACTCATCCCGCAGTAAAGGTTGCATTATTGAAGTATACAGCAAGTGCAACCCAAGTTCAAACTGTTCCTTCACACCAATAATAATTTATCGTTTCGACAATATAAGCTTCTTACAGAAACAAATGTATTATTAACTAACAGAAATGCTCGCATGGGCTGAACAGTGAACAACTTGCAACACAGTAAAGTAGGTTGGGTTCTGGCGAAGATCTATCTGTGTACGAAAGTAGGTAGCTTTAGGTAACTTTTTTCTATGCGGAAAATCTGATGACATACACGGACGTTCTTATGCGAGAGACTCCCGTTTAACTCCTAGTAAGAGGTCATGTAGTCTGAGCATCTCGTTAAAGAATAGTTACCGTTAGCATAATCTCGTACTGCGTACATACGTTAAAGTCTAAATATTCTTAGCCTCCATGCTAAAGTTATAAACAACTCTTACCTCAATTGAAGTACAGTGTAGACATTGCCTTCTGGAGTAATTCGTCGGACGAGGTTGAAATCACCAACATATACACTTCCATCTGGCCCACTTGTCAATGCTACGGGCGTGAGAAGTCGACTATCTTTAGCAACACCATTACAATTGTCGCAAAGTAATGGCCTCTGCATTCCCGTTCCCATCAGGACGTTTACTATGCGAGGGTATTGCTTGAAGTGGAGTGTAGATCCATCACCTTTCTGCAAAATTCCTGATAAAAGGTAAAAAGAAAAGCTTAGATATGTATATTATCAAAAGATAATTAAGAAAATTAATTAGCTCATATCCAAAGTTGCTTATATATTTATGTGAAACCCCATTTTACTACTCTTCACTTTCGAAGCAAGCTGAATGTAACTCACTGATGAAAACTGATTGTCTTCTTTCAGTGAATCTCACTCTTTGAGAAGACCACCAACCAATAAAACTTTTCCAGGATCTAACATTATTTTTTTCAACATCCCTTCCCGTTGTAATCTATACAAATCAGCAAGACTGCTGTTCGATTTTCCCTTTAGTGCCTCCAGTGAACAATGGAAATAATATGGATAAAGCGGTAACAGTGACGTGGCCAGAGAGCGCTGACCTGACTCAATCCTGCTCTTATTTAGTACAATGATAACGAGAATGATTCTGTTTACTTCCAGCATGTTTCATTTGTGAATCCGATTGTATATTTTTAATGTATCACCAAAATTGTCCAGTCATGTTCCAAAAAAAAAAAAAAAAAACTTTCCAGAAGCTTTATATTTAACTTTACATAAGATTTCAGCCAAATAGTTTTGTCTGTATTCTTCATTCTCTTAGCTCTGTATTCTCGTTAGTATATGCTTCTAAATTCACCATCTGCGGTTGTGAATAGAAAGCTTTAAAAATAAAAGTTGATGTACGAGTTCTTTCTTTTTTAATTCATGCATAGCTTCTGCTTAAATTAACGTGTGCGACTTCGGTGTGCGGGCTGGGAGCACAAAAATCTTTGTCTTGATTCAGTATTATGAGCTAATTAGAGTGCAACCTGAATTAGTAAGTATCGAACTCTGCTCAGAAACAAGAGAGCTGGGGTCACAAAACGCTAACCACGCATCACCTAATCGAACAAGCGTCATCTGGCTGGCCATAGGATCTCCGAGTATATAGGGATTTCAGAGGGTGAGTAATATTAAAGCTGTTATTATAGTTAGAAAGCCAATAGTGTCCTTAGTTGAAAAGTAAGGGTGAAAGGGAATTTTGTCTTGGTTTCTATTAAGGCCAAGGGGGTTGTTAGATCCTGTTTGATGAAGGAATAGAAGATGTACTATTGATATAGCGGCTACAATGAAGGGTAAGAGAAAATGGAAAGCAAAGAATCGATTTAAAGTAGCATTATCTACGGCGAAGCCCCCCCAAATTCATTGTACTAGCATTGTTCCTAGGTAAGGGATAGCTGATAATAAATTTGTAATGACTGTAGCACCTCAGAAAGATATTTGACCTCAGGGCAGTACGTAGCCTACAAAGGCAGTTGCTATTACTAAAAGTAGAATAGCAACCCCTACTCTTCAAGTATGGAGATAAAGATAAGAGCCATATTTATGGGCTGTAGCAAATGCAAGTTTAATTTTGTACTTCCTTTTACATGTTATATAATTTCATCCAGTATTTCAATACCATGCAACTAAAGGAAACTGAGAATAGTAGACACGTGATCAGTGCGTTGGCTTCCAATATTATATTTCTGTCTTTCACAGGCCAATGTCTCGCACACCCGGTGGAAGACTGTTACAAGTCAAAATTACATATTCGTGGAAGCACGACTTTTAAAGTTAATTATTCTATCAAAATCGCTCCCTGGAATAGCTACTGGTATTTCTGCAATCTAAGGGTTAATTTGTTTAGTTACGTTTATGCGAAAATACTACCAGGTAGAGTTCGCTTCTCTCTCTCTCTCTCTATTCTCTTTTGAGCGATGATACCTCAAAATTTCCATTTTTTGAGTTGTAACACTCTTCTACTGGGTGTGCGATATGTAATGTCACATACAGTTCGAAACATACATACACACACACACACATGATGTGCGATGCTCAATTTTTTTGACCAAGGAGGCAGTTCTAAAACCAGACTCAATAATAATAATACTTGTAATACATTGTCTACATATTCTGGCTAGGAGCCAGACTTGCATTAAAGTCGCCATGGTGACTTGGCGCCGGGAATTTTTAACCCACATATATATGAATGCATGCTTTGTGTATGTGAGTCCCCTTAATAAGCTTCTGGCTACACCAATGGAAAACTCCCGTTTCCTCCCACACTCTTATTTCACCATTTACTTTATCATTACCATTCACTTTTTCCTTGACAACTGCCTACACTAACAGAGACAAAATTGCCTTAATCTCTACTGACCCACAAATTTCGACCGATAAAGAAAGCAGCTCTAATTGATACTCCAATTTATGATTCCAAATACCTTTAAAAGAATTGCAGGATGGCCTCTTTTCCCGGCAGGCTCCAATTTCCTTCGCCTGAATCCAAGAACTACACAGCTCTATCTTGAATCTCGCAACAGAAACATTTTCAAATTCATATTCTCATCAGTATGATAGTAGGCACGTCAACTAGCTTATAAACATCTATTGGCTATATTATGAAATGAATCTTATTTATCTGCAAGGATGTCTGAGATTCCACACAAACGAAAATTTTCAACACTTCTTTCTGGAAAATTCTCTGATAAACACCCGTAAATATGGCGGGAGGACCTTAGAAGGTGAGGGGTCCAAGTGGGAACATTATTTAGGGCCCATATTCCCAGCAAACTTAGAATGGCATAGTCACTGTTTTCGAAAAGCATTTGATTGAAAACATGTAGTATATGATTTAAATAAGAATTTTAGTTGACAACGCTAGTAAGTGAAAACGGCGATCGTGTAGGTGCAACGGAGAACGTAATAGCGGTAAGAAAGTGATTTTGGTAGGTGAAACTTTTTAATTTCTATTTTGTTGTGTTAAAGTATTTTACAATACGAGGTAGTAGTACATACATTTAAAAATATCAATTGTAAGGCTCATGCAGTTAAAAGTAGTTTAAAGCTAGAATCTGAAAAGATCAAGCTTTCACATAAGTGTACTTGGCGCGTATTTTTCCATATACTAATCAAAGCAATATGGCACCGCAAATGTGCTATGGTTTCTTTCAAATATATTTAAATGATACTCATTTTCTGTAAGTATACGCACATTAGATGCATTGAACTAGCTTTTTATAACTGAAAATTGTCATTGTACTAGGTAGATCTATCTTTGCATAACCCATTTCTACAAATATTAAAAACATATATATATGAAGATGAATTTTAGTGAAAAGAAATATTTAGCTGGGGGATCATGTATATATGTGTGGTTTCTAAAGTGTAGTAATGTAGACTAAAGAATAAGAAGTACCATATTTTACGTTTTTAATTGAATGGCTCCGCCGAACAATGTTGCAAGTGACAACAACCCAAGTTTGCAGAAATCGAAAAAAAAGTATATATTGGTTATGTATAGGCTTTAAATTTAGATCTTCAGTTTCAAACTATGTCTTTATATCAAATGATGTTACATAGAATTGGAGCTTCTATTACAGTACCTTTGTTGTTAAAATCTTAATGTGACAGAAATTGTCGCTTGCAACGTTGTTCGGCAGAGCTATTGAATTGTAAGGCTTCCAATTCGAATAATAAAGTTATTCTAAAAATGTTTTGTTAACATCATTAATGGAGATGATTATAATGTAATGATGAACGATAGTGATTTTCAATCTTTCAGTATTGATGTGGAAAAGCTAACTTATTCCATGAGTTATCAGTAAAAAAAAAAAAGATTTCTTCCTGCTGATGTTCATCTTAATAAACCAATTCGTATGAAAAACGTGGACATTGTTCATGGATTTATCCGATATTAATCCTCCCACTCAGGATAATGAACCTAATGTTCTTGCTTTCGTAGATGAGTTGAAAACGGAATATAGTGACGTGATTAGAGGAAGTGGGGCCATAATGACTCCCGGGGCAAGATGGTCACCCCGGTATATAGCGGAGTTCCTCTGGTGACAGAGAATTGATACTACTGCACAAGCACGGACAAGTAGTTAGTGTGGCACGGATTGTTTAGAAAAGAAGACGTCGCTACCTTCAATAGAATGTGAAATAAGCGAAGAAAACCATTTTCATGGTACGTCGATATAAGGTATATAGTGCATATTCTACCTAGTTGCTGAAAAAAGCAATTACTTGAATAAAACATGGTACACACATAGATAGTGAGAAAGGTTTGGCCATCAAACAATCATGCATGATTTGGTTGTGAAAGATGGCGGATAACAGATAAAGGGTTTTTGAAAATTATATTGGGATTGAGGAAATATGGCCCCTTAAAATTGTACAGGGGACCAAAATACCCCGTGTTGAATTGAGCAGGGTAATATATTACCCTGTGAAAAGTATGAAGTCAGTGTTCCCTGTGATCGAGCGTGTGTCCTTGTTTTGTCATCTGTTGGCATGTTAGAGACATAATCTCGAAATTTTTCGATAGCTCCTCTATTCCACGTCGTATTTTCTTTTTCATTTAGTTTTATTTTAGTATTATTTTTGTTTTTATAGTTTTCCACTTATTGTTTTATAGTTATACAACTAATTGTTTCATTAACATTTTTAATGAATAAGGAAACTAGCATTTTCTTATCGAAATAGAACATAATTTTGGTTAATGCGTATATGTTCCAAGGATGGGCTCATTTTAACCAGGGGTTGGGGTAAAACGGTCATTCACAATAGGTCCATTTATTTCCACATACAACTTGTGTGGTAAAACTTTTACGCCTTCCACCTATTTACATATGTAGAATAAAGAAATAAAAATATTGTTCTGCAAGAATCGACTTTCCATTCATAACAACGTTGCTATTTCAATTTCAACCTTAAGGTGTTCATTATGCCTCCACCTCCCCTACTGATAAAATTGGTTGCACAAAAGGGTTTCAAGGTATGATTTATTTAAAAGAACAGAAACCTTTGAAAAAGGCTCCTTTCTCTGTTTCCAAAACGGGAAAATATGAACATATCAAGGAGTAAGTTAAACAAAGTATTCTTACGGAAGTAGATCATTTTAGCTACTATAGCATTTTTTTAGTACGAAATAAGAACAATACTTATACGATCGTGAGTAATTACTACAAGGATAACGAATTAGTCGTTAACGATGTTTATTCTTCTTCCAATTTAGAAGACTTTTTGACAAGCCTCTCAGGCATGACTGTCTTCTCACGTTTAGATTGTAAAAATGAACTTTTTGAGTTTAACGTCCCACGATCATATCCTTTAGGCTAAAGGAGACGGATGATTAAAGCAAGTAAATGATGATGGAAGAATTGGTGGAAGAATGAGAAGAAACGGGAGTACACCGAGAAAACTCATGGACTAGATGTTGCCTACCACAAACTTGCTTGATCGAGATCCAATCAGGGACCCCACACACCAGAGGTAAGCACTCTATCACTAAACCGTGGTGCCCCTACATTTAGATTGAAAAAGAGTGTAACAACATGTCTTATTACATGAGGACTCCCGCGAGATTACCACCATTATAACACCAGGAGGTTCCTACCAGTATAATGCAGTTCTGGCTGGAATTAAAACTGATAGCAATATTCTGGCTAGAGAAATGCAAAGTGTCTTAGAAGGCAAGTCAGAGCATGGTGTAGGAATTTATTTTGATGACGTTTTGTATTTTCTTCAAGTATAGAGGCACATAGGGGTTTGGAAGTACTAGTTACGTGCCTTTGGTATAACAATTTCGCCAGATAAGAGTATATATTTTTTAATAAATGTATAAACTACCTTGGTCACGTAGTTAATGGAAATACCATCTATATATATAAAAGAGAACGCACAAAATCCTTTGTCCGCTCATCACGCTAATACGGCTGAACCGATTTCTTTCATTTTTGGGGGGTTGTTAGGATTTGGACCCTAGATGGTTTTTATCATATCACTTTAATTTTCAATTACCAGTGTCTTGAGATAATTGACCAATCAGGTGTAAATACGTAAAAAAAAATCCTTTGTCCGCTCATCACGCTAATACGGCTGAACCGATTTCTTTCATTTTTGGGGGGTTGTTAGGATGTGGACCCTAGATGGTTTTTATCATATCACTTTAATTTTCAATTACCAGTGTCTTGAGATAATTGACCATTCAGGTGTCCATACGTACAAATCCTTTGTTATTAGTTCATCATAGGTATAAAAATAAACGTATTTATATGCAACCCGCATGACCCTGTGACTCGGCGGGTTAACATAACTGACAGGCGCTATAAATCACTTGAAAGCGAAAAAGTAAAAATTATCTAAGTAACAAAGTTTATTGCGTTCCGGGGTGACCGCAGCGAAGCGGGGTGAACGCTGCTAGTACAATTATAAAAAATAAAATATCAGCTGTCCAAATTATTCCTCCACCTCGTAATAGACGAGGAGGTTTTAATGATTTGTGGACTTTTGTATTTTGGGAAGTTTATTTCTGGTTTACAGAATCTGATGGCTTATTTCAGTGAATTAAGGTCAACTAAGAAAATCTTTAAATGGAATTCAATACAGTATGCATTACTAGATAATTCAAAAATGACTTATTAATAATGTAGTTTGGAAGGTACCTGATCTCTCGAAACGTTTCATAATGCACGTCGACTGATCAGAGAAAGCCGTGGCTGGGTGTGTTTTAAAATATGTCACTAATAATCTCCTCCTAGTAGGGTTTTATTGTTCGAAACTGTCTAAAGCAGATCGCAATGAAAATATTTATGAAACATAATTTATTAGTTTGGTTCGCACGATTGGACGTTACACGCACTAGTTAATGAATTTGATGTATATACAACAAATTGCTTAGTTGGATGCTAAGTAATGCAAAAAATTATGATAGTTTAGTTGAAACTCTTTGCCAGTTTTCTTGTAAGTTGAAACATACATTAGCGGATTTTTTTTTTACCAGGATGTATTATCCATTTGAATTTAGTCAAATTGATAGTCCGATGGGCTTAGTGATAATGAAAAAAGAATCTAACTGCAGCTAACACATGGAGCTTACTTCTCATAAAGGAACCTCTTAAGGATCTTCAGACGAATAAATATAAATTGAGAGATATTGAGGAAATCGAGAACGGTAATAATATTGCCAATTATGTAATCATAAATGTTTGCTAATGAAAAGAAATAAAGCACTTTCATATTCCTATAAAGTCATTCCGTTTGACTTACATATACCTGTGATTGAGTTCCAACACGATGGACGTTTAACTAGCAGGCATACTGGTTTATTTCGAACTTTACATAAAATAATGATAAGATATACATGGGAAGGAATCGTGAATGATGTAAAGAATTACGCCAGATCTTGTAATATCTGTCAAAGAATCAAATATGATAAATATAAAAATGGATCATTTGCAGTTTCATCATAGTTCTTGAATACTAGAGAATGTAATGATAGATATTACGAACATCTAAATGTTACAAATAAACATTTATTGGGGTTGATAATGCCACAAGTTACGTATTTCTCGATAAGTTAACAGTTTTGTCGTCTAAGATTATTTGTACTAAACTTCTTGAAGTGTTCTACCGGCTAGTTTTTCCAGAGACCTTGTCGTCAGATAATGCATCTGTGTTTATATCTCAAACGTCCAAACTCTTTTGTTATGGCCATGGCATTAAGCGCATTAAAATAAGTCCGTATCATGCTGGAATTTTACACTTGCGGCAAGTGACCTGCTAATAAATAGTGACCTGACAGAATTTCTATGTTGATGCAAAATCACTCAACATTCATTAACTATAAATGAGCCACTATTTTTCTTTTTTAGTAAAATTATTTCCCTTGATCTTTTCTCTGCAAAGTCTTTTAGAATTTTGTCTGAGTTCAATAATCTTAACTAAGTTTTGATCCGTTTAAATTTGGAAAAATTCTATTCTCCAGATGCAACACTTAGGGGAAAGTGGGGGAATACCACGCAACGAGGGAATACCACGCACCCTATTTTCTCAGTTCTAATGCTTCGAAACTGATTCAGATTAGTGCTACTATCTAGTTTAGACTATGAAAGACATATTGCATGAGCGAGGCGCCAGTTGCTGCTAGGTGTGGTTCATGGCATGGCGAAATGTTGTTTTGCTGTAATTTCTTCTAATTTACTTCGTTTGCAGATTTCGAGGTATGTATTGAAATACTTAGTTGATTTTTATAATGTGTATACAATGTTTTAGCGTAGTGTGTTAGTAGTAAGTTCATGCTAAATCTGTTTATATGAAACGACGTGAAACTTCTGAAGGTTCAATTTTTCTTTCTCGGCTTGGAATGGGGTAATTGCATGCATGTCGTCCATTGTGCGTGGTATTGCCCCTTCATGAAGCAGTTATCAAAAAGGTTTATGCTGCGTTTCTTTTCCTTTTTTATGTATATTGCAGATGCCATGACACTATATTAGGCAAACAGAGAAGTGCAAATGGACATTAAAACAACTACCAAACGCCATAGGAGCAATAAATGGCGGAAGAAAAATTAGAGAGGTAGCAAATGATTTTGGGATACATGAGGCTACATTAAGAACAAAAGTGAAAGCTGGGATTGTCTGTTCTAAGAAAATGGAAAGAAAACCTGTATTGAGCTCTACACAAAAAGCGGAACTTGCTGGTCACGCTTTACATTTAGCCAAGTTGTTTTACGGAATGTCTCCAATTGAACTACGCAGAATAGCTTATGAATACGCAGAAGCTAATAATATCAAACACAATTTGAATAAAGAAAGTCGACTTGCTGGGAAGGATTGGTTGGAATTGTTTTTAAAGAAAAATTCCACGATAAGGTTAAAGAAACCTGAAGCAATTAGTATTAACAGGGTCGACGAATTCAATGAAGAAAAGGTGAAAGGGTATTTTAAGAACCTGACAGAAGTTACCGAAAAATATCGTTTCTGCGAAGATTAGATCTTTAACGTTGACGAAAGAGGTACATTCATA
The DNA here is from genome assembly GCF_964235325.1 of Thermobia domestica. Taxonomy (NCBI): domain Eukaryota; kingdom Metazoa; phylum Arthropoda; class Insecta; order Zygentoma; family Lepismatidae; genus Thermobia; species Thermobia domestica. The sequence goes on along the minus strand of NC_137456.1, from coordinate 205,670,243 downwards.
GTATAGAAACCAGGGCGTATTTTGGATCCAAAGGGAGTGAAACAGCTCAGAGCACTAATATCATGGGAAAGGGGTAAAACCGTTACAAAGCTGACAGGTCTTACATACCCCTATGTTTATCTACCCAAGAAAAAGCATGTCACCTCAGCTGCAGAAAGGAGAATCTACTGGATCTATATATTCTTGGGTGGAGCAATGAATCTAGTGGCTGCAACATTTTGCTCTTATAGCGAAACCGATAACAAATGAACCCGTCCTACCTATTTTGGATCACACGAGCCATATTTAATTAGAAATTTACCATTTTTGTAAGAAGAAAGGAATTGTTATGGTTACAATGCCACCGCATACGTCACATAAACTTCAGCCGCTAGACCTCACCTTTTTTGGTCCCCACAAAACATATTTCAACCAAGAATGCACACTGTTTGCGAAGCGCTACGTTAATGAAAAATTTATCCATATGACTTAGTCGATATCTTTAATAGAGCTTATCTGAAAGCAGCAAATATGGACAAAGCTGTTAATGGTTTTAAACAAGCGGGTATTTGTCCTTTGGAGCTGGACACTTTTAGAAAAGAAGATTTTGAAGCTGCTCAGCAATTCCAGGCCGTAGAACTTGAAGATGAAAGAGAGACTTCTAAAGAAGTGAATTCCCAATTGCTTTCCGATGCTCAAACTATTATAGGCCTACACCAAAATGAACAACCATCTTCGACGAAAATAGGGCTAAATCGAGAACATCAACTACCCGGAACATCATCACAGCAGTTACCATTGCTTGTCCAACCGTCTTCTTTACAAAATGAGGCTGTGAAAGTCTCACAGATTTGTCCTATCTCCAGGTCTGCCAAGTCAACTCTTGAAATAACAAAAAGCGTTCAGAAATCTTAACTTCTACTCCAACCAAACGAATATTGGAAGATGCTGAATTCAGAAAGAGCACTAAGCTAAGAAAGCACCAAGAAAGCAAAGTTGAGAAGAAAACTACAAAGATGTTGGTGGAAAACGTGAAGACAACCTGAGGAAACAAACTAGAAGTTGACCTAAACATACAGTCAACAAACGACCTAAGTTTATGGAAAGAGATTCTGATGCCTCACGTTAAGGAATTAGTGCGTGCCAATACCCGATGTAATGCGTGTGATTACCCGATGTGGTGGGGAATACCACGCGTTTCTCGTTTTCCACAAACTTTATCTTTACAGAATCTATGAAAATCAAGGAGCACTACCAACGACCGAATATAAAACTAGAATGATTAAGTTACAGCATACATTTTCCTCATGTCAATTTGTTTGATTTGTAGCAAGATATTGGAAAATGTACCTTAAGTGCGTGGTATTCCCCCACTTTCCCCTACAGGGACAAAGAAGTGTATATTACTACGTACTCTTGTGTTATTTGCAATTGAGTGTAGATAACAAGCGCGAGGCTTCCTTAGACGCGGGAGCCAATTCGAAGTTACCGTTTCAATTTGCTCAGGTTCTACCCTGCCCGTAACATTCACAATTCTAAACTCTTCTAAACCAAAGTATGTTGATCCAACTCCAACTAGTGAAGTCAATTATTCTTTCGCAATCCACCTACAACGAAATAGCAATTTGTCCGTTTCCGAATCTATGCAACAACAATATTCGCAAGTTTGGAGATTATCATGACCAATTTTAGAGCTGAAGGTTCGGGTAAATATCATACCATATCTCTCATTTGAAACTAGTTTGCATTGGAGATATCGGCATAAAGGATGAAGAGTGAAACAACACCTGTCATTCGTGAATTGTGTGACGTTTATTTCTGATGTGTGTTCCTTTTATTTGCATTGAACCTACGTTGATAATTTACAGTAACGATTGGCTAGCGACAGCGTTAACAGTGAAGGCAACGGATGTGGCAGACATTTTTTCTGGAAGTGAGAAGGTTCCTAATAAATGATCTTACTGTGGCTGACATCTGACATAAATGCGAGGAATTGAGGATGCATTGCAGATGCTTTGAAGAATGTCCAAATTGGAGTGTTACATAGTGTGCGAGAATTTGTGACGCTGGAATTGGAAGAATTTCATGAAGATAAGGAGATATTGATCCTCGTGAAACTGCAAGATCTTTGTGACGCGCGAATGTCCGGTGATGAAGATTGCAGCGTGATTTTGAACTATTTGTAGTTTAGCACAATATATGGGTGGAGCATATTGTCAAACTAGACTAGTGTAGAGTAAAATGGGTCGTACCGTGGTGACATAGACGAGCTTCTTAGTTTCCAGAGTAAGTTGAGGAAAGTGAAGAGGATAGGAAAGCATTCCCAATTGTTGTTCGCATGTACTGGAGGTAGTGTTAGGTAGTGGTAGGTAGTTCATGAAAATTATGTTTGCTAAACAGATAAATCCCAAGATATCTGGACTGGTGACTTGTAGGGGTACTAGATTTCTGAATGTTAATTGAAGGGCAATGAAGTTTGATGCTTGGAGAAAACAATTACTGACGTTTTATGGGGATTAATATGAACTCACCAGCGGTCGATCCACTCCCCGATACGGTTTAGGTGACTTTGAATCCACAATTTCGCATATTGATATTCCGGCTAAAAAAGAAAATTGCTTCGTCTCACCAAATGTTACCATATATGTTTGTGGAATTATACGGAAGTCGGCAGTATACAAGTTATAGAGAAGCGGCGAAGGACATGAACACTTAGGAACTTCAGCTTCTACCGGAAGGAAGGCTGAGAATGCAGACTCATAGCTGACTTGGAATTATCGATCTTGAAGAAGCGATTCGACTATAGCGATACGATGAGTGGCAACGTTTAAATGATATTATAGAACAGACCATCATACTAAACACGATCAAAAGAGCATGCTACATCGAGGACCACAGCTTGGCATCGACCTTTAAAACTTTGCATGACCTTTTCAATAATCCTTGGAGCTGAGTCGTAGTGATGAAAACAGGTCAAAAAGTGAACTGGTGGAATGGAAGAAGATTCCTGTTCTCGACAACTTTCACTGACTTAGTAGAGGAGGCACTCGATAACGCTAAGTTGTGAAAGTAAGCTGTAATATTGGAAGAATAAAGGATTTTCCCCCGCCTTCGACAGCACGCAGACGAAGTTGCAGGATGGTTTGAAGATGTAACAGAGCAGCACCTCTGAGACAAGCCCGCGTCGGTGTCTACATACGCGTATTGTGAAGAAATGTTACTGCCTCAGTTCCCATGTGCGATTTTTTTTTTAGTATGGTTAGACTAAATTTGAATCCTTAGATGATTGTGGCGAAAATACTATGCTGAAGAGGACAGCTTTTGTTGAATATACTGTATAATAAGCCCATGGCTATGGTGGTAAAAGAAATAAGTCACTGATTGTCCCAAGTTGGATTTTATAATGATAGATTCCTAGATATTGACATTTTAATATAATAATTTTCTCCTCTGCTTTCCCTCTTTCTCGACAAATTTCCAAAAACCTTTTATAGTGGTACCTCACGTCACAAATTGTATGCAGTTTCCAAATTTGAAGTTTGTAGTATTGCCATGCAACCAATCCATGCGGAATGTACGCTCCTAATATATAGATATGAGCAAACGAATGCTATTTTAGGGGGCAGGCTAGCAGGAGTGGCCCACTACTTATGCCATTGGAGCTTACACAACACAAAACACTGTTACTTTATATGTTTTATTTTATTAGTTATTTTGATCTTACATTTTGGAAATGTACATTCAGTTTTTTCCTCTAAAAATTTAGTTGTTTTCAGGAGAGAGTTGTTTTGCTTATACGTAAATCCGGTACTGTTTCCGAAACCCTGTGCGGGAAGTTTGCAATTTTTACCGTTTCCTTTGAGCTGTTAAGCATTGGGCATATTTTGCTTAAGAGAGTACAAATTCTTCGTGGGGAAGCGGTGACTCAGTGGAAGAACGTTCACTTTTGCTGCGTGGGGCTCTAGCTCGCGGCTAGTAGGCTATGTGTTTGACAAATATCTTGCGCGTGGGTTTCCTCGGGGCTTTTGCGTTTCTTTCCACTTTCTTCAAGATTTCATTTATTCTTATTATCACAATCTCCTGTAGCATGCACGGCTAACTGTGGGACTTGAAACTGAAAGATTCCATTTACAAATACGTCGTCCAGTTTCATGAATTCAGTGGGCGATATAGAAGAATATAGGGAAAGAGAGTCAGCAAAGTATTGACTGTCACAGTGGTACGTGCTGGTATTAATATATCCTATAATGCGCATACAAGTGAAGTGTTACATTATTATTAGTAACGAATTTTGAAAGTTATTATTAATTTAAATTTGCTTCTGGTTCTCGGATGTTATGTCTTAATCTCCTTACAGTGTTCGTTCTCTTGAATGGACTGTGTTCACCAAATTTCAAATGTCGCAATGTTTTCTTTAAGACTACACTACGTCTCGGATTCGTAATCCTATTTTTACACGGTATGATCACTTCCACTGACGGATTTAAGAAAAACACCTAAACGAATTAGAAGCTATAAGAGAAAAAGCAACATGTTTGTTTGTACTAATGTTTCCAATATTTGTTTTATAAATTTTGAAAACGTTATTTGTTTTGTACTGCCTAACAGATTCCAGCAAAATTCAAATTGATAACATATGAATGATGTTTAGCACAATGTAAAACCTTCTTAATGATAGAATTGGGACGAATTGTATTCTTACTGAACACTCTAAGCGCCATGTGCATATACTTTATTCACACTCACAAGGGACCCCTTGAGTGCAAGGTCGCAAGCGACCAATTATATTGATATTTGCGGCATTCGACGCCCCACATGTTGTCTACCATGCAACCACAATATTGGCTGCTAATGGCAACAGGAGGCGGGACCGGAGGTGAGCACAGCATGAAGCTCATTTGAGTGTGTAGTGTCATATACTCTCGACTGTGCAGAAAATGTACAAGAGGAGTATACAATGATGACGATACGTGCTTAAGTGAAAGTGATAGTGAAACAAGTGTCGAGCCATGTAGTTCATCATCCTTGTTGGACAGCGAGCCACAAATCCCGTCTCCAGTGAAACGTAGTAAAGGACAATCGTTGTCCAAGGAGTGGGTTCAAAACAATTCCGTATATGGATGATCATCCGCAGCACAATAGAAAAATACTTATGAAAAGATTTTGAATAAGTCCGCAGCAATATGACCGTGTAGTACATAAGAGAAACTACGGATATTCAAGGGAGGACAAGGCGCAAATGTTACAAAAACTGGTGTTTTCGCGTTTCAAAGATTCTAGATACAATTTATAGGATGTGCATGATAGTGACCTACTAATTGCGCGAGATAGGATGTACATGATAGTGACCTACGTTGTGGACAGCAAATTGCGCGAGACATAGGTTACTGTAATTGCAAGGGAAGTAGTGGATGGTTGCATACCTTCAAAAAATGCTACGTAATTGGAAGACGTAAGATAACGAAAATTCAAAGAAAGCATCAACTGGACGGTGCACAGCAAACTGTGGAATCTCTCGACAATTTGTAGATGAGATAAACAAACTTGTCCCAACGTTCAGTAAGGAATTTGTTTTCAACTCCGACCAATCGGGATTTGAAGAGGAAATACATATGAAAGAGCCCTGCAAATAAGAGGTACCAAGAGAGTTGTATCAAGTTCAACAAACATCAATGCCTTAATGCATTTATATACAATTATGTTAATCTGGAGGGTAAATTGGCTGGAAAGATATTTATTGTGCTGCGGGAAGTTGGAGGTGGTCTGCCTCCTACGATTCTTTCTCGTGTGAGTGATCTTGCAAGGGCAGTAGGGAACATTTACGTCACAGCAAGCAAGATTGGGAAAATGCGTGTAAGAAACTACAACTATGGTATGAGCATTGCTTTGGCCAATTGGTGGTCAAAATAACTTGCTTTTGATTGAATCCTGATCTGCGCACAAAAATCATACTCCTTTAGAGTAAACTATCCCTCCTGGCAAGTATGTGACATTGCAATTCATATCACCTGGAACTACTGGACAAATTCAGCCTCTGGATGTTTGTTTCTTCCGTTCCTATCATGATCATCATCATAGGTATTCTGCCCTTATTGGCAGGTCACTTGCCGCAACTGAGAAGCTTCCATGCTCCACGGTCTTCCGCTAACCTTTTCGTCTTCACGTATGATCTTCTGTTTTTATATCGTCCATTAATTGTAGAATCCTTTCGCCCTCTCTCTCTCTTTCCTGCCACCTAAAAGTGTTCTTTCCTCCCTCACCATTTCTAACACCCACTCATTCGTCTTTTGCTCGAACCCACTAATTCTTTGCATTTTTCTCCACACCTACATCTTCGGAAACAAACTTTTCTTCCTCCTAAAGGCGTCTTTTGCCATTCCTATTCTTGCTTTTATTTCACGTTCGCACTTCATGTCATTACTAAGAATACTACCCAGATATCAAAAACTATTCACTTGTTCTATTTCCTCTCGTCCTACTTGTATATTTCACACAGACCAATTACCATGGTTTTTGTCTTTCTAACATTTATTTTCATCCCATATTTTTCAAAGCCCTTCCTCTAGTTTTCTAACATCCTATTGATTTTCTTTTCAGATTCTGCTACAAGCAACACATCGTCTGCAAATCTTATATATCTAATCATTCTACCTCCTACCGAAACGCGTCTTTATCATGTAGTCTCTTTTTCACTGTCTCTTCTAAATAGATATTAAATAATATTGGCGAGAGACAGCATCCTTGTCGAACTCCCCTTGCAATTGCACTTTCCTCTGTCGGTTCTTCCCCTATCCTAACACTTACTTGGTGGTTCATATATAAGTTTCTTATGAGTCTTCGATCTTTCCAATCCAACCCAATCTTCTTTAGAACTCCCAACAATGATTCCCAATTCACCCGGTCAAAAGCCTTTTCTAGATCAATAGATACTACATACACCTGCTTTCCTTTTCCTATACACCTTCCACCGATCACCTTTAATAATCCAATTGCATCTCTTGTGCCCTTACTTTTCCTGAACCCAAACTATTCCTCCTAAACCTTTTCGTTTGTTCTTCCATAAACCTTATGTTCAGTATTCGGAGCAGAATTTTAGCTGCATGAGATAGGATACTAATAGTTCTATAATCTTCATATTTCTTTGGGTTCGATTTCTTATCCACCAGTATCATGATCATCTTCAGGAAGTCTTCTGGCCACTCTTCTGTTTCATATATTTCATTGCAGAGTCGGAACAATTCTTTCGTGCCCTTGTCTTCCATACTTTAATGAATTCGATTGGTATATTATCTATCCCGGTTGCCTTTCCATTCCTAATCGGGGATATAGCCTTTTCAAACTCATCCCGAAGAATCCCAAACCCTTTACCATCCTCACCTACTTCATTTTTCACTTCAACATTTAGGCTACGCGGGCTATCCCTACTCTCCTATAAGTCTTCAACATACTCTTTCCACCTTCTATGACCTCACTTCTCTCGCTGACTACCTTCCCATTCTTAGAGGAAAGTACCTAAATATGGAATACCGTTCCATTTTTTGGCAACTATAGCTCACCTTACACGATTCTACATATGAAAAAATGTGTCTGCATTCTGTATACATATGGTCATAACTTCTGCCATTTAGAGTCAGTCAATAACAAAAAAGAGACCCCAAAAATAAATAAAAATCAAAACAGTACAAAATTGTTACTCGAAAAAAAGTGCTCTAAATATGGAATACCATAAACAACTCTCATGAAATATACCAGAATATTTTATATGCTTCTAATATAGGTATGCTAAATAAAAACTGTCAATACAAATATTTTAATTACGTGATATAAAGGTGCAAATATTCCAAAGATTATTTGAAAAAAATGTAGTAAATGAGCTGCAAAGTTACAAAAAGAAACATAGAAGCAAAATTTGCAATGTGACATTTTTTTAGAGTTGTAAACTTAGGTAAAAGAAAATTTATTATATATGCTGCCTAGTGTTAGATATGCTGCAAAATGTCCAGTGAGAAATCTATGTCTATTTACAGAAGTCACAGATATAACAATTTTGTCATATCCAGCACATTCATTGTGAACCCAGGACTGGCACACCATACATATCACCCATTTTTCACCGCTTTTATCTTCAGAAAATTTTCATGAGGAGAAGAGGCACTCAGTGTCTTCTTCTGTCTCTGGTTGATCATTATCGGGAATGCTACTAAACGTTGATGATTGATCATCATATGCGCTGATGGACATAGATGTTTCGGAATCTGAAGTTTTACTTTGGGGACAACTGTCATCACATTTGTTTCGTAACGTACTTTTCGTGCATTTCTTAGTTAATTTTACCTTTTCTTCTGTTACATTCTTGTGTTTCTTACCCTTGTTTTTTTTTTGCACTGTTCTTCATTTTTAATTGCTTTCCACTATCGACAGCTTTCACAGACTTCTTTAACTGATTTTTGTAAGGTGATGAAGTAATTATGATACAGAGCCACAGCCAGCCTTTCTTAATCGACTGCCTCCCCTCTTCTTCACTGCGGGCACTGGTGATATTTGCCATGGAGTTATACTGCTGCCAGATGATTCACATGCTGAAGCTTCAATGGCGATTGGACAAGCAGAGGTAGGAGAAATGTTGTCTGAAATATATGGGAGAGAAGTGTTTGATGTAGAAGGAGGAGGGAGTTCAGGTGAAGGTTCAGAACCTAGTAGGAGGCGAATAGAGATCTCGTGAAGATTGAAAGCCACGTACTGATCTATATTGTTGTGCGTGCTTTGCTTCAAGAAAGTCACTATCATTGAAAATGTGGGAATTGAGAGGCCAAATTCCCGTCACTCTAAAACCATTAATGGCGTTTGAAGCAGTTTATGCTTTCACGTACGCTTTTCCAAAGAGTTCTTCTACCTCAAATGCAGAGAGAGGCCGCACACAACCGTCTTCTGTCCTAGCAGTTCTCATCCAAATCCTGATCTCTTCACTGTAGTACGTTTTTAAGGGACTCATGAAGGTTCTGTGAAGAGTCTGCAGTCTGTGGGACGAATGTGGAGGAATACAAAGTATGGACACATTATTGCTTCTCGCCAAATATAAAACTTCTAAATTTCTTGAGTAGGCATAATGGCCATCAAGAATGAGCAACAATGGAGATTCTTCAGATGGCGTTGTGTGTTTAATAAAATGTCTGGACCATTCAGTGAAGAGATTACTCTGTACCCACCCAGAAGGATAACACAGTCCAATAGATCCTTCAGGAGCGCCTCGCATAAGGTGATTTGACCACTTTGTGCTAGGAAATATTAGCATGGGAGGAACATAAATACCCGTGACACTCATACACGTTATTACGGTCACTAAAGAGCCTCGTTCTGCAGAGCTAATTGCGTCTATTTGACGTTTTCCTTTGTGTGGAAGAACTTGAGGAACTTTTGATTGAACGACAGTCAGAAATGTCTCATCAATGTTAAATATGCGATCAGCAGAAATGTTCTCATTATCAATCCCCGATTGCAAAAGGTCAAAGAAGTGGGTCACTTTTTTCTTTACAAAAGCCAACAGTTCGATTGTATGACGTTTCTCTCGGTTTTCTGAAAGAAAGTTTTCCCTTGTGTCTCTTCATAAACAATTTGAGCCAAGTCTTTCCTGCGAACTCGTGGCACTTTGAAAACGAGTGTGCAAGTCCATTTTCTTTGGCTAATTGGTATGCCATAATTCGCACATCCCTCCGAGTAAGACCAAAAAATATGTCTTCCATAACTAACAGGTACTGGACCAGTTCCTCCTCCATTTCCGGTGTTAAAATTGGTTTTCTTCCTAGCTTCTTCACAACAGCTTCTTCAGGACTCAATTTACATGACGCCAAGCGAAAAAGTGTTGTCCGAGGTACATTATATATTTTGGCCGCCTTCAAAAATCCCATTTTCTTCTTCCTCATATCGTGAATTGCACTCTTCATTGCGTTGCGGTCCCAAGTCTTCCGTTGTTTATTCATTTGGGAAACGAAACAAAAAGACTGCATAAGACTCTAAATATGGAATACTATTCCATATTTAAAACCCTTATGGTATTCCATATTGTAAGCCTCGCCATATTTGTTTTCATAACCACAAAAATGGTACTTAGCCTTGGTACAAAATAATCTAACTTGCATAGCCTATAGCTAGAAAATACCAACTTTCCGAGTGATTCACTGTCAATAATTTCAAATTCCAATGTGACTAAGAAAATTACTTCTGAAACAGTCACCTACGATAATCAACAATTGCGAACATCCACTCTTTAAAGTATTACGTGCAATAAACTGCTTATTTCACCACAAACTGACCAGAAACGCATGACAGGGTACATAGGCAAGCGTCTCCGGGCACCTTCACGAGAGTGCACCATCTACCGGGGTAGATATGGTGGTATTCCATATTATCAACCCTATTCCATATTTAGGTACTTTCCTCTATTTTCTACTGTCATCGTAGTAGCCCCTTGTTTCCTCTGAAATGCCATTGATTTCATCTTCTTGTACATTTCCTCATATTTCCCAACTCTTTCTAATTCTTCTATGTCCTCACATTTTCTTTTGTAAAACTCTTCCCTTGGTCTGTCTGTTTTCCTGCCTATAAAACATATTATCGCACTATCTGCAGCTCGCCTTAAAGGATAGCCAGTTTCACGATAAGCTCCACTACAGACTGTTTCGCATTTGGTTGCATACCATCACATTCCATCAGTTCTCATCTCCCCGTTAGACCTATGTGATTCTATATGTATTTTTTAAGAGTGGATACCTAGCTGAACGTCCTGAACGATTTGTAACTCCCAAGGAGTTCGCCTTCGATCTTGATGGTGTGAAAATTTGTGATCACTGTGGTGCGTCGTTTTTCATTCGGTGTTCATGATACAAATTAATGGTTTGTTTTGGACATTTTGTGAATGTCGACGATGTCCATTTTGTGAAGTGTAATACATACATCCCATAGAAGGTAAATCTCTGCAACGGACACGCATATTCTGACGCTTTCCTGATGCACATGGTGAGTCATTAGCACCTAATATTTTTTCTGTCATTGTTCACACTGCACTTTCAAATGAGTCTTACTAGAGATTTTACTTGCGACCTCGAACTCAAGGGATTCCTTGTCAGTCAAATACTGGGGGTGGGGGCCCGGTGAATGCTGCTGACCCCGGAGTAAAACATCTGATTTTGAGGCTTGGCGCTTAAAATGTTACAGGCTGAAATAAACATAATGTGACACAGACTTGTCACTAGACTTCCAGTTGCATGCGAAATTACATTTTTTCTACCGGCACAATATATGCACCGGTAGACTATTTACCTTGAAATGCCTTTGTAATAGAAATTTCAGTAAATCTCGTTAATTTGGACCCAATAAGATGGACTTTGCTTAATCCGAACAGGTAATAAATAAATAAATAAATAAATAAAATAAAAAGGAAGAATACAAAGTATTAAATGTAGCTAGGAGCCAACAATCGCAATCGAATGACGGTTAAGAGAATACCGTACATTTTAAAACCCATTGTTATGGATATTATTGAAACGCGGAACAGGTTAACATGAGTAAATATCGTTTAATTCAAGCGATATTTCTTTAACCCTTAGTTGGTAACATCCAAAAAATAAGCTATAACAGTAACATCCGCCTGAGAGACGGACACGCACAATTGAGACGCTTGAAGCCAAAGTGGTGTAAGTAAGTTTTTTCAATAAGGTTTAGTTACACCCAGAGAATTGATTCTACGCAACAAAATTAATAAACTGGATAAGAAGCACATCGTAGTTCACTTGTAAATGTACCATGAGTTCAATGCAACATGCTTCGCCGCTGAGAATTAATTTCTAAATATATACCTTGTAGAGTTTTATCAACACGTATATGCACCCCAATAGAATATGCCGTTTGGCAATTAGAAATGAACTTATTGGAAACATTGGACACTTCTGCTGGAGGATTCTTTCTATTCCTTTGTTCACGAATAGATGAATCATCAAAACAAAATTTCACACCTTTTGAGACATGGTTGCATGAAAAGCATGAAGTCCAGTGCAGTCAGTTGATAAAAGTGACACCAAGCTCTCACGCCCCGACTTGAAAATGGATCACAAACTCATCAAACCAATCAGCCCTTCAATTTTAGTCTTATCAGTATTCTTATAACTTGAGAAGGAGATATGTAACTTTCTTCTCATCACTTCCATTGTACACTAATGCAGTTCACAGTTTCGTTCAAAGTGTCATCAGTAAGGAATAAATGCCAGATGTCCTCTGGATTTGGAAACTTCTATAACTAATTCGCGGGTCCTACCCATGATGACAATTTTTTTTATCACGTTTTACTTAGGTGTTTTAGTACCCAAATTTGGCTTCTTGCAACTCTATCTGATTGAACTATTTTTTTCCAATAAAACACTATCAGTTTCTGTTGTACTTTCGTATTATTCTGATCACTTTTCTGTTCATTGCTGCATCCCTTATTAGATGTTATTGGCATCATTAAAATTTATTTCTGGATGCTTTTATGAACTTTTGGATAAATGATCTTGTTCAGGAACATACGAGTCATCGGATCCGTAATCATAATCAGTCCGTAATCAAAATGCTTTTACAAAAATTTGATGTCTCAAACCGTTAAAGAGATATGAAACACATTGGTAAGTATTGCTATATTGCTTCTAAATTTCCTTCCTTCTAGGTGGCTTGTAAGTTTTGAATTGTATCCCAGGTATATTCTGTTAGTATATTTTACAACCTAAACAAAAAGATCATAACCATGGGCCTTAAGCAGTCTTTTTGACGTATGATTAGCGTCATACTAAAGGCCTGCCTACTGCAGGAAACGCGTTAGTCGAACTCTTTAGTATGGCACTAATCACCCGTCAAAACGACTCTGCATAGGGCTTCATTACTTTCGTCAATTAAAAAGAGAAGGTTTTTCTGATCATTCTCTTTTGATGAACCTAAAACTTTTTAAAACGCGACCGATTTTCTTAGCGAATATTATTTCGATTTAGCTGCAATGACTTTTTAACTTCTAAACTTCAAAACATAAAATACAGTGAGACGGGGTTACTATGAACAAGATTTAAGGAATTTTAAAGAAAATCGCATGTAACTTAGAAACGTAATGATTTAGAACACTGTATTTTAAACATATAATAGCTAGATATATGAGGAAAACATTAGTGCAGGTTCATTAGTAAACATTCAGCATGACCGTAGTTATTGAAATATAAACTTTGGTGCAAAGTTACCCCATAGGTGGGGTTACTTTGCACAACATACAAAAGAGTATGTTCAACATACGAACATAACGTTTCTGTGATATTTTCACTTCAGTTTTTATGCATTTTACTTCCTACACAAAACTGTATGTAGTCTACAAATATTGATATTATAATGAGGGTACTGGTATTGATAGTTAGTTTGAATTACCAATATTTGTAAAGAAAATTATGTATTTTCTGGTACCGGCACAGGAACCACATTCTAATAGTTTTACACATGTCCCACAAAAATGCCAACTGAGGAACAGAAAAAAAAGCCCAGTGAACTGATTTGCCTTGGTTATTCCTTATGTCCAAGAATATCATCCCAACCGTAATCAGTGTAAGATTTACGGAGTTTAGGACTTTCAAGCTGAAGCTCACCCAAATTGCAGGATTTTTTTTAATAGTCTAATGTTAGTCATTCCTATGCGTGTAAGTTTCAAGACCCCCCCCCCCAAGTCTAGTGATTTCTAAAAAAAAAAATGAAGCCTTTGTGAATGAAGCCCCTCTCAAACTATTTTTCTGGATCCGCCACTGTTCATAATTTATTTTCCAACAAGAAATTCATTCCGACATCTAATACCTAAATATGAAATTTACCTAAATTTAGAATGCAGGAGGTTCCAGTAGTAATAATTTCCTATCTAAGTGGTATTTTTGACCGGTGCAAAGTAACCTCAATTAGAGGCTGAAACTAGGGGCGTGATTTAGAGGGTCAATTGCCCTCCTTGAGTTTGAGATTTATATAGATTTTATCAATAAAATAGTAGTAAACGAGTGAAAAACGCGAAATTTTACTTATATCAAGGGGTTTTGTCCCCCCAAGCAAAATCTGAAATGGCGCTCCTGGCTGAAACCGCCTTTTCCCAGTTCCGTAAACTGGGGGTACTTTGCACCGCATTTTCCAGTTTTCATTAATTACTGAGAAAACTGTGTAGTCGAAATATGTAAGTTCTACATTATTAGTAGCTCAGTGCCAGCTAAATCGAATCATTACAATAGAAAAGAAAAGACGTTGGCACATTTTCCTAAATATTTGTTTGAAAATGGTGCAAAGTTACCACACGATTCGTCTAACTTTGCACAATTATTTTTCGGAGATGGTTACAAGCCTTTCTTAGCGCAAACGTGCAAAATATACGTCGAAAAGTTTAACTATTCACCATATACTACTGCTATAGTGCGTCCAGTAAGAGAACGTCTCTGACAGCTCGCAGTGACATTGTAACTACACGCGTGTCAAGTTATTTTTCGGTGCATTTGTAGTGGAAATTTAATTAATGGTATAAGACAGAGTGATCGTGGGTGGTAACACTGGTATCAAAGTAGGGGCTGCAATGTCCCACTGCATGTGATAAGAAACGCCAGTGACCATCTCTTGTTGGCCGTGCTATAAAGTGATTAGAATATAAGCATGATATATTTGAACATAAACAATAAACAAAAGATAGGAACAATAGTTACGCTTAAAAATTGGCAAACATGATTGACTGAAACCAATCTTGAAATATATGAGTGTTGAACCATCCACTTTCAGAGCGATTGTATCTGGTATTGGTTGGTCCACCAACTGTCCGAAGATATCCTAACTTCTCTGCTTTGTAATTAACATAAGGAGGGGCAACGTCACCAGAGCATTACCTCTAAAACCTAACAGAGAGTGACGATATTGAAGAATTCGGAATTTTTTCCGATATTTGCAGCCTCGTCCTAAAATTCATTTTTCTTATTCCCTGGATTCAGGATGCGTATAGTTTTTACTTCTTGTTAATAAAAAGTCATCTGTTGATGCATTGTGGGTAACATTGCACCATGTATATTTCCCTGGGTAACTTTGCATCATCTATATTTCTCTGTTGAAGTGGAAATCAAAATGTGGGTCTACTTTGCACCAGTCATGGCACGATGCAATTTAACCCGTCTATGATGTGTCACTTCATTAAATACATCTCTTCCTTTCACACGCGTTTGCTCTTAAATGATTTACACATAATTTTAACCAGCAATAAATGCAGAATTAACATTTACATCATACAGATCAAAATGCTACCTTACATATTGCTGATCAATGAAATTATAATGCGAATTTCACTTTTGCCCAAAAGCTTCGTTTTCTTCCCACGGCTCTTGTGCAAACACTGCGCAATCATATTTTTTTCAAACTCTCTCCCTAGATGAAAGAATTAATCAGAAGTAAACACTCGAAGATTGTGGAATTTAAAGTGTAAAGGCTTAGTCTTCACACACGCATTTAAAGGTAGAAAAGCGTGTTAGTGCAAAATTCCTCCACCAGGTGCAAAGTACCCCTAGTTTACGGTTTTACTCTTTTTATGACTTGAAAATGTTTCACATTTTAACTATTGCATCGAAGTCCCATTCTGCACGTAGTACTCTACGAAACTGACTTAACTTTGACGGAAATTCTTGTACGTGATAGGCCATCTTTCAAATTTTGGCGGCTTTTATAGCAGGGCTGTAGTCGAGGATACACGGCAGTACACGCCGTATACCCTCTGCTTAATCTTAGTCATTAGAGTGTATTTTCTGCTTCAAACCGTATAATACTTTCTACTCTTGTTTCGTTTATATTTATTTATTTATTTATTTATTTGATTGAGCCATGACTCCAATGATAACCTGGCGTTGGGATGTGGCGCCCAAAGGTGTCCACTTTGGACTAACGTTACTCAAGCTCACGATTACAACATCCTTTCGACATCACGCTCACTTCGAGAGGGTGAGGTCTAGTGAGCGTGAGTTCCGAACTCACGAACGCCGATCTCATGAGTTCGGACACCTTTGGTGGAGTCCCCACCGTCCAGTTTTTCGGAACTGCAGTCAGCCACTGGTCCTCTAGGTTGGGAGTTGTACCTGGCCGATCACCCGGCATGTAAAACCTACGATCGAGGACAGTAGAAAGATAAGCCTTGGATATGGACTGCTTTATTTTGGATACGAACCTTGCTATGGCCTGTTTATGATAAATGTTTTAAGACGCAGGGATCCAGAGGCAAGGGACAGGGGAGTGAAGCGCATGCGCATCAAGCAGGAATGGGTGGAATGGTGCCGTAAATGGTTGGTGGGAATCCTGGGAAGTGGTGATTTAAGTAAGAAGTGTCGTCAAGAAAATAGCATGAAATGCTTTTAGACTATAAAACAGTAATGTGTTCTTTATGTTCTAATTAGATTAATACATGTTTTGCATTGTTTATTAAAATGCCTTCTATGACTTTAAGACAATCATAGACGATCACAAAACAGCGTACACTCTTTGAAAATTTTAGGATTACAGTACTGTTTTATAGTGACTGCTTTCTATACCTCAACAACAACAAACCCTCCGGGTAATTAGAACTGATGTTAAATCCCAAAATTATAGCCAAGATACAGTTAGATGTTCTCTATACCCCAACAACAACAAACCCTCCGGGTAATTAGAACTGATGTTAAATCCCAAAAAATTATAGTCAAGATACAGTTAGATGTTCTATCTTACGGTGGCAGTTGAAACTTCCTCTTTACAGTCCATGGTTTTACCGACAGAGGACTGTGAAACTCTTTTCATATTTTGTGCAAAGTAACTCCTGATGTGCAAAGTACGGTACATTTGTTTATCTTGTAAAGGTACAACATATTCACCATTTTAGCCTTGTTACCACCAAAAGTGACTTGTCGGTTCTTTTGAGCATTAAACCTATTTTGGTAATATAAAATTAATATACATTTGTGGTAACATGAAATCTGAACATCATTTTCTTCACTATATACCTCAGTTATGTAGAATATTCGTATACGGTGCTGAGAATAATGGGAAAATGCTATTTTATAAAATTTAGAAGTTATGTGGATCGCGTATTTGTAGAAATAGTTGTGAATATACATGAGCATTACTTACCTTCATGAAAGTTGTAGTGATGATGTATATCTAGGCTCCATCCTCCTACATCTGAAATATCAACATCGAAACCTTGGAGAGTCGCTGTTTGCGTATCCCAGATTATGGAGCTACAAGTTGAGTACTCGTAACCAACAGAAATTCTTGCTAGCGCTACACCATAAACCTTTTGTTTGTAAACATTCCTCTTATTCCAAGCGAAGGTATAAGTAATGTGTGGATCGGCTTCGAATACTTTCTCGTAGACTGACCCTTCGATTACCACACGAAGGTGAACTAGTTTCAGGCTTGGAGGAATTGTTTCGTCAGTCAGCTTCATGACCACCGTAGAAAGATAACCTGGAGATTGACTGCTATGATACATCAAGTGAAGATCCGATCCAGGAATGGGAATACTTTCTTGTAAAATCTGTAGAAATAAAGAGAAAAAAGTTTAAAGTAATTTTTAAACGTTTCTTTATGTCAGGGCTTCTTACTTTAAGGAAATGTATTTATTTTTTATTTATCTTAACACTAAGAAAATTTCTTCATTTTATATTAAAGGGATATTTTAAAGTTCGTTATATGCATTTTTAATTCATTGATACTCCTTATACAATATTGTTTTTATCGTACGGTGCATGAGTTCGATTTCCGGTAGAAGTCCATAAAAAATTGAATGCGTTACGTTGTTCGTATTCCACCTTAAACTGTACCTCCACTTCATATAACCTCGGTGCTGAAAGGGACGCTAAACTTCAATTCATCCAATCCTTATACAATAGGAAACTATTAGTTTAAAAGTAATAAATCCTTTAAAATTCGAATTACAAAATTGAGTATTTAATTTATGATGATGAAAGGACACACAAGTGTCATTATGCACGTCTAGTACTGCTTTCAGAATCAATCATTTAAGTGCTCTTTATTCAGTGTTAAGATATCCGTAATTGCATATTTAACTAAAATTGTAGCCAATAATGAAAACTTATCGTTACACTACACTAGTGAAAGCGATTCGAGATAATTAAGATTAGTTACTGCACTTTTTGAGCACAAGTTGCG
Source organism: Thermobia domestica (assembly GCF_964235325.1). Lineage (NCBI taxonomy): Eukaryota > Metazoa > Arthropoda > Insecta > Zygentoma > Lepismatidae > Thermobia > Thermobia domestica. Next base: position 205,652,057 of record NC_137456.1, on the reverse strand, counting down.
GATTGACACACTTATAGTTGAAACCTAATAGAGCAATTCAGGAAGGTTAACCGTTAGAACTTCCCCTTAGAATTCAAGATGGCAGCTATTTTCCAAAATGACATCCTGAGTCCGAAATATCGTTAATATTGTCTAAAAAAAACATCGTGTTTAGAATCGTTCGCATATGCTTTTGACTCGTGGAACACGGATATAAGGTTAAATTAAGCATCAGACATCAATGCAGACCAGAATATTGTAATATAAAATGACATGGAAGTTAATGCAAAATTAAATATTATTTCTAAATTATAAAATCAAGTACAAACAACAAATACTTGATTGTTTTCATTCTAGATTACGACATTTTCCTCTTCAGTTAGAGCACATAAGCGTGCTTGGATACTAGCAGATTCACAAGAGAAAAATGAAATGAAATCTTTGAGTTTTACGCCCCACGCTTATGCCGGTTAGGCTAAAGGAGACGGTGATGATGAGTAATGAATGAAATGGTGGAATGAAAAAAGTGGGAGGAAACGGGAGAACCACGAAGAAACCCACGCACACGGAGTTTGTCCACCACAAAATTCACTTGGCGGGGGCTGGGATCGAACCCGGTACCCCAAGCACCAGAGGTGAACGCTCTACCACCGCGGCCCAGATTCACAAGAGAATTAAATTGATAAACATGCTTCCTTGCATCCATATTTTAGCAGATCTCTGCAAGTTTGTAAAACTGCTCTTCTGTTGTTTGTTCTTCACCTTGCAGTGTCCAGTCTTAATCAGTCGGAAACGGTAATCAATGTCTATGCTGTGTGCATGATCCCATACTATATGTCCAGCTTAGTATGTGGTTCGAAGAGTATGCAATGTAAGCGCATAACATGTAGGAGGAAGACCTGTTAGTTGTTTTGCTCTGGTTGCGAGCAGATCTTTGCGTGCTGCGTTAACAGTCTGAACTTGAAGGGCTGACTCACCATGCAGATTAAGTACAGATCGTTTCAAGAGTTGTGTAATTCAAAATAGAGTGCAGCTACCGGACTCTGGGGATGGCAATGAAGGCTCTGGTTATTTCCTCATAAGTTTTGCACATCTTCCATTCAGAGAGTTTTCCATTGAAACTGGAAAACGAAACAGTGTAATAACCAGTAAACGGGTGAAAACCTCATAATGCGATCTATTTTTTACGTTTTCTGCTATATTATGAATAGACAAGTATCTTTTGTGTTTGCTAGATCTATATAGAATCCAGAGCTCTGTTAGAGTAATGGATTTTAGGACATAAAGCAAAGATGTTGATAGTACAACACTATCGTTATCAGTAGTGAAAAGGAGGATTGTTGTAATATCATTAGTCAACCAGCTGCTTCTTTCATTTTATGGCCTGAAGTGTAAGCCAAAGGTATGTCTTGATTTTTAAGATTAGAGAAATTGTGTATCAACGTTTGTGACAAACATGTGACCAAAATTATGCAGTGTGTAATTTGCCAGAAGCATGAACAGTTGCTTTTTTATTATCATTGTTTCGAAGAAAATCGTTCCAGTTGCGCGGTACTTTTATTTCTAGAGTTTCATGTTGGCGTGCACTAGTTTCTCATTATGTCTAACTGAAGTCTTCAAGCTATTAGCGTTATGTTCCAATCAATACCACTGCCAGATAAAGAAGCAACAGTTCTTAAGCTGTCCAGCAAAACTTCCTCAGAATATTGCCTGAATGTTTTTGAAATCTGAAGTCAACCTGTTTCATCAATTTAACCCGAATATAGGCCTATGTCAGGCCAGTTTTCTTTCCTGTACACATGTGACCATTTATAGAAAGGAATGATAGATAGGACTGATTTTCATGGGATAAGAAAACGTCCGGATCCACGTCTCTGATCTGGTAAGTAATAAATACGAATAATTTAGTGAAAAGGTGTTTATCAGTATACTCATTCTTCATTTGCAGCGCACATATAAGAGGTTTTGCTATAAACATTTTGGAGTTAATTTTTTCAGAGATTCGAGAATGATTTTACGATTATCAGTTAGCCTTTCTTCCAGAAAAGTCTCGTATATATATATATTTCTGCTTTCAACTTTAAGCGTATTTAAGATATCAACATCTTCCTTGTTTACTATCTAACTGCTGTCGATTGCGATGAAATCGCCACTAATTTCTAGAACTAGGTTTCTGAATTCACTGTTTTAAAGCACACGTACAGGGTCGTGCCAGAAGTAGTAGGACTGATTTTTCCCGCGCGCGCGGAGCAATGTAGGCGGGCTGCAAGGCCGGATGTTATGGAGGGGAGCCTTGGGAACAGGTGTCGACCGGCGGCAGTCGCCTGCGTGCGTTAGTTGAGTGTGGACCACTGTGTTAGTGACCTCCTGTTGTGACGCCTCGTCGTTAGTTGCGAGGGAGCGAAATTTGGAGCAGCGGTACGCCATCAAGTTTTGCGTCAAAATGGGAAAATCAGCGACCGAAAAAAAGGACATGCTTACGCAGGCCTACAAGGAGGATACCATGAGCCGCGTATCACCCCGTAAAAAGAAGGCCAGAATGTCGAAATCGAAAGTAAAATCGATTGCACTTTTTGACCGTCGTGGCATTATCCAGAAGGAGTTTGTACCTCCTGGACAGAGTGTAAATGCAAGATGTTACGTGGAAGTGATCACACGGCTGCGAAATCGGATCACACGCGTGCGACCAGACCTGGTGGGGAAATGGAATCTCCACCATGTCAACGCGCCGTGTCACGGCGCGTGGATTGTGAGGGACCTCCTGACCAAATTCGGCGTTGCTACATTGCCTCACCTCCTCTACAGCCCTGATGTGGCACCGCCGGACTTCTTCCTGTTCTCCCGTATCAAGAAGCAGCTCATGGGGCATTGTTTCGACTCGGTGGAAGCGGTCCAAGCGGCGACAACGAGGGCGCTGAACGGCATCCCGGAGGACTACTTCCAGAAGGCCTTCGCGACCTGGAAGGCTCTTTACCAGAAGTGTGTGAATGCCCAAGGGGCCTATTTAGAAGAGTATTAAGTGGATGTACCAAAATGTCCAATAATTAAAAAAAACAGTCCTACTACTTCTGGATACGACCCTGAATCTCCTTTATACATTTTCTACTGTGCTCGTACTGTTCGTGATTCCGTTTAATTTTTTCACTGGTGCTTTCTGCAAGAAAATGAAAGAAACAGATGGTCGACTAATCTTGGATGTACGCAATATGACCTGCAATGGTATTATAATCATCTGTCTTTTCTATGTCGATAATAATGATGTCTGCTATCAATATTTTCCTCTCATACCCTAAAATCCACCGGACTAAGAGAGCTCTGGATTCTGTATGGATCTAATAAAACAAAAAGTTGAATTTATCATATAGCGGGAAAGGTATGAAAAGAAAAATTCATCGATATTATGTGGTTTTCACGAGTTTACTGGCTCGGCAGAGGAAAACTAGAGGTTTCATTACCATCTCCAGACTCCGCTAACTTCACCGCATCCCGAATTACATAACTCCTGGAGCAATTTTTAGTTAATCTGTATGATGAGTCAGCCCTTCGAATTCAAACTTTAAAAGCAGCACGCAAAGACCTGTTCGCGACCAGAACAAAAGAACTGACAGGTCTTCCTCCTACATCTTCCACTTACACTACATATTCTTCGAGCCACATACCAAGCTGGATATATATGAGATCAGGCACGCAGTATAAAGATTGATATTCTATCTCCGATTGATTGGGGCTGACGATGCAAGGTAAAGAGTGGATAACACAGCGAGCAGTTTAACAAGCTTGGAGAGAACTACGTACTACTTGAAAGGAAACATGTTTATCAAGTGAATTATCTTGAATTATCTTGCATATTTGCTAGTATCTAATGCACGCTGATGTGCTCTAACTGGAGAGGAAAATGTGATAATATAGAATGAAACAACCATGTATTTATTTTTTGTATTTGATGTTACAATTTAGAGATTATATGTAATTTTGCATTAACTTTTATGTCATTTTATAATATAATCATAATATTTTGATCTGTATTGATGTCTGATGCTTAATTTAACCTTAGATTCGTATTTCACGAGTCAAATAATATGTGAACGACTCCAAACACGACGTAATTAGACAATATTAAAGAAATTTCGGTCTCAGGGCGCCATTTTGGAAAATAGCCGCCATCTTGAATCCTAAAGAATAGTTTTAATGGCATCCCTTCCTAAATTGTTTTAATTAGTTTCAACTATAACCAGGGCTGTAGGTGTGGTCGAGGGTATACCCTCTGCTTAATCTTAGTTATTAGAGTGTACCTTCTGCTTCAAAGCGTATAATATTTTCTACTTTTGTTTCCTTTATATTTATTTATAACATTGAGCTATGGCTCCAATGATAAAGTCACCATATCACCTTTTTTCTCATATTAACAGGTGTGATTAAAAGAATCCGGCGCGATTTTTTCTGTTCCTTCTCGGAGTGATTTGGTTCCTTCTCCATATCTACACCAATTTATATTTTTAATGCTGTGATTTAAGTGAGGAGTGTTATCAAGGAAATGCTTTTAGAGTATTCATTAAAATGCCTTCAAGTCTCTTACGACAATCATAGGTGACCACAAAAAAGCGTATACCCTCTGAAAATTTTAGGACCACAGCACTGACTATAAATATGCTAAGGAGCAATTTGTGTTCGGAAATAGCAGTATGGATTCATGTACCGCTTCTATTACAGTGGAAAATGTTGATTTTGAATTTACAATTATGATTTTCCTTCTACAGATTATCAAGTATATATCAAATTTGATAAAAAAAAGAATAATAATCATATTTGATTTCCATTTGTCAAGTTTCAAGTACAGTGTATGCTTAGAAGATCGCTACGCAATACTGTAAGATGTTTGTAATTGAATATACTAAGTAAAGGGTATGATATTTCTGCTACAGTAAATAATAAAATTCTTGCAGTTCCTTCCGGATCGTTCCCTCAAATTCATATGAATTGGTACAACTGTGAAATAAGTTTATGTTGGATATTTTAGACGTTTGCTATTTCTGACTAAAGGTTCTACAACACATACATTTATTTGAAAGTTTGTTATTATTATTATTATTATTATTATTATTATTATTATTATTATTATTATTATTATTATTATTGATAATAATAATAATAATAATAATAATAATAATAATTTCATCACAGATTTATTTAAGGTTACTGTTACTGTTTAGAATATCATTCTCAATGCAGTATTTACTTGATATATATATATATATATATATATATATATATATATATATATATATATATACAGAAGCAGCGATTAGGGGAGAAAAGAGGCAATTGCTCCTCACTTTTTTTTGAGTGACTCTTGATGTATTAGTTTCATTTGGAAATGTAAAGTTTTTATATGGTTCATAGAAAAAATTGTGCCATATAATATTTGCCGTTGCGTAAATACGTATTGGTAATTTGACCTCCCGTGGATTTAAGAAAGCTACAGGAATTGCGTTTTAATTGCAATTCAAAGCAATTATTATTGCAATTGCATATTTCTTTAAATGTCGTAGCAACGCTTGTAGTATTTACTGTCTTTCATTTTCTAAGAGTAATAACATATGATTAATAGCATGTGTGGAATTAAAAATATAATTTGTTCATTAAATCCTGTTTCAATATAGCTCCTACAAAACAACCCTTATTATTCATTACTATGATTAATATTATCCTTTCTATTTATTTGTTTTGCAAATTTGTCATTAAATAACAGCGGCGGCTGGTACCGGTACTATATGTTGCATGGTTGTGCAACCGGGTTATTTTTTAATACTAAAAATAAATTTAAGTATTAAAGTAGTGTATCAGTAAAAAATAAATCTTTACTCTTGAGCGCTAAACAGTATTGATGCATTTCTGAAAAAAGTCGATTAAAAACGAAAAGGAAGAGAGAGATTTACATTTCCAGTGGCAGCGAACGTTGCTACTGGAAGCAGTAACATCGAGTATATGGCAACGAGCTCCTATCTCAACATGGGGAAGTGGATTTATTCTTGCATCGTTCTTATCTTTCCGTATTGCTCTCTTGCGGTTGCACTTTCTTCCGCAACTGGTCAGCTTCTATAATAGTTACGAATTCATCCGCTTAGCAATTGATAGGCTAAGGGAGATACAGACGCTTGGAAGAAAGAAGTTATTCACAAAACATAAACTCGCAAAAAACAAATATAAGTCTGGTGGTAGCAGGGACGGATCCAGGCTGAAAGTTTGGAGGGCGGTCGTTCGAAGTCAATAGATTTTATTGAACATTTATAATACAAAGATGAAAATTCTTGGGATAAGTTTTATTTTTAAAAGAATCCTATTCTGGGGGAGTCGATCAAGTCACGCAGAAGAAAATGTCTTACTACTGGTCTATTCCTAGCTCTGTGTCTTTCATGCACATGATTCCGTGTTCGATTTCCGGCGGAGAGCATAAATTAATATTAAATCATTCACTTCCAATAGTCATCTGTGTTCTTTAGTCTAATTTGCTGGAATGTTAAACTATTTTTTTTTCATTTTCGAAGGAAAACATCTTAGATTTTATCCTTCTTTACAGACAAAAATACATGGTTTCTGAAAATGGACTTTTTGTAGCGTATATTTACACAAAGAAATGCTAACAAAATGCATATTGTCGGAGGAGAGAGGTGTTTGTGGATACTAAAGAAAATAAAGCGGAAAATATTTGCGGTAGCGATGCTTTCTATTCAGAGAAACTTGGCGAACAGCATTTCAGATTTCAATAAAGTCATAGAAAAATTTGAAGCCCAAAAGATCGAAGAAAGACCTTCCATTCTAAAATAATGCATAGTTTATATAATTAAATAATTTTGTTTTACTGCGTGCATGCAATTTTCTTGCTTTTTTCTTCTTTTCGGATTACCGCCATCATTCATGGCTTACAGCATATACTATATATTCGATTTGTCTCGTGTTCAATAACATGAGTGTAGAGGTTTTGTATATAAATAGTGTATAAACGTGCATTGATAGTGGTTGTTAAAAAAAATAGCTTATATATTAAATCAATATTAGAGAAATAATTTAACCAATAATATACAAATAGAGCTTAAAAGACTTTCCTCTTCATATTTCCCGAATATTTTTTGAATAAGACTCAAGAATGCTGGGGGAGGGGAGCACTTGCGCGTACCTACATACCTTTGATATTGCAACATTGCAACCGGTGCTTGTACAGACTACGAACCGCTAGTATTAAATAATCTGATCACACAATTTACCAGACAGAATTTTAAGATGTTGATGAGCAAGGAATCGAATCTCTTTTTACACTTTCGTTGTTTAAGAGTACAAAGGGCTATTAACTATTGCGTTGCTCTCGTTAATTTACTTAACAAAATATGAAATATGATATACGGTATTTTAACTGAACAAGATAGTATCCTATTAGTTATACGACCTTTCTTGAAACAAAGTGTGAGAAGCAACCAGAAAAACTGACATTGATACACAAACATTCAGATCTCGTCTTGCCCGCCCACTTATGAAGTCCAATCGCCGACACTATATATATATAGGCTATATGTATGTATATATGCAGTATGGCGCTAAATCCGTTGTACAAAAACAGAGGGGTGATTCCTGAGGGCAAAACGAACAAAAACGTTCCAATAAACATAGGGCGAAAATCGCGTCGTTTACGTGTTATAAGCTGCCGAAAGCGTGGGAAAACAAATATTTGAGTTAAATATTGAACAAAATACTGAGCGTAGACATGGTGCGGCATGAAATCGTCAAAAGATCCTAATCTGCTCTTTTCAAATTTGCAGTTTTCAGATTTGTGCAAAGGCGGTGCAAGGGATTCCCCAAAGGAAGTTAGGGATTACCAGAAATATTGTGACGTAAATTGAGTGGACAAGAGAATGCAAATGACGTTTCACAGCCTGGAAATAATACTACGTTGTAGGTCAATACTCATACACCCAGATAAAAGATGGCGAATGAGGTAATAATCACTTTGCGTGATTGCATACCTCTTCAAAAAGCCCTAGCACTGCTTTCATTACAAATCCAACATCAAATAGGAGACGAGATTCTAGCGCCAAAGTTGACACATGAAGACCTGAGAGATGGATTAAGTAGTACATAATTAAAGTTTTAATTCTGTGCGACATGTGACAACTTGGCGACAGCGGAGCTGAACTAGCGACTGTCAATAAACTATGGGCCCAATGTGGGAGATCAGAACGGGGGCAACATAGTGAGGCATCGAGAGGATGAGTCTTGGATGTCTTCCTGGTATATGGCAAGACACGCATCTTCGATACGATGCCACAGTCACGGTGAAAAAATGAAATGAAATGAAATCTTTGAGTGTTACGTCCCACGGTTATGCCGGTTAGGCTAAAGGAGACGGTGATGATGAGTAATGAATGAAATGGTGGAATGAAGAAAGTGGGAGGAAACGGGAGAACCCCGAGAAAACCCACGCACACACAGTCACGGTGAAAACCCATGTGGTTCGGATTCTACGCTAAGCTGTAGGGGTGTCTCATATAGTCTTGTTGCTGAACGGGCGTTAAACTCCAAAACAAACAACCAGTCGGCAATGCCGATTTCATCAACTGTAGGCGAAGTTCACAGGTGTGAGAGGCATTTTGCAACCATTGACCAGACATGTTCAATCGTCGAGAAGTCGGGGGAACGCGCCGCCCAAGGAAGCCGAGGAACATTGTGTCCAGTCAGAAAGTATAGGACAGGATATACAACATGAAGGTTCCAGTTATCCTGCTGGAATGTAGTCCTCGGCAGGAACTGTGTTAAATAAGACCACGGCCGGGTTCAACACTAGTGATGTCAACCGGCTCAGCTCGGCTCGGTTCAACTGAACCAACAGCTCGAGCCGACTCGATTGGAATGAGCCATTGGCTAGGTTCGGTTCGACTCAGGTGAGCCATCGGTTCGGTTGCGATGAGCCAGTGGCTCACTTCGACTCGGCTCAGGTGAGCCGTCTCAGTTGAAATGAGTCATCAGCTCGGTTCGGCTCGGCTCAGATGAAGCATCCTCTCGAGCCGGCTCGGTTGAGGTGCACCATCAACTCGGTAGACGTGATATATGAGCGGTCTTTCTGAGCTCGGTTCTGTGGTGAACAATCCGTGACTCGACCCATTTATATCAATTGCACCATTAGAGTCAGCACGTTTCATTCAACACATTCAAATGGATCGAGATTGGTCGCTAGACGTTAGATCGGATGTCGCTTTTGTGGAAGTGACTGTATGTCCGGTTTAGTGTGTCTTCTTGTATCTGGCCGCTCGACTGTGAAAAAAAAACTGTTACGAAACAAAATTCTTGTAAAGTCAGGTGTAAATATCCATCTCGATAAATTTGTTGTATAGCTAACTTGAAGAATTAATAGATTTAAGCAGTTTTTAGTAGTTTTCATTGGTTCAGGTGAGTAAGGTCATGGTTTTCTTGACTCTCCTTTGTTTATGACCCGAGTACTCTAAATAATATCCTTAAGAGCTTTCTGAGAATACAGAAAACCAACTGAAAAAAGTTTATTTTCTTTCTTCATTACTGAATTCTACGTCGGTTACAGTAATGAAGAAAGAAAATGAAACAAGGTCAGGAATTAAATATATCCTCAGAAGAGCAGGATTAGGAAAAACTGGATTTTAACTTTTTCTATCCTTAGTAATACTGCATGACATATCCTGCTTTTATTACAAACGCAACATCAAATGCGAGACGAGATTCTAGCGCCGAAGTTGACACATGCATACAGAAAACAAACTGAAAAAAGTAATAAATTTCCTGCTACCGCTTGTTGAAATCAAGGCAAGTATGCTCGCTCAATAATGTCAACTCGATTCAACTGAGCCAACAGCTCGAGCCAGTTCTATTGGAATGAGTCATTGGATCGATTCGGCTCGGCTCCGATTCGGCTCGGTTGCGATGAGCCATCGCTTCGGTTCAGCTCAGCTCAGGTAAACTATCGGCTCGAGCCGGCTCGGTCACATCTTGGTTCGGTTCGATGGTGACTGAGCCGAGCAGCTCGAGCCGTTGACAACCCTATCAATGTACCGTTGGATAATCAAATGTCCACCAATATGCAGGACACACGAACTCCAATGACATGTTATACCATAACATCAGGTTCTGGACCGACGTGGTGATGTAAAATACAGGCGTCACTTAAGTCTAGTGCCACGGTAGCGCCAGATACGGATAGGGCAATTATAAATTCGATTATGAATTTAATCACTTTGAAAAGTCTCTGGCGCCCAAACATGAGATGGCGATGGCTATTTAAAAGTCATAACATTTCATTCGGCATATTGTCATGATTTGGGGCATCCTGGGTCTGAGGAATGAAATTATTGGTTTAGACGATGACAAAAAATGTGTAGCAAGTCTAGGTTTGTATCTTTCCTAGACTTTTCCCGGCACCAAATTTCGCGATATCTGTGGAAGTCTGTTTTGAAACTTCTGAGCTTTCTCACTTAGCATCTCTGTTGAGGGAGGAATTAGGGTATAGCAAATCCTCTAGCGATTTATGGAGTCGTCCAGTTCTTGTTGATTATGAAGGTATATTGCTTATATATACACACAAATTGTTCCATAAAGAATGACCGCATTCTTTATTGCTGCTTTGAGACAAAAATTTTCTAAGCCAACTTCGGGTATTCCGAAAACAGTAAACCAAAGCTGCTTGGTTCGAACCTCGAAGCCAACCTTAGAGATCGAGCAAAATGTGCAAATGTTTTATTCCTTCTTTTAAATATAATAAGACATGTTGGAATGGTATTAAGTGTAGAAAAATAATATTGATTGAAGTACTTAATGATACACTATTTCGAAACTATGTATTCACATGATCGTTTTATTATTTGATTTCCATATATAAGAGAACATTTCCATACAGTGTATGTAAAAGAATAATGAAAGAAAATACATCGACCATAATTTAGAATGCGGTTATACTTTATGGAACAGTGTGTACATCTTAGAAACGAGCATCAAGTTTGTTTTTTGCTCTTTTTCTTATGACGATGAATATGGCGGTTTGGGAATAGTAAATTTGTCATTTGTGAAATCGGTGCGATTGGTGAGGCTAAACGACGGTATTCTACTTTTCTCCGAATGCTCAAAGAATACATGAGAAACTGCGGCATTTTGTGTTGGAACAAGACCTTAGCTTGAAGACTATGGATGCGTGTCGTCAGTGCTCCACAAGTGTAACTATGTGAACTAAAGAATTCTCAACAGTCTAACATAGTAATACCCGAATTCCTGGTTTTGAACTCAATTCAACGGTTACTCCGACAAGTGGATTACTATCCAGAAATTCATTGTGTTTCACTGCTGACTCTCTATCTCCAGCATTTCTAGATGCTCAAAAGAGAAAATACATCCCGTATGAGTCTAACCAAGAATGTCGCCGAAAATAAAAGGGTTCTTCCTGACCTGGTCTCCAAAATCTCTGCCTCAGGATTGTTCGGCCGTTTGTAGGCCCTAACATCTTCTCATAATGACTCCTTTCACGTTAATGCCCCTGAGGATGCTCATATGTTCCACCAAGAACGACGGCACGTCATTCTACACCAACACCACCATTTTCACAATTAACCATGCCTAATCAGTGTGCTGTCTTAGCGATCTCAGTCAAGATACTCAGACGGAAACTATCTTCGTATGTGAACAACCAAAGCCTCCAATACACCAGTATACGTGGATCTACATTTATAATTGCTCTTATATTGTAGGCGTACAAGGTTGCTAAGCTTATCGAATAAAGGTTGTAAGCAGGCTCAAACTTCTACCGCCATGAAGAGATATAACAAAATAAAATCTTCCATCCTATCAGACTACGATCAGGTCATTAAATTTTGTGATTTCAATAAAGTAGAATATGTTGCTACCAACCGGAAGAAATATCCACTCTACCATTTATCCGTGAGCACAAAATCTCAATTATATTGGAGGTGCTACGCATCAAGCAGTTCACGGTGCTTTTAGTAACGCAAATGATAAGGTGGGTTCCTACTCCAGGACAGAGGAGAATACAGTTACCTCACTTTAAAATGCATGCCGGAGGCTGTCATTTTTACAGAAGACGTATTGCTTTATTCAGGTTGAAAATCGTGCTGTACAGGGCTTAGTAATTTTTGCAGTTGCCAGGGGTTGGGACACTCAGGTAGTGTGCCTTGCAAAACCTCGCTGCATGAAGTGCCCCGATTCGCACTGGGCCTATAAGTGATTCAAGAAGACACAGAAGAACTCTGCTTTTGCATCAGCTGCAAGGGAGATCACCTGGCTAACTTTAAAGAATGTTCGATCATTTATAGCCGAATTGACCAGAAAAGCCAGAACCAAGTCAATTCTCAGAAACATCTGGACGGGCGAATTTCCAACTAGAAATCTGCTGTGCACACTATCATAGTACAGGCTTCATATGCCAAGACCCAAACATCCACTACAATCAAGAAGTCTCAGGATCAGAAGACATAGGAGACACCTGCTTCTCCTGCTGAACTCAATGAGTTATTCGGATGTTTCAAGACTTCAATTTTTCTCTTTTCTTCAGAAGCTCCGTACTCATCTACCCAAGCTGAAGTAGGTGAAGCATATCGTCCCAAAGTCTGCAATTTTCATGTAACTCGTATTAGAATTATTCGATTACGTCATACAATAGTAGTGAAAGTTAAACAGCGTCCCCTTTGGACAGTTCCATAATAGGTGACACACCGCTTCCCATCACAAGACGAGTTGTTATTGGCTCACTGGAAGGACCAATAATATACATGGATTAATGCATATATAAGATCAGCAGAATCTTACCAACCCATGAGTGAGTGCTATTCAGAAAAAAACTAACGAGCCACAGCTAGTGCCTTCGCCTTCTTGTTCCGCACATGGGCTGTGACAGTTGTGTCCAGTGTATTATCTCCTATGCCGATACAACATATGCTACGAAACTTTCAATGAGAGACATGGGATCAGTTCAGAGCCCGAAACTCAAACCAACATCTGTTAATACAAGACCAGATCAGACTCAACTGTCAGGGCAACCATTCTGCTAAATTTCCGGGGTGTCCGCTAATGAACACTGACTGAAAGCCCCGATACAAGAGAAGACAGCCAATTTACCCTCAAAAACTACCAAGAACTCTCAAGATGCAGCCATCATGATTAAGACAGATGCAGTAACTTAAGTACAGAAAGAAGAAGACATCTTAAGATAGTAAATCAAAACTTCTTCAAGAATAAGGTTCTGAAACTCCTCTTTTCAAGCTGTTTCAATTTCTCTAAGAATTCAACTTACCTGTTATCATAACAAAATTTCGAATATACCTTCCAAAACTTAAGAGAGATCGAATCTATTCTCGAAGATGATTCTCATGATGGAATTTTTTGTGGATTGTATGGACGAAAAGAAGGCATTTTCTTATCAAGTCGAACGGGGCCTTTCCAGGACCAAAACAGGATACCCAGGATGTCCATTCCAGATGGCATTTCATTATTGAATGTTCTCATCAGCCAATCACCAATCAGATTACATTAACCTGGTAATATTTAGTTGAAGTTTGCCAGGCCTCTTCTTTTTATCCTGTTTTATAATTTCGCAGCAATTCCAGACTGGACATGGATTAAGCGACAGTGGCTTGGCTTCCCATTCGCTATGTCAACTTCCTCTTTTCTAGTGTCGCTAAGCACAAATAAGAGGCAGGAGTGGTTATCAACACTCGAAACTCACCTATTTATATCTGTCATATCACCCTTACCCTTGCCCTTGAACAAAAGTAACTGTTTTATTATTATTATGATTAGACAGTACTTTCCAAATTCAAAGTACTGGAAACTACGGCATACGCTTCTGGTTCCCGTAACCAATCTTAGCGTAGAGCGGGAACTGCCATGGGAAGCCCAGAGTCATATAGTATTTTGCAGTTACTTATTTTTGCTTGATAGCCTGGTGTTGCCAGGTCGTAATTTTACTTATGTGAAAGAAAAATCGCTAAATGTAAGAGATCTCTGAGAATATTTTAAAACATTATTTTTAATTTGAAAGCAATATGTATAAATTTAAAACATGTTTGGAGATAAAAGAAGAATAGTTTATTTTCAAATACTGCCTACCAAATCCGCATAGAAAATACACTCGGTGCAGTTTTACAATAAGTCACCATCACCATAAAATAATTTTACAGTTAAATTGAGTGAGTGCAAATGATAGAGGACTGCCTAAGATATTAATTTCCACAGGCGAAGTATTTCTTTATGTTCGGAAGGAAGTTATATTTTATGATGAGATAACGCTGACGTATCATAGGCTTATTATGTTCAGACATACATTTTGTAAGCGAAAAAAAGACTAAGGAGACCCATCTTGCGAGGTAGAGTTGTGATCCAATATTCTCAACCCAGATTAGGGAAGATATTCTGCTTATTGCATAATAGAAAATAGCTTGATGGATTTAACAACTCTTTATTTATTAGTCTCCATGCTTTATCTCATTCAGACGAAATATTAACCTCAACACTAATGATGAATGTGAACTAAGGTCCGACCACAACCTTACAAAATGGCCTACCTGTGGTTAGCTGCACAGATTTTAAACATAAATTTGAGATTTCAAATACAAGAAGTCAGAAGGTGAAGTTCCCTAATGCATGCAGAAAGGAAGTGCTACTTCACCAAGAAGAAAGCTGATCTCGTTCCCTCATTTATTCGGTAACTAAGTGCTAAGTTCTTGAGAAACTGCCTTCTTGGTGTAGAGTTCTCTTGATTAGTATTTTATCGAAACACAATATAGGCGTTTATTCCAGAAATGTTTATCAGTATATAGAACAAACACAGTGGCGGTCTGCGTACATTTCTACCTACGTCATATTCTGCGCACATTGCATCTGTGACATCTACCCGTCTTTTCGTTCTGTCGTAAGATCTTACAATTTCATGTTTTCTACTATCACAGGTTTCACTGTCAATATTGTCATGGTGGCACATTGACGAAAGTAACACTTCTCCCTTTCTACGGAACATAAAAAGGTATGGGCAGTTTTGAAGCTCAGTTTCACTGTTATAGAACTAACATGTTGAAAAGTGTCGTCAAAGTCCGAATCATCGTCCGAAAAATCCTATTCCTACAGGTCATTGTTTTCAGTCAAATTTCTTGTTTCTTCTACAGTCAATTTCTTTGACATTGTCTACAAAACACAAATTACGAGTGTCACAACGAAATTTTCAATCAATGCTTTCTATGTTACGCGATCACACGGGTGGTGTCTGACAGGCACACAACAAAAACAATATCTTCCCGCTCACAGACAACCCAAGCACGAAATATACAAATGTGAGCAATTGACTCTCGGCAATCGCAAAGGAAGGTAGATTGAGTAACACAATAGTATCTATCTGTCATCTATTGAGAAAACAAAAATATATTCTTACTGCTTGCTGCGTGCTTCTCAGGCACAACCCGTGTACTGAAGGGTTATGTGACGGTCGCGTGAACGTGCAAGATGAATAAAGAAGCAGATGTTCTCGTACACCAGAAGAGCTCCCCCTATAATTAAAGAGGCTGCACGAGCTATCGCTGAGTGTTACTGACAGAGTTGGAAGTACAAATTAATCTGTCATATGGTACAATCTACGAACATTTAAGGCTCAGAAAAGTGTGCAGCAGATGGGCACCGTAACAACTAACAGATGACCAAAAGAGAATGCGATTGGATGTATTCCTCTTACATCTTTCATGGAGAGGATGTTCCAGTTTTCATCCTTTCTCCAAAACGAAACAACATCTATGTAGTGAACGATTCACATCCATGGTGGTATCAAATGCGGTCCTGACATGATCTTGTAGTCAGGATTCCACCTTTTATCGCAAGGATTTTAACAAATAGATTTTCCACCTAAACAAATGCCTCAATGGAGGTCATATAGTGCATAATTGTCATAGAGGCGACTAGTGCCTAAAATAGTGGGAAATGTATCTTCAAAATACATATAAATATTCTCTTTATATCTAGTATCAACAATATACCTGGAGTGGAAACTCTATGTTAAAAGATATAGCGCTGTTGTATCACTATTTGTCAAAAATTTACCTCATTCAAGTTCATTTGTTTCAATATCATGCTACCTTACTTATCGTTTGTCTAACGTTTTAATAATGAGGGTGTGATGTTGAGGTCAAATATTTATCAACTACTTATATTGCCCAATGATATTCCATCAGCCATCTTAGCTTATTTTACCACATTATGTATTACTGACCTGGTATTATGCCAGATTACGGTAGGGAAGTTGAGTGTGAATTTATTATGAGTCTGAGTGAGTCTTATTTAAATGTGAGTCTTATTTACACATTTTTCTGGGCATTACTGGCATATGTGGCCCTAAATCCGTCACATATGAAGGATAACGGCTCTAGGCGAGCACACTATCCGCTGAAGGGAAAGGAAGAAAGGAAGCTGTGTAGTACCTATATATTAGGACTCTCTCAGCACTTCCCTGGTGTGAATGAGGAAAACCCATAAAAAACCTCACTCACGGTGGCTGGGCTGAGAAAGGCGTTACATTTTCAACCGAATGTTCTCACGCGGAATAGAACATAGGATCGCTAAGTCAAGTGTTAAAATTTAGACCTAGTGATCGTCCCACATTCAAATATTATTCACTTCGGTATAATTCGGTATTTTCAGTTTGATTCAGTATTTCGGCATATTGTATTTTGGTATTAGTTATACCTAGATTTCGATTTTTAAAAATACTGTAACCGATTTCGATATAAAGGTATTTTTAAGAGTTCTATCCGTTGTAGTAGCTCAATTTTTCACATATTTTTTCACCTTTTTTCATTTTGTTTGTTGCAAATGAATAATATTTGGTAATTTCATTCTTGAGTAATTCTTTTCTTTTTTCTTATTCTCCTGTTGTATCCAGCAAGCCTTATTATCAGCGCAAGAGCTAGTTAATCTTGAACTCTTGAACTATTGCCCTCTCTGAGCCTTTTGGCAATTAAGATAAACAAATCTTCATTCTTCCCGTTGAACAACCAGAAGATTGAAACTTAATGGAAACATATATAGAAAAAGTGCTTTATTATTATTGATATTTTTGGTTTTGGGTTCTTTTAAGAAGGGTTTGATTTAATTCTATGGTTTTTGCTTTTACTATCGAAGCAAGATAAGGAAGTATATTAATTTTCATTAACTGGAATGTCTTGTTAGTGTATGTGCTATCATTGTGATGGTGACATTATTTAATATATAACTATATGTTTGTATAACTAATATGTATAATAATTCCAATATTCAAATGTACTCTACGTTTCCCGAGTTGAATGAGGACACACACACAAACACACACACACATTCACACACAGTATACAAGAACAACATTGCTCTTCAGCCCACAACTATGCCTGCGCTCAACGTTCCACGTCTTTTGCTTATCTCAGATGATGTGTACCAACCACTCTACTTTTAAAGATCAGAACGACTTCTTTGATGCCCCCAAATGGGCTTTTACTGCGTACGCATATATTAATGTTTATCCTCCTGCCATGTGCAATCCAATCACCATTTTTTAAAGAGATTTTATTACTCTAGACTTGCGGGAGATCCTACTTACTCGTAAGTGTGACCTCTGAACTTTTGTGTCGAGTTACAATTTTGCTGCCGGCTCGTGAATTGGTATCGTGCGCCTCTTTAAACTAGACACATTGTTTAGCCTATACAATCTTGTTTCATGTAAAGATGGCTTTATTTTCCCAAAAAACGGAAAAAGGAAAATAATTTTTCCGGAAACCGAAAAATTAAAAATGGAAGATGTTTTCCGGGAAAACAGAAGACGGAACATTTTCCGCAAAAATGAAAACGGGAAATTTTTCGGAAAAGCGGAAAACAGAAATGTGAATTCTGGAAACCGGAAAACAACTTTTCCGGAAATGGCTATTCCTAGTTTCAAGTGCCTCAGCAGCTTACACTCAATGCTACTTTTGGATTCTATACACTGGTAGCAATACGCAATTACTTAGGTATGGTTAATTCCAGGCAACTTTCTTACACTTTAAGATTCCGCAGTTATCTAGGGAATACCATATCCTTTACACCACTACCATGTATCAAGGTATTATTTTTATTTCTACACTGAGTGCTTACTGAATTGCGACCACCTCTATACCTAACACGGTGTGGCCAGTAGCTGAGCTGATTACATGACCATCCCGACTGGTAGAATTGGAGAGAAATACCACTATCGAGGCTACATGTTGGCAGACAGCACATTGTTATAATAAGGAGGGCAGGATTTATCCGCATTCCAATAGAGCATGATTGTGGGTACTCGAGCAATAGGTGCGTCAATGACCCAGACAGCGATACTTGTCGGATGCGCCCGTTCCTGTGTAGTGCAGGTGTACAAGGAATGGGAAGAAAATGGGCTAAGTATCTCCAAGAGACGGAACTGCAGGGGCGTACGGGAGTTCAAAATATGGGGCGAGCGTAGCGGTAAACACCTCATGACAGCTAAACGAATCATCAGTGACCGGGAATTAAGTGATCAACACAGTGGTGGATGCAAAACAGGCATATCCCACGCAACTATACGGCGTATACTGGCCCGCATGAAGTTCCACAGCAGACAACCCAATCGTTACCCACTCTTTACGACTCTTCACCGCCGACATCGTTGCGCTTGGAGACAGGAACACGCTAATTGGACTGTGAATGATTGAAAAAGGGTGTGTTGGCCCGATAAATTATAGTTTGTGTTGCTCCTCTCGGACGGATGTATGCATGTGTGGCGCCAATAGCACGAACTTAGGGACCCCTTATGCATGGTGCGTACTGTACAGACAGTCCTGGGCGGCTGTATGATTTGGGTATGCTTCTGTTGGCATGACTGGGAGCGTTGCCCGACATCCACAGTGAGACATCCATTGTGTACCTGCAAGTGTTATAGGACACAACACTTCTACCCACAGGAAGACGGTATTTTCCAGGAGACAATACACAGTGCCACGACCCCAGGATTGTATTTGCTTGGCTTAAGGAACATTCCACGGAGCTGCAGCATATGAATTTACCCCCCAGGTCACCGGATCTTAATCATATAGAACACTTATGGATGTTGTGGAATGAGATCTTCCCACCATGACGCCTGCACCGACATTTATGGGCTCATTGTGGGATTACATCAGAAATATATGGTATCAGATCCCCGTGGAAACATATCAGCAACCAGGGGCGGATCCAGGATATGATGAAGGGAGGAGCTAAACCATATTTTGCCGTTTTATCCAGTGTAAAGCAGGATTGAAGCCCATTTTATCCAGTGTATATCTGAGCGTCAAGGGGGGGGCTATAGCCCCTATAGCCCCCCATTGGATCCGCCACTATCAGCAACTACTGGAAATTCATTCCAGGTTATGTACAGATTGTCCTCTGAGCAAAAGGTGGACCAACAAAATATTAGGTAGGTGGTCGCAATTCAATGAGCACTCAGTGTAAATTTTCGTAATATTCTCTAAAGTATGTTGGAATTCTCTAAAATACATAAAAAAGGAGAGAAGGAGAAAATATAACCTTATAATCTGATAAGTGACGTAGATAATATGGCTTGTATATTTTCCTGTATTTTTTCTAAGGTCCTTCTCCTAAATATTTCATATCAAACATACAGTGTTCACATTTATTTAAACACGATTATATTTGAAAAACCAACTATCTACACAAACACACCTGAGTTTCAGTAAATACGAGACTTCGTCCTGGCGCACCACCAACTTTCTCAGGCATCCACGTACTCACAACGACAGGTTTTACAACATCAAAGTCATGATCCAAACAGGGCTGCGAATACTGCAAGGGATCACCATCAGCGTGTTCGCGGTAAACATCACGGTCGTCACTTAGCTGCATTGAAATCGGAGGAATGACAACAATTTGATTCCATGGCACAAATACTGTTCTTGTAAGTGGTTTGAAAGGATTGCGTTGGAACTGTAATGTCACGGCTCCTCCCCCATTTACTAAAACATCAAACCTGAAATAAATTTAAAAAACATTAATCATCCAAAAAAATTAAATGCATTTAAAATTGAATTCATTTAGTCATATAACTAGCTTTAAATACGTATTTGAAATTCCTATTTTTTAAGAGAAGATACACAAACTCAAAATAAAGCACAATGAAAAGTAAATGTCTCTGATTCACTCGTTAATAGTCAAGGAAAATTGCAGGTAATGCTAAAACTTTAACATTTATTTGAAAATGCTTTATTTTGAAAATGTACATTTATTTAAGAACGCAATTCAGATCGTTCTTAACATGTATGTGTATGTATTGAAAGGTATATTTGACACATTACACTTCAAATTACAGGCTATCTCAATGAACATTATTTTACTTCTTGTAGCATTTGTCGAGAAAATAAGTTTCTGTATTTCCAGGTGGTTCTCACTTATGTGGTGGTTCACACTATATGTATGACAGTTTAAACATTTCTAAGAGAGAGTGTTCATAGAGACTTAAATATATATTCTCCGTAGGCACTGCTATGTAGATACGTAAATGGTTAGCACTCATGTCTTTCATGCAAATTTGATTCAAGTCCCATTTTTCTTGAGTGTAAATGTGTTTTGGTTTTCATATTAACTTTAAGTCTACTATCTACGTTTAATATATCTTTGGTATTGGAAAGGAACAGCAAACAAACAAACAAACAAAAAAAGTACGAAACGCAAACACTCTGAGATATCTCATACAACTTGCCTCAGATACCTGCACATGTAGTTTGGTGTTTTCTATAGATAGAATATATAACGACAAATGATGACTAATGACATCTACGATGAAAAAGAACACCATATATACGGCATTTTACTTTAGGATATTGAAAGATGCCTCACTGATTGTTAAAATATAAACATCTTTTTATAGTAAAACAGTTCATTGCATTAACTTAAGCACTAATTTCGTATGATTTCCGGAAGACAACATGTCATGCTTTTAAAGAGCAGCTATAAAGCGTTCCAGACTTTCTTCCAAGGTCATTACTTGTGACGAAACATGGTGCTATTCTTACGATCCCGAAACTAAACATCAATCAAGTCAGCGGAAGACACCATAGTCATCTTGATCCTCCTAAAGTTCGTCAAGTGAAATCAAACATCAGGACGATGCTCATTTTTTTTTTTTTTTTTTTTTTGATCTGGAGGGATAGTGGATTGGAAGTTAACTCCGCCAGGTCAGACTGTTGATCAAGCTTTCTATTTAGAGATTCTAAAAGGGCTGCGAAATAATGTGTGATAAAAAGGTCTGATTTGTGACAAACGGAAGACTGTTTTTTCACCACGACAATATACTTGTTTATACAACCATCCCAGTTTTGGCAAAAAAAAATAGTATAACTCGCTTGTCTCACGTCCCTTATTCACCTAATTTCGCTCCATGCGACTTTATTTTGTTAACGCAAATGAAGTAGAACATAAAAGAACAGCGATTTGATGACGTAGAAGAAGAGATTCAGCTATAAAAACGGGTGAGTTCGGAAAATGTTTCCAAGAATGGAATCAGATTGGGCAAATGTATTGTCATGAAGAGTACTTCGAAGGTGATAAGATTGTTCATTAATAAATAAACAGCTTTTAAAAAATCCGTTTTAGTTAGGTACTCCCTCGTATACTGTATCCTATACATTATTTATATTGAACATACGCAGGCACGTACCTAGGAATTCGTAAAGGGTCCGTGACATGAAATACTGTGGTTATCACATCAGGAGCTCGATCAATCTAAACTATTTTACTGGCAAAATATATTGGTTTACTAGGACAATAAAATGAGGATATGTAAGTAAGTTTTAATAACAAACTATGAAGAAATCTCGAGTAAAAGAATAAAACAAAGTATTGAAAAAAAAATTACAATATTTACGTTCCTTCCTTTGTTCATTCAAATGTAACAATTTTCTTTTCATTATGATCTCAACTATTATAAAAAGAACATATCCAATAATGTCTTGTAAAATATTTTACAATATTTTCGTTCCTTTCTCTGTTAAATCAAATGTTAACAGAACTTTCTTTCCACATAACTTTTTTGTTTTCATTACTCCGTTAACTACTGCCTGTTCCAAATGACAGGTTAAAGGAGCAGTAGAAAATTGTTTCTGAAATAACATGTTTGATACTACAGGGAAGCGATGACGGAAAATCATCATTAAAAATGTCCACATTGTTGCAGAACGGCACTATGCTTTTGAAAGCTTGAAATTTCCTTAACTAGTAGCAGAAATACTGAGAATTCCGTAACTTTTTTAGAAATTTCAAATTTCCTGACTTTTCCAGGATATCCCACATATTCGCCACCATATATTGCAATTAATACAAATTTCCCATCAGCGGCGCAAATCTGTCTTCAACATTGGGGGGTGGGGGGACGGGTAAGACAGTTCCCATATATATGTATATATACAGTGGAGGATCCAGGATATGATCAAGGGAGGGGCTAAACCATAGTTTGCCGCTTTATTCACTGTAAAGCAGGATTGAAGCGCATTTTATCCAGTGCATACCTGAGCATATAGCTATATACAGGGTGTTAATGAACTATACCGACAAACTTTAAGAGGTGATTACTTACATCAAAATAAGAGAAAAAGTTCATATGAACCTATGGTGAAAAGTGCATAGTTTCAGAGCTAGGGCTGTCCAAAATAACCAAAAAGCCAAATTTCAAGAGGCCCTATTTCGAATTCCAGAAATTATGGATGGTGGTTCTTATCAGCGTAAAGGAAGTCACGCATACGCAATCCAAGAATGCATATTTCATTATTGTTCAATGGGTGTACAGATTATTCCCTGGCGGGTGAAATTCCCAGACATGCCATCAACTGAATTTTGAGATATGCTCTTACTTTATAATTGGTCCAAAGTAAGCAAACGATAAGCCTTGATAGCAGTGAACACGGAATCATTTGGCGCGATGTCGGAAGTGTGAAGGATCATGAGGAACACGGTCTCTCATACTCGGGAAAACGCATGGTGCGATGTTTTCTTTCATGCTTATAAGTGAAGAAAACGTGAAATATACTGTGGCGAAATACATATCATCACACGTTATTCCGAACAGAAAGAAACATAGAGCTTCCGGTTCCTAACATTTCCGCCTTCCCTCCGAAGCATTGGATGTCCATTGTTGTCAAGGTTTACCTCTTGCCTACTTTGGACCCTTCTTGAAATCAGGGATATCTGAAAATTCTATTGAAAACATATCTGATAATTACACCCTGTAGGAATACCCTCTACACCTATTGACAATTGATGAAATATGCACTTTTGGATGTTGTATGCGTGGCTTCCTTTACGCTGATAAGAACCACCATCCATAATTTCTGGAATTCGAAATAGGGCCTATTGAAATTTAGCTTTTTGGCGATTTTGGACAGCCCTAGCTCTGAAACTATGTACTTTTCGCCATAGGTCCATATGAACTTTTTCTCTTATTTTGATGTAAGTAATCACCTCTTACAGTTTGTCGGTATAGTTCATTAACACCCTATATATATATATATATATAGGATAGAAGGGAGAATTGGATGGCGGGGCTAATTGCGCGGAAAACTTTTTAAAAAATGTATATTTTGCATTTCAGTATATTTTTATGGAATTTAATTACACCCAAATATTGGGTGGGTAGATGTTGATAAGAAAAAAAACTTTGATGAATTTTGAGACGGTGTAGTAATGACACAAAAAAACAAAAACTGATTTGATTGAGAAATGATATATTTGAAACCGAGTTTCAGGTTTGTATGGGTTTTGGTTTGAGTCACAGTAAATCGCGCATCTGTAAATGTTTTGAGCCAGATTTTTTACTGCTTCTTAAAAACATCATAAGGATGCTGCTGTGAATCCTCACTGTGAGGCAGTTAAAATTTTGTTAAAATTTGTACCTTCCAATTATCCCCAGGGGGTAATTGAGCGCATGATGTGGGGGTAAATGGGCGGAAAGCATTAAGTGAACATTTTTTTGGTTGCAATTCATTTAAGTGCTATGTTATCTTTGTGTTTTGTGGTGTAAACTTTTCATTCATTGTGCTTATTTAGTTATTTTATTCAACTTTGGCCTCCAGTGGCCGTTGCGTATGCCAATATTGCTGATGCTGTAAATAGGACCTGTTTATCAATCCAGAGTCCCAACACATGTTCTATTGTAATAGTTTATAATTATTTAGTGTTAGTCTGATTACCTTCTCCTATGCTTGTTTGAGTATCAGGGCCTGTTCTCTTGTTTTCCTTTTTTTTTTTTCGTTTTTGGCCAAAGTTTTTACCGGTTATATTATTTTTTTTTTCGTATGTGACACATTTTGGATTAAATTCACAAGACAATATATTATGCTATAAATAATAACTGGAAGGCTTGAAAAGGCATTCAAATATCTTTGAGATTTAGAAATAAATTACTCCTTATTTCACGTAAACAAAGACATAATTTTTTTTTCTAGGCTACATAAAACTATTAGTTCTTACAAGTTGTATACATCAAATGAAAGCATGAGCTTTCTTCATTTACACCCAATCACCCTCACGGGTTTATGTGCAATGGTCTTAATCGTTTTGCAATCAGACCAACAACAATAAAGATGTTGCAACATCAAAAGTAAAGATGCCGAAAGTTTACCACTACCACAGTAGGTGTAGAAGAACCTGCAACATACAATTAGTTCTTAAAAACTTGAAAAACATATATAACCTGTAAGGAAAAAAAGGATGAAAAAACATACCTCCCAATTCTTCCCTTCTATCCTATACATTTAGCGATATTCAAAATATTTATGCTTATTCTGTGTTGTGGAGGATCAGGAGAACAGAGTTGTCTTCAACATTGGGAGGCGGCAGATTAGTGGCTTATTCTGGGGGAACATCAATTTCATCTCACTTTTTTTGTGTGTGCCAATCGGACACAAATCATCACATTTCTCTCCAATAAACATATTTCAAATCGGATTATTGGGGGGACAATCCCTCCAGTCCCAAGATTGGTGGGGACATGCCCCCTCATTCCCCCGGGATTTGCGCCATTGCTCCTCATAAGAAAGGGTAAGCAAAAGCTTGCTGTAGCTTTTTATTTTTAACGCTGATTCTTCTTTTTGTCGTTTCCTTTTGTTCAATCCTTCCCTAATTTTTTCATTTCTGGTTTCGAAGGTGGTACGGACCTCCGGACCCACTTGGCTACGTGCCTGATATAGGTATGAAGAAACACAAGTATGGTACTTTCTTAAAAAACACTATTCACTAAGCATCTAGTCTCTTTCAGAAAACACGTCTTTAGTGAGAACTGAACTTGATGGACTACGAAATTTTCTCTTTCTAACTGAAAGGAGATGTGGGTATTGAAATCGTTTTCTTTTTCACTATGCAAGCAATTATCGGTACGAGCAATTGGTAGTTTGAATAAGTATTTTTATAGTTCAATCATGTCAGCTACGGTCGGGTTTCAATATTTAAAGACTGTTCCGTTTCCTCATCGAAAGCCACTTCATATTGGTGAAGAAAATAGTTAAATCGTTTTTGGAAGTGGAATCGCATTTTAACAAGAGAATCAAATGAAACAGATTCTAACCTGACTTCCAAAAGAACAAAAAGTATGTTTTGAGACTTTCCTCCATACTTCCCAAATAAAGATTATAAATTGAGATTGATTTGAGATAAATTTGTGATTTTCCTTTATGTATCTAATTCTTAACATTTTTTCAGAATGTAGATAAAGAATGTCTGAAAAATCCTTTAGGCCTACTTTTATATTCCAATATCAAAAAATAAACATTGATGTCAGAATGAAGAAAATCAGTAGCATGTGTGTTTTTTACACGAAAATCGACACAATCTCCGATTTGACGATTCCCTTGTTAAATAGTAATTCTTGCACCCTACAAAAGGTGGTGAAATAATACAAGAGAACTAATCGAAATAAAATAATGTTATTCAGGACAAAATTTCAATTTTTTTAAAATTAGAGTTTAGATACTATTTCCGTTGATCGATAATCCTAGTGGTAGTGATTTAAAGTGTCAGAACGTACCTAATCTCTTCACAAATACTAACTTGTGACGTAGCCTGTAGACCAAACGCGTCACTCTTTTTTTAAAAGTAATACTTAATTCATTGAGAGTTGAACCAAAAAGGAGAAAGTGTAGTACTTGGTGCTGTAGTCCATGGAATATAGAAATTACAAAAAATTGAATGGCAGTGAAAGTAGTACATAAGATCAGCAAAAGATTGTTGGATATTTTCAACACCCTGAGAAAGCACTAAATGAACCAAATGTCTGTGGTTGTACCAGGCACGTAGCCAAGGGGTGTGTCCAGGGGGTCCGGACCCCCCCCTTCGGATCCAGAAATGAAAAATATTAAGGAAAGATGAAACAAAAAGAAACAAGAAAAAAATGAATCAGCGTCAAAAATATAAAGCTACAGCAAATGTTAGGTTACTCCTTCTTTTGAGAAGCTTTGTGTGGAGGAAACTGGGGGTGGGGTCAAGTTGAAAATGGATATTATTGTAACGAAGCATTCCGAATTTCATCTATCTCCTTGCTACTCCTATGGACTACAAGTGACGATCGATAAACAGGTTCGATAAGATAGACTCTCCAACTAAAGAAATGCTCAGAATCGCTAATAATATGAGCCATTTTGAATTTCGCAGCAACAGTAATCCATTTTACAGGATGTTTTTACTCCCGAAACAGATCTTGTTGCTATCCTTGACGGCATTAAACGAAGATAAGAAAAAGAAGAAATAATAAAGTAGAACCGAGTTCGAATGACCTTGGAAGCCTATGTCTTTTTCAGTACTCTTTTATATTCTTTTACTCAAGATTTCTTCAGAGTTTTTTTATTAAAATATTTACTAACATATCCTCATTTTATTGTCCTAAAAGAATAATATGGGTATGTTGTCAGTAAAATAGTTTAGATTGATCGATCCCCTAGTATTTCATGTCACGTCCAACCCCCCCATTACGAAATCCTGGCCAAACGAACGAATGCATGTTGCCATTAAAACAGTTTACAAGATCGAGCCTCTGGTGTGATAACCACAGTATTTCATCACGGACCCCCCCCCTATTGCGGAATCCTGACTACGTGCCTGCTTGGACTAAAGAAGACAGACCGAGGCAAGGACGTCCAAATACCATGCGGACCAGCAGCAGATAAATGCATGAAGGCCCATATTCAGCAAAAACTGGCGATTAAACAGTTTGTAATGAATCAATATGCACTTATAAAAGCATTCATATGCATAGTGGCATGAAGTTGCGAAGAGGAGCACCGGTCACTTCTTCACGCCCAATTGAAGATCTAATTGAAGTTAAAACATAACACTTTTTGTAACGTTACGCTCAGAATATATATTGAAAAATTTTCACAGAAAAAAATTATCACGACTGAAGAGTCTCTCAAACGTCAGAATAAACATGCGTATAATAAGGGGCTCGTGACAGTGGTTCAAGGGTCACTCAACCTCTCTATCCTGCTTCCGCCGTGGTGTGGTGGAATGTGCCTACGACGAGTCCATCTATATCTATTTCTGTGAAAAATGCATGAAAGCCTTTGCTGAAGAAAACAAAAAGATATTGTTGAAACTGGTATCAGGCCTTTAAAATACGTTTTAATCCAGTAGTTCCAGCTCGTGAGTCGCGAGACACTTGTGTATAGACTGTAATGCTACAAATCAGAATTTAAAAATCATGAAGTTTTTAATAATTAGTAATTAGTAGGGCCCGGATAATTATGTACTAAAAACAATGAAAATATGTACATATATATGTACATAAAACCTCAATAATATGTAATAAAACCCTTCCAAAAGAGCAAAATATGTAAAATGAAAATACCAGCATTTTCTATTACGTTTTCTATATTTGATGTGGTAAATACAATATTTATTCAATTACAATGTTTACTACCTGTTACTTTTCCAGCTTGATCTCCGCAACACTAAGAAACAGAATATGTTTCAAATTTTCAGTCAGAAAACTTATTTTTTTATCGCGTATAAAAGAGTTTCTATGCACTAAATGGTCGTTTCACTTCACACAAAGTCTTGCTGCATATTTATAGTTTCAGAAATCATCCAAAGGTCGTTCAACTGTACATTACGGGAGAATTCTAGAACACTGGCCCGCCTACCTGTACAACAGATAGTAACCTACCTTAACATAGCCTAACCTCTCTAATCTCTAATTAATCTTAATTAACCTTATTTAGGAAGGATTTTTTACGAAAACTTTGTTTATGCCATTGTACATCTAATGAGCGTCCAGCGTTATAGAACCTTCTCGTACATTACACACTCAAAACATTTTAGTAAAAAATATCGTGAAGAACAAAACATTCTCAATTAATCTTTTCACTATTTCAACAGTCGATCTCTGTAACAGTAAGGAACGAAAATGTGTTTCAAATTTTCAAACACAAAATCTCTCCTGGTATCACGCAACAGAGCTTTTTATTGACTGAACGATCGTTCAACATTACACGAATTAATTGGTGCATACTTAAACTTGCACAAATCAGAAGGTGCGTGTTCAATAGCCACGACATGGATTTAGCTTCACTTAACACTCCACTAATAACATACATTGTCTTATAGCCTGGATTTTTCTCCAAAACGAAAGCTATCTTCTTATTCAATGCATCCCCAACCGGTCCTTTCACACATACCAGAGAACCAACTGTTGAGAGAACAATTTCAAGATTGTCTGAAAAGGTAGATGATGATTTCACCAAGGATTAAATAGTACTACTGAGACATGAAAAATTGCTCTGAATGTAGGAAATATCATGCTTCAACTTCCCGTCATCAAACATTTGTTTCGCTATTTCTATGGAAGATGCATCCTCAGAATCAACATGTAACACTTGTTTCACTGCATCAAAGTTCGTAACATAGTAACACACAGCATCAATCCAGCTTCCCCACTTCGTTAGTACCGGCTGAGGAGGAAGAGGTAGTTCAGGGAACAGTTCTTTAAATTTCTCAACTCTACTGGGAGCCTTCAAAAATACCTTCTTTATATTTGAAATTAATGCATCCACTTGTGAAAATCTAGAACGAACAAATTTTGCAACACGATGAAATGCGTGGGCAAGACAAGTTAGATGTAACAGCTTCGGATACAATACTTGCAAAGCTT
Source organism: Thermobia domestica (assembly GCF_964235325.1). Classification (NCBI taxonomy): domain Eukaryota; kingdom Metazoa; phylum Arthropoda; class Insecta; order Zygentoma; family Lepismatidae; genus Thermobia; species Thermobia domestica. The sequence goes on along the minus strand of NC_137456.1, from coordinate 205,622,878 downwards.
CTGCAGCTTTGCACATGTACGGTGCTGCATCAGTCCGTAGAAGGAAGACATTGTTATGCTTGATACCATCAGGCCACAAAAGTCCCATAGCATCATTAAAGAGTTTTGCAATGGCCTGATATTTGCATCGCGGCAACAAATCACTAGTTAACAGGATAGGCTAGCTGACTTCATTGTCTTTCAACAAACCTATTACAACATTACCAACATGTCGCCCCTCTACATCAGTTGTTTCGTCAATTGACACCCAAATAGGACCATCATCGCTTTCCCCACGAATCGAGTTCATTGTTTCCATATATAAATCAGGCACGTAATGATGTCTGATTCTAGATTCATCTGGAACTGTTTCGTGTGTGTATTGTTGCAGAAATTCACGAAGTACTCTATTGTTTAGTTTCCAAATAGGGATATCAGCACATACCACAGCACGGCACAGATTAGGGATGGTATCGAGACGAGACGAGACGAGACTTTGTACAGTCTCGGTCTCGTCTCGGTTGATAAATAACGATCTCGGTCTCGGTCTCGTCTCGAGTAAAAAATCACAGTCTCGGTCTCGGTCTCGTCTCGGTCAACAGATGCTTGTCTCGATCTCGGTCTCGGTCTCGAGTACCAAATCTCGGTCTCGTCTCGAAAGTCTCGAAATAAATAGTGTGAAATTAAAATAGTGAAAGTATTATTCTCGTACAGTCTGTCGTTTCCGCTTATTTTTTCCTTTCATTTTGACTTAGAATTATGGTATGGTGTACCTCTTCATAGCTAATTTGCTAGTGCTAATGCTTTCCATGCGCGTATGCCAGGTTCAATGATCAGTGGGTATATCACCCTAAAACCCTAATAGAACCCATATTTCACTTTCAGCAATAGACTTTGTCTCATATAGCCTCAGAACTACCTATACAATTAAACTCTAATTAATTAACTCCAGTACTATACAGTAGTTTATTTCCTTCCTTTAAATCAGAATTGTTCAATACCTCCTAACGGATAACGCAACACATAGCAGCACGAATGTATTAATTCGTACCGAAATTGAAACTTTACAATTTCTCATTATTCAATACATAGTGCTTTGACTGTAATTTTAAAAACAGAATATAACGTTCATTATCTTAACAAATAGGGTAAAGTATTACTACAATATACGTATTTTGTTTGAAATTGATGAAATGCTTTATTACATCTCCGTGTTTAATTGACACTTTATAACACGAACGTCCTGAACCTTCTGGTGGGAGCTACTACACTCATCTTTGCTATGTGAGGTCTCGAGTTGGATCACAAAACAAGTTAGATTCAAAGTCCGATGCTTCGCATAGTTCGCGTCTCATTTTAAGTGCATTCTGTTCTTATACTAGTTCATAAGGTCGTAATGCATTACGTAAGCACATATCCAGTGCCGTAACATAGATTAATCTTATTCTTGAGCTCTCAATGGTGCATGCAATCTTTATTCGAGAAAACTAATCTTGCGTTTATTACGTTGAAATTTTATATTAATTGAAAATTAGTTGCAAAACATGGACATACATATTATATAAGTATATAAAATAGGTAATTCGAGTTATCTGTATCTATTTTTTCTCACTCGCCAAAACAAGCGATTCTTAACTTTCTAGTTTTCTTTTGTATTAATTTTCGTAGTTTTGCTGCAACATGATGGATTGAATAGTCAAAAATACTTTTTTCCATCTATGATTTTCATTAAATTTTGGATCCATTTTTACCCTACCTTACCTAGTAAAAGTAATATATTTAGTCTTAGTTGAGGAACCAGTTTTTCGCTTCTGTAAAATTACGAAATTATGACTTGCTTTAGTTTACCTCCGAGGTCCAGATATAATGAAATCCTCACCATCATCATAATCAACCATTATCAATTCATTGCTGGATGAAGGTCTTCCCAAGTCTTCTCCACAACTAACTAACGGGCAATTCTTTTCCAGGTTACTCCTCCAGTGGCTCTTGACTTCGTCACACCTTCTTGTATGCGGAGGTTTCCTAGGCTGTTTTTGTCTCGTAGTATCCAGTCTAGAATTCTTTTTGTCGTCCGTCGATCATAATTTCTTCTTGCAATACGTCCAGCACACTTTCCAGCTCATATTAAATTATTTCATTAGCACCATCAGTATTCATTTCTTGGGCTACAAATAGTTCGAATTCGCTACTTTCGGAGTACAGACACGCTACTTTTTAATCATCGGACCCGACAACACTGACTGAATGATTTAAATCAACACAATGTGAGGACCCCATTTGGTCTAGCGGCTACAACTCTTGATTTCGGTTCGCGTGGTCCCGAGTTCGATTTCCGGTAGGGGTAAATTTGAACGACCGAAGTGGTTCGGATTCCACTATAATTATTAGCTCCACGTCTCCTTTAGCCGCCCTAGCATAACTGTGGGACGTTAAACTAAAACAAAACAAAACAAAAGTGAACACTGTGTATTACTAACTGTAAGTTCTTGAATAATTGCATATAGCTATATGGTATGGATCGTGTTTGAGGTGGTCGGTGGTCAAACTAAAGCGAGTGAAATGTCATTAAGGTGCAATTAGAACTTTTAATTAAGCACGATCTTAATCTAAAGTGTACACCAAGCCTAAGTAGGGATGAATTCAGGGGGTAGCCCGGGAGGGAATTTCTCCCCCGAAGAAAATTTATTCCCCCCCCGGAGAAATTCTCAAAATTTCAATCACAAAATGTAGAAATTACTTCACCCAAACTCCCTTGCCCCGAGGAGTTCATATTCCCCCCCGGGTGAAAATGACTGAATTCAACACTGGGCCTAAGGCTTAAGGGGAACAACCAGTGTTACTGAAAATGTATCAGTTACCGGTACTTAATCTCAGTTACAATTTGCATTTATATATATTGCTGGAACGAAGATTTAAACATTAACATTATAAGTAGCCAAAATGACTATGAAAAACACCGTCTCTTGAAAGCATTCTTGCACCATAAAACAAGTTACGAGTAATTTTAAAATATTTTGCGGTTTATCTACCTTATTTGCACATATTTAGAATAATATTTAGCTATCTATTTAAGTGGGCAACACTGCTTAAAATAATGTAACTGCGACTAGTAATTAAAACCACCAAAAACTGTTGTAATGTTATAGAAGCAAAGGAAAGCAATAATCATTATTAAAAATTAATAAAAATGCGTCATTTTAAGCAGTATAACAATCACTACCAATGTGTTTGGTATCTCTGAAGCGATTTGAAATAACAATTGTTGTAAATGGCGTTATAAGCATTTAAGTCTTTTGGACTCTATTTGAAGTCTGCATGATGAGACGTGATATGTCAGCGCGTTTTCGAAGTAAAGTCTTTAGAAACATTTAAATTTTCCGTTTCTTGTAACTTTGTTCCTTCATTCATTCGAAATATATTATACCAAGATCACAGTATTTGACGCTAAGGTACAGTTGATGCGCATTGCACCGTCCATGCCATTTGAATTATTAGAGATTTCCAAGCTACATAAATAATGTATGTTCTATTGTGGTTTTGTTAAATAACTAAATATGTAATACTTTACGTAGCGCAATTTGAGAAAATACAACTTTATTTTGCTTTAGCAACATTGCTTGTTTATTGCAGAGTATCAAGAAGAATTTCCCAACTTGGTACAAAATTTCAGCATTTTTAATATATATATATATATATATAGCAGATCCTAGGGGAGGGCTATAGGGACTATAGCCCCCCCTTAACGCTCAGGTATGCACTGGATAAAATGGGCTTCAATCCTACTTTCTTTACACTGGATAAAGCGGTAAACCATGGTTTAGCCCCTCCCTTGATCATATACTGTGTCCGCGCCTATATATACATATATATATATAGCATGGCCCATTTTAATCTTTCCACGGGGATATCTCGAAAACGGTTGAACATAATGAACCGAACAAAAACTCAAATAGTAAATACCATGGGGCACACCGAATGGTGTTGTCGCGGCGCCTCCCGGGGCCGCCTTTCATGGGGTACCAGGGCCAAACTTTAAAATTTTAAATGGAAACATGGGACGAGTAATACCTCGTTCTATAGATCTTTAAAAAGTAAAAAGTGTTGTTGCAAAAGATTTTTCTTATCGGTCACCGTTTTCAAAATGGAAGCCAAGACATGGTGCCTGTATTATATAAAACGTCCAGTACCACTAGACCCCTAATAAGAAAATAGTTGGAGATAAATGAACAGAATAAAACTCGTATAGGAAAGCACAGAGGGTATTTATCATTCCACGGCTCGAATATAATGCAACGTAGAAAAAGATTATTAAAGTATAATTGACATGATGCAAAAGAGGAAATGATAGAAAATGAGCTTTCCGATTTCTGTCCGTAAGTAGGTAAAGCGGGAATGAATGGTAAAATCTCAAATGAGAACCTCACTTTTTATTTGCAATTGATATGGTTTGTCTGAAACACTTGTGTATACAAATGACTGGTACTATAACGAATAAAAATAAAGTGAAATAAGGTGAATAAAAATAAGGTAAAATTCAAGTTTAACAACATTTTACCCGCCCCTTTGCCTCTGATAATTTAACGCATTGCGTGCAAGATTTTTGGGACATATTTGGATCAGTATGTACCGTTTCGTTACTAAGAATCGCAACTGAAATTACCGTTGAAAGTTATTCGGAATGTAACTGTGGACATCTCAGTGAAACTCATATTTTACCACATGCAATAAGACAGAAGGAAAAGAAGCGAACGAATATCAAGCAGACGACTGTTGTACAAAACCAACGTTTGTAAACATTCTTCTAAAATTGCATTGTTCGACAAATTTTTTTCGCATTTCAGTTGATTCATTTTTGCATCAAACTATTGCCTGCAATCAAAATGGAAGGTACCATTTAACAAGAATTTTACATACTTACTCCCATTACAGAGACATTTATATCTTATAAAAACACATTTCAAATAACTTTGTTTCGTAGATACAATTTGCAAAAACTAAGGCTCTCATTTGCAATTTCACCGATCCTTCGCGCTTCACTCACTTACGGAGTGAGGTTGGAGCGATTATTTTCTAGGAGTTAGATTTCTTTCTTTCCATTATGGCACTTTCACTCTGATCATCTTTTCGACTGTTGCAACATTCCCGAGCTATAAAATGGTAAATACCCTCTGTGGTTTCCTATTCGATATTTGTTCTGGTGTTTTCATATTAGTGATACTGGACGTTTTACCGGATGCAGCTACCATGTTTTGGTGGTCATTTTGAAAATGTTGACCCATATGAACAATCTTTTGCAACAGCACTCTTTAGTTTTTAAAGATATGTCGAACGAAGTATCATTCACCCCATGTTTCCATTTACAATTTTCAAGTTGCGCCCTGGGCCCTGGGCCCTGGGCCTGAAGGGTGGCCCTGGGAGTCTCTGCGACAATATCAATCGATGTGCCACATGACATTTTCTATTTGAGTTTCTGTTCGGTTCATTTATGTTCAACCGTGTTCATATCAGTGGTACTGCATGTTTTACTGTATCTGATAGAGGCAACATCTCTTGGCGGCCATTTTGAATACAGTGCCCGATATGAAAGATATTTTGCCACAACGCTTTTTAGTTTTTCAAGATCCATCGAACGAGGTGCCACTCACCCCTTGCTTCCATTTAAAATTAAAGTTGGGCCCCGGGAACCCATGCAGGGCGGACCTGGGTGGCACCGCGACCATATATATATATATATATATATATATATATATATATATATATAGAGAGAGAGAGAGAGAGAGAGAGAGAGAGAGAGACAGAGAGAGAGGGGAGGGAGGGAAAGAGAGAGAGAGAGAATTCTATTCGCATCAGCAGTGGATTTTGTTGAGGAACGAGTGAGAAACATTTGCGTTGTACGTGCAATGCAAAAAATTATCACAAATTTATTTCGGGAGGGGTTTGAGCCCGATAACCACCCCTAAATACGCCACTGTACATCAGTCAACCGTTCTCATATTGTCTAACACAGCAACGAAACAAATTTTGAGTGAAGGCAATTTTAGTATTTATCAATATCAATATTCGAGACGAGACCGAGACTTTCGAGACTGACCTAAGTCTCGTCTCGGTCTCGTCTCGATTTATAGAGGTCTGTCTCGGTCTCGGTCTCGTCTCGGTATTTAAAAGTCCGTCTCGGTCTCGGTCTCGTCTCGGTATATAAAAGTCCGTCTCGGTCTCGGTCTCGGTACCATCCCTAGCACAGATCACTTGAAAACTGAGACTTCCGTGGCCCTGGACTACTTTGAGCTTGAGATTCAGTTACTAGCAACTGCTTTTGTGGTTTAGGTTTTGAAGCTTGGGTCTGATGGCGTGATGTGGATATGTGTTGCACAACTTGGGAATGTTGAGCGCATGAGACACCCTTCTCACAAACCTGGCAATAAAGCACTTTTCCATCTGTGGAAAAATGCTCAAACTCTTCCGTGAAATGCTTAAGTCTTATTGACAACGGGGTTTTGTCCTTTGGCATCTTTGAAACAGGATTTGCTGACAGCACAGGAGATTAAATATTCAATAAAATAGCTCACACTTTCCCTACGGCATGCGTTGTGGCTGAAGGCGCTTCACTTTTGTAAATCAAGAGTCCAGCCTTACCAATTGCGTGAATGCAAACTTCCCCATCTGATTTAATATTTTTCGCCGAAGGAAAATATTAGTGGGGCGAGTTTGCGACAAAAACACGATAGGCAATCGTAAAGCCGCGTCGCGATAGTAATTCGATTGAATTATTAATCTCACGTAAGGATGTGAGCGCTACTACCGCGACCGAGAGTGTATGATTGCTAATCAAATCAGGTTGTGTCCAACTCTCTCTACCAATCCGCCAAACTACGCTTCAATACTATTTTAAAAGGGTGAAACGCAGTGAAACAATAAATAAATAAGTAAATAAATAAAAATTAAAAATTAAAAATAAAGCAAGCACTTTAAATTCAAAGAGAGGTGAGTGTTTTCTTCTTTTCAAAGTCTATTGTTGAACAGTTTTTGTATGAAAATCCCTATAAAACATGAAAATATCAAGAAATATGTAAAATTATGTGCTCATGAGTAAAATATGTAATTATATGTACATAAATGTAAAATATGTAAATATATGTACTTTCAAATGGGTGTTTTTAGGCACTATGGGTCACAAATGACATTATTACCCTTATTTGGTATAAAAATATAACCCCTACAAAAGTATGTAATTAAATAATTATCCGGGCCCTAGTAATTAGTTACAACCAATTTTGAGACAGACTGTAGCAGTCAACGCCTTCAGCCACAATGCTCTGCTCAATACTACATAGAATCAATACTCTATAGAAGCATAAGCTGTTACAATATAGAATTTATATTCTCATTAATAAAAAATCAAACAAGTGTGTCGCGATATTGTGGGTATTCAGTAAAATGTGGGTCAAAAAGTTTGCAAACCACTGCTTTATTCAATAACAAATGGCGGAGCTTCCAAGAGGATGTTACACTGAATTGTAAGGTAAACAAAACCCTCACATGGTTCGCTAGAATATCTCACTGCCAGACTTCATTTCGCCAGATTACTGGCCTTCTTCAAACCAAGATTTTAACCTTTGGGCTATAAGTAATAGGCAGTGATTAAAGGAGGGTCAGCAACAATAACCATGTCACCCCTGACAGCCTAATGAAAGGAGTGACAAGATTTCCTTCGTTATAGTGCGTAAAGCCAGTAGTTGCCACAGATTGTAGTCATGTGTGAAAACCTATGATCATTGCCTCCTGAATTTTTAAAAGGGGTTCGGTTCTTCGATTGAATTGTATTGGATTTGAGTTTAGCTCCCGTTCAGTAGCGAGGCTATATGCGACTTGGGCCTACAGCTTACGTGGGATACGAACCACATACGCTCTGCCGGGAATGGAATCCGGATCTTCCACGCATAAAATGTGCGTACGCTATCCACATTACCACGAAGGAGCTCTTCGGTTCTTCGAAATACAACTCAAAACATATTAGAGTTGCCTACTTACACACTACAATATTTAAGATATTTACACTTGTTCATAAAGTTATGTAATGCGCATAAATAATTTTTGTTTGATATGAATTGTTATATGGACCAAAGTGTATACATTCGCAACATTGTTTGTATGTCGGTATTTGCACACAGGAAAAAATCCTGCGTGGGTTTTTGTAGATGAAGACCATTTTGACCAATAAGTCCCTATTTCTGCATCTCAATGCCTGTGAATAACATGTGAATAAATGCCTATATTTAAGATTCATTCATTTGTGTAAATCTAATAAACATAATGGCATGAAAACTGTAATTATGAATAGATTAGGTAAAGAAAAAAGTTATACACAATGTAATATTTAGAAATATTATAGTTAATTAGAAATATTACTGTAACTGAAATATGTGTAATTGAAATATTGTTATTGAAATAGAAAAACATAATTACATAAATTCTCACGGATGCGGATAATATTTTGAATAGGTGGAAATTTTTGACAATCCGCTAAACATGCAGCCATAAAATTATATGTTTGTAATGAAAGTGAAATACATAAAACAGCATGATATATTCCAGAGCGCAACAGAACAAAAATAGAAATTACTGTAAAGAAATTAAAGAAACTCAAAACTCCGAGAATATACGAAATTGACCCTGAGTTAATTTTAGCTGGAGGGGAAAAATTGAGGAACGAGATATTCAAATTCTTTTTCTTCATCTGAAGAAAGTAGGAATTGCCCCAAGAATCAATCATTGTACCAATTCACAATAAAATCTGATTAAAATAATTACCTAGGTATCTTTCTTCTGCCAATATTTTATAAAATTACCTCAAATATTCTCTTAGCAAGATGGACCCATATCCCAGATGAAATTATTGGAAATTATCAGTGCAAATTTAGGCGAAATCTATATACTATCGACCAAATATTTATTATTCGCCAATTACTCTAAAACAAATGGGATTACAACATCCCTAAATACATAAATTATTAATTTCAGAAAGACCTTCGAATCAGTTAAGACGGAAATATTGTAAACTTCTTATCAAAGTAGTTATACCAAGAAAGCTAGTTAGATTAATTAAGATATATTTAAGTGAAACCGAAAAAGAAGTCCGAGTAGAGAAGTACGGACAGGAGGTACGTACGTTGTGATCATTATTGTACACTCCGCATCAAAAAAAAATAATAATAAAATAAAAAAATAAAATAAAATAAAAAAAATGCGACAGCTAACGCCGTGCAGTTAGGTCACCCAATATATACCTTCTTATTCCATAATCGTGTCAGGTAAAGAGACCCCCTGTCTCTCTTCCTTTCTTCTCATTCATATTAAAATTAGCTAACAACATGAGCGCAATTCTAATTTCAAACTACACAAGTATTAGTTTCGATAAAATGAAATAAAATCGAGACGAAACAAGATTCATAGGGTGATGTAGGGGAAACAGAAACACACACAATGAAAAATTGAAACAAATAAATGTCTATTACACAGAGATTCAGAAATGAGGCAGAGAGAGAGTAAGAGAGAGAGAGAGAGAGAGGAAGAGAGAAGAAGAAAAATAAAAGGAAGAACAGATAAAACCGTAGAATTTAAACGTAGTAAGAAAAGAACCTAACATTATGAAGTTCCGTTTCCAGAAATCCAACAATAATGCAGAAATAATGTTTGTTTTTACATATTTTTCAGAATTATTCGAATATATAGAGGATGCTTTAAATATTCATTATGTCACTTTCATAATGGATATCATACTCAATTTCAAGTAGAACTGTAGATCTCCGAGACACATCTAGGATAATGCCAAAAGTTTAACATACATGCTTTGTTTCCGCGTGGTTCGATTGCAAATTCGGTAGTGTTCATTAGATGTACTAATCCAAAATACATTCTACTACGCCCAGTAGATAGCGTTGGTCATATCCTCCATTTCAGACTACTAATACAAATTGAACAAAAACAAAAACGAAACGAAAAGAAAAGAAAAAGAAGGAAAGAAAGAGAAAATTGAAGAGTGCTATTTTACTGTTAAATTTCTATCAGAAATGCCCTATATTAAAAGTCCAAACTGTATTGTAATGAAAAGTTACAAATGTTCGAAAGGAAAAGTTTATGCTCCTGATAGATGTAGCATGTTTCAAATTTCAACGTGAATAAAACACATTGAATTATAGGATGGAAACAAATTTTGTGTCGAACTAGTATATAAATAAAATTTTGTTTTCAAATAATCAAAGAAGTTACCATTTCTAGTCTTTTCCGAAGATTTATCTGTTCCGAACATCCAGCATTGATTTCATCTCTTCTGGATATAACGTAATTTGCATATACACATATAGAATGAACATGCTAAGAGCTCAAACGGATCATGGTGTCAGTCGGATGATGTTGGTTAGGTTATAGACCACATTTGGGTCGAGGATTGAAATCCGTAAGGACCCGGTAATTCGACTGAGACTCGGTAACCCAGAGGATAAAAAAGAGATTTTGACCTATTCCGTTGCGTTTAAACAGTATTTCTGTCAGAGATGACCAGGACTGGAGATGTTATCCCCAGAGCACGAAAAACACGACGCCGAAGTTCCCAGTTAATTAGATTCTCCAGACCAGGTATATCGGGCTCTTGCTGTTTTAACTTTGGAACATGAAGTGCGTGTGTATGTGTGAGGGAGAGAGGGGGAGAAGTGAAAGATGTAAAGACAGGATAAGGAAACGTCAAGAAAGAGAGAGAGGGGGGACGAATATAAATATGAAACATACTTATCATTGCAGTGTATGATGTAGAACGCACACACTGTTTATTCGAACTATCGCCAGTGATGCCTTGTAAGTTCTCCATCAGAAGATGAATCTCTGTTTGCAGCCATTATTTTATGCGAATAAATCATACAACCTGATGGGGAATCGAACCAAGATTTTCCATTTGGAAGTCTAGTACGTTATCACTACACCACAGATTGCTTTAGCCAAACTTTGTTTAACAAATGGTGTAGTGTTTCTTTCTGAGAACGATAACACGAAAAGTGTATACTGTAGATCAATGATGTATTTGGAATGTCTTGGTAATTCCCTTGCCCTTTCCCAACTAACATTCGTAAATCGTTTCTATCATGATACAGGTGTTTGCTTCCACATTCTTATGTATTACTTGTCTAGTATGATAAGTCGATTCTTCACAATCACTTTGTAAAAATATTAACTTTGACATGAACAGGATTTGAACCTATGTTAGATAGCTGTATTATTCATAAGGCCATTACGTTACATCTACACTATCATGTCAAGTGAAATTTGGAGCCAAATATTACTTACTTTAGCACTCATCTTTAGAACGAACCGGCTTCTTCCTGTAATGTTATTTGCACCAAAGTGCACAACGAAATCCATTTATTCGACAGCCTGGAGAAAAATTAGTTCCCACTAATAAAGGAAAAACATACAATCGAGGAAAAAATAGAGAAATAAAACATATTTTGCAGTAATTTCGTCATGCAAGTTCAAAAGTACGCAAATGAAAATTAAAGATAGGAAACAGGGTCTAGATGAATGGTACTCACCAGATTATGGGGTTATGATGATTGTGTCAATCTGATAGATGATTATATGAGGACAATACAAAGAAGTGCAGAGGTTTTATTAAACACGTGGATTTAGAAGTAAATGCGAAGAAAACTAAATAAATGGAAATCCGCTCTGACTGTAATACTGCAAACCATGGTGGAAAGACTACAAGGTGGTTGCATGCGCATGTCGTCTGGAGCGCTGTCGTGGCTGTGACGTCATCTGGTTTGCAAGAGACAACGGGAAACGGCGCGGCTTTAAGTGACAAGTGGAAATTCTTTGTTACTTTGTTCTCTTAAATGATATCGAGAATGCCTAACTGTGCAGTGTACGGCTGTAGTAATTATTACATAAAAACTAAGGGAACTAATATAAAATACTTTAGATTTCCTCAAAAAGAGGGGAATGTCTCCAGAAATGGATTTTAGGTTGCAGGCGACAGGACAAAATAAACCTAAAATATGGTACATAAAAGTAATAAATAAATGCAATGTTAAATGAAATTATAAAAAAGCGATTTCATTATGTAGTTTCTTTTTAGTATTAATAGTATGTAATAATAGTATATAGAGCTACAGTAGCTTGTGTTGATTCTGCATACAAAAATCCAATAGTACGATTTAAAAAGACGAACTTTGGGGCAAGACCCGGATTCGAAATCATGAGGGAGGGGAACTGACAGAGGTGATCATTTCTATCGTCATTTCCTTCTACATAAGATATTGAGATAAAATTTTCCCCACAGAGGCAGGAATGTAACTCGAGAAGGGAGGCACGATGATCTAGGAGGCTTACCTCCCTCGAGTTACGCAAATGGAGAGCATTGAACGCGTTAAAGTAGTTCAGGTTCCATTTCACTCTGGAGGTCTGCATTCCCTGTAGCCTCGGTGTTAAAACGGGACGTTGCACTTCAAATTAACTAACGAATGGAAGGTCGTAATAACGATTAACGATTACAAAGATATACGTATATAACAATGTATTAGATCAAGAGAATAAAGTATCCACCTACCATGTCAGGGCGACATTTTCGGGACATTTTTACACTCAGATTTTGAAATTTTTGTTAATTTTAATCATAACTTTGGATAATTTATTTTGCATACATATTTAGGGGTTCCCACCAGAATTACAAAATTAAGAATGACTGCAGTAAATTTAAAAATATGGTAGATTCGAAACTAAGCAAGGAAGCACGGTGGCTCAGTGGCAGAAGGCTCACCTCTGGTGCAAGGGGTACTGGTCCGCTTCTCGATCAAGTGAGTTTCTGGTGGACAACATCGTGTCCGTGAGTTTCTCGGGGCACTCCTGAATTCTCATTCCACCAAATTCCACATAATCATTCACTTGCATTTATCTTTTGTCTTCTTTAGTCCACGGGACAGAAAAGAGAAAACTTATCAAGAAAATTAAGAAAATTATGTAATTTTATGGTTTATATGTTTTCTAGTCTAGCTGAAACACCCCTACATCGTCTTCACCTACGCCTAGCACTTTGTTTCTTGCTTGGAATAGTCATGTTGCAATTTCTTTGTTTGAGGTACTTTGTACACACATATTTATTTCTATACATTTTTAGAACACAATAGTATATGTAACGTTTTATTTCGTACAAATGTTTAATAATACAGTTTGTTATGGCGTAAATTTTGACACTAATATTCAGAGAACTGTCAGTTTCACCAAACCTTTTGTTCAAATACAAATTCTATAAATAAGCGATCAACGATTTCAAATAAGATGTTTTTTTTATAAATCAAAAATAAAAACGATATTTAAAATATTAAATACGTGCGTCCCTGCTCAATAAAGTTTTTAACCTCCCCTGAGATTTTGACGAAACTTCATGGGAGCAACCTCTTAAAAAAAAAAAAAAAAAAAAAAAAAAAACTGTCCAAGCATAAGGAAAATATACGTACGTGCATTTCTGTTTACGAAAACCATAAATTCTCCCTTGAGATATTCTCAAAATTTATATGGGGTTATCAGTAAAGAATTCTCTTTCAAGCAAAATAATAATAATAGTAAATCAAAACCGATCAATGTGTTACGAAAATATACTTGAGCATACATAAATATATAATAATGAAATGCATTAATGACATACTGTTATAGAGTATTCAGGCCTATACATACTCGAATGTATTACTTCAGATATTTAAAAAAGAAAAGAAAGAAAGAAAAAGCAGAAAATGTAGTGAGTAATATTGGCTTGTTCAAGCTTAAAAGTTGTTTAATATGAACTGATATTGCTGTTTCTTTTGCTATTGTAAATATCTTCCTTTGAATACACTTAGCTTAAGCATTGATTACATTACGTTTATATAATTATTGTTTGTGCTAAAATTTTTACTAAAATTTAAAAGATCACTATAAATAGAAGAGAAGTTTGCGTGTAAGATACCAGCGAGCAAGCGCTTGTTAAAAGTTCATCTGACTCGCTGGCCACGTGAGACCAAGATGACGTCATGCGCCAGAGCGACAAGAATGTAGCACTGCATTGCATCCACCTTGTAGTCTTTCCACCATGCTGCAAACTATAGACACATTAAATATCAAATAATACTTTTTACAAAGTGGATATTCTCAAGTGGGGATCAGAACAAAATCATACCTATGAAAAAATTAAATATCAACTGAAAACAGGGAATTCATGTTATTATTCAGCCCAAATTCTTTTTTCCTCTTTTAAACCTTTTTTCCAGTTAGCTGGGGTTGGCTTTTAGGATCGCTGTCCTCCACCTGTTTCTATCTTGTCTCATATTTATTGTGACACCATACAACACCATATCGTTCATACAACCTTCCCACTTCTCTGGTTGGCCTCGCTCTTGATTCCAATTCAATTCTATAGCATCCATCGGTAAATTACGTATTCCGACCATCTTCTTCCTACATGTCCAAATAATTGAAGTCTATTTCTTGAAGGTTTTCTATCTTACCTGTACTGTTCCTCGGATCACTTCATTCTTAATTTTGTGTTTCTGCGTTACTGCACACATTCACCACAGCATCTTTATCTTTGCAGCATGCAACTTCTGTTCGTCGTCGTAAAATATGGCAGATCTCACTACAGTTCTGTAAACTTTTTCTTTAAGGCGTATTCGTATCTTACGGTTATATAATACTCCTTCGGCTTCCCTTCATTCTGTCCAACATCTGCTAATACTATTATTTATATCTTCTTCTATTCATGCATTTTTCTGTAGTATTGACCCGAAATATTTTAATTCCTTCGTCAGTACCGCCTTTCGCAAGTTTCCCCCGGGGTTTCTTCATTGAGAAGTTTCTAGAAACATTCTTTTCGTCTGTTCTATACCTTGTCTTCACTTGTCAAAACCTGGTTATTTTCATCCTTGATGAAGCACGCATGCGGAATATCTTACTTTTGCATCTTTCATGCCTTCGAAATCTTATAAATAATCTTTCCTCCTTGTTTTGTTTCCGGGTTGTTGCATAACTCACTATAAGACTTGCCTTTCGCTACCCTAACTGCTTGCTTGCCTTTCTTCTTTGCTTGCTTGTAATCCTTCAGGTCCTTTTGATTGCCAGAGATTCATATCCAAACTCTTTGATCGAACTTCGCGAATTATATCGAAGAATTTGAAACCTAAAATATATCGAAGAATTTGAAACCTAAAATAGACGATAATTCTGCCTGTTGTTCTATATGTTTGCAAACATGGCAGCTTAGTAGGACATGGGGATGCATGGGGGTAAACATGGGGATAAGTAGGACCGTTTCTTTTTTTGTGCCAAGTGATGCTCAAATATTTGTGAAGTTGAAAAACAATCCTGTGGAGTATCAGGGAGAAGGGAGCAGAGTTGTCTTCAACATTGTGAGGCGGGCAGATTTGAGGATGTTCTGAGGGGGGACATTAATTTTATCTCACTTTCCTTTGAGGCAATCTGACACAAATCATCACATTTTTCCCAAGAACACATTTCAAATCGGATTTTTGGGAGGACAATCCCCCCAGTTCCAAGATTGAAGGGGACATGTCCCCCTCATCCCCCCGGGATTCGCGCCAGTGCTTAGAACACAGATTGAACTGCTTGAAAACAAATTACTGAGACGAGTATTCGGACCCAAAATGACACAGAAATGAGGAATGACGAGAACTTAATAATAAAGAACTGCACAATTTATACTGCTTACCAAACATTATTAGGATCATTAAGTTTAAGAGTCTCTTGTGGGTAGATCATGTAACCAAAATGGAAGAAATTAGAAACTCTTTCAAAATTTTAACTGGGAACCCAATCGGAAAAAGACCTAGGCACAGGTAGGGGAACAATATATTAAGATGGATCGCGTGGAAATAGGAACACAAACTGGAAACTGAATCCAATTGGCAAAGGGCAATGATTAATGGAGAGTTTCTGTGAATGTGGCATGGAACCTTCGAGTTCCATAGGCTAAATAGTTAATTAGTGGTTGAAATCTTGCCGAAGATTTTTCTTAATCTAACTAGATGTAATAAGAGAAATAACATTTCTCGAGAAATAATTTTAATTTTGCTTAGGAAAAGTGAAAGAAGAATTTTTTGAGCAATTGTTGCTACAAATTTCTCACGAAACATTTCAAATATCAAACTATTGGTTTATATAATTCAGAAGAGCCGGTTAAAGGAGAAAAATGTCCTGATAGACATAACAGCTGTATGTTTGAAATATGTCGTTCTAAACTAGAATTATAGGGAACTCAAAACAAAATGAAAAAGGATTTTTGACAACCGCTCCTCAGTGGCACTTCTAAAGCTTCAAACCGCAAACTATTAATGATTCCTTAGTGGCCTGGAGAACAATTAAACGAGAAATTAGTCTTTCTCATGAACAAAATTATACTTCCGCCGTTCTTACTCCGTCCTGGCCCAAACCCCTTGTTTAACCTCGCTGACCTGAAAGCACGTAGGTTAATCCTGTGTTGTCAATATAGCGCAACTCACTGAACCTCCCTATTCAGTTACGGGTACGGTTGTATGGAGGTTGCTTACAGACGTGTGCGAGTGTTCTCTAAATTCTTGCGTTATAGTTGAAGTGCTTTGTTGTTTTGTTTAGACTCTTATGTTTTGTTGAATCGTTTGCTATTTTATAGGGTTTTATTTCTATTTATTTGAGATACTTAAATTATGTCAAACAGAAGCAACAGTGCCCCAGCTCCCAGGAAAGGACATTGTACCTAATGCAAGCGAATATTTTGAGAAAAAGAGAGAGAACAGTGGAGCTTTATTGCCAGTTATTAAAGTTGTTCCTAGAACTGCGGCTGCTACTGAAGACAATAAGTGCAACAAAGGAAAATTAGTACATTTCATCAATGCTGATGGCCTCTTCTTTGGAAAAAGTACGTCGATTTCTCTGAATTTCGTGCCCTCAATTTTAAATTGGTAAAATTCTATGGATGAACAATGTTAACATAATGGCAGGGCATTGTTAGTTAGTGTTGGCGATTTTTGCGGAACGTAATTACAGCGGACTATACTAATATCTTCATGAACAATACATGGGTTAATGTCAATGACAGTGTCTTCCAGATAACCCCACAATAATCGGTCTCAAACATGTGCTGAGAAAGGGGAGGTGATTTAATCAAAATGTGTGGCCACCTGTCTAGTGCCCCTGATGATGGTAGTGCGCATGTTTTCGGGGAGGAAACCGGAACGTGGAATGTACGTGGAAACACGTTACTTATATGTCATCATAATCATTGCTCCTAAATGGACAGCAAGGAAAAGGGAACAACAATCTATTAGAGAATGAAGGCTTCAGCCGGACCTCCAAATGGCGACTAACCAGTGCCATCGGATCTGGGACGTTACGTGTGAACACGTCACGTTCTCATCGAGGTAGGAAGAACACTAATGTTCACCGCCACCTCTACCGGCAGATTTGAGGTTTCAGCCAACCTTCGACATGGGCAATTAGGTCGTAGCCTTGGGTCTGGGATATAAGACTACGTGGTACCTAAACGTGCAAAAGAGGGGTAGTGAGAGTACATAGTGGGGCGGATCCAAAACTCTACCGGAAGGGATACCCCTCAAAGACCATGAAATGCGTCCTCGTGCGCTGAGATGGGTGCTAGTATTCTTATGCACACTTAATATATCAAAAGTAGGTTAGATAGTGGGCTACATCCTTCGTTCCAGGTTTAGTTGAAAGTTACAGGTCACAGAACCCACGACTCTATCGCGTGAATCACTCACAAATATCCATGTCTTTAAAACTAGACAGTCTACATCAATCATTGGGTCAGGTAACGAATGAAGTATCTCTGCGTAACTTGAGAGAGTCCTGTATTGCTTAGAAGATCCTGTTGAAGGCAGATGTAACAACTTTCACATTGGTAGCTTATACGTATCATAGGTTCGGGATATAGCTGTAAAAGATAGCTACAATGTGTACATGGTACATGTAAAAGAGAGGAAGTTCCGTACTGCTTGGAAAGGTCTGCCGGGAATGAAGCCGGGATGGATTTTCAAATGACATATTTGGACAGCAGACAGTCTATACCAGTCATTGTTTACGGTGATGTACAGAGTACCACTACCGTAAATAACTAAAGGACGTTCCGTTTTGCTTGGACGATTATACTGGAGGAGAAAAGGTTAATATACTGCCTGGAGGGTCATCCGAGACAACTGGAGGAAGATGCCAATCCCAAACATCTGGAAAACGGTTGCCGATTCCAGTAGAAGAACGCAATTCCTCCAGGATAACAGGCGGGCCTCAAATCCAGATGGTAACTTGCACGTACTATTGGATCTGGGATATGAAAAGGAATTATCTTGACGTGTTTGCAGCATCTACGCGGATGGCGGTGGCATTGAAAGATAGAGGAAGGCAAGGGCGGGATTGATCAAGCACCCCGCGTTCGCCCGGAGCTCCTGGATTGACTTGGAGTATGCTGGGCTGTGGTCAAACTGTGGAATTCGGTAGCTAGTGATAGCACTGGTGGGGGTGAGCTTGCCTTATAATTCTCGGGCGCCATGCCTGCAGATCTGGTTTGATAGCAGAGCTGTCTCGATCAGTAATATAAACTGGTAGGTACTCAGAAATTTGGTGTGTCCACGTGGTGGGCGCATCACACTCTTCTGGTGTGGGACACGGGGTTACATCCACAAAGTCATGCCAAGTGAAGGAATATATAACTATTACAGAAGCTAACTAGCGGTTGGCAAAATGGCTGCAACTGCACTCATTATAACACAATTTATGCATTATATATTACGTACAAGGGCAAATTAGTATTATTTTTCTAATGTTAATGTTAAAAGTGTTATGAAAAAATTTAAAAAAAACTTTCCTTGTGCGGGGTTTGAATCCAACCCAAAAGAGTTTTTATTACTAGCCCGCCCACTAGCATACTTGGCTACGGAGACCGACAGCAACTGGCGAATAATATGTGCAATATGTATGCTACGTGGCGAGAAACGGATAACTCCAACCGATCAGAACCGTGTATTTAGTTCCTATGGCTAAGGTCGAGCCTGATTAAAATATATGCGTTCCATATTGGTCCTTTTTTGAATTCGCCTGCCTCATGCAGCAGATTTTCAAATATCTGTCTTTACGTACAATGTAATCACACTTCTGCCGTGACCAAATAAACTTGTTTTATAGCTACTTTTGTGCGCCGGGCGAGAGCAGAGGAAATAGGATGAAGATTCTAAGCTGATTATGCGGTTGCACTGGTTATGCACAAGCAAGATGGAAGGAATTCGTTCTGCAAGTCGCGGGTAAAGGGCAGGCTTATATTGTTTCAAAGGCTAGAGAACTCCGCAGTAGTTTTTTTAACATTGTGTGTGCTCAGCTATGCCCTTTAAATAAATTATTATGAAGGAGAAAATAAAATTCTGGACACCTTTTGTACCGTATATTTACAAGATTTTCCCAAGTATTTAGAAAAGAAATTAATTTTTCGAGTTACATTTTATATTGATTTAGCTCTGAAATGTTACTGTGAAAGTAAACATGTGAAGTCATATATAAATATGTGTTATTTTTGCAATCAAAATACATAATTATAAAATACCAGTAAGTGGAGAATAGTTAATTGGCAAGGTATGTAAAGCGAGTTTAAGGTGGGGAATAGTTACAAATTTTCAGTACATCCGGGCGCCGCTAAATTTGCGAAATTTCATGGACATTTTGCAACTTCCTCGTGCATATATGGTTAACAAATGCATATTCGGCATGGAGGAGCAGATTTCAATTCTGATTTCAATTAAGCAGAAGGTCTATATCTTGGTGTTCAAATGAATTGTCGAATGAATTACTCATTTGCTCTGTTTATTTTGTTGATTTGGAGTTTAGCGTCTCTTTCAGCACCGATCAGGTATACGGAGACCGTTTTCAAAAATGTAGCCTCCATTACATCCTGGAATTAAAGTGGTTATACTCTGAACTGTAAAAATATTACCTGGATATATGTTGCATTATATTCGTGGTATGGAGGCTAAGTGAGACATGAACTTCCAACGGGAATCGAACCCAGATCTTCTCTACCGAAGACCAGTGCTGGATTTACGTATAAGCTAAACAAGCTATAGCTTAGGGCCCCACTCTCTTGTCCCCCAAATTTTAAAGAAACAAACTGGCTGTAATGCAATTTCTAAATAATGAGCAAAAGCAAACAAGATAAAACGCCTAAATAACGACATTTCGTACTGTTATGTATTAGCCTGTTATGAAGCAAGTACTGAGGCCTCACTTGAAATGGGGTCCAATTTCTCAGCTCTGCTTATAAGGGGACCGTGTTTTCCAGCCCTGCTTACAATGGGGTTCCCATTTTCCAGCCCTGCTTGTGATGGGGTCCCCGTTTCCCAGCCCTGCTTTTGATGGAGTCCCTGTTTCCCAGTCCTGCTTTAACGGGTCCCCTGTTTGGAACCGAAATAGAAAATAGAGGATCAGGTGTTCCATCTTATCTTTCTAAAATAATATGTGATGAATTTATCCAAATAATAGCATTGAAAGTAAGAGTCAATTTTTAATTATTTAAAACGCACAGAATACTTGAGTTTCTGTAGATTCCAGTCCTGAGCTGTCCCATGTTGATAAGCTTAGTTCTATCGTAGGGTATGTCTCACCAGATGGATTCTCTATTAAACATTTTCTAACTTTCCTAAACAATGGTAGCCACATAGGACAAAGTGTGGTTAACAAATGCTAAGATGGTGATGATCATTACAAATGAATGTAAAATTAATTTTAGTAAGTGCCACGGCCAGTCATATGATAAAACTGCCAATATGTCATGAAAATACAAGGATATACAAGAAATAATATTGAAGATTAATAAGTATGCTATATATATTCCAACTGTTGTTTAGGTACAGTAAACTTTTTGGAGATTATTCAAAAAATATACGTAAGTTATTTTCATCATCTACACATAGATCGGTAGTACTGTTGTCATTCTTCAAAGATGATTCAAAAAGTTCCAAAGTCTTTGTTAGAGATTAGATGGGAAGCTCATTGAAGACCCATAAGTGCAATACTTGACAGTTATGATGAAATGATCTCTACATTGCAACTTTATGTATATACCACAGAGAACGATGAAACAAGAAACTAAACCAGAAACCTTTTGAATAAAATGGAGGAGTTTGAATTAATGGTAAATTATGTGTTTGGATTTATTTGCTGGATGAATTTCACAGTTAGTCAATCAGTATAAGATTTCAAAATTAGCCTCGATGTATGCAGTAAATTATATTCTTCACTTTCCGATTGTGTTAGATTCCAGAGATCTTTTTGGCCATTTTGAAGAACAGGCAAAAAACAAATTACCTAATGTTGCCAGGAAAAGCAGAAGATTTAGAAATAGGCATATAAATGACACTGAAGGTGATGCAGAGAACCTTAAGCCAAGAGACGAGTTCAGGAACGAAACATTTGTACCTGTGATAGATGCATTAGAATCTAATTTGGTACATATTCCATCAGTATACAATGGTACTGCAAAAAAGTTTTCATTCCTAACAAAACTAGATACGACAGAGGGAGAAATTCGTAAAGGATTCAATGCTTTAAGCCAAACGTATCCTGAAGGTGTGGACATGAACGTTGTTGGAGAAGTCAAACATTTTTCATAAATATGTTAGACATAGTCAAAGTCATGCACATGAAACTCTGACACATCAGGATCTGTAATGACCATTTCCAATCTGCATTCCTTTAGAAGCAATTCTAAGAATGATAATTTCCTTTGTGTTATAATTTCAAATTGCCGTGGAGAAAAATCTTTCCTTAGCTAAAGACGGTAAAAAATGAATTTAGAACGACAATGTTTTATGACAAAGTTATGTAACTTCAGTCTCACGTGCATAGAAAGTGAAAAGTTTAATGATATAATCAATGGCTTTGTTTTGGCAAAGACAAGAAGAAAAGTGTTTTAAAGTTTGTTCATTCTTTGCATGATATTTAATATGAATATGACATACGTATTACTTGAAATACCATCTTTTACAACTGCATTAGTGTAACAGGTTAGAAAGGTCTGCTGACCCAATGAATAGTATGGACTACTATGGTCATATTGATATTATAAAAATGCATTCTATTAACTACAATTGTATTGTGTGTATTCTAATAACTGCAACTGTACAACATAATGTCATTATTAATAACGCTATGTATAGGGCAAGCCAAAATGATGGACTGGATTTCAGAAATTTTTTGTATGAAATCTAATAAACATGTGTTATTATGAAACATGTACTAAGTAAGGAAAACTGTTAAAGTTTTCTGGGAATATATTCACAAATGTTCTATGTGAGCATCTCGCGTAACACGGCACACATCAAGCCGATAGTCTATCCCCTGACAAATCTTTTCCAGCATGTTGCGGTCAATATAAACAATAGCTGCTGTGATGCGGGCAGACAGATCATTCAATGTTGTTGAAAGTGGTAGTACGTAAACATGATCTTTTTAAAAACCCACTCCACATGAAGAAATCACATGGAGTTAAGACATGTGTACACCAATCACAGATCTGTTACATGATAATGAAGCACAAAGAAAGATATCTGCCCTCCATTGAAAGTCATTTTCCTTAAATGCTTGCTGCTAACTCTTAGGGGTAGAAAATGGAAACACTTAACGTAAACTAAACTTTAAAAGTTAAATTTTCGAGCCACATGTCTCAATAACATATATTTATTAGATTTCACAGAATACATTTCTAAAATCGGGTCCATCAATTTAACTTGCCCTGTATAATTATTAGTAGTTTTGCGTAATATATTGACATCTCTTGTTTCATGTTATAGCAATCCTCCAGAGACTAGATTATGAGCCTGTATTTTGTGTTTCTAAAGAATTTTGCAATGTGTTGCAAATGTTGTAAAATTATAAAATACTGTAAGTTGATCAATATGAAGTAAATAAATATATTTAGATACTTACTAGGTCTATAAAATACTATATAGCATATATTAAAACCCACAAAATGACGACATTTTATCGCTGAAAATGAAAGTTAGACATATAAAGGGTCATATTACTTTCAATAGCTTAGGACTCCATCAAACCTAAATCTGGTACTAGCGAAGACACGTGAAATAACCATATAGCTATAAGGGATCTATAAAGGTAACCAAGAAAGTTCTGTCGCTTTTTTCTGGAGGTCTGTGTTCAATTGGCCCTCCCACCGTGAGATGAATGCGAATGGAGATGAGGCGAAGGTCAGTTGTTTGTGTGATACTACCTGGTTGTGGCAGTTCAGTTGCACTGTGAACTTGAGTAAGAACAGAGTGAACATGGGACTTCCACAGAGCGTCATAACGGCGTATATGTTGTATGAGTTCAAACTGGGGTCAAACGCCGCTGCAGCGTGAAGATATGCCAGGTCTTTGGTGTGGGTATCGTGAATACGCGGACAGTGCAGTGGTTGTTTAATAAGTTTATGAACGGTGAAGAAACACTCGAAGACGCACCACGTGCTGCAAGATCAACACATGTACAAAACGAAGATCTTCAGGCAGCAATTGAGGCAAACAGTAGCCAGACATGTGAAGAACTGGGACTACAATTCCGTGTGAGTGGAGAAACCATTCGACAGCACCTCCATCAACTAAGGAAGCACTACAAGTTCGGTCGATGGGCCCCACATGATTTGACTCCGTGCCAGAAGGCGACGCGAGCAGATACCTGTGTTTCTTTGCTGTCTTGTCTGAGGAAGGAGTCATTTCTGGACAGAGCGTTGACATGTGATGATAAGTGGGTCCTCTACGAAGCTCCACGGCACCGTCGTCAATAATTAGCATACCACGAACTGGTTCCAAAACATCTGAAACCAGTACTGCACACAAGAACAACCTCCTGTGTGTTTGGTTGACTGCTCGCGGCATCGTGTTTCGGGAACAGCTGCCAGCTGGTCAGAGCATCAATACAACTGTGTGCTGTCAGCAGTTGAGCTGTGTTCAAGAAAAGCTGAAAACTTTTGAGCCTGCATTTCTGAATCGCAAAGGTGTCCTCTTGTTACAGGACAACACTAAGTCCCGTGTGGCTAGGATGACGCGGAACACCATTCTACGCCTTGAATAGGAAATATCATTGCATCCGTCATACTCCCCGGACATTGCACCGTCCGATTATCACCTATTCCGTTCCTTGGACAATCACCTTAGAGACGCTAGTTCAAATCCCTAGTAGAGGTGCAAAATGCACTTGATATCTTCGCTTCACGGCCCACCAATCCATGGCGTTCCAGAATGTTGGCAGGAGGTCGTCGATGCTGATGGCGACTATTTTTGATCTTCCAGGTACGTCGTGAGTGACATATCGATGTTCGAAGGAGGTGGGTGAAAACACTGACAGAACCTTCTTGGTTACGTTTATATAATAATAACCAAGGCAATCTTCGGGGAAATATTTACTATGAAGTAGAAGTAATTCTCCTTTGTTCCTAACAAACCTGAACCTGTATTGAAGACTGTCAGCTGAAATAAGTAATTATATGTGTACTTACATATGTTAAATGTTAGTATACACTTATTTATATACTAATATATATATATATATATATATATATATATATATATATATATATATATATATATATATATATATATATATATATATACAGGAGGGTAGAACAGTTAAATACAATTGAGAAGCAAATTGTTATTTTGCCCAGAAAGGCAACAATTGTCTAAGGCGAAAAATGTTGCTGATTAACCCATAACCTTGGACATGGGGTAGATACTACCTTAGCCTCTCCCATATGTTCTAATCCCAGTGTTTGGGATATTAGTCTGTTGCTATCTGTAGAAGATTTTTTCTCAATAAAATTATTTTCTTATGTTGTAACATTAGAAAGAGATCACAGATTTCTTCAGAACTCATTTTATATAAATAGTTTATTTAGATGTCGAAATATCTATTGCATACTTTAGTACTTGGTAGGAAATACACTACATCCAAGGTTGCATAACAAAAAGGAAAAAGATAAAAATAAGTCTGAGGTCACGGGTTAAACTCAGTTGGTTCTCAAACCAACTATCTCTACATCTAATAATTTCCTTATTTCAATCTCTAGTAACTAACTCCCCCTTCTCCCTAACCAGTGATGCCGTTGGGGGATACAGGAAGGCAATCACTCCCTTGGTTTGGAATATGTACACATTTTAATCAATGGTATAATAATGTAGCAATGAAAAATGCGAAACTGTAAAAATTCCGGAGAATCTTGTCTCTCTTAAGCTAAACCTGAAATGATGCTGCTGTCCTTAATTTTCACGTTCGTCGTGATAGACATGATGATGACTGTAATGGTTGCGCGTCTAGTATATTAATAATTAATGTTCTCACCGGTTTTGCTTGAACCATGCTCGCGTACACTTGACCCAATCCGAGCCACATCTTAACAGACTCACCCCAGTTATAACACCCGTGACTTGGATGGATAGACCATATAGCGGACGGAAAAGAGTACTGTGTTCCATCATATTCCAGCAATTTTGAATTTAATCCGTAAGGCCGATCATCCCAAAAGAGGTTTCCCTTATTTCCTTCATTCAGTATCGGGATACGAAAACTGCAAAGATGTGTTATTAAGGGAAGCAAAGCATCTGTTCTCCATTTCTATTAGTCTATTAAGAACACACAAAATTTGGGAGCCAGTTGCACAATTATCTTGTCATTCGCCAACAAAATACTTTCGACTGAAGAACTGCTCGAACTTAGTGTTAGCTGTTTTGGTTGCTTGGCAAGTGAGCACTTTTAATTGATTTGGCTGAATTATCATGTTTTATGATGGCCCAATTATATTGTACATATCAAATCTAAACCACTACGTTATCTGCTTTTCATTAGATGTTGCTAATTTGTTGGAAGTGTTTCGTTTTGTTTCTAATCATTCACTATTTCCTTTTAACCTCAGAAGACATAAAAAGTGGATTGAGCGAGCAGTTGCCAAGCTGTCCCAGTAATAAAATGGAGATAGAAAAAAAATCGTTGGTTGTCTTAACAAAATACCATCCAAGATTCTGCGGTGCCATTGTGAAAAACATTCGATAATCTTTTTTGGGGATGTCCAGTACTGGGAAACAAACTCGAATACCCTCCAATGTGACTCAAGTTCTATTCTAAACCGTGCAATTACCCCATTTGGATTACGAGACTGGTGGCCGGATTTTAGGGATGCGCACAAGACAAGACTTTAAGCTGTGTCATCTCAAAAATATGCCATGAAAGTGATGTCAGGAAGACTACGTTTCTTTCTACCGGAGTAGCTCCGTCTCGTGTTCAACCCTACAAGGTTCCGACAAGCCTATTAATATATCAAATGAAATTTATTTACATCACTTCCCAATAGACTCGACGGGAGCTTACTAAGCAAACCGCAATAATTCTCAGTCTGTCATCAATTAATATCTGTTTTTCAACTTCATTCCGAACTTGATAAAATCCAGGAATGAGAACTTTGAGAACAGCAGTGATTTCAGAAAGTTTCATCCGAGCGACGTTGAATACACGGGGGTGAATACATGGGGGAAAATATTGTCATGAGGGAAAATACTGAAGCACGATTGGTAATATTTCCTGAAAGGAATCTCTCGAGCCACCTCTTGAAATCATCATTGCTTGTGAAATAAAGATTCAATCTTCTATTGAATGATTTTATGAATTTAAATTTCGAGAAACAGTGTGAATTTTGTTCTCCAATTTTTCATCTTTCGTATTTTGTATTTTGTATCTTTAAAACAATTTCCTCAAATTCTATGCTATTTTGTTGACATTTCATAAACAAATATTTCATTAATAGACCTAACACGTATGTTGCTTAAGTCATTTCTCACGAGAAAATCTACAAAGAGTAGTTTACTTTTGAGGGTGTTTTTTCTTCGGACGAAGTTTTCTGGAAACGCCTTATAATTTTGTCCGTATTTCACAAATAAATATTTCAAGAATAACTGCAACATAACACAATTTGGAGAGAGAAAGTTTAATGTGGCGGCCCATATCTTTTATTTCCTTTGAAAACTGACCCTAAAATTCTTAATTCTGATCAAAATATCAGACCAATGCTTTAGAGGTAGAATTTGCTTTTTCTTTAAAACTATAGCATAAACCTCAAAACACATAGAAATAGATTCTATTTCTTTCAGATACGATGGATAAACTTGTTATTTAACGTTTACATTCTGATTCAAGAAATATCCCCTCTTCTTCAAAATTTTGACACCCGCTCAACATGTTGAAGGTCAAGCAGCAGCTCAGGTATTATTCTCCACTCAATCTTCAACATGTTCATGTCCGTCAACGGGAGATTTGGCGAAAATTGAAGGGCCTATTAAGTAAATCAAACTGAAGAATTATCTAAAGGATACACGTAACAGATCATACTAAGTTGATTGGTACAATCGTTTTCCACAGCTGGAGTATACAGCAAAGATTGATATAGCATTCTGTTACCCATGCCGCCTACTTTCTCTATTTCGGTCGGAAGAATCAACTTTTGGGGAAATGAGATTCAAAAATTGGAATAACGTTGCAGATAAGAATAAATTCCGGAAATTTGTGACAAGTGCTGGGCATATCACACAGTGGTATATCAATGTGGGAAGAAAAGAAGAAACGTATTTCTGTAAATGTTTCTGTTTCAGCTCTTTTGAATGAAAACGTATTAAGAAAGAATAGATATTACGTTAAATCGATTGTAGAAGTTCTATAGTTTCTAGTAGTTAATGAGCTCGATTTTCGTGGAATGTATTCAATCGACGAAAGAACTGAAGATGATTTTTTTTTCACTACACATTAAAAATGGGGCCAAGTTCGCCAACTGTTGCTCAATTATTTCAGAAAACGTTAAAGGCACTTCTCCGAAAATTCAAAATGAATTTTTAGAAATTATAAGTGGCATTCGAAAGGAGGTAATAAAAACAATAACATCTGTCGATGTCCCAGCATTTACTTTACCTGAAGGTGGAACTAGGGACAAAGATAATAAGGAAAATATTGCTTTAGGTATCCCTTTTATAAAGGATAGAACAGTATAAAAATCTCCGCTTGACATCAAATAACTACGAAATTTGACGCTGTTTCGCAAATTTCGAGATTTTGAGAAACAATGATCTTGACTGACGAAACTTAGTCAATGTTATGATAGAGCAAGGGTTATGGATGATAAGACAGAAAGTAGGTAAGTTTTACTTCAAAACATTGTCGGCGAAAGAATTCCCTAGGTATACCATGTTAATAATCGGGTTGCCCTAATCATAGTGAAAGCAGGTTTAGATCAACGTTCAAGTATTTATGGGTTTCAACAGCATTCAAAAGGCCAAAAGTAGTAAGCTTTTGGAGCATAGATATTCTTCTTAAATTAGCGTTTTAACGTAATACTAACAACTAGTATAAGTTTCATTATGATTCTCAGATGTGTCGATTTTGTTTTGATATTCGTCTTGAACAGACCATAGAAGTTATCAATGATACAGATGCCTCGCTAATTTAGTGTACTTATTTGTATTTAAAAAAAGCGAACTGAAAATATCAGCTTGATTATTTCCTTCGTACGTTCAATGATAGACAAATCTACCATCCTATTTTCTTCAGGAGGAACAAACATTATTATATTGAATGTTTTTCTTTGGAAGCGCTTTCTTGTGTTTTGTCTTATTAATTATGTCCCTTCTTGCCACTCCTTAAAATTTCAACTGCGTGAAACGTAAACATCAACGTAGAAAAAATACGTATTTATGTCTACGGACTTGGAATGTTTTTCAATTAAAGTCCTCAATTTAAAATATTTTCTTGTTAAAGACTCTTACATGCTTTAAGTGTGAATATTGGTTACATTTAGTATACTAGTGCAAAATGTTAAACTCTACTTATAAAGGATATTCTTTCCTCCCCCGTCAAACAAATCCTGAAATGACGCCGCTGTGTGTTGTAATATTGTTGAGTGGTGGATGTGATTTAAGTATTATTGTGATATTACGTATAAAAATATACTGAAATTAAACAGTTAAAAAAGGTATTGCCATACGGACTTCAAAAGGCGGACGAAAGAGTTCAATAACGTTATTAAATGTCTGAGAGGTAACGGATTTTGGTTTCTCGTTGTGTGCGACTGAGGTCAAATAGAGCTTATAGTCGAATAAAATTTTTGTCAGTAAAGTCATTAAAAATTTTCATTGCAGCGATATGATTCACCTGAGTGCAGAAACATCCTAAAACCTTCAATTGAGTTGAATAACATCCCAAGGCCTTAAAATCCGCTTACAAAATATGGTATCCGTGGACGAAATTAGTAATGAGTTTATCTTCATGTGATGATTGAAATTGTCTTCCTCATCGACATACCAAAAGTTGTTATTAATTTGTCTTACGCTTAAGGTGTCATCTCGGGAAAGTGGCAGTCGGTGAGATACCTTCGTTCGGTGTCTGACTAAGCTCTCATGAACAGTTAAATTTCCTATGTGGTCCATAAGCCAGTTGACACTAGCAGTTATTAGATTCTGGTTTGACTAGTGAAGTAGCTACTTGACAACGGCAGTAGTTGCCTTTCAGCTGGCAATATTAGTGATGATGGTCTTGCGTCAGATGAAGTTGTTTTCATGTAAGTCCTGCTGTTGCTGGTGCTAGTTATATTGTGTTAATTGTAAAGGAATAAATAGAAAACTATCTGCAAACAGCGTGTTTCTGTGCTATAAAAACGTGACCGTAATTACAGTACATTTATTGGATTGTTTGTGGATCATTTTCTGGCTGGAGTATACTAAAAATGATATTTCCTCCTTGAAGATTTGTGGTGCAGAACACTTAAAGAAGAGAATTGAGACCTACGCTATCTGAAAATTTCTGACAAAACTTGTGCTTTAGTGTTGTGAAGATGTAAACTTTG
Organism: Thermobia domestica; assembly: GCF_964235325.1. NCBI lineage: Eukaryota > Metazoa > Arthropoda > Insecta > Zygentoma > Lepismatidae > Thermobia > Thermobia domestica. The sequence continues at coordinate 205,592,961 of NC_137456.1, read as the reverse complement.
CATCCAACAGAAATGTAAATTACTTCGAGTATTTTTTGTAGGCATATTTCGTATATTTGAGCTCTATCACTATTGTTTCTTTGGGATTAAAACATACTATCCGCGTCACTTTTGATTTGTATTCAGCCCTACATTAAAATTCTAATTGTGCCAACTGACTTATGTGAGTCACTCTCAGAAACTGAAATGCACAAACATGAATCTTTCTCCCTGTCAACGATTCTTATATAAGAAGCGAAGTGGATTTCTTAGATGGACCATAAGACCACAAACGGGATATTTAAAAAGGTAAATGAGATTAATTTGGGTGTAATCTATTGTAACCAGTGCTATTGTAATCTTGGAGGTGTTTCTGGGCTATATGAACATAATTAAATTTTTTATTGGTTGAGGAGGGAACATTATCCCTTTCCTTTTTGGGTACGGACCTTACATTAATAACAGTACTTTACGAATACTGTAAAGGACGACATAAATAACACTTGTAAAAAAAAAAAAAGACACAAACTATGGTTTCACTAGTAGATCTGGTTCGAGGGGGTAGAACATCTATCTACCCACTAGTCAATAAACAACCAATATCCTGTAATTTATTCTTCATAGTAAAAGCATCATTTGAAGCTGTTAATGGTCGACTCACTCTATAAATATTTAAATATTCCGGTAAAAATGACAACTTTTCAGGTAAGTACATATTTAATTTAATTTTCCGGAAATTGACAATTATTTCTGAAAATTGATATGTCTTCTATTCTTCCAAATTAGTCTATTTCATTTTCTTTTTAAAATTAGCCGTTCAGAGATTAGTCAAAAACCGAATGAAGGAGATCGATACCTAATGTGGCCGACCTATTATTACTATTATGTTCTTACGTTTTAAGATACATCGAGATAGTGTAATGTAAAAACACATCTTAATGGAACAGAACCGAAACAAAAAATATCTATACTTACCATCCACCAGCTCTGGTTAGAGTGAAACCAAATCTTGAATCTCTATCCACACTGACTCTAATACCAATAATGCCAAGTCCCTGTGGAGTAATTACTTTGCCTCTGATGACAGACACCCTCCTGTTTTCGTTAAAAGTGGAGAAAAGCATGTTTTTATTAGTTCTTTTGATGTGGAGACAATGATACTTAGTTCTACCCGATAATTTGGGTTTTATGTGATAACAATATTCTTGTTAATATTGAAATATGAAAATTGACTTTCCAACTTCGATGACTGAAAGAAATCTGTACACAGCAAATACAGAAAATACCAGAACATTACAACATGCAGCGGCTCAAAATGGTTGTGCTATTGGAGGCATGGAGTGCTGCAGTGCAAGCTATGAATAACAAAATAGCTACAAGCGTTATTCTGTTAATTCTCTTCAAGAAATCTGAATATTGTCGGTACAAAAATGGTACATTTTGGAGCATTACTGTGATACGTAAGATGCACGCTCAATTATGCACTACTACATGTTTATAATTTTTATACACTAATTTATAGTAAGCATTATCAATGTAACTTCTTGGTAATGTGCCCATATGTGTAAAATTATCCGGAAGCATATGTGAAATATATTGATCTATGTATTTTAAAATTAACTAGCATACTAAATGAAGATTGTTGCTTGCATCTTACGTGTTATCGCTACGTCACTGATTACAACAAACTGTTTGTGTTTTAAAATTATCAAGATAGTGATCACAATAAAATAGGAATATTAACATACTAAAATATAAGTATTTGAATACTATATATTCAAATTAATGTTATTAATAGACGAGAAAAAATAATAGCTACACTACAATACAATAACATATTAATGCATAGAAAAGCGCTTATTGTGAATGAGGATTGGTGATGGGATAGGTTTAGGGAACACAAGACGCAGACACAGGATAGGAACGGCGCTGGGGGTTTGCCCAAAGTGCACCAAAACGACATACAAAACAAATGTATAATAATGTAGAAACAGTGATAATAATGGTAGAAACACAGTATTAGTTCAAATACGTTTCCAGATTATGTTTGAGAGTAAATTCATGGTGACGTTAAAGCACGACTAGGAGAACTTAGTATACATAGTTCAAACATATTTCTATACACCTTAGCTATACAGAAATGGTTTGCTCTAATAAGATTTCATTGTTTATTGTTTTTCCTTGAATTATTTGACACTTCCAGCGAATGTCATAAGCATTTACTTCGGTCTAGGTTATAAATAATTTTGTTTAAATAGAATAAAATTTTCGTAACTTATTTTATAATTATCTTTTTCAGGTTTAGCAGTGTTACCTACATTTTAAAATATAACTTGCAATAACTATATGTATATCATTGTGACAGTCCAATGCCCAGTTACTGACAAATGAGAGGTTAAATCCGGAGTCGTTTGGTATGAAAATATTCAAAGATGAGTACCTTCACTTGTGTTAGAAGGAACTAATACTGTGTGTAACCATAAGAAGTAAACGTCAAACTTACCGCGGCGTAAATGAGTTCCAGAATTGACTACAGTGGTACAAGAAGAAGTCAGGGTAAGCGGAAGAGTCACACATGGACGCCACACCATAAAAGATGACAGACACAAGTTTTTAGAAGGAAAACTAGGCAAATTTGATTGCAAAATTGTACACAATCATTACTTTAAAAAACTGTGTTGTAAATGAGTTTTGTCATTATGAGTTGTCATTTTAATATTATTTAACTAACTTACATCTCATTTTATTCATAGAGTACCTAGCATAGTATGTTCTGCCTGTAAAACATTTCAGCAAATGCACTTGTGTCTACCATGATGTGTAAATATATATATTCTACTATCCCTGTTTAAATATCGTATAGCTTCAAGAAAAGTTACTTTGTTCCGATTACTGATTTAAAGAAATATCATGCTAAGAAGTTCTTTGTTTGAAGAAATGTAATCTGTATTTTGTTATTCTGGATATTGCTTTCTTTTGCATTATAAGTAGTTCTGTTTACCCTCAGAAATAAACTATATACTGTATTGATGCATGCATAATCAGTATATTCGTAATATTACTATTCTTTATTAATCCAAACAATGTAATAATATATTATTTGCCTACGAAAAATATATACTTAAATTTTTATTTTTCTTTAGATTTCTTAAGTCCTATACACAAACATATAAATATGTGGGAAATATTTGGTGCAATAAAGAAACAGAGATAAATAGCTAGTTGCGAATTATACCATACGACGGCGTTGTATATATATAGAGAGAGCATTTAAATCATAGAGTAATAAAAAATAAAAATAAACAGAACTGAAAATTTTAGAAACTTGAAAATTAGTAAAAAAAGGCAACAGAGTTCCTTACAAGTTTCAGAAATAATCGTGTAATACAAGTGTCTGTTTTGAAAGTATGAAGTATACCAAATAGCTCAAATGGTACGCTTTATACTTATTATAAAATACTACATTGTTTTCTCTCTTCTCTTGTATACAATAATAAATATACATATAAATTATCATACATATATGCAATATACGTGCTTACATTTTGGTGCACGACATTTCATATGTGTATGTATGTTGTATGTATTTGACGATATAAATATTAACGTACAGATAATCATTATATTTATAAATTATGAATCAGATGATTAGAACATAATAATACACACAGTGGCAATGGGTCAAACACTAGACAAAAGACATTGTAGGCTAAGAGAGGGATTACGGTGCTAAAAAGCTACAAAGAAAAGCCAAGGGGGTTTAATTTGTTGTAATGCAGCAACGACACACAGTCAGAAAAACCTCACCTTTCTGCATATTCATCCTTGCGAGCGTAACTTTGGACGCTGTTTTCTTCGATAAGGAATTTTACTCGCTGGTAGAAGGAGGCTGTAACAGATGGTGGTTGTTTACGAAGAAGAACTTCCACAGGATCGCTGGACGAGAGGCACATGATGTGGTCATTGCACGAAGGATGAGTGCAACACTCGCTGTCGGAGCAATCGACCATCCCGTCTGGGAAAACATAAAGGGCATCACGACCAAAGCTTACACTTCGACACTACACCTACCTTTCTCACGGAATTCTTCAATATTAAGGCATCTTCGTACAACTCTTACTGAAGCAATCAGAAATAAAACTTTAATAAACATTCACTTAAAGGAAAGATGTGTAATATAGATTGAGATGTTCTTAGATATTACATATAAATGTGTCTTTAATGATTTCTTAAACAAAAAAGTATATGGAAATATTAATAATTATATCACTACTATTCTATGTTTTAAATTTATATTTAATGTATTTTTCTGCCTTCTCAAAACATCGAACGACCACTTGCTATATTCTGATTTCTGTCCAAATGCTGTTTTTCTAGTATACATGTTCAGAACCATCCATATTCTAGTATACTATTTAGGACAACAATACATAACTATCACTGCTCTATTAATCGATTTAAGTCATTTAAAAATAACTCAAACTAAGCATGACCACGAACAGTGGAGATAAAAAGTTTATTACTACGATATATCGTTGTATTGGTCCTATTTGTGTGATGCTGATCTTATCACAAAATATCAATGTTTAAAATGTTCATATTATAATATTTAATATGATAAACTGTACATATTTCAAGAAGTGATTCCCGAGTATTCAGTGTAACCAGTACATTACTTCATTTTCTTTATATATATAATTTGGGTAACTGTCGTAAAATTTTGTACTTCTACATACTGACGCACTATCAGTTAATTAATCTATTGTTTGACTGATTCTTCCAATTCGGTGAATGAGAATAATGCATAAATATATCATAAGTAATACCATTTCGCTTTCATAATGGAAATATATTTCTTTCATCATTAACATCAAGTGCAAAGTAGATTCTGTTGAGACAGAAACAATTCTTTGTGGTTAAAGAGTAAATTGGGTTGAAATACCAATTTTCCTTATTACTTTTTCTCAACATATATTGACTACTAACGTTGATGAAAGGCGGTACCTTTGTCGAAACCTTTTGCAAGTACACTTTTCTCTGTCAGTTCTTTTATTATAGCTCTAACCTTTGTTTCTTAAGAGCTTTAAAATCTTTCCCTACAACTCAACCTTCATTTGCATTCCTAGTCCACTTGCTCTAAAACATTACCTAAATCTATAATACTGATTTTCATTTATTTATCCTTGCTTCTCTATTTTCTAATTTATTCTGGTTCTGTTGAATAATTGTTTTATAATTTTTATTGTGCGCGATGTTTTTGTCGTAATAGGTCAGTGTTCCTTACTTTTTTTATTTTTCTGTTCCAATCATCGTAATATGTGGTCAGTCTTCCATTCATAAAATACATTTATACGAAACATTTCTTTCTTCCATCAAATTCTTTATTTTGTTAAAATGTACTTTTGTGCAACTTGATATTCTATAATCGTGGGTTGTGCATAGTTACCATAACTGAATAAGAATATATCCTGTATTGAAATATATTTTTCAAAGGAATCAATATTTTGTTCATAAGTAATAGTTAAAATTGCAAAAAGTTGACAGTAAAACTAAACTTGATCTGAATCTAAAACTTCAAGACTATTGTATTGATGGAAATAGAGGAAAGTAGTATTTTACTGAAATGTCTCTCAGGATTATTTTCATGATGTTTGCGCATGAATCGAAGGAGATGTTACTATGAGAACGCACCGTGCCACCGAATAGAATAAGACTAACGTAATAAGTGGTGTTATTCAAATAATTTAATAACCAGTTCTATGATTAGAATAGTAAGTTGACTTAATATTAATGTTATTACTATTTGACTATATTATTATTACAATGATACTAATAATAGTGGCTAGGACTAAGTCATATAGAATCTTTATATTAGTTTCCAAAAATGGTATTACAAGGACTTTTTTCGTAGCTACTGGACCTAGAGGTGAATAGACACCCTTAAAAATCGGTTCCAGGAACATAAGAAATTTTAACAACTGGTTTGTGCGAACAGGCTGCATGTAATTCAATAATGTTCTATGATGTAATCTAAGCAAAAGATTACCAATATGATACGCATTTCATGGTATCAAAGTTTGCAGACGGAAATACCTGTTAATTCTCAGTTCGCAAGCCAGAAAAGTGTAAATACATTAGTAATTAATAATGAATGAATGAAGGATGACAAAATAATAATTAGTTACTACTATTTGGAAAATGATGACTAATAGTTATTCTTCGATTTCTTTATGAGTAATTAAGCGGGGTGCATAGTACAGCTTTCTTTGCGGAGAACAATACTAGTTTTGTTTTGTCAGTGAAAAAGAAAATAGTTATAATATTAACTCGTAAGAAGAATGAAAATGTGAGAGTATTTTACTGCCGCCACCGCAAAAGGGTAATTTCATTGTTCTCCTATATATATCACAAACTAGCCTTCGGCTAGCTGTGGACTTCGTCCTAGACCCCCAAATTTGGTTGGCTTACAGTCTCCCATCTCATATCTCAGCCTTTACTTCCGTTCTTCTCACCACAAATATACGTTTATGGCATTATTAATTGAGAAAAATTTAAACCCCTTTCCCTCCTTGAATGTACATTTTAAACGAAGTGAAATATATCCCATGTTGACTCAAGTCCTAACTCTGTTCAAAAATTCACTTCAAATGGTTCACACGTTTTCTCCTGATGATAAGACTGACAACCTTGAAGTCGTTTTTATATTCTGAGAAAAATATTAGTTGTCCCCTTCTTAAGTTAAAAGTGGAACTTACGGAAACGCCGTAACATACGTCCACCTGTTTTGAATGGGTTCATATAGCAAATCTTATATTCTTGTCTCTAATCTTTAGGGATTTTGGGATATGGCCATCTTATTTTAACGATTGCTATCCCACCATCTTTTTCTTCCCTTGTAGGGGAAATATCAAAAAGCTATATGAAATAAGTCTAATTATTTTAAATAAAAAAGTCTAAACAACAAATTTCATATCTCTACCTTAAGGGATTTCGAGATATAGTCATCTTGTTACAACAATGGTAACCCCACCATTTTTCTTCCTGCCTTTTTTCTTCCTTTGAAGGAGATATAATAACTATTTAACACGTATCTAATTATTTTAAACGAGAAGGCCATGTGTCAAATTTCTTCTTTCTATCCTTCAGAGATTCAAAGATATAGATATTTGACTATAATAATTGCCATTCCTATTTCCCCCTTGGGAAATTTCAAAAACCCTTCCTTAGTGGTATTTTATGTCTCAAATCGTATGTAGTACCAAATTTTCAAGTTTCTGATTTATAGGTTTGCCTTGGGTGCTGGTCAGACACTCATTCACTCAGGACTTCTTTTAGAGAAGAGTTTAGGGATGGGTAGGGCAGATAAAGTTTTTATAAACTAAATACTAAATTCTGTCTTTTACGTCGTAGCAGAATTTTACAAATTGACCTGTGCTAGCCTATGCAATTATAAGGCTAGATAAAGACTTATTGATCATCGATGATTGTCATTCTTGCAACTCAGACAATGGATATAAAGAAAAAAATTGGAGTTTTTTTATCTCAAAAGATTTTATTTCAAGAAAATCTATTATTAAAGAAACAACAGGGGATGCATGGGCGTACGCGAAGAAAGGTTATGGACAATTTTCTGATTACCCGTTTGCATTTCGTAAGGTCTAAGTACAGCAGGAAATTCTGCAGAACATAATAATACATATCCGAATTCATTTCCGGTTTTTCATGAATATTTTCTTTCAAATTATTTTTCTATCAAGCTCTCCGATTTTAGATTCCTCTTTGGAAAAGCAGACATCAGAAATTAAGAAGACATATTCTTATAAAATTTTCAGTCCTAAAAGTCAACTGTTCCTCTAAACACGTAAAAAATAGGTGAGTGCGTGATGTATATATTACAATACAATTATAATTTAACATCTTATCTTACCTTGTAAAGTTTCCTATCTTCACTGTATGTTCTAAAGAAATCGTAAATTTATCTTTAACGGCTACTGTAATAAATAGTTCTGGCAACCTTTTTGCTCTGATTTACTGTATTTTGCTGATTTATTTACCACATTTTAAAGACAACTGTGAACTAGTCGTATTCTTAAATGAAACTTAAAAATTATATATAAAAAATTAAGTAGCAAAGAAACAATTCCTTTACTATGACGTATAATATATTTGTCACCCACCTTCGTCGTTGTCAATTTCGTCATTACATTCCATTTCAAGTCTTATACTACAGTCGGTTCCCGCCCAGCCATCCGCACATACACAGCTGTATTCCCCATCCTCCAAAGTACAGGTTCCATGTCTGTTGCAGGCATCCTTGCACCCAGCTAGAGGAAAAGCATTTTTGAATCTCTTACAGAAAGAATCGTAACAAAATTTTCAATTTAATAAGTGTTCTAAACTAAACGTATAGCATGTAAAGACATTAAAAGTTAGAGGCTGACCAAGAAATGTTGAGTTTTGAGTTTCGAAGACACTTCCAATTTTGTGTTATAATTCTTCTGACAAAGAGATTCGTTCTGGTCTACTATCTGTGCTACAAATACCTTTCCACAAGGTACACTATTTATATATTATAAACATTTCTTTTAGAAAACTGGAATATACATATCTCCAAGTTATTTTGGAAAATTGGGAAGATTCTATACGAAAACTTATTTAACTATTTTTAAAATTAAGAATATGGAGATGCATATTTAAAATCTGCTGTTGGTGGAACAAATTGGAAGAAATAGAAACATGCAAATAAAGTTATCTCACTTATGATGTGCGGCAGGTTTGCAAGGTGATAACTATATAATTAGGTTGATGACTAAGTGTAAATTTACAAATTAGCAATGAGTAATTTTGACTTCTTCATTCAATAAAATAAATGAAAGTTGTAGCAATCCGTCTGGTATAAGAAGCATGATAGTAAAATTTGCACTATTACTAGTGATTTAATGTAAAGTTGTAATTGAAACAGAATCTATTAGAAAAGAAAGTAAAATTATGAGATTCAGTGATTGATTTCTTTATGAATTATATTTTCTATATTGAAAGAATCTAACAACTACTTACGAAGTGTACAGTGTTTTCCGTTCCAACCTTGTGAACAAACACAAGTTCCATTTTTACACTGTCCATGTTCTTCACATCTTGGGTCACAGGGAAGAAGATCACAACGGTCGCCAGTCCAGCCCTTCTCACATTCACAGTGGCCTTTATCACAGCGTCCATGCGTTCCACAATCTAGACTACACAAAGCTGCAACAGTAGAAAATTAAGTTTTAGGAACCTTGAAAGTAAATATTAATTACTATAGTAATAATATTAAATTAGAATGCGTTCAGAAGTTCAAAATACCGAATTTACGAGAAAAAAGGAAATTCGAATTCTGAATAAACTCAGGCTGTCTAATCTAAATAATGTCTCTGCACCAACATTATTTCAGAGTTTTCTTCACGGGACAAGATACACCGGCACAAGAGACACTAACATACAACTTTCATAGTTTTTGTTAATATACTAGTATACAATTGATTACACATATATATTTATCAAATTTGGGGGTAGGATTTCCTCCTGCTCTCCTTCAATCTCGCGTTTACTTCTACTCTTTTCTCGTACCGATAGTAGGATAAATATTTTTTTTTTTTTTTTTTTTTTAGCAGGAGTTGTAACTGATGTATTCAAAGTTAATTTTGCAAAGAGTTCTTCCTCAAATAAAATTCTCACATAAAGTTCTCTGAAATCATTGGCTTGGATTTATTAACTTCACCACCAATATATTCCTTTAGCCTCCACTAGTTTGAGGCGTGTCTTATCTAGATACACTACTTCCTCTAACTCAAAATATTTTATTTCGAAAAGCACCCAATATGCCAAGAAATAATTTAAACATCAGAAGGAATCCCAGACTAAAAGTTATAAAATCTGAAATGTCAGAAAGAATTACTTATGCATTCATATCAAGCATTTCTTCAAGTGTATAATTTCACTTCGTACTTTAAACATAAAGCGTGCTATACTTTTTCTAGAAAGCCGTTCATTCTAGCTGATTGATAGCTGAAGTTAGCAGAAGGAATGAAAAATAACGCTAGTTTTAAAAGGAAAATATGTCAGTCCGTGCGTTACATTATCCTGGAATGGTGATCAACCCTGATAAAGAGATTTGTAATGTTGGTCATAGGGATACAAAGAAAATTTCTTATAATAGACTGCAAATGTGACACACTAGACGCATCCTAGTAGCTAACGCTATGTGAGTCATCACTTGCCTATCTGACGCTAATACATGTTCCTATCTGCAGGATTGTTGTTCATAGATCCTTGAATAGTTGCATGTAAAAGATGGTATGTAGTTTGGGGGTTGGTGCGGAAATTCTAAATTAATAAATAAATTTGTGAATAATTAAAGCTTTCAATCAATCATGTTTCTAGCGTATTGTGCGCAGCGGGCAGAAGGCTTGGACGCAACTACTACTATATATAATTGCAAATATTACTACTACTGTCATATTATTATAGGGTGTTGATATAATGCCGTATTGTTTAAGATAGAAGGGAGTGGAAGATCGTTCAATCTTGATAGAATCATTTTCTCATTTGCCAGTACCGCACTCATTGAAGTTACAAACTCCGATCTTCATACAAAAGTGTCTCCAATAGCTACAATGTTTACATCTATTGCTTGTTCCCTGAATTTGATCCTCTAAATCTAGTTTTGCAATTCTAGGGTTAGCTATTGGCAAGTCTGAAAAGTTATTTTCTTAATTGATAAACAAAGAAATATTAAACAACGCCACGGAGTAATCATTTTGTTGACTATCTCCTCCAATCCAAGTTATTTAATCAAATTCAAGAGATAAAAGTTAAAACTTTTTCAAAAGAGAAATTGAATCAATAATAAAAGGTATATCCGCTCACATTTTAGAAAATAAAATGCAATATTATAGAAATATTGCACAGGGTGTCCAATATACAATACAACCCGAAGTTTGGGATAGTAGAACTTTTGAACCTGAAGCCATACACAAATAATGGTTATACCAAAATAAAACTTTGTTCATGTATATATTTTTAAACTGGAACCAACGATTGAAGTACACTAGGAACCACACAGTGTTGCCAGATGTAACCGAAGGGGTAAATCATTTTTTTTTTACAAAACATGTAAATTGACTCATAACTCATACGTATGGATGTTCTGTCGTTAATTTTCAATTTGTTTAGTTGGAATAGCTTAGAAACTATGGAGCAGAAAAAATAATTTTTCATTTCCACCCATAACTAATCGGATGAGGCCCCTGTAAGGGGAAACTAGGGAAATCGTAGTTTTCATAAATTAACACTCTGAATTGGCAACATTGCTAATGTTTCAGTGCATCAAAAGGTGTTAAGGATCTGTCTACATTATGCTATTTCTTAAAACAACGAAAAAGAAACTTTGAAATTATCATGATAAAACTTTTACTTACATGCACCCGGCAACACTGCTACTATCACGAAATGAGTTATCAGCTCTAGAGCAATGCTGGAAGTGCTCCCTGATTTGATTCAAACACTGTTTCACACGTTTCACCATGTTGGCAGCAACTTTACAAAGAATAGAAGTGTTAATGTTCTCAATGGCACTACGAATGTTCGTTTGCAGATCTTGTATATTAGTTCCAGAATATATTGTTCTTGTATATCTCTTGTTTTAAGTAGCCCCATAAAAAGAATAACAGTGTTGCTGGGTGCATGTAAGTAAAGGTAGGTGGTCATATATATATCTATTCAAGGACGAATCTAAACGAGTCTTCAGGTTAACATTGGTCCCACACAGTACTAATCAGTAAGTTGCGTTTTCTTTAGATGCTTCGTTTATTTTGTTAACCACCTACATACTCAAATGTTGTTTGGATTATCCTCTAATTATTAATTAGACAAAGTTCCAATATCCATATCCTGCTCGTACATGGGAAAGATTGGTAATATGTGCTGCTATCTATTGATGATTTGCTCTCATCGACATTCACCTTAAGAAGCTATTTAATAGCAATATTTCCCTAGGCTATATTTGATGATAAAAGATAAGTTTAAACTAATATACAAAAGATAGTTTTAAGTTTTTAGCAGTAACTGACTTTTGCAAGTTACATACATGTTTATATTTTATTTTGGTCGTAATAGTAATAGTAATAGTAGTAACTGTAATTTAATTAAAGATTTTTCATTGTTCACTGTGCACCCTATACTTTATTAATGATATGGTGAAGAAATTAGTATACATGAGTATATTTTTCGATGATATAATAAAACAATAAAGCTCAGGTTGAAATGTCGTCAAATTTACCTTCAGAACAATCCGCTCCTGTCCAATAATTGTCACAGACGCAGGTTCCAGTCTCAAGGTCATATGTTCCATGTTCAGAACAACCAGGTAAGCACTGGTACACTTGCTGGTCCACCACACTACAGTTAACTCCTTGCCATCCTGCCTTACAATAACATCGGCCAGCTACACATGTTCCGTGGTTCGAACAAGTGGGATCCAAACAATCAACTGCAACAAACAAAATACAAACAATTTTCAGAATCTTCTTCATACGCAAAGAAAATATAAGAACATGTGGCATAGGATAGATTAGATTTATAACAAGGATAAAGTAATTGATTTAGCTTTTGATAAAAGTTCGGAAGCTGATGGAAGAAGTTGAAGGAAAAATAAGTTCTGTTATGCATATTGGCATCGACTCAATTTACTCATCCGCCTCCCTTAGCCTAACGGGCATAAACATGTGACATTACACTGAAAGATTTCGATTTTCAATTTACTTATGCTAGAAAAGTAATTTTGTAGTTAAAATATAAAAGATAGAGAATTAAACGCCTAATTTAAATACATACGTTCGTCCATTTTGTAAAGCTTTGCATTTTCATTGGACCTAATTTTATCAAACACAACGACTCTTTGGTACCGAAGTGATTAGTACGTGTGCTTCATATATACCTGTACATGGTTCTGGATCCCGCTTTGACTAAAGATAGGTTCAAATCTCCGAGGTTACTGCCTCTATGCTAACAAAGGACATTAAGCTTTTAAGTAATAAACAACTTCAAGAGATTTTATGTTTTTACTGTATTTTATGCATTTACCGTATACATGTCATTTAGGCTAAAAGTCTAAATCTCTAATATCAGTCTACATTAATTAGCATAAGAATTATAGTTTACCATTCTTTAATTAGTGACAAGGTTAACAATCTAAGATTGATTTAAGTATGCAGATCTGTTCAACAAATCTTAGCCACCTGCCTTGCTTAAAAAATATATATATTCTAGCAACCGTATGGAGGAAATTCTAATACTTTGGATCTAAATAACGATTTCAATCGACCAAGAAAAATCTACTTTTTTAAAAATTTAATTCTAACTGTAGGTAAGAGTGCATGTCTTTTCAATGACAGACAAGTGACCATTTTTTAAAACAAGATTGTACAGATGAACGGTGGAGAAAATCGGAAGTTTAGAATCGGACCGGACTAAGTGCAGGTAGATCATTATGTACTTTTTATCCCTATCTACTAAACTGTAATATAACAACACACATTACTTCTTCGACACCCTGTACACACAACTTGTACTGGACACTTTGTAGTATCAAACAAAACAGCTTTAACCTTTTTCTCAATGCTATATATTTGGTTAGTGACCACTGGCCTTACTCGTGGCTAAGCGGTTAGCAATATGCGCATTTAGCATGGAAGACCCGGGTTCTATTCCCGGCGTCTTTAAGCTATAGATGTACGTGTCATATAATGTCGATGCTGAAGAGAGGACGCTAAACTAAAAATAAAATAAAATGATGGCCATGTATTGTTATAGTATAAAGCAAGAGTGCAGCCCCTACTCACTTTATGTTGATCCAGGATATTTTGGAGTAATTACGTATTTGTTGATATGATTACCATTTATGTGATTCATGTGCTTCATAAATAAGTTTTATACAAGTTTTTCACTCAAATTAAGGTAGATTTAATTCGATGTATTTTATTTCAATTATTTTTATGATGTCTGTACAGGACCAGAAGAGCATCTACGTGGTTCGGACCCCCACCAAAAAATCGTAACTCGACATTCATTTGTTCATTTTCTTAATAAAACTATACTTGGTTAGCAGCGAAATGATTGATTTAGTATAGATATTCGATCTGTAGTTCTGTACTCTTTCTTTTTTTCTATCAATCAATCTAGTTCTATCACTTCTATCTAAGAATAGGTGGCAGTATTTAACAATTACTTATCGTCTTTTCGGGTGCAGAATAACACTAATTAAATACTACATAGATGTATCATCTTGTAGTATTGAATCACTCCCAAGAAAAATCTTTGGGTGTGCGCCTATACAGGACTCTACTCACATTCCGAGCACCGATACTGCAACATTATGGCTGATAATTTTTAGGGGAAGATTGTTGTACGGAAGCTAAGAGAAGAAGTATCAAAATTTGTTAATATAAAATGTTTTCTTTTTAAATAATGGAATAAACGAGGAAATAAATCGTAAAAGGAGGCAAAGAAATTGCCTTTGCGAGAAACCTCAAAACAAACTCAAATCTTAATGAAGTTGTGGGAAAAATACAGATGAAAATTATTTTATAGAACTATCTTCTCTGCGAAGATTCTTTCGAAAAAAAAAAAACTTGAATAATTGACTTGGAGTTGAACGTCTCTTGTCACCACCAAGGCTATATGAGACGTGGATCTACAGTTTATCTACAGTGTACAGTGGATCTACATCTATAATCAGTGGTGCTAGTCTAATTTTCTAACAACTGGTTCTCGTTCTCTCTCTCTCTCTCTCTCTCTCTCTCTCTCTCTCTCTCTCTCTCTCTCTATATATATATATATATATATATATATATATATATATATCGCAATTGCCGCGATAATTGTTTCTCCCCCCAGTTGTGAAATGCGCGGTGTGACACTTTTTTTGCTTGCAAAAGGAACTTCTGCTGCTGATATCCATTGGGAATTGTGCGTAGTGTATGAACCTACAGTAATGAGTGCAGGAAAGGTTCTCAAATAGTGTGGCGAGTTTCAAAATGGTCGCACCAACGTGCACGATGAAGGCCGGAATGGCAGACCTAGTGTTCAGACGGATGATCTCATGGAGCAAGTGAACCGAAAACTGCGAAGTGATCAGCAATTGACGATCAGTGCTCTGGCTCATGACTTTTCCCGCATTGCACGAACTACTATGTACAGGATTGTCGCAGAAACGCTTGGATATCATAGTGCAAGGTGAGTGCCGAAAATAGGTCTACTAACGGACAAGCACAAAGAGCAACGAATGTGCAGTGCCCGACAGTTTTTGGATCGCTATCGAGGACAGGGAAATGATTTGTTTTCCCATATTGTGATGAGAGACGAGACGTGTATCTCATACACCAACACCGAATCCAAACAATCCATGGAGTGGCGCATTTCAGGTTCCCCCCAAATCAAAAAAGTTTAAGCAATCTTCGCATTCGAGTCGGAAACTGATGGCTACTTGTTTTTGGAGCGACAAGGGCGTCCTATTGGTTAATTTTTTGGAACGTTGGACAACAGTTACAGCTGACGTGTACTGTGACACGCTCACTAAAGTGCGACGTGCGATTCAAAATTGATGCTGCGGGAAACTGTCGTCCGGAATCATCCTCATCCTCGTACCGCTGTCGTCATCGAGAAGATTCAAGATTTTCGTTAGGACCTGTTTGACCATCCTCCATACAGTCCTGACCTTGCCCCACAACGATTACTTCCTCTTCTTGCGTTTGAAACGGTGGCTTGGTGAACAACGGTTTGAAAACGACTAGGATTTCAAGAGGTCGTTGCCAACTGGTTCCAATCTCAGGCAGCAAACTTCTATTCACAGGGTTTACGGAAGATGGTGCAGCGTTACGAAAAGTGTTTGGAACGAACTGGTGATTATGTGGAAAAGTGAAGTAGCTCTGTAGGCACCTATTTCTGACAATAAATCTCGTTTCGCACGAGCGTCTATAATTTTTAATCATCAAACGGATCTCCCTTTTGGAATGCGCTTGATATATATATGATGTTAATGAACTATACCGACAAACTGTAAGAGGTGATCCCTTACATCAAAATAAGAGAAAAAGGTTATATGGACCTATGGCGAAAAGTGCATAGTTTCAGAGCTACGAAAAAGCCAAATTTCAATAGGCCCTATTTCGAATTCTAGAAACCGTGGATGGTGGTCCTTATCAGCGTAAATGAAGTCACACATGCGCAATCCAAAAATGTATATTTCATTAATTTTCAGTGGGTGTACTATTCCATACAGGGTGAAATTCCCAGACATGCCATCACCCGAGTTTTGAGATATGCTCTGACTTCATGATTGTTCCAAAGGAGGTAAACGATAAGCCTTGATAGCAATGAACACAGAACCTTTGGCGCGATGTCGAAAGTGTTAAAGATCGTCAGTGGCACAGTTTCTCGTACTCGGGAAAACGCATGTTGCAATGTTTTCTTTCACGCTTAAGTGAAGAAAACGTGAAATATACCGCGATGATATACATCACATTACACATTATTTCGAACGCAAAAATCATGGAGCTGCCCGTTCCTAACACTTCCGACTTTCCTTCGAAGCATTAGATGTCCATTGTTGTCAAGTCTTACCTTCTGCCTACTTTGGACCCTCCTTGAAATCAGGGTATATCTGAAAACTATATTTAGAGCATATCTGAAAATTACACCCTGTAGGAAATACCCTGTATGCCTATTGAAAAGTGACGAAATATGCACTTTTGGATTGCGTATGCGTGGCTTCCTTTACGCTGATAAAGACCATCATCTACAGTCTCTAGAATTCGAAATAGGGCCTATTGAAATTTGTTTTTTTTTTTTTCGCGATTTTGGACAGCGCTAGTTCTGAAACTACACAACCAAAAATTAGGTGTTGATACAACACAAACTGACTACAACTTTAGCGTGTTACTTGTGTGTTAATTCAGCAGCACACACACCGCCCTTCGGGCATATCAGAAGTAACTCATTACTACCTGAGAGAATTTGCATTGGTATTTATCGTTTAATATGAAAGCTTTGCGAAATACATTTGGCACTTTTGCCAAGTAACGAATAATGTTCTATGTTTTCTGTAATCGGTCACAATAATATTGTTGTAAACCTGTGAATCGTCTGACACGAGTTATATAGGCAACAATTCTGCCATTTTCTGTGTATATGTGCTCAGACACAAGAATAACAAATAAAGAAAACACATGGAAGCACTGCTCTCTGTGTAACTGTTGTCAGATGATTCACAGGTTTACAACAATATTATTGTGACCGATTACAGAAAACATAGAATGTTTTAGTTACTTGCCATGAATGCGAAATATATTTCGCAAAGATTTGTTCGTACCAAACAATAAAAAAACAATGCAAATACTCACATCCAGTAACGAGGTATTTCTGATATGCTCGGAAGGCGATGTGCTTGGTGCTGAATTAACACACAAGTAACACGCTAAAGTGGTAGTCATTTTGTGTTGTTTCAACACCTCATTTTTTTTTTTTTAACAGTATATGCACTTTTCGCCATAGGTCCATATGAACTTTTCCTCTTATTTTGATGTAAGGAATCACCTCGTATAATTCATTAACACCCTGTATATATATATATAGGGTGTCCCGCCAGGAAAGGGCCATGTTTTGAGAAATGACAGTATGGGCCATGACAAGCAATCGTCCGAGATATCGATGAAAAGACCAATATTTCGTACACATTGCTTCAAAGACACATATCTCGGAGATATGAAGATGAAGGATCTGATGAAGATATCGGAATCATACGAAAACAAATAGGTAGCACACGTAATACTTTCACTCTTGGCTAGGTCTTGCGCACGTATGTGTGTGTATGTTTGTTTATGTCTGGTATAACAAACAGTTCTGCGAACTCGAAATATTTTAACACCTGGTTCTCGCAAACCGGCTGAATAGCACCACTGTCTATAATGATTAATCTTTCAATATATAGCCACAGTATTTTCTAAAGGTTAGGAAACGCTTTTGGATTGTTCTTTTCTGAACAGGTTTGAACTTGAACTCGTTATTCTCATATTAAGCGGAAAGTGACCATATATCAGTTGTCTATGTACGAACATAGTTATAGAAGCAAGACACAACTCCAAACTAAATAAATAAAATCTATTTATCTACAGTAGTACAGATTTTATTTCATGAATCAGGAAAAATTTTCACTAGAATCTGTGTACTTTTGATATTTGTTATTAAAAATAAAATGAATTTTTTTTTGGATAATACAATTTTTACAAATTTGGAGAACTTGAAACTATACTATTAAAAGAGGGATGCAAATAACCACTCGCCCACTCGCCCGGGGCGAGCGGTTCATCGGTGCGGGCGAGGTTAATATCATATCGAAGGTAAGTAAATGATTTCTATTGTGAGATGTGGGCTAGTAGCTTATTCCTTGGGAAAGTAAAATTTGGTTGGTTATTTGCATCCCTGTATTAAAAGTATCTTAAGACATTTTTCTTCATTCTTAATTTTCTCCCTCTTGCTTGTTCACTACTTTACTTTCTTTCTTAAACAAGTAGCCAATACTGCGGCAAGTTCCCCTACATTTAAAGGCATCTGTAACATCAGTTTACGAGCACGCAATAAAATTATTTAATAAATGTCAATTAATATATTTGCTTCAATCTTCTGGTATTCCAGAGGGAGATGTCCTCTTTAAATGAAAATTCTCTAGGAATGACAACTTTAATTAAGTTATACAGAACATGGAATCATGGGTAATGTTTTAGAGATTCAGCAATTAAGCTATTCCTTAATCAAATTTTCCTATAAAATCATAAATTGAGAAATATCATTAGTAAATTGATCGATAATACATGTCATATCTACGCAAGAATATCATGAAAATTGCTACCTTAATGGATTATTATTATAGAACTTTGGAAGTCGCATCTACTTCACTTCATTAGGTTCGACATATAAGATCCACTTTTTGTACTTGTTTTATTGAAGTTGTAGGTAGTAAGAATGTAATACGGTAATTAAGATTATACATATTATATTTCATTCCAAGGATGGTTCCTGGTTGACTTGATGTTTAGCGCTCATTGAACCACTGATGTTACCGTATATAAGACTAGGAACTACAGCTTAAAGTGGAATCCGAATCATATAAGGTCCCACCGGGAATCGAACTCGGGTCTTCCGCATCTTTCGCTAACCATATAGCCACGAGGAAGCTCTTCATTCCATGACTATATATTATTCAGTTTGTTTAGAATAAATTGGACACTTGTATAATAGATTGTGACACTTGTACCTATGAATAATAGAGTTAATAAGCATTATAATTGAATTCACATGCAGCTCCATTGCAAATCTTTGAAATTATTGTATTTTGGCTTGCATGAAAAAAAATAACTTTTGTAAAGTTTCTTTTATGGTCTCTTCTGAAAACTAATGAACTATGATTCTTTTTTATTTTTGTACGCAATTCAGATATTTTAATTATAAACTGATTTACACATTAACAAGGAAGAAGGGAAAGAAAAACGACTTTTCGAAGAAATTCAATCTGAATTTGTACATTACTTAAATGAATCATTCTAACAATTGCCTCATAAAGTTGAGAACATTCGTGGAAACTCACTTATATATGTATCTAACCATTGAATTCTAACCCTTCAATGAACAAAATTATATGGCGTTTTCAGAAAATTCATTCCCAAAAATAAATTATCCCTAGTAGAGTTTTGCGTAAGGAATGACTTATGGCATGTTATAGGGTTATTAACGAAATATTTGTTTATAAAATATCAATCAAATCGCATGAATCGTATTCCACAAAACTCTCACAAATCAGAAAACAAACTCCAAGAATAAACTACCTTGTGGATACTCTTACGGAAATGATTTATGCAGCATCATAAGAATGTTAATGATACTTTATTTATAAAATATGAACAAAATCGCCTGAACCGTTTTTGACAAAGTAGTGTGAGAGGAAATTCACCTCCAAGAGTAACTTTCCCTTGTGATTTTTTTCCCAAGGTTTAATTTACGAAACATCATAGAGTTATTAATGAAATATAAATAAAATCGCTTCTGTCGTTTCTAAAAAAATCGTCCGAGAAACACTCAGCCACAAGAATAAACTATCACTTGTATGTTTTAGAACAAATGAGTTATGCCATATTGTCCGGTTATTAACGAAATATTTATTTATGTAATATGAACAAAATTGCATGAGTTGTTTTTGAGAAAATTGCCCGAAAAAACACTCACTTCAAAAGTAAACTACCTTTTTTCGATTTTTCCTGAGGAATGACTTATACCACAGTATAGAGTTGTTATTAAAAAATTAATTTGTGAAACAAACAAAGTCGTTAGAGCAGTTTTTGAGAAAATAGTATTTTTTAAATTTCACCTTTCAGTAAACTATCCTTATTTTTAGGGGTACGAATAAAATTCAAAAATTCTCCAGGAGAATCGGATAAAACCTTAGTATAAAATTTATGGTCTCTATGGTCTCTAGGCGAGTGTACATCAAAACGAATAGATGGACAGATGTCGAAAAATTACTTTAGGTATCTATGGGCTATGAGAAGTGTAAATCTGTTGAAATTTTGAATTCGATTTTGTTCGTGATCCCCATACTTTCTTCTCTCGCTTCGTCAGTCGACAGTAAAACTTATCATTTTCATTCACTAATTTTTAAATGCTGACAAAAAACGAACTGAATAATAATAATAAAATAATGTTACTATGAATACTATTAATACAGAAATGAACTATCTTTTTTCTTTCATAGTCAATGTCAAGGTAGTTATTTCCGTCAAAGCACATTTATACTATGATATGAATAAAAGTGACTAATTTCTCAACGTTCACAACGTACTACAATGTATAGAAACGTAAAATTGGAACAGAAAACACCTTTTGTCTCGACTGCAAAAGGGGATATTCTTTAAATATATATTCTAAGGGGAAAGTAAAGAACGTTCGATGGTTTTGACAATAATAGAGTATTTCACTTATCACTGAAGTTAGGGAGGTGAAACTTGGTACATAAACTCCTGAATAGAAACAAATTAATACATATTTAAGCTTTTTCGAAAATCCTGTACAATATCTATAATATCCAATGTTCAGAAAATCCCTTACGTAAGAATTTGTTTAAGGTGAAATTATGTTTACAAACTCTTAATTTTACACTGTTAAAGATACTTTCTTAAATCTGAAAAAAAAAAAAAGTTTCTTATCTGTGTACCGAGAAATCTTTTCTTATAAACAAGAGTTTGAAACTCTCATTAATGAGAAATGAAGAAAAATAGATGAGGTTGTATAAATGGAATGAGATAATATACTATTACTTTCCTTATGAATGGAAATTGCCAAATCTCATTTCTAAGAAAAAAAATATCTCGGTGCACAGATAAGAAGCGGTTTCTCAAATTTAAGAAATTACTTTTAACAGTGTAAAGAAGAGAACACATATTTCAGCATTTTCGAAAACTCATCTCCTAAGGGCAATTTCTATAATATTCAAATTTATGTTTCTTTATTCAGAAAATGCCCAATGTGAGGACTCGCTTAAGTTGGGGACGTGAAATTCAGCGTATTGAACCTTGAATTAAAATAAAGAAATACGTGGTTTTATTATCTTAAAAGAGAAAAGGGACAATTTTTATATTAGAACTTCCATTTCTTTGCATTGACTTTTTAAAAATAAGGGAATAAGTGTTTCACGTTTCCGACAATTTCGCAACTAAAGAGAAATTTTTCAACTTTCCAAAATTCCGGTTTTGTATTCATCAAACTTTATTCTTTAGTATAATTTATTTTGAGTTATTCTACAATGCTAAAGTTTTATATTAGCACGTTGATACTTGTTGTTACGAGTGAAGTGGATATTTCGAGTTTGAATGTTGAACAATTAATACAAGTCAGTTTTTATTTGTTTGAACCAGTAATACTCCATTTGAAATATAAACATTGTTATATCTTTTCTTGCATTAAACGGTTAAAAGTGGAAAAGAATATATTGCATGAATCATCACTTTCCGACAATACATTCTGCCTACCAATTTTGAACTTTCTCTACGTTAATATATGCAACATAAATATGTTTTCCTTTAGATAGCTATTTTTGCAGTAAATTTCCGTGGAAATCCAATACAAATACTGAATTGTCTTTAATATTGCCTAATATATTTTATAAACAATAAAAATGTTCAATTTATTTTGGCCCTTTAGTTTAATTATCATGATACATTGCATTTTATTTTAAATATTATGGCTACATCCTGTCCTAATCCAAATCCTTAATTATATATAAAACTATATGAACTAACATAAAATAAATGAGTACATCCGGTTGACGTGGAAAGTTGAAATTTGACATGATTGTAGCTTTCCGGGACTAACCTTCAGGAAAATTGCCAAAAGCGACTTAAAAAAAAAAAAAAAAAAAAATTAGGGGGTCAAAAGAGAGGATGAAGAAATTCCCCATGTTATTTAAATGGACCTTTTTTATACCTATAATCTCATATTTTAGCTACTTGGCATTGGAATAAAAACTTAATATTTTTAGATTTTGAGAGGTTTAAAG
This sequence comes from Thermobia domestica, assembly GCF_964235325.1. NCBI lineage: Eukaryota > Metazoa > Arthropoda > Insecta > Zygentoma > Lepismatidae > Thermobia > Thermobia domestica. The sequence goes on along the minus strand of NC_137456.1, from coordinate 205,570,346 downwards.
GGGAGATGAAGAAATCCCCATGTTATTTAAATGGACGTTTTCTTGGGATACAAAATTTTATCTTTTTGATAGTTGAAATACGAAAAGAAATTTAAAAATTGGTAGAATTGGGGGTTTAAGAGGTACGACGCGGTAGGCCGAGTAAATGCGGGGGTTAAGGGGAAAAGCCCCCAGCTAGCCCAACTTCAGGAAATGTTAAGAGCAAATGCACGAATTTCACTCTTGATGCAAAAGCTTATACATAAAAGATGCGAGGCCGTAGGCCGAGCAAATACGGAGGTCTGGAGGCGGAGCCCGCACCTAGCCATAGGCTAGTCTATTATTAGTAAAGTTGTCAGTCAGTTTTATTGATTTTAAACCAAAGTGTCAGTTAGATTGTTGTTAAAGTTGTCAATTCAAGCTCTTTTGTAAGCTGTATCAAAATTAGGATAACTACTTTTACACCTGCTGCTACTACGTACAATAATAATAACACAGCCACAAGTACACACACACAAAATAAAAGTTCCGTGCATCTTATCCCAGGGTGTCTTGGATGTATTTCGTTACACAGAATCCAAATTTGGAAACCTCTGGACAATCTATCGTGTCAAGTTTTTGTTATGTATGATAAACTTTAGCGATTATGGATAGGGAGGATACACGTAACACAGTTATACAAAAAAAAAAAAAAAAAGTTCTGTTCAGCAGATCATAGGATACAGATTGAATGTATTTTGTTACAGAGAATCTAAATTTAGAAACCCTAGGACGATTGACCGTGTCAGTTTTGTTTTATAAGCGAGAAAGGTGTGATTCAAAATCACTCAAATTTTTCGCTCATAAAATAATGACATTGTCAATCGTCCTGTGATTTCGAAAGTTGGATTCTGTGTTAAAAATATATCGAATCCATACCCTGGGGTCTGTTGAACAGAACATTTTTTTTTTTTGTATGGATGTCTTACGTGTATCCTCTCTATCCAAAATCGCTCAAGTTTATCGCCCATAACAAAAAAATGAAACTGTCGATTGTTCTGGGATTTCGAAATTTGAATTCGGTATAACGAAATACATCGAATCCATTCCCTGGGATTCGGTGCACAGAACTTTTATTTTTTGTGGGGCTGTGTAATCTTTATTACTTAGAGCAAAAACACAGCACTTTGTATGCTAGCACAAAACATATACAACGTTATGAAAAGAAAAGACGGAGAGAACTATTACACGAATTAATAAAAAATGAAAATCAAATAAGTAAAATAAATTTCTTGTTGTGATGTTTAAAACACTTAGATGTTAACTGGAAACTAGAACACTTTCCCATTGTTGATTAGAAACGAGAACACAAACAGAGATCAAAATTAAAGTAGTCATATTAGAACTACATTTCGTAGAATAATACTAGATTCGTCACACTAAGAAGTTCAGTCAAATTTAGTATAATTATACCAACTTGTTTCATATAATTGCCCTAAAATTTATCTATGAAAAGAGTTAGTCAACCTTCTTAAAATTTCACATTTTCATTGTACAGGAACGACAGTACCACTTCTAATACTATGATTTGGTGGTTTGAAGCCAATGTTACGTAAAGAATATTCACTGCACTGTATATTATCCAGTATTTCTTCTATAAAAACTTTATCAGAAGCTTTTCTTCTGTTAGTTATACTCTCTAATCCACAGTATTTGTTTCAATGTTCATACTATGTATTAGAATAATAATTTATTTTAATTTAACACAATCATGTAAATAAAACACTTTTACACGAGTTCAATTCTATTTACTGAAGTTATAGAAGTGCTATTGTTTATAATAATAATAATAATAATAATAATAATAATAATAATAATAATAATAATAATAATAATAATAATAATAATAATAATAATAATAATATTTTAATATACTACTACTAATAAAAATAATAATCACAAAGGTCCTGCTTTATTTTATTTACCAACTGAAAGTATTGAATTATGTAACGTCGAACTATTTTTATAACCACAAGATGACGATGCTCTATCTTAAACTACCCATTTTGTTCGTTTTAAGCCAAACGTTAAAATATCACTGAAAATTGTCAAAAACTACATTTTATTGATTTAACTGTTGTTCTTTGTATGCCATATAAAAATAACTACTACTGGTTAGCTCTTTTACTTTGTAATAACTAGAGATGACGGTTTGAATAGCCTAAACTTTCTCGCTTTTATACCAAAGTGCCGTTTAGAATAGTAGAAAAATATTATTATCGTATTAATTATACGACAGACGATAATTACAGCAACATGCAACATTACTAAAGGAGAATTGGTAAACTCTCCCTCACTATGAACTGATTTTGAGCGAGATTAAGAAATACCTATATTATATCAGAAGAAAATTTTTACGGAATTTATCGTGCAATATATTTAAAATAGAGAGGATGGGAATACAATCACTCCTGATTCTCGGATGATTTTAAACTAAGCAGGGGAATGATAGGAAAGGATTTTTCTTAAAAAACTTTCCATCAAAATTGAATATGTGTTTCTACAAAACTTAACGTGGAACATATTTTTTGAATCGTGGATGGGTAATTCATCTACCACTAACGGGTAAATTCACTGCTTATTCTAGATTGGTTTTACACGCAAGGCTTGGGATTTGAAAAAAAAAAAAAAAAAACCTCTCGAAGAACATTAAAATCGAATATTTTTTATCGAAGCTAATGAGGATTTTTTGGGAAAAAATCAAAAGATTGAGGTAAAATTATCTCTTAATTTTGAATTATTTTTACACCACCCAACGTTGGAGTTGCGGTGACAGTGCTAGACTGTTCACATCTGATGCGGAGGGTCCCTGGTTTGATCCCAGAACGCGCGAAGTGAACTTTGTGGTGAGCAAATACCATGTACGTTGATATTCTTGAGTTCTTCCGTTTCCTCCAACTTTCTTCATTTCATCATTTTATTCATTCTCATCATTAACGTCTCATTTAGTCTACGTGGCATAACCGTGGAACGTAGAACTGAAAGATTTCGTTTTATTTTTATACCATGCAATATTAATGATTGGGATGTTTCGAAGAAAATATACGTCGTATTTTGGCTAAAGTTATACAGAACAATCATTTTCTTATTATATTATTTAAATAAAGAAACTGGAAATTCGGAAAATCTTTTCCTCCTTCACCCGCTTATCCTCGATGACTTTCAACAGCAAGCAATGGAGGTCCGTGTGAAGTATATACTATATTATATCAAATTCGAAAATTTTTTACGTAAGTGAAACGGAAAGGACAATATTCTTATCATATTGTGTACTTATCTAAATTTGCAGCACAGGATGGACTTAATTCCCTTCTGAGTCGACTGGTAGAAGCTCGCTTATGTCCCCTTCAATAAATGTACACTATGTGATCGGGACACCCCCAAAACATACTTTTTTCATATTAGGTGCATTGTACTGCCGCCTACTACCAGTTACTCATTATCAGCGACCTCAGTAGTCATTAGACATCGTGAGAAAGCAGAATGGGGCGCTCCACGGAACTCACGGACTTCGAATGTGGTCAGGTGATTGGGTGTCACTTGAGTCAGAAGTCTGTACGCGAGATTTCCACACTCCTTAACATCCCTAGATCCACTGTGTCTGATGTGATAGTGTAGTGGAAACGTGAAGGGACACGTACAGCACAAAAGCGTATAGGCTGACCTCGTCTGTTGACTGACAGAGACCGCCCACAATTGAATAGGGTCGTAAAGTGTAATAGGCAGACATCTATCCAGACCATCACACAGGAATTCCAAACTGCATCAGGATCCACTCCAAGTACTATGACAGTTAGGCGTGAGGTGAGAAAACTTGGATTTCATGGTCGAGCGGCTGCTCATAAGCCACACATCACACAGGTAAATGCCAAACGACGCCTCGCTTGGTGTAAGGAGCGTAAACATTGGACGATTGAACAGTGGAAAAACGTTGTGTGGAGTGACGAATCACGGTACACAATGTGGCGATTCAATGGCAGGTTGTGGGTATGGCGAATGCCCGGTGAACGTCATCTGTCAGCGTGTGTAGTGTCAACAGTAAAATTCGGAGGTGGTGGTGTTATGGTGTGGTCGTGTTTTTCTTGGAGGTGGCTTGCACCCCTTGTTGTTTTACGTGGTACTCTCACAGCGCAGGCCTACATTGATGTTTTAAACACCTTCTTGCTTCCTACTGTTGAAGAGCAATTCGGGGATGGCGATTGCATCTTTCAACACGATCGAGTACTTGTTCATACTGCACGGCATGTGGCGGAGTGGTTACACGCCCATAACATCCCTGACTTGCACAGAGTCCTGACTTGAATCCTATAAAACACTTTTGGGATGTTTTGGAACGCCGACTTCTTGCCAGGCCTCACCGATCTACATCGATACATCTCCTCAGTTCAGCACTCCGTGAAGAATAGGCTGCCATTCCCCAAGAAACCTTCCAGCACCTGATTGAAAGTATGCCTGCGAGAGTGAAAGCTGTCATCAAGGCTAAGGATGGGCCAAGACTATATTGAATTCCAGCAGTACCGATGGAGGACGCCACGAACTTGTAAGTCATTTTCAGCCAGGTGTCCGTATACTTTTGATCATATAGTGTATTTCCTTGATTAATCTTGAGGCTAAGGCGACTTCAGTTTATTTATTTTTCCTTAACGTTGATTTTGCAAATTTTATCAATGTTGATGTCAATAAAAAATACGAGGAATAGACTATTTTTACTTCTTAGAATAGGAATTATTACTAGTTAGCTATAGGCTGGGCTTGAAAGATCTTGCTTGCAAATACTCGCCAGTCAAAAAGTCTACTAGCCAGACTATTTTGCAGTCACAGTGCTTATACATATAAAAATCAGTTTGCGACACAGTAAACATATCACAGTATTCTGTTTATTGGCATGTCTCTTACAAATAAAAAAAGGATCGAATGAAAAAAAAAATGATCACGATAGTGATGCACTGCAATATTACATTCTTTTTATTTGTTGCGTGAAATGAAACACATTTTTGATTAATCGGATTTTACTCGCCAAATTTTTGCATTATTCGCAAAGGTACTCACCTCTGGCAAGCAGGCGAGTGGGTTTTTCAAGCCCTGGCTATAGGTGAAAAGGTGTTATGTCTTTTGCTTTTGAGCACCTAATTGCTTCTAGTTTCTTGTATAGATAGAAATTTATCTTCCTTTTAAAATTATACATTTTTTGTAATGGGTTAAAAATCCAATGATTGTTTCTTAAAATCTATTCAGAAATTGAACAAAGCACGATAAAATGAAATACACTATAAACAGTATGTTTCTCAGACTAAATGAATTGCAATGTTTTTTGTTTTCGTTTAAGATATGAAGTTTAGAATGTTGTTTTCCTTTATATGTTTGAATTGTTAACAATGGGATTATATGCGAGAATTTTCATTTTTTAAATGTAGTAACAGAGTAATTTGTACCAAAATCGTTAGTTTAACCCGGAACCATAGTACCTTATCCACTAAACTTCGATAAAGTCCTCTCAAGAGTATTAGAATTTACATTAAAACACACGAATTAACGTTATTGTGTTTAATTTATAGATGAAGTATTTTAAAATTTTTAAATGCAAGCAGCTATGGGAGCAAATAGTCATAAAACTGAAAATATAGCCACTGTAGCTCTTATTATGTCCAACAAGAAAAACGCCATTATTTATTTGATATATTTCGACAAACACCATGAGAGCAATGAATGAAAGTGTAATTAAACGAAGAGCATAGGAAGGAGGCAAAGTGCCCAGTGGAGTTCCACAATACTTGCATGACCTGCTGCAGATAATCTTTTGTCACGGACGCTAAGGTGAAGGATATGGAGAACTGCTATTTCTGAACGTCACAAACTCGAAGCAACCCAGAATTTTCCCTCTGCTAATGCACACTCGTCATAAAACCATCCTCTGGAAAGATAAGCATGGCTTCAACTTCTATCACGGCACACATATATAGAGGAAGCCAGAGCCAAGAGCTGGCAAACTTCAGAGCCACGCAAATTGATAAGAGAGGCGCCGAACAGGGGGATTGATACGTGCTCTTATTGTGTGTGTGTTTTAAATTATACTTGAAGTAACGTGGAAAATCTATTTTGAAACCATTCTTTTAATGCTTTAGAACAACTTTTCTTTCCAAGTATTTCTCTACTAGAAAAACACGAACATAACATAGTTTCGATACAGTTGAGTAACACTTTTTTTTTTTTTTTTTTAATGAAGAGAAATTTAAACGTTGCTCCAGTTATATAACTGACGGTTCTGCGAATCCACAAAGAATATATATATATATATATATATATATATATATATATATATATATATATATATATATAAAACTTCTTGTGCAAATATGGATTATCTTTTAAATATTTTAAAACGTAATTCATTCGGAAATGTAGTAGCTAGCGCGTGGATCTTAGGCCCACATGGTCCCTGGTTCGATTCCTGTTGGGAGAGAGTTAAAATTTGAACGCATTACAGTGGTTCATTTCCACTTTAAACTGTAGGTCTACGTCTTATGTAGACTTGGTACTGAAAAGGGCCGCTAAACTTCAACAAACAAGCTAATGTAATTCATTATTTATCATAAAGTTGCCAGAATTTAAAAAAAAATCCGGGGACTCGATAGGAAGTTGGCCTTTATATATTAAGATAATATATAAAACAATTTGTAAATTTGGGGACTTTTCTGGAAATGGGACGTCTGGTGACCTTAATCTATCAAATCTAGAGCTTAGAATTACATTATGAAAATGCTATAATCTTACACACAGAGGGCTGCATTGGCTCAATGGTAGAGCGTTTACCTTTGGTCGTGGGGCCCCTGGTTCGATTCCACTTCACCCCAAGTGGACTTTGTGGTGGACAGAACCGTGTGTGTGGGTTTTCTCGGGATTTTCCCGTTTCGTGTCATTTTTATTCATTCCACCATTGTATTCATTTCTCAAAAGCACTGTCTCCTTTGGCCTAGCAGCATAATCGTGGGACATAAAACTGAAAGATTTCATTTCTTTTAATCTTACACAAAAACAAAAACATTTCACATTCAGTTTTAATTTCTTTCGTGAAGAAGCTATATTTATATATTTCACAAAGGAATAGTGCTTCAATACTAGAATTCAGTATAGTTTGTGTATGATAAAATGGGTAACTTAAATATGTTTGCAATGTGGTTCTGGATTCGGTTCTAGATATTTCACATAGTTGAATTGGTCTAGCCAGAAGAATAGTGCTGGCATTAGGGCGTTAGGCCGATGTGCTGGCAATGTGTGACAATGTGCTGAGTTAAACGCTGGCCAGAGTTATTTTGCGGTCATAGCACCAGGGAGTTAAGTTAGAGGAATTAATAATTAGTTCTATAAGAATACATATTCACTGAGAAACAAAATGCCAAGTCTATAAATGGATGTTTTTACCTTCTGTATCTAGTTTTACCATAAATACTTTTCTAAAGTTTTAAGTACATTGACACAAAATGGTTAGAGATATTGTAATATCGTAATAACATGAGTTACATGGGTGCATTGTGAAACAAAAGCACAAATACAGTACATGATTCAAATTGTCCACCAGCAGCATACACACGTGGAACCCTTGGAATCCTTAAGTCTTTGTGGCCACTCATTACCTAACACATCAACTGGAAAATCTGCAGCTGTCTTCCAAAGATACCGCTTTAAACTTGAAATATTGGGATGTCTCTTCTTGCAAGCCATCTCTTGAAGCTTGGATCACAATTTTTAGTCCAAAGGGTTTAGACCTGGATTTGCATAAGGCCCATCTGAAGTGGACATGAAGTCCGGAACATTTGCCTCCAGCAACTGCTGGGTTGTCTGTGCCTTGTGTGATGGACTGACAATAAGTCCTGCTGGAAGATCCAGTTCTGTCCATGGAAGAGGGTATTGGTGAGATTCTGGACTAGTTTCTGAAGCACTATCTCCTGGTACACTTTGGCTGACATTTTGACCCACTTTTCAAAGAAATAGAGTCCGTTGTGTCTTCGTAACTCACTCCCCACCACACTAAGACTGAGGCAGGATGCTGAACCCTTTTGGATCCTTGAAGCTTATTCACCAGCTTTTTTATAGCATGTGGTATACATATTAGGGTGGATCGAAAAAATCAAAAGTTGTTGAATTAAATAGCACTAGGTGTCAAAAGTTGTGTATTGACTAGTATATCATTCGTGATTTTTTTCATAATTGTTGTACTTCATCTTCATTCCCCGCAATTTCGCAATTTTCATGAAAATTTGAATTTTTTGAAAATATTGAATTTTTTTAAAGCTGCCCAATGAAATCGAACTAGGTGTCAAAAGTTGGATAATGACTGGATTGACTACATCATTCATGATTTTTAAAATAATTTGCATCTTTATTCCCCGAAAGGGCCTGAAATTTTGCAGTTTTTATGGTAAGTTTTGAAATACCACTTAACATATGAAAAAAGTTTTAAAATATGCTAAATCACTTCACACTTGCTTAAGAAAGAGTTGTGTTCGCTACCATAACACCTATTGTTTTGAAATATTTTTTGTGCTTTATTTTATTAACTTCAAAGACCTTAGAATTTTGGAATTTATACAGGAAATCTCAAAATACATTGAAGACGCTGATAATTTTCAAGAATTGTTAAATAATAACCTATTAAATTTCAAGCCTTGTGTGTGATTAGCATAATTTCGATGATTTTTAAAAATATTTTCCCTTCATCTTCGTTACTTCCAACAAGTTTTAAAATGCAGTTTCACAGTAATACTAAAAATACATTGAGCATAATATCAAGATACTTTATGTGAATTTAATAATTTTGCATTGAAATTATTTTTGATATGCATCTCTTTGCTGGTTCCCAGAAACAACCAGAACTCAGCATGAGGAGGTGGCTCATATAGAGTTCCGCCCATCCTCCCATCCCATCCACCCTACCTTTGAAAATTCTCTCTTTAACTCGTTGCTTTGTATTCATATTTTGTTTCGAATGTGGACGTAATTGACATATACAAAAATCTTGCTCTGATAAATCCATGTCGAGCTAAGACACCACACACTTCAGACGAAGCTTCGGTGACAGTTTTAATGCACCTCTTGACTGCTTGGTTTTGACATGGCAAGTGGAAAACAGACGGAAGGACAGATGAACCTTCTGTTACACATTTCTGTAGATCCTCCTCCGACAAATGTCTCGTCAGGGGTGGCTCGGTTACTTCACGTTCCTGCTAGTTGATTAGGTCAATGTAAGCCTGAACCCTAAAATGGATTGCTGGAGTGGATCCTGAACTTGCGTACAGGAGGTATTTGGTTTGAGCTTTTGATCTTATGTCAAGGATTCTACCCATAACTAGTTCTCGAATATACTTTCGATCATCGGCGAGCATAGATACCAGTAAATTCTCCGGATACGAGAAGAAACAATTGGCTGAATTGTTCTATCTGCAATGAGCTTCAGTTCATTACTAAGTACCGTAAAAAGGCAACAGTACGATTAAGTTCACAGGAGCATCCTTGATAGTAGGGTTACATTTAATGTAAAAGCACATCGGAGCATACACTTTCATGATGAATGTAACGAGCTCTTTCAGGTTCGAAGATGAGTCAGTAGTTCTTATGTACACTCTAAGCACTACGTTAGTGGTAGTGATCCATCTTGTATGGGATAATTTTCCAGGATTTCTTGATGCAAGATGATGAACACTCACCAGCAGAGATTACTTTGCAAATATCCCACATATATTTTTGATCTGTGCTACGGTTTGACGTCTTTTTCTTCCATGGCCGGGAAAGTTTCTTCATTCGAGAAGCTTGAAAATTAACGAGTGGTAAATCCTAACAATTGGTTAAACTTTTTCCTATAGTTCCTGAGACCTTTTGAGAACCCACTGTTGCGCCATCTGAATGCTGTAGAATATGCCTTAGAAAGTACCATAAAAACTGCAAAATTTCAGGCCCTTGCGGGGAATAAAGATGCAAATTATTTTAAAAATCATGAATGTTGTAGTCAACCTACTTATTATACAACTTTTGTCACCTAGTTCGATTTCATTGGGCAACTTTTAAAAAATATCAATATTTTCAAAATATTTTTTTATGAACATCGCAAAATTTTGAGGTCTTTGCGGGGAATGAAGATGAAGTACAAAAATTAGGAAAAAAATCATGAATGTTGTACTAATCAATACACAACTTTAGACAGCTAGTGCTATTTAATTGGACAAATTTTGATTTTTTCGATTCACCCTAACACATACTCATTTTGGGCATTGAAAGTCTCATCAACATTGAAAATTTTTTCACCAGTGAAGGGAAATTAGACGGTGCCCATTTGCTGCGTAAGGCTTAAGTAAGGGCTTTGGCTTTATGAGCTTCTGACGGTTCAGTTTATTTGTCATTGTCCTTTGCGTTGTCTGTAAGCATGGAGTCCCAGGCCACTGCTTAACCTGCGAGACACTTTCGAAATCTTTAGCTCGAGCCATAAGTGACTATTTCCTAACCATAACTCGAACCATAACTGACTGCTGCTTTCACAAGTTACTGTGTTCGTACTGTGCGTGATCTTCCTTCCCGAGGGCAATCTTTCACAGTTTCGGTTTCAATAAAGTGCTGGATAGTGTGGTAAACGATTTTTTAAACTAATTTGCAGCTTCTGGAGGGTTTTGAAAATCTCCCCTGGTGATTTATCTACCTTGTGCAACGCTCTCACGGTCCACGATTTTCATACTTGCCCCATTGCATATTGAACACTTACAATTGACACCTTTACACTTCTTCAGCTCATCCAGCAATGACTCACGCTTCATGATACCGCTCTTGACGTCGCTCGCTTGTATAGGCGGAAATACAGCCACCCTCAAAAGTTCGGACAGCATTTTAATTATTGCAATTATTTTTTATTTAGATAAAGTTATTTAAAGAGTAAATCCGTGATCTTTTAAAAAATGGCTTCATTAATTCATTAAGGCCCCATGGTTGAAAGGAAGGTGCATACATTTAATAATTGCTACTTTGTGTACTTTATTGTTTTTGTTATAGCTAGTTTGACATTTAATAAATAGCATGTATATGTATCTGGTGGCATTGTAGAGTGTGACAATATAACCATCACCAGGTTATAGAAATATCTTTGGTGGACGCTCTGTATATTTCGTAAAGACAGTAATTATTTTTTCGATTTATACTTTATTCTGCGACACAAATAAGTTCTTTCTTCGGTGGGAATTGCTTCTTTCCCACGCAATTGAACAAAGAAGTCTTTATCGTCTATTCATATACATATTTAAAACGTTGCTTTGTGGTGAGAACATTTCAGTGAGCGACGAAGCTTTTCAGTGTTTTTCCCTGACATATTAATATGCAAAAACTATGTTCTATGGTCATTTGGAACTGAATTAAGTATATTCTCCAATCATTTATGGAAATACTGCGAATCGTAGCACACCAGGTGCAGGAGCGACCAAGGAGACGCCAGCCACACCGGATAAGTAGCTCGTTATCTGAATGTTCCCACAGTCAAGTTATCGCCATGTCTTGTGCGTCTTGGCCAGTGGACTGAAATTAACGTCAACTCTTTTTTATATTCTATTTACATTTCCATACAGGCGATTTAACCTGAGTGCTTTTGAAAATTAACTGCCAACATTAATTCTTCGATCAATGCAGCTCGTATCTCGAACCCCTGAGTTCGAGGAGTGTTACTCCATGTTTTGAGGCAGCAACCACGTACGTCGCGTCGAGCATTAGGTATAATGTTGTGCTAAGGGGTATACGTTATTAGTCACCAGTCAATGACTTAATCGTGGCTAGCCCCAATCAGTAAGTCCCAGGTTCACACACCTTATGCGTATAAGTTATAACGCACCCTCCAACATTATCATTCCATTTTGGTGATCATCTTCCTATTTTTACTGAGGATTAACGTCAACATTTGAGGATTGTTTGGAGCAGCAACTATATTACTTCGTGGGATTATCCCGGCGACTTTTCCCCAGTGCTAATCCCACAAGTGCATTAGTGGTGTGAGAAAAGTATATCTAGTGGAATTATTATCTTAATCTTCAATCCTAATATATAAAGTGACAAAGGGCTAACGCATACTGAGAAAGTAAAGTGCGATTTTATTAAAGTAAATAATTATACATATGTAGTGTTGAGTCTTGTGATTGTTTTTCTAATCCGTTATTTTCTTTATATTAGTTTAATAAATAAGCATAGTGTCGTTTAATCCAGTGTGTTTTTGTTGTGTGTATGAATAGTGTTTGTGTGCGTTGTGGTCTGAGTGACCGTCTGATCGTCCGTAAGGTTTTCGAGAAGAGACATCCGAACCTCTCGGTGCCTAACACCTATCTCATTATTGAGACCAGCAGGCAATTTAAATATAATTTTGTAATCCCTTTTAGGAGATGTCCTTCAACGCCTTACCCAGGTAAGTCCAGGTATCCAAAACATACACATTGGCAAAACTACGGAGGACAGACCCCGGAAAATAGTTATATAAATAAGTGATACCCGAACAGCGACCCGATAGCAGGCGATTATAGAGAACGCCGCCCGAACAGAGACAACGAATCGATTACGAGAAAATGGACGCCCGAACAACGACTGGTCTCTAGGCGATTACAAGAACAATGTACCCCTATCAATATTTGCATGGTACAAAATTTCAGCGATTTTTATTTTAGATTAGAGTCTATAAGTTAGTTGAAGTTAAAAGTTTCAAAACAAATGGTTCACCCTGTATATAGACTATAGTTTTTTAGACTTGTAACAGCACTTATTTAGACTGCTTTAGACTTGTAAACAAAGTTAATTTACCTAAAATGATCGATTGAAGAATTACACTTTCTAAAAATAACATTTCTTTTTTTTGTTGACTAGACGTTTTGACGAATTTGACGTTCCTTTTCACTACCTAAGATCTATCAGTGCATCTTCAGATTAGCATAGAATTCGTGGGGTTGTTTCTTAAATTCAATTATTATCTTCCGCACTATAGACAAGAATGCTTATCCTTAAGGCTCATAGGAGTTTCTATGTATATATAATGGCAATAGAACATACTATGGTGATTTGTAGAATAATTTTAAATTGTTTTATATTACTATTATTATTATATCACTGGTTCCTAATCTTTTTTTTGACTAACGACACACTTTATTGAACGCCCGCGACACACTTGTCTGATTATTTTATTAATAATAACATAAATCATATACGTACTACCATATAGGCCTACACCTATAAAGTAGTGACTCTATGTAGTACAGAGCATGAGTATTGTTGCTGTTACTGGAGGCATTGAGCCTGGAATTACACATAGGGAAAGGAAGAGTGTTAGCAACTTGGAATGAATCAGCACGTATCATGTGATATGTGTTGTAGCTGACAAAAGCTAATAGCGCATTTCATATACTTGTATATATATATATATATATATATATATATATATATATATATATATATATATATATATATATATATATATATATATATATATTTGACAAGGTTCCTACTGATCTGTAGAAATCTATTTCCCTGACTTTCCCTGACCTTTGGCAGGAATTTCCACGACTTTCATGACAGATGTCGGATAACGTTGACATACAGTAACGTCCCATACTGTGATCATTAATATCTACCCACAAACGTCTGACAATCAATTACTCTGAAGATATGATATTTCTTATAATCAGTGGTGCTATTCTAATTTTTTAACAACCGTCTCTCTCTCTCTCTCTCTCTCTCTCTCTCTCTCTCCCTCCCTCTCTCTCTCTCTCTCTCTCTCTCTCTCTCTATATATATATATATATATATATATATATATATATATATATATATATATATATATATATATATATATATATATATATTACCGTTCTGAAGTCCGCGATTAATCTTCTGGTATGTACAGAGCAAAGCAAGGTTCTCTAAATAGGTCAATTGTTTTTGGCTGTAAAAATTTTGTATCCAACAAACTTTCCCTTCCAGCTTCGTGTGTGTGTCTTTATAACTGGGTATAACAAACGATTCTGCGAACTCGATATATTTTAACAACCGGTACGAACCGGCTGAATAGCACCACTGCTTATAATTCATTTAACTGATAATGGTTGGCTAAACTGAAATATCTATATGACCAGATATTTCAGCACCTGGTCATATAGATATTTACAATACATGAAAGATCTATTTGACCAGAAGAACCGCCCCAAATATATTGCGTTTGAAGCAGAGGAAGAGGTGGATGATGATGAAAAAGGACCCAGTATATTGAAAAGAGAAGTAGTACAAGCCATCAAGAACATGCGAAGGAGGAAGGCCACTGGAGACGACGACATACGAACAGATTTGCTCAAGGAATTAGGAGATAATGCATTGAAAGTACTGACTTCTTTTATTAACAACATTTACCTGAATGGAGAATGGTCAAAGGATTTTCTTTATGTTACAATGATTGCATTACCCAAGAGAAAGGAAGCAAAGAAGTGCAGCGATCATAGAAACATTAGCCTTATTTCCAACACTGGAAAGATAATTGCGCGCATACTGAACAGACGACTGGAAAGTAAGATAGAAAAGATGTTGGAGGAAGATCTGTTCGGATTCTGGAAAGGAAACGGCACCAGAGATACCATTGGGTTGATGAGAATTATTTCAGAACGAGTTCTGGACATAAAGGAAGAGTTGTGTTTGTGTTTCATAGACTGGCAAAAGGCTTTCGACAGGGTCAATGGGACGAAACTTTTGCAAATACTTAAATAAATAGGGGTCAACTGGAGAGACCGCCGGCTCATTCGCAACCTGTACATGGGACAACGAGTCAAGATGTGCTTGAATGAAGGAAAAACCAGAGGAAAGAGGAAGCTGAAAATCGAGAAACGTGGAAGGATCATTTCCAGGCCCAAACTGAAAATTAAGAAGAAAAAAAGTTCCAGGACCTGCCAATATTTCTCAGCAGAAAAGAGAGAAACATCTTGTTCTCTTTCCTTTTCTTTCTCTATTATTATTTCGTATTTTGACTTCTCAAAAGACGAACTTGGTTCTCCATTAAAATTTTTGGTACCGCAATATTTTGATATTTTCGATATATTTTAAAATGTTGCTGAAAGTTGCTCATCTGTCACGTTATATGATTTAAGAAATAAAGTATTATAGAAGAGCGTTATCTTTCAAGAAGCAAGGCAGCATCCAAGTAGAAAAAAATTATTGAAAGAATATAACCATCACCTAAAATCAAACAATAAAAATAATGCAAATGATATTTACAAAAATTACAACATTGATTCCAATAGTATAATGCTCGGAGTCATTATCAAGGGGTCTGTCCTTGATATCTCGCGTGCGCTCTCATGTGTTCATGCAGTCCCTTTTACACAGTAATTGGTCATGTAATGATTGTAAGCACTGAGCATACTCACATAGTAAAGAGTCCCTTAATGCTCGTCGGCTTTAACGGAGACATCCTGTAGGTTCTGGAAGGCGGTAGTCACCAAACGATGCGGATCGAATATTCACAAACTGCACTGTTGATGAACGTCGATCGAATGATGATTTATCGTTCAAAATGCTAGTTTTTATACTGTTACGCAGACTATTTTGGTTTTTAGGAAAGCACTTGTTTACACTTGGTTTTCGTTATAAAGGAAAATATGTTTTCCTTTTTTAAAATAATTACCTTGAAAGTGTTTATATAACATATTTTTGATTATTACTGGAAATTCCATTTACGTGTTGCATCTTTTGTAACAAGGTCATAGGACTTGTTTTTGTTCTTGGATTAGTTTCATATTTTTGTTCTTGGTTCAGTTTTGAAACTACATTCGTGGAGGAAATATCCCAAAGTACATGTGAGTATAAAATTTTTTAACTTTTTCATTGCTTAAGTTCATTGGAACATGATAATTTCGATGTATTTCGATATTTTCATATATTGATCAAGTTTCGATATTTTGTCGATGACGATTTTCAATATTCAAATCCGGATATCGCACAGCCATAGGAAGGGTTTGAATGATTCTTTTTGTCATTTAGGAGATCTCTGAAACTTAAGAGTAGAAGCTTGAAATTTTGTATAAAATTCATTCTTGCATGGAACTAAAATGAGATTATCTTCACCGTATCCTTCTCTCTTCTTCTTCTTCTTCTTCTTCTTCTTCTTCTTCTTATTATTATTATTATTATTATTATTATTATTATTATTATTATTATTATTATTATTATTATTATATAATTACGACGAAAGAGGAACATAGAACAAGGAGTTAACTCAATATTAACTCATTTTTATTTTTGAACTTCAGACAATAGTTTTATCACAAATTAAATATTTTGTTTTACTTATTTATTCCAATAATTAATAAATAATGTAAGAATACCTTGGTCACAGAAAGATCCTTTCCATCCTGGAAGACAAACGCAAACACCTCCTAAGCATTGTCCGTGCCCTGAACAATCAGGAACTTCGCAGTCGTGCTCAGGTATATCACATTCAGAGCCCTTCCATCCTCCTTCGCAGTGGCAAAGACCTCCACCGTATTTACCATGGTTGCTACAAAGAACCGGGCATACACCTAGAAGAAGAAGAAATATAATAAATTACGACATGGTAACAAATTGGTTGATCGTTTAATAAAATGTGTGTTATTAACAGCTGGAATCTGGGATAACACTTATGAGTCATGACGTAATGTGTGTCATTGGCATTTTAGGGGAATGGTCAAGTAAAGATTCGTTCAAATATTTAAACCACTCACAACTTTTTTTAAATTGATATATAATTTGTAGAATAAAAACTCAATGCTATTTCAGTAGGGTGGATCGAACTCGAGGTCATATTCTATGATATATATATATATATATATATATATATATATATATATATATATATATATATATATAAAATAAGTCCTGATTAACTGCTGACTGATCAACGCCTAGAACAGTGGTGAGGAACCTGCGGCCTTCCGAGCCTGTTTAGAAAAAATGCTAAATTATATATCACCAATCTAAACAGGCATATATATATATATATATATATATATATATATATATATATATATATGCATATATATCACCAATCAAGAACACTTTGAGAACTCAGATCACAGATATGCTCTTTGAAGACTGATTGAAGCTCAAATTAGAATCTAGCATCCTTATGCTACCTCGAAGAAAGCAATTCCAGAGAATAGATGAGCTAAATGTAAATGAATAGTAAATTTTCAAACCATATATTTTTAACATGTTATAGTGTTATATATTTTCATGTAAATTATTAATGTAACTAATAACTATAAAATAACTTTTGAATAGAAATTATGTCTATTCAAAACTATCATAAGCGAACCTCTTGGGGAAAATGGTCATTGTCAATGGGGCATTTAAAACAAGAAAAACTTACCCATTTCTGGTCTAGACCAGACTACTTAAGCTAGAAACCTAAAATGTTACCAATACATAGGATTTCTGATGTAAAATATCACTAAGGAAGGGTTTTTGGAAATTCGATGCGGAACGGGGAAATGGGGTTGCAGTAATTGTAATAAAATTTCAATATATCGGAAACTCTAAAGATTATAGGTATAAAATTTGGTATTTAGGCTTTTTACTTAAATCAATAGACTAAAATAGTGACGTCGTCATTTCCTCCTCGTTACCATGGTGATCGCTTTTTTTTTTTTTTGAACAAATACATGAATCGAAAGGAATGCTGTTCTGTTCATAATGACATACTGTTAATTAGACAATTGTAAAATATTTTGAAGAAAAGTAAAGTTAGCAAAAAAGGTACAGATTAAGAATATGGGGCTACTATTTAGAAAATTTACGAGTGAAATTCAGTAATTCATGAAGTAACATCTAAGAAATCTTCTGCAGGGACCACATTTCTACGTAAAATGATAAAATAGAAATTGCATAAGAAACACTACCAATTATACGCAATGAACAAAAGCAATTATATGCAATGTAGAAGCTCTAAGATAGAGACTGACAAGCTGTCGGCACAATGAAACTAGAACAAATATACGATTTGTCTACAAGGAAAAATCACTTGAAAATAATGTTATTTATATTGGCGCATTCAGAATTCTTACACCTACGCTTTAAAATATGAGTGCATAGTTACAGTGGCTACAAAATAAAGAAACAAACCATCAAAACAAAACAAAACAAAAAAAAGGCCTTGTAGCCATATACGTGCTGAGAATTTTTAGTCTGGACCGATTTCTGATCGGTCAAGGTTTAAACACTAATTCTGTAGCCCTACACATGTACAATGCAATGTGTATACTGATGGTGCTAAATAAAGATTTTCCAGAGTTATTTAAGTTTAATATCCGATAATAAACAAGTTAAGTATTTTGACACTTAATGTAACTTCCAAATGTATAGATAAATACACAAAATCTACGATATCAAAGGAAACATTTCACTTTCAACGCTTGTCATATTTTAACATATTATTTACCAAATTGCTTGCTTTTCCTATCTTTTCGTAGTTTCATGCATTGGAAATCTTTTTTACATATACAAGTATTCTTTTTAATCTAATGTTTGCAATCCAGAAGTTAATACGTCACTCTTTTCACTTTGTAATTACGTTCTTAGGCCATGTTGTTTAGAAAATAAAACTGCGAGAATCACGGCAACGAGAAGGATGTGACGTAACACTATTTCAGTCTATTAAACATGTTTCACTATGATTCCCGTATCTCGGAATTTGGTGGATAAACACCGTGTGCGTGGGTTTTCTCGAGATTCTCCCTTTTCATCCCACATGCTTCATTCCAGCATTTCATTCATTTCTCATCATCACCATCTCCTTTAGCCTACCCGGCATAAACATGGGACGTAAAAACTTAAAGATTTCATTTTCATATCTCGAAATTCCTTAGGTTTAGAGACTCCCCGTTAATGTTCCCCATGAGACAAGATTTGGAGCTTTCTCGTCTCAAAACAGTGTCCTGAAAGTGTAGTCTCACCTCCAAAAACATGCCTTTTCCTATTGGTAGAGCTCTGTCTCGTCTCATATCTCCACAAGAAAATTCAGTCTTGTTTCGACTCACGGGAGACACTACTCCCGGGCGAAGAACGATAACTTCTGCTGGTCATTAAATAAGTTTAGAAGTTTGAGACAAAGAAAGTTCTGATTTGAGGGAGAAATGCTTGTAGATACTGTTTTGGAGGGAGGGATGAACCATGCGGGAATGAGAATGCTTGGCTGGAACTCCTTTTTCTATTAGATCAGTTTTGATTTATAAATTTCGATTAGTTTATTTTAAAATGGAAGTGGAAGAGGTGTTGGTGTAGAAACATGGCCTGCTGCACTGAATATTAAAAAGGAATTATAGTGAACTAATTTATGCTTTAGACCTTAACTTATTGTCTATAAATTTTCTCGTTGGTCTTGGCTCTAAAGAATCAAAATTGAAACCGGAAGTTCTTGCAGTCCTCTGCAGCTTTCAATTTTTCTAAAATGATAAGGACGGAACCTACTCATATAATAACGAATTCATATTAAAAGTTTTTCGCTATCTATTACAGTTTTTTTTAAAAAAAATTACAGTTAGTGTTGAAATCTGAAATCGCTGATTTGTACTACTTGCGGTTTGAATGCATGAGGGTAAGATTGAAGATCAATCCTATTTTTGGGACGCTGAATCTATTAAAAAAATCAACATCTTGCTACCGTTATTGCTTTTTGTAGATCGATATTGTACCACAAACCACATGCGATAGTATATTTGTGGTACTTTCCGTTTTAGAAGAGTGATAACTGTGGAGATGAAGTGTATTATTGGGATGCCATTTTTTTTTCAAAAATCTAAAAATAGATGTCTTAAAATAAAATAAATAAATAATATCCACCACCGTTTCCTTTCTATGATAATCAGTTCCGAAACCGGAAATCACAGATTTCAGGTTTGAATAAAGACAAGAAATTAAACACTAATTGAGATCCACATCGAAATTAGCAATCCCCCCCCCCCTCTTATTGTTTCTGCTTTAAGAAAATCAACGTTGAAACGAAAAGATGTGGTGAATTTTTATTACTACTGGTTTAATACATAGATAAGAGTGGCGACTCTTGAGACGCTGAATTCATTTCAAGAAACCTTTCCTCGCTATCTGTTACTATGGTTACTATCTGTTACGTGACAATGAATATAAAATTAAATGTTTAGAATATCTAAAATTTATAGTTCTGTGGTGAGAGAGAAAAGTATAATATATGGTAATATTCAAAATCTAATAAGAAAATGATTTTGATGTTTCCTGCCAGAAAAATTACAAGATATTTGCAAACATTGTTTTCACATTAATTTAAAAAAATAGTTGAAAATAGAAACCATTCTACTTGTTAATTTAGCCTTTGAGTATGAACCATATAAAAGTGTGAAAAACTCGTGTGTGAGAGAGAGTTTAAAAAGAGTAGTACATTTTGCATAATCTCATACGGAATTATTGTTGAATCAACGGTTCTTGTGCTCTTGGGTTACGGCCCTCATTGAAATAAATAAGTTGTCAAATGCTCTTAATTATCGCGCGTTATTTTTCTGCAGTGAAGGGAGCCATTATACATGGATTGGTTATGCATAATAATGACGCCATATATCTGTCTCATGTTTCCCATTGAAACGCCTATCTCAAATTACAAAACGGTACCATTAATTAATTAAAATTACTTGTAGATCTAGAGAATTGATAGGTATAAGTAACCTTCACATGACAGGTTAATCGCCAGATCAGTGGCGCGTTTACTACCTTTCACCTCGTAATTGTGATCTATTTCAGTCCTCTATTTCGGTCTCTTGTTGCTCATAATCAAAGAGATAATTGTGATTCATGATATGCAGTTTTCTAATGAGTCATTTCGCGCCAGGTCACAGAGATAGAACATT
The DNA here is from genome assembly GCF_964235325.1 of Thermobia domestica. Taxonomy (NCBI): domain Eukaryota; kingdom Metazoa; phylum Arthropoda; class Insecta; order Zygentoma; family Lepismatidae; genus Thermobia; species Thermobia domestica. The sequence goes on along the minus strand of NC_137456.1, from coordinate 205,549,431 downwards.
ATCACTCGGATTTCTATGAAACGTGTAAATAAATCTATTATTAGGATCATTATCATGAAAATAATTTTAATATGTTTTTATTCTGTTGTTGATTGAAAAAAACATGCAAAGTAAACTGTAATTTCCTTTGTGAATAAAATTTTAATTGTGAATTCCAGCAAGAAAGCAGTAGTCTTGCATCAACCTAACATATACTGATTTTCTATATATGGTACAAATCACCTCGAAAATTCCCTTTTCTCAATATGTGAGTATATGAACAGCAGGCATGTATCCACTCTAATTTATTAGAAAGACAGAAATGACTACTTAGGGGGGCATGACAAACACATCAAGGAACACCACAAAAGTATTTAATTTTGTTATATTTATAGAATGTGTAACAGAACTGTAGCTCATTTTACTAACGATATTTCGTCCCTCTTGAGACAAAAGGGCGTATCTCATTTTCTTAACTTTTCCAGGAGACAAGTTTAAATCTTGTGTCATTATTTATTGTATCATCATCTTTTAAAATTTAGTTTAATTTACTTCGGTTCAGGTATATGACTTACGAGATCAATTTGATCAGAACAGGGTAGAATAAATTATGATAAAATCTTTAAACTTGTCTCCTGGAAAAGTTTAAAAAATTAGATACACCTCTTTGTCTTGAGGGGGATGATATATATTACACTGACAAGTATTACGATACAAAAATCCAAGACTACGAAAGTTCGTCCTAACAAAAGCTTTTAAAATAATGGTTTTACACTACATTTAAGCTATACTAAGGAAACGTTTCGTGACCTTTCTCGATCACCTTATTCTCACTCTACTAGGTTTCAATTAGGTCAGAAATTATAGTAACAAATAAAAATACTAAGGACAAAGCACTTGTATTTAGGGATGGCCGGATCCGAAGATCCGGATCTGATTGGGTCCGGATCCTTTGGATCCGGTTTCGGATTTCGGATCTGGATCCGGATATCGAATCTGGATCCGAATCTCAATCTCGGATCTGGATCCGGATCTCAATCACGGGTCTGGATCCGGATCTCAGATTTCGGATCTGGATCCGTATCTCGGATCTGGGTCCGGATCTCGGATCTGGACTCGGATCTCGGATCTGGGTTCGAAATTCGGATCTGCATCCGAAATCCGCATCTCAGATCTTGATTCTTATCCAAACCTATATCCCACCCAAATTGTGATAAATTTGAATATCAAAAATTCACCGAAAGTAATTTCTCGAAGTCCTGACAGTGAAGAAGAAAACAGAAAATTAAGACGGACATTGACAAGTCTATTTGTCTCCTTCATTCTACACTAAAGATCAAATGCTTGCCTTACTAAAAAAATCTGATTTGTCGAATCTAGGTCAACCCGGTTGCAGGACCGAGATGAAATACACACATATTTATATTTGAAACCGGAATACAAAACTTGAATATTTAAAATTCCACAATACACCTATTTCTTTGACAATTAAGAAAACAAACTGTTAAGGCAAGTATTGACTTGTTTTTACGTATATTTATCTTGCTTAGTCTGCTCTAAATATCAAATGTATACCTTACAATTAGATTTAATAATTATTTACTAAATCACAATATGAGCACCGAGAATAAACTATGAATTTTGGTGCTCCTTATCTAGATTTGAAATTTCGGATTCATACATAGAATCAGGCTGAAAGATAAATATTTGAGATCTGGACACCAAAACAAGTGCTAGTACCAAGATCGTAGCCGTTTTACCTAGGTAATGCGAGCGGAAGGCGAGCACTAATTCCGCATGTACCGATACTTTGGGGAACACGAGAAACTAAAAACAGATAAATATTCTTTTTCAGGGGCAAGTTGCGCTTTAACCCTTAAAGGATCCTGGCTTTTTGGGCTATTTTTTAGACTTTCAGTCAAGCAGCTACTGTATCGTCACTATTTATCCTAGGATCATGGTTCATACCTCATTCTCTTCAGAATAGAGCTGGCTTTCAAATGGTAGCACTTTCATGCTCATACCATATACCAGAAGCGGGGAAAAAATGTCAAAGTGAAAATTTCGGAGGGAAAATTTTTTTTCTCGAACTTTGGCCCCCCCTGGACCCACCCTGTGTGATCGTAGTCATCTAAAAAAATCTGATAAATAGTATTTGGTATACTGAATGTGTGTGCCAAATTTCAAGTTTCTATCTTGAATAGTAAGGGTGGGAGAATTTTTATCAAAAATTCCCACAATGCCCCAAATTACCATAAAACACTATGATCTCAGGGAAAAAACATCCTGAGACATCCCTAATTACCCTAGGACTATAATCCGCCAATCATTCTCTTCAGAATAGAACTGTCTTTCAGGCGGTACCATTCACATGTCTCCATCATGTATCTAAGGCGGGAAATTCCTGAAAAAAGGGATTTTTGGGGGCAAAATTTCCCTTTTTTCAACTTTTGCCCCTCTGGACTCCCCCTGTTTTTACGCAGAAATCGGGAAAAAACTTCTGGTAAATACTACTCGGTGGACTGAATGTTTGTGCAAAATTTCAATCTTCTACGTGAAAAAATAGGCCCGCCAGAAAAATTTCCCTACCATGCCCCACTTTTACCCTATACAGAAGTATATTTCGATAAAAATTCACTGAGACGGCCCTAATTACCCTAGAATAATAATTCGACATTCGTCCTCTTCAGAATGGAACTGCCTTTCAGACGGTATGACTCACGTGGTCCTATCATGTACGTGAGGCGGGAAAATGACGAAAAACGGGATTTTTGGGGTAAAAAATCCCTTTTTTAACCCTTTGCCCCTCTGGTTCCCCCCTGTTTTAACACTGACATCGGAACAAAAAATCTGGTAAATACTACTCGGTAGACTGAATGTTTGTGCAAAATTTCAATCTTCTATGTAGAAAAATAAGCCCGCCAAAAAATATTGAACATAGGCTTTGAAAATGAGAAAAGAAATTTTTGACTTATTTATTTATTTATTTATTTATTTATTGAACAATTTCCCAGATACAGCATAACTTTGCCATTTTACACAGGGACATGCTAACAAAAGAAAGAAAAAAAACATGACAACAATAACAACAACATAGAAAAAAAAGAGTGTAAAAGTAAAACTATTCCGTCAAAGCTCGTTTAATTGCTCTTTCAAACACTGGATAGCTCGAAAAAATGTCCACATCAGTTGTTACTTGATTATAACTGTTTGGTATTCTATAAAAAAGAGACCTCTGTATAACAGCCAACCTAGGACGGGCAAGATGGAATAGGTGGGTATTCCGAGTGATGCGGGAAGGGACACGTAAGGATAGTTCCTGAAGTAATATTTCCGATCTTAAGGTTCCATTAACTATTTTATGTAGATATTTCAGGTCAGAGATATTTCTGCGTACTTCAGGAGTCTGAATATTAAGATGTCGCAAGAGCTCCTTCTTAGATAATATTCGAAGTGCAGGAACACGAAATCGGACTATAGCAATGAAGAAATTGAGAACAGAATCAAGTCTGGAGAGATGTGTAGGTGCTGCCATGGCCCATATGGGAGAGCAGTATTCGATCTTGGGCGCTATTAAAGTCTTATAAAAAGTTGCTAATGAAGAAACAGTGCGTAGTTCGGTGAATCGATAAAGAAGTCCCAACATGCGCATTGAATTCTTTAGTATTGAGGAGATGTGGTCAGAGAAGGTGAGTTTTGAATCAAAGATGACACCAAGATCGTTATGACTAGCAGAATGTGTGATAGGGGAATCGTTGATATGGTATGTGGAGGGAACAGGAGACTTTTTCAAAGTAATAGTAATACTGTCACATTTCTTACTGTTGAGTTTCAAGTGCCACATTTCACACCAGCCTGTAAGGTAATTTATGTCTTCCTGTAGAGCAATTGTGTCATGGAGACACGATATTTCTCTGCATAACTTACAATCGTCAGCAAAAAGCAGAAGGCCACTAGGTTGAGCTGATAAGTGCGTGTAGAGATCATCCATATACAGGACAAACAGTAGAGGCCCAAGTACACTCCCCTGAGGCACCCCTGAGATCACGGGTTGGGGGTTAGAAGTCGCCCCTGAAAGAACAACTCTCTGTTTACGGTCCTTCAAGTAGCTTGTGATTAGAGAGAGAAAATTGCCATGTACATTAAATCTATTGGAGAGTTTATGAAGAAGATGAATGTGACTGACAGAATCAAAGGCCTTCGAGAGATCAAAGTAGATAACATCTAATTGAGTATTGTTATTCATACATTTGACTGCACAGGAAAGAAGAGTACTTAAGTTTGAGAGACTTGAGCTTTTCGGTAGAAAGCCGTGCTGAGAACTATGGATGTAAGGTGAGGTGAATTTAAGTAGCCTGTCTTTAATTATTTTTTCGCAGATAATTGATATTACAGAAAGAAGAGATATTGGCCTATAGGAGGATACATGATCTTTAAGTCCTGATTTATATATTGGGGTCACGTGAGCCAGTTTCCAACTGGTGGGATAATACCCTTCCTTGAAGCATCTATTGAATAAGATAGATAGAGGAACCGCAATAACTGAAGCAGTTTTGTTGAGAAAGAGAGGACTAATTTTATCAGGTCCAAGTGATCTATGTGGAGATAACGATAGCAAGAGAGCCAGAACTTCGCCCGGGGTGGTAGAGAGAATGGATAAGGTGTCCGAACAGATGGGGTGGAGAGGGGGGAGATGGGTTGTAGAGGAAAGGGAAGTAAATGTTTTGCAGAAGTAGTTATTGAAGAGGTCTGGTCTTTGATCATCACTCGCTTCAGTATTTTCATCTTGAATTGTTGCCGGTATGCCCGGAGATTTTGTTCTAGATTTAATTACAGACCAAAAGACTTTAGGGTTACTAACAGTAAAATCACCAATTGAGTCCATGTATTCAAAATATTTATGTCGCTGTACCTTCTTGGCAAGACTTCTAATTCTAGCAAAGTTTTTATATGTGTAGTCACTCGGATGTGATTTCCATAGAGTCCAGGCAAGCTTTTTGTTTTTAAGAAGGTCACGAAGTTCATTGTCGTACCAGACCGGAAACCTGTTCGATTTTGATGCTTTCACCGGCACAAAGTCCTTTATGGCTGAGTGGACAACGGATGTAAATAAGTCCACAGCGTCGTCAACAGTTCCTACCTCTAACAAACACCAAGGAAACAGTTCAATAGCTCGGCAGATGTCACCCCAGGGGGCTTTCTTCCATAGAAGTTGTGACCTACTTTTGAGGGCCTGGTTTGTAGTAGTGGAGGGGAGGAAATCGAAAGAAACATCCAAGGAATCGTGATCCGAAGGAAAAAGATTTCTGCATGGGACAACACAACGAGGTTCTAAGTTAGAAAGAATGTAGTCAAGATTGCTATTATTGCGGGTATTATGCATATTATGTTGACCTAGACCAAGTCCATGAATAAAATTGTCCATGAAATAACTGTCGTTTCCATCTTTAGCGACTCCATGCTTGCTGTCCTGCCACGTGATGGAAAGGTTGAAATCACCCAATAGGATGACGTCACCGTGTGACAACGCATGTAACAGTGAGTCATGGCAAGCTTCTAAGATGTGCTGGGGGGTGTTCTTGTGCGGCCTATAGAAGCATCCAATAAACACAGAACGACGCTTTGGAATAAATACTTCCACCCATATAAGTTCACAATCCCGTTCGAGATCCAGTCTTCTCTTGCTCTTCCACTTATTATTTACACAAATCATCACTCCACCTCCACGAGTTATGCGGTCTTTACGATAAATGGTGAAATTATTAGAAAAGCTAATTTCACTGTCGTTCACTGATTCATTCAGCCACGATTCGGACACTGCGAAACAATCCAGTTCCCTTATCTCACCGAGGTTCAATGAGCACTCAAGTAATTTGTTTTTAATGCTACGAACATTTTGATAATATATATTGAAAGCATTAGTGTAATGTGAACAGGGTGGGCCAGGGTTTACGTGAATATCACCACAAAGGAGGAGAAAACAAACGAGAATGAGGCACTGTTTTTTTGCTTTTGACTCATACCTTGTCACAAAATCACTGGTAGTTCCTCCGTCACTGTTAGCAGTACCAGAGAGAGCACATGGCGGTCCTCTTGGTATGAAGGCAGCAGCAATAAAATGAAATGATCTTCCACTACACTTCAGTCCATGTTTCATTGGCAATGCTTCATTTGGGAAAGTCACAGCACCGTTACTACATGAAGACAGTAGAGCACGCACATAAACACTACACATAACCACGAGAAAAAGATAAACAATATGACGTCATTCCCTCCTATGTCTGGACGCAAGACGGTCTGAAACCATACGTAATGTCTTCTACAAGGCCTCTGGACTTGGTTAAAAAAAAAAAAAAAAAAAAAAAAAAAAACGGACGAAAAAGCTGAAATAGAAGAGAAATAACGCAATGTACCATGAAAAACGCGTATGGTACAAATTGTACCATAGGATCCCCAAAGGGTTAACATGACTTTTCATGAGTGTTGTGTTCAAATACGAAAACTGTAATGGCGACTTGTTTGAAATCAATGCCCTTTCTTTTCTGGCAATAAAGCTAGGTACTCTCACATTGAATAAAAATTAGCAAAGCACATTTCACTGATTGGAGTGCTGGTTCTTATGGAAGCTTTCACACTGAACCGAAGATTTCCTCATGTGGGTATCGGATTGCCACAATTCACCTTGCTGAAAGACGTGGTTTATCAGGAGGTCGGCCAAGATTCTTTTGGACTTAGCCTGTAGACTGCTTCTGGTCTCAATTATTCCCATATAACAAGACTAACCATATATAAAGTTGGTTCGAAATGATTTAAAATATCACTAATTGACCTTAAGGGGATAATCACGATTTAAATATTCGTAAATCAGAAGAGATGTAAAAATTAAGCGTTAAAATAAATCCGATAATTCCTAATGTAACCTAATGATAGCAATAAAGCTCCTTATGTAACATTTTCAAAGCTAAGATTAACAGTTTTGTTCCTGAAGAGGGTTTATGGCAACATAGAATATTATAAATCCAATTATCATAAGTAGTACCTCTGACAGCCCCGCATTTCACATCACCATCGCCCTTCATCCTGACAAGTGGGCAATTCACTTACCCACAATGACTTTTCAGGCATTCCAGTGACATCAATATCTCAGTTTGGGTTTGGTATCATGCTTCGGTGAACCTTGACTATCACCATCAGAAGCTATTAGAGAATCAGAACTTATTTCTGTATTAGACAATGCGGGTAACTATAGCTTTTCGTCTATAGAAGACAGAGAGCGTACCTTAGGTGCCCGTAATCATAGGTTCAATTCCCGGAGAGGCACTCAACAATTTCGATGTTGACCCAGCATCGTGAGGAGAATTGGGGAGTTATCTTAAGTAAGAGGTAGCGGACTGCAGTCTAGAAAGCCGGCATTAGGGACTTCGGGTGTCGATGCGTTGACTACACATCCCCATATGGAACGTAAGCCCGCTGGTAGGAACCAAAGGACTGTCGTGCCAAGAATTTAGTTTGTTTTAATTATCATAAATGACTTATTTATTATTAAATTTTATCCAATATTTTCTTTTCAACTAGTTTGGGAAACTCAGAGCTAGCTACTTGTTTTCTTTTTAATTCATGTTCATAGTTAGCACAACTAATCACTAAGGAAAAACAATCTTTTCAATAAAATTCGCCTCGCGTCTTTCGTAGCTCTAAGTTTAGTTATTTTTAGTTTTCTATTTTTTTCAAGTTGAAGGGCGGTTTATCATTTTCCCCTCGCTTACCCTATTCTTTTTTCTAGTTTTATCTATGTTTCTTTGCACGCACATTGCGCCTATACGCACGTGCTTAGTGTGTTCGTTTACAAAAGCGGGCCATTTTCCTGCCACTATAGAAAGTAAGAGTGCACTGTATAAGAGAAATATTAATTGACGTATGTAAGTGAATATATCTGTGACGAAGTCATAATTACTCAGTTTTTGCATCGTACACAGTTTCCTCATCCTTATTGATCTCCCCCCCCCCCGCTTCCTGAATTCCAGTTCTAGTATTCTTTCTTAATGGGGGACTGATGTCTCATGTAGGGTTATTAACTATAACATCAGCAATAAAGAAAGTACCAGTAGCGTAGCGTGGTATTCCGGAATGGGGATGCCAAAGTTAGTCACTTGTCTGATATAATACAATACAACGCAATACATGTTCAATGTGTATTCTCCTTAACAAGTGAAAAGATTCACTACGCAGCAAATGTTTCGATGACCCATATTTTATAGCTTTCTTCATGAAATTAGCCAAATCAGAAATACCGTTTGAACACCACTCCGACTCCTTTGCCCCAAACATAATGCAGACGAAACATAACATTTTATTCCCTACAGAAGACCCAGAAAGCCAAGAAAACGTATCATCATACCACGAAGACTGAAATATTCGCGACTGATTGCTAGTTGTCGTTTTTATGGAAAGCTTTGGGGTAGGTCGTATCCCTTTCAGAGAGCAGCGCTGCTCGTAAGTCAACCGAGATATGGTAGTTGTTAACAAAAAAACAATTAAATTTGTGTCTGGTACTGTTATCGTAGTCATCATTTGCTAAAAGTTAGTAAGGTACTATACCTTGTAGCAGCCGAACACTTTCCACAGCTTTGTCTCTTAGTTATAAATACAATTATCTTCATACTACAGTAAAACAATAAAACATATATTCATTTCAAATCACAACGCAAAAGAAACTTTATACCGCCAATTTTTCTTGACCACCAACGATCAATGTTGCTAATCAAAAGCATAAATCTAGTACAGAACGCAATTGCATAGCCAGGGAGAGGTGAGCCAATAATTTATCACAAGAAAGGATTGTAAAGCCATGTTCATTAAACAACTTGCAGAAGCTGTATATTTAGCACGGCATAATTTGCGACCATCCCATACGATTACACCAACACAAATAGAAGATTAATAGGCTGAGTCTGCTCATTAAGGCCCGCAACAAGCCATTAAAGTTTAGGAGAGAGGCACAAATATGCTAGGGGGTCCAATCGTCACAATTCTGGATCTCTTTTATCAATAACTACTCTTAATAATTAGGAGGCCAAAACATTTAGGGGGCCAGGCTCCCCTAATTGCACGCCTGGTGGGGCATACAGAAGCAAATGCGTAGATTACGTTAGACGCCAATAAGCAATTGTCTCAGCTCCTTTTCTGCCACTAGCATTGTGATGAGAAAAACCGGCTCCACTTTTGCATGAATATTGTTTTTAGTATAATTCCCTTTATTTCTCTCTCGTGGGCAGCTTCTTTCTCCGCATACCATACTTCAATTTCGTTTTTTTTTTCTTAATGTCACTCCTAGAAATTTCTCATCTTGGGTCCGGACCTCAGGTGCCCGTTCGTGAATATGGGCCTGAGTGTGTATATCATTTGAAGATACAAATAGAGAGCACTTAAAGCAACTCTGGGGGCCTATTTCTGTGTATCTACTTCATTGTTAGATATCCAAATACGGAAGAGCCCAAGTAAACTTTGTGAAGGGCTTAGGGTGGCCTACAAGATCGGTGACCGTGATTCTACTGAATGCATTATAGTTATGCTTGTGTATGTGAGTCCTCTCAAAGAGTATATGGTTACATCCTGAGACATGATATGTATTTATGATGTAGTTTATTAGTTTGCCTTTAATTACGATTACAATTACGACGCATTTAATTACGATTAAAGCATAAATATTTTTATACTATCACTTACATAAGCGACATGCTTCATAATTGCGTTGAACTAACTATTTATATTTTGTTCTATTTCCTTGACAGAGCTCGTACGTTCTATACAGAAACCATAGCTTAGTTCAAAATATATAGAGTTGGCAGTACTTGAGTACGCCAGCTTATATCTAAAGCAAATGTTGGGTTGCAAGGGATGACGGAGAGTAGGAAAGGAAGTAGTTGGGCATGCGCATTCGACAGAAAGCAGACGAGAACCCCGATGCTTGCAGTAGGCCTGGATGCCCTAGGAACATAGCATACAACAAGAGGAAAGACAGAAAATGTGCATCTGAGTGATGCGCATGCGTAGGTTCCACTTGCCAAAGTAAAGCGAGAGAGTGCATCCAGAAGATTGCAGTGGAAATAATTGTGGTAATTATAAGCAAACAATTTATAAATATAATGAAATACGTACTTTTTCTTATTAACAGGGGATGCCGGGCATACAGGCGTTCCCTTACGCTACGCCGCTGGAAAGTACGGTTTAATTTGCACTAATTTTAAAACATTACGTTAATTAAATAATAATAATAATACGGAGCGAGCTCAGGCTATTTGTTAGGATTCTTGCTTCGCAATTGGATAATACCGGGTTCGAATTCGGAGGCCAACCATCCTGATTGAGGATTTTCCAGGGTTGTTCCTCAGTTATACTGGGCAAATGCTAGGTTAGTACCTTGATCTAAGGCTCTGGAGGCCTTCCTTTCATTTCTTTTCCAATGTTTTCATATGTTGATTACTACAGTGTAAAATGGCCTCTGAGGATGTATCTGGTAGCTTATAGTAAATAAACAATAAGGACGTAATATATCTTCACGAAACGTGTGGGTTAATTTAACTACAGCCTTACAGTCCCAATAGATAGCTAAAGTTTTAATATCAATTTCCTGACTTTTATATACTATTTTCATATTGTTTCAGCTTTCAATTTTCTCATGTATGTTACCACCGAGAATTGAACCTGAGATCACATGAACAAATGCGAATATGTTAAATATTTTTGAATACTTTAATATACAAAACACAAAACGCTTCAATGATACGATGCATGGATATGTTTCGGTTACGTCCTGCAATGTACGATTAAAGAAGCCAGGAGGGTGAAGAAAAAATAACAGAAATCTCTTTTATATTTACTCCTTCAACAAACTCCCGACCTCAGAAGGGCAAGCCATAAGTTAGGTAACAAAGTCATACAACGAACACAACTATATCGCTCTCCTGAAATTCTCGTGTGTATATTTAAAAATCTACTGTTGTTCCACGCCAACCAGTCTATATTTTTTGTTGTATATACCTTCGAAGTGAAAGATATTCATTATTACATTTGTTGGTGATTGGACTCGTGAGTCAGAAACTACTATTAATCAAGAGTTTGTTTTGTCTACTATCCCTGCGATTAGAAGGGCCTTATCTAAAAGATATTTCATTTGTATATGAGAAAAGAGGAAAGTTTATTTTCTAAGAATAAAATAAATATTTTCAATGTGAAGCTAACATTAAGTTTCGAAGAGGAGCAAAACAGAAGAATTTATTACCATTTACATCATTTTTCAGACAGTTCACTATACTCTGAAATGGGAAGAAATCAAACTAGGAAACATTTTACTAAAGAGACTTCGACAGAAAGTGCAACATGTAAATATTGCAAGGTTAAAATAAAATAAAGAACAAAGGTAACACAAACGTGTTATGGAAACATTTAAAAGCACAGCAACCTACTATATCAGTGAATCCTAAAAAAAAGTTTTAACGAATTTTAGATATTCAATTTTATCATCACAATTTCAGATGCAGGTTTGGATACGAATCAAGATCTGAGATTCGAATTTCGGATCCAGATCCGAGATTCGAATTTCGGATCCAGATCCGAGATCCGGATCTAGGTCCGGATCCGGCAAGATCCGGATCCGAAAATTTTTGGCCATCCCTACTTGCATTTATTAATAGGACCAGAAAACAATACTTTCTCTATATAGAAGTCGTTCTGACTGAATGACTAACTGATGGATTGATCAACGCTAGGTTAAACCGCCTAAAGCTAGAAACTTGAAATTTTGACAGGGTCTAGGATTTGCGGTGTAAGGTCCCAATAAGGAAGGACTTTCAGAAATTCGACGGGGTAGGGGGAAATGAGCGGTGGCAATTATTATCTTAAAATATATCCATATCTCGGAATCTCTAAATGTTAGACATGAAATTTGGTATGTGGTGTATGGCAGAGAACAAAAACCATAAGGGATAGCGAGAAGCGGTTTTATGGGGATGATTTATCGTACTAAGAATAGACATCATCATCATCTCTCTTAATTCTCTACTCAAAGTGAAAGTAGTAGAAATCAAAGCTTTTACTGTTTTGAAGTTGATTGTTACAGAATGAAAACGGTAACAGGTAGCGAGAAGTAGTTTTCTGTAAGTGTCGGAACATCGATGCTGTCCTGAATTGCAGTTTCAGTTCGGCAATGGTTGGGGTTACTGCTGCACACCTTGTCCTAAATATAGCTCCACAAAAATGAGCCACATGGGATCAGATCCGGGGAATATGACAGCCAAGCGAGTCCCCTTCCAGTGGCCTCTGGGTACCCCAGAGCTAGAATGCGGTCCCCAAAATACTCCTCCAGGACGTTAAACACTCTCATGGTCCGATGGGGTCGAGTCCCATCTTGCATGAACCACATCTTGTCGAAATGATAGTCACTTTGGTTAATGGGTATGACATCATTTTACAAAATCTTCACGCGTCGTGCAGTAGTCACCGTGTCTTCAAGGAATATCGCATCGATTATTCCTTGGCTGAACATTGCACACCACACCGTCACCCGTTCAGGGTGGAGAGACTTCTCCATTGCGAAATGCGAATTCTCAGTCCCCCAAATGCGCTGTACCGTGACATTTTCAGTTGCAAATGACCGACATCAACACGTTGTGTGCGCATGCGCATACGAATTCCCATCATGCCCTGTGGTCAGCCACGCAGTTTGGATGTCATCACACGAACCGTTCAGATATTATGACGGTTTTGTTTAATATTGTTCATTAATTGTCACCCTGTATTAAACGTGTTGTCTTGTGAGTTAGTCTTTTAAAGTTTTGATAATATCACTTCTATATTAGATAAAATAAGAATTTCCATTTTGAATTTTTGATTTCCAAACTATCTTGTGGATAATTATCAGGAGTCTTATAGAACGGCTATGTCCTTCTGTCTGTATGTCTCGTGACAGATATTAGAGCAAAACCGGTAAGGTGTTGATAATTTGTTTTCTCGAGATTAGATTCAGTGTCAGAGTTGGTTCCATCTCAGCCGTTAACTCTTCATTCAAACCGGAAGTAATAGAAATTAAAAATTTCAGGCTTATTCAGCGTCTGGTGAATAGGTTGCCTCTCATATATTACCAATCTATTGCTGCCGGAAGTTATAGGTCTATCTTCGGTTTGAATATTGAATCTTCACAACTTAGAATCACAATGTTTAAAAAACTTACATGTATTGAATAAAAAATAAGTAATGGCCACTTTTTAAGCATATAAAATATGGAGTTTGCATTTCTGGCTTTTTTTAAAAAACGTTTACATTGTTGGAAACTTCGCTAGAAAACGCTAGTTAATTTGGAAAATAATTGTAGTTCTTGATGGAAAATTTTCCAGTAACATATACTGGACTTTATGGATAGTGACAGCAAAATATTTTTCTTATGCTGGACTAGACTGGATTAGAACGCGATTTAACCAAGCTTTAAGACATTTTTCTAATTCATCACAAGCAAGTTCATACAAAAAATAGTTATTCACCAATAACAACAGGAGTAGGGTATTATTCGTTACTATATGTTAGCAGAGCGAAACGTTAAAGAGACATATTCCGTGAGCTCCGAGCCTGGGGAAAGATGAAGTTCGGAACGCCCTTTGTATTTTCAGTAAAGTTTCTCTATTCTTGTATTAAAATTCTAAATCCCCTCTGTATTTGTATTAAAATTCTCATTATGTTCTTGTGGATGATATCTGACAATGAAACTCATATAACTGAACGGGGCCAACATTGACACAGGAATCGACGCCACTGGTATTGTATTTATTTGCTAGAAGGTTTCAGTTACAACCAAAAAGTTACTTTACATTGTAACTTTAACAACAAAGAAAGAAACAAAGAATTTGAAAAAATCGGCTATATTTGTTGTAAAGGTACTATAACAGCATTACCTTGATGAGACAGAGTAAACCTGTCAAGATGCCCAAAGTCGAAAATTAAGCCCAAGATTTCCCCATTGCGTTGAGCCCGCACTAATTAGTCGTCTACTTTTTATCTTGTTTAAGCCTAAGAAATCACAAGGAATATAATGATCTTTTGTTATTAACTTACAAAACTTATTTTAGTGTAACTTCTTATTTCTTCCTCCACTAATAATTATTAGTGCATAATACTATGTACAAACTCCCATATCCACTTCACGTAGGCAAATAGTAACAATTTGTAGAATACGTCCTGCTTATAAGAAGCGGGCACATTTCTTTAAACTTGAAACATAGTATTCCCTGTGAGACGACAATTTTTTTTGTCTCAAAAACAAGACTAGAGTTGAGACAAAAAGTCTTTTTTAAATTTGAGATAAGAGGAGACATTTCATGAGTTTCGTGGCCAACACTAGTTCATTCAAGTCTTAGGTCTCAAAGACTTTTAGTGTTACATGATTCATAGTACAATTGATAAAATGATTTTACGAACATAACGAAAAACATCAACGTTTAAGCGGACGCAAGTCATTCCACAATATACTCCAATAATAAATATGACTTAAATCTTGTTATATCACGTTTTTTGTGAATTACTTATGATACGGAAGGGTTCTGATAGTTTGTAAATGAAATTAAGAAAAATTAGGGCTTAAATTTTCTACATAAATTTACAAGACGAGAAAATTTTCGGGGCGAGAAGAAGGAAGTTTTCGTGAATCGAGACGACACTTTTCCAAAATTTACGAGACGAGACGAGACGAGACGAAACGAGAAAACATTTCTCGTTTTGTCTCATGGACAACTGTTGAAGAGAGACAGCGTAATACTCTACATATTTTCTGTCCCGAAAACTTGTATTCAAGCAGATTTATCGATGATTTTAATTACTTTTAACAGTTTGTGATAGTTAAATACGCTTTAGTTTTTGTTAGTCTCGCCAAAATTAATAAAATTGTCATTTGTTAGCATAATATGTTGGTCCTTAGTTGTTAGTTCAACTTAATAGAGAGTATTTTATGCAGTCTCCTTTAACTTTTGGATCGAATTTCGAGAGTTTTAGAAGTATATTACACTCTAAAATGTACGTTTGGGTAACACAGAAGTTGGAAATATGGGATAATTTCTATATTGAAGGAGGGGGATTTTCCTTTTTTGTAGGGGCATGGATGAAAATTGAAAACGATTGCTTTTCTTCCGTTAAGTAACTAAGAATTTTGAAAGGGAAAGACGTCAATCTATTTTAAAAGAACTACAACAACACACTCTAAAAGCGAGTAAGGTCATCACAAACATAAAAATACTGTATAGTTAAACATGGTATAGCCGTTGGAAACATATTTCTGGTTACATAAACAATATTAACACCAGAATTATGTGAGGAAATTCGTATGTATTACATAAAACATACCATATTGTTGTTATTTTTATAATTTCACGAATAATACACATAGTTACACGAATAATACACATAGTTTTGTGAACAATATAAATGGTTGTGTGTCTCATTCCGTGTCACGCATGCGCTGAACTACGTGAAACACGAACAGCAAATACGCCATTTGCAATTTCAAGAACGAAGAGTCGCACCAATTGTGTATACGTCCAAATGAATAGTAAGACAGTTATTAAAAACACGGACTCTACATGAACTAATAGAGAAATGTGAAGGAAAGTTTATTTACGAAAGTTTATGCATTTTCTGGCACGTAAATGAGTATAATACGATGAGTCATGTTTCTAGCACAATTAAACACATGAGATGGCAGCACTGTTACCCTTGCAAATATTGTCCAAAGTTCACTTCATAACACATCTTTGACAAGGTTCTAGAACACAGGTCCCTCTTTCCCATTTAGCTGTAATAAAGACCGAAAACTACGTGCCCTACGGGGCACTAACTCGTCTACACTCGCTGACGCTCGTTCGGCAATACTATTTGAATTAAATATTAAACTTTGGTACAGAAAGGAACCATCCTAGGTACTAACCTATATGGGGGGGCCTGTGTTCTAGAACCCTCCCCATATCTTTCATAAAGGATTACGAGAAATGTAACACATTTTATCTTCCTTTGTATAACTTTTACAAAATATATATCTCAAAGGTTTACTTATAACAAAAAGTACGACCTACTTAGATTATCACTGTTATAGTCCAGTATAGCTAGGAGGTGAACCTGGACATAATTGTTAAGTTTCTATTGCAATAGGGCAATCACAGTAAGACAATATCAGGAACAATTTTCTGTAAATGTTTGGGCGGGTATTATCTGTGATCGGATCACTAGTCCCTTTTTTCTGCCCCAGCGTTTGACCAGTGCTATTATTTACATTTTCTGCGGCATGAATTAACAGTACTACTGGAATATGTGGCTCTTCAGACTCGGGCGTCCATGTATTTCCAGCAGGACTGAACTCCCTCTCATGCAACACATGCCGTATGTCAATATCTTTACCTCAAGTTTCCTCATCGGTGGATGGGTCGCGGAGGCCGGAGGCCGATGACTCACTGGCCACCCAGCTCCCCGGATCTTACACCTTTCGATTTTTGCTTGTGGGGGTGGTTGAAGGACATTGTATACAGACGAAAGGCGAACACAAGAGATGAGTTAGTTCAGATTATTCTAGAGGGACTAAACACCATCAAAGAGCGCCGAGAAGGCATCCATCGGGCAACACTACATGTACTGACGCGCACTGCAAAGTGCATTGAGAGGACGATGGTGATATCTTTGAACATACGCTGCACGCGCAAAATAATTACGTTGAAGGTTGACGCTAGTAGGATTATGTCTCTATCTGTATTCATTAGAAGTAATTATTTATGATTTCGACAACCCTACTCCAATGGACATTCTGGTGTAATATGTTGTACGAAAACTTTAATTCAAATGGGTTTTATTTCCCTGCCATCTGTTGTTTAGAACTAATTAGTGTTCCCGCATAGAAGTGTAGAGCTCTCGTATGTTAGGCAATAATATTGCATTTCTAATTTTGCATAAAAACATTTGTTTATTATATTCGTAACCATTGTCATCTATGGAAAGTTGGAACATTGTTATGTTATTAGAGTAAGGAATTAGGAAGAATGCTTCTTTTTACGACTTCTAATGAAGCTAAAAACTTGACACCTCACCTCATATACAGTATCATTTTCTCGTAATCAGATACTATACCTCTAGCGACAGTGTTTCCACTCAAGAACAATGCAAAATTCTTTTAAAAAAGGAATTTTATAGGGAAATTCGAAAAATCTCAATCCATCACCTTCCTCTCGTACGCAATACTGGGACAATCTGTATACCATCTGCAAGCATGTTTCATTAGCTTTCAAACGAGGTTATAATATTTAACAACCCCAACTATAGTGTGTGCTAGAATGTTTCAAACGAAAACGGCAAGTCCAAGAGGCAAAAAGTTACCCCTACCTCTATCTCCGGAACAAGGGGGGATACACCCTATGTTCACATAAGCATTTTTGCTTAGAATGTCCTCTCTTATCACCTCCCAAAATCTTTGACTTTCCTCACCGGACACGCTATATATATATATATATATATATATATATATATATATATATATATATATATATATAGAGAGAGAGAGAGAGAGAGAGAGAGAGAGAGAGAGCGAGAGAGCGTTAAGATCCGGAAATTAATGTTTTTTGTTGCAGATTTTAGTAGATCAAATCTGTTTGTAACGAATAGATTATATTAAATAATAATGATGTAATTTAGCTTATTATTAAGTAAAATCAATCTAGTGCTCTTGTTGTTTCATGTGTAGCACTGTTTGAAATCAAACTAGAAACTTCGTACTACAGGGAGCCTGTCTTATGTACAGGAACAGTTAGGTTAAATAGAATCCTGTTCTAGACTAGGTTTCCATATTCTTGGGTCCAGTGTTTCTTAAAAAAAAAAAATGTTTCGGGGGGTACATTTAGTATTCGGAGGCGCAGTGCTGGTATTATTCTATTTTATAACATTTTGACGTATTATTTCGGTCTCCTCTGGGGGGCACTCTCAGAGCTCCGGGGGATTTCCCCCCCAAAAAAATCATGTCTTGAAAAAACACTGCTTGGATCCACTTGTCTGAATTGGAAACATGGTACGGTAAAACACTTGGGGTCACTTTGACACTGGGGGGCACTTTGACAGAGCAGGGTTACTTTGACATATATATGTGAGTGATTTTTCCTTTCTGTGAGCGTCGACACATCTGCTCCAGCCGCTGGACATGAGCATGTATGTGCCACTAAAGAAGTGGAGAACTATACTGAGCTCATTGCGGAAGGGGATCCGACGAAACAGATCGATTCCCAACAAACAGTTCTCTGGTCTACTGTCCCGACTCATGAATTCCCTGGCTTCTACCGTAGGCGAGAACCTGAAGGCAGGATTACACGCTGCAGGTCTGGTTCCCCTACACGTTGAAGCTCCCTTCTCAAAATTACCCAAAGAGCCCGATAGCACACAAGTCAAGAAAGACATGGGCCAAGACTTCTGCAGTTTCTTCACGATTCCAGAGCGGGGCTAAGCACCAGAGTGAGGACGAGCGGAGGGAAGCGAGGGGAAAAAAGATCTTGGTTTCTCCTGAAAAGCGGTTGCTCCCACGGGAAGAAGAACCGGAAACTGGGACCAGATATGAGGGTGGAAGAGGGAGACGTCGAAGAGCCCTCGGTGACAGAAGAGGTGGTCGTCGAGGAACCCCTGATAGAAGAACTGCAAACCGACAACCATCACAGCTCCAAAAGAAATCCCGCCAGGGAAAGAAGGCGAAGAAAATAAAAGGGTATGACGAAAACACCTGTACAATCTGTATGTGTGACTTTCAAAACTACAAGGGCGTAAAAGAATGGATTCAATGTGTCAGGTGCGAAGAATGGGTGTATGGATTATGCAATATTGGATTCAAAACATCGCAGTATGATTATTACGATTGTGATGTTGGCTACTAAGGTTTTCATTATGTTGTTACATGTAAAGGTATGTTAAAAGTAATGCTTTAAGAAAAACATGTATAAATGGTGTTTTAATGATGTAAAAAAAAATCAAAATTTCCTGGTTAAAAAACATACAGCATATATCAGGCATGACCAAAGCAATGTTTTATACTGGATTTACATTAATTCCTTAATCCCATTATTAAAGTAATCCCATATGTTGAGTAACTTGGACCTTACACAGCAAATATATGAGGTGTCAAAGTAGCCCCACCCCGGGGGCTACTTTGACAGGTAATTCTTTAATTTTTCCCGCCAAAACTTACTTGCAGGAAGTTAAGTTCAATAGTAGATGTGGATATCTATTGTTATGATGAGAATAGTATCATTGGCTGGTTGCAGCCAGTGTCCTATGTACACATCTAAAATAGTACAAAACCTGTCAAAGTAGCCCCGTTTTACGATATATAACTTAGTATACCGTGTGTTATTTTCTCTGTCTCATGCAACCCTACTTGGAAAGAGAAGAGAATACAAGTTGATAGTTTCCTTAACTTCTAGCAATATCTCAACTGATCCTCTACTTCTTTCAGTAATTTGAATCAAACGCTTGTTTTGCATGATGTTTTTTTAATTGCTTTTGGTAGACAATACATGCAAACAGTAAAAACTAGAAACAAGGATAGTTCTTCATTGGCAGCCTCGTTCAACTCGGTCCATATACAGGACGTCGCTCCCAATCCGATCCTCTTTGACATTTGGGTCCCACTGTTTTAAAACATAATATGTAGAGAACCAGTATTGACGTTGGACATGAGCATCAATCTTACAACAATATCCATATCGAAGCTGATTTTACTGACCCAAAACTACGAATATTATATAGTTGCCTCAACTAGTCTCTTCGTGAGAAAATTCTAAATTCAAAAATGAAATGAAATCTTTAGCTTCACATCTTACATTTATACTTTCCAGGCTAAAGTGGCGACTGATAAATGCAAGTGAACAATTAGAGGAATAAGAATTTGGGAGGAAACGGAACAAACCCAACAAAACCCCACACATGATGTTACCTAAAATGCCTCTTCGGCTTACAAGGGAAGAGATAGAGATTCTATATCGAAGTGGATGATGCTTTATACACCAATCGAAAGCACTAATAACGCCTATTGCAAAACTGTAATTTTTTTTTTCGAATGCATTACTCTGCGAGTTATATGAATATACAAGAGGTGCAGAAAGTCCGTTGCCTCCCCTACAAATTGCAAACGGCGAGACAGATGCCAAAACAGGAAAACACGTGTTTGATCATTTTAAAATACAACGTATCAAAGCAAAAAGTGTTTTTCCAGGGCCACCCGTAGGGTCCCAGACAGGGTCCAACTCAAAAACTGCAAATGGTAAGAAAGTCAAGTAGCATATCGTTAGAAAGCTGCTGGGAAATGAAAGAAGAAAGAACAAGTCTCGACACTCTAAAATTACCCTGTGCAAAAAC
Source organism: Thermobia domestica (assembly GCF_964235325.1). Lineage (NCBI taxonomy): Eukaryota > Metazoa > Arthropoda > Insecta > Zygentoma > Lepismatidae > Thermobia > Thermobia domestica. Next base: position 205,529,040 of record NC_137456.1, on the reverse strand, counting down.
GCAATTCATATAACTCGCACAGTATATGCATTCGGAAAAAAAGAATATTACAGTGTCGTAATAGGCGTCATTAGTGCTTTCTATTGGTGTATAAATCATCTTCCACTTCTATATATAATCTTCCTCTCTTTCCTCGTTAGATCGAACAAGGAATTCAAAAATCAGTATCCTACCTCCGAGTTACCGTCTCTATTGCTATTGAATTCAAAAAAGTATGAAATTTTTATGAGTTGAGAATACACATAATGTATCAGTATGTTACGTTGTATGTGGTTTTGTATTGGTTCTATAATAAATAGTTTAACGTTTCGCAGTTGTGGTCTGCAGGCTAAAGAATACCGGAGATAATTGTAAATATTGTATAATAAAAATGGCAAAACGAGGAAAGAATGTGGAAACGGGAGAAACTCGATAAAATCCAATGACACACTACTGTCCTCCAGAAATGTCTATGGCCTGGAAGCCTTCTCTTAAGAGATAAGAGTTCTATTCGGAGACATCATGACCCTTTGATAAAAGTTATTGAATACATTATAATTCACAAAAATCTTACTTGTAAACTTTATTAGTTAGACATCTACGGCCTAGAAATATGTCACACTCCATGCTTTATTTTTAATGTTGCTGAAATTGATGCAGTTTCTTAATAAAGTCTGCCAATGTAATAGGTGAAATTTATTACTGCAAATGTGTTCTGTTATTTTAAGCCAGATTTATAAAATGGGTCTAGCGTAGTTGTAGGTAAGTTATTTATAACATGCAAAGATTGTTTAAAATGTTATCGTTAGCAATCACTTCCATAATGACACATTCTGTTATTCCTGTGGTTTAGAGTTCGATCTCTTGCTTGGTTTACATGGAATGCTTGTGAATAGTGGCATCTGTGTATGGAAAAAAGTTAATTGAAGCTGAAATGATGGGATATAATTGAAAAATGTAACATGCAAATCCATGATATGGAGTTGATTTTGAACTCATACGAAACAAATAAAACCAGAATTTATTTTTTGAAAAATATTATAAATACCATATTTTCGATAGTTGTAACTTTCCAAAGGAAAATATCCTTTTGGCATTTCCAAGTCTTTTGTTACGTTTTTACTTCTTCTCTTTGTCCGTTGCACTTGAGAAGCTGACAATGTCAAAAACTTGATATCAACTATATTCTTTGGGGGAATTTGAGATGTTTCTTCAATAAGATCAGTACTTTTTCCATTCTGACAAAACCATTTTGATGTACGAACTTTTTTCCTGCACAAATTTACCTTTACATATCACAACCATAGTTTTCGCTTTACATTGCTTACTACATTTTGAAATTTGCTTTTGAAAAACACCAGAAAGTGTTGATCTTCGTTTTAAGTGATATATATTAAGTCATGTTAATCTGGAGTTCGTAAGAGAAAATTTTCTTTACTTTTATCTGTAGGTGACCAATGATGTCTTTAAATATCAAGATAAACTATATGTTGAGTTATAATTTCGCTTTCGGTGGACTTTATGAATAAAACGTTACATTTGACTGTGTATGGAAAAATCAACGTAGCAATCCCCATTGAAATTATGACTGTCATTATTTCTACCTAACTCTTTCAGTTGTACTGTTTACACATAAAGATACTTTTCTTTATTTAGCCGTAAGTAATATTCAATTTCAGTAATATTCAGTTTGCTCCTTTATGTTATTTGCATTTTAGATTATATTCTCTCTCTTTCGAAATTTAGATTTTCTTTCCTTGCCTATCAGTTTTGATATCATTATTTTAATATGACGAACATGGGTGCTAAAATCCGTTTCTCTTGTAATAACTTGTATTCGTTCTGTATTTAAGCAGCTTCATATAGCGTACTCACTAACACTCTCGTCTTTGGTATGACCGGTCCCGGGTTCGAAAGCGATGAGAACGCTTGGTCGAAAGGTGTAAGAGCTCTTTCAGTCCAGCCATTTTGTGTGAGGTTTTTCCTGGATTTTTCCCATGCACACCAGGCAAATGTCGGGATGCTACCTAACTTATAAGTTTAGCCCAATTCTTTCCCTCCTCATTCCTCAATTCCCGGATAGTGTGCTTGACAAGGAATATAATTCCTCATACGTAACGGGCTTAAGACCATAGATGCCGATAATGCCAAGCTGCAGAGCTCAATTTTGTCACGTAAAAGAAGTTGTCAATAAATAAATAAATAAATAAACTCTTTCGATGGTAAGGGACTTCCGGAGAACTAGCTCCTCTCTCACTCGTCTTTAAACTTGTATTGATGATGTTCACCAACATTCACTTGACTCGCCTATTAAGCCAGAAATCTGGTTGCAGATGTGGTACTTCTCAAGGGCTAGCAAAGAAAGCAAAAATTCACCTACATAAAGTCTATCTAACACATGAACCGAAGAAACTAAAGGAAGAAAAGAGAACTTTTTTTCTTGCCACTGGTTCCGATATTTCTCTCAAAACTATATACCAGGTATCCCCTTCATAATATAATTTGCTGAGTATCCGTAGTTGCATCACTCAAAACAGTATATGCCGACTTAAGGCATCAGACTGACAATTGCAAGGCTTGTTTGTCGCGGGTTTGAATCCCGCTCAGATTGTGGTAATATGTATTGCTCTTTCAACCTTTAGTTCATTATCATCGTTCGTTTTTCATCATTTATTTTAGAGACTAAAATACAAACCGTGGAACGCAAAATCAACATAAAATACAGTAAAAATAAAATTAACAGATAGGGGAAGTGGGGATATAATGACCCCCGGTGCAAGATGGTCATACCGCTATAAGGCGATGTTCCTCTGGTGACAGAAAATTGGTACTACTTCACAAGCCATAGTTAGTGTGGCACGAATTGTTTAGAAAGGGAGACGTCGCTACCTTCAATAGCATGTGAAATAAGCGAAGAAAACCATTTTCATGGTACGTCGATATAAGGTATATAGTGAATATTCTATCTGTTGTTGAAAAAAGGAATTACTTAAATAAAACATGGTACACACATAGATAGTGAGAAAGGTTTGGCCATCAAACAATCATGCATGATTTCGTTGTGGATGATGGTGGATAGCAGATAAATGGTTTTTGAAAGTTATATCGGGATTGGGGCAAAATGGCCCCTTAAAATTGTACAGGGGACTAAAATATCCCGTGTAGCCCCGCGTAGCGTAGTCGCTAACGCTCTCACCCTCGGTGCGAGCGGTTCCGGGTTCAATTCCCAGTGGGGGCACTCATCGAAAAAGTGTAAAACGCTTTTTCAGGCCAGCAACCCTGAATGAGGTTTTCCTGGGTTTTCCTCATTAACAGCAGGCAAATGCCGGAGTGGTGCCTAACTTATAGGTCCCAGGCCGCTCCCTTCCTTCCCTTTCCCCGGATTGTGTGCTCGCCGAGGAACGTCATCCCTCAAACGTGAAGGGGTAAATGGCCATAGATGCTGAAAGCCCAGAAATCAAAATCCTAACCTAACCAAATATCCCGTGTCGAATTGAGCAGGGTAATATATTACCCTGTTAATAGTATGAAGTTAGTGCTACCTGTGATCGAGCGTGTGCTGATGTTTTGTCATCTGTTGGCATGTTAGAGATCTAGTCTCGAAATTTTTTGATAGTCCCTCTATTCCACTTCGTATTTTCTTTTTCATTTAGTTTTATTTTAGTATTATTTTCGTTTTTATAGTTTTCCGCTCATTGTACCATTTTCTTATCGAAACAGAACATAATTTTCGTTATTATGTATATGTTCCAAGGATGGGAGGCCATTTTATCCAGAGGGTTGGGGTAAAACCGTCATTCACAATAGGTCCATTTATTTGCACATACAACTTGTTTGGTCAAACTTTCACGTCTTCCACTTATTTACATATATAGAAGAAAGAATAAAGAATATTGTACTGCAAAAATCGACTTTCCATTCATAGCAACGTTGCTATTTCAATTTCAACCTTAAGGTGTCCATTATGCCCCTACCTCCCCTATTGATGTGCCAAAAATTACTATTACACTGTACTCTGAAACTATTGTTCTATGATACGCAGTTTTATATCATTCTGTCTTGATCTTGGAAGTTGACCGTTAATTCTTTGTTATCATGCTTGCAAATCTGGAAGCAGAATTGAGTATTTTGGTTGACTGTTTAGACCTTGAACCTTGGCAAGGAACTGTCGAGGACAAAGCTAGTAGATGGATATACAGGGTCGTATCCAGAGGTAGCAGGACTGATTTTTTCCCCGCGCGCACGGAGAAATGTAGGGGGGCTGCAAGGCCGGTTGTTATGGAGGGGAGCCTTAAGAGCAGGTGTCGACCGGCGGCAGTCGCCAGCGTGCGTTAGTTGAGTGTGGATCACTGTATTAGTGACCTCCTGTTGTGACGCCTCGTCGTCAGTTGAGATGGAGCGAAATTTGGAGCAGCGATACGCCATCAAGTTTTGTGTCAAACTGGGAAAATTAGTGACCGAAAAAAAGGACATGCTTACGCAGGCTTACAAGGAGGATACCATGAGCCGCACAATCACCCCATATAAATAAGGCCAGAATGTCGAAATCGAAAGTAAAATCGATGTTGATTGCATTTTTTGACCGTTGTGGCATTGTCCATAAGGAGTTTGTACCTCCTGGACAGAGTGTAAATGCAAGATTTTACGTGGAAGTGCTCACACGGCTGCGAAATCGGATCACACGCGTGCGACCAGACCTGGTGGGGAAATGGAAGCTCCACCATGTCAACGCACCGTGCCACGGCGCGTGGGTTGTGAGGGTTCTCGTGACCAAATTCGGCGTTTCCACGTTGCCTCATCTCCCCTACAGCCCTGATATGGCACCGCCAGACTTCTTCCTGTTCCCCCGTATCAAGAGGCAGCTCAAGGGGCATCGTTTTGACTCGGTGGAAGCGGTCCAAGCGGCGACGACGAGGGCACTGAACGGCATCCCGGAGGACGACTTCCAGAAGGCCTTCGCGACCTGGAAGGCTCGCTACCAGAAGTGTGTGAATGCCCAAGGGACCTATTTTGAAGAGTATGAAGTCGATGTACCAAAATGTTCAATAATTAAAAAAATCAATCCACTTCAGGATACGACCCTGTATTTATTGGAGTTTTCAGTGGATGTAGAATTACAGGTACATATTGAAGAGTTTGATTCTATTCCTGGTGATTGATTCTGGGACAAAAAAGGAGGTTGTGGAGTTATTTTGGTGTCAGCTGAGTTTCTTACGAGGTTGTTTATTTCACCGTGGCAGACTTTCTGACGCACTTGATGAAGAGACCTCAGGATCCCGCGAATCAGTATTGTAACATCTCCTTATATTATAATGAACACCACGTGTCTCACATTAATAAACAAAGCTACGTGTTTCAACGTCATTACTAGCAACCAGATGACGGATATCATCGTCACTGGCGAGACACGAAGAGGACCCCGTCCGACACCGCTCCACGAGCACCGTCGAAGATTGGCTATATGAGCGGATGTTTCAAGGCAGAAGGGATTTCCTCACCTAATATCTCTGGCTGCTACGGCTGGTAAGAGATACTCCTTTTTTTCTAAGATGCAACGGGCGGGAGAGGCTCTTAAATCCTATCTCCATGCTCTAAAGGGTACGAGACTCTTATCCCTACCTCTGTGATGCAATGAACAAGAGGCACCGTCACCTTTCCTCTGTGCTGCAAGAAGCAGGAGGAATCCTAAACCAGCTGCTACGGACAGGGTTATTCTTAATCGTTAACCTTAACCTCTGTGCTGCAACAGGTAGGAAGGTGCCTTGTACTTCACTTTGAGAAACTTTTAGCGACTTGTAGAAATAACATATTTGTGATTAATAATAAAAGGATGAAAGATAAAACATCTTTATTCTACCACATATTATGTTTTAGTGTGGGCGGATGAAAGTGTTGGTAAACACAAAAGCAGGCTCAGAAATCTAAAATGCATGCAGTTATTGCATTTCTTTATGTAACTCTGTAACAATCCTTTTACACGAGTGGAGATGCCGCGTTTATTGCTGTTTAATGGCTTTATAGTTTCGGTGCGGAAGGTATTCACAATACTATAACAAACATTCTATAAAATATTTGTCAAGCAAAACGTAGCGTGCGCTCTATCATGATCTACCAAGCTTACTTTTCATAATAATATACAAGATTACTTAAGGAGGGAATTGTCCTATGAACGCCTCCCACTCCTTTCCATTTCATTTGACTGGTCCTTACTGCAATGGATAAGTGGAACGAATGACAGTTCACATCTTTGCAGAATAGTGCTTTCCCCTGATACTCGGCGGAGAGCACAGAAAAATTAATTTCACAATCATCCGCCTCCTTTAGCTTAAGTGACATAAGTGGGGCTTAAACTAAAAAATATTTTCCTTTCTTTCTCTTTATAATGTATATTATTGAACATAGGTCAATATGGAAAGATGTTAACCGAAGAACTTACTTATTCAGTGTTTCGAACAGTTATTCAGTATTTCATCGTTACTAAGGGACATCGTAACGGCACATTTCCGATATATATATATATATATATATATATATATATATATATATATATATATATATATATATATATATATATTAGGTATTCTATGTTCAACACGGGGCTTATTCCGCATATGATGTACACTGTAATGTAATAGTTGAGAACTAGAATGGTGCGACCTTTCTCGATTGCGCACGAATGACAATTTTAAAAGTGCAAATTGCGGCACTTTCTATGAGACTAATCTCCAGTCCCGAAATTTTTAAATACCTTACGTTCAGGCCACAGGGATGACTCCACTGTCCTCTGCAAGCACTATTTAACAAACCGGAATGGTGCCCGTTCTCGTTTGCGCACAAATAACATTGTGACAAAGTGTTCTTGGATGCTGTTCCATGTTACTTCTGTATCACTGCTAGGATTAACTGACTGTGATGCTGTTTCTGTGAAGTATTTTCAACGTTGTGCCACAAGTATTACTGCTTGTATCGTTCAATCATATTCTCTTCATAGCACATTATTACACAAAAGAATTAATAATAATATGTTAGAAATAAATGCGTTTTAATTCGTAAACAAGTTTCTGCATTGTGTATTACCGGAGAAATAACATGCATTATGCGCTGAATTTATTGACCTATTTACAGTCATCCGGGATTAGGCTATTTTGTTTCACAATAGAGTGTATAACGTAATTGAAATTTAATTGTGACAATAAAATATTTATTAAAATACTATTTAAAAACGGGATTGAGCGTTTGAGCTCACTTTGAATCGATGCATAATCAATTGAATTCTTTAATTAATACATTAACACATTTCCATTGGGCAGGTAATTGAGAACAAGTACGCTTTTTTCTTTATTTTTGTTTTGTTATTGTTACTAAAGCAACTACATTAACTAATCAATCTTCCCAAACAGCTTCTCTTCGATTTGGTTAAAAAATTAATGAAGTTAGTCTTTGCTAAGTATTTTAATAAATAGAATTCTTATGGAACTTAATAGTTGTTACATTTTTGACTGCTTATTTTCCTCAAACATAATTTTCAAAAGAGCAGCTCTTAGTTAGTAGGTGAAAAGTAGAAAATTTTAATCTTTATTTCTAAAAGCATCAAGTCCAGACCCAACTCAATCTGTTTATAAATACTGATTAGGATTGTTGTTATTTTTTCTAAACTGTAACTTCCTGAGAAAAATTACAATAATAGTAATAATAATAATAATAATAATAATAATAATAATAATAATAATAATAATAACATTAATAGACTACTACTACTACTACTACTACTACTACTAATAATAATAATAATAATAATAATAATAATAATAAAAAAGCTTGCGTAAAGTTTAGTGTTCTTCCGCGTAAACTGACTTGAAAAACTCTGTCTATATTCAATGAGTGGGAAAAATGTGTCATACTTTCACAAAATGAAGTAAATATAAAATGCTTTTAATAAAGAAAATAAATACGCTAGTTTCCTTATTTGAAACAGAAATTTTAAGATGAGTAAATGGGAAGAATGATTTCACTGCTGTGCTGGCGAGTTTTGAACCCACCAATTCCCATTAGAATAATAGTGAGAATTTTTGTTTACTCCTAAGTCTATCTAGTAAGTCAATATGACTTACAAATAAAGGTGAATCATGTGTACGTCACCTACACCAATTGTGTAATGGAAATGGAAAAGGCTGAAAGTGCCACAAAGTAAAATTTCCAGTATTCAATAAAAACTTCCTAAAACTGTACTTTATCCTTTAAGGTGCTGCTCCTTGCGAGTGCTCTAGAAACTAGTAGGAATTTTTCTGGCACTTTGGACCTTCTCTAGGTTTTTGGCGATGTCGTTTACAACACATTCCATGCAAAAAATCGATTTTTTATTTTTTGGCACTTTCAGCCTTTTCCATTTCCACTACACAATTAAGGTAGGTCACTACCTTCACTACCTTCGAAAAAAAAAAAAATCCGCAGTCTATGTTCACCAAACAATTTAACTAACAGGATTGCTCATAGGAAGGGGATTATGATCAAAGTTCAACTCGGAGAATTTAAGGGGTTTCAAAAAAATATTAATTGAAACTAATGAACAACTTGTATAAATGTACATCTGAAAAGACATACGTAATAGAAGAAGAATATATTTTAATAAATGTCGCATCCACGGGCGGGTGTTAAGAGATCAAAACCATTTATTAATTGTTGTACAAATGAGATGGGTATTCTTTTTTTAAAAGAAAGAAAGCACAATACAGTGGATCAGACTCAAGATTTAGATGTTAAAAAAGTACGAAATGCTCGATTTTATTAAAATGTATATATACACTTTTCTTCAACCTTAGGAAATATGCTTCATGTTTATGGTTAAAATCCGTCATGAATACAGGGATAAAAGCGGAAAATTTAACCTATTGTCAAATATACATAATGTAATAATGCATTTTACTTTCATACAATGTAGAGTTTGTATATTTTTTCCTAGAGTTTCTTTTGTTATACTCTTAGCTTGAATTATAAATCAGTCAAATTAAACTTGTAAAATAAAAAGAGTTCCTGAAATTCAGACTGTCTTATTTAAATAACTTGATAAAAATATTCTTTTCGCCAAATTTTTGGAATTTGACGCAATACAGCGAATATTTTCTTTTGACAATCCCATCAGACTCTTCTTAAAGGCCTGAAATCTGCGAAGAATGAAAGAGGGAAATAATTCCAACCCGACCAAAAATGTTTCATGATAATTTTCATTAAAAATATATTCTATTTTAATGAAATATAGTGCGCATTTCTTTAAGCTTTCCCATCAACTCCACTGCATGGCGTTGAAATATTTAAAAAATAAGGCTGTGAATTCCAGTCCAGTTTTTAATAAATGTGTTTCCTATCGAGCATTCTGCACTGAATAAATTGGTATGGTGATGTTTTGTCGTGACGAGATTTAGACCATGCTAGATTTCAGACCAAGAGATTTTGACCAGTAGAAGTTTTCTCCCGCGAGGTTTCGAGCGCGAGATTTTGTCCCATGTGAATTATCATATCTAGACTGAGGTTCCTATTTATAATATTATTGTGCTATTATATAATTATAAATTTTAGTATAATCTAATTATAAATAATTTGTAAATAATTTTAGCCCAAAGCAAAGTAACATCACCTTTCACGCAAGATAAGTTATAGATAATAGATATTTCAAAATAATGTGCTCAGATAATTCATATTGTGCTCGTATATACTGTATATCTACTACGGTATACAAACAAAATCTCGCCGCCAAACCTCTCCACCCGCAATCCTGGAAGCCAAAATTTCGCGAGGCTAAACCCTCGTGTGGCTAAAGTCTCGCCGCCCATAATCTCGAGGGGCCGAAACCTATGCTCTCAAAAGCTCGCGGTGCAAAATTTCGCCTACTTAGAATCTCGTGTGGTCAAAACTTCGCCGCTTAAAATCCTGCAAGCCAAAATCTCGCAGCAGAAAAGCTTGCGGACCTAAAACCTCAAGGAGTGAAAATCACGCTTAGCCAGAATCTCACGTAGTCAAAACCATGCTACCAAAACCTCGCCGTCCAAAATTACACTTGGTCAAAATCTCACAGGACGAAATTTCACGTGCCGAAATCTTGCAGGATAAAAGTCATCCATAACAATTTACTCAATGAGTTTCTGAAATGGTAATAATAATAATAATAATAATAATAATAATAATAATAATAATAATAATAATAATAATAATAATAATAATAATAATAATAATAATAATAATAATAATAATAGATAGATAGATAGATAGATAGATAGATAGATAGATAGATGTGTAGATACATACATACATACATAGAAAAAAAAGAAAGACTGACGTAATACGGGGCCCTTAAATACTTCCTTTAGACACTAAGCGTAAAAAATTGACAAATTCAAAATAAATAAATATATAATTCTAAAATAAACTAAAATAAAGATAAATCTTGTCCATCAATTTTAAGGCTGTATAGTCTTCTCCGATAATACACAAAAAGTACAAACAATTACAAAAGAAAAGTATTTCAACCATATAAAAAAGAGTAAGCTACTTAAGTAAAAAAACAGTTAAATACTACAAAACAAAAATGAAATAAAATACAAGAGAAAAAAACAAGAAAGAAAAAAGTATATGTAGGAAGAATACAATCCAAAATAAAACTAACATGGGGAAACATGAACTAAATATTGTACATTGCAGTACTATATATATATATAAGCTGTAGAAATTAAGAAGGGTTATTAAGTGGGTATGTGTTCATACAAGGTAATTAATGTCCTGCTATGACGAAGATGCTTCACGTGCTATTCATATATTTTTACATATGTATCAAGGTAATTTTTTATATACGAGGGTAAGTCAATAAGTAACTGAAATATTTTCCTTTTTCTTTTCAGGTTGGCTCTACGGCATTGTATGCTCACCAGCAACTTTGGTTCGCCTGCAGCATTATCACACCATTCTGGTTTGCGCTGTTGCAAAGTAAACATGGCCCAGCCAATCTATGTGTGTGGTAGGAGCTAGTACCACACGTTCTCGGCGAGGGATCTGGCAACACTCCTAGCCACGTGCTGTCTACTACCTATAAAGTGCAGTCCAAGCATGACTCGCCCTTCTTGTTCTTCGTCTTGGTTACGAGTTCGGCAGGCAGCAGCGGAGGAGGCGGCCGATAGAAGATCCTAGTGTCATGAAGTTTACAAAGGTTCTGCGAATGTGTTATTGCAAAGTGACAGTGTTGAACTTGTGTGAGAAAATGTTATAATCAGCAAAGTGAAACTGGACTATTAACCCAGCAGTTTCCGAAAGTTAAGTAGCTGACTACTATTTTTTTTCTTTTCCTTTCACAGAATATTCTTCCTTAACGTCTGTAAATGTATAATTCGCAAATATATTTTCGAAAGTCAAACGAAGTGTTTCGTTTCCAATTGCATCCCTAGATTTCATCATCTACTCTCATCAAAATATTTTGCAGGTAAAAGACGCGGGTGCTCCTCTCGTTACCAGGCAATGTGCTCGTTGAACGGCCTTGTACGTTGAACGACCACATGTGTACAAAGAAAAACAGCGTTCAATTATCCGTTCTTTTCTGGTGGTCTGAAAGTATACCCGGAGCGGAAATTCATAGCGCAATACGAGGATGATGTGTTACCAAAGCGAAGTGTTTACCAGAGGATTGACCAGTTCAAAAGTGGTCGAACAAGCATGAAGGATAAGGAAAGAGCAGAGAGTCCAGCTACAGCAACAACTGATGACATTATTGAACGAGTTCGTGGCTTGGTTCTGAAAAACAGACGGGTGACTGTTGATGAAGTGGCAATCCATATGCAGATTAGTCATGGTCTAGAACATGGAATGGAAGCATCCCGGATCTCCCGTCAAGAAGAAATTCAAGAGCCAACCTTTCAGAAAAAGTAATGATCACAATGTTTTGGGAATCACAGGGTCAATCCTGGAACAATACCTGGAAAGGGGGTCAACAATAAACTGCAAAAGATACGTGACATGCTGATAAGCAAGTTGAAGCCTGCAATTCGTAATAAACGCAGAAGTCGATTGTCGGAAGGTGTTCTTGTGTTGCATAACAATGCGTGTCCACATACGGCCGTCCACACCGATGAAACTCTTCAGATGCTGCGTTTCGAGGTGTTGGAGCATCTTGCATACAATCCCGATCTCGTCTCATTGGATTACCATCTGTTTGATCCACTTATAGGTACTCTTTGAGGCCATCAATTCAGCTCCGATTAACAGGTGAAGGAAACGGTACATTCGTGGCTTGCTGTGCAACCAAAAAACTGTTTTTCAGAGGGTATTAGAAAGCTTGTGTAACAGAGCACACAGAGCCCGAAGAATGTTGATATGGCATAAAAATATATGTCAAACCTGTCCGTAATAGGGCACACACACATGTCGTAATTATACTAAACACACTGCCAACAACGTGAATAATACTGTCTCTAAACACACTGCAAGGAGACGCTAGAAATATTAATTTTAGTGAAAATAATGTTAGTTTAGTCACTAGACAACATTTAAAAGATGCTAAATTTCTATTCTAACAATGATAAATGAACCAATTGTTTTTGATAAAAATATCCTTAAAAATTCCTAGATCAAGCGATAAAGTGCTACATTGGTAACACTGATAACAAGAGACAAACGACAACCGCCTCACGTTTCCGCGCATGTGTATAAATTTTTGACGAACAAGTATATCATCTCAAACATTGCCGCAATGATCAAAACATAACATACTAATCCGTCAAAACTAATGAAAACAAGGCAGTAGATCATATTGACATGCTATAGTTGCTCACATTTTTATGTTCATGGCGGACATATCCGTAATGTCAAAAAATCGACATATTTCCTTATGTTCACCATTAGAAGGCAATTCACTTGTACACATTAAAGTATGTCCAAATTTGAAGACATGCATTTTTCAGTCGTTTTGATTCGTTTTGGGCTCTGTGTGCGGACTAGTACATTGAAAAGCAGGGTGACTATTTTGAAAAATGATATGAATAAAATTATACTCTTGTGGTAATAAATAAGAATTGATCGCAGATACTTATTGACTTAACCTCGTATTTTTAAAATTTTATTTAGGAGTTATTTAGACAATATCATTGTTACTGCTATGAGGAACTGACATCTTAATTACACAAGTGTGCTAATGTAGAGTACATCTTCGTACACTACACACTATGCACTCGCAGACTTGTGAACCTGGACTTTGACACACACTAGATGACATTAGTTCCGGAAATAAATGAACTTCGAATGCACTCGTATCTTTTGGACACAGCCCATAATTGCTAATTTCTCTCCCACTATTTCTAACACTCTTTCACTCGTTTTTATATCCGATCCAACTAAGTGTATCCATTCTTCTCCACACTCACATGTCGAAACTTTCAGTTTATTTTCCATCGCTTTTTGCAATGTCCATGGTTCTGCCCCATACAGTACAATACTCTACACAAAGTACTTTATGAGTCTTTTTTTCAATTTTACTCAAGGACTCACGGAATAGACTATTCTTTCTTTACATTCTTTTTTCTTTCATCTATCTTTGCTTTTATTTCACGTTTGTACTTTATATCATCGAAAACTAGTCACTTGTTCTGTTTTTCCTCTCTTTTCTCCTACTTCTATATTTGACACCGACCGTGTACTAAATTGATTAAAAAATAGTTGAGATACTAGGACAGTCTGTTCACTCATATTTTAAAGAGTTTCTACTCATAACAGTAGGTATGATCAAGGATGCCGATCCTGGGGGGGAAGGGCGAGGGGACCGGGGCCCCCACGTATTTTTATGAATATATGTTTTTATATGTATTTTTATTGTTATATGTATTGTTACATGTATTTTCTTTATGAATGCCCCCCCAAGTTACAGGGAAATGGGGCCCTAGGGTATCATGTGCCTACGATAATGTCTCGTAGGACGTTTTTTTAAAAAATGAAGGATTGATAGGAGCAAATAATATACTCATCTGCTTCCAGAAATATATTAATAAGTCACAGTTTACGATATTTCTCTCCTAAAATCTGACTAGACATGCCTTTAAATCCTCCAAAACCAGGTTTTTCACTATTTAAACATGAGTATTTACTAATCCGAACCCTAACTATATATAAAACTACATGAACTGACAAATTAAAGGGGTACTTCTGGTTGACGTGGAAAGTTGAAATTTCTCATAATTGTAGCTATCCGGGACTAACCTACAGGAAAATTGCCAAAAGTTAATATTTTTAAAAATTTTTACGGGGTCTAAAGGGGGGGATGAAGAATTTTCCCATATTTAATCGGTGTTTTTTGGATATATAATCTCATGTTTTAGGTACTTGGAATTAGAATAAAACTTGAAATTCGGTATGCTTGTACACTTTTGTTAGCATTACCTAAGTAAATCAGTAAAAATAAAAAAAAATCCAAATTTAGAGTTGTTTTATGGGGAACTGAAAAACCTTTCCCATGTTATTTATATATGGCACTTTTTGTACCCCAAAATTATTGGGCATTTCCTGTAGGGCTACCATACATAAATTTCGCATGATTCTAGCTTTTCGGGACTAAACGACAGAAAAATTGCCAAAAGTGTATATATATATATATATATATATATATATAAGTTAATATTTTTAAAAATTTTTACGGGGTCTAAAGGGGGGGATGAAGAATTTTCCCATATTTAATCGGTGTTTTTTGGATATATAATCTCATGTTTTAGGTACTTGGAATTAGAATAAAACTTGAAATTCGGTATGCTTGTACACTTTTGTTAGCATTACCTAAGTAAATCAGTAAAAATAAAAAAAAATCCAAATTTAGAGTTGTTTTATGGGGAACTGAAAAACCTTTCCCATGTTATTTATATATGGCACTTTTTGTACCCCAAAATTATTGGGCATTTCCTGTAGGGCTACCATACATAAATTTCGCATGATTCTAGCTTTTCGGGACTAAACGACAGAAAAATTGCCAAAAGTGAATATATATATATATATATATATATATATATATATATATATATATATATATATATATATATATATATATATATATATATATATAATTTTTAGGAGGTCTAAAGGGGAGACGAAAAAATTCACCATGTTATTTAAATGGGCCTTTTTTTTGGACCTGTAATCTCATTATTAGGTACTTGGAACTGGAATACAAATTTGAAATTCGCCAAGTGAACTTTGTGGTGGACAAACACCGTGCTCGTGGGTTTTCTCGGGGTACTCCCGTTTCCTCCCACTTTCCTCATTCCACCATTTCACTCATCTCTCATTATCACCGTCTCCTTAAGCCTAACCGGCATAACCCTGGGACGTAAAACTTACAGATTTCATTTCATTTTCAAATTTGAAATTCGGTATGCTTGTACGTTTTCATTATCGTTACCTAAGTAAATCAGTAGAAATAAACATTTTCAACTTTAGAGTTGTTTTATGGAGAACTAAAAAATTTTTCCTATGTTCTACACCCCAAAATGTTTAGGCACTTCTGGCAGAATAAGAAGGATGAAATTTAGCATGATTGTGACCTTCCGGACCTAACCTACAGGAAAATTGCCAAAAGTGAATATTTTTGGATTTCAAGGGAAGATGAAGAAATTCCCATGTTATTTAATTAGTCATTTTCTTCGGATGCAAAATTATATCTTTTAGATAGTTGAAATATGAAAAGAAACTTGCAATTTAGTAGAATTGTGGGTTTAAGAGGTGCGAGGCCATAGGCCGAGCAAAGGCGGGAGTGTAGAGGCAAAGCCCCCAGCTGAACAAATTCAGGAAATATGAAGTGTTCACTGTTGATGCAAAGACTGATATGTAAAAGATGCGAGGCCGTAAGCCCAGCAACGCGGAGTCTAGAGGCGGAGCTCCCAGCTAGCCAAAGGTTAATCTTTACTGTATATAAAACTACATGAGCTGACATCAGTGTTGGGCAAATCAATTGAAATCAATTGCAATTGATCAATCAATTGAAAGTAATTGCTCTGAAAATTAATTGCAATTGATTTCAATTTGTAATTGACAATTAATTTCAATTGCAATTGAATTCAATCATAAAATTTGCAATTAAATTTGGTCAATTGTTAATTCTTAATTGGTCACCAGGCATTGAAACTTTTAATTGTTAATTGTTAATCGCAAAGGGTGCAATTGAAACATTTAATTCTTAACTGCAATTGACAATTGAAACCTGTAATTGTTAATTGCAATTGAAATCAGGAATTAAAACTGAAGATAAGATGTGTGTATATTGTGTTGTACACTTGTTACTGTTTTACATATTTCAAATAAGGTACTTATAAGAAATGCTGGATAACTACCATCCCTTCGCTTCCCTGGGAAGAAAGCCGTGAAACTCAGTATTTTTTAAATATATTAAGTTTATGGTTCTATCCCCCTCGAAAGAACTCTATATGCCCGTCAAGCATACAATTTACGGACAAAACATTGACTGCTAAAAAAAAAAGCTGAGAAAAACAGCGACTGTCGATAAAATCAGCAATTAGGAAAACAGATCCTATCATTAGAAAAATCTCAAAATTAGGGGATAATTGGGAATAACAGTTTCCGGGGTGGAGTATTTCCAATCATTACAAACATGAAACATATATATGAATCAATTTGGCTTGACGAAAGAAAGCGATCGGTACCGAAATTGGTCACTTGCGGTCAACCACTTCCGGTACACGGTACCTAATGCAGTTTTCAGGAGTTGGGGTGTTTCTAGCTTTTGCACAAGCGCAACGTACGTCTTTATATCAATTAACCAGTGCTGACCAGGGTTGATATGTTTAAAACAAAATGTTTAAAACAAGTGTTTAAAACATGTTTAAAACGAGGGCTGTTGTTTTATTCAGTTTGTTTTAAACGTTTTAAACAAATTGTTTTAAACGTGTTTTTTTTTCGATGCTGGTTGGACATGTTTAAAACAACTAAAATATCAGATTGAAGAAGCTAATTTAATTTTCTAACAAACAACCCATCCTCCGCAGGGTTTGTGCATGGAGTAAATTACAAGCAGAGTTATATTCTTATTATAACAGCAATTACTGAACGAAATTCTGCACATCAGTGTGCTTATAACTAAACCAACAGAAGTTCAAGTGAAGTATTTGAACATTTCATGAGATATGCACCATTGAAAAGCTTATAGACCACAAATTCCAACGAGATAATATGCGTGAAATTCCCGCCGTATTCATAGAAAAAGAACAGACATAAAATATCATTAAAAATATGAAAATATTGACTTTGCGGGGCCCTGGCAACCCTTGCAGTTACCTGCGCTGAAAAAATGATGCTAATGTGTAGGCCACATACTTGTGACAATAATATAAGAAATGGTAGCCATTGCTGCCATTGCGTAATGAATTCGTTTTATGTAGGAAATATTTTTTAAAAAAATATGCGCAGAAAAACATTCATTGAATTAGACATTCTCTCCCCTCCCCCACTATAGTACCACGTCTATATGCAAATCATTTTTGCTGCACACATCATGTATACGAACAAGAATTATGCTTCTAGACCACTTCAGTGAAATATATCTTGTGTTATATGGGACCGTCCCGAAAATAAATGTAAATTAATCAAATTTGACCCCCTCTTCCTCTATAAACAACAAGTACACATACAGGGTACTATCATGTAGGGGACTACTTCATTGCTTCACATACCAATTTTTATGGGTGTACCACACAGAGGGGAGGAATACCCGCCAAAACCTGATGAAAAAAAAATACTTCATCCTCCCTCTCTCAGCCGTACATACGTACCCCGTATATACATAAAATGCAAGTGACGGAAAGCTTTATCTCTCAAAAATACTTTGGTACCAAATCACCTTTCTAGCTTAATTAAGGACTGAGCTATTGATGTTTGTTGTAAAAATAAATGTAATTTACGTCAAAAAACTGAAACTCCAAAAATTGGCTAACTTTGTCCCCTCCCTGCTCCCCATAATAAGCAAGAAGTACAAATCAGGGTTGGC
Source organism: Thermobia domestica (assembly GCF_964235325.1). Classification (NCBI taxonomy): domain Eukaryota; kingdom Metazoa; phylum Arthropoda; class Insecta; order Zygentoma; family Lepismatidae; genus Thermobia; species Thermobia domestica. Next base: position 205,511,048 of record NC_137456.1, on the reverse strand, counting down.
AAAAACCATGGTTTTTATTGAAAAAACAAAAAACCGTTTTTTTGGTTTAAACCAGGTTCTTTTGGTTTAAATAATTTGCTCTATATATTCATATCATATATGGACAGAAATAAGTTTGTTTCGCCTTGATGTTATTATGCAACTACCGGGTTTATGCTGGAAGGGATCACATAAGCTTAAAGCGGAATAAAAATCGTTTCTCGAGTTATATCTGAGAGAAATTGTCCTCCATTTGAACTCGGAACCAGGACTAATTGGCCACAAATGCGATACGTCTGCCGACTCACTCACGAAGGAATCCTGATAAAAATACGTTGTACTGATCTTTACATGCTTCTTAATATAACTGTTAAGAGTCATTTCAGAAGGACAAAAAGATAAACAGTTGCACAAGTGAAACCATTATACAGAATTTCATATGGACAATTTCAAAGTACTACGGAGTACAGAAGAACTAATTTAGTTCGAGTTAGTTAACAGCAACTTTTATTGGTACAAATTAAAGAAATACAACGACTTAATTTGCATATTAGTAAGAAAAGTGAATAAAGATACGAATTATTTGAGTCCACTTTGGCTCAGACTCATTTATACATAAATAAATACCAAAGAGACTTCTCATTTCACTAAATGTCTCTCGTGGGGTCTGACCCCCCCTCCCCCCACACAAAAAGTACGGCATTTCGATGTATTTTATCAATAGTAAACATTGAAACGAAACAATATTTAGAATTTTTCTTTGATTGCAATTAAATAAAAACAATAATAACAACTACAAAAAAATCACAAAACAAACATTTATAAACTTATATATATATATATATATATATATATACAAGTTGCTTATGCAGTATAATCTTTTTGAGTAATGAATGGGGAATTTAGGTCTGAATATAATAGGAATAATATACGGGAGTGAAACGTGATAACCCACAAACGTATGTTCATCAAGATTTTACAACCACTTACACTTTTAGGAACATTTTTCGTTTTTTGGTTTAAACCAGCCAACCCTGGTACAAATACACGATATTACCATGTAGTAACCTACTTCATTGCTTCATGTAACAATTTTTATGAATCTATCCCCCAAGAGGGGGAACGGCCCCCCAAAAACTGTTGAAAACAAAACAAAAAAAAACACGATATTTACCCTCCTCCCACATACATAAAATGCACACCAGGAAAGTTGCATCTTTGAGGAATAAATTAGTACCAAAACCATCTTCCAGCCTTAATTTGAGGTTTAAGACTGAGCCATTGAGGTTTAAAGCCCTGACACAGCAGTTGCGTCAATGGGAGTTTAAAGATTAAGAATGCAGACGATCAGTAGAACGTAACACAAAGAAACTAAACTACATATTCTGTGAACGGAGATCGCTAAAATCCCGATTTCTTTCTCCAGAATTGAACATTTGGGCGGATCGAGATCGAATTTGGGAAGTTCCCGAAATTTGATCTAGCGGTTGAATATAGATGGCAAGCAGTACCTAAGAGTGTAAAAATGTAATATATATGCTTATGTAGATTATTGTTTTAAACAAAATAAACGTTTTAAACATGTTTTTTTCTTGTTTAAAACAAAGTACTTTGTTTTAAACGTTGAAAACGTTTTAAACAAAAAAAACATGTTTTAAACATAAAAAACGTTTTTTATGATTTTTTTCAAAAAAACGTTTTTTTTCAACCCTGGTGCTGACGAATAAAAGCGGTCGGTACCTGAGCTGCTCACTTCCAGGCAACTATTTCCGGTACACAGTACCTAACACATTTTCTGGAAGTGAGGTATTTTCAACGAATGCACACATGCAACATAATCATTAATCAATTTACCTCGACGAAAAAAAGCGATCGGTATCGAAATTTGTTACGTCTGGTCGGCCACTTCCTGTACATGGCACCTAATACAATTTCCATGATTTTGGTATTTCTAGCTTTTGCACACATGGAACGTATATATCAATCAACTCGTGTTGACGATTAAAAGCGGTCAGTATCTGTATTATTCACTTCCGGACAACTACTTCCGGTATACCTAATACATTTACCGGGAGTGAGGTATTTCAAACGATTGCACACATGCAACATATATATCAATCACTTTGCCTTGACGAAAGAAAATGATCAGTATTGAAATTGGTCAATTCTGGTCAGCCAGTTCCGGTAGATGCTATCTAATACAGGTTTCAGGGGTGGGGTGTATCAAGCGTTTGCACACGTACAGTATATGTCAACTCGTTTTGACGAACGAAAGCTGTCGGTACCGGAAAGGGTCAATTCCGGTCAACTATTGTACTTATCATATAGGGATGGGCACGAGCGAGTTCAAGTGAGTTTTCTTTAAATCTTGACTCGACTCGAAGCAGACATCTTTGAACTCAACTCGAGATCTCGGCTCGAAAAATTTCCCCCAACTCGACTCGAATTCGGAGCGAGTTTCGAGTCGAGTCGAGCCAATTCGAGCTAAATCCTTTGTCAAGTATCCTACATAGACAACATAATTATCAAAGATACTAACTACTACTATAACTAATTATTATTATAACACCGTGTATAAACATGAAATATAGGCGGTTTGTATATGAATACTAAAAATTAATTGACTATCGATCTCGGTCGTCAAGAAATCTTCAGGAGGCAAGGACATCGGTCACGAGGTTCTAGGTTTGAGTTCAGGAGGAGCAAGTATTCGGGCACAAGCCAAAAATTGTTAAAAGTTATAGGACTGCCTCCAAACATGTTCAAAACTGCTCGACCCGGGTTCAGGGTTGTAAACGACTCAAGCGGCTCGATCATGGCTCATTCACTATCGAGCAGAACCAAGAAGCGAGCCGAGCCAACAGCTCACCCAACCGAACCAGCTCGAGTCGATGGCTCATCCAAGCCGAACCGAACTGAGCTGATTACTCACCCCAACCGAGTCGGTTCGAGTCATCGGCTCAGTTGAGCTGACTCGAGCCCAGCCGATGGACTCGTTTACACGGAGCTGGTTCGAGCCATTGGCTCCAATCTGAGTCGATGACTCGTCCCTACCGAGCCGGCCCAAGCCATTGGCTCAATTGAGCAAAGTCGATGGGTCATCCCAACCAAGTCAGCTCAGGCTGTTCGCTCAGTTGAACCGAGCGGAGCCGGTTGGCATCAATATCCCAGTTGGGCTTCTGCTTTGGCTAAAAAATTGCACAGAATATACTTATATTGGTGCTCACGGCGTCATTAACTTCTTCCGCCACCAACGAATTTCGAGGTGCTTTGTTTTGCATCTTTTATGCGTGTTTTGTGTCGCTTTCTGCGCCTATTCCAACTTTGTGTGCGTCACCGGAAGAGGGTCAAAATGGGCCTACAAATATGGCGGAACAAGTTTTCGCATTTCCGCCGCCAATGAATTTCGAGGTCGTTTCCTTCATATCGTTTTGTGCGTTTACTTCCACGTTTTGTGCGTCATGGGAAGTGGGTTAAAATGAGTCTCCGAAGTGGGACGAAAATGACCTATTTGTTCCGCCACCAACGAATTTCGAGGTCTCTTCTTTTCCATCGTTTAGTACCAGTTTCTTGCTCTTTTGAGAGCATATTTTCATGTTTTGTGCGTCACCGGAAGTGGGTCAAAATGGGCTTCCAAGATGGGACGAAAATGACCCACTGTTCCGCCACTAGCATAGACCCATTTCCGGTTACGCACAAAAGATGGAAATAGGCGCACAAAACGACACAAAAATGGCACAAAACGTTGCGAAAGAAACGACCTTGAAATTCGATAGTGGCGCAACAGTGGGTCATTTTCCTCCCACTTGAAAGCCCTCCAGTGACTCACAAAACGTCGAAATAGGCGCACAAAACGGTACAATATAAGTATCAAAGGATGTGAAATTAACGATCTCGAAATTCCATAGTGGCGGAACTGTTAGTCATTTTCGTCCCATCTTGGAAGCCCATTTTGACATACTTCCGGTGACGCACGAAACCGCACAAAACAGTCACTAGGCGATTTGAAGGAACAGCATCAACTTGTTCCGAAATATTTGTAGGCCCATTTTGACTCATTTCCGGTGACGCACAAAACGTGGGAATAGGAGCACAAAACGGTAGAAAGCACACACAAAATGATACGAAAGAATGCACCTCGAAATTCGTTGGTGGCGGAACAGTGGGTCATTATTGCTCCATCATGGTGGCCCATTTTGATCCACTTCTGATGACACACTAAAGGTGGAAATAGGCACATAAAACATCACGAAACACGCACAAAACGATATGTGAAGGAAACGAGCTCGAAATTCGTTGGTGGCGCAACAACATTAACTTGTTTCGTTATACTCGTAGGTCCATTGTTACGCAAGAATCGTACAAAACAGGCACTAAACGATGGCAAAGAAACGACCTTGAAATTCGATAGTGGCGGAACAGTGGGTCATTTTCGTCACACACTGGAGGTCCATTTTGACACACTTCCGGTAACGCAGAAAACGTGGAAATAGGGGCACGAAACGGCAGAAAACAGGCACTAGTTGATGCGAGAGGAGGGACCTCGAAATCCGATAGTGGCGGAACTCTTGGTCATTTCCGACCCATCTTGGAAGCCCATGTTGACCCACTTCCGGTGACGCACAAAACATGAAAATATGTGCTCAAAACGCCAAGAAACTGGCACAAAACGATGCGAAAGAAGCGACCTCGAAATTCGTTGGTGGTGCAACAGTGGGTCATTTTCATCCCACATTGGAGACCCATTTGAACCCACTTTCCATGACGCACAAAACGTGGAAATAGGCCCACAAAACGGCCCAAAACATGCACAAAACGATGTGGAGGAAAGACCTCGAAACGACCTGTCCATAACAAAGACTTTACCATTTCGTACTAGCTGTTATGCCCGTTCTTCGCACGGATCAGATAAAATATCAATGTAAACAAACTGAACAACGGAAGAACAATTAATAAACATTTCTAAAATTGGATATATTTTGTGTGAATATTTCATTTAGAGACTTTATTTCATTATGATTTTTTTTTACGTATAAACAATTTTAATACTTCAACTAAGTATTGTAACAGTCTGAACTATTAAACATTGTTATAATAAACAGAAATTGCGAGAGTTTGGTGAGAGAAGGGTGGTTACAGAAGGAAGATTTCTTTCAGTGCCTTTCCCGGTGGAAGCGTTCCTAGCATCGCTGCTACGTTCCCTCTTTGCACAGCCATACTTAATCTCTGTATAAGAAAGGCTGAAGCTCGAGTGTCGCCTGTTTTGAGAGTTATTCGGCGCCCAACTTCTTTAATAAAATTTAGTCCTTCATGACCCCAGGACCCACAAGTTTCGATGGCGATGGTGATGAAGTGGTATTTGTCCAGGAGGTTGTTATATTTTCGTCTCTTTTCAGATTCTCTACGAGTTGCGACCATCCCAGCTTTTGTGGAAGAAGTATGAAGATTAGAGGGGGCTAGAGTATCGGCACAAGTGAAATCCCATATTAAAGCCTTCCCTCGTTTCCATGGCACCAAAGACATTCCATCAGGTCTTTTGCCGTCAGAACGACTACACCCCATTGGCTCTCTCACGGAAGGCGTTCCAGAAGAGATGAGGGCTCTCATGATGAGGTCATTAACATCTGAGTGACGAGAGTATCTGCCAGCACTGTGAAGACATGAGAGGCCATGTATACCCTTCTTATCCACTAAACTTCCGCAAGCAAGACACCGGTGTTGTTCGCAGACATCTGCTCCCAAACGTAACGCACAAGCGATTCGATAACTTTCGTCGGGAAGATGCAACGCTAGGGATGGAGATGGAATAGCCTGTACCCAGGCACCTGCTTCAGGGGGTGAAGTTGCTAGAAGACATGCCTTATCCTCAGGATTGCCGGAGGACTGAAGAAGAGAAGAAAATCTGGAGTTTATAAGAGAAGCGTCCCATGAAGATTGTAAACTTCTCTTCTCAAGATCAGGTAGAGCAAGTCCGCCGCACGATCTCCACTGGGAGATACAATCATTAATCTCAGCTTCAGAATCTTGATGAATATTCTTGCGAAGAAGAGAAGTGATCAATAGCATAGAGCTATGAATGGAAGAAAGGAAACATGGAGTGGCCAAATCAAGGGCTCGACGAATACTAGACCTCCGTGATCCACTGGGAGAGATGCCTGTAGCCATGACCTATCCGTAAGAGAGCAGTTGAGAAGAGATTCTAGGCCAAGTTGGATGGAATTAATTTTTGTGTGAATATATATCCAAGAATGTATATGTGTTTTCATTGGGAAGGCCGACGGAGGCTGAATTTGAACGTAAACACTATCGGAGGTGTCACTATACATCTGAGCAACTCCGATAAATATGGATTCGACACAAATATTCGTCATTTTCTACTATGTTTACATCTCCCGGTAAATGCCCCCTGAAACCCCTTGGTTCGAATTGTAAAAAAAAAAAAATCGTTTCTGGCCCCAAGGCGATACCGCGAAAACTATGACTGTGACACTAACACTTATCATTTTCTACTACTTTTACATATACCGGTAAACGCCACTATGATCCTCTGGCTCCAATTTTAAAAAAACAACGCCTCTGGCTCCCAGCCGATGGGGGCTGTAGTTGGAAGTCAACGCCAGTGGGAGCATCACCATTCACCTCAGCGACAGCGAAAACTATGGATTTGACACTAATATAAGTCATTTTCGATTATTTTTACATGTCTCGCAATTCTACACCCCCGGTGACTCCCAGCCCGCATACAATGGTGGATGAATTTGAAAATCATCGCTAATGAAAGTATCACCATTGATGTCAGCGACCGCGAAAACTATGGATTTGACATTAATATCGGTCATTGTGGATTATTTTTACATGTCTCGTGATCCCCTTTAATGCCCCCGTTCCTTAGCTGATGGGGGCTAAATGTGAAAGTAAACGCGATCTTGAGTTTCACCATTGAGCTCAGCTACCCCGAAAACTATGGATTTGACACTAATATCTATCATTTTCGATTATTCTCGGAATTCCCCACTCTGGTGACCCAAGACCCGTAAAGAATGGTGGATGAATTTGAAAGTCATCGCTAATGGTAGTGTTACCATTGATCTCAGCGACTGCGAAAACTATGGATTTGACACTAATATTGGTCATTTTGGATTACTTTTACGTTTCGGTATCCCTCCTTCCGATGACCCCCGGCCCGCAGCCAAATAGGGTGAATTTGGAAGTTATGCAATCGGAGTTTCACCATTGATCTCACCGACCGCGAAAACTATGAAATCGACACTAATATCGGTCATTTTCTACTACTTTTAGATGTCCCGAAAAACGCCCCCATGAGACCCCTCTGGACAGAATTTTGTCAAAACGCTTCGCCTTGGTCTAGGGCCTGGACCAAGGTATCCGTGACCAAAATTTGGTAACTCTCGGTCAACTTATCTGGTCCCCAGGCCGCTCACAGACAGACAGACAGACATACAAACAAACTGATTTAATTTATATTAAAAAGGTCAGATCTACCGTTTATTGTAATAGAGCGGCGCTTGAGCGATTGATCGTAGAAATTCAAATTCCGATGAGTGATAATTTCATAGCCTTGTTTTATTACAAGTTTAAACTCTTTAGTCAGTAGAGAAGAGGGCGTGAATAATGGGTCAGAGTTGATGACAATGGGTTTTGGTGGGTCTGTGGGTCACAGTGGGTGAGAGTGGTTCATGGTAGGTGGTGGGTCAGAGTGGGTCGTGGGTCCCGATGGGTGGTGGGTCAGTTGGTCGTGGCTAAAGTTTTCATTGCCCCACGCCCTCTCTGAACTACAGTGTTGAAAATTAATCAGTGAAAATCAATTGCAATTGATCAATCAATTGAAAGTAACTAATTAACTAACTAACTAACTCTATGGCCTATGGAACCCGGAGGTTCAATGCCGCGTTCACCAAAGCTCTCCACTGACTTCTATCCTTAGCTAACTGCATCCAGTTTCTACTTTGTATTCCAATCTCTGCGAGATCCATCTTAATATTGTCCTCCCATCTGCGCCTAGGTCTTCCTAATGGTCGTTTTCCGATTGGTCTTCCAGGCAAGACTTTGAAAGCGTTTTAACTTTCTTCCATTCTAGCTACATGACCCGCCCACCTAAGCCTCCTCGACTTGACGACCCTAACAATGTTGGGTAGACCATATAAATTATGTATTAGTTCCTCGTTATGAAGTTTCCGTCATTCCCCATTCCCGTTCCTCTTGGGTCCGAATATTCGTCTCAGGATCCTGTTCTCAAATACTTTCAGTCTATGTTCTTCCCTCAGAGTAAGCGACCATGTTTCGCAACCATACAGAACAACAGGCATGATTATCGTTTTATATATTTTAAGCTTCAAATTCTTCGACAGAATTCGCGACGACAAGAGATTTTGAACCGAGTAGTAACACGAATTCCCTGCTTTTAGTCGACATTTAATTTCTTCGTGAATATGATTTTCATCTGTTAATATCGATCCTAAATATTTGAAAGTATCCACTTTATCAAAAGTATTATTTAATATTTTAACGCATCCACAATTTGCCGTATTACGGTCCCGACGCACTTCCATGTATTTAGTTTTCTCTGCATTTACTTCTAAACCCATGTCCCTGCAAACGTTTAATAAGATCTCTGCATTTCTTTCTATTGTTCTCCTATCATCCCCTATTAAATTTACATCATCAGCATATGCCATAACCTGGTGAATACCGTTCAACTGTAGGCCCTGGTTGCTATCTTTGATTTTCCTTATAGCGTATTCTAGAACGAAGTTAAATAATAATGGCGACAACGCATCTCCTTGTTTCAGGCCATTCTCGGCGTGAAAGCTCGTGGACAAAAATTTTCCTACCCGGACTTTACTTTGGGATTCATTTAAACATATCTTAATTAATCTAATTAGCTTTCTCGGTATTCCAAGTTCTGTAAGAACGATGTATAATGTTTCTCTCCTAACCGAGTCGTACGCCTTTCTAAAATCAATAAATAGTTGATGTACCGGGGTATTGTATTTCCACTTTTTTTCGAGTATTTGGCGAAAGGTAAATATTTGGTCGATAGTTGATCGATTTCGTCTAAATCCGCACTGATAATCTCCAATAATTTCATCTGCGTAAGGGGTAAGTCTTGCTAACAGAATATTTGAAAGGATTTTATAGGATGTTGACAGAAGAGAAATGCCTCGATAATTATTACAGTCAGTTTTGTCACCTTTCTTGTGAATTGGAACAATGATTGATTCTTTCCACTCTTGTGGTAATTCTTCCTTGTTCCAGATAAGGAGAATGAGTTTGTGTATCTTGTTCCACAATTTTTCGCCTCCAGCTAAAATTAACTCAGCCGGAATTTCATCTACACCGGGAGATATGTGTTTCTTTAATTTCTTTATAGCGGTTTCTACTTCTATTCGGTTTGGTTCTGGAATATACGGTTCTGCGGTGTGTATCACCTTTTCTCCACGCACACTAGTTTTTGGTTGCGTGTTAAGCAAATCGTCAAAGAAATCTTTCCATTTATTGAAGATGCTATCCGTGTCAATGAGAACTGTACCGTCAGATTTCTTTAGTATATAAGCACGAGGTTGATAGCCTTTCTTAAATTCGTTGATTCCCTTATACATGTCCCGGATGTTTTTATTTTTACTATTATCTTCAAGTTCCTTAATTTTAGCTTTCAGAAAACCGCGTTTCTTTGTTCTAAAAGTTTTGGAAGTTTCCCGCCTGATATCTGCGAACTTTTGTGTAGTTATTTCATTCGGATTTTGTAGCCAGCGTAATTTAGCCTGTTTTCTCTTCTCTGCTAGTTTTATGCATTCCTGGTCGAACCATGGTTTGTTCCTACGTATTTCCGCGTGTCCCAATGCTTCGTTTGCTGAAATTTTAATGCTATCTCTCATTTCAATCCAGGTATCCTCAACACTAGCGCACTCCGAATCTTCGAAAGCCGAGAATCTATTCGAAACTTCAATCTGGTATTTCTCTCTTACCTGGCTCTCTTCTAATTTCTTTAAGTTGAATCTCTCCGTTTTCGGACAATGAATATTACCTTTATTCAACGATAACCTCTCTCGTATTATCGCTGCTACCAGGTAATGGTCGGTGTCACAATCAGCCCCTCTAAACGACCGGACATCAATTATGCTGGATTGCCTTCTTCTATCTACTAAAATGTGATCAATTTGATTGTGTGTTTTTCCGTCTGTGATGTCCAAGTGTATTTATGAACGTCGCAATGTGGGAATTTTGTACTCTTCACGATTAGGTTTTTGGATGTTGCAAAGTTCACGAGTCTAACACCGTTGTCATTACTTTCCTTATGCAGACTTTCGTTCCCTATAATCGGTTTGAAAATATCCTCTCGTACTACCTTCGCATTGTAATCCCCTAATAGAATTTTCATATGGTATCGCGGGAGTTGGTCAAATATCCGTTCCACTTCTTTGTAAAAACTGTCTTTTATATCGTCATCCTTATCTTCAGTTGGGGCATGTACATTTAAAACAATAATATCACACCACCGTCCCTTAAGAGTAATAAAAGAAAGTCTATCAGTAACAAATTCAACCCGTTTTATTGCTGGCAATATACGTTTATGTACGAAAAACCCTGTTCCTAACTGGTGATTTTTATTTCCTTCCACGTAAAAGAACGTAAAATTTCCGGAATTCTCAGATCCATTTCCTTCCCACCTAACTTCCTGAACTCCTACTACGTCCATCCTGTATTTCTCTAACTCACTCGTTACGGATTTTAACGCGCTATAAAGATTTCTAATATTCCATGTTCCAAATCTCATGTCCATTTTCTTTTGCTGAGGTCGTGCCAAGTTATCAGTCCTTGTCCGAGGCTTTTGTGAATATTTCTGAACAAGTGCTTTTCTTTTACAGGATGAGGTTGTTAGCTCTACCCAAACCCCCAAGCTGGAGGACCACTCCTAGTCGGCTGTCCGCGATTGCTTATTCAGTATATTCGCAGCTAACCTCTATATCTAGAGGCCTTCTCCTCGATCCGCAACCTGAGGACGCGCCATGCCGTGGTGACAGGAACCCACGTTACACAGCAATTGAAAGTAATTGTTATGGAAATCAATTGCAATTGAATTAATTGCCAATTAATTTCAATTGCAATTGAATGACTGAATTCAATTGCAATTACTTTCCACTGCAATTACTTTCAATCCATTGATTAATTGCAATTGATTCTCATTTATTAATGGCCAACAGCAATTAACAATTGACCATTACTTATTTCAATTGTTAATTGCAATTAACAATTAAATTTACAGATTAATTGTTAATTGTTAATTCAATTGAAATTTGCCCACCACTGGCTGACATAAATTATTGACCACTTCCTGTAGGGCTACAATGATTAAATTTGATATGATTGTAGCTTTCCGGAACTAACTGACAGGAAAATTGCCAAAGTGAATGTTTTTAAATATTAGAGGATCTAAAGAGGGGAAGAAGAATTTCCCCATGTTATTTAAATGGGTCTTTTTTTTTACCTATAATTTCATGTGTTAGGTACTTAGAATTGAAAAAAAAAACGTTGAAATTCGGCATGCTTGTACGCTTTCGTTAGCACTACCTAAGTGAATCAGTAAAAATAAAAAATCCAACTTTAGATTGGTTTTATAAGGAACTGAAAAATCTTTCCCATGTTATTTATATGGGACTTCTTTTACATCCCCAAATTATTGAGCACTTCCTGTAGGGCTACAATGATTAAATTTGACATGATTGTGGGTTTTCGGGACAAACTCACAGGAAAATTGCCAAAAGTGAATACTTTTAATTTTGGAAGGTCTAAAGAGGAAATAAAGAATTTCCCCATGCTATTTAAATGGGCCTTTTTCTGGACCTATAATCTCATGTTTTAGGTACTTAGAATTGGGATAAAAACTTGAAATTCGGTATGCTTGTACGTGTTCGTTAGCGTTACCTCAGTGAATCAGCAGAAATAAAAAAATTTAAACATAGAGTGTTTTTATGGGAAGCTGAAAAATCTTTCCCATGCTATTTATATAGGACGTCTTCTACACCCCAAAATGATTAGGCACTTCCGGCAGGATTAGAATGATGAAATTTGGCATGATTATTTCTTCCAGGTCTGACCAACAGGAAAATCGCCAAAAGTGAATATTTTTAATTTTTTAGGGGTCTAAAAGGGATGAAAAAATTCCCATGCTAATTAAATAGACGTTTTCTTGGAATACAAAAATCTTATCTTTTAGATATTTGAAATAGGAAAAGAAACGATAGAATTATGGATTCAAGAGGTGCGAGGCCGTAGGCCGAGCGAAGACAGTGTGTGGGGGAGCGAAGCCCCAGGATGGGCAAATTCAGGAAATATGAAGAGCAAGTTCACGAAATTCACTGTTGATGCAAAGGCCGAATAGATAAGAAATGCCCGGCCTTAGGCCGAGCAAACTCGGGGGTCTGGGGGCGGAATCCCCAGCTAGCCGAAGCTAGTCTATATTATAAAATTGATGGTGACTATGTTTGTGACTCTTAATCCCTTCAACCGCGCGACCGATCTCGATCAAATTTTTGACGTAGATGTATTTCTGGCATGGGAGTGCTTTAGCTATTCACTTTGACGGTAGAGCTATTCTCTACCATTACCTTCTCTGGGCCTACATCTATCCAATGAGAGCTTCCGAGTATCTGTCGCTCTACGGTTGGGAGCAGATATATGTGAACCACACCACTGCTCCAATTGCAACACCTTAGTAGATAAAAAAGGATTACACGATCTGTCGTGCAAAAGCAGCGCCGGCAGACATCCACGTCACTCAAGTGTGAATGATATAATATTAAGGGCTTTAATATTTGCGGGGCTCCCAGCAGTGAGGGAACCGAATGGATGTAGCCGTTCAGACGGATAAAGATCTGATGGTATGACATTAGTACCATGAAAGAAAGGAAAGGGATTGGTTTGTGATTTCACGTGTTCGGATACTTATGCCCCCTCCAACCTTCAATATTCCTCAGTACAAGCTGGACTCTTAGCTGCGCGAAGAGCAAAAGAAAAAAGGAATAAATATAGTAATCTACTCGATAACTATTGCTTTGTTGCAATAGCAACTGAGTCTATCGGTTCTTGGGAAGAAGGCAGCCTCAAATTTATAAATGAAATCGGCCACCGTCTATCAATTAGATCAGAAGATACTCGAGTAAAATCTTTCCTGATTCAACGCATTAGCATAGCCATTCAACCTGGGAACGTGTCGGCTATTATGGGAACGTTACCCACCGGTAAAGAGCTAGAAGAGGTCTTTCTTCTGTGATTGCAGAGCGGGGAGGTTTTGAGTAAAAACAAATCATTGGTACAATAATTTATGTAACAACCAAGCAAGGAGTATGGAGAGACAGCTCACAGTCCTTAAGTTTGTATGAAAAATTACGGCAGAATGCTGTACCGTACGTCAAGACAGTGACATAACATGACCTGTTGGAGCCATTGAAAGTAGAAGATTTAATATTACCTGCCAAACAGTATGGGAACAAAGATGTGTATGCGAGCTGTGGTTTCTTGGAAAATATCTCCGATCATGCTGAACGGGTAGCGCTTCGAGGAGTCATGTATGCTAGGAAGCTTTCTGAGGCCAGCAAAGCGAAACAAGAGGCACGTAGAACAGGCGAAGAAGAAAGTAAAGAGACAGAGAAGAGTTTATGAAAAATTACAATAGTTACAGTAATTTAAAAGTAGTTAAATAACCCATTTACACGGAATTCATACACAATAAACGTTAACTATATAAACATTACAGTAAAATATATTAAATTGTAAGTGAAGGACTATTGTCCTCCACGTCACTAATGGCGTTCCTGTGGGCTGTGCTACCACTGCAGTGTTAAGGGGGGGGAGAGACATTTGAAAATGATCGATATTATTAGTGTCGAATCTATAGTTTTGGGGGTCGCTGAGATGAACAGTGACACTTCTGATGCTGTTTAAATCCAAATTCAGCCCCGCAACTTGGAGTAGGGGGAGGGAGAGAGATATAAAAATGATTAAAATGACCAATATCAGTATCGAATTCATAGTTTTCGGGGTCGCTAAGATGAACAATGATACTTCCGAAGCCGTGCCCCGCAAAATGGGGAGGAGAGAGGGATATTTAAAAATCATCGAAAATGACTAATATCAAAGAGCGCTTTAGCAATATTATAGTGACTGACTAACGGAACATCGGAACATATTACTATTTTTTAATTAATTTAAGCCAGCGAAGCGGGTAATTGATGCATTTACATATAAACATTCACATTGATACTTGATTTAATGGTTACTTCATTACAATGAGCTATTGAACAGATTATTGTCAATTAGCAGTACCGGATTTACGTAAAGCCCAAAAAAGTTAAAGAAGAAACTGTAATGTAATTTCTAAATTATAAGAAAAGGCAAATAAGATGAAACGCACATAGAGGAGTGTTGTTTTGTATTGTTATATACTAGACTTTTATGAAGCAAGTAATAGAGCTCTATTTTTCAGCCGCACTTGTAATGAGGCCTCTGTTATTCAGCCCCGCTTATAATGAAGCCCCCATTTCCCAGCCTTGCTTGTAATGGGCCCTTATTTCCATTTAGACATCAATTAAGTCCATAAAGTGGGAAGGAAATGAATCTGTTAATTCTGGAAATTTTACGTTCCTTTACGGGGAAGGAAATAAAACCACCAATTAGGAATAGGGTTTATCGTTCACAAACGAATATAACCAGCAATTAAGCGGGCTGAATTTGTTACTGACAGACTTTCTTTTATTACTTTTAAGAGTCGGTGATGTAATATTATTGTTTTAAATGTACGTGCCCCAACAGAAGATAAGGATGACGATATAAAAGACAGTTTTTTACGAAGAAGTGGAACGAATGTTTGACCAACTCCCGCGATACCATATGAAAATTCTATTAGGGGATTACAATGCGAAGGTAGTACGAGATGATATTTTCAAACCGATTATAGGGAACGAAAGTATGCATAAGGAAAGTAATGACAACGGTGTTAGACTCGTGGACTTTGCTACATCCAAAAACCTAATCGTGAAGAGTACAAATTCCCACATCGCGACGTTCATAAATACACATGGACCTCACCAGCGGAAAAACACATAATCAAATTGATCACGTTTTAGTAGATAGAAGAAGGTAATCTAGTATAATTGATGTCCGGTCGTTTAGAGGGGTTGATTGTGACACTGATTACTACCTGGTAGCAGCGATAATAAGAGAGCGATTATCGTTGAATAAAAGAAATATTCAATGTCCGAAAACGGAGAGGTTTAATTTAATGAAATTACATGAGAGCCAGGTAAGAGAGGAATACAAAATTGAGGTTTCGAATAGATTCTCGGCTTTAGAAGATTCGAAGTCCACTAGTGTTGAGGACACTTGGATTGAAATTAGAGATAGCATTAAAATTTCAGCAAAAGAAAAATTGGGACACACGGAAATACATAGGAACAAACCATGGTTCGACCAGGAATGCATTAAACTAGCAGAGAAGAGAAAACAGGCAAAATTACGTTGGCTACAAAATCCGAATGAAAGAACTACAGAAAACTTCGTAGACATCAGGCGGGAAACTTCTAAAACTTTTAGAACAAAGAAACGCGATTTTTTGAAAGTAAAATTAAGGAACTTGAAGATAATAGTAAAAATAAAAACATTAGGGACATGTATAAGGGGATCAACGAATTTAAGAAAGGCTATCAACATCGTGCTTATATATTAAAGAAAGCTGACGGAACAGTTCTCACTGATACGGATGGCGTCTTAAATAGGTGGAAAGATTTCTTTGACGGTTTGCTGAACACGCAGCCAAGAACTAATGTGCGTGGAGAAAAGCTGATACACGCCGCTGAACCGTATATTCCAGAACCTAACCGAATATTCTACAAACCACTATAAAGAAATTAAAGAAACACAAATCTGCGGCTGTAGACAAAACTCCAGCTGAGTTAATTTTAGCTGGATTAGGAAAATTTTGGAACAAGATACACAAACTCATTCTCCTTATCTGGAGCAAGGAAGTATTGCCACAAGAGTGGAAAGAATCAATCGTTGTTCCAATTCACAAAAAAGGCGACAAAACTGACTGTAATAATTATCGAGGCATTTCTCTTCTGTCAACATCCTATAAAATCCTTTCAAATACTCTATTAGCAAGATTGATCCCATACACAGATGAAATTATTGGAGATTATCAGTGAGGATTTAGAGGAAATCGATCAACTATCGACCAAATATTTACCATTCGCCAAATACTCGAAAAGAAATGGGAATACAATTTTAGAAAGGTTTACGGCTCGGTTAGGAGAGAAACGTTATACAACGTTCTTACAGAACTTAGAATACCGAGAAAACTCATTAGATTAATTAAGATATGTTTAAAATGAATCTCAAAGTAAAGTCCGGGTAGGAAAATTTTTGTCCACGAGCTTTCACGTCGAAAATGGCCTGAAACAAGGAGATGCATTGTCGCCATTATTATTCAACTTTGTCCTGGAATACGCTATAAGGAAAAGCAAAGGTAGCAACCAGAGCCTAGATTTGATCGGTATACACCAGGTTATGGCATATGCTGATTTTGTAAATTTAAGATCAATACAAAGAAATGCAGAGATCTTATTACACGCTACGAGGGACATGGGTTTAGAAGTAAATGCAGAGAAAACTAAATACATGGAAGTGCGTCGGGACGGGAATACAGCAAATTATAGATGCATTAAAGTAATAAATAATACTTTTGATAAAGTGGATACTTTCAAATATTTAGGATCAATATTAACAGACGAAAATCATATTCACGAAGAAATTAAATGTCGACTAAAAGCAGGGAATTCATGTTATTATTCAGTTCAAAATCTCTTGTTGTCGCGAATTCTGTCGAGGAATTATAAGCTTAAAATATATAAAACGATAATCATGCCTGTTATTGTATATGGTTACGAAACATGGTCGCTCACTCTGAAAGAACATAGACTGAAAGTATTTGAAAATAAGATCCCGAGACGAATATTCGAACCCAAGAGGAACGGGAATGGGGAATGGCGGAAACTTCATAATGAGGAACTACATAATTTATACTGTTTACCAAACCTAGGGTCATCAAGTCTAGGAGGCTTAGGTGGGCAGGTCATGTAGCTAGGATGGAAGAAAGTAGAAACGCTTTCAAAGTCTTGACTGGAAGACCAATCGGAAAACGACCATTAGGAAGACCTAGGCGCAGATGGGAGGACAATATTAAGATGGATCTCGCAGAGATAGGAATACAAAGTAGAAACTGGATCCAGTTGGCTAAGGATAAAGTCAGTGGAGAGCTTTTGTGAACGCGGCATTGAACCTCCGGGTTCCATAAGCCATAGAGTTAGTTAGTTAGTTAGTTAGGTCCATAAATTAGCATATAGCATATATTCAAACCTAAAAAACGGCAACATTTTGTCGGTGACCTAAATCCGGCACTGTCAATTAGTATTAACCTTTGTTAAGTATTGGTCATTTTTAAAACCGTTTAGCATTCTGTTTCACCGCCGAGGCGTGTGAGACATGAAACTATAATTTAAAGTGAAATCCGAACCACCATAACGTGCTCAAATGTTTTCTCACCGGGAATTGAATGCTAGACACCATTTACCAAAGACGCATGCGTGCAGTCACTATAGACCAGAGAGGAGGGACTTGTTCATTCGCTGAAACAACAGCCAATATCACGTAATAATATAATAAGTATTTTTAAAAACGAAAAATTGACAAGTAGTCATGGGAAATAGTTTTATAAAAGTTAACTCATCCGGTCAAAATGTATTGTTTGCTTCTAAAATGCTGTCAGTAGTGTCCACCTCATGAGGTTAGAATCTTTCCACCAGTTATGAACAGACGTACCGAAGCACTTTCTGATACTGAATAAGAATGATTTCTAAAAATTTCATATCTGTATAAATTTAAAAAAAACGGAAAAGAGAAGAAAGAAATAAAAGAAAATAAAAATAAAAAAAAGCTCTAGCAAAATTATAAATATCTAATTACATTTTCTCACTCGCAGAAAAGAGCGCAAAAAGTTTCCTTCATGTTCCATTAAAAATGAAGGAAGTGCTTACTTTGTTTCATCATAAAAGAGATAAACGAGATCAATGCTTCAGTTCCTGTAAAATGAAAGAATTCCAAAAAACGCTAAACATTGAAGGTTTTTTTTTTTTTTTTTTTTTTTTTTTTTTTTTTTTTTTTTTTTTAGAAAATTAGGGCTAAAACATTTTGACGTACACATTTTCCGACAGTCTTGCCAAATAACGATTTAATATATAAATCACGATAAAGGATATATCACAATATTTTGAACTACAGTAACGAGTTAATTTTATAAAATCATTTTATCACTTTTATTTTCCTAACTATCCAGATTTCAATTATAGAGAAAGAGAATGAAGTCTTCTTTAAAAGAAAAGACAATCATTCTTCTATAATTGTAACTAAGATTTTAGTGATATTGGTGTCTGTTTCTCAGGTGGATAAGGTCAATGCATCAGTAAATGCAAGTTAGACTTTTTCATGTAATTAGAATGTCTTTATGAGTTACTTTTGAGTTCTATATTATGTGAGAGAAAATGGATAATATACAGTTATGTGAGGTTATGAGGTATGGAATATTAATGCTGTAAAATCTTCTTTTTTCTCATATAAAAGATGTACTTTTACGTAATAACGAACAATGTAAACGAAAAGAAAAAATTGAAGTGAAATACTGTATCTGTATGGACAGGAAATATTTGTTACTTGCAAGGAATTCTAAGACAAATTTAAGAAAAAAACATCTATAAACCAGTTTAAATATCTGCAATGCGCTTCATTTTAAGTAACTGTAACATATTACTTTTGGCTTTGAGATAACGGATCGCTAATGTATTATTTTTTGTTGTGGAATAACGTGAGGGAATCGAGTTAATTTTAAAAGTAACTTAACCAAGTAGCTGATGAAACTAATTCTCGTTAGTAAAATTAGCTACAATAGAACATAGATCTAATTCTGTCTCTGAGAGTTAAATCCCAAACTTTTCAAATTTGTAATGATTGGTTTGACGTCAATATAGTGGAATATTCTATATGTATAACGAAATTTCTGTAATGTGAATTAAGCTAACTGAAATTTTAAGTTGCTGTAGTTCACCAAGAAATAAAGGTGAAGATGGAAAATACTAAACTCCACAAAACCTTAAATATGCATGAACCAAAATAGGGAATACTTTTTAGGAGTAGCTTTGCGACTAATTCTATAATAATGTAGTTGTTTTCACCTAGATATTTACTTAGAACAGTAACTTGAGACAAACTAAGTTAAACAAAGCATTTATCTACTTACTTTTGGAGCAGTCCGTTCCCTCATATCCGTCGATGCAATCACATTTCCCGAGGTAGCAACTTCCGTGGCCACTACAATCGTTGGGGCATGCTGTAGACACGCCTTCAGCCTCTGCTATCATTAGAGCCACTTCATGAGGTTTGAGATCATCGTTGTATACACTTAGAAACCATCGACCAGTGTCAAGGTATTGGAGTAATGTCACGTTTACTAACATCGTACTTGTCGATCGTTTATTAACATGATGACTGTTGTTTGCCTTCTGTGGATTATCAGGTGACATTAGCATTTCCACTTCTGTTGATTGACGACTTCCTCCATTTAGATCCCCTTTCTCTTGTAACTCTAACTCAGATGTTCCTTCAACATCATCAGGAAGATCGGAAGAGGAATATCCTAGCTCTTCAGGACTTACTAAATGATTATGGTTGACAATAAATGGCGGAGGGATTACATGCAGTCCTTGACTAGCGTCACTTGCCGCTCTCCACTTTTGAGTCGTGAAACTTACAGCAGCAGGTTGTTGCTCCATATCAACTAAGCTTCCTACACCGAGCACATTCCCAATGTTCACAGATCTCTTGAGACGATCTACCCGCCCTCCCCGTATAAATTCTACGAAATCATACTGTGTAACACTAGGAGCAACATTTCGCCGACCATAAACGGCAAAGTTCGATCCCCACGGCAAAGTGAAATTAAACCTAATAAACGTAGGCTGTTTGTTTCTAAACTCCAAGTTCCAGAAATTGAAGGGTGGAATGAGGGTACGATGTGGACGCCCCATTTCTTTCATTTCCAAAATTGGCCATTGTTCGCTTGCTTTCTGTGCCGCTCTTGAAGCTATAGTACTCGTTGGTGGCGCTTCTGAAAGAAAAACAAAATGTATACTTAGTTTTTAATGTGTAATCAAATTAACAAACAACATTTATTTTATACAAAAGTTGCATTAACATATAATTGTAGCATTATTAGATTTTCAAACTATGCTATGCATAAGTATCGGAAGTCTTACAGAACGGCTTTGTCCGTCCGTCTATTGACAGGTATCAGAGCGAAAACGGTAGCAGATATCGAGATGCGGTTTCTTGCAATCGTTGCAAATCCGAACAATAGGTTCCATTTCCTCCGTTAACTCTATTAAAAGTAGAAGTGTTTGTATTAGTCACTTATGTTTTTAAACTTATCGTCACAGAATGAAAAAGGTAACAGACAGTGAGAAGTAGTTTTTTTGCAAACGATTTAACGTCTGAAGACAACATACCAGACTATCCTCATACTCCTGACCAAGACTATTCTGAAGACTGCTTTAGTTTTCAATACTGATTTCCACAGAGCAAAAACGGTGGGATATATAGAGAAGTATTTTCTGCAACTGTCTCAAGAATAGGTTCTATCTCCTCCATTAACCCTTTATTCAGACCAGAAGTGATTTAAATTAATGATTTCCGGTTTCAAAATTTATTGTTTACTAGCAGCGTTCACCCCGCTTCGCTGCGGTCACCCCGGAACGCAATAAACTTTGTTACTTAGATAATTTTTACTTTTTCGCTTTCAAGTGATATGATAAAAACCATAGAAGATTGCAGTAAATGTTAACATTATATCGCCTGTCATTTATGTTAACCCGCCCCGCTTCGCTGCGGTCACCCCGGAACGCAATAAACTTTGTTACTTAGATAATTTTTACTTTTTCGCTTTCAAGTGATATGATAAAAACCATAGTAGATTGCACTAATGTTAACATTATATCGCCTGTCATTTATGTTAACCCGCCGAGTGACACGGTCATGCGGGTTGCATATAAATACGTT
Organism: Thermobia domestica; assembly: GCF_964235325.1. NCBI lineage: Eukaryota > Metazoa > Arthropoda > Insecta > Zygentoma > Lepismatidae > Thermobia > Thermobia domestica. Next base: position 205,489,892 of record NC_137456.1, on the reverse strand, counting down.
TATTTTTACCTATGATGAACTAACAAAGGATTTGTACGTTATGGACACTTGAATGGTCAATTATCTCAAGACACTGGTAATTGAAAATTAAAGTGATATGATAAAAACCATCTAGGGTCCAAATCCTAATAACCCCCCAAAAATGAAAGAAATTGGTTCAGCCGTATTAGCGTGATGAGGGAACAAAGGATTTGTACGTTCTCTTTTATATATAAGATAGAACAAAAAAAGGTATATAGCAATAAGCAGTTTTCTGCAATGGATTCAGGGTGTCAAGAGAACAAGCCATCACAACCCACAACAGTACCAAAACCGCAAGTGGTTGAAATTTACTGCTACTTGCGGCTTCAACACAAATTTCCGTAAAGCAAAAACAATATTAGATATCGAGATGCAGTTTTCAGCAATCGATTCAGATTCCCAAGAGTAGGTTGCATCAATTTTAATAAAACAAAGGAAGAAATCGAAGATTGACACATTATTTAAAGCTCTAATATGGAACTGTCTCCTTGGCATAACCGTGGGACATAAAACTTAAATATTTCATTTCACTTCTCCAATATGGAAGTTTCCGGAAATATGAGAAAGTTTTTCACCTAAGTCCACAGTAATTCTAAAAGAATGTGATCTTATTAAATATTTAACCATCCAAGAAACTTGCTGAAAGACACGAGTCAATAAACTTTCGTATACTGAAACAAAGCAGATATCACTTAATATACAGTTATAACTAGAGCTATAAATTTTAAGAGCTGCACCTTATTTTTCTTCTATTCAAATGTGCAACTTAGTTTACTTTGCAATAAATAAATAAATAAATAAATAAATAAAAATAAAAAAAATAAAAAATAAATAAATACTCCAAATTCTATTTTGTTTGTTTTTAATACAATCATCTTTCTTTTCACTTCTCAATGTCATCACGTTTTTTACTTCTTAAAAAGCTTTTCTTCCTGGCTCCTTCTTGGTATTTTATTCCTATAATAATTAAACAGGGAACACCGAGGATGTACGACATCACAAAATGTCTCTATAATAATTAAACAGGGAACACCGAGGATGTACGACATCACAAAATGTCTCTATAATAATTAAACAGGGAACACCGAGGATGTACGACATCACAAAATGTCATCTGTTTTAACAGTTTTTCGAACCTGTGAGTTTCATTGAAACGTTAAACAGTTTTCTGGACTGGTGGCTATAATAAGGTTCTGTTTTAGGATTTTTAAGTCAGAATATTTCTTACATCAGTGAGTTTTGAGTTCTTATATCATGTAATTAGTTTATGTGCTGTTCGTATGAACATTTACATTTGAAATTTCCACCTTTTACAAACCAAAATTTTGCTTCTAAAATTTCTAGCCTTAACTATAACTCAAGTTAGTTTAATATAATCTGAGAAATCTGTAAGAAAAGTTGGGCATATACTTCACGAATATAAATACAAAGATATCTATGTAAATTGGTAAACTGTATTGTAGACAATACACATATGTTTGACTACATTTTCATATTGATTTAACGAAAATTTTTGAGACGTGTAATTTAGTTGAATCTTTTTATTCTACTGGTCAGATAATGATATCTAATTTTTCAACAGAGACAATTGAAATACGTATATTTATATTAAAAATTAAAAAAAAAATCTTGTATAGGACGTTTCTTGTTTGTAATTTATACAGTAGAATATTTGACGATTGCATTTCTTTAACTTGTGTTTACCATCAAACTGACAATATGTACTTTTATTTACTTAATTTGAACTTAGCAGCAACAAATTTAATTTTAAACAGAACATCTTAGTCTGGAAAATTATACTATCAAATGTTTTGAATATTATGTCTCTATTTCGATAATTTATCTTTCATAAAAAATTTTGTTGTTTAAATTTATAAATTCAACGAAAATATTCAAAATCATATTAGTAAATTAGACAATTTCTACCAATCTACCATATCTAATTCCCAGAATATTTATAACACTTTCCCTATGAGTAATGAGTTTTGTTGCTGCTTATTATTTTTCCTCTGTGATGTCCTTCGCTCATAATAGAAAGGTGGATGTAATTTTTCAATGTCAAGAAGGCTTGGGAGATTATACATATACATTCTGTCAGAAAAGTATCCGGAACTTCTTGTGCTTAAAAAGAAGGGCATAAAATAGTCTGTAATTTTTTCTGTTGCAACAAGTAAACATTATGCCTTGTTATGATGTGCAGTATGAGCGCGACATTTGCTGGTTGTGTCAGTCGACCTTAAATCTGTCTTGGGATTTTTGCACTGAATAAAAATATTGAGCAAAGAGTTTGCCGGAAGTTTTGAGTTGTCAAAGGAATTTCGTGTGCGAAATTGTTGAAAATGTTGGAAGAGACTTATGGTTAATCAGTTTTATCCAAAATTCAAACATATAAGTGGTACAAATCATTTAAAGAAGGCCGAAAATTTTACGAAGATTTACCTCGTTTCTGTTGTCCTTCAACCTGTTCGACCAGTGAAAATATCAGCCAAGTGAAAGAAATCGTGATGGAAAATCATCATACAAGATTGAGAAAGATGGCTCTGGATCTCAACATTTCATACGAAACCGTTTCCTTTCTACCGTTTTTTATTGATAATCTGGTCATGAGACGCGTAGCTGCGTGACTTGTTACGAAAGAGCTGAAATTTCTCCAGAAAGAACATTGGAAACAAGTTGCAAAGACATACTCTATCGTCCAGAGCCGACCTACATTCATAAAACGCATTATTACGGAAGAGAGACGTGGTCTTATGAGTTTGACATGCAAACAAATGAACAGGCTGCCGAATAGAGAGGAAACGACGAGTCAAAACCAACAAACCTTTGTCAAAGTCGCTCCAAAATCAAGGCATTGCTGTTTTAATTTTCAATTATCGTGATGGGCATTCGAACTTCCTGCCTGAAAAACAAACGGTCAACAAAGAGTACTACTTGAGTGTAATGAGGTATTTATGTGAAATTGTCGCAAAAGACTCGAACTGTGGCTTCAGCTGTCTTCTTCCTGCGGAAGGCGTTTTGACTCGATTCTATCAAGAGAAATTCGCTGAAGGAACTAAAGACCATTCCGGAAAATGACTACAACAAGTATTTTGACGATTGTTAATCGTTGGCATATGTGTATTGCTTTAAATGAAGCATATTTTGAAGTCAACAAAATACATTTCGATGATCCATTAAATATTTTGTGTTTTCACAAATGCCGGGTACTTTTTTGACAAAATGTACACTCTTGACTAGTAATAAGATTATCTTGGGGAGTTCGATAATAAACCACAAGGATTTAAATATTTGTAATTTCTACAATAGTAACTTTTAAATTCGCTTTTACAATATCATTAATACTATCAGAGTAACAGAGGTGAATACCGGGGCGATAATAATTTTATTTTTGAAATTGATTTCATTTTCTTTCAATATGAAAGTGTAAATAAATCATATCATTTGTAATCTATTGTTGAAATTTCGAATTCGATTCTTTTCACATTACCATACTCTCTTCTCTCCTATCGTCACTCGAAAATAAAAAGGTAGAACTCGAAAAAGCCGGGAAATGGAGATTTGTCTAAAACAACAAGAACAGTATTAGAGAGTCTTCAAAATTACATACCATCTTAATTAGTTTTAAGATGGCAATTTAAGAGGTTGGTTCCCATACCTACATTTTAGTAAGGCCTTGCAATATAATAAGTCTATTGAAAAACATAATTTAAAACAAAACATTGAGTTGGACAGAAGTCTTCGAGTAAATAAATGAAAATTGGAAATGTTGATATTCAATTCTCAGTTTCTTATGCATATTAATTCCAGCTCTTCATAATGCATTTAAACTATGTGGATCGAAGTAAAAGACGCAAATGAAAATATACAGTGTAAATTAAAATTCCACAATAAAAATTAAAAAAAAAGAATGAATGCGAAAATAGTTGAATTAATACTTTTTAAATCATGATTTGATTTACTTTATGCGTGAAAATTCTTTAGAACAATAAATGCAAATATTTTAACTAGTAACTTACCAGTTTACGCAGTAACCAACAATAGACTTAAATTTATTTTCTAACGAGGGAATACGAGATGATATTTGTTTTTACTTGACAGTTATTTGTATCTAAGCGAGGAAAATTTATGTGGAAGGTATTTTGTGAAAATCTCGTGAAGCAGAGTAATCGGATGTGTAGAACAGCTTCATCAAGTGGCAATTCTAGAGCTTGTGTTCAAGTAATTTCAAAAGCTAGTCCCGAAAGAACGAGCATTAACTCTTTCGAATTAAAAAGATTTGCTATGGTCGGATTATCTTCCCACAAAACGACGTATTACTTTCAGAGATTTTCCGTTTGTATTCCTTGAAGCATTAGTAACATTTAATCTCCTTTCAATAATAATTTACAAAGAGAAAGATAGAGGGAAAAAGGACCTGTTGAGATTAGAAAATACAGATTATACAAACCGTTGAATATATATGATATTTTCTTTCTTTATTACTTTAATTAAATTTATTCCTTTTGTGATTTACTTTACTATTTTATTTATTCCTGTCATGTAGAATCCGTACTTCAGAATGAAAATAAATACAGTATTTAATGTTGTGGAAGATACTAGGCATCGTAATATTAACGGCAATAGGGTACATAACAAAATTACATACTTTTCATTCTAGTTCAGAAACAAGTAGTAAGTAAATAAGCACAATTTAATGTGAATTAACTTTAGACTTCGATGCTTTTACAGTAAGAAATTTTTGTAGCATTGTGTGTGAAGGAAAACTGTTCTTAACTTTGCTCAAAAGTGATGGAATTCACCGTGAAAGAGAAACGTATCTTTATTATTATTATTATTATTATTATTATTATTATTATTATTATTATTATTATTATTATTATTATGTTTAAACTGTGGTAAAAAAGCTCGTCTAATTACGAAGGCAGGGGGGGGGGAGAGGCAAATCCTGGTTGCTTCTGTTCCTAAGAAATAATCACTAGACAATACTCAACTTTTGGATAACTGATTGCTTTTTGCGGTCCAGCAGCACCGAACAAATCTTTCAGTCACCTTTTGCTTTCCACTGCGATAATATATTCCTTTACTACATTTCTGCTGGCCTAATTATGGATCGTAATGCATTTGAAAAGTAACTATATTTAGGTACAACTCAGGCCCATAGCCAGCCCAAAAATGTAGAGGGAGCCCGGTAGAAGTTAGGGGGGAGCAAGCCAACCATATTATATGCCATCAAATAGTAACATCAGCAATTCATCATATCTGCTCTTGAATGTTTAAGTATTTTGCTTCTATATAATTCTATTATCCCCCTCTACATATACACATGACGTTATCATTCTGTAACCTACATGAAAAAAACGTAAATTTTATTAAATAGGTATTACTACCTACGCGAATTAGAATTAAAATATAAGTTTTAATAGCCCCATATGTAATATTGCTATCTGTAAAAGCCAGATCGCTATAATAATAAAATGTCCTACCAACGAGGGATACTTTGTGTCCACAACATAAAAAGATGTCAATTTACGATAAATTAGAACGTTCAAATTGAATATATGGTTAGTATACGGTATGTTTCAGGAAAGCATACGGCAATAACTAGAAAGTTCTGAAAATTAATGATATTAGTGAATATAATGCAAAAAGTATAACATGTGGGCAAAAAGTAACCCCCGATTAGTAGTGCAAGGATATATATATATATATATCCTGAACTATGAAATATCACTGTATATATTTAAAAATTGTACAAGCTAATTAAACACTACAAACTTATTCGAAATTTATCAAAAACAAACATTTCGTGAGACAATTAAGGTTCGGTTGCTACATTTAATGTCCGTTAGACATGATTAAACTTTCCATCATAATGAATAATTATTTTGAATACAGTGGCAGCAACCATGCACTTGAAGAAAATGTTGACCCTTGTAAAAAAGGAAATGATTCCATTAGTTTCTTTTGTTTCATTTCGTTTTACAAGGGTCTACATTTTCTTCAAGTGCATGGTTGCTACCACTGTATACTGAATAGGGGGTCAGAAATTTGCAATCAATCCCACTTAGAGGAATCGGAATTTATTGTCACTACGTATGCAAATGAAAATGTAAGTAAAGCGAAATCTATGTGTAATATCTTTTGATAAGTGGTTATAAAGACGCGACTAATTCGCAAGTAGAGGGAACTACTTGTCTCTAGGTTCAGGACGGTTGGATTGTGGATAATTTTCGAGTAAACATGGCTGCAAGTGTACAGGGTCTTTGCGCGTGACAGTATTAACATTTGTAAAACATGATGTTGATAATGAGGTTAATTGTTTGAATATGTGTAAAATTCATGGGGTAATGAATGGAAGAACAAAGACCACCAACAATCGTTCACGATTTTCTGCTTAAGATAGGAGAGCTCTACTAACCTAACTGCTAAGGTAAGTGGGAAGTAGACATAACCTAACCTAAGTAAACTAGTAGTGCGTTATCCCACCTTACTTCGGCTTCTCGCTTCGTTCGTTCTTCCCTCTCAACTCCGCACTTCCCATTAACTACACACAACCGTGTTCCGCGCGGCCCGCCAGTCTCACCTGTAGATTAATAATGGATTTCCATATGTAATTGTGGTTCCTTCCTCCATACTCCCACCCTCAAGTAACGTAACAGAACATACAATGAGTAAAGTTTAAGTAGAAATTGATGACTGTAGATTTTATTATGTTTTTTGCTGAAAATTAGGTGGACGGGTAACTTTGAGTAATTCCGTTGTTTACAATTACAGTTGTATTTTTAAAAAATATTTATAGTTAGTTCTTGTTTAAAATCTTAAATTAAACTCGTTTTATATAAATGAACCACCTGCACACTACACCAAGAAGACACATACCAAAACAGTTAAAAGAAAGCACTATAGTGTTATTCAAAGCTACGCTGAAAAAATGTATGTGACGTACTAATATCGTATGTTACATCTGTAAATCCTGTAGTTTTTGGACTTAACATACAGCAAGCGTATAACTGAAAACGCATGTTTTATAATATTTTCTGTGTAAGTGTTCCATCTCTACGTACTTTCCGTATGAGACAATATAGGCGGTCAGAATCTCACATACAAATGGACGTGTAAAACATATAGCTGACGAAGGTAACATACATATGTGTATGTAATATAAGGAAGACTATTAGACATCAGACATCCTACAACAGCATGATGTAACACTAAGGGCAGTGCCTATGTAGCATACGGATAACGTATGTTCCGTTCTGATTTTTGTAGTAAGCAAGAGGATTCCGTATATTTGTATATACAATATACCACTGTCCGGAGAACGGATTTTTCTCGGTGTAAGTAAAACGCTACACCCATCTAGTATCGAGTAAAAGCATCACTGCTTCTTTCATGTTGAATTACAACATTATTACGCATACGCGACTAAGAAATAGTTCCAATTTACAACGCTTTTATATGAAAACTAGCTACTTTCACGGGATCCCCCACACCAAGTACACTACAAAACATTCTGCTACTTAATTTCTTCTCTAAATCTTGCAAATTTTTACTAGTTCTGGCTTCACAATCCGGAATTTAATCCTTAAACGTTAAATATGTTCCCTTCCTCAGTTACTCATCTAATTAAGGTAATTTAGCTTAACTTTATTCGTCTACGAGAACAAACATATGAATGTCTTTGCAATCATTACTTTTTCGGTGAATGTTCCACCACATTTCTTGGTTTACATATCACACCACAATAATTTACTAGAATCAACCGCCTTTAACGGAACTCGGAGCTCTTAATTCACTCCACAACTAATTATTCCACAGTTAATCTAAGGTTTACTGTTGACGAGGACTTTGCAATGCATGTATGCACTACAACTACACAATAGAATAACAATAACTTATCGCCGTTACTGCAATCGACAAAAGATAAACGCTTTGTTCTTGTTCCTGTTTTCATGATTTGGCTTGCAGTAAGTACTTCACACTTCGTCCCCTACCTCCCAGATCGCTATTACAACTGTGGCGTGAAGTATTATGAACATATTCCTTCTTTTCGGAAAACTTGCTTCAATGTGTATTATGTGATTTCATATCGGGATTCGAGAAGACTGATAAACTTTACTTTAACTCCTTTAAAATATGTTTAGAAGTGTTCGTCAAATAGATAAAATGGAGAAATTCTTGGAATAATCTTCTTTATATAGCATTTTATTCTTAGTGTTTACACAAGAATTAATCGAGATTTTTTGCAAGCCTTGCGTGAAAATTTTTGGGGGGCCGGTCCCCTTTGCCCCCCGTGGATACGGGCCTGGTGCAGCTGTTATGCATCAGTACAACAACATTTACCCTTACAATGACTATTGAAAATAATCCCCACTAAATAATCCGCACGAATTTCTTCTTGTTCCCAATGACATCCACAAGTTGTTCATGTGGAATATTACTGGTGAGATCAGAAAAGGAGTTTGAAGTTCCTGGAGCGTGTGGGGGGTTTTCTCGATAAACATTTCTCTTTGCTTAGCTATAGAAATAAAAATCTGGTTCACAAAAGGAAGTGACAAGTTGTTAGAAGTGATTCGATCTACTTAGGGACGATAATCTTTTGCAGTTAACTTCGTGAACTGCGGCTGTATGCATAGTCACCTCGTATTGTTGAATCCAAGCATCATTAATTTCGTCCTTGTTTAGCTGTCGTATGAATTGGTGAGTAATTTCATAATAATCTGAATTTATTGTTTCTGCGAGGAATAGTGAGCTGATTATTTTCCTAAATATCTTAATCTCTAACCCAATCTTCTGGTCATGTAGAAGAATTTCATATACGGCATGACGGTTGTATTAATTTCACTTTCCACAGTCTGTGGCCAACAAATTGTGAACATATTTCTCTTTATATGTGATGGAACTAAACATCTTACGAACTGCCTTGTCTGAAGTTGCAACAATTATGCTTTTCTGTTGTGCCAATTTTTACATGGACTTGATGGAACTACGTTCCATAACAACTCATATACTCTTTGCAGCTTTTCTTTGGCTCGTGCTGATCGCCTACCACTTAATTCACAACACTTTACGGATTCAGCCTCCGAAATTTTTATGATTAGCGTTCTTACATTCTCTCGATTAGGAACCGGTGCAGTCGTTCTTTCAGAAAAAATGTTCCGGGGGGGAGCACTCTTAATATTCTGGGGGGCACTGCTGGTACTATTCTATTTATTATTATATTATAGACGTATTAATTTGGTGTCCTCCGGGCGGCACTCTCAGAGCTCCGGGGGAGCAGTGCCCCCCAAAAACATGTCTGAAAGAAACACTGAAACGGTGTACCTGGAAATATAGCGGAAAACTGAAGTTTCATTGTGTACACATACCTTGCTCAAGGAATAAGTATTTAACAAGTTACTGTTCTAAGGTTAACACCATTCTGAGCGAACACGGAAGAATGTAGTATTATTCGATCAAAGGCGATCAACAAACAGTGAACAATAAAGAACTATACATATTTTGTCGTCTCAAGCTCTCCAGATTGACTGGATCGCAGAAGCAAACTGCGAACAACACAGGATTATCAACTTTTATGGAAAACATTAATTGTAGCGGATACAATCGCTCAACATATAATGACGTTTTTAGACATGTATAACTACTATTCTAACGCACTGTACTGCTTTACTAATAGTAGAAATAGTGAAACAGATTGAATTAATTATTTATTTTGGCTGGCATGTTTGGTACAAAGAACCAAGCAACAATAATGTTTCGTCAGTCTAGGCTTCATAATGACACCAACTTCATGTAAAATAAGTTGTGTATTAGCCAAATATGTTTGTTAAGAGAAAATTATCTATTCAAAATTACAGGAATTGTGTTTTCTTTATCTAATGAACATAGATACCAATTTTATCAGTTGAGTTTATAATATTAGAGGGTAAATTTGAAAGAAATCCGTTTCAGTTGGACCACCTACATGAGAAGCCCTATAGACAAATCAGATGTGTTAATGAGCGTTTGAATATTTGATCAGTAAGAAATGAATAAGCGCTCTTTGTTCACTATGCTAAAAGTCAATGCCTAGAATTATCGTATTATAAATGGCAAAGAGAGAAGTAGCATTTATGAAGCAACGAGAATAGTATCCGAAAACTGGTATTCGTATTCATTAAGGTAACTGACTATTTAATTGATTTAAGTAAATTATCTTTAGGTTTAACAATACTTAAAAAAAAAAAAAAAAAAAACTAGGAATTTACAAAAAATAACATGTTTAAAGTTATTTATCATTTTACGAAATTCCAGATCCGATTCACTTACTCTATGCTTAGTTACCAACTTATTAACTATATTTACATTGAATGATAAACTTTAAAAAATACCAAAACCAGTATAGATTTCTTTGAGGGGTAGTAGAGTTTAATAGGAGTAATAATAATAACTCTGGCATACATTATGAATTGAAAAACCAACGTTTCTTATGGCATTACCTTTTCTCTTCACCGTTATCCTTTCTTTGTATCGTCTATCAATTGTAGTATTCCTTTTCCTCTTCATTTCTTATTTTACATTTTATTTCCTATCATGTCTCCTTAAATACGATATCTCCACAAACAACGTTTGAACCATTTTCTTAATTTTATAGTTATAGCCTTAAATTGTACTTTACCCTAAAACAATCTAACACTTTCTCATTTGTTCTCTTTTCGATCGAGATAAAGTTCACAATTCTCCACAAAGATATTTGTAAATTCTTTGCCGTTTTTCACTAACTTTGAGTAACGTGCATGTTGCCATCCCGAAGAGTATATACAATAGACAAAACAACTGGTATGTCTTTTTTATTCTTCATTCATAGGGTCATTAAACATTTTTTTTTTACGTAAAGGTTTTCTCTCCGTATTTCTATCCCTGCTTTTATTTCTTGCTCGTACTTCATATATTCAGTATAACTTATCTAGGTACAAAAATTAAGCACTATTTAACCATAACTTCTGTCATCGTCACAAGCTCATTTCCTTCATTGTTATTAGTTTTGCATTTTTGTTTTATTTTCATCGCACACTCTTCAAAGGTTTTCATAAAGATTTCTAGCATTTTGTTAATTTTCGATTTTTCAAATAAGAATAATATCATGTGCACAGTCGATGTGAAATATAGAAGTAGGAGGGGAGAAAATAGAACCGGTTACATTTTTTTTCTATACCTGGGTTGTATTATCGGTGATGGTACGAAGCGCGTACGTGAAATAGAAGCCAGGATAGGAATGGCGAAAGAAGTCTTTAGGAGAAGAAAAGTCTATTTTGATGGAACTTAAATAAAAAGTAGAGAAAAACACTCAAAATATGCTTCGTGTGGAGTATTGTACTGTATGGGGCAGAAATATGGGCATTACGCAAAAATGATGAAAAACGACTGGAAAATTTCGAAATGTGGGTGAAAAGAAGAATGGAGAAAATTAGCTGGTTGAGCAGAAAATGAATGAGGGAATATTAGAAATGGTGTCTGAAAAAAGAACAATTTTAGATATTATAGAAGAGATATAATAGAAGAGAAACTGGCTGGAACATTGACTGAGAAGGAATTGTATTATGAGGGATGTGCTACAAAATATGGTGACAGGAAAGAGAGGGAGGGGGCGAAGAAGGATACAATTGATGAGCATCAAAACAGAAAAATCGTACATGAAGACGAAGAAGTTAGCTGAAGACCGTGGCGCATGGAAGCTGCTCAGTTATTGCAAATGACTTGCTAATAATGGCAGAATACCTCTGATGATATTGATTTCAACCTAACTTTCTTTATTACTCTGAACAGAATTTCCATTTGCTGCACCGAAAGCCTTTTCCTGACCAATAAACACTACATTTTTTCCTCTATCTGTTTTTCTCTCCTATTTAACTATCCGTTTAATTTTTGTTGCATAATTTATACGGTATAAGATTATTAGTTCGTAATACTAACATCTTTCTGATCTCAATTTCTTAGTCACTTTTCCATCTTATTATCTCATATCAGCACAGGACAATTATTTTCTCTCTTTAACTCTCATTATATGATTAATCAGCTCAATCAACACATTTGTCTACCTTAGTTTTCTTTATATATCTCAATGCACAACGCTTTCTCAACTGTATCAGGAAGTACTGTAAATACTTTATCATTCTTGCTTTCATTATTTCTCTGTTTACCATTTAAACCAGTTCTATTCAACCTTTATTTCTCGCGTACCCTTAGACACAGTTCGCCTTCCACTTGTGTACCTCTGAAGCTGTTTAAAAGAAATTAAATCGAAATTAACTTATTAAAGTTAATACACATGTACTGTTGATTAAAAAGGGGACAAATAGAGACTCAACAAAAGGACAATCAATGTACCAATCAAAAGACTATTGCACATAAATAGGGATAAAATGCACATCGGAAAAAAATAACATGGGAAATTTCAAAACATATGGAAGACAGCCAGTTCTATTGTGGGGGGTTTTTCCCTCATCCTCCCTGATAATTCGTACACTGAGGACAATGTTAAAAATTCAAAAACTAAAAGTAACTTTAGAACTAACCTGTTAATGAGACAACTGGGCTTGTTTCCGGACACCAACTTCTAGATTCTTCGTCGAATCTTCGAGAGTGCGAGAATCAGAGCTGATTCTGGATTCAAGCAATTTCTGTGCTTCGTTTTTATTGATGTTAATGTAGAGAAACCCTGTTCACACAAATATGTTGATGGAAATGGAAGAAGTTGTGAAATAATACTGTCACTAATTTCATTGTACTTTTTTCGAACATAAATACAAAAGTCACAAATTCACAAGTTATCGAATTTCATTTGCAGTGAACTGTCAACAGACATTTCCAGCAGACCCACAGAAGCAGCATTACGTACCCCCGATTAAATAGCACTGATTTAGACTACTATTCTGTCTCGACTCTATAGAAATTCTTAATATATTCTTTAAGTCATCTCAAAATGTTACTTTTAATTCTTTCCTATTTTTATTTTCTATTCTCATGCAAGGACAGTTCATTTAATTTCCAGATTGACTTCTCTTAAAAAGTAGAGTGGATGCACCAAATATGGAATACGTTCCTAATGTGATATATATAATTATTTTCTTTGCTATATGCTGCCACCGTATGAAATTACTAAGAACATAAAGATCTGTTCTCCCTCTGTCTAGTAGTAGTAGTTTCGTACAAGTAACGCAAAATAATTTTTGTAGTGAATGAGCTTTGGACGAGTTTTTTTTAAAAATTTAATTGAAAGAACTATGTATCGTAATTGAGTTTATGGGTTTCAGTTACATATACGTTGAAGTGTGTGAGTGGGGAAATTAATATCCAAAACGACGATTTTCCTAATATGGAATACCTAAATGATCTACATAGGGAATATTCCGAGATAGGCCCAAGCATTTGTGAACTAAAGAAAGAGAGTCGAAAACTGAGTTAAAGCGTATGATAGACATATTATTTTATAGTTTTGACTGATACCAAGAAAGTAATATTTGTTATGAAAATCCATGTGATGACTTACTTAATTTGGAATACTGACAAGAGTCCAAGTGAGATCCAACTGCCAATTATAAATATTTCTTTTTTTTTTTTCCTGCGCAATGCTATTTATGTATGACGTGCTGGCTGAGAATTACAGAACTCTCTATTTCTGTGATTACATACACGAATTTTGACTTTGAATGTATTTGAAGCATTAGAGATTAAATAAACAATACATTGCGGCAATTTTGACAGTACATGTGAGTCACACGAAGCTCGGTTAAAAAAAAAAAAAAACTATCTGACCACTGTCTTAAAATGGATGGACGGTATTTTGAGCTTTAAACTATTATTTCAGTTTGCTGCAGTAAACATAATATTTCAAAACCATTTAACGAAAATAACCAAGCAAGGGACTTTAACGGATAGAACTATTTTTAGGCGTTATCCTACTCTTTTTCAGAGAACTCCGCAAGGAACCTCTATAACAAAACTAGATTTTACCAATGAAAATGTGCGAACTTTCTTCTAGTATTCTAGAGACTGAATATGAGAAGCACGACTACTCAATCAATGGAACTTTTAACTCTGATGAGTCTGATTTAATTACCACTCAGGACAAACATCCAAAGTTTAAATCGCTGAAGTAGGAGAACATTTAGATGGTTGACTTCAGCTGAAAGGATAAACTTGATAACACTTCACTTATGCTTTTGCTAAGAACATGAAGCAGCAACTAACAGATGCTGCTCTTTCATGTTCAATTTTAGTGTTCAATTGTCAAACTGGATTAACTGGGCATGTTCATTACACGATTATTTTTCTTTTGCAAGTATCAAAGTCCAATACCGACTCTGTCCTCCTAATTTTGGATAGGCATTATTTCCATACTCAAAATTTAGAAGTTGTTCTGTTAGGTGAAAACCCGCATGTTAATATGATTTGTTTACGTTCACGAGCTGCTACCTTCAGATGTCATTATGCCTTCTGTCAATATTATCACGAACAATGACATCTACGTTTCGCTGTTTACTGTAACCTTATTCAACTCCTACCATCTTAAGTTTCTGCACTTTTGGAGGAAAATATAACTAGGCCGAACTGTTGAAACTACGGTTAATGGATTCAAAATAATGAATACATCTACTAAACTTTTTGCGTTTGATGAAAGTAAGTTCTTAAAATCTAAAATTCTCGGCCGGTCCCAAGTCCGTGCTGAGAAAGGGGGACAGACCCCTTCTAGCTCATCTCCGAGCAGCATGTGTTGTGGCTGCTTGGCCCCGGAGGAAGAGATTGGTTCGAGTGGGGTTGGGAAACAAGCTACTATCTCGGATGCCCTGTCTGCCAGGCCAGTCCCTTAATATGGGTTGTACTTTAGGCACAGGACAACATCCTACCGGCGGAGGTGAGGCATCGGCTATCCTCCGAAGTGAGCGACTAATTCGTGCCATTGGATCCGGGAGAGTACGTGTGACCTCATCACGTCCTCAATGAGGTAGGTGGACTTTGACTGCCGCCTCTACCGGCGGAGGTAAGGCTTCGGCTATCCACAGAAATGGGTAACTAGGCCGTTCCCTTGGGTCCGGGAGATAAGGTTACGTGATACCTCAACACGTATGAAAGAGCAGGTAGTTGGTGTGCCAAGGTGTGGGCGGATCCAACGCCCTACCATGAGGATAATGTAGGTACTCCCCTCAAAGAGCGGGATGGGATACTTAGTATCCTAAGTAGTGCTGAGGAAGTGGAGTATCGTCCCAGGTTTTCCTCATGCTACTGGGTTCAGGAACCACACGGCCCTACCAGAGGAGTCGCCGCTCCCAAATGGCCATTGTCTTTAAAAGGAGACAGTCTACATTAGCCATTGGGTCTGGTAATGTACGGTGTATCTCTACAGCAATTAGAGGAAGTTCCTTATTGTTTGAACGGCCCTACTGAGGAAGGGTGTGGGTGTCCCTTCTAATGGTGGCTTACACGTACTATTGGGTTTCGGACAAGTAGCATGGCTACAACGTGTATGTGGTACCTAAACACGTTAAAGATAGGTAAGCCCGTATTGTTTGGGTGGCTATACCACGGGAGACACGGCTTCCAAATGACAATGTCTGCCTCAAGCAGACGGTCTACATCAATCATTGGCTCTGGTAATGTACGGTGTACCTCTACCGTAATTAGAGGAAGTCCCGTATTGCTTGGACGATTCTACCGTGAGGGGAGTTTCGGATTCCTACCTGCCGGGGACTGAACGGACTTGGGGGAGGGGCCAATCCCAGGAATCTGGGCAACGGCTCTGAGCCCGCGGAAGGGAGGAAACTCTGTAGGATATGGGCCGGCACCAAACTCAAATGGTACTTAACATGTACCATTGGATCCGGGATGAGATGCGGGAACATCTCGACGTATGTGTGGTACCTCTACACGCGAAGGCGGTGGCCAGTTCAACGATAGCGATAGGCAGGGTCGAGATTGAAAACGCCCCCTCAGGCATCGCCTGGGGCCATGGATTTGGGTTGGACTCTACCGGGCTATGGTCATACCATGGGATTCGGTAACTCATGGGAGCCAATACCAGGAATCTGGGTAACTGTGAGCATGGGCGGGGGTGAGCTTGCCTCTGGGGACGCCATTCCTGCAGAGTATGGTAGGACTGGCTCGCTAGCAGTCTGCCTCCACCAGTAGGTTAACTAGTAGGCACTCAGGATTTCGGTCTGGCCGCGCAGTGGGCATATCCCACTCCCTCAGAGAATGGGGGATACATCGCTTAGGCGAGTCAGGATTAGCGGACAAATCCTGGCGGTGCACTTCGTGCACGAGGACTAAGGTCCAAACATGAGCAACCAC
This sequence comes from Thermobia domestica, assembly GCF_964235325.1. Taxonomy (NCBI): domain Eukaryota; kingdom Metazoa; phylum Arthropoda; class Insecta; order Zygentoma; family Lepismatidae; genus Thermobia; species Thermobia domestica. The sequence goes on along the minus strand of NC_137456.1, from coordinate 205,473,545 downwards.
GGGCGGGGTGCATTGTCTTGCGGTACCCGTCTATCAAAGAGACCGAACGGTCGCGGGCATGCTCTCCATGCATGCAATTAAGCGTGGAAATAGTAGACCACTAGCATCAACGTGTATTGTCAGCTTCGGACCGAAGTGAAAACAACACCACAATACTGCCAATTGGAACTGTGAATCGCCCATCGCAATCACAACGAAAGGATCGAAACACATGTTGTCGAAAGCCAGAAGAAGCTAAAATAGTACTAAGCATTATACATAGAAACGATTTAAAAGCGTCCACTATATCATCACAAAGAATAACGTTCTCAGGAGTAGTTAAAAGTGACAGTTCAGGTGAAGGTACTGATGTAGATGATTAATTTAATTGTGATAAATTATGGTCATTAAGTGCAGAGAAGGGAGACGTTGTAAAGTATAATTTGCCAAAAATGATCTCATCACAAGTACGAGTATATCCATTTTCCTTTAAAATTTTGTTTGTTGTTTGGTTCTTGAAAATAAAAGGCGATCAAAATTCGTGTAAAAGTTTTAGGCCTATCTTGGAAACACTTTTATATTCATAGAACTGAATTTTTGTAGTTCTTTTGATCATTTGTCCCCCACGCTACTTGCTTCCCTATTTCTATATTTTTGCTTGTGTATTGAAGGGTTAATATATCATTTTAAAATTGATTTGCAACATGTTCGAAACATGAAATGGATAAGTCAATAACATAAAATATTATTTTTGTAGCATTTAAAGTATTTATTTATTCTAAGGATGTCATTTGAAGATGTTGCTTACTTGCATTTCACCAAACATGATATGTGTATATGTCTAATCATGCTTTAATATATCGACATTGTATAGTATATCGTTCAGGTATTTCATATTAAAGTCATGTAGTGTTCCATGTTAGAAGCAGAGTGTTCTTAATATGGGAATTTGAGTTTCTTTCTTTCTTTCATGAAATGAAATGAAATCTTTGAGTTTAACGTCCCACGATTATGCCCTTTAGTCTAAGGGAGACGATGATTAAAGGAAATGAAAGATGATGAAAGAGTTGATGAAATGAGAAAGTGGGAGGAAACGGGGGTATCCAAAGAAAATGCATGGACACGATGCAATTTCTTTCAATTTTTTCTCATAGTATAAAGCTGTTGATCAACTTTCAAACTTACAATTGGTTGTCAAAGGCCTCCCAATGATTAAGATGTACAGCACCCTCGCCTAGATGTTTCGAGGCGAAGTAAAAAAAAGTTTCAAAAGGCAAGAAGTTTCTTTGAAGTAAAGAAAAAAAACATTCCATGTTTAGTGACTTTATTAATTGAAACTCGGAAACCTCACCACAGGTACATGTAACAACATCTTAAGAGGACATCAAAGCGTTATCACGACTTCAGCACAGGTAGGTGAGATGCGATTGAGTACTGTCTTTCATGTGATGCGTATCGGAACATGAAGTTTCTCCTTAAAAAAAAAAAAAAAAAAAAAAAAAGAATGAGATGCTGTCCCAATGGTAGTGGGACATGAACACAATTGTATTACTTTTACTTGTCGTACCACAATGTGACCCGTGTGTAATAGCAAAGTTTGAACTACTATTTTCTACTTTTCGAGTATTGGGAGATGTGGACATTCGTCATCATTTTTTACTGACTATTTCGATCTCAGCATTATGTGAACATAGTCTTCAATTTTCTGTATTTAAAGAGTGGTGTGTGGCGATTACTGAACGTCTTTCATTCGGAAACTGTACTGCTTTCGACATTTTTGCACGTAATATTTTGTCTTTGGTTTTGCTTGTAGAATCATCTCCCAAGCGTTGTAACATGAATTTTACAACACTTCGTATATCCAGGCATAACTTAGTGAAAGTACTTCTACTAGCAAAACGCTTAGTGCGGATATCTTTGGTAAGCGTGGTCCAGAGTTTGAGTTAGAAAGGAAAGGAACACGGGACTTTGTGGTGCTGATAGAAGGAAATGGATAACACTTGAATTAAGATGTAGAGATGAGAGGTGTAGGAATCCGGAAATAACGGTGACCGGAGTAAATGTACTTACTACACATCACTCAGTTAAAGCAGTTCGTTTTCACATATCTGTTAGCAAACTTAAACCCACAGAGTTTTAGTTTTCTCCTTGGTTAAAGATTGTTCTCATGATCCAAACATTTTTTAGACATGGTAGTTATGATTCTCTCATAAAATAATGATTCGATTACTTCTATTGCATTGGCCCTTTCCCCCAGATTTGAAAGAAGTTTGAAATTTTACTCCTAGCAATATCTTTCTTAGTTTTCCTCAAATGTATTTCTCTTCGTTCCTCAGAATTTTGAGCACTTCTAATGTTTTCCGAAGATCATGATTGCTTGAAACAGACATTACTTGGATTTCTTAGTTTCAGAAACTTTAAACTCCAGACAAAACTTCCATCGTCAGAAGAGAACTTCTTTGAGTGTTCTGTGAAACTTCTTTACCGTAAATCTCAGGTTCATCTTCTAAGACATTGTTGAAAAATGTATATCCTGCAGCAGTTACTTTCGAACCGAGATAGAAACTCAAAACACTTGATGTCACCGTAAGAATTAATATAACGTGTGCTATTTTGTTTAAAGTTGGATGTTGTTGATCTGGAGTTCTTTTTAGTTTTTCTTTGCATTTTCTGCAGATGGTTGGGCCTTCTGCGCGGCGGTGAAATATTTGATATTGAGTATTTTATTTCGCATAGTCTATAGCAGGAGTGGTCAAACTATTTAGGTTTGAGGGCTACTTTTCATTTTAGTTAGATTCCTGGTGGTCATAATAATAACAATGATCGATACAGACCACGACGGGCTACCTTTCATGACCTGTAGACCGCAATTGATGCGTTGGCCACCTCTGGTCTGTTGTTATAACTTTGGTAAGCAGATAGAACTCAGAAACTAACGAATCAATTGTGAATTGTTCTATTGTTTATACAGTAATAAAGTAAATAAGGGACAGAAAACTTGAGGAAAATTAATGAAAACATGGCAAAATTGAACGAAAGTATGTGTGAAATATATGCAATAATTGGATATATATGTCATCGCTCATATTGGTGGATGGAATACAGAACTGTTACCAGTGATGAAAATTTTCCGGAAAATTTTGAAACGGAAAATTTACCGGAAAATTTTCCAGAAAATTTTCCGATTCAGAAAAACATACTCCACTTATTCCTACATCGTTGTTTAGTCGTGATGTGAGGTGGAAAATTTTCTTCTGTATTTTTCCGAAAAATTTTCCGTTTTTAACGAATATCAGTGATCAAGTAACAATTCCTCAGTATTCATAAAATTGATTGAATTCATATATAGAAATGTTAAAAATTGAAAGATCGTTTAAAGAATCTGAAAATTTTCATGGCTCAGACAATTTTCAGTATTATGTAGGAACAAGTGAAACAAGTTTTCATGAATCGAAAAATTGTCTATCCTGTACAGACGAAAATTTTCCGCAAAATTTTGAAACGGAAAATTTTCCGACTCAAAAACATACTCCACTTATTCCTACATCGGTTTTTAGTCGTGATGTGAGGTGGAAAATTTTCTTCTATATTTTTCCGGAAAATTTTCCGATCTTAACAAATAGTAATCAGTAACAGTTCCTCAGTATTCATAAAATTGATTGAAATTATGTATAGAAATGTTAGATAGCGAAAGATCGTTTAAAGAATCTGAAAATTTCCATGGCTCAGACTATTTTCAGTACCATGTAGGAACAAGTGAAACAATTTTTCATGAATCGAAATATTTTCTGTCTTGTATGGAAAAATTGAAGAACTTTTTATGAGTCGGAAAATTTTCATCATGTTGAAGCAAAAAGGAAAACAACTTTTTGTGAATCGGAAAGTTTTATTGCTCTGTAGAAGCAAATGAAAGGAATTTTTATGAATCGGAAAATTTTCATCACAATGTAGAAACAAATGAAAAAACTTTTCATAATCCGGACAATTTTGGATATTATGTATAGTGATGTTTGGTGGAAAATTTTCCACTATATTTAAAAGCACATTCAGCTATAAAATTCAATTCCTGTAGAGGAAAGTTAAACAGCAACAAATTATCATTTTCCAATTAGCTTTCGGAAACCAGAAAATTTTCTAATATTTCAAGTTGGGAAGTAAAAATACTCTCTCTCTCTCTCTCTCTCTCTCTTTCTCTCTCTCTCTCTCTATGAGTGTGTGTGTGTGTGTGTGTGTGTGTGTGTGTGTGTGTCTGTGTGTAAAGTGCAGGGAACATACATCGAGTGCAGGGAACATGCTTTTAGAACGTAGCGCTAATTGTGCTGATTTTTATGTTTCTTTTATTATTTTATTGGAAGAACAACTACACAAATCAGTTTCCTTATTAGTTATATTTCACTTTCTCTTCTGAATGAATATATGAATAAATAAATAAATGTTTATTTCCAGAAAATGGTCAGTATTTGCTTTCATGAGTTACATAAACTTGAATTTTGGGTAGTCAAAAATTTACAGTATGAACTTTATATTATATCTACTTATTTATAAATGTTGCAGTATGTAAATCTATAAAAGTAGTAAAGCTATGAGAAAACCGTCTTATGCGTATTAAACTGTCGAAATCTAATATTGTAAGATCAAAGGTGGATTCTGAGGGAAGAACGCATTGAAGTTTTTGAAACATTCTTGAAATGAAGAATCGTTAGATTTTCACTTCATGAAACTTTTTAAGACAATATTTATTACCAATAAATTTTACGCCTAAACAACGATGTAGGAATAAGTGGAGTATGTTTTTTATGAATCGGAAATATGCATGACTTTTAATAGATTGAAATTTTAAATAATAGAATGGGATATTTGTACTCTACGAACTCAATGTGTGTTCTCTGCACTTTGCACACACACACACACACACACACAGAGAGAGAGAGAGAGAGAGAGAGAGAGAGAGGAGAGTTGAATTGAGTTGATTTTGAGTTTAACGTCCCTTTCAGCAGCGAGACTATATAAGACGGGACCAACTGATTAACGTGGAATCCGAACTACATGAGCTTCCGCTGGGAATCGAAGCCAGATCTTCCATGCCAAAGGTGCGTATTGCTAAGCGCTTAGCAAACGAAGGAGCTCGCAGATGAAGAGAGAGAGAGAGAAACATTGTGTAAAATTTTACTTCCCAATTTGAAATATTAGAAACTTTTCCGGTTCCCGAAAGCTAATTGGAAAATTATAATTTGTTGCTGACTAACTTTGATCTACAGAAATTCAATTTTGTAGCTGAATGAGCAGTTAAATATAGTGGAAAATTTTCCACCTAACATCACTATACATAATATCCAAAATTGTCTGGATTATGAAAAGTTTTCATTTGTTTCTACATCGTGATAAAAATTTTCCGATTCATAAAAATTCCTTTATTTTGCTTCTACAGAGGAATAAAACTTTCCGATTTACAAAAATTTGTTTTACTTTTTTCTTCAAAATGATGAAAATTTTCCGACTCACAAAAAGCTCTTCAATTTTTCCATACAAGACAGAAAATATTTCGATTCATGAAAAATTGTTTAACTTGATCCTAAATAGTACTGAAAATTGTCTGAGCCATGAAAATTTTCAGATTCTTTAAACGATCTTTCACTTTTTAACATTCCTGTACATGAATTCAACCAATTTTATGATTGCTGAGGAATTGTTACTTGATTACTGATTGTTTTTTAGAACGGAAAATTTTCCAGAAAAATATAGCGGAAAATTTTCCGGAAAATTTTCTGAAATGGAAAATTTTCCGCGGAAAATTTTCCACCTCACATCACTAACTGTTACATTATTATTAACGAATAACGAAACAAATGTCCAGATATGAGATATTTACCAATGGATAGATGTCATTGAATTCAAAAATGATATAAGTGAAAAGTAGATTCTTATGTGTAGTTTTCAAGGAAATCGAGAAAAAAATTTTTGCTAAACCTATAAATTAACGTTGTCCGATAACCACATCATGTAATGAAATGAAACTGGTACTGACGTGTATCCACATTAAACGTTTTGTTATGACACTAATAAAACGACAATACACAATGTAGTCAATGAGATGAAGTTTAAAAGCGTGGTTAATTCTTAACTCATGTTTAACTATAATATTGTCGAAAGATGAGACATGTATCAAACGAAAAATTAAAGTTCGTTCGGAAAGCAAATTCCGTTTGGTAATAAAAAAAGGAATGGAGTACAGATAAAGAAAGCAATGTATTGCACAAAAATCAATATCACTTACACTATTTTTCCACATTGCTCCTGTAATTTTCCAGGCATTTTTCATAGCGTAGTATACGTTTATGTATTCCTGCATCATAGAATGTTATTGCCTGTGTTGTCAACAATGTAAAAACATGTTTATTTAACGCTTCATCGTTGTTGAATCGTTTACCACGATGGAAAGACTTCAGATGCAGAAAGAGATGGAAGTCGCTAGAAGCGAGGCCGGGACTGAACGGAGGATGGCCAAAAATGCCCCAGCCAAAGCTTTCAAGAAGTTGTTTTGTTACATTCGCAGTGTGTGGTTGGGCGTTGTCGTGAATGAAAACCACACCTTTTGAGAGCACTCCTCTCAGCTTGTTCTGTACTGCAAGGCGCAGTTTCTTAAACGTCTCGCAATACACATTTTTATAGATTGTTGCACCTTGTGGTAAAAAAATCAATCAGTAAAGTGCCTTGTCTGTCCCAAAATATTGTGCACATGACATTTTGGGGTGTTAAGAATTGCTTTTGTTTAACTTTATTGAGGACCAAGTGTGCCTCCATTCCATTGATTGCTGTTTCGTTTCAGGGGTGTCATAAGCAACCCAAGTTTCATCCCTCGTGACTATCTGCGATAAAAATTTCTCGCCATCATCATGATAACGTGTCAGAAAATCAAGTGCGCTGCCCATCCGTTGTTTTTTGTGTTCTTCAGTAAGAATCGGCACCGAACGTGTGCAAAGTTTACGAAAACCCAGTTTTTCAGTAACAATCTCGAAAAGTTCTGTTCGTGAAATTTGTGGAAATTCAAGACTAACAGCGTTCATCGTAAACCTACGTTCTTAACCCTTTCTTCGATTGCACTCTCCAGTTCACCAGAAACCATAGATGGACCCCCACATCGTTCTTCGTCGTACACTTGATCACGCCTTTCCTTAAATTGTCAGACCCATCTTTTCACCATTGAATCACTAATTGCATTTTCTCCGTAACCCTCGCAGATTTGTTCATGAATGTCACTTATTTTTACGTTCTTCGCACTCAGAAAACTAATCACAGATCCAATTTCACGAGCGGTGGGATTTTTGATCAACGCTGCCATTATAAACAACCACTACGAAGGACACATAACAGAGAGCGATCTCTCAAAATGGCGTCATTTCGTTCTGCTTGGATCAGAGTAACTAGTGCGCATGAGCGGAATTCGATCGTAGCGCTACGGCGGAGAAAAATCGAACGAAACTTATTCTACGAACTTCCTATTGTATGTCGAGATGAACAAACATATGTTTGAAGGTAAATTCTCAGCGTGGCTGTCGACAAAAAGTTTTTATTGGCTAGAAAATATGTCGATTGTTGCCAATAATAATTTATAGTTTTTATTCCACTATAACATTATTTATTTATGTATAGTGTATATATGTAAAAATACACTGTTAAGTCACAAATTGAATGTATTGTTGTTAATTTGCTAACGAAACCACGCGCCTACAGCTTAATGTGGGATCGGAACCACATGAGCTCTTTGATCTCCCACGATTAAAGCACGTACGCTTACCACTTAGTCACAAGGGAGCTCGAGAAAATTCACAGACACGATGCTGTCTACCATAAACTCACATGATCTGAGATGGTATCAGGGACCCCATATAAGTCTGTAGGTATTTGAGAATGCGTTTTCGAAGCGTTACCCTCTAGAGCGAACACGACCAAGGTGGCTATTTGGTAACTTTATTTTGCCAGAGCTATAAATCATACTGTGAGACAATCAGGGTTTCCAGGTCTTTTTTGCCAAGTCCAGGTCTATAATTACAGAGTTCCAGTACTCTGCACAAAGCATTTCAAAGCAGCTGTTTCTTGCTAAAATCCCCTTGTCTGGCAACACGTCTTTCCTTCCCCCCTTCCTTTTGACATCTTTTAAACAGCAGGCGGTCTATTGTTCCGAAACGCACCAAATACGCTCGAGCTGACGTTTTCTCAGCGCTTTTTTTATTGCTTTCGCGTTTGTGATTAGCCATCCACATATAAATATATGGTCAGCGTATTCCAAGCGTACACATGAGCAATAAAAAACGCGTTGCGAACGCTTCAAATAGCCGCCCTGTAACCAAAGGTGTGCACTGTGTTACTAATCCACTATGTCCCTCAGAAAAAAAATGTTCTAGCATGTTTTACAACTAGATTAGAAACATGTGTTATGCATTTTCAACATAGAATAGTAGTTAATTATTTTAACTCAATATTTTTACACTTTTCTACTGTCTCCTTTATTTTTTCCCATTTGAAGTTTTTAAACCTGATAACATACTTTCTCCCTCCTCTATTTGTGAAGTCAAGAATAACACCGACGACAGGGCCGCTCTTCCATCGCGACATTCTGATTGGCTAGTACTTATCCAATCAATTGGCTCCAATTTCAACAAAGGACTTGATAACAGGTATTTCTGTATACTATTTCTTGTCAGTGACACAATCTCTGTAAGACTGGTACCTGAGGAACTTGGAGGAAAAAGAGTCTAATTCATATCGAAGTAACCTTCACATCGCGTTATTATGAATTGGAGGGACATCGCCTTATTATGAATTGGAGGGTCATATTTTTATTATTATTAGTAAGTACCAGTTGTTCCTTAAAGTGTTAATCGTAATAAACAAACATAAGGCTAGGTTAATAAATTTTTAATTTATTAATATCCAATAGAATCAAATTACAAACCGAATTAATAGGTATATACAAAAAAAAAAGAACAAATGAAACATCCGTAACAAATGAAACTCAAATTTTTTAAGTGAATTTAGATTGGCATATATGATAAGAGGATTGCTTATTTAATGTATGTCTACTAACAACTACCACTACTACTAATAATACCGGTACTACTACTACTCTCCTACTTCTTGGCATAAGAACTTTAAATTTTAAGCTTCAAAGCTGATCAAAACTGCAGTCCTTGTTCTTGAAATGGATTGTGCCTACTTCCGAAACGCGGATCCAGTAATAGACCAAATTAGGAAAGAAAGAAAAAAAGAACGAAAAACATATCCCTTCATAACAGATGGAAACGAATGAAGCTGCTAATAAAACGGGATACAGAGTGACACTGGAAAATCTCATGATTAGTACTCTCACCACAGCAGCACCAGCGCCTTCGTTAGTCCATTGCAGCAAATCCTTGTGGTGAGGATGAAACTAGCCTCTACTATTTTTTGTGTATGTTTGTTTTACGTGTTTGCTCCCTAATCTTCTAAGATTCTAACTTGGATGTCCTGTCTTGAAACTGCCACGCGATCTTCATTTTACAATTTGCCATTCATTACTCAGCGCAGAATATTTAGTTACGTAATGACAAACGTTTACTGAACTTCAAATGCTACGAAGCAAAAAATCCATGTTATTGATATTAAAAGCTCTCTCTTCTCTTTGCCAGTAATCATTAAATTGTTCTACAGTTAGTTGCCTTTGGGATATGAGACTATAAAAATTCATCAACAGCATCTGCTCTGACGCCGAAGAAGCCCTCGGCATCTTTTTCTCAACCATCTCCCACAAGAAGGAAAACATTTTTTCACCGAGAATCGCTGCCGGTGTTCGTTCAAACATAAATCAGAAGAACTGCTTTCTAAATCGTTTGAAACTTGTTCAATTTTGGTTTTCCTTTCTTCAGACGTATCCAACGCTCCATCATTTGTCAACAGAGTCGTCCAGTTCTGGAATATTTTCGGCTTCTTTGCTACACCACACTTCATCAATTTCTTCGTTCTCAGGTTCAAAATAATAATAACGGCATTCCAATGAAAAATATCGTCCGACTCTCTAGTTATAGGGTGTATCTTAAGCCCCAGTAGATGATTGGAGACGGTCCACTGTAGCAAAGACAACAATGCAACTGGACCATAATCCAGGATGCTGGAACTAACAATCACTCTGCGGTTCATAGCTATAGGAAGAGGCATTGTTCCTCTCCAGTCACTTCCAAGAACAATAACACTATTGTTGGATCCATCCAATAAAATGTGAATCCGATCAGAAAAAACATAAGGCAGTCCCTGGTCATTAAATTGTTCCTCTGAGAAGGTTGGCAAGACGGAGAGCTGACCCAATCCATGTAACAACGTTTCGGCTCTTATAACGAACAATGTATGGATGGAAGAAACATGTCTATAAGTACATGTCCATCTTATGACGTCAATCATCTTAAAAAACAGCCTTTTTCTTCTTCTAGACATGTGCAGACTTTTCGACATATCATTCAGTTCAGATTCCATTTCTTCTGTTTGGATGGGTAAATTAGTTCGATGCACAAATAGTTTTCGGCATCTATGCATCCATTTTCTGCACCGAGGAAACAATGCTCTGACACAAAATCGACTCTGATGCTTACTGATGGATAAATCAGATTTGCTGCTCAAGTATTCAGAATCAACATCATCAAGAATTTCAGATGTCTGCGATGATTTTTCTTCAAATAACAGACGTGTCCAATTTCTAAATAGTCTTGGCTTCTTGACTAAACCACATCTCAGCAGGCTTTTAGTTTTCAAGTTGAAAATTATAACAACAGCAGTCCAGTGACAAATATCATCAAAATCTCTGGTGATTGGGTGTATTTTTATTCCGAGCAACTGATTGGATATTGACCACTCTATGAAAGTAAACAGTGCAACTGGCCCATAATTGATGATTGAGCATCCAATAGTAACTTTGAAATCCTGGACAGTGAAAAGGGACACTGTACCACTCCAGTCACTGCCAACTATTCCAACATAGTACTCACTGTTGCTGTAATAAACGTGCAGCTGATCACAAAATGTATACGGAAGACCTTGGTCTTCAAACTGGTCGGTTGAAAATGTAGGTAAAACAGACAGCATTCCCATTCCATGCAGTAATGTTTCACCACGGATAGTCATCAAATATTGAGTCGACGATAACGGTTTATATACAAAAGAATATCGAAAACGCTGGATAATCTCCTTCAAGAGTCTTCTTCTTCTTCTTCGTGTCATAGAGCTGCTGTTTAGTGGAAGATGGCGCTGTGCTGACGTGGAAGCAACCACCTTTTCATGGTCGTATGCTGTTGCACTAACAGATTCATCAACTGTTCTTGGATGACAAATCAACCTTCGTATCCAAGTTGCAAACCGTGGCAACCAGCGACGGCAAGAGAAGAGTCGTGTTCTGTGTTCAGTTCCGGTAGTATTCAATGGCTGAGTAGAGGCGGCAGTTTCTTTGTATTTGAACGATGTTAAAGATCGATTCGATGGCAAACACGTAGCGGCTGATGTGGAAGAGACCAACACGGTCCTCGATGGTCTCAGTTTCACCGAAGTGAATAAAGTAGATGTGCAGGAAGTCATTATAGTTAGCGCTCAAAAAAATTTCACGTTTAACTATTTAGATTCCGATAGCTCATCTGTTGCTTGGAGATTTTTACTGGCAAATCGTATTGCATAAATTATTGTTGCAATAAGCCAACCAAAATATTTTTATTCTAATTGTTGGTGGATAAGTGTTTTTTTTGCAGCAATACGATTAATTTTTAAGGTGTTGGGTTTCTTTTACATATTTTTGAAATTTACGTAATTTCTTTTATATAAATCCTTTTACATATTTATCATGTCTCTAGCTATATCCGTCCGTCCGGCAGACAAAACAATGTCTGTCTGGCCGGAAGAGAAACACTATCAAAAACTACTCGAATCAATATTGGCCAGGATATACGTAAAAGGTCAAAAATTCCAAATCGAGGTCGTTAGTTGAAATATTATTCAAACCGGAAGTGGTAGAAATCAAGCAATTTCGGTTTTAACGTTGATCGCTATAGAGTATAAACGGTAGTAAAAGGGGATTTCTGCAATAAATTAAGCGTTTCAGGAATATATTTAATTTTCACTCTAATCCCCCTACTAACACCGGAAATTGTAGAAATCTACTATTGCTACTGGTTTCAATATTTACTGAGAAAATTACGCCATAGAAACCAAACTCCATGTGGTACACATGTTACACTGCAAGTTGTTTTTATCGATTTTACTAAGCAAGGTTTGTCAAACCCGGGGGTCTCGGCCCCTAGATGAATCGCGAGAGAGTTTTATGGGGGTCGCGAAGATAAGTGGAAAAGATAAATATAATTAGAACCTAACACCGGAAAATATTTTAAAATATTATTTTGAATTTTGTTCTGATAGGCATATTTTTATTTTATTCATACTCGTAATAGGTATATTAAAAATTCCTCACAAATTCATTACAAACCTGAAATTGTAAGGGGGTCGCTAGCAAGAGAATGTGATAAAATGAGGGTAGTGATAGGAATTAGGTTGAGAACCACTATGCTAAAGAATATTTAAAAATATATACAGTATATTAAAAACCGAAACAACAGAGCAACTTGTTGGTAAAATGTAACCTATCGTTAATTCGAGCCCAAATGACGAGTATGAGTGTTTTAACTTCTCTTCGATGTGATTGTTGGTTGATTTGGGGTTTAGCGCCCCGTTCAGCACCGAGGCTATAATCAAGGGCGCCGATTTCCCTGTAACTTTGGGGGGGGGGGATTAATAAAAAATAATGTAACAATACATATAACAATAAAAATACATATACAAATATATATTCATAAAAGTACATGGGGGCCCACATGGGCTTTGGGGGGACTCGGGCCCCCTCGGCCCCCCAGGATCGGAGCCCTTCGCTAAAATACGTAGACCTGCAGTTTAACGTAAAATCTAAACTACACGAGTTCTCGCCGGAAATCGGAGCCTGGTCTCTCGTGCCAAAGGCGCGTACGTTAACCGTTCAGCCACAAGAGAGTTCTCGACGTGTTCATATCACTATCTAATTAGGTAAGGGTAAGAACCTAGATTCGATACTCACGAAACTTTTATCACTTACTTTTAAAGTAAAAAAAATAGCTTGGTGGTATTACCCTCATCTCTGGTGTGAGGGGTCCCTGATTCGAACCCAAGTCATGTGAGTTTGTGGTGGACAAACCGTACCTGTATATGGTGGAAATATTGGGAATTTTTTATTTTTTTTTTTAAAAAGAAAAACTAAGTTACTATATAGAAGATTACATGGAAGAGGACACGGCTGAAAGACGTCAATAAATGTGGGTTTTTGTTTAACCAAAACTGCAAAATTCGCAAATACTTTTTTTAGTAGTCGAACGATTGTCCACGATTTTTAGGAGAACTTTTAAATCGATTTTTCATACCGATTTTCTCAACAGATTAACTAATTTCCAGTGGTTACTCAAAGTTGAAATATAATATTGTTTTTCCTTTGGTAGAAACGTATGTAGATGGAATAAGCCAAATTCGAGCAACTAGTCTTGATGAGCAATCTGACACAAAATTGCTAATTTGATTATAGCTATACACGGCTATTAGCAAGTTTAATTATTTTTATAAGTTAAGTCTGACTGCAATCTGTACAAATTTTACTCCAATTACACTGAAGTGCCGAAAGTGTACCTACTAACGTGTGGGACCTCCTCGAACACGGAGAAGTGCAGCAACTCGACTTGGCAGGGACACGACAAGTTGCTAGTAGTCCACTGGAGGAATGTAGTCATACAGCATCGATTGGTATCCATATTTTGGGGGTTGATCCAGGTGGAGGATCCTGGGCAGGGATGGCTCGTTCGATGATATCCCACCTGTGCTCGATAGGGTTCATGTCCGATGATCTGCGGGACCAAAGTGGCTAGAAGTGGCCAGAATGTTCTTGAAACCAGATGCGCACCGTTACGGCTTGGTAACATGGCATATTGTAATCCTAGAAAATTCCGTTGTTGGCAGGGTACAAGAAGTCCATAAATAGCTGGAGATGATCACCAAGCAGTGATAGCGATAGCCGTTCAAGTCTCGTAAAGCTGACCAGAGAATCTAAACTATCCTATGTAAACACGGGATGTTGACAGTTTCGATCCTTGGTTTTATGGGGTCTGCGCGACAGTGTGACTCTACAATCCGCACGTACTATCTAGAAACAAGACTTATCTAATCACGCTACACGTTACCGATCATTCAAGACCCAATCCACATGTTCCCGAGCTCAAATGAGTCGCTGCTCTTGATAGTCAGAGGTTAGTAATGGCACTCATGTCGGTCTGGAACTGCAATATCTCACGGAGATGATATTGCGCTGTAGTAGTTTGTAATACACGTTGGTGGTACGTCCTGCATTGATTCATGCTATTAGTTTACGCACTGTTGCTTGTCTGTTTGCCCAGACGTCGCCGGTCGCAGTCACTCAGCACACGTGGGCGGCCATTGCTGCCTTGTCTCTCAGGGTTATAGTGCCTCTAATGCTTTGCTTACCGCCAGAGATGGAGTGGGTCGGTGGGTCAGTGGTTCAAGTGGGTCAAGTTTTCTGAGTGGGTCAGTGGGTCGCGGGTCAACAGCATGTAACCCACAGTGACCCACCACCCACCATGACCCACTGCGACCCACTGACTCAGTCTGATCTACCGACCCACTCTGCTTACTGCATTGTAGACAGTATCTTCTGAAGACTGGCAAATTTATCTTCGTTTTACTTTCATGACCTTCATTTCCCATCCTTTTCCATTTGTTTCCGTCTACTTACCTGAAGTGAGTGTATCTAATCAAGTGGAAAAAGAACTTACGGCACTTTTTGGATATTGATATTTTTAATTGTAATAAGAGCAATAGAGCTTATACTACTACTTAGCTTTCGAGGCCTGAGAGCTTTTAGAGGAGCTAACTACTGCAAACAATACATTTTAGAATCACTGTAATATATAAATTATTACATAAAAAAATGAATGTAACTATGTGTGCTTGATCATCACGGTCAAATTGCAAAGTCAAATGAAATTACTTTTGGTATATAGTTAGGCCTTAATCCACACTGGGATGTTATTTTGCTTTCATTATAATACATAATATCCTAAGGAGGTAGTGATGATCCTAATTTTTGCGGGAAAAAAATGAGTATCTCGCAAGCCGTTAAACTTACGGAGCTGAAATTCAGTATATTAACTCTTTATTGAAAATAAACAGAATGTGTCCCAGCATTTTATAAAGTTCTCCTTTATGGAATGGAGCACTTTCTATATATGAAAAATTGGTAGTGAGTTGGTTTGTAAAAATGATCGTAAACGATCGATATTAGTTAAGAAAAGAAATCAGAAACAAAAAATACAGTGTTTTGCTTCATATATCTATTGCTTTCTACTATAATAATTGCTGAAGCTTATGTTTATTATATGGAGCGCTTACAGCACAGGGCAATCAACCCATAAAGTTGTGAGAAAAATAGGCATAAAATTTGTACTATAATCTTAATTACACGGAAATTTTAAGTTTGGATTGTACGCACAATTATATCGAAAATTTTCCTCTTTTTTTTCCCTTTACGTTGGTCTACTTACCTTGATTTGGGGCTTTCAAATTTCATCCCCTTTTTCTACTGAAAAGTATCGATAATTCATCAAGGAAGTAATTATATTATGATAATTTAATTGAAATTCATCGTAATTTGGCCCATAACAAACAACAGTGTAGTAATTGAAGGGGAAGGAGGGAAATTTCCATTCACCTCTGAAAACTTCCCACCAGGTTCCCTTTCGCTTTCTAGAGGGGGGAGGAAACTTCGTAATGACATCAAACCTTCATGTGTAGTTACAAAATTAAATTTATAAACAAATAAGAAATCATCAGTTTATCAGGCTTTAATTGATAATCTATGCACAAGATTCTCTATCGAAGGAGTGGTAGATATAGTTTCTGTTCTTCATGAATCGACATTGCCAACTGACATGGTCGATATGGAAAAGATGTTGTATGGTGATAGAGAGATGATACTTCTTGCTGGGTATTTCAAAACTGACCGAGAAAAATCTTTATCAGACTTAAGTCTAACAAGCAGATTGTCGATGAGGAGTTGCAGAATCGGGTAGAAGTATTATCAATTTCCACGACAGAGTGCGAACGGGGATTTGCCTTTATACATTTACAAATGACTGATATTAGAAATAGACTAAATCCTCAAACATTGTTTAACTTGTTGTTCATCAATGTTAATGGCCCACTGCTAGACAAGCTCAAAGTAGACGAGCTATTACTTGGCTGCGGATGATTTACCACGAAAAAGTTCTGGAGGCCAACAGGAAATAAACCCGATTTCAGATTTGTTTTAACCTTTAAACTACGGAGATAAATTCTTTAACCTTTAAACTACGGAGGTAATTTATTTGACCTTTAAACTATATTTAAAGCGTTTTCGTAAGGGTTTACAAAGAAGTCCATTTCTTCGCTACTATTTCGGCACACATGAAACAAAAAGTGTTACAAACGTTATTGTAGTACATTTTCAAATCGAAATATCCCTAGTTAAGACAAGCAACAGGGTATTTCGAAAACGAAATATCCCGTAGTTGATGGTGGCAAATTACGAGTTATGGAAAATGTATAGTTGTATTACTAATGGCTTCTTTGTGTTATTCAACTTTGTACCTAATTTTTAATAAGTCTCTTCTTTGCTTTAGGTAAACTACTTTGAATAAATATTCATAATAATTTCAATTATGCATATTTGTAACGTAAATTTAACGTGTGTTTTAGTGATTACACAAATTACAATTATGAGCATACTTTATGGAGATGCTCTCACAGAGGGTACCCGAGCATCTTCATGCACTAAGAAAAACTCATTTTTCAAGTCTTTTGTAAGAAAAATACTGTGAACTGAGAAACCATAACCATTTCCATATTATACAGGGGTATTTTCCTGTGAGTGGAAGTTTCTTTTGGAATGCGTTGAGAAATTAACACTTGCAAGAATTCTCTCTTAGTACAAGTATATTTTAGGCACACACTAATTTCCCCCACCTGGAAGTGTTTCAATTTCCTCAGTGACAAACACTTTATCATTTGATATTGTAAACGTCTGAGCGATTGACTAGAAATTCAAACTCCGATTAGTGACAATTTCCCAGTCTTGTTTTATTACAAGTGTAAACTCTTTAGTCAGTACAGAAGAGGCCGTGGATCGTATTCAGAGTTGATGACGATGGATTTTGGTGAGTCAGAATAGGTCACAGTGGATGCGAGTGGTTCATGGTGGGTGATGGGTTAGAGTGGGTTACGGTGGGTCATAGTGAGTGGTGGGTTAGAGTGGGTCACGGTGGGTGGTGGGTCATGGTGTGTCGTGGATCAGAGTGGGTCACGGTGGGTGGTGGGTCAGTTTTCATTGACCCATGCCAACTCTGGCATACACCTAAGAGTGACAAGATTGTTTTAACACTGACATCGATACTCGTAACAGTGACACACGCCCATCTTCTATATAAGCGACTCCTTTAGTTTTATAACTTAACTTGTTATATATATAATCTTCAAGCATTTTTCATTTTATTGATATTTTGATTGTTTTTTGTTATTTTAATTTGAATGAATCATGAGGTTGATGGTTTATAAAAGTCGTTGACACATCATTAGTTGATCTAGGTGCCGTACTTTCTGTAAAGACTATTCAATTCTGGATAGTAACTCGGGAAGAGCTAATTCAGTAGAATCTCTCACTACATGAATGATGAACAAATTGTGTACTAAGACTAAATGATGTGAGAAGATTAGCCATTTTAAAATTGAAATGAAATGAAATCTGGTAACCCACGATTATGCCGGTTAGGCTAAAGGAGACGGTGATGATGAGGATTGAAATGGTGGAATGAAGAATGTGTGAGGAAACGGGAGAACCCCGAGAAAACCCACGAGCACGGTGTTTGTCCACCACAAAGTCCACACGGCGCGAGCTGGGATCGAACCAGAGACCCCAAGCACCGGAGGTGAACGCTCTACCACTGAGCCACCGCGCCCCCTAGCCATTTTGTGAGATCATAAATATGATTAGATGTTGCAAAGAATTTTGGTTTAGTTTGTGTTCATTATGGATAATACAGTGGGATGTGGGAAGTTTAATGCAGTATACGAGAAGCAGTAGTGCCATTCAGCCGGTTCGCACCGGTTCGCTAGAATCGGTTGTTAAAATATTTCGAGTTCGCAGAACCGTTTGTTATACCAAAACATAAACACACACACGCATGACTTAACCAAGAGTGAAAGAAAGATGCCAAACAAATTAGTGAAAACACCTCTGTACTTTTCCCCCTCGCTTGTATTGTTATGAAAACAAACAACTGTCAATTGTTTCAATTCAATGGGCAGACAGAAATTTGAATCGGCAGATCGAAATTTGAATATGAATTCCGGGATTTCGTCCGGGATACTGGGATCTGTGAGTGTAATGAATGTGATACGTATCTAAAGGGCCGTCCACATATTACGTAACGCGGCAAAGGGGAAGAGGAGGTTCGGCTTTGCGTTACGAAATATAACACGAGGGAGGAGGGGATTAACGTCTTCGTTACGTAACGCGTTTTTTCTGTAATATTTATTTTTATTCTCAGGCTTACCTATATGCAATCTTTTAAACAAATATTTTTATTCAGTTCTTTTCATTTTTATAAATAAATATTTATAACGTTTTGGAAAATTGAGAACATACAGTCTATATAAATTGAATCATGTAGAAGGAATTTGAAGACGCTACTAGACATCAGCGTGACTGGTGACGAACCCTGCGTGTGTTACAATACAACATACCTCTGTTTTGTGGCTATGGCGGAAATGTATTTACGGTCCACGCTTTTCTAGAGTTAGTTTTTAGCGATCGTAATTACCGCTTGAAAATGCCCTCACGTTCGCACTCGTATCGCTATTTCTGAGAATAGATTTAAAACTTTTGTTTGAATCATTACCCACTCTATTCTTCCAAGGGGTTTCGCATGTGAAACAGAAGAAACTTTTTTCGTGAAATAATATTTTCCGCAACAGAACGATTCAAGCAAAATAAGATATTAAAAACCGAATTCGTCGGATATTCATCTCATACTGATTTTTTAATCTTTAGATTTAAATTTTCCAAGAGAAATGGAGTTTATTCGCATTCTGGCACTGATTTAGGACAAGAAGAATTTGAAAATAGGTAGGCCTAAATTGAAGTCCAAAGAAGGTGGCCGAAAGCTTCTTCACAAACGAGATGTTCCCTCTCCTTCATGTGTGCAGCCACGTCGAATCTGTGATCTACGAGGATGAGGACTTCTTTGTATCGTCGACACTGGGAAACTTCAAATTCAGGAAGCATCCTGAATTCCAGAAAAAAGAGGTTAATGTCAATTCTCTAGATCCTGTTTATCTTATCTTCCTGCTTCACTTCCTCCTTGCTAATCATCGGTGACTTAAGAGATTGGGTGCGATCTTCTTGGAAAAACGACAGTATGGAATTTCGAAGAATTAAGACTGGTTAGTTAAATAACCTTATGGGGTTAAAATAATATTACGGTACTACAATTTTCTAATATTTCGATTTGTTGGCGAAAAAAACACTACAAATATATTTAAAATACAAGTATTTTGTAATGAAAAATTCTGCCATTAAAATTATTATTTTTTTAATTGTGATAGCCCCCAAAATAAGCAAAATTGGTGAAAAACAAAAATCAAAAAGCGTTACGTAACAAAGGAGAGGGGTTCAGCCTTGCATTACGAAGTGTGACAAGGGAGAGGGAGGGAGTAAAATTGATCAGAACAGCGTTACGTAATATGTGAACAGTCCCTAATGCCTATTACGTGTGCTACCTACTGTATCCGCGACACTTTTTGAATAACTGCAATGTCTTCGTTAGTTCTCGAGATATGTACCTTCGACGCAATGTGTAAGAAACAAAGTGGTTTTTCATTTATATCTTGATGAACTATACCGACAAACTGTAAGAGATGATTCCTTACATCAAAATAAGAGAAATCATCATCATATGGACCTGTGGAGAAAAGTGCATAGTTTCAGAGCTAGTGCTGTCTAGAATCGTCTAAAAGCCGGCCCTAGAGGCCCTATTTCGAATTCGAGAGGCTGTGGATGGTAGTCCTTATTAGCGTAAAGGAAGTCACGCATACCCAATCTAAAAATGCATATTTCATTAATGTTCAATTGATGTACAGAATACTCCCTTTAGGGTGAAATTTCCAGACATGCCATCAACCGAATTTTCAGATATGCTCTGACTTTATGATTGATCCAAAGTAGGCAAACGATAAGCCTTGATAGCAATGAATAGGAATGTTTTGGCGCGATGTCGGAAGTGTTAAGGATCGTCAGCAGCACGGTCTCTCGTACTCGGGAAAACGCATGCTGCAATGTTTTCTTTCACGCTTATAAGTGAATAAAACGTGAAATATACCATGACGAAATACATCGCATCACACGTTATTCCGAACACACACACACACACACACACACACACACACACACACACACACACACACACACACACACACACACACACACACACACACACACACACACAAAAAAAAAAAAAAAACATGGAGCTGCCGGTTCCTAACACTTCCGACTTCCCTCCGAAGCATTGGATGTCCATCGTTGTCAAGGCTTACCTCCTATCTACTTTGGACCCTCCTTGAAATCAGGGTATATCTGAAAATTGTATTGAGAACATATCTGAGAATTACATCCTGTAGGCTATATCCTGTACACCTATTGAAAATTGATAAAATAGGCACTTTTGGGTTGTGGATGCGTGGCTTCCTTTACGCTGATAAGGATCAACATCCACAGTTTCTGAAATTCGGAATAGGGACTCTAGGGCCGGCTTTTTCACGATTCTAGACAGCACTAGCTCTGAAACTATGTACTTTTCCCCACAGGTCCATATGATGATGATTTCTCTTATTTTGATGCAAGGAATCATCTCTTGCAGTTTAGAGAGAGAGAGAGAGAGAGAGAGAGAACGGGTTATTAAAAGATTAGAATAGCATCACTGACGAGAAGTAATCCGTCACGTTCTAGAATTTGTAGTCTGTTGTAAGAGTCATTACCAGTACCAATTTGGTCTACCATACACGGATCAAAGAAAGACTTTCAAGTAATACTCAAAGCCCAATTCAATTATAACTATTGTTAAACGACAATTTTCTTCAAATGAGAAGTGAGAAGTTACTGCTCGCAAAAATTCTCCAAAAATTCATGCAGGCCTATACACTATCTGAGTCTTAACCGCGCGCCATACATCCACATTTTTTATATATTCCAAGTGTAATATTGTTTACCTTTATGTATATTATTTATATTCTTCCTTTATACTTATTCTCACAATTAAAAATGATAGGTACCTTCCGTTGGAGCTAGTGACGATGTTACTTCTCGCGGTTCTTCGTCCTTAGCAATGACTTTGGCGTCTTCCACCATTATACAGCCTGGGCTTTCTACGTTGGACTTCATGGAACTTACTGCTGCAATAGAAGAAAAATAGAATTATGGATGAAGAGAAATAAGGTAATTATTGTAATTCTATGAATATATTACATACTACGTACATATTATTATTAGCTTTCTTTGTTGTATGTAGGAAGGAAAGAAGTTAATTATTTATTTGAGTTGTTTGTGATATGTATGCTTCTTTAGCATAAATTCAGCATCCAAGGGAACTAATCAGTTGTATTCAAAAGATACATAGTTTATATAAGCCCTGTATTTACAAAATACACACAAAACAAAGGTTCCACTGAACTGGGTCAAGGTGAATAAATACAATTAAAATATACAATAATTTCTACGATACCAAAAGTAACAAAAAGTATATTTGTTTAACTTTTGAGGCTTTACTCAGTGAAATTTACCCATATAATATCGGATTTACGCGACAATCATATGGACCTTTGCTTGTGAGTAGAATAAACAACAATGAGTAACGTCTTTTGGTTGCCTCTGTCAATTCCCGGGCCAGCTGGCATGCTTTGTTTTTGCCTAAACTTTGGGCTTAAATGTCATTGGAACTGTCACTAATCGGCTTAGCAATCCAGAAAATTGTGGATTCGACACACTAGTCTAGGTAATTTTGACATTTTATTTTTCACCCTTTCTCACCTTCATGCCAATTAGGCTAAACTTGAACTTAAACGGCATAGGGAGCGTTGCTGTTTATCACAGCTATCCTGAAAAGTATGTCGACACCAATTTCAGTTGTTTTTGATTTTGGCATTTCATTCCCGTAGAAGAGATGCCCCCACTGGAAACTGAATTTGGAGTTAAACGTTATTGAGAGTGTCACTGTTCATCTCAGCGACCCTGTTGAGGAACCAACAAACAAGAGTTTTGTGGATTACTGTGACTTTACCTTTTGCATGTATCCTTTTGGGTTGCTATGCAGCGTTATGCCCAAGTTAGAACTCATACAGTAATAGTTCACGTATCACACTTTGTTGAGCGTTCATCGTCACTGCCAATAAACAAGGCATTACGAAGTGAGGGTACAAATTGGTTCTGTAATATTTGTGCATCAATTAGAAATCAAAGAATGCCTTCAGAGTGAAAATCACTGGACACCTCAAAGCTTAAAAATATTCCCTTTTGGCAATTTTTCTGTGGGTTACTCCTGGAAGGCTCAACCATGCGAAATTTCATCATTCTAATCCTGCCGGAAGTGCCTAAACATTTTGGTCTGTAGAAGATGTTCCATATATATAACATGGGAAAGATTTTTCAGTTCCCCATAAATCCACTTTAATGTTGGAAATATTTATTTTTGGTGATTTACTTAGGTAATGCTAACGAAAACGTATAAGCATACGGAATTACAAGTTTTATTCCAATTCCAAGTACCTACAATATGCAATTATATGTTGAAAAACAGGTCCACTTAAATAACATGGAGAATTTATTCATCTCTGCTTTAGACTTCCTAAAAAATTAAAAATATTCACTTTTGGCATTTTTTCTTATGCTAGTCTCGAAAAGCTAGAATCATGCTAAATGTAATCATTGAAGCCCAACAGGAAATGTCCAATAATTTTGGGTGTAAAAGGTGTTCCATATAAATAATGGGGAAGATTTTTCAGTTCCCCATAAATCCACTTTAAAGCTGGATTTTTTTTAAAACTTTTGGTGATTTACTTAGGCTAACAAAAACGTATACGCATACCGAATTTCAAGTTTTTATTCCAATTCCAAGTACCTAAAACATGAGATTACAAATAATAGAAAAAGGGCCGTTTAAATTACATGGGGAATTTCTTCATCCTCCCTTTAGACCCTCTAAAAATTAAAATAATTCACTTCTGGCAATTTTTCTGTGGGTTTGTGTCGGAAAACTACAATCATGCCAAATTTCAACATTCCATGTCAACCGGAAGTACCCTTTTATTTTATGTCAGTTCATGTAGTTTTATATATACAGGGTGCCCCACAAAAAGCAGGATATTTATTGTAGATTCTGTAATATGAGATGGACACACATATTTTCATTTATATTTTACTGACACTATCATTTGAATGTTCATAATCAATGTAAGTGCTCAAAATGATTCCCTTTGGCTTCCACACAGCGGCGTAGACGTTGCAACCAATTTCCGGTGGCATTCTGGACAGTTTGAAGTGTAACGTTGTTCCAGGCGTCTGTCAGTACAGTTTTCAGGCCATCAATGTTTGTGATGTCTCTCCTGTGTTCCTGAACCTCCTGTAGCAGTATACCACAAATGCAATAATCCACCACGTTGAGATCTGGACTTTTAGACGGCCAGTCGTTAGGTTCGATGAAGTCAGGAGTATTAATTCTTATCCATGTCACAGTATCGATTGCTGTATGGGCCTTCGCACCGTCTTGTTGCCATGTTCAATCGTGATCACCATAACTGTGTTAATGTCTTGGAACAGCACAAAACTATACAACTGCACACAACACACATTATTGCACATACAATCGCTCTTATTGTAGAAAATCCAAATTTCCTGGTTTTTTTTTTTTTTTTTTTTTTTGTGGGGCACGCTGTAGTTGGAAAGAGGACTAGCCTTTGGCTAGCTGGGGGCTCCGCCTTTGCCTTGCCTACGGCTTCGTGTCTCTTGTGCATCAATGAATATATGAGCCTCCTTAATATATGAGCCATTGCGTCAACAATGAATTTCGTGCATTTGCACTTAAGATTTTCTTAGTTGAATCAGCTGGGGGCTTCACCCCATAACCCCACGTTTACTCGACCTACGACCTTGCACTTCTTAAACCGACAATTCTCCCAAACTGCAAGTTTCTTTTCGTATTTAAACTATTTAAAGTTAAGATTCTGTATCCCAAGAAAACACTCATTTAAATAACATGGGAATTTCTTCATCCCCGTTTAGACCCCTTACAAACTAAAAATATTCACTTTAGGCAATTTTAGTGTGGGATAGTCCCCGGAAGGCTATAACCATGCCAAATTTTATCATTGTAATCCTGCCGGAAGTGTCTAAACATTTTGTGGTGTAGAAGATGTCCCATATAAATATCATGGGAACTATTTTTCAATACCCCATAAAACCACTCTAAATTTAGAAAGTTTATTTTTGGTAATTATTTAGGTAACGGTAACGAAAACGTACAAGCATATCGAATGTCAAGTTCTTATTTCAATTCAGATACCTAAAACATGAGATTACAGATCCAAAAAAATGGCTCATGTAAATAAGATGGGCAATTTCTTCATCGCCTGTTTAAACGCCCTAAAAATTAAAAATATTCACTTCGGCCAATTTTCTTGTGAGTTAGTCTCGGATAGCTACAATCATGCCAAATTTCAACACTCCACATCAAACGGAAGTACCCCTTTATTTTATGTCAGTTCATATAGTTTTATATATAGTTAGGACTAGCTTTTGGTGCTGAGGGCTCCGATCCCAGAGCCCCGAGTTTGCTCGGCCTACGGCCTCGCATCTCTTATGTTTCAACCTTTACATCAAGAGTGAATTCACTCTTTAATTACATTTCCTGAATTTTTCCTAGCTGAGGGCTTTGCCTTCGGACTCCCCATGTTTACTCGGCCTACGGCCTCGCACCTCCTAAATCCACAATTCTACCGAATCACAAGTTTCTTTTCCTATTTCAACTATCTAAAAGATAACATTTTGTATACCAAAAAACGTCCATTTAAATAACATGATAATTTCTTCATCCTCCTTTAGACCCCTTAAAAACTAAAAATATTAACTTTTGGCAATTTTCCAGTAGGTTAGTCATGAAAGGCTACAATCATGCTAAATTTCATCATTCTAATTCTGTTGGAAGTCTCTAAACATTTTGGGGTGTAGGAGATGTCCCATATAAATAACATGGGACGCGTCACTTTCCCGTAAAACCACTCTACAGTTGGAGATTTTAATTTTTAGCGATTTATTTAGTTAGTGCTAACGAAAACGTATAAGCATACCGAATTTGAAGTTTTTATTTCAATTCCAAATGCCTAAAATATGAGGTTATATGTCCAAAAAAAGCCCATTTAAATAACATGGATAATTTCTTCGTGACTCGTTTGGACCCTCTAAAACTTTAAAATATTCACTTTTGGCAATTTTTCTGTGGGTTAGTCCCGAAAAGCAAGAATTATTTGAAATTTAATTATTGTAGCCCTACAGGAGGTTCCCAATAATTTTGGGGTGTGAAAGTGTCCCATATAAACAACGGGGAAGATTTTTCAGTTCCCCATAAAACCACTCGAAATTTAGAAATTTTTATTTTTAACGATTTACTCAAGAAACGCTAACAAAAACG
The DNA here is from genome assembly GCF_964235325.1 of Thermobia domestica. NCBI lineage: Eukaryota > Metazoa > Arthropoda > Insecta > Zygentoma > Lepismatidae > Thermobia > Thermobia domestica. The sequence continues at coordinate 205,447,704 of NC_137456.1, read as the reverse complement.
TATAAGCATACCGAATTTTAAGTTTTCATTCCAATTCCAAGTACCCAAAATATGAGATTATAAGTCCAAAGAAAAACCCATTTAAATAATATGAGGAATTTCTTCGTGACTCCTTTAGACCCTCTAAAAATTAAAAATATTCACTTTTGGCAATTTTCTTGTGGGTTAGTCCCAGAAAGCTACAATCATGCCAAATTTCAACTTACCACGTCAACCAGAAGTACCCCTTTACTTTATGTCAGTTCATGTATTTCTATATACAGTATAGTTAGGATAAGATATTAGAATTGTTTGTATATTTCAACCGCCAAGTTGTAGTATTACATTAGTTGAAGAGTTTGGTTATTTAGAGCAATAATAACCAATTTATGATGCAGTGAGGACTAGGGCAAAATGTAAACCATACTTAGGAGCCAGGCAAATTAAAAATAAATGGATAAATAAAAATAAACATACAATGAAGGCAATTTAAGATAATTATTATTATTATTATTATTTATTATTATTATTATTATTATTATTATTATTATTATTATTATTATTATTATTATTATTATTATTATTATTATTCAAATATTGAAACAAGTGTAGCTTTTAATAGAAACAATGCTGTGTATTGAGTTAAAACAATAATCAAATCATACACTTACAACTCTTATACCATCACTGTCATTTGGCCATCATTGATTTAGAGAACTGGTACTTACTGATCCGAGCTGTTGATAGCTACGATAAGTTGGGAGTATGCCCCGTCAGGCACTAGAAGATAGATCTTTTGTGATACGAGTCATTGAAAGCAGCGACAGTCCGAGCCTGCTTCTTGTATACATTTATAATTCAAGTTAATGGGCAAACATATTCTTTCTGATATTGGCTCTTTTTGATTCCCACTTATCTACCCATAAAAACTTATTTTCACCATGCCACAAGTTTACCTTAGTAGGAAAATTTTGAAGCAGCCCCGAAATTTTGAGTAATAGTGGTCTATAAAATATAAGTGGTTCTGTTTGTCAGGCAGTACGTCTATGCCAAAAGATTAAAAATAAATGCAATTTATGATTCCAATGCTACTAAACATCTCTTGACACATCAACTTTGAAAACTGGAAGTGTTAAAAGGACAGAGGAAATATAGCTTAAGAAGCCTGTTCCTCCTGTTTCCGCGATAATGGACTCTTCTATTGACACAACTTCTCATCCAGCCCTGTGTAACTTGGGGTTTGCAATGCACATCCAAGCACAGAGGGTGAATGGCTGGGGGGAAAGAACGTGAAATATTTATGCAGACAGGACATGGAGGAAGGAAGGGTTAGCAAGAAAGGGAAAAAGCAGATTTCTCAGTGCATGATGCTGATGCAAGGAAGGGGATTTCTGTTTATCCAGCTGCAGTCTTCCCCTCCTTCCACACCTTTTCTTTTACGGAGAACAGGTTTACTACATTGTGGCAAAAATACTTTTAAAACTAGAAGTACGTGATGTTAAGATTATATTTCAGTAATTTATTTTTGTTACTTAATAGGAATTTAACATTCTTCTCGAGGGTTGAAATAAATAATATACGGGCCTAAAATTCCAGCAACGGCAACGAAACTTACATATGCTCCTACCGGAGATCGAACCATCTTGTCAGTAATATTTTCAAATTATTGGTAGGCTTACATCTCTAAATTTACAACACTAACTATGATATTTTCCATAAGTAAAAGCTTTGCTTTGTTATAATTAAATACAAACTAATTATTTGCTGAGAAAACTATATATTTTCATTAAAATTCAATACGTGTTACAGTATCACCAACTAACTATTTGGCTTCATCAGACACTATGTGATACAGTTTTGTATGTATATACGATTGTACAGTTATCCTGTATCACATAGTGTCTGATGAAGCCAAAGAGTTAGTTGGTGAAACTGTAACACATGTTGAATTTTAATGAAATTATATAGTTTTGTTCAGCAAAGGATTAGTTTGTATTTAACACTAACTAATTCTATGTCCTATGGAATCCAAGATATTAATGTCCATCAATGCGCAATATTGCCCTCCCTCTGCGCCTAGCTCTTCTTAATAGCTTTTACGATTGGGTTTCCAGTTAAAATTTTGCAAATGTTCCTCTTTCTTCCATTCTATCTACATCACCTGCCCTCGTAAGCCTCCTAGACTTAATGGCCCTAGCAATGTTAGATACATTATATAAATTATGCAGTTCCTCGTTAAGCAGCTTCTGCCATTCTCCAATTCCCGTCCTACTTGGGTCCGAATATTCGTCTCAGGATTTTATTCTCAAATACTATCAGTCCCAAGGATGTTATAAAATAGATGATCTGCCCCCCCCATACAACATAATCATGAAGCCATACGTCACAGGTTCGCCACACCTACTCTGCCCACTCCGCGCCACTAAGATCGCAATGTTTTGAGCCAACAATCATGGCGGAAACGAGAGTAGCCAATCAGACGTGTCGGATCAGACAATGCTCGGTCGTTTTTTGGCTACATTGAGTTCATATGTTGAAGATACGTATGTGCAGATCCTCTATTTTATAACATCCTTGATCAGTCCACATTCTTCCTTTTCAGAAAGCGACCATGTCTAGCAACCATACTGTAGGCAAGCTCCGGATTCATCGATGGAATTCGCGAAGATAAAAGAGTTTGAACTGAACAATAACACGAATTCCTCGCTTTCAGTCCACACTTAATTTCTTCGTGGATATAGTTTTGGTGTCTGTTAATGTTAATCCCAGATATCTGAAAACATCCACTTTGTGGAAAGTATTATTTGATATTTTAATTAATAGTCTACATAATTTGCAGTACAACGGTCACGGCAATATTATATGTATTTAATTTTTTCTGCACTTACCTCTAAACCTGTGTCCGTACAGGCATTAATAAAACCTCTGCATTTTCTTTATTGTCCTTATACAATCCCCTATCAGATTGACAAAATCAGGATAAGTCATAACCTGGTTAGTGCCATTCAGATGTAGGGCTTGGTTGCTAACTTTGATTTTCCTTAGAGCGAATTCCAAAACAAAATTGAATAAAAATGGCGACAATGCCTCCTTGTTTCAGGCCATACGTAAAGCTAGAAATTTTATTTTATTTCTTATTTGGAAGAGATAACGAGAAACTGTTTTTGATATGGAGTCAGTGTGACGAAAATGTTCCGTATCTGACTTATCTCCTTTATTGTACTATTGCAATTGGGAATTATAGGTCTACTGTTTTTTTTTTGTTTCAGTTTTCAATTCACGTAGGTGTGTTATGCCCCTGATTTGATCCAAGGACCCCATTCACCAGAGATGAACGCTCTACTGAGCTACTGCGGCCCCCATGATTGCATCAGAATTTTAATATTTTATGAAAGAGACATCAATATCAGATACACATTAATTTAAGACACGATTATTATATAAGGAAATGCAGAGAACAAGCATAAAGGCTCGCAAAAGGCCCTTCCCACTTGTCTAGTGGCTAGCGTCCCAAGTTTGATTTCCGATGAGCAAGCATTGAACGCGTTTATGGTAACTCGGATCCCACCTTAAACTGTAGGTCTATATAGCCTGTGCTGAAAATAAACAGTTTTAGTTCTCGTACTTCGGTCTATAAGTGTATCACCGTCGCATGATTCTACATATATGACCATGTATTCTTGAATGAAATCAGTAAGGTAAATCCTCTGACCTTTCCTTTTCTTGTCTTTTTCAGAAGTGGAATTTGATATTCTAGACTTTCATAAGTATGTTAACTTTTCACTTCTCCAAGTTGGCCACCCGATTAATTTGGCCTCATTTTTGATAACTAGCATTTTCCCGTATGTCACTAACAGCGACCTCCCTACTCTGGAACTTGACCGCATGAAACAACGTTATTTCTATGCTGTTAATGTTAAATTCACTTTTATATGTTGGATACCTACTTATCTTACAAACTTAGAAACTCTTTCATAACATGTTTTCCTGTTATATGTTTCGGGAGGTCAGTAAACCGCAGGAGGAGGGGAAAAACTTGCCATTTAAAAGTAACTTCTCTAAAAATACAGAAGCGGTGGATCTTTTAATGTTTTTATGTCTATTGATGGCGAGCATATCAACAGTTTGACACCATTAAAGCTTTCTATTTCTTTTTCATGTTTGTTGCTTAGAGGAAAGAAACAAATATAGATATTTTGAGTATTTGCTGGAATTGACGATCTTATCTGCCACTATCGTCATAGATGGGAGAATATAAAGAATAAAGAAAGTGGCTCAGCGTTTTGTATCTAATTAGTATACCTAGATACTGAAATTAGAACACTTAAACATACGTGCGACTGCAAAGACAAACTGAAACATTTATTATACACTCATATATGAAGTTCCTATACTGCAGAAATAATTTTTATTGTGGAGCCTATATTATTGACTATATACATAATGCGTAAATTATAATTAGTAGCTGCATTAGAAATGCTCAATGCAGTCTGTAATAATTTTTGCCTCATGATACATTTATTTTATGAAGTTGACCACTTTCCAATAAAATCAATGTTGGGCAATACAGTGAGGTTTCACTGTATAATAAATTTTACTCATCTAGAATTATATTTACTCTAGCTCGAGAATTAATGTTAGTTGATGGTCTGTTCTACATTTTTTGTCGTGACAGAGAAACAAAACTATAATTGTGAAACAATAAGAGGAGGAAACTACGCAATGCTTGTCTCATTATAGAGTTCCATTCCATTAACCAGTACACTTCATCCACTTACTTCGCAACTAATTCAAAAAGTGATAAACGAAAGTTCCTGAAAAGGGTGTGAATTTTACATCTCGCGAAACATGTTAGTTCGGCCCAAACATTTGGTCCAGAGGTTACCCACTCATTTGTAAGCTTTGTCTGGAGCGACAGCAAATAAATAGCGTCATTGTTCCGCTCGTGGTCTGCTGTGTTTAACTGATTTACCACAGTCTGGGGCCCTCCGTTCTGCTGCGAAGCGAGAACATTGTAAATTCATATTAGTCGCATGACTGTGTTGAAGACTGCATTATCGATGAACTTTGGGCATGTGTGGATCGTAATCATTCATTAACGGAAGAAGTGCGTGTAGGTCTCTCGAGATCAATACAAAGCAGCGACTCAGTGTCCAAGCACAAATTCCCAGCGCCGTCCACAACAATTACATGTTCATAATGTTTTGAAACTTCCAGCTCTGAAAATTTATTAGCAAGATACTCTTCTGATAAATAAAATATTAAAGTGAGGTAGTATTGTGCACGATCTGAGTAAGATTGTATATGGAAGGATGTTGTATTAAGGCGAACTTTCCAGTGTTTTAAGAGCATAGAAATTAAATTTGTTCTGCTTTTTGTAGTTATATGTCTACATATTTCATGCAGGTACTATTATTAAAAAAATATCATTTTTATTGTCGATTTACAGCGAATTCAAAGACGCTCCATTCGATTAAAAGATAGGAATACATTTACCATATCTTATCGTTATATATTTTACGGAAATACAATTTTCAAAACAACTAAGTCAATTCAATTTAATTACAGAAAAATATACATTTTTAAATATCGTGTTTCATGTATTGTTTAGATTCCTGTATTTTTCATATCAGCAATTTGCTTCTAATAATAATTAAACCATAGAGTACATATTATCTAATCCGTGAATTAAACTATTTCAAAAATGGATTAAGTAAAAGTAGTGGTTTTGTGGTCAATAACCGTTCATGCTTCCGGTAATCGGTAAGACGTTACCAGATATGAGATCATTTAAAAAGTCTTTATGTAAGTAATTGTAAACTTCATCTACAGATAAATTAAGCTAAGTTATTTAAAAGTTGCTACTTCAACGCACAAACAATAAGATACTTACCAAAAAGTCATCATACTTAACTGGTTATAGACGATCAAATATTCCATCACATATTGTATCAAATGTTGCAGCGAAATTAAATTTGAACGTGTACGATACCAAGTACCTAGGTAGTATGCAACTTTTGGGTTGGTTACAACATTTGATACAACTGTTTTAAAATAAAACATGTTCTATTCCCATCCAACTTTGCATCAAAGAACACAAACTAAAAACACTGTGTGGTTACAAAAGAAATGTAAACAATTGAATGAAAAATGTAAACAAATGAGCAACAAAATTAAATTTTGTGTTTGATCGTTTATAGTTCGTGTAAAAGTTTTAGCCAACTTATTTAACCGAATGACTATCAAAGATAAGTTTGATACAACATTTGATAGAAAACTATGACAATGGACTTTATAGTCATGATCTTAGTGTACGTATAACATAAGTATGTGACAGAATGGTAGATGGCAAATATAAATGCGCTTTTTTATATATATCATCTTTCATTTGAAATGACAAATCTGAACCATAAAATTACTAAATTTCTACAGACTTAAACTTAAATGTTGCTTGAAGGTGGAGATGGTTGTAGGAATAAATAATGTTAACATGCAAGCCCCAAAATAGGTAATCGGTAATCTAGAAGTTGGTGGTTGAGGAATGAGTGAACAAAAATCCATATACAAAGTTATCACATATCCCATAATGTTTTACCAAGTTCAGGAAAGCATGAACTGTTACCATTCACATAGCTGTGCATTTTATTATCTTCTGACTATTGATTCAATTGAAAAAAAAAAAAAGGGATATCTTGCATTTCGTTTGATTTATCCTGGGACATCGAACACCTTCCTTAAAAAAAGGGACAATCTTGTTAAAAACTGTACGTCTGGTCACCCTACCTTAGCAACATACGGTTTCGTATTACGCTGAAGCAACATAACGCCTCTTCAATTAAAAGTATTAGTTTCACGATTTTAAATTTTCCACTTCCATGTGGCAATTCCTGTGAGTACACATTTACATTGATCGTCTACCAGCTGGAAGTAGTTCGCGATTAACAATATTCCGAGGAGTCTATCATGCCTACTGTTGATGCAGTGGTGGTATTTGTTGTATAAGACTAGTTTTATATAATGCCAACTAAAAGCATATATCTTATTTCTTATCGCACGCTAACACTCTATCCAGAAATGGATCCTTCCTCTGATGTGACAACCAAGAAACACAGCCAATTGCTTGTACCGTTTTCTGAGTCACAGTCTTCTTGTATAGGACCAATGGTCCACATTTATACTGCTTCACAAACTGTTGTAGGTGTCGGCTAGGTGTATTGTAATTGAATGACTTACAATATTTGGCCACTAATGATCCGCTGACAGTTTGAATGATTTGTCGGGTAGAGTCGTTAACATTCCAACCCAGTGCGTCCTGAGATGATTAATCGCCATTCTTAAGCTTTTTAAATGGTCGTTCTTTTGTCCGCTCATTTATCACATTCCTACTGAAGACTGACATATTTTTATTCCCACATCACTAGCGTTTATTTCCAGTTTAGACTTTCGGTCCTGAACTTACATAGTAAATTTCAGCTTCCTCTTAGAGCCCCTCGTAACTGTGTGGTTAATGTATGCATGCTTGGCTCGGGAGATACGGGTTCGATTTCCGGTAAGAGCTCACAGAGTTTGAGTTCCACATTAAGCTGTAGTTCCACGACTCATATAGCATCACTGCTGAAAGGGACGCTCTAATTAACCAACCTACCAAATCTAGCTTTTATCCTATCACTTTAGTGCACACACATCAGGTAGTTGGAAAAAGGTAGACATATGAAATACGTACAGCCACTTACATAAGTACCTGAACCCTGACTGTTATAATTCCATTACTTCGGGTCCAGGTCATTTGCAGTTGTGAAAACGCCTAGACAGATGAAACCCAACTTACACGTAACTTTTCTCGGCACTGACAGCAGTAGGTAGCCCTGATCCAGGTGTTTATCCAGGTAAAATTGTAAAGTAGGTGACTGACGAAACAGTTCTCCATTCTAAGATGAATCTCTATGGTCCGAATCGTGTTTTCCAAAGAACACCATATATTAATCTCAATATTGCTGTGTATGTAATGTATTATTTTTTTTATTTATACTGTATGTTTAGAGGAATAAAATACTGACCACGCATGAATCAGGAAATGCTTGAAAGTAGCTGAAAATATCAAATTTAGAACAACTGCTGGAAATAAGTTTGTAAATGATTGCCTCCACTGAGAGACCTTCTCCAATTCTACTCACTCCAACATCTTTTTCTTTCTGGAGGAGAGAAGATCTTGCTTGTCACACTGAGAATATATTGCAATTGAAATTGAAACAATTGAAAAAGTTTCAATCTGGTCAGTATTCGAACCTGGGTCCGCCGAATAGAAGTTCAATACGCTAACCACTTACCTACTGCGTCACTTCAACTTTTATCTAAACTATTAGCTAGTTATAATCGTTGCATGTAAGACTATACAAAATACTAATGCTCGCCTAAAAAGACGTTTCTTATGAGTGTCACAAAGACTTACTGGAGATTTCCTGTTTAACTCGAAATCAAGTTATATAGACCTTCGTCCATGAGGAAAATATTACGAAACGTTCTTCAAGTAAAGGCTACCTCATCATTTTTAGCTGTTCCCGATTTACATTACTACTATTCTTCCTAATTGTAGCTTCTAATTTCCAAAGAAAAGCCGGCAGCATTTACGCCGGTCCCAAGAGTTTCAGTATTCGCGCGCTACCCTAGCCAGCTGTTTGAATTTGGTCATGTAAAATGTACAGAAAAATTTGGGCAAGAGAACAGAACCTAACCAACCCCTGCGTGGCTTCCAACCCGTTCCTCCTCTTCCTATTATTATTATTATTATTATTATTATTATTATTATTATTATTATTATTATTATTATTATTATTATTATTACGAATACTACTACTACTACTACTACTTTTACTATGGATCCGTATAGTAAAACTGCAAGCTTATTTTAATGAAAAAAGCGTTACGAAAATTTTAAAAAATAATCGGTAAATCAATCCTATTTTAATGAAGAAAAGTGTTATGAAAATTTAAAAAAGTAAAAAAAAATCCTTGGGCAGGGTTTGAACTCACGCCAAAAACGAATTTTTATTACTAGATTGTTGCGCTAATCCGCTCGGCTACGGAGGCCAATTAACCATTCTGTTATATATACGTCATGACTCTTGATGTCCTATCTGCATCGGCCAATAAGATCAGAGGATATCTGAAATTATTGGAATTCGCGAAAATACAAGCCGGCAGACATTATTTTCACATTCTTTGAATTTCATTAACACGTGTAGAAAAAGAAAGTTCTATTTTTGTCTTCCGTAACTACTAGTTTATTGTTTTACCTTTGTATGAGGAATTTGTGGTAGATTGGGAAATAATGAAAGCCGTATGGCAGAGACAAGAGTTTGAATCCCGTCGTGGCAATCATTTTTTTTAAATTGGAAGGTATTATTTACGTAATTGATTTTGTAATTCTGTTATTCCTTTATTATTATTGGGTTAAGATTAGAGTTTCTTTTTGTAAAAATTAGGAAAATTTACAGGAGAAATGGGGCAAGAAATGATGATCTGGAATTCTTATGTGATGTTTAGGGGTGAAAGTTTGGCAGTAAAGTTATGTTTAATACGAGAAAAGATTTGTAGAAGTGAGTAATATTTGCAAGACGCGGAAAGTTTTGATGACTGAACGGCATGGTAGTCGTATAGGATAGGGGATCGGTGCGATGAATATGATAATTCCGCATTGAGTTTTATAGAATTATATATGAATCATGAAGAAAATCTATTGAATTTTTATGAGAAACATAGGGTAGTGGATTTAAGTGATAATTGAAGCTTACATGAGAACCTGTTCCAGTCACTGTTCTAGTCTAACTAAAGTCCTATCAGGTAACGTAACTAAAGCTAAACTAACCAAACCTAACTTAAACTAACCTAACCTAACAATTTTTAATGTTTTAACTGCATTTTTGTAGGTTGGAAACTGGAGGGGTAACTCTAAACTTTAGCCTTATTATTATTATTATTATTATTATTATTATTATTATTATTATTATTATTATTATTATTATTATTATTATTATTATTATTATTATTATTATTGCAAAGTCGAGACTTAGCTATATATTTTATATCTTATGAATTTTCTGATTGGATTTCAAGTCTTTTTGTTGAATAATCAACTCATTCCATTGTAGGGGGTTTGGGGGAGGGAAATATTATTCTGTTGCTTTTTATTTGTTTACTTGCACGCTATACCAAGCCTGGATACTGCATTTCACCTTTCGACATCTGCGGGAAGTACCCTAAAGTTTTTGATGATCTTAGCCTCCTCGGTCCCAGCAATTTTTTTTGGGGTAGAAATGTTATGTTCTAATATTATAGTTACTTTCGGTTGTATACCCTGTTAGCCAATTTTCAGTTATTCTTTCTTATATCTTTGTTATCTGTCCGCTGAGTGCATGTCGCCTATAGGCGACATGGGGACTCAGTTTATACATCATGTATAATTCACATGTCGTCTATTGGCGACACGGGGTCCGAGGAGGATAAGAGAGTAAGTGAATAAGTGATGAGATTAATGAACTTTGCGTATTAACAACATTTAAAGTATCAGGTTGTCGGAAAAGTCATGACGTATTTCGGCAAAATATGACAAATGATGATTTGTGGATATACTAGAGTTATTCGGATCATGCAATAGTTATGTCATGAATAGCTAACATGTTGAGCGTTTCGTGTATTAATATTGTTTGGTTTGGTTTTACAGATTTGACCAGAGATGGCGTGGGTCAATGAAAACTTGATCCACGACTCACGGCTCACCAACCACCGTGACCCACTCTGACCCACGACCCACCATGACCCACTATGACCCATGATCCACCACGCACGGTGAATCACTCTGACGCACCATCCACCATGACCCATTCCGACCACCACCCTCCATGAACCACTGACTCACAAAACACATCGTCATCAACTCTGACACATGATCCACGGCCTCTTCTCTACCGACTAAACAGTTTATACTTGTAATAAAACCAACTTGTCAAATTCTAACTAATCGGAGTTTGAATTTCTACGGTCAATCGCTCAAGCACCGCCCTGTTACAATAACGATGGATCTGACCTTTACGATATAAAATGGTAAAGTGTTTGTCATGGGCAAAATTACGATGAATTTCAATTAAATTATCATGGTCTAATTATTTCCTTGTTGAATTGTCGATACTTTCCAGTGGAAATACGGATGAAATTTGAAAGTCCCAAATCAAGGAAAGTAGACCAACATATAGAAGCTTACATTACAATTTTTATGTCTATTTTTCTCACAACTTTATTGCTTGATTGCCCTGTGCTCTAAGAGCTCAATATAATAAACAAGCTTCAGCAATTATTATAAAGCGCATGGTAAGCATATATGGATATATCATGCGAAGCACTGTATCTTTCGTTGAGTTGAGTTGATTTTGAGTTTAACGTCCCTTTCAGCAGCGAGGCTATATGAGACGTGGACCTACTGATTAACGTGAATCCGAACCACATGACCTCCCGCCGGGAATCGAACCCAGCTGTATTTTTTCTTTCCTACTAACCCACTATCTATTTACCATATGTAGAAAGTGCACTCTTCCCCATAAAAGAGAATGTTAAAAAATGCTAGGAGATATTCTGTTCATTTTCCATAAAGAGTTAATATACTGAATTTCAGCTCCGTAAGTTTAATGGCTTATGAGACTCAATTTATTTTTGCAAATATTCGGATCCTTACTATCCCTTAGGATATTATTATAATGAACGTAATATGATAACATCACAGTTTGGATTAAGGCCTAACTATATAGCAAAAGCCATTTTATTTGGCCTGAATTTGGCTGTGATTAGGCACACATATTTACATACAATTTTTTTATATATTACAGTGATTCAAAAATGTATTTTTTCTAGTAGTTAGCTCCTCTAAAACTCACAGGCTGTGTGTCTCGAAAGCCAAGTAGTAGTACACGTCCTATTGCTATTATTACAATTACAAATATCGATATCCAAAAATACCTGAAGTTCTCAACTCAGGTAAGTAAACAGAAACAAATGAAAAAGGAAAATGGAGACCTTGAAAGTAAAACGTAGACAAATTGACCAGTGTTCAGAATCATATTTTAAAATCACGCTCGACTCTACTCATAGGAGTTAAATACGCGGTTCTGGTAAGTTATCCGCGGTTCTGGTAAGCTATCTGACGAGTTATCCGTTTCTCGTCACGTAACACAAATATAGCAAAAATCAAGTGTCTGTTACTGGCGGTCTTCGTGACCGAACGAACTAGCGCAATGGGCTAGTAATTATAATTGATTTTCGTGTTGGTTCAAACCCGGGCCAAGGAAAGTTTTTTATTTTATTTTTAAAATTTTCAAAACACTTTTTTCATTAAAATAAGATGAAAATAATTGTAAATAAATGATTACGTTACGTGTGTGCAGTTTTGCTATACGAATCCACAGTATAAGTGGTAGTAGTAGGAGGAGGAGCGGGTTAGGAGCCCCGCAGGGCTCGTTTTATTCCACCTTGACTGCCATGATATAAATTTAACCTCAACTGATTCTTCAATTTTCTTCTTCAATTCCAACAGAGTGACAATTTTCTTTTACTACTACTATAATACACAATACATACACCAGAAGGTTTGGACAATCGCAAGCTGCAACCACTCAGAAACGTGTTTCTAGTTTCTATGACTAGGGTCGAGGGTGGAAAACATGCTGTTCAGAAGATGCTGTCTAAAATGCAGTGAACATGGTAGGTCGGTGGACCAGAGTGAGTCACATGCTGTTGGCCTACGACCCACTTACCCACTCAGAAAACTCGATCCATTTGGCACACTGACCCACTCCAACTCTGGATTTGACAACACGTAGAAGATGGAAGACCAAAAATTGCTTGTTCACTATAATTTATTCTTTTACTTCAGGAAAGGGAAGAACGCGCGAATAGTGTTTGTAATTTTTACTGTCCTCAATGTTTCTGTGTTTTTGTCCTTGTTCTTAAAGACTTAGTGGATTTCACTATGTATGTATGTATGTAATTTACTGTGTCATTATGTCATTACTATTTAGCCTAGAGTCATGGTTCAAACTCCATTTTCTTTAGTATAACAAGCCCTTTCCAATGTTACTATTCACATGTCCCTATCATATACCTAAACCAGAGAGATCGGGAAAATCCGGAAGTTTTTCTGAATAAATCACCCCCTCAGAATACTTACGCCCCTCGGGCCCGTGCCCGGTCTCACGTAGGGATCTCAGAAAAATTTGAGAAATACCCAAGTTTATACACAAATCCGTATGCAAAGTTCCAATCTGATATCGTGAAAACTAAAGGCTTGAAACTTTTTTTAAATTTGCCTGGAGAAAAAATAAAAAAAATACACCCCTTCGCCCCTACTTGGCAACGCCAAGTTGACCATCCGGTTCCAAAACGTATTTGGGGTGTTCTTTGGTCCTTTTTTGACTTTAATAAAAAAAACGGCTTAAATACCTGTTATATGAACTAAATAAGCGGTCAAAGACGATACTACGCCATGGTAACAAAAGTTACCAAAAGTCCTAAAAGGGTTAACTAATACATTGCCGTCCTTTCTTTTTCATCTCGAAACGAAACGTATAACGAGCGCGTGCAATGCCACCACTAGGAAATTCTATAGAACATTTTTGGATAACATATTTTAATGCTCCGAATATTTTTTTCTTGTATTAACATATTTACATTAGCCATATTTTCTATAACTTGATCAGTTATATAGATAAGATTATACTTATGTATGTAAAATACGATCTAATAAATATAGTCTTATTTAACTTATAAGTAATCTTATAAGATAATAATATTATTTAATTTTACATTATTCTTTAAATTCTCATATTAAGTTTTTTTATTTCTTGTTTTTAAGTTGAAAACATCTAGATAGCCTTGTTATATATATGTTATACAGTATGTGTGTGTGTATGTGTGTGTGTGTGTGTTATTACACAGTATGTTTGGCGGTAACATCGATTTCGTTCAAATCATTTAAAATTGCCCGGCTAATGGTCTAGGAAATACGATCACGACACTTAACTTGCTTATAGAATAACATACTTGTAATTCAATTATAGGAGAGAATTAGATTCGTGTTTCAAAAGCGTTTAGCTTTGAATTATACAAGTGAGTAGGAAATTGAATTATCATCAACAAGAGTCAAATACGATCTCTTTATAAATTTCAACTTTGTTTTCAATATTACGTTTCTAAATATGATTTCTCCAAACAGTTAAAAAAAAAAAAATCAGTATTTTACGTTCATTATATTTTAATGAAAACTATATGTCATAATGAAGAATCGATGAAAAATGACAACATAGAACCTGAATGAACAAAATGATAACTACAATGTAGGGAGTATAAGTATGGAGTACAATGGAGTATATGGAGAGAAATGGATAGGGGTCAATCCATGCAAAGTGATCGAGAAAAAAGAAAAATTACCGCTCGATCTTTTTTTAAAAAATCTATTTTTTTCATGAATGTTTATTCTATATCAGAGTACCTCAAAACCACAATTCATTATTTTTTACACCATCCCATGGCGACGCAACGGCTGCCGCCATTTTGCGTTTTTTCGAATTTAGGCATTTACATTGTTTTGAATATCTCAGCATGTATTTGTCCTAACAAATTGAAAATTGCTGGACGTCTCCAACTCGTGCAGAACTAAAACTTTGATTTCTTAACATTTTTGTCTAAAATCACTTGAAGGGGGTGAAATCAGGGTCTGCTTTAGCAACATTTTTGGACATTGAAAACATGTTTGCAAAGAGGAAACAACTGATGTAGAGGTTTGAATTTATGGGTGCATGTAGTCTGGGGTCATAAGTTAATATACAAAAATTTACAGATTTGTAGCTGCTCCCAAAGGCCTGAAAAATCGTTAAGTTGGGAAATTATGCCAACTTAACATATTTCACTGTCCAATATCTCCAATGGGTCTGGATTTAAAAAATCTGACATTTTGCGAGTAGTTAGTCCTTTAGTATACCATAACACACAACAAAGAGCGTTTTGTGTTAATGAGCAGAAGGAAGTCAAAGTATTAAGTAATGACGTCATACTCTAGGAGGTGTTTTGTTCATAAAACCTTTTTTGGACATTGAAAACATGTTTTGGAAAAGGAAACAACTTACGTAGAGGTCTGAATTTCTGAGTGCATGTAGTCCGGGGTCATAAGTTAATACACAAAAATTTACAGGTCTATAGCTTCTCCCAAAGACTTGAAAAAAAATCGTAAAGTTAGGGAATTACGCCAATTTAGCATATTTCACTGTCCAATATCTCCAATGGGTCTGGATAAAAAAATCTGATATTTTGGGAGTAGTTAGTCCTTTAGTATACCATAACACACAACAAAGCGCATTCTGTGTTTTTCAGCAGAAGGGAGTCAAAGTATTAAGTAATGTCGTCATACTCTAGGAGGTGTTTTGTTCATAAAATCTACTGGAAATTTGTTGTGAAGTAAAGTAGGATGAATGGCTAGTCCAGTCAAGGCTTTCAAGTTCGTTTCTTTCCTCTAGTTGTAACACTGTCTTATCAGACCCACAGCAGCACTGGTGAAGAATGCCGCTATCAGCAGAAGGCGCACCCTTGACAAAAAATTCCTTGCTCTTGCTGCTTGCTATTGTCAACTCATGTAGGAGACTGTTGTCCTTTCTTTTGATCTACATTCCCAAGTCAGTGAACACTTATTCGTTGTAAACAATGACAAATTTCCCGTAGATTTTAAGAACAAAACACCTCCTAGAGTATGACGTCATTACTTAGTACTTTGACCACCTTCTGCTCATTAACACAAAACACGCTTTGTTGTGTGTTATGGTATACTAAAGTACTAACTATTCCCAAAATTTCAGATTTTTCTATCCAGGCCCATTGGAGATATTGGACAGTGAAATATGTTAAATTGGCATAATTCCTCAACTTTCCGATTTTTTTCAGGCCTTTGGGAGCAGCTACAAGTCTGTAAATTTTTGTTTATTAACTTATGTCCCCGGACTACATGCACCCATAAATTCAGACTTCCACGTCGGTTGTTTCCTTTTCCCAAACACGTTTTCAATGTCCAAAAATGTTGCTACAGCAGACCCTGATTTCACCCTCTTCAAGTGATTTTAGGCAAAAATGTTAAGAGATCAAAGTTTTAGCTCTGCACGAGTTGGAGACGTCCAGCAATCCTTAATTTGTTAGGACAAATACATGCTGAGGTATTCAAAACAACGTAAACGCCTAAAATCGAAAAAACGCAAAATGGCGGCAGCCGTTGCGTCGCCATGGGATGTTGTAAAAAATAATTAAATAGGGTTTTGAAGTACCCTGATATAGGATCAACATTCATGAAAAAATTAGATTTTTTGGAGATGGTCAAGCGGCATATGCTTGATCACTTAGAATGGATTGACTCATAGATTATTGAACATAAAGGTATTTTATTTTTCCGTTTCATGCTTTTTCTCTAAAGTATACGTTATTTAAGTTTTTAATGTATGCTTATAATTGTAAATATTATGGGATATAGAAAAAAGGCAATTAACGACTGAATATATATACAGATAGACTGCAGTGCCCGAAAAACAAATGGACCAGAAAGTATGTAAAATCGTGTGTTATTGCTATTATACCAATTTCAACTCACATATATACGTGGTTAGTATACAATACAGGAATTTGGTTGAGCTATGAAGGAAAATTACTAAAACGAAAGTTGGGAATTGTGAAGTTATCATTGTTTTGCAGCATTGTTCGTGTTAGAACAAGGGGAACTATTTACTATTTTAGTTTTGTTTGCTTACTGCAGTGAAATATATTTCTTAATATCTAATCTGAATAAATTGTCCATTTAATGCATAGTATTCCTTATCTCACTTATCATCACATTTTCTTCGTGTTACAACTGGAGCCTTGCATTCGAAAATACCCTAAAATCATACCTTTAACAGAGAGAGGGAGAAATAAAGAAAGAGACACAGTGCACAGGTAAAATGAAATTAAATCTTGTTTTTGTTGTTGAACTTGAAAAATAACAATTTGAATGAAAGTTTTGCATCCCACGGTTGTGCCGGCTGGGCTAAAGGAGACGGTGATGATGGGAAATGAATGAAATGATAAAATGAAGAAAATGGGAGAAAACAGCCGAACCCCGAGAAAACCCACAAACACAGTGTTTGTCCACCACAAAGTTCACTTGGCGCGAGCTGGAATTGAACCAAGGATCCCATGCACCAGAGTGCACAAGTAAAACCACAAAATTCTTTAATTAATTGACCATTTTTGATATCATACTAAATAGCATATTCCTAATCAGTAGCGAAACCAACTTTGAAACAGGACAACTATGAATAAATTCCAAAACTACGAATAAATTTTGAGAACTACTAGATTTGCAGTGTTGTTTGAAATGAAATTGTATTCTTGTATTAATGATAGTAAGCCGAGAATGGTATGATGCATCTAGTTTCTTACGAAATTTGTAGGTAGCTTTGGTTTTTTTTTATTGCAAGAAATTTGCATAATATAGGTCTAGTTGAATATGTAAAATGAAATAAAATCTTTCAGTATAACGTCCCACGCTTAGGGTATGCCGACCAGGCTAAAAGAGAGACGGCGATTATGAGAAATGAATGGAAGGTAGAATGAATAAAGTGGGAGGAAACAGAAGAAAACCGAGAAAAGTCACGCACATGGAGTTTCTCCATCACAAAGTTAGTTGAATTTGTATTCAATATACATATTTAGAAGATTTTCTTACATATAGTATATATAAATATACGAAAACCATAAATGTCTTTTTTCTAAGCTCTTCGCATACGGTTATATCGTATTCTTAGCAGCAAAATAATTTATATAGTGTCTTATATTTTGGACTAGCCTTTGGCTAGCTGGGGGTTCCGCCCCCAGATTTCTGCGTTTGTTCGCCCTACGGCCTCGCATTTCTTATGTATCAGCCTTGTATCACGAGTGAATTTTCTGCATTTCTCTTAATATTTACTGAATTTGGCCAGTTGGGGTTTGCCCTCCCAGACCCCACGTTTGTTCGGCCTACGGCCTCGCATCTCTTGAACCTATAACTCTACCGAATTTCAAGTTTATTTTTGTATTTCTACTACCTAAAAGATAAGATTTTGTATCCCAAGAAAACGCTCATTTAAATAACATGGAGATTTTTCATTTTCTCTTTAGATCCCCTAAAAACTAAAACTATTCATTTTTGGCTACTTTCCTGTAAATTAGTCCCGAAAAGCTATAATCACGCCAAATTTAATCATTGTAGCCCTACAGGAAGTGCTCAATAATTTTGAGGTGTAGTTGTCCCATATAAATAAGATGGGGAATAGTTTTTAGTTATCCATAAAACTACTCTAAAGTTGGATTCTTTTATTTTTGAGATTTGCTTAGGTTACACTAACGAAAACGCACAAGCATACCGAATTTTAAGACTTTATTCTAATTCTAAGTACCTAAAACATCAGATTATAGGTCCAAAAAATGCCCATTTAAATAACGTGGGGAATTTCTTCATCCTCTCTTCAGACCTTCTACAAATTAAAAATATTCACTTTTGGCAATTTCCTGTGGGTTAGTCCTAGAAAGCTAAAATCATGCCAAATTTAAGCTTTCCACGCCAACCGGAAGTATCCCTTTATTTTATGTCAGTTCATGTAGTTTAATAAATAGTTAGGACAGAATGGTTTGATATGTTTATTAGCTCTTCTGTGTAGATAGAATTTACAAAATGAAACAGAAACATTTGATTATTTCTCAGCCATAATCTTCAATTCTTCTTGCAGATAGTATTCTCTCTACTAGATTTCTGAGAAACTCAAGTACAAATTCAGTAATAGAGTTCAATTCATTGAAACCAGTGGCATTTTCTAATGAAAGTAGGCTTGCAACTTTGAAAGAAAATAGCTAAGAACTTATTTCATCCAGGTATTTTCTCAGATGGATGCATTTAAGAAATGTACGCCATCTATTGTCAATGTTTTCAGGAAAATGGCTGATACTGGCAGCTTTTTCCATTGGCTGATAATGGCAGAATTAAAATGTCACTAATATTTCATCCCATATTTTTCGTGTCAAAACCCCTTGCCAATGAATTTACATTATACCATTTTCGCTAAACAGTAAATTAGCAGAACTGTATACAATGAGAGCGGAATATTGATACAATTTATTTGTACTGTCTTTGTAAATATTAATTTTTTTTCAGTTCGAATGAATTATTATTTATGACTGAATGAAATACTACTGCTAGAAAGTTTGCTAGTGAAATACTACGTGAATACTAGTGAATACTAGTGAAATACTACGATTCCACTCCCACAACAGCTACCATTCTTCTAAATACGCTGGAGGAAATGCATTTAAGAACACATCGTATGCACTGTTCGATTGGAAAGTGAGTTGCACTATCGTCTGCAGAAAGCATTATTATCTTAGTTTGAAGGCCTCATGATATCGGCTTCTCTAAACGGCATGCTGCTAGTACGTATAGTTTGAAGATTGTCGGATACCACAACAACTGCAGTTTTTAGTGAGATTCTGTTGTATGTGGAAGTAGATTCGGAAGACTTGGAAACGTTTATTCTCAAGCAAGCCTGAGTATGGCGATTGATTCACCTTACACTCCTTTAATTTTGGACGGGTACATGGCACACCATGGCAGATGTTCATGGTCAACCTCTAAATCATGGCAGAATAGATATACTGTATATATCTGAGCTGTAAATTTCCAAATTTGTTCCCTCAAGTAGGAAATGTTTTCCTTTCAATCGGTGTAAACTTCCAAACTTTTGCTTCATTTTAAATCTTGGAACCCAGATTGTAAATATTGAGATTGGTTGATCTGCAAGGTGCATAGTTTTGTGTTATTTCATGTCAAGACTTACAACAGTCTATCTAAATTTTTGGATGGACTTCTCTCACATACCTAAAATTAGGCATCATGCGGCACTCCTACAAAGTTGATCAGGGACACGACAAAATTCAAACAGAGTACATGGTTCACTCTAAATTTTGGCAGGAGAGTAATATATATTATATTTAGCCCAGGGCTCTTATAATTAATTCTTCCAGACGTATTTATAAATTTAAATGGACATCTTGGGCGACTCGATATATGCCTTCGTCATTTAGAGGTTACAGCAATTATGGATGGACTCTTAGAAACTTTTCTGTGAAAAGTTATAAGGATTTTTGACGATTATCGAATTTGACAATTGGATCCTTCTAGCGGCCTTCGTGTCATTTTAAACTTTTATCTCTGAAGATTGTAACATTTTCTTTTTATTTGATCCGGTGTGTTACGTTTATCACCTAAATTTCAAGGTTCCTATTATGTTGCAGCAATCATATTTTAGTTTCTCAGATGAGCCATAGGGAATTTTAACACTTAAAAATACTTCATAAAATGCTTAGGAAAAAATAGTTCCCAACCTGAGGGCGTAAAGAGCGAACAAAGGAACGTAAGTCGTCAGAATACATTACATTAACAATTGCAAATATTACGAATATTTTTACAAAGAGGCGTTGAACTAAATACCTACAAACCAAAACAGCTACTGACAACTGAGTAGGAACTGTGATTTCATTAGAAACAAAGCAGATAGAAGATAGCACTACACTATTCACTTGAGATTTGGAGGAGGAGTGTAAAGTCATCAGTTCGAACAATTTCTCTAATTCTGGGTTCCCAATCACTATCAAGTTCTGGTAAAAAATATTATCAAAAATAATAAACCATTCACTGTGAATCATTTATTGTAAAACTTCTGTGGGAATATTCTGCATGAAAGTCAGAAATATTTCACTGAAAATTTAAGTTTTAAAATATATGATTATTCGAGGTGGGAATCTCGTGGAGTATTTCATGTCCCTCTCTGTGAGTGGTAGAACTATCCACAGATAGTATGCGAATTACCAAGGATTAACGGAAAACCCTGTGGTAGTGGATGACCCTCCATAACTTTTTCATTTGTCATGTTCAGGAGTAATGTGTAATTTGGAAAGAAGGGGGAATATAATTAATCCAAGTTACTTTTTCGCCTAAAACTGATTTATTTTTATTCTAATGCCACGAGTAATTTTCTGAAAATAGTTCATACTCTCTCCTCCTGAAAATGATTAAAGTATTTCGAAGGAGGAAGTTATTGATTTGTAAGGGGCATGATTGGTAATTTTCATCCCCTAAATTCATTTTACTTTCATTTATATCTTGACTCGAGAGACACCTAAGTGATCAGGTCAAGAATTGCTGTAGCCAAAGAGGCATTTAATAAGAGAAGATGGACGGAGAGAGTAACAAATAAAGATGAAGAAGAAGAGCATGTAGAAGAGAAGAGGATGATTTAAGCCAGCATCCTTCGTAGGAAGACAAATTGATTTGGACACACCTTGCGAAAAAAATTATCTTCTTCATACCGCCACGGAAGCAAAGATGGAAGGAAAGCAAGGAGTAGGAAGAAGAAGAACACAATTGATCTATTATTTGAAAAATAGAAGAAAATATTGGGAGCAAGAGAGAGGAATCTGAAGATCGAGAAAGTGGAAGAAACATTTCCAGGGACGACCCTTAAAAAACCTCAATCCTGGACCTACCAACATGCAGAATATTTAGTAATAATAATTTTGTTCTCGTTTTTCTTTCCCAAGTACCACAAACATCTGGTAAAATCTGCTAAATGCTTCAAAACATTCATTCTCTCGTACTTCATTTTGGGGAGTGGGAGGGGCGCAGAAATATTTACTGAATAATTAACTAATAATAAGAATGCTTTTATTCACTGTAGGTGGCGGATAAAAGGGAGATATTAACATAAAGAAGAGAAAAGCATGGATTAAACCTAAAGATAGCCACTACTTGATTTGGGGGTGAGAGAGGCATGTCAGAAAAAATAGAGTATCGTCATGGACCATGAGGGGATGGGCATTGCTGTGAGGAGGCATATTAAATGTTTTTTGTTGATTAGTAACAGAAATGCAGTGGAAGTTTAACTCCAATAGTTTGTTGGTAATAATAGATATTAGTTACTGTTTACAATGTGAAGCACATATTTATATAAACAGAAACAAACTTCGACAGTAAATGAAAAAAAGGAATACATTTCTTTAGTATATAAATCCTAAAAGATTTGTCTTGTCATTCAACACTGTGGTTATTCTTAATTTCTAGGAATCGCACCGTTTATAATTGAAAGATGTACCTTCAGACAGGAGATTGTAAGAAAGTGACAGTGAGGGAGAAGATAAAAAACAGCAGAGGGAAAGATTCGTTTGTCAGAGTGGACTGATAGACCAAATTAACTAACTAACAAACAAACAAAAATATTATTGACCTACGAAAAAATAGTGAGGAGACAGGTTACAGTAAAGAAAATAAACATAGACAAAAAGTTAGCTTTAATAAACAAACTGTATCATATAAGCTGCTAATAGAAATATTTTTTTAGCTTCTCTTCCTTTATTTATTTACTTATTTTGGACACTTTCATAAGCTCCATCCTTGGTTTTATATTTCAGAATACGGCTAATGTTTATATATAAAAGAAGTCCTGAGTGAGTGAGTGAATCACTAACAACAAATGAATGCGCAGGCCAAACCGCTTACGCTAGAAACTTGAAATTTAGCCAGGGCAATAGGATTTCTGACGCAAAGTACCACTAACGAAGATTTTTGGAAATTCGACCGAGAAGGGGGAAAATAGGGGTGGCAATTATTATATTAAAATGTCTATATCTCGGAATCTCATAAGGGTATAGACATCAAATTTGGTAGTTGCCTAGAAGAAAGAAAGGGATTGAGATGGAAAAGTAGCGAGGATTACAACCATTACAATAAAATGCCCATTTCTCGTGTTCCCTTAATGTTAGACATATAAGATTTGGTGTTTGGATCCTTAATTTAAAATAATTATGTACGAATTTCATAGATTTTTTTGATATTTATCCTAGAAGAGAAGAAAAGAAGTGAGGTTGCAATTATTATATATTTTGAAACCGCTTAAAGTTAGAAACATTAAAATGCGTCTTTCATACTTTTCATTTAAAATGATTAAACACACGTTTAAGCGTTTTTACGTCTTTGATTTAGAATGGAACGAGGTAGGGGCTCATACGAAACATTCGATTTATTTTTTCTGGGACCTCGAGTTCAGACGAATTCTATGTGAAAGAGGCTGAAGAAAGAACCCAAAATATTGCCCAACGTAACACGTGGGACCATTTGCTACTTGCAGGTAATGGTGAACGACGTCTTAAATTTCTGAGCTATGCATTTTTCTTTATTTACTCTACTAATATTTCACAGTATAAGTATGTATAAAGTGCAATGCTTCGTATTATTTATATTTAATTTCAGATCTTTTTCTTTAGACGATTTCAAGAAAATATTCTAGTTTTCTTGGTCTAACTCAGCAAATCTACATATATGCAAATACTCGTACACAACATTTATGTCTATCTTTTGCTGTATTTTAAAATGGAATTAGTTGGAATGAGACTGTTCATGCGACTTTGAATTTCGAGAATAAGTTCTTCTTATTTGAATTCCATAGGGCCAATCCAAATGAAGTGATTCAATGAGGGTTACTGGACCATTTTCTTTTATATTTCTTTACATGCTATTACCATATTCATTAGCAGTACAAAAATGAATTTTTAAGAATTTAATCCCAGTCCACTTGTCAGTTGCGGCATTTTATTTTATTTATTTATTTATTTATTTATTATTTTTACTTCTTTTGAGTACCGGGTGCTAATTAGTGACTGTAGACATTAGCATAAACTTGTATATCTTAGGACTGCATCATTCAAAAATATTACAAGACATACAATTTTCTTCAGCACATTGTCTTCTTTATTTTTATCTCTTAGAATGAAAACCCTTAACTGAACCGTAATAGGTGAATATTACTCCTTAAGTTCAGTGTCAAATTTTAAAGAGGATTCAATTTTTTAAGAATTGAAGTTTATAATAAACGGGTGAATATCAAAGTTGATTTTTTTAAAATTATGGTAGTGTAGTACTTTACGCCTTCTTTTTCTATGTTTTACCAGGAATCGAGGTATCTCCATTTACCTTTTTATCGCAGAGGACCCCTGAGTTGCTTATATACTGAAGTTGGAGGTGGGTTGCTTTCTTAATACCCACAGTTGCCTATATAACAGAATACGGATCTCTCTATTTTATCTTTAGTGTCCATGGTATAGATTACATTAGAATTGACGTTTATTACCTAGGTACCTTCCCTTGTGAGTTTCCAAAGAGATTGCTCTCTACATTATTTTGTCATTTGTGTGTCAACATGCAAATTAATTATTTTATATACATTGTAATAGCAAGGGTAGTTATAGAGGTTTTGCCCATAGCTATCTTTGTTCCCGTAACTTGAACTTGATTAAGCCGAGAAACATGCGAGCATCGCAAAATCTGATGAGCTTCTTTCTTTTCCGCCATTAACCTTCGCTCCAAACGTTAGGATTTCCGTATATGAACATGTAGTGTTTATTGCCTTTATTTTTGTTTAATTCTTTATTTTAATGTTGAAAATGGTTACATGTATATCTTATGAGCTAGTTCTCATTACCTTCAGTGAGACTCGTCCTTTTATTCTCATTGAGTTTCGCGCTTACTCGGTCTTGGAATCACATCCTTCAATGAGGATCGCACGCAGTAGCTTATTTGGAGCTTTCACTCACTAATTTCGGTAGGGCATGTGCTTATTTGGGCTCAGGCCCACTACACTCAGTGGGATGTGGACTCACTACATTCAGTAGGGCTCGGTCTCAATATCACAATGAGCCTTGTGATCAATGATGTCTGCGGAGCTTGCACTCATTTGTGTTCGGGATCATCGCTTTCAGTAGGGCAAGCGCTCCTTATTCTCGTTTAAATTCGTGCTTACTCTGGCTCGACCTCACACTTTTAAATAAGAGTCGCACTTGCTAGTCCTTTTGAAGCTAGTGCCTCTTTCGGACGCGCGCTTACCTGGGTCTTACCTCACTACACTCAGTGGGGATCGGACTTACTGACGATAGTGGGGCTTGCTTATATTTACTTGTGATCGAGTTCATTATCTTGAGTGGGGATCGCGCTTACTATTCTCATTGAAGCTCGGGCTTACTCGAAATCGGGATCACCTTCAACGAGGGGAGCGCTTACTCGGGCTCATACTCACTCTACAAAGACGCTCGCACTCATTAACCTCCTTAGAGGCTACTCTCACTAATATCTTTTCGGCATGCACCTACTTGGACTCAAACTCACTACATTCAGTGGGGTTAGGGCTCACTAATTTCAGTTGAACAAGTGCTCAGTCGCGCTTGCCCTCACTTCCCTCAACTGGGCTCGGGCTCACAGCCATCAATGGGACTTGAGCTCACTGATGACACTAGGGTTTGCACTCATTTAGGTTCGATTTCATTATCTTCAGTAGGGCTCACGCTAACTATTATCACTGAGGCTCCCGTTTACTTGGGCTCAGGCTCACATCTTTCAGCGAGGCTTGAACTCACTAGTTTCTTGGAGATCGCGGTCTCTAATTTTGCTCGGGAACGTGCTCACTTGGACTCGGGCTTACTACCATTTAGTGGAGCTTGCGCGCACTAATCTCAATTGCATTAGCGCTCGAATTCACTACCCTCAGTGGGGCTCAAGCTCACTTTGAGTTGCGCTCACTAACTCTATTTGTTCTCGGACTCGCTAACCTCAAATGGGCTTGCGCTTTATCTCACTTTATTTAACTGGCCGGATTCATTGCTCTTAACGGGACTTGTGCTCCCTACCTTCAGTAGGTTTGCACTCACTTGGGCTCACGCACATTTTCATAAGCGATTGCACTCATTTACCTTCAATGGAATTCGGATTTATTACTTTCAGTGGGGCTTGAGCTCACTCAGAATTGCGTTAATAATTTCATTTATTCTTGCGCTTACTTAGGCTCGAACTTCCTAACCACAAATAGGCTCGAGTTTGGCTCACTTCCGTCAAATGGGCTTGGGCTCACTACCCTCAGTTAGACTTGCTTTCACTTGAGCTCGGTGCAATAATTTCGTGGGACTTGGAGTCGTTACCTTCACTGGACGTTCAGTGAGACTCGCGCTTACTTGGGATCGGACTTAGGCCTACAAGGCTCAAGTGGCTTCGCAATCAGCCTCACTTCCGATTGTTTGCTTAATATGAAAGAACGTAAGATATTACAATTTTTAACTTTAACTTATGAAACATTCATTATAGTTAAGATAACAAAAATGGCGGAACAAGCATGGCGAATCTGTGTCGTATGACTTCATGATTTTGGAGTACGGGCACATTCTCTATTTTATAGAGATGCAAGGGCTCGGAAAAAAACCGGCTTTTTTGAAAAAAAAACTCGGTTTTTTCTGCTTCGCTTTTTTGCTTGGGAAATTTTGGGCTTTTTTGAAAATTTTGCTTTAAACTGATAAAGCAGACTTTGTTTCGCTTCTCTACAACAAAAAGAACTCATTTAAATACTGGTTGATGCAGATAATAATATGAAACCTCGAAAATAAACCATGAATTTCAAAAAGATTTTTTAAAATTCTTAACATATTTACATTATGAATTCCAAAGGATTAACTAATGTATGTAATAATATTTTAACCTCTTATATACAACAAGTACTTTAAAAATGATACACAAATAACTAGCAAAATTGTATGTAGTATTTTTACTTCAAAATATCACACACCCTCTTTTTGAAGCAAAGTAAAGAAAAACATGAGAGAAATCTGCACATCAAGAGCTTCGTTTCGGGTGGTTCTGTACAGTCTTGAAATTTTTCAGTTAAGTTTTAATTTTCATATACATTGAATGAATATTTCGAACAAGTTTTTCACTGATTGATCACATGCGTAATAATCTGTTACCACCTATCAGGTGCTTCGGATCTGCAAAATCGGTAAAGCTCCCAAATTCTGTAATGCACTGACTGCTAGTTAAGCTTGTTCAGAATCGGGAAAGTATCGAATTTTCTGTTCATGGATCATATACGTAATAGACGGTTCATCTGAGCGTATGGTTTCCTAGGCTGTAGAATATATAACCACCATCACAGTTTACCCAATGCTGAAGGTTTCTAAATTTTTAACAAGAAAATTCAACATATAGTTACGAAATTTTATATATATATATATATATATATATATATATATATATATATATATATATATATATATATATATATATATATAAAAGAAAAACTATGGAATACATTTAAAAAGAGTGGAAGAATCAATCACTGTTCCAATTCACAAGAAAGACGACAAAACTGATTGTAATAATTATCGAGGCATTTCTCTTAACATTCTATTAATAAGATTGACCCCATACGCAGATGAAATTATTGAAGATTATCAGTGTGAATTTAGTCGAAATCGACCAGATATTTACCATTCGACAAATACTCGAAAAGAAATGGGCATATATTACCCAGTACATCAACTGTTTATTGATTTTAGACAGGCTTAGAACTCGGTCTGGAGGGAAACATTGTACAACATTCTTACAGAATTTGGAATACCGAAAAAGCTAGATTTATTAAGTGTTTAAATGAATTCCAGAGTAAAGTCCGAGTAGAAAAATGCGAGCTTCCACGTCGAGATTGGCCTGAAACAAGGATATGCGTTATCGCCGTTATTATTCAGCTTTGTTCCGGAGTACGCTTCCCAAAAAAAAAAAAAAAAAAAAAAAAAAAAAAAAAAAAAAAAAGATAGGAACCAGGGCCTAGAGTTGAATGGTATTCACCAGGTTATGGTGTATGCTTATGATGTAAATCTGATAGAACGATCGAAAGAAATGCAGAGGTCTTATCAAACGCTTGTAGGGACATGAGTAAATGCAGAGAAATCTAAATAGAAGGAAGTTCACAAGGAAGTTACGGCAAATCATGTATGCGTTAAAATGTCAATTAATACTTTCGACATAGTGGATACTTTCAAATATCTTGGATCAGTATTACCAGACCAAAATCATACCCACAAAGAAATTAAATGTCGACTAAAATCAGGGAATTCTTGTTATTATTCAGTTCAAAATATTTTGTCGTCGCGAATTCTGTCAAGGAATTTAAAGCTTAAAATATATAGAATGATAATCATGCCTGTTATACTTTATGGTTATGAAACATGGTCGCTCACGCTCAGGGAAGAACGCAGACTGAAATTATTTGTGAATAAAATTTTGAGACGAATATTTGGACCCAAGAGGAAGGGAAATGGGGAATGGCGGAAACTTCATAAGGAGGAACTACATAATTTATACGGTTTACCAAACATCGTTAGAGTCATCAAGTCTAGGAGGCTCAGGTGAGCAGGTCATGTAACCAGAATGGAAGAAAGTAGGAACGCTTTCAAAGTTTTAACTGGAAATCCAATCGGGAAACGTTCATTAGGAAAATCTAGGCCCAGATGGGAGGACAATATTAAGATGGATCTAGCAGAAATAGGAATACAGAGTAGAAACTGGATTGAATTGGATAAGGACAGAAGTCAATAGAGAGCTTTTGTGGCCATAGAGAAAGAGAGACAGAGAATACATTTAAGTTAAGCCCAACTGAACAACAGACATGAGTGAGTGGTTAGCTTTTGCGCTTCTATCATGAAGTCCGGGAATTAACCACGCATTCGACCATTTTGACAGAAGTTTTTCTTAATTCCTTGTGTGAATATAGAGATAGTGCGTGTACTGTGAGTCCTGGCCGACTTCCTTTCTTCTCATTAATCCAATGTTCTCGGGATTCCTGCCGGAGTGAGTGTTGCTGTGCTGAGCTTTCGTTACCATACAGCGGCAACATCTTCAGAGCTATGTGTTGGAGTGTGCTGGTCGTACAACTTATATTCTGCCGACTTCCTTTCTTTTCGTTTTTAAATCTTTGTTATTATTAATTACCAGCAGTGACGGATTTGCGAAGAGGGTTAGGGTGGGGATGTCTTCCGGATTGAAGCCTCTACCCCGAAATTACGGAATTTCTAAAACAAACTAAAAATTTGTTTTGCCTTTACTCATAAACTTCAAGCTGTCTTCAAATAAAAAATTAGGAATTTTTAGAAAAACTAAGCATTAATAAGAAAAGCCCCTCCGAAAATACTCTTCTAAATCCGCCACTGATTATCAGTATAAAATGGTCTTCAAGGTTGTATCTGGAAGATTATAGTTGAATATACAAACGAAACATAATATTTGTTATGCCTGTACTCATAAACTTAAGCTGCTCTTAAATAAAAGTTAGAAATTTTTAGAAAAAACAAACATTATTCAGAAAAAAAACCCTTCCAAATATTTTTCTAAATCCGATACTGATTGTTTCTATCAAATGGTATTGAAGGTTGTATCTGGAAGATTATTGTTAAATCATTGCACAGCTACAGTATAACGGAAATGTGGAAGTACGCTCTGATGGATATATTGAAAAACGTAAGATTAATTATGTGCTAGAAGCTAGAGTACTAAGCTCTAAGAAGTGAAACACGGATGACTAAAAAGAAATGATCTAGAGAAGAAAAATGTCGATAATTCAGAAGTTAAAATCAAGTTAAATAGCTTCTAAAAATGCCCTCAAATACTACGTATTTTATGTTTACTTTAATTCATAAACCATGTGCTCCATCCATCATGATGGTGAATTCCAGAGCGAAATATGGCATCCAGGTCATGGAATCTTATTTAACTTTAGAGTATACTATAAGAAAGCTATTTAAACAGAAAAATCATGAAAATGAAAAAAGCCAAAATTTCCAAAATTCTCGTTTTTTCCCAAAAAAGCCGGCTTTTTATGTGCAAAAAACCAGCGATTCAAAAAAAGCCGGCTTTTTTGCATCTCTACTATTTTATAACATCCTTGGGTAATAGTATTAACGAAGACACGGTTACTCAGAGGTAGAGCAGTTATCTCTGGTGTAAAGGATTTTAATTAGATCTCAGACTACGTGAACTTGTAAATGAACAACGTAGTGTCCTGTTTTTTCTCAGAGTTTCTCCAATTTCCTCTCACTTTTTTATTTCTGTAATTCTTCCAAAAGCATGCACTTGTCCCTGTCATCTTTTTCTTTTTTCCACAAGGTATAACTATTGGATGTTAAACTAAGGATTTCGTTTCAATAGTGTACTGACGTAACAATCACATAGTAAAGATAATCTCATATCTGAAAACAATATAATATATGCATGTATATGTACTAAATGCAATGAAATGAAAATTGGATACTGTGCTTGAAATTATGCAGAAGTGTCTATTTTTGTACTTACCTCCGAAATAAGCGAGCATCGCTGTAAGAGCAACGGAAAGAAGGATGAGCGCAATGCTGACGCACTTCCACGAGCACCTGTGCTGACATCTCTTGTCAATGTGGAAGCGAGAAGGTGAATAGGGAGAGTAAGGAGATGCTGCGTTATGAGCCAAGCTATTTCTCACGGGGAACACAGGCATCACAATAGGGGCAGAGGGAGCCACCGCCAAGTGCTGGTTGCCCGCCACTGGATTTTGAGGTGTCAACCTGCAATAGAACAAGGTAACTAAATTAATAACATTTACCTAATATTAATATGTATAAATCACAATTAAAAAAAACATAAATTAGATAAAATCAATGGATGCGGCTTACGCATACTATTGAAGGGATATACGGCACGCACAGGGCCGTCGCGTGGGCGGGATGACCGGAGCAATTGCCCCGGGCGCCGCGACCACAGGGGGCGCCGGAACGACAAATAAAGGAAATTCAAGGAATTCAGATTATATTGGTAATTGAATTTTTTAAAATTAATGTTAATTCAGATATTTTAATAGTGAAGGCCATGACTAAGTAAAATGTATTAATTTATTTCATAAGGACAGCGCAACAGGCTTAATGCTCAGTTATAGTGTCGTGTACATAATTATCTAACATACATTATTATACATACACAAATGAACATTTCCATATATATATATTCTTGTTTGTGCTGATTGTGCTGAATTTTGTCTACAGAAATTGACCAGTCCTCTCCCCTTTCATTACGCGAGTAAAACATTCTATATCATTCGCTGTTCAGCTCCTCATTACTTCCCCACCTAACTTTATATACTCCTACCAATTCCAGTATATATAGTTTCATTTCTTCTTTAAGATTTTCTAACTTCCCTCCCTGTAACATGTTACATACGTTTTACGTTCCTATCCTAAACCTTTTGCTCTTGTTTGTCTTCCTTTCTCTGTCTATCCTCCCCACATTGTTACTCTCTTACCCGATTGTCTTTCTCAAAACATCCTGCTCCGTGAGATCCGAATCGAGAGATATTTTACTTCCAGAACTATATTTTGACCTGCGAAAGACTATTATACATACGTTCTGTTTCTGCTGTGAGCAAACTAGGAAAAATATAGTAATAGTTTCCTGTTGTCTTCCACCTTGCAGTATCCCAGCCGTTAAAGTCACTCTGACTACCCTTGGGACTAATGTCCAAGTTTCCGTACCTATCACTATGATTTCCGCAACTTGGCTACTGAAGAACTATTGCTTTCTCCTAGAACACTCTTCGTGTGGCCACCTCCATTTAAACCAATTCGGTAGGGGTGGCCCTACTGCTCTGCCGAAAAAGCTCTAAATTTCACTGTAGCACGTAATCCTCCCGACCTGACATAATAAATAGATATTGGTTATAAAATGAAGCAAAAATGTGCCAAAAGTTTCTATTCATTCTTGTAATGTGTATGTAAGTGTTGAAGTAGTATCTTCTTTCTGAGATGTGGAAATTTCCATTACTGTAATTTTTGTGTGCTTTCACTCATATACTAGGAACATAACTATATTGGAGGCAATTAAAAAGAGAAACAGAAACTGGTTCGAACACTGGGGAGAAATTATATTCTGAAGGAAGTGATAGAAAGTAAGGAAGAAGGAAAAAGACAAAGAGTGAGTAATACTCGCCAATTGATGGATATTGTTAAAAAAAATAATTACTATGCCAAGACGAAGAGATTAGCTAAGGACTAGAAGCTTCCCGAGTTTTTGCAAGCGACCTGCCAATGATGTAGGGTACCCACGAGAAGAGACAAGAAGGAATTTTCGTAAAAAAATATAAGATAAGATAGAGTTCTTTCAACAGAAACAGAATCACTTTCCGAAATGAGATATCGCTTTCACAACACGTTTTCAACAAGAGGCAGCCTCAGTTCTTGTCTCGTGCGGAGCCTACATTTATGGCAAACTAGTTTTGACGATGACACATAATATGTACTCCTTTAGTACAAATTAAATTTGCAGACCTCTCAGTTTGTCTAGTATCTAGAGCGCACTCCTTTGGAGCAATGGGTCCCGGTTCGATTACCGGAGGAAGAGCTTTAAACGTATTACAGTGGTTCGTATTCCACCTCAAACTATAAGCCTACG
This sequence comes from Thermobia domestica, assembly GCF_964235325.1. Taxonomy (NCBI): domain Eukaryota; kingdom Metazoa; phylum Arthropoda; class Insecta; order Zygentoma; family Lepismatidae; genus Thermobia; species Thermobia domestica. The sequence continues at coordinate 205,415,306 of NC_137456.1, read as the reverse complement.
TCTCATATAACCATGATGATGAAAAGAGACGCTAAAATTGAAATAGACAAATAAACAACAATTAAAAGTTGTTTATGACTGAGTGCAATTACAGACGCAATATTAGACTACTGTATTTATCTACACAATTTTAACATTTTGTGAATATATGTGTTGGTGTATATAAAATGCTTAATTTTGGAGGTTAAACATTTCCTAATTGTAAGTTAAATAATGCCCTTAGCCAATATTTACATGGTGAAACATTCAGTGTTCTTTGTCCATTGGTTAAAAAATTAAAGGACGTATTAAGATACATTGTCCATCCTGTATATATAGTGTTCCACTCTCTATGCTTTAACTCTTGTGTTAGCTCATATTTGATAGCAAATTATATTATCTCGAAAAATGTCGTGAAACCGAAGTACATTCTAACATAAAGATTCTCAATGAGTGAACCACGAGATTCGCCAAGAAACTTCTGACACTTCGATATTTTTTGTTAAAAAGAAATAATAATTATTTTTTAGAAAATAAATAAGAAAAATATTCGAGAGCATAAACATACTTGCAGCGAATTTACTCATTTACAAAGGAAGTTTTCACTTACTAACATGAAACTTGGACTTAATATTACGCTACGTTAGTATCCTATTGGGGAATCACTAGGCCATAAGTAGGAGCGGTTGAGAACCATCAGTGATTAATGATCGTATACGGTTTAGGGTAGTGGAAATCTTTGCTTTGAGTTAATTAAGTTATTTAAATTGCGCCACAAAAAGTTGATTGTAGATAAATTAATATTTTCATAGCATTAGTTTCATTGTCGGAAGTGGACTCGTCAAATGATGGAACTAGCTCCTTGTAACATTATATTTCCATTAAAACAATTTTCATCTATCTGCTTCATATAAATATATATAGTAGTTGAGTTTGAGTTTTACTCAACTACGATATATCGTAGTATACCTTAGTTATCTTTCATTCCTGTTATCTTTCATTGTATTTTCATTATATGAAACAGTATTACATTTATTTATTATGTTAAAAATCAAACACAAAAAAGATATCTTTAACTATTATATTAATGGGTCTATACTATACTATACTACACTATACTGCTACTACTACTACTACTAATAATAACAACAACAATAATAAAAAATAAAAAAAACTGTTGTGCTAATATGTCTTTTCTATGTTTTATCAGCGAATATTTTTTGTTTCACCATATTGCTTACTTTACATAGAAGTTCGAAACTAGCTACTCATAGTAAGCTCCATGATTAATCTTACCACTGCTACTATTGCTACCAAACTGAAACACCATAGGGTCACTAAATTTCCTTGCTGTTACGTTTTGTGACTTTATGTGAAACGCCAATTGCAGGTTCGTGTTTATCACACGCACAAATTGAGATGCACTATTGTATTACTTTTTTAAATTATTATATCATATATAAATCTCTCAAGGTTTAACGCACTTGAAAATATATCGCTCTGAGCTAGTGTTCTACATCGTCGATCATAAAATGGAACTTTATTAAATTTTTCGTAGTTTTATGTAACCAATAATAAATAATTTGAACATCCAATGGAAGCAGTATTGAAGAGGGAACTGAAATGTTTGAGCATAGTGTTAAAATCATAACAGTATTAAGCTCGATAAAATTAGGCAAAGAAAGAGAACAGAAGCTGATGATAGAAATTTCCAAAAACGGACCTCACTTTGATTTATTCAAAAGTTATTCTGATATTATAGTAGTAATGTAACATATTCTCGGAAAGTCACATATAATCTTTAAAATCTACGAAGCTCGTACAATTCATTCTTGTTGAACTTTCTGCCAATTAGAAAGCTCAACAAAACTTGCTGCTTAAAATAGAGAAAATTGCAAGTATACTATCTGGATGAATCCCAACAGAGATGCAAGAAGTTAGTTAAATCTAGATCTAGAATAACTAATGGATTGTCGTCATTGTTTATTCAGCCTCTATATTGAATCTGTCAAGCGTGATAGTCATTGTGGAAAGTGCACTACTATTACTACCTGATTAGTACGGTCTGGATTCTGTTCTGATCTGAGCTACCTTGTTAATTTCAGCTTGGCCTATTGCTGATCGACTTTGCATTTCCTTTTCTCTGTAGCTTTTCTGCAAATTAATTCAACCACAAATGGTTTACCATTATAATAACCGAAGTGTAACTGGATCACGTGAAATTTTATGAAATGTTGTTCTAAGGATTTGGTTGTTCTCGTATTAACCTATATTCAACAAGATGTAAAGCAGATTTAATAAGAAGTCAGCGTGAATACATGCAAATGTATCAACGCACAAATTATTTTCGTTTTAGAAATGTTGGGTGTACCTCTAAGACTCTTGTTGGCTTCTTTTTTTCGGGAGGGGGGATCTCCGTAGCTGTCTTGAAGTTTAGTTTCTGTCGCCGCTACTAGCACTCAAAAGAGTTTCTCGTTATATTTACTAATGCATATGCAGTCAACCTATCATATTTGATTTTTTTTCAGTTAAAGATTTAGAAAAAAAGCAAAACTATGAGGCGTGAATCTATTATTTTATGTGCAACATATCTCACAGGAATCAAAACCGAGTCTCACATTTCAAAGGTAGAAACACTATCCAGCTACACAAGGGAATACAATTTTTTCGTTAACCATACTTTAGTCTGAAGAATATATATGAACGGCTTGGGGAAGACAATGGCATGTCACATTTTCCAATTTTCGAGTAAACTGGAAAAGGAAGTTCAAAACTCCAAGCTTCCTCTGCCATCTGCAGATATAATTCCAAAATTAAACTACTTATATCTTACCCCTTCTATCTAATAACTCAATTTCACCGGAAGTAGGCTTACTACTGTCTTCCCCGAGCCTCTCATATATATTTCGATAATTGTGTATTTTTCTGATTTCAAATAGATGTACAGAAGAAGATAATAGAAGCTTCGAGTAAACTTTTGAATGTTATATCTTATCTTTGGGTAAGTAATAGTTAAACAAAAACTGAAGTTAAAGGTTTCATCATAATTTTGGACAATATCTTATTAACCTTACTATAAACTACCAACTTCTAGTGGTACAAGCTTTAGTAAGTGTATTCTTCAGTATTAGTTTCATCTTTATGTGGCGTGGTTATAGTACAGCATATTTTTTTTAGGATAACAATTGATTAATTTTTCTCAATTTTTCGGAAACTTTGCATCAATATTTACACTCGCTCATATGAGTTTGTTCAGCTCAATGAAACCTATCGATTTATATATGTCAACCTTTGGACACTATTTTTTCGGTAGATGCTGATAATATGAAGGGTAAGGGAAAAAAACAAGGAATGTCCATGTATGAGCTTTTTCGGGTGCTTTGTCCTATCTGTTGGTGACTCTTGGTACTATTTGACTGTATATGCCATGCATGCGTAGATGTAAAAATGTCTATGTAAAAGGGGGCAAAAGATGAAACTAACCCATTCTTTTTACGCGGTTTTCAATATTAAAACGTCGTTTTCTCGAAAATGCAATTTTGTGACATTCCTTCTTTTTTCCCCTTACCCTATGTAAAATTTATTCAACGAAGTTTCGGATACAGTGTATGCGAGACCAGTTTACACTGGAACCATAAAATCATAACAACAGCAATGGAGAAGGAAGTTGAAAAGTGTTCATCAAAGCTTCAGTTTAAAAGTAATGTAGAACTGAGAAAAATCCCTGGAAATCTTCTGGCATGATGTTTGGGCACCGTCTTTGGTCTCGGAACCTCACAGAGATCAGAATAAGAGCAAAAGTAAGATTCATTAGCCTACGCTTATTCGGTTAGTCACATAAACATCATATGTTCTTTTCAAGGTTCTGTTGAAAACAACGTTTTTATAATTGTTTCCAGTAGAAAAAGGATAAACTAAACTCTCTCTTTTCTTTCTTAAATGTTATACTTAGGTAAAAGAGTTATATTTTGCCACTTCGAGTATTGCAGATATGCCCGATAATAAATTAGTTTTGTTTCAGTAGTGAATTATGTAACGCAAATTTAGTTACACGTTACTCTTAGGAAGTATACTAAGGCGTCCGCGCCTCTTAGGAAGTATAATCTTGTCAGTAGTGACATACGTGTCGTGGACTGTCACCCTATGCTAAGACGATAATAGTTCTCTCTTACGATTTACGCTTCCCTTAGACACCAGTCTTAATCTGCAGTTACCTGCTGTTACTTTAAATTGAACCTCAGGAATCAGACTTCCTCTCCGTTTTAGGTACATACCACTTTCATATTATATAGTTTATTATTATTATTATTATTCACTGTAAGGTCTTGCCACGATTCGCATTCACGCCAATCTTTAGACGCTATTTCTAGCTTTATTCTCACTTTCCCTTTCTCATTTATTTTTCAATTTCAGGGGACAGAAGGATGAATTTCAACAAGAACTAGTAGTTACCATTATTATCTTAAATATTGCTTCTAGAATAATAAACTACCACTACATTAGACAGTTTCTTTTTTAAAGGATAAAATACTTCATTACCGTTCTAGTTTTCTAAGTATAATTTCCAATATAACACTGGTTTCCTGAAACTTTATGGTCAGCTTAACTCTACATAATCTTCGAGTAACAACACTCCTGAGTTCTTGTGTGGGTTGGATCCCCAAACGGGTTAGATTCAAACTCCGATATCTCGCGTAATTCGGATCCCACTTCAAATATACGGTATTGTGTGTCTTATACTAGTTTATAAGTTTGTATACTACGAGGTATAATAATGAAGAAGTCATAGATAATGCAGAATACAAAAAGTAAATTCAAATTTAAAGCTCAGAGTACAATGACTAGTATGATTAACAGCATTTACACATTATATAATTATGCTCTCTGTTCTGCATTAATCGTTTAGCATCACTATCTACGTGAAATAGAAGTTTCTTTCTCTTTAAATTGTGTAGCTTATATCAAAAGTTACTCTGTTTTTCACTTTATTTTAAATTGTGTTGGAAAAAACGTCTAGTAATTAGGTATGAATTCAATATAGCAAATGAGTCACTTTAGGGCTGTATTAGTTTTCAAAGTGAGCTTTATGATTTTACTTTAGTGCTAAGTTTAATTGTATCATTATTAAATTCACATTATAATATTTTGTTTGGTTGATTCTTTTTGAGCGTCCAAACTATTATTATTATTATTATTATTATTATTATTATTATTATTATTATTATTATTATTATTATTATTATTATTATTATTATTATTATGGTAAATCTGGAAAAGATCGGCCCTCTGAGTGAGACCGATCAGGGCCATAATCCCTAAATTATCCACCAGTGTCGCGTCAATATTGATGTAGTGTCATGGTGGATGTATGCTAGACATTGTGTTATCATGAAGCAGTAGTCCACACATTTCTTCAGTAAACGAGATTTTTGATTTTAGGTAGGTCAAAACTTTTTGAAACTATATTTCATTGGAAGCTGTATTCAACGTTCTTGATGTAGATTTCTTCGGTTTTCTTTTTAATTAGCGCATTTCGTCATAAAAGAATATGTAAATGAAAAAAATGAAGTTTCCGCCTTCAAAAACTGCAACAAGTAAACAACCCTTCTTAACTCTCCTTCTTGGGATTAGGAGTGTGCACGAGACGAGACGAGACGAGACAGAATTTTCCTATCAAAATTCGAGTCGAGATACAGCTCTTCCAATAGAGAAATATACATTTTTCGAGTCGAAACATCACTTGTACAGCACATTTTCGAGACGAGGCAGCCTAATCTTGTCTAGTGCGCATCTCTACTTGAATAGATAAACCACTGTCATTGCGGGAGGTATAAACCACATCAGCTTACAGAGAAACTCTAAGAGGGAGGTTTAGGGAACCAAATCGACTACAGAAAACAAAAGACAAGAAACAAGAGGAAGAGAATTACGATCATATCTTCATATTCATCCAGCAATGATGATCAATTGATAATATATACTGACAATGATGATATGGAGGAGTATGATGAAAACGAGGAAACAAGAAGAGGAGACGACTGAATTCAGTGCATTATGTGTGAACGCTAGTTACATGATGGCTGTTCGAAATATGAGAATGTTTGTGACTTGTATGCAAAGTTTTCAAATATACAAACGAAGATGCAATGTACGGTACAATGTAATCACTGGCACTCATTTTTCTTCTTAAAACATGAAACTTATGTATTCTTGTCATTTGTAAATATTTCTTTTTTAAATTCCAAGTTAAAAAGAAAGTGCATTTTTAGATTTTCTATATTTCTATCTTAGTTTTATCAATATTAGATTATATGTGATCAATATTGGATTTCAGTACAAACACAGTAGCTGTATAATATCTGTTTTATTAATATAACGTATTAAAAGACAAAACAGTTCGAATTTATTTATTTATTTATTGTTTAGGTTCTGCATATAGTCCATCACTTCCATAGTGTACGGTCCATCTAACTCATAGTAATATGGGATAGGTGGACCATTCAGCTTAAATTTCAGATAGAAATATATCTTTTTTGATCCTAAAAGTCTTTAGTTATGATTACAGAAGGCCTTTCTTAGATTCTGTGCAGAGAAACATGATCTATATACCCAGTTATTTGAGTTATTGGAGGCAGAAAAAAGGAGTCGTTCTGTACTGGACTTACTATTATATTATTATTATTATTATTATTATTATTATTATTATTATTATTATTATTATTATTATTATTATTATTATTATTATTATTATTCAGATTCTTTCTATAATCTTAGAAAGTGTACATTTTGTTGAGATTGGAAATTATATTTTAAAAAAGAAATAAGCAGTTACAGTCGATTACTCCACAAATCTAAAAGAAATCGACTCTGCGATGTATCATTTGAATATAGTTTGACCTACTTAAACAGTCTGGAGAAGTTGAAATAATTTTCCTTACATATTTCTTGTATGAAAAGAAGATATTTTAAATACGGACTAAATATACACTAATATGTAGCCAAATTAAACTAATATTTTTAATTCTTGGGCCAAACTAAATATGTTAACCAGATTATAGTGGATTGATTATACAGCATACAGTGTAACTCTTCTACATCCAATCCGTTAAAATTTTCACTTTTTGCGAAACTGAAATATGTAACCCCTTTACAAAGTTACAGTCACAATCGTTCTGTTAAGACGTTTACCTACCAACAGGTCACACGGTTTCGTATTGATGAGATGATTTGAACCAATATTTTACCCTGTTTAAATGCGGCTTTGGAGTTCACGTAACCTCTGTCAAATGGATATCTGGGAGCAAAGGCGACCAGAGCGTGGTGTTGACCACTATGAAGTGTAAAGCCGTACCTTCACACCATTCGTGGGCATTTGGTCCGAATGGAGAGTCTACCTATATCTTCTAATTTAATAAAAGTAACGTTCTTCATCATGTGTCTATTCTGAACTACAACTACTGAATTAAGTTAGTTCTTCATTTACATTTGTTCTGAATCACAACTATTGAATTAAAGATGAATATTAAATATATTGTAGTCAGTGGCGTATTTATGATTTTGTTTCGGGGGGGCTTTGCTAACTTTCGGGGGGTGCTTTGCCTGAAAATATGAAAATTCTGCAAGATATTTCATATACTTTACTATACTACCTTAACCTAATTCTGTTTCTCTTTCCATGATCTTGGCCTATCTTATTCCAGAATATCTGCTCTTGTTCTATTCCAATCTAAAGTTTTTCATCCAGTTTCAAATGAGAGCTAGTACCTGTCATGATACGAACGGTTGCAGTAAAAGAACAAGAAACTTTTAAATATGTCTTTCCCTGGACAATTTCTGAACTGTGTGGAGAAACATTATGTTATAAATTAATACTGGTGTGTTTTCTTCACAAACTTAAGTTTCAGAATATGTTGGCAACATACCTTTTGAGTATATTTGTATATCTAAAATGACTGGAAAGAAAATTAAATATATTGATTTCCAACTCAAAATCGTGTGCCCTTTAAATCATTTGTAATATACAAGTGACCAGAACTTTCATTTGCTCCTCCCCTCGTCTTTTATATGATGAATTTCAAAACTGAAAAGCCTTATTTCTAGTACTTCCAGTGTCGGGATCGCCTTTATCAGCGATTTCGATTTCTAACTTTTGACTCTCTACATTCTCACCAAATTTGGTGGTGATTGATCAATTAGTTCTTGAGAATTTTTGTTTCCCAAATAAATGAACAGAGTAAGCATGCAAAGGAGTTTTGATAAACCGTACTTCTTAAAAAATAAAAAAAAATGTCAACACTTTAAGATACTTATGATAACAAATTATTCATCCACTTTGTACTCTCATTTGCGTAGCTGGATGCACATAGTTGGGAATTTATTTCCACACTATTGCATAAGTGTTTGAGTTTGATATTTTTCCCTCAATTTTCTTCTTTTTCTTAACTATTTACACATATATAAACACAATTAAATAAATAAGTTGCCAATAAAAGACCTATTTCTTTATGAACAGTTTATTCGTACATTTTCCTACAATCCATGATTCTAATTTCACGCACTGTAAACATCCGTGTTTCGAAACGGTAACGTTCTGGTAATATAATAATAATAATCTTAATGAGTTTTCTTTCACAGTTGTGAAACTGTGGTAGAATCAAAATTTATACGAATTCAAACAAATCTATAACTTTCGGCTGTAAACGAGGAATAGTGAGGAATGAAACCTGTTAGGATTGCCAACTGTAAATTGATCCATTCCGGGACAAATATTCGATCATAGGTCTTGCTCGAATACAACGTCCAGGTTTGTGTTTCTCAATTTTACATTACTACATGAGATATATATGTAATTCCATGAAAAATTTCACAAAAATATTTATTTATTTATTTATTTAGTCTTATTTTACATGGCGAAGTTAAGGCCTTGTCTCCTACTTGACCATGCATACATCAAGTTTAATATGACAATACTAAGTGTATATATATATATAATAATAATAATAATTTAAAAATTTTAAAAAACACTGAAATGACAACAAAAATTACATTCACACTCACACACAGAGATTATTACTAATAAACACATAATATATTCCGACACATTTAGGAAATACGAGAAACAAATAAAAGGTAAGAAGAGTAAAAACCAGCATTTTTTGTCAGACATCAGTAAGTCTCGAGAGATTCATGGATGGTCTGCTCAACCGACTTTTTGAATAAATTGATTGATTGAGATTTTCGTATGTTGGGTGGAAGATCATTCCATGCACGGGTAGTGGATGCAAAGAATGATTTCGAGTAATATTTCGAAGAGTGTAGGGGAACTGAAAGGAGTTTATTTACACCTGATCTTGTATCGTGATTGTGATGAGCATTCAGTGGTTGCAATCGTTGAAATAAGTAAGAGGGTTGTTGAAAGCGCAGTCTTAAGGAGAAGTGCGAGTCGATGCAGATGACGTCTATCGGCAAGTTTCAGAAGGCCCAGCCTTCTGCAGTATGAAGTTAAATGATTAGATCGTTTTAGATTATAAGCAAACCGTATGCACGCAATTTAAATACGTTGTAACCGGTACATCAATTCTTCATTTAAGTCTGACAGAGCTACATCACAATATTCAACGTGAGAAAATATTAGAGATTCTACAACAAGTAATTTAGTGTCAATGGGTAGAATTTTCTTTAGTCTAGTGAGTGAATGCAAAGACCAGAACGCTTTCTTACACATAGCATTGATGTGAGGTGTCCACTCAAGAAATTGATCTATTATTATCCCGAGATTTATAATGGTTTCAGAAAATGGAATACTTATTCCATTTATCTGTACTGTTGGTATTTTCTAACGGTGCATTGTATAAGTCGTTTAGAGGAGAGACAAATGCATTTAGGTTTAAGTGGATTAATGGTTAACCCATTTTCTTTTGACTACAAGTAAATGCGGTGCAAATCCTCATCCATTTGTTGAATTGAATCGTTCAAGTTTTCGGGTTGACTTGAGATATAGATTTGAAAATCATCCGCTTATAGTGATACTTACAATATGGTAAAACAGAAAAAAAGGTCATTAATGTATAGACAGAACAGGAGAGGGCCAAAGACCTTCCTTGAGGGGCAGCGTGAGTGAGATTCCGCAGTGAAGAGGAAATATTCAATACTGTTACAAATCGTTGCCGTCCCTGTACATAATTTTGAACCCATTTCACATCACCGTCAGAGAAGTTAAATTCTTCGCCAATTTATTTATTAGACTAGCATGTATGATTGACTGAAAAGCTTTAGAGAAATCTAATAGAGCAAAAACAGTTACCTGATTTCTATCCATTGCTAGTCTAATGTCATCAGTAACATACGTAAGAGGTGTAGCAGTGCTGTGGTACTTTCTGAAGCCTGATTGAAACGGATCGAAAAATTTGTATTTCAGTAGATGGGTTCGAATTTGATCACTAACAATATTCAAATGCCTTTGAAAGAGCAGGTAAAATACTAATTGGCTGGAAATCATTCATACTTGTGATATTACTTGTTTTGGGGGAAGGCTAAGACTTCAGCTGCTTTCCGAGCAGTGCCGCTCATAAGAGAACAGTTGAAAATATTAGAAATGAGGTTTTGTATTAAAGGTAAAAATTTTCTTAATAAATTTAACACTAATCTGATCAGTGCCAGTAGCATTTGATTTTATTCTATTAATGGCCTTCATGACAATTAGGGGACTGACACATACAAAGGAAAATACGCTTCCTATATATTCTGGACTCCCCCCATTATATGTAGTTTTAGGATCTGTATTACCTAAAAGCTTAATGTCACAAAAATGGTTAATAAGATCATCCTCAGTGAATTTATTATTAGCCAAGTTTTGTTTCCTGCTGTTTCTGATCCCTAATATATTTATTTTTTCCACATTTTCAAATTACCAGTGATGTTTGCTAGGTTTGAAGCAAATTCCATTTTGGCTTTTCTAATTAAGTGAGTACATCTATTTCGCGTTTAGCCATTAAATTTATAATTTCTTTAGTTATCCAAGGGGAGGAAGGTCGCGATACTTTGCGTTTAATGAGTGAAGCATACTTATCTAGTAAGGATAATATCGCAGTATTAAAGAAATGAAGCTTTTCGTCTATAGACGAAAAATCGTAGATTGCCTGCCAAGGAATTTTTCCCGCATTAAAGAAAAGGGTAGTTTCTGTACGAGTTTAGTTTTGACTGTTTCTTCGGTGTATGTATGGAGGTACAGGCGCATAATAGATCATGGTAAGATATACCTGGAATTAGTAATTGTCCATAGTGAAAAATTTTTTGTGGATTGTTAGTTAAGGTGAGGTCGAGTAGTGAATGCGATGTAGCAATATCAAAAGTGGAATTTAGAGCGCACATTAAAAGGTTAAATACGGATAAAATATTACGAAAACTTTAACTGTTTGGCTTTAGAATGTTAAAATTAAAATCACCGAGAACTAAACAGTTTTCATAAAAGGGCAAGTGGAGCAATATATTATCTTCGAAATTTTTAAAATTTGCTTTCGGCGGTCTATACATGGAACAAACATCACCATCACTATTACCATACACAAAAAATAGTTTTAGTTATGGCATATTTGACTTAAAAACTCAGCATCGTACTTACTGGGTTAGAAAAATTCAACAAAATTTTGGGACGCTAAAAGAATATCAACTCAAGCCTTTTTGAAGAATGTTGCATTTTTAAAGAACTTTCAGTGCAAGAAAGAAACGAAACTCCATCAGTGTACACGGAAAAGGCAGGAACGCCAATAGATCTTACAACCGCTGCTACTAGGAAAATCAGTTATCGTCACTTCAACTCAATTATTAAGTCGGTATTTTCCCTGAGACTTGCGATTGCGATAGTTGCAAACTTATACTTTATTTATTTATTTACTTATTTATTTATTGTATTTTTGTAACCAACCTCACATACTCGTATATTCAAGATATAGATTATGTTTTGGGATTTTAACCGTCCCGGTGAGCAAAAATTCCCCGGTGCTAGATGTAGAATTTCCTGGTTAATCTTCCCAATCCTGAACACCTGGGAACCCTAAACCTGTTAAGTAATAAATTTCTACAATTTCTGGTCTCAGCAGAGAGATACAGAAGATGAAATCATTTCTTATGAGCTTCACTTGATGCCAGAACACAGCTTGCTGCTATCTATTGCCGTTTTAGCTGTATTGTGATAAAGGTTTTAGCCGTAAATGGACGATTTCTATCATTTCCAATTTGAATAGAGGGTTAATGGAGGAGGCTTATTCTTGAGACACTATATGGATTTAAAAAAAAAGATCGATATATCGATATGCCTTACTGTTTTTGCTCTATGGAAATCATTACTAAACCCGGAAGTAGTATGAAAATTTCTAATTTTCCGATTTTTGTAGAATTTAACGGGTGGTTATGGGATGTTTTCTTGAGACGCTGAGTCTATTCCAAGAAACCACTTGTCGCTATGTAGTACAAATTCTTTTTTGTTATATGTCGATCAACGTTGAAACCTGAAACAAACGGTTAATTTCTACTATTTCTGGTTTCCCTTCAGAGTTAACGGATAAAGTAGAATTTTCTCTTGGGACAGTGAGTCGATTTCATAAAACCACATGCCAATGTTATTTACTGTCTTCGCTCTAAGGAAATCAGTATTGAAAACAAAAGTATAATACATTTTCTACTTCCGGTTTTATGCGTTAGAAATAGATATGGTATGTTTTTTTTTTTTGAAACGATGAATAGATTTGAAGAGTTCACTTGTCGCTATCTATTACCGTTTTGTGGGTGATCAAAGTTGTAACCGGAAGTATTTGTAAATTTTATAACTATTTTAGTAGAGTAATACGAGTGGAGATGTTATCCTTTCTTGAGGTGCTCAATCTATTGCGAAAAGTTGATCGTTTTTGATCAGTGGAGAACAATATCAATATCAGAAGCTAAGTACATTTTTTACCACCTCTGATTAAAATGGACTAATTTCGGTAGAGATGTAAACTCTTCTTCAGGCGTTGAATCAATTCCAAGAAACCTTTTGACACTATGTGCTATCGTCTTTGTTCTATGGCGATCAATGTTCAAACAGAAACGATTGATTTCTACCAATTTCGGTTTAACTTCCAGGATTAACGAAGGAATGCAACCTATTCTTGGGAAGTTGAATTGATTCCATAAAAATGTTTGCCGCTATTTTTGACCGTTTTTGTTGTATAGAAATCAGTATTGAAAGCGGACAAACTCTTTCAATTTAGTAAATATGTTTTCGGGACGCTAAATAGATTTCAAGAAACCTCTTCTCGGTATCTCTTACAGTATTTCCTATATGCAAATCAACATTGAAACCGAAAGTTCTAATAAATTTCAACTTTTCCTGCTGGTTATGCTATCTTTCGTTTAAGACGCTGAATTGACACTAAAAAATAAATAAATAAATAACTCTTGTCGCCATCTCTTTCCGTTTTTCTTCTACGCTGGACAACGCTGAAAACGAAAGAGGTTAACCTGTAGTTTGAGGTTTGAATATAGTTAAGTGAGGATACGGATCCTATTCTTGGAAAGCTGAATCAATTGCAAAATAAGGTTTCTCGATATTTCTTAAAATTTTTACTCGACGCAAATCAATATTGAAACCGGAAGTACTAATAAATTCCAACCCTTTCTGGTTTTGGTAGTGCTACTGCTGGTTAGGGTATGATTTTTCAGATGTCGAATTGATCCTAAAAAAAATGGTTGTCGGCATCTATTATAGTTTTTGTTCTATGTTGGTCAACATTGAAACTGGAAACGGTAGATTTTTATCATTTCCGCTTTGAACAGAGTTAGTGGAAAACATAGAACTTATTCCTGGGAGAGTAAATCGATTGCAAAATGTCGCTTTCCGATGTATGTTTCGTTTTCGTTCTGATACCTGTAAATAAACGGACGGATAGACAGGCATAAGCGTTGTATAAGACTTCTAACACTTGCATATAGCATATGTGAACGTTCATGTTAATTTTTCATATTTTGAAACAATAAAGAGGTTTGCTTTTAGTATATATATATAAAAAGCCCTTCCCGTCCTGAAAAGGTCATGCCTCGTTCTTATTTTCATAAGAACTTGCTGGCTACTGTTTAATTTCTTAAACTGAGCCATGAATCATGCCATACTGAAGTAATACTACCAAAATGTTTATTTAGGAGATACGAGATTCTTATATAAAGGTAAAAAAAAAAAAAGGTTCTGTGGAGATCTATGTTCAATTGTCCCTCATACCCAGTGGTGCTATTCAGCCGGTTCGCACCGGTTCGCTAGAACCGATTGTTAAAATATTTCAAGTTCGCAGAACCGTTTGTTATAACCAGACATAACAGTAAATTTTACCCAATTATATCCAGGAACAGTAAATTTTAGTTTAATTATCTTTGTTTCTAGAAATCTTTACAGCTGGGTCATTCCATGTCACATCACCTAATTTAAAAACATAACCGTGCTTCAATGTCTCAGATTCTCTTCAAATTTTTTTCATACATTAACACAATTTAAATTATTTCTCTTTTTTTCGATTTTTTGGATGAGAAATGGGCTGGAGAGAAATTTTTGAAAAAATGTGAATTTTGCTTCAATTTCACTTTTCGGCACTCAGCATCATGGAACTAAAATTACCATAACTTCCTTATTTTTGAAGTTATTGGACTCACCCAGGTGTCAAATGAAAGCTTAATTTTTGGTCTTTTAGTAGATTCTAAGTAACCTTGCAGAAAGTTAAACTGTCAAACATTAATGGGCATACAAAGCAAATTTTAGGGTTTTATACAAATTTGTATAAAACTTAGTATGAGTGGAGAAACTATTCGGCAGCACCTCCATCAACTTAGAAAGCACTACAAGTTGAGTCGATGAGTCCCGCATGATTTGACTCCGGGCCAGAAGGTAATGCAAGAAGACACCTGTGTTTCTTTGCTGTCTTGTCTGAGGAAGGAGCCATTTCTGGACAGGGTGTTGACATGTGATGAGTAGTGGGTTCTATACGAATCTCCACGGCACCGTCATCATTGATTAGAATCCCATGAACCGGTTCCAAAACAGCCGAAACTAACACTGCACCACAAGAAGGTCCTTCTGTGAGTTTAGTGGATTGCTCGCGGCATCGTGCATCGGGAACTGCTACCAGCTGGTCAGAGCATCAATGCAACTGTGAACTGTCGGCAGTTGAGCCGTGTTCAAGGAAAAACTCAAAACTATGGATGTTCAAGAAAAAACCAGCACTTCTGAATCGCAAAGGGGTGCTCCTGATATAGAACAACGCTAAGCCACACGGGGCTAGGATGACCCGGGACACCATTCTACGCCTTAGATAAGAAACACTATTGCATCCATCATACTCCCCGGACATTGCACCGTCCGATTATCACCTGTTCCATTCCTTGGACAATCACCTTAGAGGACGCCAGTTCAAATCCCTAGTAGAGGTGCAAAACACACTTGATATCTTCTTCGCTTCACGGCCCACCAAGTTCTACCGCGATGGAATCCATGGCCGTCCAGAACGTTGGAAGAAAACCGTCAATGTTGATGGGGACTATTTTTGATCTTCCAGATACATCTTAGGTGACATATCGATGTTCGAAGGTGGTGGGTGAAGAAGCGACAGAACTTTCTTGGTTACCTTTATAAATGGATTTCAATATTTCATCCGAAAAAAAAATCATTTCATGAATAAACCACTCTTTCCTAGCCCCATGAGAGAATGTTAATTATGGCACATTGTAAGCTAATAAAATATTTATTAATGATATGAGCAAAATTATTTTATACGTTATCCAAGAAGCACGCCTTTATTAATGCTATTTCTAATAATCTATATATAAAAAATTGAAAATCACTATGTTTGTGACTCTAAGTCTTCTGAACTGCCCGACCGATCTCGATCAAATTTGTAATATGGATAAGATTCGAGGCTGGGCTGGTTTTAGGCTATCCACGTTGATGGTAGAACTGAGGGAAAGGGGGTATAAAAATTAAATAAAACTTAATAACTCCTGACCGAACTTGATCAAATTTTCAACGTAGATGAGGTTCAGGCTTGGGTCGCTTTTATGATTTAAATTTGACGGAGGAACGTACGGAAGTAGAGGAAGGTGGAGATATATAAAATCAATTTATATAAGACTGAAAGTGACCATTTTTGTAACTTAATAACTCTTGAACTATCCGACCGATCTCAATCAAATTTTCAAAATACATGAGGTTTGGACCTGGAAACATTTTAGTAATTTCATTTTAACGGTAGATACTTGGGGAGGGGGAAGGGAGGGGGACGTATAAATAAAAACTAATAAAACCTAACAACTTTTGAACCACCCAACCAATCTCGATGAAATTTTCAACATATATGAAGGTCGGGCATTGGGTGTTTTTTTTATCGTTTCACGGTTGACGAGCCAATCTAGAGGAGGGGAGGGGGAGATATATGTAAAAAAAAAATGACTGCCTTTGTGACCACCACTCTTGAACCACCTGACCGATCTCAATAAAATTTTCAACATACATGATCTTAGGTGCAGGGATTATTTTAGGCTATTAGGGAAGGGAGACTAGGAGAGAAATTTAAAAATTATAAAAAATAACTGATATTAATGTTGAACCCATAGTTTTCGGGGTCGATGAGAGAAACAGTGACACTACTTATGCTGTATCAATCCGAGTTGAGCTCTGACAGTTGGGGAGAGGACAACGTAGGGGAGGGGAATAAACATTTAAAAATGATCGAAAATGACTAATATTAGTGTCGAATCCATAGTTTTAGGAGTAGCTGAGATTAACAGGGAAAATTCTCATGCCGTGTGAGGAGGGGGAGGGGGGAGCTATATATAATAATGATCGAACATAACTAATATTAGTGTCTAATCCGTAGGTTTCGGGATCTTCCAGATGAACAGTGACATTTCCGATCCGATCCGTTTTAAATCAAAAATCAGCCCCGCTACTTGGGGAGCGGGAGAAAGAGATATATAAAAATGATCGGAAATGACCACTATCAGGGTCAAATTTATAGTTTTGTGAGTAGCTTAGTTGAACAGTGATATTTGCGATCCCGTTTAAATTGAAATTTAACCCCGCAACCTTGAGGAGGGGGAAGAAGAGATATTTAAAAATGGTGGAAAATGACCGATATTAGTGCTGAATCCACATTTTTTGGATCTCTGAGATAAACGGTGACACCTCCGATGCCATGGGCCGCAACACGGGGGAGGAGGAAATGTATATATAAATGGTCGAAAATGACCGATATTAGTGTTGAATCTATAGTTCTTGGGGTCGCCGAGGTGAACAGTGACCCTTCTGATGCTGTTTAAATCCAAATTCAGCCCGACATTTTGGGGGAGAGGGAAAGGGAAATACATAAAACTGATCAAAATAATCCATATTAGTGTCGAATCCATAGTCTCCGGGGTCGCTGAGATGACCGGTGACACTTCCGATGTCGTGCCGCGCAACATGGAAGAGTAGGAGGGGGAGATATATAAAAATGGTTAAAAATGGCCGATATTAGTGTCTGATCCGTAGTTTTTAGGGTCGCTGAGATGAAGAGTGACACTTCCGATCCCGTTTAAAACCAAATTCAGCCCCGTAACTTGGGAGCGGGGGAGATAATAAAATGATCGAAAATGACCAATACTAGTGTCGAATTCATGGTTTTCGGGGTCGCCGAGATGATCAATGATCTTTCCGATGCCGTATGTCATTAACCCTACAACGGACGGGTTGGGTCTCACAGACCCAAGCATATTTAAAAGTACTGCATTTCTGAACGATTTTAAGCTATTGTTAAGTCCTTCTCTATACCTTTCAGGTAATGTCACTAGATGTCAGGAATATGCATATGTTACTTCAGTTGCAATTAGTCTGTGTACGAGTGAGGATTGAAATTGCTTTCGGTCTGTGAGACCCAACCCGTCCGTTTACGTCAGTCTTGTGGAATAACTGTGAGCTGCGCCAATAATAGGTTTCTTTATGGCATACTGAGTAACGTTTCCCGTAAAAACTTCATATTGTTAACGAGAATAAGAATATAAAGTGCTTATTTGTTGGTGAATGTTTTGGCAGCGTATCTGACCGATTAGACATGGCTGAAGTGCTAAACGATGATCAAATACTACTTGAATTGGAAAGAGAACCTAGTGAATTCGATGACTCAGATGCAGATCCAGATTTCCAGTTGGAGAGTGAACATAATACAGACAGTGAATTAGAAGATTGTGTTGAAGCGGTTCCTGATGATCGTAATTTTTTTTCTACACCTGTGCAAAGGTTGAATGTTGATGATGGTGAAAGTGATGTTGATTCTACGAGGTGTGGTACAGCATCAAAGTATGTTGGACGAGATAAAACAACAAAATGGAACAAAACATTTTATCCCTCGAATTGTCGAACAAGAAGTCATAATATTGTTACTCATTTGCCTGGAGTGAAGGGAAATGCGAGGGAGGCAGATAATCCTTTAAACGCTTGGCTTTTGTTTTTTGATGAAAATTTATTAGATATTGTTGTGACTAGCACGAATACTTTTATTGAAATTGTGAGGCCGCGATACAAAGATGATCCATTTCTGGCAAGAGAGTGTACAAAGGAAGAAATAAAAGCTTTCTTAGGTTTACTCTACCTTGCAGGACTTTTTCATGCTGGACACGCAAATATTGAAGAATTCTGGGACACGTCTGGTTTTGGTATTGAGGCATTTCCAGCTACTATGTCCCTTAGAAGATTTAGATTTCTTTTACGATGTATCCGATTTGATAACGTTAAAACTAGGAATGAAAGGAAATTAGTGGACAAGTTGGCCGCCATTAGAGATATTTTAAATATTTTTACTGATAATTGTAATGCTCATTATACAACAGGAGAATATCTGACAGTGGATGAAATGCTTGTGGCTTTCAGAGGGAAATGCAGTTTCAGAATGTATATTCCTTCTAAGCCATCAAAGTATGGTATAAAAATTTTCATACTGGCCGATTCAAAAACTTTCTATGCAAAAAACTTAGAAGTGTACGTTGGTGAGCAGCCCAAAGGACCATTTAATTGTAGTAATAAGGCCAAGGATGTCGTGCTAAGACTTGTTAACCCCATAAGTGGTACTGGTAGAAATATTACAATGGACAATTGGTTTACCTCGTATCCGCTAATGAAGATCTTGCGAGAGAAGAATCTTACTTTAGTCGGCACAGTACGTAAAAACAAAAAAGAGATCCCTCCACAATTTCTTCCGGCGAAATCAAGAGAAGTGTATTCTTCTTTATTTGGGTACCAGGAAAATGCAACAATTGTGTCGTATGTTCCGAAGAAAAACAAATCAGTTGTTCTTCTGTCTTCGATGCACCATGATGGAAACATTGATGAGTCCACAGGGGAAGCTAAAAAACCCGAAATTGTGACATTTTATAATGAAACCAAAGGTGGAGTAGATGTGCTGGATGCGATGTGTGCTGAGTACAATGTAGGGAGAGCAACTAAGCGTTGGCCATTATGTTTGTTCTATGCACTGACGAATATCGCTGGAGTTAATGCATATGTCGTTCTGAAAGCAAACAAAGCAATGGATTCTCAGAATTTAACTCGACGTAAGTTTATAAAACAACTTGCATTGCTTTTAATTAGACCTCATATGGCAACGAGAGCTCAACATGGAAAACTGCCCAGACATATTAGAGAATTGGCCGGAAGGATCAGTGGTACGTCTACTAACATCAGGCAGGCCAGTGAAATCAACAATCAGAACAAAAGAGGACGTTGTTACCAGTGCCCAGACAGCAAAACCAAATACTTTTGCACATATTGTAAAGTGTGGGTATGTTTGAAACACACAAAAATGGTATGTGACAACTGTGCTGAACGTCCAAACTAAAACGCACTATAGACTGAACATTCAAGTTCAAACATTCTGAGACTGAAGTAGCTTAAAGGTAACTGCATACCATCCAGAATATTTTATATATAAATAATAATCGAAAACATTAAGGGATTTTCTAAGAATTTGTAAAATTACCTTTTAATCAATAACTTACAGTTTGCAATTGTTTTGTATAACATTTTAAGAAGAATAAAGGGCCATTATAGTTGTTTGTGCAAAAAAATAAACGAATTTTAACATAGATGTATGTTTATATATAATATTTTGGTGGGGTCCTGTAGACCCAACCCGTCCGCTCGTGTAACTTTTTTTCACCCGTCCGTTCTAGGGTTAAAAACAAAAACAGTATATTTCACGGGTACTAAACACATGAGATATGGAGTTGTGCATTTAAATCTTCATTTCAACCCAGCGAAGCGGGTAATATGTGCTAGTACTTAATAAAATATATCGATGAAACATAATTGACGTAGACGTTCTCCGAATGTTTATTTAGAACAATTTCACTTTATTTTTAAATCATTTTTTTGGTGTGTGTGGATTCTTTCAAAAGAAGTGACATATAGCATGTTATAGTATTTTTAGTATAATATTCATGAAATACAAAGAAAAAACATTCGAAATAAAACTCTTTCTACCAGTAAAATATCCATCGAGATCAATGACTTATTCAACATTATAAGGTTACTAATGAAACAAAGAAAATCAATATTAAAGCCGTTTTCCATTATACCGCCTAGCAAACTTGAACACTACAAGTAAACAATCCTTCTGGAATATTTTAGCTGTCTGAAACCAGAAAGAACTGACTATATTTTAGTACTGAGAGTAATTCGGTCTTCTGGAAACAGTGTCTAGTTGACACGAACTGCTGCCGAAGACAATTATTATAAGATTTGTTTTTGTTGTTTTATATCCATGGAAAACAAACAATAATAATAATACTATTATCATTTAAGCAATTTTAAACCACAGTATACCATCTACCTTTTCACTATTTCTGAATTTAAGCATGACATCATTTGTATTTCGTATACTTCACACCGAACCGATGCTACAACAAACTAAGTGTAGAGATTGGCACAATATTTACGTGAAGCCCATTTCTCAAGGACAACAGTTGGTGCCAAGTTGTCACTGTTTCCATAAGGGTGAATAACCCACAACACGAAAAAAAAGTTCGATCTACCTTTATACAGCTCATTTGTAGACGAACGAATCATGTCAATTTGTAGGTTGTTAGTGCAATATTTATATGCAAACTATAAAGCAATTCATTACCGTCGGTTTTAGGAAATTGTTCTGAACGGAAGTAACAGAAATTCTGACCAAGAGAAATCGATTATATATAGGGTCTATATATATATATATATATATATATATATATATATATATATATATATATATATATATATACAGGGTGGCCCAAAAGTAGGTATACACCCCTGCATTGATCAAGTATAACATTCTAGCTTATAGGTTTATTTGGTTTGGCTGTTCCGAGCTTAAGATATAAGTAAAAATACATTAAGCACAAATAAAAACGAAACTAAGTCTAACCGATGGATAACAATAAGAAATGATACATATACGGTACGGTCGAAAAGATTTTTCCTACCAACCGTACTGAATGAGGTTTTTCCTGGGTTTTCCTCATTCACATCAGACAAATGCGGAGAGGTACCTAACTTTGGGTCCCAGGTCGCTTCCTTCCTTCCCTTTCCCCAGACAGTGTACTCTCCGAAGAACTTCATCCGTTACACGTGACGGGCTAAATGGTCATAGATGCCGAAAGCCCAGAAATGTAAATCCTAAACTAACACACACACACACACACACACACATATATATATATATATATATATATATATATATATATATATATATATATAGGGTGATTATGAATGATTAATCGAGTTTAAAAGTGAAATATGTCACAAACTATTGATGCAATACGTTTGTGCCAATTAGAAAACGAAAGGACATTTGAAAAATTAATTTCTCATTATCTTGGCTTGTGGAGTTTGCAAAAGAACATCTATGCAGCAGAAAGCATTCTATGTATTGAAATATGAGAAATGTTTGTTTTTAATTGTTATCATGGAGCGTATATTCTGTAGATAGCAGTGGCGGCTCTAGATTTCTATAAGAGTGAAGTCACATTGGTAATGGTGATGAAACCTGCTTTTCACCCTACTCCCCCACTTTGTAGACTCCAGTGATTTTTCACCTTGAAAGTATTTTTTGAATTCTGATGTGAGCAATGGTACACGCACGAGGGATTTCACCCCTTGAAAAAGATATTACGGAAAAAGAAACATAAAAATATTTGTTACATTAAGATATATAAACTTGTCCTGAAAAAGATATGAGATTGGGTACTTGAATTCCGCTTAATGAAATTTTGCGAAACACCACTGGATGTGAGACACAAATATTAAAGAAAAAATAATAACAAATTTGTCATTGCATAATCAAATATCCAGTATATGCTCCACATACAAAATTATTTAACTTAATCATACATATTTTACTTAGCATAAAGAATTCAATCTATCCAAGGAGTGGATGAGTGGGTGATGTGGCCAACACTGCTTGAACTATTTTTTTCAATCTGGATTTCTCAACCGATTCTGTAAAAATCATTTGGTTGATATCATTAAGACGTATACTTATTAACAATGTGATCTGAAACGAACATAAAAAGCTAAGTAATAATTAAAAGTTAACTATCTTCATTTATCGTATATTTATAAAATTTATTAACTTGTAAAATAGCAACAGGATGCACTGAAATTCAAGTATACATTCGATTTCGATCGTTTCTAAAGCAAGTAAGATTCAATTCCACTATTTATTTTCAACACTGAAACGTAGACTTATCGTTTAACATTGCATCTGAATCACACGTGCTCCTATTGAGATTCAAACCCTAGTATCTCGTCCGGAAGACACGCTTGCTAACCAAAAGGAAGCTTCAAAATACATGTGAAATTCCACAAGTTTACCTATGACCGAATTTACTGAATCCTCCGTGAGCTATCTCCATTTAAATCTAGCCTTCATGATTTGGCAATTGACAATTCCCCATTTATGGGTAGTTTATAATTATTTATTTGAGTTACAAGTATAATATTTACATATTTGTGTGTGGCTTCGCATGCTTCCTTTCACAGTAACATTTGAGGAGTAAACCAATTTACAAACTAGTTCAAGAGTATGCGTTTGTTCGCTAAATGATAGAAAATAAAGCTAACAGGTGTTATTAAATTCTGACATTGTAAAGTATATTAATTTTACTTTTACCTTCATAATAAATTGTATATGATTGTCACAAAGAATAAATAAAAAATGTATTGCATAGTTGTGTCACCCTTGAAACAATATGAATTTGTCCTTTCTCGCGAGAGGCAGGTCCTTCCTTCCACCTTCATCGCATAGAGAGCAAAAAACCAGCACAGGTCATGAGATTCCAGTTCCACTTACCAACGTGCTTCTTCCCCCTCCTGCCTCTGGAAGAGGTAGTTAAAAACACGTTTCATCAATTATGTTAAAAGTGTAAGGGAACCGTTTAAATGGCTGCTCTCTCAGAAAGGCTAACGCAAGAACGAACCAAGCCACAACACATGAACAGTGGGCAATATCAAACATTGTGTCTTATGCTATGTTGGGAAATTTTTTGTAGACATCAATCAGGTTTTCAAGCTCCATATTAAAATAACTAAAGTCTTTGTTCGTTTGTTCTTTATTTATTAATTGGAATAAATATCCATAATTTTTTACTATTTAATAATTATTATTCGTCGTATTCATTCAAAAGGCACGTGACTTTGTGACCAAATTACAGAGCCGCCCCTGAGAGATAGTTTGCAACTGCACCGCCAAGTCACCAAAGCGTTCTGATTTAAGGACACTGGCTGCCTCTGTAAAGGTAAGAGCACAAAAAAAATCCCACTCCGACGGATTGGTTGATGTGCTGAAGATGAATTAGGGCTTTTAACCATGCTCTCCTAGATTTCCTAACCGGTGATTTTTATTTATTTTTTTTTCCTTTGAGGACATGTGAAAAGCACAGTGTAGGTGCATCCACTACCAACAACTTTGGATGAGCTTCAAAATCGCATAACAGTTGCATTTACGACCATTAGTACAGATATGGTAGAGCGTATGTGGGCCAACAAGACTATCGCATAGATGTGTACTGTGATAAAAAAAGAAGCGGCATAGAACATTTGTAACAGTTCGTACATATGAATCTTGGACAGCTTTTGTATATTTGCATGTGTCATTTATATTGTACGTGTTATACATGCTTTTGATAGAGCCCTTTCAAACCTATTAATCATTTATAGTCACCCTATCTATCTATCTATCTATCTATCTATCTATCTATCTATCTATCTATCTATCTATATCTATATATATATATATATATATATATATATATATATATATATATATATATATATATATATATGACACACAGCCGATGGTCACCCTCACAACGAAATTCTCCCCTAATCCAGGGCTACTCATCCCATTGTTCATTCATAATACAGTGAAACCTCTCTAAAGCGGACAGCCGTCGGGAATCAAAAATTGCCCGTTATAGAGAGGTGTCCGCCTTAGAGAGGTTTCAATATTTTCTTACGTAAATTAATAAACAAGGTAATATGCAATTAGAAAAAAATATTTTTGCATGAATCACGTATTTATGAATATTACCAAAATGTTACTATACCTGCATTATCTTGCGCCATCCAATTCGAGGCACAATATGGGAATAAGATATAGTTCTCTGCACTTTACACTTATCTCTACTTACTACGTTTTCGGTGTGTTGCTTTAATTTGTGTGTTAAGTGCAGTCCAGCAACGACTTTTTTTAAAAGACAATATGCGTACCCGTGGTCAAAAATATCACACTTGTCTTCTGTTTGGTTAGAGATTCCAGCGGGACGGTAGAATGATGTGTCATTTCAAACAGTGGGCAACTGTCAATCACTTTTGTTTCTGAAGCAGGTTGGGTCGGAGTGGAATGCAAGCAAAGGATATAAGGGTGTTGTGAAATAGAGACCCTTCCTCTGGGTTGCTGAACAGACAGTTGAGGAGGCAAAATGTCACACTCACATGTTCTTCCTTGGTGACATACGTATGAATTACTAAAAGTGTATTTTTACAGCACTTTCCAACTTGTTTCTAGAGAAAGTGTCCGTAATACGGAAGTAAATAACACCTACAAAAGACAAGAAAGACTGTCCGTGTCCGTACTAGAGAGTGTCCGCTTTAGAGAGGTTTGCCAATATGTTTTTTTTCCTATTACAGATATATTTTTTCCTATTTTTTTCCCTATCCCTAAATTTGGGGATTACAAAATATATCCGTTATGGGAGGTGTCCGCTTTATAGAGGTGTCCGTTAGTAGAGGTTTCACTGTATATGTCATGGGTAGCAAATGAGACAGAAGTTTAGACTATCTTGTCATGAAAGTGATATGTCGTCTCAGATAGTTTGTTTCTATTGAGAAATCTCTGTCTTATCTCATATTTCGTCTCCTTTCGTGAGCAACGCAAAGTACGTGTTAATTACAATATGTTTGTCTTGTTTTTAATTTTACACAGAACTTTTAGTTCCTAACTGGTTTAAATTTTAATTATTTTTTTTTGTCCTACACTCCCAAATCAATGAAAAGTTTACTGATTATCTCCTCTTGTGGGCAGCCTTGTGTAATCGAGTATGAGATTAATGTAAAGCATTTTTCAGCTTCAATGCTGAGTTTCCTCGTGTTCAGTGGCATGCACAAGAAAATTTTGGAGTTCTAACTCCCTAGAGCAAGATAGTATGGAAAAATAATCATTTAATATATATATATATATATATATATATATATATATATATATATATATATATATATATATATGAATACTGTATGAGATTGAATGCTTGAATAGCTGCCTTGAAGAAATCCTGCGTACGCCACTGCTCGTGATTATGGCTTACCCACAGTTATGCAGGCTAGGCTAAAGGAGGCGATGAAGTTGCGAGACAATCCCGAGAAAGCTCACGCACATGGTGCTTGCCTACCACAAAGTTCACTTTTTGCAATCTGGGATCGTACCAAGGACCCCATGCACCAGAGGTGAACACTCTACCAGTGAGCCACCGCGGCTCACGCCAGATAATTAGCGTACGCACCTTTCGTGCAGGAGACCTATTCGATTCATAGTGAGAGCTCATGTAATAGTAGTTCGGATCCAGCGTCAAGCTATAGGTTTGCATCTTAAATACCCTCGGTACTGGAAAGGAAGCTAAACTTCAAATCGACTAATCAACCAATCTGGCTCAATGTTTATAGAGAGCAATCTTACACATCACAAACTTAGAAAATCTTGCACAGGTTCTTGAAAATATTAAATTTCTAATCAGCGAGACCACAACCAGTGGGAGTTGCTAAGGTTCAGAATTTCCCATGGCATTTAAGGTCTCCCTAATAAATAGTATCACTATTTGTATAGTCTTACTAATCAGTGTCGTAATAATTAGTATTTTAATGTGATTTATCGAGTGGAATTTGGTTTTCGCGATGAGAAAATCAAAATTCTGAAATAGGATAACGAGGGTGAGTGAACGAGCACAGTTTGTTAAAAATGTTAAAAAAGCATTGGGAAGAGAGCAGATATTTATGTCGTAGTCATATAATATGAAAAATAAAAAGGCAGTGCCTTATATGTCTATCCGGACTCCACTCATCAAAAATAAATAAATCAGTCAATATCTATGTATTTAGCTATCTATCTTTCTATATATATCATAGTATTGTTATGTTTAAGCCTTAAAAGTTCTCCATTTAGGGTTACATGATGTGATTTTAGCACATGATGTTACAGAACACTGAAAAAGAGTGAATAAGCTTATAATAATGTGTTTGAACTTCCAATACCTTCTCTTTCCAGGAATAGGACTCCTACCAGTTGTCATATCTTCATTTCACTGAGATCTCATTGACAAACACGGCTTAGAAAACATAAACACATTTCACTCTTTTATAGAAACATGAGAAGAAAAGTGAGAATTTTACTTGGCACGTTTTCGTGATCACATGTTGCATTTTACACACCACAATTATTGAGCGACATCATACTCAATCTACATCGCACATAACTTGGTAGGCACTTCGCGAGTCCGAACCTCAAGGTGAAGGTAGTTACGGTTATGTGAGCAGGAGAGTGTACAATACTCTTCTTTTTCCTTCAAATTCCCACGAAGAACTGGTTGCCTACCACAACTGCGTTAACCACTAACGGATTCGTGGTATTGGTTACGCAGGGGTAAAGTTTCAGAACGGAGAGAAAGCTTCATCCCTTGGGTAGAAGGGGAGAATGACTGTGTGTGACTGTCTCATGAACATCTATTTCAGCCAATGAGAGAACGTTTCCAAACAACCCTCATACTATAACAAAGCTTGTTATTGGGCGAAGCCCCGCCCATGTTTTCAATAGGGGAGAGAATGCGTTAGATGGGGACAGACTAGCAGTCGATGTTGATCGTTAAAAAGAAAACTCCATGCATGAATCATGTCACAGGGCAATTCCTGTGAATCGTGAAAGCCCGAGCCTTACACTTGCTTAGGTGTTGTGTTTCGTTTGACGTGCAGCCTTTCAAAGAGGAATCTTCCGTATCTCATTAATGACTTACGTCTTAAGCCGCAATGATACGTACTCCCAAGCATTGCCTTGGCAAACTCTGCTTCTCCAGTCACGGTTTTATTTTATGTTTAAATATTAACACAAGTGGAAAATTGTAGCTTCTAAAATGACTGTTGAATAATCAGAAAGCCCACACTATGAGCATAGATAAACCTCGCATTTATAGTTGGTAAAGAATGGGATGTTTACTATATAATAGGATCAAGGGTGCTTGCAGAATCTTTACCGAGATGATTTGAGAAATTCCCACAATGTTTTTTCCCAAACAGTTTCAATAATAAGGATTCTTTTTATTTGTAAAACTGAAATTTGAACTTTTGCCGAATCATTGGTGCTAAGAGTATTTTTATTTTCTGTCTTACCACTGACTAAAATATGAAAATTTTAAGCACAATCTCAGCTAACTGATTTTAGTTCACCCCTTTGGACAAGAGCCTCGAATTCGATTCCCGGTGAGAGTATATTTAGTTCGGTTGATTAACTGTTGTTTAATGTTTTTTACAGCATCAATGATATAAGAGACAGGACTTATCACACAATCCAAACCATTACTTGGGTTTTATGCAAAAACTGTTGATTGAAGCTGGAACCACGAATAGAACACATGACGTAGGTTGATCATGCACAGAAGTACTCTATACACGTTCGTATATTATGTTAAATTGTAGACCACGTCTAAAAAGGGATGCTAAGATAACACACACACACACACACACACACACACATATATATATATATATATATATATATATATATATATATATATATATATATATATATATATATATATATATATATATATATATATATATATATATATATATATATATATATATATATATATTCCTTGATGAAAACAAAGAATGAAGAACTTCCAACAATTTTTGTAACGTTTATTAATAATATTCCTATAATTGTCTCAATGAAAATTATACTCTTGTAAAAATGTTGTCCGTATCAGTATGGTCCGTATCATGTTTCTACATTATTAGAAAAAAATTACGAAAGTACAGCAATAATAAGGACAATATATTCTTTGTCGAACTAATAAATATATTGCCGAAGAAAAAGCTATTGATAAGGCAAATCTAGCATGATCTTCTACCCATAGCAGTGGCGTATATAGCATTAACAGTGTTCAGGACAAGAACGGAAATTGAGTCCCCACATTCCTTCTCTCCCTACCACTGCAACATCTACACCATTCAATTATACGTGGGTCGTTCAAAATATGTTTCCCTAAGCTGTAAATATTTATTTTTTAAGATACATTTGTAAACTATACAAACTATACAAACATTTCGAGCATTGGATGAAAAGAGAGAAAAAATACTTCTGTACATTTACGTAGCAGAAAATATATTTCTTTGTGATTTAAGGAATCAATGACTATACAATGCATGCAGTTCACCGGATGTAATGTGTATGTGGAATATATAGAACTTATTAACTTTCGTCTTTACGAAAAAAAATCCATGCCTATTGCACCGAGATGAGACAAGACTGAACTTTTGTGTTGAGATACGAGACGAGACAGAGCTCTTCCAAGAGAAACATACATACTTTATGAGACGAGAAAGTCCCAAATCTTCTCTCGTGGGCAACATTATCCAAAGCGCCCCTTTCCTTGCAAACACTCGGTCGGTACCAAAATAGTTTTAGTATTTCGATTACAAACAAAACGCAATATACCATGTTTAACTGTACCTCTTACAAATATAAGTCAATACAATTGGTTTTCAACTAAAGCATTGTTTAATAAGTGAAATTAAAAATTTTAAAAATAAAAGAAAATTCACTTATGATAGGTAATGCAGCATACCTCCTGATCAAAGCTAATATTGTCATGTAACTTTGAGATATTTTTTATACGTATCTCGCTTTTGTTTTCCGACAACTTTGATTCAGCCCATAATTGTCACACATTGTATTGTTTCTCACGTTTCATTTACTAAAAATAATGGTGAAAAGATTATATATACAGGGTGGCCCAAAAGTAGGCATACAGTCCCGTACTGTTTGCTCATTGTTTTTTATATCATTTTTTATTGTTATCCATCAGGTAGACTTAGTTTTTTATTATTTGTTCTTAATGTCTTTTTACTTATATCTTAAGCTCGGAACAGCCGAAGCAAATAAACCTATAAGCTAGAATATTATACTTGATCAATGCAGGGGTGTATACCTACTTTTGATACACCCTGTATATACCTGCTAGCATGATAAGCTGTCATCATGAGGCCATTGTCAAAAATTGCATCCAAAACTTTGACTTGAAGTACGTACTTACGGGGTGTTAGACAAAACTAAAATGTATTATATGTACATATGTTTGAAATAGCATTTTATTTCTTGGCAGAAATTAGCCCTTCCTTGCCAATTCTATATTTCAAAAGTGGAAAATTCACTAGCAAATTCAAGACTAAATCACTGTACACAGGATACACAACTTATCCTTCCATGTCACATATAACGGGTGTCTCATATAAAAAATCCAGTGTTTATAAATCATACATGGTTGAAGATAAAATAACGAAACAAATAGTGAGATCGGGAAATGTCGGGAAGGGGGCTGCATCGAATAGACGCTCTGATTACCTCACTGGTCCCCTATCTTGCAACTTCGGGTGATCACCTGCGAAAACAAATATATATATTGTTTCCATACCGTTGCAAGTATCATGGAGAAACAACTGATACGGTTTGTATTGCTGCAATTTGTCCGAGGACTCTCCCACAAGACCAGAAGGATATTCATATCTCCATCAGCAGGGATCTGAAGGAAACAGCTGCCAAAGATCCGACATTTCTGGTCAGTATTATCACAGAGAATAAATCATTTGTATACGGGTACGACCTCGAAAACCATGTAAAAGTCATCCCAACGGAAGCCATCTGAATCTTTGAGATCCAAAAATGTCAGGTGTGTCCGTCTGTTCCCAGATAAAAGTGTTACCGATGATTTTTAAAACATGATTGGGGTCGTGAATTAACGAATTTGTTAATGTAACAAAACTGTCAATAAGGAGGTATACATAACTGTGTTACAAATTCGTAAGGCTATTCCATTCGACCGTGTAATTGGCTGAATTGTGGCGTTCGTA
This sequence comes from Thermobia domestica, assembly GCF_964235325.1. NCBI lineage: Eukaryota > Metazoa > Arthropoda > Insecta > Zygentoma > Lepismatidae > Thermobia > Thermobia domestica. The sequence continues at coordinate 205,384,630 of NC_137456.1, read as the reverse complement.
CCATGGCAATACTTCATGTCACACTTTAAGAATGAAGTTCAACTTCTTGGACTGATAACAACAAACCTGTCGTACACTATCCCCCTACTTTGTGTAATCTTTTTCTATCCGGATCCCTTATAGTAAAATTCACTTTGAAAGGGAAACCAACTGACACCATGCTGAACATCTAGGATAGCACAACAAGGGAATTCCAGAGCAAGCAGAACTGGTTCCAGCGATACCAACAACGTAGTGATAGGTGTAGTTTCAGGAGAAAAGTATTTTAGGGGGCCAACACGAATTAGTGGTAAGTCTTCCGTATGACGTTTTACATCAGTTTAAATTAAATTAATAGCTCGTGGATAGTGACATTTTAAATTATCGAACTGAAGAAATCATGCATTAATTCTTTTGTTTTGATTTTCGACCTCAAATAGTCAGAAACTTAGAAAAGGCGAAATATTTTTCGATTAATAATAATAATAATAATAATAATAATAATAATAATAATAATAATAATAATAATAATAATAATAATAATAATAATAATAATAATATAGTAGAATCTAATTTCACCAAATGCCGATTAACCGAATTTCCGAGTGAACTAAATCGCTAAATAAGCGTTCATCTAATTTTAAACAAAAGAAAATATCAACCTTTTCTCACAAGCTGAATTAAACTTCATTGTTTTAGTCGCTCAGCAGATCAGTTTTGAATGTTTCATATGTTGCCAACAAAGTCTTTTCACGCTGAAAATATATAAAATATACTGTACATTATATGTACTGTACATTAAAATAAAAACTTAATTTTGGTTTAATTGAATTTTCGTCCAAGGCAAGTATCATCGGTTCCATCAAATTCGGTTAAACATAATTCTAATGTGATAATGATGATAACAAATTATTTCTTGAAGCACTTTGCAAAATTCTCCACATATTTTATATCTTTAGGTATATTTAAATTCCCAATTGTACGATAAATTTTAATTAAAATGCATGAAAAGAGTTTTGAGAGTTCTTACTAAGTGTTTTCGGCATTCTGAATTGCAATGAAACTGTAGTCTACATCAATTTAGGTTGCTCTGTGAAACATTGTTTTTCTTGCCATTATATTTTGTGTAAGTGACAGCTTAGTGTAAACGCAACAAAATGAATTCTGTCTAGTATTGTTAGCTATCAGGGAGAGAAAAAGCAACGTTACAAAGTTCAAGAGCGCTATTGAAATATGTTCAATATGAATACAATCTGCTTGAAATTTTTCCCCACTTGATATTTCTAGTTGCGCGAGGTGCTAATAATTAGGAGCAATATGAATAAATATTTTTCTTATCCTTCCTTCCAGGTAGTCTATGGAAGCCTGTAAGTTTAACTAGGGGCGGATCCAGGGGGGCCATTGGGGCGATTGCCCCCCAGAAGAGGAAACTTTCTTATTTTATATATATAAATAAAACCCATCCCAGAGTTTGAAGCTCTTAAAAGTAGCATAAGTAGCAGTATTACAATCCACCGCCCCCCCCCCAGAAATCCGTCCTGGACCGCCTCTGAGTTTGACGACATTCTGAGTATTCTGAGATTAAAAAGTAAGATTTATAGTTGCAATGTCCTGTGACTGTGGCGGTTTTTCCATTGAATCTCGACGTTCATCTTCCTGGCCTAATCACCCTCCGACATTGTAACTTAGCAAGGTAGAAAAATCTTTCTTCTTCTTGGGTCAGCAATCTCATTAATTTGGTGCAGCTTTCCATTCTTCCCTATTCTGAGACAGACCTTTAACTTCCTTGTAATTTTTTCCCCCTACGTCTTTTATTATTTGGATTTTACATTCCAATCATGGCCTTCTTCGGACAATTCTTTTTTTGTCACTTCCTCCATAGCTAATAGCCAATAGGTATATTGCAGTGTGTGCAAGTGAACGATTATTAGTGAGTGAGACTCCGGTGTGTTAGGACGTGAAAACGCCTGTCAACTACGTGAAGCTATTGGCATGTTGTTATTTTAAGTGTCAGTATTATGTTGTGTTCTTCCAGTGTTGAAATCATCAGGACAATTAAATCAGCAGATAAGTATTAAGCTCTTATTTTATTTTGAGATAGCTTGATTGGCTTAAATACATTCCCTTTTCAACTAATTGATCTTTATTACTGAATAGTGAAAAAGTTTCAGTGCACTCCATTTTCCTTCTACCATTTGCAACATTCTATATAGAAAAATATAATGTAAGCTAACATTTGTTCCAACCTGTAGATAACTCGTGGAGAGTTAGTGGTGACTATCATTAAAGAAAAATTGAGAATATTGCCGTGATGTTAGTAATGGATAGACTCTTGGAAAACCCATAGGCTTCAAGAACTTTCATAATTCGGGCTTGGGAATCATGCCTAATCTGTCTGGTCTTCTTGATGCGTGTTATACGCAAAAAGTAAAATGGTAACATTACGAGTATAAAAGTTGTGAGGAATCAAATTACACAACATAAATTTCTCGTATTTGCTATGTCCATTTCGTTTAATATCGAAAGTAAGAATTGAAGAAATTTTAAAACAGCTGGTATAGTGATACGGAAATCTGATAGCAATCTCAGCTTCTCGGATATAGTATATTCATACGATTAATCATTGTGTCACTAGAGTATGTATATATTCAAGTGAACTATTGTACTTCTATGAAAGGTGATGGCTCAGTGGTACGTAGGGCTCTGGAGCGTAGGGTTCCTGGTTCAGTCCCCGGCCAAGTAAGTTTGTAGTGAACAACATTGTGTCCGTTGTTTTCCTCCCATATTCTCACTCCATCAGTAATTTCACCATCATCCATCTCCTTGAACCTAAAGGGCATAATTGTGGGACGTAACACTGAAATATTTTCTACAAAAGATGCATCTGAATACACCGACACAGGTGTATCAATCACCGATCTTTTAGATTATTGTTGTACTCAAACTGGAATTTATTATAATTGAATTACACAATAATCAATTTGACACATACCTGGTGCTACTTCAACTCTATCGGATTTTGGAGTACAACTTGTTAAAATGGTGGTTTTAAATTAACCACCAGACATTATCTTAACGGTTGAAATTCACCGAGAAAAACTATAAGAACTTCGAAAACAGATGGTTGCACTTCTACCAATGCACATTTTCTCAGAAAATTCATACGTTCACAGAACTATTTGTGTGGAAGATTACAGTAAATATTGCTAAAACCTGTTGTTCGTTACTTGCTATAAATGTCAAACATTCCGTATAAAGCATGGCATGTAGCTAAAAATAGAAACTATTAAAAATTTACGTATTCGCCTACTTACTTAGATATTTATGATAGCCATGCAAGGCAATGTGCACGTTATAAATTACAGTATAGTTGTATCTATCTGATACACAGGATTTTAAGGCTGCTTGTGATACCTTATCTAAGTCATTGTTCTTAGTAAATGAAAGGATTGGCTCATCGCAGATGAATAATATACGGTTTGTTTCACTAAAACACCGACAACATTGTCTCTTACAGTCACACTAATAAAATGAAAATTATAGACCAACCTAGGTATGGAAATGCTTCTTTTCGATGCTGTGAAATTTGTCGAAAAAAATGAAAAAAAAAAAAAAACAGCCATACTCGAGAACAAAATGTCGGATCGTAATTCGGTACATGGGAAGGCTCATTTAAATCGCAGATTCCATTAATGCACAGTTGAACGTGATATAGGAACGGCGTAAGGATGACTCTCAAAGAAACTGAATAATTCCTGGAGAATTTTTTATCAAAATTTAAATGAAAAAGTAAACAACATTCAAGTATATTATTTCAACGAAAATCAGTACATCGCTGAAATTAGGAGAATACTGTTAGAATTTGAAATAGCAGATATACGTATCTTTGATTGATCTATTTTCTCTCACTATAGAATAAACTCTCGGAGGAAGAATTGAAATGATACGAAGTCTTTAACATCTCACGGTTGTGTCGTTTGGGCTAATAGAAACAAATCGTAAATTAAAGCTAACTATTGCAAAATAATTCATGAAATGAGAGTGTGGGAGAAAACGAGAAAATCTTGAGAAAACTCACGGACACAATATTGTCAACTACAAACTTTCATAGTCTGGGACAGTGTTTCATCCAGACATGCTTTTGGAGGGCACTGCCCCCACCCCCCGGAGCTCTGAGAGTGCCCCCGGACGAGACCAAATAATATGTTTATAATATAATAATAAATAAAATAGTACCAGCAGTGCCCCCCCGGAATACTACGTGTGCCCCCTTCCCTTGGAACACTTTGTCTGAAAGAACGACTGGTCTGGGATCGAGCGAGGGATTACTTGTAGCAGAAATGTGCGCATTATTACTGAGCCACCGTGTCACCACTTTGGAGAAAGATGTATCGGTCAAGTAAATATTACGTGTGATAAATCAGTGTACAAAAAAGTATGATGTCCAAAGTGAAATTCGTAGAATTTTCTTCTTCTGGAAAGGTAAGTACATTTTTAGATAATTTATTCTCAACTGGTGAGCCATGTCGCTCCAGAAGTCACGGGCAAATTATTAGTGGGTAGCTGTTAAAGTAGTTTTTAATAAAGTTTGTTATTTTTATTATTTACTAGCTGAATATACCCATTCTTTGCATGGGGGCTGTATTTGGAAGTCAACGACTGTGGGAGTATCACCATTCATTTCAGCGACCGCGAAAACTATGTATTTGACACTAATATCGGTCACTTTCGGCTATTTTTACATGTCTCGGTATCACTCTCGCTGACCCCGGCCCGCATTCACTCGTAGCTGAATTTGCAAGTCATCGGTAATAGAAATGTCACCATTTATCTCAGCGACCGCGAAAAACTATGGCTTTGACACTAATATCGGTCATTTTAGATTACTTTTACATGTTGTGGTATCCTCCCCACGGTGATCCCCGGACCCCAGCCGAATAGAGTGAATTTTGAAGTTAATGCGATCGGAGTTTCACCATTGACCTCAGTGACCGCGAAAACTATGAATTCGACACTAATGTTTGTAATTTTCTACTACTTTTACATGCCCCAGTAAACGCCCCCCTGAAACTCCCCTGGTTCGAATTTTTACAAAAATCCTTCGCCTTGGTCAGGAGCCTGGACCAAGGTATCCGTAAGCAAAATTTGGAAACTCTCGGTCAACTTGTCTGGTTCCCAGGCCGGTCCCGGTAAACGCTCAGTAAGACACCCCTGGTTCGAAATTAAAAAAAAAAACGCTTTGTTTTGATCTAGGGCCTGAACTAAAGTACCCCAGACTAAAGTTTGGTAACTCTCGGTCCACTCGCTTGGTTCTCAGGCCGCACACAGACAGACAGACAAACACACAAACAAACTTTTTATTTTATTTAGATTAGATTAGATAAGAAAGAAAGAGCTCTATGGGGCTAACAAAAAGGATATTTTAGCGTTAAAAAGGTTGAGAACTGCTGTTCTCGGTTAACTATAAGAAAACGCAAGTTGAATGAATAGTATATAAAGACATCAATTAGATTCGATTTATTAGTCTTAAGCATTATTAGTCCTATCATGGATAACGAAGTGATTTAGGAAGTGGAAAACAGTATTGCACGAAGTCGAAGTAAAGAAACTCACAGACAAACGGCAAAATCATGTAGTGACAAGGGAATGCATCGAGAAATAGCACAGATAACTTCAATTCATATTTGATAAGTTGTATTACTTTACATTACACATAAGTTGTATTAAGATGCACAACATTGCATTACGATGTACAACATTTAGCAGGTGTTTTAAGATTATTTTTACAAAATCTATGTAGTTGACAATAGTGAACTAATTTGCATAGACCGCTTCAGTGACTTATAATAACTATGTCTAGCATGTAAAACATTCAGTGACAAGTATTTAAATTCTGAAGAAATTAATAGAGGAACTCAATGAAAGATTGTTAATTGGACGAAGCCAGCTTTTATTTTTGAAAGGGTGCAAGCGGAGAGGCAGGAAAAAAGTTTGAAGTAGCAAATTTTTGTATATCGAAAACAGTATTTTACATTAGTTGACCTACATTACAATACAACGTGTTTGGTGGACGAGGGACAGGCGTATTGACCGGGCGCGGGCACTCACTATCCTGCCCACCTTCTTTAGCATTCTTATTAATTCTTAACCTTTTTATAACTCAAGGTACCGCAAACATAACTGAGAAACATCTGTTCTCCGGACAGCGGTATATTGTAGAAATATACGGAATCCTCTTGCTTACTACAGAAATCAGTACGGAGTATACGTTATTCATAGCTACATACGCACTGCCCTTAGGTGTTCCATCATGCCATTGCAGGATTTATGACATCTAACGGTTTTCTCTACATCACATGCATATACTTATGTTACATTCCTCACCTATATGTTATATACGTCCATTTGTATGTGAGATCCTGGCTGCCTATATTCTTTCACTCGGAAAGTACTTACAGATGGAACACTACGTATAGATGGAACACTTATACTGAACGTATACTGAAAACATGTGTTTTCAGATATATGCCTGCTGTACGCAAAGGCGCCGATCCTGGGGGGACACCCCAAAGCTGATGTGGGCCCCTATTGTATTTATGAATATACAATATTTGGCATAATTTGAATGTAATTTGTCTTAAAATTCTCATATATATACCTTCTGCATCTGAATGCCCCCCCCCCCATATTTACAGAGAAATCGGCGCCCTTGGCTGTACGTTAAATCCAAAAACTTCAGGAATCACGCATGTAACCTACCTTTTTAAGTACGCCACCTACAATTTTTCCTCAGTGTATTAGGGCATAAAAAGTAGGTGGGTATGCGAATGAAACCTGGCTATAAACCTCCAACTACGAGAACTTCAGGAGTGTATATATATAGTAAAATGATCAGTCATACATACAGTATATATAAAGACAATCAGGTAATAGTGAAGGTAAAAATGCCGTGTAACAGGAAGCTCAATAGTACATTAATTCAGGAATGTAAACATACCAAAGAATAGATTCTGATTAAAAAAAAAAAAAAAAAAAAAAAAAAAAAAAAAAAAAAGAGAAGAAATTAAAGTGGTAGATTGTTCGTAAAGTACAAGACATTCTTAATAATTATACTTACAAAAACTGCGAACTTTCATGCATTTCAATATTTTTCCTAAATGGTAAATCATACACTCAATGCATGTATATATCCATCGGAGGAACAGTCCTTTTCAGAGAGGCTCTTTTCAGAACAGTTTTTTCTGTACTCAGACAAGGTAGATCAATCAAGTATATGTATCTCTATTCATTTCGAATTGACAGTGTTCTTCTAACTTGAATGATGCATTATGACTTTTGTTGCCTGAAATGTATTGGATTGTTGTTAATTTTCCTCATTCAATGTTTGATAAAATACTCCAGGAATTATCCAGTTTCTTTGAGAGTCACGCTTGCTGCTTCTCTGCACGACGTTCAATTGTGCATTAATGGAATCTACGATTAAAAGTAATGGACCCCGACAAGTTTTCGGCTGGTTATAGAGCTAAAAGAAAGTATTTCCACATCCAGATAGTCATTACTTTTCGTCTAGTTTTGATGTCAAGAATCGTCTCCCAAACGTTGTCAGTGTTGTTTTGAAACACCCTGTAGTTAGCAACATTAGTAGCTTAATAACTTGCGTTCACCATGCCAGCTGGAGTATGACTAGCAACACAGAGCACATGTTAGAAGAACACCATGGTACTTTTCCTATTTCCACGTTCTTTCATTCACTTACTTCAGAGTTCTTTACCACACTTGTTATTTTCAAATCGCTCAACCCTAGCTGTGTCAAGCCGGCAAAACCAGGCTTGTGTTAACTGCATCACCAGATCCTTAATGTTGAGATATCACACTAAAGTAGTAATCATATGAACCACTGGCTTGTGTGAAAACTGTATTAACGCCATCATTTTTTGTGGTGTAAGCTATATGTTAAAATCGAGAGTTGTACAAGAACACGAGATTTTCTGTCATACAAAAATAGTTGTCCATACCAGTTTATTGCGTCTTTATTTAGTGATAATAACTATATATTCATTTCGAAATAAGCGCATGTGTAATTATTTTTAGTATAGGTCAGAGGTTTAAAGTTTGCACTTCGAAATTTAAAGTCTTGGATTTAAATCTGAAGACTAGTAATCTTGAATGGAGACTTTTCAGTGTTCCTCCTCTCAGTAGGTTAATATTGGGACAATTCTATCAATACATAGGCGTAGTCGACTTAATTACAAATACTTCATTCCCAATTAATGTTAATATTTTCACTGCAAATGGACTTTCTGTTGGATTTTAAACATTTTAATAAATGAATAAAGAATTCGTAAAACTAAACAATAAATATTACCTTAACAATCAATCTTCTACTTTATTTTGTAAATAAGTGGATACATTGTGAGCTGCTGCTTTATTTCTGTCTGTATCACGGTTCATCGATTGTTGCATTTAAATTTCAAAATCGGTCATACTGTTGCGCGAGAAGCAGATTTTTATTCCCTTCGGAAGTTCGTGTGATCCTTAATAATTAATTCACTGTTCCTTGCTCACCTCAGCATCTCCATTACAAGGTAACTGAAGTTTGTTGCATTCGTTCATTAGATGGCAACAATTAAAATGGTAAAGTGAAACTTTCCTTAACGAACACTTCCATAATACGGACTTATTTTTAAAACTTGTATGTAGCCTATTATTATGCGACCTAACTCTCTCTTTTAAAGGCACTTCCAGATATGAACACGGACAGTCTTCCATTTCCCCTTCCGGTTTGGTAACTTCTTCATAGCAGAAGTTCTCGCATAGAAAATACTTTCTCTAATTTGACAAAGATTTGTGACACAGTATGGTACATGTAAAGTCTTCTTTTCTCACAAAATATATTTGTAATATGTCAATGACCTGGTGAAGAACAATACAGACAATTGGAAGGTGAGTTTGAAATTCTCCCCTCTGTCCGCAATATAGTATTTAATAATAATGAAATGAAATCTTCAAGTTTTACGTCCCACGGTTATGCCGGCTAGGCTAAAGAAGACGGTGCTGATGAGAAATGATATAAGTTCTTATTCTGTTATTTTTAATACACCTAGTATATAAATTGAAGGAAATCTATAGGGGATGACATCTACTTAATTACCATACATGTAGTATATTTTGCGGCCCATACAATCACATTCCTCAGCGATATCTTACAGGAGTGGATATTTCCGGCCTCTCCCCAATAATTAAAATACTTAGTACAGTATTTGGATATTAGCATATATTCACGTTAGCATATATTTGCTGTATACTATATACGATTATCATCTAACCTGTAAATGAATCTAATCTAAATTTGTGTAACCTCTTTGTAATGGACATCTCTCATTTATAGATAAATGATCATGTCCCATCCGTGTCCCTATTAAGAGGTTCATTACTTAAAAATACAATTTTGTATTGCTATCTATAGAACAAATACATTTTTCTAATATGGTCTCCAAAGGGGAAGTTTTTAAACAACAGTAATACATGTACCTACAGCACAAGTCTTTTGGTGCGGATTATTGAAGAAAAAGTTTAAAAAAAACTTCCTTAGATAGTCTTAAGTACACTATATTAATTACTGTAGTTAATAATGATTTCAGGGAGTGACCAGCGGAAATTCCCCCGAGCTCTAAAATTCCTTCGGAGCCAGACCTCCTATCGTCCTCAATGTAGATTCCCAGTATTTTTGTAGTACCACTTTTCACCCCCAGAGTAATGAAATTCCCTCCCCCCAAGGAGTAATCATTACTGACTGCAGTTCTCTTTATGAGAGTTAATAACTCAATATATCTATAGAAGGGTTAATGCCAAATTCAGTCTGATAGCTTGTATCCCGATTGCCATCCTATATTCTTAAACTCTAGGAGGAATAAACTGTCAACATTCACATATTTTTTAAACAATATTTCTAACGTTAATCGTGGCTATGTGTGTGTTTTTCATAGTTGCTCCAATGGAATGTTTTCGTTCGTTCAACCTCCGCTTGTGTATGTTTGGTAGTGTGAAACGCGCGCGTGTGTGTGATACAAGGGAAGGCAGGGGAGTTGCAGAGCGAACAAGAAAAGCGATCAATACGATTTCTAATCGAGTTCAGCTACAAACAGTTTGCAACTCTGAGCCATCTCTTCCTCCCCTGTTCTTCGTGGAATGTTATAAAACGGAAATGGGGTGGCATTATGTACAGAGTTTGTGTTTTCTGACACCCCACTTGAGCGATATACGCAAGCTCAAGCAAATAGAAGGACCAACCTAGAACTCAATGCCTCAGGCTTTCACATGTTAAGGTGGTTTCACACCAAGACAATAGCAGGCAACATGTGGTACACTACATGCAACTTATCAATTGTGTCGTCGAAGCGTTTTACTGAAAGTTTAAATCTGTAGAAATGCTCTAAATTTCCAATTAAAAGCAAAATAGGTATAAGCATTGCATTAGTTCAATAAACATTTTATGAACAGCATGGAAGAAGAAATAGCACACAATCTCTGAGCAAAACACAAAGTTTTATTAAAGTATCAATGTGCAACAGATTCGCCAACTAACTAGACCTTTGACTTCATCAGACACAGATATTGTGCTTTGCTTAGAGACTGTGCACTATTTCTATTTTGAATAACTAAAGCAAAGCTAACATGAACCAGATAGCATGGAAGTATATCGTTGCCACTTCTAATGTGGAAAGTTTCATGCAATCATAGCAGGAAAGGTTGATTTTAAAAACTGGTTTGTTGAGCAATATTTACAAATTGAGGATTGTAAGATAAATGTTCTCTTCAATTAAGCGTCTTATGAGAGGAATTTTACAGTATTTCCACTTTATTGTTTAGATACAATAACTAAACAATCTAATGACATCTACAGTTATTATTATTATTATTATTATTATTATTATTATTATTATTATTATTATTATTATTATTATTATTATTATTATTATTATTAAGAGAATAATAATGTCGAAAAAATGATTGGAGGGGAAAAGACAATCAAGAACAAAAGAATTAGGATAGGAAAAAGGAACTACGTACCGTATTATATAGAGGTTGATTCACTTACACTGAGCCGAAATCAAATGCAATTGTACCGCACACGTGCAATCCTTGCCGTGAGATTGCCTCCAAGCAAGCAACAGTATCCCGTTAATCACGTAGTAGAGAAGCGTGGTCGAGCGTTGTCTGATACGGCCAAATCTGAGCAGGTTCTGGGGTGGGTTTATTGTGTTCTTTCTGATGATGAGTTCAGGGCATCGCGCGTAGTAGAAATATGCAAAGTGAGCAATTTTTGTATAGGTGTGCCACAGTGAATCGTATTATACGGAAATATGCAGCACAGAGTTCTGCATCTACCACACCGACGCGAGAATGATTGTGGTCGGTCGCTAGTACAGCGGCAAACTCCGTCTCCGAAATGTGGAGCGAAACGTCAAAATGAATGCTAAGTACTACCAGACTCATGTTCTGACTGAAATGTAGTATCATGAAATCCCAGCAATGTACATACAAGACGTGAAGCAGATTGAACTGCTCCAAGACAAGGCAACCAGCCATAAGACGAAAACATCGCTAGAATTCTATCGCCGTATAGAACATGAAACTGGAATTTCAGCAATTGCATTATCTGACATTTCTGTCAATAATCCAGATGCCAACCTAATGGACTAGTGTGCTTTCGGACTCTTCAAGCGGCGCCTTTCCCATCGTCGAGTCCGCACCGTCACCCACCTATAGAAAGCCTGTAAAGAAGAGTGAGATGCAAGTCTTCTGCAATGAAAACTCCGACATCAGTAATAATCAGTAGAAGTGGCCTGTAGATCGAACACAACTGGTAGTGGAAACACAGCATTTCCTATGTAAGTCGCACATTCAAATTTGGCTCAAAATAATGAATCAATCTCTGTAGAGAAGAAAAATAGACAATTTCAAGGAAGAGATGAAACTATGTAATCTAGATTTGATAGAAATTTGTGACATGCGGGAGTGTAAAGTGGAAGTATAAAACTTAAGACAGGCTATAGGATGTCAGATAATTAATAAGATGGACATACTGATGTAAGTAAGAGATTGGAAATAAAGGTAATATAAGTATAATTCATTGATAGTTAAGTATAATGATAATAATGAAGAGAGAGAGAAATGCCACCTTGTGTTCAAACAGATGTATCACCTCCCATTTCTTGCGCAATAGAGGCGACAACTACTATAAGTAATATATGAAGGGGGCGTATGCATAATTATAATGCATAATTATAACGGATGATTGGGTGGATAGGATAAATGAGGAAAATAATACAACAGGTCAACACAGTTTAAAAGAAAATACGAAAGGAAAGGTTTTGGTGAATTTTTGCTAACAAAACTCGCAGACGATAGGAAACATGTATTTGTACCTGCACCTAGAAATCTTTATTTTGTAATCAGAAATGTAATGTAGGTTATGTAATGATATTGAATATGAATCGAGATAGTATAAAGAATGCACAGGATCTCCGTGGTGCCGTTATCTACTCATATCATAGACTTGTATTGTTTAAAGAGAATAACCAACTAAGAACGTAGCTAGAAGAAAAGTAGGAAACACGAATTTGGATATTGAGAAGTTGAAATATGCTAAGATGAGAGGTTCGCAAGAAAATTTCGGGAAAAAATAAATTCTCTCTCTCTCTCTCTCGATATATATGACTGTGTTTGTCACTTAATAACACTTGAACCACTAGACCAATCTCGATCAAATTTTCATCATAGATGAGATTCGGGTCTGGGATGATCTTTATCATTTTACTTTGGCAGTGCAACTTCGGGAATAGGAAGCGGAGATATGTAAAAATGATCGAAAATCACCGATATTAGTGCCGAGTACATAGTTTTCGGGATCTTTCAGATGAACAGTGACACTTCCGATGCCATTTAAGTCCCAATTCATCCCCGCAACTTGAGGGAGTGGGGATAGAAGATATATATAAAAATTAACGAAAATGACCTAATTAGTGACGAAATACATAGTTTTCAGAATCGTTTAAATGCAAATTCAGTTCCCAATAGTAGATAGTGCTTCAATAATAGTAAAAAATTGTTGACTAACGAAACATATTACTAATTTTTCCTATATTAACAGAGCGAAGCTAGTAATTGACGTTATTATTCTATAAACATAAATTTGGTGACACAGAGGAAGTACACAGAATATAGACATACGAACAGGAAGACGAAATTAGTGAATATTGGAAGAAAGCTTAAGGAACAATTATGACACAACAAGCTAAGAATAGACAACGTATAAGCGAGCCAGATCGTAAAGTGTAGTTGAAAAGGTATATTTAAGTATTGATGAAAGTAAGAGTCGACAATGAAGATTAGGTGTTAAATGGCTACTAAAGGAGGATAACTACTAGAGAACTCAAAATGAAATGAAGAATGAACAGGCGACTGGTGTAGACAATATAACAACTAAGTTGATTAAGAATGTACAGGAAGAGAAAACGAAATGTTTCGATTATCTAATAAAGAACATGAAACAAGAAATTGAATCTTACTTGTTAGGACGATTAAATTGGCTAAGAAATGGGATGCAAAAAGACGTGAAAATTGTGGATGTATAAGTATTATATACTGCATGTAGCGAAACTTCTGCTTTCAATATTGAATATAATATTTGGTTAAACAAATGAGGAAGCTTAAAATAATAGATTCAGAAACAGGAAAACACTCCTTCGATACTGAATACACTTATACGCACAAATAAACTAGAGAGTAGAGTAGAAACAATGACTTACTGTGAGAGATAATTTTTTTCTCAGAGCAAGGAATGTAAATTTTGATAATTTAGAAAATACTATTGAACAGATAAACTTAATAATTTTGATCATATTGCTAAAGGTGTTTAGGGTTCAATTAAAGGATCAATCAGCAATAAAGAACATTTCTCGTATAAATCAAAGAATAAGAGCATGTAAAGAACAAAAAATGACATCATCACCATAATAGGTATTCTGCCCTTATTGGCAGGTCACTTGCCGCAGCTGAGAAGCTTCCATGCTCCACGGTTCTCCGCTAACCTCTTCGTCTTCACGTATGATCTTTCTGTTTTTATACGTATCATCCATTAATTGCAGTATTCTTCGCCCCTCCCTCTCTTTCCTGCCACCATACCCTCTAGGACATCCTTCGTGATACAATTTCTTCTTAGGCAATGTCTCAACCAGTTTCTCTTCCTCTTTTCAATAATATCTAGAAGTATTCTCTTCTCCCCTACCATTTCTAACACTCTCTCATTCGTTTTCCGCTCGACCCAACTAATTCTTTCCATTCTTCTCCACACCCACATTTCGAAGGCTTCCATTCGATTTTCGTCACTTTTACGTAATGTCTACATTTCCGCCCCACACAGTACAACACTCCAAACAAAGCATTTTATGAGTCTTTTTCTCAACTCTTTATTCAAGGTTCCACAAAACAAACTTTTCTTCCTCCTAAAAGTTTCTTTCGCCATTCCTATCCTTGCTTTTATTTCACGTTCGCGCTTCATGTCATTACTAAGAATACTACCCAGATATCGAAAACTATTCACTTCTTCTATTTTCTCCACTCCTACTTTTATATTTGACACAGACCGCTTCTTTCCAATCACCATGGCTTTTGTGTTTCTAACATTTATTTTCATCCCATATTCTTCAAAGCCCTTCCTCAGGTTTTGTAACATCTTATTGATTTTCTTTCCAGATTCTGCAACAAGCGCCATATCGTCTGCAAATCTTATGCATCTAATTATTCTACCTCCTACTGAAATGCCGTCTTCATCATGTAAGCTCTTTTTCACTATCTCTTCAAGATAGATATTAAATAATGTTGGCGAGAGACAGCATCCTTGTTGAACTCCCCTTCCAATTGCACTCTCCTCCGTCAGTTCTTCCCCTATTCTAACACTTACTTGTTGGTTCATATATAAGTTTCTTATGAGTTTTCGATCTTTCCATTCCAATCCAATCTTCTTTAGAACTCCTAACAACAATTCCCTATTCACGCGGTCAAGAGAATTTTCTAGATAAATAAATACAACATATACCTCTTTCCCTTTTTGTATAGGTATAAATCTTTCACCAATCGCCCTTTATAATCCAATAGAATCTCTTGTGCCCTTACCTTTCCTGAACCCGAACTGCTCCTCCTCAACTTTTTCATTTGTTCTTCCATATAACCTCCTGTTCTGTATTCGGAGCAGAATTTTAGCTGCATGAGATATGACACTAATAGTTCTATAATCCTTACATCTATTTGGGTTCGATTTGTTAGCCATCGGTATCATGATCGTCTTCAGGAAGTATTTTGGCCTCTTTCCTGCTTCATGTATTTCATTGCATAGTCGGATTTTAAAAAATGACAGAAGGAAGTGACATTGAAACGATTGTGTTAGGTGTATTATCTTCTTTCCAATTTGTATTTAGAGGAAATATTGAAGAAATTTCGGGCGGAGAACAATGGTATTTTAGTAGGAAGTACTGATTTAAGTGTTTTCGACTTACGTTAGAGATGATGATTTACTATTGCGGAATATGAAATGAAGACAAATACTAAAAATACATCAGAAATTCTCTTTAAACAAGAACCGTGGCAGTTATAAAAGTTGAAGGCAAGAAAGTAGAACAGGCGACTACTTTTTGTATCTAGTTAGTCGTATTACTGAAGATATGAAACGTGAACGTAGAGGGAAGAAAAAATGCTTCTTATTTAGTTACAGTGTACATGGCAAAAACAGAGGAGTTACATAAAAATGAGAAGGTAATTATGAAAAGGAAGAAAAAGGATTAGTCATGACATTGATTGTGAAGGAATCACATTTCAAAGGCCATGTAGTAGATGGCGTTTTTTTCTTTAATATGCAGCACGTGAAAAAGCAGTGAAGGCAGAATACGTATGACAGTGATAATGACTACAAGGCTATTTCATTAATTCTTGAAATTTCTTCAGAAGTAAACTATGTAAAACTGAATTTCTGGGGTCATTGCTGTCACTCATTATTGACTTCGGAAAATACATTTCACTGTTTTTCCTTTCCATACAAGAAACCACATAGCAAGAAATAAAATTATATACTATATATTGTGAAGGCGTGCTATAATCGATGTACTTCATACTCAATTCCAGAAGTGACAATAGATAGTCACGTCTCATCATGTTGATTTTGAGTTTCGTCAAGGACATGTAAACATTAAAGATATAACAAAGAACAATATTCCTATTTCTTGCACATTTCTTTTCGTGGAATAAACTTATTAATATAATCGAGGGTTCCAACTGATGTTTACGAAATTACCAGTGTCAATGTCAGAATGAAATGGAATGCAATAAACTCGCGATTATCCGCAGAATTAGGTGGCGCTGCAACAATAGGTAATCCGGAAAACAAAAATCAACACACAAATGCTTTGGAACAAATTATATTTACAGTAGGGAGGCTACACATACTATTAGGACTTAATAAATAGCAATTTCTGTATTTACAAATTTGTTCACTTTTTCACGAAAAAAATTGGTCAACTGGTTTTGTTTTTCATGTTAAAACATTTCTTCCTTATGTGTCATTGAAGTTATTTCTAACAACAATTTGACACTGTAGTGTAGTCCAGTTTAGTATCACTAAAAATGTTATTTCCCATTCTTATGTTCAGTTGGTTATATTTTGCACTATTGGTTTACTGTTCTGGTACTATTGAATAGGATGTGACGTCATATATTGCTCCATGATTTGAATTCCTTCTGCCATTTGTCAGATTGACTTCAAATCGGATGTGTATTGGTTGGAGTTTTTCTTTTCTTTTTTCTTTTTTTTTTTTAAGTGTAAGATTGTGCCTCGCAATTCAATGGACAACGAGGGAATAGATGGATGACGGAAGTGTTCAGTTATTTAGTTCTGTAGTTTGTGTTTTCTTTATAGTTTTTCCTTTTCCTCATGCATTTTCTTTTAATATATGCTATTTTGTGCTTGTGAAAACTTCCTGCCAACGTTCGCTCCCGAGTTCACCATTTGAAGTTGCCCTTTTCTTCTACAGGTAAAGTGGTGTTAATTTAATGTATAATTAAATTAAATTATTTTGGTAATTTGATATAACGTACTGTTACTACCGTGTCATATATGGATTAATTGAAATTGACATTTGAGGATATATATATATATATATATACAGTGGCGTATTTACGATTTTGTTTCGGGAGGGGCTTTGCTAACTTTCGGGGGGGGGCTTTGCCTGGAAATGTGAAAATTCTGCAAGATATTTCATTTACTTTACTATACTAAGTAAGATTTCGGGGGGGCTTAAGTCCGGGAGCCACCCCCCTAAATACGCCACTACGATCTTCACTCATATAGGCCTATATATCTTTTTGTTCTTGTTTATTATTTCGTTAATAAATTCTTCATTGGTATACCTTTTAAATGAGGATAATGCAGGGTGTCCAATATACAATGAAACCCAGAGTTTGGGACATTAGAACTTTTTAATCTAAAGCGATACACAAATAATGGTTATACCAAAATGAAGCCTTGTTCATGTACATATTTTTAAACTAAGAAGCAACGATTGAAGTACACTAGGAACCACACAGTGTTGCCAGATGTAACCGAAGGTGTAATTTTTTTTTTTTTTTTTTGCAAAACATGTAAATTGACTCATAACTCATACGTATGAATGTTCTGTTGTTAGTTTTCAGTTTGTTTAGTTAGAGTAGCTTTCAAACTACGGAGCAGAAAAAAGAATTTTTCATTTCCACCGATAACTAATCGGATGAGGCCTCTGTAAGAGGGAACTAGGGAAATCGAAGTTTTCATAAATTAACACTCTGAATTGGCAACTCTGCTGATGTTTCAATGCATCAAAATGTGTGTTAAGAATCTGCCTACATTATGCAATTCCTGAAAACAATGAAAAAAATTTGAAATTATGATGATAAAATTTTTACTTACATGCACTCGGCAACACTGCTATTCATTTCTATGGAGCTATTTAAAGCAAGAGGTATACAAGAACAATTCTTGAAATATTCAAGAGCTGGAAACGAACATTCGCAGTGCCATTGAGAACATTAACACTTCTAATCTTCGTAAAGTTGCTGCCAACATGGTGAAACGTGTGAACCAGTGTTTGGATCAAAACAGGGGACACTCCCAGCATCCGCTGTAAAGCTGGTAACTCATTTCCGATAGTAGCAGCATTTTCGGGTGCATGTAAGTAAACGTTTTATCATGATAATTTCAAAGTTTGTTTTTCATTGTTTTCAGGAATTGCATAATGTAGACAGATCCTTAACACAACTTGTGATGCACTGAAACATCAGCAGAGTTCCCAATTCAGAGTGTTAATTTATGAAAACTACGATTTCCCTAGTTCCTCCTTACAGAAGCCTCATCCGATTAGCTATCGGTGGAAATAAAAAAGCTTTTCTCTGCTCCATAGTTTCTAAGCTACTCCAACTAAACAAACTGAAAATTAACAACTGAACATCCATACGTATGAGTTATGAGTCAATTTACATGTTTTGCAAAAAAATCGATTTACACCTTCGATTACATCTGGCACTGTGTGGTTCTCAGTGTACTTCAATCGTTGCTTTCTAGTTTAAAAATATATGCATGAACAAGGCTTCATTTTGGTATAACCATTATTTGTGTTTTACTTCAGGTTCAAAAGTTCTACTATCCCAAACTCCGGGTTTCATTGTATATTGGACACCCTGTATTTTGAAAAGCCTCTGGTTTATACTATATCTATCTAAGGAGGGTATCCAACCTAATAACTTGCCTCTATATATGTATTGTATATGCTGCTGTTATAATGTGGGGAAGTATTGCTTATTATTAACAGATCTAACTAGTGGGACCGTGCCTTCCTTGACTTCCGGTGGGGTTTATGATACATTACAACACATTTTTTAAAGAACGTTTTTAATATCGTAAAAAGAAAGGAAAGGAAGACTGCGGATAATGGAAAGTATAGTGTATTATCAAAACGGAATTTCATCCTATAAAAGACTAATTTAATTTTTCTGAACCCGTTTGAAAAATATACCTGGCGATATCCATGCGATGACAATAAACTTTAAGCACAACTCAATCTACAGTAGTAATTGAATCCTAATATCTGCTTGTACAGTTGTAGACAAAGGCAAAATAGTCCACAATATTTTGACTTATATTACACCGGCATTAAAAACAAGTTTGACTTCCCTTACTTTCATTATACAAACTCAAATTCCTAGACATGGTAAAATACATTAAACACTATACTTATTTTATGGCTCTGTAATTTAATGAGAATTTGACGATTGTATAGAAGTACACGTGCGAAAATTATCATCAGCTGCCCTTTCCACTGGCCTAACAATTAGCACAAGTTCTTTTGTGCACAGAATGCCGGGTTCTACTCCCAGTGGGAAAGCCTAAAAATTTGAGCGCATTACGGTTGTTCGGATTCTGCTTTGAACTGTAAGTGTACGTCTCACACAGCCTCAGTGCTAACAAGTAATGCTAAAGTCTATCAAACTCAATTTGTTATAAATGGAAGCTATTCATACATATGATATTTTATGAAATTGTGCACAATTGGACAAATATAAACAAATTTCGTTCTGCTTTCCTAATCTTGATACAAAAATTTATTTTAAAAAGTCCTATTGGACGTCCGTGTCTACTCAAATCAATATAATCTTTCAGATCTGAGGATCATGAACACTTGCTTTTAAATCAAGAATGTAAAAAGGAGAAAAGCATAGTGTGCAATATCTATTGCTATATCTTGTGTGTGAAAATGTCCAGTCTCACGAAACATCAACACATTGACAATCGTCGTGTTAGAAAGAAAAGAGTCACGCCCACGCGTAACACGCAGCTACCAACAGATCCGTTTAACATTTCTGATCGCCTGTCAGATGCTTTCTGATACAACACTGGTTTCCGTCAGTTACTCAATACTTATGATGTACACAATAGAACCCAAATGACGTAGCCGACAAAAGTATTTTTAGTATTGATTTTATAGAACATACTCCAATACGTAATTTTCTATAGTATAAGTAATTTCTTTTTAAAGAAAAAACATTCGGCCTTGGCGTCTCATATATATCGTCACGCATAACTGCAAGTACTAAGAACACTACCGACTAATAATAGATCTATAATTATTATTACTTAATTATGATACTTCTTCTCGAATTCCTAAGTTGACCTTCTTGATTGGAATTTTTAGAGTTTTCCTATGTTCCATAGTCTAAATTCTGAGGTGGTATCTGTAAGACTCTGGCCGACTCGAACCTTTAAAACTCTTTCCCTTTTGTAATGACTCTAGTATAAAAGCTTAACATCTTTATAAGATTCACTAGAAATAAACACTTAAATAATACGAAATTTAAATAAACATTTAAACAATCGAGGACATATAAAAGAAAAGTTATCACATAGTTTCATCATAGGGTATCACCAGGGGTGAAAGTGCAGGAGAATGCGGAGGGACGCGGTCCTCCCACTTCCAGAAAATATCTGTAGAGTTCCCCCACTTTCAAAAAAAAATACAATGGGCAAAGGTAGGCAAGGGAGACGGCGTGACGTCATGCGTCACTCTACCTTTCAAGATCCACTTTTACCCCTGGGTATCACCATATGATAATCGAATATGCAAGTTAGAAGAATGTTCTTTGTACCATTATAACATTCATGAAACTAGGACGATCGATAATTCTAAGTTAATGAAATATTTTCTGTTTTAAATTTCTTATGTTAATTTTGTTCTAAATCGTACGTGTTGCCATTTAATATAAGAATTATACATTAATCATTTTGACTGAAGGTATGTAATTATTTTTTAAATGTTTGGGTCTTTTGTAGTAGATCTCAAATGTTGTCAGCACTACAAAGTGTATTTCCGCATTTTCTGCATTTTATGAACTTTTTGCTCACGAACAAGAACGAAGAAATATAACTAAATTATTCTGAAGCCATTTTATATAATTTGATTGGCTAGTGGTTGAGCTGTTTAAATTAACTTACAAATCTAAAGATGGTTCCTGGTCACTGAATCAAACATACAGGGAGGTGGTAAAGAAATAGTTGTAGTTGATATCCTATATTGCAGATACAAGAAATAACTGGATCTTGCCATTTTCTTTCTTGTTACAGGGATAACGGAACAGTTTTATGCTTACTATCTTAAAATTACAAAACAATAACAGACACTTACTATTTCCTCTACTCTGTAATGAAGAAATCATTAAGTTTTTACCAAACTGAAGTACATTTTTAAAAACTTCAGTAATTCCAAGATAGAGCTGGCAAATTGTATGAATTTATTTTACTCTGGGCAGTTACATACAAATAAATGGAGTTTCCCTATTTTAGAAGGCATACACTTCTGATGTAATTTACAAATAAACCAATCTTGTTAGGGACCCTTGTAAACTCTCCTTTATGATAAACAAAGTAATCTGCGAGGGCATTTCATATAGTAAATACGAGATAAATTGACATTCAATTCTTAGTCCCTCCGTCTCTAAACAATCTTGGACAGGAAGCTTAGGGCATTAAAAGTTTCCATAAAATTTGAAACTAATATTAAAGATTTATTAAACATTTTGAAAAGTTTTTCAGATTAGTCCATTACTTGTTTGAAGTATTAAGCCCTTCTTTTTGTAAATCTTAAGTTCTTCAGCAACTGCTTTCTTGGTATTCAAACAATGATTTGTTTGAATTTGGTATCTTTCACCATAGTTTCAACACTGAAAACTAAGCTGAAGTATATTTGACCCCATCAAAAAAGTAATAAAACTCTTCTACAGAAATTTCACTGATGTAAAATCACTAATGTCAAAATCACCTAAAACGTGACTTAGGTCCCTTTTTACAATATAGTTTATTGTAAATTTGCATGTGTTAAACTATTAAGTTTTAGTAGTACCGATCCATTTACATAGACTGTGACGGTGTTATGCATCAATTGACGAAGCGCCAAAACATGGTTCTGAGATATGGAAGGAAACACAAACATGTTACTATTACGATCCAGTTCTTGGCGCTTCGAATAGCTTTTGCTGAACGTTTAAGCAAATAGTAGGGTTTGAAACATTTTTTACATTATTTACATTGCCTCCTACACACTGATGTAAAAATTTTGAAAATCGGAAAATGGCGCTTGGTCAATTGATGCATTTCGCACATTGTGTAAAAATGCATTCATCCATTGACGAAATTTTATTTTTGAAAATGAAGCCTAGAACATTGAGTAGTACAAATATCAGATAGTCTAAAAAGTATTAAGCCTTTTGCGCCCGATATGGCATTAGTATTCCAAATCTCAGAATATACGAATGGAAGCTGAAAGTTTTGACAGCTGCCAGTTTGAGCCAATAGATATACAAGAGGTGTTGGAATTCTTATAAGCAAACATAAGGTATTATGCCGTAAAGATGAGTGAATTTTCCGCAAAATTGCGCTACATTTAACAATTTCATTCCGATAAAGACTAAAATGCAAATGTTGCGTGTTCTCGTGAAGAAATTTGTGCTGTTTATAGGCAAGATATGTTGTCAAAAGCAAAAGATAATAAATGGTTCAGTCGCTTTCGTCCTGGAAACTTCCATTCTCAAGAAGCTTTTGGCAGGAAACGACAAATCACAGCATGATCTGGGAATAGTCGAGTAAGACCCACATGTAAACAGTTATGACATCGCCAATGACCTAAACATCCGCCACCAGTGTTAAGCCATTTGGATTAATCTTGCTACAAAAAGAAGCTCGACCTTTGAATGCCCTATTATCTGACACAGAAACATTACTCGATCGTGTTTTTTTAAATCTGCGAGTCTCTCTCCAAACGTAATGAATTCGAGCCATTTCTCAAGTGGTTGATCACGAGTGATGAAAAGGAGATAACCCGCGAAAATAATGCGCGAAAAAGAACGTAGTCGATGCTAGGAGAATTCCACAGCCTATGGCAGTAGTTCTCAAAGTTGGGTCCACGGGACCTAGCTAAATGGTCCGCGACGCCTAAAAATTGAAATGTGTTGTAATAAAATGGAACTCACAGCTATTATACAAAAATTATTTTTTCAATTACTAAAAAGAAAGCAGTTAGAAATTATACCTACGTTTGGAAATTTAATTTTTTTCCTACTTTACTAAATTTCTGCCCTGTGAATATGAACAGTTGTCTAAAAAGGCATTGCAACATATGATGACTTTCCCTATTACTTAATTATGCATGTGAGCAGGCATTTTCTTTTCTTTGCAGTACTAAAACCTTAAAGTGAGATAGTCTTAATGTGGAATAAAACCTAAGATTGATGGTGACAAAACTTATTCCGGATTTTAATGCAATTATGGAAAACTAGAAAGAATTCCATTCCTCACATTAGTGACCATACATTTGAGAACATTGTTTATCAAGTGGATTTCCTTAAAAAAAAAAAAAAAAAAAAAAAAAAACATTGGTTTTCAGTCTTGAAAGTTACTGTATTTTCAATTGAAATTTTGTTCACTAGGAAACAACCACGTATCTTTATAATAAATTACTTATTGCATATTTTTCTTGATCTTTTTTTTGTCTGTGGTAATTCTAATCAGTATATTTTTTATCCATGTGAAATTTGAGATAGCATTGCAGGGGGTCCACAAATCACTTTCCGAATGAACAGGGGGGGTCCGCGTTATCGGAAAGATTGAGAGCCACTGGTCTATAGCAAAGCCCACAGCAACCCCCGAGGAAGGTTAAGCTATTATATAACGATACGATCATAATGATGTTATCAATGATCAGAAGCGCAATATCATAATGATGTAATAATATTATTAATATGTACTTGTTTTATGAATATGATCAGAGGCGCAATAAGTGAGCAGGAATATATATTGAAAAAGAAAAAGTTTTGTTGATTAGGTTGTCAAGGATATATCGTAGGTTGTCAAGAAGGTATGTGGATACTTGTTAGTGATGTGGATACTTTGTGATGTGGATACTTGTTAGTCATCTTCCAGAATAAAAGAAGTGTTAAAATCTTCCACACAGTAGCAAATGGTAAAACTTATTATTTATTAATATAATTACATATAGTTAAATGTAAAAATATAGATCACGTTATACGTAAAGAGAGATCTCGTTATATAATGGTGCCGAAACCCGGAACCCTGTAAAAGTCTTGAAGAATAGTAAAGACAGGGTTCAATTCTAATATCAAGGGACTTATGAACTTAAATTATACTTGTTTGCGTAGTGGAAGAAAAATTGAGCGCAAGAATAATATGGCCAATGTACATAATTATGGTAGGTTAACGATGGATAATACAGAAGAAGCCGTATCGCAAATGGTAAATGCTAACCAAATCTTGGATATGTTTATGCAATTGAAGCAACAACTTACAACGACAGTCGAAGAAATGAAAACGACAGTCGAAGAAATGAAACTTAACACAAGTCAACTTACAACGACAGTCGGAGAAATGAAACTTAACACTAGTCAACTTACAACGACAGTCGAAGAAATGAAACTTAACACAAGTCAACTTACATCGACAGTCGAAGAAATGAAACTTAACACAAGTCAATATCTTACAACGACAGTCGAAGAAATGAAACTTAACACAAGTCAACAGCTTACAACGACAGTCGAAGAAATGAAACTTAACACGAGTCAACAACTTACAGTGAAAGTCGAAGAAATGAAACTCAACACAAGACAACAAATACAGCTGATGTCTCAGGAAATCACTCAACAACTGACGCAGCGAATTGATTCTAAGTTAGACTTGATGAACGAACATCCTAATGCAAAATTTGAATTAATTGACCAAAACGTAGGACGAATATCACATGAAGTCACCGGATTACAAAATACAGTAGATATACTTGAAAATGTTGTAACAGAGCATTCGAATAAGATTAAAACATTACAGAAGGAAGTTAATCTTCTACAAGAAGTGTGTCGTTCTAAATTTACCGGATCAGAGGACACTCAAGAAATTCCTTCACCCAGTGTGCAACAGTCTTCAAATATATCAGAGAACACTCAAGAAATTCCTTCACCCAGTGTGCAACAGTCTTCAAATATACCCGAAAATGTAAACGATGATTTAGAATTATCTGGCTACAGTGAAGACAGTTCAGATAAAGAAGTAATACATAATGGTGTACCTCATCATCAGAAGGTAGTGTTTACAGGCGTTCGAACATGGAAACACAAGAAAAGGGGTAAATGTTTACGTTTCAGTGAGATTAGGTCTCTTTCAAAATATCATAAAACAAGTACAGAATAATAATATTAATACATCATTATGATGTTGCGCCTCTGATCATTGATAACATCATTATGATCGTATCGTTATATAATGTGTTGTGTGAAATTGGAAGAGTATTGTGCATCACGAGCTCCTGCTGCCGGTAGGAACGTACACAGAAATTTATTTCGGGAATTCAAAGATTTTCAAGGTCCAACTCCGATATGAGGATAAATTATTTATTAAAATTGGTAAAATTGACCCTAAATTAGACTAAATTTACAAAAAGTTGGGATTTCGGTGGTCCAGGTCCACAGAACCCACAACCTGCGTACGTCCCTGGCTGCCGATATATAACTACTAACTCGGATCTGTACTGTTAACAATTAGTGCTAGTACATTTAGCAATTCAAAATTTGTGACCGGAATTACTAAACAGAAATGGTCTCATATACCATGTTGACAACGCTACATTGCATGGTACATATTTAACTACTAGTCAGAAATTGAGAGAACTAACATGGCTGGAAGATTTTCATACATTCCCTTTCACCACATGGCCAGATCTGGTACCGTTAGACTAAATTTTACGGCCTCTGCTGAACTCCATAGTTAGTGTTAGTTTCAAAAGAGACTTGCAAAAACCATATGCCACAATTTTTAACCAGAAACAATGGAAGATTTATAGAGTTAGGAGCATGGTGTTGCCGGAAATATGACACAAGATTATCGAATAAAATAATGCATATGTGGTTTCGTAATGTTATTTCCAAATTACAAAAAATGTGTTATTACTTGACCTCCAAAGACAGTAGTTTTTAGATAAACTGATATTTCACAATTCTTACTTACTATATGTGATGTTACTTATTCTTTTTACGACAGTCATATTTACTAGTACTGTGCTAGAATGACTAATTTATTAATTATTTGGCATTTTATATACCTTTCCAGCACCATTGTTTATATAAGTAGGGACTTAATTTAAGTGCAATATGAAAGAGTATCCGAGCTTTAATTCGAGTAAAGCACGTACCCTCCACTACAGAAATCGATATCATACACATAACAGGAACAATTTAAATATTTCTTCATTCATTTTCACAAAAGTTATGATTTTGCCATTTTAAAATGTACAAAAAGAAACAAATGAAATATTCCGTTTGTGAAGAAAATCTTACGGAATAATTTTATGTTACTAATCAGAGGATAAAAGTTGGTAGTTAGAGTTTAGTGTTTCTTTTAGCAAAGGATGTGTATGAGACTTACGCTCACAACTCAATACGAGATCCCAACCACTTGAGCTCCTACCGAGTATCGAACTCTGATCTCCTGTACTCAAGAGGACAATAATAATAATAATAGAAGAGTGAATATAGTATATTTAATACCTTGTTTTCAAGTATGATTTTTACATTTACAATTCGTTCAATATTGTTTCCTAATCGAATTTGAAAAGAAATGAGTTGCCAAAGGATTATTCAAAGAAATGTTCTCAGTCTCCGGATTAAATTAGGAACACATAATAAAAAACTTGATTCAGTACAAAATTGAACATAAGATTAATATACTATTCACCGAAACTGCTAGGGTAGTTCTTAATATGCTTTTGACTATATAAAGTACTTTCTGTTCTACGACAGATTTTGTCTTGAGTCACGTATGACTCGGTTTGAGGCGAATAATTGGAAGGTTTATCTCTTGGAATGTACGAACGTTTTTTTCTTCACACAAGTCACTTTCTTTTACGTTACAAGAATTGATGTAGAAAATCTTGACTCTGTGAAATTATGGGGGTTCGAATGATCGTTAATAATAATAATAATAATAATAATAATAATAATAATAATAATAATAATAATAATAATATAATAAAGCAATAATAGAATTGGAATATCAATTTCCAAAACAATAAAATTTGATTAAGAAAATTAATTAATTCAACTACTGATGGTCTTCTCATACGGGCTTTAGTACCTCGTTTAGTATACCATGAAAGATTTTTTTACTATATAACAGTTTTTGCGCAACATCCAGTCATCAATTAACGTAGGTAAGTAGTTATCGCATTAATTACAAATTCTGGAAGGTCGGAACTTCTTAATATGTTTTGATTTTAATTTCAATCCATTCTCTGTGCTAAGCAAGATTTACTGTGGAGAAGAAAGGAGATGTTGAAATGATGGGACACTACAGTAGGTCAATAAACGGAGACAAGGATTTGCATTCTATTTCCTTAAATTGTTCCACATTTGATGTTTTCAGTTTACTTCGACCATTTTCTAACTTATGTATGATCAGTTATGATACTGATCCGTTTTTAGATTATGTAAGTTGGATTGCATCTGTCCAGATATTTGTGACAGCAGTGAATGTGCTAGAAGCGACGACGTAACGAAATTATAGTTATCAAGGATGGAGATACTAATGCTGGTGACTGTACATGCATGCAAAAAAATGAACGAACAAACGAATGGAATAAAAATACTACTTTTCGGCAGTTATGGACTAATGCTTTGAAATTCTAAATGAGTTCTTTTTCACGATCGAAATACTCCTTTCTGCCGTTGTCGATCGAAAGTAAAGAGAATATTTGGCATTAATTGTAATTGTTCGTAATTGTCTCCTCATAGCTAACGAACTGATATACAACATATAAAAGTGATAAAACTTAGAATGTAAATAAATATTCTTTTTTGAATTGAACAAAGAGAACCAACGATCTTTAGTATTAGCTTACTTTCTGAATGTTGTATGAAGATACTCTTAATCAGTAGTTCTCAGCCTGAAGGTCATGAAGAGCAAGCAAGAGAGGTGCAAGCGACGAACAGAAATAGACAATTTTACAATAATTGCAAATATTATGAGTGTTGGGATAAAGAGAAATTGAATTAAATAGTGTACAAACACACACACACACACACAAACTATTGAGTAAGAATTGTGGTCTCACTAGAACATAGCTGATAAAAAAATAATACTGCACTACAATGCTATAAGGAAGTCTTGCTGAAAATAAACATAAATTGGTGAGAACATGACTGCTATTATTATTATTATTATTATTATTATTATTATTATTATTATTATTATTATTATTATTATTATTATTATTATTATTATTATTATTATTATTATTATTGATGATGATGATGATGATGATTTGAGGATTTAATGCTGCATCTAAAATCATAGAAAGAGGGAACAGGAAAGAAATATATAGGGTTTACAAACAGAGCATCAGGTAAACAAGATTGGAAACCATTGCTCTAATTAGTCATGACTCATGACTGGACATGCATCCGAACATTGTGAAGAAGAAATGCATGTTGGTTCAATAGTCCCGTTTCGTAAGGTTCTGGTCCGATTCTACTCATATAACTTATGATAAGCAATACAGTTTCCGTGAATATTCGCAGTAAATTCCTCATTTCTCCCCACTATAATTATTTCGTAACAGTTTTGTCAACATTAACTTGCATTTGCCGACTCTTTTATTCTATATGGCGTACTAGTGCCATGTAACACTGAAAATTTGATTTCAATTTTAGTGATAGAGAGAGGCTAAAGAAATACATTCAAGGCTCTCCAACTTCTTTATTATTCACATTTTAATAATAATATCAAGTATTCTTTCTTACACTTTCTTTCATAGGAAAATAACATAGATAAATAGGAAAACAAACAAACAAACAAACAAACCGAGTTCTTGATAGAGGATTATTTTCGACTTAATAGAATGGGATACCTCTATTTGCAGCAGTAACAACATTCATTTATGATAGAGAATGCATTTATTTCTCTGTTATCTCCAGTTAATCCATTAAAAGTGCAATTAGTGTCTTCTCTTATTCTGAAGGATTTTCTGTTTTAAATTCTTGCATAAGGTTTGATTTCGCTTTTCGCTTTCTTCGTATTTTGCTGTCACTGATTAATATCAGGCACGGAAACAACGACGGAGTCAGGAGGAGAGAAAGACGGTCACGCTATTATTTACTTCTCTCATAAGAAGAACGTTGATTTAAGGACATGAAATCTTTGTAGCGTGTATGTAAATATTACGACAAGGTATTGAAAGTTATTGAAAGCCAACCTTATTAAATTATACTTGACCATTTATCTTAAGCAGATTGTGTAAAAAAAAAAAAAAAAAAAAAAAAAAAAAAAAAAAAAAAATTATTTGACACTACCACTCTTAAAAATTACCTAGGAATAGTTTAATTCAATGTATCTTCTACCATAAATGCCATTTTTACCATTTCTCTTGTTTTAACTGATAAAATGTAGAAGCGTAAAATTTAGCGCAAAAAATAAACAGTACAGAATGAAATTAATAGTACTGAAGTGCTAATTGTAATTTTTACAATGCAATATTAACAAAAAATACAGCAGGAATTGTATTTCTAGTTTCCTTTAGAATAGTTTGTCTGAATATCTTCTATAATTTCTTAATATATATTCATACTTTCGTTTAATATTTTAATGTAATAAAATAATATGAAACTGCAATAAAGGATCACAAAGAACTCTTGCCAATTTCATCATTTTAAGATCTGCCAGAGAATTTCTTTTATAATATCCAAATATTTTACTCGAAGTATTCGGAAGAAAATTGTTCTTCATCCGCCAAAATATTCCTTTTAACGATTGAAACTTTTAAATCTTTTGCTTCAATATACTGTGCATATGCTTTCAGTAAACAACTACATGTGCATTAATAGTCTCCGACATAGTTAATTGAAACGTAATGAGAAAAATCAACCTTTTAATGTTGAATAATAAACATCTTTGAGATGAAAATATCGCATCAAAAACATAAATGTGAAAAATAGAGCAAAATTATCGTACTTTATCACTTTGTTGGGCCAGAAAAAGAATAGAGTTCTGAAACAATATCAAGTTCTATTGAAATTCGGAAAACGAAATATAAAATTTACAATTTCAGTGCTGAGAACAACTTGCCAGCCAAGAGCCTTTAGACGCGATATTATGTAGAACTTGTTTTAGTACTAAAGTTGCAAATTGAATTTTCCAGTTTCCGGATGTCAATAAAATATTTCATTGAATGCTTCTGAGCAAGTGTTCTGAAATGATGCTAAGTTCTATTGAAATCCAAACATTAGAAAATTAAACTTGGAACTTTAGTGCAGTATCACCTCACGAGAGCTCGTTTGTATTTTTCACATGTATGTTTGTAGGGAGATGTTACAACTTTTTATGAGCATTTACAATGATTTACCTAGTGTCTAAATCAACAAATAGACTATTAGTAATTTGTTAGTGTGTTATTTAGTGACAGTGATGAATATTTAATATGTTTCCTTGTCAAGTTCAATATTTTCTCGTTCATAGGAAGTACCTTTGAGTTTTTCTTTGTTTTAAGTGACAGCAACTCAGCGACCCAATATGCAATTTTAATGTACTTGCTCCCTTATTATTCTCCATAAACTAATGAGATTTTGTAAAGTTATATATTTTATTATACCAAATACTTACATATGTGTGCAATTCCAAATTCTTTGTTTAGAGAAAATATGCTACTGTATGTGTTTGAATCAGTATTTCTGAGTGATTCAGATATGAACATTTTCTTGTTCACAGGAAGGATGCTATAAGTTTATAATTGTCTTTACAAGTTAATGTTAATATGTGATTTTGCCCTTTCCTCTTAATTCGACACCTTGAAAAAGGAAATTCTGAATTTTGGGATCTTTTGTACTTGACTTGTAGGTTATGTGTTTCATTTGTCTAAATTTTACGTTAGCATGTTTGCAAGAAGTAACTTATAGGTTTTGAATCGTTTTCAGAAGTAACGTAATAATAGGCAATTTTGAACATACAAGGAGTACACCTTAAGTTTCCACCATGGAGGGAGGAATTTCGAGTTTTTGAATTATTTTTCTTTTATTCCTACTACAAGTCCTACACTTGTGCCAAATTACAAGTTTATAACTTTACAGGAAGTACTCTAAAGGGGTTTTTAATTGTTGTCATAAATTACGTGACAATATGCTATATTGTCTTTGCCCTCTAATTTTCCTCCTTGGAGAAGGAAATTTTCTATTTTCAGATTTTTTCCTTTTGTTGTATCACCACTTTTGCGTTTATGTCAAATTTCAAAGTTTCCCTGTATACAAGAAGTACTCTATAGATTTTGAATCAAGTGACGCAATTTTGCCATTGGCCTCTAATTTTTCTGCATGAAGGAGGAAATATCCACTTTTTAGATATTTCCTGTACTTGCATCACAAATCCTACGTTTGTGTCAAAATGCAAGTTTCCTTGTCTATCGGAAGTACCTTATAGGTTTTGAACCAAGTGACGTAACTATAAATAGTTCTTCCCTTGTCCCTAACTTTCCTCCTTGAATGGGAAATTTTCCAATTTAAATTTTTTTTTCCTATGTATCACAAATCCTATATTTGTGCCAAATTTCAAGCTTCAACATCTACAGGAAGTACCCTATAGACTTTGAATCAAACGACGTAACTATATTTATATGCACTTTTGCCTTGGGATTCTAATTTTGCTCCTTGGAGGGATAAGTGTCTGCTTTTAGGATGTTTAACTTTTCTTCTCTCTCAAATTCTAGACTTGTGCCAAATTTCAAGTTTCTATATCTGCAGGAAGTACTCTATAGGTTTTGATTCAAGTGACGTAATTATATATATATATATATATATATATATATATAATTACGTCACTTGATTTAAAACCCCCTTCTCTGTAATTTTTCTCCTTGGATGGAAAAATTCACTTTTCGGATCTTTTTGTATTACAAATTCTACATTTGTGACAAATTTCAAAATTCCACGACTACAAGAAGTGTGCTATAGGTTTTGATGAGTCAGTCAGTGTCAAAATTTGAGTTTCTTTTTTCAGGAATTCATTACTTTGTATTTCGTAAACAGTTTGGCATAAAACATTAAAAATTTATATAACATGTGACCTTGTAGATATAAGTGACACAGCCAATTTTCTCAGCACTATCTTCATTGAAAGTAAAATTATGAAAGTTCTATAAATGTCTGAGTTTCTTCATACAAATGTATACATGTCGTGCTCCAGACAGACGACTTGGTTTGGCGCACTGACCTGCATCTTGATGTAATTAATCTTCAAACGTGTATCTTAGTGTCATGAAAGGGTCATAGCGGTTTGAATTATATTTTATTGTTTAAATTATCGTTTGGGAATCATTATGTGGATACTTATCAGCTTGTAAGTCTTTGATTATTTTTGAAGTTTGAAGGTAACCGTGATTGTGATTTTGCCTTCGTTATCAATCTCAGATCAAATCCTTCTGTTTAAGTAAGATCGAAACCATCACTAAGGACCTTGGACCTTGTACTCCTAACAGAATTTGAACTTATGATTATACTCGTGAACGCAATAATGAAACTGTAAGAAGAACTATAAGAAAGGGATATTATTTAAATAATATGAGAAAGAAGATCCAATTGATAAAAGCAGAATGTCAAACAACTATATAAACAAAAAACACACAGTATTGTTTATAATGTATATTCAGATGTAAATACATCATATTTTCCTTAGGAATTCTTCCAAGTCCCTGGTATAGTTTCTGAATATCTAGAAAATAATAATTATCATGGTACTCTAGTTGAGAAGTTTTTATACTGGTGCAACGAAGAGATGCCAGGATTGAAGCTCGCAATTGATTTTAATATGAATCAATCAGTTGACGAGAGAGAATGAGGAAGAAATGTAACTTGAAACCTACATCCTATGTTGATAAAACAATAGGAATGTAAAAAAGAATTAGTCTTTATCGTATTCAGACTATTTGTGTCTTCAGAGTAAAAATTGCACTTCAAAGCTTATGGAAAGTGCTTGCTATATAGTATAAATGTTCTGTGTAAATATTCAAAAATGATTGAAACTCTGAAAAGAACTTCTGCTCTAAAGGTGGCAACAAAATTATGGAATAAAACCAACATCACGGAATTAAGTCCAATATGAAATAGACCAAAGGTTATGTTCAGTAGTGACCAAGTAATATGAAATACCTCCTCTTCTATTAAACAAAAAACTTCTAAAATAATACATGGACAGATCCTGTAACGCTAGGAACAGTGACAGCGGAATGAGTATGGTGGCGTTATTAATGAAGATCGCTTGAATAACTTAGTATTATGCAACTTGATCAATGTGCTTGACAAGCGATAATGAACGTTTCAACCAGTATAAATTGAGTTACTACAGGAAGCAATTACCATCAAAATTTTTTCAACGCCTACATCCTCCGCAACCAATCTTTTTGTAGTGTGTTGTTGGTTGCATACATGTAGGGAAGGTCTTGAACCGAGAAGTTACCAAATGCACAAGTAAGATGATCTTGCTTTTATAACGGGAACTTTCCCTTGGTTGTAGCAGTCTTCTATTGATTGGAGTTTAACTCGCCATTTCAGCATTGAGGCTATATGTGACGGTACCTACTGTTTAAAGCACAATTTGATCCATGAAGTCCAATGTGAGCACAAGGCAACGGCTAGTACTTGGTAACCACCGAATAATTTGTTGCTTCTTGTAACGGTTGCAACTTCCAAACCTCCAACTTGTTCTTGAATTCCTTCGTGCTGCCACATATTGCATTAACGCTCTGCTCTCTCAATGTAAAATCGCAATCGCAAGCAAAGAGCATTTACCAATTGCAGCTATGTTATGATCGAGTATTACCTCTAAATCATTGATTTCTGTCCTCGTTTTCAAAATATTACTACCCACTCTAAGCAGAAGAAATCTACCTTTTTCTTTGACGCCGGTGTCGTACGGATTATTTAATTTTCCTGTTTGTTAAATATACCAAAGTTAACAGTTGGGTTTACAAAAGAGAGCCATATGATTTACATCTATCAATGTAATCCAAAATATTAATATTTCTGCACAAATTTCAGCACGTATTATCCTTGCAACTTATGTTTTGCCTTCACATCCTTCCAGTGTACGTGAAACAAGGGTGTGTGGCCATACCATCGTATCCCCTAGAGCTGCAGTGAGTAAAGGATTAGATTAGATATTGTTTAATAATAATAATAATAATAATAATAATAATAATAATAATAATAATAATAATAATAATAATAATAATAATAATAATAATAATAATATAGATCCATAAATGATAGAGTGATATTGCATGGGTACTGTTTATTACAACCTTTAATACAATCCTTGCTTTGTTAGGTTCTTTAAAATAATTTTGGTTTCTCTCCTGATTTATTTTTATTTTTCACTTAGTTGACTTTAGTTTACCTCTTGAGAACACACTACATTTTTTCACTTTTGTTACTTACTCACTTTGCTTCCACAATTTCTATACATTCACTAATGTTCATATAAATTTTAACATACAATAATTATTACTTTTAACCATTTCACCATTACCATGCGCCCACACTTGTAATCATTTCTACTTCCACACATACACTAGTGGTCCAAGCCCACACTTTAGGACTTCCGGAAGCTCCTCAGAGTGCGGATCTCCAGCATTCTGAAGTTGGGGGACCAAATTATCACACTCATACACTAAACACTTTCATTCTTTTTAACCCATTTCGTCATCCATTCTTTTGTTGCATGTGATTCTTAATATGAGAATAACAGGGAGGAAGGTAGAATTTCTTCACTCGAAGGAAATCTATCTCTCCTTTCCACTACAAAGCATTTCTTCCTTATCTGCGAAACCATGATACTCAAAGTCTCTAGTTTCTTATACCTCAATTCGTAGGCTAATATGTCATTTATATTTATATTTTGTAATTCTTCTCTAAGGGACTCAAGTCTTTTCTTGGATATATCTTGGCAAAAGAAAACCTTATATTCTGGGACGCCAATGGCTCAACAATGAAAGAAGGGCGTCATCCTGAATTACAATCTATGTAGAGTTGCTTCATGTGGACCATAGCCCGATAATTAGTGCATAAGACCATCGTTTGGTTGATAATATTTGAGTTAATCTTTCTTTAATGCTAGGAACAAATTCATACGTCCTTTTTCTCTTTTTTCAATTTCCCATTGTTGTCATTTTCTAATAGTAAGCTCCTTGATATTTTTGTCGACTTTATCTCCCATTGTTTCGGTTGCTTGGGTTTGTTCGTCTTTCTTCATCCAGTATTTAACTGCCTTCTCTTTAATGTACAGACCGGAAGGAATAATGTCCACTGTAGTACTAAGTGCTAGTATAGATATTGTTCCATAAGCGCTGGTGAATCTTAACAAAATTGTGCTTTGTGCTGCATCAATCATTTCCTATTCCTTTTTATTGTTTGAAGGTTGGCCTAGACATTAGTTCCATTGCCTAATATTGAGTTGAAGATGAAGTTATTGTATATTACCTTCCTTGATATATGGAACCTATTTTGAGTTATGATTAAAATTTCATGAGCTACTCTTTTAGTTTTATTAATTATTTTCTATATGAGAGTTATATTTCCTTTGTTCATCTGTGATTATACGTGAGTATTTACATTTTTCATTTTTTTTATATTTTGATTATTATATTTTATTTTTGGATTTATGATTAATTTTCCATTTATCACCAGGTATTTTGTTTTGATTATTGAAATTTTGAATTTATTTATTATCACATCAGATTTCCAAATTTTCCGTGCTTTTATTGGACTTGATTTTGAACTCTAATTGTTGTTTACTTTAGGCGCCAACCTCTATAACTGAATATCTGCATATGCAACAACTTTTTCAGTCTCCGCCACATTATTTAATAATTTTAAGCAGAGGTCGACAGCAATGTACCATAATACGGGGTTGCATGGATATTTCAATAAGGGAAGCTGGATCAAATTCTGCTTGGCTATTATGATGAAACAGCTGGTTTTTAAGATGAGCTTACGAGTAAAAGTTTCCCATTATAAGACAAATGAGAACTTAAGTGTAGGTATTACAGCCAAATTAAACAATCTGTCTGTTAATCAATGTGCATCTACTAAGAGTTATGGAAGGAGAATTTATTTAAAAATGATATCTACTTATTGTACATTTTCTTAGAAATTTTAATAATTTTGTGTCTCTTCAAAGTAATTACATAAGCACATTTGTATGTATCAGCAGCACAGATTAATGAAGCAATAATTTGATTTTTGAGCCTCATTTCGGAAATGAGAACTTTATGAAGAAATTATTTTGGTCTTTGGATTCTTTCACAAGACTAAAAAAAATTATTTGTATACAAAACGAAACTGCTTATGTACTTGAAAAATCCTTAAAACTTCCTTTAGAATACAGAATACGGTGCGATTAGTATTAGATTAAAAAAAGGATTAACATGCTGTTTGCAACGTATAAAACGTTCGACGAAAGAACTCATTCTTGCAACGTATAAAATGCAATAAATAAATACTTTCATAAATAAACACACTGCTGAACAAGACTGCACTTGTTTAATATAAAAACACATTTACACGTGACGTTTCGATCTTCTACCCAAGATCCTCATCAGACGTACACTCTACTAAGTTTGTGTACGTCTGATGAGGATCTTGGCTAGAAGATCGAAACGTCACGCGTAAATCTGTTTTTATATTAAATAAGTGCAGTCTTGTTCAGCAGTGTGTTTATTTTTCTAATTTTCTTTGCAAGACGTATGACTATGATTGTGTGTCAAATACTTTCATAAATAAATAAATAATTTCATACCCAATAAATAAATAAATAATATTTTCACGTAGAACAGGAACTATCAACTTGATCAGATTGATAACGCACGATATAATATTCAACGAAATAAAAATTCGTTTTTTATTTCGTCAAGAACTACGCATCAGATTTTAACTTCAAGCATGCCACTTTATAATTAAAAAGTCATAGTTAAAAAGTCAAGTTTCGGTTCAGATATATCAAGATGAACAGGTGCACTCTTCCCGCTACACATGGAGTTAAAAAAAGCGAATAATAACACGAATTCCCCACTTTTAGTCGACATTTAATTTCTTCGTAAATATGGTTTTTGTCTGTTAATATTGATCCTAGATATTTGAAAGTATTCACTTTATTAAAAGTATTATTTGATATTTTAACGCATCCATCATTTGCCGTATTACGATCCCGACGAACTTCCACGTATTTAGTTTCCTGTGCATTTACTTCTAAACCCATATCCTTGCAAGCGTTTAATAAAATTTCTGCATTTCTTTCTATTTTTCTCCA
Source organism: Thermobia domestica (assembly GCF_964235325.1). Taxonomy (NCBI): domain Eukaryota; kingdom Metazoa; phylum Arthropoda; class Insecta; order Zygentoma; family Lepismatidae; genus Thermobia; species Thermobia domestica. The sequence continues at coordinate 205,347,180 of NC_137456.1, read as the reverse complement.
ATCATCCTCTCTTAAATTTACATCATCAGCATACGCCATAACCTAGTGAATACCTTTGATTTTCTTATCTTTTTATCTTTGATTTTCCTTATAGCGGACTTCAAGACAGTTGAATAATAATGGCGACAACACATCTCCTTGTTTCAGGCCATTCTCGACGTGAAATATATACAAAAAATAATAAAATAAAATAAAACTACTAAAATTGAATGATTTCATTTGAGAAAATCTATTGTGGAACATTAAAGATATCATAATGTGTGTGTGCTCGTGGGTATTGGGGGTGGAGGAGAAAGGTGACTGCTCAATTTTTACTGACTTTAACTCCAAACATTGAGGATTGTGTGAGAGCCTCAAGAAATATCTGCCTTATATTATATATAATGTAAAAGTGGAATAATTACTACGTACGTTGTCGTGAAATATATTTTCTACATCAAGGGAATGTGGAGAGGTTAGGAGAAAGTTGTCTTCTGTTGTTGAGTGACTTTAAATCCAAGTGATGAAAATAATTTTGAAGTCTAAAAAATATGCACAATGTTGCATCGAAATCTAATAATTTTTGTAACGATACTTATCACGAAACTTATATATTTCTTTAATCGATGGGGAGGTATTCACCCTACATCAGGGGATAAATTCGACGCTCACTTCTGATTTTTTATATCACTTCATATGGATTGACACAGATGTAAGAATGGAATGATTCGTCACATCAGTGACCCCAACGTACATAAAAAATTCAATTTTGTTTACTACCTCGTTACGTTCGTTCTTCATCTTATCCCGACATTCACTCAAAGAACTCTTTCCTCCAAGGTTAAAAAGTCTATAGAAGAAAGAGCCGCGTTCTCATTTCTCACTTGAATAATGCGTCTTCAAAGATTTTATACATCTCGTGGGTCGTATAATAACTTCTGAATAAATAAAACCATATACTGTATTTATATAAATAATAATAATAATAATAATAATAATAATAATAATAATAATAATAATAATAATAATAATAATAATAATAATAATAATAATAATAATAATAATATAGAAGCTATTATAAGCTAACTTCTACCGATGGGCACAAACTTTATTTTTTATCTGTTCCACAAAAATATTCAAAAAGCGCATCCGATTTTGATTAAATTTGAAGTGTGTCTCCTTGGAGACTTCTGAACAGATTTATCCATTATAATTTTTGTTTAAATGTTCTGAGTTTCATAAACATATCTTTTCTTTGTAAAGCAGTTATGGCCAAATAGCAACCCACGGGCCAGATTCGGCCCTTGAGAATCTTTTATTCGGTCCTTGAAAAAGTATTATTTGTTCCTTATTTATTCCATGTGTAATAGGATAAGAGTAATGCAGATTTTATTGAGGCAATCGTAACAAGCTTCGAGTTGAGCGGTGTTTATGTATCAGGCTGTCGGTGTTTCACGATAACTATCGTAAAACTAATTCGATTCAAATGAAGCTCGGTGTGTAGGTTTCTTCCCATATAACACCATTTTTTGGTATTGCAACCCACAAAGAATTAGAGGGTCACAAGGAAGTAAATTCAGTTCCATGTTGCAAGTATAAATATTTGCAAACAAAAGAATTTTACAAGATAATCTACACAAAAATTATTCGATTTCGATTAAACATATTATACAATTTTTTTCTTATTTCGGTAATTCCAACAGCTTGTACCCTCTCCCTTGTTTAAAAAATATATTCCATGATAATTTTATTTTAAACAGATGTTTGACTTTGATTCGATAAAATAAATATTTTCTTTGAGACTTCCGAATCATCTCTCTGAGTGGACCTAAGATCACATAAGAGCGCAAGTTGGTTTACGCCTTTCCCCGTTTCTTACAAAAAATGTTTCTCGATAACTTTTGCTAAACTTATTTGATTTTGATAGAATATTATGAGCAATTACTATGAAGTTTATGGGTCTTGACCATTTTTAATTTTAATTTTTTTCCTCATACTATACCACATATATTGGCAGCAGAACACCAGTTTTTTTTCTTTAAATAATAATCTCAGTGCGTTTGTGAGTAGCAGCCAGTTTTGTTGAGACGTCCGAATTAGTGACTTTGTAGAAGTTAGCTCAAACTTGTATATATCAGAACTGTATTATCTAAAACATTGCAAGAAACACATTTTGTTCACCTTCACTTCTTTAATTTTATCTCTTAGTACGAAAAGTCTTAATTGAAGTTAACAGGTGAAAATTACTCTTTAAGTTTAGTATCGAATGTGAACAAACTAATTTTTAGGACTGAAGTTTATAATTAAAGGTGAAATATCTAAGTTGATTTTTATTATAAGTACATATGGTAGTATATTCACTACAACTACAGTAACAACATTGATAAATGTTCCTATAACTTTTAGGATTTTTTAAAACTTAAAAGTTTGAACTTTTTGAAAAGTTCGAAGGATAATATTTCTAGTGGAACATGGAATATTTTTAATAGAATCTACACCTATGTACCAGGAAACTATAGTAAAGATTCAACTTTGGTATTTGACTGTGAACAAAGTTATGAATTTAAAAAACAATTATCATGAATTTGCAGCATAGCTATTTTTTTAAATACTTTAACTTGCATAATAATCTTAGCAATAAAATCGAGAAAGAGCCATGTTTGACATTTTCTTCTGATATAAATGACTAGCAGAATTTTTAAATGACGTTCTAGGTCCTGCAGGATAATAGAATCATTACGTACATATTATTGTACTCAAACCTCAGGCAATTTCCATTTCCATCATAGACACATTCCATTGTGTCATTTGTTTGTGAAGTAAAGGGCAAAGTTTCAAAACACAAATGAAATGTTTTGAACAACCTTTGTACACGTCCATTTTCGATGTTACAGAACACCTAATTAAGTTTTCTGAAACACCATGAAATTTATGATATTTCTGGTTTCTTTGACTCGGATTCAATTTTCATGTCTGTTGTAAGTTCTTCAATATTAGTAAAAGTTTTGTTATGTGACAAGAAAATAAGTAATAATGTTCTCTTTGAAACGCTTTCTATACGCTAAGGATTTGATCTTCTCTTTTTTCTTCTTTGTAAGATACATAGCTTTACTTACATTACGTTTTGTTGTACTTGCTCTTCCATCGCAACCATTCTTGCCAAAGCAAAGCAGTAAAAAGTGACGGTACTTACAAATATTTGCAATTATGTTTCCATTCTTATATTGGCTACCAGTTACATCAGAAAAGTAAGTAACACTTCTAGCTTTCGACAAAATATACTTATATACTTTATGACTGATATGTGAGTTTGAATATATGAACAACTTAGTACTACTTTCTAACTAGTCAGTTAGGATACAAATTGAATAACTTGATTCTTTATCTGCTGTACTTATTCTTAGTACAATCACAACAGTTTTGTGATTACTAATGCTCTTTGTTGTTTCTTATTTCTTTTAGAACATTATTTTATTTTTATTTTTGATTGGCTATCAATTTTATTTAATTTTCAAAATTAACTTTTTATTTAAATGTTGTAAGATTATTTTTATGATGTAAGTCATCCAACATTAAAATAACAAAGTAAAAGAGTGTGTTCTATAACTCAAGTTAGTAAAGCATTTAGTTCAGAAACAAACGGTTGAGAGTGAAGTAACATGAGACTTCCGTGCATTTTTTTGAAAATATTCATAAATTTGTTCACAATCAAATATCAAAGTTGAGTTTTTGATTCAATTTTCTTTTATGTAGATGTACACTCATGTCCAAAATTATTGTCGCATGTCTATAAGTATGTTGTTGTAGGAATATAATTTGATAACGAATTCGCCCGGTATTTCTTATAATATTAGTATGTGTACAATCGGCAAAGACATGTATGTAGCAAATTTCATGTTAAAAGAGCAGTAAATAAGAACAATAAAACGAAAATAAAACTTTCATGTCCACTTAGCAACATTTTGTTTTACTTATTCTAATTTTTGTATTTATAATTCTTTTTCTATGAAATTTACCACAAATATATATTTCCCGATCATACACATAGTATCAGTATTAAAAGTACCCTGCAAAATCATTATCAAATTATATTCTTACAAGACAATTATAGATATGCGACAATCATATTGGACATGAGTGTACATTCTGAAAAAAATACATTTTCATTCCATGTCTCACGAGATATAATACTTTAAAGTTTCAAAGACTACAAAATTTGAAAATTTAAAAAATCATAAAAAAAATTTAAGAAGCATATTTTAATATTGTTACCCTAGCTATACTGAGTATAGTGCCGTACACATTTACAATGAAAAATCAGCTTAGATATTTCTCCCACTTATTGTAAACTTCAGCTTTAACTCCTTCAGTGTGGGTGGCGAGTTAACTCGTGTCTTCAAAACGCACCTGCTGTGCGGATGGCGTATATATACGCTTTCATTTTGCTTTGGCTATTTTGTACTGTGTATGGCGAATATACTTGCCCATAGTATGAGTAATGTTATCCCGACAATATTTAGCGAGTTTGCGCTCAGCTGGTTTCAATTGTTGCTTAATTAAAAAGAAGAAGAGGAAAAAGAAAGAAATTAAAATAGAGTTTGTGCTTCGTCAAATACAGTTTTCATTCTTTGTTTTGTTTGAGAGCAGACAGCACAGTAATGGCTTCAAAACGATATTTCAACGATAACATCGAGGAAGAGTTATTAGTTAGTGATTCTGATGTAAGTGATTTTGAAACAGATTTAGAATCAACATCAAAAGTTCTCAAAAAAAAAAAAATAAACCACACTTTTTACAGCGGTTCGCATCTGAAAATTACGCACTGAAGTGGTTAAACTATGAAATATATTAATTTTCAATACTAAGTTTATGGAGCAGTTTTCACTTATTATGGTTCAATAAAGGCAATTCATGCTAAAAGGCAAAATTAAGGAAGAAAAAGTGCTGTAGGAAATGGTGTTTGTAGCAATGTTTTTGAATATTCAGTTCTATGGTATATAATATTACGCTAACGTCTGCAAAATCACTAATTAGCACGCAATACTCGACATAAATGGTCACCACTAAGAAACGCTCTGGGATTCAAATTTTTTAAAATCGCTTTTGTGCTGAGAATTTATATGGTAATAGTATTGTAAAAAAATAATAATAGTCAAGCGACCCTCATTGGATCTCTTCATCTGGATTGATTCATATTCTTTCGGATGGGATGTTCAAGAAGCAAGACGTGATTTCATATATCCAGATGAAATTTTGTGTAACCGCTGAGCACTACAAATATCTGTCAACAAAATATTTCAACTCTGAGAAAACAAAGATGTAAATTTTGCAATCCGTTATTTCTACGCCGTTACAATTGTCAACTATTTTTGTCAGGAAAAACCATATATTTCAACGTTTAATATAGATTTATTCTTCATCTCTTTTGAGACTTATGATAAGGAGCAGGTAATTTTATTTTTCATAGTTGGCAACTCTAACGACAGCGTTAAGGAACGAGAATCTAAGGGACACTTGGTTTTTATCTCCCGTGTTTTTTCCTCCCTGATAATTCAATTAGGGGATTCTATATATTTCACTTTTGGCCAGTCTTGGAAAAATTAACATAAAAATCTACTTATGTTGTGTAAATCAGCTGCAATAAGTCCACTTACCTGTAATTATATTTAAGATTATCGTACTGTTTACAGTTATGTAAAGCATTTCCGGGATAGGTATAATAAATTCTACAATATTATTAACGTTTAAAGGACAAAAGTTCAAATACAAGATATATATATATATATACTAGTTGATCGATATATATATATATACTATATCGTTTAACTAAACCAAATGCTATCCTAATATTCAAACTACTTGAACTTACTCACTGACCTAAAATAGCGAGTACTTCCACTTGACATGGAAAGTTGAAATTTGGCATGATTGTAGGTTTTGAGACTAACCTAAAGAAAAATTGCCAAAAGTGAATAATTTTAATTTTTAGGGGGTCTTAAGGGGTGATGAAGAAATTTCCCATGTTATTTATATGACCCTTTTTTGACCTATAATCTCATGTTTTAGGTACTTCGAATTGGAATAAAAACCTGAAATTCTGTATGCTTGTACGTTTTCAACAGGATTATTTAACAAAATTACCAAAAATAAAAATTTCGAACTTTAGAGTGGTTTTATGGGGAACTGAAAAGTCTTTCCCATGTTATTTATATGGGACATCTTCTACACCCCAAAATGTTTAGGCATTTTCGACACGATTAGAATGATGAAATTTGGCACGATTGTAGCTTTCCAGGACTAACCTACAGGAAAATTACCAAAAGTGAATATTTTTAGTTTCAAAGGGGTCTAATGGGGGGATGAAGAAATTCCCATGTTATTTAAATGGGTATTTCCCTAGACACCTGAAACGCTGTGGTCTTGGGGCGGAGCCTCCAGCTACCCAAAGGCTAATATATCAGTATAAAAGCTCATGCGCAATTATCGAGAAAATCGAGTTTTTCTTTCGTAGATCTAAAAATCGATGCTGCACAAGAATCACGCTACCTATTAAGGTAAAACCTATACTGAAGTATATTGTGATTATCCTCTTCATCATGACGCTATGAAGATGACAGTACATAGTATAAGTAATGAGATAAAGCTAAAAACTGAAACTTTTCATTCTGCTGAAATAAAATATTGTTCAAAGATGAGTTATACATTAGTCGATAAATCTCAATAAGTTGAATAAAATGGTACGCTTGAGGATAACATTTCATTCGTAGGGTTTCGAGAAAATCGAAATTTTATGTCACTTAAAAATGTGTCTTTAGCTCCCAATCTTATGCAGTTGGTAGCTTTTATTCTAGTGAAATACATTATTGCTTATGTATTGCATATGAAAAATGTACACTACTGACTAGCATATTGTATCTATTATTGTTGTCTGATTTCTCCGAATAGTGATGATCATACTATTTGTAAATACAAAAGGCGTTTCTACTCTTGGATGAAGGCAAAAAAAAAAAAAAAAAAAAACTCATATCCGACACCACCAGATTAAACTTAAAACGAAGTCCGTTGGTCTTGTTCCTAACTGCCTGTAAATACCAGTGGTTACTGACAGATTCACATTCTGTGTGAACTCGAGACAACCGCTGCTCGCTGCTGCTTCAGTCAACAGAAAGGAAAAATTGGTAGGACAGCCTAGTTTGATTGCAACTCAATGTAGTTGTGCTTCAATTCAACGGCCAAATTACTATTATACGCATTCCTAAAGATTGCCTCATCTGACGTCAATCTACGTATATGTACTGTCTTCCTTCACGTTACCTTCGATTAATTAAACTAAGAATCCAATGACCTCTATCTTTCAACAAAACCGAAGGATACATCCTCAGGAGGATACTTCAACGTTAGCCATGGAATAGAATCAAGTTTTCGGTGCACCGATTTTGCCCAAGCTAAAGGGGTAATACGTTATGAATTACGTGTCTATTTTGGTAGACGGCAACGATGATTTTGTTGCCTCAGAGATCTTTTATTTGAGGCTACTTCGATTTAAGAAACGTATATTGTTCGTGCCGTTTTCGTGCCGGAGTTTTGCCCGAAGTCATAATGCCAACAAAAACATAAACACCGGAATTCAGAGACTGGACTGCAACATGCCGAAAGGACCGTCAATAGAAAATCACCAACTGTGCCAGGCACGTGCTGTGTAGACATTTCCTATCCTATGCAAATACTTTCTCTTTCATCCTATTTCTCACCCTTCAACATCACAATCTGTTTCTATTCGAAAAGTGTTAAATTTCACTTTATTAAGCAACAATCCAGATCACGATCCCATTACCTTTTGCTCTAAAGGTTTGATGTACAAAATTCTGGAATGAACTTGTCAGTCCTGAATCATCAAACTCTGAATTTTCTCTTTGTTTCAACGAGCTACAAGAATTGACAAGACCATACCGAACAATATACGGGATCAGTACCAACTCAGAAATTGTTAACTTAGCGAAATTATATGTAAGATAATTATTGTGATAACGAAAAGTATAATTCTTTTTAGTAAGTTTTTCCATTGCCAAGTGTAGTTTCTTAAATTTTCTTTAAAACGAAAAGGCAAACACTGTAATAGTTAGAAGCTGAATTTTGTTCATGAAAATTAAAATGTCCTTATGAAGAACTTAAGAATCGATCTAAACATTTTGGAGCAACATGCTGGTCAGTATAAAGTAATAACGGAAAGATCTGGATCGAAAGAGATTATAAATCGGAAACTTTTAAATTTAAAAACATCTAATGCGGATGATGATAATAATTATAGAATTTGAGATAGATAGTTTCATAATATTAAATATCTACGAAGAGGTAGAGTTCTTAAGAGTGCAGAAGTGACATGACTATATTGCTGCATAGAAAAGATACAAAAATCTAAGAAATTACTATACAGACTGACAAGTTTTCTCTCTGCAAGTTAAGATGTGTTTGCGTAAGTACTCACTCTACGATTAGAAGGAAAAGAAAGACAGAAAGAAAGAGAGAGAGAAAATAGTTCGACAATGCTTAGCTTCACAGGATATGGGTATAACAGTTCGTCATTCTCAATTAGTGAGAGAACAGATAGAAAGTCAAATGAATATACTGTATATTACCATTATCTACGTTATTTTACAATGAAAAATGTTGGATTAGCTGAAGACCTCGTACTTATCAATTCTCTTTGTTGTAGAAGCCTAGTCAAAGACACAAATAACATATATAAACACCATTGAATGTCTAACTGTTTGTCCGTACCAAAGCTGAAAGAATAGAGAGGAGGGTTATGAATAATACCATTTCTCCCAAACCTCTCACAAACGCATTTGAATATGTATTTTGATCTCTCAACTGGGAAAACAAAGACAAAAATGGAAAGAAGAAACATCTTCGCTTAGTTGGTTACATCGCTCTCTTTGCAAACAACTTAGAACTACAGGATACGATAGAAGAACTTAACTTGAATAGCAGGGACATCGGATTGAGAAGAAATACTGAAACGACGAAACTGATATTGAAGAATTGCTTAAAGAAAGTCAAGGATAGAAATTGAAAATACAATATTAGAAGTGAATATCCACCTGGAAAAGAAAGCAACTATAGAAGGCAACATTAAAGAAAAAAAAAATAACACATATTAAGTTAGGCTGGAGTGCATTCGGAAGGCATAGTTTATTTTTAAAAAATGACAATTGGCAAAAATCTTTTAAGTGAAATCTTTTAAGTGTTACGTCCCACGGTTATGCCGGGTAGGCTAAAGAAGACAGCGATGATGAATAATGAATGAAATGGTGGAATGAAGAAAGTGGGAGAAACGGGAGAACCCGAGGAAACTCACGCACACGGTGTTTGTCCACCACAAAGCACAATTGGCGCGAGCTGGGATCGAACCTAGGACACCATGCAACAGAAGTGAACTTTCTGAGCCACCGAGGCCCCCGCCAAAGTGTGTGAAGTGAAGACATTTGAATGCATGCGTTCTGACTTTCTTGTCATATGGATCGGAGACATGAACACTGAAATAAATCAGACATTCGCCATCTACAAACTAAACATCGAAGCACGGAGAGACGAATGCGAAGAACTATCAGAAAAAAGAAAACAATAACGGGATTAACAATATGACAGGAGCTGCAGCTATTGTTTTGAAAATAAAGGCAGAGAAGTAGGCCAGATATATTACAAGAAAAAGTGATGATCCAAAAAAAAAAAATTAAAAAAAATCTTGACCGATACCAAGAAATATGAAGCAACCTGGAGAATCTAATCATTCTAATGATGTTACGAAATCAAGAAGCACTACAAAAGCATGGAAAAGATTCCGAGAATTTGAAAGACTAATCCAGTAATGGATTGATAATAGTTATTCTTAAGTGATGTACCTTCCATTGCAATCCCAATAATGTATACCAGTGATAGCCAATTTGTAATACACTGAGGGTTGGTACAGAATAAGAACCATGCTTGGAAGCCAGGGAAATTAAAAATAGATAGAAACAAAAAGACAATGATAGGAATTTAAGAACATACTATATTCCTATTCTATTCGGTAAATTTTAGCTCTATTTGACGCATCCTACTTCTCGTTTCATGTGCCTAAGCCAATTAGAGCTTGAGCTACGAGTGTTAAAAGTACTCTTATGAAGTCTGCATTTTTCGAAAAATCGGCCCGGCACCACTGCCTTCTTGCAAAATTAGCTTTGTAACTAAAAGGCAAGGAAAATATTTTACTGTTAAAAGTTAAATCTCGATTCAGGTTCATGATGATGGTCAGCTACACTCTTCTTGTTACATATAAAGATAAAAAGATAAACAAATCTACATTTTCAACGAACTTAAAAAGTTCGTTACTGAATTCTCTACGTTTGTATGTCTGTCTGTTATTTGCGATTTTTTTCAATCTTGAGCCCTCCATTTGATAGAACATCAAAAACTATCTGAGAAAGTGATAGAATTTTTCGCGTTACTCTTACCGTTCCCGAGATATTGGCCGAAAAATGGCCGATTTCCGGAGATTTAAGGAGCCATATCTCTTGAATAATAAATCATAGAGAGACGATATTGGTGTTGATCAATACCTAAGAGGATGGTGAACATTTTGGTACCAAACAGTAACCGGTAGCCACTGGCCAACTAGCCACCGCTCCCCAGATATTGGCCAAAAAAGTTCGAATTTCGGGGGATTTAAGGAGCCATGTCTCGGGAACCGTAAGTCATAAAGAGACGATATTTTGCGAATTTTTGCGAGAAACAGAAGAAGGTGCTAATAAAAATATTTGGTTTTACATGTAGGAACAATCACAGTTATCCTTCCCGCACCATCTCTACATTCTTTTTGAGTTCGTTCTGGCAATGCTCTTGGAGCATTCTCAACTGGTTATTTTTATGAACAGTCGGATTCAGCCCTCGCTGATCCAGAATATTATAAAGGGTTATTCAAAAAGCACACCGGTTTTGGATCGTCTGGCAAATTTTTATTTCTTGGTCGCCGATATTGTTTCTCTACCCACAAACATTCCGATTGTCGCCTTAGTCTGAATTTCTCGCATTTCTTCAGTCTGTGTCTGAGGCGAAATGAGGCACCCAAAGTCTAGGTGTTGTCGTAGTGGTCGTTGTGAGCAAAATGTTGTCGTGGTTCGTGACAGTGTGCCTGTTAGTCAGGCAGTCATAGCGAATTTCACGAACAGAGTTATTGCATGCCAGCGCAGTAGAGGAGGTCATATGCCCGACGTCATTCACCATACCTGAAATGGAATGTGCGATGAACATGTTTATGAATTTTGTTAGTGTGTTTTGAAAAAATAAAGTTCATAATTTGATGTAGCAAAACCAGCGCACTTTTTGAATAATCTTATATAAAAGTGTTAAATTTTTTACTCATTCATTAACACTCAGGCCATACTACTATAGTTAGAAATATCACTTAAGCAACGGATAAGAAAGTATCTTTTGAAGTATTTATCCTGAGAGGAGGAGTAAAGTAGGATATATACACAGATACACAGAGTGTACAATTTGTCTTGATACGCCCTTTTTCACCGTCTTTTGCCCATTAGTTTAAAAGTTACAAGAGCGTATTAAGATAAATGGTCCACCTGTTTCCCTAAAAACGACTGTCCTAATATTCTGTCACTGAATAGACACTGAGACATAAATTTAGCTAAGGGAATTTATCCAACAAAATTAACTTTATGTGACCGCGCTAAGATTACGCAAAAGTACGTTATCACGATACTTTTTTTTTTTTTTTTTTTTTTGTATATGACTAGTTTTCAAGATGACATTTAAGCACATTTCCAGAGGCATGCCTGTAAATGAGTTTCTTTTTTATCTCGTTGTTCCGTATTTGTTTTAATATGAAGACTCTCTATTTGAAAGTGAAGTTTCAGCAATCCTTTCTCAAAGTCTCCTAGAAAAAAAGGTTTTCCTAATTTTGAGATCTATGTATTTACTTTCTTGTAATCGAAATCTTACATTTTACCAATTTTATGGAAATCATTAGGCAAAAATCTTATTGGTATATTAAAAATGTACTCTTTGATTATCCTAAATGTAACAGAAAAATAAAAGTTGTTTTATTGTAATAGTGAGGTGACCAGATGTTCCAATTTAGTTGAGAAAATTTTCTTAGAGATTTCATGATAGTTTCGTACCTAAATCATGATGTCATACTCTCCAAATTTTTAAACACTTTTAAAATTCATATATTACTAGCTAAAATTCCCCTTCTTCTCTGGGAGAGAAAATGTTTACGGAAAGCATTTGTTCCCCTTTCCCTCTTAAGATGCGCATTACAATTTAAGTGAAATGATAACAAAATGCGTGATGTCACTCCGTTTACATTCCTGCTCTCACCCCTTCCCTCCCTCACTTCTCACCCTATTCCGATGGGAGATGAATTTTGACTTAAAAATGACAAAGTCACTGTCACTATTTATCTCAGCGATCTCGAAAACTACTGATTCGATATTAATATCGGCCGTTTTCAACTATTTTTACTTGTCAGCATCTCAATTTTTCGCATAAATTATGACCTCCCACTCTCCGTTGAAATGGCAATTTGGAGAAATAGAGGGGACATGCGTTACTTCATTTTTTTAAAAGTGTATACACCAACTTTTCCTAACTTGGCGGAATCATGACCCTCCATTTTCCCCTTAGAATGTGCATTTTCATAAATATTAATATTATATGATCTTTGTGAGAGCTAAGTTTGATAATTCTGCCAAGTTCTATTTAATTGGTTCAGTGATTATTGCATGATACGATCCCAGACAGAAACTCCTATTCACTTTTATTACATAAATTATACACATTACTTCCATGAACTTAATTGCTTTTTGGAATTTTTGGTGTTGATGATTATTATTTTGTAAAGTTTCTGAAATATTTGAAAGAGCCAATACAATGTTTCCTCATGCGAGAAACTACTTCATAAATAATACTTAAAAAATACTATCAATTTTGCAAGTGTTGTTATATTTATTGCATACTTACGCTAGATAATATTAATTTAAATGTTCATTGATAATGTTGTTTCATGCACCATTTCAACACCTTTCTCTGTTGATCCCGACGACTTGATTCGTCTTTCAGTTGCTTCGCTATTGTATCTAAAAGCCTGCAGTTCTTTGATACTATAAAAGACAAAATGTATATTACCCATCTTTTTCCATTTATATTCCCCAAGGGTGTTTCCTTTTTAAACTTTTACCTCCCCAACTGAAAGAAGAGTTTTATTGTCTTGTTTTGCTCTCCAGCTGTCAAGTCTGTTTCAACATTTATCTTCGAAAATGAAGCAATCCTATGATATCGCGTTCTGTATGTTACGTATAGAGTACAATAGATATAACAAGCAAAAACAAGTTAAATTACATTGTTCAACATCTGACTGGTTTCAATTAGCTTAACTCTTGCTCAGTGAAATGATCAGACTCTGCCGAACGTCCAGGATGTCGACATCAAGTAATGAACTACGGCTGAGCTTCATAAGATTTGTTTAGGACGGAGGATAAAGGTTTGTGCCTTGACGACAATCTACAGAAGCCATAGTGATCGCGCTCAGCTCCCTTTGTGAGGCGATTCTATCAAAAGAACCCCTTTCGTCTGTAAATCTCTCTAATAGATTTTTTCTGCAGGGAAGCAGATGGCACAGCGTGAAGAGAGAGAAAGAAAAGAAGCAACTGAGGGAGAGAATCATCCACTGCATGGAAGGGTCGGATGTCATGTGTTACCTGTTCTCTTCTCGCTACCTATGTTTATATTCGTCTGTGTATGTGTTGTAGTTTTACATAGATAGGCAGAAAAATACATGTTCCTGCTAGGTGCAGAATATTGTTGAGTACATATTTACATGACATTTTGAAAAAAGTGTGCGCATTATCCTTAATTATCGAGAGAATGTTTATGTTATATGAAGTTTATATTTGAAATCGAGATCCTCTATTTTCTCCACTTTCTTTTTTTTTTTTTTTTTTTTTTTTATGGAATTCTGTAATGAACTGTTCAATTAGGATTCTCGATCGCTGTTAATAGTAAATATAACATCATAATCACAACGCTGATCTGATAGCAATCCATCCTAGACATAAATTGAAATACTATGTTAGCGCTAGGAAGATTATGGTAACATACTGTATTTGGAGAATCAAAATAATGGATCTATTTGATACTGAAGTCCTTCTCAATGACGAAGAAAATATTTTTGGTACAAAAAAGGTTTTTCTATCATTTTGAATGAAAATGGCAATTTTGCAGATTACGACAAGCAGGATGAAGCACTTTTCCATTGTACAGCTGTTTGCCCAAAAGGAGACGAGATGGAAAATAAGGTTTTCTTATTTCGTCTCGTGTAAATTCTCGAAGGATCCTTCCTAGTCTCATCTCGATTCTCGAAAAAAGTATTCTCGTCTTGTTTTATTTCGTAAAGTACTTGCCTTTTGAAAATACCCTTACCAGTTAGTAGAATTTAGCATTAGTAATAAGAAATTCAAATATCATAGATGGATAACTGTTCAATAATTAACGTTTATTAAAAAAATATTCATATTACCCTGGTCCCTTAATCAAAGTTTATACCCAAGTGAACATAAAAGTCATTCATAGCATTGAGCTACTAGTAATTGATTTTTACTAGGCTAATTTCTGAAATATATATAAAATGCAAAGGTACTGAATTAATTCCTGACCTCTTACAAGTATAAGTAATGTAACAGAAATAAGGGTATACAATTGTGAAGATATGTGTATTTGGACACATAATGAAACATTTTATTTCTGACTTTGGGACATTTATTTTAAAATTTAATGTAGTGTAAAGCATCATCGTTTATTTAATGTTGAATCACTTTTCGACTTTTTCTAGGTTCATTTACTTTTCTTATGAGGTAGTTTTCTTGCTGTCTGTTAATTCCTTCAATACATGTAATTTCTTAAACAATAAAAACGACAGATTGTTTCCCTGTCAGCATTCCTATCATCACCTCACCTTTGGTTAATCTATGAGCACGCACTTTTCATCGAGACTGAAGAAACAGTCAACGATCCAGGATATTAACCCGGAAGGGACATCGAACAAAAACCATTGAGAGACTTTTGGAAGGGGTAGTCCTGATGAGATTGGAGACGACTCAACATGTAAAAACGCGAGCTACAATTCCGAGCTTGCGAGAAGTTTAACCTTGCTCTAGCCTAGAGAGCACTGTGTCTTAGTTAACGTTATAGCTATCCACCACGATGGATAGTTCGCTAAAGAATAGTTTCGATTTTGATTGAATTTACTATCTTCGAAACACTGGTTTTCCTGTTCGAATTCCGCTGACCCTTAATTCACGACTACTTGGACGCCCAGTAGACCAGAGAGAAAGGATGGATGGACATCAATCCACTGGAAGAATAGTCGAGGAGGAAACATCGAGATTTGCAAGTAAGTGCGAGTAGATTAACCAGTCCTAAAAGCTATTCCCTTCTCACCGTCTTCAACCCCTTTGACATCACAATCTGTTTCTTTTGTATATGCTCGATTTTATTTGTATGCAACCCAGGTCAGATCCTGTACCTTATGCTCTACCAAATTCAATGTTTACAAAATCCTGGGCGCAACTTGTCACTTCTGACACCCCCAATTACCCAATTACTTAACACGTTATCTGAGCTTTCAGACTGACAAGGGGCGACTGCACATGGCGGGGATGTGGTTTTAATCCGTAATATTGCGTGGATGCACACATATTAGTAACTCTCGATTTTTCTCATCTAGCTGAACATAATTAGATTTCATTTTTGCATTACTTTGTTTAACAATTAATCAAATATTAGAGAAAAGCGTTCCATTAAAATTACTTCATATAGAAATCAGGCTTTCTTATCTTTTCATGTGAAAATAATGTCCTTAAAATGTAACAGAAATCAGATAAACAATCTAAGTGGTTTAATATTTAAATAAAATTGCCTAAGTAGTTTAAACCTTAATTACTAAATGACATTATGATATACGACGAGAATTTATTTTCGTGCCTTTATTAATTTTTATTTTATCTATTTATTTACAAGAAAAAATAAATGTTCGGAACGCACTATGCATTCAGATTATGTTAAATAATATAGAAAATAGAAACGAAATGAAATAAAATCTTTCAGTTAAGTCCTATGATTATGCCTTTTAGTCTAAGGAAGACAAATGATTAAGATAAGTGAATGATGATGGGAGAATCGGTGCAATGAGAATTTCGATGAAAACGGGAGTATTCCGAGAAAACACATAGAAACAATGTTATACTGCACAATATAAAATAGAGTATGATTATAACTATTTAAATTGCAAGATCTAAATTTAAATCATATTTGTAATTGGAACTTTTTGTAATGGTTTGCGTATCTTTAAACGTTAATAAATGCTCTTTTATTGTATTTACAATCACTTACTTATTTTATAGTTTTTATACTACTATGAATTATGTAACACTAAAACAGTGTTTGAGATTTAAGACTTGAGTGAAAGTAGTGTTGCTTACGAGATTCGTGAAATTTCTTGTCTCGGAAAGAAAAGGAGAATTGTCATGTTTATCATATGGTTCCGAATTTGGAAAAGTGAAATTATTTCTTTCGTTAGTCAGTCTTACTGAACTGAAACTGGTTAAACATGCAGTTTCGGGTTTATTTGATCTAATAGTGAAAAAATACTAAATAACATCTAATTCACACTTTAGAAGTGTTAGATGAGATTGGACCATACTGTTTCTATACTTCATCACCGATCACGTCTTCATATCTATCTATCTATCTATCTATCTATCTATCTATCTATCTATCTATCTATCTATCTATATATATATATATATATATATATATATATATATATATATATATATATATATATATATATATATACAGGGCCAGATTTAGGGGGTGCACCGGAGCACATGCACCTCCCTTCACTGCAAATATACACTATCTAAAATGAGAAACTAGCAGTGAAAAAGTAACATTCTCCGAAACTTTCTGTTGTCATATGTTCGTATAAGTCTTAAAAGAAAGCTTAGTTTTGCAAAAGCAATAGTTTCAGTCGATTTTCTGAAGGTTGAAGGAAAAGGATTTACTGAACAAAGTAATATTCCTCATTCACACCACAGATGCCTAAAGGCATTTAAAAACTTAAAAAATTAAATCAAATGTAGTGGTAGTTATTGGTGCACAACCCTTCAAGAATCCTGGATCCGGCCCTGTATATATATATATATATATATATATATATATATATATATATATATATATATATATATATATTAGTTTCATGTCCCGTGGGTATGTCCTTTGGGGTAAAGAAGACGGATCATTAATGAAAGTGGACAATTGTAAATTTTTTTTTTGTGTTCTCCACCTAGGATCACACCCAGGACCATATGGACCTCGTGCTAGCCACTAGACCAGTAGGGAGTGCTAATTATAAAATAGATTGTGTTTCTCTGTCACTCTTCCCTACTACTGCCTCTGGATAACTGAAAACCAAATTATAGCTGCATTCTTACGTATGCAATCTGTCTAACGCTAATTATTATACTATCTTACTTCGAATTATCCAAACAAAAGGTTCAGAAGTTCGATTTACCCACTATTTTTTACCATTATTTTTAATACAATTTCAAGGAAAATAGAATTTTGTTCGTATTCCGAATTATCCAAGTTCGAATTAACGAGAGTCCACTGTATTTAAATGTATTTCGATGTCCAAATATTTGGTAAAGTGATGATACAAAAACACCTATAAAAATTATTGAAAACCGAGTCTAGAAATGTCAATTTATTAATAATTACAATTCACTTTAGATAAACTTCTGAACCCACTACGACTTTGTGCTAATGCTTGATATTAAAACTTGCTTTTACGCACAAATAATTGTATAAAATTTATTTTGTCAATGCAAATTAATAAACGAAAAGATGGAATTAATATGTGTAGTTTTCTTTGATAGAACTTGCTTTCTATAATTCAAGATAATTCTTCTCAGAAAAGAAGAATAATAAAGAGCTTTATATCGCTGTGTGCATATGTCTATGAAACATGTACCCTTTATTACTTTATTTTTAAACGGGTGAAGCATCCAGTTCGTCACAATAGACAATTGAGTTGATCCGGAAATTTTGGATTATTTCTTTGGAGATTAACAAGTCAAACTTTTTCAATACTAAGAAATTATTTTTTTTTTTTTTTTGGTACACACCCTTCAATGGAAAAGGATCCCATTGAACTCCGACATTCATCTGTTGAGAATATTGGAAATTAATTACAACCTCGACCAATTATCCCTATATTCCGCTGCTCAAATTGCTCGTTTATCTAAGAAACTTAAGGTAGAGGATTCGAATCCGCGTCCTCTCGGAGTGGTGAACAAAATCTTCAGTTTTTTTTACTTTGTTTACAATTTCAAACAGATTAAGAGGAAGCATGTTTGTTTTTTCCAAATGAGATTTTGTATGTTCGGAAGCACTTACGTGTAGCGAACAACGTTCTGTTCTAATTTAAACGATTCAATATCCGCGATTAAAAGGGAATGACACTTCTCAATAGCGGTCATGACAATATAATGTTGAAGGAAGCCCACCTGCGTCGCCAAATGATTTTCCTTCTCGATATGATATAGGAGCGTCTACATGCTATTTTTTTATATCACAGTATGATTAATGTAATTCTCCATGATGATTACGCCTAGATGATATGCTACAAGATATACACTTGCTTTGCTTTATTTAAAGAAGGAAATTTTGGAGCAAAATTTTTCTACGTTGTTGATTAGTAAGTTGCAAAATCTTTGCTTGTTGAGCGCTGACGAGCGTAATGTTTGTTGCATAAGTTCTGCATAAGTACAGTATACTTTTTAATGCATTGATCTATAATCATAGAGAGGTCAGAAATATGTTTTTCATCACACAATACGTGGTAAATTGCGAAAAAGAAAATACAAATTTACAGGCTATGGATTGTGGCGAAGTCAGTGTTTATCCAGAGGTATCAGGCGGATTTCTAGAGCTTTCCCTCAAAATTTTGAAGATATAGGTGTAGCATGTAAGTGATGAATATGGCCTTTTCCCTCCCCCCTAGAGCCTTAGAAATCGATAATACTGATTCTACCTGAAATCGATAATGTTGTATAAAACGTGTAGAAATCGATAATGTTCGATGTCGTTAGTCTAATTAAGCGTATACATTTGATTTCCACACGAATTTACAGCATAAAATATGAAGTATTCATCATGTTCTCAAATGTTACTGTTACTGAACGCTACTCATATTAAACACTTTACCAAATATTTATTGTATACAAAATAACTAATCAAATATCGTTCTCCTCATAGAAAACGTTCTTTGTTTGGTCCACCTCACTTAACAACCAGAGAGATATAGAAAATGCACGTCAAAGTAAATGTAATACAATTTGGTTGCATATTATTTTCTCTAGAACATTTCTTCGCAACTTTGTAATATTTTTTTAATATTTGATTTACATTTTGAAAAGTTTGTAGAGCAGTTTTGAAGTTTACAATGATATTTTCTTTTACATGAAAGTAAATTGAGGCAAATGTGTATAGAAGCCAGCAATGCCTGATTAGAAGGTCAAAGTTCCACGTTCAGCCCATCTAATATTGCGGCCTGGAGCTTGAGGTTGTTTGAAGGAGCTGCAATATTGGAGTCGTTGCAAGGAGATAGAGATAGGAGAAAAAACAACCTGAAAGAAACGACAAGAGCAAGACGGAGATAAGGGCAGGGAAAGTAGTTCACTCACGTTATATTATTGTGAGAAGGGAAAGAAGTTTGGCAACCAAGAAGTGACTCGTTTGCTATGGTCGCTGGCTGTGTTGTAGTCTCCATGGCGACTGTGGGAAGAGAGACGGGGCCATTTTAATCCCGTTATCTCTTCACTCAGCTGGAAGCTCTAGAGGAGGGTTTCTACACTAGCAAGGGGTGAGAAGATGGACGAAACCAATATGGAGGGAGAAGTACTATTGTTTATTCTCTCCGGAAACTAAAATCCCCTCTGTTGACATATGGTATTGCAAATACTCCATACTACTTTGGCAGGAATGCAAAACATATTACAACGTAAAAGGAAAGCATAAAAGTAATTTGACATGTAAAGATAATTTGTATGTTCAAACTATAAGTGCTTCTCTGACTTAATGTGCTCCGTGCTTATCTTGTTACTTAATTAAGTGGCAAATGATTGTACAGTGCAGGTCTAATTGAATCGGTCATTGTTAAAAGGAGACGTGCTTCCGTATGTTTAAGCAAGACGACAAATATCCTTTAAAATGATCAATTCGTTTATGACATAATATCCAACACCAGAAATGAATATTACGTTAAATTGTACTAGAATAGTGTTTTCTCGTTTATCTAGAAAGAAAGTGTTTGTAGTGTCAAACATGAACGAAAGTATTTTATTCATGTTGTCAACAATAGAAAGGCTCCTATAAGTTGATACTCTGGGTACAAGTTTATAAGCAAGCGGATATTAATGATTCTTCTTTTCTTAGTGTTCACAGTGCGAGAAAATATAATATGATTTCAGTATGGTTCATTAATTTACATTGAAATCTTAGCAGTGTGAAGATATTTTTACATGTAATTTCCTCACAAGAAAAAATATTATATATTTTTCCGGTGTTTTGCACGTTTGACATAAAAGTACAAATAGACGTGGTAGATGAAATTAATATACTTGTGATAGATAGAAGGTCAGTTTATAATGGTGATTGATTGATTTAACCATAAAGCACATTGGCGTAAGCTTCCTGAGGAGTAAGACGGATTTTCGCATCAAAAGCAAGCTCATAATATACTTCATCACGGTCTTTAAAAACGTGTTAACTATTCATAACAAATGTTACATTTGTAATCACCAGAATCCGTCAAAAGCCATACTACCACATATTGTCACATGGTTCTGAATTTTTGGTTGGTCCCAAAATTCTTCCGACTTTAATTTAGAAACTATAGAATCTGTAGAAGGGCTACATTTTAATGTGTCTTTTGCATACAAAATCTTCAATGTAAGGAAACTGAATGCAAAATAACGACTTTATTGCATTGGTACTTCTTACTTGTGCTTGTTGCTGTTACATGTTTGTTATTTGTGCTTCTTACAAATGTTGATCAAATATTTGGCGCACTTGTTGACACTGTATCACCTCAATGGGTACTATCAGCAAACATGACTAAATGGAATTTGTTGCCTTGTTTTACTCCTGAGCGTTACATCAACTATTTACAGTCTGACCTTTAACCATCTTGACTTCACACCCAATTCTTGTTCCCCGGTGCTAACTTCTAGTGCTTACTAAGTCACCTCTTTTCTGGGATTCGTAATTTCCTTGTTACTACGTAGTGTTTACTTGAGTCATTTTTTGAAACTCCTACTTTGCATTTTCTTGTATAGGTGTACTTCCAATACTTGTGGCGTGATATTTATATTTCTATTTTATTTCCTTAAACAAAGCAAGGTGTTTACAGCTTGACTCATCGTACATTATCAAAATAAATTATGGAATAATACACTGAACACTGGAATTTGAACACCCCAGAACTCGATCAAGTTGGAGGGGGGCACGGTGGCTCAGTGGTAGAGCGTTCACCTCCGGTGCTTGGGGTCCCTGATTCGATCCCAGCTCGCGCCGTGTGGACTTTGTGATGGACAAACATCGTGCTCGTGGGTTTTCTCGGGGTTCTCCCGTTTCCTCCCACTTTCTTTATTCCATCATTTTATTCATTTATCATCTTCACCGTCTCCTTTAGCCTAACCGGCATAACCGTGGGACGTAAAACTTAAAGATTTCATTTCATTTTCATTTCGATCAAGTTGGAATATGAACTAAAATTTCAAGGATTTTTTTTTTCTCGGAATACGAACGCTGCTGTAAAGTTGGAACGCCCAGCACGTTTCATGTCCGTTTCACATATCTCCGCTTCGTTCAGTTGTTCAGTTCATTGACAAAATCTGTAGTGAAAGCATTTCGTGTAATTCGCTGCTAATTTTGCCCTTGTAACCATTCGGTATTATATTTTTTAACATAATAACAACTTAGTGCTCTCCGTGGGTCATGAAAACCTCATTTTTATTCAAGAATTATTATTATTATTATTATTATTATTATTATTATTATTATTATTATTATTATTATTATTATTATTATTAGTTAATATTTTACCTCAAAATCAGTCTAGTTCGTGCAACCTCGGATGAATTAATCAAGTTTCCATTATTGTAACGGGAAAAACCTGTCTTGGTACTCGAATGACTTACAAATCGAAAAAGTTCTGGAACGGACTAACTTTGTATTCCAATGCACCACTGTAATTGACTTATTTTAGACACTTCGTAATACGACAAACTAAACATGAAGTTGCCTATTTAATCATATGGAAAATTATCACCTTTAAAATAGTTGATTATATGGGTTCATAGGTTTTAAACATAGACCCCCTATTGTCCATCACAAATGTACATATAAAGATATTACTAAATTCTTACATATGATGCGCAACTTATTTTCTGCGTACATATTAGATGTAGAATACGCGTTGCGTGTTATTTGAAATAGCTTAAATGTAAAGCAAGTAGGAATTGAGAAACAATAGGCCCAATCAATTCAGATAAAGTAAATAAAAGTAAGAAAAAATATGATGAAAGCAAGTTTCAAGAGGGAAGTTTTCTTCAGAGAGAAAGGTTCTCAGAGTGGAGAAGAGTTAGCAAGTACAGAGTTCATGAGAGAGTAATCTTTTCTAAGGTTAAGTCTGCTGAGGAAGCACCGGAAACCAGAGATATGGTGAAACCTCTAAAATTACTCTCTAAATAATAAAAGAGCTTTGCTCCTCTGTGACCATACTAGGAACGCGTGCAACCTTAGGGCAGCAATATACAAGACGGTGAATTCAGTTTACTTTGTAAAAACAAGTCGCTACGAATTTTCAGTGTATAATTCGACAACGAATTGAAATTAGCAAAAGAATTCTAGTGTTAAGTCTAAAATATCGCAATTAATACTACCTTATTTCTATTTATAGCAGTATGTCATATCTTTGCGTGTATGGTATCTTGAATATCTTATAATTAATTAAGAATATTTTTACTGTTGTTTGTTTATTGGTAAATATTAGCGACAAATTGTTCAATAATAGATTTTCGAAATACAAATTACAATACTGTATATGGAACAACTATTTTAAGTTGTAACATACATCAAGTATAAAATAAATTATTGAAAACCTGGCTAAAACTTACTCCGTAGGCTTCCAGATTAAAGATTACAAATTGAAAATTTTCACAATTCGTAGATATATTATCAATTTCGTACTTCATTGAATTTTTCTCATAAAAAAAAACATTAATCAAGAATTTCAACCGATCTTCATCGATATTTTCGTCTAGATCAATAGTGGGAAAACTTTTTGGGAGTGAACCGAAGTAAAAAGGAAATACTTTGGACGGGTCAATACAATTTATTAGAAACAAGAATGACGGCCAGTGTCTTCACTCGTCAGATTAGGAACCATATTCCGGGTCAGATAAAGCTTACATGCGGGCTGCGTAGGCATTCCCTCAACATTTCTCGCACTGACTATCACCTCTTCTGACATCGCGATCACTTCTTGGGAGGGAAGACCTTCCCTGTGATCGGTCAGTGAAACGCCTGATTGAGGACGTCTTCGCATTACAGAATGGCCGTAGGTTGACCATCTCTGGTATATATGATTAAGAAACCCACAAATATTAAAGATTTTGAGGATTGCATATTACCCTTACACAAAAAGCACATTTTTATGAATGTATGGGATGCTCACCGATAAAATCACTGCCATCCATGAAAATGTTAACAGATTAACTCCATTAAAGAACTAGACCGAGATAATCGCTCTAGGTATCTATCGTAAAGAAAGAATTGAAAACTTTTCTTTTGTTCAGGGGTTTTCGTGTGAAATAACTTTCAGAGGAACATAATACACCCCATAGATCCCATATACCCCTCCCAAATTAAAACGCCACTCACCGATGATGTAATACCACATGAGGAAGTCAATTACCGGTGTCCCTACGACATTATGCAACGTGACTAGCGTCAATGACCTGGGTCAAAGGATAAACTTCCCTACATTTTTAGCCAATTAGGAAAATTCGAGCGAAGAAGGAGCCATATTGCTACAGTGATTTGAAATTGATTAAAGGCCAGGATGATTTCCATAACCTCATGAAGATGCTGGTATAGTGATCTTCAGTGAAATTAATGCATCATGTCTTTCTAACGCAATGTGAAACTATCGATGCGGATCGTTACAGTGATGAACTCGATGTAATTTACTGCAAACTTATCTGCAAGTAACCAGCAATGATAAACAGACATAATTTTCTCAAATTTGATGACAATGCTTGCTCACATGTTGCACAAAAGACGATACAGCGCTTCATGAGTTACAGCATAAAGTCCTTTATTTCCGAAGGCATTCTCTTAACGTTTCTCGCACTGACTATCACATCTTCTGACATCGCGATCACTTCTTGGGAGAGAAGACCTTCCCTGTGATCGGTCAGTGAAACGTCTGATTGAGGACGTCTTCGCATCACAGAATCGAAATTTCTTCCGCTACAGAATCCAATCGATGGCAAAAGTGTGTGCTTGTAACAGTGAATATTTTAATTAACCAGGAATTATGACATTTTCATTCTTTTGGCTTTTAGAAATGATACACCTGAGGTTTACATTTCTTTCACATCAACATTATACTTTTTGAACACTCAAAGGAACGTATTTAAGAACACCCAGTTGGAATTCAAGAAATTGACCCAAAGTTGTTACACAAAAGATGAACGTAGATGGTAGTGATCATAGCATGATGACTCTGTAACATCATGAACATGTTGTACAGGGTGTCAAAAGCATACAGTGTTCACGTTACTAGCACCTGCAAATTATAACATACAAGTAAATAAATGGAGACGTAGCCGGTCGTACAGATGTCGAATGTCTATTCGTCATCTCCATCACTTCTTAGGAGGGATTACCTTCGCTGACGATCGGACGGTGAAACTTGAGGTGGACATTTTCGCATTGCGGACTAAAGACTTCTTTCGCCACGGAATCCACTCTAGTTATATCTTAGAGTATCTTGGCGATGATCATGGCTAGTTTCCAACTGGCAGTCATTTGCAGCACAACCACATTTGACGCGTTCTCGATTAGGCTGAATTACGAACAGCTAGTGAGGCAGGTTAGAAGCCGTATGCTATTTAGAGTATGTTAAGTTGTTGTTGAATCATCTGGTGGTATGGAGATTTGCGTTATTCTGCTGGAAGATAGAGTTTCGATAAGGTCCAGATAATGTCAAAGAACATAAATGATTATGTCATTAGTGTACGGCACATTAGTCCTAGTCCTCTAATGAGCATTAAAGGCGAGTGGAATGTGTAGCTTAC
The DNA here is from genome assembly GCF_964235325.1 of Thermobia domestica. Classification (NCBI taxonomy): domain Eukaryota; kingdom Metazoa; phylum Arthropoda; class Insecta; order Zygentoma; family Lepismatidae; genus Thermobia; species Thermobia domestica. The sequence continues at coordinate 205,321,720 of NC_137456.1, read as the reverse complement.
TGCTCCCACTTTATTTGATTTTATACTTATTATATGTATTATTCTTAATTGACTCCGATTCTTAACTCGACCATAATTGATATAGAGAATACAATTTGCGGAATATGCAGCAAGAAATTAATACAATGGTTTATGGCGTGGTAAACCAAACAGTATTAAGATTTCGAACTTTTAGAATTTCTTTGTCATGAGAACCATTGATGTGTAAATTTTGTTTTCTCAGGAAAGTGTAATTAAACAAATGTGTCGATGAAATAGGTAGTTTGTTCATTTAGAAGATATTTACTGTTACTTTTGAGGGTTGTATCTATTCTGTAGATTATGACTACAACTGAATTGCGAGTTAATAACTTTATTTTATCTTTTTCATTTTTAAATGTGTGGTAAGCACGCAAAGCCTCAAGTTAGGGCTTCAAGTCATTAGTAGTGCTTACTTTTTTGGCTAGTAGGAATATAAGAAGAACGGTAGTGCAGATGTTAATACCAAATGAAAAGTCCATATTGTAAAAGATATAATGTATTCTGTTTTTGTTTTCTTTCTTGCTTTTTCTCATTCTGTATTATCATTTAGCTCAAATTTATTTTTCGAAATTTAAAAATTTCTAGAACTTAGAGCAATTCAAAACAAATAGAAATACTTTTCTCAACATGTTCTCCAGTAGAGTTTGTTTATCTGTCTTTCAGAATGTTATCTAACAGTTAACATATCGCATAAAAGAAGGAAACAACTTTTAGTATACATTGACGGAACAGAAGAATGGACTGGATACCAAATGTGCTCAAGACAATAATAATATATATATTCGAGGAAAACAAACATTAGTTGAAATATTGTAAACGTAAATATCAACATATTAAATCATTGTTGAGCAAATTTCAAAACCAAGCCAATCTAGGCATGTTACATAGTAGAGAGAGGTTAATTTAGAAGTAAACGTATCACGCTGGTCCAGCAAAACATCAGGAAGGTTCTCTCGTTGTTTCGTCCCTCCTTAATCTTGTTTTTTTGTTTTTCTTAATTTTTATTTGGTAACTATTTCTTTAGTTGGAAAGAATGAAGTTATAGTAAAGAGAAGACGAGTTCCAAGGTAGCATAGTGTCCAAAAATGTCAAACTGTATTTTTAATTTAACTAGTTTTCCTTCTCTCAATTCTTACAAATTCAGAGGAGCCGTTTATGAAAAGTATGACTTCCATCATCAAAAATGAAATTCTATTAGGTTACTGAATATCAATTTTTACATGGCCTTTACCACAAAATTATTTACAATAAAATCTATTTTATCATTTTAAAATCTTGATTAGAAGGAGACCTGCCATTCTGTTTCCAAGTGAGCTTCTATTTTGATAGAATAGATATTGCTGTTAACAAAAAGGTAAACTTACAAAAGGAATACCTTCGCCATCCTGTTTCTTCTGTATCCAGTGATTAGATATCACCAAGAGCAGCCTAGCGTATAGTCAATGTGCATCTGCCTAACACTCCCTTCCAAAAACACCTCTTCAATACCTCTCTTGAAAACTTATATAGGCCTTTCTTTTTACTTTTACATAATTCATTTGTAACACAGTACCTGTTTCTCTTTCTGTTTTTAGTTTTGCTTTCTTTCCTTAACCTAAAACTATTTTGAAATTGGAAACTGTCCTGTTATTCTTAAATAAACATTTTAAATACAGGATCTCAACAGGTAAACATGTCCTACATTTTGAAAGTTGTACCTAGATTTTTAAAAAAAATCGTTTTCTCTCTTTTTCAATAAACTGTACAATATCATTACGCGTGAAACTAGAAACAAAAACGGTAACCATACGTTTGAATTGCTTCCCTTTGCTGATTTCAGCAACTATTACTGATCCTGCAACGTCCAGCATAACAGTAAATATTGATCAAAAATTCTTGTTGACTCAACATTGAAATTTTGATTTGGATTCTGATTAAACTTAATATTTTGCTGAAATTTTAAAGAAAATATATTCATTCCAGAATTATAACCCATAATAAATATAGCATTTTTGTAATTTAAAACAGAAATGAATAAATCTGAAACATATCAATGCATTTCAATGTTTATATTCAATGTATGTTTAGGTTTGATGATTCATCATATACTTATAAACATGGACGCTTTGAAAGAAAATGCTCTTGTGGTAACTATAAACTAATTTACTTCATCATAAATCAGACAATGCTTTATCCTTTCTAGAACAGAAAAAAACTTCTTTCATTTAACAGTTGATGTGGACACAGTTAATGAATAAAGTTATTCTGGAAGGATCTCCAGTGAGCTTTATTTTTTAATCAAGAAATCATATCAATATTAAAAGCATCGTGAATAGTTTCAAAATTTTGTATATATATTCATCCCACTCACTGTTAACTTTGACAGAAGATCTGTATCAAAAAGTACAATTTGATCTCTTGATATTTAGCCAAAATAAAAGGTTCAGCTTTTATGACTTTTGGAATAGCAGATGACAGAATGATGATTCGTTGATACGTTTCGGATTCATGTTTTTATAACTCAGTCTGTTGAAGCTTCATTAATAGTTAGAACTTTATGACGTATGTTTGTAGTTATGCATATGGTTGAACAACATGTGATGACGTACACAGATAACAGTATGTGATTTTCAACATTACAGCAGATATCACACAAAATTTTAGGCTCTTTGCTTTTTCTTTTCACTATGCAAGAGCTACTCGTTGTATGACCATTTCGAGCGTAAATCATTTTTAGTTTCCTGTTTGAAGAAGTATTCATATATATATATATATATATATATATATATATATATATATATATATATATATATATATATATATATATAATGAAAATACATCATTTCATTTTTGTTTCATAAATGAAAAGTGTACCAATGTAGTAGGGTTCTTGTGTGCATTGCTCATAGTGTTGTGAAGGGTAGCGCGGAAGTTAATGCTTTGTAATAGTAGTTATAACTGAATGATATATGTTCTGGGTGAGACTTCATAACGTTTTATCACACGGAATTTATTGATCTATAAAAGGACAACGTGGGGAAGAGAGAAGACCGGGAGCGTGTATGAGACAAAGTACCGAACCCACTCTGCAATTTATGCATACTATGTATAAACGCGTGTTTATATTACGGAGTTAACGCTATAGATTTGTTTCGGAGAGTACATTCATATGTTGCGGAAATGATCTGTGTTTGGAGTAAGCGCAATTTTCTGCTTTGGTTGGTTTTCGATTTTTAGAACTAACATCAAATCGATCGGTTTATTTCCTTTAAGTTTACGCCTAAGAGAGTAAATAAAATTCAAAGTATAAAACAGAACTTTACCGTCTAATCTAATTTTCCTTGTTTCAAATAATAAATTGAATACGTGTTATGTAAGGGTCAAAGCTATCAATAAAGGGAAGAAATTTTGTTTGCTCTAATGAAAACAATTATTATGCCCCTAAGAAGTGTGACATATTATGTGCTTCATAGTTCAAATTATCATTATCCTCTCTGTTTGGATGACTTTTATGAATATTGCACTTCTATTTTAAAACAATCACTATTCTGCAATCATCTATCACTATTTCCTCAATTGTATTTTTAACATTTACTATCTCTTTTTCTTAAAAACAACAATAACAGTAATGATCTTCTAAATACATTTTAACCCACGAAGAAGCAAAAGTTCTGTAAAATTCACGTTTAGTTTAAAATGGTTCTCAAGAGCTTAGCAAGATGGTCAAGAAATAGATGTTGAAAGTATGGAATTAAAAGTGAATACCTGCATCCTCGTAAATAAGATAAAGATTTCATTATTGGTACCATTACAGAAAAAAAAGTTTTGAACTAGTTTGAGAGCTCCCTCGTGGATAGCTTATGCTCCTTTGGCGTCGAAGACTCGAACTCGATTCCCGGTGGAAGCTCATGTGATTCGAATCTCACGTCAAGCTGTAGGTCCACATCTCATATAGCCGCGCTGCTGAACGGGACGCTAAACTTAAAATCTAATCTAATCTAAAGCTAATCTAGAGTGCATTCGGAAGTAACAGCTTCATATTAGTTAAAAAATACTTTGTCAATGGTTGTAAAGTGCAAGTTCAATGGATGTATTCTGCCTGTTTTGATATATTAGTATCGAAAACGTGGACACTAATAATAAAACTAGATATTCATTTTCTGCAAACAGCCATATAGAGAGAAGCATATAGGAACGTATGATAACCAGCACAGCTAAAACAACGATAAAAAGGAACAACGTCGGTTAGGTTGAAAAGGTTGACTGATATCACTATGAGAAAAGAGCATAGAAGAGAGTGAGCCGGGTATGTTTGCAAATGGATATTAGCTAGATTATCGGTATACAAAATAAATACTCCCTGAATACTTGACAAGTGATGAGAAGCGACCTAGGAGCTTCTTCACATAAAGTGATGGGGCGAAACAAAGAATAATTGCTGAGTATTGTGGGAAAGAAGTGTCTCACACAGGGAGTTAGTTCTGTAAATTCCACACAGAGATTTATAGAAACGACTTAGAAAGACAATCACCATGCAGTACACACGAACACTTATACAAATGATTTTCAAAATGTAACTTTTAAGAAAATGAAACAACCATTAATATGACATTGAACAGTCGTTTACTAATAATACAGCTTGTATTAGTCGTGAAATAGAGAGATGTAACTAGGAATTCGTTTTGAAGGGAACAGTGCACCATTCAGTGGCGTTAGTTGTGTCACTCGAAAGTACTACAATTGTTCAGATATCACTTTAAACTATAAGTCTCGTACTATACAACATCGCTATTGACAAACGACGTAAATGGAAATTAATCATAGCCTATGTGTACACAAGAAGATATTCTTTACTTTGGAGGTTAGTATTCACTCTCATATTACATTTTCATGTACAACTTTATCAAGTTTCAATAAACATTTTAAAATATTTAATAGAACATTTTAGAAGTGCCAAAATTTGGATGTACTGTATCCAAATGAAAGATATACAATTTATTGTAATGTAAAATAGAACAAAGAAATCTTATAAATGTTGTCAATTTAATGTCGAACAGGAATAGAAAAGAATGAAGACAAACACATTGATATTTTGTTAAATTTAGAGAGATTAAACAGTATTAAGTGCTCTTATTGTGAGATAACAACAGGAACAGAACAAAGTGCAGATTAAATATCATTTTCGGGGCAATAACTGATCAATTCTTATAAAATATTCATTAAATCTAGTGTAATCATTTATTGATATTCAAAAATATGCAGCAAATATCGCGACTATTTTGTTTAAATCGTATGTGTGTCGACATCTGTTGATAGCTCTTAAATGTAATGCAAAGGTTGAAGCGCCATCAAGTTGATACAGCGTAAGTAGAAATTTGTTTGCATGCATAAAAAACAGGATAGATCCCAAATCATAATTCTTTTCCATAGTCATATGAAATGTAGTCTATCATTCGGGAGATATATTCGCTCTCCATTCTTTATTCTTATTTATATTTATTTATTTTCTTTTCCCTATTTTATTTATTTCTATTATTATTAAATATTCGCTGTTACGGCTTCAATAGCTTCTCCACCCGAGGATTTCTTTTACAAGTGACACAATGATTAGTTATTTTAGTCATTGATTTCACATTTTCCTTAAGATTAGCAGCTATTGTTACTTTGAATATTTTATCATCTATTTTACAAATATTATTATTATTATTAATAATAATAATAACTTGATGTTGTTAAACTATACAAGAAGATATTAAAACGTGTTTTTAAACCTAACAGGAGTTTCTTTTGACTTGTTTAACAATGATCATAGATGCAGAAAGAACATTCTTGAATTTACTGTAACATTAAGAAAATCGTACCGTTTATAAATTGGTTTACAAGCTGTTCTAAAAGCTGTAGAATAATCTAAATTCTCTTGTTGTATAACCTACAATGGTTATGACTGGCCGGAAACAGCCCATTTCACTGATGTGTTGTTAGAATAACAGCTTGTAACTATATTGTTTCTGCTTTGTAACAGAGCTCGCTACTTTTAAGGGAAGTAACTCCCTAGTTATCTCGAGATAGTGATGGAAGAACTTATGATAAGGGCAAGTCATAAGTTCTGGTACACAAGATACCTGTATTTATTGCAGTACAATGAAAGCAGGTTAACATTTAAAGTATAGCCCCTCGTGTTAGACTCTCTACAGCCACCTTTCTGTTACTTCCTCGACTCCACATCTTAGAGGCAATGAAGCCAATCACTACTGTTTGCACCTCCTGCTAGTTGAAACATCGTAATTTTGGGAAACCTGTCATGGACTAAAACAAGGTCAGCATTATATGCCGGGTCTGGCATCAGTTCGATGCCATCAAGTTCCTGAACTTTTGTTGGGTTTCTCGAGTCAGATATGGTTTTGCGTTCTCCTGTTGCAGCAAGGTCTGTTTTTGGTTCACCAATGCATTATATTTCTGACGTAGTACAGCATACATCTCTTCAACCATTCGGAATAAAGGTCGGCATTGATAGTACAACCGTTAGGAACGAACTCGAAGTAAATCCTTTGTAAATCCACCATACACATTGCTTGCCTTTAAGCTCGAAACGGCCACGTTTAATGACCAGTTCTGGAAGATGGACATTTCTTAATCACTGTTCTTACAACATTTGGATTTCGGAAAAATACCCATTTCTCGTCGCATGTGGTAATCCGTTTGAAGAAACGCACATCATGTGGATTTTGCAACATTTGTTGTCACAAATCTACTCTCCTGTGCTCTGAATTGGGGTCAACTCATGTGGCACAATGCGGCAGCGCCTGATTTCTCGAATTCGTGAAAGTAACACACAACAGTGGACTGGGAGATGATGAATTGGTTTGGCAATAGTTGTATGCTGATGGCTGGATTTTGGATGATCATATGACGTCATGATGGATGTGTTGTACGATCTCAGAATCTGTTACCCTAGGGCACCCAGATTTTGTCTGTGCGTGCCTTTGGCGTGGGAGACCCGGGTTCGTTTCCCGGTGGGAGCTCATGTGGTTCGGATTCCACGTTAATCAGTGGGTTCCGTCTCATGTAGCTTCGCTGCTGAAAGGGACGTTAAACTCAAAATCAACTCAACTCAGATTTTGGCTGATCTTTGACATTTTTCCAACCGGAACGAAATTTCTGCGACCAACGAGTTGTTGTGCCATGGTTTACTGCAACTTTCACTTTCGCAAGACAAACGTTTTGAGTTGCTAAAACAATATGCTCGAGTTCGAACTCATAAAGGAACAGTTCACGTATCCGACGTTGTTTAGCTCTCATTGTCACCGCCACTAAAAATATTGACAGCATGGTTGCGTTTGAGTCAAGTAGTCCATACGCTTCAGTACTTCTTGAGCCAGTTTGACCTTGTACTTACGGACGATCACGTCATATACACGTGCCTGCTGTTTGTGTTCTGGAAATATTGTAAGACTTATGACTCTACCTTGTATAGCCAAGAGGAGGTAACGATTCAATGTTAGTATATGTAGTATGGAATACTTAAAATTTTCATCTTTGTATTTCTTTTAAGTAACTCCTATGTTAGAATTGCCACTCTAACCAAGAGAATGTTGTTTAATACGCACTTTGTCTTCTAGAAACTGCCTCCAAAATTCAGGTGCGTCTCATACTCGAAATTAACATTAAAATGTCCAATGTTTCAATTAAAATTCCCGCCAGTCTTAGAAATGGCCATATATTCGATGCCGCGGGAAAACTATCTCTATCTGGCAACATTAGATTCAACTGGCAGCAATAGTGCACCGATGCAACGAACATGAGTTGCGAGGATTCACAAGCTTGCTACCACCGTCTCTCTCCCGCCCCGCCATCTAATAATAAAAATGGAAAAAAATGTTACGGTATTTTTTTAAAAAAATGCTTAAAAATTAAGGTAATAATAATAATAATAATAATAATAATAATAATAATAATAATAATAATAATAATAATAATAATTATTATTATTATTATTATTATTATTATTATTATTATTATTATTATTATTATTATTATTATAAAGTCAAGAATACTTGTCTTCGTGAAAATTTCACTAATGGGCACAGCTTAAGCAATTAGGTATGGGAATTAAGAGAAATTCATTTGGTCTACAACATAAAAGAGAAAAAGAAAGAAGAAATATTTAGATGGGTTCAGACACTTTTCTCAAGAGTTTTTCTTAAAGCTGTCAATCTATGTTGGTTCTTTGCGGGTTATTGGTTTCTATATATGGTTCGACAGGAAAAGTGATGTGTTTAATGAAATTTGTGTTGAATTCGTATGACATTAATTGTAATGACGGAAGGTCTAATACTGAACTGATTTTAAAATATTAGTTAATATAGTTAATTTTATTTGTTGCCATGGCCAATTTAATTACTCCCTTTACAATAGAATTATTATCGACTTATTCCAATGATTACTTATTTTCACGAATATAATTTTAACTTGTCAGAATGTGTTTAATCTTTCTTATTATTTGCCTCCAAACTAATTTCTTTACAAGCTGTTGTAAAAATATTTGGATGCTCGAGAAATTTAATAAAATATTCATGGAATGATAATATTCATTCTAGTTTTATAATTAAATAGGGAAATGCTACTCACATTAAAAGTGATTGTAGTTATCTAAGAATATGCGTTAACAAAACCACTACCACACAAAATTAGTAAAGACAAGGAAAAAATGTTTTAAGAGGAACTGATTGCAGATAGTAGATGAAAAACTGATAACGAGGTAGAAAAATTAATGTTGAATATAAGATCTGTCGCAAGCAGAAGGCAGGAGATAAGTAGATAGTGGGCAACAAGGAAATAGGGAGAGAGGAGTTGAGAGCAACATGTGGGTTGAAGAAGACTGAGTGGTGCGATGATATTCTCGTTTCTGACAGTAATACCTCGTTTCCAGAGAAGCAAGAGGGATCCTTTTTGTTGTGTTTAATGAATCTCGGATACGAATCACATCTTCCCCACTTGCTAGGTTGTGAGACTTGAAAAGGAGAGGGCATTTTTCCATTCACATCTGAGTCACCGACTAAATCACAGCGTAGTCATCATTGAATAGCAATGTGATGGCTTAAACATCAATAGACTCGACAGAAGACGTCTTTGTGCTTTATAAAACACTGATTACTTTTCTTCAACATCCATCCAGTGAGTCATAGTTTCTGTACCTGAAAAAAAATATGCTTAAAGAGTACGAAGCTCGATTTCATTAGAGAACAGATGTTTGTTGTTTAAAGGTTTCATTTTCTAATATGACCAAGCTTCAGCTAATAATTGATCTCTTTCATGTTCAAAATGAAGCCGCTGAATTCAATAAGGTATTTATAACAATTACATTCTCTGTGCATTACATCCAACTACAAGCGTGTATATATATATATAAATTAGGAAAACAAAATAGGTGACATCATCCCAACAGAGTTCTCTCACTCTCTACTGATAGTCAGGGAGAAACAGTGGATGTGCAAAAATACAATTAGTAGAATCTCTAACTTCATGTTTCTCTTTTAAACACAGGTACAATTGCATACTTTTAAAGAGACAATATTCTCCAATACACCAGGGGCGTCATTTGGGGAGGACAGGGCGGAATCTGAGTTTCAGAAACATTCTTTTTAACAAAGTGTAATTTAAAATATTAATAAAAACATGAAACTCTTATGTCAATGGACAATTTTCTCCTGGCAAACTTAAAATGACGCTAATGATACAGACTGCGAGTACCTGACCTCTATATTGTCTTCAGGTTTCACGTGCTCAGCATTTTAAGTTATATTAATAAATCAGTTTATTTCAATCTAGAAAGGGGTATAGAAAAGGACTTCAAGCTTCTCTTGCTACTGTGCCCAATGATTATTCAAAAATAGAGAATCGTGGTGTAGTCTTTGAAGTCTGTATTCTGTGATAAAAGTAGTTCGAATATTACTTGGTGAGCCCTAATGAATTGTCTTGCTCCCATTGGTCTTCATCTTCAATGTGATTTGTTGCTGTATAGGCTAATCTTCACTATTCTTACCTGGGTGTCTGCTGTTTAAGTTGTTATTGTCATCTACATTTCCAACATCGCACACGACCCAAATCCGGGGAACGGTGAAAGCTCTTACTGTTGCGTGTATGACCCTCCTTAATCTGGAAATCATCTCTATTTTGTCAATATCATCACTATTTGATGTTAAAATTGTGGGACTTCTGTTAAAAATCTCGATGAATTTCTTGGCTTTTGCTTGTTTGAGTTGATTGGTGTCGTTGACTGTGAGTACTAATGCTGATGTGACCCAAATGATCCTCCCCCATCAACAAGTTCTCGCAGATTAATATTAAGACTACCCATGACTGATTATATGGTTGTATCGTTATAAATGGTTGGTTGAGTTGTGGTTTATCGTTCCTATCAGTATCAAGGCTGTATGAGACGTCCATCTACAGCTTAATAGGCGATCCAAATTCGAGCATGAACTTCTGCCGGAATCGAACCCGGGTATCTCGAGTTGAAGGCGCGTATTCTAACCATATGGCTGCGAGGGATCTCTATATCACTTACTTATGAGTTATGTGGCGTACGTAAAATCGTTGTTACATTTGTAAATCCTGAAAACGCATGTTTTATAATATTTTCCGTATAAGTGTTCCATCTGTACGTACTTTCTGTATGAAACAATATAGGCGGTTAGGATCTCACATACAAATGGACGTATATAATATATAGCTGACGAAGATAACATACATACATGTATGTAATATAAGGAAGACTGCTACATATCAGACATCGTGCAACTGCATGCATTTTTGCCGATCCCAAACGTTTCAGTATTCTTACCTATTTGATGTCCAGAACAGAACCCAACTAACCCCTGCGGGACTTCTAATCCGTTCCTACTACTACTACTACTACTATTATTATTATTATTATTATTATTATTATTATTATTATTATTATTATTATTACTGCTACTGCTACTACTACTACTACTACTTTTGCTATGTATCTGTATAATACAAGGGCAAACTTATTTTAATGAAAGAAATTTAATGAAAATTTTAAAAAATAATCGTTAAATCAATTTTTGAATATTATTTTTAATCCTTTTTTAACAAAAGAAGTGTTATAAAAATTTTAAAAAATAATAAAAAAACATTTACCTAGGCAGGGTTTGAACCTACGCGAAAAACGATTTTGCTTACTAGCATGTTGCGATAGCTCGCTCGGCTACGAGGGCCGACATCATCTGGCGTTTACTTTGTGATATATGTAGGTCTGACTCATGATGTCGTATCTGTATCGGCCAATCAGATCACAGGATATCTAAAACATTTGGGATCCGTAAATATGCCAACCGCAACTCTAAGGGCAGTGCCGATGTGGCATACGGATAACGTATGCTCCGTACTGATTTCTGTAGTAAGCAAGAGGATTCCGTATATTTACACAATATGCCGCTGTCCGGAGAACGGATTTTTCTCAGTGTACCTAACTTAGCAAAAAGTATTAATATCTGCATAAGAAGATTACGTATGAAACAGGCCCATAGCCAAGGAAGGGCTAGAGCCAGCGGCAACCCTAAAAATTCTTGTCCCCTCTAAATCAAAACGTCGTAGAGATTTTTGAAACTTACTCTCAATTTAAAACTGGATATGAAATAAACTTACTCTCAATTTATTTACCAAATTAAATTAAATATCGCATATCACTAATTTCTGCATAGAATATGCTTATTGCTAGATGCACCATATGGAATTGAATTGAACTACGTACCATCTTCCATTCTTCTTCTTCCTTTTAATACCATAACATTTGTCATTATATATTTCGTAAAAGAAAGTATATCTCTGTTATAGATTACATAAAAAATAAATAAACAGACCTTTTCGTAGTATTCCTTTATATATTTGCGATTGTCCCTACAGTAGTCATTTCTACCCTCTCTAAAAAATCGGATTTGGCACGGGTCTGGATTGGAATATTAACTTTTAAAGACTAATTATTTGGACGAACTATATATAAATCAGTACAAATTAAACACAATATGAAAAAACTACATTCAGTATGAAATATCTGCAGTGACGAAATTTTAATGTGTATTCCTGATATACATGTTACAGAAGTTAAAGGACTACAATATACTCTTAATAGATATACCTACCTACCTTGAATGCAACAAGAATCTAATTACAACCAAAAAGAACTTAAAGATAACAACTTGGAAAGAAAGTTAACAGTATAAAATGATAATAACAATAGCGTTAATGGCAATGATAATATTAACACTTCCAACTCATGATTAAAGAAGATTCAAAGTATTGTTGCTAGCGCAGATTCATAAGAAATCAGGAAACTAAAGAGATAAGCGATACATTTCAACTTTCAGAAAGACCTTTCCCATCTGCTCGACTAGCTCCTTTTAAGTTTGAAAAAGAATTGACATCCGAGGAAGCTTTAAAATGATCACAGAAGGAAAAATAAATACGAACATGTAGATCTGACGTTCCTTCAAACCAGAGGGAGAAAAACAATTTTGGCGTTGAATCGACACCTCATACCTGTGTTGTTTATCTGATGCCGGAAGATTGGACGCAACAAGATAGGCAGATTCAATATGATTCGTGTAGCAAATATTAGGCCTGTAACATCGATTGTACAGCTCTAAGTTGACGTGAGAACTTGGAAGGGAAAAACATGACAGTGGGAAGCATATTTTGTGTTTTATACAAAATAAAGTTTTATTGAATTTGGTAGTGATCATTCGTTATCCTATGCGACTCTTCAAGTTAAAAAAAAAATAATTTAGCGTTCCAAGATTTTGTCCTTTAGCCTAAACAAGGAGAACGAGAAACCAAGTGAATGATTATGGAAAAATTAGCTGAATGAGACCTTGAGAAGAAAACGACAGAAGGTCTAGAAAACTTGAGATACACCCACTATATCTCACATATCTTGAGAATGAACCAGAGACCCTTTATATGAGATATAAAGTTTTACAACTGAACATCGTGTTCCCTTCAATCCTATTACTTTATTCAGTGGTCGATATTAACCTTGATTTATGGAGTATTACCATTTATGTGAACAAACAGGTAATATTTTTAATTTTCTTTTCATTTTGTATTTATCCTTCCTCATCCCGATGTGCTGCTTCTGTGTATTCTTACGTTAAATACTACACAACTCCTAAAATTGCTAAGAAAATATGAGTCATCACATTATCGAAAATTTTAGTTTGCATTTGTGGATTTCGTGGTCCTTAATATCTCGCAAGTACTTATACTTAACATTTTTATTCAAGATACATACTTTTTATTCAATATAGAAATTGAATATTTTGAAAAGTCTGATAATTCCTGTCTTACCTGTCAAGCATAGACTCTGTTTTAAGCATTTTCGAAATAAAGAGTGATATTCTCTGTACTCTTTAGGGTTTCTAGGTTGTACACTCTCAACATAAAAATATTTTTCCACTATAGACTAAAGAAAGATTAAACAAATTACATTACCTTCTGTCAGCTTGATTTTGAAGATATTCAAAAGAACTTGCAATACAAAATGGCATCTTACCTACAATGAAAGAACGAAACTGAATTACAGATCTTTCATACGTAACCTACAAACTTACTCTCACATGTAACAGCCATTATATATCATTGGTCTCCTGACAAATTTAATTGGCTACCACTGTTGCCAACTCCGTTTTCATGAAAATACCCAAGTAGCAATTCAGAGATCTCTAAATTCTTGTATCATCAATGAACTCAACTTTATTATTTTCACTAAAGGGCGTCTACAAAATAGCTAAATCAATATTTTTAAATCTCATCGTCATTATAGGTATTCTGCTATTATTGGCAGGTCACTTGCCACAACTGATAAGCTTCAATGCACCAGCATCTTCAGCTAACCTCTTGGCTTCACGTACTAGTTTTTTGATACCGTCCACCAATTGTAGCCTCCTTCGTCCTCCATCTTTTTCCTGCCACCATACCCTCCAGCACGTTCCTCATGATAAATTCCTTCTTAGCCAATGTTCCAACCAGTTTCTCTTCCTTTTTTAATAATATCTAAAATTGTTATTTTCTCCTTACCATTTCTAACATCTCTCATTCGTTTACCACTCGGCCCAGCTAATTCTTTTCGTTCTTCTCCACACCCATATTTCGAAATCTTCCCGTCATTTTTCATCACTTTGCCGTATTGCCCATGTTTCTACCCCTTACAGCACAATACTCCACACGAAGCGCTTTATGAGTCTGTTTCTCAACTCTTTCTTCAAGATCCCACAAAATAGTATTTTCTTCTTCCTAAAGGCTTCTCTTACCATTCCTATCCTTGGTTTTCTTTAACGTTCGCACTTCATATCATCATTAATAATACTACCCACACGCAAAACATAAACCACTTTTATTGTCCTTTTAAAAGAAGTGAACAAAAATATTGCTCCAAGGTTAGATATTTGTTCACACAATTGAAGTTGATGATTAAGGTGAATAGATGCTGTCTTAAATTTTTGTGAAAGAAGCTTGTAAATAATATACTACTATTAAGATGATGTCCAAAACTCCCAATCTAGGTTATCTCAGAAATTTATTTTCACTACCTGACACATGACATAAGAAGATAAGAACAACTCATTAAGCCATGAGCCTTCCAAGCTGGTCTACGTGGTCTCGGATACACGGGATCCCGGGTTCGATCCCCGGTGAAAGACCTCTAAAATTTGAATGCATTACAATGTTTCGGATTTCACTTCAAACTATAGATCAATATTTCACATAGCCTCGGCACTGAAAGGAACGCTAAACTCCAGTCCAAACAGCCAATGAAACCATGAGAGAATTCAATGCTGTAAGAAATATATATGGAATTCTATATTTTTTAAAAATATTTTTAAGAATTTGAATAGAGCAATATTAGCTACAAAGATTTGTGATAAAAATACCCACCATAAAAAACTTCTAAAAATAATATCTAATATTTGATGTAAAATTTAGTATTTTCTTTCATATGACTACCTTTACAATGGCATCTGTACAGTCAGTTCCAAAATTCTATTCTTTTCAACAAGAACTAAGAACAGAAAGAAGCAATAGCGCACTGCGAATTCTTTCGGTTTCAAAGATAGGCAGTGGTGCTATTCTAATTTATTAACAACCGCTTTTCTCTCTCTCTCTCTCCCTCTCTCTTTATATATATATAATGAGAGAGAGAGAGAACCGGTTGTTAATATATATATGTAAGAGATATCAGACCCAATGCAAAAAATAAATGGAACTTGGTGTAAGAAAATTCGCTACACGGAAAATTTGACGTATGGAAAACTCGGTGTGAGGAATGCTAGATGTAAAGAAAGATTCGTTGTATCCATAGGATCAAATAGAAACTTTGAAGATAAAGAAGTGTATTAGTTTTAAGTATAACATTTGTGTAGAATGTACTTTTACTGTCTACTATAAGAAATTAAAAAAAAAATGTGACCGTGAAATAATTTAAACTTGAGATTTCGAGGTATTTTAACTTTATCACCCTTACATGACGAGAAATTAGTTTTTCGATTTCTATCCGTGTAATTTAACGAAGCGACCATCGCTACCAATCAACATTTAATTTGAAACTTAAGTTTTTATCTTAATAGTTTGTTTAATACAGTGTCTTCTAGAATTTTCTACTTCCAAAAATAAATGTAGGTTGCCGGAGGAGTAAAGTTGAAAATTGCAGATTTTTCAAAAACTGTTCTAACAATTTTATTTTTATTTTATAAATAAATATTTAAATCTAAATTCTTCTAAATAGGTTATTTATCATATGTTACTCCAAGGTGTAACAATAAATGCCTCAACTAAAGTATCTATGTCTGATTGGAGGAGAAGTCAATAAGGAGCCAATAGGGTTGCAGTACTTGTTTAGTTTTTATTTAAGCTCAACAAACAATTCTGAAGGAATATATAACAAATCGATGCTTTGATTTCTGTGTATTAACATCAATACTATTTCTACAACTACGGTATTATTTGATAAAACCATCCCACTGAGACTTTTTTTGATCAATATATTTTTGGATCTTACATATGCATATACATTTTATGCTGTACTATATGAAAGGTGTTTTTAGTTGTTTCTATAAATTCTATTTTTATAAGTATTCTCTGAACTTATAGTTGTGATTGTTTTATTTCTGATAAAAAGTGTCAGATTGATTGTGTGATGAAACCAAATTATTCTAATTTCCCACAAATGATATGTAAGAGATATCAGATCCATGCAATATATATATATATATATATATATATATATATATATATATATATATATATATATATATATATATATATATTCTTGAAATACGACATAATATTTTATTCGATGCATTTTATGGCGTTTTCGTTTTCACAATATGATGTTTTATGTTATCGTAAGAGGTAACATCCAATATGTATACACCGAATCCACCTTACACCTAACTTGCCCCACATCGAATTTTCCTACACCGAGTTTTCTTACACCGAATCTTCCTACACTGAATCTTCCTAGAGCCATTTTAAGGAATAATAGTATGGTTCATGGCAAGTAAGAGAGATATCGAAGAAAATACCACTTTATTTTGTGCACGAAGGCACATATGTTCAGAACTAATGAAGAAATAGGAATCATTCAAAAAAAAAAAAAAAAAAAAAACTACACGTAATAGGCATTAGATACGCATCACATACATCACAGATCCCAGTATCCCAAACGAAATCCCAGAATTCATATTCAAATTTCTATGTGCCCATTCAAATTTCTGTCTGGTCATTGAATTGAAACAATTCAAAGTTGTTTTTACAACCATACAAGCGAGCGGAAAAAGTATAGAGATGTTTCCACAATTTTTTGGCATCTTTCTTTCACTCTTGGCTAGGTCATGCGTATATGTGTATGTGTTTGGATATAACAAATGGTTCTGCAAAATCGAATATTTTAACAACCGGTTCTATTGAACCGGTGCTGAATAGTACCACTGAATATATACATGATCTCATCCAAAATTTTGTACAGGTTTTTCCTTACACAAATAATCCAGAACTCTAGCCTTAATTAACTTAAGATCCACCTTTCTTCGCTCTTTTTATTATCTGCGTGTGATGTATATAAGACAAATAGGTAATAACAAATTAAATTTACTATTGAATTTAATTTTTAAAAATAAAAAAATGTAAGTTTCCATATATGTGAGATATGTAATTATATGTGAAGTGTGTAATTTCAGAGACAAACGAATTCAGTAAAAAGAAGATTTTAAAGATACACGAATCTAAGCATGAATTTTCAACCTGTGTGCAGCAAAGGTTTAGCAGTGCTTTGCATGTAAAACTTGCACTGGACTCACGCATTTCAACGTTATTACGGCGTGTTCTTTGTAGATTAAAAAGGTACGGTACGTAGGCGTTACCTTGCAGCAAATAACCGATAATTATTTTATTTTTATCCCTTGAGATTTGAAAAGGGATATAACAAACAACATAATATGACAGAGATTTGGTACATAGACCTAAGATAAAATAAGTACAAAAATAACAGGCTATATAGAACGACACATAAGTAAGCCTATTATTAATGGTTGAACAATTCAAATACGAATAGGGTAGTTTTTAGTACCTTTATTATCTTGCTGCATTGCTATGATTAAATATTCTCATTGGTCTGTATAGCTACACTATAAACCAGCGATCGCCAAACTGTCCATCGTGAGCTATTAGTAGCTCGCGGGGACATTTTCGGTAGACAGCGTTAACGCTTCGGTTGGCTAACCTTAATTCCTTCACTGAGATGGCAATAAACAAATGTAAGATTTTTTTTAAATAGTAGTTCTTTCGGTTGGTAGCTCACAGTAGGATTTAAAAACATTACGGTAGCTTAGAAGCTTCATAAGTTTGGTAACCACTGCCGTAGACAATGAAATTTTCCGTTTTAAAACCGAAATTCCTATTGAAGGAATATTGAACTATTTAAATTCAAATACTCTTAAGGTAACTAAATCTTTTGGTATTTCGTGTTGTTCTTATACGAAATGCATATTGTCAAGATTTGGATGGTCCGTGGCAGTAATTAGTAGATCCGTGGTAAGAAACTTTTGATATAACTTGCACTACACTTTTGTATTTAAAGCAAAGACGTAGTCAGTGTTCACCTGAACGTTAAAAGAATGAAATATCAGAGTTGGAAAGATTAAAGTAGAGGTGGTTTCAATACTTGTAACTTACACACTTTTAACATATTTTGATTCACATGTGCTTAATCTGTTGATGTTATCTTGGAGTTATCTTGAAGTTTTCAAGTTATCGTACAGAGCTTCAGGTGCTATGTGCTCTATGCCAATTAATTCGCCCTTTATGATCTAAATTTGGGCTACATTAACATTAATTGTATGTGGTAGAGGTAAATTTGGATTTCTAGCACTGTTTATTATTATCTAAATATAAAATTGAAAAAATGGAAAACAATTTTCGTTTACAACATAAGAGTGACGCGTGTTGCATTTACCTATTTCAGGAAACAATTACATGTATTTGAAAACTTCCTGACATTTACAATACAAACTCCAACGTATCTTGAATATATTGCAAGCAATGGATGCAATTTTGGAGATAATAAGGGAAAGTCTCCGGCAGCGCATAGCACCCTGTTCCGTATAATCGTACTATTTTAGGATGCATTGAAATCTTCAAATTCTGTATCGTGTAGTGTCAGGACAAACTTTGAGGCATGACAGTAAATATTCACAATGTGATTTGATGCAGAGACTTAAGAAGTTGAAGACATATCTACCGTGACATAAGCGCGATTAAGTGGAAGAGGTTCTACGTGGACGCCTTCTCCCACTATCTCGAACAGTGGCATCCATGCAATCGGAAGATATTACTGAACATTCTTTTTCACGTTAAAGTTTATATACTGTATACTGTATTAAATTTGCATCTGTCACCTTACATTTCATAACCCAATAAAGTTTCCACCATCTGACAATTGTCTCCAGAAATAGGCATATACCATCGGGTCACTCTATGTATACTAATTTTATAATAATTTATATTATTATTATATATAATAAATAATAATATTATACCTAGATATATACTAATTTTATCGAACGAAAAATAATGTACGCGTATAAAAAATAAATATTAAATTACGTGTATAGATACAGTAATATCTACGACTGATTTCAATATTGTAATATATTAATATTTTTGTTGAATTTTCAACTGTTGGATGATTATATATAGATCTGAAACAGACGAAACTTAATAAATAAATAAATAAATAGACTGATATCCTTAAGATTCAATCAAGATCATTTTGCGATTTAAGCTGCGTTACTTAATAAGCAAATGTCAACATTTCTGCTTTCACTATAGTAATTGATCTGCATTCTAGCATACAAGTTTTAGTTTTTGGTAAAATTTCTAGAAAACAGAAATAAATTTTACTAAACATTATTGTTTTTCTGACCTATAAAAATGCGAAAAGTTTTAAGCTTCTAATCAATCCCTACTTTATGCAATATTACTGAATATTAATTTTGACACTTATCTTTCTGTAGAATGTAGTTTTTGCAATAGCTATAGAATTTTATCAACTATATACTTTATGTGTTAATTGTGTCATATAAAATTAAATAAATATTTTTTTTTCTAAAAAATGTTTTAAAAGAAATCTTTTAACTTTACACACAAGTTCCTTGATGCCGTCCATAAGCTTATTACAAGTCTTTAAAATAGGCAGCTGATTAGGCGATAGTTTCTCCTGTTCACTTAAATCTCTTTCCGAGATGTAGAGATAATAACAAATATTTATAAATTCTTCCAAATTTGAACTTTATTTTTAATAATTACAAGCACAAACAGAACAATTACATTCCTAATTCGTGCTTAGAAATTTGTGATACCTATATTTGCACAGGTAATTTTTTATACTGAACATGTTTAAACCTAAACGCATCGTACTGTAATTTAGTTGCTGACTGTTTTTTAGTTTACCATCGGAGGGAACAGTAACAAAAGAGCTTAAAAGCAACAACACTCATTTTATACATTTTATATAAATATGTACGAGATTCCATTTTTTTCGTTCTAAATGCAAAAGATATGTGTTCCCGTATTACCGAAGAGACATACTGAAAGCTAGGACATACATGCGATACATTTCTTCTTTGTAGCTGTCTGGAGTGCCATCATATATGGTTGTTCCGGATTCGCTGCCATGAAATCTCGTTATTGCGAGACCATCTGCATTTAATGGGTTTTTGAACTCTCAGTAAAAATGCTAGTAAGCATAATCGTAATATCACAGAAAGGCAAATATGCGTAGTAGTTATCATAAAATGTTCATGCCAAATTTTTGTTATTCTTTCAAATATTTTTTTCTTTGGCGTTACAAGCCTCTAAAAACATATAAGTGTGTGTGGAGGGAAATAGTAAAAAATTGAAAATGTGGTTTTACATCATAATGCATGTTTTGATGTCAGCCAGAAATGTAGAGCTGAAAATAATTTCACATTTTCATGTTTATATAATACTTGATCTGGCTTACCTCTATTATAAGATTAAAATTACATTCAATGTTAGCGACTTCTCTCTTGCGACGTCACAATGATGCAATCGACCACAGAAGCTTAATCCATATGCGCTTACTTTATTAAAGAATAAGTTTTTAAAAAATCTCAATTTTGTAAGTAGTAATAAAATATAAGTTTTTTTTTTCTTTTTGTCCATCAAATAGTTTTTGCAAGAAATTTTCTATAGTAAGCAATTCAATTTGTGTAACTCAAAGAACTTATACTCGCAAACTGAATAAACATATTTGTTATTTCGTTCTACGTCCATACTTTTATTATTTAGTTTTTTATTATTATTTCCTTTAAGTAAGAACAATGAGATAAGCTAGTATTTTTATTTGTCGTATTTATTCATATTGTAACTTAATTTTTATTTATTTTTGACCATTATCCAATCCCAGCCAGTAACGTGCTTTCGTCGATAAAGCTGCAATTAGAATTTTTTTCGATTTCAAATATGTTTGCTTCCGAATTATCTTTCTACCCATCTAAAACTATTATTGCTTGAGTGATGGTGAATAGAGCTACATCTTCGTTTATCAGAAGCCAGGGCAAACAACTGACATTTACCATTGAATATTAGAAAACTTGAATTTAAGAATATGTCATGTTCAACAAACTCATTGTCACTCTGTTGCTAAGGATTTTCTACCTTTTCTCCTTAAAGCAGTGGCGTAACTACAATGGAGCGAGTGGATCAGTTGCTCCAGGGCACACAGTAAAAAGGCGTAAGGGCGAGAAAAAAATCCGGAAAACTGTTCCTTACGCAAAGAAAGTTTGAACACATTTTAAAAGTTACGCTATGACTATTAGCAGTTAATTGTCAACAGCCGATACCAGGGGAGAATCCAGGAATTTTTGGGTGGGGCGCAGGTCTGAAAAATAAACTTGAGACATTTTTCGATACTTGGTTTGCTAACTAAAATGTGGACTACATAATACGTACTAGCTTATATACTACATAATGTGCTTCATAATACGTATTTATCTCCCCCCTTCCAGAGGCGGCATTGAGGAAAGTCATGTTGTTCAACACTAGAGAATCCAGGATTACCATGAACTGGAAACACTTACATTATCTGCAATATGAGTGGAAAACGCACTCAGAATCTTCCTTTTGAGGGAAATTTTAAAACTTCTTTTTCCATAGCCTTTGAACAAGTTCTTCATTAGGGACTAATTCATATATTTTACTTCTCATGGAGGAGCGCGCGAGCCCTGTGCCCCCTTTCTGGATCCCCACTGGGCAATACCCGGGCAATCGTGTCTAGTCATCGATACCCTGTCTAGTGAAAGTTTTGCATAATGAGTCATTGCAATCAACGCGCCGCGCCCCCTCCCGGGTTCCACCCCACCAGAGAATAAAACGAAGGTTGGGCCTGTTTGAAACCTAGTGTTAGTGTAACGCAGCAGCTGAAATGAGTAGGGCAGGGGGCGAGTATGAGGAAATCGATAATCGATCGAACCAGGGTGCAGTAAAACTAGTTACGCCACTGAAAGGGAAGAAACAAGAAAATTGGTATTTAGAGTTTTGATTTAAAATAATTAAGAATTATGTTTCAATGTTTTTTTTTTATGTTTCCCTTAGAAGGGAAGAAAAAGGGTGAGAGCTGCAATTGTTATAATAAGATAGCCATATCTTGAAATCCATTTTAAGGTTAGAGAAGGTTAGGAATATGCAACTTGGTATAGGAATATGCAACTCCTTATGTAAAACACTTGTAAATTTGCCACAGAGTTTCCGAAAATTCCGCTTTTAACGAGAGAAGGGGGGGCAATTTCTGTTTTTATTTCAATATATAAAAATGATTTTGACGTTGTCCGTCTCATCGCCAAGGAAACAAGTGAACAATTTGAAATGATTTTTTGCACATATTTAACACTTGACCCTATATAAGTTTTTTTTTATCGTTTCACTTTGATTGAAATACTTATTCTAATGGGGAAAGGAGTTTAAATTTTTGCAGAGAATAATGCATGAAGGTATTGCTGCCATACGAAGAACGGAAGCCAAAGCTAAAATGAGAAATGCGAAGCCGTAGTCCGTGCAAATGCGGTTGTTTAGGGGTGAAGTCCCCAGATAGTGAAGGCTAGTCGTATACAAACATTGAAAACATTTAAATGTGAAAGGAAAACAATAATGAAATAGAGTTTTAAAATGTATTCTTGTGTTAGTAGTTCTACTAGTATCAGAAATAAACATTTCTTAATTCAATAAATAACTCATTATTTAAATGTAACTTTATTTAAATAACCTTATGATTTAATATTAAGATATCGCTGTAAAATGACAATTTTGCAGAATCTGTATTGCTGTAATATGTGTATTCATATAATATACACGTTTGAAGCGAGTACAAGCAAGCTTGTACCTTTCGACATAATGTGTATTTGCGTGTGTGTGTTTTAATAAAACTTTTGTAAATATCGTCCGATTTAATTAACTTTTGTGTGTTTCTTTAAAAGGTTTCAAACAGAAATGCTAGCTAAGTTTGGAAACTTATTATATATGAAATTTTGTATAAATGTAACATTTTGAATGGGCCGTAATGAACTTATAATGCGTAAAAGCTGTTAATTCTTTGTGTAGACTTAACTTTGGTGTTTTATCATCCAAACCTAAAGAAAGGAGTAACGCCGTATATTATGATAAGAAATTAAAATATTCATCACACAACTACTGATGAGTTGCCAATTCCTATTTCATTTCATGTTAGACGGATTCCAAGAGGAGTTCGTGAAATTGAATGGCGGCGAAGTGAGTTATTCGGTCAGCAGCAAACGCGAGAGAACAGGTATTCGGAACAAGGACCACACTAAACACTGTTTCCTTAGTGCGCCGACGCCATGTCCACGGATCGATAGATGGTATGTCCAAAGACTTTCTGGAAAGATCAACATCAACACACGGTGCTACATACCAACGGCGCCCTCTCACACTTCCCACACACACACACACACTGATGACCTTTATATTAAATATACGAATAAGTCTCTGGTTTTGTTAGATGTACTTGGAAATCCAATTCAGTAGGTAGCGTTTGAAAGTTCAGGAGTTACAATAGTTCTTGGAATATCATAAATTTCGTAATTCATTCTAACTATCGATTCCAAATATTGGGTAAGAATACAGCGAACTAAACATTCTTACAAAAACATTGTAAACCAAAAATATTAATTAAAGAGATAATTAGTGCTCTCACATTAGAGTATGCCTTTTATACAGTGCTGAACAGAAATACATTAACCATAGAATAGCAGTGCAGATTAGTCAAATAATGGAATTGAGTGAGCGAATGGAATATGTCTGGCATTTATAAACGGATAAATATTTAATCAGTCCGGTACATTCCAAGAAGTTGTTGACAATCTTATATCATTGTTCTGGTACATATATAACAAAGGAAATTTACCAACATAAAATTATTTTATTTTTATGTATGAACATTCGAAAAGACATGACTGAATGGGATATCAATCTCCTGTTTGCCATGAAATCGATTCCTCACAGTTCAACCATCAGATTTCTGAACGTAACCAATATTTTATGAATTTTAATTATATAACGATATTGTGTATTTTTAATATCTTTACTTGTATTTACGGGCAATATGTGCTATTAAAATACGCACAAGCTAGCTAGAAGAAGAAGAAAATATGAAATAACTAGAATTAATTTCTTTTCTGATATTATTGTCAACATAGTAATTGGATGATATGTGTTATTGGTCGTCATAGCAACGAGAGATATAAGATATAACAAAGGATCCATCTTGTATAATCAACATGTATGTTATTTAAAAGGTTTAAATGTTTCCTTCATTACGTATTATAATAAAAAGTAATATCAAGATGGAGTGTTTTTTTTGAAAAATAGTAAACTAGATTTTAGAGATATTCGAACTGTGGGCTATAGTGTAACGCTATAAAATAAACAAAATAAGCACGTTACAAATTAGTGTTTTCAGCCAAAAATTGCGTTACAATTGGTAATAAACGGTAATAAATAAGTAAAGAGGACTGTCAACGTTTAGAGAACCGTCCTATATTATATATTCTACTGTATATCTTTCTAGATTTCTGAATTGCAATATTGGGATACTTAGCAAAGTTATAGAGACAGTAATGACAACACAGCTTTCAACACACAATAGTTAGTCATATTTGGAAAATCTGACGTTAGACAACCATCTTCTGATAGTTAGGGTACTAAAAAAGAGATTAGTCAGGATAGCAGTGCTGATTTTGACTTGGAGCGTCAGTGTTGAGTTAAAAAAAATAATCCTGGATTCCTTGATAGGTAACACTGCTGTTTACATCTTGATTACAAAACTGCAACCGTTCGCTTGTTGGAATCTTAGGAAATCTCTCTACGTTGACTCATGGAGAAGAATTTAAAAGGACGAAATCTGTATCATTATTTTATGTAACTATAATTGGTCAGGTCGGAGGAAGATGATGGTAAGAGACATTTTTTAACTTTCGAGAAAGCTGGAAAAGAAAATTCAACATTCTCAGGTAATGCAATGCAATAATATCAAACCAGCTTCACCTGCCATCTCCAGGTACATTTCCGAACTTTAACTTCCAACATGCTGGTCTGTTGTCCGATCAAAACCTATTCCACCTAATAACTCAATTTCACGAGAAGTAGCGTTTACCATTATCTCCCCCGAGCTACTCAATTATGAATAAGATTATAGAATTATTGAAAGAAAAGTGGTGTTATATCTGACAAACATTTTAAATTTTTATTATTTACATTATTTGGTGAACCTTAAGTTCAACACGATAAAAAAAAAAAAAAAAAGCTTTCTCATCCGATCCTTTCAATATTACCAGCCTGGTTTGGTATTACTCATCTCCTAAAGATTCTGCTTTATGTTTTTATTCTATCTTCTTGATCTTTGTCTATCCATAAGATTTTCCAACCAGTACTTCGTACGTAAACCATTTTCAATTGGTAATGGTATGGCGTAGGAGGACGCTTTTACAATCTAAGAAAAGTAGAGAGAAAAACAATGAGCTAAGGAGGAGAATGGTATAAGCAAGTGTGAGTATTGCACGTGTAGGAAGGGATCCACGAAAATACATCCACAAGTGAAGGCTGGTGTATTCATTGGCCCCTAAATTAGAGATCTCATGCAAGATCAGGACTTTGATGTGTTGCTTAGTCTACTTGAGCTGCTATGTTGGCTATGTTTCAAGAGCTTGTGCTCTGGTTTCTTCGGCAACACGAAGACTGAGCAAACACTCATTGACAATTTGCGACGCAAAGCATGGATGCAAAATGTCGCTAAAAATCCATTTCCCACACAGTCATCTGGACTTCCTTCCACCGAATTTCGACAATGTAAGTGATAGGCATGGCAAACAATAGTAGCAATGGAGAGATGTTACCAAGTGGATGGAAACCAAATATGTTTGCAGACTATTACTAGGGATTGCTTAGGAACTCCGAGGACACCCACAAGAGGAAAATGAACAATGTATGTATATTGTTTCATATGCAGTTTTCTTTCTCACATATAGGCCTATAGTTTTATATTGCAAAGTGTATATTTGTACTTTGCGCATGTTTCTTTATTAAGATTCGTTTTACACTTCTAATTAACCAACTTTTTCTCACCGTGTATTCCAGCAATCTATGTAAAGTTTTATATTTTACACCTGAACGAATAGGGGGAGTTACTAAATTTATATTCGCGTAGCGCAAATGTAAATTTTGTAAATTTGTCTCAGCTTTTTCAGAAATTAAAATTTTCCCGTTTTTTCATTTTCTTGCTCTTCTTACACACACTTTTTCTCACCTTGTGTACGAGTTATCTCAGTGATAATGTATTATACCTAATGCATAAGACGTGTGTTACTGATAATATGTTTGCGTAACGTCACCGTAAGTGTTGCAAAACGTTTCTCAATTTCTCCATGAAACCAATTTTTCACCATTTTTTCTTCTTCTTCTACAAATTAAACATGATGAGTCCCAAATATTTCTCGCTGGAATTTGTATTTCATAAGTCTTCCAACGAGGTACCATTTGTTAATCTAGGACAACAGCTTCGAACATTAAATTTTGCTATACTGCAAGTTTAATTTTGTTGAACAGTGTAACTTGCATACTCAGTTACAGATATTCTGTCGACCTCTTCATCTGGGGAGACACTTATCCATCAAAAGAATCTCAAGAATTTAATGGCAAACGTAAGAGATGAAAAAATAAAAATAGTGCAGCTGAACTTTCTTATAGCACAATGTTGAATGAGGAGTGAAGGTGACAAAGATGCAGTAAAATAAATATAAGAAGTGATGACAAAAACACCTACAAGATGACAAACATTCGCGATACATATGTACAGGAAAAAAAGAAAGAAAGAAGAAAAGCCACAAACTCTAAAAATAAGAAACTTTATCAATTTTTTGTCTGCCAATTTAATGAAACACTATTACATGAGATTAAAAAACTTTCAATGAAGCACAAATATCACGTAGATTCAAATAACTATTCTGTTATGAAATTGTTACAAGAAAAAAAAATAGTCTATCAAAAAAAGTGTTTGTGACACTGAATGTGAAATGAAAATACATAATACAAGTATATTACATTACTTAGCAACCAGAACTTGAAAACTTCTACCGAACAACAAGCAACGAACTTACAACATAATATTCTACATTGCAATTGGTTTTGACAGTAGTTGTTGTTCTAAACAGATTTGTGTTCAAAGTAGCAGCAGTAATATTTTTTCAATGACATTTATTATTCTTTTACTATTAGATATTAATGAAACAGGACATCATGTGTGGGAGAATAAATGCCTATCATCAATCCATTTTTTGTAGGCATATTTGTTTGGGATTCATGAAAGTATAATAAATGGATGAAAAAAGAGAAAGGATCACGTGATTTACATTATTCCTTGACATTGTCAATGATTAGTGTGAAAATATGCCACGCCATCACAATGTTCGTGAAAGTTGTAAAGTACGAATAAACTCATCCTAGATACGTGTAAGAGTAGATGGAACTCACAGTGGATGTGCCTGGTTGTAGCACTATAAATGACAACAATACTGGTCATAGGTTCTCTGAAGAAACCTGAAATTTCTAAAATTGACAGAAATAGATCAAGAGTTTCGGAACGGTATTCAAACAATTTCATATGAGCAGAATATATAACAATATCCAAATCTATTGCATATTCTTGAGTCATATGTAAGATTGCATCTTCATATATGCCACCAACAGTCCATAAAGTTCTTCAAGGCGGTGGATGTGCAAGGAGCCATTTTACAAATTGGAAAGCTTCCCGGAGAAGCAAGTGAATCTCGAAACAAAGATGTTAGAAAACATGCAGAAGGCTACACTCGAAAAAATTCAAGAAGAGACATGTGTTTGGATCTCTTTCACAAGTCAATGTTACATTCTGACACACTAGGTTCATACTTAATTGAACTTCACCTTCGTCAGTGATTGATCTTCTGTGTATATCTAAAGAGTTTTTCATTTCTATAAGAAGTGACGAAGAAAAAATATTATGATGATTATTTAACTCTGTAAAGTCTGCTTCTGAAAGCAAATGAGTCCAGAGCCTTAGAGACTTCACACTTACTGTTAGTAGATACTTACATATCGTTGGTCCAATGCCAAAACCGCGAATGTGCAAATTTTGCTTTTTTCACGTAAGTGCAGTTTCATGTTATTTGGGGCACACAGATTCCAATACCAAAGCCCCATTTGTGAAATATGAGTATATTAGAAGTTATCGTCAACTCCTAAAACATGTGCCTAAGTCCACTGCCGCAAATCCCGGGGGACGAGGGGAACATGTCTCCCCAATAATGGACTTGGGGGGGACTGTCCCCCCAATACTCTGACTTAAAAGTGCTTTATGGGATAAGTGTGATGATTTGTGTCCGACTGCCACAAAGGAATGTAAGATGAAATTGATTTATCTTGGCTTTTCCATTTTTTAAAAAGATTCGTATTCTGTAGTATATCAAACTGAACTTCGTGCTGTAGTGCGTTTAGTAGTCTCATCAATATATATTAATTCCACTTCCGCTACTTGGGCACAAATTGCAATAAATTCCAGAGGAGGATATGCCCCTCTCCTTATGCTGGAAAGTTGTCTCAGCTGTAGGCACGGGCACAAATTCCGCGGAAATGGGGAGACATGTCCCTCCCCTACATTGGAACTGGAGGCTCTCCCAATAATCCGTTTGAAAAGTGCTTTTTGCAGATAAGTGTGATGATTTGTGTCCGATAAAGGAAAGTGAGATGAAATTTGTTTCTCTTGATTTTTCCACTTTTAATGAAAATTAAGGCGTGCGACTGTGCGTGACGTAACCTGATATGAAATCTTATCTTCTTCTCTCCCCTAGGCCCTAGCACACGAAGAGTATAAAGACTATCCAAAGTCAGTAGAACCCATCTTTTCAGTAAATGCGCATTTAATTTATTTGTAGTATCAGCCTAGGCATCTACTCATGCTTCATAAGCTAACTAACTCTATAGCCTATGGAACCCGGAGGTTCAATGCCGCATTCACAAAAGCTCTCCACTGACTTCTATCCTTAGCCAACTGGATCCAGTTTCTACATTGTATTTCTACCTCTGCGAGATCCATTTATTCCCATCTGCGCCTAGGTCTTCCTAATGGTCGTTTTCCGATTGGCCGTAACGCTAACACTTTGAAAGAGTTCCTACTTTCTTCCATCCTGGCTATAAGTCCTGCCCACTTAAGCCTCCTAGACTTGATGACCCTAACAATGTTTGTTAAGCCGTATAATTTATGTAGTTTCTCGTTATGAAGTTTCTGCCATTCCCCATTCCCGTTCCTCTTGGGTCAGAATATTCTCAGGATATTCTCAGGATCTTGTTGTCAAATACTTT
The DNA here is from genome assembly GCF_964235325.1 of Thermobia domestica. NCBI lineage: Eukaryota > Metazoa > Arthropoda > Insecta > Zygentoma > Lepismatidae > Thermobia > Thermobia domestica. The sequence continues at coordinate 205,292,218 of NC_137456.1, read as the reverse complement.
CAGTCTATGTTCTTCCCTCAGAGTAAACGACCATGTTTCAAAACCATATAGAACAACAGGTATGATTATCGTTTTATATATTTTAAGGTTCAAATTCCTCGACAGAATTAGCGACGACAAGAGATTTTGAACTGAATAATAACACGAATTCCCTGTTTTTAGTCGACATTTAATTCCTTCGTGAATATGATTTTCGTCTGTTAATATTGATCCTAGATATTTGAAAGTATCCACTTCATCAAAAGAATTATTTAATAGTTTAACGCATTCATAATTTGCCGAATTAAGGTCCCGACGCACTTTCATGTATTTAGCTTTCTCTGCATTTACTTCTAAATCCTTGTCCCTGCAAGCGTTTAATAAGACCTCTGCATTTCTTTCTATTGATCCCCTATCATCCCCTATTAAATTTACATCATCAGCGTATGCATAAACTGGTGAACACCTCTCAGCTCTAGGCTCTGGTTGCTATGTTTGATTTCCCTTAAAGCGTATTCCAGGACAAAGTTGAATAATAATGGCGACAACGCATCTCCTTATTTCAGGCCATTCTCGAGGTGAAAGCTCGTGGCCAAACATTTTCCTACCCGGACTTTACTTTGGGATTTATTTAAACATGCCTTAATTGATCTAATTAGCTTTTTCGATATTCGAAATTCTGTAAGAACATTGTACAATGTTTCTCTCCTAACCGAATCGTAATCCTTTCTAAAACCAATAAATAGTTATGTACCGGGCTACTGTATTCCCACTTCTTTTCGAGTATTTGGCGAATGGTAAATATTTGGTCGATAGTTGATCGATTTCGTCTAAATCCACACTGATAATCTCCAATAATTTCATCTGTGTATGGGGTCAACCTTGCTAATAGAATGTTTGAAAGCATTTTATAGGATGTTGACAGAAGAGAGATGCCTCGATAATTATTACAGTCAGTTTTGTCACCTTTCTTGTGGATTGGAACAATGATTGATTCTTTTCACTCTTGTGGCAATTCTTCCTTGTTGTAGATAAGGAGAAGGGTTTGTGTATCTTGTTCCACAATTTTTCGCCTCCAGCTAAAATCAAATCAGTCGGAATTTCGTTTACCCGGAGATTTGGGTTTCTTTAATTTCTTTATAGCGATTTCTACTTCTATTCGGTTGGGTTCTGGAATATACGGTTCTGCGGTGTGTATCTCCCTTTCCCCACGCACATTAGTTTTTGGCTGCATGTTAAGCAAATCGTCAAAGAAATCTTTCCATCTATTTAAAATGTTATCTGTATCAGTGAGAACTGTCCCATCAGCCTTCTTTAATATAAGCACGAGGTTAATAGTCTTTCTTAAATTCATTGAGAAAGCCCCTTATATATGTCCCGAATGTTTATATTTTTACTATGATCTTCAAGTTCATAAATTTTAGCTTTGAAAAAATCGCGTTTCTTTGTTCTAAAAGTTTTGGAAGTTTCCCACCTGATGTCTACGAAATTTTGTGTAGTTATTTCATTCGGAATTTGTAGCAAACGTAATTTTGTCTGTTTTCTCTTTTCTGCTAGTTCGAACCATGGTTTGTTCCTACGTATTTCCGCGTGTCCCAATTTTTCTTTTGAGAGAGAATGTTTCGTAAGCAAAGAAAAGAATTCAATTGCTGGAACATTTTTCTCCATAATCTTAAGGTTACATCTGTTAACTAAAGAGAATATGATATGCGTCAGATTTCTGTAACGATTCCTATAATGCTATTGAGATTATCATCACTTTGCTCAAATAAGAGTATTGTTGCGTCATGCATAATTGATATTATTTCTTCATAGTTTTGGAGAAGTCATTATTTACATTATTACGGTATATTATTATAAAACAACTTTAACGTGGATCTTTGTGGATGCCTAATTAGAAACATACCAATTATAAATATGCATGTATTCAGATTTCGGAATGTTTACTGCAGTGATTTGTAATACTGATATGTACTACTACTTCATCTACATCGCCTAATATATAATATACTCTACAACAGTTGATCAGATTCATCTACCGTAATATGAGTTTCACCTCCCTTCTCTAGAATAAGCCTCAAATCTGCCCACCTCCCAATGTTGAAGGATGTTGTTTTAAGGGGCTATGCCCAACACAAGGAAGGAAGTGGGCAATTGCCCATCTGAGTTTGAGAATTAAGTATATTTTAATTTATGCATAAATTAAAGTTATATTGGCAAGAATTGGAGACCGATAAATCCTATACGATATGATACAAAAATTTAGGAGTAAATCTAACCTTTTATTCTATTCATACAAGAAAAAGGAAGCATTCTCTTGGCCTTCCCAATTTCCCGGGCTAATTATTCCCCCGTTTTGATTGTCTTTAATTCAAACATTTCCTTCTTTTAAAAATAACTAAACGATATAATTTTCCTTTGTTATAACTAAAGTCCTGTAATGTTGATATCCGCGCAGGTTGGTGTGGAACACCAGTTTCGCTTATCAACTCCTCCTAGTTTTGGTGTTACTGATGACGGCCAACTTGAATCACAACTGACAACGGTCGATAAAGTATGATAGGCGAAATGAAAGAAAGTAACGCCAAGAAAAAGAAACAGAAAAGTATAAAGGTCGAAAGAAAGAATAAAAGGGCGCAGTTCTTACATGGAATGAAATTTGACAAATACAGTATTGTTTCTGAACCAAGAGCATAAGAAAATGGAAAGTCAATGACATTCTTAGAAATAGTAACAAGGGTTATTGTTGTACGTGGAATGCGAAAAACTAACAAACTTATTTCGGGGGGAGCTTGAGCACGATAGCTTCCTAAATACGCCACTGAAAACAGTTCTTCTCCCCTGATCCTTCACAGCATTGTTTTTTAACTTCATAAATATTTTGAACATCGCTTATATATATATATATATATATATATATATATATATATATATATATATATATATATATATATATATATATATATATATATATATATATATATATATATATAAATGGGAACGGTCTTACCCGTCCCCTCCAATGTTGAAGACATATTTGCGCCGATGCCTAAGTCTATATACTGTTTGTCGTGGTAAGTTGAATATTAAAATTCTTATATCTCAAGGTCAAAGTTATTACTTTCGCGGTTTTGGCATTGGATCGACGATATTTTACTAGTTCAACGAATTACATTTTTTAAAAATATATGTTGTAATTTCTTTAGTTAATCTCTCAAAACACGTTTTTAGTTTTTTCTGCTATCCAGGCCGTTGTACACTGGGAGAGTAAGAGCTGAATCAATTTGAATTGCAGTATTCATAGAAAAAGTTGTCCACCTGGTCAGATGTTTTCATTTATTAGAATTACCATTTTCGTCATAACTTATCCCTTCAATACTTTAAATTTATCACAAATATGTATACTATTCTTTCTGAATCTTCAGGATGCGTAGCCTGTAGACGTTGATTTTGCCTTACATTTATGGTAGCGTTCTCATTTCTCTTTCTTACCGAAAGCATTTGCCATATCTTTGCATTCACAGGATTGCGATACAAATACAACCTACCTATCAAGATTAACATCGATACTGTTATGTATTAACTGACTAATTAAAACATGTTCGATTGATTTTCTTCTACAACAATTGATTATCCAAAGAACGTATATTTGATTGTTAAATTCTTGAATGCTAAATTACACCAATCTTATTTAATGGCGTTCCTTCTTCACTGATTGTTAGGAGTAACATTTCTTTACTATTTATCTATTCGTTGAAATTTCATTTAATCACTTGTAAATTGTATTTGGGCAGTGGCGGCTGATGTTAAGTGTTGCAGCGTTGCGCAATGACCGAAGTTTTTCAAGAAAAGATATTATTATGAATAGTAGTAAAGAAGTTAATAATTTGATTTTCTGTCATTCTCATACTACCTTAAATAACATGCTTTTTATTACTATAACTGTTATCCATTAATCTGTTTTAAAAACGAGAAAACAATACGTACAGTGTCTCTAATTTATATTGCCTTGCAACAAGCGTACATGACGGACCAGGGTTCTATCTCACGGACAATTGGAGAGAGTAGTGTCTCCTTTCCTCTATCTCCGAAGTTACAGGCTCTGTCGTTGTAGTGCTCGTGCAACGTGGCACGGTTTCCAGTAAACGAAATGGTAGTGCATTCTCATATCTAACTTACGGGACTGTGCTGAAGCAAACCATATAATGATATCAATTTTAGAAAAAGTGATCGCAGAATTACAAAATAAGAAGGAAAATATGAAATAGAGCAGAAAACAAATGGACAATATTAAGATGGATCTCGCAGAGATAGGAATACAAAGTAGAAACTGGATCCAGTTGGCTAAGGATAGAAGTCAGTGGAGAGCTTTTGTGAACGCGGCATTTAACCTCCGGGTTCCATAAGCCATAGAGTTAGTTAGCTCTTGTTTTCAAGAAACAGCCAATTTCAGTGAGTAGTGAGGGTGTTTTGAAGAATTGTGAAGCTCTTGTTATTAAATAGATACTGCTATAACACTGTTCATCAGAATACTATGGTTAATTAGTCATTCTCTGTAGAATGATGTATGCTTTCAAATTCTATATTGACCATGCCGCTATCACGTACGAGAAAAGGGAAATTTAGGAAAATCGGGAAATTTCTTTGATAAAAATCCCTTTCTCGACATTTGGGGCCCTATAGGGTGAGAGCACGACTCTGGGTGAGAGCACGAAACACTAGTATGTTAGCATATTGGAAATGTTCCTGCGAAACACCATTCCGGTATCGCAAATAGTGATGTCATTATTCTTAGTTTCATTTGCAAGTAAAAAAAAATAAGGTTTTAGTATACTAATATGTAGTAAAGTGTACTAGAGTGACAACAACACAAATTATGTTTATAATGATGGCTTTCTTGTTTCCATCCAGGTATGTTAAATGGTGGCGAGTGATTAAAAAGAGCAACATGCATTGTCAATGTTTCAGCAGTCCAAACAATTTCTGTTATGTGTGTGGTGGAGTCACATTTGCAAAGCAGAAATGTCCATTGACGCCGCTTGTGGGAACAGTATTTTCCCACTATTTTGGTGTGAAAATAGGGGCCAGAACAAGCCACAGGTACCTCCTATATGCTGCAATAGTTGCTGCATGAATCTACGTGCATGGTTAGAAAACAAAGGTTATTCAATGAAGATTGGCAGTGGTGGTGGTGTGTAGGGATTCAACTAATCAAACCAATTGAACGACTGTTATTTTTGTTTGGTTTCACCAATTAGACATGGAATGTCCGAAAAGAAGGAAAGATCTATATAATACCCCAAAATTCCGTCAGCCCTCAGACCGATCTTTCATGGCAAAGATCTCCTTGTACATAGTCCTCCAAACGAATATAGTGTGCAAGACGAGAGGGCACAGATGACATGGAGGCAACATAAGCTTTCTTTTACGAAAATTGTGCCGCATAGTGCAACACTGAAGGATCCACGCGTCTACTTTCACACACCGAACTTCATTCGATTTCATTCGAGACCTTTAGCTGCCTAAGAACAAAACTGAGCTTGCTGTATCAAGACTTAAGAAATGGAACTTATTAACAAGATGATGTGAAAGTGTCAATACACAGGAATAGTCAAAAGCAGTTTGATATTTATTAAACATAGCAGGATACCCTGGTATTTTGTCATTATATAATTGGTTTGATGAACAAATTTTATTTCAAATACAAACCATAGGAGTGGAGACTGTTCATAGACAGCTCTAAGTTTAGTATGAAAGCAGTCCTGCTCCACAATTCCAATTCTCTTCCATCAGTGTCTATTGGTTATGCTGTCTGAACGAAGGAACATGAAACAACAATATATGTTTGACATCAAAACATGAAACAGATACTCGCCGCAGTTCAGTACAATGTTCATCAATGGCAGTTATGCAGAGACCTAAATGTCATCGCTATTGTGTTTGGGTTTCAATTGGTTTAACGAAATACCGATTTTTGTGTAAATCGGGACAGGTCTTTCCATTACAGAAGAAAGATATGACCTCCAAGAAGGGATTTCCAGCCTGGTGAGAAGAATATACAACATTCCCATTTAAGGGGCCACGGTGGCTTAGTGGTAGAGCGTTCACCTCTGGTGCTTGGGGTCCTGGGTTCGATCCCAGCCCCCGCCAAGTGAACTTTGTGGTGGACAAACACCGTGCGCGTGGGTTTTCTCGGGGTTCTCCCGTTTCCTCCAACTTTCTTCATTCCACCATTTCATTCATTACTCATTATCACCGTCTCCTTTAGCCTAACCGGCATAACCGTGGGACGTAAAACAAAGATTTCATTTCATTTTCAACATTCCCATTTAATTCCTACAAAGAGCATCCTCCTACCTACGTTACATACCAAAATGGCGTTAATGAAAGAGTTTGTAACGGCATTGAATAAAGATGGTAACACATAATACATAATATAAAGTATTCACACCCAATGCTACATTACAGCAGCTGCTTCTCAAAAACAGTAGCTAATAAAAGAAATGTGAGGTCAGATTCTTTTTTATTTCCCTACAATTACTAAAAATCAATTATTTTGGAAAAGGAAACATTCAACAAGTCTTTTGTGTTGTTTTGTTGTCCAGTGTTATCAACATTGGCTATATTTTCATAAAAAAAGATCTTATAATGTAGTCAAGACATCAACTTGACAAAAGTGCTCTCCTTTTTGAGTTTAAGGGCAAATCATGTAACAATTTGGCATCCGATATTTTTTGAATATGTACCCATCACTGATCACAAAAATGCCAGATGCCAGAAAAAATACCTCACGGGAGGGGAGGGGACGGGCAGAAAGCCGAAATTTTAGCCGTTTCTATTATTCACTATAACTCCGTAATCATTGGAGCTAGAGCATCCAAACTTTTTTCATTTTGTTTGCCTAATTGTTTTCTACAATTTAATTCTAGTGCATGTTTTAGCTAAATATAATGGTTTTATTTTATTTTTATTTTTACTCAGTTTTAGTCGCGTGTGACTTCAGTATTTTAGGCACAGATTCTTCACAAGATCGAATTTGGAAAAATGTTTCCTCTAAAAGTTTTTCGTCATTTTATGCTCTTTAAAAAATGATATTAGTGTAGGGCTAATAGTACCTGAGTTATAAGCAACTTTATTCTGTCGTGTGCGAAACTGATTACGGCGCGGCCCAAGAGTTACTTTCTCACAAACGGTAGATATTAGCAGCTGATGATAATTAATATATATATATATATATATATATATATATATATATATATATATATATATATATATATATATATATATATATATATATATATATATATATAATCTTGTCTGCCTGCAAGTATATAATCCCGATGATTAAGTCTGTCTATAATCTAATTAAAAATATCCATTTTAGTATCAATTGAGGGAAATAACTCTTGTCAAAACACAAAATTTCCCTGAAGAATGAAAAGAGTGCATCCTCTAGTACAAAGTATGAGAAACTCTGCCAATTTGTTTCTTTATACGTGACTCTGAAACCTTCTAAAATATCTACAAACAAGCAGCTTTCTATTAATTTTTCTGAAAAAAAAATCTTTCTCGACAAGGGTTGTTTTTGCTATAAGTTCGATTTATGTACTACAATGGTACTGAGTGAAATAGAACAGGAACCAGATCTCAAAATTACCTTCAAGAGAGAATCATGAACAATTTGCCATCCACTTTTATATATATATGACCACCTTTCCCTCTTAATACTTACTGTAAAGGTATGGGAAAAAAGCAAAAAATAGGAAATGTCTAACACATTTTATAAATGATTACTTTTTAAACTATTAAATCTTATTTACAGAAGAAGCATTTGCCTGTTATTAAGATTATGTACAGTTGCAATAATAAAAAACGTAATACAAGGAAACCATATACTTAAGAAATCTCTACACAAGAGAACAAATTATTTGATTTCGAGAATTAATTCTCAATAATGTTATGCCACTCGTATATCCTAAAAAGACAAAGAAATTTGTGATGTCTTTAATGCATCATTCAGCCTTCACTATTCTGTTCATTAACTGATATTGAATTCTTATACTCACTCGGACAACTACACGTTGGAGTGCACAAGAAACAGCGATTCTTACATTTGCATTTCAAGCTTATACACTCAAGTTTGTCAGCTACACATGGTAATCTCTAAACAAGCCTTGGGAATATCTTAAGAGTGTTTTCAAAACTTGTCTCAGAATTTGGTCCTCCAAGTATCATCTGGAGTCTTCTGGCCTTTGTAGATCTCATACTTATCCGCGTTTCCCAAATTGCTGTTTGGTAATGATATCTCTTTTCAGTGGCGGCTAATGTTAGTGTTGCAGCGTTGCGCAACGACCAAAGTATTCCAAGAAAAAAAAATATTATTAGCAATAGTAGTGAAGAACAGAAAAAAGTACTTTTTAATACTCGCATATACACACTTTAAATAACATATTTTTTACTTCTGTAACTGTCCGTTCCGTTAATCCGTTTTAAAAAGCGAAAAATAATCCGTCACAGAGTCTCTAATTTATATTGTGTTGCAGCGAGCATACAACGACCAGATTCCTTCAGCGCGGCAATTGGAGAAAATGTTAAGTCTCCTTTCCCCTATCTCAGAAGTTAAAGGGACTGGTCGTTGCAGTGCTTCTGCAACACAGCACGGTTTCCAGTGAACGAGAAGGTTTTTCGCGCTCAATAAGATTTCTGAATTTTCTTTCGCTAGCAATTAACAAATGGAATTTGTTTTTATGCATTTATATTTTTAAATTACGGGACCATACTAAAGCAAATCAAAATAATGACAATTAAAAAAAGTGATTGCAGAATTACAAAATAAGAAAGAAAATATCTAGTAGAAGAGAAAACAAATGAAAGTAGACCCGCAATTATAAGTTAATTCTTAGCTTATATTGATAATGAGAGCTTCTTCTACAGTAATTTGTGAATCAAATATTAATAAGTCAGTATGTAGAATCGCTTCCCCCCCTCTGTGGATAATATTTTAATATAAACATATTTCTTTTATAAAATAAGTATATTTTATACTCTTGATAATTTCCAGATAAAACTGTATGATGGGGAACACCACATTGAATTTGGGACTAGTTAGCAATGTTCAGGGACGTAGCCACGAGGGGGTCCACCGGGTGCGGACCTCCCAAAATTTTCGAAACTTGACTAACATTTGTAGACTTTCTTAACGAACTATACTTGTTTAACAAAGAAACTATTGATGTAGGCTAAATATTTTATTTTACGCCTCATCATGTACTCTTCTTTTCTTATAAAAATAATCGTTCTATCATTTTTTTCTAAAAACATAGGTGACAGTAAGTAAGAATTACTTATCGTCTTTTCGGGTGCAGTATGAGACAGGTTCCATATTATGTAGACGTATTGGACCTCCCTCAAATACTTTGGATCCCTCCCAGTTAACATTTCTGGGTGTAGAACTGGCAATGCTGTTTGTTTCTATGTTCTTTGATTTTTGGCTTCTGTTACATGCGGATCCTTCATCTGGCGGGTTTCGAGGTTTCCTTTCCAGAACATAACACATTGGTAAGCGTTGTTTCGCCTCATGTGGAAGTATATTGTGTTCATCGTGCATTGCGTAACAACCAAGACGGATGATTTGGAGTGTTCTTTTTCTTTTACGCACACGTGTGTGTGTGTGTTGATGTATGAATATGTGACATTCGGAATTCATATACCAGTACCTCTTTTGTATCAGCTGGTTTGGTTTTTAATTATTAGGTTTAATTTTATTGTGTGTGCTTTAATTCTGTAAATAACCTACAAATTCTGAATGAATTGTATACCATGACTTCTGTAAATAACTTACAAAAAACATTGACCAACTTTCAACTGAGGAAAAATTTGCAATTAAGGCTTAGACAAAACAAACAAAGGGCAATTCAGGAGAGTGTTCGAAATAAATCCAGTTTAAATTTACAGGATATCTTATGGCAGTAGTGTTTGCACCAGATACATTTTCTCAATTTATTTTAAATTTTCCTGGATAAACTGTGAATAAAGTGTGTTCAATGTACATTTTTTATAACACTAATCTCTGCTACGAATTCTCTTCAGTCAACGCTGAAGAGGAATTCGGATCACTGCCAGGGACTGAGTTTGCTAGAATGAATCGTTCGCAATAATCTAGAAAAATATATTTAGTGAATCTACAAAGCTTCTGAAATTAATATTAACTGTACCTATGGCATCAGCAAAGGACGAAAAGTTTTTTTTTTCCACATGAGAAAGAATTGACATTTTTAAGGAATTGAATATCCCAAGAAAGGTTATCACCATTGGTTATGCTTTCCATCGAAAAAGACCTGAGAATAAGAATACCAGAGTTCAACCTGCATGTATTAGACATATTTGCTCCAATCAAAGAGAGGATAATGAACTTACTAATTAATTAAGGTGATTAATCGGATAAAATGTTTTGCATTTTTTATTTTTTAAAAACAGAATTTTATTTAATTTAACATGTCAAATAGCAATTTTATCTAAAGTTATGCTGATTAGTCAATGAATCAACCTTATATCTTCTGTCTCTTATCGTTCCTACTGCAACACCCGAAACCACAATCCACCGGCCGCCACTGTCTCTTTTTATGTTGTTTCAAAGCGTCACTAGTTGGAGGTAATCTCTCCAGGATGCATTTTCCTAAAAGTAGGAGCCTAGCTTCATCACAGATCTTTGCAAGAACCTTGAGAAGCTTTGTGAAAAACAGCTCTGTAGATTCAATAGCACTTGCTGATAAAGGAATGTGTCCTAAGGAAAATAAGAGGTCGCCGTTCTCCTAGTAATTAGACCATAAGTATATAATGCATTGCTGGAATCATCACCTTCAGAACTCTTTGTAGTTGTTTCCGGTAGTTTTGAAGATCAGAAGATCGTTAAGTTAAACTTAGAGATTAATGTTCAAAATATTGAAAGGGAGCATAAAGAAGCAAATTGTAGAATGATACTTCTTGCTGTGAATCACAATTCCGAAAGAATTGTTGTGTCGAGTAGAAACATCGATGTATTCTGCTGTTGATACACCTTTATGGCAGAATTTCTTGTAAAGAATTGTACATGATGGCGGAAATTCAAACACAAGAAGGTTTATTCCAGTTCACCACCTTTGCCACCAGTTATCTGAGAATAAGAAGAGAGGTAATAGCTTATCACGCTCAACTTGGATGCGGCATAACGACATATCCAGTTGGAACATCAAAGATCAAGAACTGTCTACTTATTCATATTAGAAAACTGTGACCTTTTATTTGCCTTAGGACACTTTGTTTTTATCTGCAAGCGCTATTGAATCTCCAGAACTGTTATTCACAAAGCTCCTCAGGGTTATTGCAAAGATCTGTGATGAAGCTAGGCTCCTACTTCTAAGAAAATGCAGCCTGGAGAAATTACCTCCAACTAGTGATGCTCCCCAAACAGCATATAAAGAGATATCATTATCAAACAGCAATTTGGGAAGTGCTGATAAGTGTGAGATTGATGTACCAAGGCCAGAAGGCTCCGTATGGTACTTGAAGGACCAAATTCTGAAGCCAGTTTTGAAAACATTATAAGATATTCCTAAGGCTTCTTTAGAGATTACCATGTGTAACTCTCTGAAACTTGAGTGTGTAAGTTTGAAATGCAAATGTAAGAATCGCGGTTTCTTGTACACTCCAACGTGTAGTTTGTCCGATCGAGTGTAAGAAGTCAATATCAGTTAATGAACAGAGTGATGAACAAGACTGAATGATGCATTAAAGACATCACAAATTTCTTTATCTTTTTCGAGATATGAAGATAATCAAGAAAATTCTGTCGTTTTTTGCGGAGATCTGTGTTCAATTGACCCTCACACCATAAGTTGAATGCGAATGGAGATAAGGCGAAGGTTAGTTGTTAGTGTGGGTATATCCAACATATTACCTGGTTGTGGCACTTCAGATAAAGACAGAGTGAACATGGAACCACCACAGACACATAAGGGCGTGTATGCCATACAAGTTCAAACTGGGATCAAATGCCGCTGCAGCGGGGCGGAAGATATGCCAGGTCTTTGGTGAGGGTGTTGTGAATGCACAAACAGTGCAGTGGTGGTTTAAAAAGTTTAAGGACGGTGACGAAATACTAGAAGACGCACTACTTGCCGGAAAACCAACACATGTACAAAATGAAGATCTTCAGGGAGCAATTGGGGTGAACAGTGGCCAGACATGTAAGGAACTGAGACTTCAATTCAGTGTGAGTGGAGAAACCGTTCGGCAGCACGTCCATCAACTTGGGAAACACTGCAAGTTGGGTCGATGGGTCTCACATGATTTTACTCCGGGCCAGAAGACGACATGAGCTGACACCTGTGTTTTTTTGCTCTCTTTTCTGAGGAAGGAGCCATTTCTGGACAGGTTGTTAACGTGTGACGAGAACTGGGATCTGTACGAAACTCCATGCCGCCGTCATCATTGCTTAGAATCCCATGAACCGGTTCCAAACCAGCACTGCACCAGAAGAAGGTCCTCCTGTGTGTTTGGTGGACTACTCGCGGCATCGTGCGTCGGGAACTGCTACCAGCTGGCCAAAGCATCAATGCGGCTGTGTACTGTCAGCAGTTGAGCCGTGTTTCCAAGCTCAAAACTCTGGACCCAGCACTTCTGAATTGCAAAGGGGTCTTTCTGTTATAGGACAACGCTAAGCCCCACGTGGCTAGGATGACCCGGGACACCATTCTAAGCTTTGAATGGGAAACACTATTGCATCCGCCATACTCCCCGGACACTGCACCGTCCGATTATTACCTGTTCCATTCCTTGGACAATCATCTTAGAGGACGCCAGTTCAAATCCCTAGCAGAGGCGCAAAATGCAATTAATACCTTCTTTACTTCGCGGCCAATCAAGTTCTTCCGCGATGGTATCCGTGGCCTTCCAGAAGTTGGCAGTCGATGTTAATTTGGGCTATTTTTAATATCTGAGGTACGTCTTAGATGACATATCAATGTTCGAATGTGGTGGGTAAAAAATGACAGAACTTTCTCAGTTACCTTTATATAAGAGTGGCATAACATTATTAGGAACTAATTCTAGAAATCAAATAATTTGTTCCCTTGAATAGAGATTTCTTAAGGATATGGTTTCCTTCTATTACGTTTCATATTATAAATTTATTGTATTTAGCAACTGTACATAATCTTAATAATAGGCAAATGCTCCTTCTGTAAATTAGATTTAATAGTTTAAAAACTAATCATTTATAAAATGTGTTACGCATATCTTATTTTTTTGCTTCTTTTTTTACCTTTACAGTAAGTATTAAGAGGGAAAGGTGGTAATATATATATATATATATATATATATATATATATATATATATATATATATATATATATATATAAAAGTGGAAGGCAAATGTTCACGATTCTCTCTTGAAGGTAATTTTGAAATTTGGTTCTTGCTTTATTTCACTCAGTACCATTGTAGTACATAAATCGAAGAACTTATAACAAAAACAACCCTTGTCGAGAAAGATTTTTTTTTTCAGAAAAATGAATAGAAAGCTGCTTGTTTGTAGATATTTTAGAAGGTATCAGAGACACGTATAAAGAAACAGATTGGCAGAGTTTCTCATACGTACTATGTACTAGAGAAAGCTCTCTTTTCATTCTTCAGGGAAATTTTGTGTTTTGACAAGAGTTATTTCCCTCAATTGATACTAAAAATGGATATTTTTAATTAGATTATAGACAGACTTAATCATCAGGATTATATACTTGCAGGCAGACAAGATTATACATTTTAATTATTATCAGCTGCTAATATCTACCGTTTGTGAGAAAGTAACTCTTAGGCCGCGCCGTAATCAGTTTCGCACACGACAGAATAAAGTTGCTTATAACTCAGGTACTATTAGCCCTACACTAATATCATTTTTTAAAGAGCATAAAATGACGAAAAACTTTTAGAGGAAACATTTTTCCAAATTCGATCTTGTGAAGAATCTGTGCCTAAAAAACTGACGTCACGCGCGACCAAAGCTGAGTAAAAATAAAAATAACAAGAAAACCATTATATTTAGCTAAAACATGCACTAGAATTAAATTGTAGAAGACAATTAGGCAAACAAAATTAAAAAAGTTTGGATGCTCTAGCTCCAATGATTACGGAGTTATAGTGAATAATAGAAACGGCTAAAATTTCGGCTTTCTGCCCATCTCCTACCCTCCCGTGAAGTATTTTTTTCTGGCATCCGGCATTTTTGTGATCAGTGATGGTATATATTCAAAAAATATCGGATGCCAAATTGTTACATGATTTGCTCTTAGAACTCAATTTTTAAGCCCCGATGCCTAGACTAATGGTAATATCATACTTCAGCCAGAGTGCGAAAGACCGATTTGCTGCAAAGAGATAAGAATGGAGTTTCTTCTTAAATAAGATGAGTAATCAGCTAATGTTTTACATTAATTTACTTTTAAGTTCTTTTAACAAACTTTTACGTATTTTCATTTGTCACATAGTATTTGCATTTATTGTTACGTTGATTAGTTGATGGGTCCAGTTTCTATCTTCTGTCTCCGATCCTTTGTACTGCAACACCAGAGATCACAATCCACTGGCCGTCACAGAATTGGGGACTGTTGGAAAAACTGTAGCTACCAGATTTTTGTAGAAATTGTTTTATGGCAATTATTTGTTTCTTCAATAGACATGTGCAATTCATGACACATAAGCCGTGCCATAGTTCCTACAGTTAGATGCACAACATGCTTCATTTATATAAATTTGACCTTAGGAAATGCTAAAATGCTGCTCTAATGAAAACTTGTTTTCTACGTAAAAGTTTCTATTCCTCATGCAGTACCTGAAAGTCTCCGATTTTCACAAACATTTGACGCTCTACATCTCTAAATTCATTCTCTCCCTTATTCTTTAAATCTCCTGTAGCATTCTCTCCTTCTAATTACTTTCGGAATACTTTATTACCGAAATATCTATAGAGCAGATTTCGTTTATGGTTTTGAGTCAGTATGACAGGGTTGTTACAATTGTTAGGGACTCTTGTGGGATAAGATTGTTAATCCTATATGCAATCCTAGGTCTGAATGGAGGGTCATGCCCATTCCCATCAGAGACCCATCTGATCTATCCGGAATGAATGATAGATCTTTACATCCGTCATCCTTTGGACCTCCATAGCGTAATGTAGAATATTACAGTACATAACTTGTGTTAGATTCATAAAGATGTTAGCTTCCAAATCCCAAATTATTGATAACTTTGTATACTTGCATCTCTCCACAGAAGAACAATATAATTACTTTCCAAAACCACTGGAATTAACGATATTGACAGTCATTTACGAAACTTCGTTTTTATGACTGCGTGTACGAGTTCGTAAACCATACCAATGTGTTTCGTTTCTATTTTTTTAAGAAAAGTGTATGCATTTAAAAATATAATGTACGAATGAAGAAAGGTTGAACATTCTACATATATGATTTACTAATGGCGAAAGCTGGAACTGTAGACATGTTTCGTGATGGATCATATCTGTCAATTCTTGTTTCTAAAGCTGCAACTGGGTCTTGCAGAACATTTTAACCTTAAAAATATTATCATATGTAAGTATATAAGCTTAAGGGAAGTGGAATAAGCTTGTCGCCAAATATATACATTCTTAACCCCGATTATGCCATCAGCCTATGATTATTGCTATATATTAAACATTGAAATCAGAATCTCATTTTCTACTTAAGAGTTACGGAAGTTGTATGTTTGTGTGCTTGTGTCAGGGTGAAATTGCGGTAAAAACCTATTCTAAAATTGTCAAGTGTACGTGAGATAACATTTCATCTAAATACGCTCTACTGATGGTTCTTGCATTTTAGACAATACGCTTTAACTTTCCAAATTCATGAGTTTCTTTTCTGGGTTAGGCCTTAGCCTAACTAATATAATTTAGCAGATTTTACATTTTAATAATAATAATAATAATAATAATAATAATAATAATAATAATAATAATAATAATAATAATAATAATAATAATAATAATAAAACGTGTTCCATCATCAAACTATATGAAAAACCATAAAGTTGTCACCTTCAGTTATGGCTATAATTTTATAAACCAGAGGTAAACTATAAGTATTGAAATATTTTCACTTCCTATATTGATAACAATATTACATTAATATCTACATAGTAAAAAATATTTGCGTAGACTAACTTTGCTTTTGACAATAGTAACAGCAAGTTAATCCATTTATAGTTGAAACCTACGAATTCTTCAAGGTCATAATGAACGTAAAAAGGAAAACCGACATTGTAAATATATCGCCTTATGACGAATAGAATGGCATATCCCTTGTAACATTGCAGAACAGAAACTTCATATTACTTTTAAAGGCATTATTCACATGAACTTCAAGTGTGTGAAAGAATAATTATAATTATTGTCCTTCTCCAATATGCTTCTGAAATAGAACAAAATGGACCCTTCAACTCCCTCTTGACTATATAGTTTATACACGTCTTCACTGCGAGAATTCTGGGATCGATTTCAGGTGGGACCTTTTTCTATGTTCTTTAAGCTGCAGGTTCACATCTCATATAGTCTCGCTGGTGGAGGGGTCGCTAAATTCTAAATTCAACAAATCGAAAAGGACTCTTTCCTAAAACGAATGGTAACAGATGATAAAAATAGGATCGTGTAGAACAGTAGTTCTCAACATGGGCGTTAACGCACCCCAAGAGGGCGTTCTCTGTTTCAAAGAAGGCGTTGGAACAAAATGGGGCGATGAACTACGTAGGAGCTGTTTGGTTGAAGGGATGTAAGGGAAAAGATGTCTAATGTAAGTGAAATTATAGGAACAAAATTCCCCTTCATATTCTTCAAGGCGTTTTTTCTGGTTCTTAGGCTGCTTCGTTCAAATCTTACGTTCAGCATTGGGCGTAGGTAGATTGGGTTACTGTGACGGGGCGAAGGGGGCTCAAGAGGACTCAGGGCAATCGCATTCCCCAAGGGTGCGCTAGGATCTAAAAGGTTGGGAATCACTGGTGTAAAACATGATTTGTGAAAAAGACTGTGGAGTTATTAATATACACACTGAAGTCGTATATTAATTCTGAGAAGGTCATTCTCTACGTCTGTTGAGATTTCAAGGTCATTTTTACCGTGGCTCTTTCCGCAAAATCAATTTATTGAAATGTGTATTGTAGTCAAATAGGAGAGTTGTATTAAAGTATTTATCAGGAAAAATCAGAGCTAGTGAATACGAAGAGTGATGTGGTTCACCAGCTCAACGCGAGGGTTTTATATATCTAATCACTCATAGAAAGTTGAAAGAGTTAGGCTGAACGTGTCACTTTCCACCATATTTACCTGACATTGTGCTAGTCGAATTCAACATGCTCAGTTCTTTTCAGAATTCTGAACGGAGAATCATTCCGTGACTTCAATACTGTCCAACATCATTCTCTCTGACGCAGCCTAATTCCGCGCGGGAAGAATTTTCAAGTTGCCATAAGACCAAAGTAATGAAAAAAAAGTTCATTATAGGACATTCAACCCATTACAGATACATACAAATCGATTCTCCTCTCAAAGTAAATCTATTGCTCTTATGCCATCATCTTTCTTCCAAAGGTATTTCCAAACAATTTTCTACTATTAGTTTCAATTTTCAACTTATGCGTTGTTTGATGGAATCTGGAAGCTGTTTTTATACATGATGAATAGGTAAATCTAAACTTTTTTAAAAATAAATACTTAAATATAAAATATAATCTATTTATATATTTTTTTCAATTTAATAATTCTCTTTAATAGTCTTTAAGGACCTCGCATATCGCAAATATTGGTGACAACTTTGTGCTGAAGATCGAATGAATATGAAATAACTTGTGTACGTAGAAATGTGAAATTAGAGATCTAGAGGTTGCGTGAACATCTGAATTACATTTCAATGTAATTCAGATTTTGCAATGAAGAAAAGTGGTACTGAGTAGCGATAAGCACCTGACTCTGTCGACCAACTGGTCTTTCCAGTCTTTTGTGTTGGAAGAACAAATTGAAAAAAAAAAAAAAAAAGTCAAAAGAATTTCGACGGAGTTCTTTTACCTTCGACATCCTTACGTGAAAAGAAAATAGAAAAATAGAAAAGAAAAAACAAGATAAAAATGTAGGGATGAATAAAAAGCTTCTTCTGACCTCACCACAGAGGCAGGAGAGAGAGAGAGATTTGAAAGCTCCTGGGAGGGAGGATGGGTGCAGAGGTGGCAAGAATTCTTCATCTCTAGCAAACGCCTCCTTAATCGAGTTTCCGCCAAGTCTCGTATCCGCGTCCCTTCATCCGACCCTTTCTTCTTTATCGCCGAACACGTGTCTTATTCAGTCACCTTTCATCGTCTGTAGTCACTAGTCTTTCAAATGGAGCATGCCCTTTGCTTTATCAAATTTTTCATTCCTTTCTTCTTTCACTCACAAAGTTCCATTAAGCATTTATGTTTCAAAGAAGAACAAAATTCATCTAAAAGTCGAATAACAAACGTAATAAAAACAACAATTATTTGGTATTATATTTCAATAAAGTCCGAAAATTTTCGAGAGAGATTTGATATTGAGAAGTAAAAAAGCATAAGCTTAGAAATTTAGAAATATGCGATTGGTACATATGGACGAAGATTTTAGAATGGTATTGTGAAATTGTATTGGCTCCTTACGAAGAGTTTAAATGGTCGCTAAACACTTATATAATCGAATTGATGTTAGAAGTTCGTTAATATGGAATTTAACGTCCCTTTCAGCACCAAGGCCACATTAAACATAGATTTACAGCTTAATGTGGGACCCGAACTATTTGAGCTCTCACCAGGAATTGAACCAGAATATCCTGCATCAATGCCACATACGCTAACCATGTATTGTGGTAAAATCAAGTTGAATTGTGCAACACACAATATTAGGATTTTAGAAAATTGTTGTCCCGTCTTAGTAGCAGTCACCTTCAATTTAATCCCTAATTTAAAAGTATGAATATGTTATACGATATGCTAAATCTTCAGGTTATGCAACAGTAGGCTTAATTTTTTTTAGTGAACATGCCTTCGGTGTGGGGGAACTGGGTTCTATTCTCGGTGGGAACTAATGTAGTTCGGATCACACATTAAGCTGAAGATTCACCCCTCATATAGCCTTGATTTTCTCCAATCGAACATACATTTAATTTTGGGCATAATAGTAATGTGCATATATGTTGGAAAACATAAGGCACAGGTAAAGTTGTAACGTAAATCTTGAAACCTAAATATAGACAAAAGACGTATTTGAAAACATATTTTGGTAGACATATTTGGTCATCCGACAATGCGATAAATTATAGAGGTACCTCAATTACTCTTAACTTAAAAAAGTCCACTTTATTTTTGACCTACGCTATATTTTATTTCTGGGTATGCTAGAAGCTCAATCATGTTTAATCAACCTATAAATAAACATTAATTACAAATAAAAGGTCCTTCATCACTACTAGTTAGTTATTCAGGATCATTGGTTTTTATGTTTCATTCATTTTCAAAGGCACAGTTAAAAACCTTATTCAACTTTTCCACACGTTTCAAGTAAAAATGTGAAACACGGCGAGCGCTTGTTTTTGAATATTTTCAAGTTTAGGTGATATTTGAAGGTATTTTAGATAAGTCAGTTAGTTCCATACTTCAACCATTTTCAAAATTGACCTTTAAATATTGTGTTTTTTACATCATTTTTACAAATCTGTATATGTATATACCTACATATGTGGTTCAAATCTAACGCAAGAATTTGGTGAGCACAAGAACCACAGAATTCCTACTATACAAGTTTCTCCATTTCCTACGATTGTTCTGATCCTTATGTTAGTTAAATAAGTTATGAACTTTTAAATCAAAACATTAACAATAGTTTCAAATATTTATATGAGTGGTTATCTCTGTAAGTGCGACATATCTTCCACATATCACATAATCTCAGAAGAATAGTTTTTCCTCAATTTTCTCAAAAACTGCGCATGAGGATTTACATTCACCTATGTCATTTTATCAGCTCACTCAATTAGATCTATCAATTGGTATTTTCCTCATTACTGAATATTTTTATTTTCGTTCAACACCAATAATATTGTAGAATTTGACGTATGGTTATCACTTCACATTTATGAAAGTTCTGACTCTACTGATTATTTTTTGTTTTAATTTGTCGTGTATCACATGTAGAACGCAATACTACAAATATAGATACAATCTGCTGGTTAACAAAATTTTTCTCCACGTATACAGTCACTGGCGGTTTCAGGATTTGTGAACAAAGAGTATGGTAAGCAAAACCGCTCTCACCTAAATTTATACAAAATGAAAATCGACTACACAGTTTCTTACCATCTTTTCTATGTACTTTTACAGAATGACGTGACTAATGTACGGTAAACGGCGAAAGCAAAGGAAGTGCAAAATCAAACCAACCTTCGTACTTTTATTCACATTGCATTTCAATAATTTTAAAATTTTCTGCTTTTTGTAGATTAACAAGTTTGTACAACAAAATTTGCACGTCGTGTATTTTATATACATATTCTAGCAATGCTATATGTGGTATCTGTATTCTTACATGTTTATAAGTTTATTAATTCAGTAAACTAACGTGAAAACTTGTAGTAGAACTTTTTGAATTGCAGTTTGTGTATACAGCACTAGGAAAAGCGATCGCACATATTCCAATATAGCTACTAGCTACTTCTAACAAAACTGTTAATGCTTCTATATTGTTAATATATTTCGTATTTGTTATAATAAAAAGACGAAAAGATTAGCATTACTCTTAAATCACTGATTATAATTACTGTACTCCTTTACAAATTATTACCATTCATCTTACACTCTAAGCCACCAGTTCTCAACTTAGGGGCACTCCTATGGGAAGTGTGAGGAATGAGCAAGGGGGCGCAAGCTATTGCCAGAAATAAAGTACATTCATAATCAAGTATACGATGAAAAATTGAAAAGTCTTTGCGCCTTTTTTGGAGCATGTAATACATTTTAATACAAAATCAAGATGTATAAGCACAGCGGTAGGTTTTTCCTGGAACGATTACGGCCATAGCCAGCTACGGCCCTGTTATCATTTGCCAACGATGGCTGAAGTGCTCAGGATGTTCACACTATATGAACAGCGAAGTGTTATTCGTTTCCTATGGTGCAAGGGACACATAGTCGCATATATCATAGAATAATGGAGCTGGTGTACGGGGACAAGTGTTTAGCAGTGCGAAGTTTGCATAAGTTGGTCGAGGGAGTTTGAAAATGAACGAGAAAAAGTCTACGACAATGAAAAATTGGGCCGACCTCGTTCCTTGCTGACACCGAACAACACTACGCCTGTTGATGAAATAGTGCAGCGTTTCCCAACCGGTGTGCCGCGGCACACTGGTGTGCCGCGAATGGGCCGCTGGTGTGCCGCGAGGAAAACGAAACAAATTATTAATTCTATAGGAACCAAATTACAAGACATAGGGGAAATGTATATTTGTATTTCACATTACTATGAACCTCTACTATAAATCTACAATTTTAAGTTTCATACTGTGTTACTTTTCTGCACATTTTTAATGTTGAAAAACGTATTTATCATTGTCATGACCATTATTGCTCGTTTATTGTTGCAGACTATTTCGTAACTTGAAATTTTAACATATCATTCAATAAATTCAACAAAGCAAATATGCATACAAATTACCTACATTTGTGTTTTAAAAGTATAGGAGATTTGTTTATTTATTCGTTATTTAGTGATCTTCCCTTTTAGTTAAAGGTTAGATACAGTTTTCGAAAGAGAAAGTGGAGTTTTAAAACCCGAGTCCTATAATTCATTGCAATTGTTCTCTATTTTAAAATTAGAATAAAAAATATGCATAATGATTTACCACGGGGGAAAATTATTGATCGAGCTTTCTTCTCTGTAAGAAGGAGATAAGTAATCATATAAAAATACCATGGTATTTTATATTTACAAATAATAATAGTGTGATATATATATATATATATATATATATATATATATATATATATATATATATATATATATATTCATCCTCACGGCATTGTCAAGGCTCTATATTTGTATTTTACATTTATTATTGCAACCGGGTGTCTCTGACTTCCGTATACGGTAGCCCGATCATCACCCTTGTTCTTCGCGCGCACAGTCATTCGAAGAACTGAAAACGTACTCTGTACACAAACAGTTTATGGTTGTGAACTCGGAAAGCCTGGTACTGCTGCTTGTCAAGGTCAAAAAGTGGGAGAAAAAAGGATGTGTAGAATGTAAAGAGGGTGCAACAGTGACTGATGCTTGTAAGGGAACATATTCATTTGTAGTTCGTGCACATTCCGCCTGTAGCGCTACTGTGGCACAACGTATATTGTAACTGTATAACTCTTGTACACCGCTAGTAGGTCTATTCGCGTTAGTGACGACCGAAACTATGTTGTCAGCTCTGACTGCGATAAGGCACTGCCGTGCTGCTTTTCCTTCTCTTTTTCCCCCTTTTCCATTTGTGAGACGCCAAACATGTTGTTTTTGCTTGTTGCACGCGCTAAACGGGTTTCGGCGAGCGAAGTATTTAAGAAGTTGACTACATATTCTTGTTTGCGATAGTTTTAAATTGGTTAACTGTTGAAAAATATACGAAAATAAAGCTGTACTTGTTAAGATATATTAGTCGAGGACGTAGCTACTGACAGTGTTGATTACAGATTTTCTCGAGGAAGAATTTAATTACAGTAGAGGTGAAAAGGAGACGTCCATTTAGACAGCCCACCCCCCTTATCAGACTCAATCGGAAATGGTCTCAATCGTTTGTACACAAATGTGCAGGCGAAATTTTCGTTTGTACACAATTAGGGGCGCCGTCAGAACGAAAACAAAGTGGGGGCTGTCTAAATGGTAGCCCCCCACCAACATGTTCTATTCAAGCACAAACTGTCGCAATCATTTGTACATCGTTTCTACCGAAATGTGAAGGCGAAATTTTCGTTTGTACACAATTAGCGGCGCCGCCAGAACGAAAACAAATTGGGGGCTGTCCAAATGGTAGCCCCCCCCCATGTCCAATTCAATCACAAATTGTCGCAATCGTTTTGTACTTCGTTTGTACAGAAATGTGCAGGCGAAATTTTCGTTTGTACACAATTAGGGGCGCCACCAGAATGAAAACAAAGTGGGGTCTGTCTAAATGGTAGCCCCCATTTCCAATTTAATCACAAATTGTCGCAATTCTTTCTAGATCGTTTGTACAGAAATGTGCAGGCTAAATTATTGTTTGTACATAATTAGGGGCGCCGCCAGGGCGAAAACAAAGTGGGGGCTTTCTAAGTGATAGAACAATCACCATGTTCAATTCAATCACAAATTGCCGCAATCGTTTGTACATCGTTTGTACAGAAATATGCAGGCGAAATTTTCGTTTGTACACTATTAGCGGCGCCGTCAGAACAAACAAAGTGGGGGCAGTCTAAAAGGTAGCCGCCCACAATGTCCAATTCAAGCAAAAATTGTGGCAATCGTTTCTACATCGTTTGTACAAAAATGTGCAGGCGAAATTTTTGTTTGTACATAATTAGGAGCACCGTCAAAACTGAATCAAATTGGGGGCTGTCTAAGTGTTAGCCCCCCCCCAAATGTCCAATTCAATCACAAATTGTCGCAATCGTTTCCACATCGTTTCTACAGAAATGTGAAGGCTAAATTTTCGTTTGTACATAATTAAGGGCGCCGCCAGAACGAAAACAAAGTGGGGGCTGTCTAAATGGTAGCCCCCCCCCATTTCCAATTCAATCACAAATTGTCACAATCGTTTCTATATCGTTTTTACAGAAATGTGCAGGCTAAATTATTGTTTGTACATAATTAAGGGCGCCGCCAGAACGAAAACAAAGTGGGGGCTGTTTAAGTGGTAGCCCCCCCACCATGTCCAATTCAATCACAAATTGTCGCAATCGTTTCTACATCGTTTGTAGAGATGCAAAAAAGCCGGCTTTTTTGAATCGATGTTTTTTTTCACATAAAAAGCCGGCTTTTTTGGGAAAAAACGAGAATTTTGGAAATTTTGGCTTTTTTCAACTTCATGATTTTTCTATCTAAATAGCTTTCTTATAGTATATTCTATAGTTAGATAAGAACTCCATGACCTGAATGTCATATTTCGCTCTGAAATTCACCATCAAGATGGATGGAGCACATGTTTTACGAATTAAAGCTAACATGAAGAATGTAGTATTAGAGGGTAATTTTAAAGGCTATTTAACTTTATTTTAACTTTTGAGTTATCGACATCTTTTTTCTTCTCTAGTTTGTCATCCGTGTTTCATTTCTAAGATCTTTTAGTACTCTAGCTTCTAGCGCAAAAGTTAAACTTGCTCGTTTCTCTATTTATCCGTCAAAGCGTACTTTTTCAATATATCCGTCAAACCGTACTTCCACATTTCTGTTATACTGTAGCTGTGAAGTGATTTAGCATTAATTTTCCGGACACAACCTTGAATACCAATTTATACAAATAATCAGTGGCGGATTTAGAAAAGTACTTTAGGAGGGATTTTTTCTGATTGTTTCGTTTCCTAAAAAGTCCTAATTTTATTTGGGAAGTGCTTGAAGTTTATGAGTACAGGCATAACTAATATTTCGCTTCGTTTATATGTTTAGCAATAATCTTCCGGATACAACTTTAAAAATCATTTTATACTGAGAATCAGTGGCGGATTTAGAAAAGTATTTTGGGAAGGGTTTCTTACTAATGTTTAGTTTTTTTAAACATTCGTAATTTTTATTTGACGGGAGCTTAAAGTTTATGAGTAAAGGCATAAATAATAGATATTTCGTTTGTTGCAGACATTCCGTAACTTTGGGGAACGGGCTTCAGTCCGAAAGACCGCCCCCCTAACCTTCGCAAAACCGTCACTGCTGGTAATTAGTAATAATAACGATTTAAAAACAATAAAAAAGGAAGTCGCCCAACTCACAGTACACGCACTATTTCTACATTCACAGATGGAATGAAGAAAAGCTTGTCAGAATGGTCGAATGCTGGTTGAATCCCGGACTTCCCGATAGAAGCTCAAAAGCTAATCACTCAGTCATGTTTGTTGTGCAGTTGTATTTAGCTTAACTTAAATATATTCCGTAGCCTTTTTTTTGGGGGGGGGGGAGTTCCGTAATGATATGTTGAATCCCTCTTGTTAAAAATTCAGAAAACTTGAGGATTGGGTAAACTGTGATGGTGGTTCTATAAAACTTAACTGTAGAATTTCAAGAATATACAGAACCAAAAGCTCTAGATGTGCAGCCTTTAAGTGTATCATATAAATCTAAGTATTTCTCTTATGTTTTATTTTAATTTTATTTTGTTTCAAAAAGAGGGTATGGAATATTTTGAAGTAAAAATACTACATACTATTTTGCTAGTTATTTGTGTATTCTTTAAAAAGAAGTGTTTACTTTAGGGTTGGCTGGTTAACACCAACTTTTTTTTTTTTAATAACTGGTTTAAACCACAAAAATAAAAAGAATGAAAAATGCGAATCGTGTGAACTTCATGGTGACGTTTCCAGATATCAAACCACCTGCAATAGTTTTTTTTTTCCCTTTGACCTTTTAATCAAGGTGTCCCATGTTCAATTCTCGGTCGAACCACAACCCTTCTTTCATGCGTAACCCAAGTAGCGGTTCGGATGTCAGTTTAAGCGAAAGTCTTCTCCTTGATAACCTCGGTATTTCGTAAGGATGTTAAGCCTAAATATACGAAAGAAACCAAATTGTATATTTCTGCATGCCTAAATGTGTGTTGTTTTATAAAGAAGCCAATATTGCTTAAATATATTGATAGAAATTGGCAAAATTTATCGATTGCCCACGTAGCTTCCAACATTAGCTTGGATTGGACTTTCAATGATATCTACGTACCGGTACTAAATTTGTAATTTAATACCTCAGTTTTAGCGTATTGATTATGGTACGTTGACCTTTAAATTTTACATGCAAAGCAATAATAGGATTTTCCCGTTATTGTCTTACATTTCAAGTAATTACGGGATTTTCCCAATGGCTAGGGCGGGAGATTCTCAATTTAAGAAATTTACTGACCGCACTTCTTTAAGCTTGGGAGTTCTTCCGGCATAACCCCGCTGTTGCATAATAACATCAAGGCGAAACAAACTTATTTCTGTGAATATGTAATATAAATACATAAAGCAAAAAATCTAAGTCAAAAAAGCCTGGCTTAAACATCCCCCAAAAAACGGGTTTTTGGCATTTTCAAAAACAACCACGGTTCTTGCCAACTCTGCTTACTTTTGTATATAGGAGGTTAAAAAATTCTTATTATATACATTGGTTAATCCTGTGGAATTCATAATGTAAATATGTTGAAGAAAAATTGTTTGAAATATTTTTTCGAAATTCATAGTTTATTTTCGATGTTTTATATTATTATCAGCATCAACCACTAATTAAATGATTTTTTGTGTTATAGAGAAGCGACACAAAGTCTGTTTTATCAATTTAAAGTAGTATTTTGAAAAAAGCCCAAAATTTCCCAAGCAAAAAAGCAAAGCAGAAAAAACCGAGTTTTTTTCCAAAAAAGCCGTTTTTTTTTTCGAGCCCTTGCATCTCTAATCGTTTGTACAGAAATGTGCATGCAAAATTTTTGTTTGTACATAATTAGGGGCGCCGCCAGGGCGAAAACAAAGTGGGGGCTTTCTAAGTGATAGCCCAATCACCATGTTCAATTCAATCACAAATTGTCGCAATCGTTTGTACATCGTTTGTACAGAAATATGCAGGCGAAATTTTCGTTTGTACACTATTAGCGGCGATCTCATAACGAAAACAAAGTGGGGGCTGTCTAAATGGTAGCCCGCACCATGCGCAATTGAATCACAAATTGTCGCAATCGTTTCAATATAGTTATAAAGAAATGTGCAGGCGAGATTTTCGTTTGTACACAATTAGGGGCGCCGCCAGAACGAAAATAAAGTGGGGGGCTGTCTAAATGTTAGCCCTCCCACCATGTTCAATTCAACCACAAACTGTCGCACTTGTTTGTACGCCTTTGTACATAAATGTGCAGCTGAAATTTTCGTTTGCACATAAATGTGGCCTCGCCAAAACGATAACAAACTATGGGCTCTCTAATTGATAGGCCTCTCACCATGTCGAATTCAACCACAAACTGTCGCACTTGTTTGTTACGGTTTTGTACAGAAATTTGCAGGCGAAATTTTCGTTTGTACACAATTGCGGGCGCGCCAAAACGGTAACAAAGTATAGGCTACCTAATTGGTAGCACCTCCCTACGTCCGATTCAAAAGAAAATTATCTCAATTGTTTACACATCGTTTGAGAAGTAATGCGCAGGCGATTTTTTTTTTCTAAGCTATCAGATGCGTGGACAGAACGAAAAAAAAGGGGAGTTGTCTAAGTGCTAGCCCCACCATGTTCGATTGAACCACAAATTGTCGCGATCGTTTATACATCATTTGTGCAGAAATGTGCAGGTAAAATTTTCGTTTCTATTAAATAATATACGGATGTGAGTATTTTTAATATCTGCGATCAACATTAACCGGTTTGAATAACGGTTGATGAGTTTGAAAATGGTACCTATTGCACTAGTCGAAAAAAAATTCTTTTTCTCTGGCACACGGAAGAAAATGCCTGATTCTAGTATAACTTTTCACGTAGAATTCGAATCTGCAATCAGTTTTTCTCCATCGCCCTCAGTTTTCCCGTGACAGAAGTGTTTTCGGAAAATTTCCCCTCAAATTTCTTTTCTTTTTCTTTTTTCTTTTTTTTAAACCATTTTCATACTTGTAGCTTGGGTACCTTAGGTATATAAACGCACAAATTATATTGTATGTTAGCCTGATTTATACTTAGTAAGCCCTCTAAGTTTCATAAGAATAGCATTATTCTATCTAGAGAAATAAACATATTTATATAAAAAATTTGCTATGTGTACTGTTCATTTTACAATATTCATTAGTGCAGATAAAATTTCATATAACTTCCACGAAAATTACAATATAAGCACGGTTTATATCTTATTGGATTTGAAATAAAACATATTTTCAATGATGTATACACCGTGTCACCATTTTATATCTACTTAATAAATAATACAAAAGAAGTGAGTGGTATCTTCTTAATAAATGGACACTTACTTACATGGGCGGCGATTAGGGGGGGGCAAGAGGGGGAAGTTGCCCCCCACTTTTTAAAAGTGACCACTTAACTCTTTTAAATTATATAATCTATTTTTCTGTGATAGGCTAGAATCTTCATTATTCGATTTAAAAAGTACCAAAAAAAGCTTTCTACTTCTGTTTCTTTCTCAAGACTGGAGGCATTGTAGAACACGTTACATATGCTTTCACGCCTTTCTGCGTCGAGATGTAGTGTGACTACGTCAAAACTTTAAAAAAAAAATTGTTATGACTTTTTTATTACTTTTTGCAGGGCTTAATTTTGCACCTAGAAGATTGAAATTTTGCACACACATTCAGTGCACCTCTTAATATTTTCCACATCCTTTTCAGATTTCTGCGATAAAACGGGGTGGTCCAGAGGGGCAAAAAGGTAAAAAAGTAATTTAACAAAGATCCCTTTTTTCGTGATTTTCCCTCCTCAGATACATGATGGAGACATGTAAGTGGTACCGTTTGAAAGAATGTTCTGTTCTAAAAAGAATGATGTACGAAACATGATCCTATTATAAATAGAGATGTCTCAGGGAATTTTTACCTGAGATCTTTTCTTATACTAAAATCTGGAGTATTATAGAGATATATAGACTGGAGGCATTGTAGAACACCTTATATACGTTTTCACGCCTTTCTGCGTCGAGATGTAGTGTGATTACGTCAAAACTTAAAAAAAAACATTTTTTGTTATGATTATTTTATTACTTTTTGCGGGCTTACTTTTCTACCTAGAAGATTGAAATTTTGCACACACATTTACTACACCCTTTAGTATTTTTCAGATTTGTTTTAGATCTCTGCGTTAAAACGGGGGGTAGAGAGGGGCAAAAAAGTACAAAGAAGAAATATTTTTTAAACAAATAATCCATTTTTTCATGATTTTCCAACCTCAGGTACAAGATGGAGACATGTGAGTGGTACCGTTTAAAAGTATGTTCTATTTTGAAGGGAATGATGTACGTACAATGATCCTAGGATAAATAGGGATGTCTCAGGAAAATTTTATATTACATCTGGGGCATTGTGGGAATGTTCTTAGCTCATTGGTAAACATTTTCCCGCACTTAAGTTTCAAGATAGAAGCTTTTTTATAAATACACATTTAGTACACCCCTTTCTTATTTTTCAGTTGATTTTGAGATCTGTGTGTTAACATAGTGGGTTCAGAGGGGATCAAAGTTTGAAAAAAATAAGAAAAATTCATGTTTCCCTGAAAATTTCCCGCCTTAGGGACATGATAGGAAAACGCAAATGGAACCGTTTGAAAGGTTGTTCTATTCTGAAGAGAATGAGGTACTAACCATGATCCTAGGATAAATAGGGATGATGCTGTAGCTGATTGACTGAAATTCAATAATTTACCTTTATAGAGCCATAATCTAAACTGGTTAATGTATATAGTTTAATTTGGAAATGGAAAGTTTTTGCATATATTACTGGTTCATAGAAAAAGTTGTACCATATAATATTTGTCGTTGCGTAAGTGGGTATTGGTTATTTGTCTTCCCGTGGAGTTAAGACAACTGCAGGAATTGCGTTTTAATTGCAATTCAAAGAAATTAATATTACAATTGTGTCGTAGCATATGCTTGTAGTATTTACTGTCTTTCATTTTCTAAAAGTAATGACACATTTAATGGCAAGTGTGGAACTAAAAATGTAAGTTGTTTATTAATCCCCAGTTTCAATATAACTTCTACAAAACAAGCCTCATTATTCCTTAGTATGATTAATATTATCCTTTCTATTTATTTGTTTTGCAAATATGTTATTAGGTAATCTGATCACACAATTTTCCAGACAGAATTTAATGATGTTCATGAGCAAGGAATGAAGGTTTAGTACCTAATGCGCGTTGCTCTTGTGAATTTACTTTATTAAATATGAAACACGATATACGGTATTTTGACTGAAAAAGATAGTATCCTATTAGTTATACAACCTTTCGCCAGACAAATTGTTAGAAACAACCAGGAAAAGTAACACTGATATACAAATATTCAGATCATATCTTGCCCCCCCACTTTTAACATCCAATCGCCGCCACTGCTTACTTACCTCAACAAATATGTTTTAGTTGTCGACTTTCTTCTGTGTTTGGTTTCTGGAACATCTCTTTTAAGTGTCCAACAGTAATCAGCTAGCATTTTTGAACTTCACTGTCAATGGTACCTCTTCTCCATGGAGGAAATGTCCTGATGAAAATGTTCCCCATACTCATCACTAACAGCACCAAGCTTTTCAGGAAAGAAATGCAGGTGGGAGTCTAGAAAGTGAACTTTAAGGGACATGTTGCAACCCATTTCATTGAATGATTGCCGGAAATCACTCACAATTTCACGGTAATTTGGGGCTTTCTTGTTTCCTAAAAAATTCTCTGTTAAACATTTAAATGGATACCAAGCTGCTTTCTCAACCAGAGTTAAGAGATCCTCAAATTTTTGGTCACGAATCAATCATCTTATTTGGAGGTCTACAAAAATCCCTAGCGTCACTAACTCGAGGAATTTTTTCCTTGATGTAACAAGATCCTGCATTACTTTTGTCCATTGCCCTAACAAAGTTTTTGAAGAGCCCCAACTTTATGTGAAGAGGAGGTAGAATTATCTAATCAGGGCTCACCAGTGAGGAATAAACAGCATTTTTCTGTCCAGGAGTTAATACATGCGTTGGCCATTCCTTCTTGATGTAATGTTCCGCTTTGTTCTTGCTGTCCCATTCGCAGAGGAAACAACAATATTTCGTATAACCAAGCTGCAAACCCATTAACAAAGAAATGACTTGTAAATCACAGCAAACGGTCCACTTGTATTTCTCATACTGAATTTTTTCTAACACTATTTCGATGTTTTCATAGGTTTCCTTCATATTAGTTGCATAAGCCAAAGGCACTGAAGGAAATTTGTTGCTATTGGGCAAAAGGACAGCCTTAAAACTAGTTTTCGAAGAGTCAATAAGCAATCTCTACTCTGTACTTATATGTGCATGTCCAAGTGTATCCATCACAGCACAGACATTATTACAATACACTAAATCATTTTCTTGAGAATAATAATTTTGAAACTCTGTATGAAGGTTTCGAAAAATACACACTTTAGTGTCACGATGGAGCAGATTCCAGCCTTAAGTTTAGAATCAAGAAGTTCTGTCTGTGTCTTGGAGAGTTTTAAATCCCGTACGAGGTCATTTAGTTCACCCGGAGTTATCAGATGGGAATCCAATGTAGATGTGCTTCCTACATAAGTAGGATCATCATCTTCATTTGGAACTTCAATAGTTGCCTCAAGTACGTAATCCTCATTTACCGTAAGATGAGGAGGAGGTACTGGTACAGGTAATTCTGCACTGTGTGGAACTGGCCTAATTGCTGATGCAAATTAGGGTACTGTACTGTGTGGTTAGATTTACTGCTTATTTCTTTTATCTGTGTCATACAAAAGTAGCAGTCTGAAGAATGATCTTTTGGTTCCCTCCAGATCATCGGTACTGCGAAGTTCATGTTTCGTCCACCATTTGCCCACCCAGTCAGACGTTTCACGCAAGTACAACAAATGTAGTGAGGAACCCAGTTCTTATCCTGGTCTCCTACACAGCAACCAAAATATAACTGATAACACTTCCTCACAAGTGGAGTAAAACATCGACGTTGTGATTTAAACATCAGCTCCCCACATACATAACAGAAATTGTCCGGTTTATTTACACACTTCCTCGACTCCTTGTATCCTGTAAGGTATCACACACACACACACACACACACACACACACACACACACACACACACACACACACACACACACACACACACACACACACACACACACACACACACACACACACACACAGAGGAATCTACACTCCATCAAATTCCCACAAAATCCCTCTAGACATTGCCTCATACAAAAATGCTGACATGGTGTACACATCATTGAAAATGTTTTATTGGAAGTCCAATGAGGTATAAACCGTGGTATATTGTAATTTTCGTGGAAATTATATGTGTTGAAGACCGACCCGAGCTGACCCGATTGGCCCGACCCAAAGTGACCCGAGTGAACCAACCCGAGGTGACCTAACCCGACAACCGACCCGAGTGACTTGACCTTACAATGTAACCAGTTTGAGAGAGCTAGAACCTTACAAAACTGCCACCAGAAAAAAAATGCTGACCAATTCTTATGAATAAACCATTGTTTCGGCTTTTTTTATTTGTAGTACAATTATCCTCCTCCTCAGTGTTCTGCCATTAATGACAGGCCAGTTTCCGTGAACTAGGTAAGAAGCTTCCATTTTTGCGATTTCCCGCTAATATCTGCCTCGCAACCCAACATAAAGTACCACCCTCCTTATTACAATCTATCAATTCCAACCTTCTTACACACTCTCGCTCTCCTGATATCACCCCCTTTACTACATCTCTCAGAATGCAATCCCTTAGCAAGATCGAAACTTGTGA
This sequence comes from Thermobia domestica, assembly GCF_964235325.1. Taxonomy (NCBI): domain Eukaryota; kingdom Metazoa; phylum Arthropoda; class Insecta; order Zygentoma; family Lepismatidae; genus Thermobia; species Thermobia domestica. Next base: position 205,259,490 of record NC_137456.1, on the reverse strand, counting down.
TCCGTCCATTTTTCGCTTCCTTATATCGTCTAATATTGCTCTCGTCTCTTGCATTTTTTCAGCATTTCCTAATTCGTTTTCCTCTCTACCCTGCTAACCTTCTTTATTTTACTCCACATCCAAATTTCCAAGGTTAAAATTTAGGCAATCAAGTTCGAAAGTCAAAATAAAATTTGACTGAGTTCTGAAGACAAGTTCTGAAGACTAAAAGAATAAAAGTTCTGAAGACAACATTATTTTCTAGTAAGGAATGTATATAGAACTTCTTTTAATATTTTTTGCTGTGTAACAAACAACAATTTCATCACGTTAACATTCCGATTTTTCTATTTAAAAACAGCGTTGCTGTCTGATAGAATCATAAGGAACTAATTGCACTGAAATATCATTCTGTAGGGAATTACCTTTTATTTTTTCTTGATTAATTTATCTAGAAGATATTTGCAACGTTATATAAAATTAGCAAGTATTTTATTGCGGAGAAAGTCAAATCACTACCCCAGCAATAATAATAATAATAATAATAATAATAATAATAATAATAATAATAATAATAATAATAATAATAATAATAATAATAATAGTAATAATAATAATAATAATAATAATAATAATAATAATAATAATAATAATAATAATCTGAAGGTGACCAAGAAAGTTCTGTCTCTTTGTGGAAGTCTGTGTTCAATTGACCCTCACACCGTGAATTGAATGCGAATGGATATAAGGTGAAGGTCAGTTGTTGGACGAGACGAGACGAGACAGAATTTTCATGAAGGGGTACGAGATGAGACAGGGCTCTTTCAATAGAAACATATGCACTTTTCCAGACGAGACTACCTTCACGACACATTTTCGAAACGAGAATGCCCCAAACCAGGTCTCGTGAGCAACACTAGTAAGTATATCCAACATACTACTTGGTTGTGGCTGTTCAGATACACCGTGAACGTGCGTAAGGACTGAGTGAACATGGAGCATTCACAGAGCGTCATAAGGGCTTGTTTGCTGTACGAGTTCAAATTGCTGCTCCGCGGGGCGGAAGATATGACAGGCCTTTGGTGAGGGTGTCGTGACTACGCGGAGAGTGTAGTGGTATGACGGTTTAAGGACGGTGACAAAACACTCGAAGACGCACCACGTGCCGGAAGACAAATAGATGTTCAAAATAAAGATCTTCAGGCAGCAATTGAGGCGAAGACAGACATGTGAGGAACTGGTACTACATTTCAGTGTAAGTGGAGAAACCATTCGGCACCACCACCATCAACTTGGGAAGCACTGCAAGTTGGGTTGATAGGTCCTACATGATTTGACTTGGAGCCAGATAGCAACGCGAGCAGACACCTGTGTTTCTTTGGTGTCTCGTCTGAGAAAGGAGCAATTTCTGGACAGGGTGTTGACATGTGATGGGAAGTGGGTCCTGTACGAAGCTCCACGGCGCCGTCATTGTTGGTTAGCATCCCATGAACCGGTTCAAAAACAACCCAAGCCAGCACTACGCCAGAATAAGGTTCTCCTGTGCATTTTGTGGACTGCTCGAGGCATCGTCCATCGGGAACTACTACCAGCTGGTCAGATCATCAATGCAACTGTGTACTGTCACTGTGCACTGTCTGGATCCAGCAGTTCTGAATAGCAAAGGGGTCCTCTTGTTACAAGGCAACGCTAAGCCCCACGTGGCTAAAATGACCCAGTACATCATTCTACGCCTTGGATGGAAAACACTATTGGATCCGCCATACTCCACAGACATTGTACCGTCCGATTATAACCTGTTCCATTCCTTGGACAATCACCTTAGAGAACGCCAATTCAAATCGCTAGTAGAGGTTCAATATGCACTTGATACCTTCTTCACTTGATACCTTCGTCCCACCAAGTTCGAATGCGATGGAATCCATGGCCTTCCAGAACGTTTTCAGAAGGCCGTCGAGGCTGATGGAGACGATTTTTGATATTCCAGGTTCGTCTTAGGTTACATACCAATGTTCGAAGGTGTTGGTGAAAAGGCGGCGGAACTTTCTTGGGCACTCTTAAAGCTATAATAATAATAATAATAATAATAATAATAATAATAATAATAATAATAATAATAATAATAATAATAATAATAATAATAATAATAATAATAATGTGTCCTGCCCAAAGGCAGATGTTTGACCCGAAGGTCCATGGATATTGATTCCAGCTCGTACAAGTAAGTTTTCTGGTGGACAAACACCATGTGCATGGGTTTTCTCGGTGTTCTCCCATTTCCTCCCACTTTCTGCATTCAACCACTTCAATTATTTCTCATCATCACTGTCTCTCTTAGCGTTGGTGCATAACGTGGGACGTTAACTAGATATTTCCTTTCAATTTCACTTAATGTGACATTTAACTTGACATAGAAACGCAGATAGGAAAAAAGTCAGTATTAATATTAATTACAATTACAATGCCAATTAATTAATATAGGGTAAAATTAAAATTTTATTACTATTTCACCTTCAATTAGTCACATTTATCATTCATTCACCAACTTCGAATTGAATTCTACAACAAAGCTCTTTATAGTATTCCGTATAGAAAATAAGTGAAGAATGTGACGACCCGACCCGAGTGACCCGACCCGAGAACCCGACCCGTAACCCGACCCGTTTGAGAGCACTATCAGAGGGGTACAATTTACAGTACAATTTATTTTGTATGGTTTAGCATACTTTAAGTCTACCATACTTTTTGAAAACAGAAAAAACGGGACATCTTACAAATTAGTAGTAAATATTGCATTTTGTATTAATTTTATCTTTCGAATTTTACTACAGTATCGCATTAGTTATACAACTTAAAATAATGTATTAATATAGTCCATACTTAATCAACAGTGCTAAAAATTATTATAGAAGCTAGAAGCTGTTATACAATATCAACGTAATCAGTGAACATACAATATTTAGGCAAAAATTATATTTTCAATATTATTACGCATACCACCTTTACATGCTCTACATGTCTATAAAGAAAAATATCCAGATTTATGAAGTTGTTTCAAAATTTCAATAGGCTGATTTATTTTTGTTAACCTAAAATGCGTACTAAAAGAAAGCAATTTGCATAATTGTTTTTCTGAAGCAGAAAAAAATGTGTTTTCGGGGCTGGTCTGCAACGTCACAAGAATTTGTTGCCACCTCGGGGTATACATTCTTACTTTTAGTGATAAGAGTGCTACTTAGGAGGATTTAAACATAGCATGTTATATCCGGGGAAGCAGGGATTGGAACAATAATAAAGATTAGAATGAAATTGTTCCTATTGTCGGAATTGAAAGCAAAAGGAATAAGTCGATTTTATTATCTTTTCAGAAATTTTGATATGTAATTAATAATAATAATAAAGAAAAAAACAGGACAAGAAGGAAAATTTCTGCACACCGGGACAAATTTTAAGAAATCGGGGCGTATGGTAGCCTTACATACTTATTTGCATGCGGAGTGTCAGTACGGAGCCACTATGTAGCAGAGTTGAAACAAAACCTCGTAAATACGTTGCCAACTCAGGAAAACAAATTTACCGGCACACCCTCAAAATTCTCTGTACAAATGAGAAACTGAAGACTGTATTGATCGTTGTTGTATTTACCAGCAATTGCCACTTGTTTAAAATTATCGAAACAGATGAATAATACTGGATATCAATCTTTATGTAACAATAGCTGATTCATAAAATGAAATTTACTATATAAACTTCACTTCAAACAAAGGAAATTGCTTTAAAAAGTCATTTTCTACTCTCAATAAATGAATAAAATTCTTTTACAATAAAATATAAGTGTTATCAAATTTGTTATGTTAAATAAATAAAAAAAACTGCCATACATTAAAAAAATATCGATAATGTATAATACAACGGAAATTTGTGTTTGTAAAGTCACTGTTGAAAAATTTCGATGTTCAATGTTATATTCTGGATTGCAGATTCCAAAATACCGGTCAGTAGGGGTCTAATAAGAAGTTTGTACCGGTCACCGGCCTTAATCAAAATCACAGCAAATACCGGCCAGTTAGCAACTCTACTCGTAAATCAGAATGCTGAATGCACCAAAATACTTCACCATGCATTCTATAGTTTCTGCAAAATGAGTTTAATGAAGATGATCAAATAAAACAAAATACTGTGTTATAATTTTCCCTTTAACAGTCTACTTTGTGAATTTGTTATATATCTTCCACTTACCAATTTCCTGTACGAGATGAGAATAACGGTTTCTCCGCAAGATGGAAAGAAAAAAATAATTTTTTCTCATAAGGATTCAGTTCACGTAAGAAATAATGAATAAGTTTATAATAAGAGCCGAGTTTAATAAACTAACTCAGGAATAATGATTGTAAGTATAAATATAAATATAAAAAAAACAAAAAAAAAACATTTAATTCCATCATCGTTAGAATAAGATCAATATAGTGAATCACACGATAGTGTGAACATACCAAACCACACAATAGTGTGAACAAAGTCCTGTTAGAAAAATGTGACACATTTTTTTTAATGCTTCTACCATTTATACAGTCCCCCACATTGTTTTCGTTCTGGCGGCGCCCCTAATAGAGTACAAACGAAAATTTCGCCTGCACATTTCTGTGGAAATGATGTACAAGCGATTGATATAATTTGTGATTGAATTGGATATGGTGGGGGCTACCATTTAGACAGCCCCACTTTGTTTTCCTTCTGGCGGCGCCATTATTTGTGTACAAACGAAAATTACGCATGTATATTTCTGTACAAACGATGTACAAACGATTACGAAAATTTGTGATTGAATTGGACATGATGGAGGGGCTACCATTTAGACAGACCACACATTAATTTCTTTCTGCCGTCGCCTCTAATTGTGTACAAAAGAAAATTTCGCCTGCACCTCTCTGTACAAACTACGTACAAACGATTGCGACCATTTGTGATTGAATTGGACATGGTCGGGGGCTACCACTTAGACAGCCCCCACTTTGTTTGTTCTGGCGGCGCCTTTAATTGTGTACAAACAAACATTTCGCCTGCACATTTCTATACAAACGAAGTACAAACGATTGCGACAATTTGTGATTCAATTGGACATGTTGGTGGGAAGCTACCACTTAGAGAGCCCCCAGTTTGTTTTCGTTCTGGCGGCGCCCCTAATTGTGTACAAACGAAAATTTTGCCTGCACATTTCTGTACACACGAAGTAGAAACGATTGCGATAATTTGTGATTGAATAGGACATGGTCGGGGGCTACCACTTAGACAGCCCCCAATTTGTTTTCGTTCTGGCGGCGCCCCTAAGTTTGTTCAAACAAACATTTCGCCTGCACATTTCTGTACAAACGATGCACAAACGAATGCGACAACTTGTGATTGAATTGGACATGGTGGGGGCTACCACTTAGACAGACCCCATTTTTTCTGTTCTAGCGGCGCCCTTATGTACAAACGAAAATTTCGCGTGCACATTTCTGAACAAACGAAGTACAAACGATTGCGACAATTTGTGATTGAATAGGACATGGTCGGGGGCTACCACTTAGACAGCCCCCAATTTGTTTTCGTTCTGGCGGCGCCCCTAATTGCGTGCGAACATACATTTCGCCTGCACATTTCTGTACAAACGAAGTACAAACAATTGCGACAATTTGTGATTCAATTGGACATGGGGGGGGCTACCACTTAGACAGCCCCCAATTTTTCTGTTCTGGCGGCGCCCCTAATTGTGTACAAACGAAAATTTCGCCTGCATATTTCTGTACAAACGATTGCGATAATTAGTGATTGAATAGAACATGTTGGTGGGGGGCTACCAGTTAAACAGCCCCAATTTGTTTTCGTTCTGGCTGCGCCCCTAATAGTGTACAAACGAAAATTTGGCCTGCACATTTCTGTACAAACAATGTACAAACGATTGCGGCAATTTGTGATTCAATTGGACATGGTAGGGGCTACCATTTAGGGGAACTCCCTCGAGAGGAATCACTCTACTTATTTATTGTAAAAAGCAGAATTTAAAATTTCGCATTCGTCCAAAGTTATCGTGTGAAGTAACAGCCGTTTGTATGTACGTACTAATATTGATAAGTTCCACTACGCGATCCCCGCGCCACACCCGCACACACTAGCATTTGTACACACGAAAGTATACCTGGTAGTATCCACACGCTTACGCCGGAAACTAGAAACAAACAAACAAACACACACACACACACACACAGAGGGAGAGAGAGAGAGAGAGAGAGAGAGAGAGAATATCTTGTTGTACCTTTATACTGAATGCACCATTACTCACAAAATCAGTTAAAAAAGAAAAAGGAAAAAAAGTTGTAAATGAAACTTTCAAAGATTGGTACCACTGCTGCGTGTCACACATGAGATTGTTCCATAATGATTGATTCGTAATATGATGTATATGAGTTTCTTAATGGTAGTATAACAAAATGCCTTCAAATTGACCACTAAATAAAAAGTGAAATTTATTTCTCAAATTTTGTAAAATCGAAGTCGGTGGGCATTATGGGAACAGTCTACAATAACAATATATGCAAATAAATATTAATATACTTCACGTTTTCCAGTGGGTGCAAGAAAGCTTCGAATAGTATTTGTTGCCATATGCATTAGGTGATGTAAATATATATATATATATATATATATATTTGGTCTAGGAATTAATTCGTGCGGTTGGTACGCACACATTGAAGCTGTAGTACAAACACAAAATACATAAATACCTTAAGAAAAATATTGTCCATCGCTAGCCACCACTTTCGCCCATCTGTCAGGCAATGTACGGATTCCGTGGCGAAAGAAGTCCTCATCCTTGGAAGCGATCCAGTCAGAGACCCATGTTTCGATATCTTCTGAAGAAGTAAAGCGCTGTCCAATCAAATCGTTGTTCATGCAATCGAACAAGTAGTAGTCCGAAGGAGCAACGTCTGGTGAATACGGCGGGTGGGGTAAAACTTCCCATCCGACATTTTCTAAATAGGTTTTGACCGGTTTTGCGACATGTGGGCGAGCGTTATCATGTTGAACAATAAGTTTATCATGTCTGTTCTCCCATTCTGGTCGTGTTCTGGCCAGAGCTTGCTTCAAACGCATTAATTGTCGTCGATAACGTTCTCCATTCATAGTTTCACCCGGTTGCAGCAGCTCATAGTACACTACACCTTTCATATCCCACCATATGTACAGCATAACCTTTGCACAGTGAATATCTCGTTTTGGTTGTGATGGACCTGGTTCACCTGGTTTCACCCAGGCCTTTTTTCGTTTAGGGTTCTCGTAATGGATCCACTTCTCATCACCCGTAATAATTCGATGCAGAAACCCCTTTCTGCTCTGTCGTTGAAGCAGCAATTCGCAAATGGTTTTTCGTCTTTCAACGTCTCTGTCTTTCAATTCATGTGGAACCCAATGTGACATCTTTTGAATCATTCCCATGGCTTTCAAGCGTTTGGAGACTGTTGTTTGATCAACGCCTAATGTTGCTGCAAGTTGTTCCTGCGTTTGACACGAATCCTGCTCGAGCAATGCTGTCAATTCTTCGTCTTGAAATTTTTTTGGCTGTCCAGCTCGCTCTTGGTCTGCCAAGCCGAAATCACCACTTCTAAACCGTGCAAACCACTTCTGACACGTTCGCTCAGCTAGAGCATGGTCACCATACACTTCCACCAAAATACGATGACTTTCAGTCGCACTTTTCTGCATGTTAAAGTAATGCAGCAGGACACCCTGCAAAAACACTTTATCAGGCACAAATTGCGCCATGTTCACTTAACTACAAACTGGTGTTGTTGACGCTTTAATCCACTGCCCTATACTACGAACGATACGCGATGACAGGGGTTTGCAACACATGTGTGGATACACGGAACTGTGGGACGCTCCGTTCGTTGCGCCATCTCTTGTCCACCCGCACGAATTAATTCCTAGACCAAATATATATATATATATATATATAGATGGTGATCAGAAAAAAGGAAACACCTGAACGATATTGCAACTTACCGATTAATATGGTGTCGGGCCACTTTTCGCCTTCAGAACAGCCTTGATGCGACGTGGGATGGAGGCATAGAGGTCGTGAATGGTAGTAAGTGGAATTTTACACCATTCCTCGTGCAGGGCATCGGCCAGTTCTGTGAGAGAGGATGGAGGTGGAAATCGTCGCCGGAGTCGTGTTTCCAAGACGGATCACAGATGTTCAATTATGTTGAGATCTGGGGATTGGGCGGGCCAGGGGAGGTGTTGAACTTCATCCCGATGTTCCTCAAACCACGCTGCAACAACTCCAGCTTTGTGAATGGGTGCATTATTATCCTGGAAGATGGCGTCATTGTCCGGGAACAACATCTGGACCATAGGAATCAAGTGGTCTCCTAAAATTGCGACATAATCGTTGGCAGTGATTCGTCCGCTAAGTGTGACCACAGGACCCAATGAAAACCATGATATGGCGGTCCACAGCATCACCGAGCCGCCGCCATGTTTCACAGTTGGGCGGAGACACTGCAGATCATAAGCTTCTTTGAGCGTTCTCCACACATAAACATGGCCCGTGGTAGGGAATAGGGTGAAGGATGACTCATCCGACCATATCACACGTTTCCAGTCCTCAACGGTCCAAGTAGCATGGTCGCGGCACCATTTGCGGCGTGCGAAAGCGTTATGGTCCCTGATGAGCGGTTTGGCCCGTGTAACACGACCCCGTGAGTTCATGTCATGTAATTCGCAGCGGACTGTGATTGTCGAAACAGGGTGGGGGAGGTGCTGATTGAGTTCCTCCGTCACTTGCTCCGCAGTGGCACGACGGTTCTGCGTGACAATGCACTTTAATACCCGGCGTGACCTGTCACTCATGATTTTTTTCCGCCCACTGTTCCGCTTCCCCGATGTGGTTTTCCCGTGTGTTGTGTAGGCCGTCATCACCTTCGACACTGTCCCACGCGACACACCTAACACAGTAGCCACTGCCGTCACACTCACTCCACGTAACCGCGCACCAACAATTTGCCGTCTTTGAAAATCTAAGAGGTCTCCCATTTTGCACTACCTCCGTCTGCTGCAGCCACTGTACACTGCTGCTCCACTGCGCCTGACGTAGTATGGAGACCGACCTAACACACCAGCACCAGCGGTCCGGCGCTGCGGGCGCCACGACACCACCGCCAACCCATACATCTGACGTGTTGCCAACTAGAGGTGTTTCCATTTTTCTGATCATCATCTGTATATATATCTATCTATCTATCTATCTATCTATCTATCTATATATATATATATATATATATATATATATATATATATATATATATATATATATATATATAAAATATGGGTGTGCCGCGAGAATTCAAGTTACACCTGTAGTGTGCCGCAAGTTGAAAAAGGTTGGGAAACGCTGAAATAGTGAAAGAAGATCGACGTGCTTATCTGAAGGACATTGTCAGGGAGCTTAACACTTACAGTCCAAACGTTGCTACAAGTGATTACCATCTTTTTCGTCCATTCAGGAAATTTCTGGCACGATAGAAGTTAAGAAACGATACCGAAATGCAGAACATTGTTCATCATTGGTTCCATGACAACCGGCCGCATTTTATTGCAACAGGCGTTGAGAAACTTGTAGTACAAGTTCGTCAACAATTGTGATTGTGTGGAAAATAGACGACGTTGTTTGCTGTTTGTGACCTAAATCACGAAATAACGGCTGAACAGTTTGAAATGTATGTTATAACATAGGTTAGTACCTATTTGAGTTAGGATTCTGCATTCTAACTTTGATTCAAGATTGTATCCTGGGGGAAGGGCTGTGGAGATCAAAATTTCATTCAACAATAGAGTATATCACGACTCTCACAAGTTAGGACGATGGAGCTTGGAAAAAAAAATCCTCATTACAAATATGCGGCCATGTACCCCAGCATTTCCAAAAATCGAGTTTTAAGAAGGATATTTTATAATTGCTTTCGCCACATTGATATGGATTTTGTCCGTTGTTTGTGATTGTATCATGGGAAAATGGCTGAAGTCAATTTGAAGTCAATTTTGGAACAGCTAGTACCCACCTTATGCTGGGTTTTTATCATGTCACTCATTAAGGGGCGTCTCGTAAGAGGAGATAGGGTTTAAAACTTATGCGAAGAATATAATACCTTGTGGGCTTAAATATTCTCCATATTTACCCCGTGCAGCTAGTTACAAATACTAGGCATTAGGAATATTATAACATTGAGACGTTCGTAGAAGTTACCATGCCAAGCCGCATTGCTGTTGTCCTGCGGGCCAAAAGTAGTTATAATGTTCTGGCTGTTCAGAGTATATCTTTTATGTCAATCATAAATGTTCAGAAAACAGTTTATATACTATAAAAATTTTAGGACTGCAGTACTGGGTATGGCTGTAACAAAGTATCCCTCTGGAGTCGTCAGTGTATACAGCACAGAAGTAAATATCAATTTCTTCCTTGGCAAGAAACAATATACTTTATAGATAGACAAAATTTTGTAATTTTCTCGAAAAAAAAAAACGCAATGAAATATTTCAGTTTAACATCTAGCGATTATGCCATTTAGGCTAAGGCAGACGATGATTAAGGCAAATGAGTGATGATGGAAGGATTGGTGGAATGAAAAAATGAGAGGAGATGGGAGTACCCCGAGAAAACCCATGATCACAATGTTGTCCACCACAAACTTACTTGGCCAGGGACTCCACGCATCAAAGATAAGCGTTCTATCACTGAGACCCCCAATGTAATTTTCTCGATAACTAAACGCAAACATGTACCCTAAGCACGTAATTTCTTCAGCTCCATGTGATCTATCGACTGATAGGCTATATGCCGTATCTTTTAAACAGAGCCTAAAAGTTAAGAGTTAATGATAATTTTAGGCTATATGTCATTAACAGTGCCATGTACTGTCGTCTTGTTAGTGTAATACTGAAGAGAGCTTAATGAGGGTATACTTCAGTATCAACATCACCTCAATAAGTAGCATGGCTCTAGTACGACAGCAAGTTTTAGGTTTATAAAGATATTAGTTTTCGGAAAAGTAGAGACAAAATAGGCATTCGACTTCACATTGATATATATCATTTTGTTTAACCCAATAAGATCTACCGATTGATACATGTCACAGCTTTGGTACAAAATGTTTTCAGTTAAACTCTAATAATATCATAGAACTAGCCAATTTCCAAATTAATTTTCATACTCTATTAGTTGAACTAATAAATTCAATGTAGCGAGAAGAAAAGTGTTACAACGCACAGGAAATTAGATTATCTACACGAATGACCATACTCATATGTGTTTCGAAGAATTTTTCTACGCCTTTTGACTCTTTTATTTTGCCACGCACTTCAGCACGACCCTTCTGCAGAATAGGCTACATCAGCAGTATCACTTCCACGCTGGCTAATCTAGAATGGCCAACGAAGACATTTGTGGACCTCCAAACTACCGAAAAGAAGACGACTCTCAGCAGTGAATCCAAATAAGACGAGATTTTACTCTCCTCACAGAAAGTTTTCCATCTTATTATTTCAAATTTTTGACTTTAACTCTGGCTTCACTTAGACGGAATGGGATTAATAGTCACAGATTATACTGGATAATGATAGCATATTGATAATTTCTAGTGAATAATATTTATAAGCTACCAGTACCACAAATGTTAAATTGTAGTAAGAAAATTCTAATCCGAAACAGTGTATTTATGAGTCTGGCACATTTTTTGTAAATTACACCGAGTTAAGGCTAATACATACAATAAATCTCCCACTTTTATTAGAATATATTTTGCTCTGAATGTTGGCTTTTAAGGTTGGGGAATGATCTTAATTCGCTAAGCTCAGCCCCACCTTTTCCAATTTTATTGAATAACTTGAAGACAATGAAACATATCGAAAATGTAGAAAGTGAACCAGGTACATTGAGAAAAAATGGTTATCCGGACAGCAGTATATTATACAAATATAATATATACATATGTTTACTACGGAAATCTGTACGGAGCATACCTTATCCATATACAACACACGTAGTGCCTTTTACCTGCTTAGGTGTTACATCATATGGCTGCAGGATAGTCTGACATCTAACAGTCTTCCCTATATTACATGCATATACATATGTTTAGAAAAAATATACGTCAGCTATATGTCAAAATACGTACATCTGCATGTGAGATCCTTATCGCCTATATATACAGTTCTTTCTTTCATATGGAAAGTACGTATAGATGGAACACTTGAACTGAAAGTATTATAAAATATACATTTTCAGTTGTATGTTTGCTGCAGGATGTTACATCTAATCGTACGTTAAGGCCAGAAACTACAGGATTTACGCATGTAACCCATGTTTTTACGTATGCCATGTAAGTATTTTTTCTCTGTGCAGTATCTACATAACGCTACAAAATAAACTAATAACCCTTTCCAAACCTATTCATTTAGCCTAAAAATTTGGATGTGAAGATTATGACGTCATGCGTACCAAATGTATGCAATATACGGATTATCTTTAAAACAATGATTAGTTCATATAATATCTCTTTGTAGATACCATCTGACTCATTTGCTACATTTTTATATTCGTCATTGTCTTTAAGTTACTCACTAGCATTCAAAAAAGTGGGGATGAGCTTAGGAAAGAGACTAAAACATTTTCCTTTTAATCGCAGGGCAGTCTAAAAGTTCCCAGAATGTTGTTCTAGTTTTGGCATTTGTGTTGTTCTAGTTTTGACTCTTGTACAGCAAAGTCCCTAGATTGTCTACTTATGAATTTGACAAGTGTGAACAGATGATAACAGGCAGTATAAGAGTAGTGTAGCTGAACGGAGGGGTGCGTGGTGATCAGTTGGCGCAATGACCAATCAGTTGGCGCAATGACCAATCAGTTGGCGCAAACATCCAAACATCCCCATTCATGTACAAATTGGGGAAATCTACTTCAGAGATTTGGATAGGCTTAAAAGATTTTACGATGACAATGCTTTAAGTAAAAATTGGCCTCAAAGTTGTCCGCTTCACCACGGTAGAAGACAATCAAAACCAACGTGATGGCTGAACTGCGGAAGATACGGTATCAAAAGAGGACTCTCATCTGTTTCCAGTAATGGCAGGAGCAGTTGAGCAAGTGTGCGTGTTCCGAAGAAGTCTACTTTGAAGGTGATTAAGTAAATGTGTACTTATATTGTGGCAATAAAGAGATGCAACTAGATTCTGGAAACATTTTGACTGCCTTAGTATAACGGTTATTGAGTTGAGCATATTGCCTTTGTATGTAAAATCAAACGTAATGTTTCAAATATAAAAATACACTAGTATACATACACTAGAACGATAGTATATAAATATGTAGAACAGGGACGGCGCCAGAAAAGTTTGATGGGGTGGGCGGGAAAAGGCTGACCTAGTTGCTGGGTGGGCAGACAATGAAAATAAGAACTGGGCAATGTAGACATTTTTTGGACAATAATTAAGTTTCAATCTTTAAACTCTTTAGTTAGCTAAGGTTCAGACCGAAATAGGGGAGGGACAAGGATGTGAAAAACAGCTGTCTTGGCCTTGTAGAAGGTACAATTCCGGCATTCACCTGGTGGGACTGAAGAAATGCAGGACTTAGGATGGGCTGCGGGAGTTCGTGGCTATATGTCGACCTACCGAATTCCGCGTAGCAGACACACTACCTCTACTTCCATTTTTTTTTAACAATAATAACGGTGTGTACTGTGTAGTCGATGAAGTTCAAGACAATTTTACCTTCTCTCCCTCCAAGAATGCACATGAATGCATAGAAATAAAAGAAGGTTCAAACAACACAGACTAACAGATAATACTCTACCTTTCGTTAATATCATAAAATATACAATAAGTAAGTAAAGTAAAACAAGAATAAAATAGGCTGCTGCAAACATTTTTATCTTTGAAGCGTCTATTACAAAAAAGCAAGAGACAAAAAATATAAATCATTTATATTTTCTCTCGTATATCCTTAATTTGTGCACGTTAGATTTTTTGACATGGTCTCTATATGCAACAGCAAAGATCTATGTTACTAAAAGAATAGGGAAATTCGACAGCATATATTGTTTGATCATACCTTACACAGAAATCTTTGAAATTGAAACTCAAGTTGAAAAAAAAAATAAAACAATTATAAATTGGATAAAGAAGTAAATAGCAATTAACAATACTTCATCATGATCCACAGAAACAATAATGTATTTTAAACTATGAAGGGGTGATCACATGGTACGAACAAGCTTACAATAAACTTTTATACCTGCAGATTAATGGAGTACATTGCGTTGATTGTTATGTCCAACATCGAATAATTTTACCACATTCTCTACAGCAATATTCATTACAAGTTTTCTTTCTACTGAAAGGAAACAAAGAAAGATTGCTTAGGCTACAGTTTGCCATTCGATTTCTTAGATATGTTTTAATTTGTCTAAGACACGAGAAAGAACGTACTCATGGTGAACTAGATACAGGAATGGTGACAGCAATTACGCCTAATTTGTGAATTTAATGAAAAGCAATTTTGAAACGATCCATCACTTCAGTAAACTGAGAAACGGAGGTAATTTTGCATTGCTTTTCCTCCTCATAATGTTTCAAAACTTTCGGAAGAAGTTTCATTTCCACCTCTACACTATCGACATCACATCCATAATGACGTGCAAGTGGTTCGATTTTCTCAAATGAGAGGAAATGTTCACTCAGGGTGAAGACTGCTTATTCCAGTGTAAATTGGCGTTCAGCTGTATCTGGAACTATGTTTGTAAATAAAATCATTGTTCATTGCAGAGTTAAACAGAGTCCTAGAACCTATTACATTACAATCAATAGTAATACGTATTGCTTTTGAAGTACAGGATGTCACCTTCATTATTCTACTTCTGTTGAGGTGGGCGGATGGGTGGGCAAGGCCATTCATCGGGTGGGCGGTCGCCCACCCCCGCCCACCCTTAGTGCCGTCCCTGATGTAGAAGAAATATACGAAAACAGTCCCTAATGGCACTTTTACAGAACTGAAAACGTACTACTACTACTACTAAATAATAATAATAATAATAATAATAATAATAATAATAATAATAATAACAATAATAATAATAATAATAATAATAATCTTTATGAAGTGGCTGAGTGCAGCTGAAATAAAAAATACAGCACGTAGTCTTACAATTCAATGTTATATCTAAATCGTAGTACTATATAGGCATAAAAATATTATCTCTGACAATATAGTCAGCGTCAATTTCTAAAACACATTAAGAAATAAAAAATATAATTCTAATATATACAGTTATTATATAATTAGTTTAAAAGCCTTGTGATTAAAACATGTTTTCTGACATTTGGTTAAAACAATATTCTAACCCTTGTACCATATTTCAGAACTTTAAACATTTTTAAAAAACATAGTCCGCATAAAAGTGGTTCTCAAATAATTTTTACACAAAATTCGAATCCAGAAATTTCGTCCTACTTTTTAATGGCCTAAGATTAAAATATTTTCTCCAGTATTCTGACGAATTGGAATAATATCAAAACCGAACTTCAACATAACATTCTGATTTTTGAACCATTACTAGTTTGTTCATAACTGTATGTGTGTTAAGCTATTTTAGACTATTGATGCATATTCTAATTTTGACCTGACGAATAACGATAATAATAATAATAATAATAATAATAATAATAATAATAATAATAATTGTCATACTCAAAAGTACTGAATGATGCATTCATCTTCATTTCACTGTTTATGTTTATATATACAACATTCAAATTCCATTCAAACATATGAATAATGCACATTATGGTTTTGTTATTTAAATTGAATTCAATTACAGGCAAAATGTAAATGATTAGATTCATTAATTGTTACATGTTCAAACATGTAGAAAGATATTTCAACACTACAGTATAATTTTAGTTTATGTAAACGATCGGGTCATTAATTTATGTCTAAGGCTAAATAAACTATCTCTGTTTTACACAAAATGAAAAATTTGATGAATAATCTATGTGATATTGGAATTTTGTAGCGAACATTTTCATGGTTTGTATGCTGTTATACTAAATACATGCGTAAGTCACCGAAACGACCTTCGCTAATCCTCCGACGGCTACAAAGACTAGTTGCTCCGCCTATTTTGGCAGTGAACTTCAATATATAACTACTTCAATGTTGCCTCATTAACCACTGATAGTTCTCTGCATGTGTAAGGGAAAGAATTATGTGCACAAAACAATCAGACCTTTCATTGATGTAAACTGAGTAGAGGAATAAAAGTGCCTCAAATTCTATCTCTAAGGATTATAACCAATTGTATTACATTACCAACTACAATTAGCGTCCAAATCTAGTACCAGAGATCCAGAGAGTAAAATTCTGCCTATTTATATCTCATAAAGTTATATTTATCGATCTATTTATTCACTGCTCTGTAAACATGTCAGCTAATAACTTCCGCGAAAACAATATTTATTTGCTTTTTGTAACATGATATTCATTTGCATAAAATATACGATGGTGGTACGTTGACCATACACAGAAAACATGTGTTCTAAATATTTGCATTGCTTTTGTTTTGTGCTGTGGTAGGATGGGGCCGGTATGAAATGGTATGATATCAGTAGTAATTGAGGTGCCAAAATACCAGTTGTAGAAATTTTAAAATAATTTCTACTCTATTGAAGTATACCTAAGATGGGCTTATGCATGCGAACATACTGGTAGCACTTTATTATTATTTCGACCATTGATGTAGTGACATATTTTTATCCAACACTGTTCTAAATGCGCAATTGTGCTTCTTCTGCTTAATCCTGCTTGAATTATTTCCCCAGAGAATACCTGTTAAAAGAAGATGGGGAAGATCCTCTGAATAAAAGAAAGAACACTTCCGCATTCTCAGACGGCAACACTGGCTCGTTAAATCCTGGCCAAATTCAGTCCAGAGTGGATATTGCTGTCTGGACAGAAGTTAAGATTGTTGGGGTCGGTTGAGGTGGATCGTATCGACCCTCGAGTGGACTTTGCTACAACAACAAGAAGAGCTGCGTTACCAAACAAAACACAATTCTAAGAAATCAGGAAGCAACCCAAGTTCCAATGCTATTAGCGATATTAGTTGTAGCTTTTCATTTTTTCTTTAAATCTGGATTTTCTAGAATGAGTATGTTCCCACGTCTTTTCACGTTTATTTCCCTACCAGAATTCGTCTGTGTAAATAACAGGAATTATTTATTTACTTACACAAAAGAAGGAATGATCCTTCAGCTGAGGATTGAAAATACATATTAATTTCAATATTATAGATTGGATTTTAGGTTGGTAATCAATTGCTGTATAAGGTCTCTCTAACTCTTTTTCGTAACCATCTGCTTTGGGTAATTCTTTTCCACGTTATTTCGTGGCCCTTGTTTCCGTCACAAATTTTGTACGAGAACTTTTCTTTGTTGCTTTTCTCTCTTAGTGTATAATCAAAGATTGCTTTCATAAATCAATCCTCCCCAGTGTGTTTAGTGTTTTTATTTTCAAGGTAACCCGTATGTCACAGCTGTCATCTTTTTGATCCGTGAACATCTTTTTCATTCCTTGTGGGTTATTTCTATAAACATTTCGGTATGTTATTTGAATGTGATAAATACTCCTATTTTGATAGTATCAATGTTTCTGATTCACATGCCAAAACAGACTGAATACTTCCTTCTTTTTTTCAATCACATCGACACTTACTTAGGGGATATACCTATAATAACTGAGTGGGCCACACGCAATTAGGCTGTTTTTGATAATTAATAACCAATCAATGCAACAACACACGGAAAAAGGAGGAAGTACCTCTTGTTGTCGATAGATGTCAAAACTTACGGTATTCTGGGAACGAGGGCAATACTCTGCTTACTTAATGCACATTAGGAAAACAACATGACAAAAAGACGGTTATCTATCGAGCAACGTGTTAAATGTGTGCGCCTTTTCTCTGTTACTAACAATGTATAATGTTGGAAGAGTTTGATCCGCCAACAATCCATAGGGATACAATTGCTCGAATAAACAAGCAGTTTGATGAAACTGCCAGTGCTTTGACTCCCAAGCAGCCTGGTTAACCGTGAACTGTGAGAACTGGCATAACTGTGCACAAAAGGTAACAACTATTTTTCCCCAATATGTTCTTCAGATTCAGTGAATTTACCTAGGTATATAACTAGGTGTGAAGAATTTAATAAAACTTTGAAATAGCTCTTCTAAGTTTGTAAATTCAAAAAGTATACTAAATGATCCTACAGTTTTCATCTCAACTTTAGTTGTAATAAAGACAGAACAATGAAATGTTTCAAACTAATGAAAATTGAAACAAAACTTCTACTCAGCATTCCATATTCAATTTTTGATTGAAATTTCTTGAACTTCGAGTTTATATTTAGCTCCTTCTAATAGGAAAGAAAGTAATGGAAAAATAACAAATCCACAAAAATAGAAACTAAAAGAAACAAAAAAATTGTATTTGGAATCAGAAAATAATTTGGTAAGTTTTATGAGTACATAAGGTAAGATTTTTTAGAAAAGAAAGCTTATTGAAGTCTTATTCGGAACTAGAAAATTGATCTAGTTAGTTTCTCGATGAGTTGGCTATTATGAATACAGAGGAAATTGTTTTTGATTTATGATAAAACTTTAATTCAGGACGCTGAATAGAATTATTTTAACATCCCTTGAAATTTTCCCATCATTGTCGCATCTTTAACGCGCTACTTCCGGGTTTAATTTAAAGTGGGAAAGCATTGAATGCACAACAGTGACTAGGATTTCGCCTTAAAATGTACACTTACGTCTTATATGGCATCGGTGCTAAATGGGGAAACTCGATACCAATCAATCATTTTTTCAGCATTCCGTTTGACCTTCAAACTGGTCTTTTTAGGTACCATCAAATATTCAAGGTAACATACGTAAATTATATTTTTGTTAGAAACATTGGTAATCTCGGCACCTTCAAATCAGTTTAAGGCCAACGTGTAAAGAGACTAGTTGTGCGGTGGTCAGTACGTCGTTCAAGAAAAAAGCTTTTGTTTATCCTGGTGCCATAAGTAATCCTACATCATAGTTGTCGTTCACCCTTTAGTGCTGGCGTTTGTTTAAAAGTATTTTTTTTTTTTCATTTCTATTGTATTACAATGCCTTTCACTTCTAGAGAACAGTTAAATATTGATCATTCACAGTTAAAGAACTTTGTAACTTCCGTTCTAAAGGAAATATATGACGGAGATGAACCGGATGACACAAATCCAGAATTTAATTCGGAACATGATACTAGGGATAAGCAAGAATGTAATAATGATTTAGATTGTGTAAACATCAACAATGCAGTGAACAGTGTTGAAAGTCAAATGTTTTATGGACATAAAAGATTCAAGTAGTCCTCGAAAGAAGGTGTACGAAAAGTTATAACACCGAGTCACAATATTGTTGTCAAACATTCAGGGCTAAAGGGAAGAGCTAAACTGGGTGATTCTTATTCTCCATTACAAGCTTGAGAATATGCATTTACTGACGATATGGTTAATGAAATTGTCTAACGCACTAATGAAAAACTTGATATTGACAGAGAAAGATAACGTAATTCAACGTAGAAGAAAATTGAAGGACCTGTTTGTGATAGGTCTGCTTGGCAGCATTGCGAAATTGTGATGTGTAAAGAATGTGATAAGTGTCATTTGAAAAAATTGTGAAAATAACAAATGTTATTTACTATGCTATTCTTATTGTTATAATTTATTTACGATTATATTGCGTTTCCTGCACTAGCTTTTTTGTGGATATCAAAATTGTGCCATGTGCAAATAGATAAAAATAGAGGAAAAATATGTATTGTGAAGTTTATCATGTTAAATATTAAAGTAAATATCTTAATATAAACTCGAAGAGAAATTACTCCAAGAGAAACAGCGGTACATTACAATATTATTCTTTGAAAACTTATAAGGTTTGATTTTGTAAATTCAGAAAAAAAGATCATATACGAGAAAATGTTAATGAGATACTTAGACTAACCTTTTAATTAGATATGAAATTAAAGGTTAAAACCTTTTATAAGAAATAAAGTTTAATTTCGAAACGTATATAAGGGTGTATTTAATAGTGATGACATAAAAGACCCCACACCATTGTTTGTGCACAAAAATGTAACAATACAGTTTGAAGGTTTAGGAAATTCTTACAAAGAACTCTGAAGGTGTGAACATAAGTAATTAATTTTCATGTAACTGTAACATCTACATTATAAATTACAGAGGTTGTTCAGCCTACGTTTGGCCGATTTTGATCCTTCCCCCTCCCGGGCAGAATGGACTCACCCGACCTGGCTCGTGGCGTCCTGCAGTGTTGTGCCGTGGTTTCCTGAGAACAGAGTTGTTTTTCCGCGCGGACGACAATAACGCACAAAACAGGACCATTGTTGTGAGTGTTGTGTTAATTTTGTTTGCAAGTGTGTGGGTTTCCAATCTGTGACCAAAATGCCGCCCAAACTAAGCCGGTTTTGGGAAGGCTATGTTGCGGCTCTTTATGACGCCCACTTTATTGTTTCTGTCATTAGAAAACAGTACAAGAAGAATGGTTGCAACATCAGTTTAAGTGGAATAAAAAATGTTATTTAAAAGTACAAGGGCAACGAAGCTCCACCATTTGGATCACCAACGAATTTGCCTAGGAAGCCGGAATGCACCAAGGGCACCTTCACCATACAGAGGAAATTTCGCAAAATGGCAATGCAAGAAAATCCGCCAACACAAAGGTGTATGGGTAATCGTCTTCACGTGTCTTTGGGGACTGTGAGCCGGACGTTACACCATCAACTCAAGCTGGAAAAAGTCATGAAAGCTCGCGGCCATCTTCTCACGGATGCCCACCAAAAAGAACGAAAGTGTAACGCCCGGAAGCTGTACGAACGGCATCTGGCAAAACAAAGGTGGATGTACATCGTAACGGTCGATGAAGCATGGATTTACCTTTCCGACTGCGGCAAACCGAGAGCCATCATGTACGGAGAGAAAGGCGCCAAAAACTTCAGAAGATGGGTCCGTGTCTGTAAAGAATCCTTCCCAAAAGGGTTCATGGTCGTTACTGGCTACTGTTACCGAGGTAAACTGAAGATTCGTAGGGTGACGAAGAACTGCAAAATAAATTCGCAGTATTTTCAGGAGCAGATCATGCGGCCGATCTACGAGCATGAGATTCCAACAATGTACGGAAATAACGCGCATTCACATGGACAAGGTCTCATCATATACCTCACAATCGTCCCTCGCATTCTACAGGGAGATGGAGAAGGCAAGTGGTATACAGGTGATACCTTTCAATGAGGTACCTGTTAAATCTACAGATGCAAGTCCTATGGATATTGTGGATTTGGATTGCTGAAGCAGGCGTGTGACAACGGTGGAAGGACTTTGGAAAGCTGTGCAAAGAAAATGGGATAAGATTCCCCTCCCAGTTCTTCAAAGAAGCCTATTACAGTAGAAATTACGCTGTCGGGCTATTGTTAGGAACCAAGGGAAACACATCGAACACTTACGGACCTGGCGCCATGGATTCTTCTAAATTTTTACGTAAGTCGAAATTCGCCAAATGTAGACTGAACAACCTCTGTATATCTTGCAGATCTGGAAAGTTGAGCATGAAAAAATGATAATGATGAAAATTATTCATTAAGTACTCCTTTAACATTATTTCATTTTAAGGGCGTTATTTTCAGTATTCGATACGGAACTTCTTCTAATAAGATTATGTGCTGTATTACTTGATATCAGTCCCGTCTCTCCTAGCTTAAAGAGCGTAATCGTGGGACGTCAAATTGAAAGATTTCATTTCATTTTTGAAACCTGTCATTTATAACAGAATTAGCTATGACGTCACAGTTTGCTACTTCTCTTTTCAGAAATCACGTGGAGATAAGAATAAGAAGGGGCAGATAGGCAACCTGACGTTGACAGAGCAGTCTGACATGCAAACAAATATACTGATAGTCTAGTCGATAGTTCTGCAGGTATTCTGCTTGTGGATCCAAGTTTTGTTTATTTCATTATATGAGATTATGAGACCAGGACAAATATGAGATTATCTTATAGCGAAAAGGACAAATGATATTTTAACTACAGTATATGTCATGAACTATTTCTGCATTACACGATTATACTCCTACTAGCTACCTATTCATCAAAAGATTGTATTGTCCTTTAGAAATCGTAAATTTCTGCTTGTTAATTCACAGAAGTTTGGTCTCCGATTCTGTTCCTCATTAGAGAAGAAGCAAAAGTGCAATGTTTCATGTACTTTGTTAGCGGCTCCTTGTCTTGTGTTCCCCTAGACTTCAGCAGCTACAAGAGTTCCGGTTATAGCAGTGCCATCAACGTTTTAAGACTCAAAGTCTCCACTATATTAAGAAAGAATAAAATTTTCCTTTTTGTTTCAAGTTACTAATTTTACAAGAGTACAATGTTCAGTTAAATCTTCATCACTTACTTTTGAACATCTGGTTTAAAGGCCACAATTACTAGTAAATAAATAAATGAAAACTCATTGCATACTCTCAAAAACTGACAAATATTTCTGGCATATTGTTTTTCATTTTGGCATTGATACTGACTAATAAAAGTATAAGAATTATGAACAAGATAGCCAGGACCACATGGAGGTAAAATATCGCCCTTGGCAACAAGCAATTTTAGTGTCCTAGGTTCTATTTGTACTTATCCCGAGCGAAGTAGCTCAAATGGTAGAGCGTTGGTTTCGCATTCGAGAGGTCGTGGGTTCGATTCCCGCTGCCGACCATCCTGACTGGGGTTTTCCAGGGTTTTCCCCAGTCCTACTAGGCAAATGCCGGGATGGTACCTACTAAACAGGGCCTGGCCGATACCTTCCTAGATCCTTTCGTTGTTATTATTGTTGTTGTTAGATTTCCAGTGTAAAATGGTCTCTGAGCTATATCTGGTGATTGTTAAATAAATAAATAAATAAATATCTTGAAAACCTTCGTTCATGACTACCCCCTCCCTTCTTTCCTCATCGTGATACAATATAATGTTTAATGCAAGTTTTAAATCTACATTACTCAACCTGAAATTTTAGTCAAATTATGAGTGTTTCCTTGTTGCGCCCATTGTAAACATACAGAAAAAAGTGGTTTAAGATTTTAGAGAATTTTCCTACAAAAGTAGCGAAAATTTCGTTGAACGTCTCATTTTCAAAATCTCTCACGGACTTGAATGTAGTTAATAGAAACATATTTAATATTAGATTAGTGCTAATGAAATGCCTAAACTCAAGTGCGTCATTTCCAAAGGCCAAGAAATGAAAATTGCAAAATACGGTTAATCAAAATATTCGCCAACTGAATGTCCTTTGAGCAACATTTGTACGTGCAACACGAGGATACCATGTCTTTCAAACATTTCTGTATGCTTATGGTTAAAGTTGCTCTTCGTTTCATGAAGGTAAGTATTATAACGATCCCAGTTATGGTTTCGCCTCGACGGAGAAATATGATGAATTAACACCTCTGTAGAACACCATACCACATCTTCTAGGCTAAAGAGAAACAGCCTTTGACTTTGACCAAGATCCAACCCTGTCCTGATCGTTCATGATTCTCATAGTCGATCCATTTTTCATCCAACGTTACAATTCAATGCAGGAAACTTCCACGATTATTCCTTACACTTAGAGAACTGCACATCTCCAGACAACGAGTCTTGTTGCCCACTGTCAACTCATGGCATCCATACGTCCAACTTTTTCACATTACTGATTATACGGAGTCTCAGTATGAACATTTTTCTGAGGGTCCACTTCCATGATGTTCCTGGGAAGCTGATCCAAACATGATGTTGGTAGGTACATATGGGACACATTTTGTAATGCTGAATCAGCTAAAAATAAATAAATAAATAAATAAATAAATTACCAACCCAACGGCGAATTGTGTGTTCATTCGCTATTTGTAACAAAAATGCACTTTTAATGTTCTTTGTGCAGTGTAGAATGTTCTAGCTTGAATTCATAGAGAAAAAACAATTGTGTGCTTTTCTTGATGTACTTTCATACGATTCTGCACTTTCATACAAAACATTATCACCTGACTGTCTTGGTACACCAGCCTGTTTGCCGGACGCGTACTGAGTTTGTGGCATTGCGTTGTGTTGAGTTACTGAGGTGAGTTACCCACTAGACCCCAAAGTGAACATTTCATTCGCACTAACCTAATATATGTACGTCAAAGAAGAAATCAAATTAGAAAATATGGTTTCATTTTTGTGGAACAAAACGTTACATATATTTCCTTAAATATATTAACTATGGAATTTAATTGGGATATTAACGAAAAGTACTGGACATATTACTGGTTACTATGTTGGAATAAATTCTCATTTCTTTGTGTAGAGCTGCGCAAGATTGAAACGTCTCAAATCCTTCCTGCGAATTTACCTTTAGCTTCAGCTCTCATGGAGATACATCGGGAAGGTAGGTGTATTACAGAATAGCTTCTAACTGTGGCTTAAGTAACATTGATTTGTCCCTAAATTCAAGGATATTTTGTCATTTATAGCATGTAGTGTGACATTGCCTCATCAGAGTTCTGTAGAGCCAACAGTGTAAGCTATATTTCCGTTTTACCAGGTTTAGGAATCTTCGGTGTATTCTCTGTTAGAGTGTTAGAGAATTGATATAACAAAATGCTGTCCTGGAATGAGGGAGCTCTACGATTGTAGATTATATGAGGAGAATTGCAGGAAAAATACACTATTAATTTTTCCTAGAATGAACAGCTAGAATCTATTGTCAGTTACACCTGAACTGAATAACAGTTTCAAACAATGTTCTACGAAAATTAGCACTTTGATCTAGGTGAATTTGAATCACACATGTTGCCACGGCATTTGTGATTTATTCAATTAGGGATGACGAAATTATTATCCTCCGTATTCTTACTGCCATAAAAATTAATCCACGAATATGATAAAGGAAGATGACACAATAAGCGGTTAACATAATATTTTGATAACCATCATAAACATGAATTTCATCTACACGAATTGTCTCAGTTTTCCGTCAATTTGTTAATGTCTCAGTTGCAGAATGGAGAAGGATTATTCCTACTCACGCATGTTAGTTTCTGATACAAAGATTTCTTTAATGGCCATTTAGTATAGAGGATAAATCAACATTTACAAGTATGCAAATGTAAATTTCCATAATGCACCTTTCTGATCACTGGATAGTCATCATTGGGTATAAACGGTCGACCGGAATGACAATAGGGCGTAAATATCTGGGGAGGAATTCATGGAAACCATATGACTGTACGTACCATAGTTTATTTTCTGACTGATATTTGACATCGTAAATGTTCCTAGAATTTTAGAGCTTTTGATATATAATGTATCTCTGTTCTTATGTCAGAAAATATTTGTATCAACGCCGGAGAATGTGACATAGAAATTACATGTTGCTCATATGTACAGATAAAAGTTAATGTTTTGTTCTTGAAATTTATATAGAAAGAAGGTTCAATATTTTATTCCTCCTTTATCTTACATGCAGGTTTATTATTTCTACGGTAGAATTAAGAACGTACGTGGATACATCAACAAGAGCTAAGTCATAAAATGACGAATTATTATTGCATTTTGCATGACTTATACTAGTATCACATATCATTGAACAAATTCATCTTGTATTTTCAGAATCTTGCACACAGTAGTAGTGAAGAGAGACATATAGAAGTGCCACAATTTTTTTTAGGTATGAAAGTATGTCTGTAGAAGAAATGGAGGAAAGAGTAGCAAGATTACTCTAAATAATACATGAGTTTCTTGTAATGAAAAAGTTGTTCCGTATTTACATGTTTTAAGAAATTAAGTTGATGAAATAACCATAATTTATTACAATTCTTAATGAAGAAAAATATGCACACACATATATTTATCAAAGTAATGTAAACATCCAATTACTGCGATACGTCATTTCTATGAGTTAGTAACATTGAGTATTTGTGCAGTGCAACTCCTCCTACATTAGCGCTGTGATGGATGATAGTAAGTAGTATGAGCGGTGGCGTAATATGGATTCGTTTGTAGAATAGATAAGACCTTGGTGGTGTTAAATGGGAAACCTCTCTGATTTTCAAAGAAGGCAAATTTTTGTTGCGCATCTAGGACTTTTAGTTTGCTGGGTGTATTGAGCGCAACAGTGTCCAAGGTAATGATGATCGAGACGATTACGACATACATATGGTAGTAAGACATTATCAGAGAAGACGAAGAGTTCACGTAAACCAAGGCTGAGTGATTGTCGAACATTGAAGATAATGATAACATCCGACTGTAGTGCTAGTGTTGTACAACTGGCTACAGAACTCAGTAGTGTCTCGAACGAAAGGTTTCGACAGTTACAGATAGCTGAGAGCTGGATAATTGCATCAAAAACGGTCGGGTTGCGATTGCAGAAATTCTGACTTCCCCTCGCTGTATCCTTTTCTAGTTGATGGAATGATATTCACAGTTCTTGAAAGGACTTCTTTTTCTCCAAGTATCAGAAGATATTTGTAAGGCTTGAATTTGGACTGACCGGTCCCTTATCAGGCAGTCTCATTTCACGTTTTGTTCATCAAAGCCTTATAAAAACTTCACTTCTTCATCTTTGGTATTTTCTTGTTTGACAGTTCTGACTGAAGACAAACTTCAGCTCACTTCTTAAACGTAGTTGCATGTTGCACATAAACCAGAAAAGCACTGGCATGATGAACAGTAGGGTGAATCGAAAAAAATCAAAAGTTGTCCAATTGAATAGAATTAGGTGTCAAAAGTTGTGTATTGACTAGTATAACGTTCGTGAATTTTTCATATTTTTTGTACCTCATCTTCATTCCCCGCAAGGGCCTCCAAATTTTGCAATTTAAAGAAAACTTGAATTTTTTGAAAATATTGAATTTTTTTAAAGCTGCCCAATGAAATTGAACTAGGTATCAAAAGTTGAATAATGACTGGATTGACTACACCATTCACGATTTTAAAATAATTTGCATCTTTATTCCCCGCAAGGCCTGAAATTTTGCAGTTTTTACGGTAAATTTTGAAATTTCACTTAAAATATTAAAAAAGTTTTAAAATCCGCCAAATCACTTCATACTTGCTTAAGAAAGAGTTGTATTCCCTACCACAACACCTACAGTTTTGAAGTAATTTTCGTGTTTTATCTTATTACTTGCAGAGGCCTTAAAATTTTGGAATTTATACAGTAAATCTCAAATTCATTGAAGAAACTGACAATTTTAAGAATTGTCAAATAATATTCTATTAGATTTCAAGCCTTGTGCATGACTATCATAATTTCGATGATTTTTAAAAATATTTTTCCTGCATCTTCGTTAACTCCAATAAGTTTTAAACTGCAGTTTCACAGTAATATCTAAAAATACATTGAACACAATGTTAAGATACATTATGTAAATTTAATAATTTTGCATTGAAGTTATTTTTTATATGCACCTCTTCGCTGGTTCCCACAAACATCCAGAACTCAGCACGAGGAGGCGGCTGCATCTAGAGTTCCGATCACCCTCCCGTCCCATCCACCCTACACTGAGAAAAACAATGTAGGTGGTGTACTTAAAAAGATAGGTTACATGCGTAATTCCTGCAGTTTTTGGATTTAACGTACAGCAGACGTATAACTGCTAATGTATGTTTTATAATACTTTCTGTATAATTGTTTCATCTGTACGTACTTTCCGTATGAGACAATATAGGCGGTCAGAATCTCACATACAAATGGACGTATATAACATATAGCTGAGGAATGTAACATAAGTATATGCATGTGATATACGGAAAAGTGTTAGATGTCAGGCATCCTGCGACAGCATGATGTATTACCTAAGGGCAGTGCGTATGTAGCATATGGATCAGTATGCTCCGTACTGATTTCTGTAGTAAGCAAGAGAATTCCGCATATTTGTACAATATACCGCTTTCCAGAGAAGGATTTTTCTCAGTGTACCTTTGGAAATTATCTCTTTAACTCGTTGGTTTGTATTCAGATTATGTTTCGAATGTGGACATAATTGACATATCCAAAAGTCTTGCTCTGATAAATCCATCTCGAGTTAACACACCACACACTTCAGACGAAGCTTCCGTAACAGTTTTAATGCACCCTTTGTCTGCTTGGGTATGACATGGCAAGTGGAAAACAGGCGGAAGGATAGATGAAACTCCTGTTACACATTTCTGTAGATCCCTCACCGAAAAATGTCTCGTCAGAGATGGTTCGGTTACTTCGCGTTCCTGACACTTGATTAGGTCAATGTAAGCCTGAGGACTAAAGTGGATTGCTGGAATACTGAACTTGCGTACAGGAGGTGTTTGATTATGCATAACTAGTTCTCGAATATGCTTTCAATCATCGGCGAGCATAGATAGCAGTAAATTTTCAGGATACGTGAAGAAACCATTGGCTGAATTGTCCTCTCTACAATGAGCTTCAGTTCATTGCTTATGTACCGTGAAAAGGCTATAGTACGATATAAGTTCACAGGAGCATCCTTGATAGTAGGGTTACATTTAACGTAAAACCACGTCGGAGCATACACTTTATAATGAGTGTAACGAACTCCTTCAAGTTCGAAGATGGATCAGTAGTTCTTATGTGAACTCTAAGCATTACGTTAGTAGTACTGATCCATCTTGCATGGGATCATTTTCCAGTACTTCTTGATGCAAGATTTGGTGAACACTCACCAACAGAGATTGCTTTGCAAATATCCCACATATATTTTTGGTCTGTGCTACCATTTGACGTCGTTTTCTTCCATGGCCGAGAAATTTCTTTCATTCGCTTGAAAATTAACGACTGGTAAATCCTCATAATTGGTTAATTTTTCCTATAATTCCCGAGAAATTTTTGCTATAGTTCCTATATTTTTCACAATTTTTCGTATAGTTCCCTAGGACTTTTGAGGACCCACTGTTGCGCTATCTAAATGTTGTAGAATATGCCTTAGAATATGCCATAAAAACGGCAAAATTTCAGGCCTTGCGGGGAATAAAGATGCAAATTATTTTAAAAATCATGAATGGTGTAGTAAATCTAGTCATTATGCAACTTTTTTCACCTAGTTCGGTTTCATTGGGCAACTTTTAAAAAGATTCAATATTTTTTTTTTAAAAAAAATAAATTTTCTTAAAAAAAATGTAAAATTTTGAGGCCCTTGCGAGGAATGAAGATGAAGTACAAAAATTATGAAAAAATTCACGAATGTTGTACTAGTCAATACACAACTTTTGACACCTAGTTCTATTTAATTGGACAACTTTTGATTTTTTCGATCCACCATAATGAATAGTTTCTTTCCTATGTTTCGAAAGGATAGATGGAAAATGGAACTTCAGAAACTGGAATGGAGTAATAAAGTGATTCAAATAAGTATTTGTTGCAAAAAAAAAAAAAAAAAAAAAATCAAATCAATGCCACTATCAATTTGAAATGTTGAGGTTGAGTCTCTTTTTAAACCAATTCTGTGAATTTCTCTCTTAGACCAATGTTTCTCGAAAAGTCTACATTTGTTTTTCTCTGTCACTTGGTACTTTGTTATATATTTTGAAGCTTTATTTAGCATATTAGTGTTGAGTTACAATTATCAGGCAGTTTTATCCGTTCCTAAAGTGGTGTGTTATTTCACCTTATCTCATACATCTGCTAAACGATAGAAAAATCAGAGAATATTTGTTTATACTTGTTCAAAATTTAATACTTATTTTAGATAAACCAAATTAGCACACTTGTTTGAAATTTTAAAGTTGATACTCCGTAAAAATATTCTGTGTACACAATTGTTCTGAACACTATCACCATCAAACTTAGCATGTGTGATTGAATAAAAGGGAATGCCATTTCTTATTTTTCCTTCAAAGTTCTATATTCAGTACTAGCCAATTTAAAAAGGCTTGTACTATGAATTAACAGCACCCAAGATGGAAAACCTAAGACAAAAGTATAAATACTAGCATGTAAGATACTGCACAATTAACTTGCACTGTTAAAATATTCGTCTAAAGATTGATATCTGGCTGGACTTTCAAGAAAAAAATTGTCAAAGCTATAATGTAGGGTAGTGCCTTAAATCTAGATTTAAAAAAGAAGAAATATTAAGAAAGAAAGGACATGCCATGGAATGAACATGATTACGATTTTGTCAAAAATCCATTTGAGGCCACGGAGATCCAGTTCGATTACCAGTGGGGATTTTCAATTATCTTTCGCAAACGTATTTCCAGTCGCGATAGAAAATTGAGAGATTTAAAGCAAGTAATAACTAAAAGGTGTATAAAATATTAGTAACTTTCAGAACAGCAAATTTTTTAATCAAGACTGTGTCATAAAATATAGGAGATATTGAGTGTGCACCTTTTCTATAGGAACAATTAGAAAGTACCATTCTAAGAAGAAAAAGGTTCTAGAAGGAGATTTCATTTTCAAATTTAAATTTCCTTATTCCATTTTATTGTTTAGAATATTAGGACACAACATTTACAATAAATATATAGTCTTACCTGTGTTGGCTGCTTATGGTATTGCTCTTACTGCAAACGCCATCAGGTTGAAGGAAGTCCTTGTTACTGGAGAGAGTGCCTCCGCCGCCACCAACAGGTGATTTTGGAGACTTTGCTGGGTAAGTCCGCGGACTCCCAGACATCAGATACTCTGCAACAGAGAAAGAAATGATATACCGTATTTCCAGAAAACTTTCCATTACATCATTGATGTTTCAAATTCAAATCGACAGAACAACATTGAAACTATGACAACAAACTTTATTTCCTTGGTAATTTTGAATATTAATTTAACTTATTTTTCTATTTCAGATATACTGAGATGTTGGCATGGTAAAACGTAATTGGACAACCACCACATTCATGAGAGCGTCTTGTAATCTAACGAATGTAACATCTGATTTTATTACAGTTACCTTCGATAGAGCATAAGAGTAAAAATTTAGATGCAATAGGTCTCGTAGACTACCAGATGTTTCGTCAATGAGAAAATGAAGCATGATGCCGAAGCTTTTTAAAATAATGTTCTTTAAATTACTTATGAGAACTGAGGGGGGGGGGGAAACAATTTGATTTAGACAACTTGGCTCACATAGAAGAAATGATAGGTGGTCGAACATTCAGGAAATTTGAGACAAATGTACAGAATTTTAGTAGTTCCAGCTACCTATGGATTACATTTATTCACAACCATATTGATAAGTTTTCTCTTTCTATCTTACCTTTCTTTTACCTTTTAGAATACTATTTTTAATAATGACTATGTAAATTAAGAATTTAAATATGCCACTATTATTAACTTTAATATCTCACCACACGAACTTTAAGTATGGTTACTACATGCAACCAAAATTTTATTAATCATCTAGGCGACATAGTAATTCGTACAAGTGCTGCAGGGCTTTAAATTTCGTATGTGATTTCCTTAATTTTCTGTGGCAAGATACCAGAAGTGAGTGCAGAAAATCTTATACAAATTACGAGTTACTTCAATTTAGTACGAATCTAAAATTAGAGAACTTCACATCCTGAGTTAATATTATTGAAGTGAGATAATAAATATATGATATAGTTTTGTCATATTAGGTGATCGTAAATTTTAAATCAGTTTCAGTTGGTAAATCCACTTAAATTCTGCTATGATATAGTTTTCTTGGATCTGAAGGTTTAGTAATGTGATACTGTACACTAGCTCCCTGAGTAATATTAACTGATTTTTATTTCTCGTAATAATAGAAAATCTATTTGGTTATGAGTTCAGATTTTTTTTTTTTCACAGATAATTTAAGTCTAACGAGAGCGGAATTAGAGTATTGGCTCTTAATCAAGGGTTCCGGACTCAAATACTTTCTGAGAATTTCAAATTATTTCCTTGACTTTTATCAGTCAAATCCTGGTGTGGTATCTTCAATTCTGAGTCAGTGCCGACCTTCTTCATGATTTCTATACATTACTTCTGATGTTATTGTTGTTAATTTCAGTGTACGTTTGCTTTGCTGTATCTGAAACTTTGTTAAATAAATAAATAAATAATATTAATATTTAGTACGAGGCGCACCCAGAAAATAACTTTCCCACGCGTCTCATAGCTAGGAAACCGTATGTTGCGCGAAGCGACGCGTGCACGTGAAAGAATAAGGTCCTAGCATGGCGCATGAGCCAGCGGAACTTCACTAGTGCTCTCAGTATCGTCGTGGCAATGGTTGAAGAGGGATTTCTATTCCAGCTCCCGCCGCGTATGAAGTACGAGCAGTGATAAAGTTTTTGAATGCACAGGGAATAGCGCCGATTGAAATCCACCGTCAGCTGTGAAAAATCTATGGGCCTAACGTCATGAGCAAACAGATGATGCGCTGCTGGTGTAGAAAATTGTATCTGTATTATATTTAACTTAAGATTAATTTTTATGCTATTCATCGTTTTCCGTTAAATACTTATATATTAGGGTGGGTCGAAAAAAACGATTTCTTTCAAATCGAATTCTAATAGTGCGGAAAAGTTGGACCATCTATCGAAACGTGTAAGTGTATTTTTTTTTTTTTTTTTTGAAATCGCGTAATATCTTCAGTTCGCGCATCCAGGTTAAAGTTTTACCAAATTGTCAAAAATCATACTTTTTTTGGAACACCCTGTATAGAACACAGGTTGCTTCTGATAGTTGTAATAGAGCGCTAATTCTCAAGTAGGCATGTAACAATACACAGAAGAAAAGAAAATCAACATCGGATAATATCTTCAGCTCTTGCCCTAAGGTCAAAATCTCGTGAAATTGTAAAAAATCGTACTTTTTTGGAACACCCTGTATGAAATAGATTATGTTGTTATAATTTTAATATGGTGGTTATATTTCTCCCAATCATGCGGGAATATTCAGAAAAAAGAAAACAGAAATTGGATAGTATAGGTATCTTCAGTTCGTGTATTGGAACTTAAAAATCGAAAATTTTACGAAAGGAATCATTTTCTGTTTTCGATCTGAGCGTGCAGCTCTTCGCTCATTTCTGATCTTAGAAATGACCCAGAACTCACCACGAAGAGTTGGCTGCACTTCGAGTTCCACCCACACCCTTCCCAACCACCCTATCATTGTAGAAGTTTCAAATTCATTTCCTTTGTATTTCGGGCATAACTTTAATATCAGACTTCTTACTAAAATCTGGCATTATAGAGCGTGACAAAAGTGTGGTCCGAATAAAACCATCTCTGTTTAAGGAGCCACACACTTTTGTAGCATCCTCTGTTACAAGTTTAACACATCTTTCTACGGACTGCGTGTGACATGGAAATTTTACGTAGTCAAACTCTGGTAGTTCTTTTGTCTTCACAAATGACAAAATACTCGCTGTTGTTACATGGGCCATTATTGGTGGTGATGAAAGTTTACACGTTGACCAATCTATCAATTCGGTATAGTCAGTTGCTTCAAAATTAAGATTAGGTGGTAAAAAATTTCTCACACTTTCACCTGATGGTGGTTGATTCCTCCATTTCAACAATCTTCTGTAAGCTAATTCTCTTATATGTTTCCGTTCATTACATTTTAATGAGTTACCTTTCAGACATCTTTTCGAGTACCTAGATGATGACACTTCAGGCCCCAAATCATTTTCTGGAACTATCGCCAAACAATTGAAACACTGTGAGCAGTGGCGTAGCAGCTGCCCCCGCAACCCCCGCAGTGCGGGGGGGGGCAAGGTATACGGGGCCCCGAAGTCTTGCGATGAATAAAGATTTAAAGAAGTAGAGCTTCAACCTTACTTTTGTCGGCTTTACAACTAGGGCCCCTTCTCTATACTTTGCGAGGGGGCCCGCAAAAGTGTGCTACGCCACTGACTGTGAGCAGTTTCCTGTTGTTGGTTATGAGAATATTCAGACCGAAGATATCTCCGTAAAAGAAAATGACCTGACCAAAGACCAAAAATATCTTCTTGATATTGTTAGAGCTATAAACAACGGCGAGTGTTCAAGTGGTCTTGCAGTAAAGAATTCATGTCCAATAAGTCATTCAAGGTGGCTTACCATAGCGAATCGTATTTTAAGGTTATATATTTCGACGGAAAATCGTTGATTTGAGCTGAAGACATTGGCGACTTACATTGTAAAAACATATGCACCAGCTTGGTTTGCTATTAAACAAAATTCGTCTGTAAAATATGGTGCAAAACATGTGTTTAAATTGATTCAGACATCACGATATCTACCGGAAAGTTTACTAGAAATTATCGATCTTGTAATACAGCAAAACGCATTTTTCGCGCACCCTGAAAACCTTATTTTGGCCATGGCGATGGATGAACAGAAACACATAAGAGAACTAGCTTTCAGAAGATTGTTGAAATGGAGGAATCAACCACCATCAGGTGAAAGTGTGAGAAATTTTTTACCACCTAATCTCAATTTTGAAGCAACTGACTATACCGAATTGATAGATTGGTCAACGTGTAAACTTTCATCACCACCAATAATGGCCCATGTAACAACAGCGAGTATTTTGTCATTTGTGAAGACAAAAGAACTACCAGAGTTTGACTACGTAAAATTTCCATGTCACATGCAGTCCGTAGAAAGATGTGTTAAACTTGTAACAGAGGATGCTACAAAAGTGTGTGGCTCCTTAAACAGAGATGGTTTTATTCGGACCACACTTTTGTCACGCTCTATAATGCCAGATTTTAGTAAGAAGTCTGATATTAAAGTTATGCCCGAAATACAAAAGAAATAAATTTGAAACTTCTACAATGGTTGGTTGGGTGGAACTCAACCAACCTCAGTGGTTGGGAAGGGTGTGGGTGGAACTCGAAGTGCAGCCAACTCTTCGTGGTGAGTTCTGGGTCATTTCTAAGATCAGAAATGAGCGAAGAGCTGCACGCTCAGATCGAAAACAGAAAATGATTCCTTTCGTAAAATTTTCGATTTTTAAGTTTCAATACACGAACTGAAGATACCTGTACTATCCAATTTCTATTTTCTTTTATTCTGAATATTCCCGCATGATTGGGAAAAATATAACCACCATATTAAAATTATAACAACATAATCTATTTCATACAGGGTGTTCCAAAAAAGTACGATTTTTTACAATTTCACGAGATTTTGACCTTGGAGCAAGAACTGAAGATATTATCCGATGTTGATTTTCTTTTCTTCTGTGTATTGTTACATGCCTACTTGAGAATTAGTGCTCTATTACAACTATCAGAAGCAACGTGTGTTCTATACAGGGTGTTCCAAAAAAAGTATGATTTTTGACAATTTGGTAAACTTTAACCTGGATGCGCGAACTGAAGATATTACGCGATTTAAAAAAAAATACACTTATACGTTTCGATAGATGGTCCAACTTTTCCGCACTATTAGAATTCGATTTGAAAGAAATCGTTTTTTTCGACCCACCCTATTATGTATGTACTGTGAAAATTATTCAAATTCAGTTAGTCGTTTCGAATAAAAACTTGAAACAACACATGTTTACTTATGTGAAACTTTCTGCTCAATATATTGATCGATTACAGGTTTACGATACATTTAATCTTATTTTTATAAGTAAGGACTGTATTTGAAGTTCAGGTATGCTTTTCTCGAAAATATCCTAATAACGGCGCTAACCAATTTCACCTGAAGAAATTCCTGGGTGCGGCCATGGTTCATATAAAACAAATCCTTCTTGGCTTCTTTTCATTTAACAATCGTTAACGGGACAGAATTATGATGTTTGAACATGATTTCAACAGGGAAAAGCAAGCACTGTTGGCGCATTTACTTTCATAAGGCGTTTGAAAGACAGAAGCCACTGCGTAATTACTCTCAATGAAAATAGCAACACGAATTTATTTTAAACAAAGAGTTGATAAACCATTTACGTGGGTCATTGATTTTCTTATTGTTTCCATAACTTAAACCTTTTGGATTATGGCTATTGAGACGGGATATATTTTGATTTAACTATCTGCTATGACTAGGGTGACCAAATTATCAACTAAAAAAAACGGGACAACTTTTTACTTTTGGATAGGTTGCGCCCTAAATATATAATTTTTGCCTCTCCGATCTTTATTTCTCTCTCTCTCTCTCTCTCTCTTTCTTTCTTTCTTTCTATCTTTCACAAAAAATGGGGCAAATTTACACTTTGAATATGAAACATGGAATATGAAAAAATATATGAAACATTCATCAATACCTGTCACCGGCAGAATTTATAACGAATTACTATCAACATCAGATTCCAACTCGCTTTATTTTCTTTTCCTTACTTTTAAACATTATTTTACTTACAATTATTTTTTTTTCTTTCAGTTTTATAGTTCTAACCTTTGTTCCCCCTTTCGTCAATGACAGTATGTTACATCTTAGTTAAATCACGGAAACGCTGTACTGTACTGGTGACAGCACCTCAGTCTTCCACCGCCCGAAACAGAGTAAAAACAGTTTGTTTTTCATAAGACTTTTAGCCCCTTACACTGCCGTCTGCGGAGTGGGAGTCTTTGAGGGAGAGGCCTAGGAGGGAAAACAATGCAGCCACCACTTCCAATATCGCAAACGTCGTAATGATGATGCTCAGTAATTAGACATATTAAAATATAATCACATAGCTTAGAAAATAATGATGTAAATTGGGAAATTTTAGATTGGAAAGTTTTTTTGTACCCAATGTACGTAAATACGGGACATTTTGTCGTCCCGGAAAAATTTTTCGGGACACCGGGAATGGTAGTGGAAAAACGAGACAATCCCATTTTTACGGGACGGTTGGTCACCCTAGCTATGACTAAAAAAGAATATATATATATATATATATATATATATATATATATATATATAAATCTTCAAAATGTTAAAAGGAGCATCTAACAAGATAAGAGCAATATTAGGTATCACATTGTGGGAGACCACATGCTAAAACAGGGCCGGCCTTAAATCGATTGGACCGATTGCTCCCAATCGGGCCCCGCGCCTAAGGGGAGCCCTGCGCTAGTGCCGTCTACTCTACTCTCCACTCTAATCTAGTCTCCTGTGCCGTTTTAACAGCATATTAGGCCCTAGAGCAAACAAGTGTGTTGTGGTCTCTATGACTGAATTTTGCTCCCAATCCATGCAATTAATACATGCCATGCTGCTCGCGTGGCCCCGCGACCCAATGTCTATGGTACTGTTAAGACGGGTTTGCTGCTCTCGGTTGTCAAGTACACACAACAACATATTGCAATACAGGTACATCCATCGACTCAACAAGGGAGGGTATGACTTCTCCCTAACAAGTAAATTAATAGTTTGTATTAAGTTTCCGAGCATAAGCAAATATTTTCTGAATTTAATGCTGCTGTAGTTTTTTTCGCTTACAACTTCAGTTGTGAAAATAGATATTATGTCCAGGGAGTATTCTGTACACCCACAACACTCCCCCAAATTTTCTTACAGACATCCCTGGGTATAAAGATATTGTTTTCTTTCAGTTTGTTTAAAAATGTTTATTATTGTTGTGAGTGCACACCCTCTTTTATTTTGAACACCCTATTAAGTGAAAGTTCCTGACATTCTTACTGATTATGCCATATACTACCGTAAATATCGACATTATATCAAATAAATCAGCTTCAAGTTATATTAAAAATATAAAACCAAAGAACAAACTTTGCCCTCTCCTGCGAAAAATCCCGTGGATTTCTTTTTTTCTTTTCTTCCTTTTCTTTTTTGTAATCAAGTCAGGAAAACCGAATGCATACTAGTGCGTACTGAATAGGTGACTCTTTATGAATATTTGTCTTCTAACTCGAATAATCCAATGGAAAATATGTCATCCATCTTCCATCAGTTCCTTAAGATTTATGATCGTCTCATCTCATCACCACTTCATTTAGTCTGCAGTCGATAACCACTTCAAGCTGATTATACCTTTCATAAGTAGCTACCTGTGATGTTCTTACCAGCTTACATTATGGTTTTTCTGACTTGAAATCTTTAAACCAACGAATTCATATCAATGTGCATTTCATTATGTCTTACAAATATAAACTTTTCATAAGAAATTATACGCAGGTGTTAGGTTTCATTCAGTCATATTAACACAAAGCGCAAGTGGAGCTTACTATTTTAACCTTAAATTGCAAAATAACGTTCGAAAGTCAATTCGTATAAGAACAAAATTGACAAAGAAACTATGGTATTTATAGTTATTATGACGCATTTAAGACGTCATTCTCTTACATTTTCCACAATATAAGAATTGTTGGTAATTTTTGCTAATTTTTTAAAACACGTCTTAAAGTATAATTATAATTATACTTATTATTGTATGTATGGCGGCCCGCAGAGTGAGGCAAGGGGTCAGTTAAGTCACCTATAATTTCGAAAACTATTTAATTCTTCGAAATACATGTGAAAACTTGTTAGATTGGCTTGCTGATATACTGCTGTATTTAATACATTAATATGAAATTCTATAGTACTATATAATATATGCACAGTGGCGTAGCTAGGATTTCATTTCGGAATGGGTCCGGGGGTCCTCCTCCGGAGAGTTTTTGGCAATGGGGAAACTAAAAAGCAATTTTAGGGTTTCTTTTAACAACTTTAAAATTTTGGGGGGCTCCTGGGGCCCTCAGCGGTTGGTAATGTGGGGACTGAAAACGTAATTTTAGGTTTTATTTTAACAACATTTCAAAATTTAGGGGGAGATTCACTAAAACAAGTAGTACTATGACTATGTTCTTTTCATACATGATATACTAATATTGCTAAAAATATATATATACATATATATACTTCATATTGAAATATACTTTATACAGTGGTGCCCACCCCCCTTATGTCCATGACGCACCCCCCCCCCAATTGTCTATCCGTAGGTGTTCTTCCATGAAAAAATCTTCTTTTCGATTATTTTACCCCCCCTCCATCAAACATATTTATATAGATTTTTAACCCCCCCAAATATTTCAATGACGCAGTTTGCGTCATAGCCCCCCCTTGTGGGCACCCCTGCTTTATATATGTTCAATCTATTAACATTCACGCACTATTTAAACGCACATTTTGATTGCCATCCATTCTGACTGCAAAATCTCTACTTTTGAAATGAAATGAAAATTATGTTTTTTTATTTGACGTCCCGGGATTTCTTCTTAGGAAATGGACGATTATTGAAAGGGAGTGATTATGAAATTAAATTTTGTGTGCTCTATGTGCTACACAGGCGCACGCGCTAACAACTAGAGCAGCAGGGAGAGCGCAATTATATATATATGTTTTACAGATCTTGATGCAAGTTAGTTGTAAACCTGGGGCCCCGCAAAATGTACCCAATCGGGCCCCGCACCACCTAAGGCCGGCCCTGTGCTAAAATATACCTGTTCGCAACGATAGTTGACAGGGAAGATTGACTAATGTACCATAGTATATCGAGATCATTGTCCATCTTGTTTTGCGGACCAGATAAATTAGATTTCTTACAGAACAATACACAGATCATATTATACAACACACACTATAATGTAGCCCTGTAACATTAACTGCACTGGTCTGAATGATCATATTTTCTTCCCATTGGGACTCGGTTAGATGACATCTGGTATATTCTGAAACTTTTTCCTCAAACCTAAACCAACTGCATCATCAGGTGAAAGAAGTGTGTAAAGTAGTTTCTCAGGATGACAAATTGTTACTACAACTGTCTTCATGAGAGAGTAGAAGGATCCATTATACCTGAAGAAGGATATACAAAATAAAGACATTTTCTAACGTATCATGCATAGGTTGGACCTTGTGCGCATGATCATATTCATTGTACAGTAAGGGACACTTCTGA
Organism: Thermobia domestica; assembly: GCF_964235325.1. Lineage (NCBI taxonomy): Eukaryota > Metazoa > Arthropoda > Insecta > Zygentoma > Lepismatidae > Thermobia > Thermobia domestica. Next base: position 205,219,535 of record NC_137456.1, on the reverse strand, counting down.
ATGGTACACTCATATGGAAATTTACAGCAAAAGTGTACCATCCAGAAGTGTCCCTTACTGTACAGGCCCTAGAGTGTGTGTGCTAAATTTCACTTAAGTGAGACAAGGAATTCTGAGCGTTCATTTCTCTCTCTCTTAAAAAGAAGAAGAAAGGGCATTCACTTATCCATTGATTAGTTTATTGGTTTTATCGTTTCAATGACCGGAGCTTTATGTAATGAGTTCTAGTGCCTTAAGCGGCCTACAAGCCAGTGTTCCTGTCTGTGTAGTGCTATCCGCTCCAACTCGGAGCCACACACATAAACACTAAGGCCAGGTAGCCATTAGCTAGGAAGAGTTTCTACCTATTTTCCAACCATCAGTCAGAGCAATGTATATTTGCATTCATCATAGAAAAAAAAGTTTTGACTTACATGAAACCAGACAAAACATACAGCACATAAACAAGGCAGAAATTTAATTAACCTTTCTTCCTGAGGATCATATAAATTCTCTCTTCCAGATTCTTCTACTTTAAGATTAATAATATTGTTAGTGGAGTTGTTGCGATGGCAATTCATATAAATAATCCATTTCTTATTTAAGCATCTACGTAGCCTAGCAACACTGGTGTGAATCAGTGGCGTCTACTGACGTGAATGTTCGAGAATTGGCAAGAAACGAAAAATATATTAACCCTCCCAACCATAGGCAAAACTAGAGGGGCTCCCTCTCCCCAGGGGCAACGATGGGCCCATCCACATTTATTTTACTGATCAAAAATAATATGATAAGTTTACATCAATTTACGCATAACTATTTTAGTGGCATTTGCATTCGACATACGAATATTTAATAGTGACTATACTTCGCCACCCATCGATTTCTTGAATATATCCTTTGCCTGGAATATCTCGCAATTTTGCGAAGTAAAGAACAATGACCGTTCCTCCATAATACACCAACCTATAAATAACGATTTTCTTCTAACAATTTAGTTTGCAAATTATAAAGATGAGTCAAAGAGGATGTTATGCAAGGAATAATTTAATTATAATAATTACATAAGTAAATTTTGAAGTTTTTATTTCAATTCCAAGTATTAAAACATGAGATTATAGGTTCAAAAAAAAAGTTCATTTAAATAACATGGGGAATGTCTTCATCCTTCCTTCAGACCCCTAAAAATTAAAAATATTCACTTTTGGCAATTTTCTTGTGAGTTAGTTCTGGAAACCTATAATCATGCCGAATTTCTTTCACGACATTACGGTCAAAATGGGAGATTTTCCTTGATGCCGTCATTCTTTCTTTTGATCTCCTGACATGCCCAAGTCATTATGAATTATGCTACCGACGCGTTCCAGAGAAATGCCTACAATCTCTGACACACGTTTTGATGAAATTCTGCAGTTTTCAAGAATAATGACACAAATTGCATCCACGATTTCGGGGAGTCACTGCTTTTGGTTATCCTGGATGTAAAGCATCATATATTGAGAAATCACCCCGTTTAAACTGTGTCTCTCACTTCACCACTGTATATAACGAAGGTGAGTCAGGAGAGTCTCGTAGTGTTTCACTGATTTCCTCATGAATTTACTTCGGTGACTTTCCATCGTGGAAAAAAATATATGACAGCTGTTATCTTGATGTTCGTGAAATTCGATGATTGGGCACAAATAATAACTTCAGAGGCAACACGCAATAAGAATGTCATTATTAACATGAACATTCATATTTGTACATACTGTACAGAAATATCTTTCAAAACTGTCAAATTTCATAATTCTATCTAAACTTCTGGGTTTGACTACGAGTTTTTCAGCAGCCCTTCATAATTATATATATATATATATATATATATATATATATATATATATATATATATATATATATATATATATATATATATTTTACTACGTATGATATAGACAAACTAGCAGCGTTCACCCCGCTTCGCTGGGGTCACCCCGGAACGCAATAAACTTTGTTACTTAGATAATTTTTACTTTTTCGCTTTCAAGTGATATGATAAAAACCATAGAAGATTGCAGTAAATGTTAACATTATATCGCCTGTCATTTATGTTAACCCGCCGAGTGACACGGTCATGTGGGTTGCATATAAATACGGTTAGATTTAGCTATGATGAGCTAACAAAGGATTTCTACGTTATGGACACTTGAATGGTCAATTATCTCAAGACACTGGTAATTGAAAATTAAAGTGATATGATAAAAACCATCTAGGGTCCAAATCTTAATAACCCCCCCAAAAATGAAAGAAATTGGTTCAGCCGTATTAGCGTGATGAGCTAACAAAGGATTTGTACGTTCTCTTTTATATATATAGATGTGTTATTTCATGTGAAGATGTTACCTTTATTAGTTACGACTTTTACTTCAATTAAGTTTAATTTATAATTATATAATATGAAATCAACAACGAAATACACGTTGTACTGTAATGTAAGTCAAACATAACTAATCGTTTTTGGTATAAAAAATAGCCCCCCCAAAAATGTATCTGCCCCTCATTTGCCCCCCTAAGAAATTAAACCTGGCGTCGTCACTGAGCAAGACTCAAAACTTCTGCGAATCCTTGCTTCTCGTTATTCCTGAAAGCACAGACTATTGTAGCAAATGGGAAACTAACAACTTTATACTGAGGACTCGAATTGATCCCCCATCTTTCATTACATTTCATTTCCATCAATTTTTTTGCTTTTAAATTACTATGTTACAATTATTGATGACATAATATAGTGATGTAAATGACTTGAATCGAGGTGTGCACCTAAGGATACAAAGTTTCAATTAAAGCAATGAAGAAGTTAAAGAACTTCATACTTTAAAATTGGAGTCATTTTAAAGAGAAAGTAGACTACAAGAACTTCATTCTGCTTAAAAATAAAAACCACATAACTTGATGCAAAGAACATATATGAAATAAAAAATAAATGAGCTAATTAAAAATACAGTGAACATTTTTAAAAACAATCTGTATCCTAAGTAGTCTGTCCTAATCAAGGATATTATAAATAGAGGATCTGCCTATATGTATCGTCATCCTATTAAATCGATGAAGCCAAGAAACAACCGAGCATCGGCACGTCTGATTGGCTACTCTCGATTTCACCATAGTCTGATTGGCTACTTTCGTTTCCGCCATGATTGTTGGCTCAAAACATTGCGATCCTATTGGGCGGAGTGGGAAGAGTAGGGGTGGCGAAACTGTGACGTATGGCTTCAAGATTTTGTTGTAAGAGCAGATCCTCTATTTTATAAGATCATTGGTCCTAATCATCAGAACTAGTGATTTTATCATATTTTAGAGCATCTTCAAAATGTTGCCATGTCTTGTTTTGATTTTACACAATTTTAGTGTTTTATTTAGAAGAGTATATTTCTTCAATTTGCACATACGGTAAACAGTTAATAGTTATAAGTTTAGTAGTTCCAAATGTTAATAGTGGTTTCAAGATATGTTCTTATTTACGTAAGAACTTTTATAGTGTAGATTTTAATAATTGAAATGAAGGTTCAGATTTTGATAATCTTATAATTGTTTTAGAAATATATTGAATAATAGTAGTCTATTACTATTTTTCAACATGTTAATATATATTCTGATTAGCGTATTTGAAAAGTGTGGCGAAAACTTGGAAAGTGTCACCTAATGTTTTAAATTTACAGGTAGAATTAGACAATAACTTTGAAACATCCGAAAAACGCTTAAGAAGGAAAAAGGGGTTAACTGCGGTAAAATGGCCGCCCTGAAAAGCAAAATTTACGGGGAAATGAACAAAATCAGACGAAAAGTCGCTATGAGGGTAACGAAAAAGATTTATAAATATGATCTGTGTAGGGTGAATAATTAGGAAGTAAAAATAAGTTAAAACCTGGATAGTGTGAGTTCGTTATTCATAGGATATTAGGGAAATAGAAAATATAGTGTAATATGGCAACGTTTCAGCCTGTGTGAAGTTGGCCTCTGAAATATTTGGGCTACACGAAATATTTATTGGGTCAGAAAGTACTTCATTTGGGCTGTTTGGGCTAGGAACTTTTAGTGTCTGGGCTACTCTGGAAACAAAGCTACAGCTTCACAAAGTTTGAGGGTCAACTTCACTTTAGCTCCCCAAGTATTTGGGCCAGACGAAATTCTTATGGGGCTGAATAGTACTTCTTTCGGGTTGATTGGGTTAGCCACTTTTAGTGTTTGGGCTAAGTATTATAGTTTCCGAGATATAGGCTATTACATTTATTGAAAAGTGATTTTCCTGCTTCTTTTGTCGGGGCTAACTTCACTAATATGACCGATCTGACAAATATGTTTATTGGAATTGACAGTACTGTGTGCCGACTAGCAGTGTGGTGGCAGGTTTCAAGATTTGGGCTGTGTTTGAAACAGAGTTACACCTTTACAAAGTTTTTTTTTGGGGGGGGGGAGCAACTTCACATTAGCCCCCAAGTAATTGGTCCAGACAAGATTTTTATTGTGCTAGATAGTACTTCGTTTGGGCTGATTAGGTCAACAACTTTTAGTGTTTGGGCTATTATAGTTTCCAATATATGGGCTATTATATTTATTAATAAGTGATTTTCCTGCTTCTTAAGTCGGGGCCAACTTTACTAACATGACATTTCTGACAAATACGTTCATTGGAATTTGCAGTATTTTGTGTCGACTAGCAGTGTGGTGGCAAGTTTCAAGATTTGGGCTGTTTTTGAAACAGAGTTAGACATTCACAAAGTTTGGGGGGTCAACTTCACATTAGCCCCCAAGTGACTGGGCCAGACGAGATTTTTATTGGACTGGATAGCAAGCGTGGATTATGCTTTTGGAGCTCTGAAGCCGATTATTTCAAGGGGGCCCTATATTACGAATAATTCCAGAACATAAATTTTCTCTACTGCCTTCCACAGCCTCATAGGCTTATCGAAACACCAAGAACTATGCTGTAATATTTTAATGTGCTCCAAATTTAAAATAAATAGTTTAATTACATTCATTATTAACAGTTAAGTGCTCATATATTGCAGTGTAACTGTTCGTATACTTACTGTAAGAGAACTCTCTCACAAAATAAGTACCGGTACTGTGAAGACGCTAGTGGAAGAAGACTTAACTCTAGCGATATCACGAACGGGAAAAATTAACATGGGTTTGAAGTCTAGAGGAATTTTGGGGGGCCCCGGAGCCTGGTCTCCTTTGGCTCCGCCCTTAATCCGCTCCTGCTGGATGGTACTTCATTTGAGCAGATTGAGTAATCGATTTTTAGCGTTTGGGCTATTATAGTTCTCGAGATATATGCTATTACAGTTTTTAACAATAGAAATTCGTGCTTTTTTTGTCTGGGCTATCTCCACTAATTTGGCTGAACTGCTAGATATCTTTATTGGGCCACATGAGATTTTTATTGGGCAAGATAGTACTCTGTTTGCGTTTAATGAGTCAGCAACTTATACGTTTGTGCTATTTTACTTCTCTTTATATATGGGATATTGCAATTTTTAATCATGATTTGCTCTTTTTTTTATTTTATTTATTTATTTATTTTTTTTTGGGCCGGGTCGGGACTCGGGACTGTCTCAATTAATATACCGGTCTACCAGATACATTCAATGGGCTTAAAATGCTTTCCGTTGACTAGTAGGGTAGAAGGTTTGAAGATTTCGGCTGCCTTTGAAATAGCCAGTTTCGGAAACTTCTGGGCTACACGAGATTTTTGTCGATCTGGACCAATTGAGCTATTTCTGATATTTGGCGTTTGGGCTATGCTTTCCGATAAATGAGATATTGTTCAAAAATGATTCTTTTTTCTTCTTTCTTTTCTTTTCTTTTCTCTTCTTTTCTTTTCTTTCTTTCTTTCTTTCTTTCTTTCTTTTTTTTTTGTCGGAGCTATGTTCACTAATACCATGTATCTACCAGATATGTTTAATGGACTTGTTTGCATTCGTGTGGTTTAGGAGTAGTAAATTTGAAGATTTAGGCTGCATTAGAAACAAAGTAAGAGGTTTAGAAAATTTGGGCTCTAACTTTAGATCAACCCCAAAGTATTTGTCCAGAAAGAATTTTTGAACCCGTGTTTTATTTCGTTTGGTCGGATTGGGCTAAGAACTTTAGGTGTTTAGGTTTTAAGATGCTTGTGACATTGTGTATTTTCTTGAAAAAATGTAATTGCGTTTTATTGTCTTGAATACTGACAGCAAACGCGAAAAACCAAAATCATGGCTGGCTTGGTCTTAATCTTGGTACGTAATCACATACAAAGAATCGCGTACTTTCATATCTTAATACGTCGTTTTGTATCCTATATATCATACATGTCATGCTCTACAAAAACTATAATAAAAATTTTGTTTAGTAAACATGAATTCTGTTCGCACTTATAAATTACTGCGATATCATACATATTGCGATGGTTGATTCTCGGTTCTAAGTTCGAGAATACATATGCTCGGAATATCAAAATAATAATAAAGTCTCTAATTAAATACAAGGGATACCTTTAAAGAAAACTATACTCAGATACTTGGTGTCTCTAACAATAATAGTGGTACGCGTAAACTTTTACTAATTAATACTATTTTTCTCCTTTTTTAGTAATATTTCAAATAATATTCTGATCTATTAATAGCTAAACAGAGATCATTTTTAACATTGCCCCTACGGTGCAAAGGGATTAGGTACATTTTAATCACTATACTAATGAAATTATAGCACATACATATTTATGCGTACGAACGTATGAATATTTTACTGTTCTGTTCAAAAATTTGTTTCGATATTCAATTTTTGGTATTTTTGTCCCTTTCCCTCTGTGACACTAATTCTTACAATTGTTTAACGAATTACGAATTTGGTGACAGGCTTCATTTCTTTCGTGACAATCGTTATCTACTTTATTCCCCTCTCAGTAACGAAGTGGGTATGAAACTGAGTATGAGAGACAGTTCAACATCACGACATCTTTTTCTATAGAGAAGTCGTCATTTTTTCGTTTTTAATGTAATCTTTTTTCAACTTTCAACAATGATTTTAGGGTATGTTGTGCTTTCCTATATCCTGTACTTGCAAGACCTTTCATTACAATAATATGCAATAAAATATTATGAGTTGTGAATAACCTATCTCTTATACCTTAAATTCGTCATTTTCGGTAACTCGTCACTTTCTGAGTCCACTTTAAATAGAGTTCACGGGACTCCACTGCATTGATGAAATTTATAAGGATTAGGGGTGCATCTACGGAGGGTCCATCGGGTCTGGATCTCCCAAGAACTTCCTAACTCAACATATATTTGTACACTTTGTTAATAATACTATAATTGCTGTAGCATGAATATTTGATTTTATACTTCGTCTGTACTATTTCTCTTATAGAAACAATCCAGTTCTAACATTTTTTCTGGTAATATAGGTGGAAGTATTTTACAATTACTTATCGTGTTTTCAGGTGCAGAATAATACACCTGAATCTTCCACCTATATTACCAGGAATGTCTTCCTTCCTTGGAAGTCGGTGAAAATTTGATATTTTTGTCCCTAAACAACGAATATCTCGTTTACCGCAATTCTGTTTATAGTTACATATTTATAATTTGATAAAATTCAACTATCATATTACGCTCTAAACCCGAGTCACCGCGGTCGCAAAGTACAGCCCACTATTTATGCAACCAGAACAACACTTTGTTCCAGTCTCTACTCTCCAGATGGCCTTGCAGCTCCTCGTGTTTATGTGACGAACAGCAGTAAGAGTAAAATTAAATTTCGTATGTAAATAAAGATTGGAGAATAAGCTTGCTTTTCTAAACTAACCTTCAGTTGTTTACTTAATATTGTTAAAACATTTCTTTTTACCTCATCCTATATAAAATTTAATTAATTTCTTAATTTTAAAAACCCTTGGCTGGCAATGTTCATACAATTTATATACATTATTTATTTATTTATTTATTCCGATTCGATTATTTCGCTATTTTTCTGACAAGAGTAACGTGATATTCGAAATATTCCTATACACACATCTTTTTTAAGAATATCAATATTTCGGAAATAATTACAGAAAACGATAAGTTTTTAATATGGAGCTGAAAAAGGATAACATGGATAATAGAGTCTATAACACCGAAACAAAGGATATTTTCTATAAAATGTTACGATAAAAAAATATTCCATATATTGGACATAGATGACATTATTTCTTTTTCTACGTAGTTTAATTCAAATTTTACAAGAAATTTTATCCAAATTTTATGAAAATATATTAAAGGATTTCCAAAATATGAAGTAAACAACGTGCATCTATAGGTTAATTACGAGTATGTCAACGTCTATATGTGAGTTGTGAATATACTGTATTTATCTTTTCTGTATTAAAAAGATAATCTATATAGGGGTACCACGGAAGGGAGTTGGACAAATAAGGTTCCGATTCCCTCAACAATTTCCAGCTCCCTCCAAATGGGATTGTCTGTTGTGTGTTCGATAAACTTGTTTATAACAAAAAATATGAAAGAAAAGTATTGTTATAAAAGGTAAACTACCTTAACCCGTTAAAATAATTAAAACAAATTATATATATTTTTTAAACCGTTTATACTCATGCAAATCCAATCAAATAAATAGACTTCCAAATATTTTGTTTCCCTACGAATAGTTTATCAGTACTGTTCCTACAGCCTGTGATTCTGACCTCACGCACTGTCAAGATCAATGCTTCAAATAGCAATAATAATAATAATAATAATAATAATAATAATAATAATAATAATAATAATAATAATAATAATAATAATAATAATAATATATTTGGATTATGTATGTATGATGACTTGTTAATGCTTTCATATCCTTAAAAATATATTCGCTTTTAGCATGTAAAAAGCAAGGCCCCGTGAGAAACTTAGGCCCTCCTTCCGACAAGAAGCTACACCACTGACCCTACAACTCTTTCCATAACATTGTTGGCTTAATAAAATCTTCAGTTTCCTCCACAGGTTACTGTGTGATATTACTGATAAAAATATCATGATACAACTCCTTTAGTTGGACATACGATATTTCGAGGTGAGGTGAGGTGATTTTAGTTTAGCATCCCGTTCAGCAGCGAGGTTATATGAGACGTGGACCTACTGATTAACGTGGAATCCGAACCACATGAGCTCCCGCCGGGAATCGAACCCGTACGATATTTCGAGTGTTCATGATGATAAGAAAAATCTACCAATCGAAACATGATATTCTCCGTCTTTTTGACAAAGAATCTCTCACAAGAGACAAAGCTTATTATAAGAGCTGAAGCTTTCCTGGTGTCGCGATCAGTGTTTTTTCCAGATATGTTTTTTTTAGGGGCACTGCCCCCTCGGAGGTCTGAGAGTGACCCCCAAGAGAAGTCCAAAATAATACGTCTATAATATAATAATAAATAGAATAGTACCAGCAGTGGCCCTCGGAATACTAATGTTCCCCTGGAACATTTTTCCTGAAAGAATGACTGGTCGCGATGAACACCTTAGTTATCTCGAGAACAACAATATTAAAAGTTTATTAAGTTTCAATGTATGAAAATATTGTCCTGGGTTCCTGTCGGTTGTGAGCATGAAACTAGCATTTTTTCTGAACATTCAAATAGACATATAAAGTTCTAAACTCTATAGTTACGTCCATTGAATCTATATATTTATCACTAATCTCTAATTATTTCCCATAATTTCATCATGACAAAGAAAAATAAACTATAATAAAATATTTGGTGAAATAATAAAATTAGTATATTGGTGTTGATTTATTGGTTTTACTTTCCGTGCTTATATAGCATACCCAGGTTGGGAAAGATGGGAGCCATTCTTCACGTGAGTTCCTAACCCCAACCGCTGCAGTTCAGTATTAAGGGATATATTTTACATTCCAGTAGTGAGCATTCGTTGCGTTTAATTTCTAAATATTTGATATATTTTTTGATGTTATATGATCAGAGAACAATTAAATCCCGTTTTCTAGTGCCAGACCAGGTTCTTACTATCTGCGAGAAGTCCGTAACGACAGGAACCTACCCACCCGAAAATATACTCAATACTTTTACCACAGATACACATTATGCAGACATTAATTACATCCATATGAATGAAGGGAATTCTTGAAATTTCTATGCAGAATTGACGATGGTTACCGATGTATGCACAAGGAGCGTTCAATAAGTTTTCCACAGATGCTTCGTAATATTATAATTAGTTACAATATGATGATGAAATTTTAGGAGAACATATTTTGATTCTTTGGCTACAAGACCGTGTTGAAAATTTAGTTAACAATCAAGAGAACAATTACCAGCGTCGATACTAACAAAATATTTCGTATTTTGCTGTTGCTATTATTTTAATCCATACTAGTCTTAGAATTCATATAGTTCAAACGTGTTTATTAAGTATACATAATTTTTCACGTCAGGACAACGAAAATTTTGAAAATGAAAAAAGCATAAGGAAAACTACATAAATCAATCGTACATAATCAAATTCAATTGATTTCGTGATAATATAATACTAAATAGCCTTGCTACGTTTGGGATGCAGTGTATGATGTTATATCAAATGTATGGTCTACATGCTATTACGGACTCATATAGTACTTCAAACCTTTAAAAAATCCTATGGAGATTTGATTTAAGTAAGTATGATCAATGTAAGTATGACGATAGTTGTGAATTAATAATCGAGTTGTTGACGGAGGCTACGAAATGATACTACATTGGTAGTAGAGGCCTAAATGTGACGATCAGTTGTTAAAAATTGATGGAAGACAAAGTGAGAATGAATGAAATAACACTAAATCTAATTTTTAGTTTAACATAATGCTTTTTATACTTTAAAAATTTTCTAATATTTTGTTCTTGAAACGAGCTTAAGGATAAATACACAGAAAAGGCTACAAGAAAGATCTAAGAGGGTATGCATACTTTTTTCTTTTCTTTTCTTTTTTTCTTTTTTCTTTTTTTTAGCTTTGAAGACTATAGGGGAAAAAGGAGACAAGTCAGTTTTTATAACTTTACACAATTACTCTATTTTCCACTGACTTACCACCTTCTTGCCCTGTAGGTGAAATCTTTAGCCATAAATTTCTTAGTGACTAACCTTCTTACCGTGAGATATAGTCCATGCAAACTACACCTTTCAGGGTACATAATTCTGCTGTTAACTCATTTTCGACCATTTCTTGACCTATCTCCTTTTTTCTTGTGGTCTTCATTTATGGTAACAGGAGACGTATAAATATGCGCTTCAGCTTGAACTTTACTAATTTTGTAAAGAAATTGCAGTGCTGAAATGTGAATAATCATGGCTACACTATTAACAGAATGCATGCAATAATCTTCTCCATACCCAGAGTGGCCAGAACTATCCAGACCGAAACAATATTATTTTTTACATCGTTACTATTAAGTTAGAAAATAAACATTAATTAATTATTACGCTCAATTTGTTATTAAATTAAATATCCCATCTTTTTTTTTTTAAATGCTTGATACATAATTTGTTGTTTCCTTTTGAATGTGTAATGATATACAAACATGCCAAAATAACCAGTTCCTTCATTCTGATTGATTGAACAGCGGCAAAATGTCAGAAGAAAGAAATTCAAGGCGCCGATTGGCAAAACGTCCAAAACAGTAATAAATTATAAATTTCCAGTTAGAATACGCATCTACAAAGTGGAGTTGTCCAATTATTAATTACGCAACAGTTAGTAACATAATTGAGTGTCAAGAATTTACATTATAGCCCCCAACCATGCAGATGATAAGCAAATATAAGTATAGTCAATTAAACTTGACCTATGCGATTTGGTGCAAATTTAAAAGAAATGCACAACAATGAGTAAACGATATGTAACGTTTATTATCAAACAGGTCTGAACGTAGCACTAACGAAACAATAGGACTGGGATCTGTAGAGCGATGCCAATCACTATAAGAACATGTTCTCTTTAAGACGAGCATCTAGAGTAAATAAAGAATGTGTTTATTATTTACACAATAAAACAATATTTCCTCAACAAATTGCGCAATTATTGGTTTACTTCACATACACGTCGTTAGTTTGTTACTGTCCTTGGAATTTTTGTTATTCATAATAGCCGATAACATGCCTATGCAATGTTATAGTATAGAACATTTGAAATAGACGTAGAGTACTTTCAAATAACTCCACCTTAAAATCAAGTACCCAAAAAAGAATATTGGCTTCCCATGTTTTCTGCATTTTCTCCTCATTTGTTAGTTTGTCAGTCCCTTATTATTAACGAAAAAGAGTGTCTTATAATTACCTAAATTAGAAAGACCATCTTTTAAGTTTCAGAGAGGGCCATAGAGCTTCTAGAATTACAACCAATAACTTTTTTTCCTTTTTTCATTTTTCTTTCTTTCTTTTTTCTTTTTTCTTTTCTTTTTTCTTTTTTTTTGTCACAGATGGCTGTTGCTACTGTTGAGAAATAAATCTTCTTAATAAATCTTTGGAAGAAAATTCCCTGACACTAAATACCCCTCATCAATTGAAAGTATGCGAAACGAGAATAGTCATAACGGGAACACCCCTTTCCCCTTCATTTAAGATGAGATAAATATAATAATGTAAAATCGGTAGTTGGGACAGTGGACGAAATGGAAATAGGCCAACTGGGAATACAAGTTTTGCCTGCATCTAATATGAGATAAAGATAATAATATAAATCGGTGGTTAGGTCAGTAGGCGAAATAGGAATAGGTCAAACGGGAAGTGACCATCAAAAGCTACACTGACTTCAAAAACTTAATAAGAAATAAATATATTTCCTATTTTTTCTTCGTATTTTTGCCCGTAGTATTCAAAATTCTATCTTAAAATCATGTGAAGTGAAGGAAAATTTGGTTATAGGCATTTAAATCGGTTTTCTTGGAATATCAAATTAAATTTTATCCAGATCACTGCCGTAAGTAAAGGACCGCAGGTATAAAACCAGTACGAACTTACTATGTACTGAATTAATTAGGTAGTTTTCAAATTTCAAGCCAACTATAGTTATAATTGTTCACATAAAACAAATCACAGAAAGTCAATCCAAGGAAAACCAATGTTTAAAAGATACGAAATTCAATCAGTTATTGTTAAATATTTGAACAATTAATATTCAGCCAACTACAAACATTTATCAATTACACGTTGCATAAAACAAGTAATTCATAAACTATTGTGCAAAACTAATAAACTTATATACATGTTTTTACTCTCAACAGGAAGAATAAAAATGGAAGTGTTCCTTGGGCTTGCATCTACGAGAAATCTAAAAGTTGCAAAGGACGAATGTCAACAGAAAACAATGTTGTCTTTGGATATCACAACATTCGTATATACCGGACATTAAAGTGGATGAAGAAGAACGTATCCAACGTAAAGCAGCGAGTCTGGGAAGAGGAACAATCTATGTGAAAAACATATCAAGAAGCGTGCGCAGAATTGTATGATAGTGGCTATGATTTGGTAGCTAATGTGTCACAGTTTTCTTTGAAGTCCTCTTTTTACCAATGTTGGAATCAACCTGAATACAGAACATCGTAAAAAATCTCAGGACATTGAATTTTCTACTGATATTCTACATTTTGAAGGTGGATTCAATTCTCTACTGTTGGATAATGGACGAAGACAGGTTACTAATATTTGCCAGCAGAAATGGAATAAATATTCTTGGAAGTCCTATCTAAAGTGTTTCTTTAATGGATGGAACATTCTATACGTGCTGCAAACAGTTTACCAGCTTCATACAATATATGCTGATAAATTGGTTGCAGCGATGAAGAAATCAACATTGTTCCTGCTGTGTTATTTCTTCTGCCAAACAATAGACTACAAGTGTGGAGAAATTTCGCAGGAATCAAGGAACAAATCTCTGAGTGGAAACTGGAAGTAATAATGGTAATTCTACGAGCACGGGTGAAAGGATGCCATTTCCATTTCAACCAGTGTAAAAGAAAAGTCCAGCTTGTATCAGAACACGTGAACGATGAAAAAGTTATGTTGTGTATTAGAATGTGTGCTAGTTTGGCACACGTCGATGACTTTTGGCTATATATTTAAGGAGAAACACCGTCTAACTACAAACTGATGCAATTTTATGATTACTTTATGATGCAATGGTTGGAGAACTCAGCTTCTACTCCAGAGATTTGGAATTGCCATAACAAAAGACGCACTTGAAAACTGGCACAAGAGACTGCGTTTTGATACCAATAAAGCACACTCAAACGTTTCAGAGGTAGTCAGAATTATTAAGGATGAAGCTCGACACAGTATCTTTCTTTACGATCACCTGAATTTACACCGATGGGAAAAAAAGAAAGAAACCGACCATACCACTAAACAAAAGAATGCACAGGATTCTTATAGAATTTTACGATAATAATATCAGGAAATGTTTGCGATTCATTTCATATGTCCAAAGGCTTGAATAGTTTTCTGTAAATACTGTATATAAGAGGTTTGTCCAAATACGGTACATAATTTATTACCCGACAAAGGAGAACTACAAGCTCATTCTCATATAAGTATAATATTCAATAGTGGGGATTCTCCCACAACTTTTGAACACATCATTATCTATAGTTCTAAGCCTAGTTAAGTGTGAAGATAGGTTACATACTACACAAACTGGGATCGGTACATGCAACAGTTTACTATTCTTACAGCTCAGCGTCTCTAAAACCTTTTTTTCAATTCGAACTCACCGATATTAGTAAAAATTTTGGGGAATCACCTTACTCTTTGCCAGTGGCGAGGCTTGAGGGACGACAACGTAGACATGGTAGACAGCGTCTACCCTTTAGATTTTTATACGCATGAAGTACAGGTCTTTTCCTAACTTATACTATCCTATAATTTCCTTTCTGTTGCTTTTTTATGTCATGTTGAAACTATATCCTTTTCTAGAACGTACATCCATGTAAGTAGACAGATCACCCAGTGTCTAGCGGAATGTTGAACATTATCTCTCTGTTGGATCTATCTATCTATCTATCTATCTATCTATCTATCTATCTATCTATCTATCTATCTATCTATCTATCTTTAGCTGCTAGGGGTCTAAAAAGGACGAAACAATAGATACATTCTAAACTTTCTAACTTTGATTTATTTGCTCCTCTCTATACTATATTGACCAAATCTTGATCTGAAGAAATGCATGAAGCAATAAAACTATGAATATGCTATCGCAATCAACACGTTCTGTTCTAATTTAGTTTTCGGAATGTCATGATATTTTTCCTAAAATATCACTATTTTTGCAAAAATGAGTTTTGATGTCACCGTTTTACAAAGAAATAAGTATAAAAAGCTTTATCGGCCCTATTATCTATTCACAAATAAATATTTTGTTGTTTTTTAAGAAACAAAATGTATTTTGTTCATTACATACCACCAAGGCATCTTTCTGTGAGGCGAAAAAGTCGAAGGACAAAAAAGTTTATATTTTCCAATAAATTTTGTTGAGAGTAGTAAAGGACTGTGAGAAACATCGTTATAGAAAGTTTCGTCAATTAATTTTAATAAATAACATATTTATACATATCTATAATTTTGAGGGGTTTAAACGGGACGAAATGTTTCCAATAATTTGGATTTTTTTAAACTAACAACTATATTTTACATCTTATTGCAATGAATCTGACATAATTCAATCTAAGTAGCATAAGAAACGTTTTCCCGAGACGTGTCAGTAATTAGATAGAAATAACGTTGATCGATATGACGATATTTTTTATGGTCAAGGGGTTTTTTCGGGACGAATTTTGGTTATTTCCAGGTATCCAACTCTCAACAGAATGTGTAAGAAAATGTCGGCAACTGTGAGCGTATTCTTTAAAACGTCTCCTCTCAAGCATTTCTCATTTCATAAACTATTCTGTTTAAACAGTTCACAGAAATTAGGATGGAAAATTGACAAAAACAGTGTCTACCAACATTTCAGATAGAACATCATCGCCATACACAATTGCTTCGGAGAAAGGCGCACCACCGTTCGCTCATAACAAACAGTATTGAGAAGGGGGAAATATGTAGAGGAGGAGCCCTCCCCACGTGCGTCACGCAGCAGCTCAATAGTTGATTGACACCTGAAGTTCCTTTATAGCTGTTTTCTTCCGCTGGTTATAAAGCAGTAAAGCGAACAAGAAAGACTGGTTACAGATTTCAATAACAATTGTATAGGCTGTGCTCTACACAAACATATTTAAAGCTGAGAAAATATGTAGAAGCCCTGGACTAAAAGACACACACCATTTGAAATATTATAATATATAACTACATTACATGTATATAGAATAAGAAATGCATGTTACTCAATGATAATTAAATAATTCAATGTAACACCACTCTACAACATGTCCCATATTTTCAGGAACACCATTAATAAGACCGTTATATTACTGTTTTATTTATGGTTTAGTGTCTCATTGGTAATTACACTGAAAGAAGAGGTTCCGACTTCATATGATCGCATGCAGTTCTTTTATATGATTTCTTGCCTTTCACTCGTTACATTGTGTCGTTTATTATTATTATTATTATTATTACATTATTAGTGAGTTGAGTTGATTTTGAGTTTAACGTCCGTTTCAGCAGCTAAGCTGTGTGAGAAGTGGACGTACTGATAAACATGGAATCCGAAACACATGAGCTCCTACTGGGGATCGAACCCAGGTACCCCACGCCACAGACGCGTACGCTAATCGCTTAGCTATGGAGATACTCATAATAATAATAATAATAATAATAATAATAATAATAATAATAATAATAATAATAATAATAATAATATACTTTAAATTAAAAGACAAATTCTGACCAAAGCATATATTAACTCATAAATAATGGCATTACAGTTTCGGCAAATTAATTTGCCGAAACTGTAACGCTATTATTTATTAGTATATATATTCTTTGGTCAGAATTTGTCTTTTGATTTATACAAAAAGTTCCAAAGTTAGAATGAGTGGTATTCAAATAATATAGTTAATAACATCAAGAAATTTTGAAAACAATAATTTTGGGAGAAAATAGTTTTTGTAGTGGTAAATTGAAGAAATGAAATTAACACTAAAAGAATTTGCGAGATTAAATGTTTTTATAAACTAAACTACTTCCCTGATATTCGAGAAAACCGCACTCAATGTTTTTAATTTCTTCATTTTACCTTCTCAAAAATAGTTTCTTCTTTTTAATGCATTTTATAAAAACTTTGCTTTGTTATAATTTCAGCATCATCTTTACCAAAGGATTTACCAATGAATAAATGAGAAGTTTATTTATGACCTCTTTCTAGTACCGAAGCTATACGTTGCTTGAAAACATTAATAGTTTTAGATTTTCCCTCAGGGGAGAGGATTTTAATACACTAGGTGTGAAAAGTAATATTGTTGAAATGATGGGAAATCCACATTTAACATGCCCAGGAGGAATTCAATAGCTCCAAGGGGCTCCCTGTCACTCTCTGAAATAATTACTGCTTGAAAATGAAATCTCTGAGTTTAGTGCCACACAATTATGCTTCAAGGCTGAAGGAGATGGTAGCGAATGAAACAAACAAGTGATGGTAAAATCTGGGCGATATAAAAAGCGGGAAGTAATGGAAGGTCTTCGAAAAACCCGTGCACATAGTTTTCATCCTCAATGAAACCGGCTTGGCAAGAACCAGGACCGAAGCAGGGGCCACATATCCTAAGAAGTAGATAGGTGCTCTATCACTGAGGCACCGAGGTTTCCGTATAAGTGAATTCATACCTTAAGATCAAATCAGATCTACGTTAATGAGTTCAAATTTTAAGACTGATCAAGAATCGAACTCGGAGCCTCTTACATCACGCTCGCTAACCACTAGAAGAGAGCGGGGACTGTAGGGGGTGAAATACAGGGACCTGATCCCTATTAATTGTAACTTCCTGATGTTAGCTCCCCACTCATCATAAATATATATTCCAAATATTATACTTTATTTCTTTTAAGTCATTTTTAGTACTCAAAGAGCATGTTCCCTAAAAATCTCGAAATCTAATTTTGTAAAACAAACACAGGGGCGGATCCAGGATAGCGATCGGGGGCTATCGCAACCCCAAGAATAGGATTTAAAAAAAATAAAACCAATTACAAAGTTGTAGCTCTTGATTTTTTTTAAAACTTTGTATTATAATTATAGAATAAAACCTAAAATAAATAAGTCTTCGATTGCAGAAGTTAAATGAATCAATACATCTCAATAAATCACTTGCATTGGAATTCTTGCTCAGAAAATGCCCACTTTCGAAAATGTAGGTGGCCGCTTCTCTTCTTTCTTTTCAAGATGCAATATTTTGAGCTATCCGTTCCTTCTGAAAACTGATTTCTGCTTCTTCTTAACAATTGGTAAACAGTAAGCTATAAACCCATTTGTCCGTAAGTGTTTGCCAATATTCCTGTTTTAGAAAGTCCAGTTTGACAGCACAGAAAGTCAATAAACGTAATGGTTCTGGCATTTCACATGCAAATGCAATTGAAAATACAAAGAAGGAAGTAATATAACTAGCGTATGAATAGAAATTAAAGTTCATGATTCAAGAATAATTCGTATTTTTATTATTATTCCTATTTTACTGCTACTACTGTTAATTATTATTATTATTATTATTATTATTATTATTATTATTTGTAATCCATCAGTATCAACGTTTAAACAAGTCAACATGCACGGCAGTGCATGGCAGGCAAGTTCCGCGAAGAAAATGAAAACTGACCTGCACTAACGTAAGCATATTATACACGAACTAGAGATTTGGGTAAAACTCGCCGATTTCGAGGCTCTGTAAAACCGATTCTAGTAACGGGAAGAAACATGAAATTTAGAATTTAAAGAGATATTCGAGAGATGTGCTCATATACCAAATCTTATATTCCTACCTTTAACCATATTCGAGTAGGGATGCGCTCGAGTCGAGACATGTCTCGAATCTCGACTCGACTCGACTCGAATTCGAGTCGAGATTCGAGTCGAGACACACTTTGTAAAATTCGAGACGAGTCGAGACAAACGTATTTCTCGACTCGAATTTTCGAGTCGAGACACGAGTCGAGTCGAGACGGCTCTTAAAAATCTCGACTCGACTCGAATGTCTCGAAAATCTTTCTATAATTTTTAATATTATTTTGAAGAAAGTATTCACTCAGAAACAGCCTTGAAACCAATTCCAGCTTTTATTCCTTCAGAAAGGTACAGAACGCATAAAATTAATAGTTAATCTTTAAAGATCAAGATTTAATTTTAGCTCAATTCAGTTAATTAGAACTAATAGTTAATGTCGTTGTATTTGGTTGTACTGCAAATATAATGATAATGATAATAATAATTGATTATCTAGTTTGTATAAAACTATTATCCATAGTCTAAATCTAGTTTGTATAAAACTATTGCGATAAAGTGAACTTCATAAATTTTCTGAATGAGCAGTTGGTAGTCTATAGTAATTTAGCATAGTTATAATTATTGTGTTTTCGTTCCCATGAACGCAATAGGGTTACGTAACTTCTGGATTATTCGCTTGCCCAACTATTCTGAGGCTTTAATATGTTGCAGCATATCACGAGCTACGGATAATATATAATGTAACATTTGTTGTACATCACATATTATTATACGAGACTATTTTACATAGTATATCTTATCTAATATAAATAAAATAAAGAGTTTGTTTGTGTGTTTGTCTGCCTGTCTGTGTGTGACCTGGGGACCAGACGAGTGGACCGAGAGTTCCCAAAATTTGGTCACGGGTACCTTAGTCCAGGCCCCAGATCAAGACGAAGCGTTTTTTTTTAATTTCGAATCAGGGGGGTCTCGGGGGGGGACGTTTACTGGGACCGACCTGGGGACCAGACAAGTTGACCGAGAGTTACCAAATTTTGGTCACGGATACCTTGGTCCAGGTTCCAGTCTAAGGCGAAGCGTTTTTGTCAAAATTGGAACCAGGGGGTCTCAGGGGGGCGTTTAGCGAGACATGTAGTAAAAGTAATCCAAATTGATCGACATTAGTGTCAAATCCATAGTTTTCACGGTCGCTGAGATCAATGGTGACACTTCCATCAGCGATGACTTGCAAATTCAGCCACTACTGTATGCGGGCCGGGTGTCAGCGGGTGAGGAATACCGAGACATGTATAAATAGCCCATATTGATTGATACTAGTGTCAAATCCATAGTTTTCGCGGTCACTGATATGAATGGTGATACTTCCACAGGTGTTGACTTCCAAATACAGCCCACATGCGAAGAATGGGTATATTAAGCTAGTATTACAATAAATGGACTGCTTGGATGCCAAGAACTAGTACAGATAAGTACCATTCACTTCTATGAATAGGTATTTTTTAAAAGGGTTTTTGTAAACACTAAGTTATAAAACAATGAACTACATACAGTAGTTATGGTTTTGGTTCCCAACATAAAAGAAATATGGATTGTTCATGAGATATTGAACTTCAACTTTCACTCCTGGAAAATTTCAATTTTGGAGTTAGGCCACTTGGCATCAAAGCAGTTCACTGTAAGATAAATACATTCCGCACATTAGTAACATAGTTGTTCAGGGGCCTTCGATTTCCATCCTCTCAAATGAAAGCTAAACGATTGCTTGATACATGCTGACTATATAGGAGAAATAGTGTATTAAGTTTTCGAGCTTTGGTGCGTATCCGTATTTACACTCTGATATAACTTTAAGTTCACACTCAAATCGAGCTAATTGTTTAATGCATTTCAAAAGCTTTTGTTTTTATGCAGCTCATTAAGGAAAATCTATTTCATAATCGTAACATTTATGCACTAAGAAACTATGAACGTAAAGTGGACTCGACCTAGCCCCGTGGCCGTTGTGACTCAGTGGCACAGCTCTCATTCTTGGTGTGTGAGGACTCTGATTCTGTGTGTGTGTGTGTGAGGCAATAATCCACAAATATTGCCTCAAGTGAGTTTAAAGATTTCTAAACACTAGTGCGAAACCGGGATCTGCCGTTGCGATCGATTTACAGGTCTTGAGACGAAAGTAAGAAGGGACTTACGCACACAGTAAGTAAAAACAATTAATATGCCTGTAACTTTCCCCCAAATGGGTGTATCTTAAAATTAACCTCGCCATTATTTTTCTAATTAAATTCTAGCCCGAAATTATGTATCATATTACCCTATTCCCATTTTGGAAACTTGACCTTAATTCAAAATGGCGGATTTCAAGATGGCTGCCATCAAGGTCATATCTACCATACGACTTCCCCCCAGGACTTATATGTATCCACATGTTTTTTCTTCACTTTTCTTCATTAACGCTCCGTTTACAAAGGGTAGTAAGGGACTTTTGTAGTAATCTCTAATAACCACATCACAACTCTTAAAAGTTATTTTAAAAAAAATAGAAAACATGCACCATGGCAAAAATTTGTCATCAGAAGTAATGATGCATGCATGCCTTCTATCAGCAAAAAAAAAGTTTCATTGAAATTGGAGCCGGACATTTGAGTGATGTCCCTTGTGGGATGTGATTGAACGTGACGTCAGAACACATCGCCCCCCTTCCCGGAATTTACGGGAATTAGGTGAGCTGAGTGAGCACATGTAGTGCCAGCTCTCTCCAGCGACCTATCAAGGATCATTGCGTGTATGCCAAGACGTGTCGCCGTTTTTATCCATGCCAAAAGTCGACATACTGACAATTAGGTAGGCAGTCATGATGGTCTGGCTGATGTGTGCGTATATTTTAACTCGTACATTTTGTCTCGACTCGAATTTCGAGACGTCTCGACTCGAATTCGAGTCGAGTCGAGACAGAGACTGTCGAGTCGAGACACGAGTCGAGACAGAAACATATTTTCGAGTCGAGACACGAGTCGAGACAGCATTTTCTCGAGACAAGTCGAGACAGGCTTAAATCTCGACTCGACTCGACTCGAATGCATCCCTTCGAGTACTGGACCCCTAAAATATGCAGTTTTCAGACTCACTGACTCACTCATCAAATTGATTAGGTACTTCCCAATAAGACAGAGACGTGAAACTTAGCACAAAGGTAGCTTATAATGACCTGAGTATAGAGAAAGTCCGAAATCTGATGAATGTGCTATGGGAAATTTTTATGGGCAAAAAACTGTCCTTAGCTAAGCAAGAAATCGTTTCACTCACTCATCAAATTGATAAGGTACTCCCCAATGAGATAGATAAGTGAAACTTTGCATAAAGGTACTCTATAATGACTTGAGTATGGAAAAAGTCCGAAATCTGATAAATGTGCTATGGGAAGTTTTTTATGGGCAAAAAACTGTCCTTAGCTAAGCAAGAAATCGTTTCACTCACTCACTCATCAAATTGATAAGGTACTCTAGAATGAGATAGATACGTGAAACTTTGCATAAAGGTACCCTATAATGACTTGGGTATGGAAAAAGTCCGAAATATGATAAATGTACTATGGGAAATTTTTTATGGGCAAAAACTGTCCTTAGCTAAGCAAGAAATCGTTTCACTCACTCACTCATCAAATTGATAAGGTACTCTAGAATGAGATAGATACGTGAAACTTTGCATAAAGGTACCCTATAATGACTTGGGTATGGAAATGTCCGAAATCTGAGGAATGTAATATGGAAAATTTTTATGGGCAAAAAACTGTCCATAGCCAACCAAGAAATCGTTTCATTCACTCACTCACTCATCAAATTGATTAGATATTTTCCAGTGATATAGAGACGTGAAACTCTGCGTAAAGGTATCTTATAATGACTTGAGTATGGAAAATGTCCGAAATGTGTGGAATGTGTTATAAGAAATATTTAAACTATTTTCAGCCGAGCAGAAATCGGTTCATTCTATTACTCATCAAATTGATTAGGTACTTCCCAATGAGATAGAAACGTGAAACTTTGCATAGAAGCACCCTATAATGACTCGAGTACAGAAAAAGTTAGAAATGTGAGGAATGTGTTATGAGATTTTTTTTTTTTATGGGCTAGAAACTGTCCTTAGCCAAACATATATCCTCCTCTCACTCATCAAATCGACTACGTGCTTCTCAATGAGATAGAGACGTGAAGCTCTACATAAAGGTACTTTATAATGACTAGAATCTGAAAAAGATCCGTAATGTGAAGAATGTGCTATGGGAAATTTTTCATGCATGAAAACTGTCCTTTGCAAAGTAGAAATCGGTTCATTCATTCACTCATCACATTGAGTTGCTAGTTTCCAATGAGATAGAGTTGTGAAACTCTGCATAAAGGTACCTTATAATGACTTGAGTGTGAAAAGTCCGAAATGTGAGGAATTTGTTATGGGAATTTTTTATGGGTGAAAAACTGATTTTAGCCAACCAGAAATCGGTTCATTCACTCACTCGTCAAATTGGTTAAGTACTTGTTTATGAAATATTGACGTAAAAGTGTATATTGGTACCTTATAATGACTTGAGTATGAAAAAGGTCTGAAATTTAAGTAATGCGCTAAAGGAAAATTTTATGGGTGAAAACTGTCCTTAGCCAAGCAGAAATCTGTTCACTCACTCATAGCATTGATTAGGCACTTTCCAATGAGATAGGGGCATGAATGTCCGCATAAATATACCTTATAATGACTTGAGTATCGGAAATGTCCAAAATTTAAGGAATCTGCTATGGGAATGTTTTATGGGTGAAAACTGTCCTTAGCCAAGCAGAAATGGGTTCACTCACTCACTCATCACTTTCATTTGGTACTTCTCAATGAGATAAGATGTGAAACTCTGCATAAAGGTATCTTATAATGACCTGAGTATGGAAAAAGTCCGAAATATGAGGAATGTGCTATGGGAAATTTCTTATAGGCGAAAAATTGTCCGTAGCCATTAGGTACTTTCCAATGAGATGAAGATGTGAATGTCTACACAAAGGTAGCTTATACAGTAATGGCTTGAATATGAAAAATGTTCGAAATTTAAGGAATGTGCTATGGAATTTTCTATAGGAGAAAAACTGTCCTTACTCAAACAGAGATCGGTTCATTTACTCATTCATCATTGATTAGGTGCTTCCAAATGAGATAGAGATTTGAAAGTCTGCATAATGATACCTACCTTATATAATGACTTGTCTAAGTAAAAGGTCCCAAATTTAAGTAATGTACTATGGAAATTTTTATGGGCTAAAAACTGTCCATAGCCATTAGGTACTTCTTAATGAGAAAAAGATGCGAAACTCTATGAAGGTACTCTGTAACGGCTTGAAAATGAAATTTGAGGAATTTGCTATGGAAAATTTTTCATTAAAAAAAATGTCCTTAAATCAGAAATCGGGAACGAATCCGTTATTAAACACATCATGTGCATTGTGATAATGTTGTCAATCGTCCGAGTAGTCGAGTTGGTGCCCTCCTCGCTGTCTATCACGTGCGCTTTTGGAGTATGGGGTCCCGAGTTCGATTCCCGGTAGAAGAGTCTTTGGAATTTTAACTCTCCTCGATGTTTCTGTGTTCGTGTCCCTGTCGTTCTAGATTAATAGAAAAACGAGCTAAGGTCACCGAGAAAAATCCGTTATCCGGACATCGGTATATTGCACAAATATACGGGATCCTTATGTTTACTATAGAAATCACTACTTAACATACGTTATCCATATGCTACATACGTACTGGCATCTTTCCCGCTTAGATGTTACTCAGTGGCATTACAGGATGTCTGACATCTAACATTCTTCCGTACATTTCGTACAAACGGCCATCTGTATGTGAGATCCTGACTGTCTACATAGTTCTTTCCTTTGTGCGGAAAGTACGTTTATTCGGAACAATTATACGGAAAGTATGTTTAAAATATACTTTTTCAGTTATACGTTTAGTGTACGTTAAGTCCCAAAACTACATAATTTACATATGTAACCTACGTACGCCACATACCTACCTATGTAACCTATGTACTTACGTACATTTTTTCTCAGTTTGCGAGTAAAATAAGTGAAAGCTAGTAATAAGTAGTTAAGCAAGTTAATGAGGCACATTCTGAGAATCAGTTAACTTTTAAAAACGTGGACTAAGACACGTGCATACTGCCGTAAATTTCGTGGTTGGAAACCCAGACAAGGGGAGCCAATATTTTTTCTTTTTTCGATGAAGATTTTTCTTTTATTGCAGTCATTTGTATTAAATAGATATTGAAATTAATTGATAAGTAAGTGATTGTAGAAGTGAGGATATTTATAATTAATGAAGTTTCCGAAGAAATGAGAAATTTAATTGTTCGAGTTTATGTGAGACTAGCAACAAAATGTAACCGATTTCGTGAATATATTGGTACCACGAGTTATATTATGGTTACCACAGTCATTATATAAAAATGTTCTTGATGCTTCGTGTCTCTATCTTTGAACAGTGTGCGAATCTCTTACGTATCAGCCTTTTCATCAACAGTGAATTTTGTGCCTTTGCTCTTCATATTTCCTGAATTTGCCCACCTGAGGGTTCGCCCCCACGCGTCTGCCTTTGCTCGGCCTACTTCCTCACTCTTTTCCTATTTCAACTATCTAAAACATAAGATTTTGTATCCCAGGAAAACGCCTATTTAAATAACATGGGGATTTCTTCATCTCCCTTTAGATTCCTTAAAAATTAAAAAAAAAAAAAAAAGGATTCACTTTTAGCAATTTTCCTGTAGGTTAGTCGCGGGAGGCTACAATCGTGCCAAATTTCATCATTCTAATCCTGCCGGAAGTGAATAAACATTTTGGGGTGTAGAAGACGTTCAATATAAATAACATGGAAATGTTTTTTCAGTTCCTTATAAAACCACTCTAAAGTTGGAATTGTTTATTTTTACTGATTACTTAGGTAATACTAACGAAAACGTAGAAGCATACTGAATTTCAAGTTCTTATTCCAATTCCAAGTTCCTAAAACATGAGATTATAGGTCAAAAAAGACCCATTTAAATAACATGGGGAAATTCTTCATCCCCCTTCATCATTTGAATTTTCCACGTCAACCGGAAGCACTTGTTTAATTTATGTCAATTTATGTAGTTTTATATACAGTTAGGATATGTTGGTGGCAAATGTTATTAAGGTTACAATACAAAATACATAATTCCCTCTAGTCTAGTGACCAGGATTTGAAATTTGTGGCGGGTAGTTACTTCCGCTTCCTGGCAACATTATTCAAATTTTCAGGAAGTAATGAAAAAATCAACTTTACTTCAAGAACCATTTAACAGAAACGATGGACTGAACCCCAGGAACCAAATTGCCTGTGAATAAATATACGTAAGTAACATTTCAAAAATACAGCAGCTCTTCCCGTTGGTATAGTGCCCAGCTCGCTCATTTTGGAGCACGGATCTTGGGTTCGATACCCGGTGGAAGAGCCTTGAAATTTCAATGCCTTACTAAGGATACGGATCCCACTGAAGGCTCCGTAATCTCCAGTCTCTTACAACACTGGTACAGAAAATGAAGCTAAACTCCTAACCCACAAGGCCAACCAAGCTAATAAAGGACGGACGCCGTAATGTCAGCATAATTTAGACTACGTGGGCAATTTTATGTTTGAGACTATGGTCATAAATATAAGTGGAACTAGGGCTTCGAACATTTCTAGTTCTTGGTACTCGAAAGTAAGTAAGTGTAATATATACACATGGTGTTAGGAAATAATTTTGGGAAGTGAATCGTCACACGTAAACGTGAAAAAGCCTATAAACCAATCTTGGTGCACAAATGCGTTATTTCAGAGAGTCCGCAGAACATTGGTTGCAATGGTACAAAAAAGAAATAACTAGAGCGAAATGTTGGATAAGTGATTATTTTCAGCCTTGATTCTAGTGGATATAGGAAATGTGTCAGTTTTCCAGGATTCTCCAGGAAAGGGGATGCATTTTCTTGTACCTCTAAAAATAAGAGTTGTTTCCTGAAGGGTGAAAATTAGGGAGAAAAATTATTTTCTCGGAAACGTCTCCAACGAATATTTTCACCGTTTCCAACGGAAACGTTTCATACATCAATTGTATTTACAACCCTATACTGTGTTATAAGTTATTTAGAAAAAAATGTATTTCAGTCTTGGGCTGTTCTTTCTGACGATTAAAAAAAAAAAAAAAAAAAAAGGCCATTCTGTTTGTAACCTGACAGTATAGTGTAACTCATTTGTCCTACAAAGAATCCGGGTTACATGCGTAGGATCGAAACTGCGTAGCATCGAAACTGCGTACGATCGAAACTGCGTACGACCGAAACTGCGTACGATCGAAACTGCGTACGATCGAAACTGCGTACGATCGAAACTAAAACCGGCGTAGGATCGAAAACAGATAAGGTCTTATGATCGAACAATAAAAAAACAATTATTTTATAATCACAGAATATTAAGTAATAGTATTTTTTTGAAGTTATATAGGAAAAAATCGGAGTAGGATCAAAACTGTATACGACCGAAACTGCGTAGCGTCGAAACTGCGTAGGATCGAAACTGCGTACGGTCGAAACTGCGTAGCGTCGAAACTGCGTACGATCGAAACTGCGTACGATCGAAACTGCGTAGCGTCGAAACTGCGTAGGATCGAAACTGTGTACGATCGAAACTGCGTACGGTCGAAACTGCGTACGATCGAAAGTGCATAGATACGAAACTGAGAAATAAAATAGTGACAAATATAATTAAATAATCATACAGGGGTGTACCCAGGAAGTTTTTCTTGGGGGACTATGACTTATTCAGGAGGACCAAAAAAGCTAAGTCTTGTCTCAGCAGGGAGAAAGGAGAATCCTCCCCCCAAAAGCCACTACTTCTGATCAAGTTGGCAAATTCCTTGTTCAGAAGATTGCCGTTAAGTTCAATTGACTTAGCTTAACATTTTCTTAGTTACCTAGTTGCTGTGAATTGTCACTTCTTTTATAGACTTTGTAGGTGGCACAATCGAAGGTTCATGTAATTAGTTCAAGTTTTTGCTAGTTTGGGCTTCGTCCCAAATTTACTAACTTCCAGGGTTGTTTTGTTTAAAACAAAATATTTAAAACAAATGATTAAAACTTTTTTTTAACAATTGATTTTGTTTAAAACAAATTTTGTTTATGTTTTAAACATTTTGTTTTAAACACGTTTATTTTGAAGACTTGTCTTAAACATATGTTTATTTGCATTTTATTTTATGTTCGTAAAAAAAAGAAATCTTCCAGAGCAAGAGAACTGTCCAAAAGTGCTCCCCAATCAGAAGACTATTTTCTTCCCATGTGAATGGTTTGATTTCTCGTGGCTACAGCAGGTCAATGTGGTGATCTACAATTTATTTTGTCTCTTTTCCCCCTTATTTTTAACGTATATTGTATTGTTTAAATGCTTCTCAGTTAACTTGCGAGAAAGTGTCGTAGTCGAAGGTTGGACTACTTATAGAACTGATATTAAAAAATAAATAAAATAATTATCACGGAAACAAACTGTTGTGTTGTATTCATTGCGACGTTGAGGTTCTGAAATTAAAATATCGCAAGCATTCGTTTGTACAGTACATGTTAGTTCTGTCTCCGTACAACATGGAATCGTTTAACATGGATTATGCGTGAAGAAAAGAAGGACATGATTTGATACAAATTTATTAGAGTAACTCAAACTCAATCAGGTAAGTAAACGATCAAACGAGTTTGTCACAAAACGTGTAAGAAAGAAATGGGTGGTTTAGTTCCAAGAACGAAAATCATTATAAAAAATGCAATGCTTGGTAAAAATGGAAACCCAAACAAATGGTAAAAATGTTGATCCGAAAATTGCTTCTGATGAATCTAACGTCAGTGGTGTGGCTGAGATGCAACTGGAAACTTCAGGTAACAACTAATTTTGTATCAACAATATCTTTTTCATTATATTATGAAAATTTTATTTCGTACCTCTTCCCCACCACAGTTCTAAATTTTCTTTGAAACTTTACAACTTGGCATAGCTTGTATGAAGAGACCAGGTGAGAAACGCAAGGTATGGCAGTCGATCACGTAACTAACCAAGTGTGATACTTATTATAACGTTAGTGCTGAACGTCAAGGTCTGGGACAATTTGATCTCAATTTGTTTGTTTGTATGTATGTACCACGCTACAGGGTGCAATATTCAGTCTTTTAACATTAATTTTTGAGGATAGAGACACGAGGCGTCGGAATTTGCTGTATAGATTTTGACTGCGATCCCACGTAAAATTTCAAAATTAGTGGGTCAGATCCCACTTTAAACAAAAAGCCCTGTCTAATATAGCCTTGCTACTGATGCAAGATGTAATCAATCAAACTAAACAAACTAATTTTATATGTTTCGAACAAACTTGGGTTGCAGGATAAATTTGGCTTCAACTCAACATTTAGAGCACAAGGGACCCAAGTTCATTTTCAGAAAGGTTCACTTTTGCTCAGCAAACGTAATATCTTCGTAGCATAGGGTATGAAATAAATGAAACAAAAACCACGGGAAAGCGTGTGGACTAGAGTTTCATAGGACAACCGCTAGACAAGGGCGTTGACGGAATGGGGAGGAGAGCTAATTTTCCCTTCCCCCTCCTTGCTCATACATTTAAGATATTAACATTATACTTGTATTGTGTATGTTGCAGCGTTGGAATGATTAACAAGTCAAGCTCCGAATGTCATAGTCAATGATGCATAATTACGTTACATAAATGCAGAATGTGTCCAAAAGAATACATCGACGTAAAATGTCATATTTTCACAACCACGAATCCGAGATGAAAGAAAGAAAAACTACCTGAAAAAAAGGAATCTAGAATTTTGTATGATTGCCGCTGGATAGGGGCGTTCGTTTAGAAATCATCCGCCTTCTACCCTGAATTTCAGATTTTTGGGGCAGTAATGCAGATTTAGAAACATTTTGCTTAGCAAAGTCCAACATTTAAAAATTGAAGTCCTTGCACCGAATAAATACGGATTTTGATCATTGGCCGTAAGGAGCTATAGGCCTATATTGCTTTCTTGTATAATTTTTTTACCCAAGGATTTCAAAGGTGGCTCTACTTTCGAGTTTCGGGCCTGCTTAAAATTCAGGAAATTGGACCTAAGCAACTTCCCAGTTTTAATCATCTGTATGTTCTTCGTATTTATTCGGTGTAATTACCTCAGGCTTATTCTGTTGGACTTTGCTTATCAAAAGATTTCTAAAACTGTCTTACCGTCCCCAAAATCTGAAATGCAGGGTGCGGATGAGGGTGGTTGCCCTCCTGTTCCACTGACGCCCTTACTAGCGGCTGTCATATGAAACTATCCCACGCCTTTTCGCATGGTTTTAGTTACATTTGTTTTGGATTCTTGACTGCGAAGTATTATTTTTTGAAATAGAATTCATTTGCTGAGGAAAACTGAAGTTTATTGAAAATGGATTTGGATCTATTGTACTCTGAACGCCCCAAATATTACCTTTCGTCAATAAATTTTTGACTCAAAAAACAACCAATTACATAGACTTGCAGAAAATATAAAGTTAGCACAATATGAAGTGTGCTTCAAACATTACTTTTCGAAAACGTAGCCCTATTATTATAAAATAATTTTATTAGCACCAGTGTTATGAAGTAGTAATCAAATTTTGCAACAAAAATCTCACCCGCCTCCACGAAACGCTAGCTTAGCCCCTAAAGGCATAACTACAAAACTTTTAGAAGCGGTAACTCGAAATGATTTTCTTTATGGTTAAAATAACCGCACAACAGCATTTCTGGTAAAATTCTAGCCCTCATGTAACATGACACCATTTGCATTTGAAATTTCGAATACTAAGCACAGATGTTCGCCATGATGCTTGATAGCACCATCTGATGTGTCAGACCACTTCCAAGATTCATCATTCTCCCTCAACCCGTTGTCAACGCACAAGGATGGTGAGGACTTTTGTTTTGCCATGCATATTGATAGATTGTGTGAAACCTCTATAGTTGGTAAATTTTAAAATCTACCTTAAAAGCTTACTATATCCAAGAAAATACTTACTGTATGAGAGTCACTGGCAAGAGGGTGTAATAAAAGGGGTCGTTATATGAAATAAGTTGAAAATTACTAATCTATACGGAAATGTTCTGTACCCAACACTGTGTAGTCTTAAAGAGAATAAAATAAATGAAAAGATCGGTTGAAAGAGCAAAAAGTCTTAATAAATACGTGATTACACGATTTTGAAATATGTTTAAAATAATATTTTAAACTGTTCAAAATGTTTAAAACATGTACTTTTACTTTTTTGTGTGTTTTTTAAAACATCTTTAAAACATTTTAAACACTTTTTTCATGTTTTAAACACGCGTTTTGTTCTTTTTTTTTTAAACTGTATTTTTTCCAACCCTGCTAACTTTTGACCAAGTTGGAAAATTAGAATGCGTTGCTGCCAATATTTACTTAAAAGACTTCCGTTTCTTTCAATTGACATTTGGATTAGCATTTTCTTACTTACCCAGTTGCTGTGATTTTCAATTTCTTTATGAACTTGGCAATTGGCAAAATTGAATGTTTATATAATCAGTTTAGTTTTAAGTAGGTGGGAATTTGTCGCCAGATACAAAATTTCTCATCCTACGGCCTCGCGCCTCATAAACCTACTAACATACCAAAATTCCTAGTTTTTATTCCGATTTCAATTACGGTACCTAAAATATGAGATTTTGTACATCCAAAAAGTCTATTTAAATTACACAGTTTTTTGTCTCTTTAAAGCTGCTAAAAATGGAAAATATTCACTTTTGGAAATTTTCTATATAGTCCCAGGAGGCTAAAAACTTTGCCAAATTTAATCCTTGTAGTTCTACTGGAAGTGCCTATACTGTAAAAAATCGTTGTATTATTTCAACGACATGCCTATGTGTTAAAATATAACACAAACAAGTGGTTAGAACAACTCACTCTCCGTTTGGAGTTGTGTGTCAAATGCCGCTAGTTGAAATGACACACAGCCTGTGTGTTAACACAAGTGTAGAATCTTCGGTGTTGTTTTCTGCGTGATTGCCATATATGTTGGGTATCTAATTATAAAGGCTTATGAACTGAAGCTACAGGCAAACACAGTAGAAAGAAATACTTAAATAAATCCAAGTATACGCAAAATTTCAAAATACAAACCGCGCGATGTGTTTTCAATTGTTTTACAAAATGTTTCTGAAGAAACCCTAACAGCACAAGATGTGCTAGGCATGTACCATTTTGGTGTTCTAAATTCATCTCCCACATTTGATGCATTTATTGCTTCTTTTTCAAAGCGGTTGTGTACTAGAAGCAACAAACGCATCAACTTTGTTAGATGGCAACTGGCGCCGATCATTTGAAAGTGAATATGGAAGAACTACAAAATAAAGTAAATAGACAGTCGTCATTTTGTAATAAAATTAGGTCTACATGGCGAGCAGATTTTATCCCGAACGGTTATCGTCGAATATACGCGGGTTAAAGGAGCACTCTGATTAGCCAAATTCAAAAGACATTAAGAATTTATCCCTCTACAAGCGACGGTTTACGTGTTATAGGCTGCCAAAAACATGAAAAAAGGAATTTTAAAGGTCCATAGCTCCAAAACTATGGGACCTACCGCAGTCGAGTAGTTAGGAACTAGTATGTGCCCTATCCAAAAATGCGTATGTCAGAATCCTGAGGTGCTTCCACAACAATTTTCATAGAGGGAGTTTAACTACGGGCCTATGATATAAAGTATTCTCCAACTACCTCCATAAAAATTGTTGTGGACATCTTAGGTGAATTGAATTTTGGACATCTTAGGTGAACTTTGGACATCTTAGGTGAATTGAATTCTGTATGGAAATGGAAAACATTTCAGTTTTATTTAAATCTTGGAAAAGAAACATTCTCTGTGTGCAAGAGGTTAATCTATACACATGACGATACATCACTCCAAATGTTTTAAACATATTAACTGGCAGAGTATATAGTTATCCTGGGGGCAAGAAAACAAAGGGATTTTTACTGAAATTAAAAATCGTAGTATGGTGGTACGTACCATACGCATGAACTTACTTTGGAGGAGGGGTCCAAATTCAATGCGAAGATAAAGTATTTTCAGATTTGTCAATTTTCGAAGTTTATGTTTATAATTCCGTACCTATACGTCCGAGCGCAAGTGAACTACGTCAGTCAAACATCGGTCCTTACTGAACAAACTTGGGCACAGATCGTTGCAATTGCGTAATTAGGAGGCGCACCATAAATTCGTATTTAGGTTCTAAACATCGTGTGTGTGGGTTTTATCGGGGTTCTCCCGTTTCCTTCCACTTTTTTCATTCCACCATTTCATTCATTTCTCATCATCAGCGTCTACTTTAGCCTAACCGGCATAACCGTAGGACGTGAAACTAAAAGATTTCATTTCATTTCATTTTCGTATTAAGGTTCTAATCCTTGATTTTTCTCACTTTTATATTTACCATAATCTATTAATTTTTAATTACTAGCTTCGTTTATTCAATATCGACATGATACTTTCAGGATATATTAGTGGTGGGCTAAGGTTTATTTGAAGATAGTTGCATCTGTCTCTTAGCAGTATTTCCAGCCATAGAACTATTTATTTCCAGACTTTTTTTGGTAAAAATTTCCTTTTTTCCCTTCTAAAATTTGCCTCTTATTTCCTTCTCTTCTATTGGCTACATTGGAACGAACATACCAGATTCTGGAAGCCTCATCCTTAACTTACACAACGCACTATAAAAAGTTTCACTTGGATAATTGGGGACACTACAATTCCGGTCTTACAGTATACCATATTACATAATTTTAAGGATAATAGTGACTTTCTAGGAAAAATGATATACTTTTTAAAATTACATGCTTAATTTGAGAGATATCATCATGATACTAGCTGAATATATTATTGGTGGGCCAAAGATTACTTTAAAATTGTTTGCTTCTGAGTGGTAGCAATGTTGCCAGCTACAGAAAATGTTAATTGTAATTGTTTGTAAAAAATTTGGGAAGTTTATTCTTTCCCCCCTATTATTTCAGTGTCCTTGGCATATTCAAACCAACGTACAACTGTCTGGAATCATTCTTGGCCTACAAAACGCACCATAGAGGAGCACGATTGAATAATTAGGGAAGACGGTGAACCACCATGTATGCTGATTTTTGCTTCTGACGCGTAAGAAGTGCCAAAATTTGATGTGTATTATGAGAGAGTTTTTTTCTTTCTCTCTTTGTATGGCAGCCAGCGACTTCAGGTTTTTACTGTACCTTGTCAACATACCAGAAAATTCTTTTTAGGTGACTTGAACCCCTGTGGCTTCGGTGTTCCCAGCTAGAAAAAATCATGAAATTCGGCTAGGGATTTTTTTTTTTAAATTTCACTCCTACATTTTTTCAATAATCCCTCCCGTTAGCAACACTGCAATCTAACTTACACCAAAAAATAGCCATGTCCCTCTTCTAAAATACAAGACGTAAACGATATCAATCGGGATAACAGTGTTTGGGCAATAAATCATTAACTGAATGTCTACCAAAAACCCCAAAATCGATTTTGTCCCGAAAGGGTTAATGAGATATGCGCGCCAAAGATTTTGGGCTCTAATTTAACGTGAGCCCCCCCCCCCCCCAAAGTTTCTGGGCTGGTCCAGAGAATGAATGGCCTACATAGTACTGTCTACGGGCTGGATAGGCTACCAAATTTCAGCTTTCGTTCTCCCATAGTTAATGTGATATAGGCGCCGAAAATTTGGGGGCTAACTTCACCAGAGCCTCCCAACTTTCTGGGCTAGTCGAGATAAAGATCGATGGGCTAACAAATTTCATCTTTTGGGCCAATATAGTTAATAAGGTGTGAAAATCAAAGTTTTGGGGCGTTAACTTAACGTGAGCCCTTAACTTTTTGGGCAAGTTGAGATAATGAGTGTACCAGGTACTAAACTTCATGGGCCTTCCAACCCATTATTATTTAGCATTTGGGGCACTCAAGGAACACAGATACAGGGTCTCCAAATGTGAAAATGAAAATGCAATCTTTAAGTTTTATGTCCGACTGTCATCCTGGGTAGACTAAAGGAGACGCAGATGATGAGAATAAATGGAATGGTGAAATGAAAGAGTTGTGGGAAAGGGAAACTCCAAGAAAACCCTCACACACGGTGTTTGTTCACCACAAACCCCACTTTGCGCAAGTTGGTATAGAACCAGGGCCCCGCAGCATGTGTGAACCCTCTGCCACTAAGCCACTGCGGCCCGGAAGTCCTCGAGACGAGACACATAGGCGTATACCTAACGTGTAATTTGTTCGTAGCGGGAATTTCTGTTATGGTATAGCTAATTACATACAATGAAAAACCGAAAATGTGATGTGGACAATCGCGAACAAGCAATAAACAATCTGCGTGATTTGTTTTAGATTTCGGAAAATAGGTTCTGCCAGATTTACGCTTATCGACTGTAATCGTTTATTTATTTATTTATTTATTTGGGAGGGAAGCAAAGTATAATACATTTCAGTCATTACACATGCAAAGAGATGTTTTATGGTAATTGTTTTTTGCTGAAATATAACTTCGGTATCTTTTATACGTGTTTAGGAGCTGAGATTATTATCTAATAATTATAAGGAAGATACAAGTTTTTTTTTTTACGAAGATACAAGTTTTTCACCTTCGTACAACAATTCATGTTTAATAGGCGTATAGAAGGGGCTCATGCCCAAAACATTGGGACTCCATTTCTGGGGCCCCATGTTGGGGGCCCGGTTCCTGACCACCACTGTGCTGAGGGGAATCGGATCTTTCCAACGTCACCATCTGTATGCAACAACTCCATGCTGAAACGAGAAATAGAGTGGACTCAAGCCCAACATTTCGGAACCACATTTTCTGGAGCTTCGAGGCCAGGGCCCAATTTCTGACATTACCGCTTTCGTTAATCGACCCCGACCTTTCAAACGCTAACACTATAGTACAACACCATGTTAAATAGGCAAATAAAAGAGACCTGAACCCAAACTTTTGGGATCTCATTTCTGGAGTCTCAGGTCCCGGAGCTTTCCAACACCACAATATGTATCCAATAACTCCATGCTTAAAAGAAAAATATAATGAAGCCAAGCTCAAAATTTCGGGACACCATTTTTGGACCTTTGAGACAAGGGCCCAATTTCTGACGTTAACACTGTGCTCAGACGACCCGAACATTTAAAAACTTCACCACCCACCCACATACAATTCCATGTTTAATAGGCGTATAGAAAGAACCCGCGCCCAAAACTTCGGGACCCCATTTTTCTGGAGCCTCATGGCTGGGGCAAGGTTTCTGATATCACCACTGTGCTCGGGAGACCCGGACTTTTCTAATGCCACCATCTGCATCCACTAACTCCATGTCTAACACGGCTTCCCCATTGTAGGAGGATTTTGACGAATTTTCTGCAGGTTCTTTACAACTATTTACAACGTTTCAAACTATTCATAAGAAATGAAATTTCAATACATTAGAAACTATATTCTTTTAAAATGTTCAAAATGGATGACAGCATTGATTTCCAGTAATAGTTGTAAACTTTCGTAATTTTATTCTCTATTTGAATAGTAGTTTAATTTCGAATCTTTTACGGTTAAAAATATTTTTGTGAAATGTAACGGAATACATTGAAATGCTCCTACCCCCACGGGTACGTGTTCCAATTATAAATCGATTTGAGGTTCAGCGTACAAATGAGAAACTCCCAAAGCGAAGTACAATATTGTAACGTTGTTGACATACATATGAATAACTGGTGATTAGGTCGTTAAGCTGTACATAAAATCATATAAATTTTCATTCATATTACGCAGACAAGTACACACAGAACAGCATATGAATCTTTATCTGACTTTTGTTTCTCTAACTTTCTGATAGCCTTTAGAAATAATATCTTTACAATCGAAATATTCGTTAAACATTATTATTATTATTATCCTTCAATATTCATTATACATCATATTCTTCATTACTTTAAATTCTTCATATTACATAACTATTTTACATTATATTCCGTCGAAGCTGTTTCAAAGTTAGTATTACACTTCTGACATAGTCATCATTACAAATCATAATTGATTCTCAATCCATACGCCTGTAACTTGTCCATCCTACCTGCAGTGTGGATCCTACGCAGTTTCGATCCTACGCAGTTTCGACGCTACGCAGTTTCGACCGTACGCAGTTTCGATCGTACGCAGTTTCGACGCTACGCAGTTTCGACCGTACGCAGTTTCGATCCTACGCAGTTTCGACGCTACGCAGTTTCGACCGTACGCAGTTTCGATCCTACGCAGTTTAGGTCGTGTGGAGTCCATGAATATAACCCTAATTTATAGCTGCACAGGTTAAACAAATTAAAGAGAGAGAAAAAAATATATATTTTTTGAGCGCATGATTAAAACTTAAATTATTTCAGGGCAACTGCGTAGGATCGAAACTGCGTACGGTCGAAACTGCGTAGCGTCGAAACTGCGTAGCGTCGAAACTGCGTACGATCGAAACTGCGTAGGATCGAAACAGGTTTTGAGCTGAATTTTTCGATCGTACGCAGTTTCGATGCTACGCAGTTTCGATCCTACGCCGCATTCCCAAGAATCCACGGGGTAGTTTACTCTTGGAAATAAGTTTCGATTTTCTAAAAATCATGACCCAGACAACTTTGTTAAATGAATATTTTATTAATAACCGCAAACCGGTCCAACTCGAGGTCAAAGGTCAACTAGCTCTTCGCTCAGAATCAAGACTTTCATTACAAAAATGTGTAAGCGCTTACGAATTTTATTGAAGATTATGTAACTAATTGATTGTCATAGAATAGCATAATGGAAGGTTTTATACTCCCAGCTTTATCCAACTTAGCTCTAAACCAATCTATCTTAGGCCCTTATCTATTTCTTAACTGTAACTGTATGAACCACCCTTATTACAAATCTAAAGTAGATTTAACTTCATGCAAATAATTTTATATAATAGTTTCCATAACTCACAATCCCTTGTTCAGACGCGCTACTCGGTTCGGCTTAGTCAATTTTGAACAGTGTTGAATGGGCAGACTAGTAAATAATTTGTGCTCTACTGGCAACTAGTTTACGTATGACATCCAATTTGACTTATTTTATGGTTTAAAAATAGAGGCCACGATTATCCATAAGTTAAAGAAAATGGTTCAAACACAAGTAGTAGTGCCACGTGTACACCACGCAAAAGAGTTTGGTTTATGTGGTACAATATTTTCACAACTAATATTGAAACTGGAAATTGTAGTAGATTTCTACCACTTCCGTTTTAGTAGAGAGACTAGACTAGAGACGAAATAGATTCTTGTGACGCCTAATTGATTGCAGAAAACCGCTTTTGTTGTCTATTACAGTTTTTATTCTATAGCCATCACCGTTAAAACCGGAAGTGGTTGATTTCCATCTCTTTTGGTTTAAATAGAGGCTTAAGACTGAAGATAGTAGTTATTTTTAGAACGCTGAATAGAAGTAAAAAACCGCTTCTCGCTTTTACCATTCCTGTTCTATGGCGATAACAATTGAAACCGGAAGTGGTTAATTTCTACGACTTCAGGTTCCAATTGGAGGTCAAACGAGGAGATGAAAGGTAGACTTAAGACGCTTGAGAGCTACTCGACTGGAGGAAACCGCTTACATCATTTTTTTTAATTTTTTTACCGTTTTTGCTCTAGGTAGATCAATATTTATTGAAACCAGAAATTATCGTTAATTTGAATCATTTTCGGTTTTGGTAGAGAGTTAATAATAGAGATTAAATGTGTTCTTACAAAGCACAAAACCGGATCTCACTACATATTACCGTTTTCGATTTATGGTGATCAATGATGAAATCGGAAATTGTTTATTTAAACCCTTCCGGTTTGAGTACATGATTTTAATAACACACTCAATTCCTGACTTGACTCTATATTTTGACCAAATTTGGTGATGATCCAGGAAGTGGTTCTTTAGTTTGTTTTTTCCACACACGGACAGACATACATACACGGGTATGGTAAATATATAAAGGAGTTTTGGTAAACCAAACTAGTTATTAAAAAAAAAAAAAAAAAGATTTGATTTTTGCCACCCGTGCATACAATTAATTCGTTCTAACCGCAGAAATATTATCTGTGGTTTTCTGTGATGAATAATATAAAACGAAAAGAAATCTATCCATCCTGACAACAAATCAAATAGGCAAATAAAAAACATGTAGACTTTCTTTGGTTGTACCTGTGACAGAGGTAAAAGCCGTTCGAAGAATCTATCCGCCGCTTGAAGCAACAAAAGATGTAGAAAAGCAATCGGAAACATATGTTCGATACTGAGGTTTCAAAGATCATTATCTTTATTCTATAGTTGCCGTCGTAAAGTTGTAGGAATTCAGTAGGGAAGTGGTGGTAGGGGTGGGAACGAAAGCTGCTCAAGGCGTAAATGATTATGAAAATGGAGGTGGTAGACACGAATTTCTCTTCTCAAATTGCCACAGTTCATTCCTCCCCAGCATGTGTTCTTCAAAGAATGTCACTAGTAATTTATGAAGTATGAAAGTGGTCTTTGAAACTTTACCTAAAATAGTGATTCCGTCATTACGGAAGTAATTATTACAATTAATCTAAGTCATTAGGTTTAAAATCGAGATATTGCTCTTTGGCATTCGTATAGAAAATTGCAAGTTTCTAAGTGCAGTATTTTGTAAGAGATTTATGAATTAAATTTTACATGTTACCTTATGGAGATTCTGAAGCCCCTGATGATGGGTAGACATCCCCTTAAGGGTTTTGGGCCCTGTTGATACTCTTCGTATTTAGATAATGAAAAATGAGATGTTAGCGATCGTGATTTTGTAGTTCGGGTAAATGAATTAGAATCTCGTTTGGACATAACTCTCTGACAGATATTTAATAGAATAAATCCTCCCCGCTGTTCTAGTGGCTGGCATGTGCGCCTTTCTTGTACGGCGTCCTGGGTTCGATTTCCGGTGGGAGAGCCCTTGGGAACTAATGTTGCATGTGACACATTATGACTCCTTTAAAAATGTACAATTTTAAATTTAAATCCAATAATATGCCACAATTAAGATATACGATATTGACATGGTGAACTACAAAAAGAAGTGAAATATGAACAAAAACACCAGAGGTACAAAAAGTGCAGCCAAGTTCGTCAGCCTCAAAAAGTGTTGATATGAGGATGGATGAACCAAGTTCCTTGGCCCTGCATCTGAAACGAACACTGGAACTTGGCGCGAGGTGTCAAGGAAAATGATGTTAAGGAACCTTAGGGATAGTGGTGGTGGGCGTGGTGGGTTTGGGACCACCACCAACCTTAGGAATATCAATTTCGCTAAGGCGCTAATTCACATATACATTATACTGCAGTAAGATTGGTGGTTCGAAACCCAGACAAGGAAAACTTATATTCCTTCACGAAGTGTCAAGGTAAATGATGTTACGAGCCTTACGGATGGTGTTTGTGAACGTGGTGGATTTGGGGTTCACCATTAGCCTTATGGCTGAAATGTCTCGGCCGTGAAACTAGGAACAGACATCTTAATGTATTCGAATATGTTAGACATCTCGTGCCAAGTTCCAGTGTTCGTTTCAGATGCAGTGGTAAGGAACTTGGCTTATCCATCCTTATCTCAACACTTTTTGAGGCTGACGAACTTGGCTGCACTTTTTGTACCTCTGGTGTTTTTGTTCATATTAATTCTACAGAAGAGTCCATTCCCTTTTCTCAAATTGTTTGACTTTTCGTTTTTTCTTTCTTCTTTCTTTTTTGCAATATATTATTACCTTGTTTTGAGCTCGAACGACTGCCCCCCCTCCCCAATATTCAACTTGGATCCGCCTCTAGTTACACAATTGAGGAATTATCCACAGAAAGATACATTTAAAAATTTTTGTTATTTATTACAAGCGCTTGCATGCGTGGAATAAAAAGAAATTTCTATCTTACGTAGATACCAATGTAAAGTAAAGCTAAATAATGTTAACTGGAAAGCAAAGTTGTTAATGTTTAATTTAGTCGACAATGTCCTAGTGAGATCAGCGAAGTTAAATTGTACCGGATCTGGCCCGAGTGACCATGCGTACTCATTACATGGTATCGGCATTTCGGTATACACCCAGCGTCGTGAGGACAATTGGGGAACTACTTGAAGAAAGTATTGAACTCGGTGACTTCAACTTTCGGCTATTCAAGATTCGTCTAATAACCTCAGGCAATGAAATTTGCAGATGTTAACTCAAGAGAAAGTATAAGCGAATCTTGAATTCAAGATTGCCTAATGTGAGATAATGTTGGTAGTACTGACAAGAAATGAGATTTGTAGTTTCTAAATTTTAAAAAAATAAAAATAAAAATAAAAAGCACGCATCAAAACAGTATAAGCGTAATTACACTATATGACTAGATATTATATGTTTGACACCAAGATATGAAAATATTACATGAAGTTACAAAATGCATTACAGAAAATATAAAATGAAGTCACAAATTCGACGAGAGTTTGCATAATTCATAAAATAAAATTAAACAACGCACCAAAGATCAGTATAAGCACAATTACGGTATAGATAGTATACGCTTGACATCGAGCATCACCATTAAAAGTGTAAATTTTAAATTAAGTACAAACTGTTTTAGTGCAGTATGCAGGGGTCTGAACCGAAAAAAAAAAAAATAGTAACAATAAAACTTATGGGACAGATTCTTTCCATCAAGTATAGGCATATCCTAAAAGTGACTAGATATTCACTTAAGCTTCACCCAATATGGCTGCCATATCTCATGTGATCGCCGCAGTCTATAGAATATCCATGTTTCCTTGATTTTTTACCTTTCGTCCAATTATACGATTTTGAAACTTATAACAAAATATTTTGTAAACAAATTTCTTCTCGTTTGATATAAAGTACAATCTCCGTAGGTTAGGTAGATATAAAGTTACAAATGAAGGAGAGGGTTGTGTCGTTTAATCTTGTATCTGTTTTTTTTTTTCCTCAGGCGTATTTTTCTGATTTTTCATAAAGAAAACAGATTTCATCAATCAGTCAAAATGTTTAAATACATGAAAATACAGGAGGAACCGTGGATGATGTGATGAAATTTTTACATGAATTTTCAGGAAGTAACATGGCTTTGTCTCTGTTCCAAAAAGGGAAGAAAACCTTTGAAACTACTGAAGAGATAGACAGTTAATTGTAACAAGTTATGAATATATTCAATAATTCTACCACGAATCCTGAAGAACTAGTAAAAGTGGGATAACGTTTCCAATTATACTTTTATGCATCCCATGGGGTGACGCACTGGCTTTCTGTCGATATTTCACATACAGAAGACTTATTTTACACCAGTCACTTACCCCTCAGTTTTACTCTTAAGAGCAAATGTGAGCAGACGGCACATATAGAAAGTGTACGATGAGGAGCTAACTTTGCTGGAGCAACATATTCAAGTAATTGATATGGGGGAGCAACATATTCCAGTATTGGGGATCGGA
Organism: Thermobia domestica; assembly: GCF_964235325.1. Taxonomy (NCBI): domain Eukaryota; kingdom Metazoa; phylum Arthropoda; class Insecta; order Zygentoma; family Lepismatidae; genus Thermobia; species Thermobia domestica. The sequence goes on along the minus strand of NC_137456.1, from coordinate 205,177,005 downwards.
AGAGAAAATGGGAACGCTAACTAGTTCGTTGTTTGGACATAGCAGCACCATTTTTTTTAAAGCTCGTGTATTGCAAATGTAAAACTCTCATGTACTTGGGCCTATTGTTTATGTTCGAGATTGTTTCACTCAGACATGCAGTGGCGTAACTAAGGGCTCGGGTCCACCCAGCAGACAACGTGGAATGGGGCCCCTTCTCTACGTCCTACATCACGATTTGGGGCCCCGTGATGGCTTCTTCTCCCCTCCCGCAATGCGGGGTCTGCGGGGCCCTTATTTACGCCCAACCGTATCGTTTATGTCCCAACAGTGTACCGTGCCAGGGACGGACTTTTTTTTGGTCTTGTATGTACCATAAGTTATTTCTATCGCTTATAAAAAACTGAATTTTGCTTAAATAACGTTTTCTCTATAGATTATTTTGCTAAATAAGATTACAGAAACTTCCGTATAATGCCCTATTGTTCTCAAATGCATCATATTTTGTATATGTCAAGTGTAATTCTAGCATGTTCACATATTTTCTTTCTCTATTTTTTTTTTACTTATATAAGTATTATTTGTATAAACAAACAAAGAAATCAGAAAAATATGCTTGACAGAAACACAGGCACAATATTAAGCGATACAAGCCTACTACTTCATTTCTAGATTTATATCTACTTGACCTACAGAGATGAATATACGAAACGAAACATAATTTTATTCACAAAAATATTTTGTTACAAGTACCAAGGCCGTATAATTGAACCTAAGGTAAGAAATCAAGGAAAACATTATTTTTCTATACACAGTGTCGGCCAAATTGAATATGGCAGCCACATTGGATGTAGCTCAAGAGGAATGTTCGGGGACTTTCAGGATATTACTATACTTGATAACAGGAAACTATCCTGCAAGTTTCGTTAGGCTACCAATTTGCGCTGAGTTTGTCAAAATTTTCCGCTACATACTGGACTAATTATAATTAATAAGAACGTGAAAATATTTTTTAAAAAATATAACTATTAATAAGGTGCAGGACTACCAACGTATGCGAGCTAAACAAAGTGCTTTAAAAAATCAACTTTCGCCTAGTGAGAAAATTAACTGTGTCATCGCTATGATTGACGTTTGCATAGCTAGGAGGTATTAGGCGAATCTTGAATAGGCGAAAATTGAAGCCCGGTGAACTCCCGTCTAGTAATCCAGCATTAACGGCGAGGGGGGCAATGTGCTGACCACACATCACTCCAAAGGCATGAGTGCCGTAAAACAGCTTTCAAGCCATGGTCCCATAAAGGCTGTTACGCCAATGTTTCTTTAAAGTTTAATTCAGTGATGGTAGGTAGTATTCTGAGATTTATTATTTTTCTTTTTCCATTTTGCATAATTATGTTTTTTTCTCGTTATTATATATATAAAACATTCTAGCAGTTTCGATTTGCTCGACTACAAACACGGAAGTGTACGATAATTTGGAACTATTCATACTGTTAGGTGAAAAAAAAAGGTTGTATACCTATATAATATATCACAGTCTTATGAGCTTGTATAAGAAACAGAAAATGAAATCTGAACTAGGAGAGATATCTGAGTTTGAATCTCGTGTTTGGTGACACAACCCGGGACCATAGATAATAAAAGATGATTGTTGGATTTGAGTTTAGTGTCCCGTTCTGCACCAAGGCTATATGAGACGCGGACCTACAGCTTAATGTGTAACTATAATATTATGGAGAATAAGCGCATCGTAAGGTTGCAATAAGCTCGTGTTATAAAGTGTCAATTAAAGTTGGTGTTGTGAAAGGTAATTAAGGATTTCTTCCATTTGAAACAAATATTGTATTAGTAAAATATCTATTTGTTAAGATAATGAACGTGATTTTCTTTGTTTAACATGGCAGTCAAAGAATTAATGGATAATACATACAAAATTGTAAAATTTAAATTTCCTATCGTTTAAATACATTCTTGCTACTATCGACGGCATTATCTGGTAGGAATATTGAATAACCCTGATTCAGCAGGAAGAAAATAAGATATAGTATTGAAGTTGATTGATTAGAGTTTTACTATATAACAAATATTGAGGTTATATGAGACAAGATATGTTGTTTAAAGTGAAATGTGGATCACCATTCGAGTTTTATCCAGGCTTGATATACGTACTAATGATTGAATCCGCAAACACGCATAATAAGCACGAGCATTGCAACTTAGCTACGAATGGACACGCCATTCAATAATTCTAATTCAAGAATGAAGGCTAAAAATAAGAAAGATGAAACGACAGTCTGTAAGATGATACTACTTTCAGATTTTTATTTCACACTACTTATTCCGAGACGAAATCGAGACTTGACATTCTAGATCGAGACAAGCGTACAGTGTGTTTATCGAGACGAGATCAGGATCGAGGCCATTATTTGTCAAACGAGACAAGCCCTACACTGCGGTCTCGTCTCTATACCACCCCTAATCCGAACTCCTCTAAATTGGATGATTCTCTAAAAGAAGTTGAAAGAATTATAGGCTCAACAACCATTTGTAACATAGTTTAGAAAATGTTCATGATTTTTTGATGATGAACTTTATACCAATTTACCAACATTATTAGGGAACTATTCAAGAAATCACCACTGGAACTGTTCACATAGGCGGTGACAAATATAACTATGTGTAAAATTTTGGATGGCTGATGCCGTGAATGATAAGAAATAGTAGCATGTTTTGTGAAGTTTATTTCTATGTGCCAAACAAAAGGAAAGACAAGCGGAAACAATGAAAGAAGAAATTTTATCTGCTTTAAATCCACTCGCTCATTTCAAACATGGGAGAGTGCGACAAGTGAGCGATGAAAAAAAACGAAAGAAAATAGGAACGAAAAAAGACAACTGACATAATTTACCTGGAATATTGATCATAAAAGAAAGTTCAAAACAAAGAAAACATTTTACTGGATGGTAGAATAATTATTTCGTTCTGATCAGTAACCTTAACAAAAAAGGAGATGTGTAAAATTAAGCATGTCTGCATGAACTCGTTTCAATCTCTGTACTCGTTTCAAAATTAACGTGGCATTTCTAGACATTTTCTACGTTCTATCTTCGCACTTTGCCCTCACTTATCTCCCACCCAGTATACGGTCTGCCACTAAACACTCTCTTTTTCTCTGTTTATTTTGGTGCTGAATCCAGTGCTAGTAATCAGTTTCAACAATTTAATTCACCAAATCGGAATGTTCTATTGTGAGTACTATATGTTCACGGAGTTATTACTTGTTCTTTAGAAACATTTCGTATATGTCGTTACTTTGGGGATTAAAGTCGATCCTTTGGCGATATCTCATATGGGCAGTAATGATTTCAGATTTGTTACTGATGGATTTCAATACATTGGATGTGAAAAGTATTACTGCAAAATACTGGGAATCCCCATTGAGCTCGATATGAACTATGCCCTGGGGGAAATTTCGTAGTTCCGGGAGCAATACCTTGGGCCACCTCTTGAAAAATATTACTGCATATGGGTGCTAGTGACCGCAAATTATTCATATAACAATTAGTTCTTCGTGTAGCTGCGGATCTCCTATTGATTTTTCTTGTAAAGTTAAACATTTTATAAAAAGTCTCTTTACTGAAGTTTTTGCGCGAAAAACTGCTTTGAAAGAGAAATGGGAATAGACATTATTATTATTATTATTATTATTATTATTATTATTATTATTATTATTATTATTATTATTATTATTATTATTATTATTATTATTATTATTATTATTATTGTGATGCTTTATTTTGTTTAACCCGGGAACGGTCGACAGGTAAGCGCAGCGCTCACCCTATTTTATATCTTCGTTTCAAAGCCGCCCTACTGGTGTCACAGACCTGTGACGCTGTCTAGCTGTGTCTTGTGTGTGAGAGCCAAGTGTAACCTTTTCATTCTCTTCTGTTGGAGTAGTACTGGCTTTATTAATGTGACTATGCGTAATTTGTGAGCACCACGCTCACGTGTCGACCGACGACGTGAGTGATTACAAAAGAAAGGATTGCTGCATGTTTGTGTGAGAAGCTGAAGAAAGAAATATATATACAGTGAAACCTCCCTTAACGGACACCTCTCAATAACGGACACCTCTATAATACGGACAGATTTTTTGTCCCGGCAAAAATATATGTTCTCTTACGGAACAAAAAACTCCCTTTTACGGACACTCTCAGATACGGACGTGGACAGTCCTTTTTTTACCAAACGTTTCAATAACCTCTTCATAACGGACAGGAATTGTTCTCGATTCTGCGATATATTACAGTCTTTTTTCCATAAGTGTATCTCTCACGAGTGAACCATCAAACAGAACAGCTGAACTTTCATTTTTTCCGCAATAAACTGCTTTCTGGCGCAAATCCTAGAAAATTTTGAATAAGCAATAACAGTCATGCTGGGTTAGTCGTAAGGCCAGAAATTCTATGCTAAAGATTTTCCCTTCCCTAATAAATTTAATCCTTTTCGTCTGGACCTTGCATCTTTACCGACAGTTTCATAGATAACAAAACAAACATTGTTTTACAATAACATTTTCAACGAGCAATGTTTCCTCTCTTACTTTTTCGGAAAAGAAACATTTTTCTTTTACTCATGATACTGGAACAAGTGTGGGTTGGAGTTTCCCGGATTCCTTTTTCATTTTCTCTAAAAGGATATTCTTTGTGATTGGGTCTGGGTCAATAAACATATGCACCCCCAATAGCTTGCCTTTTCATCCATTCTGTCAACGAAGACGCCGCGCCAGTACACAAACACACAAACACACATGTTTATTCTGGAATCGTACCGAGGATTTTTAGAGGACACTTGCTAATGAGTTTTATTACCGTTGTAGAGGAAAAAGCATGCCTTTTTCGTTAAACATTGCCCAGCAATAATATGATTTAACAGAAATAAATTTCTCCTTCATCCCTCCCAGTAATACAAATGTGTACTAAATAAGAGTATTTTCATATTGAATTTTACGTATTTACGCTAATAAAAAATGTATTTACTATATATTACAGCATACAATTACCGTTATGAGAAATTAAACTTGTGTAACCCTTATATAACGGACACCTCTCAGTAACGGACAAAACTTCATGTCCCATTGGTGTCCGCTATTGAGAGGTTTCACTGTATTTATAACCTCTAAAACATTACTTGCAATTTTGCTTTAAAAAAGAAAGAAAGATAGGAAAAAGAAAAAATTGTATTTAAAGCATACTAAGTTTTACAAGTCTTGCTTTTTGTTTCTTTGGTGTGCATGATCAATTTTTAGGATGGGATAAACGAAAGTTCAAAGTTCATGAGATTTATTCATTTATTTATTTATTTTTGTGAAAATTTTCAAAACAATGTTCGAATAATATTATTTAAAGAACATAAGGAAATTTTTGTAATAACTTGAAATTTACAGAAATAATCCAGCTTCTAAACAATTTATCGCATCTATTATACTTTCTAATTTCAACGACATGGAGGTCCTACAGCTATCGATGGTATTAAACCTCGTTGTATATGCTATGGCGAAATAATTATTCAAGAAAAACAGGACCGGGCTGGATAGGCACTCTAGTTCTTTTGAAACATTCAGAGGCAAGTAGCACAAATTGACTATGAAATGTATTTTTTCACTTTAGTTTGATATTAAGTTTTTCTATGCAGTGTCAGTATAACCCCGAAAAAAAAACTAACCCTGTACGAATCTGGTTTTACAACTTTGAGGAAGAAGTACTAAACGTCACGGCCGTCTTGCACTGCAGCGACTGCGGACTTGTTATCCCAGTCACTGCTTCCCTAATGTATTTCTCATAAGTGCAAGTTAAATAATTAACCTGAAAGTTATTTTCGATACCAGTTTGCTTGGAACCTACCACGCGTTCCGTTTCTTTTTAGTTTTCATTTCAAACTCACGATGAAATATTTCGGGTTGTCAGTATTATAATAAACATGAATAGATTTAAACGAGAAGGATATGAGTGAAGCCCTTAAACTGTACGCCCATGTGTCATATGGTCTAACTGTTAAAAAGAGACGTTAACTTCAATAAACAACAAGCAAAGGGGATGGTAAGGGATGAGAAAAACGAATGATATTAAAGAAACAAGTGGAATTAAGAAAATAGGAGGAAAGGGCAGAACCACAAGGAAACCTACACACATTGTTTTTGCGCAGCACAAAAGTGCAATAAGCATGAGATGGATTGAATCAGGGATTCAGTACCAGAGGTGAATACTATACCACTGATCCACCGCGTTCCCGTAGATAGGGGTCCATGTCTCAAGCCTCTATCCCCCTACAAACACACAATTTTGAAATTCAAAGTCTTTTGTACGGCAAAGTCTTGTGGTATTAATTTACATTTTGTACCGAAAACCCCAAGTTTTGTGCTCTCGCCGTTCTCAAGTTATAGTAAGAATAATTTGGGAGGCTGGAGACTTCGGAAGTTGAAAGTTCATTCTGTGCAAACGTTTTGTACTAGTTTTGTGCTGAAAACTCCTAGTTTTATTCTCTTGCCGTTTTCGAGTTCTCTCTCTATTAAATATGGGGTACCCATCTCTTCAGCCACTATTTTAGAAATTGAAAATCTTTTCTATGCCAAAGTTTTCTTTTTAACCCTTTTACTCTGAAAACCACAAGTTTTCTGCTCTTGTCGTTCTCAAGTTATAACAAGAATAAATTTGGAGGTGCGGGATGAACCTCCCACTTTAGAAAGTGAAAGTCCTTTCTATGTCAGTTTATATCCCCAGTTCCGTGCTCACATTTCTCAAGTTAAAGCAACAATAAATTTGAGGGGGCTGGAGACATACAACAACCTACTTTAGAAATAGGAAGTGTTTTCTATGCTAAAGTTTGGTGCTGTTTTTTGCTGAAAACCCCGAGTTTTGTGTTCTCACAGCTTTCGACTTACCCCCATTTTAAATGTGGGAAATGTATATTTCTAACCCTCATTTTATAAATTGAAAGTTCTTTGTATGCGAAAGTTTTATGCATCTAGTCCAACTTCTCGCGAATATTCTTAGAACGTACACCAATCGTTTATGATTTGTTTGAGAGGATATAGGAGTTAAGTCCCGAAGTTAGAACAGGGGCGTCATTTAGGGGGGCAGGAGGGGGCAATTGCCCCCCCCAAGAGTTTGAGGAACACATATACTTTGATCAATTGTATACTAATATACTAGTACAAAACATGAAAGTCTTATGTCGGTGGTGCTCTTGCCCTCCCCAAGCGAAGTCTGAAATGACGCCCCTGAGTTAGAAGTTTACTATTTTAAAGATACATAACCGCAAAATTGGGGGCCAACTTCGTGAAGTTACCCATAAGTAGGAGGTAACCATCCCGAAAAATGAGAACCCTGACCTTCAGGAGGGGCATGTTTTTTTTTTTTTTTTTTTAAATCTTTCAAGCTTTCCTAGAGATTAAATTAAACAAAATTAGATTTAAATATATGGATTTAGCAATCTTTTAAACATTTTTGGTGAGTGGAAGAAAACTTCTATGGGTAATACAAAAATTTAGTGACTTTTGTATTGTTAGTTGGTTAATTTCAAGCCCACTCAGAAAGCTCCTTTGTAGCTAAGCGGTTAGTGTACGCGCCTTTGACGTGGAAGACCCGGGTTAGATTCCAGCGGGAGCTCATGTGGATCGGGTTCCACGTTAAAATTGTAGGTCCACATCTCATATAGCCTCGATGCTGAGCGGGCCACTAAATATTAAATCAAATCAATTCAACAGAGATTATTAAAATACATGGGTCGGCAATCCCTTCATAGCTTTTTTGAAACAAGATGGAATGTGCATGAATTGGAGTAGATTTGAGTTAGACATCCCATTCAGCAGCAGACTGAGACATGAACCTACATCTTAATATGGAATCCAATCCAAATAAGTTTTCGCCGGTAATCTAACCCAGGTCTCCTACCCCAAAGGCGCGTGGCTATACACATAACCACAAGGGAGCACTGTGTACGATTTGATACAATAAAACCTATGGCAGAAGTAAACTAGCAGATTACATTTCTCTAAGTTTGAACCATTAATTCTCTCGGACGTTTGAAGGTAAAATTTAGACCATATAAATGTAAGAAGTTGAATTCCGCAATCGAAAGATAAATCATTCGATACTGAACCACCCCCAGAAAAAAAGGAACAATTTAAAATATTGTTTTTGTGGTGTAATAGTACACAAGATCGTATCTCAGATGGATTCTAGGGGCGCAGAAATGAGAAATATTTGCTTAATTTTTCAAGCAAGTCTCAGAGTAAACACTTTAGATGACAGTGATGCAGTGGGTTCTTCTGTTTCCTACCACTTTCTTCATTACACTATTTTTCATTCATTCTGATCATTACCATATCCTTTAGCTTACATGTCATAACCATGGGAAGTAAAACTAAAATATTTCATTTCATTTTTCTAAAGTATATAAAACCCAGTTCTTTAGTCGCGTAGCATAACGGAAAAAGTAACATTTTGTAACAGCCCATATTAAAAAGTCAGTTAAAAGAGAAAATGCAATTATATCAATTTACTAAGCTGTTGTGATATTAATGATGTTTTGTATTCAAAGGCGAGAACATTTATCACTTATTCCAGAGAATCAAAAAGAGAGGTGCCTTGCAACCCTTCCTTTTATTCCAGGTGTGTGTGAATTTTCGCGATAATGAGAGATGGTAAGATCGGAATGCAAATCGTGGCAAAATGGTGGCAATGAACACGAAAATCGAGTCGTGGCAAACAACACGCCACCTGAAAATACTGGGGATTAACTTCGTGGGGGAGTAACTTCCTAAAACTAGCTCGTTACAAAAAAAAAAAAAAAAAAAAAAATCAAGCTCACTCTCGAAAGTCTCGGTCTCTCGTTTCGAATATCGACAAAAAATGCATATATATACCATTGTCTTTACTCAAAATGCATGCATTGTTAAGTTACATTTCTGATAGTAAACGATTACCCTTGGGTGACCGTGTTCAGAGGAGTATACACGGGAGAAAGAGGAATTCCACCTCTGATCACAAGGTATATCGAAAGTGTTTAAAACAACTCAAATTTTGAGTTGTGACTCAATATACTGTAGATCTATTCCCTTTCAAGTCATTTTTAGTCAAAGAGCATGTTTTCAACAAATTCCGAAACCTAATTTTGTAAAACAAGCACATAAAATTTTTACCTTCTAATATTATTTTGTTACACATAACGGTAGATTCAGAGGATTTTTTTTTTTTTTTTTTACGTTGTAGAAGTTTAATGAAGCAATACATCGCAAAAAATTACTTGCATTGGCGTTCTTGCTCAGAAAATTTCGACCTTCGAAAATGCAGGTAGCCATTTCTTGTTCTTTCTTTTTAAGATGTGATATTTTGCGCTATCGCTTCGTTCTGAAGGTTTGGTGCTGATTGTCACGTGTGCTGACTGCCACAGTCAATTATTGGTGCTGATTGCCTCGACTGGCGCTGATTGCAAATATCAAGGTGCTGACTGCCACGACGGTGAGCTGACTGCCATAAGCCTGAGAGAAACTATTTGGAAAGAGCGGAATTAATCCCTCATACTAAATTTACTAATCATCGTACTAAATTAATATGAGGGATTAATTTAGTAATCATCACAGCAAATCTATGTAGCATCCTGTAAGTTACAAAGTTGCTCACTAAGTATAATGACATACGCTTGGATGTTTATAAAGGGATTGTCTTTCCCGTTATATGTGCAATTTGCATATCTCATTGTTTAAATTAATTGTTTTATTGTATTATTTAATGGATAAGTATTATAAAGTAAAATTAGTGTGTATTTATTCACCCAAATAATGTTTTTAGAGTCAAAGGAAGGGCTATTTAAACAATGCTAGATGGACAGTTCTTGGCATTAATAATAATAATAATAATAATAATAATAATAATAATAATAATAATAATAATAATAATAATAATAATAATAATAATAATAATAATAATAATAATAATTCCACATCTAAAGAACTAGATTTTCCAGATGATCATCTTTGCTTGGAAGACGGAACTTCCTTTCTGCAGTACGATAGATTGGAACAAGATAAACGGATTTTGTGTTTTAGATATGATGGTCTGAAGTCAGTGCTGACAAGGGAAGTTCGGGACAAAGCACTCGCCTGCAGAGAAACTAAGCATACCATTTGAAGGACCAATTCATGCTGATTTCAATAGGTAATAATATTCCTGTACAGTTGAGAACTGTTCGAGATATTCAGATTGGAAGTTTATATGAAAAAATGAGTGGATGCATATTTAAACGCGTTAAGTATTTTCTCTCATAGCGAAGCCTGATGTTTTGAACTTGCTACTGCTTGATCACTGGGTCCATTCACAGACAAATTGTTAATTACAAGTTGCATGACGGATGACAAAAGACGTAATGGTTGAGAAGATACCAAAGAACTGCTGCACACGAGGATACAACCATTTGATGTGTTTGGATTCCTATCAATCAAAGATTATGGCATAAGATTTGTACAGAGTATGAAACAACTTCATCAGGACGTTATGATGTACCAACGAAATAATCAAATACAGTTCGTGTCCATACGAATCAGTTCCGATCACATACATTGGATCGCAATACATTGGATTGTTTCATTTTGCGTTTCACAAGGCAGGTTACGAACAAATTATAGGCCTATACCTTTTGAATCACTTGTCGAATTTGCTTTCTGCTTTGGTTCTGCGAACTGTTCCCTTGACGGATGCAACACAATTGCACATATAAAATGTTCATGGTGCAAGGAAGTCTTTTGCCTGTGTCATTTCTTCATAAAATAGAAGAACAACAGTGATCAATTTTCATCTCTAACCTATCATTATTGTGAAGAATATAATGAGTAATTGTATCTAACAAACCCGTTAGTTATTGCAAAACAGTTTTTTTTTCTGTTACTTCCGATAGCTTTCAATTAGTATGTCAATATTCATTGCTAATTATGTTGCACTTAACGTGTTTAAATGTGCATATCCTCATTTTCTCATATAGGAAATTTATTGTAATCAGCATGAATTAGGGCTTCAAATGGCATGCTTAGTTTCTCTGTAGGCGAGTGCTTTCTCCCGAACTTCCCTTGTAAGGGACAGCCAGCAGTGTTTTTTTTTTTTTTTTCATGTAATTTTCAAGAGCTGCTCGAAACAATTTGCGCAGCTGTACACAGTTCATGCTGACATAGGGAGTTCAAGTGAGAACACATAAATCGTACAAATTTTGTACGTACCGCTCCCTGACAAAACTGAAAGTACATACAGAGACCTGTTTACGTTTGTTAGAGTTTGTCTGAACAACACGATACTAAGGTTCATCACGTTTCTTTCATGCTTCTTGACGTCCGGTAATGTTACGTCTAGCAACTTCCTCTCAGGCTCGTGGCAATCAGCAAGCCATCGTGACAATCAGCACCTTGATATTGACAATCAGCACCAGTCGTGGCAATCAGCACCAATAATTGGCGTGGTAGTCAGCAGCAATGACACTCAGCACCGTTCTGAAAACCGATTTCTGCTTTTCTTAAACAATTGGTAGACAATAAGCTTTAAACGCTATCTGTTCGCAAGTGTTTGTCAATATTGCAGTTTTAGAAATTCTAGTTTGATAGTGCAGAAAGTTAATAGACCTAAGGTTCTGGCATCGAATTCTTTTTCTTCTTCTTCTTCTTCTTCATCATCTACTACTACTACTACTACTACTACTACTACTCATTATTATTATTATTATTATTATTATTATTATTATTATTATTATTAGTAGTAGTAGTAGTAGTAGTAGTAGTAGTAGTAGTAGTAGTAGCAGCAGCAGTAGTAGTAATCCATCAGTATGAATGCTTAAACAAGTTAATTGTACAGAAGAGTCCATTCCCTTTTATAAAATTGTTTGAATTATTATTATTATTATTATTATTATTATTATTATTATTATTATTATTTTTGCAATATATTATTACTTGTTTTGAGCTCGAACGATTGCTCACCTGGCAATACTCAGCCTGGATCCGTCCCTGGTTACACAGTTAAGGAATTATCCACAGAAATATACGTTTAAAATTCCCTGTTGTTTTATTACAACCGCTTGTATGTATGGAATAAAAATATATTTATATTTTACGTAGATAACGATGTAAAACTAATTAATGTAGTGGAAAGCGAACTTGTAAATGTTTAAGTAACTCGGCAATGCCCTAGTGAGATCAGCGAAGTTAAGGAGTGTCGGGTCTGGCTCGAGGAACGATTGCTGACCATGCATACTCACTAGATAGTATTGGCATTATGGCATGCACCCAGCGTCATAAGGACAATTAGGAAGCTACTTGAAAGAAAGTAATAGCGAACTCCGGTTGAGAAAGCCAGCATTAACGGCGAGGGGAGTCGAGTACTGAGCACTCATCACCCCCACAGGCATGAGTGCCACAAACAGATTTTTAAGCAATGATACCCGAAAGGGGATTGTTTTGTAAACTTCAATTCAATCATAGTATTTAGTGATGAGTAAATGCAAGACCAAGACCAAGACCGGGATGGTCTTGGTCTTACACATCCAGTCTTGGTCTTGGTCTTGTAATGCAACCCTTGGTCTTGGTCTTGCACACCCAGTCTTGGTCTTGCAAGTCTTGCATTTAAGAAATCTCAAACTTTTCATAGGTAAATTTTACTATGGATATAAGGGATAATAAACTCTACAATGCGCCAATAGTAACGGAAATACAATGCATGTTTCTAAATGTAATATAGTTTTAACTTTGTGTAAGTATCATGATAGTGTATATACAACATAGGTGATGAAATTTCCTTTTTTTAATGGGTGCCCACGCTTCATTACTTGTAAGATATGCCTAAATCACAACGTTTCGTAATCTGTTTATATTTCTAACAGATCCAACACTCCACTGGTTCCCAAACTGGAGAGGCTACCCTTGAAACGCATGAAAGATAAATCAAGACGGAACAGATTATTGAAATACCAATTGCAAAATTATTTTTACACTCTAAAGGCGTCAGATTTTTTTTTTCCAACCACGATTAGCTAATCCTTGTATTAATCAAACTTCCAATTAAATATTGAGATTTTGTTTTACTGATTCCAATATGTACTCTATGGGTCAGAAACATTGACATTACGCAAAAGTGATAAAAATATTGCAGGTTTTCGATACATGGGCATGGAGAAAATAGCAGAGAATTAGCTCTGTTGAACGGACAACGAATGAGGTGTTAAAAAATTAGCAGTAGGGAAAAAAGAAGAATTTTAGATATTGTTAAGAGAAGAAAGAGGAACTGGTTAGGATATTGGCTGAAGAGGAACTGTATTATGAGGGACGTGCTGGAAGGTAGTGTGGAAGGAAAGAGAGGGAGGGAGCGAAGGAGACTAGTTGAAAGAAGGTATTAAAACAGAAAATTGCTACATCAAGATGAAGAGACTAACTGAGGACCACCGAACATCGAAGCTTCTCAGTTGCAACAAGTAACCTGCCAATAATGGCAGAAAGCTATTATGAAGATCATGATATATTTAGCAATATTGACTAAAAAAGAGAGAAAAAATTAAAATAATAATTATTATAATCAAACCTCTTAATATTGTAGAATAATTTGAGTGAAAACTGAAAACGATTCAACTGTCTATGCCTTTTGTGAAGGGGCCGCGGTGGCTCAGTGGTAGAGCGTTCACCTCTGGTGCTTGGGATCCCGGGTTCGATCCCAGCCCCCGCCAAATGAACTTTGTGGTGGACAAACACCTTGTGCGTGGGTTTTCTCCGGGTTCTCCCGTTTTCTCCCACTTTCTTCATTCCACCATTTCATTCATTACTCATCATCACCGTCTCCTTTAGCCTAACCAGCATAACCCAAAGATTTCATTTATTTTTTTGCCTTTTTGTGTAAATTCAATCTATATAAATACTTTTGACCTGTATTGGAAATACAAAATAACGGCATCAAACTCCAAGTTATTTGAAGTCTCATTTGTGAATATGGATTACTAGCATCAATTACTCACTGCGTTGGGTTCAACTTTAATAATAATAATAATAATAATAATAATAATAATAATAATAATAATAATAATAATAATAATAATAATAATATATTTCGTTAGTCACTTTTTACTATTAATAAAGAGCTCTGTGACATCGATCATTTTTGATTATTTTTTATATTTCTCTCTCCTTCTCCTCCCCAAGTTCCGGGGCTGAATTTGAGTTTAAACGGCATCAAAGTGTCGCTGTTCGTCTCAGAGACCCCCAAAACTAAGGATTCGGCACTAATATAGGTCATTTTCAATAAATTTATATATCTCCTTCACCCCCATGTTGCGAGATACGGCATCGGAAGTGTCATTGTTCATCTCAATGACCTCGAAAACCATGAGTTCGACATTGATAATGGTAATTTTTGATATTTTTATATATCTTGTTCCTCCCTCAAGTTGCGGTGCTGAATTTGCATTTAAACGGGATCGGAAGTATCACTGTTCATCTTAGCGACGCCGAAAACTATGGATTCGACACTAATATTTGGTCATTTTTGATCACTATTATGTATCTCCCTCTCCCCAAGTTACGATGCTGAATTTGGTCGTAAACTGTATCGGAAGTGCCAGTAATCAACTCAGCGAACTGGAAAACTATGGATTCGACAATAATATTTGTCATTTACGATCATTTTTATATATGTTCTCTTCCCTCCGCCAAGCTACGGGACTGAACTTCGATTTAAATAGCATCGGAAGTGTCACTGTTTATCTGAGGAACCGCAGAAACTATAGACTCCATTTTAATATGAGTTATTTTCGATCATTTTCAAATATCTTTCATTCCCCCCTCCCCTAAACTGCACCGTCAAAGTGATATGACAGAAACCATCTCAGGTCCGATCCTCATCTATGTTGAAAATGACATGAAGTTCGGTCGGGTGGTTTAAGAGTTATTAAATTTTATTTATTTTTGTACATTTTCCATCCCCACCTCCTACCGTCAAATTGATTCGATAGAAAAAATATCCCAAGTCATAACTTCATCTATGTTGAAAATTTGATCAAGATCGGTCGGGTGTTATACCTCTCTTCCTCCTCCCTTAGGTTTTACCATCAAAGTGAAACCAACTCTAAAAATCTTTTCAGTACCAAACCATATACATGTTAAAAATTTGATTGAGATTGGTTTAAGAGTTATTGAGTCACAAACTTAGTCATTTTTATTTTTATTTATATTGATTTTTGTACATCTTCCCCTCTTCCTGCTCTCCTACATTGCTCCGTCAAAGTGAACGGACAGATATCATTCCCCAAGTCAAAACACCCCAACACCTTTTTAAAAACATCCCAAATCAGAGCCTCATCTATGTTAAAAATTTGATCGAGATTGGTCGTTTGTTTCAAGAGTTATTAAGTTTTATTTATTATTTTATAACTCCCCCTCCCCTCCCCTAAGTTTTACTGTTAAAGTGAAATGATGAAAAGACTCCCAGGATTATTCGTTTAATGTATCTTTTAATGTCTTTATTACTGATCTTGAACAATAAAGCACATTTTACTTATTTTTGCATAAAACTGATATTTGATATGCTTCTTAGTAGATATAGCAAATGTGTTCCTCAGGGATATTGCTATTTCAAGAATTTCAAACCAAAGTATTCTAAAATCAATACTTTGTATTTTTCTGTAAACATAAAGTATGTAACTGAATTAAATTATGTACCGCTGTATTTTCTAGTTTTCTTGTATTGCTGATAAAACATTCTAGTCCTGGATTTTTGTACTGTAACATGGATCTCTATTACAGTACACAAATGGCATGTCTGTTACAGCATAAATATTCATGAGCCAAGTGAGTTTAAATCATAAGTTTTGTAAAAGGAGCATCAATTCTTCCCAGATTCCGTATGCAATAAATAAACTCTTTCTTGTGATCTTTGGTGACTGTCATTGCACCCTCGGTATTCGTATCTCCCTCACGTAAGAAATCCGTCTGGCTATTCGAGGCCGCGGTGGCTCAGTGTTCACGTCTGGTGTATGGGGTCCCGGGTTCAAACCCTGCTCCCACCAAGTGAACTTTGTGGTGGACAAACATCATGTGCGTGGGTTTCCTCGTGAATCTCCCGTTTACTCCCACTTCCCTTATTATGCCATTTCATCTATTTCTCATCATCACCCTCTCCTTTAGCCTAGCCGAAATAACCTTGGGACGTAAGATTTCATTTCATTTTTCCGGCTGGCTATTGACCTTCTATTCCTCCTTTTCCTCGCTAATAATACTTCTGTGTAATTGGCAATCGCGGAAAATAAATTTCCACAGATTCTAAACATTTCATCTCAGTTTCTACTGCGAAGGCACGGAAAATTCTGGAGTGCTAGATGTTAATAGAACGACGTCATAATTCTATCTTTTTAATCGATTATTAAATTTGGAAGTGGTAAAAACAAAGTAATATGGAAATCAAAGAATCGGAACAAAATTCTTCCAAAAGATAGAATCTACTGCCATGATGGCTTGAAGTTAGGGATGGACATGGCGAGTCCGAGCGAGTTTTCTTTCAATTCCACTCGAGAGCTCGGCTTGGAAAATTTATCCAACTCGACTCGACTCAAATCCAGTGTAGTTTGAAGTACACTGGATGGGCTGATATATGAAGGGGAAATGATCACACGCGAGCATTTTCTTTGTTCAAGGGAAGGATACAAGGAGGAGTTCGGACCTTCAGCACCGAGGTCACATTCGCCCTTTAGGTTGGGCTAGGATTAAGAAAGAAAGCGGCTCTAGCCTAAAAGAGTAACTATCATCCCAGCATTCACCTGGAGGGACTGAATAAATCAGGAAATCCCTCAGTCACGATGTCCTACCGGAGCATGGGTTCTTGCCAACTTCGGCCTACTAAATAACGCGTGGCAGGCATAGTGATCTCCACTCCACTGGCTGAGTAATTACACACGACTTCAATATTCATGGCAGTACCGTTACTACTCACAAACAAGAAGAAGGGGCAAATACAAAACAAAATTAAATTAAAACAGGGTGAATTTTACTATACATATGTTTATTAAAACGTTGATATTTAGTTATGATTAATAATCGAAAATATAGAAAAAGAAATATCTGTCTACTGAGCAAGGAGCATTACCATCTAAATAGAGGCGACCTAACAGATTAAAGAATTTGTCTTCAGAACAACAACTGGTAGTTAAATGTTAACTCGTACTGTTCTCCAGCGTTGGATAAAGGGAAAATGTCTGCCTATTAAATGGTTTATTCGTTTCACAATAAATGAAATTTCAACGTTGAATCAACGTATGTATTACTAAGGTTGGTGGTGGCGCCAATGCCGTGAACACTGAAGTGGGATGTGATCCTTCATCCTTCATATGCTCGTCTCTTCCATCTTTCATCTTTCGTGGTTCAAAACACTTCAAACTACCCCGTTTTTCGTTCACTTTGTCCATTAATGGCGTGGCGTGGTAACGCTACATTATTCTTTAATTGAGCGCTACACCACTGTAGAGCTCAGATGTTTGGTCCAATTTGAAATATTGAAACATTTTAGACCGAAAGCCTATACCTTCCACTAACATTGCTCTCTTATGTCTCATCACCTTTTCATATCTTTAATCGTTATCTAGATGGCCTGTGCAACCAGACTTATGGGGCACTGTTTATTTATACAGTACACTCACATCCTATATAATAAACTGTATATACGGGGATAATGTGTGCAGATGGACATTTGTTGCTCATGAAAGTAATCATACTCCAGATGTTTTTAATAATATTGAAAACAAATCTTTCACAAAGCCTGTAACACATTGTTGGATATCCCTCAGAAATTGAATCGTTGCAGAATGTTAAGCAGCAAGCAGGGGTGCAGCTGCACAGCAACAGAAAAAAATACTTATTCCTTGTCCACTTTGTTGAAATGACCTAAATATTTTCTTAAAGAAACGTAGCTTTCAGAAAACAATGCTCTGAATAACTAAATTTCTCCACCAAAAAAACGGGAACAGTAAATGAAAAATTGCAGTTGGGGTTCACATGCATTCAATTGGTGCTACTAGGTTTAAAATGAATGAAAATAAAAGTTTTATATAATTTCAAACAGTTTTAAATTCTATATAAGAAGTGATCTCAAGGTACTCGTATTAGTAATCCCTGAATCAAAAGGCCAGCCTAAAAAAATAACTATGTGCATGTGAGGGAAATGGATGAGAATAAAGAGTAACAGTTTCAAAAGTTTCAATTCTGAAAAATACTCCAAAGAACCCTGTCATAGTGTTTCTGAGGTCAAATTGAAAATTTTAAGTGATAACTATTACAAAAAGTAGTTTTTTTTAATTCTCGAAGTTAAAAAAGTTACTTCGGAGTCTAAGGGAGAAGCCCCGAGAGGAGCTTTGCGGAGGAAACCCACATGTGTAGAAACATGAAATATGAGGGCCTATACCTACGCTTGGTTCGTCGGTGTCCGGGTCAGGGCTCCTTGCGGCGGATTATCAGGGTTCTACGGTAATAGATTTTCACACTATTCTTCCGAGTTCATCCGCAGATTAGTAAGCACTGTGTTAGCTTTTTCTCGAATTACCGGAAAGGAATCCTATTTACAAAATTTTAGCTTGATTTTGATACATGCAGCGATGTTCATGAGACGATATTTGAGAATGTCTCAGGGTAATGTAGTCTCGTCTCGTTTTCGGGATGTGACGAGATGTAAGAATTGCCCTTTCTCGGGAGCAACACTAAAATTATTCCACATTAATGCTTACTTTTTCATAGCTTTCGTTTTCGAAACAAAGAAATCTATGATCTCTAAATGAGCTACAAGGAGCCGCACGGGTGAACGAAGTATCAAACTCGATTCGACTCGAAAATCGACGTAAAAAAATGTGACTAGAATACAGAAAATTTCTATGCCTCGGCTGAAAACTCGACTCGTGCCCATTCCTACTTGTAGTAATCAGTCTTCTAAGGTTATTCGTGGTATTTCTCGTGCCTTAACCGGCCTCTGGGGCCGCGATTGTGCACCATTTTGTGTAAAAGTAAACAAATCACTATTTTGGCAGGATATTCTTAAATATTCAAGAATATAACCAGAACTAGGAATTCAGAATACATGTGTTTGTGGTTTTGTTCGGAAAGTATGTCCGTGCTGAGGATAATGACGTATAATACACGACCTACATGACTACACCAGCAAATCAATTTGTAATTGTAACTATATTTTCGGAATGTGCATTGTCAGTTCTCCGAGAAGTATTGAAACCCTTGCAAAATAGTCCAAATTGTTTGAAATTTCAGTTTTCCTGAAATTATTTGTCTTTCCTCAGGAGAGTATTGCATAAATAGGTGATTATATTACGATAATTATCGAACTGTTTATGGACCTTCGAAAACGGACATTTTTCTTGTAAATATACGCTGATAGAAGAATTCTTAAGGGAATATTACACATGACTTTACACTTCTCTTTAAGTCCAATTCCACTTTATAACTCTTAAGTAACAAGAGAATTTGGCCGTAGAAATAACAATGGAAATGAAGATAGTTTCGAAAGTAAACTGTGTAATTTGAATTTCCTTATCTTGTGTTCCATTCTATTATTTTTATATCTGCTCCTTTAAAGAATTATAAATGGGTGACGATAAGACTCTATATTATGAGAATTCAACTAGACAATAATACATTATAATTCATTTTAGAAACAAAGTCAATCTCAAAAGTCGAGATGTGACTACGCGAGATAGCTTAGTGCCGCAACGTAGAATAGTGGTCAAAGTACTTGTTCCAGTTTCTATTCTCGGTAGCATACTAAGCCGTGAATGAAGAACAGACAAAACGGACCATATCTTTACAGAAACATTATATTATGTAGCTTCGTTTATGAACAAGAACGCCAGATTGCACCTAATAAAATAATCAAAAACTTATTTGTTATACTTTGCGCAATTTTATCACTACAAGACGCTATATACCCAGGAATGCTTCCTTGTTACGTACCACCTAAGCAAAAATCGACCGTACTCACCAGCTCGTTTCATGGATTGGCATATTCTTTGCATAGCCTGTTGTAATGGCAGACAAAAGGAGCTGTAAAGCAATAAATCACCTCTAGTTTTCACGTGTCAGTACCTCACTAATATTCTTTTCCTCTTGGGAATTCACTTTACTTGTAGTTTCAACTTATACACGATATACCATAACAAGTAAGCGGAAATGATGTGTTTATTATGATTTTCAATAATATTTTTGTTATTTTTTATTTTCAAAATTTAATACCTTACCATGATCCGTATTTAGTCAATTATAAACACACAATAATCTCCGAGTTGCTTCGTTTAAATAGACAGAAGGCATACTAGCTTAGAGTAAGTGAAAACTTGCATTGACGCACTGTAGTGTCCATAAATAATGTCTATTTACTGTATAATTGCAGTATCTTCTTCACAGAGACTAGACTTCCAATACTATTTATCGTTTATTTCTTTCGAAATAGAGATTTGATAACTCATAATTCAAGCGTTTTCCAATTGTCTTAAAACGCGAGATCGACACCGTAATAGTCAAAATAATTTAAATTGTGAAAAAAATAAGTCATAAATATTATAATGCCACGATATGTGTTTTTGGATTTTTCTCCCTAATTTTCTCTTATAGGGGCGGAAATTGGAAGTTTCGAGTTTTCTCCCTTTGCCTGTACTATAAATAATATATATGAGGCATATGTTTAGTTGTTATATACAGGAAGTTGCCTATGGATTTTGAAGAAAAACATCACAAGTGGAATGACAATGTGTAATTTCACAAATGGCTCCTAGTTTACTCTCTTTGAGGGGAAATTTCGAGTTTTCGAATTTTTATTATTTACTTGTGTCACAAAAGCTATATATTTGCCAAATTTTAAGTTCCGATATTTACAGCAAATATTCTATAAACTTTGATGAATAAATGAGTGAGTCATATCCCAAATATATAAGGTTTTCAGGATCCTGTTATTTGTAAATGAATTTGAAATGG
The DNA here is from genome assembly GCF_964235325.1 of Thermobia domestica. Classification (NCBI taxonomy): domain Eukaryota; kingdom Metazoa; phylum Arthropoda; class Insecta; order Zygentoma; family Lepismatidae; genus Thermobia; species Thermobia domestica. Next base: position 205,155,983 of record NC_137456.1, on the reverse strand, counting down.
AACTTCGAATTTTCAAGGCTGTCGGCTGGTGCAGTTTAGAATAGTAACGCAGTAAATTCTCATTGTATCATCTTCAAGAAAAGATAAATTTGTACATGTGCTGAATAATCCCTGAGTTGCTCCTCGTTACTAGACACAAGGCATACACCAGCTGAAAGTAAGCGAAACCTTGGATTGAAGCACTGTTGTGCAACTAAATCATGTTTATTTACAGTATTATTGTAGTGACTATTGTTCTCCACAGCACATTGAGAATATAGATTATAGTTTATAATTGGCGCGAGCCAAAAGCCATATTTGTAACAAGTTGCTGCTATTTTTGTTTCATGTTATCTAGCTACCTCAGCCTTCTAAAACGGGAATAATAAAACGAACAGTGTATTCTTTTATCTAGTCGTCCGTCTTAGACCCCTTGCATATTTTAGTTCATTCCAAGATGGGTCTAAAAGCGCCGAAAACGACGTGAATAGACCCCTTGAATACGAGGCGTTTCTATCTATCTGAACTTACAACAAATGACTACAACGAATCAAATGGCATACTTTGACTCAATAGTATGTGGGCAGCGCGTTGACTTCCAATAGTATTTATTGTTTTTTTTTTCGAAACAAAGATTTGATAGCTCATAATGTAAGGATTTCCCAATTTCCTTAAAACACGAGAGCAACACCGTAATAGTCATAATACATTAAACTGTGAAGGAAAGAAATCTCGAAGAATCAATTACGAGAAGATAACTTACAGCTTAGAAGCTGAAACAGAACAATCTAATATAGAAAAATGGTCATGTGATGAAAGAGCAGTTGGAGACAGAAATATTTTTGTACTGTTAATATATTAAAGTATTAGCAGAGAGTGGTTGGTCTGGTGTAACCAAACATATTAAACATAAGAACATCAACATATTGTAATATAGTAATCAAAAATAGAAAATTTTCATCATGAGTTTAAAATACTTTTGTATCTGTATGTACATAAAATCATTTGCTAACTTTTATTTTGAACAGAATGCTTGATTACAGGATTTTCCGATTGCAAATCAGTAAAGATTGCCGATGCTCGACCAGTAAAGATACATCCTGCTTTGACCTCTACTGATACACATATTTGTGGTCTAGTAAACCTCAGTATGATGAAGTCGTAGTTACTCTGTTATTGTATACGTAAAATCTCTAATTCTATAGCTTTATACCTGCAGTTTTTACATACATTTTTGAACAAGTTAGAATTGCTTTTCCTAATTGTGTACTATTAGTCTACTAATCTCGACTGTGTCCAGCAGAATACTTCCTTACAAGTACACATACATGCATAGATGCATCACTTTCTAGTAGCAGAACCCTGGCAGGACTGGATTAAATCATCTGGAAACCCGGGGCTAGAAAAAATAGTGAGCCCTGTAGACTTTGCTTAATACATTTCTGTGAAAGTGCAATAGGAAAGTTAAGAGAATAATAATTTTGGTCATATTTTATCTTATGATGATTGTATCTTGTATGATTCGTTTTAGAAAGCCAGTTGAGACTTTGATCAAATTGGGGAGCCCCATCCGCCTTTAGGCTCAGGGCTACAGCCCCCTAAGCCCTCCTTAATCCGGCCTTGATCCGTGGGTAGGAAATGAAATGAAATCCTTGAGTTTTATGTCCCACGGTTATGCCGGATAGGCTAAAGGAGACTGTGATGGTGAGAAATGAATGAAATGGTGAAATGAAGAAATTGGGAGGAAATAGGAAAATCCTGAGGAAACCCACGTACGCGGTGTTTTTCCACCACAAAGTTCATTTGGCGCGAGCAGGGATCGAACCAGGAACCCCAAGCACCAGAGGTGAATGCTCTACCACTAAGCCAATGCGGTCACTAATCCCTGGGTAGGTTTAAAAATATTTTTATTTAATTATGCTATATCAATTCCTGTTGTTCATAGAACTTTCGTGTGGCCTTAAACTTAAAGTAATTTGACAACAATTGAATTTAAAAAAACGCAAAATAACTATAGAAGAATATACTCAAAACACGAACTGCACAAAACATTAGAGTAAATACTGGCATATTAAGAAACATTAGAAATTTTTAAAGTTGGAAAATTAAGTGCATTAAAAATGTTTACTTTGCATTGGAATGATCATATTTTTTTAATAATATAAACAATAACACACAATGGCGTATTTAGGAGGGTCTTCCGGGCTTAAGCCCTTTGAAATCTTACTTACTATAGTAAAGTAAATGAACTATTTTGCAAAATTTTAACATTTACAGGCAAAGCCTCTCCCCCCCCCCCGAAAGTTAGCAAAGCCTCTCCCGAAACGAAATCTTTAATACGCCACTGATAACACATATTGCAATTCTCCACTCATTCAATCTAATGATTGTAATCCTTCTCTCTTTGAATTATAGAATCTGTAAATCTGAGAATGTTAACACAAATAAAAAGCTAGTTGTTATTAATGATCCTATTAGCTATGGTGATTACTGAGGGAGTAATCAAAATTCGTATTACAAAATTATCAATTAAAGAAACAAACACTCATTTTGGAACAGGTTGGCCCCTTTTGTAAGTGCGCATTCATGGTATGGCTTCCACATATAAGGGCACGGGTTCAATGAGATGACCTATATCTTTCATGTTTAACTTAAACCAAACATACTTTTGCCCCTTCGTTATTTGATATACATTTAGGCTTTATGCCTAACTTACCATTCATTCAACTGGAAGCTTCCAAATATCTAATTCTTAATTGGCTTGTAGCCAGGGAAGTATGGGGTAAATGACAAAGTATAAATAAATCATTATGTGTACCTCTAAGAAGTCTGCGGGGATTGGAGCGCGGTGACTAGAAACTGTTTGCCACTAGCTGGATTTAAAATACTTTTTCCCAAGTTAAATTTTTTCCTTACCAAAAGCGTAAGAGTAGTGAACTTTGAATGCATACTACAGGTATCTCTTTACTGTTTCATAAGTTGAGACTAATCTAATTCGCTTTCGTGTATCCCGACATTTTTTATTTTATTTATTTATTTTTTGGTTCTTGTGAAAGCTGGTAGATCAATTTTCAAGATGTAATATATACACTTTCAATTTTTCCCCAAACTTTTCGCTGGTCTAGTAATTAACACGCGTCCTTGGTTCATTAGATCATGGGTTCGATTCGTGATGAAAGAGTACCTAAATTTTAAAGTATTATGGTCGTTCACATTCCATATTTCACTGTAGATCTAAGTCTTATATAGCCTTGGTGCATAAAAGAGATGATAAACTTCAATAATCATCATAGTCTTTCCCCCACATACTTGTAACCGGTTTGAGTTTTACGAAAGTTGAAAGACATTTAGTTTGCAACATCATACTTGAAAAAAGACTTTGACTACATTTCGTGAAAATAGTGGAGCTTCCAAAATGATTTTTTCTACGGAGGCCACTGAATCCTCCCACACTTGATAATAGATAAAACGGGGAACCCAAAGAAAACCGATGCACACAGTGTTTTTCTATCCCAAATCTGACTTGGCACTAGCCACCATCGAACAAGGAAACGCCACCATAAGCAGTCTACCACTTTATCAATAAGATATTTATAAACTATACCGAAAAGATGTCCCAAATTGTAAGTGCTACATTAAGTGTTTAATGTTTTACATTTCTATTTTAATGTTTTTGTGTATTTATCTTTTTATTTATTAAGTATTCCGAATTACCTGGAATTAAGATGTGTTTTGTTTACTTTGATGACTGTACTTTTAGTGATATTGGTATAATGGTAGAGTTGGAAACTAGTATAATATTTCTCATTTAAAACAAAAATCCCAAATGAGATGGAAGAAATATAATGGATATATGTAGTTTGATACTATAATGCTACCACAAGCTCTTATGCCATAATTATTGCTATTCTCGTTGCTATAGTGGCTAGCACTCACGACTTTGGTACGTGGTGTCCCGAGTTTGATTCCCGGTTGAGAAAGAACAGAAATTGGAACGCACAAATGTAGTTCGGATTCCACCTCAAACTTTAAATTCAAGTGTCTAATAGCCTTACTGCTGAAAAGAAACACTAAACTTCAAATCACTATCAGATGAGCATAATTTATAAAGTTTCAGTAAACACTTCAAGAAAAGTATGTTGGTAGCACTGATCGTCCTACTTAGACCCCTCCGTCCCATTTAAACCCCTATCGTCCGGCTTAGACCCATTTTTGGTCCTCAATAGACCCATTCGTCCCGTATAGACCCCTTGTGTATTTTCGTGCATTGCAAAAGGGGTCTAAACTGAACGAAAACGTCCGGAATAGACCCATTGCAGATACCTATCTATCTATCTATCTATCTATCTATATCTATCTATCTATCTATCTATCTATCTATCTATCTATATATATATATATATATATATATATATATATATATATATATATATATATATATATATATATATATATATATATATATATATATCACGGTGTAGAATTCTTCAAAGACGGTTTGCATTCTGTCTATTATACGGTTGCTAGTCTAGTTTATTTTAAGGTAGATTTGTAAGTGCAGAAACACCGCTACTTTATTCTTGTTATTGATGTTATTTTAAATCATCTTTCGAGCTCCCTCTATAAAATAGTTTGGGTACAAAACCTCGCGGCCAGAACCTCGCGGCGACAACCTCGCCTGGCCAAAACCTCGCCTCTCAAAACCTCGCGGCCCAAAATCTCGCCAGGCCGAAACCTCGCCTGGCCAAAACCTCGCCGCCCAAAACCTCGCGGGACAAAATCTCGCCGGGCCAAAACCCCGCCTGGCCAAAACCTCGCCGCCCAAAACGTCGCGGGCCAAAATCTCGCGGGGCCAAAACCTCGCCTGGCCAAAACCTCGCCACACAAAACCTCGCGGGCCAAAACCTCGCGCCCCAAAATATTGCCATACCTAAAATCTCGCCTAACCAAAATGTAAATGTTCCAACAGATGACAAGGATGACGGTATAAAAGACGCTGTTTCAGAAGAAGTATCACGGGTATTTGACCAAGTCCCGCGATACCATACGAAAATTCTATTTCTGTATTAGAGGATTTCAATGTGAAGGTAGGGCGACAGGATGTTTTTAAACTGGTTATAGGGAAAGAAAGTCTGCATAAGGAAAGTAATGACAACTAAGGAGGTTAGTTTCGTGAACTTTGGAACATCCAAAAACTTAAAATTTTAACAAAAATCTAATAATATTTATGAAAATATGAAACAATATATGAGTTTTTACGACGTCCCTTGATTATGTCCTATAGGTTAAAGGAGACGTAGATGACCAGGATGAAGGAAATGATCGAATAAAGAAAGTGGGAGGAAACGGGAACAACCCGAGAAAGCCCACGTACCCGATGTTTTGTATCTTATTATTATTATTATTATTATTATTATTATTATTATTATTATTATTATTATTATTATTATTATTATTATTATTATTATTTGTAATGTGGAATTGCATATTAGGAAACACATTGGGTAAATTTTAAAGAAAAGTTTCATTCGCGGCGAGGTTTTGGCACGGCGAGATTTTGGGCGGCGAGGTTTTGGCCCGGCGAGATTTTGTCCCGCGAGGTTTTGGGCGGCGAGGTTTTGGCCACGCGAGGTTTTGGGCGGCGAGGTTTTGGCTCGGCGAGATTTTATCCCGCGAGGTTTTGGCCGGCGAGATTTTGGGCGGCGATGTTTCGGCCGCGAGATTTTGTCCGTATACCCTATAAAATGTTGTTATAACCGGCCTTGGAAAAACGAATTTGTGTTTAACACCATAGGAAAAGACTGCCGGAAAGTTCAGACGTTGCAATGCCAATTCTGCCACTCTTGTGTATTTTGCAAGAGTGATAACTAGAAGTCAAGTTTTTTTCTTCTTTTTTTTCTGTATTTATGTTTATGTTACATTGTATTCATGGGCGACCTCAAAAGGAGACAATTATTGACTCTGGATTTTCGAAAGGGTTTCGGCTCTTCGAAATACATTCCAAAACATTAGATTTCCCTTCTCATCCACTACAGTATTTAACATATTTCCTGCAGTTAATAAAGTTATGCAATGTTAGTCAATAATAATTGTTTTACATGAAGTGTTATGTGCATCACAGTGTGTATATTCATGACTTGCCTCCCTTGGAAAAAGTTCTGCGAGTGATTCTTACTATATTATGAAATCGCTATGTAAAATGTTACGTCTTTGAAATTTAGCGTCCGTTTTCAGCAACAAGACTATATAAGACATGGAGCTACAGATTAAGGTGCAATTGGAACCACCGTAATATGTTCAAACTTTTAACGGGAATCGAACCCGGGACCATGTGTGTCTAAGGCGTACGCGCTAACTACTGTACGACGTGGACAGCTGTTTCGAAAATTTCGTTAGCAGTTCATTTAAAGAAACTATTCATGCTATTCCTGTAAGTAGTGCTCTCAACGGGTCGGGTCGGGTCGGGTTGAAGACCGACCCGACCCGACCCGTGACCCAAATTGACTGACCCGACCCGATGACCCGACCCGACCCGACTGACCCGAACCGTGATCTGACCTCATTGTCCTGACCCGACAACCCGACCCGAGCTGACCCGATTGACCCGACCCGACCCGAGTCGGGTCGGGTCGGGTCAAACCGATCCGTTTGAGAGCACACTGGGTGACACGAATTGTCTTTTGTGTTACTAATATTTTTCCTTGTTCAAGAATTGCTATACTGTGTTATACCTTCCATATGAATGTTATACAGCGCTGGCAACACTGCAGTCCGGATGGCAACCCTGATTATGATCTTTCTTCGTCCTTGATGCCCTTGTTATATTTAGTTTCGTTCTTTTGGTTGACTTTCTTTCACAGTTTGCAAGAACTTAACTTTTCCCGTCATTCCTGACTTTCTTCAATTTTGCCGACATTCAATGTTTTCTCTTTCCTCGCTCCGCTCCCTATGGCCCTTAGCACCTTAAATTTCTGTGTTCTCCATATCTTTTCATGCTCAATCAGGTGGCATATGTCTGTATCTGATTTGCGCGACAACCATATGGTCCCTTACTTGTGAGCTCTGTGACCCGTCATCGGGTCGATTAAGATTTTGTAAACTTTATTAAATTACACATTTGGCTAAAACTATTTAAATAAAACAAGAGTAGTACTCTTAAATGCGAGGCCGTTTCGCCCTATGTAAAGGTCGTCGCTGATGATACCGGATAATTCATAGATAATTTATGTTTTGAGTTTTCAATATCGTTTTCTATATATGTTTAATATTTTTATTTGCATGTAAAGTAGTGTGTTATCGCTTTAAACTTTAAATTTCTCGTTGGTAGAAATGAGAGGCATTACCCCTCTATATCCTCTGTTAGAATTTTCATAGAGGACGCACGGAATGGTCATATATATATGAGGGCTATTCTTAAGTAAGGTCTGGTTCTCAATAGAAACAAAAGTGTACAGATTTTGCCATGTATTTTTGGTTATTTCCTCTCTACACATTAAGCTATTTTCCTCCATAGTTGCCATATTTAAACATTTATCATAATATTCGGCAAGTTTTGGTATACCCACGTCGTAGAAATCGCTCGCCTCTGACCGAAACCAATCTTCAACCGTTGTTTTTACGTCTCCATTGGTGTCGAACCGCTGACTGGCGAGAAATTGCTTCAGATAGAGGAACAGATTATAATTGTTCGGCGCAATGTCCGGGCTGTACGGTGGGTGGTCCAGTTGCAACCATTCAAAAGATCTGATTAACTTTTGAGTTTGAGCAGCAGAATGAGTGACATGCAGTGACAAAACATCAGACGGCAGTAGGCCATAGTGCTCATTCTGTATAGCATGTCGAAGCTTTTTGAAGGTCGCGCAATACGCAATTGAATTGCTGGTTGTTCCTCGTGGCATAAACTCGACTAACAGAACACCATGGTGATCCTAGATTACGGTAGCCATAATCTTGTGTGTAGACACGATCTGTTTGATTTTCATTTTGGCTGGAGATGTCATGTGTCGCCATTACATTTTCGGTGATGGAGTCATGTGGGAACGCATGTTTTGCCCCCTGTAATAATGTGGTCCAACAGTTGATCTCCTTCATCATTGTGTCGGGTCAAAAAGTCAAAGCACAAGAAAGTCTCGTCTCTTGTTTTCCTCAGTAAGTAGTCTAGCAAACTATCACGCGCACAGTTTTCAGAACTTTAAGATTTCAGAAACGATTGTGTACAGCACCGACTGTTGAAATTCCAGTGGCAACGTGGAAATCGTGAAACGTTGGTTTTCATAGGTTCTTGCGTCAATTGCACGCACCAACTCGTCTGTGATTACAGAAAGTCTGCCCGATCGCGGTTCATTATGAACATTGTCCCGCCCGTCCTTGAACGACGGCACCCATTAACGCACCTTGCTGTCACTAATTGCAGTCAGGTTGTACATCTCATACATCTGGCGATGGATTTCCACTGCTGCAACATTCCTTGCTGACGTAAATCTGATCGCAGAGCTTATTTTACACTTGGCGAGATGCTATATTTGAAGAAACATTTCAACGGTTTACTCTGAACTATACATGCTGATGCTACGACTGCAACTGGTGTCGCCTCATGTCGAAGGCATGCTGAGAGCGCGCTTGCGCATTTCGACAGAAACAACGAACATAACCAATAAATAGTAGCAGTGGAAACAACCGTTGAATGTTTCGGTCGCAGGCGGGTTATTTCTACAAAGTGGGTATACAAAAATTAGTTGAGCGCTATAATAAATGTTTAACGCTATGATAAATGTTTAAACAAACATGGTAACTTTATACATGTGTATGTGTATATATGTGTCTGTAGTGTTAAGTGTCTACCCAATGTTTTACGGCAGGTTTCGCCACTGCTCTTTTTCTCTTCGAAAGACATATAAGTATATACAGCATAGGCTAAATACTGTTCATGTAGCGACAAAATCTATAAGAGGTGATATTGTCTTGCTCTTAATGATTATAACTAAGAAATCATTAAAACATTCTGTTATACTCATGTTTGGTTGGTAGTCTAATGGAGCATTCTAACTCCCATCATACACCGTGACAACTAGGGTTGCCAACTCTGGAAAATAAAAAAAACTGTCACCCTTTTAAAATTCCCTATAATACAGGTCTAAGTGTGAAGTATCTCTGTTCGGACACATCCATAAGAAGGAAATGTAATATCGTGAATAAAAGTGCATTAGCACTTGTATTCTGCATATCCTTAGTACATTAACTAATAAGCTTAATAGATACATTGTGCTATAAATGAGAAACTGAAATCGGCATTGACCATTTTATTGTATTTACCAGTAACTGCCACTTCTTTAAAATTATTGAAACAGATGAAAAAAAAAGTATATTGATCTTTAAGAGACAATTTTGGATTTGGAAAATTAAATTTATTCTTTAAACTTATACTTCAACTACAGGAAATTGCGTTAAGAAGTCCTTTTTCACTCGCAATAAATGTATATAATCCCTTACAAGTAAATTTCAAATTTTCCCTGATACAGTTCATGTCATCTCTTTAAAATTATCTTAACAGATGAACAAAATATATTAATCCTTGATACATAGTGAAAAGTTACAGTTTTGGATTTACAGAATGAAAGTTACTTTTTAAATCTATACTTCGAACTAGATGAAATTGCTTCGAACTAGATACAAATTTGAAAGAAAAAAGGTCATAAAGGAGCTGGTAAGAAGTTTGTACTGCTCACCGGTTTCAATCAAAATAACAACAATATTCCCGGCCAGGCCGGTGAAAGACCGGCTAGTTGGCAACCCTAGTGACAACTCCGATGTATACTAATATTACTAATGAACAATGGCGCAAATCCCGGAGAGATGAAGGGGACATATCCTCTTCAATCTTGGAACTGGAGGGACTGTCCCCCCTAATAATCCGATTTGAAATGTGTTTTTCGGGGAGAAGTGTGATGATTTATGCCCGATTGTCACAAAGGAAAGTGAAATTGAGGCTCCCCACCATGAACCTCAATTCTGCTCACCTCCCAATGTTGAAGACAATTCTGCTCCCCTGATCCTCCACAGCATTGTTTTTCAACTTCATAAATAATTTGAACATCGCTTAAAAAATACTGGAAGAGTCTTACTCGTCTCCTCCCCCGCAATGTTGAAGGCAGATTTGCGCTGCTGCTAATGAACATATACATTAACATGTTCGTTGTTTTGGGCGCATGTTAATACCACTATTGTTAGATTTATTTTTAAAATACTATTAGTTTAAATTAAGATAATTTTATATCAACATTGTTAAAATAAAATACATAGCCTTTTAATTCTTATTTTAATAATTTGAAGTTTAGAGCAAAACAGCTGTCCTCTTTTCATTGTCATAGAAGGTAGAAAGGTAGGCAGAGTCATAAATGTCATAAAATATCAGTCAAAGGTGTGGTAGTCAGCGTCACCACATCGTCCCATGCTTTCTGAAACGTCTTTGGATGGTTCCCAGTTTTCCCGGCAGGTGCCAGCGCAGGATCCGGCCATGGGGGCTTTATACATCAGAGAGAGGAGAGCTTTCTTCTTCACGTGGGACCCGAGAGGATAACAGCAACAGCGGCAGCAGCAGCCGGGTTGGAACCCGTACCGAAGGGCACCGGAGATCAGGCTCTAAGAATATGAAGTACCACACAGCATGGAGTGAAACACGAGTGCGACGAGAATTGTAGACTCAGTTTTTAGGGTAGTGCAATGGACGGCTGGATATCGTGATAAGTATTCTACCTACATTATTGAACCTGTACAGTCTGTATCCGGTACCAATAGATAATTTTATAAAATACAGGGTGCGGCACGTAAAGTGAACACATAAAATGAAATGTAATGTATTGAATATGATTAACTATAACACATAAATGAAATGTAATGTATTGAATATGACTACTCACCTTAACAGCAGGTGCTGAAAGTGTCCTCCGCCCACTTCAACACACATGTGAGCACGATTGAGGAGATTCATATATACCCTTGTCAGTTCTTGTGTTGTAATGCTATTGGTGACATCCTGGATCCTGGTCTTGAGTTCTTCAATTGTGTGTGGATTTGTTTCGTATACTCTTCCCTTTAACAGTCCCCATAAGTAAAAGTCACACGTGGACAAGTCTGGTGACCGAGGAGGCCACAAGCCTTTGCTGATTGTCCTCTTTGGTGTAAACATCTCATGCACAAGGGACAATGATGCAGCTGATGTGTGGCATGTTGCACCGTCCTGCTGAAAGTAACATAACTGACGCTCCTCTTCGGTCAAGTGTGTATAAAACTCCACCAGGATTCCCATATACACGTCACTGTTCACTGTCGTCTCAAAGAGTATGGACCCAATAACGCGTGTGGCGGAAATGGTACACCAAACACCAATCTTCTCATCATGCAAGGGTACCTGGTGGATTGCGTGTGGATTTTCTGTCGACCAATACCGGTTGTTTTGGGAATTTACGTACCCAGACAGGTGGAACCACGCATCGTCACTCATGATGAGCATTAGTGGATCCAAGAAACCACTGGCAACATTGCTCAACAGCCATGAACAGAAATGCACCCTCTTCTGCAGGTCAGGCTCCTTCAGTTCTTGCACAACACTTATCCGGTACGGTTTTAACTTCAGTCCCCTTAAAACACGTCTGCAACTTCTCTCACTCGCATGAACCTGTTGACTCAATCTCCTGGTTGACTTTCGAGGACTTCTTGTCATTATCTCCTCCACCTGCATCTTTAATTCAGGTGTGCAGACAGATGGTCGTCTGTTCCTGGGAGCATTTTGAACCGATCCTGTACGCCGCCATTTTTCAATCAATTCCTGAATGGTGCTTTTTGCTGGCACAAAACGTCCTGGAAATTTCTCGCAAACAAATTCTTTGTTTTCACAAAGATCCAGTGAGAATGAACCCTTCAACAATGGCAACACGCTCGGGTATCGAATACGGCATTATCACACACTGACACTCACCCGGCTTAACACAACGAGGCCTTTTTCTCAACTGGTTTCGACAAGTTTCACTGGCTGCGGCTGCACGTGACTGCTGCAGGTCACGTAAGTCGACCCGACCTCGACACGCCATCTCTTGGTAGGAAGGTAGATTATTTAAGTGTTGCCAAAAACACAATATACCAGAATATTACGACGGGCCGGTTTTACGTGCCGCACCCTGTATATATGAAACATTTATAAACCTTGATTCTTATTTAAAAATAATATTGGATACCACCTCACCACTCCACGCGCCATCTGCGCAACTAAGGTATATGCGCCCTCACGTTTGCTTAGCGCAAATGCGACGGTGACAAAGGTGAGAAAGAGCATATTGTAATATCCTAGGTGATGCCGTAAACAAGCAGTTTCACGCTTCAATGTTTACAAACACCACCACATGGTTCGGCAAGAGGATCTCCCACCAGAGGGACCTATAATCACATGCAGACGACGGCTTCTGGCCCCTCCCACGGAGCAGAAGACGACATCGGAGCAGCAGCGCCACCGCCACCCGAAAGGACCCTATAAATTGGATCGACGAAGGCAACTCGACACCAGTTTTCTGGTGATCCTCCTTTAGTCTGCTACGGGACTCTTGGAGTAACCTAACCCTAGGCCTCTAGTCTGCTACGGGACTACGCCTATCCTATCCCCTGGCTTAGCCTGCTACGGGGCTCTGTTGGCGAATTAACCCGCCTCTGCTTGCTACGGAGCATTGGGTCCTTAATTCCACTCCTCTTAACCTGCTACGGGGCTCTGTTGGAGATCCTGTCTGCGACCTTAGGTCAAAGTCCAACTATACTCACCCTGATTTTAGAGAAATCAATTTGTATAGTATTTTGTAAAAATACTTTTATAGAGGAACTTTTTATAATAAAAATACTGGTAGTGGGAGTCGATTCCGGACGTTCTTTTTATTAACAGCTCTACCTCTTCCTTATACATGAGACAAAACTACACAAAAGATTACATGGTAGAGGCTTGACTGGCTCAGAATAAGCTCTGAACACTCCCCTACCGGACAGTATTTTTATTAACCGGAAGTGGACTTTTTTCTTTGGAAGGTATGTGAATTTTTAAGTGTTAGTGCTTTTAGTGAACTAAATTTGTTTATGCCTCAAACTAGAACTGGTAAAAACACTTTTCCAGAAAACATTTTTAATATGGAGCAGAATTCGCGTCTTTCCTTTAATGTATCACACTTACTAACTACTCGGGTCATGTGACGGAGGATCCCGATAGGTTCTTTATGCTCTTTGACCATCTTGCATTATTACATTCGTGGAACGAACAGAAGAAGAAAGAGCTCTTACCTATGCATTTGCAGGATGTCGCTCTGGATTTAGTTTTGCAATTAAAAGCTCAGAATCAATTGGACACACTAAATTATGATCAATTAAAAGACAAATTAATAGATTTGAGCAGGCCGAAACTTCCAGCGTATAAGGCGGAATTTGAAATTTTCCAGGTTCAGCAAGGGGAAAATGAACCTATAGATGCTTACTTTCTTAGGAAATTAAGAGTAATTAGGCAAGTCTCGTAATTACCTCAGGCCACTGAGGAACAGAAAATCAATTATTTATCATTAGGTTTGCAGATTTTTTTTTTTTACAAAAAATAGCATTAGAATCCTTTACAACCGTTCAGGCTCTACAGACTCATTTACATAATTTAGAAAAGGCAAATGACTTGATGAAGAAACGTGATTATGTTGAGCTATTTTACAACAGACCATTTACTCGCTGTGCGAACAAAATACACAAGTCACCAATTTACATTGGAGACCGATCGCAGGCGCTTCCTTTCCTGTTCACCAGCAACAACAACAAATCACATATCCGTTATATAACCCAGCGCATAATTGGAGTCAATATCAACAACCTCCTCCTATGTTCCTTACACCTTCTACACCACAATTACAAGCTACACCACAAAATCAAACACCTACAAGTTCCTCCCACCAAACTGCGAACCAGAATCCCCCGCCCGACCCCCCGGCGCATAGCACTTCTAGTAATTCTATTTGGTCTAGGAATTAATTCGTGCGGTTGGTACGCACACATTGAAGCTGTAGTACAAACACAAAATACATAAATACCTTAAGAAAAATATTGTCCATCGCTAGCCACCACTTTCGCCCATCTGTCAGGCAATGTACGGATTCCGTGGCGAAAGAAGTCCTCATCCTTGGAAGCGATCCAGTCAGAGACCCATGTTTCGATATCTTCTGAAGAAGTAAACCGCTGTCCAATCAAATCGTTGTTCATGCAATCGAACAAGTAGTAGTCCGAAGGAGCAACGTCTGGTGAATACGGCGGGTGGGGTAAAACTTCCCATTCGACATTTTCTAAATAGGTTTTGACCGGTTTTGCGACATGTGGGCGAGCGTTATCATGTTGAACAGTAAGTTTATCATGTCTGTTCTCCCATTCTGGTCGTGTTCTGGCCAGAGCTTGCTTCAAACGCATTAATTGTCGTCGATAACGTTCTCCATTCATAGTTTCACCCGGTTGCAGCAGCTCATAGTACACCACACCTTTCATATCCCACCATATGCACAGCATAACCTTTGCACAGTGAATATCTCGTTTTGGTTGTGATGGACCTGGTACACCTGGTTTCACCCAGGCCTTTTTTCGTTTAGGGTTCTCGTAATGGATCCACTTCTCATCACCCGTAATAATTCGATGCAGAAACCCCTTTCTGCTCTGTCGTTGAAGCAGCAATTCGCAAATGGTTTTTCGTCTTTCAACGTCTCTGTCTTTCAATTCATGTGGAACCCAATGTGACATCTTTTGAATTATTCCCATGGCTTTCAAGCGTTTGGAGACTGTTGTTTGATCAACGCCTAATGTTGCTGCAAGTTGTTCCTGCGTTTGACACGAATCCTGCTCGAGCAATGCTGTCAATTCTTCGTCTTGAAATTTTTTTGTCTGTCCAGCTCGCTCTTGGTCTGCCAAGCCGAAATCACCACTTCTAAACCGTGCAAACCACTTCTGACACGTTCGCTCAGCTAGAGCATGGTCACCATACACTTCCACCAAAATACGATGACTTTCAGTCGCACTTTTCTGCATGTTAAAGTAATGCAGCAGGACACCCCGCAAAAACATTTTATCAGGCACAAATTGCGCCATGTTCACTTAACTACAAACTGGTGTTGTTGACGCTTTAATCCACTGCCCTATACTACGAACGATACGCGATGACAGGGGTTTGCTACACATGTGTGGATACACGGAACTGTGGGACGCTCCGTTCGTTGCGCCATCTCTTGTCCACCCGCACGAATTAATTCCTAGACCAAATAATACAACTAATGCGTTAGACTTTTCTAAATTAGCAAAGCAAATGGCCGAACTATCACTTTTGGTGGCCCAGAATGCTATGAAAGCTTCACAATTTAGAAAAGGCGGCCGTAATAATCATAAACCGAAAAACACAAATAATAATCAGAACCATCAGAAAAATTGGAGAAAGAATGGTCCTAAAAACAATAATAATAACAATAATGATAGGCCTAGACCGGAAACTGTCACTGTATGTGGGACATGCTATAAGAGAGGACATACTTCCAGCGTATGTTTTAAAAATACAAACATACAATAAAAATACAAACATTGCCTACCAAAGTACCTACAAATAACCTCACTCTATTAATATCGAATCCTACAAACAGGCTGCTAACACTAGCAAAGAACACACCTGTAGCATACGTAGAAGAGAACATTCAAGAAATAGATTTACAGGGTAATTGTCCAGATAGTGGCCATGATGACGAAACTTTTTGCAGATCAGAAAAAGAAATTCAGCATCGATTAGAAGAAACAAAATCATTTTTTAGTGTTAATTTGTTTGACATAAACCCGAATTTATCAGAAGAAAAAAAGAAAGCCGTACAAGATTTACTTTTTAAATACAGAGATGTTTTTTCCTACACACCAAGAGATATTGGATACTTCCGAGGTTATATACATAAAATAAGGATAGACAAAGGAGCATCCTTTCATGAAAGATCTCCTCCGGTTCCATTGGCGGTAAGACATCAAATTGACTTACAAATTAAGCACTCTTAGACGCTAATATTATCAAGGAAACTAGCGATAGTTCGGTTTCATCGCCATTGATCATTGTGAAAAACCCCGGGACTTCGGAATTCCGACTAGTTTTGAACCTCCAAGCTTGCAATAAGTTCTCCCATTATTTGAGTATTGCATTTCAAAATACGGAGGATATTCTACACGTTTTAAGAGGAAAAGCCAGTATATCCACCATTGACATAAAATCTTCATATTTCCAGCTATTGTTGCATCCCAAAAGCCAAAAATACATGACTTTTGAGGTCAACCATACTAGAAAGGCATATAAATTGCAGAGGTGTACCATGGGTCACTCCAGTTCCGCCGCCGGACTCAGCATAGCTGTACGCATGCTTTTAGAGGGCCTACCACCCCGTATAACTGCCTTTGCTGATGATTTGGTCATAGGAAGTAAAAATTGGAAACAACAGTTATTGGATTTAGAATTACTTTTTAAAAGATTAAGAAAGCATGATTTTCGTGCCAGTCCAAAGTAGACCCACTTATTATACACAGAATTGGACGTTTTAGGCTTCACAGTTAGTGGGAAAGAAATCAAGATTTCAGCCAAAATCGCTAACAAGATTCGAAATTTTAAAAAGCCAACTACTAAAAGAACTCTGAAAAGCTTTTTAGGATTATGCAATTATTTAAGAGCATATATAAAAAATTTCTCGGAAAAGTAGAGCCATTTCAGTGCCTTTTAGACAAGAATTCAAAATTTAAATGGACCTCTCAGCATGACGAATTATTTGAGAAACTTAAGACGGACATCATACACGCGCCATCTTTGTTTCACTTCGATCCCTCATTGGAAATACGCGTGTATACTGACGCTTCCTCTATCTCCCCGGAGGCTTATTAGCATGTTATAACCATAAAACGAAACAAGAACGTGTTGTTGCCTATGCTAGTAGACGTTTTACACCAAGTGAAAGGAAATCATCCACTTGGCAAAAAGAGCTGTATGCCTTTATTTATGTTTTGAGAAAATTTAGACACTTCCTGCTAAATAGAAGATTTAAATTATTTATAGACGCCAAATGCTTGACATCTCTCACAACACAGACGGACAAAGCTGGAAAATTTAGTCGCTACCGAATATTCTTAGCAGACTACAATTTCGAAATACAACACATTAAAAGTCAATTACACCCAGCGGACATCTTTAGTCGTTTAGAGGATAAACAAGAAATTAAACAGGAAGAAAAACAAGAAGTTGACAACTTCTCGGACACAGAAGATGCTAAAGTATTTGCATCCCATTCTTTAGACACTACCCTCCAAATTGAACAACCTATAATCCTACCAAATTTAGCAGAAGAACAAAGGAAAGATCCTTCATTCTCTGACATTATTACTGTATGGAAACATAAGGAACCTAATAAGTTGTCTACTCTTCGGGCCGCAAAATATTTTTCTCTAAAGGACGGGATATTATACACAACACAGAAGGATTGCTATATTTACTTTGTGTGCCGAAATCTTTATTAAGTAAGTGGTTTGATGCCTTACACAATAACCCCATGACACCACACTTTGGATATACAAAAACATATCATTCGGCGCTTAGGAAATACTACTTTCCTAATATGAAAGCGTACATTGCCAACAGAATTAAGACATGCATTTTATGCCAGAAACTCAAGAAATTACCAGTTTGACCAGCGGGTCAATTACTTCATCACCCACCTAAGCCGATCGCAACAGCTTGCCAATAAGATTCTATTGGAAAAATAACAGTGGGAAATGGACAATTAAAACACATATTAGTGGCCATAGAAATGTCTACAAGATATTGTGTGACCAAGGTTGTGGACAACATAACAGCGGAAGAAATTGAACTTTTTTTTATATATGACATCATACTCAAATTTGGACCTTTTCCATATTTATATCTGGATATACATCCAGTACATAGCGCTAAGAGGCTGCAAAATTTGGCAAAATGTTATAACTTCGAATTTAAATTTTGCCCCGCATACGATCATAAAAACCTAGGCATAGTGGAAGCATTCCACAAGACAATACAGAATGCACTTAATTTTTTCGTACAGGAGAATCAAAATCAATGGCCAAAACTAATTCCATAAATAACATTCGCAATTAATACATTCGTACAAGCCGGAACTAAATATTCAGCTTTTTTCCTCATGTATGAATATGAACCTAATACCATCTCTGATATTGCTTAGCGTCAACTCCAACATTATGTGTCAACAAAGAACATCTGAATAAGATACGTGGGATCGTCCAGGATAATTTAGTCGCAAGTTATAGTAAACAAAAAATCTATTTTGCCCGCAGACATCAACAAACTAATTTTGACAAGGGCCAGAAAGTACTAGTATTTTTCCCAATTCTTCAAGTTGGGATACCAGAATCATTTTCATCCAAATATGTAGGATCTCTAGAAATTATCGAAAGAGTTAATCCTAACCCTTATTATAAGATCAAATTTCCAAATTCATATCGTCAAAGAATACAGGAGATTTCAGTAGACCGAATTAAGCCATTTTGTGAAGATAGAGAAGACATAGAACAAGAATAAATAACTTCTTTTTTATTTTCTACACGAGCAAAAAAAAATACAGTACTCACCACTAGGAAGAAGGAAATTCAAAGACAAGACTTTAGATAGATAAAAACACTTTTCATAACGATGCAAGCATTCATTTCCTCTTAACTTAACAAAAAGCTGATTCATTTATTTTACAACTGAATGAAAGAATGCTGAGATTTGCATTTCCGCATTTAAAAGGCAACTGATCTTTTACAAGGACAGCTAACCTATAATTCTACATTTTCATCGATATTTTTCTCTTTTTTTCCTCTGTGAACTACATATTGTCACCGACATTATGCAACTTGAATATTACACAGGATGTTCCAAAAGTTATGACAACACTTACATTATACAGGATGACCAGGAATTCAGGACCATAATTATCATCATCATTGGCATTTAAAATTGGATTATTTTATTGAAATATATGTTTAGTACTAATATTTTAGAAACTTTTGCACCTCATACAGGGTGACCAACAAATCACGCCGTTCGAATCACGACCTTTCCAATATGAATTATCTTTATATCTCAGTGTCAATAGCAGACTTTTTAATACTTCTAACCCTTATAATTTTATATATATTATATATCCGTCTTCGCTCGATAACAAAAATAGCCAAAACGCCTCGCTTAGAAATATCTCTTCCAATACCGATGAACACATTTAATACTAATGATATGACTAAGGAACAACCGACATTTCACGTTCCAACACCACTCACTATAAGTGAACTAATATATGTGTATTAAGCCAAAACTTAAAACAGCCCTACCTCGAGGGAAATGAAGTGACATATTAAAATGCACCGATCCTGCCTGTGATTAGGGACTAACTGTTTAATGCTTTCTTCCGCTACCTTCTTACTGCTCCGAAAAGTGATTTTTTCACTGTTGCAAGTGTTATTAATGTTTTTAGTGATTTTTGTATGTGATACCTCAGTGTTGCCAACCCTCATATGAAGAAAAATAACCCTTCGGCTTATTTTTTTAACAAGCCAGGGGGTGTAATATCCTAGGTGATGCCGTAAACAAGCAGTTTCACGCTTCAATGTTTACAAATACCACCACATGGTTCGGCAAGAGGATCTCCCACCAGAGGGACCTATAATCACATGCAGACGACGGCTTCTGACCCCTCCCACGGAGCAGAAGACGACATCGAAGCAGCAGCGCCACCGCCACCCGAAAGGACCCTATAAATTGGATCGACGAAGGCAATTCGACACCAGTTTTCTGGTGACCCTCCTTTAGTCTGCTACGGGACTCTTGGAGTAACCTAACCCTAGGCCTCTAGTCTGCTACGGGACTACGCCTATCCTATCCCCTGGCTTAGCCTGCTACGGGGCTCTGTTGGCGACTTAACCCGCCTCTGCTTGCTACGGAGCATTGGATCCTTAATTCCACTCCTCTTAGCCTGCTACGGGGCTCTGTTGGAGATCCTGTCTGTGACCTTACGGTCAAAGACCACCTATACTCACCCTGATTCTAGAGAAATCAATTTGTATAGTATTTTGTAAAAATACTTTTATAGAGGAACTTTTTATAATAAAAATACTGGTAGTGGGAGTCGATTCTCTACGCTCTTTTTATTAACAGCTCTACCTCTTCTTTATATATGAGACAAAACTACACAAAAGATTACAATATGGACACTGCTTTGAATTTTCCCTCATTAGATCTGCTCAACAGTGCTAAACATTTTTGTAACAAAAAAGTCCCTCATGTTTCTGGGGATAGAGTAGTAAATATAATGAAATAGAAAATACGACAAAGTTGTTGCTTGCTCCTCTACTGCACACGAAAACTTTTGGGACTAACGATTCCGGTTGTAACGTAATTAAAACATGGACATGCCAAATAACACCTATGTGTCCGCATCTGGAAAAGAGTTTAATGGATAAGAGCCGCGTTCGCATCTGGAAAGAAACCCTTAACCGTTAATCGATTAACATTAGAGACATAAAATTTGACGTTTGGACTTCTCATTTAGTGTAACAAGACTTCAGTGATTTTTGATGTTTGATCTAGAAGGGAAAGAAATGGAGTAGGCAAGTAAGAAGGTAGAATTACATATTCCTAAGATCTTTTCCCGAGATATTAAGAACGCAAAATATTGCCCACAGTAACACGTGGGGCATTTGCTAATCTGTATCTCTATGTATAAAACAAGTCGTGACTTATTGATGAATTTCTAGATCAAACCACTTAAGCTAGAAACTTGAAATTTCGACAGTACATAGAATTTATAACGTAAGGTACCACTAAGGAGGTAATTTCGGAAATTCAATGGTGTAAAGGGTTCAATGAAAATTGCTTTTCTTCTAGCCTTTTTCTTCTTTCTAAGGGAAAATATCAAAATATGGTTAAACTTATGTCTAATTATTAATATTAATGTGAGATAGTGTCACATGAAGGCAAAGTGGATAGTTGACGAATCATTGCGATACACACACCCGCTAAATGTATTCTATGTGACGGTAAACATACATTAGTGAAATATCAGATCCGTACGATAACGTTAACCCGTGCCGACTTGACGACAAATTCATTAAATGACGTTTTCACATTATAATATAATTTAGAATGTCTAACCGTGATAACGGAGAAACTAATAGAGACAGAGAAAAGAAACTTTGCACGAAGCAACTAGAGAAAGGGCGACATCTGCCCGTGTATTGACGAACATCACCGGATGAACAGTGTTGCCAACCCAAAAGAAGGTTTTGTTTTTGTAAACAGAATGTTTGTTTTTGTAATCATTTGAAGCAACAATAAAAATAAAAACAAAAGAGATGGTAAACGCAGATCAGTGTTGCAAACTTTTCGAGAAATAACGTAAAACTTGTGTTACATGCAAGCGCAGTGGCACACACACGGAGTGAGGTACTGACGTTTTGTACACCTTAAATTAAATATTGACAAGAACTGTTTACGCAGACTCCAAGTCTAGAAATGTCCGTTGAACAGATTTCCATCAACAGAAAAGAAAAGTTGAGTTTGAAAAAGGTATAGTAACTCAGAAAATATCACTAGTGTAGTATGGTTTAAAACCTATAATGCAAGCATGAGGTACCGTCGTTATGTGAGATCAACACGTCTCCCTACTGAAGGAGATTTTCCGTATCTTGTTAAAGCTGAGAACTAAGGTTTTTGAAAGATGGCAACGCTACATAGTGGGTTGGAATCCTAACGACCTGGTCAAAATATGAAAACAGCGTACAATTTGCATGGGATTATGTACTCGTGGGTTTTTGAGAACGGTGATAGAGATGATGAAGTCAAAAGTGAAAAGTTCAGAATATCTGATCTAATTTGGCGGACAAAATATGTTCGAAATGCTCCAAATGAGCTGAAAATTGAAATTGTTATATTTGTGAGGTCTCTAATAATGTTTTGGATGTCACAATTGTAAAATTCAATATGCTGGATCCAATTCCATGGGCAAAATGGGCGTAAATAGCCATTTGGAGAATTTCGCAACGAATTTGGTCTCTATTTGATCCAGTTGCCGAGTTGACCCTGAAAGTGATAATGCTGTACAGTAACAGTCACTGGTTCTTGTTACTTTATCCTATTGTACCTTTTCAAAAGTAAACTTTTCTCTTCTGTTGATGGTCAGCATTGTTCAACGGACTTTTCTAGACTTGGAGTCAGAGTAAACAGTTCTTATCAATATTTAATTTAAAGTGTACAAAACGTTAGTACCTCACACCCTATATGTGCCACGACGTTTCCATATAACATGTTTTATGTTATTTCTCGAAAAGTTTGCAACACTGATCTGGTTTACCATCTCTTTTGTGTTTATTTTTATTGTTGCTTCCAATGATGATATCCAATTTAGGTCATTCTATTTACAAAACCATAACTTTCTCTTAGGATGGCAACACTGTTCATCCGGTGATGCTCGTTAATACACGGGCAGACGTCGTCCTTGCTCTATTTGTTTCGTGCAAAGTTTGTTTTCTCTGTCTCTATTAGTTTCTCCGTTATTATGGTTAGACATCCTAAATTATATTATAATGTGGAAACATCATTTTATGACTTTGTCGTCAAGTCGGCACGGGTTAACGTTCTCGTAGGGAGCTGCTATTTCACTAATGCGTGTTTACCGTCACATTGAACACATTGAATACATTTAGAGGGTGTGCGTATCGCAACACGAAATTACCTTAAATAAGGGACATTCAACTATTAAAAAATGAACCAAAAATTCCCCCTCCTTCATCTAGACGATTTGCTCTGGACGTCAGGAGATTATGGACATAATCTTATCTATTGTTACATATAAAAGAAGTACTGAGTGAAGACTGACTGATCAACGCACAGGCCCAACTTCTTGAGCGCGATATTTGTAATTTTGACAGTGCATATTATTTGTTACGTAAGGTACCACTAAGGAAGGATTTTTAGAAACTCAACAGGAAAAGAGAGAAATTGGGGTGGCAATTATTGTAGTAAAATGTCCGTATCTCCGAATCTGTCAAGGGTATAAACATGAAATTTGTTATATGAATTTCACATTTAAAATAATTGTTTCACATGTTTCACCGTTTTCTTATATTTTTCTTAGAAGGAAAAAAGAAAGCTGAGGTAACTGAGTGGATTTGCAATTGTTAAAATAAAATTGTTATATCTTGAACTTGCATAAGGTTAGGACATGAAATCTGATATTTAGATTTTGTATTTAAAATAATTATATACGTGTTTCAGCGTGTTTAGATTGTTCCTTACATCTATCTATCTATCTATCTATCTATCTATCTATCTATCTATCTATCTATCTATATATATATATATATATATATATATATATATATATATATATATATATATATATATATATATATATATATATATAGGTAGGTAGGTAGGTAGGTAGACAGATTTGATAGATAGATACAGAGAGAGAGTCGTGCGAGACTGATTGATCAACTTCCAGGTCATACCGCTTAAGCTAGAAACTTAAAGTCTTAACAATACATAGTGATGTAAGATACCACTAACGAAAGACTTTTGGAAATTCGATGGGGAAGGGGGAACTGGAAGTGTTTTTTCTTCCCGTCTTTGCCTTCCCTTTTGAGGAAAATATTAAAGAAATGGTTAAATGTGTGCCTAATTATTATAAATGGGAAGTCTATATACCGAATTTCATATTTCTAATCTTCCAAGCTTCGGAGATCATCTTATCTATATATACAAAAGGTATCCTGAGTGGATAGCTGGTTTATCAACGCCGTGACCAAATCTCTTAATCAAGAAATTTGAAATTTTGACACTCCATCGGATTTGTGAAGTAAAGTACCACTAAGGGAGGATTTTTTGAAATCCGACGATAAAAGGGGGAGTGGAATGGCAATGATTACAGTAAAATGTAAATATCTTCAAATGTCTGAAGAGTACGGGAATGAAACTTGGTATGTGGACTTCCCATTTAATATGATTAGACATGTGTTTCACGTTTTCTTTTTTTAATATTTTAGAAGAGAAGGCAAAAAGGAAGGAGAAAAAGTGAGGTTACGATTGTTATAATAGGATGATATCTCGAAATCCTTTAATGTTAGAAACATGGAATTTGATATTTAAATTTTTCATTTAAAATAATTTAAGACATGTTCCCCAGTTTTAAAAAAATCCCTACAAGAGAAGAAAAAGTGGAGATTGCAATTGTTAAAATAATGTGCCTATATCTTAAAATTTCTTAAGGACACGAAAATGTTAAATCAATTTCTTTTGTGATTGGTAACTGTTTTTATCACTCCAATAAGCGTATTAATAAGCACAATCAAATTGTTAATATTGTTGAAAGACATTGTAGCGTAAATCGAAAATGTAAAATTAAAACCAAATCTAATTGTTGAAAGCAACCTGTATAGATATGTAATTGACATTACTGTTAGGTTTGAAGATGGCAAGGATATAAGAGCGAAGGGAGGAGAAAATTGCAAAGTATAATCGACTTAACATCTCACTTAATGATAGCAAACGGTTTGAGATTCTCCCCTTGGTCATAGGATCAAGAAGAGCCGTAAAACAAGTCGCTACGAACGTTTTCAGGAAACTTCGGGTATGCAAATGTATTTTAAAAAGTTAGCTTTCTTAGCTCTGAAGTCCATAATTGAGATGTTGTACTATAATCTCTATTATGCATATTAGTGTCAATGTTTTGATGTCTGACATGTGTTTTAGTCTTTGAAATATTTGTATGTTATTTATTTACGACATATATTTTATTTTTTAATTAAAGTTTAACATAAATTATATTTTAATTTTTGTGTTGGATGTATAAATGTAAGTGTTACAGAATTGTTTAAGGCCTATATATGCATATATTGTTGAAAAAAGAAAGCTAAGAATAATCATTTTATTTTATACAATTTACTTTTAATGATTTGAAATATTGTAAGTATGAACTTATGTGTTGGAGAGTTAGGCACTATGTACAAATTTTACCATGTTTGATTTTAAGTGTTGCTTTTTATATATAAAATTGTATTTGGAATGGTCTGAGCGTACTGATGTTTTATTTAAGGAAAGGTAAAACATTTTGATTTGACAGTAAAGAATGTAATGAAACAAGTAACTGATCCAACATTTGAAACATGGAGCCTTCAATTTTATATAGCACAGACCTGTAATGCTTATGATGTGTTATAGTGCATAATGTGGTATGTGTGCGTGTGTAGAGTGTATAATGTGTAAATAATTCTTTGAAACAAAGATTAAGAACGATGTAGAGGCCAGAAGTGATATCGATATCATTAACCGGGAAGACCACTGTGCCTTTTTAGAGACACGAAATTTAATATTTAGATTTTTTACTTAAAACAATTATAGACGTGTTTCAATGTTGTAAGACTTCCCTACAAGAAAAAAAAGGTAGGAAGAAAAAAATATATTTTATAGCTATATAAAAAAAAAGTCCTGAGTGACTGACAGATCAACGTCCAGGTCAAACCGCTTAAGTTAGAAACTTGAAATGTTGCCAATACTTATGATTTATAACATAAGGTACAGTCTACAGCAAAAAACCTGCAACATAAGAATGTAAGTTTATTGTGAAACTACGCCTAACAGCACAGGGAGTCACGCCAGGAGAAACCTCGGCGTCCTCCCCTGCATACGTATTTTGGAGCAAAAGATTTCGTCGCTTCACAATAAACTTACATGCTCAAGTTGCAGGTTTTTTTGCTGCGAACTGTACCAGTAAGGAAGGATTTTTAGATATTCGACTGGGAAAGGGGGCAAATGGGGGGAATTATAGTAACATGTCCATATCTCCGAATCTCTGAAGTGCAGAGACATGAAATTTGGTATATGGACTTCCCATTAAAGAAAAGAATTAGACAGATGTTTCAGTAGTTTATATATATATATATATATATATATATATATATATATATTTCCTGTAGAAGGGAAGAAAAAGAGGTGGCAGAAAAGAGTAGTGTTACAAGATGATAACCATATTTCGGAATCCCTTAAGGTTAGAGATATAAATTTTGGTATTTAGACTATTCATTCAAAATGACTAGACATGTTTCAGCGTTTTTTTGATGTTTTCCTTAAAAGAGAAGTAAACCTGGGGAAGGAAAAGGGTGGGGCTGCAATTGTTATAATAAGATGACATACCTCAAAATTCCTTAAGATCAGAGATGTGTTAGGTATATGAAACTTGAAACAGAGATGAAACAGAGATGTGTAAATATGCCACAGCGTCTCCAAAATTCTGCTTTTAACGAGAGAACGGGAGCTATTTGTAGTTTTTAATCTCAATATATAAAAATGACTTCGAGGTTGTCAGTCTCATCATCAAGGAAACAGGTGAACCATTTGAGATGAATTTTTGAACACAGCACTCGGACCGACAAGGGCTCTTATCATTTTACTTTCATTAAAGTTCATATTTTAAGGGGGACAGGGTAAATTTTTCGCAAAGAATAATGCCATAGAAGTACTCTTGACGTGCAAAGAACGGAAGAAAAGGTTGGAATATGAGATGGGAGGCCATAGGCCAAGCAAATTCTTGGGATCTAGGGGCAAAGCTTAATGAAGAATATCACTTCGAAAACCTCCCATTTCCCTTTACGTGTTCTCATGAACATAATCTACTACGTACTACATTAATGTCTATTTCCATTCATCTCCAAATAAATTTTATCTCCATCTTTAATTCTGTATTAAAACCAGAAGCGACAGAAATCCACTAACTTTCATTTTCAGTATTAATCTACATAATAAAATAATAATAAAAAAAGATATTGACAATCGTTTTCATTTGGAATCGATTTAGCGTTCTAAGAATAGGTACCATCCTATCTCTCAATACCATATTCAAACTGGAAGTGGCAGAAATCAATCACTTACGGTTCTGGAAGTACGCAACGGTACGGCGTACGGGCACCTTTTAATGAGAATGGAATATTTCCTCTTCTAAATTAAACTGAACTGAACTAAACTGAAAGCTAGTACAAAAATTCTGTTGTAACTTCATCTCTGTATTTTCTCCGCAGAAAAATCTGTAATCAGTTCCCATTTTAATGTATCCAATTAATTGTTTTTATCCATTATTAGGAAGAGGATTAAGTGAAAACATCCTCTAGATTTATTTCGCAAAGTTTATCCTTTATTAGTTTGTAGAACATTTTGGTAGCATGACTAGTACTCTGAAGAACATTCTGTGAACAATGTACTGCGTGTGTTATTATTGAAATTCAGTATTTGTGAAAATATTGATACATTTTGAAAACAAACAATAATAGCTTAATTTCGCCCCTTTACAGAAAGAGAAAAAGTAAGAAACAAATCATTAAGAAATATTGTTTATCATTACGTTTATTGTATTATGAAATTAAGATGTAAGAATCATACCTTTTTAAAACATATTTGTTATATATGTATCTAAGAATTTTAAGTTACAAGACTGTAGTGATATGCTACTGGACATTATTATTATTATCCTGAAATGTATGCAACTTTTTAACAATTATGAACCTGAGGTCCAGCGTACCGGAACCTTTATTTTTGAAATAAAACGATATATATATATATATATATATATATATATATATATATATATATATATATATATATATATATATATATATATATAAGCTGTTTTAAGTAACCCAAGGATACATTTCATCTCCATTTTAATCACTCTACTAAAATAGGAAGTGGTACACATCTACTACAACTTCCGGTTTCAATATTAATTGAGAAAATATCACACCATTAGTGAATCTTAAGTATAATAAAAAATCGGTTGTCATGGAAACGCTAAAGTTTTGAGTAGGGAATGAAGGGTAAGGGGAAATGCGTTGTGGAGTTATTAAAAGATCAAACTTCAATACACTATGACAAACCAAATTCCTTCAAGTTGTGTTCTTTTATTACCAGAAGTGTCGACATTTTCTTCTCAAAATTTTCTCGTTAACCACGTCGTTATAAGAGTTCTTGAGGTATCTTAATGAATGGATCATATCTTCTTTAAATTCAGTGCAAGAGCTACCTTGCGAAGGTCATTAACTGATGTAAATCAGTGGTGAATGAAACAAAGCAGAATTTTTAATATCATTTCTATATATATAAAAATAAATAAAAGAAAGAGATTCTGAACATATGATATTATTTCGCTCCCCTCACCCAATCAGAAGATGAATTAAATTCAATTTTCAAGACATGAATTCGTTGCCACTGGTCTCTATGACCCTTGGGTGTCATTCATAGGAAGGATGTCATTTGTTTAACATGGCTCGAGTTATGAATTGTTTGAAAGTCATTGTGCGCCATGTCACACCCATATATATATATATATATATATATATTGTGTATTAATACGTGAGATATGAGTATAGGAAATATGGATGACAAAGTGCTTAGCTCGTGAATATGTAGTATTTGCTATAGGCTTATACGGTCATTTTGGTGTGTAACATGTAACAAAATCCATATTTAGGGTTGCGTCTCTGAAATATATCGTCCCACGACAAATTCTCACGTTATATTGATTTTCAGTTCGCTGGTCTCATTCAATGGAACTTCAATGCGAAGGCTGAGAGAACGTCCCTAACTGTTTACTGTTTCATCAATATTTTAGAAGTATTTTACTATAAACCAAATTTGAAAAATGTGTTTAGATTCTCAACTGTATGGATTTTATGAAATTCGTATATTTTGATTCAATTGCTTTAAATTATACATTGATAAATCAGAAAACGATATATTATGCGTAAGATAAATTACAATTTTACTTCTTTTGATAGTCACCTCAAGTTTCAATTTCAGGAATTTGAATAAAGGACTTAGAAGGTCCCTCCGATACCTTATCGTTCATAGGTGCAATTTTGCTTTAAAAGTGTTAATTACTTAAAGAACATCTTATCATTAATTCAACAATTTGTAAAAGAAAATACGAAAATTTAAATTTAGTTTTCAGAATTAATATTCTTTTTGCGATACATAAAATTGGTTGCTACTAAGAGTATCATAAATTCTTTTGAATAAACTAAACAACAAAAGTATGTTTTATCCGGCTGTAAAATGGTTCTTAAATTTTTAAACTACTCATAACAATGGATTTTACACTTTTAAATATACACAACGAAATTACATGACAAAATTACTAACAAATATCTTCTGACAAGGTTAAACTTCCAGTACTTTAAAAAGTATTAATTCAAAATATACTTTGAAGAACAATGTGAGTTTTATGGAACATATACCTTATAGAAACCGTTACCGGATACAATTACTAGTCCTCTTCTGTACAAGAAGACTATATTAGCTATAGTTTTCATTGGTTGTTATCTATGCTCAGTGGTTTTTAACTGATATTATATTGTACAGTCTTGTTCATGAAATCTTGGCCACCCACCTTGATTTAGAAGAAGATATTTTAGCAACCGTATGTTGGAAATTCTATTACTTTGGCTCTAAATAAATATCTTAATTTGCCAAAGAGAAACCAGATTTGTTTCATTTAATTCCAACTGTAGGAAGAGTACACGGCTCACTAAAGAGAGGCAAATAAGCTAGTTGCTTTAAATAAGATTGAACACAAAATCGGCGTAAATAATTCAAAGTTGAAAGTATAAAATAATTATTTTATGTGTGTGCTATACTTCAGCTAATTAAACATGTGAAAACTTTGTCCCACTATCTCGACAAGTAAAAGGTTAATAAATAAATGGTTGATGTACACAATTTAGTATTATAATGCTTCAAGCTAAAATAAACCTCGCTTCAAAAACGTGTG
Organism: Thermobia domestica; assembly: GCF_964235325.1. Taxonomy (NCBI): domain Eukaryota; kingdom Metazoa; phylum Arthropoda; class Insecta; order Zygentoma; family Lepismatidae; genus Thermobia; species Thermobia domestica. The sequence continues at coordinate 205,126,104 of NC_137456.1, read as the reverse complement.
TAAACAAACGAGATTTATGTATAATATTACTGTTAAAGCATACATTGCTAAATCTAAAATATGTTTGTGATAAACATTAATAAAGTACTTCTTTTTCAAGATATAAAATATGAATATGAAATATGAAATTTTACATAAAATTGAATTTATTTCCGATTTCTCACTGCAACTACTAACAGACCGGCCGGAACACCGAAACCGATCTTTAAACCAGCACGTATGGTTAACTTAGATGTGTGTATGGAAGCAAGTGTGCGCCAGTAATACATCTAGGTTTGATAGAATTGAATTTTTTTACAGCTATATGTTTTACAATTTCTTCCTATCATTATAATAAATAAGTACGAACGTAATATAATGTTTACCTACTCGAAGTGAAATCATTGACTTACCCATTGTGATCTGTGTGTATTGAGATATATTGTACGGGTGGGCAGCGGAGGCACCAGCAACAGTTTTAATATCCGTTTTGTTTGCGAATATTGTGTCTCTGATTTCCTTTACCTAAATTTCTTTATTCCATTACAAGCACTGTATAAGTTATCAGCAATTATCACAAGTAAATACCGTTCTTTTCGTTGTTCAGGTTTTCTAGTGCAAATGAAAAGCGCATTCCAAGTACTCGATCACAATGTAAACATTCCACAGTCAACCATTATGAGACCACGAGGGCGAAGACAGAGGGTTCAGGTACTTATTATAGAATGTCTGGAAGAGTGAAATTACTGAGTTATGTATGTTCAGGCACAAGAACTCTGGTCCACTCGATATATATGTTAAAAAAAAGTCACCTATAAAATAATAAGTCATGAATAAAGGGACTCCCCTTCTAAAGGAACGATCCAAAACTGCTAGTAGTTGTTGTCCGTCATGAACGAGAAAGGACGAAACAGAACGGAAACTGCCGATTGTTGAAGACCGCGCGTGAACTCCTGTCATACAAGCAACCCCGCCACAATTTTACCAAATCGATTTTTGTCACGAACGCCTCTACATTACCAGGCTCGTAACGGCACGGTAGTTTCGTTTCTATCTGTGTGCCGTGTACAATCCTAATAATGCCTTACAAATCCCACTACCCACGCGTCTGTACGCACATTGCTCTCGTTTCCCATAATCAATACAAAATATAGTCAATGGCTTGTTCCAATCCTTACTTTACTGCAGAGGTAATTTCGAAGCTTACTGAAAAGTTGACAGACTTACAGAAAATCAGGATGAACAAGCAAATTTGTATCTTATTTCTTTCGGATACAATTTTTTAGAGTTGAAATAACAATGTGAGCGTAATGCATGTAAAATGCGAGTTACAATTACTTGCCACGTGGAGCTGGAATCCTAAATTAACAAGTGTCAGTTTCTTCTTCCGACTTAAAGATGAAACGTTGAAAGGATAGAGTACAAGGAAAGTAAACACTTTAATACGTATTTCGAGATGCTTGTTTTATTAACTTAGAATGCATTCGTTTCGCATAATCAAAATCTTAGAGATATGAGAATTTACAATACACAAGAAGCTCGTACTATTAGAGATGCAACAGAAAAGGAAGTGTCTCGTGGCATCAAACTGACTAGTTTATCTTAATATATGATTTGTTTTAACAACTACATTGACAAGTATAGAAACATAGAAGCATAAGCTAAAAACTTGCAGTACTAAAAGATAATCCACGTTAATTAATTTATATTCAAATTTTTACGTCAAAGGAAATTACAACAGTCATTTCGATTATACGGGTACTAATTCACTCAGGTTCCACATTATCAGAAACAAAGTTATATGTGGAAGTACATTATTTATATCATATTTTTTAAAATAAAACTTTAATCCACCAAGGATAAATACTGTCCTTCTAACATTGATTTTGGGATAAGAACAACCTTATATTTACATTAGGAAGCAGAACTAAATAATTGAAAGTGAGATAGTTAATATGGACATTCAAGGTTTATAATTATTATGCGAAACAACTCACATTTAAACTTTTGATCAAAGCTTCTGTAAAATAAGAAGTGTATTTACCGACAGCATCTCTGCAAATGTATGTACAACATATATATGTCAGTATGTGGAACAAAAGCAGTTATCGCAGTGACGGCAGAATTTCAGTGAAGGGCACAGATCACAATTTCTAGCAGTTTTAAATAGTAAATTGTTCTACGAACAAGATATCCGTGACAAGTAGCCTACTCTATAATACTTCATTTACCTTATTCCACTGTTTGGTAAATGACAGTTGATACACCTCTTTAATTTTCTGGAGGGATGAATAGGACCACTTCTTAAATTATGGAAATTGTCAAAACTAAAAAAAAAAAAAAATGGTAGATTTATGTAGAACCCTAGTATGTACACTCATGTTCAAAATGATTGTCGCATATCCATAACTGTCTTCTTGTAAGAATACAATTTGATAATGATTTTGCAAGGTACTTTTAATACTGATACTGTATAATCGTGAAATATATATTTGTGGTAAATTTCATAGAAAAAAATATAAATACGAAAATTAGAGTGAGCAAAACAAAATGTTGCTAAATGGACAATAAAGTTTTATTTTCGTTTTATTGTTCTTATTTACTGCTGTTTTGACATGAAATTTGCCGCATACATGTCCTTGCCGATTATACACATACTAACATTATAAAAAATACCGGTCGATTTCGTTATCAAATTATATTCCTACAATAACATATTTATAGTCATGCGACAATAATTTTGGACATGAGTGTACATCTCTGAAAGTTTGAGTGGTTTACTCATTTCCTTGTATGGGTAAAATGCCAAAAATTCAATTGGTAAGTTTTTCTCCTGTTTTGCCTACATATGCTCTATCATGCTAAATGGAACTATGAGTCCATTCTCTTCGTACAATGTGTATATCATGCTGCAGAACTCTTAAATTTTGACAGAAGTGTGTTGATCTACCTTTTTAAATATCCTGGACTTTCCTTATGGAAAAACTACTTCGGTTATTTATTAAATTTTTTGATTTTTTTTTATTCTTCACACCTGACTGAACACAAGTCATAACGGGCGTTACCACTCTCGTAGAATCAAATCAGACTTATAAGATTGTGCTTTCAGTATGTTACTCCGCACAATAACTTGAACAAAACAAAATTTTTAAGTTATGTTTTTTTTTTTTTTGCAATAGATAGTTAAAAGAATTATCTCTGTCGATTTTGTTAATGGAGTCAATCCTGTGCAGTTTAAAAATATAAAAGACACGTTTCTACACTTCATAATAACTTCTGAATGAAAGCGAATTTTAAATGTTCTTTCTTTCTTTTTTCTTTTCTTTTTTCTTTCTTTCTTTCTTCTTCTTCTTCTTCTTTTTGCAATGAAAAGCTGGAGCTATTATCTCGGCCGAATTCATTAATGAAGTCAGCCCTGTAGAGATTAAGAATATAAAGGCCATTTATTTACGTTTTGTGTGATCCTTTTCTCTTACCACAATATATTTTATTTGTGTTTTTATTTTGTCTATCATTTCGTTAATATGAAATGAAAGAAAGGTTGCAGTTAATATAAGTTTAGTTTTTGCTATTTTAAAATAATTTGAAAGAATTGAATATTTTTGTTTTCTCGTATTTTTTAGGAGCGGGAGAAGTTTTTCGAAAAGAATCACAAAAGATGAGTAGTTTGGATTAATTGATTTATCAAATAGACGATTGATTAATGTATAATTGGACGATTCGGAGATCGAATAATGGATAATGGGATGACCGAACGATGGATAAAGAGATGATCGGATGGTGGACCATTTCGTGTTAAATAGGTGGATAGTAGATGACGGATTGAGTGCTGTATGATTGAATGGAATACGAAGGTACAAGCAGGTATTCTGATAGGAAATGCGTGGATAAGAAGTACTATCACTGAAAATGGTATGAATGGATTCAGATCCAGTGGAATTTTCCCCTTGAATCCTGGTGCTCTTCTCCAACATTTCTTTGCGATCTCAGATTCTTCCAGAAGTGCAAGTAAAGATGGTCAAATTGCAAGTTCTTAACCTACACTATCAATTGAGGATATTCCTGGAACATCAGGATGTTCCGTCGTACTCACAGCGACTGAAGACTATGAGCAGAATAGTTCTGTTCCTTCGAACACTGCAACTTCTTCTAATGCAAGCCCAAAATCCACTTCCAACAGGCAACCAAGTGTTATTCGTTAAAATGTATTATGCGGATCAAGCTAACAGGACTCTGATAAAAACAACACATCTTGGTAAGTGCAATTCCGTCACTTCAAAGAAGAACGACAAGAAGAACGAACGACAGCTAGAGTGCTGGATTATACATTTGTCGAAGAAAAGAAACAGAAAGTGAAGGGCAAAATTACACTTCAACAGAAATCCGCGTTAACTAAGAAGACAGCAGGAAAGATCAATGTACAGACTGACAGTGAACCTGAACTTGAAATTGAATCCCTCCTAAGCGACTCCTCTGAAGATGAGAATACATACATAGACTGTGTTAAAAATTAATACAAAACCTCTACTGTTGAATGGGTTCAGTGCATTGACTATAAGCGATGGATGCATGAAACATGCACCACGTATTGTGTTAGATGCAACGTGTGGAAGAAAGAATAAGATAAAGAACATGAAAAAGTGAAGAAACAGCGACTTTGTTGTTTTCGGAGAAATATTTTGTTTAAGTTTCTACAAGTTGTGGACCGAATTGTACACATTAATATGTACACATGCCTTGTATGCCTAATCTTCTGTTATTAGCTAAGTAACTAGTAGTAAATTTTAGGTTTATAACATGTCGCTATGTATTACAAATGTTCCTATTAGTTGTAGTAAAGATTGTTCCTAATCAATTTTGAAATGTTATTTGTTTTTCTGTGGGGCATCTAATTTTTGTCACTGTTGCACTCACCTTGACTGTCAGGAGAGATGGCCAAGGGCAAACATATTTGTAAAGGCCTACAACGTTAACTGTTTATTCTTAAACGTAAGTTGGTTGATCATATATTGTGGCCACCATACTAAAGAACCAATTTGGTATGTTTTAGAAACAATTGAGTGTGAATCTATCTATCTATCTATCTATATATATATATAAAGTATCCCTTAGGGGGAGGCAACTCTCCTGGAATTACCCTAAGTGAAATGATTTTACGGATCGATTTTTCTTATGTGTCTCAATTTTAATAAATCATTTTAAAGCAGATAAAGTTGTATTTGAAGTAACAAATGTTATGTTTGTTCATTTCCTAGAACAACAGAAAATAATTTAAAAAGCGCTAATTATTTACACTTATTAAAATTTATTTATTTATTGCAAGTAATGTGTACATAAAGAATGGGTATGTAACCGTTAGGAAAAGACAGCAACAATAGATACAACCGGTTAGTTAACAGTGTATTTGCAACATATAAGGCACATAAGCAATATTTTCTTTTAGCAAAATAAATATTATCAATCATTATTGGGCACTAACAACATACCTTTTAGTGCCACAAAACTTCGATTTTTTTTTTCTCAAAAACTACACAAAACAATTTACTTGAAAGGATGCTTATTTGTCCAGCTCAATGTGCCCTATTGGCTCTATATCTACACACGTCTTATCTTTGAACAATAGATTAGTTAAATAGAAATTAAAGCTTAAGAGCTACTGATAATTTTAGGCTATATTTAAATAACTGTTCCATATGCTATGTCTCGCTAATGTAATAATGAAGAGCTTAATGAAAGTATACTTAAGTATCAGTTTCATCTCAGTGACATTGTTTTCGTACAGCATAGATTTTTAGGTTTACAAAAAATTGAACTTTTCTCCATTTTATTATTTTGTTCATCTCAATAAAATCTGTTGATTCGTATACGAGGAAGGATCAGAAACTAAGGTTATAAGGCCGATATTTTTGAAGTTTCGTCTGTTATAGAGAAATGAAGAGCGTGCGATAATTTTAATACATGGAGTTTGGCAACTGTGTAGTTTCACCCACCCACTATCTACGGCGCTAGTTGTAAGTAAACACAAATGGCGACTCGATTGAAAAACTGGTCTCTCGAAGAAGTCCGCTCAGTTATTCGATTTCTGAGGGCGAAACATGTAACCGTGGCTGAAATTCACCGGTAGTTGGTAGATGTTTACGGAGAGACGTAATATCGTAATCTAATATTTACGTAATATCTCGTCAGTTTGTCCCAGAATGTTGTCAAAAGTTAGTAGCTGGAAGAGAAAACGTCACCGAGGAGAGCAGTGGATGACTCAGCACGCCATCAACAGATTTGAACACAGCTCGCGTGGAGGAGCTGATTCAGGATAAAAGGAGGTTCACGTTACAGAGTCTGATGGTAGAATTGGGAATATCGCTTCACTTGAGACAAGGAGGTGAAACACTTCGTGACAACGTGGCTGAACACGCAAGGACACGATTTTTAATAGGAGAGGATCTTCAAACTCATCCCGCTGTGCGACATGTGCTTCAACTGATATAGAGACTATGTCGAAAAGTAACCTAATGTATGTACCATCTCTTGGCTGTATTGGTTGTATGAAATACAACTTTCTGATCATCCTCGTATGTCTGATATTCGAACAACTTCTTTTTTTTTAACATATATAAACGCTAAAATTATTGTACAATTTATTCATCTTCATAGTTTGCCCAGTAACAACTACTAACTCCATATCATGTTTAAGTAATTATTCAAAGATTTCCTTACACACAACATTATGTTGATTTCAATCATTCGAGTAACAAGCGATAGCAACTAGCGTCATCTATTTGCAGAGGCTCAAATCCCGGGCAGAATAATGGAACATGACCTCCAACCTTGGAAGTAGGGGACTATCCCCGGAATAGTCCTATTTGAAATATGTTTTTTGGGGAGAAATGTCATAGGTAGCACTACTTTATCTACATCGGCTAATATACAGTATAATATACAACAGGTTCACCCCGGAAAGTAGATTCCTCTTTTGTAATATGAGTCTCATCTCCTCCCCTCCCCCCGAATAAGCCTCAAATCTGCCCGCCTCCCAATGTTGAAAGACAACTTTGCTCCCCTGATTCTTCACAGCATTGTTTGTCAACTTCATAAATATTTTGAACGTCGCTTAAAAAAAAAAAAAAAAAAAAAAAAGGAACGGTCTTACCAGTCCCCCAATGTTGAAGACAGATTTGTGCCGATGTCTATTGGTATCAGGCAAGCAAGCAGCACATCTAGCGACGCCTATTTGTACAACTGTTCTATTACAAATTAGGATTACTCACATACTGACGGGTTTTGCTTTTATAATAAGGATTTTACACATGAATCAAACATAAACTTATCTCGTTCAATCGTAAAAGTATACTGAATCTTATCCAGTTTTTTTCCCTGATAATTTACATATGTACAGTACATAAATGGCGTTTTGATATGAAGATTGGCATTGACTGTACGAAGACTGAAAATAATTACATATTTTCTTCTTTTGTGATGTGATATTTTTGGTGATTTTTCTATATTTCGGTGTTAGAATATAAAAGTTAACATGAAAAATTTTACCATTAAGTACGTGAAAGCAGACTTCGAACTGCGTTACCCATAAACTTTTAGTGACTCAAATCAAATTAGAGCAAAAACATAAAAGTATTCCGATATATGTTAGTATATTTATACACTTATGAACAAAGGTTTTTTCTCTCTATTTCATGTCACTACAGTGAAAATGCAATACTTGTTGTTTAGTTGAGAAAAACCCTTTACGTTTTGTATTTATAGCATCCCTGGTTGATGCAGCGCACTGCTGGAAGCACTTTCCATCACTCTTGTGACTTCACAAAGTAACGAGAGAAAGCTGCTGGAATCAGTCTCCGCCCAGTTTCTTCCTCTGGTGATATAGAATACAAATGTTACATAGTCATAAATTGTTGGTTGTTTATGACACGCGTTATTCAAGTTCTTTCGCCACATCCTGCTCGTGAATTAAGCCTAACATACTTGTCACTCTCTGCCTCGACAACCCGCATAGAAACACTCACCAAGAAGCATTCGGCAAAACTTCCGTACGAAGCGAATGTAATTTTTAAAAACTTATTTAGAAAGAACCATGTGCAGGATTTATATGTTTAATTTTTTAACTTATAGAATTCTACAATATTATTACAGTTTAACGGAAAAATTGTCCAGAGATACATATACATACAGGGTATTATAAAAATGTGTCACAATATTTTCAGAACAGATTCCTCTCATCAAAATAAGAAAAAAGTTCATATAGATTTGTGCTCAAGAGTAGACAGTTTCGGAGTTATAGGGTGTCAAAAACGTGAAACAAGTGAACTTTAAAAATTTATAGCTCCACTACCATAGGACCTATGGAAATTGGGTCAAGACATCACTGGGAAATCGGTATGTGAACTACCCAAATATCTATTTTTATCAATGCTCTAGTACTTGCACACCAATTTTTAGAGAGGTAGGTGGAGAGTGATCTAGTACTCCCAAACAGCCTCTCTAAAAATGATTGTGCAAGTATCGGAGGTTATGAAAGATGGATATTTGGATAGGTTACATACTAGTTTCTCAGTGATGTCTTGACACGACTACGATCGGTACTATAGTAATGGAACTATGGATCGTTACAGTTTATCTTTTCACGTTTTTGACACCCCATAACTACGAAACTATGCACTTCCGAACAGAGATCCATCTGAACATTTTTATTTTGATGAGGAATCTATTCCCAATATATATATATATACCCAAAGGTAGATCTCATTAATTTGAATAAAATGATGTAGGTGAGTGTAAAAGCTCAAGCACAGTTTTCGAGAAAATAAAGAAAAACAAATTTGTAAAGCTAAAACTTGATGGTATATGAGGTACGAGGACCATGCTACTTATCAAGGTGAAACAAATACTGAAGTATATTATCATCAAGATCTTCATTATAATACTAGCAAAATGACAGTACATAGTATGGTTCTTAAAACATAGCTTTAAATTACCATTTACTCTTAAACTTTGTGTTTAATTACAATAATGCCCAAAGATGATATCAGTCTATAGTTGACGTTAAGCTGAATAAAATGAGGTTCAATGTTTGAGGTTCAATTTCCATGCATAGTTTTCAAAAAATATCGAGAAAAAAATAATGTTCACAATGCTAGAAAGTTCGTTTTCATTACCAGTATTAATTGGAAGTTGTGCTAAAAGAAAAAGTAACTAACTCTATGGCCTATGGTACCCGGAGGTTCAATTCCGCGTTCACGAAAACTCTCCACTGACTTTTCTCCTTAAAAAACTGGATCCAGTTTGTACTTTGTACTACTATTTCTGCTAGATCCATCGTAATATTATCCTCCTACCTGCACCTAGGTCTTCTTAATGGTCGTTTTCCGATTGGACTCCAGTAAAAGCTTTGAAAACAAGCATTCTTATTTTCTTCCATTCTGGCTACATGACCTGCCCACATAAGCCTCTTAGATTCAATGATCCTAACAATGTTTAGTAAAAAGTGTAAATTATGCAGTTCCTCGTTATGTAGTATTCCCCATTCCAGTTCCTCTTGAGTTCGAATATTCGTCTCAGAATTTTCTTCTCAAATACTTTCAGTCTGCGTTCTTTCCTCAGGATAAGCGGCCATATTTCGCAACCATACAGTACAACAGGCATGATTATCGTTTTATATATTTTAAGCTTCAAGTTCCATGACAGAATTTCAGGAAAAAAATATGTTTATTTGTTAACGTACTGTAAAAATAATAATATTGTTAACTAACAAATTTAACCTACTGTTGTTTGTGTTTTCCTAACAGTAACATGCATGCTCCTAGCAATAACACAGATTCTCCAAATTGTTACGGGCAAAGTATTATAGTGAATACAAGAGCAATCTCTTCCAATAACAAAAATAAGGAGATAATGTACAAATTCATTCATTTGCTATTTCAGAAAATTAACAACGTTATAGTGCGGATTAAATCGAGACGTCAGAAGTTGGGAAGGACGTGTTGCTAATATGTAAAATTATACTTAAAGTGTATAACGTGTTAATAGGAAAATCTCTTCGAGAGATATATTTTATCTGTGGAACGAAAAATAGAAGGATAATGTAAACTTGATCTTACACGTTAGAGACATGAGTAATAGTTAGTGGTGCAATGCACTCTAGAAGAGAATTTCAAGTTACGTACGAATTGTTCCCGTTGACTCTGACTAATGTCAACAATAAACAATAAGCTCATTTGGGAGTTTTAAAGGAAGTACAACGAAAATTCCATAACTGCTACGGATGATATAATTGAAAATGTTATTTCTTTCAAAAAAGATGGGGCGAATTCTTCGATTCTCCTTATAAATTTCAAACTTCAGTGGTAGGTAGGCTTTAATAGAAATAGTTAAAGAAATTAAAAAAAGTAAAGAACAAAATATGCTCCATGAAAAACGAGTAATTTTTGAATAAATTGTCCTTAAACATTTTTAAAGACAAATAGAATTTACTCTCTTGCTTTTACTTCAAGCAGAAGAATAGTGAGAACAATTAACGCGGAAGATACCGTAAGCAATTAGGATGATCGGAAAGTTCTAAGGAAAATATACTGGGAATAGAACATTATGTTCTTGTGACGTTTAGTTCATTACAGAAATTCGTTTGTCGCTATATATTAGCGCTTTTGCTCTATAGTGTTCAACGTTAAAACCAGAAGTGGCTGAGTTCTATCACTTCCAATTTAAAGAGAAAGTTAAGAGAGATGATGATACTTATTCTTAGAACTCTATATCGATTTTTAAAAAGCTGTCTCCCGTCCGATATCTCTTATCGTTTATGCTTTATGTAAAGTTGTAGTGGATACCTATTACTTCGAGTTTTAGTAGAGAGTTAGATGAAGATGTAATTAATTCTTGAAATGCTTAATAGATTTCAGCAAACCGTTTTTCGCGGTATATTAGCACTTTTGCTCTATAGTATTCAATGTAGAAACCTGAAATAGTTGATTTTGACCACTTTCGGTTTCAATATCACCTTCATCAACAAACATAATTCCTAAGTTTTGATCTTCTACATACTGGCCAAAACTGATGGCGATCCACCAAACAGCTCTTGAGGCTATTCGTCTCCGGGAAGGACGTACACAATAACAGACTAAATACGAGAGCCACCGCAAAAACCATGCGAGTTTTTTTCTTTTTTTTTAATTTTTACAAAAGAGGAAACTTAGCAAGAAATTCTGACACACGCAACTGAATGTAAACGTTGTATGTACGGAGCTGAATGAACATACCTATCCACATCAAAATGTAGCACGAGAAAAAATGAGAATAACGAATGTTTCGTTTCATAAGTGTTTTACTTCGAATTACAACATTACAAACCATTACAAGTACAAATACAGCTATACGTAAAGCTCATAAACACATACCAGTGGCATCTTTGAAGTAGTCTTCAAAGGAACCTACCACGTGGAAAAGACCAAATACTAGTGGTCTGACTATGAGTAAATCTTCAGATTTCACGGCTAACTGCTTTGGCAATGTCTTCACGTGTTCAAAAGCGTGTTTCATGCAATTTTTCATTCAGTCTTGGTATGATGTCGAAATTGCAAGGTGATAAGTCTTGCGACTATAGTGGATGCTCGAGTACTTCCCATCCCCATAGCGCGAGAAGATTCTGCATATACACTCCCGCATGGTATGTCGCATTGTGATAAAGATTGAGTGCATCATGTATATGTTCAGGATGTTACTTCCGAGTAGCCCGACGTAGGTACCACAGTAAAATGTAGGAGTCGTACAGTGCATTCAGTTTGGCTGTTACAATAGTGTATCATGATCCTGCCATCTAGTGGAGTCTTTGGGAGACTACTTCGAAGGACTCTAGATGCCACTGATATGTGTTTCAGGGCTTTACGAACAATTGTAATTTTAATGATAATGATTTGTAATGTTGAAATTCGAGATAAAACACTCGAACGTGTTGTTTTATCGTGCTATTTTCTGATGGATTATGTAAGTTCATCCAACTCTCTACATATAAAATTTATTATGTACTAATCTTCCATTCGCATATTTCAGAACTTCTTGCTTCGTTCCATTTACGGAAAATAAATAAATAAATAAAAGAGTATGAATTTTGCGGTGACTTCCGTATCTAAAGATGGAGTTTTTGATGAGGCGGACTGTATCAATAATATTCAATCATGTTTATTCTTGCTTGTACTGTCAACTCATGTATGAGTTGACAATTAAAACAATAATAAACAGAATTGAATATCGTTTAAATAGCAAGCAGCAAGAGAAATGAATACTTACGGACTTTTTTTTTTTTTTGGCAAGCATGCATTTTGACTTTTCTCGCCTTCTACTGATAGCGGTATTCTTCACCAGTGCTGCTGTCGGTGATAAGACAGTAAGTCACAACTAGAGGAAAGAAACGAGCTTGAGAGCCTTAACTGGACTAGAAATTCATCCTACTTTACTTCAGAACAACGAATTTCCAGTTGAATTTGTGAATGAAACACCTCTTAGAGTATGACGTCATTCCTTAATACTTTGACCCCCTTCTGGTCAAAAACACGAAACGCGCTTTGTTGTGTGTTATGGTATGCTAAAGGCGTAACTATTCCCAAAATTTCAGATTTTTTAAATCCAGGCTCATTGGAGATATTGGACAGTGAAATATGGTAAATTGGCATAATTCCCCAACTTTACGATACTTTTTCAGGCCTTTGGGAGCAGCTACAGATCTGCAAATGTTTGAGTATTAACGTATGACGCCGGACTACACACACATGCAAATTTAGACCTCTACGTCAGTTGCTTCCTCTTCCCAAACATGTCTTCAATGTCCAAAAATGTTGCTAGTGTATGCCCTGATTTCAGCCCTTCCAAGTGGTTTTAGGTAAAAATGTTATGAGGACAAAGTTTTAGCCCTGCACAACTTGGACACGCCCAGCAATTTTCAATTTGCTAAGACAAATACATGCTGAGATATTCAAAACAACGTAAACGTCTCAAATCGAGAAAACGCAAAATGGCGGCAGAAGGTGCGTCGCTAAAGATGTTTTAAAAAATAATTAATTGTAGTTTTGAAGTACCCTGATATAATATAAACATTCATGAAAAAAAATCGATGATTTTGGAAAGGTCGAGCGGCAATTTTTCTTTTTTCTCGATCACTTGGCATGGATCGAGCCTACTGTGTTTGTTATGTAGTGATAAACGTTGTTCTTTTGAATAGAGTTTCAACAGAGGAGATAAAAACCTACTTTTTGGACGCTGAATAGATTACAGAAAACCACATCTTGATAGCATTTACTGTTTTTGCTCTACGGAAATCAGTACTGAAACCGGAAGTAATAATAAATTTGTACAACTTTTCGTTTCGACAGTGTTGTGGATAGTCATGATGTGTTATCCACAGACGCTGAATTGTTTACAAAAACTATTTTCTAGTATCTATTACCGTTTCTGTCCTATGGTGATAACATTGAAATTGGTATTGAAGTCATAAGTAGTAGTAAATTTGAACCACTTTCGATTTTGTTACACTGTTGTGAAATAGTCATATTACGTCGTCTTGAGGCGTTGAATCGTTCCTCCCTCCTACCAAAAAAACACTTCTTGCTATCTGTTAGCATTTTCGTTCTATGATGATAAATGTTGAAACCGAAAAGAGTTCATTGTAACCATTTCTGTTTTGAATACAGGGTTAACAGAGCAGATGGAACCTATTCTTGGGACGCTGAGTCGATTGCAGAAACCGCAGGCATCTTGATAGCACTTGCCCGTTTTTACTCTATGAAAATCAGTATTGGAACTAGAAATAATAGTAAATTTGAACCACTTCCAGTTTTGGTAGAGTGTTGTTGTTAGTCATGATGTTTTATTTTGAGATGCTAATTTGTTTGCAAAAATCTGCTTCTTACTATCTGTTACCGTTTTCGTTATATGGCGATAAACGTTGAAACGAGAAATAGCTAAATTTTACCACTTCCGGCTTTGAATATAAAGTTAACAAAGCAGAGGGAACCTACTTTTGGGACGCTGAATCGGTTGCTAAAAATCGCATCTTGTTTGCAATTACCGTTTTTGCTCTACGGAAATCAGTATTGAAACCAGAAGTAATAATAAATTTTAACCACTTCAGTTGTTGGTAGAACGTTATGGTTAGTCATGGTATACTGTATTGAGACGCTGAATCGTTTGCAAACAACAGCTTCTCGCTATCTCTTCCCATTTTGCTTCTATGTCTATAAGCGTTGAAACCGATATTGAAGCCGTAAGCAAATTTGAACCACTTTTGGTTTAGTATTGTCGTGGATAGTCATGATATGTTATCTTGAGACGGTAAATCCTTTGCAAGAAACCGCTTTTCGTTATATGTTATCGTTTTCGTTCTTTAGTGATAAACGTTGAAACAGGAAATGTATAATTTCAAATACTCCCGGTTCAAATAGAGAATTAACGGAGGAGATGGAACCTATCCTTGGGACGCTGAATCAATTGCAGAAAACCGCATCTCGATATTTCTGATTTTCGTTTTTGGTCTGATACCAGTCAACAGACAGACGGACGGACAAAGGTGTTCTATAAGACTTCCGATACTTAGTTTGGAAATCTAATAAAGAATGCAACAATGTTTTCTCGTCAACTCTTCCTAGACCGCTGCATCGACTTTCATTATTTTTGATTCATAATTGGACCTTGAGAGGGTCTAACTTAGTTTTCAGCACATTTTCAGCAAACGAGTTTGAAGGGGTAAGGAGAGACATGTCAAAATATGTTTAACAGTTACAGGTAACACTTCCAAGACCGCTGCACCGATTAGATGACTTTCGGTACATGAGTGTGTCATGGTCTAAATAAGGGTTTCTACCACATTTTAGGCAAGGGGTTGAAAAGGCACGAGAGCGAGGGTGACATATAAGAATAATCGAAAACAACAGATATTAATATCCAGTGCGTAGTTTTTAGGATCACGGAGATGAATAGCACTCATGATGCCGTTAAAGCATAGATTCATCCTTCACCAGAACGAAGTTAAGAGATTGCGGTGCAAGGGGGAGGTTAAATGAAAAAATAATCAAACGTCAGATCTTGGTACCTAATCTATAATTTTCAGGGATACTGAGATAAATATTGACACACTCATTGCCACTGAAGTCCAAGTTCATTCCACATCGACATGAGTGGGAAGGGGTACTTGTAAAAATAATGGAAAATAACAGATATTAGTGTCCAATCTTAAGTTTTGGGGATCGTTCAGATGAATAGTAAGTCCCCATTACCCTCGAAGTCCAAGTTCAGGTTGTGGAAAGGGGGGCATGTAAAAATAGTCCAAAACGATCAATAATATTGTTTAATTCATAGTTTCCGGGGTCTCTGATATGAATAGTGACACTCACAACGCCATCGAAGTCCATCTTCCGTTGACATAGAGGCTAGGAAGCAAGGGCGCCAATCCTCTGAGTCCGGGGTGTCAGACCCCCCCCCCAAGTTCATATGGGTCCCCCTATTGTATTTATGAATAAATAATATTTGGCATAATTTGAGTACAATTTGTCTTAAAGTACTCATACATTCTGCATCTGAATGCCCCCTCCCAAATTTACAGAGAAATCGGCACCCTTGCTAGGAAGGGGTGAAATGTAAAAATGGCCGAGAACGACAGATATTAAAGTTCAATCTATAGTTTTCAGAGTCACTGAGATGAATAGTAATACGCAAGGTTTCGCTGATGGCGCTCCATGATTAGAGGAAAATAAAGTTGTTTTAAACGTTACTCATTTTATATAACTTATAGTTAAGCTTATATACCTTGCTTACGATTACTCCCGTTTCCTTTCTCTACTTCGGTTGTATTTGTATTTCGCAAATATTTGTTAATTTCCTACTTTCTTTATTCTTCACTAACTGCGTATAGATCCATATTGTATTACAGCGCAATAGTAGCATCTTTCAAAGGTTCAATGTTGCAAACTCTATTACGTTCGGAAATATCGAAATTAGTAAACATATGTCATAAAAACTACAGTGCATAAAATACGAATCAACTAAAAAAACACAAACCAACTTGTGGCAGCTGATTACTATAAAGCAGAAATTTCATCTGAGACCATGAGAGCAGCTGGCGGCCCGTAGAGTATACACACAAACGCGAAGAGTATGGAGCAGAGTGAAAAATACTCCATACATCATAAAAATATATTCCTTGTGTGTGGTGCTTCTATGGCCACACACACTTCCTAGGTTAGTTACTAAAACAATGGGTTTGAAACACGGACATATTAAGCTCTATTATCAGTTTACCTAATATGACCTAACTGCGTGTCTTCATATAGTCCAATATAAAGCTTTTCTCCGTAATTAGTAACTGTACAGTGATGATTATTATTACCTGCTTCGTTTGTTCAATGCTTAAATTTCGTAAAATTCTATAAATTTCCCCATGAATTTTGCAATTTTGGGGTGCCACCTGCGGTTAATTCATTAACTTCGGTTATAGTAATTCGTGTTATTATTCGGTTCAAAATCTCTTGTCGTCGCGAATTCTGTCAAGGAATTTGAAGCTTAAAATATATAGAACGATAATCAAGCCTGTTGTTCTATATGGTTGCAAAACATGGTCGCTTACTCTGAGGGAAGAACATAAACTGAAAGTATTTGAGAACAAGATCCTAAGACGAATATTCGGACCCAAAGAGGAACGGGAATAGGGAATGGCGGAAACTTTATAACGAGGAACTACATAATTTATACAGTTTACCAAACATTGTTAGGGTCATTAAATCTAGGAGACTCAAGCGGACAGGTCTTGTAGCCAAGATAGAAGAAAGTAGGAACGCTTTCAAAATCTTAACTGGAAGACCAACCGGAAAACGATCATTAGGAAGACTTAGGCGCAGATGGGAGGACAATATTAAGATGAATCTCGCAGAGATAGGAATACAAAGTAGGAACTGGATCCAGTTGGCTAAGGATAGAAGTCAGTGGAGAGCTTTTGAACGCGGCATTGAACCTCTGGGTTCCATAGACCATAGAGTTAGTTAGTTAGTTAGTTTATAGCAATTCATTTTCAAAACTTGTAAAGTTGAGTCATGTGAATCATATCATAACCATTGTAAAGTTGAGTCATGTGAATCATATCATAACCATAGAGCTTATACAGGGTGGCCCATTTTAATCTTTCCACGGAAATATCTCAAAAACAATTAAACGTAAATGAACCAAACAAAAACTCAAATAGGAAATACCATGAGGCAAATCGAATGGTGATGTCGCCGTGACCCCAGGGCCGCTCTTCTTGGGGGCTCAGGACCCAAATTTAGAATTTTAAATAAAAACATGAAGCGAGCGATACCTCATTCGATAGATCTTTAAAAACTAAAAAGCGTTAAGGCAAAACATTTTTCATATCGGTTACCGTATTCAAAATGGCCGCCAAGATATTTGCCTATATCAGATAAAACGTCCAGTACCACTAATATGAAAACGGTTGGAGATAAATGAACAGAATAAAACTCGTATAGGAAATCACAGAGGGTATTTATCATTCCGTGGCTCGAGAATAATGCAACGGAGAAAAATATTATTAAAGTAAAACTGACATATGGCAAAAAAGGAAATCTAATTCTTAGAAAATTATCTTTGCGATCTCCCTCCCTAAATGGGTGAAGCGGGAATGAATGGTAAAATCTGAATTGAGAACCTCACGTTTACTTGCAATAGGTATGGTTTGTCTGAAACACTTCGGTCTAGAAGTGATTGGTACTGTAATGAACAAAAATAAGGTGAAATTCGCTTTCAAGTTTAACACCATTTATATTGCACAGCGTGATTGGATGGGAAGAAAGAAGCAACTAAAATGAGAAGCAAAGATTTTAATAATAGACTATATTTTTCGAATTTGCAACAATTTGCCCGCCCTTGATAATTTAACGCAATGAGTGCAAGATGTCTGGGAGGCATCTGCATCAGTATGAACCGTTTCATTACTAAGGATCACAACTGAAATTATGCTGAAAGTTATTCGGAATGTAACTGTGGACAACATCTCAGTGAAGCTCATTTCTATCACGTGCAAGGAGACATAGGAGAGAATCGAACAAGTATCGTGCAGACGATGTTGAACAAAACCAACGTTTGTACACATTGTTTTAAAATTGCATTGTCCGGCATATTTGTTTCGCATTGCAGTTGATTTATTTTTACATCAAATCATTGCCTGCAATTTTACAATTTTAAAGTTGGGCCCCGGAGCCCCATGAAGGGCGGCCCTGGGGGGACACCACGACATTACCATTCGATTTGCCCCATTCTATTTCCTATTTGAGTTTTGGTTTGGCTCATTTATGTTCAACCGTTTTTGAGATATTTCCATGGAAAGATTAAAATGGGCCACCCTGTATAGTTTAGAAAATAGCAGAGGGTTGCTATCTATGTAAAGATTCCAAAACGAAGAAATAACATTTCACACATAGATGCTAGTTACATTAGTTACATTCTGTCATCTTGGACATTCGAAATTCATTTAATTTATATTAGAACGATGAGAAAACTTTTCGTGCAGTCAGAGCAATGTGATGGCTTATTATAAATTGTGAATATGTGCCATTTTTGTCACATGATATCACTCAGAGTCTTCTACCCATTTTAGCAAACCGAACTTCATATTCTTTTTAACATATGAAGGCCTGACAGCTGGAGTAGGATATATTTAATTTTGTGAAGATTGATTAAAAAAAAAAAAAAAACATTGCTTGTTTAAATTGAATATATTGATGTTTAAAATCCCCCCCCCCAAAAAAAAACATTGCTTGTTTAAATTGAATATATTGATGTTTAAAATCCCATTTAAAATAACTTTGATTTAACGTCCCTTTCTACTGTCAAGGCAATGGGAAATAGGATCTGCAAATACTTGAAGTGGAATCTAAGCCAGTACTCTGGTTACCTAAGATTAGTAGTTCCTTTTCAGAGATCCAACCTGAGACATTGCATACAGAAAACACCCATGCTGGATACGAAGCAACACATCCGTAGGATACTAGACATTTGTACAATATAGTAATACAATTGAAAGAGAACCTTTGGTTGTACATAGATAGATATGACCTTCTCTGGCTATCATATGAAAGATTTATATATTTGTGAAGTTTAAAAAAATTTACATTTTTAACTTCTCCTTTTAGAAGGTACACTGCCGTTTGTGAAAATTGCAACACGAAGAAATGGTGACGGGAATGCATAAAAATTTTGAAGATTTGTGTCACTGGATATGAGCTATTAGAATTTAAGTTAGACGATGCATGGAGAGGTCATCTAACTTATCATTATCATCACTCCCATGCATGAATTAATACTGCTCGCAGCATTCAGACAGTGAAGCATCGACAAGCGAACTGGAAACGTGTGGGTAAGAGTCTCTATGCCTCGTTATATCCTGCTTTTAGCTGTTAATGCTAAGCCCTTGTATACTAAGAGCAAGAAAACTTTTCTTAGACTACTTTCTATCATTTTCATAGAAAAATTCATAAAATGAAAATAATAACTATGTTATTATTTAACACTAGCCACAGGCGTCGTTGCGGTGGGGGCGGGCGCGTCCCCCAGATTTTAGTCAAATATATTTAAAGAAACTATACTACTTTGTATATATAACTTTTGTCGGAAAGAGGATTTTGATTTTGATTCATCCGACTCCCCCAGTTTCAAAAAGCTAACGAGAGTGCACTAGTTGAAATGCTCTGTTTTCAAAAGGGGAGAATAAGTTTACGAAAAGTATCCATAAGTATCCCCTTTTCCCTTAGTATACTTATTTCAATGGAAGTATAATAATAAAAATTCATAAGATACTCCATTTTTGGCATATATTTTGAAACACCATGCCCAATTTAATCAAAGTGACATAATAAAATTCCAGTTTCAATTGGGTAGTAACGATGCTCCAAATGCTATTTCAAACAGAGCAGCCAATTTTAAGACAGGAAGAACTATGGAGTCGACATTAATCAGAATAATTTTGTGCATTTTATTTTTAATTCCTTCCCACCTCTCATGTCGATGGGGCTAAACTTGGATTTAAATGGCATTAGGAATTACACTATCCATCTCAATGATCCCGAAAAGGATATATTCGACACATATCGATCGTTTTCGATTATGTTTACATGCCATTTTTTCTCATGTTTACTAGGGATGTCTTACTCCAATTGAGGTCGTAACTTGGACTTAAACGATATTAGGAGTATCACTATTCATTTTAACGACTCTGAAAAGTACAAATTCGATACTAATCAATCGTTTTCAATTTTTTTTTAGGTGTCACCCTTTCTCACTCCCTAGAAGTGCTAATGGGGGCTGTACTTGGACTTAAATGGTAACAGCAATTTTATTTTTCACTAGCTGAAATACCAATTCTTCGCATGGAGTCTGTATTTGGAAGTCAATGCCTGTTGGAATATCACCATTCATCTCAGCGACCGCGGAAATTATGGATTTCACACTATTATTGGTCACTTTGGATTAAATTTACATGTCTCGGTACCCCCTCCCCCGTAGATGAATCCCGGTCCGCATGCAATGGTAGCTGAATTTGAAAGTCATCGCTGATGGAAGTATCACCATTGATCTCAGCAACCGTGAAAACTATGGATTTGATACTAATCGTCGTTTTAATATCGTTAATATCGGTCGTTTTGGATTATTTTTACGTCTCGGTATGCCCCCCGGTGATCCCCGGCCCAAAGCCGAATGGGGTGCATTTGGAAGTAAATGTGATTGGAGTTTCACCATTGATCTCAGCGACCGCGAAAACTATGAATTTTACACTAATATCGGTCATTTTCTACTACTTTTAAATGTCCTGGTAATCGCCCCCCCCATGGTTCGAAATTTAAAAAAAATCGCTTAGTCTTGGTCTGGGGTCTGGGCCAAGGTACCCGTGACACAAATTTGGTAACTCTCGGTCCATTTGTCTGGTCCCCAGTCCGCACAGAGACAGACAGACACACAGACAAACGAACTTTTTATTTTATTTATATTAGATTATAGGGACCCCGAAACTATGGATTCGACAGTAATATAGATCGTTTTCGATTATTTTTATGACACCCATTTCCATCACTGAAAGTGCAAGGAGTGTCTTACTCAAACAAATTTTCAGGTTGTAAGTCATATGTGTACCAAGTTTGGGTGGAATTGCTTCTGAAGTTTCAGGGTCATTGTGCAACATACGTACACACACACACACACACACTCACACATGTATATATATATATATATATATATATATATTCATCCAACCATCTATTTCCACATCCATTCACATTCTGCTGCCATTATCTGAGATAAATTTACAGTAAAAATTATATTAGTCGATCATTGCCCAGAGAACATTATATTTATAGCCACAATGATTAAGGATCCTGCACTTCGCAATATAACATCACTTATAAATACAGCCAGGATTTATATGCAAAATGCATGTTTATAGTAACGTGCAGACACGTATGGAAAGTATTTTTTTCTTTCCGATGGATTTGTAAGGAATCGTTTGAGACGAATATAAAGCGCTTATATGAGAATATTTTGACTGAATTTCGATGTGCATGCATATTTTGTAAACTTTGTAGGATACTGCATGTTTCCGAATTTTATTGCTGCATACAAGCATATTTCATGGTATATCACAAGCAAGTAGGTTATATTTAAAGTGAGTTGAATCACTTTGTAAACGCAGATGTAGTACATTAAAAAAAAAAAAAAACGCCGAGTTTGTTGCTCATAATCCTAGGTAAATTCACTTTCGATTGCTGGTAACACTGCATCAGAAAAACTTTGTCAAGCATTAGGCAAAAATCGCGGGTAGAAAACAATTTGTGACATGCAAATGTACCTAATGGTCAAAACATGGAATTGATTGGAAGACGGGAAGACATTTGGTGCTTTTCACATGAACCTCTGACTTTTGCTGATGTAGAAAGGAACTTTTCGATGTACAAAACGCTTCTTAGTGATAAACGCACAGGGTTTAGAGAAGAAAACCTAAGTAAGATGTTCATAATTCATTGCAGCAGAAGTTATTAAAGTCAGATATTTTTGTGAGAAATTCAAATTTTATTTTCTTAGTGTGTATTTCAGTGCATATGTTAAGTTTCTTTAATGCATATTTTAGTGCATATTTTTTATATTTTTCGTGCATATTTGCATGCATATTTCGGGTTTTCATGTGCATGGAAATCCGGGCTCTATTTATAAAATATCACAGCGTAGTCGCTAACACTATCGCCTTTGGTGGGAGCAGTCTGGGCTTTAATTCGCAGTGGGAACACTCGGTCTTAAAAGTGTAAATACTTTTTCAGGTCAGCCACCCTGAGTGAGGTTTTCTTTATTCACACGGACAAATACCGGGATGGTACCTAACACAATGTTCCCGGATCGCTTCTTTCGTTTATAATTCCTTTCTCCCTCCCCAATTCACCTGGCAGTGTGATTGAAAAGGATCATCCTTCCTACGTGATGGGTTAAAGTGACCATAGATACTGAAAGCCCAGAAATCTAATTCTTAATCCTAATCGTAATGTACTTTGTCCAAAAGGCAGGATATATGCAATTACGTTGTATTAATATAGCTATCCTTAATCTGCACTGTAATAAATATACAACACTTTACGAATTAAAATAATCACTTTTGAATAATAATAATAATAATAATAATAATAATAATAATAATAATAATAATAATAATAATAATAATAATAATAATAATTTGCTTGAAACCGGGTTGTGTTGAATAAAATGCAAAAAAAAAAAAAAAATGCTTACTTCTATTCGTACTAAATCATACATCAGATTCGCTCGTGTTTAACAACTTTTCTCTCCAAAAGCAATGTGGTAGCATCACAACGTGATCTGCGAGCTACTTAGAAAATTTTATGGAAATATTATCTGACAATCCTCCAAACAATAATCGACAAAGCACGTTCGTGTTCACATAATCACAATCCATTTTCAAATTAAATCAGTCATAAAAATTAGCGTTACTCACAGACTGAAAACTTCTTATATTTTAAATAGGAAAATCTTTATTAACTCACTCCACAAGAATTCATGTGGCGCCAAAACCAAGGTTCACCAGGATTCCTTGTTTACGGTGGTGTGCATTACATTATCAGGTATTTGAATATAATTTCTTCCTCCCCTCCCTCTCCATAGTGGAATATGTATAACCCCCAGTTTTAGCATTCAGAGGAACGATACTTACCACATATTTTCAACAGATGTCAACACTTCGAACTTTTTTAAAGAAATATTCTGGGAAAATCATTTCCAACTGAATCTCTTTGACATGACAGTTTTATGCTCCCCTTCTTAGTAAGCTACAGGGAAAGAAGAAGGAACGGGCGGGAATATAATGTTAATAAAAGACAGTAGTGACAAGGATAGAACATAAACAGAGTAGTCGATGATTTTGCAGGCTAATACTCGTGAATTCATGACTATACGTGCACTGCCAACACTTGTTTATTACATTTTTTAAAAATTAATCCTTTCTCTTGCCCTGCTCAAACATGTCTTTCACAAGTGTTTCTTGAATTGCAAGAGCGCCCCTACATCATACATCGTACAGTGGGAAATGATTGTTCCAGAAAATACAGTTTGTATAGATATATTGGAAACTGTTAGACAACAATATACACGGAATAGATAAACCCGTATTCGAATGTATTCAAACTGCTCGTCATATCCAGATATTATCGTATATCTATACCGTTTGCCATGGCCATCTATATATTAAACGAATATTTTGGCTATTTATACTACAAAGTATTATATAGGAGAGTAAATGTGGCACACCCAGCAAAGCGCAGGCCATCATACTAGAGGTAGTAACGGAATTTGGATTTGGTAGTAACGGTAGAAGTACTAGGGGAATTTGGATTGAAAACTACTCTTGTCATGAAGCCACAGAGACATAGTGGTAGAGCGCTTATATCTAGTGTAAAGAACCCCAGGTTCAATCTCAGGCCATATGAATATGATTCACGTTACTCCATAAGAGTTTATGATGGGCAACATTGTTTCCGTGGGTTTTCTTGATTCTCCCGTCTCCCTCCATATTCTCATACCACCAATTCTTTCATAATTTTTAATTTTTACTAATCATTTGTCTCCTTCAGAATAAGGAGTGTTATTCTTAGAGGTAGAACTAAAAATCTCATTTAACTTCTTGTCAGTTAGCTGCCTTTCTAAAAGAAATTTGAATGCTCAAAACAACACTGTGGCACAAATAGAAATGTCTCAGAAATAAGAAGAAAGTTACTTTAATCTCAAACATTAATCTTCATTGAAACCTTATCCTTATAGTATGTTCATATCGTTGTATGAGTTTTAGTTCTTCGAATGTCAAGCAACTAAATCATATTCCAGCATCTAGTTTAATTGTGGAACTAGTGCAATTCTCTGTTTGACAGTGATTATTATTAACTGAATTTATGTGATCATGTTTAACATGAATTATTTAAACTCTAAATAATTGTTATAGCATTCAATGTATTATTGAGTTTAATGGTCTTCGCGAAATGTGCCTTGGACTTTAATGGATAATATTGTAACCAAACTGCAGTATTTCTGATATTCACATAATGTACAACTGAAATTTATACTTTAAGTAAATTATTAATTTATTATTACATGTATAGAAATTAAACTACTATCTTCCAAATCTATGTATGATTTTAAAAAGTAAATTTTGTTCTTTTAAATGTTTTCTGTCAAGTTTTATTTATATTATTTTCTTTTGACTTATTATGTTTTCTTTTCAGTTAATGAACATGATTATGGAGTAATAATAAATGTTCCTTCATAAAGAATAGAACATGGGATCTTAGTCATTCAACTGCTCTAATAAATTATATTTTGTTATTTAGAATAGTTAAATATAATTGTCACCAATTACGATTGTAGAGATATGATAAACTGTAGAACTGCAAACATATTCATCAATGATTTATACGTAAACAATCTTTATATTCAATGCAACATATAATTCATATTTGGCTTTAGTAGCTCTCGTGTGAACGACATAAAAAATTTATTTCCTTCGTCTGAAACCTGATTTCATTGAACTCGTAATTAAAAAGTGGCGGCTAACAGACGGTACCAAAAATGTGTAAACTTCAAGGAAGAAAGAAAGAAAGTTGTATTGAATTGTTACTATAAAGAAATATGCAAACTTGAAAAGACAAATGCAAGTCACATTTGTGTTAGAGGAGTTCAGATAGTTGACCATTCTCCAGACACTTCCGAGTACGATGAACTACAACATTGTTAGCATTAACTAGAGTTGCTCTTGTGGTTGATGCGTTCCATTTCAATTTTTCCCGAACTTCTGATAATGAATTTCGTTTTCTATTGTATACTACATCCTTGAAGATTCACTACAGGTAAAAGTCGTAAGGAGTTAAATCAAGAGAACGAGAGAGAAACTCAATCGCAGCTTTTCGTCCTATCTATCGACTTGACGCATTTGCATTGAAGTAAGCACGCAGGTAATATTGCTGTGGAATATCATCAAGTTGCAAGTAAAAATGATCACTCCCGAACAATACGCGAATGAAATATAAAATTAATGTATGTATTCTAGGTGTCCCTAACGAGTAACCTAAACAAAAGATCAAATTAGTCGCCTTGATGATAACTCACACCAGATATTGAATTCCAGTAAATTGATCCGTTGCTCCACGTAAATATATGTTTGTATAGCCTAATACACACATTTATCTTAGTTGGTGTTCAACTGGCCATACCATTTTACTCATGAAATCTTTTTATACTACGTTTAGGAATCATCTGAAATATTGCATTATTTGATCAGGATCTTCTTCATTCATGCATGTATCGACTGTACAATATTTGTACTAAATTTCGAATCTCTACTTCTAAAATTTTTGGAGACAAAAGTTTCAATCCCCTTTCTCCTTCGCAAAAAGTGTTATCCACAGCCTACAGCTCATCTAAAATGTTTGAACAAAATTTCAAACTTTCATTACTTCGGAGATTTGTTGAAAGACGAGAAAAAATTTAACCCTCGTTTCTTCTCTCAGTGGTTTCATTTTACAAAATTCGTATTGGGTCAAGCCACATGAAATAATCAAATGAGGGTTGTATAACCGTTTTCAATTTTTTTACTTTTTTATATATTATTACCATATACATTACGTAATACTAAATTGTCTTTTTTAAAAAAAATCCAACTCGCTTGTGAGTGGCGGCCATATTTGTTTAAGCCTTGTGCAATTAGTGGCTTTGCAGACATTAGCGTAAGCTTGTATATTTTCGGAATTAACTATTCAAAAGCACTGTAATAAACGCTAATTTCTCAAACACTTTCTTTTCTTTAACTTTGCCTCTTAGTATGAAAAGTCTTAATTGAATCCTAATAGATGAAAATTACTACCTAAGTGTAGTATCGAAAGCGAAAAACTAACATTCAGAACTAAAATTGATAATGAACAGGTGAAATATCAAAAGTTTTTTTTGGTTATAAGTATATATGTACTATACAACTCACTACAACTAGAGTAACAACATTAATAAATCAGTTCTACAATTTTTATATATTTTTTAAAAATTTAAAATTTTGTAATTTTTTTAAAGTTTGAAGTACAATATCTTAAGTGGAACATGAAATAAAATGC
Source organism: Thermobia domestica (assembly GCF_964235325.1). Taxonomy (NCBI): domain Eukaryota; kingdom Metazoa; phylum Arthropoda; class Insecta; order Zygentoma; family Lepismatidae; genus Thermobia; species Thermobia domestica. Next base: position 205,099,444 of record NC_137456.1, on the reverse strand, counting down.
TAGCTTTTTCTACAGAATACACATCTATATAAGAAGAAACTACGGTAAAAGTTTCGATTTTAATATTTGACTGTGAATAGAGTTATAAGTTTTCAAAGAATGCACATGAAACGCATTCTTAACCATATGTTTCTGAACTAAATACTTGAACAACTTGAATCATAGAAAACATTGTTTTAATTTGTCATTTCCATCTTAATGTTGAACGACTTATATCTTGAAATAAGTGTACAACGTTCAAATAAAAAAAAAAAAGTTAATTTTCAAATTAAATAGAATTGACAACTAATCACGAATAAAAAAATAAAGTGTTAAAAGAAGTAAGAAATAAAAAGAACATTGGAAAACATAAAACTGATTATTGTAATTGAACTAAGAATAAGTCCAGCAGTAAAAATACGTTTCAGCACTTCAGTCTCATTATTTACTTTTTGAATGAAACTGGCATACAATATAAGAATAGTTTTTTTTTTCCCAATCATTTACAACCACAAAACAGATTTTTGCTTAGACGCTGAGTACTACTCAGTGAGTAGCTTTTTTCTTCCCTCTTGCCATAGCAAGGATGTCTGCGATATAGTAAAAGACACAACAAAGCATGAAGTAAGTAAGGCTAGCTTTTAAGGAACAACAGGTCAAATCCTCAGTGTAGAGAAAATGTTCGATTTCTGCAAAAGTTACTTATATCGAAACATCTGAAATTACATTTGAAAGTTGTTTGTGAATCAAAGAAACAAAATTTCATGGCGTTTCAAAAAACGTAAATACGTGTCCTATGTAGCATCAAGAACGGGCATTTACGAAGACCATTGTGCTTGTCTAATTATGTCCTTGACTTTACAAGCAAATTTTACAGTGGCATGTGTCTATGTTGAACAGTGATGGTGATTTGTAGAGGCTGAACAGCTCAGTTTGAAGAACAATGCTAAGTATGTACAATTTACTATCCTGCAGAACTTAGAACGTTATTTAAGAAGTCGCTAGTAATTGTGTGTGGGTTCCTATAAAAAGTATTCTAGCGTAAAAAAATATCAACTCTTAAATTTACAACGGCAAAAATCAGATTACATAATGTTCCACGAAATCTCTCTGTAAAAGCATGCTCCTTAATACTGAGGTTTAAAAAAAGTCAAACTTGACTTTTTCTCCCGTTTTGTAACTAAGATTAATAGGTTAATATTTCTTCTAATTTTCCTATGATTCCTTTTTTACTGATGAGTAGAGCCACCCACATTATGCTTTATTTTTTGTGTAATTATGCTTTTCTTCCAAATTATGTTTTATTATCCTTTATTGTTAATTTCAATCATTGTTTTAATTAATCGTGTATAATGTATAATATTTACTGTACATTAAATATTCTAAATATCTTGATCTATTTATTAATATTTTATGCAACCCGTTTCTTTCATATGTAATGAACTTTCTAGTTAGTGCATTGTAAACAAATATGCTTTACTGGAGTCCGTTTTTGTTCACCTGTGTGCGCCTTAGAGATGCATATATACAGAAACGAAAAGTAAGAGATGCTACCAAAAATTACAGAAAGTGTTCAAGTTCATGAGGTACACATAACCATATTGTGTAGAGTTCTTGTGTGCTATTCATTGTTCGCGGAAAGTTTTTTCTTTTCCTTTTTCTTTTCTCCACATGAAAGGATAACACCGAAAAGTGTACAGAAATAAAAATTAGCTTTTCATTGTTGCATTGTTATGTTCTTAATGATTTTGCATTGTAAAAATTGGTTTAAAAAAATATTAATACCGTATGTTAAACCTGCAGTTAAACAGAATTTTCCAAGAATTGAGCTATATATTTTAAATTCTGCTTTATGCTTTATTTTCTAAAATTATGCTTTATTGTTTTTAAAATTAGTTTCTTTTGGACCCTTAGACAACCACAACCATGTCCAAGGTACCAACCACATGTCTAAATTACTATTATGCTTTTTATGCTTTTGGGTTGCTCTACTGATGAGTGATGGATTTCTTTTTACTTGAAATGATTCATTTTATTCCACTCTCGCAGGCATACTTTCAATCAGGTGCTGGAAGGTTGTTTGGCGAATGGCAGTTCATTCTCCACGGAGTGCTGAACTGAGGAGAGGTATCGATGTAGGTCGGTGAGGCCTGGCACGAAGTCGGCTTTCCAAAACAATCCAAAGGTGTTCTATAGGATTCAAGTAAGCAAGAACTCTGCGCAGGCCAGTCCATTACAGGGATGTTATGGGCGTGTAACCACTCCGCCACAGGCCGTGCACTATAAACAGGTGCTCGATCGTGTTGAAAGATGCAATCGCCATCTTCGAATTGCTCTTCTACAGTGGGAAGCAAGAAGGTGCTTAAAACATCAATGTAGGCCTGCACTGTGAGAGTGCCACGCAAAACAACAAGGAGTGCAAGACCCCTAAAGAGAAACACGACCACACCATAACACCACCACCTCCGAATTTTACTGTTGGCACTACACACGCCGACAGATGACGTTCACCGGGCATTCGCCATACCCACACCCTGCCATCGGATCGCCACATTGTGTACCGTGATTCGTTACTCCACACCAATGTTGGGTGTTACTTGTAAAAATGTAACGCGTTACAAGTTACTTTAATTTCTCCTAAAATGTAAGCGTTAGTAACGCGTTACTTGCCCCAAAAAAGTAACTGTTACTTTACTTCGAAAGTAACGCGTTACTTTTAGGTCCGAAACTTTAAATATATGAAAAAATTACTTTAATTTTCCGTACCACTATTACTACCGATATTATTATTATTATTATTATTATTATTATTATTATTATTATTATTATTATTATTATTATTATTATTATTATTATTATTATTATTATTATTATTATTATTGCACTTCTGAATCACTTTATGTAAATGCAAGGACACATTTTTACTTGTTATATGAACATTTTTATATAATGCAACATTGATAAAATGCCATACTGCGTTACTCGTAGGGATGGGCACTAGCGAGATCGAGCGAGTTTTCTTTGAAACTCGATTCGACTAGAAAGATACATTTTTGAGCTTGACCTGAGAATTCGGCTCGAAACATTTCCTCCAGCTCGACTCGAATTGGGGTTGAGTTTCGAGTCGAGTCGAGTTAAATCCGGTATGTATTTTCGAGTACTTTCGTCAAATATATTACACAGACAATATAATTATTATCAATGACACTACTACAACTTATTATTATTATTATTATTATTATTATTATTATTATTATTATTATTATTATTATTATTATTATTATTATTATTATTATTATTATTATTAATAATAATAATAATAATAATAATAATAATAATACAGTAAACCCTCGTTAACACGAATTCCAAAGGACTGAAAAATCAGGAGTTCGTGTTAAAAAAATTCGTGTTAACCGGGGACCCAAATTTTATTATTCGAATACATTTTCTTCATACATACGCACTACAGTATACAGACTATATATACCACTAGAGTATATTATGTATGTCATAGAAAACATTAGAGATGGTATCGAGAAGAGACTGTGAGTTTCGGTCTCGTCTCGATTTCGAAAAGCACGGCTGAGAGTTTCGGTCTCAAATTCGAGTTAAGATCGAGATCGAGACAAGTTTCGGTCTCGGTACCGTCCTCTGAAAAGTGCAGAAAATCCAGGTCAAGTTATAAAATTGATAACTCCGCTAGCAGGTTGGGTACCGCTAGTAACGGAAAGGTATTTATGACTGCTGTCACCAGTTTGGAGAGAAGATGTTTTGTCGCCAGCAGGTCGTCTGCCAAGCACCTGCATGTTCAGCGCTTGACGGAAGACAGAATCAACATCTCATAAGAGAGTAAATATAGTGGGTTTATGTTTTTTCTCTTATTTACAAGGCAATTTTCGTCTGTATAAATACTGTATGACAAAAACTGATCTGGAGTGAAATTTGAAATAAGAAAAATGATCTGAAATCAGAAAAATGATCTGAAAAAAAAAAGAAAACAAAGGATTGAAAATTCGTGTTAAATGAAAACCTTTACTGACTCAAGGGACCAAAAATTAGTTCGTGATTCGTGCTAACCGAAATTCGTGTTAACCGATAGAACTTCCTATAAGATAACGTACAGCGATGCCGGGACCGAAATTTTGTTCGTCCTAACCGAGTGTTCGGCTTAAGCGAGTTCGTGTTAACGAGGTTATACTGTAATAATAAATTAATAACACTGTATATGAACATGAAAGATAGACGGTTTGTATTTGACTACTAAAAAACTAGTGGATTGCCAACCTCGATAGTCGTGAAGTCTAGGAGTCAAGAACATTGTTCACGAGATTCTGAATTTGTGTTGAGGGTCTAGATTGAGTATTCGAGCTCGAGCCAAACAGTGTTAAAAGTTATAGGGCACTGGCCAATACCTTCAAAACTGCTCGGCCTGGGTTTAGAACTCCACGACTCGACTCGACTCGAGCAGCTCGGCTCACAGCTCATTCACTATCGACCAGAACCAAGAAGTGAACCGAGCCAAAAACTCACCGAACCACTCGGCTCAGTTGAACCGAACCGAGCAGATGGCTCATCCCAACCAAGCCAGCTCGAGTCGATGGTTCACCCCAAGCGAGCCAGCTCGAGCCATCTTCTCAGTTGAGCCGAGCGGAGCTGAGCTTGTTATAAAAAATCTCTTGTGGTCTCGCTATCGAGACGAGACGAGATGCGAGCAATGTCCCCTCTCGTGAGCAGCACTAAAAGTATTCCATATTACTGCTTAGCTTACATTTCTTATGGCTTTCGCTTTCCAGTGTAATCAGGCCATGATTTCAAGACGAGTTATAACGAACGAGCCATTTATCAAGCTCGACTGGACTCGAAACTCGACGCGAAAAACTGAATCGGCTTGGAACTCGACACGAGAATATTACATTTGATTGACTTGAAACTCGACTTGAATCCGAGTCGAGTCGAGTTTTATCTTGACTCGTGCTCATCCTTATGCGTAAGAAAAAAATGGTTGCTTATTATTGTTCTGCTGAACTAATTATATAATAATAACAATGTTATGTAAAATTAAAAATACAGAATATAGAGAAACATTACACTAAAACTAATAAAATGAGAACACATGAACTGGGAGTGAATCAAAACTTGCCAGTAACTCTAAAATCGATACATGCTTTTTAAAGCTAGTTTCAAACTCTATAATCAACGGGACTCTAGGATAAGCAAACTGATCTGAAAGAACTCCAATATTACATACCATCAGCAAACTATTGTCTAGTAATAAAGTAGGCCTTCTCATCAGAACAGTTTATTCATATTAACCCCTTACTGTATATCGTTAATTTGGCACCCTAGTTGTTGATATTTTCCTCCGGGGCACTTCAGACACTTTACTTTTAAATTCTGTCCACCATCATCCTCAGCTCTTAAGAAAAAAGTATTCTTTCAAATGTTCGAACGGTAAAATATTTTCATTCTCCATATTTATAAAAACAACACTAAAGTAAAATAGACTACCGGTATCATTGCACTCCTAGTTCACTCACTGAATGTATTGATTTGGAGCTGTCAAAATCTACAACAAAATCTTCGAGGTGCTTGCAATCAGTACACGTGATTTCCCTGAGGCTGTCATCTTCCAAAAATAGCAAGTGCCACTATGAACTTATCTGTTCCTCTGTGTGTCGGTTACTGTCGGTCACTGACATACGTAGTTCATGCTCGATTGTTTCATTCTGAGAAATTCACTTACAGGAAAGAAACATTTGTTTCCGAAAAAAATATATACATATATTGTAGTTAGTCATCCGAAATGTAACGCGAAAAAAGTAACGCTAACTAGGTACGTTACTTAAAAATTTGTAACGCGTTACCATTACAGTTACTTTGGAAAAAATGTAACGCGTTACTAGGAAACGTTACTTAAAAAGTAACACGTTACAAGTAACGCGTTACTTGCGTTACGTTACTTCCCAAGACTGCTCCACACAACGTTTTTCCACTGTTCAATAGCCCTATGTTTACGCTCCTTATACCAAGCGAGGCGTCGTTTGGCATTTACCTGCGTGATGTGTGGCTTATGAGCAGCCGCCCGACCATGAAATCCAAGTTTTCTCACCTCACACCTAATTGTCATAGTATTTGGAGTGGATCCTGATGCAGTTTGGAATTCTTGTGTGATGGTCTGGATAGATGTCTGCCTATTACAATTTATGACCCTCTTCAACTGTCGGCGGTTTGTGTCAGTCAACAGACGAGGTCGGCCTGTACGCTTTTGTGTTGTACGTGTCCCTTCACGTTTCCACTTCACTATCACATCAGACACAGTGGACCTAGGGTGTTTAGGAGTGTGGAAATCTTGCGTACAGACTTCTGACACAAGTGACACCCAATCACCTGACCATGTTCGAGGTCCGTGAGTTCCTCGGAGCGCCCCATTTTGCTTTCTCACGATGCCTAATGACTACTGAGGTCACTGATAATGAGTACCTGGCAGTAGGTGGCAGCTCAATGCACCTAATATGAAAAACGTATGTTTTTGGGGTGTCCGAATACTTTTGATCACATAGTATATATACCATACCATAATACCATACCATATATATATATATATATATATATATATATATATATAGAGAGAGAGAGAGAGAGAGAGAGAGAGATAGCATGTTTCAAAACAACATCGACAACGTTTGAAAGGTGATTCCTGCCACCAAGATAAGACATAAAGTATAGACCAACTTGGGTGCACAAATGCTTCCTTTATGAGTTATAGACTGCCGAAAACGAAAAAATGATCTTCAAAGATTCATAGCTCTAATACTATGGGACCTACATTAGTCGGGTCAAGACTTTATTTAGGAACTTGTATGCGCCCTACCCAAATATCTATGTTTCAGAATCCTGGGGTACTTCTGCAACAATTTCTATAAAGATAGTTGGTGAATACTTCAAATTATATGCCTGTAGCCAAACTTCCTGATGTAGATATAGGTAGATAGATGTAGGAATAGCAATAAAATATGTCTACATGTTGTGTAAGCTAAAATCTTTCTTTTAATTTGGTTAAGGCGCAAATTTACGTTAATTGTCCAATTTTTGAAAGTTCACAACTTTATTCACAGTCGAATATTAGGGTCAAAATTTTTACTATAGTTTCCTCTTATATAGACATATATTCTGTAAGGAAAATGCCATTTTATTTCATGTCCCACCTAAGATATCATCCTTCAAACTTTACAAAAATTTAAAAAAGTGAAATTTCGAAAAATCATAAAAACTGTAGGAAGCATGTATCACTGTTGTCACTCCTCTAGCTATATTATGTATAGTACCGTATATAACTATAATAAAAATCAATTTTGATATTTGAAGCCTTCATTGCAAACTTCATCTCTAAGAAGTGGAATATATTCACTGTTGATACTAAAATTAGGAAGTAATTTTCTCCTACAGTATTATGGTTCAATTAAGGCTTTCCATGCTAAGAGATAAAATTAAAGAAGAGAAAATACGTAAAAAAGTGGTGATTGCTACAGTGTTCTTGAATAATCCAGTCCAGATATACAGGTTACACTAATGTCTGCAAATCCACTAATTGACAACAACTAATCAATCCACCAATTGCACTAATTGTCTGTAATCCACTAATTGGTGATCAACAAAAATGGCCTCCAATCATAAACGAGCTGGGGTTAAAATAAATAACAAACAATTTTGTGTTGCCAATGTATATGGTAATAGGATATAAATAATTTTAAAAAATACAAACTGGTCAAGCAACCAAAAAATATTAGTGGATCGTTTCATATAAATTGACAATATTTGTTTCTAGGCTAGGGTTCATAGACGTTCCTACTAAAAAAAATAAATAAAATAAAGCAACTCGGTGATGTAATGAAAGATAAAAAAAGTTTAAATGTATTTTTCTCTCTAAGGGTCCGCATTTCATAAAACTCCATTTCATTCAGTTTTCGTAGAAATTTTTAATTTCCTATATTTAACGCTTTTGAACATCTGATTAAAGGCAAGAAAACTTTTAACCTCTTATTCTCTTTGGGTGTCACATTTCCTGAAACTCCAATTTATCTATTTCCTATTGTTCAAGTAGAACATTTGTGTAAATTTTCATATTCTTACTCCCAATGATTTCAGAATTTAGAGAAGATTGTTTTTAAAATAATTACGAATTTGAACGCAATACACTATAAAACAACACAAAAGCAAAAAAGAACTATGATTGCGAAGTCTTAAAGAAAATGTAAACAAAATTTTCTCTTCACACTACGGTGAAAGTAACCGGAAAGTTATTTTCTCTTCATACTATTTAAGTAAGAAACTTCGGGAGTTCGGGAGAATATCCAGTTAACCATGGCCACTTCCAACCAACCAAGCTAGATGACTGAGATGTCCTAAAGTAAGTATAATGTTTTGTCAAAATCAAATTTGATAATATTTACGTTGGTTATATTGGAAAAGTGTTGTCTCATCACATATCCATGCTTAGACAATTATAAAAATGGGATGGATTTCACCCCTTATTGTTGACGAATTTCAACTCCAAGCAATAGGCTTATTACCTTAAATTTAGCAAAGTATACAGGAAGTTGTATTACAATCGACCACATTTTACAAGAGCAATCTTGGAATATGCAGGCACACAATGACAGTTGATATAAATAGTAGAAGCGGGAGGGCTACGAGCATTTTTTTTTAAGTAATGGAAATTTTTGTTACCTTAGTCTTTACCATTGGCGCAAATCTATCTTCAACATTGGGGGACGGGTAAGACCGTTCCCATATTATATATATATGAAAGCGATGTTCAAAATATTTATGAAGTTGAAAAACAATGCTGTGGAGGGTCAGGGGAGCAGAATTCTCTTCAGTGGCGTATTTAGGGGCTCGGGCTCAAGCTTCCACCGAAATAAATTTGTTACTTTTTCACATTCCACGTACAACAATAATCCTTCTTATCATTTCTAAGATTGTCATTGACTTTTCATTTTCTTATGCTCTTTGTTCAGAAATAATACTGTATTTGTCAAATTTCATTCCATGTAAGAACTGCGTCCTTTTGTTCTTTCTTTCGTCCTTTCTACTATTGTTTCTTTTTCTTGATGTTACTTTCTTTCGTTTCGTCTATCATACTTTCTCGACCGTTGTCAGTTGTGATTCAAGTCGGCCGTCATCAGTAACACCAAAACTAAGAAAAGTTGATAAGCGAAACTGGTGTTCCACACCATTGCGCGGATAACAACATGACGAGACTTTAGTTATTATAACAAAGGAAAAATTATACCGTTTAGTTATTTTTTAAAAAAGGAAATGTTTGAATTAAAGAAAATAAAAACGGGGGAATAATTAGGTAGGCCAAGAAGATGCTTCCAGAATAAAAGCTTATATTCACTCCTAAATTTTTGTATCATATCATATAGGATTTATCGGCCTGCAATTCTTGCCATTATAACTTCAATTTATGCATAAATTAAAATATATTTAATTCTCAAACTCAGGTGGGCAATTGCCCACTTCCCTCCTTGTGTTGTGCATAACCCCTCGAAACAAAAGCCTAAATACGCCATTGGTTGTCTTCGACATTGGGAGGTGGGCAGATTTGAGGCTTATTCTAGGGAAGGGAAATGAAACTCATATTACGGTAGAAAAATCTGATTTATGAAGTGAATCTGTTTTAGAGTATATTATATATCAGGCGATGTAGATGAAGTTGTAGTACATATCAGTATTACAAATCACTGCCGTGAACACATTCTGAAATCTGAATACATGCATATTTATAATTGGTATGTTTCTAATGAAGAAAGAATATCAATTATGTATGACTCAACAATATTCTTATTTGAACAAAATGATGATAATCTCAATAGCATTATAGGAATCGTTACAGAAATCTGACCCATATCATATACTCTTCAGTTAATAGATGTAACCTTAAGATTATGGAAGAAAATATCCCAGCAATTGAATTCTTTTCTTTGCTTACAAATCATCCTCTCTCAAACGAAAAATTGGGACACGCAGAAATACGTAGGAAGAATTGCCACAAGAGTAGAAAGAATCAATCATTGTTCCATCCACAAGAAAGGTTACAAAACTAACTGTAATAATTATCGAGGCATCTCTCTTCTGTCAACATTCTATAAAATCATTTCAAATATTCTATTTACAACATTGACCCCATACGCAGATGAGATTATTGGGTATTATCAGTGCGGATTCAGAAGAAATCGATCAACTATCGATCAAATATTTACCATTTGCCAAATGCCCGAAAACAAGTGGGAATACAATACCCCGGTACATCAACTATTTATTGATTTTAGAAAGGATTACGATTCGGTTAGGAGAGAAACATTGTACAATGCTCTTACAGAATTTGGAATACCGAAAAAGCTAATTAGATAAATTAAGGCATGTTTAATTGAATCCCAAAGTGAAGTCTGGGTAGGAACATTTTTGTCTACGAGCTTTCACGTCGAGAATGGAATGAAACAAGGAAATGCGTTGTCGCCATTATTATTCAACTTTGTCCTGGAATATGCTATAAGGAAAATCAAAGATAGCAAGCAGGGCCTAGAATTAAACGGTGTTCACCGGGTCATGGTGTACACTGATGATGTAAATTTAATAGGGGATGATAGGAGATCAATAGAAAGAAATGCAGAGGTCTTATTAAACGTTTGCAAGGACATGGGTTTAGAAGTAAATGCATAGTAAACTAAGAACAAGGAAGTGCGTCTTTGATAAAGTGGATACTTTCAAATATCTAGGATCAATATTAACAGACGAAAATCATATCCACGAAGATATTAAATGTGGACTAAAATCAGGGAATTCGTGTTTTAATTAGTTCAAAATCTCTTGTCTTCGCGAATTCTGTCGAGGAATTTGAATCTTAAAATCCTGCTGTTCTGCATGGTTGCGAAACATGGTCGTTACTCTGAGGGAAGAATATAGGCTGAAAGTATTTGAGAACAAGATCCTGAGACGAATATTCGGACCTAAGAGGAACGGAAATGGCGAATGGCGGAAACTTCACAACGAGGAACTAGATAATTTATACGGATTACCAAACATTGTTAGGGTCATCAAGTCTAGGAGGCTTAGGTGGGCAGGTCATGTAGCTAGGATGGAAGAAAGTAGAAACTCTTTCAAAGTCTTGACTGGAAGATCAATCGAAAAACGCCATTAGGAAGACCAAGGCGCAGATGGGAGGCCAATATTAAGATGGATCTCGCAGAAATAAGAATACAAAGTAGAAACTGGATCCAGTTGGCTAAGGATAGAAGTCAGTGGAGAGCTTTCGAACGCGGCATTGAACCTCCAGGTTCTATAGGCCATAGAGTTAGTTAGCTTACGAAGCATGAGTAGATGCCTAGGCTGATACCTACAAATACATGAAATACGCATTTACTGGAAAGATGGGTTCTACTGGCATTAAGTAGCCTATATACTCTTCGTGTGTTAGGGCCTATAGGAGAGGAGGAGATAAGATTTCACATCAGGTTACGTCACGTGTAGTCGCACACCTTCATTTTCAATAAAAATGGAAAAGCCAAGGGAAATTTATTTCATCGCACTTTCCTTTGTGGCAGTCGGACACAAATCATCACACTTATCTGCAAAAATCACATTGCAAATCGGATTATTGGAAAAGCCTCAGCCTCCAGTTTCAACGCTGGGGACATGTCCTCCCATTTCCCCGGGATTTGTGCCCGTACCTAGACAATTTTCCAACATGAGGAGAGGGACGTGACCTCCTATGCCACTTATTGCATCTTGTGCCCAGGTATCGGAAGTGAAATTAATACCTATTGATGAGACTACTAAACGCACTACAGCACGAAGTTCAGTTCGAAATACTAAAGAATACGATTCTTAAAAAAAAATGGAAAAGCCAAGAGAAATTAATTTCATCTTACATTTATTTGTGGCAGTCATCGCATTTATCTCAAAAAGCACTTTTCACGTCAGACTATTGGGGGCAAAGTCCCCCCGGGGATTTGCGCCAGTGCTCTTTACTAATTTTAATCCCAACTAGCAAGAGCAATTTTAAGCTTCCAAAGGAAACGCACATTGTTTCATGAAAATATGTTGTTTTTCTTACGATAGTTGTCCTGAAACTTTATTATTTTAAAATTGGAGTAAGTTTAATCCTTGCCATTGAGAGGCGTCAATAATAGACAATATTTCAGATGATTATGTGCTTTCATAAGGTAAAGAAATATAGCGATTTGTAGCTTCATGTATATTATCAGAAATGGGTAGCTCTATTTGTGGTTTTGCTTAGGCTAATTAATTTTTGTTTTTCAGGTTCTGAAATATAGAGCGTCATGGTGAAGAGAAGATTCATCTCCAACATGTTTTCTTGTGTGCAGTTAACAAAGGTTCAAGTGTCGCAAAGACATCCAGACAAGAGTGTATGGAGAGGACGCTATTTCTGGTAATAGTTTAACAGGTTCCGTAATACAAATTTTAACCTGAGCGATATTTCATTTGGTCTTCCATCTCACTTTGTTGAGGATCATTTGAACGACTTGATTCATTGTGATCCAGCATCCCGGAATTGACCAAGAAGATGGACAGTGAACAGACAACTCTTGTGCGACATCTTTAACGTATGGGAAAGGTTCAGAAACTGGGTTCGTAGATGCTTCATCCACTCCGTGCATACTGTTTCGGTACTTTTTATTTTTAGTTGTTTTATTTTTTTATTATTAAGTTTAGTTAATTTCTGAGACATAAATAAATATCTAGATAATTTAAGTAGCGATTAGATAATTATAAAATACTGAAATACATTGTATCTATTGTTAGAAATAAAAGAAAAAAGTGAGATGCATCTTTTCTAATTTTTTATGCTAACATACAATAATTTTTTAGTAGATACTTACATCTTAATTTAAATTAAAAACCTGCACGGAGGAAGACCTCCTGGCATATGAACTCCTTGTAAATTTGTTCTCTTTTCTATAACCAAAACTAAGGTTCAACTTACGGAAAGAAATTAGAAGGTAGTACAGCCTTGTCCATCTTTGTTCTTGAATAGAGAGTCACTATGATTATGAATACTCAACAACAATCCAATATGAACAAATCTCATTTTTGTTTGTCTTGCACCCAGTTTATATATCGTTTTGCGTTTCACCTGTTGTACTCTTACTTGTATTTGTTTTTGACTTACTCTAATCTTAGAAGTCTTTGCTTCCTAGAAAGTGAAAATGTCCTATTTTCAGGAACTATTACTTAATCCTATTTTTACAATAATATTAAATTCTCCATCTCGTTTTTTCTTAAAATACACATTTGATAGTCCAAATCATATCACAATACAACAAGAATCAGCATGTTGCCATATGTTCCGCCATCGTGAATCCTGTCGTCAACATCAGCTCTTTCTCTCAGGTATTGTTACTGGAGATAAAAAATGGTCCCTGTACATGAACTTTAAGCAGAGGGTGGAATGGGTCAGCTCAAACAGAATGGCAATACTATGTCCGAAACTGGATTTGCATTCCAAGAAGACAGTGCTTTGTGTCTGGTAGGACATGGAAGAGAATATTTTTTCGTGTAGCGCGTCTAAAAGCTTTCTATAGCCTTCAACAGAGAAGGTTTCATCAGGTGGAAGATATTAAATAAGATAGATCTTTAGCATCCGAAAACACTGAAGGCATGATCTTCTAGCAGACTTCATACTGTGTTTTTTCTTTCTTTTAAGATGTAGATAACCAGGATATGTCTATTTTTTTATTTGTGAAGTGTAGTAAAGTTTGGTTTAATTGGTGGCTATAAATCGTCGTATAGAATCAGTACTTGCATTTCTTTGAAATCAGTTATGTTGTTCTCAGAGATTCGTTTTTGATCAAGCGACAGCAGTTGCAGCATCCATGTTGTACACAGTTTTTTCATGCACAATTCTTCGATCACAACAACAAATGGTATTTATAAGTCAATTTGTTTTCTACTGATCCAGACAATAATACAAAACTGGTAGAAGGAAGATGCCCCATAATATCAGCGTGCTCGATTTGGAATTAGTATTGCCATGTACGTATATTCCATTCTGTGAACTTAATATATTGAAAATAAGTTCTACTAAATTATGAATAAAATAGTTTTTTTTCTTGCATAGTTACGCTGTCAAAAATGCTGTACCAGGTTTATAGAAGCTTCTGTCAGTTCGTGAGTGACAGTCCTGACTTCTCAGGACATCAAAGAAATTTAACTATAGAAATATATTCTGTAGCTCAAGTTAATGATTAAACTTCCTCATCTATATTTTCAAAAATCGATCTAAGCTTTACAGTAATCCAATAATGTTTTAGCATATGATCTTAAGTTACGGTGTATAGGAAGGAAATAATATTCCTTCAAAATATATCAATCACTATATTTTATAAAGTTATTAATATAAGTACATTATCTTATTGTAACATCAAATAAAGTCATCATCAAACAAAATAACATAAAATGTTTCTTAATTACTTGTCGATTTTACATATATAATTATAAAGTTAGAGGTTAGTTACTAATAAACGAATAATGAAAATGTGAGGCATAGTTAACAGAGTTTGACAAATTATTAACTTACTACTACAAGCTTTCTATTCATATTTCAGGATTATATAGTGCATGCGTAAAGTTTGAAAAGACGTGGATGAATCACTGTATAAAGTTTCAAGCTATATTTTCCCCCTTCACTGTAATCTTAAAATAGAACTCTTTGTTATAAATATCTGGCTGCCTTCGATTTCCCATGTTTTATTTATTATCCGACACAGTTTATTAAGATATTTTAATTTTTATTTGACATGGACATTTTCATCATCGTTAGGCCACATTGATATGCTACACGTGTCAGATACAACTAGTTGTCAATTATCTCCAGAATGAAACATAGCACAATTCAAAGTAACTTAACATTCTGGAGCTATTGTTCGTCGTTCACTATGTATGCTGAATAATTCTAGATTGTACAGATTTCTGTAACAACTCTCTGCAGACTATTGAAGGACTGACCAGGAAGATTACCATAATTCAGATATTATCCTTGTTCATCGAACTGTGAAAGATTTCAAAATAGGGTAAGCTTACCCTGTTCAAAGGTTCTCATCAACTTTCTTCACTCAAATTGCAAGTTTCATTCGGATGACGCGAAGCACGAACAGTTTCCAGGCTTAATTTAATTCGTGTTGTTTGCTTACATGTATGTTATCAATACGCCATACACATGTACAAAAGAAGTTTGAGAAAAACTTTAAGAGGGGGGAAAATTTCCTCTCAAAATTCTGGATTCTACACCGAAAGTATGGTCACTATATTCTAGGACTAAAACACGTAGGATTTGCAAGTTTCTAATTGAATGTGCAACAATAAATAATGGAAGATATTAAATCTATTAACTACAGAAAGTTTAAGAAAACTTAAAAAGACCAAAAAAATCGAGAAGATTTAAATTTATAATACTAATTTCAACTCTTCCATTCTCTACTTCCGTACCGTATATTTGAATTACAAGACAAGGTTGGATTGTCATTCCCACCTATCTTTTGGTCTCACCCACTATGTCTTTCAATTAGTTATTATTATTATTATTATTATTATTATTATTATTATTATTATTATTATTATTATTATTATTATAAAGCACAAAAATAAATGATTGAAAGAGTATAGAGAAAGTTTATTAGATATTTATGTCATCATCTTAAAGTACATAATTTTTACTATGAATTTAACAGGTATTTTAACTATCTTGATCTAAAATCTCTTCCATCAAGAAGACAATACAAAACACAAAGGCGGAAAGAACATTTTAAGTGTTTACAATAATTTCCTACTAACTCTCTCCTGCAGATAAGGCTAGTGAAACCGAACAATGAACGGGTTCGTTAATTCTTAGTACTATAAATGTAAAATTCTCACATATTTTAGACTTTGGAAGTAATTTGTACATTTTTATAACCAATTATAGGTTTCGGTCAGGTTTTTGCTCGTCCTAAACCACTGTGCGGTATTAACTAAAATTTTAAACTGTAGGTAGAAGATTTTACTAAATGCAGCTATATTATGCTTTTTACTAATTGTAAAAGCTAACTGAAAATATTTGAGTATTTGCCACGTATACATATTAGTTATAATCTTTATTGTATGCATTATTTATATAGCTAAACAGTTCGTTCAGTAAATTCTGGGAGTACTTCGAATGTACTTAGTGATTACCACGCTGAGTTTTTACATACATCCCTTTCCTCGCCAAATACTCGCGAGACTAGTTGTAGTGGCTCTGGAACGCCCTAGGAAAGTCGTCTAACGAAGTCCTGTTTAGCACCACCATTACATTCCCTTGAATCAATGCCATATCTTCAAAACTCTCCTCCTTGATGGCAGATTTGACTAGGGGAGAGCATGAAGTTAAATGAGTCAAATAAGGGGATATAGGGATGTTCATGGACTGTGGCCCATCTTTAATCAACAAACTGACCCGGGCCGACGCATCTTCTTGCATGAAAGATGATTACGTAGCTTCTGCATGTTAAGTATCCACAGAACAAGCGTAGTCAAAGGATCTGCGCAAGAAAAAGATTGCTAAGTTTGGACAAGAAAAGAGAAATCTTCGACTTCTGTTCAAAGGAAACTGAAATATTTTTAACAATGTGGAAAATAGGAAGGCAGTTAGGTTATCTGTTCATTCTCTTCATTGTGCGTTTATGCCATTGTGTATTTCTATATTGCAATTTATTGTAGTTATTTCAGTAGCAACTTTTGTTTATGATAAATCCATGTTCAACTTTTATATGTGCGCTTTGAGTAAAACGCTATAAAGTAACCTTTTAGTCATTATCTTTTAGTAAACATTACCATGCCAGTGTAATGTTTAAAATGACAGTACTGCAAATGGAACGCCTCCTAATTGACCTGCTCCCCTGAAATCAATTATATGAACACTTTTCGTTCAAATATTAGGTAAAAGTAGGACGAAACGTGGATGCAATGTATTATGATAAGATAATTACACTATCAATTCTAATTGAGGATTAAATGAGTTAATATACCATTTATTTAATGAAATCTTACAAGGTGATTAGTGTCGCTGTTATTTTGTTTTCATGCTACTTGATCACAAATTATTACAAACACCATTCTGTTTACGTCGTCTTAAAATTGTTAAATGCCAGGATTTTCCTCAAATAGGCGTTGTTTAAGGGAAAAAACCTGCTATTAACCTTGTTTTTACATTTTTTTTACTTTGTATACTTTCCGAATGATGTCTCTAACTTGATCCTTTTGTTTTATTTCCATTTTGCTTGGCAACAACATACCTTTCCTTTATATAGCAAATAAAAGAGAATGAACTTGAAGACAGTGAGATAGAGGATAAGACTTGCTTACTCGAAGAGAATGCGACAATGAATTTACTCAATTTAAGAAAATTCAAAAGTTCATGCTTTATTATCTTCCCATATCAATTGGCATTTTGCAAATGTAAGTATCTCACCCTTCTACTAACTCAAAAATGTAAGTCGGTTAATTTTGTTTCTTCTTGGGAAGATTTTTAGAATAGTATACTGAGTGAGACCCTAAACAGGTATATTGTAATGTGGAATCTACAATTAAAATGTTAGGAACCTTCTGAATTTTTTTATTACACTACTTGTTGTTCGTTTCCAACACGAAACTAAAATGAATAACGTAAGAGAACATAAAGGAAATTAACAAATTGTCACAAATAAATTAAATTGTTCCAACTTGCTATATTTACCTCTAAAATGTAAATACACTAAACTGTACCAAGTAGTGGTTATCTATAGTGTTA
This sequence comes from Thermobia domestica, assembly GCF_964235325.1. Lineage (NCBI taxonomy): Eukaryota > Metazoa > Arthropoda > Insecta > Zygentoma > Lepismatidae > Thermobia > Thermobia domestica. The sequence continues at coordinate 205,081,638 of NC_137456.1, read as the reverse complement.
ACTGCCACATCAAATGACCTGTTGTTATGAACATTAATTTGCCTTAATAGTTTGTCCGTGCATAGAGCTACTGTCCATGTTTCGAAATTCTTTAAGATTTGAGACATGAAATTTATTGTTTGGACCCTTCATTTAAAATAATTAAATACGCCTTTTTGATACTTGACTTGGGGTCAAAGGAAGAAAAAGGGTTGGGTGGTTCACTAAGATGTCCATACAAGATGTTTGAATTTCGTGCGCGACTTCCAGTTCAAACAAACTTTGAACGACGTGTATGAGGAACGCAAAATATTACCTACAGTAAGATGTGGGGGCATTTGTTAGTATTAGTCTAATCCTATATGATTAGAAAAGTTTCTCATGTTTTGATTAAATTATATGCACAGCACTTGCAAATAACCCAATCTTTACTATAGGTAATATTTTTTCCATGTTCCAAGCTTTTTCATTATTATTAACCTCCATTTTCATCTTTGCCTACTTGAAAAATTTGAAATGATGTCTATCAAATCTCTAATTGATTACAATATATATAATTCGTGATACAAAATATCATCGTGACGACAAAATATTTTTTTGTGAAAAGTTAGACAGAAGGAGGTAGTGAAAATCACTTTTACCTCTTGCCCTTATCATATATATAGATTTGCGCAAGTGTAGCAAATACATATACAGATGGTGATCAGAAAAATGGAAACACCTGAACGAAATTGCAACTTACCAGATTAATATGGTGTCGGGCCACCTTTCGCCTTCAGAACAGCCTTGATGCGACGTGGGATGGAGGCATAGAGGTCGTGAATGGTAGCAAGTGGAATTTTACACCATTCCTCGTGTAGGGCATCGGCCAGTTCTGTGAGAGAGGATGGAGGTGGAAATCGTCGCCGGAGTCGTGTTTCCAAGACGGACCACAGATGTTCAATTATGTTGAGATCTGGGGATTGGGCGGGCCAGGAGAGGTGTTGAACTTCATCCCGATGTTCCTCAAACCACGTTGCAACAACGCCAGCTATGTGAATGGATGCATTATCATCCTGGAAGATGGTGTCATTGTCCGGGAACAACATCCGGACCCTAGGATGCAAGTGGTCTCCTTAAATTGCGACATAATCGTTGGCAGTGATTCGCCCGCTAAGTGTGACCACAGGACCAATGAAAACCATGATATGGTGGCCCACAGCATCACCGAGCCGCCGCCATGTTTCACAGTTGGGCGGAGACACTGCAGATCATAAGCTTCTTTGAACGTTCTCCACACATAAACACGGCCCGTGGTTGGGAATAGGGTGAAGGATGACTCATCAGACCATATCACACGTTTCCAGTTCTCAACGGTCCAAGTTGCATGGTCGCGGCATCATTTGCGGCGTGCGAAAGCGTTATGGTCCCTGATAAGCGGTTTGGTCCGTGCAACACGACCCCGTAAGTTCATGTCATGTAATTCGCGGCGGACTGTGATTGTCGAAACAGGGTGGGGGAGGTGCTGATTGAGTTCCTCCGTTACTTGCTCCGCAGTGGCACGACGGTTCTGCGTGACAATGCGCTTTAATACCCGGCGTGACCTGTCACTCATGATTTTCTTCCGCCCAGTGTTCCGCTTCCCCGATGTGGTTTTCCCGTGTGTTGTGTAGGCCGTCATCACCTTCGACACTGTCCCACGCGACACACATAACACAGTAGCCACTGCCGTCACACTCACTCCACATAATCGCGCACCAACAATTTGCCCTCTTTGAAACTCTGAGAGGTCTCCCATTTTACAGTACCTCCGTCTGCTGCAGCCACTGGACACTGCTGTTCCACTGCGCCTGACGTAGTATGGAGACCGACCTAACACACCACCACCAGCGGTCCGGCGCTGCTGGCGCCACGACACCACTACCAACCCATACATCTGACTTGTTGCCAACTACAGGTGTTTCCATTTTTCTGATCACCATCTGTATTTTTATATTCATATTCAGTGTAACAAAATGTGTGAAATCTCGTGCCTTAAGTATAACTGTTGAAATTTATCACGTGATATGAGTTGAAATTTTAATCCCTTTATAGGGAAGGAATTTTAAAAAAAATGCAGATTGTAAGAACCTAAGTCGGCTTTTTACACAAAGTAGCTTTTACATGACTTACAGCTTTCAAATCTTTCACTTTTTAAAGTATCGTTTCTGTATAGTAAGTTACTGTTAAGACCCAAAAATATTTTAAGAATGAATTTGAAAAAAGAAAAAAAAAAACAGAAACAGATACATTTTAAACAGAGTACACTGATACAAGAAACACAGCAACCAACAAAATCATGATAATCTAAAGTATTCAATTAGACACACACACACACACCCCTGTTTGTCTACCCTACAAAAGGCGTATGCGAGCTGGGCCATAGGAAAACCGAGTATGCACTCATATCTGCTTTATTAATGGAGCTATTCTCCTGATACGCTCCCAAAAGTTGCGTCATCGATAAAGCTACATTTCCAGAAGCACCAGAATGCAGTATCTCGACCTTGACTGGTTACGTACAAGTGAGCACCCAAACCAACTGGGCATTTGCAAAACGAGTAAATGTAACAAACGAAGACACTAACAAACAAACACAGATATTGTGTGTAAAATGTGTGAAATGCGAGTTCAGTGAGTAAATTTGAGCAATGCAATTAGAGCAATTGCTTTAAACACTAGTTAACTTTGTAACAAATGAAACACATGGATTAATGCTGTTGACTTTCTTGGGTCCTCCAATTTCTTTCCACATTTCCCTTCCACCAATTATTTCATAATCATTCACTCTCATTAATCACACGTCTATTGTAAGCTATAGAGTATAACCAAGGGATGTAAAACTAGAAATTTAATTTCATTTCGAATGGAATAGCGCATTGATTCAATCCCCCGGAAAAGTTAGTTTGTGGTGGACAACATAGTTTCCATGGGTTTTCTCGGAGTACCCCTATTTCCTTCCACATTCTCATTCCACTAATTCTTCCATCATCATTCACTTGCCTTAGTCATCGCCTCCCTTAACCTAACGGTCACAATCGTGGGATGTTAAACTGTAAGATTTCATTTCATTTTGAAATGGAATGGCGAGACTAAAGTAGGGTTATATCTGTTTGTGTGTTTGATGAAGGTTATTGTTTCTTTCTGCACTGAGGCTGTATGAGACGTAGAAATATAGTTCAAGGAGGAATCCGAACCGCTATAATAGTTCAGATTTTATAATTGCTTCCATGAGACAATGTGACCAAAGAGGCACGTGCCACCTACAAAGCCAGCGGGAGAACAATATTATATGCCTACAAGAAACACCGAAACAAGATACATTATTCATAGCAGGTGGGAGACCCGGGTTTCCGGCTGGACCTCATGTGATTCGGATTCCATTTTAATCAGTAGGTCCCGTCTCATATAGCCTCGCTGTTGAAAGGGACGTTAAAAATCAACTTAACTCAACTATTCGTACCATCGAATTTAATATTTTTGTTATAACGTCGAAAATGAAGTACTAAACGGCAAGAATACTGCAAAACAAGATATAATATAAAACAATAAAATGAAACAGGCAGTAAGTTTAAAATTGACAAGGGAGGGATTTTAAAACGTTAAGACGTTATCATGTTACTTGCATTAACACTTAGCAAGAACACACAAATATACTATTATACTATTGAACTAATATACTATTAGTTCATATACTATGACTAATATACTATTGAACGTCGTAATCTTGTATCACTTAAAGTTTCTGTTGCTCTGGAATATTATAATATATATGTCTAATCGAATCAATTTATCTATTTTACTACTTTATCCGTAGTAACTATGAAACAAACAATGGCTTATGCTAATACGCAATGTTTTCAATTTTAACGCGAATGATTAGCAATAATCTGTGCCTTCACTTTTTTGACAACTTTTTTTTATCCGTCTGTCTTCACATATTTACAGTACTCTTACAGATTTTTTTTACTTCGATCTCTCCATGAATTCCATATATTTGCTCCCAAGGGATTCAACTGTTAATTTATTGAGAGAATAGCGAGACCATTGGAATCCAAAATTAGTGACCAACAAAACTTGATCCCTGGCTTCTACATGCGCACCACTGTTCTCTCGGTTTTCTGTCCTACCGGCTTGCTTCAAAGACTCACTGCCCTTGCGAACTATTGCGAAACTCAAATGCTACTAAATGATTCATATAAGCATTATATAACTACCTATGAGATTTCGTAGTTGACTTCCCAACTTCAGGGAACAAAACCTAATTGCAACATTCTATTCATTAATAATAATTATTATTATAATAGTAGCAGTAATAATAATAATATTATTGTATAACTTTGTCACTGCTCAACTACTGACATTTGCGCTAGCCACTTGATAGACATATACTTTCAGTTGAGTTGATTTTGAGTTTAACATCCCTTGAAGCAGCGAAGCTATATGAAACGGGACCTACTGATTAACGTGGAATCCGAACGACATAAGCTCCCGCCGAGAATCGAACCCGGGTCACCCACTCCAAAGGCGAGCACGATAACCGCTTAGCCAGGAAGAAGCTCATAGACATATTTGCTTTCGGTGTAGTTTTCATTTCTTTATTGCAAAATAACTCAATTCGTTATATATTGGCGCACTGTATTTGTATATACATAAATGTACTACCTCAGTCTCTTGAATCATTACAGGATAAAATTAATGTCAAATTTGCAGTACCTACACAAAATCCTATTTTTTTCAATATAATCCTTCTGCTCCGCCATTACGTACTTCAATATCACCACCACAACTAGAGAAAGAAGATCAGAAGTCTAACCTCAACGTCGTAGAATCTCCACACCAGCAGAAAATTCCTGTTTAAAACGATTTTTCTTCCCTGACCAATAAATGGCAGAGCCCTATTTAATAGTTGCACAAACCAGTTTGTATAACCAAAATAGAAAGAGGAATTAAGGGAATAAGCGACGAAACAAAAAAACACTATTAGAACGGGGAGAAGTATAGAGGAAAACAGGGGACACCACAAAACTTCCAACAAAATCCACAACAGAAGATCAAATACTGGACTTCGCAATATGCAGAAAGCGTAGGTACTGTGATTCTACCTATTTTAAACGTCCAAAAAGCGAATAGGGCCAACCCTTGTTCAGGAGTCAAAGATCAAGCAATTCTAATGACAGAACAAAGCCTATAAATAGTCACAGCGGTTAAAGGGATATGAAATAAAATCATTACCTTGAAATATGTAGCAATGGTATCATTCAAAGTTGGGAAACGACATTCTCTCATTACTTTCGTATGAGGAAGAAATCATGTATTCTAGTTATTTTTAGTTTAGACCTGCTTAAACGCTTATGTTACAATCGATTTAACAAATAATCTTATACTCTATTATAAATCATAAGAAGCCAACATTACCAGAAAAGAACCAGGAAAACATTTTATCATAACACACCACTCATATACTTAGCCAAAGACAAGCTTGCTCCTTTATCGACAAACGCATTACGTTAGTTCAACTTTTCCACGCATTTATTCCGGTAATAGCAAAAAGACAGATTGAAGATTATACATCTTTCTTTGTATCGTTTCTCTACGACTTCTTTGACAAGATAAATCCAAATAATTATCCTGTAACTTTAAGGAAAAATACGTCAGTGGTGGACCTTGTGGCATGCCAGGATTAATCTTTTCCAGCAATGAAAGCGTACAAAATAGAAGAAAATAAAAATTGTACAGGAAAAGAGGAAGTTGTCGTTTCTTTCAAGAATAGATAAAATTTTTCAAAATTGATGTTTTTGATATTAATCGTAATCTTGACCAGTCGCAGAAACAGGCCATTCATGAGTTATTATACAAATATAAAAATGTTTTTATACACTCTGGACGGAATTGGACATTATAGGGGCTACAATCACAAAATAAGAATCCCAAAATCGGCAGTGTTCTCCAAATCTTGCTCAATCCGAAAAACCGCTGATACCTAATCTTCAAGGTCAATCAGACAAGAAAATCTTACAAAATTCTCATATGCGTGAAGGGTCATTAAACTACCACGCCAGCTCTCTTAATTGCAACTAGGATGATTTTACATTGATTAACGAATAAGATCTTTTGCCGATGACATCGTGCTGGAAGGCTACAGTTTTCAACAATAACTATCGGAATTTTATTTTAAAAATTAAAAAAGTTTTGTGCTTCACCTAAGACAAATTTATTTTACTCAGAGCTGAATGCTTTCGGATATTTAGTATCAGGCAATTCTATTAAAATCTCTGCAAGAAAGCCAAAAATACAGAATTCAAGATTCCACCAAAAGTGAATTTTGCAAAGTTTTACGGGCTTATGTTCCTACTTACTGGCACGTATCAAGGATTTTGCCATGAAAATAGAACCTTTTTAACAAATGTTTCCACAACAATATTTGTACTTTTGAAATAATTTTTTGGATTATGTTCCTGGTGTGGAGGCTGTAAGGTTCCGTACCTCAGTTGTAAGCAAGAACTATAAAGCATGCTTCATTAACGAGCACGTATTTTCTATTCAAAACATAATCACCAACAGACGGTGGAAGGAGGATACCAGAAAGACGCAAAGTTGGTTCCGAAGGGAATCGAAGATGGCCAACCCTCTCCTCACGAACTTTGTTTTCAGAAGACAGCCATAAAAGAAGACCTCAAGTGGACAGAAGAATAAGTTCCAGTGCTAATCGCTAACCTTCCTAAACTATTCCTGAAATCGTTTTGTGTTAAGGAGATTTCCTTAAATCCAACTTCTGAAGCCGTAATAGGCAAAGGAATATTTCTATAACTACTTGCCTCGGAGCACATATAAGCAGAGAGATTCAACTATACTATCTTCTAAAACTACGATAAGTAAGAAAGATATCATTTAAATCACCACCCTAGGCCGCTGTAGGATAGAGGATTTTACCTTTTAATCTTAAGCTACTTATCACCATCGACTTCGGTAGAGGCAAAAGCATTACAGCTAAGCCGCATGGCGTTGCTACTGTCGTTGCAACCATAACACCGATCTGAAAATAAGCTAGCAATTATTTATTTCAAACTAATTTACGGCTTTAAACTTGTTCCAGAGGCATATTGAAACGGGTGTCGCATGGATATTGCTCTAAATAGATTTGCGTGCACCGGAATATATTCACTGAACCATCAGATATTTACAAACCCGACTATCTGTCCGCAAACTTGATTCGTGTTGCAAGATGATACACTAGACCTACCTGTGAAGACCCACAATGTTCAACTTCATTAGGGGTGAAGGAAAAGGGGGATACTTCTTGTTTGTCGTCTGCAGCGAATCCATGTTCTCCACATATGACCGAGAAATCAGAATCTTCTCGTCCATTAACTAGTAAAGAGCTCTCCATTAGTAAACAGTTATAATCATTGACAGAAAATCGCAAGTGGCGTTTAGCGTTATGCACCAGACCTGGGAGGAGTTCGATACCATATAAGAGGCAAATTGAAAGAAAAAGTGACTTCAGCAAACGAAATAGCAAAGCAACAAGAAGCTAATGAACCACTACACGGACAACGAGAAAATATTAACAGCAAAGCCCCACTAAATGTATAATTTGTGGTGAAACGTTCAATGAAGGCTGGGTGTAGTGTGAATCCTGCGATGGCTGGGTTCATGAAACCACCTCAATTGAATCAACGGATAACCATTACACATGTTACCACTGTTAGCTTCGGGGGCGCGGTGGCTCAGTGGTAGAGCGTTCACCTCTGGTGCTTGGGGTCCCGGGTTCGATCCCAGCCCCCGCCAAGTGAACTTTGTGGTGAACAAACACCGTGCTCATGGGTTTTCTCGGGGTTCTCCCGTTTCCTCCCACTTTCTTCATTCCACCATTTCACTCATCTCTCATAATCACCGTCTCCTTTAGCCTAACCGGCATAACCGTGGGACGTAAAACTCAAAGATTTCATTTCATTTCATTTCACTGTTAGCTTCGTGGGTAGGATTCCTTGTTGTTCCTTCTAGGTGTAAATATCATGTTTTTCAAACATCTTACGTATTCGTTAGTGCTCCTAAATACTCCAAGTATGTGAAATTTAGCGATCTGTATTGCCATTTGTTTATTTCATTATTTTACATTTATGTCGATATGTTCAGTTTGTTACTAAAGTTCACATTCCATATTTCAGGTTTATTTCGAGGTAATTTTACATCTTTTTATCAAGAGGCAGTTCAATGTTTTAAAATGTCTGGGGTTACCTCCTTTCCCCTAAAAATGTGAACTAATATTCAAATGTTTATATTTCGAGGTTTACTTTCGGAAAATGCTTAGCACTCTTGAGTTAGGTACTAATTTGTGCAAAACAAAAAGTTAGACACCAGTCAAGTCCCCTCCTGAAATTGGGGGAGGCAGTGCTCCCTTACACCACCCATCCGTCTTGTTACGGCACTACGAGTTTTATGAATCCTGATGCAGGGACGACCATGTTTTCATGTCCCCTAAAAGGTTTCGCTTGGCGACATAAAAATGTCTCACTTGGCTTAGATAAAATACAGGGATGAATAATTAAATATTATAGTGCAAAAACTCAAACCAACCTGGTTAGATGGCCATTAAAACACGAATGCTATCCACTCGGGTCAGAGAAGAATAAAGCTGGTGGGCCCGTACGCTAGCGCGGGATTGCGTCCGAAAGGAACAGGTCTGTCAGCAGTCGGGGATATATGCGCAAGCCAAGATGGAAAGGAATGGGTTTTGTCAATGTTACGAATTTCAATAGCACTTGTAATGGTTTCGTACTAGTAACGTTGCACTTGAACACATAAAATACAGGTTTTGTACATTGTGCAAAAATATGCTGCTAGCGGAAAATAACATCTAATAGTATCATCTTTCATGTACACTCACTTATTATATCCGGCGTAAAGCACTTGTAATCATTTTAGACTAGGAACACTACACTTGTAAACTTATAATACAGAGTATTACTTTGTGTTTCATTCTTTTGCCTCAGATATTTGTTCCTTATAAACATACCTATTCATACAAAGAATTGAATTTTACATGTAAATAGTTCAAGGTGTCGTGCGCCAAAGCTACACCTGCACATAGGAATGAGATACAGGTGAAGACGGGGGTCAAGAGGGAAAGAAGCTGCAAAAAGGAGTGAAAAGGGAGAAATTTTTGTATGATGGTTATTAGTAGCGAAAAATACATTAATGAAGTGCCATCTGACAAAGTAGAAGAAGGAAAGAAAACGGAAAAAAAGTTCTGATATAAAACAGTTGAATATTTGTTGTTTGTAGTTGAAAGATAAAGTGTTGAATGTTTGTTGATTTTGGCTCCTATTGCCTATTGGCTCCTATTTCGTGTGCTTGAAGAAACCCAAACGATGTTTTCGAATAACGTAGCTTTTGATATGTTAATAGTATTGAGTGAAGTCGGCAGAATTATCGCGAGGCTGCGCGGCTATATGGTCATCGGTTTCCCAATCGTGCTAGGCAGTCGAGGAAAGCATTTCGTCTCTTGCACTTGGTGTGCAGAGGACTGTGCATGTCCTTTTTCAATACAAAAGACGTCAGCAGATCAGGCACCGTGTTAAGGATAAACGGTCTCCCGGCATCCTTGCTGCAGTCCATGTGGTTCCCCAAATCTCGAAAACACGATTCGCCAGGGATGCTGCGATAAGCAACATGACGGTTTGGAGGATTCTGCTCAACAACGTGCTCCATCTTGACCATGTTCATCTGAATCAGGAACTCCGAGAACAAGCTTTACATATCCGTCTAGAGTTTTGTCAGTGGATGAGTGCCAGGAAACCCATTTTCCACCGGAACATTCTGTGGACGGATGAAGCGACCTTCAAGAGTAATGGAGATGTCAGCATACACAACGCACACTACTGGTCCAGTTTGAATCCTTTTTTGAAGTGTCCACGTGCACTACGAACAGAGAAAAATGCCTGAGATGGGTGGTCTGAAGTGACAATTAAACAACAAATAACATAAGTAGATACCAAACCGTAGAATATGACGAAAAGTGTTTCCCATAAAAGTTGTTTCTTTATCAGCAATACTTCCAAAGAAGTCGAAATTGATACCAGTTTCCATTAAAAATTTTGGAGTTGATCCCTTTGATGCATTCCCGCTACGCCACTGGATATGGGAGTATCACCATTTTATTCTTCAGATACGATTTAGTCATTCATTTTCTGTTTGAAATGTCACCGTGCACTACGAACAGAAAAATGAGTTTACCGGGTGGTCTGATAGTAGCAATACAACAAATAACAGACGGAAATTCAAAACCGTAGAATTTAACGAAAGGTGTTTGCGTAAAAGTTAATTCTTTTTCAATACTACTTCTAAAAAATCGAAATTGACACCATTTTCCATTAAAAATTTTGGTGTTGACCCCCGTTGGTGTATTCCCGCTACGCCACTGGATATGGAAGTATCACCATTTGATTCTTCATGTACCATTTGGTCATTCATTTTTTGTTTCCAGCTTCTACGTGCACTAGAAGCTGAGAAAAATGCCTAAGACTGGTGGTCTGATACACTCTCTGCCCCTCCCTAAATTGCACCGTCAAACTAAAATGATAAAAGTTATCCCAGGTCCTAACTTCGTCCATGTTGAAAATTTGAATGAGATCGGTTTGGTAGTTCCAAAGTTATGAAGTTTTACTAGTATATACCCGCTTCGCTGAGTGAAATGAAAATTTAAATGCACAATTCCGTATCTCATGTGTTTTGTACCAGTGAAATATGCTGTTTTCGTTTTTATTGGCATCGAATTAAACGGCATCGTAAAGATCATTGATCACCTCGGCGACCCCAAATACCATGTATTCGACGCTAATATTAATCATTTTCGATCATTTTATTATCTCATCTTCCAATCTAGGGGCTGAGTTTGGTTTCAAACGGGATCGGAAGTCTCATTCTTCATCTCAGCGACCCTAAAAACTACGGATCAGACACTAATGTCGGATAATTTTGAACATTTTTATATATCTCCCCCTCCTCTTCTTTCATGTTGTGCGGCACGGCATTGGATGTGTCATCGGTCATCTGAGTGACCCCGGAAACTATGGATTCGACAGTAATATGGGTTATTTTTTATTTCCCTCTCCTCCCTCTCCCAAGACGCGCGGCTGAATTTGCAATTAACACCATAAGAAGTGTCATTGTTCATCTCGGCGATCCCAAAAACTATAGATTCAACACTAATTTCGAATCATTATATCCCCCTCCCCCATGTTGCGGCCCATGTCATCGGAAGTGTCACCGTCCATCTCAGCGACCCCAAAAATGTGGATTCAGCACTAATATCGGTCATTTTTGACCATTTTTAAACCTTTTACTCCCCCTCAACCAAGTTGAAGCTTTGAATCTGAATTTAAACGGGATCGAAAGTATCACTGCTCATCTAAGCGACCCAGAAAACTATAAATTCTACTGATAGTGGACATATTCGACCATTTTTATTATATCTCTTTCTCCCCCTTCTTCAACTTGTGGAGCTGATTTTGGATTTAAACCGGATCGGAAATGTCTCTGTTCATCATAATGATCCCGAAAACTATGGATTAGACACTAATATTGGTCATTTTCAATCATTATTATATACAACTCCTCCTCCCCTCAACCGTGCTGCGGCACACGGCGTCAAAATTGTCACTGTTAATCTCAGCAAATCCTAAAACTATGGATTCGACACTAATATTAGCCATTTCCGACCATTTTTAATGTTTATTCCCCTCCCCTACGTTGCAACTTCCCCCTCCTCAACTATCAGGGCTGAACTTGGATTGTTACAACATCAGAAGTGTCACTGTTTCTCTCATCGATCCCGAAAACTATGGATTCAACACTAATATTGGTCATTTTGATCATTTTTAAATTTCTCCTCCTTCCCCCTCCCCTACGTTGCATCGTTAAAGTGAGTAGCCTTAATCCCTGCCCGAAAACTCATGTATGTTGAAAATTTGATTGAGATCGGTCGGATGGTTCAAGAGTGATAAAGTCACAAAGGCATTCATTTTTATTTTTTTACATATATCTCCCCCTCCCTCTCCCCTATGGTGGCTCGTCATAGTGAAACGATAAAAAACACCCAAGGTCTGACCCTGATACATGTTGAAAATTTGATCGAGATTGGTTGGGTGGTTCAAAAGTTATTAGTTTTATTAGTTTTTATTCATACGTTCCCCTCCTTTCCCTCTTCCCTAGGATCTACCGTTAAAGTGAAATTACAAAAATGTTTCCACATCCGAACCTTATGCATGTTGAAAATTTGATTTAGATTGGTCGAGTGGTTCAAGAGTGATGAAGTCACAAAGACAGTCATTTTTATTTTTTTTTACATATATCTCCCCTTCCCCTCCTCTATACTTGCCCGTCATAATGAAACGATAAAAAGCACCCAAGGCCCGACCCTCATACATGTTGAAAATTTGATCGAGATTGGTTGGGTGGTTCAAAAGTTATTAGTTTTTATTCATGTCCCCCTCCCAACCCCCTTCCCTAGGATCTACCGTTAAAGTGAAATTACAAAAATGTTTCCACATCCGAACCTTATGCATGTTGAAAATTTGATTGAGATCGGTCGGGTGATTCAAGAGTGATGAAGTCACAAAGACAGTCATTTTAATTTTTCTTTTACATATATCTCCCCCTCCCCCTCCTCTATACTGGCTCGTCATAGTGAAACGATAAAAAGCACCCAAGGCCCGACCCTCATACATGTTGAAAATTCGATCGAGATTGGTTGTGTGGTTCAAAAGTTATTACTTTTATTAATTTTTATTCATGTCCCCCTCCCCACCCCCTTCCCTAGAATCTACCGTTAAAGTGAAATTACAAAAATATTTCCAGATCCGAATCTCATGTATGTTGAAACTCTGAATGAGATCGGTCGGATAGCTCAAGATTTATTAAGTTACAAAAATAGTCACTTTCAGTCTTATATAAATTGATTTTTATATACCTCCCCCTCCTTCTCCTCCCATACGTTGCTCAGTCAATTTAAAATTATAGAAAAAATCCCAGGCCTAAACCTCATCTATGTTGAAAATTTGATCAAGATTGGTTGAGTGGTTCGGGAGTTATTAAGTTTTATTTATTTTTATACCCATTCCCCCTCCCCCCTCACTTTTGCCATCCAAGTGAATAGCCTAAAACCAGCCCGGCCTTGAACCTCATCCATGTTACAAATTTGATGGAGATCGATCAAGCGGTTCAGCAGATTTAAAGTCATAAACATAGTGATTTTCAATTTTATATATATATATATATATATTTTTATATACACACGTCTCCCTCCCCTCTCCCTCTCCTCAGCTCTAGTAAAAAAAAGCATTTTAGGCATAGGGGTATTTTTACGTAATATTCATATCCGAATTCTTACTCTGAAAAATTCCTTGCTATAGTTGCTATTTTTCTTTAACGTTTCAACAAATACTTGATTGGCAACAATGGTGAACGCAGCCGTTGGGAGTTTGAATTGCTCTAGTTCCTGCTTGGAATACACACGTAGATGGCACTGCGTCGGAATACACACCGATCGAGAAACGAAATTTTTCAGTCTGAGCACACACTTTACACACACAAACCGGCTGTATCCGTATAAACGAGCGGAGTCAAAAGAACTCGCGGGGGGACCCCTATAATGGTCCTGCACGCGTTAAAAGTAAAAAACTTTTCGAGCAACCACTAAAAAATGCTCGCTTTGCAAAAATTGCTCAGAGTGCTGCTCTGTAGCCGATCGACCTACAAAGATTGGCGGGTTCACCAACGCACACACACACACACACACACACACACACACACACACACACACACACACACACACAGGTTGGAAGGTGGACCCAAGGTTTATGAAATATTCGGTTCGTGAACAAATCGGTTTACGAGCAAGTTTTGTGAATTTTTTCTCTCTTTTCGGAATAATATTTTTGGATATGAACGCACTCACACGTCTGTACCCACAATTCTACGAACTCAAAAGTGCTTTTCTGTGCTTACCGTAAACACAGCCTGTCCGAGTCCTGTATTCAAAATCTAATCTTTATTCTTTTCTGTACTTTTTAAAACTCCCAGTGTGTTTTGTTTAATTTACTATTCTTATTTGTCTTCAAAATGGATTGTGTTATTTTCATTCAATATTTTTCAACAGAAAAATACTTTAAAATGTTTCAAAATTGTTTAGTTGGGGAATTCAAGAGTGTTTTTTAAAGTTAAAAAATGCACGCAGAAATGAAATGCATTGGCAAAATGTTTTATGTTATATAAAAGAGAATTGTTTGCCCTATAAAATAGTGTGTTTTGATTTCCTAATTTTATTGAATTTGTGTCTTCTCAGGGGCAGGGGCGTATTTAGGGGGGGCTTCCGGGCTTAAGCCCCCCAGAAATCTTACTATAGTAAAACATATGAAATATCTTGCAGAAATTTCACATTTTCAGGCAAAGCCCCCCTTCCGAAAGTTAGCATAGCCCTCCCCGAAACAAAATCGTAAATACGCCACTGTCTCAAGAGATTGAGATAAAACGTCAAGTGGATGAAAGTGAGTATTTTTGAGATCATTTGCTTTTAGGGTTGCCAACCTTTGAAAATAGAAATACCGGACATCCTAGTTTAGAACGTATACTCTTAAGATTGTCACATCATCGCCCGTCAAAAATGTGAACAACTTGAAAGTGGTTACTCCACATAAAATTGAGCAATTCGGAGTTCGAATTCAATAATTTTAGTTATTTTTGAAGCATCAATTAAACTTATTCCAGGTTTGGTTGAGTCAGCACATGTAATTTTTGTAGTCTACCATCAATAATACATCGTACTTAAAACAGAGAAGCAAATATAATTGATAATATAATTATGATATGCACAAAACATAGCTACTTGAGAAATGTCTTACCAACTTCGCTGGGGCTAGTAATGCCTCATAATGCCTACATTTATAGGATCTAGATGCATTCGTAGCTAAGGATGATGCAGTGCTAGCTGCGCTCTTGAAAATATACTTTCACTGACGTCCAGCGGTTCTGATAGGTTCAGTAAATTTTTCTGCCTTCAACTCTTTAGCTAATTCCGAGCGCGACAAATCGATATCAAAGCGAATTAAAGCTCGCTTTAACCATGTTCGTCGACAAACGATTCCTTTCGTCAGTCCAAAGATTCTTCATAACACTGAATACGCGTTCGACATTGCAGTTACTTGGAGGTGACTAGTAAGAGGAAAAATTACCGGACATCTAACGCCCTGTTTTGAGGTCGTACTGAACCTTGGACAAGAAGGTCAAAAACTGAACTGTCAGGTAAAATATCGGACAGTTGGTAATCCTATTTGCTTTCTAAGTTTAATAGAGGTTTAAAGGAAGTCGAAGCTGCTCGTGAGATTTATGCTGTGGATACAGAAGGAACAATGTCTCAAAGTTGTTGTTTCCCAGTGTTGTGGTTTCGTACAATTTTCCTATCCCTCGTCCCTGTTCACATATGTCCAAATGGAAAAACAAATGAATGATGAAAAAATAATAAAGCAAAGAAGATTGCAATGATGATAGCCCTGTTTCGGTTAAACTTTCAGGTGCCGAAACTGAAAGGCGCGATCTGAGAAAAAAAAAGTCTCAAAGTACCTCCGCTGTTGCTTTGAGTTCTTCAGAAACAGGCATTTTGACCTCAAGGACGAATCACACACCAGTCGACCAATTAAGTTCATTGAACAGCGATTGAATCACCTTTCTCATGAAAATTCACGTCAAATGACCAGAAAATTGACGGAGCAGTTGGATTTGATTTAAAAAAAAAAAAAAATCAGTGAACCACATTGACTCAATGGGCAAGATTCACAAACTCAGGACTTGAATGCTACGTATTTTGAGCGAAAACAACAAAAATCAAAGCTCAATCATCGCCGCTGGTTCGCTCCCTCAACATTGCTCATTACATGCCCATAGTGATGAGCGCAAGAGTCTTGGTCTTGCAGTTTTTGCAGGAGTCTTGCATGCAAGACCAAGACCAAGACCAAGACCATACCTGCAAGACCAAGACCAAGTCTCTTGCGCAAGAGTCTTGCACAAGAACCGGTCAGTGGTAGAGCGTTCACCTCTGGTGCTGGAGTCCCTGGTTCGATCCCAGTTGGCACCATGTGAGCTTTTTTGGTGGTGTGTGTAGGTATTCTCGGAATTTTTCTGTTTCCCCCTACTTTCTTCATTCCACCATTTCGTTCATTTCTCATCATCACAATCTCCCTTAGCCTCGGCGTATAACCGTAGCACGTAAAACTAGATATTATATCATTTCAAAACATATTACTGGTGTTCTTCTTCCAAAACTAAAGAGAAATGTAGTATTGAACATCGATAATTCCGTACACCATAGGTGTCGACCACATGGGTATGGCCTTGGCTCCAAGGATCAAGCATCCGTTAGAGATTTTTAATGGGTGCTCAAAAAATTAATATCGAAATAACATTTTTATGACATTGACAAAAACTTAGTGACCGCAAATTTGATTTTTATGGACGAGTGTTTTTAGCCTTATCAGATATATGGCACACGAGGATTGAGCGACATAACATTATACAACAATAATAATCCATATTCACATTTGAGAGTGATTTTGTACCGTTATTTCAAATAACTTGGAGCTTGATGCTGTGTTTTTGTATTTCTAATATAGGTCAAAAGTATTTGTATAAATTGAGTTTGCACAAAAGACATGGACAGTTGAGTCGTTATCAGTTTTCACTCAAATTATTCTAAAATATTAAGAGGTTTGATTATAATCATTATTATTTTATTTTCTCTCTTTTTTGACCAATATTGCTAACATATCATCATCATCATCATCATCATAGCTATTCTGTCATTATTGGCAGATGACTTGCAACTCAGAAGCTTCGATGTACGGTGGTCTTCAGCTAGTCTCTTCGTCTTGACGTAGCAATTTTCTGTTTTAATACCTTCCTTCAACTAAAGTCTCCTTTGTCCCCTCCCTCTCTTTCCTTCCACCATACCCTCTAACATGTCCCTCATAATAAAGTTCCTCCTCAGCCAATGTCTGAACCAGTTCCTTTTCCTCCTCTTAATTACATATAAAATTCTTCTCTTCTCCAATACTGCTACTATTTCTAACACCTTCTCATTCGTTTTCCGTTCAACCCAGCTAATCCTCTCCTTTTTTTTTTTTTTTTTTTTTCGAAATCCTCCAATATATTTTTCATCGCCTTTGCGAAATGTCCATGTTCCTGTTCTATAGAGTACATATTGGAATCAGTGAAACTAGATCTCAATATTTAGTTGGAAGTTTGTTCACTACAAAGATTAGCTAATCTTGGTTGAAAATAAAAATTATTTGACGCCTTTAGAGTGTAAAAATAATTTAGCAATTCATGCTATTTCAGTAAACAGTGCCGTCTTGATTTTCTTTCATTCGTCCCCAATTTTTGAGAACCAGTGGAGGCTTGAATATGATGAAAAATATAAAAAAAAAAATTACAGAAACGTTGTAATTTATCTTATTAGTGAAGCCTGGGGACCCATTGAAAAAGATAAAGGTCATTGCCTATGTGTTACACTATCATCATACTTACACGAAGGTAAACTATATTACTACATTTAGAAACATACATTGGCATATTGTAGAATTTACCAGAGTAAAATTTACCTATGAAAAGCAGAATATTTCTTAAAAGCAAGACTAGCAAGACTTTTGCAGCAAGACCAAGATCAAGACCACGACTGGGTGTGCAAGACCAAGTATTCCCAGTGCAGAACCAAGACCAAGACTGGATGTGCAAGACCAAGACCAGCCGGGTCTTGGTCTTGGTCTTGCATTTGCTCATCACTACATGCTCACAAACACCGTTTTCTTTATTGTATTGCCACTAGCAATGAAAAAAATGCATTTATGTCAATAAGAAGCAGTGAAAAGATTTGCTCAAACAAACGACTCCGCGATCAAGACCAGGTCTTTATTCGTGGAAAATTATGTTGTGTGAATGGTGGAACTGGGATGGCATAGTTCACTACGAAATGCGTTAACAAATGAACCGACTCAATAAAGCAATTCAGCAAAAAAGAACGAATAGGCGAAATGACGGTCTTCTACAACACGACAACGCTCTTCTCACATCACCAATATGAACAAAGTCGTGATTCAAGAAGAACGAATAAGAAGTGCTGCTTCATCCTCTATAGCGTCCAGACCTTGCGCCGTCAAATTTTTCTCTCTCTCGAACGCTGTGTGCAGTGTATCGTTCAATAATAGAATGAAATTATGGGATTGGATGAATTCTTTGAGTCAAGACGGAGACATCGATGAAAGTCGAACGGAGAATATATTATTGATTAATTTGTTGTAGTTTGTTTGTGAACAGTATTTGATAGGTCATATCGAGCTGTACAAGATAACATGCCTGAGGGTGAATTCGCATGCGTATGTTTTGATAAAATAAAAAAAGGACTAACTGTGTGGTGCTGAAAAGTATATCGTTTGTTGCAACAGGTTTTATTTTGCTGGAAGAAATTATTTATTTATGTACTCTATTTTTACGTTTCTTAACAGTGACACATATACTATTTGTAATATTCTGTTTATTTGATTGTTATCAGTGAATAAAGAATTTGATTCCTTGTTAAAAAAATAATACTTTTAGTTGCTATTGTCTCCAAGCAATGGTCCTCCTTAAATTTCAAATATCATTGCTTTTTCATATACGTTCAAATATTAGTGATATAATAATAATAGTGTTATTATATGTATAAAGTTGAAAAATTATTCTTTACTATTTTTACTTCTTGTCTTGCTTTTCCACAGCAGCCAACTACTGAATTTCAATACGAAAATAATACAGGACTAAACGTTATTTATGTTCATCTGCCAATAGATAATGATTTCTGCTTACTAGTATGGCTGAATGTTATATTTGTAGTTTCTGTTTTATTGACATTCATAGAATATACAACACAAAATTTCATCTTTATGCATTCCTGCAACTTTAAAGAATGTTTATTAAATAATGGTATCTTTTAGTTCGGCAATTACAGACTCGCTATCAGATTATGTAGTGAATTTCCACGATGTTCATTGACATATCTAAAATTTCAAGAAATTCATATGACATAACGAATTATCAAACTGAGCGCTATAATTAATGCATAAACACCGCATGCAGCTCAATCGATTGTTCCATAAACTCATAAGTTTTATCACAAAGCACGCTGTCAATTTCAGTCTACTTATTCACTTCAGCCTATGTCATGGTTCCAGTGGGTATTATTTCGATGAACTTCAGCTATTGGAAAGCTTCCCCGTACATCTAGGCCTTGTTTACTGTAGCAGGGGTCGGACAGAAGAGTGTGAATTTTTCATTCATCGCTATCGATTCCGTTAATCTGGTAACCGCGCACTAACACAAAGTAAATTTCATTATCTATAAAGGCAGGTTGTCGTTGTTCCATTTCATGTAAATATGAGATCGCAATAATAGCACAAGCACAAACTTGTTTCAGTGTTTTACGCAGTAAAGCTGTCATTCTAAAACCGAAAACCGGAATAGATAACATACCAATCGAATTCATTAAAAATATGGGAGAGAAGGGAAAGAAAGAATTGTTCCGACTATGCAATGAAATATATGAAACAGGAGAATGGCCAAAAGACTTTCTGAAGACGATTATGATAACGATGGCTAAGAAATCGAACCCAAAGAGATGTGAGGATTATAGAACTATTAGTCTCATATCTCATGCAGTTATAATTCTGCTCCGAATACTGAACAGAAGGTTATATGGAAGAACAGATGAAGAAGTTGAGAAGGAGCAGTTCGGGTTCAGAAGAGGCAAGGGCACAAGAGATGCAATTGAATTATTAAGGGCGATCGGTGAAAGATTTATAGAAAAAAGGAAAGAAGTGTATGTTGTATTTATTGATCTAGAAAAGGCTTTTGACCACGTTAATTGGGAATTGTTGTTGGGAGTTCTAACGAAGATAGGGTTGGAATGGAAAGATAGAAGACTCATAAGAAACATATACATGAACCAACAAGTAAGTGTTAGGAAAGGGGAAGAACTGACGGAAGAAAGCGCAATTGGAAGGGGAGTTCGACAAGGATGCTGCCTCTCGCCAACACTATTTAACGTCTATCTAGAAGAGATAGTCAGACAGAGCCTATATGATGATAACGGCATTTCGGTAGGAGGTATAATGATTAGATGCATAAGATTTGCTGACGGTATGGCGCTTATTACAGAATCTGAAAATAAAATCAATAAAATGTTAGAAAAATTTAGGAAGGGCTTTTAAAAATATGGGATGAAAATAAATGTTAGAAAGACAAAAACCATGATGATTGAAACGAAAAGGTCTGTGTCAAATATAGCCTAAGAATGGGAGGGGAGAAAATAGAACAAGTGAATAGTTTTCGATATCTGGGTAGTATTCTTAGTAATTACACGAAGTGCGAACGTGAAATAAAAGCGAGGATAGGAATGGCGAAAGAAACCTTTAGGATGAAGAAAAGTGTTTTGTGGGACCTTGAATAAAAAGTTGAGAAAAAGACTTATAAAATGCTTTGTGTGGAGTGTTGTACTGTATGGGGTGAAAACGTGGACATTACGTAAAAGTGATGAAAATCGACTGGAAGCCTTTGAAATGTGGGTGTGGAGAAGAATGGAAAGAATTAGTTGGGTCGAGCGAAAAACGAATGAGAGATTGTTGGGGAAGAAAAGAACATTTTTAGATATTATTAAGAAGAGGAAGACAAACTGGTTGGGACATTGCCTAAGGAGAAATTGTATAATGAGAAACGTCCTACAGGGTATGGCGGCGGGAAAGAGAGGGAGGAGCGAAGGAGACTACAATTAATGAATGATATAAAAACAGAAAGATCATACGTAAAGACGAAGATGTTAGCGGAGAACCGCGGTGCATGGAGGCTTCTCAGCTGCGGCAAGTGACCTGCCAATAAGGGCAGAGTTGAGTTGAGTTGAGTTGATTTTAGTTTAGCGTCCCTTTCAGCAGCGAGGCTATGTGAGACGTGGACCTACTGATTAACGTGGAATCCGAACCACATGAGCTCCCGCCGGGAATCGAACCCGGGTCTCTCGCGCCAAAGCCAATAAGGGCAGAATACCTACCTATGATGATTATATATATATAATGCATTAAAACGCTATATAATGCATTAAAACGGGGAGAACAGACTTTTAGTATAAAAATGAAGAAATAGAAGTAAGAGCTAAAACTAAAAGTACTTGGCTCTCTTCCTAAGGTTGAGGGTAGAAGATTTTATTAATAAGCTTTAAATTGCGCCCAATGGTTTTAGTCTTACTACAGATTCTTCATTTTACCCACCAAAAATCTCCTATCTAGTACATCTGATAAAAGGATAGTTTTTTTTAAAAAAAAAATAACCTTTATTATTTACTTTTTATTCAATACTAGCTGAAATACCCATACTTCGCATGAGGGCTGTATTTGGAAGTCAACGCCTATGGTACTAGGGAAGTCAACGCCTATGGTACTATGGATTTGACATTAATATTGGTCATTTTGGAATAATTTTACATGTCTCGGTAACCTCCAACCCCGCAGAAGAACCCCGACCCGCATACAATGGTAGCCGAATTTAAAAGTCATCGCTAATGGAAGTGTCACCATTGTTCTCAGCGACCGCGGAAACTATGGATTTGACACTAATATTGGTCATTTTGTATTATTTTTACGTATCTCGGTATCCCTTGCCCCCGATGACCCCCGGCCCGCAGCCGAATAGGATGAATTTGGAAGTTAATGCGATCGAAGTTTCACCATTGATCTCAGCGACCGCGAAAATTATGAATTCGGTACTAATGCCTGTCATTTTCTACTACTTTTACACGTCCCGGCAAACGTCCTCCGTGCGACCCCCTAGTTCAACATTTGAAAAAAAAAATGCTTAGTATTGATCTAAAGCCTGGACTAAGGTACCCATAACTCAATTTGGTAAATTTCAGTCCACTCGTCTGGTCCCCAGCCCGCATACAGACAGACAGACACACAGACACAGCCAGACAAACAATTTATTTTCATTATATTAGATTCTATAATCAATACTTTACTTCTGATTTCCTGAACTTGAAAATACTATATGGTTTCAAAGTGTAAGTTAACATATCTTTTATTCTAAGAACATTTTACAAGACTTACAATAAAGAAATAATTAATAATTTTCTGTTAAAGGCATCATATAATTGTCTCAAGACAGTACTCAACCACTTTGTTATCTATTAAAGTAATATTAATAACTGACGTTGCCTATTCATATACCCAACCTGTATGTATAATAATTAACTATACGGTAAACTGATAAGCTGAAGCTAATGTTGTGTGAAAATGTTTTATTGTCATTGTGTTTACGTATCTGAACAAAATTCCTAAGTTCTAGTTAGTATAGAAGCCTATTAAATGAAGGTTACAAGATTCGACCCTAACAAAAACATAAAAGTAATACAATAAAAGTGTTGTAATAAAGTTGTTACTCATAAATTTACTAGGTAAACACAGTACATTGACGCCAAAAGTTTCAGTTTATTGAAAATATAAGCTAATCGCTTGGAAATGCTTATTCTTGACACAATACATATTTCAGATAGATTTAGATTTTTTTAAAATGGGGATAAGCTATTTTCTGTTGACACTTAAACAAAGAAAATTTCTACAAAATGTTGCAATGAAACAACAAATCTACACGTATATTCAACAAATCTATCAGAAGCTGACAACGTAGTTCAATATTTTGAATTGACTTGTTTCAATTTTGCAAGAAGTTTGTTCAATTTTTTTAAAGAATATATCCGAAATGTTTTCAAAATTTCAAATAAACATAAGATCACCAGATTAGTTCTTTTTATAAGGTTACTACCAGGTTTCGGGGACTTGTTTTTCCTTAAACTGTTTAACTCTAAAATGCTGCGATCATACATTTCTATGACTGAAGCAAAAATTTTGTTTTTCTTCAGCTTCATGAGACAGAAACTCTTTCATGCAGCGGACCGCTATTGTCGGGAAAGGGGTGGAGGTTTATTCATCATTCATTTTCATGTTCTTTCCTGCCCTCTCAGATGCCAGAACTGTTACAGAATTCACGGCTTTTGCTAGAAGTCTTAAAAGAGGAGGTTAATCAGTGGATGTCTTCGACTTTGAGTTCAGTGTTTTGCTTCTTTTGTACAGTGTAGAGTATAAAGTTCTAAAAAAACGAGAAAAGTATAAAACGTTTTTTAAAAAATCAGCATAATTTTTCTACGTTCTTACTTGTATTGAATTGTGTTTTAATTGATTTCGATTTTTATTCGTTACTCTTTTTGATTCCGGGATCGTAATGTTTCTGTAAGTGGGAAGGGTGGTTTAGTGCTCCTCTGATTCTCCTTAACCACATTGGCACTATGTTGAACTTTCGGTGAGGGCGTGCGTAGGGGATTTTTAGGAATGTAGTTAGTTCTTCATGTGAATGCTTAGGTGTGGTGCTGTGGCACGCATACGCATTTTTCATATGTAGTATACAGACCTCAATTCATTGGCGAATCATCTTAAATTCCTTGGGGCTGAACTAAGAAATCCAAACAAGTGCATGAGGAAGATGTCTCTATGGATAAAGAAGTAGTGGAAAAGGCAAGTGTTTCAACTCTAATGGTTCACTATCCTGTTATTAAAGATAAAAATATAGTTGAAAGTAGCTGTAGTGAGTCTAAGCATTCGAATTGGTTTAAGAGCTGGTTCCCTTATTGATACACTGCTGGATTTTAGAAAACTAAGGAATTGAATGTAATTGATAGAAACAACCAATCAAAAGCAAACTGAGAAGTTACTTAAATTAAACTAGATTGAACCATATCGCGTCAATGTACTGTAACTCCTTGTCTTTTGAATGTTAGCGCATGGTACTTTCATGTCGAGCTCGAGACATCCTGGATGCCACTGACAAGGAGATTAAATTTGAACTAGGAAACCAACATGCTATAGAAGGAGCTCGGATTAAACGTATGAAGTCGGGTGAACTACTTCAACTCAGTCACTGATTCTTACTTCCAGTTTGCCTAATCTCTCGGAAGTTATAAAGGTTCTATATTATTCACTGACAGTTCGACATACGAGGTGTGTTCAAAAAGAAACCGAACTTCTGAAATAGCGCGGAAACCGGCAGTGGGATTGGGTAGCGGTTACTAAGCACACCTAGCGCTAGATTTAGATAACAAATTGCCATTTCCCGCGTTTCTCTATAACAGTTCGTTGGCGAGCTATAGCCGCGGAAGTGAGTACGTTCACAAGCTGTCGTCGGATTAATGATACAGTGACAATAAAACAGCTTGAATAACAACGTGTATGTTTCAAAGTTTGCTACAAATATGACACAGCATTTACAGAGACATTTTCAATTCATTCAGGACTTCGTTGTCCAAAAAGAGCACGCGTCAGTCGGTCAAAGATCAACGTGATTGGTTGTTTTTCTTGATTGGAAAGGCATTGTTTATCATGAATTTGTATGACGTGGTCAGATGAAAAAAAAAAACAGCTGTACGAGGACATTTCAGTACTTGGATGGTACACTGTGCCAAACTGCTTGCTCACGCTTCGCTCCTTCTCCGCAGATATTTCACAAAACATCCCTTGAGTTACATCCACTTTATTTTTCGGACATAGCTTCAGTAGATTTTCAACTGTTTCCCAAACGTAAAATCACTTCAGTACAATGCGGCAAGAGACCTGCGCATCATCCTAGAAAGTACATCCCAGGAGGCTTTCCAAAAATTGAAGAAGCGTTGTTGACTGTTTATTGCTAGTAGAGGGGATGACTTTGAGAGGACAGTGCTTAACATGTTGCAGAATGAGCAATAAAGATGTTATAGTAAGAGTTCGGTTTCTTTTTGAACACACTTTGTACATCCCTAGTCCTTTTAGTTCTCTTAAGTTTCAGTTTTTGGGCAACAAGCACATCGTACAATCAATGCGATGGCTGTTATTTGTGCAAATATTGGACAGGGAAGTCATGGTGCGGATTCTTGTTCAGCGACAAAATCATCTTGTGTCAACTGTAAGGGTGACCATTCTGCTTTGTCTAGGGACTATCCAGCTTTCAAAGAATAAAGCGCATCCGAGAGATTATAGTTATCAAAAAGACTTGCCCTGCCAACGCTAAAATGTCGTCTGAAAGAAAGCATTCCAATATCGTTTTCTATTCTGTTTTTCTGTTGCCGCTATTGCTCAGAAATCTGTAGCTACCCAGACATCTGAAGTTTCCCCGCAAACTGGGTTCTATAGATCTAAGAGCCTGAACTGAAAATCTCCAGTAATCACTTTATCTCCTTAACTTTCTAAAATACTTCGTGTTTGTAACGGTCGTCTCAAGCTGACACCACTGCATCTTCACTCGCCATATATTGCTGGCATCATATTAGGTCAGTTTATTTGATGCCATCTTGATTAACTTACTCTTTCTAATAGAAAACCATAATCTACAGGAATTTGTAGGCCACTTTTGATTCGATTGAAATTAGAGGATGAACTGATGGATAATGAGTGGACTGTAACTGAATTACGAGGAAGCGTTTTCCTTAAACGTAAATCTTTCCAAGAATGGCGCTTCTAGAACACAAACTTCATGGTTTCAGTAGTCAAACAACTGATGTCTGACCATTCATCAGCTGTTGTATATACATTTACAGAAAACCCATTTTAAGCCAAAGCAGTCATCCGTTTCATCATGTTACAAAATTTGCACATGTGATAAGCATACTAATGGTCGTGTTGTTGGCGGCGTAGCCATCAATGTACTCGGTGACTTTCATTCTCGCTGTGTTAACATTAACTCTCATATGCAAGTAGATGCAGTGCAAACTTTCTTCCCTCGAGCGATCACTGTCTGTTAACTTTACATTCCTCGTGCTGAAGCCTTTTATGCAGTCGATATGACAAAGTTTTACATTTAGTTAGAGCCATTAGTGTTGATTGTCCGAGATCTGAATGTGTACCATCTCTATCGTCTATAGGGATCCATCTGAACTGACGATCATGGCGTAATTCATTGATGAGAATGGGATGATGAAAGCAGTCCTACTCACTTCTCTAGTATATCCGGTACCTACTCACACATTGATTTCTCCCTCTGTAGTATTTACCTTCCAACTTCCTTCACCTGGCATCCAGGTCTCTGTGACAGTGATCACTGAAGATCTGTCCATTACTAATTCATGTCGTCTCTGATGTTTCAGCTCAAAGCGTGTTGATTGGCCAACCTTCCGGAAACTTAGTGAATTCATCCTTCAGATGACTTGCCTGCATGTACTATTTGTGCATAATACCGTATTATGACCCACTACGGCGAGATCCATGGTGGTTTGAGGAAATTCATGAAGATCATCGGCCTGCTCTTGATTTAACACTTTTAATCGGCATCCAACTGCTGAGAATCTTCAACAATTTCACATTCTTTTTATCCGTCCCACATACATGGTAAGATTTTCCGGGTGCCAAAGTTGGAAAGATTACATCTCTCTATAGTCGAATTCCTATGACTAGTGTCTAGCGTCGGGTTTCCTCCATAAATGACCATGTTCTAGGACTGGTATGCCTGCTCTATCAGAAAACGGACTTCTGAAGGCCAACCCCACAGCGATAGCCAACATATTGGGCCAACACTTTTCTTTTAACTCTGAATCTGCATACTATTCGATCGAGTTTAATCACTTTCCCTTTCGTACCGAGAAAAACCCTTTCAATTTCTGTAAAACCAATTCCTTTCACTTCTCTTGAATTAAATTCTGTCTTAAGTAAGTAGTTTAACACTTCTCCAGAGATTGATTGCATATTTCATAATAAGTTGCGCACGTCTCGAACGATTCGCAGGTTTTATTGTTACAGGAGTTTAATCGCATTTAGGTACAGGACATGTTCCCAATTTGATGTAGTTAGGCCTTAGTCCTTGTAATCTTGAAACCAGAGAAAGCGCACACACATTTATGAGCTACAGACTCATTACTTTTACAGGGTGAACTCTTTAAGCTTTTCGAGATATGGTGAGCAGGACTCTAGTTTGATATTTTGAATCATACTCTATGTTAAGCAATTTCATTGTGGCTTTCTCTCGTTTCGATCCAATATGGACAATCTTGTCAACCTCGAAAGCCAGATTCAAAAAGCCTTCTTAAAGCATCAGCACCTTATTTTTTAATTTTGAAAAAGCTAATAACACAACTTAGCGTTACGGAAAACAGTTACCTGACTGTTGCTACATGGCAAAATTCATAAAGAACTTCCTGGATGCATGTTATTTCAAGGTGCGTGTGAGCACTAGTCTATCAGAGCAATTTCTGCAGTACACTGAAACGGTGTCTCATAAGGCAATGTTTCAAGTGTTACATCTTGTCTATCGCCGTGAACAGACTACTGTGACATATCCAGGCTTCTGTGTCAAATTTGCTATATGCTGCCGATTCTGTTATTTATTGCTGTTCTATATACTTTTGCAGTATTACTCGAGAGCTTCATCGTCCTTAAATTGCCTTGTTTGCTGCTCGAACAAGAACATTATTTTTTATTTCGGTTTTCTGGCCAAAAAGCTCAATGTGTACACATGTGCCGCCAACGAACTTACCTTGTTGGTGCGACTTGTATCTCGGTAGGAATTTTCTCTTATTTCTTGACACAACCCGAGTTTTGAGTTTGACTTTACATCACCGCTTAATATGGTCATCATATATTCGTAACCTTAAGTGCTCTTGTATACGAGCTGAGCTCCTTTGTGGCGTAACGGTTAGCATATGCGTCTTTTCCGTGGGAGACCCTGGTTCTCTTCCCGGCGGAAGCTCATGTGGTTCGGATTCCACGTTAATTAGTAAGTCCCGTCTCATACAGACTCGCTGCTGTAAGAGACGTTAAACTCAAAATCAACTCAACTCTTGTCTACGAGCACCGCTTCATGTGCTTTCTCACCGCATCTGAGGTGCCTCTGCATTTTCATCGTGAATAGTGCTCTCAACTCGACCCGTGACCCGAATTGACCGACCCGAACCGTGACCCGACAACCCGACCCGAGCTGACTCGATTGACCCGACCTGACAACCCGACTCGAGCTGACCTGATTGACCCGATCCGACAACCCGACCCGAGCTGACCCGATCCGAGTCGGGTCGGGTCGGGTCAACCCGATCCGTTTGAGAGCACTATGGTCACGACACTGGGTGAACGCCAAATGCACTCCCATTGGGAAATAAACCCGGACCACGTGTACCAAAGTCTTACACGTTAACCACTAGCTAGATCAAGCGGGGGATTTGTATATGCTTCTTAATGAATATTTGGCACTTTTGAGGTTTGGTTATTTCTTTTTATAACTGATACCAATGTCCGACGTGGGAGAAGTTTATTTTTTTTCTTGCTTTAGTTTTATGTGACGAAATTTTTATTCAAGGTCAGTGTTCTCACCTGCTTGGACGGCAGGGGGTCTTTTCGGAAGGCAATAGCAAGAGTCTCTTGGTGGAGACAAAAGGAAATCGTTTAACTACAATGATAAGGGTTGAGGAAACAGGAGAACACCTGTGATTTTTTCCAAGCCTTCAACTTTCATTCCAAAATAGGTTCTTATGATTCCGGGATCCGTGCCACTTTGATTTAAACGTATTTTACAGTATATATAGTTGCACGTAAGAAGATACATAATATGAATTTTGTAATTTAAAATTTAAAAATACAGTATGATATTTAATTACAAAGTACTAATTTTATTTCATCACTTTCAGCCCAACAAATGAAATTCAAACAATTCGCTCCCTGGGTCTTGCTCATCAATACTGCGTCTTATTCTTTGTCTTGCAGTCAAGTCTTGGATCTGCATTTCGTAGTTTTGGTGGTCTTTCAAGCTATACAAGAGCCAAGAATGCTCGCCTCATCGGTACAAATGAAGACCAAGTGTGATTTTGATTATGGTCTTTCATACTATACGGAAAGCAAGAAAATATGCTCATCGCTACTTGATGATCACCAAACAAGGCCAAGAGCAAGATTACTATGCAATTCGTCTTGCATATCCAATATTTATCTTGTTCTTGTATCGATGTCCTTGGGCTTGGTGAAATAAAATGAAATATTCAGTTTAAGGTCCATCGATTCTGCACCAAGGCTAAGGGATACGGTGACCATGAGAAATGAATGAAATGGTGGAATGAAGAAAGTGGGAGGAACCCCGAGAAAATCCACTACACGGCTTTTCTGCACCACAAAGCCCACTTAGCACAGCTGGGATCGAACCATGGACACCATGCACCAGAGATGAATTCTCTACCACTGAGCCACCGCAGCCCTGCTTGGGCTTGGTCGTCTATATCCAATCTTTCTTTTAACCTTGCTTAAACAACTTCTAGTTTTGTTCTTAATCCAGACTCCATATTGGCGTAGATATTAATATTACAGTCGATTGGTAAAATCAATCTTCCACATTTACAAATTAAAGTGCACACAAGTACAAAAATAAGCATTTACCATAAAAAACACTAGCTGCAAGTGTTCAAAATAGATTTATGGCTTCTATAAAATGAATTGAAAATTTCTATTTTTAATTAGGCAGCTAGTGAAAAACAGCAGCTTTCGACTCCAGCCGAGTTTAAGCTCAACCTAAACTCAGTTGACCAAAGTGAGCTGACCCGACTGACCCGACCCGAGCTGACCCGATTGACCCGACCCGACAACCCTACCCGAGCTGACCCGATTGTCCCGACCCGAGTAGCCTGACCCGACAACCCGACCCGAGTTGACCTGACCCCACCCGACCCGTTTGAGAGCACTAATCGTGAAGCAGTCGCAAAGCACGAAGCGCCGCACAGTGGTCGGAAACTTGGAAAAAGCGGACAAAAATAGTTTATTCCGAAACAATGAAAATTGACGGACTTCTCTCTATCGTTCTATACATAATTGTCTTTTCTAAATTGATTTCAACTACTGCGAAAGTGATTCGAAGAACCCCTGCTGCAAGATGTGCAATTATATATACAGGGTGTTTCAAAAGTGTGGAAACCCCTCGCATAAATGTCAAATACTGCAAACTATAACCAAAGAAACAATGTAGTGGAATAATAAAGGGGAGGGGAAATTGGTGAGAACACAGAACAATGAAAACCGCTATCTGGAAATCAATCCATCATCGTGAATCATACATACCGTTTATAAATTGAAAACAACATGTTGACGCCTTACGTGAATTGGACATCGATAACCAGTACGAAATTATGGCGGGTGTTAAAATGCACCAAGAAGCGTTACAGGTTCAGTGTGCTCTCCCTTTAATTGCATGTGCAGCTAATAAAAAGACGGTGTAAAACAAATGTGTGTTTGGCTTTAGGATACAAAATTAAAATTCGCGGTTTTGCACTCGCACCATCTTCGAAGTAATATGAATACTTAGTGGAAAGTAATTTAGTTTAGGATTATATTGTTTTGGTAATATTAAAAGGTTCAGTATAGAATCTTCTTATATAGTACTTCACTGACGTGTAATATACACTATCCCCACATGACAGATAGTTTATCACTGTAATATGTTTGAGGCTCTCACTACACCTTTGATTCAGGGACGAAGGGCAATCCGAATTAAGTGCAAGACACTATGCTGTTTCCCTTTGTAAGGCTCAGATAGCGGATCTCGATTGCAACCACAACAACATTACTCATCACGCATTTCCAGTTAGATGGAGCTGTCCTTCAGCTGCACTTGGCTGCAGCTACTTCCAATGCTCTACTTTTGTACTACTCATGGTCAACTCAATAAACCTTATTTTGCAGATATGCAAGGATAAACTTAGACTGCAGTGCTACTGACATTAGCACTAACAAAGCTATCGACAATGGATAAATAAAACTTCACTAAAAACACAGTATTTGAGTCCAATGTACTATCCAACAACTTTCATAGACCTCAGAAACGATATAAATGGTTAAAACATATCATATTGTTTGGTTCATTCTTTACTGATTTTTCGGCTCTTTTATTTGTTCATGTTTACATGCATTTTATGAGCAGTGAAAATATTCCTATGTCCTGAAACTTCGGGTTTGGAAGCAGAAGAGATAATTATAATCAAATATCGATACCGATTTCATAGGCGGCGAAGTTGACAAAATCGATTTTTGACCGTGTTTTTCCAGTTTCCGACCACTGTGCGCCGACGTGAATCGAGTAGGGTGGAACTCACTTGCAGCTTGTACCATCGATGCATGAATGACTCAACAGATTTGAGAGGAGATTATTTACCGCTGACATCTACCGAGTGATGATGACGCACATATTTAACAATTCTAAACTGAATTTGAAGATATGGCGATTTTAGTGGTGAATGAAACATTTTTGAAAGCATATTATAAATTTTCTTCGCAATTAATGGTTAGTTTTGTTTGGCTTATATATCGACAACATGTATATCGTATTTCAATTTAGAAAAGCAATCTAATTTAATATCAACTTCAGAAAGTCATTTTGAGGGGACTTTCCTGAAAATTCGTTTTCGGAGAGAAGAGTTAAGATTATGATTAACTACTTTCAAGAAAGGGTTAATTTCTTGTTTTCTTAGGTTGGATAATAATTCAAAACTCGATCAGAAGTTCAAAAAACTCAGGGGCACGTTTTAAAAAGATATTGTGGTGTGGAGCGTAGTAACAATTTTAAGAACATTTTAAATTAAACGAGTTGAAAGTAACATTTTCAGGTGAGAGGAGACGAGTTTTCTATGTCCTGACTTCGAAAGAGACTTTTAAAAGGGGCTCAATAACTTAATTGAATTCAAACTCTAGTAGTACATATATACACTGACACCAATTTAAATACACCAAATAAGAATTAATGATCATAGCTCAAAGTCGGCACACAAGAAGGTGATGGTAGTGACGATCTCAACGTGCCGGTGGCGAGGCATTTCAAATGTTATTCAGGATGTTTAAAAATTATACAGCACTCACTTTAATAAGGCGTATAACTACCCCAAGCAACCACATGAGCAGCTATTCGAGGAGGTGCTCACTATTTGTCTGTGGTGTGATATACCTTCGCTGTAGAAATTTGCTGGAGTTCGGCTACTGGATCGGTGTCGTCTACCATGCCCCATACATATTGAGCCACGCTTAGATCCGGCTGACTAGCAATATGTTCCATGAATGGTTCACTGATATTTCTAACTACGGTAATAGTTACACGCCTATTTCCAACACGTAATCATATTACAGCTGTAGGAAATCGAGGAAGATCGATGCATGAAACATAAAAGTATAATTTTGTTCAAAAGATCCTTCCTCCCGCATCTTTGAGAAGTCTTGTTTTCTTATCCATTGTTATAATTAAAATAAGTCTTCTTTCGTATATTGAGATTCTTCAACCTAAGTATTAAAATTTCCTAAATACATTTGCAGGATTAAGCCTTTAAAAGACAATAGGTGACACAGCTTAAAAGTAAGCCTATACCTGTTCGAAATTTAGAACGCATATTTTTTCTTTATTATATTTTTATAGCTCAAGGACAGGTAAAATATATTTTAATGAAAAGCTAAATGAGGAACTTTATATAATTAAATATAAAGAAATGATATGATCAGAAATTACTAGGATAAAGTCCTTTGCACTTTTTTGCAGGAAATTATATTTGCAAATTTTTATTTGTGTCCTTATATAGATTATCAAAAATTTAGAGAGAAATGTTAGTTTCTAGAATTTTTATAATCTCTTACTGCAATTTTTTAAAGTTAATACGTATAACAACAGTGTTTGTATCATAATTAGTTCTAAATACGCAACTAATATCACAACATAATTATTAGGCATTGACAGTGTATGTATTCCTCCCCAAGGATATTACATTTTAATAATAAAAAAATAGTTAAAGCTAATAAAAGTGAATGCTGCTATTAGAAACATATACTTAGGCCTAAGTTTGAAACACTTCGGGAATATATATATATAAACCCAACACACCTACACCTACACCACCTACATCACCTACAACGATGTGCGTTACTCGTAAAGTTCTTTACTTGCATCTGGCATGTCATGCTGTTACAATTGACGTCATTATGTAGCTAAGTTAATCCAAGATTAAAGATATCATCTAGGAAAAAAAACAAAAAAAAACAAAAAACAAAAAAAAAAAATAAATAAAAAACATGCAAAGTACGCCCCAAAGAGTTAAGCTAAGTTAATTGTTAATACAAGATTTTTAAAAATACAATCCACATAAAGCATGCAAAGTACTTACTTTTATCCTTCTGTTCTGTTTCTTTATTCTGTTATATTGCTAGTTCTTCATGAATAACAAGACGATAACGGATGCTGCTTACCTAGAAAATATGAAAATAACACAATATTAATATAATTATACAGCAATTTAAAAGCAAAGAAAAAGTTGATAAAAAAACAATGTGTGTTTCCATATTAATGAACCGACTGAAAATTCGGTTTTTAAATCTTTTCTATGTTGTCAAACATTGCAAGGTAGCAAATTTTTGGCAATTTAAAAAAAAGAAATCTGATAATAGTTAATTATTACTTACTTCATAAAAAACGGCCCTTTCATAAATTAATGGAATCATTGGATAAAGGATGATGAAGAACCCGATTTTATCCGAGTTCTCGAAAACGGCGCAATAAAATGTAATGGCACTTTAGGTTACGAGAGTGTTGAATCTACTCACCACTCTAAAGTTGGACTTTAATGTAGACGTGCAAAACCCATTTTTGGAGGAAAGTTTGATTTTAAAATTTACTCATTCATTTATATAGTCTATTTTTGATTAAATTTAATATTAGAGCCCGCACTTCTAAATAAAATTCTAATTTCTTTCTACACTTCTTAAGATAAAAAATATTGTACTTCGCAGTACTTCCCAGTAGACACTCTGGAAAATGATTTTAATTATGGTATGGTGGAAAAAGTACTATTTCACACAACGAAAACTTAACTTTTGTCTATTTGTTTTTGCTTATTCTTTTCAATTAATTGTGCATATTTGCATACTTATTTTATTGTTTGATTGTGCTTAATAGATCTGAGCTCTAGTTATAGTAGGAAAAAAGTTATTTATAAAATTTTGAACGAATAATATGAGTAGCTTACAGTTTTTAAACAATTTTCACTTAGAATGGTTATCCTGGTTAAAGAAAAAAAGGTGGTTAAGCTTATTTATTTTACGATTTTCAATTAAAATTGTACATTTTACTCAAAAATATCACATTAACAACGCACATTGCACTCCTATTCACTGTCGTTGTCATCAATGTTTCCAAATTATCTGCAGTAATACATCCATAACCACTTCTTCAAATTTCCGAATTTGTTGAAAGCCCGAAATAATTCCTTACAACATTCACTTTTTATTATAGAAACATTTTTAGTAACATTGTCTTGAGAGACTCGTGGTGTTGTTAAAGTTACATTCGACAAGCTTAGTTGGGTGTTACATTTAAAGATCCTAGTTACAAAACACTATAAAATTTCTGGAAAGCTTTCAATGAACAGATATTGAACAGAAATGCACCAAAGAATGAACCAGGTTGCTTTACGCATACTTTGTGACGTCATGCGACGTAGAAAGAACATTTGGACTGTACAAACATCATCTTTCAGTGACAAATGCAGTACATTTTCACAATAAAATCTTAGTATGCCCATCGTTATATAATAACACACCCTAGAAAAAGTACTACTTCACACAACGAAAACTTAACTTTTGTCTATTTGTTTTTGCTTATTTTTTCAATTAATTGTGCATACTTGCATGCTTATTTCATTGTTTGATTGTGCTTAATAAATCTGAGTTCGAGTTACAGTAGGAAAAAAGTTGTTATTTATAAAATTTTGAACGAATAATATGAGTAGCTTACAGTTTTTAAACAACTTTTACGTAACGTTGAGACTTAACTTTCGAAAATAAAGTTGAAACTATTAAGTATTTTTTGTCTCTAAAGTATAATTTCTTATTAAATCGATACGAGTAAGACCGTGACAACATGCTGTACAAATCTGAGGAATTATTTTGTAACTGAATAAGTAGTGTCATTAATTTGTCAAAAATTACAACGGAAAGAAGTGAAATTGTCAGATTTATTCTTCTCCAAGTCACCCCGGAATTTGTCTAATATGAATGAAGAAAACCTCATTCAGGGTGACTGGCCTGAAAAAGCTTTTTCGACCGAGAACCCACCGGGAACCAACCCGGGGACCACTCGCACAGAAGGCGAGAGCGTTAGCGACTACGCTACGAGGGACCACACACATATAACTCAGTAAAATTAGACTTTGACTTCATTCTGACCAAGCTGGATTTTTGTGGATATTCTTAACACATTCTGAAAAGTATCCTTAATTTGAGCAGTACGTTTTTTTCCTTTTTTAGGGGAAAGGGGAATTCTAATTTATTTTTTACAATCATCTCGAAAATTAATTTTCTGAAGAAAATAGTATGTAGAAAATGTGGCTTATAAAATTCTACACAAAAGTATCCCTAGACCTTCTTCCATAGAATCAATCCTTCCAAAAATAGACTAAATTATGTCTGAACAGAAATAGAGTGAGACTTTTAAGTTGAAATCGAAAAATATCTGGGAAAATGTAAGCATTGGGCGGGAAAAAATATATTCAAAATAAAAAGCAATATTTTGGAAGGTGAAATTCACCTGTAATAAATTTAGCCTCTTTTCGTCCTCCTAGGAATGCGGTGGAGGCAACTTCGAAAACCCAAATGGAGACTCCATTTTTTATTAGGAACACATAGTGAGATTTATAATATGAATTTGTTAGTACATCCGTCCGTTACTCAACACGATAACTTTTGAACGGATGAAGGGGTCTCGGTGGCTCAGTGGTAGAGCGTTCACCTCTGGTGCATAGGATCCTTCATTCGATCTAGCTCGCGCCAAGTGAGCTTTGAGGTGGACAAGCACGGCGTACGTGGGTTTTCTCAGGTTCTCCCGTTTACTCTTTCTTCATTCTACCATTTCAATCGTTTCTCATCATCACCGTTTCCTTTAGCCTAGCCGATATAACCATGGAACGTAAAACTTAAAGATTTCATTTCATTTCATTTTCTTGAACTGATGAATTTTCTAATTCTGTTTTTTGCAATGCCTAACTAGAGCGATTATTTCGATTGAATTCGTTAATGGAGTTAATGAACGGATAAGAACAACTTTTGCGTTGGCTATTTATAGACCATATTCCAGTACATGTACGTGAATGTTTTAGTTTTGTCTTTCGCAACACAAAGTTGAGTTGGAGTGCAATGCAAATCTCTAACAAGATCACTTAATTTACTTTGATATATTAATTGCGGCTCCGACGATTTTTCAGTATAGACAGGATCTTCCTCTTCTTCAATTTCGGAATCACGATTTACGGAAGTAGCACATGCGTCAGAATCATGGAACTACTATTTTCTCGGTGGAATATTCGCAGGTGTAGGAGAAGTCGAATAGCGGAAGGTAAATTTGCGCATATGATTAACTTATTGTTTTTTGAGGTTATTCTACTTATGTTTGTTAAACAAAACTAACAGTCTGACGTGTGGTCTTTCGGCTCACGCCACATCATTGGTACGGCAAATGGCATTGCTTTGTGTGTTTCATTCAACCACCTCCGAATATCCACAGTGGTGCCCATTTTTTCCTGATCCCCAACTTTGCACTCGAAGTACAATTTATAAGCTCTTTTAACAAGCGGTGCTATCTGTGTAATATTGGATTTAACAGTCACTCTCCCACATATATAATAGAATCTGTTAGGGTTATTTAAGCGAATTCTTGGCATGACTGACTGCACACAACACTCGCACAAGCACTTTTTACAAGAAAAAATCTTAGAGTAATATCCAGCAACAAACTTTTATCTTTGTCCAAGTTCAGCTGGGTAATAGTATACATGAGAACCCCCTGTCTTCCGTGCGCGAGGATACTTCATATTATATATTTATACGTTACCAAATTAAATCACTGCGTTGTCTTCATTATATGTGCTTAACATTCTATTTTTACTTTCTAGAATAAATTTTGTTGATTTCGATTCGAAAAATGTTAAATATTTTTAAATTTATATCATGATGCAGACCAAAATCCTTGTTGCATATAATGTAATGCGCTATAGCATATAAAGTACAAGGGCAAATAGGTACGTTTTTTTTTATTTTCGTATCAGTGGATAAGTAAATGAAAGTGGGTTTGTTACCCCCTTTCTAAGTTCGTAGATACTCAATGAATAATCCCTAAAAGTATGAGCATCCAGCTTCTTCTGGAACTCAGACGGTCTTACGTATACTATATCCTTCAGCGGTCAACAATAAGGGTATTTCCAGTATATACCCTTCCACTCCTTCCACATGCAGCAAAATCACAAATAAGGAAGTCAAAATAATGTACCAAATATCACTGATAAATACTTTTACACAGTGCTGTTGCAACTACACAGCAGAAAGTGTTGCCAACTCGAGAAGGGAAAATTAATTATTAAAAATTCCCTTTTCCCCCAATTTTGGGAAAATGGAGGCTGATACAAATTAACGACTTATGGTTTTAAGATCAGGGCACAAAATACGACTACAATCAGTGAATAACTTCTAGGAAAGAAAACCACTGTAACACAGTGTAATCTAATGCTTGAAACGGAAAATTCTAATTAATATAATTGTTATTATTATGCCTCTCGCACTTATAGTTTGCATAGCCTCCTTCCTGTCGCGTAAATATATTGTTCTTTGGTAAAATACATAGATTTAGAAAGCAGGCCGAACGGTACAGGTATACAATACACACACCACTATTCTGTTTTGGTAACGGGGCTTCAAACCACGGTTACACACACAAACACACACACACACGTGTGTCGGTGTGTGTGTGTGTGTGTACAGAGAGCCCCCCCCCCTTGATTAACCTCTGCCTGGGTCCTTTATGTCCCAGTTCACCATTGGGAATTATAATACATGGTTTCCATTTAAAAAAAGTGAATTCAAAATGGCAAACATACATGCCCCCTGGTTATTTTTTAAAAAGGAGTTTTCAAAAACGCTAGGTCATTGGTGAGCTTATTTAAGTGAAAAATTTACGTACTGTTTCATCTTCCTAAGGATCGTGACTTACTAGCAGGATCATGACGTGCTTAATTCTTAGTATAGACTTTAACCTCCTGCTCCCCCCTTAGCATATGCTTAATTTTCATAACGAGTATCTGCATTTAATCTTTTTCTTTGAAACAAATTTGTAATAACTAAAGTGTTTTCTTCAGTCAACACTGCTACAAAGTCACTTGCAATAATTTAAATAAATGGTGACAATCCTATAATTTGTTATAACAATATAATGTAATTATTTCACCGGATACTTAACAAGTGTGGAAATTTTGATCAACTAAGTGGAAACACCTATCTAGTGTTGTTGGCGAGACGGATTTAACATCTGCGCCAGTATAAAACACCTCTTTGGAGGTGAACTTCAACTTCAACTTCAAATAAAAAAAGGTTCCAATGTTATTCGGTAAGTAGAGCATTAGCATTTCATTAGAATTTTAAATATTATACTAAATATTGTTGAATTAGACATTTTTATTTTGAATAAGAGAAGCAAAAGGACGTAATGTCCTCATTCACAATAATAATTTAATCTATTTTTTGTCTTATTAAACATATTTATTTGAAAATACTAAATTAAAATAGAGGAAAATGGATGAATACCGCGCAGAAAGGTAATACCGCGCATCAAACTTTCTCTATGATATCGCAGATCATGATATTTGTAATGGCGTGTCACAGGTAGCAAACAAGGAATGGAATAATACATGTGACAGTTGGCTGTGTGGGCCATAATAACTGTGCAGTACATGTTGAAGGTGCATATGGGGTAATGGCGCGCAATGTATTATATTAGTGCAAGGTTTTCCCCCTCTTTGTTTTTTAGGGGACAAAATATACTCAAAATTTTCTTCCCCTCTTATTTTCGCAGATACCGAGAAAATACTTAAGGAAAACTAAACGTAAAAGCTGAACAGAAGAAGCATTGTGAAAGTAGACTTAACAATAGTTTGTCTTAATGGTTGCAGCTTGGAGTAGACCCTATTTCAAGTTTTACTTGAAGTATTTCATTTCAAGTATAGTATTCCAAGTTTATTGTCTCTGCTTTCAGTATTTCAAGTTTGTTGTATCTCTTTTCAGTATTTCAAGTTTATAGTACATAGTAGATTATTAAATAGATAAACGTATGTTTGGTTTCTGTGTTACATTGGATTATTT
This sequence comes from Thermobia domestica, assembly GCF_964235325.1. Lineage (NCBI taxonomy): Eukaryota > Metazoa > Arthropoda > Insecta > Zygentoma > Lepismatidae > Thermobia > Thermobia domestica. The sequence goes on along the minus strand of NC_137456.1, from coordinate 205,042,375 downwards.
AATATTAGAAAATTATCTGCGCGTTATTACCCTACGAGGGTGGTGAATACCGCGCATTTGCCTTCCTTACTCTTTCACTTGTTTTCTCATAATGTAATGCAGCTGACGTAACAGCTTACATACGTTTAACGTTACAGGATGTGATTATATGTTCCTGATTTCTTAGTTCTTTTCATCCCAAAAAGTCTGCGTAATACGCGGTTAAACCTTAAGTGCGCGGTATTCACCCACTTTCCTCTACTACAATGTTTCTCAATTTACACTGTTACACAAGGTTTCACTACTTTTTGAAACAGTAGACCCACTTTCTATTCAGCTTGTTAGCAGTAGACACTACTAAACTTAATTATAAAACCGACACATTAATTAAGTATAGTAACGATATTATTGTATCCCGTTTGTAAACAATTTCACTACAGCTCCCATTTATAGCTGTTAAGAGTCACCCTTTCTATCAAAACTGACAATTCCCCCGAGCCATGTTCATGATTCTCCTACCTGCTTCTCACCTGCCAAATAACGGAAGAACAACGCATCTAGTGATTGTAGGGCACGAGGGAGTACAAGGACAATCTTTCGACAGCTTTCGAGGGAATCGCTTCAGAAGAGGATAGGAGCAAGGTAGTTCAATGACATCTATATACCTTTGGAGATACAACTTAACGAAAATTCTAAAACAATATTCATTTGTATTTTAATCGTCATAAGCAATTTCATAACGAGAGTTAAAACGAAGTTTTCCCCACAACTCATAACGCTCGTTATCAATATTATAAAACTAGGAAATATGACGTTTTTATACCTAAGAAGATTTAAGTACTGCTAACGTTTTAAGCAAAGTGATATTTATTACTTTATTTCTGGCAGCACAAAATACCGCCACCTTTCTCCTGAAGTTTTAAAAACTGCGATTACTAGCCTTGTTTTTATATCTTTTGACTCTTGTTCTAGAAGTTCGAAAGGTGTTCCAAAGTATTTGCCATATGCTGAGAATTTAGATTCCAAGTTTGGCCAAAAAATTCTGGGCTGATATTTGACGAAGCTAAAATTAGAAAGTTAAGATGCAAATTTTGTTTAAATGGCAAATAATCACTCATACTTCGGTCGCAAGTACATCTTCTAGTGAATGTGAAAGGGGGGTTCGCTCTAATGAATCTTATAGTAACTTCATCTGAGTCATCTCTGCTTGAAGGAAAAACCTTTGTATTTAAAAGAAATGAATATCCTACGATTACTAATCGAGATTATGGGAGACAGCAATGGTGAAAATGAATGAAGAAAGTGGGAGGAAAAGGGAGTACTCCGAGAAAACTCTCATACGGTGCTTGTCAACTCCCAAGCCCACTTGATGAGAAATGGGATCAAACCAAAGATTCACGCACCAGAGATGAGCGCTCTACCACCGAGCCCCTGCGGCCCCTTCTATACTGTTGGTCATCATGATAGTAGGAGCACTCACAAGATTAACCCTAGCAAATATGTGAACTCAATTTTGATCGGATGTCGTAATTCTGCAGTTGATAGAAAATAAGCGATCTCGTGATGGCACGTTAGGAGTATTCAAGTTGCTATTATACCAAATTCATACCTACAAGGGAACATCTTGAATTGATAGTAGCATTACCCAATCAAACAATGTGCAATCGATAGAGAACTGAAGAAAAGTGAGAAATCCAAAGTTTTACAGAAGATACAGAGGAAAGAAGGATCTAGAATCATCTGAAGATAGCAATGCAAAATATACACTGACACAGAAAGAACTTCAAAATGTAATCAAAATGACATTTACACAACAGTATAGTAAGCAAACATTATACCCACAGATACTGCTCAATAACATCATATGTAATGCAGTGTTGCCAACTGACCACAAAATTAAGTTAAATGGCCCGAAACAAAATATAACATCTAGAAAATTAATTATGAGTAGAACCATACCTGTGAAGACGTGATGTACAGTGTTGCCAACGTTTGAAGATAGGCCTATATGAATTCCTATATGAATCTTGGATGTAGAAGAATATATACAATACACGATTCGTCCGTTATTTTTTGTACTTCAGTGATTATATTCTTGTTTGTGATCTCATATTTTGGTTTCAACTAGTTCGAATCATGTACTGTATGTACTCTTTTACATCCAAGATTCACATAGGAATCCCTATAAGCCTATCTTCAAACGTTGGCAACACTGTACATCAAGGCTTCACAGGAATGGTTCTACTCATAATTAGATTTTCCAGATGTTATATTTAGTGTTCCGTGCCATTTAGCAAAACTTCATTTTGTGGTCAGTTGGCAACACTGCATTACATATTATGTTACTGAGCATGTCTGTGGGCACAATCTTTGCTTACTATACTGTGGTGTAAATGTCATTTTTATTACTGTAACCATTTTGAAGTTCTGTCTGTGTCAGTGTATCTTTTGCATTGCTATCTTCAGATGATTCTAGATCCTTTTATCCTCTGTATCTTCTGTGGTTTTGGGTGTTGGCCCGTAAAACTTTGGATTTCTCACTTTTCTTCAGTCCTCTATCGATTGCGCATTGTTTGATTGGGCAATGCTACTGTCAATATAAGATGTTCCCTTGTTAGTACCGGCATCATTTTCACAAAAAATTATTATTACTATATTTTTAAAATGATAAATAAATATTAGATGTAAATTAAACTCCAACGTAAACCGTAAAGGACATGTAAAGGTTCTTTCTTCCATTGTTATCTTGCTATCTTCAATCTTTAATAGATCCTTAACTATTCTTTTTAGTACCCCATCCCTTCTAATGTTTTCTTTTTCAGTAGTTCCTCCTTCGTTTTTATTTTCTTTTATTAAATCAAGAATTATTTCCCTCATTCAAGATGTCTATTCGTGACATACAAAGATTGTTTTCTTTTACGATTTATTGTTTACAAGAATATAGAGTAAACGAAATCTTGCAATTTATTAAAATTCACCTAATAGTTAACAAGTAAAATCTGTTAACTATGCTATTTCTATAAGTTTATCAACTTTCTAACTTGACTGCATTATAATAAGTTCGTTCCTATATCACAAATATTAAAATTACCTGTATATCTTCAGGTGATTACTTTTTAATAATATATTACAACTAACTTTTAGATTAGCCATATGTGAGGATGATATATTAAAACTATTTATGGAAACTTCATTCCCGCGTTCCACAGTGGTTTAGATTCCCAGTCAGAGTAGGGATGATGCCGAGATCGAGATAGACTTTTATATACCGAGACGAGACCAAGACGGATTCTTATATAATCGAGACCAAGGTAGACCCCTATAAATCAAGACGAAACCGACACGAGACTTAGGTCAGTCTCGGTCTCGTCTCGAATATTGATAGCTATTAAAATTTCCTTTACTCGAAATTTGTTTCGTTGCTGTGTTAGATAATATGGGAATGGTTGACCCCTACCATGCAGTGGTGTATTTAGAGGTCACTATCGGGCAAAAGCCCCTCCCGAACTAAATTTGTGATCATTTTTTCGCATTCCACATACGACAAATGTTTCTTACCAGTTCCTCAAGCCTCTCCTGAAACAAAATCCACTGCTGATGTGTATAGCCTTCTCTCTCTCTCTCTCTCTCTCTCTCTCTCTCTATATATATATATATATATATATATATATATATATATATATATATATATATAGCCGCGTATCCAGGATATGGTCAAGGGAGGGGCTAAACTATCACTGAAAAGAATTCGTTATTTGGACAGCAGTATATTGTACAAATATACAGAATCTTTATATCTACTATAGAAATCAGTACAAAGCATATGTTATTCATATGTACTACTCTTAGAAATTACATTATGGCGTTGCATGAAGTCTGACATCTAACAGTCTTCCAGGATATTACATATGTATACGTCTATCTGTATGTGAGATTCTGACCGCCTATATACAGTTTTTTTTTCGTTCGTACGGAAAGTACGCTTATTCCGAACACTTATACGGAAAGTACGTATAAAATATACTTCTTCAGTTATACGTTTGTTGTACGTTAAGTCCAAAAACTACAGTATTTATACATGTAATCTACGTTTTTACGTACGCCAAATACGATTTTTTTCCCAGTGTAGTTTGCCGCTTTATCCAGTGTAAAGAAAGTAGGATTGAAGTCTATTTTATCCAGTGTATATCTGAGCGCCGAGCGTCGAGGAAAACTATAGCCCCTATAGCCCTCCCCTTGGATCCGCGCCTGTAATGGGGAAGGTGAGGCACGTTGCAACAGCGATTTTTCTGTTTTAGGGTTGGCTCCACTGTGTTGCATTGTGGCGTGTTTGAACACGAAACGGAAGAGGTCTCCCGTGATCAGTTCAACAATGGAGGTCGAAAGGTGCTGTAGACGTAGCGGGCAAAAGTTTGTTTTTTTATAGAAGCAAGTAATTTTTTAAAAATTTTGTCTTTCTTTACTATACCTTACACATATGTAACAACAGTAACATGTAGTACTCAAATAGTATAAAGTTCAAGTACAATTACATCAGTGGCGTATTTAAGGGGGGGGGGCTTCCGGGCTTAAGCCCCCCCCGAAATCTTACTTACTATATATAGTATATGAAATATCTTGCAGAATTTTCACATTTTCAGGCAAAGCCCCCCCCCCCCGAAAGTTAGCAAAGCCCCTCCCGAAACAAAATCGTAAATACGCCACTGAATTACATTATATTTCTGTTCCCATATTACCTGCTCTTTGGTAGCGAGGAAAGCTTTCATATACAAACATGTCGATGGGCTAACTTGCAACATCTGTTGCAACATGCACCATGGCATTGAAAATTGAAATAAATATTTTTGCCGGTTAAGCATAGTTATATGCATAATTGTTGTTGGTTATAAAACAAAGAGTATTGTGATTGTTGTTGTTATTATTGTCGTTATTATTATTATAGGCCAACACTGATGGCTTATTGGTTGCAGTGCCAAGTAGTAGTTGTTTCCTTTCGTATCCTCTGTTAGCACTTGAGACTGCAGGTCAAAGTGAGCTTCATGGATCACATGCAAATGAATCTAACAAGATAGAGCGGAATCCTTCAGATCATCAAATACCAGGGCAAGTGGTCTTCCAGACAAACCTGACTTGTCTCCTGAACATGTACAGTCCTATCCGAAAGCTGGAACTCGAAAACTAACAGCTCGTAAAAGGAAGAGATGTGCTATTCTCACAGACATTCTAGAAAAAAGTGCTATCGAAATGAAAAAGAAGCGTCTAGAAACAGGCGAAAAGGTAAAATCATCAGTAAAAAGAATTTATTCTCAAGTCTTTCCACAGAAGATTGTATCTGTTTGGTTTGTGAAGAATCGTATGAAGAACAGGATGCAGAAGAAGACTGTGTACAGTGTTTATGTCGTGAGAAGTGGTCTCATTGGTCGTCTTCTGAGAGAAATCCGTACTACATCTGTATAAATTGTAGACTGACTGCCACATTGAAAGTGAATGAAGCGATGTTGGAACTGTAGATTTGATAGCATTAAGTTTCTGAACCAAGTGATTGTTGCAACCTACCCTAGATGATGTTGCAATTTACCCCATGGGTGGGGCAAGTGTCAACAGTCGGACTTAGTTCAAAAACTGGATGCTATCAAATCTACCGTTCGATGTTTTGCACCTCTATTTTTTCGGTACGTAGCTAAGATATGTACCTTTTAGTCCACTCAATATAGTTTTTGTATCTATAATAGTTTTCGAGTAAAAAAAATCAGACCTGAAAAGTGTTGCAACTAGCCCAACCTTCCCCTGAATATATATTCTGAAATTTTGTACCATGTTGTGTGTGAAATATTTATGGGAAATACTCTTCAATACCACTAGATAAACAAACAGTGGTGCCAACGCAACATAAAGTTGTATTTTCTCAAATTGCATTACGTAAGATATTACATATTTCTAATTTAGATATTAAATAAAACAACAATACCACATACATTATTCAGTGTAACAAAGGACAATATAGTATCATTAACACCAACATTTTGGAGATCTCTAATAACTCAAATGGCATGGACGGTGCAATGAGCATCAATTGTATCATAATGTCATTTACAACAATTGTTATTTCAAGTCGTAGTGATTGTCGTGATTGTTATACTGCTTAAAATAACGTAGGGTAAAGTCGCCAGTAGTCTGCCCTTTAAGGGCGAATTTCATTTCGAAAAATTATTACATGTAGATTTTCTCATCACATCACCTTCACATCCCGTAAGTACAACGACTAAAGCTTAAAATATGAATACATAACATGATTATGCGCGAAAGTAAGCTATTAACTTGATTTTTAATAATTTCCAACATTACCTGTAACAATACAGTAGTTGGCCACAAGTTACCCAGAAGTCGGTCAGTATTCACCCCAGTAGTCAGCCGCATTCAATATCACGGATTTAAACGTAAATAAACGACATACACAGGCTTAAATAAACTCAGCTGTTTCAAAGGACACACTAAAACCTTTATGTATATCTAAATATAAGTACAAAAATATTACACTTTAAATAATAGTGTTAAAGGTATACCTAACCTAAACTTCTAAAATAGGCAATGCAAACTTATTCAAATGAGCATAGGCTTATGTTCTTAAACAGACCAGAGAGCTTAATTAAAGTATTAGTACTGCACAATCTCAAAAGTTCAAAAAACTGTCGAAACTAATAAGCTGTTTCATATCATAATTTTCTAAATAACACGAACTTTTGGTAACATAACATCAGCATTTTTTTTTTTTTTAATGTGGAAGGAGTACGTTCGTTAAAGATAAGTAGCTTCTTGGATTCTTCCAAATAGGATGAAACATCTGTGTCATGTGTTGCAATATCTAATAATTGTGGGCCTATTTCATCTGAGTTAATGTTCTCATTTTCTTTGCTCTCGTTGATCGGGTTCCTTGTTCTGTCTTCATGTTCCTAACTAGGTATGATACATTACCTCCTGGCAAATTATTAGTTTTCCTTTTATAACTAACTGTTCAGAATTTGCTAGTTTGCACATTTTGTACACACATCTGGGACATACTTGTACAACAGAGCATCTAAAAGAGGTTAATATTTGTAATCTGGAGGTGTTCAAAGAATGTCGATAATGTGTAAAGCATCCTACTGTGTGTAATTTAACATTTGAACAGAACTTTAAACTCAAATATATATATATATATATATATATATATATATATATATATATATATATATATATATATATATATATTATATATATATATATATATATATATATATATAATTTTAAGAACATTTTTATACTTCACGTTAACTACTGCGAAGAGTAGTATGAAGAGTAAACCAAGATATTTCCGAAAGGAAACAAATTAGTGTGTTGTCCTACTTAATTGAGTAACAATAATTTTGTAGGCCCGCAAAGCTGATTTCGTCGCCACCGAGGGGCAAGATTTTGCCTGGCGTACAAACAGATAGGTCTGCAGTATCCATGACAATTTATTCAAATCATAGCACTAAATTCATTAATTTCTTTGGTAGTATCCTTTATTCAGTTCTCAGAGTAAAAATTTTGTAATCCTGACTGTTTTCTTCGAGGCTCTTATGGGTGAGGGCCCCGTGACACTGCTCCAGTTGCTCCTGCTTAGTTACGGGGCACTTGATATATGCATATGTAATGCATTACGACCTTGTGAACCTGTATAAGTAACAGAATGCGCTTAAAGTGAGACACGAATTATGCAAAACATCGGACTTTGAATCTAACTAGTTTGGTGATCCAACTCGATACCACACACAGCAAAGATAAGTGCCGTAGCTCCCACCACAAGGTTCAGGAAGTTCGTGTTGAAATCAATTTGAAGCCAAATATATTGTAGTAATAATTTACCCTACTTATTAAGATAATGAATGTTATATCTGTTTTTAAAATGACAGTCAAAGCAATGTGTTGGATAATAAATGAGAAATTGTAACATTTCAATTTCGGTACGATTAAATACTTTCAAGCTGCTATGTGTTGCGTTATCCGTTAGGATGCATTGAACAATTCTGATTCAAAAGAAGGAAATAAACTACTGTATAGTACTGGAGATAATTTAATAGAGTTTAATTGTATAGGCAGTACTAGGCTATATGAGACAAAGTCTATTACTGAAAGTGAAATACGGTTAAGCCTACTATTAGGGTTTTATACCAGGTATGATATACCCACTGATGATTGAACCTGGAACACACGCATGGAAAGCATTGACACTAGCAAATTAGCTATGGAAAGGTATAGCACACCGTAATTTTAAGTCAAGAATGAAGGCCAAAAAAAAAAAAAAAAAAAAAAATAAGAAGCAGAAACGACATACTGTACGCTAATAATGCTTTCAAAATTTCAATTTCACACTATTTATTTCGAGACTTTCGAAACGAAACCGATACTTGGCCCTCGAAATCGAGACAAGCATCTGTTGGCTAAGACGGCGATTTTTGACTCGAGACGAGACCGAGACTGAGATCGAATGTACAAAGTCTCGTCTCGATACCATCCCTAAGTGAGAGAACATCGAACGCACAACAGCAGTTCAGATTCCACTTTAAAATGTCAGTATCGTTACATAGGAGCCTGAAACGGGAAGTAAATATTAATAAATCAGTCAATTCCTATGTATTGGATGCATCAATTCTTTTGATATGCTCTACTGCTATCTTTGCGGGCAATAAATGGTATTTCACCGGTGAAGGACTGCAGGAAGAAGAACTCAGTTGGATGAACCACACGTAAGAATACAAAATGCTGTCTTTATTATTTTCCATGTTTTTTCGGCAAGTGTTTGAAAATTTCGACGTATTTCTCCAATGCACAGATTCCCTGATTCTGGATAATTTCCAAAGTGCACTGGACTGGTCCGAGTTTGAAGCAACGCAGTGGCCGCTTGTAACTCCAAGGGATGGTGGCATCGCCGAGGATCCGCAATAGCGCAAGTTTAAATCTTTTGCTTCACAATTTCAAAGTAACGATACATTTTAAATTATTTGTAAAGACTATGAAAACAATTAACGTTGAACATCAGCTATGAACAAAATAAGTACGTTTATTATAAAGATACTGATTTTACGTACGTAGACGTAACTAAATCTCTTGTATTATTTGCGTCTCATGACATCAGCACGACTCACCTAATCATCTGAAGTTGCTGGATCACTTCGAATACAATCTATTAATTAATAAATACCACATATGTTTGTAAAAGTTGTAACTTAAAGTTTACAGTTTCTTTATTAAACCTTTTGGCAGATAATTATTGTGCACATGCCGTATTAGGCAGAGGTTGTCAGGACAATAGTCTGTGGGGCTGCAGAGTAACTGAGGATATTTTGAAAATTGAAATATTAGATGCCATCACGGCAGAAGAAATAAGATGCAAGGTATTTTAATACTATAGATCAGATATTAGTGATAATTCATTGAAAAATATAAATAGAAAGATCCATTAAATCATGATTACTTTAAGTACTTTTTTTGTTTATGGTGATTGGCAATAATTCTGATTCTAGTGCATTATCTGTTACCTATTTAATTTAATAAGAAACAACTACAACATATCTCTTCAAACCGCTACATAGTCTACAATTTACCAAAAAGTAACAACGGGGCAGTCCGTAGGATTGTCATTATAATTGTAATTTAGTTATAATTTACGGTTACATTAGGGGATGTTACTTTAATAGTAACTAGTAGGGGAAGGTTTTTCAAAACTAATAAAGAACTTTCTGAGATAAAAAAAACTTCTCTGCCAAACAAATTAGTTTCGTTTCACACTGTGAAACTACGTTAGATTTCCAAATTATAGGGATCCAATATTTTTAACCAGGAGAGAGAGATTTATGAGTTCCTGTTTAATAAGTGGATAAATAGGAAGATAAAATCTACATTTCGAATGTTGCCTCTCTCTCTCTATTCTATATAAAGAAAAATGCTGGTTAAGTTCCAAAGTTGGTCGTCCGTTTCTAGCAAAATTTTGAAAATTTACCGGAAAGAAATGGATAATTCGTTCATTTGCGTGCTTGACAATATGTAAGGAGAGTAGAAGTTGTGTTTATTTTTCATTATAAGCGGTTATAAACATGGAACTATTTGGCAAGCGGAGGGAACTATAGTTCGCGCAAGGTTACCGCATTGTTCGATTGTGGGAAAATAACTTGCATTTGTATTCTGAATATGGCTAAAGATGTACAGAGACGTTCCAACTGGTATCCTCACGCAGAGACGAGAAGTTACACCGCTAATTTTAACAAAATGGATCCAAACTTATCTAACCCTAAGCTAACCGGACCCTCCCTACCTCACTCTACTGTACCCTACTCTGTTATACCGTTTTTAAAAGCTATCCTAAAATTGGTGATTTTTAAATTTTGTAGCTGTTATTACTTTTTGTCGAAAACCAGGCGGACCACCAACTTCGAAATAAATTCCAAAAATGCTAGATCTAGCATTTTTTGCTCAATGAAAATTCAATATTAAAAAAAGGAACCGGAATAAAGAGATTAAAATCGATGTTTCTCACTATTAATGACCTTCTCTCTGTGATGATCATTATTGAAACTGGAAGTGGTATTAGATTTCTAGTATTTACGTTTTTAAGAAAAGTTGAGATTGAACTTGTTGTTTGGGCAGGGAATTCATATCAAGAAACCGTTCCACGAAGCCTGTTATCATTTTTGTTCTATGCGTATCAATATTGAAAGTAAGAGTTGTATATTTCTACCACTTCCTGTTTCAGTAGAGGATTAATTAAGGGTGGAGAGGTTCTTGAATACTGAATCTATAATGAAACCAGTTTTTCACTATCTCTTTCCGTTCGCCTTTATAGATATCAACACTTAAACCGCAAATGGTAGACTTCTGCTACTCCTAGTAATACAATTAACAAATTACAGCATATATTTTGAGCATTAAATTCATACAAATACACCTTATCTCAGTATTAAATACCGCTTTAACTCTACAGGGGTCAATATTGAAGCCAGAAGTCGCAGAGGCCTACTGGAAGCAGTTCTGGTTTTAATAGAGTGATGCAGGCAGAGAAATGTTTTCTACTCTTGAGCTTCCGAATTCATATCAAGAGACCTTTTGACTACCTTTTAGCCTTACTCTATTGTGATTATCATTGAAATGGGAAGCAATAGGTTTCTGACGTTGGAGTACAGAGAGAAGAAAGCAGATGGAACCTACTCTTGGAACACTTAATCATACAAAGAAAGTTTCTTGCTATCTCTTAATTGCGATTAATTTTGAAATCGGAAATGGTAGATCCACACTATTTTAGGTTGGAAAAGAGAAATAAGGATGGACATAGAATCTATTCAATTCAATTTCCAATGGTAATTTATGCGGCTTGGTTCCCACGTCAAGCTGTAGGTCCACGTCTCATATAGCCTCACTGCTGAATACAATTGTATAATCAAATGAAATCTTATATATAAAAGAGAACGCACAAATCCTTTGTTCCCTCATCACGCTAATACGGCTGAACCAATTTCTTTCATTTTTGGGGGGTTATTAGGATTTGGACCCTAGATGGTTTTTATCATATCACTTTAATTTTTAATTACCAGTGTCTTGAGATAATTGACCATTCAAGTGTCCATAACGTACAAATCCTTTGTTAGTTCATCATAGGTAAAAATAAACGTATTTATATGCAACCCGCATGACCGTGTCACTCGGCGGGTTAACATAAATGACAGGCGATATAATGTTAACATTTACTGCAATCTACTATGGTTTTTATCATATCACTTGAAAGCGAAAAAGTAAAAATTATCTAAGTAACAAAGTTTATTGCGTTCCGGGGTGACCGCAGCGAAGCGGGGCGGGTTAACATAAATGACAGGCGATATAATGTTAACATTTACTGCAATCTTCTATGGTTTTTATCATATCACTTGAAAGCGAAAAAGTAAAAATTATCTAAGTAACAAAGTTTATTGCGTTCCGGGGTGACTGCAGCGAAGCGGGGTGAACGCTGCTAGTCAATAATAATAATAATAATAATAATAATAATAATAATAATAATAATAATAATAATAATAATAATGCTTTATTTTCCCTAAAAACAAATAAGACTGAGTTATCACTATATATATATATACCTGAGAGAGACATATCAGGACTTATATGTTTGCAATGTAAATTAACCTGTTTCGCGTCCTGCAAATATTGGCGCATATTTTCTTCGCAAGGTTTATTCTTGAAGGAGAGCTTATATTGCGAGCAATCTGAAAAATTATGCTATGTATATTTTCTGGTTAGGTCTTATTTTTAGGGTAACGTGGTAAATGCAAGGTGAAAACTGCTTGTCTAACATTCTTTCTTAAGGCCTAGGAGAGTGCCACCTAGTTTGTATTATTATTATTATTATTATTATTTTAGTTTTGCACTTCGTTCTCGTAAGTTTGGTCTATAGTTTATATAATTATGCAAATAAGTTATGCATAATCATTTATTTAAACATTTACTACTTTATAGCCTAAAGTAAATCCAATTTACTTGTAATTAAAAAAATGTAAATATGCATTATAAATTTAGCAACCTGAAGTTTATGTTATAACAATCTACAAAGGATGGACAAAAATATGGAAATACCTGGTATAAAAGAGGTAGCCATTTCAAACACTATTTGCGTCTGAATGGTAGTTGCCGCTCTGATCACCGGCACATCTTGTGAGGTGTACAAACTGTCCGTTCGAACAGATGGGCAAGTTACAGTTCAGCGATCGGTGTGTGCAGGTTATTGTGAATCATGTCTCTGTTGACAAAGTTTCAAAGAAGTCAAATTTGGGTGTGCATATGGTGGAAGCTTCCATAGCGGTGTTTCAAGAAGCACATTTCCGAAGATCATGACTGCCGATGACTGCCTACGAATGTTCCGGGGAAAAAGTATCAACGAATCACCTGTGTGCACGCAAGTGTATATAGCGCGACAGAGACAGATGCAGATTGGGTGGGATTGTGACTAAGCAGAAGATCACCACGGCACCAGAAGTCACAGCTGAGCTGAATACAGTACCCACAAACCCTGTTAGCATCAAAACAATCAGAAGAGAATTCTACAAGCAGTATATTTATGGCAAATCTGCAATTCCCAGACCACTTGTGACTGTTGACCATGTTGCTATATGGAGACAGTGGTGCAACGGCCATAAAAACTGGACAATGGAACAGTGGAGGAATGTCATCTGGTCGGATGAGTCTTCCTCTATATTGCTTCCAACTCCTGGCCGAGTTTAAGTGTGGAGAACAGCAGCACAAGCGTACGATAAAGACTGTCTGTTATCAAAAGTGAAGCAAGTCGGTGGTTCAGTGATGACTTGAGCAGCCATATCCTGGTATTCTGCCGGATCCATCATCACCCTGCATGAACATGTCACTGCCAAGGACTATGTAATCATTTTGAGTGACCAACTGCATCCCACGGTGCAAGCTTTGTTCCCAGATCGTAATGCTGTGTTTCAAGATGAGGAGCCCGGATCATACAGCTCACATCATCAAGGACTGGTTTGATGATCATGAAGATGAAGTGTCACATTTGCCATGACCTCCACAATCCCCAGACTTCAATATCTTTGAGTCCTTGTGGTTAGTATTGGAGACCAAGGTGCGAGCCCGCTACCCACGACCGTCGTCTCTACAACCTGTAGCTGCTTTAGCGGAAGAATGGTGCACTTTGACAACCATATGCGACGTGTATTTCTCCATTCCCGTCGACTGCAAGCCGTTCTACATGTCAAAGTGGTCTTACTTGCTATTAATAAAGGTAATGTGCAATTTTCAGGTGTTTCCATGTTTTTATTCTTCCCCTGTATATTATTGTATTAGAGTATTTGAAAACTCTAAAAATAAACCTCACCAGGAAGAGAATTTCGGCATTTAGTGGAGCATGATCAAGAGTAACCACTTTACGATGAGTCTTAGGTATGTTATGCATAGGATACGAGATGCAATGAATAATTGTCAAAATTTGATGGGAGGTGAAATAAGAAAGTACGAGATGAAAATGAATATAGCTCATAGGAAAAGAACACCCGGTGTCGTTGCACCAAGTATATATTTACGGAGCAAGAAACACTAAAATCGCTATTATTAAGTAGTGATAATACTCCGTGAAAGTAGTTATTATACAAAAATTCATGTTCTTGAGATGTCCAATCCAAATATGCAACGGACAATTTATTCTTGATATAGTTTGTTGTTGATAACTTACTTATAAATAAAGTAAGTTTGTAAGTTTGAGTATCATAATTTGGCGTTAGGGATCATTTGTTCATAAATTTGAATATGATGAGCACCACTATTATTATTATTTATTTATTTATTTATTTATTATTATTATTATTATTATTATTAACAAAAATATATTAATAAATACAAAATTTGTCTCTTGGATGTCTTTTCAACTATAAAGACTGCCATGTTTCTTTGTCATCTTACATTTCAACCTTACATTTATTAAAAAATAAAAAATAATCAGAACTTTGTCTAATTTAAATTACGCCTCATGGAAAGTTATAGACACCTACACTATAAGGTGATGCATGGTTAACACACCGGTTTCCACGCAACATTACTTCTCACATTGTAGATCGGAATCTCGGGGTCAACTGACCAGATTATTTTCATTGTTGACCCAGGACTGCCAGCGTTGGAGTACGTAGAGGGAACAAAGAATGACAGGTAAATTTTTCATGGAGTACAGCAAATAAAATACTCTGATATTAAGTGCGTTTCCTACACTACCTGGAGAAAGAAGTACATCTAAAATGTTGACCAAGTGGCTACACCAAGATATAGCAACATGTCTTGTAATGATGCATCAAATATGTCGTATGCATATCTCCTATGCATACAGCAAGTTTAAACACAAGTACGTTTGTAACATCTATAATACGTAAGGAATATATCCTATCTCTGTCAATCTCTAAATATTATATAGGGTGTCCAATATACAATGCAACCCGGAGTTTCGGATAGTAGAACTTTTGAACCTGAAGTGGTGCACGAATAATGGTTATATCAAAATGAAGCCTTGTTCATTCACATATTTTTAAACTAGGAAGCAACAATTGAAGTACACTAAGAACCACACAGTGTTGCCGGATGTAACCAAAGGTGTAAATCTTTTTTTTTTCTTTTTGCAAAACATGTAAATTGACTCATAACTCATACGTATTGATATTCTGTCGTTAATTTTCAGTTTGTTTAGTTGGAGTAGCTTGGAAACTATGAGCAAAAAAGAAAAAGAGTTTTTCATTTCCACCGATAACTAATCGGATGAGGCCTCTGTAAGGGGGAACTAGGGAGATCGTAGTTTTCATAAATTAACACTCTGAATTGGCAACTTTGCTGATGTTTCAGTCCATCAAAAAATGTGTTAAGGATCTATGTACATTATGCAAAACAATGAAGAACAAACTTTGAAGTTATTATGATAAAACGTTTACTTACATACACCCGGAAATACTGCTATTATCAGAAATGAGTTACCAGCTCTACAGTGGATGCTGGGAGTGTTCCCTGTTTTGATTCAAACACTGGTTCATACGTTTCACCATGTTGGCAGCCACTTTACGAAGATTAGAAGTGTTAATGTTCTCATTGGCACTGCGAATGTTCGTTTCTAGGTCTTTAATAGTTCGAGAATTATTCTTGTTACCTCTGGCTTTAAATAGCCCCATAGAAATGAATAGCAGTGTTGCCGGGTGCATGTAAGTAAAAATTTTATCATGATAATTTCAAAGTTTATTTTTCATTGTTTTCAGGAATTGCATAATGTAGACAGATCCTTAACACACCTTTTGATGCACTGAAACATCAGCAGGGTTGCCAATTCAGAGTCTTAATTTACGAAAACTGCTATTTCCTTAGTTTCCCCTTACAGAGGCCTCATCCGATTAGTTATCGGTGGAAATGAAAATTTCTACCTTGTCACCTTTTCATTTCTTTGAATGTATGTGTCAGCGTATTATATAGGTCTTTCTCTATAGCCACTGAGAGTATCACTCGTTCATACAGAGTAGATACGAGTGAAATTTCAGTTCCATGTGAAAAAAGAAACGAGATCTTTTAGTTTAATGTGCCAAGATTATGATGTTTAGGGTAGGGGGTGCGGATGATTAAGGCAAGTGAGTGATGATGAAATAATTGGCGGAATGAGAATGTGGGAGGAAACGGAAGTCCATCACAAATTTACTTTGGCGGTAATCGAACCAGGAATTCCACAAACCAGAGGTAAGGGCTCTACCATTGAACCACGTACCCTTTTCAGTTCGAATACAGTACAAGCAGTACTAAGCCTAATGTACTGCTCAAGTTTTAGTATCCGAAGCTAACAATTGGCGCATACGTCGTTAGAGATCTAACATTATGGTACCTAACTGTATGTTAATAGATAGCAGAGCTTTTACATATATATTTCTTTTCGTTTTTCTCAAAGCATGTTTCACTACAGAATAAACATTGCAGGGATCAACAACTTCAGAATTATAGCATGTGCATGTGAAAAATAAATAATGAAAGAGAGAGAGAGATCTATTATTTAGTACAGTCTTTAGTAATCGTCAGTTGTATTGTGTGATTGGAAACTATTTTAATGTATTTAGTTTAAAGGATTTAAGTTCCAAAGAGCTACTCTGACCTCTGGAACTTTCAAAATTAATCTACAGCAAAGCATATTAGTGCATAATTGTATATTAATAATTGCTATTACAGAAATATTGAACAATCATTTTATATTATTTTACAGACCAACTAGCTCAATGTGATGTGTATATAAGTAGTCTTTTGCCGTTAATATTCCGTGTTTTTATACCTGGTTCTTAGCTTCTTTAGAATTAAACATTCATTTGTGTTTGCAGATTTAAAACTTAATTAATTCTGTGTAGGTATATAATATATTAAACATGATGTAGTAATTTCTCTAACATACTGTTAATTATTTACAGTATAATAATTAGTTGAAATAAGGGTTGGTTTTTATTTTATTTACGCGTTTATGCACATTTCTAGACATTACCAGTAATAATTGCTTTAAACCCGTCACATATAAGAGATGATATCTCTCGGCGTGCACACTGTCCGAGGAAGGGGGAAGGAAGCTAGAAATGTGATCTGCATGTTAGGTATCATCACAGCATTTCCCTGGTGTGAATGAAGAAAATGTGAACACTTCACTCAGGATAGCTGGCCTAGAAAAGTTGTTATAGCTTTTCGACCTAGTGTCCCTACAGGAAATTGAACGCGGGATATCTCGCACCAAAGGCGAGAGCGTTAGCGACTACACTATGCGGAGTTACCTATAACATTGGTGATTATTCTGTTTAAAAATATGTTTGTCACATTTATTTTCTGAAAGTTGGCCAAATTTCTGTGAAACCAGCAGAGGCAAACACAGGTAGCTGTTTTAATATTAGAAAATCAACCCGTGTGGATCGATTGGTTCTCGTGAGACCTTGGAGTCAATCGTGCTGGGTCTGGTCAGTGCTCAGATGTCTACACCGTTGAAAGACTGTGAGTAATGTTGGCGTTACGACTCGTCCATCGTTATGAGGACAATCAGAGAGCTACTTGAATGAGATAAGTAGTGAACTACAGCCAGTGCTGTAGTCCTAAAATTTTCAAAGGGTACACGCTGTTTTGTGATCATGTATGATTGTCATAAAAGACATAGAAGGTATTTTTAATGAACATTGTAAAACGCATGTATTAATTCAGTTAAAATATAAAAGATACGGTATAGTAGTCTAAAAGCATTTCACGCCATCTTCTTGATGACACTTCTTACTTAAATCACCATTTCCAAAGACTCCCACCAACCATTCATGGCAACATTTGATCCATTCCATGCACTTTACTCCTCCATATCATGGCTCTTGGTCCATGCGTCTTAAAACCACAAATCCATTTATCATAAACAGACTATAGCAAAGTTGGCATCCAAAAAGAGCAGTCCATATCAGAGGTTTATCTTTCTACTATGCTCGATCCCAGGTTTTAAATGCGGGGTGATCGGCCCGACACAACTCCCAACCTGGAGGATCAGGCTGACTGAAGAACTCCGAGGGTATTCCGAAGAACTGGGCTAAGGCGCCTCATCACGACGCCAGGTTATCATTGGAATCATAACCAATTAAATAAATAAATATAAACGAAACAAAAGTAGAAAGTACTATACACTTTGAAGCAGAAAGTACACTCAATGACTAAGATTAAGCAGACGGTATGCAGTGTGTACCGCCGTATACCGTCGACTACAGCCCTGTCTATAGCTTTGAAAACAAGTATTAGTGGCAAATGGTCATTGATAAACAGAGGCAGACTACGTCCTCTAGGGATGGTGTACATGAAATTCAATTTAGTTTGTAAGTAAATGTAAGTTCAAGTTTTCCCTTAATTAGTTTCGTTTTTCGTGAATGTATCTGGGTCATTCTCACTTAACTCCAGCACGCTATGTCCAACTTCATAAGATGTTTAAAATTTAATTTATAAAATTTCTATTTTAAAGGGAGACAGGGTAGCTGCTGCTAATCCTTGGCACAGAATTAGCAGAGAAATATATCTCAGAGTTATTTGAAAATAATATAAAAATTACTAATTTTGTCCTGTCCCAATAGCATTTTCAAAGTTCGAAGTAGTTATTCTACATTGACAAGTATGAGATGCAAAGTAAAATCATTACGATCGTAATCAGAATTTTTTTTTATAGAAATGAAAAATATAGATTTTCTTTTTAGTGAGTATTTTTGTTATTTTTTTTTAAAAAAAAGAAACTTCTGTCCTGTAATATTCTGTCAATAGAGTTAGTCTCTGGTTCTATGAATTTCCAACACATAGCAGGATTCAAAATACAACTTGATATGATTAGTTTTGTTTATGAATGTTTCATGCTTTAGTGTAATCAGTAGAGCCAATGGTCGTTAGACTTTTGTGGCAAAAACCATGTAGATGAATGCATAAGTAGGTTAATATGTGTCACGTAAGTCACCAATGTTTCACATTTTGTTGCTAAAACATTATACTTACGAGTTAATATATTCTGAAGCGCTGACTTGTCGTTTTTAAACTATTAAAACAGATTGCATTCAAATGTTAGTAATCTGATAAGTTTTTCTTTAAAATATACAAAATGTCACATACGTTACTGTCACATAAGTAACCAAATGTTTCAGTAACTTAGGTGACCATAGTATCTTATGTGACTTCAAGGAACGCCTCTGATATAGAATAAGAATTATTTCATCAATAATTATCATTCTACAGCAGAATGATATAAATAAGAATCTCCAAAGTAGTGCTCTCAACGAGTCGGGTCGGGCTGAAGACCGACCCGACCCGACCCGTGACCCAAATTGACTGGCCCGACCCGACTGACCCGAACCGTGATCCGATCTGATTGACCTGACCCGATAACCCGACCCGAGCTGACCCGGTTGACCCGACCCGACAACCCGACCCGACAACCCGACCCGAGCTGACCCGACCCGAATAACCCGATCCGACAACCCGACCCGAATAACCCAACCCGACCCGAGCTGACCCGACTGACCCGACCCGACTTGACCCGACCCGAACTAACCCGATCCGAGACGGGTCGGGTCGGGTCAACCCGACCCGTTTGAGAGCACTATGGTCACGACACTGGGTGAACGCCAAAATGCACTCACATTGGGAATTAAACCCGGACCACGTGTACCGAAGTCTTACACGTTAACCACTAGCTACACTAGAACAACCACTAGAACAAATGCATAGCATCCATTAAATAATTTGGTATTATTATTATTATTATTATTATTATTATTATTATTATTATTATTATTATTATTATTACTATTATTATGAGTTTATCTACCGAACAACTATTTATTGATTAATAAAAATGATTAATCAATTATATTTAGTTACGTATGGTAGATGACTTCAGATTATATTATTTACTGACTGACAGTATCCCACGCTGTCGTATCTGTGCATAAGAGGTAAGTTCTAATCTTTTCTTTGTAGAAGTTAAGTAAAAGAACCTGTTTTACCTCCAAATGCTTAATTACAATTTTATTTACACAAAGACAATTCTAACATACAAGATGATATTAACGATGCTATTTGCATATACGAGTTACTTGTCACAAAAACTAATTACGCTAGGAAACTAAAACTATGCTCAAACTGTCTTTCTTAGCTAACTTTTACAAGTGGTAGCAATTGAAACTCACATGAGTATATGGTAACCTCTCACCCGAAGTCCAAAAAACTTTCATTTCTATAAACTTTTCGGTGTAATCCTTTGATGTAGAGAAAAGAAAAAAGTAAAAGAAGAATTTTTTCCGCTAACAATGAATAGTATGCAAGAACTCCATAATATATTGTTATGTTTACTTTTTGAACTTAAGCACTTTCTGTACTTTTTGGTGGCATCTTTTATTTTCCCTTTTTGTATATATGTAACTGTAAGGCGCACACAAATGATAGAAAAAAATTTATTCGAGCAAAGCCCATCTCTTTACAATGAATAAGGTAGAAAGTTCATTAAATATGAGAGAAACTAGTTGCAAAAAAATATCAATAAATAGATCAAGATATTTAGAATATTTAATGTATAATAAATATTATACATTATACACGATTAATGTAAAATAATCATTGAAATTAACAATAAAGCATAATTTTAAAAAAAAGGATAATTAAACAAGAAATAAAGCATAATGGGGGTTGCTCTAACAATTAAGTTGTATGAAGACGAGAAGAAAACCAAAGCTGATTCCTTAACGAATTTCATTGATCTTCTTTGTGTCTACAAAAACGCATTCCTACAAACCTACAAGCTAGGTATCATCTCTGTGATTATATCTGTTTCTAGTGCTACATGTGAAAGGTCATTCTCTTCTTTGAAAATATTAAAGACTTGTATACGCAATTCAATGACTCATGATAGGTTGAAAAACTTAGTGTTACTTTATATTGAGAAGAAAATTGCTAAATCGTTAGATCTTGAACAATTTGTGGATATGTTTGCTGTTGCCCACACGAATAGAAAGATCCTCTGCAAGTAGAGGCATGAACCTATAAGTTATTTTCTTTACCTGTAAAAGTGTGTTTGCTTCCACTTAAGTCAACCAGCTACACATATTTTAAACGCCATGATTAAATAACTATTTACTTATATTAGAAATCAATTGCATTAATGAATCGTAGTTGTTTGAGGTACTAAATCCTTATATTTTCACTGTTTTCCAAAGAGTAAAATCATGAACCACAAAGATGGAAACATTCACCTTGAATACACACACACACACACACACACACACACACACACACACACACACACACACACACATATATATATATATATATATATATATATATATATATATATATATATATATATATATATACAGGGGCGGATCCAGGATATGATCAAGGGAGGGGCTAAACCATATTTTGCCGTTTTATCCAGTGTAAAGCAGGATCGGAGCTCATTTTATCCAGTGTAAACCTCAGCGTCAAGGGGGGGGCTATAGCCCCTATAGCCCCCCTTGGATCCGCCACTGTATATATATATATATATATATATATATATATATATATATATATATATATATATATATATATATATATATACTGGAGATGGTCCCCTCAAAATCCTCTTGGGCCCTTCATTCGCCCCCCCTGAAAAACTCTAGCTACGCTACTGGACACCATGCGCCAGAGATGAACTCTCTACCACTGAGCTACCGCGGCCCTGCTTGGGCTTGGTCGTCCATATCCAATATCTCTTTTGGTGTTGCTTAAACAACTTCTAGTTTTGTTCTAAATCCATATTGGCGTAGATATTAATATTACAGTCGATTGGTAAAATCAATCTTCCACATTTAAAAATTAAAGTACACTCAAGTACAAAAATAAGCATTTACCATAAAAACACTAGCTACAAGTGTTCAAAATAGATTTATGGTTTCCATAAAATCAATTGAAAATTGCTATTTTTAATTGGGCAGCTAGTGAAAAACAGCAGCTTTCGACTCCAGCCGAGTTTAAACTCAACCTAAACTCAGTTGACCAAAGTGAACTGACCCGACTGACCCGACCCGATACCCCGACCCGAGTGACCCGACCTGACAACCCGACCCGAGCTGACCCGATTGACCCGACCCGAGCTGACCCGACTGACCCGACCCGACCCGTAACCCGATCCGAGCTGACCCGGGTCAACCCGACCCGTTTGAGAGCACTACTCCAAAGTGACGAATAATTTTCTTTTTCAATCTAATGAAAAACGAACGCCGATCAACAGGCTTGCATCTGCAATAAAACTTGTCGGATTGGCTTATGGTTCTTTTTTAACATAAAAATTCAGTTTCCATATTTCTTTGGCTGAACTACTACTGTGTTGAAATTATTTAATGCAACTGAGTGTTTGTTGCAAAAGTTCAAGTAGGTCCTTTTTATATTTTAAATTCAATGTTGGTCTCATTCTTAAATATGATTTTCCTATGGACAATTTCATTATATAATCTAATCTTTTTTCATTCTTTTATAAATGTGTCAAGTTCAGGGACGATTATTTAAAACATATATTATTATTATTATTATTATTATTATTATTATTATTATTATTATTATTATTATTATTATTATTATTATTATTATTATTATTATTATTATTATTATTATTTTATATTAAAATATAAGAGAAATTTTTAAAAAATGCAAACGAAAATTAAATTAATTTAAAAGCGTAATGAAGAGAACGTAACTTTTTTGCGCACTCGGTATATTTTTTCTGCAAATAGGTAGGTACTGAGACGAAAGAAAATGGAAAATTTCAATGTGGAGTCTGATAAGTGTTTCAGAAGTTAATTTTCTTCTCTTTCTTCTGCTAAAATCTGAACTTTAATACAGGAATTGTACATACATGTCACATACGTTACTTGCTTGTCACATATGCTACTTTTGTACATTGTAGCAAATTTCCTTCAATATTAGCCGTTAAGAAATATTTGTTTCACGCCATAATGCATATCTTGTCTATTCTGGAAAACAGACCACTTTCACAAGCACAAAATAACTCACTTTAGTGAAGAAGCAAATACGGTAACGTAAATGACATGAATTATGACATCTTCCTAAAAACGTTAATTTTTCGTAAAATGGAGATGAAAAGTGTACGCCAAAACATGGAATGCTTACTGAAAAGTTCTAAGGACCATAATAAAAATGTTCTTTTTGTTATTTATTGAAAGTCATTTCTTTTTTCTTGCATGTCCGCCGGAGTTAAATGAGAATGACCCATCTACTACTTTACAAGATGTTTTAAGTATACTATTTTTCATATATTTTGATTATGGTTTATATGAAAGAAGTTTTAGCCCATTTGACAAACGTGATTATAGATGGCAACTGTGCCAGTATAGCAGATTTAGGGAACCGTTTCATTCCCTTCATATGAAATATCGCATGTAACGCTGGGAATTATTGACTAGCAGTGAACGGGCAGATTCAACATTATAATTAGAAATCTTATTAATACATAAATGCTACAAAAAGTGAATACCGCTAACTGGAGCTTCATTATGAAGATGCCAACAAGTATTTATTTTTCTTTTGAGTCGCATGTTTGTCCTCTGGTCTATTAGCTAACGTGCACACTTGTGGTTCAGGAGATCCCGGGTTCGATTACCAGTGGGGAAAACCTTGAAATTTGAACGCGTTATAGTAATTTGAATCCTACCTTAAATTGTAAATATGCGTCTCGCATAACTTCAGTGCTGAAAAATGATGCTAAATCAACCAACCTTTAATATATTGACAGCAAACTTCTGAAATTTCCTCACTTGGATAGCCATATGGTAAGTGAGGGTCCATAGAGATTTCCGTTTCTACCTTCAG
Source organism: Thermobia domestica (assembly GCF_964235325.1). Classification (NCBI taxonomy): domain Eukaryota; kingdom Metazoa; phylum Arthropoda; class Insecta; order Zygentoma; family Lepismatidae; genus Thermobia; species Thermobia domestica. Next base: position 205,018,468 of record NC_137456.1, on the reverse strand, counting down.
GCTACCCTATTGACCGGGAGTTTGTCATGTAGATAAAAATAGAAATCTCCGTCATCTATAAATTATTAGTATTATTTTCTTAATGAAACATCATGCAGTAGTATTTATGGATATAAACTATAAAAGTATGAAAAATATAAAAGCTTTTCTTAAATTCTCTTGTACAGAGAAAATTATATGACATATGACATTACATACTGCAAAACTCAAAAGCCACGAGCATATTTATACATCCTAGTTGCTATAATTTTAAAGATTTATTACGTAATTGTGAAACAACGTAAGTATACGTATTACGTAGATCAGCGGGTTACTGTACATTAAATTTATTAATTTATTTTGGTCTTCTATATGAAATTGAAACTCGAAAAAAAAAATGCTATAGAACATAATTTATACCAGCAACAAACTACACTTGGAGCAATTAGACAGCTTAATATACTTCATAAAGAACGACTTCTGTGTAAAAATTACACGACCCTGATAACTTTTTCTGTAAATAATTCTTTTTGCTATTTATATAATTTTAATTACAAGAAAAAAGTTTATAGTTATCATAAATATGTGAAATAAATATTTAATAATTCTAATATCTTTTGCATGGATGTTATTTCTTACGTCATTTGTGCATCATAAAACACGCAGTAACGACGGCACTGTAGTACGATAATATTATGATATTCGCCTGGGAGCATAACCTTTGTTCTTACGAAGTACCGCAACTAGACTTTGGAGGAGAATTTGGCTCCTGTGTTCCTCTCTATCGACCAAACATTGTGCTTGAGGCAGGAGGCTGACGTACTTTACTTATGTCAAAGATTAACATGACAGTCTAAGAGACCACTGCGAACAAGATTTACAACTACATTAAAGCCTTCATTTGCTAAACTCCCGAGCTTAATTAATCTGCTGTTGTGAACGAAAACCTCTCATGTCGAAAATATTAGGACAGTATTGTAGTGTGAACTAAAACAACTTCATACTAGAAGACGTAAACACGCTTAACACGTCAGTGAAACAATTAAGAAGGCGGCAAGTTGCCTTCAACTTCTCCTTCTCCTTAATTACTTCGTCTTCTATTGTTCTTCTATTGTAGCTACTACAAGAGTTGTCAATCGTTAATTATCTTCTTAGTTGCAGCAATGCGAGACGGCTCATAACGACGTTAGAAACAAAATGACTACTCGATTGCAATCCTTACTCTCCAACCAAGGCACAAGCCAAATAAAGTCGCACTAAAAAAAAACTTATATTGCTTTTCTACACTTTGAACACGCAACATTCACGCTAATTTCCCTCCCTCCTATTTTTTAAAAAGTGGCTAAATAACTGCGCTTTACTTCGAGATCGTTGGTAGAAATTGAAACGAACGCAATAAAGGAACGAAGTTATATTTACACATTTTCCCAATGATTGGCACCACGAAAAGAACTGTACAATCGTTAAAATACACCATGTACGTAATATTAAAATATAATCTTTAACCAACATAACACACTCTCTCACGCATCAAAAAAATGCAAAAGTAGTTTTGTGGAAACTCCTCCCAATGATGGTGAAGACGATTGCAAGGCCAAATTGGGTTGCAACGGTAGTCTGTGGAGCCGAGTATGGATAATCCTTTTTGCACATGAGATTCGGTCATGTTGAACTCTTTAAGGTGGTCTCTACCCAGTGGTTGTTAAATTTGTCTCTTCAGCTTTATAGTACTTATGAAAATAAAAAGTAGTATTTTTGAACATCAATAAGCAAAATATCAATATAAATGTGAGGCATAACCTAATGCTAACAACCATTGCTAATATCATGGGCAACACTACTAAGTCAACTTGCTATACCAATCATAGAACAGGTTGTTAAAAAGATTTAAATGATATCACTCTCTCTTCCCATTAGTTCATGTTTCAGAATCTTCATAACACAACATGAAAATTTTACTTTAGAAATAACTCATGAAATATTACATTCAGCGACTTACAAATTTCCATACGAATACACAATATCTATACAAATTATGTAATTGTTTCAATTTTTGTTGTAAATTAATGATATATGTCTAGGAATATAAAGAATACTGATAATTATCACTTCAAAACCTAACGAAAAAAGGCAGGGTGACATTCATCGAAGAAACGGGGACCACGGTGGCTCAGTGGTAGAGTGTTCATCTCTGGTGCATGGGGTCCTTGGTTCGATTCCAGCTCATGCCAAGTGCGCTTTGTGATGGACAAACACCGTGTGCGTGGATTTACTCGGTTTCTTCCTTTTCCTCCCACTTTCTTTGTTCCACCATTTCATTCATTTTTCAGCATCACGGTCTCCTTTAGCATCGCCGGCATAACTGTGACGTATAAAGGTAACCAAGAAAGTTCTGTCGCTTTATCACCCACAACATTCGAACATCGATATGTCACTTAAGACGTACTTGGAAGATCAAAAATAGTCCCCGTCACCATTAACGACCTTCTTTCAACGTTCTGGAAGGTCACGGATTCCACTGCGCTAGAACTTGGTGGTCCGTGAAGCGAAGCGAGTGCAATTTGCACCTCTAATAGGGATTTGAACTGACGTAATCTAAGATGATTGTCCAAGGAATGGAACATGTTATAATCGGACGGTGCAATATCCGGAGAGTATGGTGGATGCAATAGTGTTTCCTATCCAAGGCGTGAAATGGTGTCCCGGGCCATTCTTGCTACATGGGGCTTAGCGTAATGCTGTAACAGGAGGACCTCTTTGCGATTCAGAAGTGCTGACTCTAGAGTTTTGAGTTAAAAAAGAAACACGGCTCAACTGCTGACAGTCCATAGTTGCATTGATGCTCTGACCCGCTGGTAGCTGTTCCCGATGCACGATGCCATGAGCAGTCCACCAAACCCATAGGAGGACCTTCTTTTGGTACAGTGCTGGTTTCGGCTGTTTTGGAAGCAGTTCATGGGATGCTAACCAATGATGACGGCGCCGTGGAGCTTCGTATAAGACCCACTTCTCACCACATGCTAACACCCTGTCCAGAAATGGCTCCTTTCTCAGAGAAGACAGCAAAGAAACACAGGTGTCTGCTCGCGTTGTCTTCTGGCCCGGAATCAAACATGTGGGAACCATCAACCCAACTTATAGTATTTCCCAGGTTGATTGAGGTGCTGCCGAATGGTTTCTCCACTCATACTGCATCGTAGTCCCAGTTCCTCACATGTCCTGGACACTGTTCGCCTCAATTGTTGCCTGAAGATCTTCATTTTGTACATGTGTTGGTCCTAAGGCACCTGGTTCGTCTTCGAGTGTTTTGTCACCGTCCTTAAACTTGTTAAACCACCGCTGCATTTTTCGCGTAGTTACGGCACTCTCACCAATGGCCTGGCATATCTTCCGCCTCGTTGCAGCGGCGTTTGACACCAGGTTGAAATCTAAAACATAAACGCTCTTATGACGATCTGTGCAGGTCCCATGTTTACTCTGTCCTCAAACAAGTTCACGGTGTAACTGAACTACACAACCAGGTAGTATGTTGGACATACCCACGCAACAACTGATCTTCACCTTATCTTCATTCGCATTCGACTTACGGTGTTAGGGCCAATTGAACACACACCTGCAGAAAAGCGACAGAACTTTCTTGGTTACCTATATAAAATTTAAAGATTTCATTACATTTTTATTTTCATCGAAGGAACACGCATCGAGGAGGAAAAGAAAACCTGCAGACATACAAGAAACAAATATCTTTCATCCCTTCTGGAATATACTTTTTGGCCACTCTCATTCTCAATTTAGAAGCAAAGATTTTTGATTGATTGATTTTGAGTTTAACGTCCCGTTCAGCAGCGAGGCTATATGAGACGTGGACCTACTGATTAACGTGGAGTCCGAACCACATGAGCTCCCGCCGGGAATCGAACCCGGGCCTCCCACGCCAAAGGCGCGTACGCTAACCGCTTAGCCACGGAGGAGCTCAAGCAAAGATTTTAACTGCATTTTCTTTCTCAGAAGCAAGAAAACGAGTGGTGGAATTTGATCTTAATTGGATAAATTTGATTAACTTCGCAACGGACGAAGGAAAAGTCAAAGTGTGTATCAGAAAAATAAATAGGTTAAGTACAGAATTTTCCGACTACGTTAGCAGAAAAAGTAAACTCAATTGACGTAAGAATATATGAAAGTGAATATAACATCACAAAAGAATATGAGTCAATGTAGGGCAAGTGCAAGTGTTGTATGAACACTTTGTTAAGTCATAATAGGAGAAGAGAAGTGAATAAGGTAGCACTAGCAGTTCTGGTGTTGTGTTAATACGTGCAAAAAACTAAAACTACAGAAGTTAGATCTTAAGAAGTTAGGAGAACAGATTAGTAAATTGCTGAGTTTTGGGGGACAGTTTAAGAGAATACATGAGGATAAGGACATTCATAAAGATTACAAATTTCACTGCAAATTGCAACCAGAGTCTGGAAAGTAATAAACAGTTACCTTTCTACAAAGAACTATGTAGTGATGAGCAAATGCAAGACCAAGACCAAGACCGGGGTGGTCTTGGTCTTGGTCTTGGTCTTGCACACCCAGTCTTGGTCTTGGTCTTGCACTGGAAACTTCGGTCTTGGTCTTGGTCTTGGTCTTGCATACCCAGTCTTGGTCTTGGTCTTGGTCTTGCACACCCAGTCTTGGTCTTGCTTGCAAGAGTCTTGCAAGTTTTGCTTTTAAGAAATCTTATGTTTTTCGTAGGTAAATTTTACTCTGGATATAAGGGATAATAAATTCTACAATGCTCCAATAGTAACGGAAATACAATATATGTTTTTAAATGTAATATACTTTATCTTCGTGTAAGTATGATAATAGTTTACAACATAAGTGATGACCTTTATTTTTTTATTGGGTGTCCACGCTTCGCTAATCTTTTTACATTTTTTAACAGATCCAACACTCCACAGGTTCCGAAACTGGGGAGGCTACCCCTGAGACAAATGAAAGAAAATCAAAACGGTACAGATAATTGAAATACCATGAAATGCAAAATTATTTTTACACTCTAAAGGCGTCAGATTTTTCTTTTCAACCACATTAACTAATTTTTGTGTTAAACAAACTTATAATTAAATATTGAGATTTTGTTTTACTGATTCCAATGGGGCAGAAACATGGACATTACGCAAAAGCGATGGAAAAAAATTAGAGACTTTCGAAACCTGGGCATGGAGAAAAATGGAGAGAATTAGCTGTGTTGAACGGAAAACGAATGAGAAGGTGTTAGAAATGTTAGCAGTAGGAGAAAAAAGAAGAATTTTAGATATTGATAAGAGGAGAAAGAGGAACTGGTTGGGATATTGGCTGTGGAGGACGTGCTAGAGGGTATGGTGAAAGGAAAGAGAGAGAGGGAGAAAAGGAAATTGTAGTTGAAGGAAGATATTAAGAAAATTGCTACATTAAGACGAAGAGACTAGCTGAGGACCACTGTATATTGAGGTTTCTCAGTTGCAGCAAGCAACCAGCCGATAATGGCAGAATAGCTTTGGTGATGGTTATGATGATATGTTTAGCATATCGACAAAAAAGAGAGAAAAAATAAAATAATTATTATAATCAAAACTTAATATTTTAGAATAATTTAAGTGAAAACTAAAAACGACTCATCTGTCTGTCTGTCTATGTCTTTTCTATAAACTCAATTTGTATAAATACTTTTGACCTATACTAGAAATACAAAATAACGACATCAAACTACAAGTTATTTAAAATAACTGTATAAAATCAGTCTCACTTGTGAATATGGATTACTAGCATCAATTACAAACTTCGTTGGGTTAAATTTTAAATAATAATAATAATAATAATAATATGTTTCGTTAATCAGTCACTTTTCATTATTACTAAGCGCTTTCTGATATCGGTCATTTTCGATTATTTTTATATTTCTCTCCCCCTCCTCCCCAAGTTGCGGGGCTGAATTTGGGTTTAAACGGCATCAGAAACATCACCCTTCATCTTAGAGACACCGAAAACTATGGATTCGGCACTAATATCGGTCATTTTCAATAAATTTATATATCTCCTCCTCCCCCATGTTGCAAGGCACGGCATCGGAAGTGTCACTGTTCATCTCAATGACCTCGAAAACCATGAATTTGACATTGATAATAATGGTCATTTTCAATAATTTTTATATATATCTCCTTCTTCCCCCTTCCCCAAGTTGCGGTGCTGAATTTGCATTTAAACGGGATCGGAAGTATCACTGTTCACTTTCGTGACCCCAAAAACTATGAATTCGACACTAATATTAATTTTCGATCATTTTTAGATATCTCTCCTCCCATCGCCAAGCTAGGGGCTAAATTTGGATTTAAACAGCATCGGAAGTGTCATTGTTTATCTCAGCGACCCCGAAAACTATAGACTCCACTCTAATATCGGTCATTTTCGATCATTTATAAATATCTCTCCTCTCCCCGGCCCCTAAGCTCCATCGTCAAAGTGATATGACAGAAACCATCTCAGGTCCGAAATTCATCTATGTTGAAAATGTGATCGAGATCGGTTGGGTGGTTCAAGAGTTATTAAGTTTTATTTATTTTTGTACACTTCCTCTCCCCTCCTCCTATCTTTAGTTCTACTATCAAAGTGATATGATACAAAACACCCCAAGTCCGAACCTCATCTATGTTGAAAATTTCATTAAGATCGATTGGCTGGTTCAAGAGTGATGAAGTCACAAATACAGTCACTTATACTTTTATTTTTTACATATATCTCCCTCCTCCCCATTCCCTATGTTGCACCATCAAAGTAAAATGACAAAAATCGTGAAAGGTCTCAGCTTCATCTATGTTGAAAATTTGATCGAGATCGGTCGGGTGTTTTAAGAGTTATTAAGTTTTATTTATTTTTATATATACCTCCCCCTCCCCTCCTCCTCCCCTAGGTTCTACCATCAAAATGAAACTATAAAAAAACTTTCCAGTTAAGCACCTCATACATGTTAAAAATTTGATTAAGGTCGGTCTGGTGGTTCAAGAATTATTAAGTCACAAACTTAGTCACTTTTATTTTTATTTATTTTGATTTTTGTATACCTCCCCCTCCTCCTCCTCCCATACGTTGCTCCTTCAAAGTGAACTGATAAATAACATTCCAGGCCCAAACCTGATCTATATTGAAAATTTGATCGATCTCGAGCTGGTGGTTCAAGAGTGTTCAAGAGATTGGGAGTCACAAGCATAGTCACTTTCAATTTTATAATATAGATTTACTGTTGTTGCGTAATGTTTTATCGCTCAATCCCCGATGTGCCGTATACCTAAGGAGGCTAAAAATTATATGAATAAACAATTATTCAACGTATAAGCATCTGCCCATGAAATCAAACTTGCGGTCACATGCACTAAGTTTTTGTCAATGTCATGAAAATGTTATTTCGATATTAATTTTATGAGCACACATTAAAAATTTACAACGGATGCTTGAGTTTCATAGCCAAGGCCATACTCATGTAGTCAGCACCTATGGTGTACGGAATTACCGATGTTCAATACTACATTTCTCTTCAGTTTTGGAAGAAGAACACCACTAATATGCTTTGAAATGAAATGAAGTATCTAGTTTAACGTCCCACAGTAATGCACCAACGCTAAGGGAGACGGTGGTGATGAAAAAAGACTGAAATGGTGGAATGAAGAAACTAGAAGGAAACGGAAAAAACCTAAGAAAACCCACGCACACGATGTTTGTCCACTAAAATAGCTTACATGGCGCAAGATGACACCTGTGTGGCTTGAGAACGAGCAATATCTACAGAAAACGCGAACAACCAATTCAGGAAACGATATACTGTAGCTATATGCTACAAGGGCAGATCGACTCACACGGATTGCATAATACTACTGGGAACACATTCACTCTAGTGTCACTTTTACTGAAGTCAAAATATTCAAGTAAAGATGTAATGAATTTTCTCCTTTTTTATATTGTATAAAAATATTCAAGTAGTACCAGTACTTGTGCAAGACTCTTGCGCAAGAGTCTTGGTCTTGGTCTTGGTCTTGCAGGTATGGTCTTGGTCTTGGTCTTGTTCTTGCACACCTTGGTCTTGGTCTTGGTCTTGCACCGCTATTCGTGGTCTTGGTCTTGGTCTTGGTCTTGGTCTTGCATGCAAGACTCTTGCAAAAACTGCAAGACCAAGACTCTTGCGCTCATCACTAGAACTATGACAAGGCGATTGAGTTTCAAGAACAGGTTTATCAAGAAATGTTAATTTTACGTAAGAGAGTTGTTAGGTATTGTGATACAGAATGTCTCAAGTCAAACCAACAAACTTTCATTTCCCCATTTGTAAGATAAATTAGAATCACAATTGAGGGCATTAAAATCAATTGGTATGAATAGTGATAGGTTTTCAACAATGTTGTCTCCGTTAGTGAAGTCCTATTCACATGAATAATTCGTATGTATGTGGTTACGGCACTCAGGAACGAATACAAGGAGTATTGGAAGTGAATCAGGTATAACGTACAGAGATAAAAATCAGTTGAAGTTTTTGAAAAACGAAGTGGAGGGCGAAGAAAGAATTGTCCTCGTAAAAGCAAATTTCAAAGTGATACTGCAAAGAAGGATATCCATAGACAGTAACTTAGCAAATCAGAAGCAATTAGAAAATGTTTATTTTGCGTAGAATAACATCATGAGTAGAACTGTCTCAAGGCCCATGACATGTTACTGGATGAGAAAAGGAGAATTCTTTTAAACAATAGATGGTATTATATTTGTGCTTTCGGCCGTACTATCAGATAAAGTCTTGTAAGGTGCAGGTAAATTGTTTAAACTGTAAACGAAATCATTTTTCTGTTATGTGTCCAGTCAGTATGGAAAGAAAAGTTGGTAAAAGTACTGGTGACAGAAAGTAAAAAGAAGAAGAAGAAGAAGAAGAAATAAACTTCGAAGCAAAATCACTATGATCTATATTATTATTACAAGTACTATATTTGCTTGTGACATGCAAGAAAAGTTTTCAAGTGATTTAGAACATTTGGAAAGACCTGTTGTTTTTGTTGGCATACCAAGTTTGGAACCAGCACCATGGGTTGCAGAAATGAAAAGAAACAAAATTTGGCTGTCAGATTTCGGTTGTCATGTCACAGAAATATAATCGTTGATCGGTGCAGATGTGACTGGATATCGTGTGATAAAGTACATAAATTGGAATGTGGGTTAATTGCTGTTAGAACTTTGTTAGGTTGGGTTACGATAGGAAAGGTACCACTAACCAAACAAGATATCCCCCGTGGAGTTTCGGCACTAAATGTTATGTTATTGCTAACACAGAGTGCAAAGATAAGAGATCCGTGTAAATTAGACGCATTCGATTATTTTGGGCTATACAGAAAAAACAATCAAGAAAATATTCGGATGAAACGTCTTCGAATCATTTTAAAGAAACTGTAGGAATTAATGATTAGGGATCGTATGAAGTTAGTCCTCCATGGAAAGAATGCCACCGAAACCTACTTGACAATCGAGTATAAGCAGAAAGATTTGTTTTAGTTACAGAAAAAATAATCAAAAGTGGAAAGTATGAATAATATGAGTCTGTTTTCAATGAATGGTAACGAGATGGAATAATCGAAGAAGTACCATCAGAGGAGATCACAGAATCAGGATACTATATCCTGTATAGAACAGTTTTCAAAGCAAGCTCAACGACTAAGAGCAGATAAGTTTTTGACGCTGCTTGTACAGTATAAAATGCAGCTTCGTTCAAAAATCTCACCTCCGACCTAAACAAAGGTTTCAATCTTGTGGAGTTGATTTCTAACATTTTGTTGAGATTTCGGGAGTAAAAAATTGATATTATCTCCGATATTAAAAAGTCTTTCTGCGAATAGCTGTTCACAAAAATGATTGTGATTTTTGGAGGCTTCTGCGGTAGGAGAATTTCGCTGAAAGAAACTTTAAAGGGTGCCAGCATCGCAGAATAGTTTTTCGATTAAATTATAGTCCGTTTATGTTAAATGCTACTATACTGTTTCACTTAGAGAATGTTTCTTCAGAGTACAAGAGCACAGGTAAAATATGGAAAGACAGTTGGGTTACGTCAGTATTTTATGAAGAAGAACTCAGCTTATTTGTTGAACAAGCTACGAAGTTATTAGCTGAGACAATGTAATTTAGGTGGTTGGGAATATAACGGTGCAAGACGATAATAGTGAAAAATCATGAAAGTAAGGTAGGTGTGCGCAATTTCGCCACGTTAAGCTTTGAACGATTGTCGCAAACTCCTGGTAGGTATGGAAGTACGTCCGTACTGGAAAAGGATAATACACGCTTTAAGTTATCTCTGGGACAAAAATAATATCCGTACGCTAATAGTATGGTACTTCCAAATACAAAAGAAAAAAGTGTGCAACAGGCGAAATTGCATACACCTTGTCTACAATTTCGCCACCCCTACTGTAAATAAAGGTGACAAGTCAAACAACTCGACAAAACAAATACTGGAGTACATATTTTCACCCCATGAATATCAAGACTATTTAACTTTTCGACCCTGATGAGCTTTTCTTTTCGCTACTTCAGGGCGCCGTACCAAAAATCCATGAAGTCATGTTCGACTTGCTGCACTTTGTATATTGTTGAAAGGATGTGGTACTTTGTTTTGAGTACAAAACTTGTAGATATATTTTTTGAACAGTCGAGGTGTGAGAGAAAATCCAACGTTCGCTAGCCGCACAATCCTCTGGACTATGACCTTTTCCTCTGCTGCATTTAACATAGGTTTTCTACCAGGGAGAGTATGTTGTGTCTTTCGTGCTTGTACCTAGGCATCTAATGTTCGACGTGTTATGTTGAATTGTTTACTTGCAGCGTTGACAGATAGCTGATGTTGGGTAACGCTGATCATAGAGTTCTTTAAATCCATCGATGGCCACCTCCAATACTTCCCTTTATTCCATCTGTCTGCCCATTATCTACAAGTAAATCGAAGGAAAGGAGATATCAAAATCGAAGGAAAGAAGATATCACTGCTGTTGCTTCATTAGTTCATGCACATTAACATAGGTTCCAATTTCGCCATTTTTTCTGTATGGTGAAATTGCGAGCACTTCGAAAGACAATATGACTCCCTATGTAAACACACAGCGTTACACATATCATTGTAGACATAAAACATTCGACTTCACAATACAATACTTACAACAAAGCTTTGAACCTTCCTTCTAGAACAATGGACGCAATTCGTTGCTCTCGATCTTATAACAGCACTACATCTCTTACTTGCACTGCCTGCCTATCTTTCGTGCCTAGCTCCTATCCACCGAAATGAGACAAAACACGTTCACCATGGGATATCTACCTATACACTAGCCCCATCTACCGACTTATGCCAAAGTGTTTGGAAATACAGGTACCTGGCAGAATTGCAAACATGGCGAAATTGCGCACACCTACCTTACTAGCGTTCTAAGGATGTTATGGAAGAAACAAAGGGACATTTACACTTATGATCTGGACAGTTTTTAAAATGTTGAAAAACATGCGACAAGAAGAAAATTATTGGCAGTAGTGCACAGTATATTTGATCCAATAGATTTCTTGTAGCCTGTGATCTTATTTTCTAAGCTTCCTTGCAAGAAAGTTACTGATAGAAAGCGAGTTTGACGAAGAAAGAATCTCAAAAATAAAACAAAAGTTTTATTTTGGGTAAAAGGTTTATCTCGGTTAAAACAAATTGAAATACTGATATGTCTGTCGGTAAATGAAATACTTTTAATTAAACATTTTTAATAATGTTTGTCAATATCCATATGTTTGTGTGGGATATATAAAGGGTGAATGTAATAGTAAAGTCGTAGTTCAATTCGTTGCTAGTAAGGCAACGTATCTCCTATGAAGGGGATAAGTATCCCTTGTCTTAAATTGTTAGCATGTATTGGTGCACGTCTGATGAGTAATATTATTGTTAGTTTGAAATTGAATCTTCCCGTACATTATTGGACAGACTCAACAACTGTGTTGTATTGGATTCGAAAGAACGAACAACGTAACGTGGTTGTGCTCAACAGAGTCAAGGAAATTCATTTATTGACCGATATATCATGTTGGCGACATTTGCCAGGTGACTCTAATCCTGCGGACGTACCCAGTAGAGGTTGTGATGCTGAAATTCTTATGAAATCTCGTTGGTGGAAGGAGTCTGATTGGCTGAAGTTAGGAAGAACTGACTGGCCTATAGCGTATGACTGTACAGTGTGAAGATGTGTGGAATTGAACTGAGTTGCTCAGTGTATAAAATTAACTGGAAACTCATCCCTCCTGAAGCTTCATGATGGAGGGAGGATGGTCACAGAGAATTATTCGTACTTTCTAGCAAAATCTTTATCAAAAACACTAGGAAAAAGCTTCCCTGGACTTTGAGGAACTGTCTACTGTTTTGTGTGACTGTGAATCCATAATTAATTCTCGTTCTTTGAAGCTCTTTGGCTGACAATTTAAATAGAATTAATGTTGATTACTTTACCCAGGTCGAGTGCTTGGATCTGGTTCTTCTGGAGGAGATCAATAAGTAAGGTAAAAACAAAGATAATTATGATCAGTAAAAATATTAGGAACTAGTGGTAAGATTTCGGTTTATTTAAATCCACTTGATATATCACTAGCACTAAATGTTCTGTAGTACACTTTGCCTACAAGCTCTGCAATTCCATAAATGCCAAATCAGGCCCGTATCCAAGGAGAGTCTAGGGGGCTGGCCCCCCGTAAAATTTTACTGCCCTCCCTAAAATTTTCACGGTAGGCTTGCAAATGAACTATAATATAGTTGGAACGCTCCTCTACATTTTTGGGCTGGCTACGGACCTGTGCCAAATGTGTTTCCAAGATTGTTTGTATGTCATGCATCTAGCACATGATAATATTATATCTTAAATTATCCAAACATAGTTTTACCTAATGGCTGTAACTTGTTTGAGGTATGAGGAGGTAGTGTTACCATTATTATTTCATCTTCTCTTGCTCTTTCAACTGCTTGCAGATGAAGAAGTGATTGTCCAGAAAAAAACGGAATTTGTTCATCTTTATATTGCTTCGTATTAACAAAATTATCTAGAAACTAAAGAAAGTACTTATTTTTTCTCTATCCACTAGGATTTGCCTCTTGAACTGTGCCACTTGGTGCACCCTTAAGTGTAAAATATTGTAGGTTTACCCTGGAAAAGTCAGCATAAGCAGGACCAATGACATACACTACTGCTGTCATAGTCACTGTTTTACCACGTTTGGCGTAAGTTGCTGCAACCTATTTCTTCTATATATAATCCTCTCTTAAATTTTCGAAAGAAAAAAAATGTTTACGTTCCCACGATTGAAGTTTGTGGATTGTGCAAGGCTAGTACCCTACAATGAACGAAGGTTCTCAACGAAAGTTTTAGTTTGTATCTTCTCATAGATAGGTACTTTCATTACTCATTTGCAGTTTCGTTAATATCTTACTGATTTTAGTATTTCTTTTTCTCAGCAAGTGCAAACTTATAAGCTCTTGCGGATGTTTTTCTTAAACATAATTCACTTTTGTACACGGTTTCAGGTAATGTGCAAGTTATTTCTCTTCACTTTCTGAAAACACCCTCTTTATGTTACATCTAACGTAAAAGAGAAGGGACTTGAAGAACTTGGTTTTAGGTACATAATGACATGTTTATGGAGAGCATTAACTTCACATCATGGATTTTACAGGATTCACGAAATGAGATGTATTTATTTGGAGATGAGTTACAGCAGCAACAGCTGCAGTCATTGCTTCTGGATCAATGGGTTCTCTTTTTTTCTTCCCAGTTTTACTTCTCGGCATTTTACCTGAAATAAACAACCATACAGCTAATGTATATGTGTAAAAATATTTACATTATGTACCTTTGAACAGTATTATTTGTCATTCAAAGTTACATTAGGCATTACTGTTCTCACGTACAAAAGGGTCACCATTGCGACAAAATGTGTTACACTCGTTTATACGTTTCGCAAATGCAAAGAGTAAGTAAAAGTTTTACTGTATTCACCTGTGGTTCTACCACAAACTTACAGGAATACATGTATAGAATTTCAAAAACGGAAGGGCTCAAAACTCGAAATAAAATCTTTAAAAATAAAATCTTTAAAAAATCTTCGTTATTAGGGCGTAAAAGGAAGAACTGAACACTACTTGGCAGAACACTTAGTAAACAACTGCAAATTACATCAGTGGCGCTCTCTTTCCCTTGTTTCTCAAGTGAATTATAATGATTGCCTATAAATGTTTTTGAATTCGAGAAACATGCAAATGTTCAAAGGTACGACGCCTTCTTTCCCCCTCTTGCTCAATGTTCCAAGCTAACTTTCGAAAAAAAGAAGAAAAAGAAAAAAAGAACACTCAATTTTAGTTTAGTGGCGCATAATGTTTTCTGAGGATTCCCAATCGTCTCTATTGGTTGAAGTTGATATGATCAATAACGAGAGAGTGAATTTCAACCTTTTCCCGAATTTAAATAAAATATGTATGAACATTTCGTAAAAATACTCTAATTGTTTTAAAACAGTGTGTTTTGTTCGAGATATAGATTTATTCGCAGTAGTGTCAATCAAATCACTAAATAATCATTTGTATGTATAGTATTTAAAAACAGGATCTATGATCAGTTTAGTAAGCTGACAGTCTTAATATTATTACTATATGATTATATTATTACTATTATTTATTCCAATGATACTAATAATAGTGACTAGAATTAAGGCATATTGATTTTCAGAAAGAGCACAAGAAAATTGTTTTCGTAAATACTCGATCTAGAGATGAAGAAACTTTTAACAATCAATTCCGGGAACTTGGATTTTAGCAATCAGTTTGGGCGAAGTGGCTGAATGACACCACTGCTTATTCTTATAGTTTGAGGATGAAATTAGTAAGATAAAAGATGAGATTCGATTGCTTCTACAATGTACACTTCATAGTTAATGAACAGATCAAAAGTACTTGTACTTGAAGACCAGTAGGAACTACTGTTCCCTCTTGCAATTTCTGCTGTATTTCAAACAATTCTCGGTATTTAAAATAATCACAGCATTTGTATGTAACGTGGTCTGATTGAATATAATATTGCGACATACTCTACATTTCTTTGAAGAGCAAGCAATGCCTATCTTCCAGACAAAACTAACATTTTACTTTATTGGAAATGTTATTGAGTAAGTGTTATTTGTAGAATTATCGGATCTTACTGTAAAAGCGATGGTTCTCAGTATGTAACAACAATTCCTAATCATAGGCAGATCCAGGGAGATGAAAAATAGTTTTTCCTCTCCCCAGCGGCACAGGCACCAGCACTGCAAGAGAAAAAACTTACAAGGAAAAAACATGAACCTATCAACGGGACTTCCTAATCAAACTTAGTCCATTCGATAAATATAACAAAGATTTGTTCATGCACAAAAAATTAGGTGCCATAGACAACGAAGTAAGTCCTTTGGGCCTATTGACCCTGTTAGTATAAAGAAAATCGTAGACTCACAGCGAAATAGCTATTGCATCAACATTGTGCATTGGAAAGTCATGGTTTATAGTTCATTGTCTTCAGCATAAAACAAGCTTGGAGCTGATAATGTACACTCATGTCGAAAATTTTTGTCGCATGTCTATAAATATGTTGTTGTAGGAATATAATTTGATAAGGAATTCGCCCGGTATTTCTTACAATGTTAGTATGTGTATAATATTCAAAGACATGTATGTGGAAAATTTCATGTCAAAAGAGCAGTAAATAAGAACAATAAAACGAAAATAAAACTTTCTTGTCTATTTAGCGACATTTTGTTTTACTCATTCTAATTTTCATATTTATAATTATTTTCCTATGAAATTTGCCACAAATATACATTTTCCGATTGTACACATAGTACCAGTATTAAAAGTACCCTGCACAATCATTATCAAATTACATCCTTACAAGAAGAGAGTTATAGATATGCGACAATCATTTTGGACATGAGTGTACATGTATAGGAAAAATTGAGAGAATGTAGGGAAAATTCCCTCCAAAAATCCCTCCCATCAACTTTGGACTCCTCTGGAGTAACCCCGGGTAAAAGTGCACAATCTAAATGTATCTCGAAAAATACTATAGGGGATAAGAAATGTGTGTTCAAGTTTTGTATTACTAGACAAAATAGGTATGAGGGCAAATCGTGTATTCTTATACAAGCTTTTCCCTCATATCCGGTATATTCCGTCTATCAATAGAAAACTTGGTATATACATTTCTTATCCCCCGAAGAAAATTTTCTAGAGGGGTCTTCTCCCTGGTTGCTGTATTACGTTTGGTATTTTTTTTATTTGTATTAAGAAAATCTTAAGAAATTTATACATTTTCTTGAGCCAGGGAGGGCCCGGGCGCCCATGCACCTGTTCGCTGTTCGGCTACGTTCGTCCTGTACCCGACTGGCTGCCTTCATTTGAAAATCGATAGCCATGATGTGAACACGAACATACATTTTCATTTATTATTAAGAGAAATCTCAAATCATTTTCACGACAAAAAATTTCTCACAGATCATATTGCGATGTTGCCTCATCAGTTTCGGAGAGAAATGCTGTTAGACACGAATATATTGTATATATTGCTACATGATTTAGTACAAAGAGAAATGAGAACTTTTATTTGTCTGTTATTCAACACACTTTACTTTAATTTAGTACGAATGAATAAAATAATTTCTGTTTGACTATTATTCAACACACTATAATTATCTACAACGAGATACCTCTATAGTGCAGATTAAGAATAGGTGTTTCACAAAATAATTACATACAGAGACTGATCCAGGGGGGTGCGATCGGGAAGAAACTTCCTAGGAGAGCAAACTTTGTTATTTTATATATGACTAAAACCCATTCCAGAGTTTGGACCTCTTAAAGGTAGCTCTTAGTAGCAGTATTAAATCTCAATGCCCTCCCCTCAGAAGTCCATCCTGGACACGCCCCAGATTACATATATATTCAAAGTGCACTCGAGGTATAGTAGCCAATTGAATATTCGTCATGCAAAATCAGTTCAATCATACTGAAGATTCTTCGGCTGCTATTTTGTGTTTAGGGATTTATTGCCTGAGAAATACTTCTGTCTTGTAGTATAAGTCGTCTTCTTTCTTCTGTGATTTCCAATAATTATTGTATTTTTGCACGGTGTTGTACAAAGAACAGGCTTAATATAAGTAACAATAGACCAGGTTAGCATCAATATTAACAAACCAAACCTATCTCACGAAGAAATAAATATCGACTAAAAGTAGAGAATTCGTGTTATTATTCAGTTCAAAATCTTTTATCATCGAGAATTCTGTCGATGAATTTGAACCTTAAAATATATAAAACGATAATCATGCCTGTTGTACTGTATAGTTGCGAAACATGGTCGCTTACTCTGCGGAAAGAACGTAGACTGAAAGTATTTGAAGTTCCTGAGATGAATATTCGCATCCAAGAGGAACGGAAATGGGGAATAGCGATAACTTCATAACGAGGAACTACATAATTTGTACCGTTTACCAAACATATTTAGGGTCATCAAATCTAGAAGATTCAGGTGGGCAGGTCATGTAGCCAGGATGGAAGAAAGGAGGAACGATTTCAAAGTTTTAACTGGAAGTTCAATCGGAAAACGACTATTACGAAGACTGGGCACAGATGGGAGGACAATATTAAGATATATCTCGCAGAAATAGGAATACAAAGTAGAAACTGGATCCAGTTGGCTAAGGATAGAAGTCAATGGAGAGCTTTTGGGAACGCAGCATTGAGCCTCCGGGTTCCATAGGCCATAGGCCATAGAGTTAGTTAGTTTTAGTGTAGTTAATTATTCAAAGAACAGTTGATTATCTTATGGGTAATTCTTTTTTGATACAGCTCGTCTTCATAATATACAAGCATGAACTAGCCCTCGCACAAATTTAGCATGCCCTTCCTAGGATGGATTAACAATACAGAAGAAACAATATCTTCATTAGAATCAATATCCGTGTTCTCCATGGAATCCGGCGGATTGTCATCAGACTGCCTAAGTAAATACTGAGGAACATGATGAGCTTTCAGCCACTAGTATCCATTTCAGTTTTATCCTTTTTCTCATCTTTCTCTCATGGTCAGACAAAGGTTACCTTGCAGTAGAAGTGGATTGTTCCGATGTCAGTCTATTGCTGTTGGACGCCTCAGAACTCACAAGGGCCATTCTTTCGTTGACAATTCGATTTCTGAAAATACTAAAATCGACTGAAATGGCAGAAGACACTACCATTAATTTCACCTGTTCAAAATTTCCAGAATCCGTAACTACTCAACACATAAGGGTTGATAAAAACTAACTTCATATTTGAATTTCTGGGAACAAGCTAGCCTAAATTGATATGCCAAATGATTTCCTTCCTGTTTCTTTATTTTCGATAATTCCAATATGGCGATTTTTAAGATGGCTGACATGATGCGCAATAGACCTATTCCGAAGAGCTTCACACTCGATACTCACATTTCAAATTTGATCTCAATTCCTCCACTCGTTTCAAAATGACATGATGTTAATATGCACTTTCTGCGTCCTGTATTCGTACTATGAACCCCTTTATCTCAGGCCCTGATTACGGTCTGCTGCTAGAACCATGTCTATCTCGGTTTCTTTGAGTACTGCATCCGATGATAGCAAGCATTTTCAGAAACCGAATTGTCAAAAACAGAATGGTACCTTGTTAGTATGTCCGGAAAGAAGATGCTTCGTCCAGTGAAAGCGTTTAATTCCTTTCTCTGGGAAGATTATTGAGGTTTTATCACTGCTTTTCTTTTCTGGGAGACATATACCAAGATTTCTCCCATCACAGCAGACAGGTCTTACCATCACTCATCTTTTCTTAGCAGCTCTGACGATTGTAGTTTCTCTAACACTGTATTACAAGTGACACAAAGTTACCACGTCAATGTTTCAATTTTGTACCACTACAACACTATTTTCTGGTACATATTTACATTATCGATATATGTAATAATGAAGGTTCCTAATATTCATTTGTGTAGTTTTGTGTAAATTTCGTCGGAATCTAATACTAAGAGATAATGAAATTCTTCGATGTTTGACAGTATTAATAACGTAATTGAGTATAATCATGCATAATTTCTACTTGGATACATTCATTTTGTTGTTTCTTTCTTTTCTCTTCTTTTTTGGTTTTGTTTTGAAAAAGTATTCTTTCGCAGTGGTCCCATGTAAATTTCCATAGAATCTGATGGAACATAGATAGGGTAGGATAGGATAGAATATACATACGATATTAACACTATTAATTGTTAATGAGTCTTATGGTCTAGCTCCAAAAACTGTCATTAGAATCTGATAAAATTTAGATGGAAAACTAGAAGATATACTGTTTGAAACTTTAAAAAAGAAAAAAAAAATCAAAATTGGTATACCTATGTTAAAGTAATACGTGAATATGTATATATGATGAAGATGGATAACTACGATAATAACACTATCAGCCATTGTAGAGTTATATGGTCTAGCTCTGAAGACTAATATTTGATCCCTATTAAATTTACATGAAAGCACAAAGGAATTATATTATTTTCAACAAAAGCAAAATCAAAAAAAATGGTACATCTATATCGAAGTTAGGCATTAGCATACATTATTAAAGGTAGTTAATTACGGTTTCCACACTGCGCCAGTTGAGGAGTTTCATGGTCCAGATAAAAGACTATCATTACATCCTGATAGGATTATCGGGAAGGTATATTCTGAAAACAGAAAACAATAATCAAAATCGGCTTGGCAATGTCGAAGTTGTGTGTAAATTGTATGTAAATACACGGGTTGAATTGAAAAACTCCTTTTTTAAAAAGTACGTTCAAAAGAAGATGCTAATGTTTCTTGTTTATGCTGAAGAAATAAAGTTCTTGCAGTATTGTTCCGAAATAATTACTCCGAAAAATGTTATACAAAGTAGACGAATAACTGTTCATATTCTTCAGGGCACCTAATTTGAATTAATGACGTCAGTTACAATTGCTTGCCACATATTTAGACAAAATTACCGTGCCAACATATTTCTATTAGTTGTAAACTTGTTTTATTCAAAACCCCACAGACTAGGATATTTTTACATTTTCTCCCTCCACTGTAACCATCGGATCAAAAAACCGATGACGTAGTTACAAGTGTTCTGAAACAGTGCTCACTAAAGAATACTATCGGGTCTTATAAGATGAAATGTCTTCAAAGGCACGGTTAAGGAGATGCAAAGTGTTCATAAGAAGGATTCTGAATCACGCTAATAAAAAGTACTTTGCTTGAACTTTACGTCTCCATCATAAAGTTTTCCAATGTTATTAGCATGTGACACAATAATGTCCAAAGATGAGACATTTACAGTGTCGTATTCAGGATTTCGTTTCGGGGGGACTATGCACAACACAGGAAAGCAGGGGACAATTGCCCAACTGAGTTTGAGAATTAAATATATTTTAATCGATTGTCAACTAATATACTAGGAAAAAAATGTGAAGGATCTCCCCTCCCCTGGCAAATCTGAAATGACGCTCCTGCAAACATACGTTGAATATTTTTAATCTCATTTCAACGTAACTGATTTCATTATTAGAAAAAAATGAAAAAAAAATATTCAGTTTTATCTATGTACGCTTTTACCTGAAAGAAAATGTTGAGACAAGTTGAAGCTGAAATGTACTCATTGCAGTTTTAATGGCAAGAATTGTAGACTGGTGAGTCTTATGTATTATGATACACACACAAATTTAGCAGTTAATCTAACCTTTTATTCTATTCATAGAAGAAAAAGCAAGCATCCTGTTGGTCTACCTAATTTCCCGTGCTACTTATTCCCCTCTTGATTTTCTTTAATTCAAACATTTACCTTTCTTTATAAAAATGATGTAAATATTCCTTTGCTATAATAACTAAATAAAAGTCACGTTACATTGATATCCATGCAAGTTGGTGTGGAACACCAGTTTCTCTTATCAGCTCTTCTTAGTTTTGATGTTACTGACAACGTCCGACTTGAATCCCAACTAACAACGGTCAAAAGTATGATAGGAGAAATGAAAGAAAGTAACAACTAAGAAAAAGAAATAGAAGAGTAGAATGTATGAAAGAGAAAAAGAACGTAGTTCTTACATGGAATGAAATTTGACAAATACAGTATTATTTCTGAACAAAGAGCATAAGAAAATGTAAAGTTAATAAAATTCTTAGAAACGGTAAGAAGGATTATTGTTGAACGTGGAATGCGAAAAACTAACAAATTTAGGTCTATTACGGGGAGGAGGGCGTCCCTCGCGATAGCTCCCCTAAATACACTACTGGATATTCGCAATTCAGTAGGCATAATCTTCATATAACTGAATAAATAAAAGAGGCGAGTATAAATCCTCATGCGTAGTTGTAAGAAAATGGAGATATATTCATTCTTTTGAAAATTTAAATATTGCCAATGTACCATAATACGTCAACTATTACGATGAAACTAATTCATGTATTAAGCTTTAAGTATACAGTATGGTTCATCAGATATAGCCCAAAATTATGGTTAGTTGTTAAACTCTGATTTTTGTTTAACTATAATATGATGTAAAGAATTATATATATATATATATATATATATATATATATATATATATATATATATATATAGAGAGAGAGAGAGAGAGAGATAGGTGGATAGATAGACACATTGTTTACGTATGGATAGATAGATAAATATCCATAACTCGATAGATCATATCAAGCTGAATGAAGTGACATGGTTGAGGGTAAATTCTTGAGAAAATCGACAATAGAAACTTTAAGAAATATTGACTTTGAAAAAAGGCGCTAGACCAAGATAAATAATAAAAATGCTTAAAAAATTGCAATAAAAATTACTTAAAAGCAGAGAAAAAATTATTACTATTATTTATATATTTTTTTCAAGTCTGGGCGAAATCAAACAAATTAATACCGGATATAGGATAATTTCTTTCGATTATTATTATTTGAGGTATTAACTTGCTTTTAAGCGTTTTTATTAGGTATTATTTTTTCTGTTTTTAACGTTTTTTTTTATTTCTGCTTTTTAGCACTTTTTAAAAGTCAGCTAATATGTTTTCTAAAATTTTAATTTTCTGCTTTCTTTAGTGCGTTTTCGGTTAGTTTTAATTTAGTTTCTTTTTTCATTATTTATTATATATTGAACATAACAGAGTTACTCTCATTGACAGTATTCAGCAGTATATACACATTGTTACAATTCATTAATCATTCTGCTACATGCTAAATTATATGCTCAAAGTACTGTTTCAGGTGTATATAAAATGTTTATTGTAAGAGTTTTTTATTTGCACATTATTATATATGGTACACAGGAGTAAAAGTGAGGGGGAACGCGGGGAGACGCCGTCCCCCACCTCCAAAAATTTGTAGGGCGTCCCGTTAGTTTCTAAAAAAATACAATTGGCAAAGATAGGCAGGGGGACTGCGTGACGTAATGCCGCTTCCTACCGTCCCCCTACCTTTTCAGATCCACTTTTACCCCTGATGGTACACATTCTTCTAATAGGCGATATGTATTAGGGTGGAGCGAAATAATCAGATCTTGGAATATTGAATTCTAATAAAGCTCAAAAGTTGCGTATTCGCGTGTTAATCAATCGAAAACTAAATAGAAAATCACACTTTGGATCTTCAGTTCGCGCAAACAGCCTAAAGTTTGAAAAAATGACAGAAAAACACCGAAATTTATCTTTACGCAAGAAATATACAGATAACTTTTTTTTATTATTTCTATGGCGTCTAAGTACTTCATTTTATTTGTCTGAGGTCATGTTTGTTATTAACTTGTTAATGTGAGCGATTTTATACATTTTATTTTCATAATGAGTTTACAACTCTTCGCTCACTTCTCACGATCAGTTTTTTTTCTCCATAAAATGATCCAGAACTCACCACGAGGATGTGGCTGCAGTTCACGTTCCACCCAAACCCTACTCAACGATCCTACTAATTAGGGTGTGCCAAATTATGTTGATTTAGTTAAAAACACTGTCTTAAATTCAAAATTTTTTAAATAAAATTTTGGCATTGTGAGTCTTGAGAGCAAAATTGCTCTAATGTAGTCATCTCTTCTTCTTGTCCGCACACTTGTCCTGCAGAATCTATGACAAGTTTGACACATCTTTTAATTTCCTGAAAATGGCATGGAAAATTTAAGAAGTCAGATTTGTCATGCATAAGTGATAAGATACTGTTGTTTCTGTTGTCAAGCTTTCGAGCACCGCGGGGGGGGGGGGGGGCAATAGCGTACATTTTCTCCATTATCAGCTCGCTGTAGTCTGTAGCATCAAAATTTGCTGAAGGTGTCATAAAGTTCTAACAGATTTCCCCTTCGGATCTTGATTGCTTGTCTCTAACACTCTCCTATAACCCAACTCTCGTACGTGTCTCTCATCCACTGCCATAGCTAACAATATGTTCTCTAGATGATAGAAGAACGCGTTTCTTTCAACCACAGGATCGATGATTCTTTTAATGTTGTTTGGCAAATGTCTCGTTGCTTGAACTATCTTCAAAATATGTTCAGGTCCATATTTCACTGACTTTATGCCGAACCAGACAGGAGCATATGCCTTTATAATGTAGTTTACAAGCACTTTGAGTTCGTTTGTAGGATTTATTTGAGAAACGTACAATCCTAAGACCCAGTTTGCACATGTCAGCCATCGGGAATGACTGACAGGCCCAGAATCTCTTATAGCCACATCTGGAGCACAGTGTCCTGTCTGAATTGCTCGGTTAGAAATTTTATGACACCTTTAATAAATTTTGATTCCACGGACTACAGTAAGCTGATAGATGGGGAAAATGTAAGCTGTTGCCCCTTACAGTGCTCGAAAGCTTGACACAAGAAACATCATCATCTTATCACATATGCATGACAAATCTGCTCCTGAGTTCGACTTCTTAAATTTTCCATGCCATACTCAGGAAGTTGAAAGGTGTGTCAAACCCTTTACAGAGTCTGCAGAAAAACTATGCGGACAAGAAAAGAGAGATGTCTACATTAGAGCAAGTTTGCCCTCAAAGACTCACAATGCTAAAATTTGGTGAAAAAATCTGAATTTAAGACAACGTCCTTAGCTAAATCAACATAATTTAGCACATCCTAATTGGTACGATGGTTGGGTGGGATGTAGATGGAACTGCAATTGCAGCCACCTCCTCGTGGTGAATTCTGGGTCATTTTATGAAAAAGACAAAACGTCGAGAAATGGGAAAGAGCTGTAAAGTCATTATGAAAATACAATGCATAGAATCACTCCCATTAACGAATTATTTAGAAGCATAAACAACTAAACTAAAATAAAATACTTAGACGCTATAGAAATAAAAAAAGTAATCTGTGTATTTCTTAAATTTTGTGCAAAGGTAAATTTTGTGTTTTTTGTCATTTTTTCAAACTTTAGGCCGTTTGCGCGAACTGAAGATCCAAAGTGTGATTTTTCCGTTATTTTTCCATTGATTAGCACGCGAATACGCAACTTTTGAGCCGTAGTAGAATTCGATACTCGAAAATCTTATTTTTTCGCTCCACCCTAATATACATACCTAATACATTCGTACGCTGTAATGGTTCATGAAATGTTAGTAGCTGCAAGTGGATATTCCTATTTGGAGATTTATAAAAGAATAAAACAAGATTTTGGATAATAATATTGGCTTATATGTCCTATTCTATATTATTTTATTCAAAAACACAGAAAACACAGAAGAAAATCAGATCCTCTTATTTCAAGAAAATTTAATGAGTAATTTCAACATATTCTTCATACCGAGGATAGATTCATGTATATATATATATATATATATATATATATATATATATATATATATATATATATATATATATATATATATAAAGTAACAGACAAATTTTGATTGAATTTACTCTAATTGGTGTACATATTCTTGTGCACTAGGATTTCATATAGACACGTATTCCAGTTTTGGACGTAGATATACAGTATACAGAATTTTAAGCCCATCAGTGTTCTTGAATTCTCATCCAACACTCATTACACCCGAAATTTCTATACGTCTCATTTGCTATCCAATTCAGATGAATATCCAACGAAAGATTTGGACTTATTGGCACGTCAAGAGTAGTTATATGGTCAACTCCTTGTACTTCTATGTTATTAACATAATATTCAAATTGTAAGTAATTTTTTCCCTTATATATAAAAACTTCTGTAACTTCATTGCATCAGGTAAATTGTTACTATACATCACAGTAACAGTAAAGGTCTAAGCCTGGGGAACACCTGAAATCGTTATCTCAGTAGTTTAGTTAGATACCTAAACTAAATATAGGATACTAAGTTTTTATGAAATGAGTCACCTACGAAACGTGCATAAAAAATACGGTACATTTAAAATAAATCGGCGACACATGAGGAAATTATATGTAAACACATTATCACCAGTACAGAAGCTTCATGTTCTAGCTCCAAAGACTTTAAGCAGATCCTAACAAAATTTATATGTAACCATCGAGGAAGTATTGTCTTTAAAACTAAAACGAATATTTAAAATCGATACATCTTTCTTGAAGCTATGCGTGAACATGCACACAACGAAGTCAATTAATATTGGTATTAACAAGTGAGCCCTGAGAGGTACGATGGATGAGTGCTTATTCACGCGTGCGGTCCCTGGTTCGATCCAGGCCAAGAAATTTTGTGATAGACAACACCGAGTCCGTGGGCTCTCGAGGTACTCTCGTTTCCTCCCACATCTTCATTCCATCAGTGTTTCCATCACCATTCACCTGCCTTAATCATTCGTGTCTTCTAACCAAAAGGTTATAATCGTGGGACGTTAAACTGAAAGATTTAATTGGATTCCATTTTCAACACAACCGTTGAAGAGTCTCATGGCCTAGCTCCGAGGACTATCATTAGATCGTAATGAAAATTACTGTATATGAAACCATTGCAAAAGAGCACTCTTTCAGCCACAACTTAAATCAGCAAATTTGGTACAGCTGTGTTAAGTTGAAGTAAGGCGTAATCTGATGCACAATTATGGCATTAGCTCTGTCAGCCGTTGAGAAGATATGGTCTACCGCTGAAGATTATACAATCTTACGAAATATACATGGAACCAGGGAGAAGCTATGTTGTTTCAAACAAGTGTAGAATCATTAAAAATCGGCGTATCTATGTTGAAATAATACGTGGACATATGCTTATTGAAGCCACTTAAAAATAATTTATGTAATTAACTGACAAAATTATTGAAATATTTATTGTAAATAAGAACTTTCCTTGGAAATAGCTCATTACATTAGTGAAACCGTTTCGGAAACGACCAACGGTTCTCATGATGAATTTGTTTGCTAATTTTTTCATCAGAAATTATTTGAATATTTTTTTAAATAATTAACTAATTGTCAAAACTTTTCAAACATGTTATATGTAAGAATCTTTCTTGGGAATAGCTTATTCAATTAGTGAAAACCGTATCGAGATATGACCAATAGTTCACAAATAGCCGCGAACATTCTTACGCACATACATACAGGTCAAACTGAAAACCTCCTTGTTTTAAATCAGTTAAAACCGGCATTTTATTGCGCTAAAAACATAATAATGAGATACAATGTAAGAGTAAAATATTTTAAGGAACTGTTATGTTTTATTTCTTCTTACTTAAGAAGTCTAGAAATGGACATCGGTATCTGTTCACTAATCACTTGTAAGATATGATATTTTAGTGATTTTTTACCAATTGTAAAACTTAAGTTTTATTCTCCCCGTAGTATGAAGCTATCAACATAAATAAATACAAATATAGAAATAGTAATTATGTTCTGTAATACATTAGTGTATGATGAGAAAAATGTCCAAAAACATAATATAATATGTCAGTCTGAACGAGCTGAATAAATTCACATGCTTGGGGTTAAATCTCCAAGCTTAGTTCTCGAGAATATGACGCCCGATAACGAATTTTTATGGCCCTACAAATATCAATTGTGGCCAACAATAATAAGTTCAAAACACTTCATATAAGTTGGTGAAACAGTAGTTACTGAGATATAATAATCTAAGTTATTTAATAATTCAATGGAGTCAATTTTTTATGTAAAATAAAGAACTTTAATCTTAAATAGCTTTCAATTTGTGTTCTCAGAATTGCGCGGATTTCTTGTGAAATTAACAGAGTTGAGAAATTTGATATTTGGCTTAGGAGTTAATGAATAATAATGAGCCTAAGGAAACATGTAATTTTAGTTTTATTTAGAATGTCCGTGTCTATAAAAGTATTGAATTGATGTTACACTTTTCTACTATTGACTGATTGAATATGGTATTTAATGTGTACGTCAATTTCAAAGTTTGTTTACTATTGTTCTGTTCAAAACAGTCGTAACCTGACTAGGACAAAGTGTGAACCATATTTACGGGTCGTTTTCTATTTTTCATCGCCTTTCCTCCTGAATCTCCGGTATATGAATGTACAAAAATCATAATTTTCTGAATCTCTCTTGTACTATCTTTATCCATATTGTTATTTCATGTGTCTAGGCCAATTATGACCTGAGCTACGAACATTTGAAAGTAACTCCGCGAGATCTGCATTTTTCTGAAATTCGGATAGGTGTCAATGCCTTTATCTTGCGGAATGAGCTGATAGATGATTTTCATGAAAGTTAAGTCTCGATTCAGGTATTATGATGGCTAGCTACGGTCTTCCTTTTAGACATGAAGTTAAATAAGGGAGGAATCATACATATATTTTATTATTATTATTATTATTATTATTATTATTATTATTATTATCGAGCTGTCATTTAGGAATAACTACAGTAGTTCAGGCCATACATAAGTTAAAGTAATATTATTGTGTTCAATTAAAATATAATACAAACCAGGCAAGATGTGTATATACTTTTAATAATTGTTAAAGTCACCTATCATAAGCATAACTACCGATAATTTCATCCGCTAGCCTATATTTCCATTCATGTTAATTTTGTAAAATTCTAAACATTCATACTATCCTTTGATAAGAAGAAAAGGAAAAGTTGCTAAATATATGGAGATTGTGAACTATGAATCTCAGCTGTGCCTTTTTCAGAATGAAAGAATGATAATGAAATAGTTAATTCAAAGTTCTTTCTATCCCAAACGAAGTACTGTTACATGCAGTTTGCAGCAGGAATCCAGATTTCAGATATCAAATTGTTATACCTAGGTATTTAGAAGTTTGCTTTTTCCTTCTTATATAAACCATATAAGTTGCTCCATACTTATTTTAGCACCTTTCCGAAATATAACCTTTAAAAATATCAAAAATTTCAATTCCTTGCAACTATGTTCCTATTTATTCAAAATGTATCATAATGCGATCATATTCATTACTAAGGTATTTTGGAAGTGCATTGCCATGTTCGGTCTACTCGGATTATAACTGTTGTAGTAACCTCTAAGATTAAATTGTTTTGGCTGATAATGTAGTGTCCTTAGTTGGTAATAATTAATAACAAATATGGTATTGTATACATTTCTGTGTAACACATATAGTAGATCTGAAATAATAATCTGACATAGTGCCATGTGAAAAAATACAACATATATTAGGTTGGCAATACTCTTCATCTGATGGTATTGCAGAGAGTATAGCAAACTTCTATTTTCTCCTGTTGATTTTTTTTCAAATTTTGAACGTTTTCTATTTGTTAGTTTAAAATTTATAAAGAGTGTCAAGTTAAATATTCCACCTTATACATATAGTGCTTCAACATTAGTGTTGAAAAAGTTGAAGATAATCTTAATTGAAGATCATAAGTACTCGATTGTGTACACTAAGAATAGAACATGATTACAAAAAATCAATCGACTTAGTTTGTTTTGAAAAGAAAACTAAATTTTATCCATGAAAGATTTTTAAATTATACATATTCATATGGAAGAGCTGGGTTGATCTTTGCGAGCAGTATATGTATCAGGTAAACTATAGGTAAACTCAGCATGTGGCTCAAGTGCCTAAAAGGGATGTTAAATCTCTATCATTTATCTGAAAGCTGTGAATAACAATCTGAAGAATAAAGGATACCAGCAAACTAATGAAAAAAGCACGACTTCAGAAGACAAATTGCATTTACTGCCGTTACTTGTTAATGTTATTGGAATGCATCACAGTAACTTTCCGTGAATGGAATACATCTAGAGTTAAGTATTCTTTGTGACAATTATTTCTACATTCAATCCATTTTGTTCAATCAAATAGAAACGTGCCAATCATAAACAAGGGAAGAAATAAACAAACGAAATATTTCCATCTATCTCTCCATTTTGATCTTGTTGATATCGAGTAGGCTGAGAACTCCGAATTGACAGAGAGAGAGAATAACAGAAGCCTTATAGTTACCGAATGGTGTAGCTAGGAGACAGGAACATCTCTCCATGGCAACGAAACCAAATTAAAACCTGGACTCTTCTGCTCGGGTAGCCAATATGAACACCATTTGTGCATTCATATTTGCGAAGAATGAAGAACTTAAATACATTCCTCAGTTAGATTTCTCTTCATTATAGCACTTTTTGTTTGTTTTTCCTACATTTCTCTCCTTTACTATATTGTAATTTTACTCTCTAATTGGTACTAAAATATATACTAATATCTATATCTATATCTATCTATCTATCTATCTATCTATATATCTATCTATCTTTAGCTGCTAGGGGTCTAAAAAGGACGAAACAATAGATATATTCTAAATTTTCTAACTTTGATTTATTTGCTCCTCTCTATACTATATTGACTAAATCTTGATCTGAAGAAATGCGTGAAGCAATAAAACTATGAACATGCTATTGCCATCAACACGTTCTGTTCTAATTTAGTTTTCGGAATGTCATGATATATTTCCTAAAATATCACTATTTTTGCAAAAATGACTTTTGATGTCACCGTTTTACAAAGAAATAAGTATAAAAAGCTTTATCGACCCTATTATCTATTCACAAATAAATATTTTGTTGTTTTTTAAGAAACAAAATGTATTTTGTTCATTACATACCACCAAGGCATCTTTCTGTGAGGCGAAAAAGTCGAAGGACAAAAAAGTTTA
The DNA here is from genome assembly GCF_964235325.1 of Thermobia domestica. Taxonomy (NCBI): domain Eukaryota; kingdom Metazoa; phylum Arthropoda; class Insecta; order Zygentoma; family Lepismatidae; genus Thermobia; species Thermobia domestica. The sequence continues at coordinate 204,988,279 of NC_137456.1, read as the reverse complement.
TATTTTCGAATAAATTTTGTTGAGAGTGGTAAAGGACTGTGAGAAACATTGTTATAGAAAGTTTCGTTAATTGATTATAATAAATAACATATTTATACATATCTATAATTTTGAGGGGTTTAAACGGAACGAAATGTTTCCAATAATTTGGATTTTTTTAAAATAACAACAATATTTTACATCTTATTGCAATGAATCTGACATAATTCAATCTAAGTAGCATAAGAAACGTTTTCCCGAGACGTGTCAGTAATTAGATAGAAATAACGTTGATCGATATGACGATATTTTTTATGGTCAAGGGGTTTTTTCGGGACGATTTTTGGTTATTTCCAGGTATCCAACTCTCAACAGAATGTGTAAGAAAATGTCGGCAACTGTGAGCGTACTCTTTAAAACGTCTCCTCTCAAGCATTTCTCATTTCATAAACTATTCTGTTTAAACAGTTCACAGAAATTAGGATGGAAAATTGACAAAAACAGTGTCTACCAACATTTCAGATGGAACATCTCGCCATACACAATTGCTTCGGAGAAAGTCGCATCACCGTTCGCTCATAACAAACAGTATTGAGAAGGGGGAAAATATGTAGAGGAGGAGCCCTCCCCACGTGCGTCACGCAGCAGCTGAATAGTTGATTGACACCTGAAGTTCCTTTATAGCTGTTTTCTTCCGCTGATTATAAAGCAGTAAAGCGAACAAGAAAGACTGGTTACAGATTTCAATAACAATTTTATAGGCTGTGCTCCACTCAAACATATTTAAAGCTGAGAAAATATGTAGAAGCCCTAGACTAAAAGACACACACCATTTGAAATATTATAATATATAACTACAATACATGTATATAGAATAAGAAATACATGTTACTCAATGATAATTAAATAATCCAATGTAACACCACTCTACAATATATCCCATATTTTCAGGAACACCATCAATAAGACCGTTATATTGTTTTATTTATGGTTTAGTGTCTCACTGGTAATTACACTGAAAAGAGAGGTTCCGACTTCATCTGATCTCATGCAGTTTTTTATATGGTTTCTTGCCTTTCACTCCTTACATTGTGTCGTTTATTATTATTATTATTATTATTATTATTATTATTATTATTATTATTATTATTATTATTATTATTATTATTATTATTATTATTACATTATTAGTGAGTTGAGTTGATTTTGAGTTTAACGTCCCTTTCAGCAGCTACGCTGTCTGAGAAGTGGAAGTACTGATTAACGTGGAATCCGAAACACATGAGCTCCTACTGGGAATCGAACCCAGGTACCCCACGTCAAAGACGCGTACGCTAATCGCTTATCTATGTAGATACTAATAATAATAATAATAATAATAATAATAATAATAATAATAATAATAATAATAATAATAATAATAATAATAATAATAATAAAGTTTAAATTAAAAGACAAATTCTGAACAAAGCATGAGCTCCTCCGTGGTTAAGCGGTTAGCGTACGCGCCTTTGGCGTGGGATACCTGGGTTCGATTCCCGGCGGGAGCTCATGTGGTTCGGATTCCACGTTAATCAGTAGGTCCACTTCTCAGACAGCGTAGCTGCTGAAACGGACGTTAAACTCAAAGTCAACTCAACTCACTAATAATGTAATAATAATAATAATAATAATAATAATAATAATAATAATAATAATAATAATAATAATAATAATAATAATAATAATAATAATAATAATAATAATGAACGACACAATGTAAGGAGTGAAAGGCAAGAAACCATATAAAAAACTGCATGAGATCAGATGAAGTCGGAACCTCTCTTTTCAGTGTAATTACCAGTGAGACACTAAACCATAAATAAAACAATATAACGGTCTTATTGATGGTGTTCCTGAAAATATGGGATATATTGTAGAGTGGTGTTACATTGGATTATTTAATTATCATTGAGTGGCATGTATTTCTTTTCTATATACATGTATTGTAGTTATATATTATAATATTTCAAATGGTGTGTGTCTTTTAGTCTAGGGCTTCTACATATTTTCTCAGCTTTAAATATGTTTGTGTAGAGCACAGCCTATACAATTGTTATTGAAATCTGTAACCAGTCTTTCTTGTTCGCTTTACTGCTTTATAACCAGCGGAAGAAAACAGCTATAAAGGAACTCATATAGCCTCGCTGCTGAAAGGGACGCTAAACAAAAATCAACTCAACTCTGACCAAAGCATATATTAACTAATAAATAATAGCATTACAGTTTCGGCAAATTAATTTGCCGAAACTGTAACGCTATTATTTATTAGTATATATATGCTTTGGTCAGAATTTGTGTTTTAATTTATACAAGAAGCTCCAATGCTAGAATGAGTGGTATTCAAATAATATAGTTAATAACATCAAGAAATTCTGAAAACAATAATTTTGGGAGAAAATAGTTTTTGTGGTGGTAAATTGAAGAAATGAAATTAACACTAAAAGCATTTGCGAGATGAAATGTTTTTATAAACTAAACTACTTCCCTGATATTCGAGAAAACCGCACTCAATGTTTTTAATTTCTTCATTTTACCTTCTCAAAAATAGTTTCTTCTTTGTAATGCATTTTATAAAAACTTTGCTTTGTTATAATTTCAGCATCATCTTTACTAAAGGATTTACCAATGAATAAATGAGTTTATTTATAACCTCTTTCTAGTACCGAAGCTATACGTTGCTTGAAAACAGTAATGGTTTTAGATTTTCCCTCAGGGGTGAGGATTTTAATACACTATGTGTGAAAAGTAATATTCTTGAAATGGTAGGAAATCCACATTTAACATGCTCAGGAGGAATTCAATAGCTCCAAGGGGCTCCCTGTCACTCTCTGAAATAATCACTGCTTGAAAATGAAATCTCTGAGTTTAGTGCCACAAAATTATGCTCCAAGGCTGAAGGATATGGTAGCGAATGAAACAAACAAATGATGGTAAAATCTTGGCGATATAAAAAGCGGGAGGTAATGGAAGATCTTCGAGAAAACCCGTGCACATAGTTTTCATCCTCAATGAAACCGGCTTGGCGAGAACCAGGACCGAAGCTGGGGCCACATATCCTAAGAAGTAGGTTGGTGCTCTATCACTGAGCCACCGAGGTTTTCGTATAAGTGAATCCATACCTTAAGATCGAATCAGATCTACGCTAATGAGTTCAAATTTTAAAGCTGATCAAGAATCGAACTCGGAGCCTCTTACATCACGCTCGCTAACCACTAGAACAGAGCGGGGACTGCAGGGGGTGAAATACAGGGACCTGATCCCTATTAATTGTAACTTCTTGAAGTTAGCTCCCCTCTCATCACAAATATGTATTCCAAATATTATACTTTATTCCTTTTAAGTCATTTTTAGTACTCAAACAGCATGTTCTCTAAAAATCTCGAAATCTAATTTTGTAAAACAAACACAAGGGCTGAATCCAGGATAGCGATCGGGGGCGATCGCAACCCCAAGAATAGGATTTTAAAAAAATAAAACCCATTACAAAGTTGTAGCTCTTGATTTTTTAAAACTTTGTATTATAATTGTAGAATAAAAACTAAAATAAGTAAGTCTTCAATTGCAGGAGTTAAATGAATCAATACATCTCAATAAATTACTTGCATTGGAGTTCTTGCTCAGAAAATGCCCACTTCCGAAAATGTAGGTGGCTGCTTCTCCTCTTTCTTTTCAAGATGCAATATTTTGAGCTATCCGTTCCTTCTCAAAACTGATTTCTGCTTCTTGTTAACAATTGGTAAACAGTAAGCTATAAACCCATTTGTCCACAAGTGTTTGCCAATATTCCTGTTTTAGAAAGTCCAGTTTGACAGTACAGAAAGTCAATAAACGTAATGGTTCTGGCATTTTAGATGCAAGTGCAATTGAAAATACAAAGAAGGAAGTAATATAACTAGCGTATGAATAGAAATTAAAGTTAATGATTCAAGAAGAATTCGTATTCTTATTATTATAATTATTCTACTGCTACTACTGTTATTTATTATTATTATTATTATTATTATTATTATTATTATTATTATTATTATTATTATTTATAATCCATCAGTATCAACGTTTAAACAAGTCAACATGTACGGCACTGCATGGCAGCCAAGTTCCACGAAGAAAATGAAAACTGGCCTGCACTGCCGTAAGCATATTATACACGAACAAGAGTTTTGGGTAAAATCACCGATTTCGAGGCTCTGTAAAACCGATTCTAGTGCCGGGAAGAAACATGAAATTTAGAATTTAAGGAGATATCCGAGAGATGTGCTCATATACCAAATCTCACATTCCTACCTTCAACCATATTTGAGTACTGGACCCCTATAATATGCAGTTTTCAGGCTCACTGACTCACTGACTCACTCATCAAATTGATTAGGTACTTCCCAATGAGACAGAGACGTGAAACTTAGCACAAAGGTACCTTATAATGACTTGAGTATAGAAAAAGTCCAAAATCTGATGAATGTGCTATGGGAAATTTTTCATGGGCAAAAAAACTGTCCTTAGCTAAGCAAGAAATCGTTTCACTCACTCACTCATCAAATTGATATGGTACCCCCCAATGATCCAATATGCTACAATTAAGATATACGATATTGACATGGTGAACTACAAAAAGAAGTGAAATATGAACAAAAATACCAGAGGTACAAAAAGTGCAGCCAAGTTCGTCAGCCTCAAAAAGTGTTGAGATGAGGATGGATGAACCAAGTTCCTTGGCCCTGCATCTGAAACGAACACTGGAACTTGGCGCGAGGTGTCAAGGAAAATGATGTTAAGGAACCTTAGGGATAGTGGTGGTAGGCGTGGTGGGTTTGGGACCACCACCAACCTTAGGAATATCAACTTCGCTAAGGCGCTAAGGCACATATACAGTATACTGCAGTAAGATTGGTGGTTCGAAACCCAGACAGGGAAAACTTATATTCCTTCACGAAGTGTCAAGGTAAATGATGTTAACGAGCCTTAGGGATGGTGTTTGTGAGGGTGGTGGATTTGGGGGTCACCATTAGCCTTATGGCTAAAATATCCCGCCGTGAAACTAGGAACAGACATCTTAATGTATTCGAATATATGTTAGACATCTCGCAGATGCAAGTGCAATGGTAAGGAGCTTGGCTCATCCATCCTCATCTCAACACTTTTTGAGGCTGACGAACTTGGCTGCACTTTTTGTACCTCTGGTGTTTTTGTTCATATTAATTCTACAGAAGAGTCCATTCCCTTTTCTAAAATTGTTTTTACTTTTCGTTTTTTTCTTTTTTCTTTCTTTTTTGCAATATATTATTACCTTGTTTTGAGCTCGAACGACTGCCCCCCCCCCCCAATATTCAACTTGGATCCGCCTATAGTTACACAATTAAGGAATTATCCACAGAAAGATTCATTTAAAATTTTTTGTTGTTTATTACAAGCGCTTGCATGCATGGAATAAAACGAAATTTCTATTTTACGTAGATACCAATGTAAAGCTAAATAATGTTAACTGGAAAGCAAAGTTGTTAATGTTTAATTTAGTCGGCAATGTCCTAGTGAGATCAGCGAAGTTAAATTGTACCGGATCTGGCCCGAGTGACCATGCGTACTCATTACATGGTATCGACATTTCGGTATACACCCAGCGTCGTGAGGACAATTGGGGAACTACTTGAATGAAAGTATTGAACTCGGTGACTTCAACATTCGGTCATTCAAGATTCGTCTAATAACCTCAGGCAATGAAATTTGCCGATGTTAACTCATGAGAAAGTGTAAGCGAATCTTGAATTCAAGATTGCCTAATGTGAAATTATGTTGGTAGTACTGACAAGAAATGACAAAATTTAAGAAATTTGTAGTTTCTAAATTAAAATAAAAATAAAAATAAAAAGTATACATCAAAACAGTATAAGCGCAATTACACTATATGACTAGATATTATATGTTTGACACCAAGATATGAAAATATTACGTGAAGTTACAAGCATTACAGAAAATATAAAATGAAGTGAGAGTTTACGTTCGACAAGAGTTTACATAATTCGACGAGAGTTTACATAATTCATAAAATAAAATTAAACAAAGCACCAAAGATCAGTATAAGCACAATTACGGTATAGATAGTATACGCTTGACATCGAGCATCACCATTAAAAGTGTAAATTTTTAATTAGGTGCAAACTGTTTTAGTGCAGTATGCACACTGGCGGACCCACGGGGAGGGCGCGACCGCCCCCTCCAAAGAGTTTTTTGAACTTTCAGCATTTATTATTGGGAAATACTAATATGGTCTTTTCCCGACCGATCCAATGTGTGTGACAAGCCTAGCAGAGTCTGATCAAAATGTGTGGTACTTAATTGTACTTAATACAGATATATTTGAATTGTGAATACTTCTCTCCCTAGTTCTTTTGGACGGTCACCATAAGCTCCAAAGGAGCGTGAATATGATTCATTGGACGTTGGACGAACAACTGTAGGAAGGGGGTAAGACGACTCACTCTTTGAACTAAAAATGTGTTATTGTGTCCTAGAAAAAGGATATGAAATGGATTTCGGAATTCTGGATTATAACCTCAATTACCTTTACGACCTTGAATAAAGTGAAATATAGAATCTACAGCGCTCCTTACCGAATAGCTCTGCAAGGAGAATTTTCGGTTGATTGATTGACTAATATGTACACTCATGTCCAAAATTATTGTCGCATATCTATAAATATGTTGTTGTAGGAATATGATTTGATAACGAATTCGCCCGGTATTTCTTATAATGTTAGTATGTGTATAATCGGCGAAGACATGCATGTGGCAAATTTCATGTCAAAAGAGCAGTAAATAAGAACAATAAAACGAAAATAAAACTTTCTTGTCCATTTAGCAACATTTTGTTTTACTGATTCTAATTTTCGTATTTATAATTCTTTTCCTGTGAAATTTACCACAAATATACATTTCCCGATTATACCCATAGTATCAGTATTAAAAGTATCCTGCAAAATTATTATGAAAATATATTCTTACAAGAAGACAGTTATAGATATGCGACAATCATTTTAGAAATGAGTGTACTTACGTCGTTTGTCAAAATCGATGCTTTACAGAACGAGAACTAGAGTTTAAATTTGGATCTGAACCACCTAGTGCGTTCCATGCTCGCTCACCGGGAATCAAACCACAGGACCTCATGCATCAAAGATCAAAAGTACGTTCGCTAGCTACTAGACCAATAAAGAGACCCCTGACTTTTGGGGTTCAACACGGAAACATTAGGAAGGACCAGACATTCATTGTGACTTCTAATGGCATTTCACGAAATCCTGAGTGAAAAACTTCGCACTGGCCAAACCGCTTAAGCTAGAAACTTTAAATTCGGACACTAGGTAAGATTTGTATCGTAGGGTATCACTAAGGAAGAATTTTTGGAAATTCGAAGAAAGGAAGGGAGAATTGGTTGGAAATTATTTTAATAAGATGGCCATCTCTTCGAATCAGTTAAGACGAGAGACTTGAAATTTGGCATTTGAATTTCTCATTTAAAATAATTTGACACGCTTTTCAACGTTTTGTGATATTTTAGTAAAACGGAGAAAAGAGATGGAAAGAAAAAGGGGCGGGAATTGCAAATATTATAATAAGATATCAATATCTAAGAATCGTTAAAGGTTAGAAACATGGAATTTAGTATATGGACTTTTCAGTTAAAATAATTCAATACTTGTTCCAGCGTATTTGATATTTTACTTACAGTTAGAAGGAAGAAAAGGGGTGGATTATATTATTATTATTATTATTATTATTATTATTATTATTATTATAACATGCCCATATCTCGGGATCCGTTGCGATTAGAAACATGAAAGTTAGTAGTTTGATTTTTCTATCTGAGCGGTTTTCTTTCACTTAATGTAGAAAAGAAGGAAAAGATATGGGGGTGGTTCATTAAAGTACCTTACGAGATGTTTGAATTTCGTGAGAGTTTTAGCTCAATCCAATTCTATATGAAAGACAGAAGGAGGAACGCGAAATATTGTGCCCCAGTAGCACGTAAGAGCATTTGCTATATTGTGCAAGGCCGTATGCCGAGCAAATTGGGGATCTGGAACGAAGCCCTACCTAGACTAAGGCTAGCATAATATAATTTTATTGTTGTTGTAAGCATAGCTATAATTATACTATGTTTCGTGGACCGCACACAAATATAGAGCTTTTGTATTATTCTTTATATACATATACTTTTGTTATCTATTTTTGCGTAGCTCGAGCCTCCAGTGTTTCTTCCAGACATGTTTTTTGGGGGCACTGCACCCCGGACCTCTGACAGTGCCCCCCGGATGAGACCAAAATTATACGTGTATAATATAATAATAAATAAAATAGTACCAGCAGTGCCCCCCGAAATACTACGTGTGCCCACCCGGAACACTTTTTCTGAAAGAACGGCAGGTTCTAACTGTTGTCCCGCAATTGTTATTCAAAATATAAATGATTAGAGCAAATTGTACACTCTTTCGTTAAAATTAATATTATCGTCAATACAGTATTTTCTTTTGTGCAAATACCGGTACTGTCAACGACAGTGCATCTGATATGTTGCGGTGATTGTGTGTGAAGTGAGTCATGACACCGCCACGCCTCCGAAACGGAAGTACGTATTTAATTTAAATGTACAGAAAGAATGTACTTCCATTAAAAAAAAAAAAAAAAAAAAAAAGTTACAAATTCGGGTCCTAAAGTGGAATCAGGTTTACACCCGCTTCGCTTCAGTCCCGGATTCATATCCATCCCATTCTTGCAAATTAAAATTCTGATCACCTTGAAGGTACACTCATCTTCCAGGAAGCGGACCGCCCCTCTCAAACGATCCTTCTAGATCCGCTAGTGAGTATGCAGGGCTCTGAACCGAAAAGAAAAAAAGAATAGTAACAATAAAACTTATGGGACAGCTTCTTCCAATCAAATATAGGCATATCCTAAAAGTGACCAGATATTCACTTAAGCTTCACCCAATATGGCTGCCATATCTCATGTGATCGCCGCAGTCTATAGAATATCCATGTTTCCTTGATTTCTTACCTTTCGTTCAATTATACGATTATGAAACTTATAACAAAATATTTTGTAAACAAATTTCTTCTCGTTTGATATAAAGTACAATCTCTGTAGGTTAGGTAGATATAAAGTTACAAATGAAGGAGAGGGTTGTGTCGTTTAATCTTGTATTTTTTTTTTCAAGCGTATTTTTCTGATTTTTCATAAAGAAAGCAGATTTCATCAATCAGTCAAAATGTTTAAATACATGAAAATACAGGAGGAAACATGGATGATGTGATGATATTTTTACATGAATTTTCAGGAAGTAACATGGTTTGTCTCTGTTGCAAAAAGGGAAGAAAACCTTTGAAACTACTCAAGAGATATACAGTTAATTGTAATAGGTTGTGAGTATATTCAATAATTCTACCACGAATCCTGAAGAACTAGTAAAAGTGGGATAACGTTTCCAATTATACTTTTATGCATCCCATGGGGTGACACACTGGCTTTCTGTCGATATTTCACATACAGAAGACTTATTTCACACCAGTCATTTACCTCTCAGTTTTACTCTTAAGAGCAAGTGTGAGCAGACGGCACGTATAGAAAGTGTACCATAAGGAGCTAACTTTGCTGGAGCAACATATTCAAGTAATTAATATGGAGGAGCAACATATTCAAGTATTGGGGATCGGAAGAGAAAATGGGAACGCTACCTAGTTCGTTGTTTGGACATAGCAGCACCATTTTTTTTTTTTTAAGCTCGTGTATTGCAAATGTAAAACTCTCACGTACTTGGGCCTATTGTTTATGTTCGAGATTGTTTCACTCAGACATGCAGTGGCGTAAGTAAGGGCTTGGGGGCCACCCAGCAGACAACGTGAAATGGGGCCTCTTCTCTGTCCTACATCACGATTTGGGGCCCCGTGATGACTTTGCCTCCCCCCCGCAATGCGGGGTCTGCGGGGCCTTTATTTACACCCAACCGTATCGTTTATGTCCCAACAGTGTACCGTGCCAGGAATGGACTTTTTTTTGTCTTTTATGTACCATAAATTATTTCTATCGCTTATAAAAAACTGAATTTTGCTTAAATAACGTTTTCTCTATAGATTATTTTGATAAATAAGATTACAGAAACTTCCGTATAATTACCTATTGTTCTCAAATGCATCATATTTTGTATATGTCAAGTATAATTCTAGCATGTTCACATTTTTTTTTTCTCTATTTTTTTTACTTATATAAATATTATTTGTATAAACAAACAAAGAAATCAGAAAAATACGCTTGACAGAAACACAGGCATAACATTAAGCGATACAAGCCTACTCCTTCATTTCTAGATTTATATCTACCTGACCTACAGAGATGAATATAGGAAACGAAACTAAATTTTATTCACAAAAAATATTTTGTTACAAGTACCAAGACCGTATAATTGAACCTAAGCTAAGAAATAAAGGACATCATTACTTTTCTATACACAGTGTCAGCCAAATTGAATATGGCAGCCACATTGAACGTAGCTCAAGAGGAATGTTCGGGGACTTTCAGGATATTACTATACTTGATAAAAGGAAACTATCCTGCAAGTTTCGTTAGGCTACCAATTTGCGCTGGGTTTGTCAAAATTTTCCGCTACATACTGGACTATTTAATAAGAACGTGAAAATACTTTCAAGAAAAAATGATAACTATTAATAAAATGCAGGATTACCAACGTATGCGAGCTAAACGAAGTGCTTTAAAAAATCAACTTTCACCTAGTAAGAAAATTAACTGTGTCATCGCTTTGATTGACGTTTGCATAGCTAGGAGGTATTAGGCGAATCTTGAATAGGCAAAACTTGAAGCCCGGTGAACTCCCGTCTAGTAATCCAGCATTAACGGCGAGGGGAGCGATGTGATGACCACACATCACTCCAAAGGCATAACTGCCGTAAACCAGCTTTTAAGCCATGGTCCGCTAAAGGCTGTTACGCCAGTGTTTTTTTTTTAAGTTTAATTCAGTGATGGTAGGTAGTATTCTGAGATTTATTATTTTTCTTTTTCCATTTTGCATAATTATGTTTTTTTCTCGTTATTATATAGATATAAAACATTCTAGCAGTTTCGATTTGCTCGACTACAAACACGGAAGTGTACGATAATTTGGAACTATTCATACTGTTAGGTGAAAAAAAAAAAAAGGTTGTATACCTATATAATACATCACAGTCTTATGACCTTGTATAAGAAACAGGAAGTGAAATCTGAACTAGGAGAGATATCTGAGTTTGAATCTCGTGTTTGGTGACACAACCCGAGACCACAGATAATAAAAGATGATTGTTGGATTTGAGTTTAGTGTCCCGTTCTGCCTCAAGGCTATATGAGACGCGGACCTACAGCTTAATGTGTGACTATAATATTATGGAGAATAAGCGCATCGTAAGGTTGCAATAACCTCGTGTTATAAAATGTCAATTAAAGTTGGTGTTGTGAAAGGTAATTAAGGATTTCATCCATTTGAAACAAATATTGTATTAATAAAATATCTATTTGTTAAGATAATGAACTTGATTTTCTTTGTTTAACATGGCAGTCAAAGAAGAATTAATGGATAATAAATACGAAATTGTAAAATTTAAATTTCCTATCGTTTAAATACATTCTTGCTACTATCGACGGCATTATCTGGTAGGAATGTTGAATAACCCTGATTCAGCAGGAAGAAAATAAGCTATAGTATTGAAGTTGATTGATTAGAGTTTCACTATATAACAAATATTGAGGTTATATGAGACAAGATATGTTGTTTAAAGTGAAATGTGGATCACTATTCGAGTTTTATCCAAGGCTTGATATACGTACTAATGATTGAATCCGCAAAAACACGCATAGGAAGCACGAGCATAGCAACTTAGCTACGAATGGACACGCCATTCAATAATTCTAATTCAAGAATGAAGGCTAAAAATAAGAAAGATGAAACGACAGTCTGTACGGTGATACTACTTTCACATTTTTTTTATTTCACACTACTTATTCCGAGACGAAATCGAGACTTGACATTCTAGATCGAGACAAGCGTGCAGTGTGTTTATCGAGACGAGATCAGGATCGAGGCCATTATTTGTCAAACGAGTCAAGCTCTACACTGCGGTCTCGTCTCTTTACCACCCCTAATCCGAACTCCTCTAAATTGGACGATTCTCTAAAAGAAGTTGAAAGAATTACAGGCTTAACAACCATTTGTAACATAGTTTAGAAAATGTTCATGATTTTTTGATTATGAACTTTATACCAATTTACCAACAACATTATTAGAGAACTATTCACACAGGTCCTGAGAATATTCAAGAAATCACCACTGGAACTGTTCCCATAGGCGGTGACAAATATAACTATGTGTAAAATTTTGGATGGCTGATGCCGTGAATGATAAGAAATAGTACCATGTTTTGTGAAGTTTATTTCTATGTGCCAAACAAAAGGAAAGACAAGCGGAAACAATGAAAGCAGAAATTTTATCTGCTTTAAATCAACTCGCTCATTTCAAACATGGGAGAGTGCGACAAGTGAGCGATAAAAAAAAGAAAGAAAATAGGAACGAAAAAAGACAACTGACATAATTTACCTGCAATATTGATCATAAAAGAAAGTTCAAAACAAAGAAAACATTTTACTGGATGGTAGAATAATTATTTCGTTCTGATCAATAATCTTAACAAAAAAGGAGGTGTGTAAAATTAAGCATGTCTGCATGAACTCGTTTCAATCCCTGTACTCGTTTCAAAATTAACGTGGCATTTCTAGACATTTTCTACGGTCTATCTTCGCACTTTGCCCTCACTTATCTCCCACCCAGTATACGGTCTGCCACTAAACACTCTCTTTTTCTCTGTTTATTTTGGTGCTGAATCCAGTGCTAGTAATCAGTTTCAGTAATTTAATTCACCAAATCGGAATGTTCCCTTGTGCGTACTATTTGTTCACGGAGTTGTTACTTGTTCTTTAGAAACACTTCGTATATGTAGTTACTTTGGGGATTAAAGTCGATCCTTTGGCGATATCTCATATGGGCAGTAATGATTTCAGATTTGTTACTGATGGATTTCAATACATTGGATGTGAAAAGTACTACAGCAAAATACTGGGAATCCCCATTGAGCTCGATATGAAATATGTCCTGGGGTAAATTTCGTAGTTCCGGGAGCAACACCTTGGGCCACCTCTTGAAAAATATTACTGCATATGGGTGCTAGTGACCGCAAATTATTCATACAACAATTAGTTCTTCGTGTAGCTGCGGATCTCCTATTGATCTTTCTTGTAAAGTTAAACATTTTATAAAAAGTATCTTTACTGAAGTTTTTGCGCGAAAAACTGCTTTGAAAGAGACATGGGAATAGACATTATTATTATTATTACTATTATTATTATTATTATTATTATTATTATTATTATTATTATTATTATTATTATTATTATTATTATTATTATTATTATTATTGTGATGCTTTATTTTGTTTAACCCGGGAACGGTCGACAGGTGAGCGCAGCACTCACCCTATTTTATATTTTCGTTCCAAAGCCGCCCTAGTGGGGTCACAGACCAGAGACGCTGTCTAGCTGTCTTGTGCGTGAGAGCCAAGTGTAACCTTTTCATTCTCTTCTGTTGGAGTAGTTATTTATTTATTTTTGTGAAAATTTTTAAAACAATGTTCGAATAATATTATTTAAAGAAAATAAGGAAATTTTTGTAATAACGAATAAATTTACACAAATAATCCAGCTTCCAAACAATTTATCGCATTTATTATACTTTCTAATTTCAACGACATGGAGGTCCTACAACTATCAATGGTATTAAACCTCGTTGTATATGCTATGGCGAAATAATTATTCAAGAAAAACAGGACCGGGCTGGATAGGCACTCTAGTTCTATTGAAACATTCAGTGCCAAGTAGCACAAATTGACTATGAAATGTATTTTTTCATTTTAGTTTGATATTAAGTTTTTCTATGCAGTGTCAGTATAACCCCGAAGAAAAAAAAGCTAACCCTGTACGAATCTGGTTTTACAACTTTGAGAAAGGGGTACTAAATGTCACGGCCGTCTTGCACTGCAGCGACTGCGGACTTGTTACCCCAGTCACTGCTTCCCTCATGTATTTCTCATAAGTGCAAGTTAAATAATTAATCTGAAAGTTATTTTCGATACCAGTTTGATTGGAACCTACCACAGCGTTCCGTTTCTTTTTAGTTTTCATTTCAAACTCACGATAAAATATTTCGGGTTGTCAGTATTATAATAAACATGAATAGATTTAAACGAGAAGGATGTGAGTGAAGCCCTTAAACTGTATGCCCATGTGTCATATGGTCTAATTGTTAAAAAGAGACGTTTAACTTCAATAAACAACAAGCAAAGGGGATGGTAAGGGATGAGAAAAACGAATGATATTAAAGAAATAAGTGGAATTAAGAAAATAGGAGGAAAGGGCAGAACCACAAGGAAACCTATACATATTGTTTTTGCGCAGCACAAAAGTGCAATAAGCATGAGATGGATTGAATCAGGGATTCAGTACCAGAGGTGAATACTATACCACTGATCCACCGCGGTCCCGTAGTTAGGAGTCCATGTGTCAAGCCTCCCTCCCCCTACAAACACACAATTTTGAAATTCAAAGTCTTTTGTACGGCAAAGTCTTGTGGTATGTTTTTACTTTTTGTACCGAAAACCCCAAGTTTTGTGCTCTCGCCGTTTGAAGTTATAGCAAGAATAATTTGGGAGGGCTGGAGACTTCGGAAATTGAAAGTTCATTCTGTGCAAAAGTTTTGTACTAGTTTTGTGCTGAAAACTGCTAGTTTTGTTCTCTTGCCATTTTCGAGTTCTCTCTCTATTAAATATGGGGTACCCATCTCTCCAGCCACTATTTTATAAATTGAAAATCTTTTCTATACCAAAGTTGTTTTTAACCCTTTTATTCTGAAAAACCCAAGTTTTGTGCTCTTGTCGTTCTCAAGTTATAACAATAATAAATTTGGAGGTGCGGGATGAACCTCTCAGTTTAGAAATTGAAAGTCTTTTCTATGTCAGGTTATATCCCCAGTTCCGTGCTCACATTTCTCAAGTTAAAGCAACAATAAATTTGAGGCCGCGGCTGGAGACATGCAACAACCCACTTTAGAAATAGGAAGTGTTTTCTATGCTAAGATACATTACCGCAAAATTGGGGGCCAACTTCGTGAAGTTAGCATCCCATACGTCACATATAATTTTAAAACCTACATCAATTGCTTTAAAATTTTTTGAGATGATTTAAGACTGAAATCCTAAAATTTAGAAGTTTACACTTCTCAAGATACAGCCAGTAAAATAAAGGAGGGCCCCCATTTGTCACGAATAATTAAAACTACGTTAATTGTTTTGGATTTGTTTCGAAGGATTTATGGGTGAAATTGTTAAGTTTATGAGTTAAAAGTTCTGGATATACAGTGCAACAAAATAGTGGGGTCTCCCATTAGTCAAACTCTTCGTGAATATCAATCGTTTAGGAGTTGTTTGCGAGGACTTAGAAGTGAAGTCCCAAACTTCAGGAGTTTTTTTTTTTTTTTTAAGATAAACGGCTGGAACGTGTTGTTTGCCACGACCTCATTTTGGTGTTGTTTGCCACTTTATTATCTCTGGCTTATCTTATATCACAATCGTGAAGATTTATACATAATCGACTCATAAGCTGAGGGTTGCCAGATGACCATATCATAAAAATCAAATCTATTATATTTATAAACATAATACATACAATACAAACTGTCCGAAGCACGTTATTGGATTACTACGCTAACAGCTGCTAACGCCGTTGTTAAATTTATTCAAGTTGAGTTCAAGCACTCGATGCAATCATTTGTGTGCTTAAAATCTCCCCAAATGCAGTTTCAAAATTTATATGACGTACAATTTGTGTGTGTTCGAATGTGTAGCCAATGTTGAATGTAGGTATTTCATCAGGACCACCCATAAGTAGGAGGTAACCATCTCGAAAAATGAGAACCCGGACCTTCAGGAGGGGCATGTTTTTTTTCTTTTAATCTTTCATAGCTTTCCTAGAGATTAAATTAAACAAAATTAGATTTAAATATATGGATTTAGCAATCTTTTAAACATCTTTGGTGAGAGGAAGGAAACTTCTCTTGGTAATACAAAAATTTAGTGAATTTTGTATTGTTAGTTGGCTAATTTCAAGCCCACTTAGAGAGCTCCTTTGTGGCTAAGCGGTTACTGTACGCGCCTTTGACGTGGAAGACCCGGGTTCGATTCCAGCGGGAGCTCATGTGGATCGGATTCCACGTTAAACTGTAGGTCCACATCTCATAGCCTCGATGCTGAACGGGCCACTAAAAATTAAATCAAATCAATTCAACAGAGATTATTAAAATACATAGGTCGGCAATCCCTTCATAGCTTTTTTGAAACAAGATGGAATGTGCATGAATTGGAGTAGATTTGAGTTAAACATCCCATTCAGCAGCAAACTGAGACATGAACCTACATCTTAACATGGAATCCGATCCAAATAAGTTTTCGCCGGTAATCTAACCCAGGTCTCCTAACCCAAAGGCGCGTGGCTATCCACATAACCACAAGGGAGCACTGTGTACGATTTGATACAATGAAACCTATGGCAGAAGTAAACTAGCAGATTATATTTCTCTAGGTTTGAACCATTAATTCTCTCGGACGTTTGAAGGTAAAATTTAGACCATATAAATGTAAGAAGTTGAATTCCGCAATTGAAAGATAAATCATTCGATATTGAACCACCCCCAGAAAAAAAGAACAATTTAAAATATTGTTTTTGTGGTGTAATCGTACACAAGATCGTATCTCAGATGGATTCTAGGGGTGCAGAAATGAGAAAAATTTGTTTAATTTTTCAAGCAAGTCTCAGAGTAAACACTTTAGATGACAGCGATGCAGTGGGTTCTTCTGTTTCCTACCACTTTCTTCATTACACTATTTTTCATTCATTCTGATCATTACCATATCCTTTAGCTTACACGTCATAACCATGGGAAGTAAAACTGAAATATTTCATTTCATTTTTCTAAAGTATATAAAACCCAGTTCTTTAGTCGCGTAGCATAACGGAAAAAGTAACATTTTGTAACAGCCCATATTAAAAACTCAGTTAAAAGAGAAAATGCAATTATATCAATTTACTAAGCTATTGTGAAATTAATGATGTTTTGTGTTCAAAGGCGAGAACATTTACCACTTGTTCCAGAGAATCAAAAAGAGACGTGCTTTGCAATCCTTCCTTTTACTCCAGGTGTGTGTGAATTTTCGCGATAATGTGATATGGTAAGATCGGAATGCAAATCGTGGCAAAATGGTGGCAATCAACATGAAAATCAAGTCGTGGCAAACAACACGCTACCTGAAAATACTGGGGATTAACTTCGTGAGGGAGTAACTTCCTGAAACTAGCTCGTCACAAAAAAAAAAAAAAAAATCAAGCTCACTCTCGAAAGTCTCGGTCTCTCGTTTCGAATATCGAAAAAAAATACATATATATATACCATTGTCTTTACTCAAAATGCACGCATTGTTAAGTTACATTTCTGATAGTAAACAATTACCCTTGGGTGACCGTGTTCAGAGGGGTATACACGGGAGAAAGAGGAATTCCACCTCTGATCACAAGGTATATCGAAAGTGTTTAAAACAACTCAAATTTTGAGTTGTAACTCAATATACTGTAGATCTATTCCCTTTCAAGTCATTTTTAGTCAAAGAGCATGTTTCCAACAAATTCCGAAACCTAATTTTGTAAAACAAGCACATAAGATTTCTACCTTCCAATATTATTTTGTTACACATAGCGGTAGATCCAGAGTTTTTTTTTTTTTTTTTTTTTTTTTTTTTTTACGCTGTAGAAGTTTAATGAAGCAATACATCGCAAGAAATTACTTGCATTGGCGTTCTTGCTCAGAAAATTTCGACCTTCGAAAATGCAGGTAGCCGTTTCTTGTTCTTTCTTTTTAAGATGTGATATTTTGCGCTATTGCTTCGTTCTGAAGGTTTGGTGCTGATTGCCACGTGCGCTGACTGCCATAGCCAATTATTGGTGCTGATTGCCTCGACTGGCGCTGATTGCAAATATCAAGATGCTGATTGCCACGAAGGTGAGCTGACTGCCACGAGCCTGAGAGAAACTATTTGGAAAGAGCGGAATTAATCCG
Source organism: Thermobia domestica (assembly GCF_964235325.1). Lineage (NCBI taxonomy): Eukaryota > Metazoa > Arthropoda > Insecta > Zygentoma > Lepismatidae > Thermobia > Thermobia domestica. The sequence goes on along the minus strand of NC_137456.1, from coordinate 204,970,012 downwards.
TCATACTAAATTTACTAATCATCATACTAAATTAATATGAGGGATTAATTTAGTAATCATCACAGCAAATCTATGTAGCATCCTGTAAGTTACAAAGTTGCTCACTAAGTGTAACGACATACGCTTGGATGTTTGTAAAGGGATTGTCTTTTCTGTTATATGTACAATTTGCACATTTCGTCGTTTAAATTAATTGTTTTATTGTATTATTTAATGGATAAGTATTATAAAGTAAAATTAGTGTGTATTTATTCACCCAAATAATGTTTTTAGAGTCAAAGGAAGGGCTATTTAAACAATGCTAGAAGGACAGTTCTTGGCATTAATAATAATAATAATAATAATAATAATAATAATAATAATAATAATAATAATAATAATAATAATAATAATAATAATTCCACGTCTAAAGAACTAGATTTTCCGGGTGATCATCTTCGCTTCGAAGATGGAATTTCCTTTCTGCAGTACGATAGATTGGAACAAGATAAACGGATTTTGTGTTTTGGATATGATGGTCTGAAGTCAGTGCTGACAAGGGAAGTTCGGGACAAAGCACTCACCTGCAGAGAAACTAAGCATACCATTTGAAGGACCAATTCATGCTGATTTCAACAGGTAATAATATTCCTGTACAGTTGAGAACTGTTCGAGATATTCAGATTGGAAGTTTATATGAAAAAATGAGTGGATGCATATTTAAACGCGTTAAGTATTTTCTCCCATAGCGAAGCCTGATGTTTTGAACTTGCTACTGCTTGATCACTGGGTCCATTCACAGACAAATTGTTAATTACAAGTTGCATGACGGATGACAAAAGACGTAATGGTTGAGAAGATACCAAAGAACTGCAGCACACGGGGATACAACCATTTGATGTGTTTGGATTTCTATCAATCAAAGATTATGGCAGAAGATTTGTACAGAGTACCGGTATGAAACAACTTCATCAGAACGTTATGATGTACCAACGAAATAATCAAAGACAGTTCGTGTCCATACGAATCAGTTCCGATCACCGCAATACATTGGATTGTTTCATTTTGCGTTTCACAAGGCAGGTTATAGGCCTATACCTTTTGAATCACTTGTCGAATTTTCTTTCTGCTTTGGTTCTGCGAACTGTTCCCTTGACGGATGCAACGCAATTGCACATATAAATGTTAATGGTGCAAGGAAGTCTTTCGCCTGTGTCATTTCTTCATAAAACAGAAGAACAACAGTGATCAATTTTCATCTCTAACCTATCATTATTGTGAACAATATAATGACTAATTGTATCTAACAAACCCGTTAGTTATTGCAGTTTTTTTTCTATAACTTCCGATGGCTTTCAATTCGTATGTCAATATTCATTGCTAATTATGTTGCACTTAACGCGTTTAAATGTGCATATCCTCATTTTCTCACATAATGCCAAGTTGAATATCTCGAACAGTTCTCAACCGTACATGAAATTTATTAGCTTGTTGTAATCAGTATGAATTAGAGCTTCAAATGGCATGCTTAGCTCCTCTGCATGTGAGTGCTTTCTCCCGAACTTCCCTTGTGAGGGACAGCCAGCAGTGTTTTTTTTCTTTTTTTTTAAATGTAATTTTCAAGAGCTGCTCGAAACAATTTGCGCAGCTGTACACAGTTCATGCTGACATAGGGAGTTCAAGTGAGAACACATAAATCGTACCAATTTTGTACGTACCGCTCCCTGACAAAACTGAAAGTACATACAGAGACCTGTTTACGTTTGTTAGAAGTTGGTCTGAACAACACGATCCTAAGGTTCATCACGTTTCTTTCATGCTTCTTGACGTCCGGTAATGTTACGTCTAGCAACTTCCTCTCAGGCTCGTGGCAGTCAGCACGCCATCGTCACAATCAGCACCTTGATATTGACAATCAGCGTCATTCGTGGCAATCAGCACCAATAATTGGCTGTGGTAGTCGGCCAGCAGCAATGACAATCAGCACCGTTCTGAAAACCGATTTCTGCTTTTCTTAAACCATTGGTAGACAATAAGCTTTAAACGCTATCTGTTCGCAAGTGTTTGTCAATATTGCCGTTTTAGAAATTCTAGTTTGATAGTGCAGAAAGTTAATAGACCTAAGGTTCTGGCATCGCATTCTTCTTCTTCTTCTTCTTCTTCTTCTACTACTACTACTACTACTTATTATTATTATTATTATTATTATTATTATTATTATTATTATTATTAGTAGTAGTAGTAGTAGTAGTAGTAGTAGTAGTAGTAGTAGTTGTTGTTGTTGTAGTTGTAGTAGTATTAGTATTAGTAGTAGTAGTAGTAGTAGTAGCAGTAGCAGAAGTAGTAGTAGTAATCCATCAGTATCAACGTTTAAACAAGTTAATTGTACAGAAGAGCCCATTCCCTTTTATAAATTGTTTGACTTTTTTTTTTGTAATATATTATTACTTGTTTTGAGCTCGAACGATTGGTCACCTGGCAATACTCAGCCTGGATCCGTCCCTGGTTACACAGTTAAGGAATTATCCACAGAAATATACGTTTAAAATTCCCTGTTATTTTATTACAACAGCTTGTATGTATGGAATAAAAATAAATTTCTATTTTACGTAGATAACGATGTAAAACTAATTAATGTAGTGGAAAGCGAAGTTGTAAATGTTTATATAACTCGGCAATGCCCTAGTGAGATCAGCGAAGTTAAGGAGTGTCGGGTCTGACTCGAGGAACGATTGTCGACCATGCATACTCACTAGATAGTATTGGCATTATGGCATGCACCCAGCGTCATAAGGATATTTAGGAAGTTACTTAAAAGAAAGTAATAGCGAACTCCGGTTGAGAAAGCCAGCATTAACGGCGAGGGGAGTCGAGTACTGAGCACTCGTCACCCCCACAGGCATGAGTGCCACAAACAGAATTTTAAGCCATGATACTCGAAAGGAGATTTTTCGGTCAACTGTAATTCAATCATAGTATTTAGTGATGAGCAAATGCAAGACCAAGATCAAGACCGCGGTGGTCTTGGTCTTGGTCTTGTACTGCAGTCCTTGGTCTTGGTCTTGGTCTTGCACACCCAGTCTTGGTCTTGGTCTTGCATGCAAGAGCCTTCAAGTCTTGCATTTAAGAAATCTCAAGCTTTTCATAGGTAAATTTTAAGGATATAAGGGATAATAAACTCTACAATGCGCCAATAGTAACGGAAATGCAATGCATGTTTCTAAATGTAATATAGTTTTAACTTTGTGTAAGTATAATGGTAGTGTACAACATAGGTGATGACCTTTCCTTTTTTGATGGGTGCCCACGCTTCACTACCTGTAAGATATACCTAAATCACAACGTTTCGTAATCTGTTTATATTTTTAACAGATCCAACACTCCACTGGTTCCCAAACTGGAGAGGCTACCCCTGAAACGCATGAAAGATAAATCAAGACGGCACAGATTATTGAAATACCAATTGCAAAATTATTTTTACACTCTAAAGGCGCCAGATTTTTTTCAACCACGATTAGCTAATCCTTGTATTAATCAAACATCCAATTGAATATTGAGATTTTGTTTTACTGATTCCAATATGTACTCTATGGGTCAGAAACATTGACATTACGCAAAAGTGATGAAAAAATGCAGGATTTCGATACATGGGCATGGAGAAAAAAGCAGAGAATTAGCTGTGTTGAACGGACAACGAATGAGAAGGTGTTAAAAAATTAGCAGTAGGGAAAAAAGAATAATTTTAGATATTGTTAAGAGAAGGAAGAGGAACTGGTTAGGATGTTGGCTGAGGAGGAACTGTATTATGAGGGACGTGCTGGAAGGTAGTGTGGAAGGAAAGAGAGGGGCGGAGCGAAGGAGACTAGTTGAAGGAAGGTATTAAAACAGAAAATTGCTACATCAAGACGAAGAGACTAGCTGAGGACCACCGAACATCGAAGCTTCTCAGTTGCAACAAGTAACCTGCCAATAATGGCAGAATAGCTATTATGAAGATCATGCTATATTTATCAATATTGACTAAAAAAGAGAAATCAAACCTCTTAATATTGTAGAATAATTTGAGTGAAAACTGAAAACGATTCAACTGTCTATGCCTTTTGTGTAAATTCAATCTATATAAATACTTTTGACCTGTATTGGAAATACAAAATAACGGCATCAAACGCCAAGTTATTTGAAGTCTCACTTGTGAATATGGATTACTAACATCAATTACCCACTTCGTTGTGTTAAACTTAAATAATAATAATAATAATAATAATAATAATAATAATAATAATAATAATAATAATAATAATAATATATTTCGTTAGTCACTTTTTACTATTAGTAAAGCGCTCTCTGACATCGATCATTTTCGATTATTTTTTATATTTCTCTCTCCTTCTCCTCCCCAAGTTCCGGGGCTGAATTTGAATTTAAATGGCATCAAAGTGTCGCTGTTCGTCTCAGAGACCCCCAAAACTAAGGATTCGGCACTAATATAGGTCATTTTCAATAAACTTATATATCTCCTTCACCCCCATGTTGCGAGGTACGGCATCGGAAGTGTCATTGTTCATCTCAATGACTTCAAAAACCATGAGTTCGACATTGATAATAGTAATTTTTGATAATTTTATATATCTTGTACCTCCTTCAAGTTGCGGTGCTGAATTTGCATTTAAACGGGATCGGAAGTATCACTATTCATCTTAGCGACGCCGAAAACTATGGATTCGACACTAATATTTGGTCATTTGTCATTTTTGATCATTATTATGTATCTCCCTCTCCCCAAGTTACGATGCTGAATTTGGTCGTAAACGGTATCGGAAGTGAAAGTAATCAACTCAGCGAACTGGAAAACTATGGATTCGACAATAATATTTGTCATTTTCGATCATTTTTATATATGTTCTCTTCCTTCCGCCAAGCTACGTGGTGAACTTGGATTTAAATAGCATCGGAAGTGTCAATGTTTATCTTAGGAACCGCAAAAACTATAGACTCCATTTTAATATGAGTCATTTTCGATCATTTTAAAATATCTTTCATTCCCCTCCCCTAAACTGCACCGTCAAAGTGATAGAAAGAAACCATCTCAGGTCCGATCCTCATGTATGTTGAAAATTTGACCAAGATCGGTCGAGTGTTTCAGAAGTTATTAAGTTTTATTATATATACCTCCTTTCCTCCTCCCTTAGGTTTTACTATCAAAGTGAAACAAACTCTAAAAACCTTTTCAGGACCGAACCTCATACATGTTAAAAATGTGATTGAGATCGGTCTGTTGGTTCAAGAGATTAAGAGTCCCAAAAATAGTCATTTTCAATTTTATAATATAAATTTATTGTTGTTGTATAATGTTATACTGTTTAATCCTCGATGTGTCGTATACCTAACAGGGCTAAATATTAATAAACAATTATTCAATGTATAAGCATCCGCTCATGAAATCAAACTTGCGATCACATGCACTAAGTGTTTGTCAATGTCATGAAAATGTTATTTCGATATTAGTTTTAAAAGTATGCATTGAAAATTTCCAACGGATGCTTGAGTCTCGAAGCCAAGGTCATACCTATGTAGTCTACACCTACGGTGTACGGTATTACTGATGTTCGATCTACATTTCTCTTTAGTTTTGGAAGAACACCTCTAATATGCTTTGAAATGAAATGAAGTATCTAGTTTACCGTCCCATGATTGTGCACCAAGGCTAAGGTAGACGGTAATGATGAGAAATGGCTGAAGAGGTGGAATGAAGAAAGTAGGAGGAAACGAAAAAATAACGAGAAAAACCACGCACACGGTGTTTGTGAACCAAAAAAGTTCACATGGTGCGAAATAACGCCTGTGTCGCTTGTAAACGAGTAGTATCTACAGAACACGTGAACAAGCAATTCAGAAAACGACATACTGTTGCTATAAGCTACAGGGGCAGATTGACTCACACGGATTGCATAAACTACTGGAATACATTCACTTCAGCAGCATTTTTACTGAAGCCAAGAAATTCATCTCCTCCTTTTTTTACATTATATAAAAAAAATCAAGTAGTGCCGGTACTTTTGCAAGACTCTTGCGCAAGAGTCTTGGTATTGGTCTTGGTCTTGCAGGTATGTTCTTGCACACCTTGGTCTTGGTCTTGGTCGTGCATCGGGATTCCTGGTCTTGGTCTTGCATGCAAGACTTGCAAAAACTGCAAGACCAAGACTCTTGCGCTCATCACTAATAGTATTCAGCATTTTGAGATTTAAATTTTCTGTTATCGTTACGCAACTGTACTTTTTTCGTAATTATATCAAAAATTCTAGCAGTTTCGTTTTGCTCCACTATAAACACGAAAGTATACAACAATTTGTAATTTTCATTCTTTACAACAGAAAAAAAAACATGCCTATATAATGCATCAGGATCTTATGAGCTTGTATAAGAAACAGAAAGTGCAATTCGAACTAGGAGAGACACCTGAGTTCAAACCTAAACCTAACTCGATTGAAGATGCAACCGAGATTATAGATATTGAAAGGTGATTGTTTGATTTAAGTTTAGCATTCCCTTCTGCACCGAGAGTATTTGAGAAGTGGTCCTACAACTTAATGTGCAGCTATAGTATTATGGAGAATAAGCTCATCATGAGATTGTAAGAAGGCCGTGTTATAAAGTGTCAATTAAAGTTGGTCTTGTGAAAGGTAATAAAGCATTTCATATATTTGAAACAATTATTGTAGTAGTAAAATATCTATTTGTTTAGATAATGAACGTGATTTTCTTTGTTTAATATGGCAGTCAAAGCAGAATGTAATCTATAGGCTATATACAAAATAAAAGTAATTACTTTTGTGACTTAACTCTTGAACCACCCAATCGATCACAATCAAATTTTCAACATAGATGAGTTCCAGCCTGGGGTGATTTTTATTATTTCATTTTAACGGTACAATGTAAGGAAGGGGGAGGGGGATTCGTTTAAAAATGATCGAAAATTACCGATATTAATGTCGAATCCATAGTTTTAGTGTCGTTGAAATGAACAGTGACACTTCCGATGCCGTTTAAATCCAAATTCAGCTCTGCAAATTGGAGGAAGGAATGGGTACGTATACCTTTCGGGTCCTTGTCTTCAAAAGCGAATTGCACTTTGTGGCAACGTCGCAGATGAAGAACCACTGATTACATCTACCAATGCATCAAATAATTACATCGATTCTTGCCAGATGACAGTTAAAGTCAATCATTTGCGTCTCTAGCATGTTAAAATTGGGGGGCGGAGACGACTAGAATGCTAGTAAACCTCAACTAAAGTTATGTGAAAATTATGAGTAAACTGAAATCTACTTTACTAATGACATCCGCTCTTTCTAGCCTTAGCAACACAGTTCTTCATAATTTTCTTCCATCACTTTTAGACTACTTGCCGAAAAAAAGTATGTTTGTATATAATATGATTATTAGATAATTTCTTCACCTTGATATTCCTACCGTTGAATCCCTGCTCAGTTTTCTTAAATGCATTTGAAGCAGTATAGTTTCATAGTCCTCATATATTTCGATTCTTTAGCTAACAAGGGCTGCGGTGGCTCAGTGGACGTGTCTAGTAGTCCTGAAAAGTGGTTGTAGTAGAAAATAAGTCAGGAAGTTTAAAAAAAAAAGTGGTAGAGCGTTCACCTCTGGTGCTAGGGGTCCCGGGTTCGATCCCAGCCCCCGCCAAGTGAACTTTGTGGTGGACAAACACCGTATGCGTGGGTTTTCTCGGGGTTCTCCCGTTTCCTCCCACTTTCTTCATTCCACCATTTCATTCACTACTCATCATCACCGTCTCCTTTAGCCTAACCGGCATAACCGTGGGACGTAAAACTCAAAGATTTCAAAGATTTCTTTAGCTAACAAAATCTTAACTCTCTGAAAGAAGTCATACGATGATGCTTGATTTGATTGTGAATTTCGATTTTTTTTTTTTAAATTTTTCTTCTGCATTCTTAATGAACTCAAAATGTATATTATCTACCTTTTTGTTCTTAATTTCGCTGTATGTTTTTGAATTTGTCCAATGAACTATCCTCGTTTACTTCATTTTCCGTTTTAATGTATAAAATGTACTATTTATTCTTGCTGTCATCCGACTCCTCAATGTATTCTTTCCATCTTCTTCAAACTCAATTCACTCATTAAACACTCATTTCTATCTTTAATTTCTATATTGTCATAGTAGTTGTCCCTTGCTGCCCTTCTACAGTATTCGCATGAAATTTACTCTCATATATAATATTCAAATTTCTCTATCTTTTTAAGTTCTTTTTGGTCACCTTCGCTTCTATTGTATATTTCCGTCCTTGTAGATTTCCCTTCTTAATTCGAAGATAAACTTTCTATACATCCTTTCCTCCCCTTATTCAGTCTCCCTTCGTCATGGAAACCAATTGTTGCTGGTTAGGCAATGAAAAACTTATGTGCCTGTAGCAGATACTACTTTGACTAACTAAGAAGCGTAACTTTAAAAATAAATAAATAAACAAAATCCTTCTTTCAAAGTGACATACGTCAGGCGGACATTCTATTCACGCTAACCTAATGTTTAAGAACAGGCATAATTTTAATTTGTTCTGCCTATATTTTTACTTCTTCCACATAGATCTAAATACTTTCAGCATTGATCCATTTATCTCGTATTCAGAATATTTGGGGGACGCGTCCCCCTTTAGACCGCCAGAGACGCCCGTGAAGTCAATAGAGTTGACACTAGCACCAATTATTATCTTAACAATCGATATAACTGTTTGATGGATTTGTAGAGCGATGCTAATGCTCAAAATTAATATGCGATTCTGCCACATAGTGAAATTTTAATTCCCCATGCCAGCTGAGAGAGGCCCTGGGGAGCATTCCATCATATAAGATTTTCCCTTTATTTTGACCTGCAGAATAGTGTTCTGTAGTTTGTGGGCGCTATTTTTAGGACACCCGATATATATATATATATATATATATATATATATATATATATATATATATATATATATATATATATATATATATATATATATATATATATATATGTAAAAATAACCGATAGTAGTGTCGAATCCATAATTATCGGGGTCGCTGAGACGAACAGTGGCACTTCCGATGCTGTTTAAAACTTCTAAGTCCAGCTCCCATTAGTGCTCTTAAAGAGGGTGGTGACTTAAAAATAATTGAAAATGATCGATATTAGTGTCGAATTCATAGTTGATGGGTGACAGTATTTTTGCTATGTCCAAAATGAAACTTATTCTCCCCGTGCAAAAAACGGGCATTCTGGTAGCGAACAATAAATGAGAAATTGTAAAATTTAAATTTCCTATCATTCAAATACATTCTTGCTGCTATCTACTGTGTTATCTGGTAGGATATTGAATAACTCTGATTCAGCAGGAAGGAAATTAACTATAGTATTGAAGTTGACTGTGAAGAGTTTCTCTGCATAGCAAGTACTGAGGTTATATGATAAGATATGTTGTGTAAAGTGAAATGTGGATCACTATTCGAGTTTTATCCAATGCTTGATATACACCCTAATGATTGAACCCGCGAACACGCATAAAAAGCACGAGTGTTGGCCACCTACCTACGAATGGATATGCCACACAACAATTCAAATTGAATAATAAAAGCAAAAAAATATACTAACTACACATTTTATTTTTATTTTATACTATTTACTTTGAGACGAGATCGGGACTGAGACCACTTTTGTCAAACGAGACGAAACAGGAACTGCAGCCTCGTTTATATACCATCCCTAGCCGAACTCCTTCAAATTTGACGATTCTTTAAAAGAGCTTCAGTCTCAAAAAAAAAAAAAAAAAAAAATCTATAATTTAATTTAGAAAGTTTTAATGTTTTTTATGATCAATTTTATATCAATTTGCGATCATTATTAGCGATAGGTATTGAAAGTAATAAATAAATCACCATAAATCATCACCAGGACTGTTGTTCACACAGGCGGTGTCAGATACAACTATATGTAAAATTTGAATGGCTGATGCCATGAATGATAAGAATGGTACCATATTTTATTAAGCTTATTTCTATGTGCCAGATAAAAAGGAAAGACAACCATATCTTTGAAGTTTTTTAGGGTACACAGACAGTAGAGCCTACAAACAATGAAAGCAAATATTATCTACTCTAAATGCACTAGCTCATTCGTAACACTTGAGCAAGTGACAAGAGAGCGTTGCTTTTTTATAATAAGAAAAAAGAAAAGAAAAAGAATGAAAAAACAACTGACAGTTTTCTTGAAACATTCATTGTAAAGGAAAATTCAAATGATTTTAGAACACAAAGGAAAAAAATTAACTTGATGATAGAACATCTATTTCACTCCCGTCAGTAACAAAAATGCAGGCGTGTAAAATTTTTGTTCTATTTTCATGTATTGAATCAACAATTTGCCACATGGAAGGAATTCCCCCCCTTCCGCATTATGAAACCTTTTGCTGTGATTTAGCTTTTTCCGTTTCCCGACTATCCACTACCGATTCCTTTACACAACTGGATACTTGAGATGCAGTTTACAGAGGTCACATGGATCACAAGCACTTTCGAAAGAGACACCTGTGAAAAAGGGGGAAAGGGTCATCGGGTTAATGATCCCTAAAGGGTAGTGCAGTGACTAAGTGCTAAAGGTATAACATCTGGTGATATTCGTCCTTTGCTCAATGGCAGGAAGTTTCATGTGAATTTTATAGTGTACAACGCGGTGTTTGAGCTTTATTCTACCTTTCTTTGGCGTTACATGGGTTCCTCCATTATAATTCACTGTATATCATTGTTGTTCTTCATCTCAATGGGAGTAAAACGAAGATGTTGAGGACTCATGCTTGATTTAGAAGTTAGAACGCTTGCCTTCGGCATGCGTAGCCCTAGGTTCGATTCACACTGTGATACGAAAAAAGTGGTTCTGATTCCACAATAATAAGTAGGTTCACGTCTCCTTCAGCCACCACGGCGTAAGAGTGGGACGTTCAACTCAAACAAAGCAAAAACCAAAATAGGTTAAGCTTTCATTTCATGTCGAGTTTTCTTCAATTATGAGTTTTATTTTTAAAAGTAGTGTACTAAACCCGTAGTTTTAAACACAATTTACGAGCAACGAGTAAGTTCTATGTCTAAAATCCGTCGATCGAGTTTTTCATTGTTGCAATGTTTTGAAATATTTTCCATAAAACTTATTCTACCTGTTCGAATAGCGGGCATCATAGGCGCCGACTTCGGGGGGGGGGGAGGCAGGACACTTTTGGCCCCCAACATTTAAAGGTGGTGTCCTTGCCCCCCGAATATAATCCAGTTTAGGAAAAAGTAACAAAGAGGAGAAAGAATTTCTGTCGTAAACTTTGTCGTACCTTCAATTCAATATTAGGAACAGCCTTCTTATTCGATACAAAACGCCACTTTTAAAGTTATGTTTAATAGAGCACTGAAGCTTCAACCAACACTATCGCAGCACTGATATGACAAGGGACGATCAATGTGGTGCGCAAACTTGCAGTGAAGTTCCCAAATTTTGAACTTGAATTTGTTTTAGGCGAATTTGATTTAGGTCTTGAAATTCGCAGCGGAACGGATGGAGCGGACCGAGATCCTGTGGGGAAGGGGCTTTCATCCAGCACCTGATAGAAAACATCTGAATATGGTGATATATTTATTCATTGTTTCCCCCCCCCGATCGGCGCAAATCCGTCTTCAATATTGAGCGAGAGGGGTAATATATATATATATATATATATATATATATATATATATATATATATATATATATATATATATATAAGCAATGTTCAAAATATTTATGAAATTCAAAAACAATGTTGTGGAGGATCAGGGGAGCAGAGTTGTCTTCAGTGGCGTATAGGGTGCTATCGAGCTCAAGATCGCCTCGTAGTAAATCTGTTAGTTTTTCGCATTCTACTTAGAACAATAATCAATAATCCTTCTTAGCATTTCTAAGAATTTCATTGGCTTTCCATTTTCTTATGCTCTTTGTTCGGAAATAATACTGTATTTGCCAAATTTCATATAATGTAAGAATTGCGTCCTCTTTTTCTTTCTTTTGTCCTTTCTAATTTTCTGTTTCTTTTTCTTGATGTTACTATCTTTGGTTTCGCCTATCATACTTTATCGACCGTTGTTAGTTGTGATTCAAGTCGGCCGTCATCAGTAACACCTAAACTAACAGGAGTTGATAAGCGAAACTGGTGTTCCACACCAACTTGAGCGGATATCAACATGACGGAACTTCAGTTATTATAACAAAGGAAAAATTATATCGTTTTGTTATTTTAAAAAGAAGGAAATGTTTGAATTAAAGAAAATCAAAAGGGGGGAATAATTAACCTGGAAAATTAGGTAGGCCAAGAGCATACTTCCTTTTTCTTCTATGGATATAGTAAAAGTTGAGATTCACTCCTAAGTTTTTGTATTATACCATATAGGATTTATCGGTCTGCAATTCTTGCCATTGAAATTTCAATTCATGCATAAATTAAAATACATTTAATACTCAAACTCAGGTGGTCAATTGCCACTTCCTTTCCTGCGTTGGGCGTAGCCCCTCGAAACACAATCCTAAAGGCCCCACTGGTTGTCTGCAACATTGCGAGGTGGGCAGACTTGAGACTTATTCTAGGAAAGGGAGATGAAATCCATATTACGGTAAAGGGCCGCAGTGGCTCAGTGGTAGACCGTTCACATATGGTGCATCGGGTCCCGGGTTCAAACCCTGCTCCCGCGACGTGCACTTTGTAGTGGACAAACACCATGTGCGTGGGTTTATTCGGGGTTCTCCCGTTTCCTCCCACTTTCTTCGTTCCACCATTTCGTTCATTTCTCATTATCACAGTCTCCTTTAGCACAGCCAGCATAACCATGGGACATAAAACTCAAAGATTTTCATATTACGGTAGATGAATCTGATTTCTGAGGTAAACATGTTGTAGAGTATATTATATATTAGGCGATGTAGATGAAGTAGTAGTAGTACATATCCGTATTACAAATCACTGCCGTGAACGCATTCTGAAATCTTAATACATGAATATTTATAATTGGTATGTTTCCAATTAGGCATCAACAATTTTCCACGTTAAAATTTCGGACACTTGTTTTATAATATAAAGAATGACTTCCCCAAAACTATGAAGAAAGAAAATTATGTATGACGCAACAATACTCTTATTTGAGCAAAATTATGATAATCTCAATAGCATTACAGGAATCGTTACAGAAATCTGACACTGCAGTTAACAGATGTAACCTTAAGATTACGGAGAAAAATATTCCAGCAATTAAATTATTTTCTTTACTTACGAAGCATGAGTAGATGCCTAGTCTGATACTACAAATAGATAAAATGCGCGTTCACTGAAAAGATGGGTTGTACTGACGTAGGGTAGTCTATATACTCTTCGTATGCTAGCGCCTATGGGAGAGGAGGAGATAAGATTTCACATCAGGTTACGTCACGCACAGTCGCACACCTTCATTTTCATTAAAAATAGAAAAGCCAAAAGAAATCAATTTCATCTCACTTTCCTTTGAGGCAGTCGGACACAAATCATCACACTTATCTGCAAAAAGCACTTTTCAAATCGGATTATTGGAAGAGCCTCAGCCTCCAGTTCCAATGTTAGGGGACATGTCTCCCAATTTCCCCGGAATTTTGCCCGTACCTACAGCTGAGACAATTTTCCAGGATGAGGAGAGGAACATATTCTCCTCTGGCATTTATTGCAATTTGTGCCCAAGTAGCGGATGTGGAATACATATTGATGAAACTACTAAACGCACTACAGCACGAAGTTCAGTTTGAACTACTACAGAACACGATTCTTTCTAATATATATATATATATATATATATATATATATATATATATATATATATATACCGGTAAAAGCTAAGAGAAATAAATTCCATCATACATTCCTTTATGACAGACGGACACAAATCATAACACTTATCCCAAAAAGCACTTTTCACGTCAGATTATTGGGGGGACTGTTCCCCAGGTACAAGATTGGGGGACATGCCCCTCTCATCCTCCCGGGATTTGCGCCAGTGGTCCCCCCAATATTTTCTTCAAGTCGGCGTCTATGAGTGTTACATTCCGTTATTTTCATCTTTTTATTAACTCTTCTGGGGCATGATGTGTGTATGTTTGGTATAAGTCATTATTAATGTCTGTATAACAAGAATTATGATATTATTCTTATTAACACTCCTAAAGGCAATATTTAGATGCATGTAGCAAATTCCTTGGTGTGTCGAATATTCAACAGCTTCTCTCTCCCTACTACGTTCTAAAAATATGGGTATATTTTATAGGTTTTAAAATATATTACCGATAAAAGCATCAACCAGAATAGCTATAGCGCAAATTCCATTGCAATCAGTATAATACTTTCCAACTTACAAAGGTGTATACACAAATTTGAATCAACCTTTTATCTTATCGGTGTCATTATGAGGTTTCACTGTATATTATTATTAATATTATTATTTTATGTCATTCTTTTTTCACGACGTAGCATTCATATATCACATAGCTGGAAAACTGGGATTATAATTCTGTAGTTGATGAGACCATGTAATACATTCGTTTAATGTATCTTTTAATGTCTTTATTACTGATCTTGAACAATAAAGCACATTTTTACTTATTTTTGCATAAAGCGTGATATTTGATATGCTTCTTAGTAGATATAGCAAATGTGTTCCTCAGGGATATTGCTATTTCAAGAATTTCAAACCAAAGTATTCTAAAATCAATACTTTGTATTTTTCTGTAAACATAAAGTATGTAACTGAATTAAATTATGTACCGCTGTATTTTCTAGTTTTCTTGTATTGCTGATAAAACATTCTAGTCTTGGATTTGTGTGCTGTAATATGCATCTCTATTACAGTACACAAATGGCATGTCTGTTACAGCATAAATATTCATGAGCCAAGTGAGTTTAAATCATAAGTTTTCTAAAAGGAGCTTCAATTCTTCCCAGATTCCGTATGCAATAAATAAACTCTTTCTTGTAATCTTTGGTGACTTTGCCATTGCACCCTCGGTATTCATATCTCCCTCACGTAAGAAATCCGTCTGGCTATTCGAGGCCGCGGTGGCTCAGTGCTAGAGTGTTCACTTCTGGTGTATGCGGTCCCGGGTTCAAGCCCTGCTCCCACCAAGTGAACTTCGTGGTGGACAAACACCGTGTGCGTGGGTTTCCTCGTGAATCTCCCGTTTCCTCCCACTCTCCTCATTCTGCCATTTAATTTATTTCTCAGCATCACCCTCTCTTTAGCCTAGCCGAAATAACCTTGGGACGTAAGATTTCATTTCATTTTTCCGGCTGGCTATTGACCTTCTAATCCCCCTTTTCCTCGCTAATAATACTTCTGTGTAATTGGAAATCGCGGAAAATAAACTTCCACAGATTCAAAACATTTCATCTCAGTCTCTACTGCGAAGGCACGGAAAATTCTGGAGTGCTAGATGTTAATAGAACGACGTCATAATTCTATCTTTTTAATCGATTATTAAATTTGGAAGTGGCAAAAGCAAAGTAATATGGAAATCAAAGAATCGGAACAAAACTCTCCCAAAAGACAGAATCTACTGCCATGATGGCTTGTAGTTAGGGATGGACATGACGAGTCCGAAGCGAGTTTTCTTTCAATTCCACTCGGGAGCTCGGCTTGGAAATTTTATTCAACTCGACTCGAATCAAATCCAGTGTAGTTTGAAGTACACTGAATGGGCGAATATATGGAGGGGAAAGGATCATACGCCAGCATTTTCTTTGTTCAAGGGAAGGATACAAGGAGGAGTTCGGACCTTCAACACCGAGGTCACATTTGCCCTTTAGGTTGGGCTAGGATTAAGAAAGAAAGCGGCTCTAGTCTAAAAGAGTAACTATCATCCCAGCATTCACCTGGAGGGACTGAATAAATCAGGAAACCCCTCAGTCAGGATGTCCTACCGGAGCATGGGTTCTTGCCAACCTCGACCTACTAAATAACGTGTGGCAGGCATAGTGATCTCTACTCCACTGGCTGGTGATTACACACGACTTCAATATTCATGGCAGTACCGTTACTACTCACAAACAAGAGGAAGGGGCAAATACAAAACAAAATTAAATTAAAACAGGGTGAATTTTACTATACATATGTTTATTAAAACGTTGATATTTAGTTATGATTAATAACCGAAAATATAGAAAAAGAAATATCTGTCTACTGAGCAATGAGCATTACTATCTAAATAGAGGTGACCTAATAGATTAAAGAATTTGTCTTCAGAACAACAACTGGTAGTTAATTGTTAACTCGTAGTGTTTTCCAGCGTTGGATAAAGGGAAAATGTCTGCCTATTAAACGGTTTATTCGTTTCACAATAAATGAAATTTCAACGTTGAATCAACGTATGTATTACTAAGGTTGGTGGTGGCGCCAGTGCCGTAAACATTGAAGTGGGATGTGATCCTTCATCCTTCATATGCCCGTCTCTTCCATCTTTCATCTTTCGTGTTTGGTCCAATTTGAAATATAGAAACATCTTAGACCGAAAGCCTATACTTTCCAGTAACATTGCTTTCTTATGTCTCATCTTTTTTTCATATCTTTAATCGCTATCTAGATGGCCTATGCAACCAGACTTATGGGACACAGTTTATTTATACAGTACACTCACATGCTATATAATATACTGTATATACGGGGATAATGTGTGCAGATGGACGTTTGTTGTTCATGAAAGTAATCATACTTCAGATGTTTTTAATAATATTGAAAACAAATCTTTCACAAAACCTGTAACACATTGTTAGAAATCTCTGAGAAATTGAATCGTTGCAGAATGTTGGGTGCAGCTACACTGCAACAGAAAAAAATACTTATTCCTTGTCCATTTTGTTGAAATGATCTGAATATTTTCTTCAAGAAACGTAGCGTTCAGAAAACAATGCTTTGAATAAGTAAATTTCTCCACCAAAAAAACGGGAACAGTAAATGAAAAATTGAAGTTTGGGCATACATGCATTCAATTGGTGATATTAGGTTTAAAATGAATGAAAATAAGTTTTATATAATTTCAAACGTAGTTTTAAATTCTATATAAGAAGTGCTCTCAAGGTACTCGTATTAGTAACCCCTGAATCAAAAGACCAGCCTAAAAAAATAACTATATGCATGTGAGGGAAATGGATGAGAATAAAGTGTAACAGTTTCAAAAGTTTCAATTCTGTAAAAATTCTCCAAAGAAAACTGTCATAGTGTTTCTGAGGTCAACTTGAAAATTTTAAGTGATAACTGTTACAAAAAGTAGTGTTTTCTAATTCTCGAAGTTAAAAAAGTTACTTCAGAGTCTGAGGGAGAAGCCCCGAGAGGAGCTTTGGGGACGAAACCCACATGCGTAGAAACATGGAATATGATGGCCTATACCTACGCTTGGTTCGTCGGTGTCCGGGTCAGGGCTCCTTGCGGCGGATTATCAGGGTTCTACGGTAATAGATTTTCACAGTATTCTTCCGAGTTCATCCGCAAGTTAGTAAGCACTGTGCTAGCTTTTTCTCGAATTACTGAGAAAGAATCCTATTTACAAAATTTTAGCTTGATTTTGCTACACGCAGCGATGTTCATGAGACGATATTTGAGATTGTCTCAGGGTAATGTAGTCTCGTCTCGTTTTCGGGATGTGACGAGATGTGAGAATTGCCCTTTCTCGGGAGCAACACTAAAATTATTCCACATTACTGCTTACTTTTCATAGCTTTCGTTTTCGAAACAAAGAAATCTATGATCTCTAAGTGAGCTAAAAGGAGCCGCACGGGTAAACGAAGTATCAAACTCGATTCGACTCGAAAATCAACCTAAAAACTGTGACTAGAATACAGAAAATTTCTCTGCCTGGCTGAAAACTCGACTCGTACCCATTCCTACTTGTAGTAATCTGGCAGTCTTCTAAGGATATTCGTGGTATTTCTCGTGCCTTAACCGGCCTCTGGGTCCGCGCTTGTGCACCATTTTGTGTAAAAGTAAACAAATCACTATTTTGGCAGGATATTCTTAAATATTCACGAATATAACCAGAACTAGGAATTCAGAATACATGTGTGTGTGGTTTTGTTCGGAAAGCACGTCCGTGCTGAGGATAATGACATATAATACACGACCCACATGACTACACAAGCAAATCAATTTGTAGTTGTAACTATATTTTCGGAATGTGCATTTTCAGTTCTCCGAGAAGTATTGAAACCCTTGCAAAATAGTCCAAATTGTTTGAAATTTCAGTTTTCCTGAAATTGTTTGTCTTTCCTCAAGAGAGGAACGCATAAATAGGTGATTATATTACGATAATTATCGAACGGTCTATGGACCCTTGAAAACGGACATTTTTCTTGTAAATATACGCTGATAGAAGAATTCTTAAGGGAATATTACACATGGCTTTACGCAGGGGTATAGCCACGGGGGGCCATCGGGGCCAGGCCCCCCCAAATGGACCAGCTTTTAAAATATTATAGTGAGATTACCTCGCTTCAATCATTTTAAAATAACAAAGTTTACATATTAATATTTTATGGAAAAATAGTATTTTACCATACCAATCGAAAAATAGTATGGTTTCTCTTCCTTATACTGATCGGAAAATAGTATGGTATAGTTTTTTGTGACAACAGATTACACAATTTACTGTGATTTCTATTTGACAGTTTGAAGACAAACATCCTAACAAGTTTGTGTATATTACTGCTTCATAGAAAAAATGGCGCCATATAATATTTGCCGTTGCGTGAGTACGTATGGATTATTTGTCTTCCCGTCGAGTTAAGAAAGCTACAGGATTTCCGTTTCAATTGCCACGGACAATGGCCCAAAAACAGCGCTGTAACTTAGATTTTTTTCGGGGGGAGGTTAGCATTAATACGGGTATTTGGGCCCCCTAGAAAAAGTTGTTTTTCTAATTCTTGGGTCCCCTCTTTCGATCTTTCTCTTACTCTTTATGGGACCCCGGAGCCTGTGGGCCCTCCCGCACGGCATGATCTGCGGGGCCGTTAGTTATTCCCCTGGGCCCGTTTCATACATGACAAATTAATTAATGGGACAATATTCACAAACCTTAAGGCCATATGAATAAATATTATTTCTAGGGACCCTAATAGTAGACAGTTTTTACTGAAATGAGCCCACAACTTATTTTTGTTTTATTTACCTTTTGTGTGCTTTTTAGTTTATGTAATGTACTGAAACTGTTTGATGCTTCATTTATATTTTCCATGTTCTGTATATGGAGTAAGAAAATTTTGACTTAAAATTAGCCCGCATCGAACGGCGGAGAGCTTCTCTGGGTGGCAGTTGCCCCCTGCTGCCCACAAGTTACGGCCCTGCCCAAAATTTAACCTATTGGGGCGCAACAATTCTAGCGTAGTAACGATTCCTTCTTACAGGGACTCGATATGTTAGCCGCTTTGAAACTAATTGAGAGAACATTTCGCAAAAGAAATAATAAGTCTTTCATAAGTTATTCTTAAATTGCACAAAAATCGACAGTGCCTAAAATGTCATTCTTCATTACTATGATTAATATTATCCTTTCCATTTATTTGTTTTGCAAATTTGTTATTAAATAGTCTGATCACGAACTTTTCCAGAAAGAATTTTAAGATGTCCATGAGCAATGAATCAAATATCTTCTTACACCTTCGTTGTTTAGACTACAAAAGGCTAGTACCTATTTGGGTTGCCCTTGCCAATTTACTTAATAAAATATGAAATACAATATTCGATATTTTAATTGAAAAAGATAGTATCCTATTAGTTATAGTATCCTTTCGGCAAACAAAGTATTAGAAACAACTAGGAAAACTAATGTTGATACACAAATATTCAGATCAGATCTTACCCCCTCACTTTTAACGTCCAATCGCCGCCACTGCTAACAAATACCATAAAACAATGGTATTCAACTAAGGGCGTGGGTGGATAAGTATAGTGAAATGGTTCGTCTTAGGTGACATATGGATGTTGGAAGATGGTGTGTGAGAAAGCGATAAAACTTTCTTGGTTACCTTTATAGATAGGTTCTGTGTACAAGGGCTTAAATTGAAATAGTTATGCACAAAAGTGTAGTGTTTGGTCCGAGGCAGTATTCTTAGTTAAACATAATAAAAATACCACGAATATAATTTATGAAGAAAAACATTAAATAAATAAATATAATAATAATAATAATAATAATAATAATAATAATAATAATAATAATAATAATAATAATAATAATAATAATAATAAGCTAAAAACAATGAAGGAAACCAAAATTTTCCGGTTTTTTCAAGGCTCAGAAACACTAGCTGCAACACATTTTTTTTTTTTAAATTTTGTACATTGCAGCTGCTCCCCTTCAAAAAACGACGGCCCCCCTACCAAAACCTGCTGGCTACACCCCTGGCTTTACGCTTCTCTTAAGTCCAATTCCACTTTGGAACTCTTAAGTAACAAGAGAATTTGGCCGTAGAAATAACAATGGAAATGATAGTTTCGAAAGTAAACTGTGTAATTTGAATTTCCTTATCTTGTGTTCCATTCCATTATTTTTATATCTGCTCCTTTAAAGAATTATAAATGGATGACGGTAAAACTCTATATTATGAGAATTCAACTAGACAATAATACATTATAATTCATTTTAGAAACATAGTCAATCTCAAAAGTCGAGATGTGACTACGTGAGATAGTTTAGTGCCGCAACGTAGAATAGTGGTCAAAGTACTTGTTCCAGTATCTATTCTCGGTAGCATAGTAAGCAATGAATGAAGAACAGACAAAACGGACCATATCTTTACAGAAACATTATATTATGTAGCTTCGTTTATGAACAAGAACGTCAGATTGCACCTAATAAAATAATCGAAAACTTATTTGTTATACTTGGCACAATTTTATCACTACAAGACGCTATATACCCAGAAATACTTCCTTGTTACCACCTAAGCAAAAATCAACCATACTCACCAGCTCGTTTCATTGATTGTCATATTCTTTGCATAGCCTGTTGTAAAGGCAGACAAAAGGAACTGTAAAGCAATAAATCACCTCCAGTTTTCACGTGTCAGTACCTCACTAATATTCTTTTCCTCTTGGGAATTCACTTTACCTGTAGTTTCAACTTATACACGATATACCATAACAAGTAAGTGGAAATGATGTGTTTGTTATGATTTTCAGTAATATTTTTGTTATTTTTTTATTTTCAAAATTTTACCTACCATGTTCCATATTTAGTCAATTATAAACACACAATAATCTCCGAGTTGCTTCGTGTGAATAGACAGAAGGCATACTAGCTGAGAGTAAGCGAAAACTTGCATTGACGCACTGTAGTGTCCATAAATCATGTCTATTTACTGTATAATTGCAGTATCTTTTCTTCTTTACAGAGAGAATTAAAATACTGTAAAGCATATCGAGAATGTAGATTATAATTTATAACCAGCGCAAGCCAAAACTATATTTGTAACAAGTTTTGGCTATTTTTGTCTCATGGTAGCTAGCTACCTCAGCCTTTTAAAACGGGAGTAATAACAGTGTATAGAAAAATAGTCGGAAACGTTGTTTCATTTAGTCGTCCGTTTTAGACCCCTTGCATATTTTAGTTCATTCCAAGATGGGTCTAAACGCGCCGGGAAAGATCTGAATAGACCCCTTGGATATGAGGCGTTTCTATCTATCTGAACTTACAACAAATGGCTACAGCGAATCAAATGGCATACTTTGACTCAATAGTGTGTGGGCAGCGCGTTGACTTCCAATATTATTTATTGTTCTTTTTTTTTTTTTTTTTCGATACAAAGATTTGATAGCTCATAATGTAAGGGTTTCCCAATTGCCTTAAAACACGAGAGCAACACCGTAATAGTCATAATAAATTAAACTGTGAAGGAAAGAAATTTCGAAGAATCAATTACGAGAAGATAACTTACAGCTTAGAAGCTGAAACAGAACAATCTTATGTAGAAAAATGGTCACGTGATGAAAAAGCAGTTGGAGACAGAAATAGTTTTGTACTGTTAATATATTAAAGTATTAGCAGAGAGTGGTGGGTCTGGTGTAACCAAACATACTAAACCTAAGAACATCAACATATTGTAATATAGTAATCAAAAATAGAAAATTTTCATCATGAGTTTAAAATACTTTTGTATCTGTATGTACATAAAACCATTTGCTAACTTTTATTTTCAACAGAATGCTTGGTTACAAGATTTTCCGATTGCAAATCAGTAAAGATTACCGATGCTCGACCAGTAAACACACATCCTGCTTTGACCTCTACTGATACACATATTTGTGGGCAAGTAAACCTCAGTATGATGAAGCCGTAGTTACTCTGTTATTGTATACGTAAAATCTCTATTCTATAGCTTTATACTCTGCAGTTTTTACATACATTTTTGAACAAGTTAGAATTGCTCTTTCTAATTGTGTACTATTAACTAACTAACTAACTAACTCTATGGCCTATGGAACCCGGAGGTTCAGTGCCGCGTTCACAAAAGCTCTCCACTGACTTCTATCCTTAGCTAATTGGATACAGTTTCTACTTTGTATTCGTATCTCTGCGAGATCCATCTTAATATTATCCTCCCATCTGCGCCTAGGTCTTCCTAATGGTCGTTTTCCTATGGGTCTACCAGTCAAGACTTTGAAAGCGTTTCTACTTACTTCCATTCTAGCTACATGAATTGTGTACTATTAGTCTACTAATCTCGACTGTGTCCAGCAGAATACTTCCTTACAAGTACACATGCATGCACAGAGGCATCACTTTCTAGTAGCAGAACCCTGGCAGGACTGGACTAAATCATCTGAAAACCCGGGGCTAGAAAAATAATAGTGAGCCCTGTAGACTTTGCTTAATAAATTTCTGTGAAAGTGCAATAGGAAAGTTAAGAGAATAATATTTTTGGTCAAATTTATCTTATGATGATTGTATCTTGTATGATTCGTTTTAGACAGCCAGTTGAGATTTTGATCAAATTGGGGGGCCCCATCCACCTTTAGGCTCAGGGCTACAGCCCCCTAAGCCCTCCTTAATCCGGCCTTGATCCGTGGGTAGGAAATGAAATGAAATCCTAGAGTTTTATGTTCCACGGTTATGCCGGATAGGCTAAACGAGACGGTGATGGTGAGAAATGAATGAAATGGTGAAATGAAGAAATTGGGAGGAAAGAGGAAAATCCTGACGAAACCCACGTACACGGTGTTTGTCCACCACAAAGTTCATTTGGCGCGAGCTGGGATCGAACCAGGAACCCCAAGCACCAGAGGTGAACGCTCTACCACTAAGCCAATGCGAGCACTAATCCCTGGGTAGGTTTAACAATATTTTTATTTAATTATGCTATATCAATTTCTGTTGTTCATAGAACTTTCGTGAGGCCTTAAACTTAAAGTAATTTGACAATAATTGAATTTAAAAAAAACGCAAAATAACTATAGAAGAATATACTCTAAACACAAACTGCACAAAACATAAATTTAGATGAGAAATTAGAGTAAATACTGGCATATTAAGAAACATTAGAATTTTTTTTTAAAGTTGGAAAATTAAGTGCATTAAAAATGTTTACTTTGCATTGGAATGATCATATTTTTTAAATAATATAAACAATAACACACAGTGGCGTATTTAGGAGGGTCTTCCGGGCTTAAACCCTCCGAAATCTTACTTACTATAGTAAAGTAAATGAAATATCTTGCAAAATTTTCACATTTACAGGCAAATCCCCCCCCGAAAGTTAGCAAAGCCCCTCCCGAAACGAAATCTTAAATACGCCACTGATAACACATATCGCAATTCTCCACTCATTCAATCTAATGATTGTAATCCTTCTCTCTTTGAATTATAGAATCTGTAAATCCGAGAATGTTAACACAAATAAAAACCTATTTGGTCTAGGAATTAATTCGTGCGGTTGGTACGCACACATTGAAGCTGTAGTACAAACACAAAATACATAAATACCTTAAGAAAAATATTGTCCATCGCTAGCCACCACTTTCGCCCATCTGTCAGGCAATGTACGGATTCCTCATCCTCAAGAAGTCCTCATCCTTGGAAGCGATCCAGTCAGAGACCCATGTTTCGATATCTTCTGAAGAAGTAAACCGCTGTCCAATCAAATCGTTGTTCATGCAATCGAACAAGTAGTAGTCCGAAGGAGCAACGTCTGGTGAATACGGCGGGTGGGGTAAAACTTCCCATCCGACATTTTCTAAATAGGTTTTGACCGGTTTTGCGACATGTGGGCGAGCGTTATCATGTTGAACAATAAGTTTATCATGTCTGTTCTCCCATTCTGGTCGTGTTCTGGCCAGAGCTTGCTTCAAACGCATTAATTGTCGTCGATAACGTTCTCCATTCATAGTTTCACCCGGTTGCAGCAGCTCATAGTACACCATACCTTTCATATCCCACCATATGCACAGCATAACCTTTGCACAGTGAATATCTCGTTTTGGTTGTGATGGACCTGGTTCACCTGGTTTCACCCAGGCCTTTTTTCGTTTAGGGTTCTCGTAATGGATCCACTTCTCATCACCCGTAATAATTCGATGCAGAAACCCCTTTCTGCTCTGTCGTTGAAGCAGCAATTCGCAAATGGTTTTTCGTCTTTCAACGTCTCTGTCTTTCAATTCATGTGGAACCCAATGTGACATCTTTTGAATCATTCCCATGGCTTTCAAGCGTTTGGAGACTGTTGTTTGATCAACGCCTAATGCTGCTGCAAGTTGTTCCTGCGTTTGACACGAATCCTGCTCGAGCAATGCTGTCAATTCTTCGTCTTGAAATTTTTTTGGCTGTCCAGCTCGCTCTTGGTCTGCTAAGCCGAAATCACTACTTCTAAACCGTGCAAACCACTTCTGACACGTTCGCTCAGCTAGAGCATGGTCACCATACACTTCCACCAAAATACGATGACTTTCAGTCGCACTTTTCTGCATGTTAAAGTAATGCAGCAGGACACCCCGCAAAAACACTTTATCAGGCACAAATTGCGCCATGTTCACTTAACTACAAACTGGTGTTGTTGACGCTTTAATCCACTGCCCTATACTACGAACGATACGCGATGACAGGGGTTTGCAACACATGTGTAGATACACGGAACTGTGGGACGCTCCGTTCGTTGCGCCATCTCTTGTCCACCCGCACGAATTAATTCCTAGACCAAATAGTTGTTATTAATGATCCTATTAGCTATGGTGATTACTGAGGGAGTAATCAAAATTCGTATTACAAAATTGTCAATTAAAGAAACACTCATTTTGGAACAGGTTGGCCCATTTTGTAAGTGCGCATTCATGGTATGGCTTCCACATATAAGGGCACGGGTTTAATGAGATGACATATAGGTCTATCTTTCATGTTTAACTTAAACCAAACATACTAGTGCCCCTTCGTTATTATACATTTAGGCTTTATGCCTAACTTACCATCCATCCAACTGGAAGCTTCCAAATATCTAATTCTTAATTGGGTTGTAGCCAGGGAAGTGTGGGGTAAATGACAAAGTATAAATAAATCATTATGCGTACCTCTAAGAAGCCTGCGGTGATTGGAGCGCGGTGACTAGAAACTGTTTGCCACTAGATGGATTTAAAATACTTTTTCTCAAGTTAAATATTTTCCTTACCAAAAGCGTAAGAGTAGTGAACTTTGAATGCATACTACAGGTATCTCTTTACTGTTTCATAAGTCAAGACTAATCTAATTCGTTTCCGTGTATCCCGACTTTTTATTTTTTTTCCTTTTTTTTTTAGTTCTTGTGAAAGCTGATAGATCAATTTTCAAGATGTAATATATACACTTTCAGTTTTTCCCCAAACTTTTCGCTGGTCTAGTAGTTAACACGCGTCCTTGGTTCATTAGATCATGGGTTCGATTCGTGATGAAAGAGTACCTAAATTTTAAAGTATTATGGTCGTTCACATTCCATATTTCACTGTAGATCTACGTCTTATATAGCCTTGGTGCATAAAAGAGATGCTAAACTTCAATAATCATCATAGTCTTTCCCCACATACTTGTAACCGGTTTGAGTTTTATAAAAGTTGAAACACATTTAGTTTGCAACATCATACTTGAAAAAGGACTTTGACCATATTTCGTGAAAATAGTGGAGCTTCCAAAATGATTTTTTCTACGGAGGCTACTGAATCCTCCCACACTTGATAATAGATGAAACGGGAGAACCCAGAGAAAACCGATGCACACGGTGTTTTTCTATTCCAAATCTGACTTGGCAGTAGCCAACCATCGAACCAGGAAACGCCACCATAAACGGTCTACCACTTTATCAATAAGATATTTATAAACTATACCGAAAAGATGTCCCAAATTGTAAGTGTTTAATGTTTTACGTTTCTATTTTAATGTTTTTGTGTATTTATCTTTTTATTTATTAAGTATTCCGAATTACTTGGAATTAAGATGTGTTTTGTTTACTTGGATGACTGTACTTTTAGTGATCTTGGTATAATGGTAGAGTTGGAAACTAGTATAATATTTCTCATTTAAAAAAATCCCAAATGAGATGGAAGAAATATAATGGGTATATGTAGTTTGATACTATAATGCTACCACAAGCTCTTATGTCATGATTATTGCTATTCTCGTTGCTATAGTGACTAGCACTCACGACTTTGGTACGTGGGGTCCCGAGTTTGATTCCCGGTTGAAAAAGAACAGAAATTGGAACGCACAAATGTAGTTCGGATTCCACCTCGAACTTCAGATTCAAGTGTCTAATAGCCTTACTGCTGAAAAGAAACACTAAACTTCAAATCACTATCAGATGAGCATAATTTAAAGTTTCAGTAAACACTTTAAGAAAAGTATGTTGGTAGCACTGATCGTCCTGCTTAGACCCCTCCGTCCCATTTAAACCCCTATCGTCCGGCTTAGACCCATTTTTGGTCCTCAATAGACCCATTCGTCCCGTATAGACCCCTTGTGTATTTTCGTGCATTGCAAAAGGGGTCTAAACTGAACGAAAACGTCCGGAATAGACCCATTGCAGCTACCTATCTATCTATCTATCTATCTATCTATCTATCTATCTATCTATATATATATATATATATATATATATATATATATATATATATATATATATATATATATATATATAAATGTACTATAATACATTAATAGTATAATATATATTTATACAACTAATGTATAAATATATATACTAATATAAGGCCGAAAAAATCGGGGAGATTGGGCATCGTAAGCGCCATAAGCACGGATCCCCTAATATACCATGTACAAAGGAGAATTAGCTCCATGGAAAGGGCTGGAGGCCCTCGGTGGCTCAGTGGTAGAGCCTCACCTCTCATACCTAGATGTCCTGGTTCGATCCTAGCTCCGCCAAGTGAGTTGTGTGATGGACAAACACAATATGCGTGGGTTTTCTCGGGGTTCTCTCGTTTCTTTTCACTTCCGTCATTCCATCGTTATCTTCAACTCATCATCACCGTCTTCCTTAGCTTCCATATACAATCGTAGGCCATTAAACTCAAAAATGAGAAAGAAAAAGAAAAAAGAAAGAAAGAAAATAGAAAGAAAGAAAGAAAGAAAGAAGTGGTACAGATATGGGAGGGAATCATACTAATTGGTCGGAGGCGGACAGGTATTATGTCACTTACAGATGTCTGTTGCTTTGACATTTCATATTGTGTGGGAGCACAGTAGCTCCGTGCTGAACAGCTTACCTCTGGTGCGTGAGATTTCTGCTTCGATCTCCGGCCAAGTAAGTTTGTGGTGAATAAAATCGTTTCCGTGGGTTTTTTGGAAGTACTTCCGTTTCCTGCCACATTATTATTCCATCAATTCTTCTATCATCATTCACTTGCCTTAATCATCCGTTTCCCTTAACAGAAGGGCCATAATCATGGAACATTAAACTGAAAGATTTCATTTCATTTTCATTTCCATATTCTGTTTACAACTACGTATGATTTGAACAACAACATAAGATATGCTTTTGGAGGAAGAAAGAAAATGAGACAATCCAAACCAAAATGCTGTTTTACTTTGATGTTTGAAACAAGAGACAACCGATTCACTGCTGTAACTTCCAGTTCGCCAACCTTTCACGCGCTTTAAAAAGTTATTACCAACCAAGATACACAAGAAATACAAATTGTCCAATAATTAATAAATATAATGTAAATATTAGTTTATCACGAAAAATTATTAATTCTATTTTCGTTATTAAATATATTCTTTCTTGCGAGGAGAGGGCGCACCGGGCAATTGCTCGGTTGCCCGGTAGGCCAACCTACCTCTGACTATTTGTATAAAATGTATGTGAGTACATTTTTTTAAAGAACGAGAAACAAGCATAGCGAGTAGAGTCTACTCGCTATGAAACAAGTATTCAGATGACAGGGAAAAGAAGAGATAAAATGAGGGATTGGACGCTATTAGCTATGGAGAGAATGCCAGAGGAAAATCACAATTAAAATATATGGGCAAATACATATCGAAAGATTTAGAGACTAGGAAAAGGAAAAGTCTTGTTCATGATAGGGAAGAATGAAAATCTGCTTTATACCAAATAAGAAATTCCTGACCAAAGCAGTACGCACGTTTATAGAGTGGTAACTTTCTGTACGAAATAAATGAATGAATAAATAAATAAATAAATAAATAAATAAATAAATAAATAAATAATAATAATAATAATAATAATAATAATAATAAATATGATTCAATAAAAAATCTTATAAAATATCGAAAGTTCGAGAAAAGAATCATTTTTGAGGCATCGGAGCTTGAATGTCACAGTATCTGGCTGAAATGGTTCGAGAAATTGTACGGGAATTACACTGACTGTGAGAAAAGTCGCTATCCGGACAGTTGTACTGTATATTGTACAAATATACCGAATCCATATGTTTACTACGGAAATCGGTACAGAATATACATTATCCACATGTTACATACGTATTGCCTTTTCTCGGTCATGCAGCTAAGAGTTTCTGATATTTAACTGTTTTCGGTATATTATAAGCGTATATATATGTTACATACGTCAGCTATGTAAGTCCATCTGTATATGAGATTCTTACCGCCTATATACATTCATAAGGAGAATATGCGTAGATGGAACACTTATACGAACAGTATTATAAACATACGTTTTTAGTTGTGCACTTGCTGCAGGATGTTATACAAGTATATACTTGTATTTTAAGTCAAAAATCTACAGGATTTACGAATGTAATCTACATTTTTACGTACGATCTCTTTTCTCTGTGTAGTACAAACATTGTCTAGATACCAATATTCTTAAACTTCCTGCACCATGCATTTTGGACGATTAGCCGCGTATTAAATTTGCAGCAGAATACATTTTAGAAGATTAGGCAGGTTTTAGTTTTCGGGCAGTTACTTTTCAAAAGTTTTGAATAATTCCATGAGTTAGTTGTGTTGTGTTAGGTTCCGTATCTTTTAAAACTAACAAGTAAGGGACCATATGGTTGTCGTGCAAATCAGATGCAGACATACGCCATCTGATTGAGCATGAAAAGATATGGAGAATACAGAAATTTAAGGTGCTAAGGGCTATAGCGAGCGGAGCGAGGAAAGAGGAAACATTGAAAGTCGGCAAAATTAAAGAAAGTCAGGAATGACGGGAAAAGTTAGTTTATTGCAAACAGGGAAAGAAAGTCAACCAAAAGAACGAAACTAAACATAACAAGGGCATCAAGGACGAAAAAAGATCATAATCAGGGTTGCCATCCGGACCGCAGTGTTGCCAGCGCTGCATAATATTGATATGGAAGGTATAGCACAGTACAGCAATTCATGCACAAGGAAAAATATTAGTACAATTGAAAAGACTCTGTACACGTGCGTAAAAAGGTTTAACGATAGTCGTGAGTGACTAATGTACATGAGGGAGGACAAATATAGACATGAAAGTGAAGGAGTACACATTGCTTCCACACATGTATGTTCTTGTTTCGGAATCCAGTGATACCTTTCCAGCGCGCATGGTCGCTGAATTCCCCAATGTGAAAACATATGCCAGCAGATCACCGAATATGACCAAATGGGA
This sequence comes from Thermobia domestica, assembly GCF_964235325.1. Taxonomy (NCBI): domain Eukaryota; kingdom Metazoa; phylum Arthropoda; class Insecta; order Zygentoma; family Lepismatidae; genus Thermobia; species Thermobia domestica. The sequence goes on along the minus strand of NC_137456.1, from coordinate 204,939,869 downwards.
TTTGCAATTGCAAATCTTCCTGGAAGAAGTTTTGTGGCCCGATCTTTAGGGTAAGGATCGTGTTTTGCTTTTGGTTGACTCCTGGACTCCGAACAAGGATGACACTCTTTACAACATGACAGTTCCTGACGGTGTTCAGTTCTACAAAAAGCTGATTCCTCCGAAATGTACAGACCTTATACAACCTGCTGATGTGTTCTTCTTTCGTCCATTCAAAAACATGGTGAAGTTCATCACAGATACGTTAGTGTTCTCCAGTATTAATGTGTGGCAACGTGAGAACTTTCTCCGCCTTCAGCCATTTGTTCGTTACCAGTTTCCCTCTAGACGATTTCGAAAGATGATACGCTTTGCGTTTTTCAAATGTGGCTACTCCAATGAACATCCTGGACAATTTGAAACACCTTCTGCGTATTGCTTTGAAAAAGGACTCAGAGGAATGCTGCAGAGACGCGTGTGACCAGCTTGCTTTCATCCGCTGTGCTCACTGCGAGAAATGTTTGTGTGTTGACCACGCGTTCATTCGCGATCTTCATGTCAACTGCAATTAAACTACAAATGGTGCGTACTGTTCTCTATTTTCCTCCATTTGTATTCAAGCGGGTGTAATATTCCCTCACGACTACGTTAAACCTTTTTACGCACGTTTACAGAGTCTTTTCAATTGTCTTTTGTGTTACTAATATTTTTCCTTGTGCATGAATTGCTATACTGTGCTATATCTTCCATATCAATGTTATGCAGCGCTGGCAACACTGCGGTCCGGATGGCAGCCCTGATTATGATCTTTCCTCGTCCTTGATGCCCTTGTTATGTTTAGTTTCTTTCTTTTGGTTGACTTTCTTTCCCTGTTTGCACGAAATTAACTTTTCCCGTCATTCCTGACTTTCTTCAATTTTGCCGACATTCAATGTTTCCTCTGTGTTCTCCATATCTTTTCATGCTCAATCAGATGGCGTATGTCTGCATCTGATTTGCGCGACAACCATATGGTCCCTTACTTGTAAGGCCCTTCAAAAGCTTATTCTTGAACATTTAGGAGAATATTGATATGAAAAAATACCTTTCGTCAAGTTTTCTATTTTCGTTATTCTTTTTCCCTAAACTCCAGTTAACAGTGAAGTTTTTTAGAACATAATGTCCCTATCTTCAGTGTTAAGCGTCCTTTCAATATAAATACGCTGAGAAAAATCCGTTATACAGAATCTTTATGTTTACTACAGAAATCAGTATACGAAGTAGTGATGTGAGGTGAAAAATTTTCCGGCGAAACTTTTCAGCTATATTTTTCCGGAAAATTTTCCGTTCTTAACAAATATCAGTGGTCAAGTAACAGTTCCTCATTAACCATAAAATTGATTTAATTCATGTATAGAAATGTTAAAAAAGTGAAAGATCGTTTAAAAAACCTGAACATTTTCATGGGTTGGAAAATTTACAGTGCAATGTAGGAACAAATGAAACAATTTTTCATGAATCGAAAAATTTTCTGTCATGTATGGAAAAATTGAAAAAAGACTTTTTGAGTCGGAAAATTTTCATCATTTTGAAGCAAAAAGTAAAACAACTTTTTATGAATCAGAAAGTTTTATTTTTCTATAGAAACAAGTGACAGAAATTTTCAGGAATCGGAAAATTTTCATTACGATGTAGATACAAGTGGGAAAACTTTTCATAAGTCGGACAGTTTTGAATATTATGCATAACGATGTTAGGTGGAAAATTTTCCAATTGCACATTGAGCTATAAAATTGAATTTCTGTAGAGAAAAGTTAGACAGCAACAAAATATATTTTTTCATTTAGCATTTAGGAACCAGAAAAATTACTGATATTTCCTAGTTGGAAAGTAAAAATTTACATAGTTTTTCTCTGTCCCTTACTCTACATCTGTGTGTGTGTTTGTGTAAAGTGCAGAAAACATAAATCGAGCTCGTAGAGTAAAATATCCCATCTCATTGTTTAAAATGTAACAAGAAAGCGCAAAGAAACTATTGTAAATTTATCAATTACTAGCATTAATTACACGCTTCGTTGGGTTAAATTAAGAAAAAATAGTAATATGTTTCTTTACCCAAACACTTTTTACTATTACTAAAGCGCTCCTTGATATTGGTCATTTTCGATCATTTTTATATATCCCATCTCCTTCCCATGTTGCGGACCACGGCATCGGAAGTGCCATTGTTCATTTCAGCGACCCCAAAAAGTATGAATTCGACATTGATATTGGTCATTTTGATTATATATATATATATATATATATATATATATATATATATATATATATATATCAACTTCCGTCCAACAATTTTTGTCGGGATGAATTTGGATTGAAATGGCATCAGAAGTGTCACTGTTTATCAGAAACTATAGATTCGACACTAATATCGGTCATTTTAGATCATTTGTAAATTCCTTCCCCTTCTTTAAGTTACATCGTTAAAGTAATAAGTAGGGCCCGGATAATTATGTACTAAAAACAATGAAAATATGTACATATATATGCACATAAAATCTCAAAAATATGTAATAAAACCCTTCCAAACGAGCAAAATATGTAAAATGAAAGTACCAGCATTTTCTATTGTTTTCTACATTTAATGTGGTAAATACAATATTTACTCAATTACGATATTTACTACCTGTTACTTTTTCAGCATGATCTCCGCAACACTACGGAAGAGATTGAGTTTCAAATTTTCAGTCAGAAAACTTATCTTGTTATCGCGTATAAAAGAGTTTCTATGCACTAAATGGTCATTTCACTTCACACAAAGTCTTGCTGCATATTTATACTTTCAGAAGTCATCCAAAGATCGTTCAACCGTACATTACGGGAGAATTCTAGAACACTGGCCCGTCTACCTGTACAACAGATACTAACCTAACCTAACATAGTCTAACTTCTCTAATATCTAATTAATCTTAATTAACCTTATTTAGGAAGGAATTTTTACGAAAACTTTGTTTATGCCATTGTACTTCTAATGGGCGTCCAGCGTTATAGAACCTTCCCGTACATTACACTCAAAACATTTTAGTAAAAAATATCGTGAAGAACAAAACATTCTCAATTAGTCTTTTCACTATTTCAACCGACGATCTTCGTAACAGTAAGGAACGAAAATGTGTTCCAAATTTTCAAACACAAAACCTCTCCTGTTATCACGCAACAGAGCTTTGTATTGACTAAACGATCGTTCAACATCACACGAAGTAATTGGTGCATACTTAAACTTGCACGAATCAGAAGGTGTGTATTCAATAGCCACGACATCGGATTTAGTTTCACTTAACACTCAACAGATTGTCTTATAGCCTGGATTTTTCTTCAAAACGAAAGCTATTTTCTTATTCACTGCATCCTCAACCGATCCTTTTACACCTACCAGAGAAACAACTGTTGAGCGAACAATTTCAAGATTGTCTGAAAGGCTAGATGATGATTTCTCCAAGGATTCAATAGTACTACTGAGACACGAAAAATTGCTCTGAATGTAGGCAATATCATGCTTAAACTTCCCGTTATCAAACATTTGTTTCGCTATTTCTATGGAAGATGCATCTTCAGAATCAAAATGTTGTAACACGTGTTTCGCTGCATCAAAGTTCGTAGCATAGGAACACACAGCATCAATCCAGCTTCCCCACCTCGTTAGTACCGGCTGAGGAGGAAGAGGTAGTTCAGGGAACAGTTCTTTAAATTTCTCAACTCTACTGGGAGCCTTCAAAAATACCTTCTTTGTATTTGAAATTAATGAATCCAAATGTGAAAATCTAGAACGAACAAATTCTGCAACACGATGAAATGCGTGGGCAAGACAAGTTAGATGTAACAGCTTCGGATACAATACTTGCAAAGCTTCTGCAGCTTTGCACATGTACGGTGCTGCATCAGTCACTAGAAGGAAGACGTTAGGCTTGATACCATCAGGCCACAAAAGTCCCATAGCATCATTAAAGAGTTTTGCAATGGCTTGATGCTTGCATCGCGGCAACAAATCACTGTTTAACAGGAAAGGCTTTCAGACTTCATTATCTTTCAACAAACCTATTACAACATTACCAACATGTCGCCCCTCTACATCAGTTGTTTCGCCAATTGACACCCAAATAGGACCATCACCGATTTCCCCACGAATAGAGTTCATTGTTTCCACATATAAATCAGGCACGTAATGCTTTCTGATTGTAGATTCATCTGGAACTGTTTCGTGTGTGTATTGTTGCAGAAATTCACGAAGTACTGTATTGTTTAGTTTCCAAATAGGGATATCAGCACATACCATAGCACGGCACAGATCACTTGAAAACTGAGACTTCCGTGGTCCTGGACTACTTTGAGCTTGAGATTCAGTTACTAGCAATTGCTTTTGTGGTTTAGGTTTAGAAGCTCGAGTCTGATGGCGTGATGTGGATATGTGTTGCACAACTTGGGAACGTTGAGCGCATGAGACACCCTTTTCACAAACCTGGCAATAAAGCACTTTTCCATCGGTGGAAAAATGCTCAAACTCTTCCGTGAACTGCTTAAGTCTTATTGACAACGAGGTTTTGTCCTTTGGCATCTTGGAAACAGGATTTGCTGACAGCACAGCATGGTTGTGGCGGCAGGCGCTTCACGTTTGTCAATCAAGAGTTCAATGTTACCAATTGCGTGAATGCAAACTTCCCCATCTGATTTAATATTTTTGCCGAAGGAAAATATTAGTGGGACGAGTTTGCGACAACAACACGATAGGCAATCGTAAAACCGCGTCGCGATAGTAATTCGATTGAATTATTAATCTCACGTAAGAATGTGAGCCCTACTACCGCGACCGAGAGTGTACGATTGCTAATCAAATCAGGTTGTGTCCAACTCTCCCTATCAATAGCTAATGAAGCCAAACTACGCTTCAATACTATTTTAAAAGGGTGTAACGCAGTGAAAAATAAATAAATAAATAAAAATTAAAAATAAAGCAAGCACTTTAAATTCAAAGGGAGGTGAGTCTTTTCCTCTTTTCAAAGTTATTGGTGAACAGTTTTTGTATGAAAAATTCCTATAAAACATGAAAATATCAAGAAATATGTAAAATTATGTGCTTATGAGTAAAATATGTAATTATATGTACAGAAGTGTAAAATATGTAAATATATGTACTTTCAAATGGCTGTTTTTAGGCACTATGGGTCACAAATGACATTATTACACTGATTTTGTATAAAAATATAACCCCTACAAAAATATGTAATTAAATAATTATCCGGGCCCTAGTAATAAGACAAAAATAATCTCGTGTTCGAACTTCATCTAGGTTGAAAATTTCATCGAAATCGGTCCGGTGGTTCAAGAGTTATTAAGTTTTATTTATTTTTATATATCTCCCCTCCTACCTCCTCTCGTAAGTTGTATCGACAAACTGAATAGATAAATACCATCCTAGGCCCAAACCTCATCTATGTTGAAAATTTGATCGAGATCGGTTGGGTGTTTCAAGATTTATATATATATATAGGCGCGGATCCAAGCGGGGGTTATAGGGGCTATAGCCCCCCCCTTGACGCTCAGGTATATGCTGGATAAAATGGTCTTAAATCCTGCTTTATACTAGACAAAGCGGCAAATTATGGTTTAGCCCCTTCCTTGATCACATCCTGGATCCGCCACTGTGTATATATATATGTCCTCTCCCCTCCCCTAAGTTCTATAGTTAAAGTGATGTGATAAAAATCACCTCATATCTGAACCTCATCTATTTTGAAAATTTGGTTAAGATCGGTCGGGTGGCTTAAACATGATGAAGTCACAAAGACAGTCCCTTTTATTTTTACTTTTTTTGACATATATCTCCCCCTCCCCTTGGTTGCACTGTAAAAGTGAAGTGAAGAAAATATCTCAGGACCAAACCTTATCTATGTTGAATGTTTGATCGAGATCGGTTGGGTGGTTCAAGAGTTATTAAGTTTTATTTATTTTCACATATTTCCCCTCTCTCCCCCTCCTCTAAGATGTACTGTCAAAATAAAATGATAAAAAAAACTTCCCAGATTTGAACTTCATATGTGTTGAAAATTTAATTGAGATCGATCGGGTGGTTTAAAAGTAATTAATTCACGAACATAGTCTCTTTTATTTTTATATTTATTGATCTCCCCCCTACTCTCTCCGCTATGTTACTCCGTCAAAGTGAAATGATAAAAATCATCCTAGTCTAGAACCTCATCTGCATTGAAAATTTGATCAAGATCGGTCGGGTTATTAAATTTTATTTATTTTTTTCTGTCCCCCTCCTCCTCCCCTAAGTTCTACCGTCAAAGTAAATAGCTAAGAATACTCTCAGGTCAGAGCCGCATTTATGTTGAAAATTTGATCGAGATCGGTCGGGCGGTTCAAGAGATAAAGGGTCACAAACATAGGCACTTTCAGTTTTATAATATAGATTTCTAAAACAACAGATCCCACTATTTCTTCGCATATAGGCCTGCTTATGTAATGAAATAACATAAACATTTTTTATGAAGATTATTTTTGTAACAGAAAATAAGACGAAATGCTTTGATTTTATTGTGTTTAAAGTTATGATAAAACTTCATTTTATGCGTATCAACCTGACGAAATATGATTTTGTGAATTCTCAAGGAAGAATACATTGAAGTTTTTGAAACATTTTTGCAGAAATGAAGAATAGTTAGATTTTCACTTCATGAAACTTTTTACAGACAATATTTTTTAGAAATAAACTAGCAGCGTTCACCCCGCTTCGCTGCGGTCACCCCGGAACGCAATAAACTTTGTTACTTAGATAATTTTTACTTTTTCGCTTTCAAGTGATTTATAGCGCCTGTTAGTTATGTTAACCCGCCGAGTCACAGGGTCATGCGGGTTGCATATAAATACGTTTATTTTTATACCTATGGTGAACTAATAACAAAGGATTTCTACGTATGGACACCTGAATGGTCAATTATCTCAAGACACTGGTAATTGAAAATTAAAGTGATATGATAAAAACCATCTAGGGTCCACATCCTAACAACCCCCCAAAAATGAAAGAAATCGGTTCAGCCGTATTAGCGTGATGAGCGGACAAAGGATTTTTTGTACGTATTTACACCTGATTGGTCAATTATCTCAAGACACTGGTAATTGAAAATTAAAGTGATATGATAAAAACCATCTAGGGTCCAAATCCTAACAACCCCCCAAAAATGAAAGAAATCGGTTCACCCGTATTAGCGTGATGAGCGGACAAAGGATTTTGTGCGTTCTCTTTTATATATATAGATTTTACGGCTAAACAACAATGTAGGAATAAGTGCAGTATGTTTTTATGAATCGTAAAATTTTCCAGAAAATTTTTCGTTTCAAAATTTCCCGGAAAATTTACATCACTGGTACGAAGCATATATTGTCCATATGCTACATACTTTTCCCTCTTAGATGTTACATTATGCCGTTGCAGGACGTCTCACATCTAACAGTCTTCCGTATATTACATACATATACGTATGTTACATACGTCAGCTATGTCACATACGTCTATTTGTATGTGAGATCCTGACCGCCTATGTACAGGTATTTCGTTCATACGGAAAGTACTTTTATTCGGAACACTTATACGGAAACTACGTATAAAATATACTTTTTCAGTTATACGTTTGCTGTACGTTAAGTCCAAAACCTGCAGAATTTACACATGTAACCTACGTCTTTACGTACGCCACATACGTTTTTTCTCTGTGTATAAGATTTAATAATACAATTTGTTAGCTCGGATAAGGTATTGAACACTCAATCGTAGTCTAAATATTGCATTGATCCCGTTTCTCTTCCTTTCTTGAACCCAGATTGATCGCGAGGTAGGTTATACTTATTATTGCCCTGCTACTCTTTAATAGATAATCTTGCACAAGATTTTTGAAGCATACAGCAAAGAAGTTGTTGTTCTGAGTCTTCACATTTTTATGCTACTTCCTCTTCCGTCTGGAGATTACGAAGCTATTCAAAATCATTGCTACCTTCTGATTATCCACATGTTCAATTCACATAGTAATTTAAATAGCCATCCTTTTGAAACAAATCAGACAAGAATTATTTACCTCTCTTAGAACTTATCTAATACTGCCTCTGTAATGAATAAACAACTGTATTCTGTTTGGAAGAGAGACAACCAGTTTTTCTGGTATGTTATATGGATGTAAATTCACTCGCTGAAGTGATTTCAATAAATTCACCTGAAGTACCAATTGCTGCGTTTCACCGGATTGTCGAAGTAATCTAACAGATTTAAATTTAGAGACTTTACCGCCCAGACCGGATGAGATAGGCAGTCTGCACGCTTCTTAAATTATGCAGAAAATACTTTGAGTCATTTGAATATGATAGTTGTCATTTTCGATAACGAACTACATAGTTCATTCACTGGATATTCATCATGAAAGTTTAATATATGTGGTTTGTCCTGGTCACTCACAATGTCAAAATTAACATACTAGTTCATGTTGAATGTGATTCAAACTGGAAGAGGTTTTGTAATGGCATTAGAGTACTTTTCGTCCCATTAGTTAAGTTCATTCGTACACTGAGAATGGACATGAACTAGTATATTCGCATTCTCAGTGTACGAATGAACTTAACTAATGGGACGAAAAGTACTCTAATGCCATTACAAAACCTCTTCCAGTTTGAATCACATTCTCCAGAAACTGTTGGTGAAATACTGCATTAGGTTTTCGGTTTATTAAACGCTTTGTATTGTTGTAATACAGAGAGAAATACGGCTCATGGATAGCATAACACGTTTTCAGTCTGCTACAGTCCAGTGTATGTTTTCATGAGGTCATTGAAGGCATACAGATTTATGCACCGTAAATTCCATTGCATGAAATTCCCTTCGCAATGTTCTTTCGTAAATTGGTTAGGATTCACCTATATTATCGAACTACAGACATTACTGTCTTGTTTTGTTATACATTTTCTTTGAGCAGGTGGTGATCCCATTATGCGAGGATCTCTTTGCAACCATAATTCTTACGAAGTTTTGCGTTCACAAGACCATTCTCTGTAGATAATTTTACAGTCCGCTTCAATGCAACAACAAATCGGACAACTTGATTTACGGTGTGCACATAGACATGTCCGAACACAGTCTGCCCTTACACATCTTCAATCACATTTTTATTTCGACCGATTTCGACGAGCTCTTTTGATTCAACGAGCTGATACACTCACTTTAGTTAATTGTAATGACAATGCATCAGCGGTGATGGGTAATTTACTCACGCGTTACAAATGAAATCTTATATATAAAAGAGAACGCACAAATCCTTTGTTCCCTCATCACGCTAATACGGCTGAACCAATTTCTTTCATTTTTGGGGGGTTATTAGGATTTGGACCCTAGATGGTTTTTTATCATATCACTTTAATTTTTAATTACCAGTGTCTTGAGATAATTGACCATTCAAGTGTCCATAACGTACAAATCCTTTGTTAATTCATCATAGGTAAAAATAAACGTATTTATATGCAACCCGCATGACCGTGTCACTCGGCGGGTTAACATAAATGACAGGCGATATAATGTTAACATTTACTGCAATCTTCTATGGTTTTTATCATATCACTTGAAAGCGAAAAAGTAAAAATTATCTAAGTAACAAAGTTTATTGCGTTCCGGGGTGACCGCAGCGAAGCGGGGTGAACGCTGCTAGTACCGTATATATAAATATGGAAACCGTCCTTTGTTAGTTCTGAAGGAGGCTGCTAGTCCGGTATGTTCTCTTGGTCCATTAATCTATCAGTTCAGTTGAATATGATCTAAAGCATATGAGGTAAACGTCCTTGCTCTATTATTTGTACAAAATGCTATTTTAAATTCATACTTTAAAATTGGAGTATTAAAACTGTTTCATTATAAGAACTGTTTAAGTCAAATATACTCTGCGTCTGGAATTGCCGTGAGATATTCCACTTTCACTGTGTACCTAATTCATATACACTTATACTAAATAAGCAAATACGAGTTATAGAAAATACCTGTAGAAAAATAACATACGAACTCTCTCAGCGAAGAATAACCGCCAGCATAACCTACATCTTTAAGAAGGGGTTATTCACATTTTAGATGGTTAAACACAGTTCTTCAGTGCATTAATCTTTGCTCACTGCATCTCACATCTACAATGAAATCAAATTTCTGAAGGAATCAACGAAGCGTCTCAAGTGTTAACTATTTAGTGCTTGTGTTAGCCAACAACAAAGGTCCTGAAGCCTCGTGGACGGGAAATAATGACATGTAAAATGAGTCTAACGCACCGGCAAAGAAGTAAATATCATGGTGACAGATCCATTAGATAGTGTTCAAAAGAGATGGTGGTTCTTATCATTTGTAGATTTGTAAATTCAGCTCTATTGATGAGGTATGACTGAGGAGCGCTCACATAATACTGTGAAAATGGAATCGAATTCAAATGGTGAATTGTCAGTAATACATCTCAAACCCATTTTAATGGCAGTAATTAAATCCATGAAAGTTAGTAAACAATTTCTTTATAAAATCATTGTATATTCCATGTATTCCATTTCGTATAGTCCACATATATTTTTTCACTGAAATGTTCGTAATTCAGTAAGCAAGGCTTTTGATACTTCACCCGTATTTTATTTTATTAGAACTACATTTCAAATTTAAATTTCTGACTGCCTTTATCATCACAGGTGTACTAATTAGAGAACATTTGTATAATAAGTTTTTGTTATAATTTTCTTACATTGTTATACTTTATAATTTTATTTATTAACGTGTAACAATCAAGTATTGTTAAAACTTTCATTTCAATTTTAAAATTTAAAATTTGTATTCATCCCTATTATTATTATTATTATTATTATTATTATTATTATTATTATTATTATTATTATTATTATTATTATTATTATTATTATTATTATTATTATCGTTATTATTTCTTTTCCTTTACTTTTTATTATTATTATTTCACTTTTATTATTTTTGCCTGCTCCATAAAGACACCTCCTAGCTTGGTGCGTGTTTTTCACATGAATTATCGCCTCTAGGGCCCATCAGTTTGCACACATGTTGTCAATCTATACTCAGTTATTCGAGATAATAAAGAAGAATAGGAGTGCTGAATGTCTTAGGGAATCACGTAAAGCAAAGAAAATGGATGTTTTTCTTTCGAAATAAAGAACTTATGGTAAACCTGCATGAAGATTAACATGTAATCTTCCACAAGAGAAGTAGTGTTACGATACTAATAACTCCAACATATTTGCACTTATACCAAAAAATACACATTGATCTCAAATCATAAGTGCCCCCCCCCCAAAAAAAAACTTTGTGAGGGGGAATCAGCGTTTCCCACGATATGAGACAAGGTAGATTTCTTTCCTATAGAAGCATAGGATACGCTTTCCGAGACATCACTTTCATGGCACCGTTTCAAAACGAAACAGCTTAAATTCTTGTCTCGTAGGCAATTCTAGGATCTTCAACTCTAAAAAACGATGGTCTAGTGGCTAGTGCTTGTGCCTTTGGTACACCTAGTCCCGAAATCGATTCCTGCTGGGACAACACGGAAAAACTCGATTTTACAATCATTCATTTTCATTAATTATCTGTCCTTTTAGCCTAAGGGACATAAATGTAGGATGTTAAATTAACAAATCTTGTAGGTTCAGTTACTGTAAATAGAAATAAGGGAATTTTTAGAATGACTGATTGAAAACCAAGTGGCAGCCTTAGACAATTCTTAGTCTGATCCCTCTCACTTCTTCTGGTGCGTTGGGTTCCTGGTTCGATCCCCGGCCAAGTAAGTTTGTGGTGAATCACATCGCGTCCGTGGGATTTCTTGGGGTATTTCGATTCCCTCCACATTATCATTTCACTAATTCTTCCATTATCATTCACTTGCCTTAATCATCCGTCTCACTTAGCCTAACGAGCATAATCGTAGGACTTAAATTGATTTTTTTTTTTTTTTGCGTACATTATACTATACTCTTTTGCAGCTTGCCTGAGGTAAGCATAATTCTGGCTTTGTTTCCCACTAGAAGGCACACATTTTTGACGTTTACCCAGAACCCTGACACAATTGGAGATCTACTGGAATTAGTCCTAAGACTTAGTGAACTTGCACTCTTGAAATTTAGAAATAACAGCGATGAGAATCATATGCTGGCCATATATCATCCAACTAAAAGCTGTCGAACAGGATATTGCGATCTTCCATATTTTTTTTCTTTTGACGGCCTTGATGAGAAGAGAAATTCACCAATTTAAGTTATTGAGCTAGCTGTACTTAAATAATTATTTTCCATACTACTTCATACAACATATATATATACAGAGAGAGAGAGAGAGAAAGAGAAAGAGATAATTCATAGAAATATATTGATTTTATTTAAGTTTATAAATAGGTTTTTGGCGGATATATTGAGCTCGATTACCTGTAAGGTTTTCCTGTAAAATTACAGCGATATCCCCAGTGATGTTATAATATTGTTGTAAAATTGCATTTTAGCATGCTATTACTTAACTTCAACGCAAGGAGGCGCTGACGTTAATTAAATAATGATTGATCGTTATTATTATTGATCATCCAATTAATATCAGTCATTGTTACCTGAAAATCAATCGTATTTCTTGTATTATACCATATTGTCATAATTAATAGTATCATGGTAGCATATTCGCCAGTGGTAATATTTGTAGGAAAACGTTCTCTATATTCTTTGTAATGAAGGTTATATCACGATGAAAATCTGCTTCCCCTTTCAAAAAAGCTCAGAGTGGGAGAGTACTTAAAGTTCCCATTTATTTTTATATCCAGCTTGTGAACCAGTCCAACAAACCACCCACTCAATAATTGGTATACCGATTTATATATAACTTAATGGTTAAATGTATGTGTGTATACTAGCTACTTTTTCTTCGTGCAAGTACGAGGCGACGCGACGATCAGCCGGAACCTAGAAAATATATAACTGGGTGCGAAGGGGAGAATTCAGGTGAGCCAACGAAAAGGAACAGATGATCATGACAACCCATGATTTATCATTCAACTCATATATCTTTTCCCCTCTGGGACTGCTAGGCATATCTTTTGCACTGAGAGGAAACCTATCCACATTTCATTAATTTATAAAATCGCTATATCAATAGAAACAAACAAGGAAATCCATCTATCTCCACCTGAAAATACGCAAATAACCATAGAAATTGAATTTACATATAGAACAACCTTTTGAAAATGTACAGTATGTACAGAATGGATTTTGCTTCAAAGTTTACTTAATAATTCTTCATTCACGACAGAAATAATATTCTATTATTTTATTAACCACTTTGAAACATCTGCAGTTATTTGTTTTACTTTATCCAAATAATAAATTAATTAATAAATACAGATAGAAAAAGTATAAATGTTCTCCAAAGGTAGTTTCTTTTATTTTGTTTTAGACAATATATAATGTAATCACGTCAAGTATGAACTTAAGTTAACAACTGTAGTACCACTTTGTCTGTCACTGTAAGAAGTCAAAATCTAATTAGCTAAAAGTAGTTTAAGAAAATCATAAAAACAGTTATTTTTAAATAATGCTAATCACTCGTACTAAGAATCAGCTTTTCTTCTACTTTTACTTTCTCGCGATAAATATCAAGTGTACATATTTGTAAGAAAAAATTGAAGTCAAGATTTTTAATGGATTTAGGAGATAGTCATCATACTTTGTCAGTTCTGCGAATGAATCAACATCATCTTTTAAAAAGTACTGCATGCGTGTGCACTAGAATAGAGTTGAGAGTCAATACACGTATAAGGCATAGTGACATACTCAAATGCAATATCCAAAGAAAATCTGTCAGGTAGTTTACCGCTGTCTATGTTGTAATTTGAAGCTCACGGATTTTAACGTTTTAATAGATATAAAATAAACTAACGTTAATCAAATATAATGCAATAGCAGTATACCGACCTTAATGTGGTATCTCTGTATAAAGAGTAGTTTCACCTTTATATTTTTTTCTGATTGTCTGAATGCTATGAATGGTTGCATAAATCCTATGAACAGACTATAGGTGTCGAAGCAGAGCGCTGTATTCTATAATGTACAGGAGAGCACAGAGGAAATGATGTAATATACAGAAGGCATAAAATGTACATCACGAATTCATATCAGAATCAACATTTTTTAACGTTCAGACCACTATTATTCAAACATCACTACGTACTATTGTGATATTTCTAATATAAAGTCAAGCGATTGGGCGAATTTGACTGTCTACTTTCCATGACTGGCCCATTTCGAACACTGGTATGGTGATTATGTAGCACAATTACAAAGCTATGTATAAAAAAAACACAGGATGGTGTAAATGAACTATTTGCGGCATGAGATGGGGGATAGCAAAGTTTTTCTCCAAAGAAGAAAGAAGAGACAAGTGAACACGGACATGTAGAAAAATCTCGGTTTATCACACCTAGAAGCTTTTTTAATTAAATCGAGAATTTCTTTACTGTGTTGACTTTTGATAACACCACACTGTGATTCTAACACGTTCGATATATATTCCAAAACTGCATTACTTATGGATACCGGAGTAACAACACTGCACCAATACAAGAGGTAAAAGTTGATTCAGAACATGTATCTACACATTTGATTTGAACGGAACGATAACCTTCAACATATCAAACACATTTGCTAAAACATAGCACATCCATTAATTGAAAGTATGAAGTCTATTTATGGTCATCTGATGCTATAAATAGATTATCAAACTAACATTAGAAAATTAGAAAATGTACATATTTTATATTTATATGATGGGCTTAAAACGAATGTTGTCATTTAAATGTTTGTTGAAAGGGCTCAGAAGCGCTCAGCACACTACACAAACAAGTAGCTGTTATTCAGAATGTCTATTTTGTGCAAACAACCAGGCTTCAACGCACTGGGACCACTCTCAAGACAACATACATTTATTATCAAGATAAATACTCGTATTTCTTCATTGTGTTTCGTGGAAGCAATGTTAGGTTATTCTTACAGTAGAATTTTGTCAACAGTTTAAAACTTAGAGTGTAATCCAGAAGGTTAAAATCAGTTCTATCTACCTGTCATTTGTTCATGATAAACACAGAAACGTTTCCAAAGCCACATTTGACTTGACTTGAGATGATACTTATAAAACATGGTAAAACATTGTGACTTCATTATACACTACTCCACAAAAAAGTTTAGCAACTCGAAGGAAGTAGCAGAAAATAAAATGATAAGATCACTGCACCAAGCATAATCATCAGAAAGACGGTACAGATGCACAATGTAACACAAATGAAGGACAACAATACAATTAGGATGTACAGGGTGGCCAGAAAGTTCAGAACCACGATACCTCGACATGTAAAACTGGACTAGGCAGTTAATATAGCGTGTGATCACCACGAACAGATACACAGACACGATACCTGGCCTCCATGCTACAAATCAGATGTTTGATCAAGTCTTGCGGCAGATGGCGTCACTCCTCGAGGAGAGCTGTTTGCAGCTCAGGAAGAGTGCGTGGTGGTAGATTGCGCTGCGCCATTCGCCGCCCAAGAGCATCCAATACATGCTCGATGGTATTAAAGTGTGGCGAGTATGCAGGCCATGCAATGCGCGTAATGTCTTCGCTCTCGAGATATTCAGACACCAGATGTCCATGCTGTGGGCGGGCATAGTCATCCATAAACAAGAAGTCCGGACCAAATGCTCCGCGGAAATTACGCATATGTGTATTCGCACATGTGTGCGAATTTCATTCCGATAGCGTTGTGCCGTCAATTTGCTATGTTACAATATGAATGTCCGTTTTCCCATCCAGCATGATTCCACCTCACCACGGTGCTCACACCATGATGGAACTACCGCCAAAGGACGGCCGTTCAGCAATGAAGTTTGACTGATAACGTGTTCCTGACTCTCTCCATACTGATGTTCGACCAGAATCAGGCGACAGGCTGTATCGAGACTCATCGGTGAAATAACGCGCGCCCACTGGTGTTCCCTCCATGTAAATGTGCCTGACTGCATGTGTTTCACACACAGCACAGGCCTTCTGGCATACAGTCCTACTGTATTGAGTCGCCGACGAACATTTTCACGAGTAACACGTTGTTCTGTCACCTAAAACAAATCAGTTACCAGTTAAGAGCATGACGTTTGACGATCACGTCTGGCAGCAATTGTGAGAAACCGGTCATCGGGGGGCGATGTCTTTCTCGAACGACCTTCTCCGTGACGCCTCCAGACTGTATGCCCATTTTAGAAGCGATTCCATAGCCTTGATACAACACTTTTGTTCATATTGAATTCCTGTGCTACGTCACTTCGACTTGGCTTAGTTGCAATCGCCCGCGGTCAATATCACTCAAATATCATATGCCAGACATTGTAAGGTGTCTACGCTTGATATCCCCCACAGGAACCACCAACTGCCTGCAACCTCGGACACAACTGGGCTGTCGTGTACGCTTCGTTCTGTTCACCGCGGTTGTGAAGGTGCTACGCACATGCTATAGAGGGCCCTCGCCTTGCCTGTGCGTCTCTTTGTATGTGCATGCTTCCCACCAGTGTTTAATGTGCCACAAACGTCACTTACCTTCCCCACCCCACCCACCCCCCGTTCTCTCGGGTTGCTTAAGTTTTGTGGAGCAGTGTATATACTAAAACGGCTTTTCCTATGGACATCAGGGAGGAAGCACTGAACATGAAGAGGAAGGAACTTTTGTCTATGCTAGGTTCATAATTTTTGCCTTCATTATGATTATGATTATTATATATAGCATTTAAGTAAGTTCTGTTCACATTTGACAACTGCAAAAATTTTCTGAAGTCAGTTCTATATCTATGGTAATTATGTTCTCGTACAAGTTTTGTGACCCGTTACATACCAGAATAGCTTCCTTTTGATGTCTACGAGTTGATTTATCGCCTGATCTGTTCATTTTTACAAAACCCTAGGCGCTGCAATTTTTTAAAGATTTTACATTTACAAATTTTTGTTATAGGATCCCTTAAATGTTTGTCATGTTTTAAAGTACATTTCAAACAAAGATATTTTTCACTGATGTGTAAAAGGCGAAAATTGTGATTTTCTCGAAAATAATAATTTTTACGACTATGTATGAACTTCATATATCTAATTTCCATCGATAGGTCTAGAGTAGTGTTCGTTAGCGAGAGTACATTGCTTGAGGAGAGCGCCGTTCCTTTACAGAGCCACTGTTCTTAGTGTGCCGGTGCTGTGCCATCAGTTGTAGCTCAAAATAATCTCTGAAAATACTCATAGAATAAAGTGACTAATGGGGATGGATCTGATGCACAACACGGTATTTAACAACTAAATTGTGATTGAATTTAAATAAAATTCAAATATTTCTAATTTCGAAAATGACTAGTTGGGGAAAAGGGTGAGAGAGAGAGAAAGGTTATGATTAAAAGATAAAGGATGAGCACTAGCCTGAAAGATCCAACGAGGCTGGCGTCGTCCTGGTCATCTGTAATGATGAATATCTTTCTCTGGAGAAGTCTGGATTAGCTGGAGACAGTCAACATCTGGATCTTAATCCTGTTGAACTGCAAGGGGCGTCGATAATGCTTCTTTACGATAATGTCCTTCTACATCTTCATTCTACTAGACTGGAGCTTGATGAGTCTGCGGTGATAAACCAACAGAATGGTACTCTTTGACTTGTGGAGTCGGTGGTCCTCCAACGGTGGGATCCGCTTCTCTCCGATGATCCTGCACCTGTCCCAATCGTGTGTTGAATACCCCTTGTTGTTCTGTTCCTCGTGGTTTTGATCAATTCAAGAATGATGACCTAATCGGGAAGTATCAGGCTGTGCTTGAAGGTATGCGGAAAGGGAAGAAGGAAGCTAGTCGAGTTTATTTAACAAATATGCATTTACAAAAGCCGTCTGAGAATGTACACTTCTAATCAAAGTTTCCTTTCAAAGTTTTCAAAAGTTCATGTTTCTTTATATCCAATACATAGTTACCTCAGTTACTTCACGCCCCCTCCTCGAAACTAAAATACACGAAAATTTCAATTTTCAGTAGTACAAAAAAATATTTTTTTGAAGAAATTCCAGAAAAAAAAATGTTTGTTGGAGATAAAAGAGTTCTTTATATAACATATTGTTTGTTTTGAATATCCTCTGACGCAAACTGCTGAGTGTATATTTCTGAGATTGTCCATGTAGTTCATTAGGTGACCTTGTGATATATAACGACAGCGTCTCTGGGAAGATGGAAAGTAAGAAAAAGAAAAATAAACATTAGTGCTTGCATAATATCATTGTGAGTGACATGTGTTTTAAAACGTTAGTGTGGATTTCCGTTAGTGCTCAGGGAAGGGAGATAAAAGGTAGGAATAATACTAAATAATTATCACTAATACAGATCATCAAAACTTATATATGTATAATGAAAAAAATCATAATCAAATTAATAAATATTTCATAAATATAGTATAATCTAATGTAGATCTCTCTCTATATATATGTGTATGTTCCTCTATTGCAAAAAAAAAAAAAAAAAACCTTCAATATCACACGTGACTAATACGCGAGAAGAAAAAAAACGGTGTAATACTATCTAGCTAACCAAAGATAGTAAAGTTAGACTACACAAGAAGGGTACTGATTTCAGTTTGAGAAAAATGAGCTTTAAGTTATTTAAGCTTAAAGCGTCCGTAGACTGGAAAAGAATTCCAAGATATGGTTATAGCCCCATATACTGGCTGTAATCAAACTATATGAAATCAGCACGACAGAACTATTCACCACATATAACCTACAACCCTAACTAACATATAAATTCTTCTTATCTTCTTAAATATTGTCCTCTTCGGGCATCGAATGCTGGACATCAATCATGGCATCGAATCCTAGACATCTGAAAGGATGGAGCATGGTTCTTGCAATCTTGACTTCAATCTTCAGACATCTTCTTAATATATCCATCGAAGTAACTATCCATACGCGTGTCGTAGATTTTCTTCATTCTTCACATACTCACATTTCAAAAAAAAAAGTAAGAAACTTTTGTAGTGATACGCTGTCCAATCAAATGAAATGGTACAATTCTTGAAGATACCAACGTGTTCCAAATTTGTTAACGAGGCTAGCTGATCGTAAATAACCTGGTGATTCGAAGATTTCTTGTTTAACTGTTTGAAATACTTCAAGTTTCAAAGTGTTCTACCGGTAGATTTGGATGCACAATTCAAAACCAAGATAAACTAACTTCTAAGCGTGGCCAGTGCTAAAAGAAAGTTCATCATCCATCTGCAAGGTGTTCCTATGCACAATCCAATCTTCAAGAAAAGTAATCCACATACAAGTTACGTGTGGACTGACGAACTAACAGATTCTTCATCAATGGGAAAATATATGGGGAGTAATCGCTGATAAATGTCCCAATTCTCTCTATCATAAACACAAAATACGACACGGTTTACGTCATTAAGATGTTCTTCTAAAAATATTCTTGTTGTAGCCAAGGCAATTTTGGCAGCTTCTAACTTCGGAAACTTAAATGCTCCAGTCGAAATGTTAGGTAGTACAATTGTAGAAAGATCATTCTCCAACATCACTTTAAAACAATTTTTGTACGTCTCTCGTAAAATCTTCTTGTCTGAATTCCGTGGTCCACATGTCATAATCACATAATTAGCAGGTAAACGATAACCAGTGGCAATCTTCGCTTCTAAGTAAAAGTAACTCTACTCAATTTCTCTCGACAAACTATAAATTACACTGCACAAATTACTCAAATTTTGAGATCGTAACAAAGGCGTAAGCCTAACAGCATCTCCATCCATGTGCCGCTGCTGTGCATCAGTTGTAGCTCAAAATAATCTCTGAAAATACTCATAGAATAAAGTGACTAATGGGGATGGAACTGATGCACAACACGGTACTTAACAACTAAATTGTGATTGAATTTAAATAAAATTCAAATATTTCTAATTTCGAAAATGACTAGTTGGGGAAAAGGGTGAGAGAGAGAGAAAGGTTATGATTAAAAGATAAAGGATGAGCACTAGCCTGAAAGATCCAACGAGGCTGGCGTCGTCCTGGTCATCTGTAATGATGAGTATCTTTCTCTGGAGAAGTCTGGATTAGCTGGAGACAGTCAACATCTGGATCTTAATCCTGTTGAACTGCAAGGGGCGTCGATAATGCTTCTTTACGATAATGTCCTTCTACATCTTCATTCTACTAGACTGGAGCTTGATGAGTCTGCGGTGATAAACCAACAGAATGGTACTCTTTGACTTGTGGAGTCGGTGGTCCTCCAACGGTGGGATCCGCTTCTCTCCGATGATCCTGCACCTGTCCCAATCGTGTGTTGAATACCCCTTGTTGTTCTGTTCCTCGTGGTTTTGATCAATTCAAGAATGATGACCTAATCGGGAAGTATCAGGCTGTGCTTGAAGGTATGCGGAAAGGAAAGAAGGAAGCTAGTCGAGTTTATTTAACAAATATGCATTTACAAAAGCCGTCTGAGAATGTACACTTCTAATCAAAGTTTCCTTTCAAAGTTTTCAAAAGTTCATGTTTCTTAATATCCAATACATAGTTACTTCAGTTACTTCACATTAGGTTTCCTTAAGAAAATTTCCCCCGATTCACACTGAATGTTCTCCTTTTCTTATCAAATTTCCCCTAGTTTGTTGAGTGTACAATTCCTTTGAAAGAAGTTGCAAGATTAATTTAGCTTTTATTTATTTGCTTTTTGCTTCTTATTTTCTTTTTACTTTTCCTTCACTTTCTAAAACAAAAGATACACATAAACATACCCTTTGGCGTATTTACGATTTTGTTTCGGGGGGGGGGGCTTTGTTAACTTTATTCCTGGAAATATGAAAATTTTGCAAGATATTTCAATTACTTTAAAATAGTAAATAAAGTTTCTGGAGGTCTTAAGCCCGGAAGCCCCTTTAAATACGCCACTGAAAACACCCAACCAACAATGGGTGCAAATTATATCACTTTTTTAAAACATACATACAAAACTATTGTTATTGTATTGGTTTATTTCTGAAGAACAAAGAAAATTTTAGCATTTAAATTGGTCAATCAGTCAATGCGAGAATTTTCCTAGATTTTCACTTTTATGGAAAAATTCCCTTTTTCCCTTTTTGCTAAATTTACCTATGAAAGTTTCCTAGATTAGAGATTAGAGAAAGTTTCCTAGATTTCCCTCAAACTACGAACACTGTACAGAGCCCGTAAACGGAAACTTCATAAACGCGGTTGAAGTCGTCACTGCAACAGTGTTGCCGTATTGTTTCTTGCAGAAGCGAATAGTCTACAGTAGTTTCTTCTTATCACGCATTAGACAGAAGCCGCCGTACAATTATTTTATAGTCCTATGCACACTTTTGCACGTCTCCTATTAAATGCTTGTAATGAAGCTAAAATAAACGGTTTATGGTATATATTGGTACAATTACTGTACATTGATATTATAATCCTCAATGACAACAGTAGACCTGATCTATCTTCTGCGAATTTGAAACAACAAATTGAACTATAAGACAAATGCAGTGATAGAATGTCTTTATTATCAGATATCTGTGCCTGCCTCTTGTTTTGACATATGGATCGGTGACGTGGTCTCTAAGAAAGTCAGTACTTCCCGCTGGTCTAGTGCTATTTAGTTTCACATTCGATGCACGTGCTTCTGGAATCAATTCCCGGTGGACATTAAAATTTATTTTAACGCATTGCAATATTTGTGCGATGTAATATTTAAATACTAAGTTTGCGTAGGAGAAGATGCATGCTTATTTGATTTCGAAAACACTTAACTAAATTCACAACTTGATTTGCACAAGCAGCTACAATATAGCATGTAATGCACTCACACACTCCACTCCATATATATAAGTAATGTACTGTTGTCATTTATGAAATAAATGAGAAATGAATACAGACGAACATAATGCATGTTGGAATAGAAAATGGTACAATACAAAGTGCTTACGAATTTGAAACTAACAGTTGCTAAGGAAAAAAGGGAGTTAGTATGTGTAAATAGAATGCAGATAAGAATAGAAGATTTCAATAGAAGAATAGAAGAATAAGAATAGAAGAATACAATATAATAGAAGATTTCAGTTGTGTGCAGTGGCGTATTTAGGGGGGGGGGCTTCCGGGCTTAAGCCCCACCTGAAATCTTACTTACTATAGGAAAGTATATGAAATATCTTGCAGAATTTTCACATTTTCAGGCAAAGCCTCCCACCGAAAGATAGCAAAGCCCCTCCCGAAACGATATCGTAAATACGCCACTGGTTGTATTTGCAATAGATTTTAACAATGGCGCAGTCGCACATAAACGAAGCTACGTTTTCAGCATCATGTGCAGAAGAATATAAATCCTTAGATTGTGATACGAGAAGATGGATGGCAGCGGAACTGGAGCAACGGGACTTGCAGATAACATTATTAAAAGAAGTTTCGATCCTAAAACAGATAATAATGTTCAAACATGGTGTTTCAAATAAGAATCAAGGATGGAGATACACGACGGGGCATATGATATCGCACATTGCAACAGTCCATGTATGCAAAAGGTGTAGTAGAGCACATGAAAACAAACTTTGCCCTGCCAAAAATAAAAGATGTCATCGTTGCTTATTTTTTGGTCATCTGGCTCGAGCGTGTTTATCCAAAACACTTAATCCAGCTTATAAATACCAAAATTGTGTCAAGGATCGTGAGGTCTGTGGTTTTCTGTTTGAAACGCACGCTATCCAGAAACCAGACACTAACTTAAGCAATAACACAGCTCAGTGCAAGCAAAGAAAATATTACCACCACTTAGGCTTAGCAGAAGAAAGTAAAAATCTTGCAGAAAATAAAAATCTTGCACAGTCTAATAGAATGGATGATCATAGTAAATGGTCGCCAACATCATTGAAAAAATTCAAGAAGGCTGAAGAAAAAGGGAAGAGGAGGTTGGAAGTTACAGATGAGGCAAAAGTGGGACTCGAGCTACTGTCTAGGTCAGTTCTCAGCGAAGGAAAGTTAGCCAATTACCTGTCCATGGACACAGTTGATACTAATCAAGTTACCTCGCCCAAGCGAACTAAAAAAGTATTTTCCAAATGGTTTGCTAACAGAAGTAAAAGATGTGAACTAAGGAATACCACTGATCTAAAGAATACCACGAGTGGTTCTACCACAGTTCCGAAGAACATCTTTATGCCCGATCACCTGCAGGATCTAAACAAAAGTACTGCCCAACTCGTTGAAAACCAGAAAATCATGCAGGCGCAGATTGACTTCCTGATGGATAGATGGTGTGAGCGGAAGAAGAGGAAAAGTCAGAAAAATGGGAAGATATTGGATTTTATTCTGATTCTTAGAGTAGCCAGTGTATTTGTTGTAAGGTTATGTTGCATGTGGTGTAAGTGCTGATTTTGTAAAGAGGGGAGAAGTGTTGGAATAGAAAAATTGTACAAAGTGCTTACGAATTTGAAACTAACTGTTGCTAAGGAAAATGGGAGTTAGTATGTGTAAATAGAATGCAGATAAGAGACAGTTGAAAGAGAGATTGATTTTGTGATTTAAGATTACGTGGAAGATTATAAATGTTTAGAAGTACGATAAGGATTAGAAGATATGTATAGATAATGAGTTTTATGAATGATATAGATTTAAGAGATTCTGAAGATACTCAAGGGACAGATTAAAAATAAAATATAATAGATTTCAGTTGTGTGTATTTGCAATAGATTTTAACAATGCCCACCTTGCAATATTTCAATAATTACATATATTTATACATTTCTCTTCATTGAATGGAGGAGAAGAAATTTTCACAATTGGTCATTTGGAAACATCCTTGGAAGTTTTAATAGAAACGTTCTGACAATGTTACCTGCACCTGAATAAACAACTACTCTTACCAAATTCAACTATCCAGGAAATTATTCTAAAGAACATACGACGAATTGTCAATTAACGAGCTGTGGTTGAAGGATAAACTGAGAATTATGATTAGGATACCACACGTCGTTGAAAATGTGAACTCTCGTATGTCCAATTTTTACGATTTTTAATTTTTGGCATAACATGATAAGAAAGCAAGAACCCATGTTCTAGCAAATCCTAGTGCGTCACAAGACATCTATTGCTGAGAAACAATCGATTACAGCGTTTGCTTGCATATTGATTCTTGGCAACTTCAGGTGGTACCTCGTGCCAGTGAGTTCAATGTGCTATAGCCATATGTGCTATGATGAGGGCAGCTTTATTAGCATGATTTTAAAGGATAGATCTTTTAGACAAGACAGATCTTTTAGAATGTCTGGACAGATCTTTTAGAATGTCTGAGATGTTAATACTGTGAATAGATACAGTGACGTTTTTTTCATCTTCTGAAAAGCTAATAAATTGGACGTACGAGGTATCACATCTTCAACGATGCACGTTCACAAAAGCTGACGTAAATATAACTTTATTTTCAAAGATAGTCAGTCACTTGCAAAATAAGTAATACAATATTCCCTTGTGGTTCACCAGATATTTATGCCTATGCATTAATATAGTCGAATTTGTTAAAACTTTAAGTGAAGTAACTGTCTCCAAATATGATTAAAAGTAACAAAGTTAGAGATCATTATTTGATATGTCACCTGAAACAAAAACGTACACAAAATTTCAAAATATGACACATCCGCCGAAAGATATGTTTAATCTGGTTTGTATCTTTTAAGTTTAATAAAATAGAACAAATGATAATCTAAATTATTCTGATAATAACCAGAAGAGAAGTTTAGAAAACGATAAACTGTTACTTACAAGGTACATTCGCGAAGTGCCCCTCGGGATTCATGTAAAACTGATTTAAATGCAAACTTCTCCATGGCTCAATGTCTACTGTACTAATTTTAGCGGCCCATATGGGTAATTTGCAACGCGGAATTCAATCATACACTACTATAACGCTCAGTCACAAAACTGCTTTTAGTTTCTTTAGATGTAACTGAACCTAAATGTGGTCATATGGAAAACAAATTGGATCAAATACTGCTTCTCTGACACCTGTTATCCACACCGGCTGCCATCTTGGATCCACCATATTGAATTCAACTTTCGGTTTTTCAAATAGGAATAGGTGTATGTGATACATCAAATTCATATATAATTTTCTCGGAAATTCATTGGCGTAGTGAGTTTTAGTGTAGCTTGTACCATTTGCGATATATTACATATTAAATCCCTCTAGGCACTTCGCGAATAGACATTGCAGAGTAATAGTTACGCATACGCTTTTCATGTTGACAAATCAAAACAATTTCTAACTGGAAAAGTACTATAGGTATAAACAAACTCTCTATAACATTGGTGCCATAATCTTACAACATTTCTGTGAGTGATTGTTATTACTTCCATGTTATACTACGAACAAGGAAGTATGGTATTACGAACAAAATGCCTAATGTAATTCTAGATACGACCAGAGTTTGGTGAAGATCTACCATATTATATTTACGTCTGTGTGTATGTACGTTCAGAAAACATTTGGTCAACAATAAATCACGTAAAAGATCACATATACATATGGGGCAGTGCCTCACATTTAACATGCAATATCTTGCAAATGGTACAAGCTACCGTAAAACTGACTACACCAATGAATTTCCGAGAAAATTTTCTATGAATTTGATTATCACACGTACCTATTCCCATTTGAAAAACCGAAAGTTGAATCCAATATGGCGGATCCAAGATGGAGGCTGGTGTGGATAGTACGTGTCAGAGAAGCAGTACTTGATCCAATTTGTTTTCCATATGCCCACATTCATATTCAGTTACATCTAAAGAAACTAAAAGCAATTTTTGACCAAGCGTTATAGTAGTGTATGAACTTCGGATATATGAAGGCCCGTAAATATGTAAATTACCCGTATGGGCCGCTAAAATTAGTGCAATACACTTTGGGCCACGGAGAACTTTGCATTTAAATAAATTTTAGACGAATCCCGAGGGGACACTTCGCGAATGTATCTTGTTAGAGCAGAGTACATTTTTCAATTGTGTGAAAGCGAAAATGTTAGTATTCTGATGATAAGGATGTATCATAGATCTTAGAAAAGTAGTCTTAAACTGAACATAAGAATACAACTACAATCCATAATCATAAAAGAATGTAGTGGCAATACAAAATAAATACTGTGAGTTTCAGGGTAAAATGTTTTCCCCCTTTATTTAACATTGGTTGTTCAAACATGTTTTAAGTGGGCGTTCCAAATAAAACAATAAATGATCCGGTGAAAGTTCTACAATGGGGCCACTAAAACTATATAAATACCGCAGTTAAGAAAGGATAAATCTATGTGTGTGAGTGTATTTTACACACACAGTGCTTATCTCTATGTACTGTTTTACATATATACATAAAAAAGAAGACAATATTTTCAAAAATTGTTTCAATACAGGAATCTACTTCTTCTTTTTGTGGATGCTGGAGATTAGAAGGGAAAATGTCTAATGAAAATAGTAGTGAAGATGTGTGCACATGCTACTGCAATAATAGTCACATAAGCATTCAATGTTTAATAAACACGTTCCAATTGAGGGAGTCTAAAAGAAGCTTGCTTCTTAGCAGTGCATGTACAAGAGGACACAATAAACCATGACTGCATTCTGTTAGATAAAAATATATTGAAGACAAATGTAATAAGCATTATTACTGATATGGACATACAAGATGAAATTCTGCTTCAGTTTCAGAAGATGCACGTTTGTACTTTTAATAAATTAGAACAATTTTTCCATATATATGATGAAGCAATTCATAATGATGCCTTTGTTAAACAACTGATAGAAATATTCTTGCAGAAAGATTTTAAGAAGTTCTTAATTAAGAATAACATGTCGGAATCCAGCAATTGATGGAACTGTGTTTCATTGGCTGATCTTGTCGCTGTTCTGTAGGTGTATTACATATAGAAAATGTGAAAAGGAATGGCATGACTTGATTTTCTTTGTGAGCGTAAACTGGTAACAAGTGAATCTTATTGTTGTAATCGTCTAAGAAAGTTTAAAATAGTTACTGTGCAGTACAGTGCAATAGGACTAAACATTTCTTCTGATAATGAGGAAGGGATAATGAGTGCTAAATGTTGCAGTAGAAGGACTGACTAACGCTATTACAAAGTTAAAACTGAGTATAAGCCAATTTAATATATTGGAAGATACTCCTTTGGTACAATTATTATTATTATTATAGCAGATAAGTGTTTATAAATATTGAGGTGATGTTGCTGGCTCTTAAAAGTATCATAATGTAAGAATGGACAATTTTACTATATAGGTGATAGTTACAATTATTAATGATACATATATAGGGTGTCTATTAAACTTACAAAATGGAATTTCGTGACTTTTTCGTGACCTTTTCTTTACTTAATCATAAAATTTTCTAAGATTTTGAAAAGTTAATTTGGTTGCGAATTAGGCCAATTTTTCATCCATGCGATAGAAACGTACTTTGCTTGCGATTGG
The DNA here is from genome assembly GCF_964235325.1 of Thermobia domestica. Taxonomy (NCBI): domain Eukaryota; kingdom Metazoa; phylum Arthropoda; class Insecta; order Zygentoma; family Lepismatidae; genus Thermobia; species Thermobia domestica. The sequence continues at coordinate 204,912,281 of NC_137456.1, read as the reverse complement.
GTAGCGTCTAAACCCGACCATAGACATTTTTGGTGGTGAATTTTGACGTTTTATAGAACAAAATTTTCCAATCTGTACTTACATTTGTACAGTTTAAAAAAATCGTGACCCAAAAGCTAAATTTCGTGACTTTCATGACCGTTTTCTGATTTCGTGACTTTTTCGTGACATTCGTGACTTTCTTGACAGATAGACACCCTGATATATACAATGATTTGGTATTCGTGTGATAGGTACTGTTCAAAATATCGGCATATTCGAGAGTTCACATGTTTTGATCTAGTGCATTTATTTCCAAATTTTTGGTTAATTTTCTTGCTTGTTTTAACAAGTATTTTGGATTGTTCTTCAATTCATATATTTGGAAATGAGTTTGTTCAGCCTTTGCCATTCCTAAAATAAAGATCCTTCTCCATAGGAATTAGTTTCTCTTCTAAAAAATCACCCAATGATTCATATTTCTTAATGGTTTGATTTCGTCTTTTCCCTTTTTGGAGAAGCAGACTGTATACTTTAAACTTGACATCATCTCCAATCAGGAACTCTTCATTACTATTGAGGGTATTTTCTACAACGGAGAAGAGGGCCTCACGGTTCAATTCCAATTTGTGTTTCCATGACAGATAAATTGGCTTATTCAGCTTCGAGACAGTGCTCTCAATTGTTATTCCTACAAATGTGTTCTTATCAATGTCTTTGAACGTGTTGTCTATTACAAAATCAAATAATGCACGGATGTAAGTTTCAGGGTCTTCGATTTCATTTGGACTCGAACGCTTAATGGCTATCCCAATTCCCTTAATCCCAAAGTACGTATAATTAAGAAATGTAGTCTTTACTATTTCAAACTATGGTGCAGACATACCATACATTGTATTTGATGTGTCCCGATCTTGGTAACATCATAGGTTCACCAACAATCTCAACAGAAAAGCCATTTGTCTTACCTACCAATATCAAATAATTGAACTTTTCACAAGTCTACTTCTTTATCTTACCAATGCCAAAGTATTCTGCCCATAAAGATTGGCGATATCATGTTAAATAATATCCTGTCTACCCTCCAAATGTCTCTAAAGTTCAATCAACAACTGTTGATATTTTTACGTTGGGTACACGTATCCCCTTGGAATGGTAATTTTCAACTAATCTTGTTCATGTATAGTACACCACCTCGAGGCCAGCATAACCAAATCGATAAATCATATCAACGAGTTCTTCAACTTGCATAATTCATTGTGTGTATGTACCATCTGTAATAACGAAATTATATTCTTGTAATGAAACAATAATATTGGCTCCTCTCTCAAATCTATAATTACTGCATCTATAATAATGTCTGGTGAAGCTGGCGATAAATAGGAGGTATCCTCCTCTATGAACAAGTCTGGAGATTCTCTTAAAGGTTTAAACTTTTTCTTCTTGGGGGACTCGACAAACTCAAACGAAGAATCCCAGTCTACCTCCTTACAGAGCTCAATTTCTCGTTGTACCTGATTGTTAGACGACTCCATGATGATACTACGCCAGGCTTCTCTTCATACCCCATATATAAGGAAAGCTTTACCGACGATGCCATATCACGTGGTACTTTAAAACACTTTTTTCAAACACTTCCACTACAACAATTAAAATATTTTCACATGTACTTTCCCAATTCCTATACAATTTTCATAGCTATATGGGTGGAGAAAACATGTATTTCATTTATGTTCTCAAATATCGTTCACCTGATCAAAACATTCTTTTAAACAACATCATTAATGTTATTTACATTGTGCTACGGCCATTCACATCTTACAGCGGTATTCCCTCAATAATGTTATTCATATTGCGTACCAACCAATCACTTGTCATCTCGTACAGAGAAAATATTTACATGGTCCGTGTGCAAATAAATGGTTTACATGTTTTTTTAAAAATAAATCTATGTTATTAAAAGAAAATCCACGTAGAATAAAAGGATTACAACTAGTATTCTATTATCAATACTCTACATACTACCAAACTTCCTTTGTATTCGCATTCAGTATAACATCACGTTCATCCCTCAATGTGACAATCTTCCTTTGTATTCCTGTTCAGTGCTACCTCTTGTTTAACAGGATAATCCGTTATTATGGTAATATTCTTTTGTATTCACGATCAGGACCGCCTCATATTTCAACAGGATCGTGTCATTATGCAAATGTTCTTCTGTATTCGTGTTCAGTGTCGCGTCATGTGCCACCATTCGTGGTGCCAAATTTATTTTCTATTGCCAATTAACATAGGGGCATGTTTCAACATGTTCACCTACCGCGACCTCAATCTCCTTTGTATTTTCCGCCGACAATATGTTATGTTCACCCACCGCGGCACCAAACTCGTTTTTATTACTCTGTCGACATTCTGTGATGTCTACCCGGCGTGGCGTCGGTCTTCTTTTGTATTTGTGTTCATGTTTTAACACGTACCTGAAAGGTCATTACCAGACAACGCCATCTTTCACTCCCATCCAATCGGTTTCCAAAATGCGCGAGAAAAGCTCACTTCATCTCTTGAGTTCAACAGCGAAAAACGTACGAAAACCTTGCTCTGTATATGAACCAGCATAGCCTATCATGCAAAACAAATTCTTAATATGTTCATACTCAAAGAGTGTTCTGAATTTGCTAAGCAAATGATCGAATTAAAGAAGTCCCCGCTTTAATAAATTTTATTTCCTCCCCATCTTTAATTTGATCACGCCATAGCTGTTCTACGAGTTTTTTTTAGTACGCTCATACAGTGTTCGAGTAATTTAATATCTGAAAAATAATTTTAATGAAAACGAAATAAAAAGATACGATCCAATTAAAGTAATATTACGTAATTAAATAAATAAAAATTGCTCCGATAAATAATCCGTGTTCGAGATTATTTTTTAGTATGACCACAGCACAGCTGTTCTACGGAGTATGCTTTAGCATACGATCCAATTAAAAAATAATTAATTTGATCACAGAGATTGTCCATCGAGTTTTTTAATATTTCGGAATATAATTCCTTTGAGTTTTCAATAGAAACGATCCCTATAAAGAAATCACGTGATACATGTCATTCAACCTTTTCTAGAAACCCTCCTAACGGTCAACCTTCCAAGAACCAGTCTGGCCACCTAAAGGTCTGGCAATAAATCTTTACCCTCCTAATGACCTGTCCGACCACACCTGGCTTACAGACAAGGAACTCGTCAAACCGATAAAATAATTAAGAAACAATACCTCCATTGTTAACGAGGGTTTCATCCAATCCTACTAACGCAACGCAAAGTTTGGTATATGGATGGTGATAACCATGGATATTATAAAATAGAAGGTCTGCCTATACAACACAACCGTGAAGCCACTCCGACTCTGTGCAAAAATAGAAAATTTGTAGTAGATGCCTTGTTAGAAACATAAATTTAAGTTTCCATGACTTTATAATATTCTCAACGCCCATCTAGTGGTTTTGAAGGAGATGAAATGATAACATCTCCAAATCTTCCTTTATTAGATATTCACTTTAATCTTGGTAAATTTTCTTATATTCTAGCTACATCAAAGATCATGGTATATTTTTTTTTTAATTTCTGGTTATCGACGTAACTAAATAATTTTATAGTTTAGGAAACTTTGTTCATGCAGAGAAGAAAATCTATTAGTGATCATATTATGGGTTAATCCAATTCAGCCAATCAAGACTATTATCATTTATCGGCTTGCTTTATATTATTCTTTCACCTTCTCGGTATATTCAAAAATATTTTTTGGCTAACAGTTACACAACTATAAAATTTCATGCGCACACACAAGTGTCGTAACTTGCCCATTTAAAACAACTTTTTGTAAACATCTGCAATATATCGCGCAGTTCTGAGATACGTAGTCTTTTGCATTAATTATTTCTTAGATTCTTATTACAAACATGATATCTAATTTTTTCGATAACTATAAACGTGTATTAAATCCTGCAACTTACTGTCAAGACAAATCTTCATGTCCACACAGAATACAATAACGTTAGAAAAATGAAACACATTCGTTTATTTTTAGTTTAAATTTCTTCGATATTCTTTTCGGCAAGTGGTTCCGCTTATGATAGTGGCACAAGCTTCTCATCCTTCAACTTCTTACTTCTTCTTCTCCTTGTTTTTGTTTATTACCAACACGCCTAAATATTTAAATTTATTCACATTGTTGTTACCTCTGTTATTATTGTTTAGTATACCCAATCATCGTACTATCGTAACGTACTATCTAGTACTTCGTTTTATTCAATACTTATTAAATTAAGCGACTGAAGGTTTGTAGAAACTATCTAAAAGCCACTTATTATAAGCAAACTAAAATAAAATTTGTGTGAGCACGAATTCCCAATTTTTGTCATTGAGATCTTATATTCATTTCACTCTAAATTGGAGCACAATTTCAACTACATGTATTCAGACGCTATTCCACCTTATTTTTCCTGCCGAAACAAGAATGAAAAACATCTCTGGTGAGGAAATGTAATACATTCTGATTTATATCCGTCCTTAGAAGCCTTAGTAGCTCTGAGCTAATAGCTATTCCCTTTTGAGTATGTGTAATAAATGCCTTTATTTTCATGTCTGGTGATACAATACAGCTGCCCATCTCATAGCCCCGAAATGCCAGAATAATCTGAGCACCAATAGTGTACATTTTTTTCCAAAAGCTTCGAGATAACACAACATACACAAGTGGAAACCATTCAGAAAACAAAGTAGGCTTTCGGCGACGATTTCATCATCCTCGAGGCCAAAAATAGCAAGGCAGGGAACAGCAAAATCATAATTTTCTTTGACTCTCGCAGAGTGGTGATTGCGTGCATACAATAAAAAGTTAAAGCATTACCAAATAATATCCAAAAATCCTTTATCGTTTTTGTGACGTACGGCGCAAACGACCCGACCTGCAAGTACCGAAAGCTTGGCAACCGCATCACAATGCAAGTATATAGTCTGATGATTAAAATCTTGTATGTTTATTTAATGTAATAGGCTACTAATAAATTTTAGTTTCATTTCTATTTAAAATACGCTTACTTAATGGACAGATCAACGATAATTTTAATTTCGATAAAATAATTTTAATAATAAATCTATATATATAAAAGAGAACGCACAAAATCCTTTGTCCGCTCATCACGCTAATACGGCTGAACCGATTTCTTTCATTTTTGGGGGGTTGTTAGGATTTGGACCCTAGATGGTTTTTATCATATCACTTTAATTTTCAATTACCAGTGTCTTGAGATAATTGACCAATCAGGTGTCAATACGTAAAAAAAATCCTTTGTCCGCTCATCACGCTAATACGGCTGAACCGATTTCTTTCATTTTTGGGGGGTTGTTAGGATGTGGACCCTAGATGGTTTTTATCATATCACTTTAATTTTCAATTACCAGTGTCTTGAGATAATTGACCATTCAGGTGTCCATACGTACAAATCCTTTGTTATTAGTTCATCATAGGTATAAAAATAAACGTATTTATATGCAACCCGCATGACCCTGTGACTCGGCGGGTTAACATAACTGACAGGCGCTATAAATCACTTGAAAGCGAAAAAGTAAAAATTATCTAAGTAACAAAGTTTATTGCGTTCCGGGATGACCGCAGCGAAGCGGGGCGGGTTGGGGTGACCGCAGCGAAGCGGGGCGGGTTAACATAAATGACAGGCGCTATAATGTTAACATTTACTGCAATCTACTATGGTTTTTATCATATCACTTGAAAGCGAAAAAGTAAAAATTATCTAATTAACAAGGTTTATTGCGTTCCGGGGTGACCCCAGCGAAGCGGGGTGAACGCTGCTAGTAAAACATAAATAACCTCTAGCGAAGATAATAAAGAGGATCACAGGATACTTAAGTATATGAATGAATGAAAAGTACGTGAGGTTTTAACCTCCCCCAAATATATTTTTTAGGTTTAACAAAAAAACTTTTAACCTCTGGGAAATATATTTCTTTGGCAGTTTAAGTAACAACAATACTCTAGGCTTTATAAACCATGTCATACCCCAGTATGTGAGGTTTTAAACTCGCCAGCATTTTTTGACATTTAATCAAAAATCTTCTAACCTGAAACACTTTTAATTTTAGAAAATATTTTAGGTGATAACCTAAAAAATCTAACCTCAACCCATATTTTCATGTTTTAGATATGGATAGTCACTATTGCCTGTAAAGATGTTCCCGGATTGACTATACTACGAAGGTGATTCAGAAAGTAATGCCTCCAAACCCACTACTTGGCCAATAGTACTGCAAATATTCTGAACTGTTTATCCTTAATGCACTGATATTTAAGCTATAGAATGTCACTTGTTTCAACTTCCTATCTCTTCTCGTTCCACAGGAATGGAGCAATCCATGGCATCCAGTGGTGACGTCTGGTTGAAACAGCGGGCTGTCATTGAATTTCTGACTGCGAAAGGTTGTGCACCCATGAACATTAATCACCGGCGACGAGTTGTGCATACATCATTACGACCCGGAAACGAAACGTCAGTCGATAGAGTACCACACATGTCCTTCCTCCGCCCCCCCCCCCCCAAAAAAATCAAAGTTGCCCCATCTGCTAGCAAAGTGTTTTTGACATTCTGCCTCATCCTGTCAATAGTACACCCTGCGACTTTTGACTCTTCTCCAAACTTAAGGATCACCTTAATGGCCAACGGTACAGTTGTGACGTGCAGGTGGAAGCAGCAGTTCGGTAATGGGTGTTGCCAGCAGCTACTACAATTCTTCGCCGACAGCGTGAAAAGTCTTGTTTCGCGTTGGTGCAAGTGTGTGGCCCGTAATGCGGACTATATTGAAAACTAATACCTTCATTTGTAGCTGGCATTGCAAGCTTTCCACTGATAATCTGTATCGGTGCTATCTGTCAAACACAAATAAATGTATCACTTTGGAAGCACTAATTTCTGAATCATCCTCGTAACAAAATCAGCCGAGATAATTACTCTAACTGTCTCTCACAAAAACCTGAGTTCGAAAATTTTGTTTTCATTCAAGAATGGGTCGTTCATTGTGTGGAGTAACGGATGGACGTACTAACATTACAATCTCACAAGACCTATAAAAGATCCTAATAAATTCAAAACAATTCAACTGCTGTATCACTTCAACAAAATTTCAAAGAACAAACTTCGTAAATGTAACCAGTTATACTGTAGGCTATCACTTCCGAGAATATAGTGTGAAATGAAGTCTACGCGGATATTTAAAAATATAGTTTTCTTCTATGCTTGAGTAACTCATGGTGTGATCTCTTGTAACAACTTGCCTCGTGTTTTCTCTGAATTGAGGATCTATAGGCAAGATATTGAGGAAAAATAGAAGTAACTACTTTGTCTCCAGTTCGACCAGAAAACTAGATAAATATTGAAAAACTGCGAGCGTTATGTCGCAGGTGATATGGAAACAGTTTAAATTGTATTTTGTTCCCGTATTGAATTCTTTGGAACTTTTTTCCTGGATTTTTTTTCTCAGAAATTCACAGTTCGCTCCCTCTCGTGAGAAACTTTTAAATAAATAAATAGTTTTCTAACGGAAACGAGCCAAGCTTGGCTTTTGCAATACTGGAAACGGAAACGAAGCACGCCTTGAGGATTGGTTGGAAACTTTTTAAGATGAAAAAAGAACGAACGAGAAGGTTTTCATGGTATTTGAACATTTCTTTCTCTCACTACCAAATAAACAAACTTAAATATACAAAGGAGGGGAAACTGACTAAAATGGCGTTCAGCGAAAATTAAAGAAGAAGAAGAAGAATATTCAAAAATTGTACAACTAACCATTCTAATGTCTCAACAGCTCCTTGGAAAGAATCAGTCGAAAACAAAGCTCAGTACCACGTTTGCTATTAAAAAGACAAGAAGAAAGTTGCTATTGACACGTTTACACGTAAAACACTCCCTCCAAACATTTTATTTTTCGAGCTAAAGAGGAACAAATAATTTAAAGAGAGAAAAGTTACAATGTTTAATATAAACATAAGTTTTATCTCTTCCTCCTAATTGATACTAATCTCCAAATAATAGTGCCATTGGTTGATATAAGAAATGTTATTATAAATTCCTAGAAAATATATATATATATATATATATATATATATATATATATATATATATATATATATATATATATATATATATATATATATATATATATAGGGTGTTTCAAAACAATACCGACAACGTTTGGGAGGTGATTCCTGACACCAACATAAGACAAAAAGTATAGAACAACCTGGGTGCACAAATGCTTTCTTTCGGAGTTATAGGCTGCCGAAAACATAAAAAAATGAACTTTAAAGGTCGATAGCTCCAAAACTGTTTGCCTGCTGTAGTCGGGTCAAGACTTTACTTAGGAACTAGTATGTGCCCTATCCAAAAATCCATGTTTCAGAATTCTGAGGTACTCATGCAACAATTTTTATAGAGGGAGTTTGGATACGGACATATAAATTGAAGTACTCACCAATTACCTCTATACAAATTGTTGCGGAAGTACCGCAGGATTCTGAAACATGGATATTTGGATAGGGTACATACTAGTTCCAAAGTGAAGTCTTGACCTGACTACGGTAGGTCGCATAGTTTTGGAACTATGGACCTCTAAATTTAATTTTTTCATGTTTTCGGCAGCCTATAACTCCGAAAGGAAGCATTTATGCACTCAAGTTGGTCTATACTTTTTGTCTTATTTTCATGTCAGGAATCACCTCCCAAACGTTGACGGTGTTGTTTTGAAACACCCTACATGTATATATAGGGAGAGAGAGAGAGAGAGATAGGATGTCCAAATTAAATGTATATACTGTTTAACATTTTTTACATGTTACATTTAAATATTACACTCTCTAACAGCTCATAAGTATTAAAAATGGTATTTCCAGACGGATTTCCAGCACCTCCCAACTATCATTGCGACGTAAGAGCATACCTCCAAGAACACCTAGGAACAGACGGATTGGACGAAGAGGTAGTATCGAGTACCCTCCACGCTCACCGGATTTGACAATTATGAATTTCTTTCTGAGTTGGTATGGCAAGCACAATGTTTATACCACAACACCAGCTACAATCAATGAGTTAAAAGCAAACATTGAAAACGAATGTCCTCAAATACCAATTGCAACAATTAGGAACGTTTTGAATTTCATCCGTCAGCGTTATCAGCTGTGTCTGGACCACAATGTCCAACAATTTGATCACTTTCGATAAATGGCTGATTTCTACATGTATTTACATTACATTTGAAGGTTCAAAATTTTCCGTATCATAATAAGTATTCGTGTTACAGTCGTTCAAAGAGTGTATATGGGGCTACATTTTATTGAGATTGCATATACCGAGTGCATCAACAAGAATCCAGTGGCGTCTCGTGAATACCTCGAACGGGGGCAACTTCAAAATTTGCAATGGAAAGTAGTATAACTGTTGGAATCGTTCGAAAGGACATTAAATGTCATGCAACTTTTAGAGGACAAACTTTGTCATATCCTTTCCCATTTAGCCGCTAGAGGCGTTGTTGCAGACATGTATCTGACTACCCGTAGTAGGCCTTTATCTCAGCTAATAATGCACATACAGCCGTCAAACAAACAATTGAACTACCAAATCGTATGTGTAGAATGCAATAAAAATAGTAGCGACACCAGTGGCGTATCGTGAATATCTCCAACGGGGGTCATCTGCAAAATTTGTCACGAAAACAGGGGTTGGTTGTGTCTGCATTGAAACAAGCGCACAATGGGAGAAACGTCGAGAGGAAACACCTTGGCATATTTATTCCTCGTTGGCAGCAACACGGTCGCATTACTAGGTGAAAGTCAGATGGTCCAGGTCTAGCCCAAAGTGATATAAACTTAGTAGGCCCGAGTCCGGCCTGCGGGCTCGGCCCGAGCCCGTGCAGACCTCTAATAAGATTCTCCAAGGGGTTTCAAAAGTTCTTCCAACTCCAAAACAAAAGTTAGTTGACTGGAAAATGAAATGGAAAATTGTTAACAAATAATTCATAAATAACCTGACAATGTAGTCTAAATAATTTGTTCTAAAAAAAAAAAAAAGAGTAGTTTACTGTTCTGGATAAGTTTTTTTGAGGGGGGGGGGGCAGGACAATTTTCTCAAAAAACAATTTAGGCGATTTTGTTAATACTTTATAAATAAATATTTTAATAACAACCTATAATGATGCGTAAATTACTTCTAATCAAAATGCCTACAAAGAGTACTACACTTTTGGAGATGAGCTTCCTTCAAACGAAATTTCGCGGAAACAACTTATATAGGTTTCGGTTGAAAGACTAAGATGCTTTAAACTTAATGTGACGTCCCAACAGTTAGCGTGTTGTTTCTTGTTTCCTTTTGTTAAGAGGCTCAAAGTCTTTAGTACAGGGCGCAAAATCTCAAAATCAGGCGCACTCGCCAATCCATAAATGATGGTTGCAGTTATGAGACCCCCTCCCACTACCTTCGATTTGACAAAGAAAGAGGTAACATAAAATTTTAAAACCAGAAAATTAGATTCAGGATAATTAGAAGACCTCATACTCTGTGTTTTCTCTCACTCAGTGACAATTATTTTCGTGCGCAACACAAATTGCGCAGCCCTGTCAGTTTAGGCAGAAATCATTCCCACTGAACACTGGTCACCAGCTTCAAATTTCTAGTCGCCAATTGCGACCTGGCGACCGGAAATTTTGCGCTCTGCTTTAGTAGACATGCAATGCGAGTAGCTGGAACAACACGCATGCGTCGTCACGTGAAGTTTCTTACACACGTCTGCACTAGCCATGGACTCTGCAACAACGATGCAATGTAAGTTTAGGTGTTATTGCGAAATGCAAAGAAATGTGAAATGCGAAAGTACCGCTCAACAAACTATTTCGAATTGGGTGAAGAGTTTCCCAGCCGTTGCTTCAGCCAAGGCAAAGAAATCACCTGGTCGCCCACCTTCTATGCGTACACAGGCAAATGTAGAGAGGGACCCAGAGACTATGTTGCGAAGTCCTAGACGTACTGAGCGTCGTCATGCAATCTCACTAGACATGCCAGACAGAAGTGTGTAAACGTCTTACATTTTCATCAATAAAATATTCAATTGATTCACCCGTACGTCCTCAAGATTACAGAGGTTGTTCAGTCTACATTTGGCCAATTTCGACTTGCCTAAACATTTAGAAGAATCCATGGTGCCAGGTCCGTAAGTGCTCGATGTGTTTTCCTTGTTTCCTAACAATAGCCCGACAGCGTAATTTCCACTGTAATAGGCTTCTCTGAAGAACTCGAAGGGGAATCTTGTCCCATTCCCTTTGCACAGCTTTCCAAAGTCCTTCCACAGTTGTCACACGCCGTTTTCCCAAAGCCCGCTTCAGCAATCCAAATCAACAATAGTCCATAGGACTTGCATCTGGAGATTTAACAGGTACCTCATTGAAATGTATCACCTGTATACCACTTGCCTCCTCCATCTCCCTGTAGAATGGAGGGACGATCGTGAGGTATGTAATGAGGCATTGTCCAGTGAATGCGCACCAGATTTTCGTCATTTCCGTACAATAATGGAATCTCATGCTCGTAGATCGGCCGCATGATCTGCTCCTGAAAATACTGCGAATTTACTTTGCAGTTCTTCGCTACCCTATGAATCTTCAGTTTACCTCGGTAACAGTAGCCAGTAATGACCGTGAACCCTTTTGGGAAGGATTCTTTACAGACATTCACCCACCTTCTGAAGTTCTTGGTGTCTTTCTTTCGGTACATGATAGCTTTCGGTTTGCCGCAGTTGGGAAGGTAAATCCATGCTTCATCTAGCGTTGCGACGTACATCCACCTTTGTTTTTCCAGATACCGTTCGTACAGCTTCCGGGCATTACACTTTCGTTCCTTTTGATGGGCATCCGTGAGAAGATGGCCGCGAGCTTTCATGACTTTTTCCAGCTTGAGTTGATGGTGTAACGTCCGGCTCACAGTCCCTAAAGACACGTCAAGACGATTAGCCATACACCTTTGTGTTGGCAGATTTTCTTGCATTGCCATTTTTCGAAGTTTTCTCTGCATGGTGGGGGTGGCCTTGGTGCATTCCGGCTTCCTAGGCAACTTCGTTGGTGATCCAAATGGTGAAGCTTCGTTGCCTTTGTACTTTTTAATACATTTTTTATTCCACTTAAACTGATGTTGCAACCATTCTTCTTGCACTGTTTTCTAATGACAGAAACACTAAAGTGGGCGTCATAAAGAGCCGCAACATAGCCTTCCCAAAACCGGCTTAGTTTGGGCGGCATTTTGGTCACATAGCGGAAACCCACACACTTGGAAACAAAATTAACACAACACTCACAACAATGGTCCTTATTTGTGCGTTATTGTCGTCCGCGCGGAAAAACAACTCTGGTCTCAGGAAACCACGGCACAACACTGCAGGACGCCACGAGCCAGGTCGGGTGAGACCATTCTGCCCGGGAGGGGGAAGGAACGAAATCGGCCAAACGTAGGCTGAAAAACCTCTGTATAATGCAAGCATTAAATTTTGCCGCAGGATGACAGGACTAATAAAAGAGGACCCAAACTTTCTGCATAAATTCATCATGTCTGACGAAGCAAACTTCCACATCAATGGGTGTGTCAATATGCACAATTGTCGTTACCGGGAACCCGGGAACCCGCGGTTGATTCACGAGGTGCTCTTTCATACCCCAAAAGTAACAAGTGTAATATCTGCTGGAATGGAATTATTGGACCATATTTTTTCAAGATAAAAATGAAAACACTTTGAATGTCATGTCCACTCGGTATATGTCCATACTGGAAAATTTTCCAGTGCCAGAACTGAGAAGATACCATCTTAGACAAGATTGGTTTCAACAAGATTAAGCCACACCGCACACGGCCAATGCAGCCGTGCCGACTCTTAGGAGAATGTTCCCAGGAAGGAATATCTCTCGTAACGGTAATGTTGTATGGCCTGTACGCTCTCTAGATTTTTTAACGTGCGACTTCCTTTTGTGGGGATATTTAAAGAAAAAGCCTATTTAATACAACCTGCAACCTCGCATGATTTGTGTGACTTTATTCGACGTGAAATCCAACAAATCGCTCTCGACATAGTGCGAAGAACGATAGGTGCTGTGCGGCGACTTACAGAGATGTTTTTGGAACTCAATGGTGGACACTTCAGTGACATTATTTTCAAGAAATAACTACCATACATTTTGTTTTTCTATATAATTTTTATAACTGTAACAGTTTCTGCAATAAATTTGACTTAAAATAATCTCTTTACACATAAATAGCGTCTAACTATTTCTGCTGTACCGTTTACTTTTGTTCATATTCATAAACTATTCTTTCCAGTAATAACTGAAGGATAACGCGATTTAGTTTGGTTCTGTTCTTTTACCTCCAGATTTGAACGCTTAATTTAGGTTTAAAAAAAAGTATTAGTGTTGCTTTGATTTTTAGTTTTGATTCCTTCGATATTAATTCATTACTGTATGTTGTTTTGTCTCCTAGTATTTACATGCATTTCACACTTTAATCCCTCTATTTATTTTATCGTTAGTCTCGTCCTTATTTATTACAACTAAGTATTTACATGTTTCGTCTATCTACATTATTGCTACTGATTACGTACTTTCTCTGTCTACGTGCATTCACTTCGAGATATATTTCCTTGTCCGACGTCAATAAAAGATTCTTGTTTTCTTGCATTTTCAAAATGTCATCCCCCATCAATTCAACATTGTCCAGTTATGCAAGGAATTGGCTTAGTCTATGAAGAATGGTATGAAAGAGGTGCAGATTGGAATTATTAAAGTTGACAACGAAATTTGGTCATGCAAGCTAGTCATTGAAAATTAGCAAATAAATTTTTGGGTATTTTTCAAAATTCAAAAATTCATTCAAGAAAGCAAATTCATTTCTCAAATATGTCCTTTCAAACTTTTTTTTTCAGATGAGATTACAAGATATTCGAGTCATTAAAGTTAGAGACGTGAAACTGACATACAAGTTAGGAACGAAAAATAAAAAATGTTTGTGCTTTTTCTTCACATTCAACCTCCAAGCGAAAAGCGAAAATTCATTTCTCAAACATTGGAGCAAAATGGTAAATCAAATTGTAGTAGCTTTAAAACTTGGAATTGTTATATGGGAACTGTTAGGTATACACAATAAGAATACCTAATTCATTTGCACGAACGTAGGAAATAATACTTCGAAAAGTTAAAAAAAAATAGGAGATTTTCATTAATAGTGTGTATTGTTTTTAAACTTTTGGGCTTAAAGTTTGTATATTTGCTCTTTTTGTCTCGAGAATAGAGATCCATCATTTCCACGAACGAATTTATTTATTTTTATTTATTTATTTAGTCTTATTTTACATGGCGAAGTTAAGGCTCCTGCCTTGTCTCCCACTTGACCATGTAATACAATAGTATCATAATTAGTAATACAATAAAAATAATAAAATATATAAAACACTCCAATCAAACGTACACACACACATACGCGCGCGCGCGCATCACATCACATGCACACATAGATTACTTAGATTACTTCAAATAACTACATAATGTAATCACATACATTTAGCGAACAAAAGAAATAAAAGGTAGGAAGTACAAAAACCAGCATTTTTTTTTTTTCAGATATTAGTAAGCCTCTGCTTAGTAGACTTATGGAGGATCTGCTCAACCGACTTCTTAAATAGGTTGATTGACTGAGATTGTCTTGTGTTGGATGGAAGGCCATTCCACGCACGGATAGTGGATGCAAAGAACGAATTCGAGTAGAATTTTGACGAATGTGGGGGAAGAGAAAGAAGTTTATTTACATCTGATCTTGTATTGTGGTCGTGGTAAGCATTTAGTGGTTGCAATCGTTGAAATAAGTAGGAAGGTTGTTGAAAGCGCAAAGTCTTAAAGAGAAGTGTGAGTCGATGCAAATCACGTCTATCGGCAAGTTTCAAAAGGCCCAGCTTTCTGTAATATGGAGTTATTTGATTTAATCGTTTGAGATTATAGGCAAACCGTATACAGGCATTTTGGATATGTTGCAAACGCTACGCTAATTCTTCATTTAAGTCTGATAGAGCTACATCACAATATTCAAGGTGAGGGAATATTAGAGATTTTACAAGTAGTAGCTTTGTTTCAGTGGGTAGAATTTTCTTTAGTCTCGTGAGTGAATGCAAAGACCAGAACGCTTTCTTACATACAGCGGTAATGTGAGGTTTCCACTCAAGGAATTGATCTATTATTACACCAAGATTTGTAACGGTTTCAGAAAATGGAATAATTGTTCCATTTATCTCTACTGTTGGTATATTCGAACGGTGCATTTGTATAAGTCGTTTAGAGGAGACACAAATGCACTTCGATTTAAGCGGATTTATGGTTAACCCATTTTCAATTGACCATAAGTAAATGCGGTGCAAATCGTCATTCAATTTTTGAATTGAATTGTCCAAGTTTTCGGGTTGACCTGAGATATATATTTGAAAATCATCTGCGTATAGGTGATACTTACAGTATTGTAAGACAGAAGGAAGGTCGTTAATGTACAAACAGAAAAGGAGAGGGCCGAGGACACTTCCTTGAGGGACGCCGCGAGTGAGATTCCGCAGTGCAGAAGAAGTATCGGCTACGGTTACAAACTGCTTCCGTCCCTGTAGATAATTTTTGACCCATTTCACAGCACTATCGGAGAAGTTGACTTTCGTCGCTAATTTATGGAAGAGAATTTTATGTATAATTGAAGTACGCTGAAAGAGAAGTGTAAGAGAAGAAGAAAGTATTAAATTTTTGTGCTTCCACACGAAGGCTTTTGCTAGCCTTAAATGCAAATGTTATCATTGTTATAAGTATTCTGTAATCATTAACACATCATTCGCCACAAATTGAATGGTCCGCAACAAACTTCTTTAAGTATGGCTATCTATTTTAATATTGTTAATTAATTATTACTTTCAAACAATTAATTATTGTTTATTTTTGTCTCGTCCCTCTTCTTACTAAAATTTTGTTCCTATCTCTAGTTCTTATTCAGGTTACTTCAATAGTTTGTCACTTTTTCCTACTCATTTCATCTCCTTATATATTTCCCCATATTTTTCTACTCTTCTCATTGTTTTGCATCCTCGCATTTTCTGTTGTATAAAATCTTTCAATTACTTTCAATTACTTTTGATCTTCCTCGGAAAAGTTATGATTCCAGATTTTCTTCTCCCTTATTTTATTAAACATTTCCTCTGTATGTTTTCTTAGTAGTTTGACGTTCATCGTGCCATGTTACTTCTGCAGCCTTCGACTTCGTGTAAATTTTCCTATATATCGAATTATTCACTTTTGTACTGGTTACAACTTTTCACTTGACATCGACTTCGACTACAAACACTTGATCACAGGTAACAAAAATACCCGGAGGAGTCTTGCTATTTATTAAGTTATTTATTGTTCGCACCGAACGTTCATGAGATAACAATTTCTATCAAATGATTACTTCCTATAAAAATTTTTGGCAAAGAGATAAATAGAACCACAGTGAATATGTCTTGTTAGAGATGCGATATGGGACTATTAATTAGTATACAATAACGTTAATTAATAGCCTAACATCTCATCTGTAACGAGACGCACTTGCTTTGCTTTTCAACTAATCAAAAAGGACAAGTATCAATTTCTTAGATATTTACACAGAACCAGATCTTAGAGTACGAGATACAAAAGTGAAAATTAGAGATAAGATCTACTAATTAGTGTTGTTATATCGTAATTTGACTACAATAATCGAAAACCATACAAGGCTATAATTTCCTAGGAGATTATTACCTTCCATCAAATTTTGAAGAAGGAGATAAGCAGGATCAAAGTGACAATGTAAATGTGTCTTGTTAGAGATTAAATCAAAATTATTTATTAATATTATAACATCTGACTTTTTCTTTGAAGTCTGAAAATTAACGAATATTCATTTTTCAAATATTGAACACTTATTGTTAATATTATTATATTTATTTTATTATTATTTTGATATGAATGTGGAGATAGAAATATTGCATGTAAGGAAGAAAAGACGTTCAAGGGCAAAAATAAGCAAACTTATACATAGCGTATGGGAACTAAACATGTAACTGTTAGCTCAACAGAGTTATATTATTTCATTAGTATATCGTTTGTTTAGTTTTTCAATGCATCAACATGTAATTTTAACGTACTGTATTTCCCATACCTTGACTCTATTGGAAACTACACATTTTCGGTAACTTGTTTGAAATGTTTTTATATACATAGTAAAGCGTAAAATTTCAGATCACATGAAGAAATGTATGTATTAGAAAGATTTTAGCATTTTATTATTTGCAAATTTTAGCTACTACGGGTTTGTAAATATCATAATTTATGTATTCTTTCGAGTAAACCTCAAATTTATTTTGTCATTTTGGTCCCCGAATACTTCCTTCTATTTTAATATTTTAGAATTCTAAGATTTCTCTTTATATTCACGATAGGAAAATTCAGAATTGCTATAGATCTTGTTAATCATTTTTGGACTTTAGTCGGTATTAAATGTAGGAAAATATTTTGTTTTATCATCCCTTTAAAAGTTATGTCTTTTTATTTATTACGACAAGTAATGTACACTCAACGAAGATACTTAATAACAAATTCAATTAGACATAACTGAAATTTGTTAAATATTATTTTATTCGAAAGAATTAAATCATTCCTCTCGTTGAGAATTGCGAAAATTAAGTTCTCCTTAAGAATGCCAGCAAGAGGTTTACAAGAAATGTGGATCATGATTCTTAAATACGGCACTACAAGTTTTCAATACATACTATCCAAAGACCTCGGTTCATAGAATGTGAAAATGCACTTGTTACGTGCTCTCTTTCCACAAAAGAAATGTTAATATTTAATGACAGTATTAATACAAAAGATTGTAATACTCTTCTAATATATACTTAGCGGTTAGCGTACGCGCCTTTGGCGCGTGAGACCCAGGCTCGATTCTCGGCGAGAGCTCATGTGGTTCGATTCTACGTTAATCAGTAGATTCACGTCTCACATAGCCTCGATACTAAATCGGACGCTAAACTTAAAAATCAATTAATCAATCCTCTAATATACATTTGAATATTTAAATAACATGTGAAACTATGTAAAAGTTTCATAATCCTCTGTTATAATTTATCTTATTTCCCTTTGCAACAGTACTGAACATCATGGTCGACCGCAATGGAGAACATGAGGGAGCAGTTGCCCCCGGATTTTCGAAGGGTTTTCAGTGTTTGAAAGAATGTGTCAAGACGTACCAATTGGCTTACTCACATACTATACTACTTAATATATCATTTATATTAAATACTACGATAGTATCTTACTATAGTTAATTTACTATAGTTAACAAGGATATCCTAACTATATGTAAAACTACATGAACTGACATAAAATAACGGGTACTTCTGGTTTTATTTTATTTATTTAAGAACACAACAGCTAATTCTACCCAATTACAGTGTTTATATCAGAATTAAATAGAATAGTTGTATTATATATTTGTGAAATCTACCCTGAATCATACCGTATATATATCCAGAACACTTTTACATTTACTCAGTTGTTTGTACACTGCACCCATTCTTCACGTTGGTGACGGTTTTATTGGATTTGTTCGAGATTTCTTACAATGAAAGAAATTTCTATTGCCCACATGTATGTTTCTATTGGTATCCTGAGATGAAAGGCAGAGACCAAATCCTTACTATTTAATTTATTTAATATTTTGTACATGTCATTTAACACTCTTCTGTGATTGAGAAACATTGTGCTAAAATTTTCATTAAGAGAAGTACTATTTTCATATCTGGGGAAGATGTCTGTTCTCTTGTATACCAGAAACCGCAGAAATTTATTTTGAACTCTTTCTATTCTAGATAGAGTCTTTCTTCTTGTGGATGTTCCATATAATAGACGCATGTTCTAATTTTGATCTAACAAATGAAAAATATAATTTCGGTAAAGCATTCGACTTATTAAATTCCCTTCCCATTCTCAAAATGAATCCAAGATTCCTGTTTGCGTCATTTACAATTTGATTTGTATGATGCTCAAGCGATGGTTTGCTATCATATATTACACCCAGATCTTTGACAGTTTACTATCTTATATTGTTTACTATTTTATATTGAACTTTAATAACATTCCGTTTCTTAGTGAAGGACACGGTTTTGCATTTATCTGTTTTTATGTTTAACAAATTACGCTTGCACCATTCATTTACTCCGTCTAGATCTTCCTGTAAACTGATACAGTCCTGTGCTGTTATAATTCTCCTATATAATTTCAGATTATCTGCATAGAGTAGTTTATGTGAGCGGTTGACGTCAAAAGTTGAAATTTGGCGTGATTGTAGCTTTCGGGACTAACCCACAGGAAGATTCAAAAAGTGATTTTTTTTTTTTAGTTTTTAATGGGATTAAAAGGAGGATGAAGAAATTCCCTTGTTATTTAAATGGGCTTTTTCTTGGCATACAAAATCTTATCTTTTAGATAGTTGAAGTACGAGAAGAAAGTTGAAATTTGGTAGAATTGTGGTTTTAAAAGGTGCAAGGCTATCTCAAACGGGGGTTAGGAAGCGAATCCCCAGTTGGCCAAATTCAGGAAATGTTAAGAAAGAGCAAATGCATGAAATTCAATCTTGATGCAAAGGTTGATACATAAGAGACGCAAGGCCGGAGATCAAGCAAACGCGGGGCTCTGGGGGCGGAGCCCCCATGTAGGGAAAAGCTACTATGCATAGTCTCCTCTTCCCACTTGGAAAAAAATCCTGCGAGGTATCTGGTAGAGATATTCTGCAGCTACAGTTAGCAATAAAATTTGAAGGAGCCACACGAGAAAGGTTATATGTCAAAGTTGAATTTACAATTTGATACAAACTTTTTCGGTTCTACAAATTACAATTACAACAGGAATAGGTCGTTTTCAAATTCTTTTCGTGCTGCTTGTACTGTGAAGACGAAGTAACAGAATCGTTTGTAGGCAAAAGTGCCGTAGTATAACATTGTAATGGAAGATTACAATGGGTGAAGGGAGATGAAAACAAATAACCTCCACAGACAGAGGGTGGGGTAAGGACCGCAAAGTGTTTTTGCCTATGAAGGTTAACAAATTGTAAGGATCATAATTGGAAAGTGTACATTCCCGATCTTCATTGTGAATATTATTTGTTTCAAATACTTTAAATATACCATAATTTGGTTAGATAATCACTACTGAATATCAATAATTTAAACGTTCGCGACTGTCTGAAGAAGTTGGGATACGTAAAAAATCTTGATACTTGGATTCCCCGATATTCTCATTAAACACAAGAAAAACTTCTTTTTTGAAATGACGGTCACGAAAATTGGATTGTTTTCATCACTGTATTGCGCAAACTGTCTTGGACCCGGCGTGATCATTTGCCTCAAACGACATTCATCCGAGGTAGGTTATGCTTTCATTGTGTGGTGGGATTTTAAAGGTGTAATGTTTTTCGAGTTTCTAGCTCCTACCAAGAAACAATCAATTGGAATGTGTGCTATGTAATGTGTCGGCCCATGAGTAGATTGAACGAATCCATCATTCAGAAACATTAAGAGCTCTTTTATCGTAAAGAAATTGTATTTCATCACGAGACATGAAACTCTCACTTAAGTTTGATTACACATAAAAAATTATTGGCACTTGGATGGAACATGCTGCCACATTCCAATACTCGTCTGCCCTTGCATAGTTAGACTTCCACTTATTTCGCCCTCTTTAAAACAGCTTTCGTGGTACAATGAATTCAGATCAGGCTGTAAATCAGCAGTCTGCTCAGTTTTTTGCTGATAAAAACAGATCTTTCTTTGAACTAGAAATTATAAAGCTCATTGAAAAATAGAAAATGATTATCGAATAAAACAGACAACATGCCATTGATTAATCTTTGTTTATATAAAAAAATACCTTCGAAAAATTTAGAAGAAATATGTCACGAGTTTTCCAATAACCCAACATAATACAGTAGAATTATCTTCGTTGATATAAGTATTTTAAAATTGAATTATCTTGGATACAATTTCTTTTCCTAACAATCACTATCGAATAATACATTTTTCGTAAAGCTTTGTACAAATTGAAGAGGAAATGATTTTATTTAAAATATGATGACGTTTACTGCACTGATGTAGCCATTCATCAATTGCAGATAGAAGAAAAAGTATGAGGAATGCGCTTCTCAACAATACTGTACAACTTTGATTGTGTGAACTTTCTATGACAATTTCCACACAGTTAAAGCTACATTCCTGATATAGGCGTAATGAAAATAGGGAATAGGAAAGGTCACTAGCCACTGCTATAGAGGATAAAATTGATTTGAATTCAATCTAGGTTCCCCGAATAAAAGCGTATATACGTGTATATAACTTTCTCACTTTTTACTTTCTGGATATGATCTTTTATGAGTTGAAGTAAGTGTATAGAGTGAAATAACTGCTTGCAATGATGTCAAATGTGACATAGAGCGAAAGAGTGTAGCTAACACTGATTAAGAATACTAAATTTTTAAAAGATAATTTTCACCTCATTATTCGCAAATTCAGGATCTATTTTTGCACTTTATTCAATGAAATTTGATAAATTGTATCCTTTCTTTAATGACATATTTTGTATGCATCGAATTTCAAACCTAACTTTAAATCGAAATTAAGAAAGAAAGGAAGGAAGGATAAATATTCCACTTTTTCCTTATTAGTATTCTTGGCTTAGATCTCATCAAGACTAAGCATAACATTTAAAATAGCAAACATGGTATAACACAAACTACTTGTTACATCGTGGCATATTTTAATTTGAGTTTATGTAACTATTACTATTCTGACTTCAGGTAAAAAATTAACATAACCATCTCTAGGCAACCACTTCCCTTCCAGTTTCATAACTATCACTATCGCAACGCTCTTAAGCGACACAAATTTCCAGGCATGAGGGTAGTTCCAGCAGCCTGCCATGATTGCTCTCAAAATGAAACTTCTCTCTTTTTCTCTTTCTCTCTCTCTCTGTCGCTGGCTGTTCTGTGTAGCAACATGTCACGAATTCTCATCTTAGTCGACTGGCTCTTCCGCTGTGAGCCGCGTAACAACCCAAGGGAAACATTAACAACCCTGGAACACAATTAGCGGCGCTGCATGAAAGGCACGGAAGGCAACAAACCATTGCCTTACGACGCATGAACGATACAAATCTCGAGCGATTATTGGAAAATACCTACTTTTATGAAGTTTCCTCCTCTCCAACTCTGTAATAAAATCAAATTATCATTTCTGCAATCAATTTTTTTGATCGAATTCTGTCCTGGCTTTTAAGAGAACTTGTCTGTATATTGATAAAATAGTGGGTAAAAATGATTTAAAAAGACATAAATATGAAGGAAACAAAGAATATATTTTCCAATTTCACAGAAGAGTTTAAAATGAAACACTTCTATTATCGTCCTACTCAGGGTTTAACCGAGGGATAATTTTCATTATTTCTAATCTGATCTTATAATTTTATACCGAAGTATATTTTCTTTCTATATAACTCCAACAACTACTATTTCATTATCAGGTGCCTGCCTTCAGTGTATAAAGTCGTGGGTTCGATTCTCGGTACGGAAACACCAAACGGATTAAATTGTTCTGATACCACTTTAAACTGTAAGTCTTGTACTATATAGGTAACCACGCTGCTGAGAAAGTCCGTAAATACAAATGAATTAGTCAATATTACTGCTACCACAAATAATAATAATAATAATAATAATAATAATAATAATAATAATAATAATAATAATAATAATAATAATAATAATAATAATAATAATAATAATCTATGTGTTTTATATTTAAACATAGATGGAAATATAATCTCCGTGCATGACTTCGTTGTATGTGGTTTCGGGTTCGATACTCCGTGGGAGAGCATAAAAAATTAATTTCACAGTAAGTTACTGTCACTAGTCACGCGCTTCCTATAAGCCTAAAGTGCGTAAGCATGGACGTTACACCATAAAAAATTGTTTTATTCATCATCATCATCATATTATTATTATTATTATTATTATCATTATTATTATTATTATTATTATTATTATTATTATTATTATTATTATTATTATTATTATTATTATTATTATTAAATCGACGGGGAAGGAAGAGAATGTGTTGGCAATCATTATAGTAAAATTTCCAGATCTTCGTATTTCTGAAGGGAGCAAGATTAAAATAAATTTGGAATATGGACCTTCCATTTTAAATAATTAGACATGTGTTTCACCCTTTTTGATATTTCTCCTAGAAGGAAAGATAAACAGGCAGGAAGAGAAAAGAGTGGGGCTGTAATTGTTACAACAGAATGATTATATCTCGAAATCCTTTAAGGTTAGAAACAAGAAATTTCGTATTTAGACTATTCATTTAAAATTATTAAACATACCTTTCAGTGCTTTTTAAAATTTCTCCTATGAGGGAAGAAAAACGGGGGTGAAAAGCGGGGGTTGCAACTGTCAAAATATGATGAATATATTGCGAAATCTCACCTTTATGGCTATAAGATTAGAAATTGAAGTTTGGTATTTAGATTTTTCTTCAAATTAATTATAGACGTGTTTCAGCAATTTTTAGGTATTTCATCTACAAGGAAACAGAAAGCGTTGGAGAAAGGATATGTATCTTTTCTCATTATATAATAGAATTCTTGAGTGCCTGATTGATCAACGTCTAAGCCAAACTACCTAAAAACTTGAAATTTTAACAGTGCATAGGATTTGTAACGTGATTTAACACAAAGGAAGATTTTTGTAAATTTGATGGGGAAAGGGGGGAAATAGAAGTGGCAATTATTGTAGTAAAATGTCCACATCTCCGAATCTCTGAAGGGTAGAATCATGTTACCGTGGTATGAGAACACTAGAAGATCTTTGTCTAAGCTTATTATTAGTGGCGCTTTAAACCGGTTTGATGCAGTTTGTATTTGGGAAAGTTTGCAACAAATGCATGTAGTATGGAGTCGTCGTACAGGACACACTCATTTAAAAAACTCTAACAAGGCTCTGTTACAAATTACGCAAATCTTTTACTGTAGCATTGCAGATGGTAAGGACAATATATGGGATGCAACGTTGTCAAGAACTGAGGTACAACTATCTCAAAGATGGATACGAAAATACTGAAGAAAATCCAAAGTCAGAACTCCTTCGAACGTAAAGGAATGTGTAAAATAAAGAGAAATTTCGTGCAGTGGTGAGAGCTCACAGATAAATAAATACGTACCAACTGTTAACCAGGTTTCAGATAAACAAAGAAAAGCTTAGGTCAATTTTAATCATGGACCTGAAAATAAGGAAAGTATGTGCTTGTTTTGCAAAATATCTCGCATTTTTGACAGAACAGCAAAAAGCCAATAAGAATGAGTGCAGTTAGGATTTCCTATCTACTGCAATACGGGACAACTTTCTAAATTGCATCGTGGCGGACAATGAAATCTGGCGTTCAATAATTTCGTACGATAAATACTAGGGATGGTACCGAGACGGCCTTTTATATACCGAGACGAGACCGAGACCGAGACGACCTTTTATCTACCGAGACGAGACCGAGACGGAGCTCTATAAATCGAGACGAGACCGAGACGAGACTTAGGTCAGTCTCGAAAGTCTCGGTCTCGTCTCGAATATTGTTATAGACAACTATTAAGATTGACCTTTACTCAAAATTTCTTTCGTTGCTGTATTAGGTAATATGGGAACAGTTGACTAATGTTCAGTGGCGTATTTAGGGGATGACTATCGGACTAAAGTCCCTCCCGAAATAGATTTATGATCATTTTTTCGCATTGCACGTACAACACAAATATTTCTTACTCGTTCTCAAGCCTCTCCCGAAACAAAATCCACTGCTGATGTGTATAGTCATCTCTGTCTCCCTCTTTCAACATATATATATATACTAGCGGATCCAGGATATGATCGAGGGAGGGGCTAAACCATAGTTGACATTTTATCCAGTGTAAAGAAAGTAGTAGGATTGAAGCCCATTTTATACAGTGTATACCTGAGCGTCAAGGGGAGGTATAACCCCTTTAACACTCCCCTTGGATCCTCGCCTGTATATCATATCTAATATAAGTAAAAGGAAGAGTTTGTTTGTCTGTGTGTCTGTGTGCCTGTCTTTCTGAATGCCTGTGTGCGGCCTTCGGACTAGATGAGAGTCCAAGAGTTACGAAATTTGGGTGACAAGTATCATGTCCCAGGCCTCAGACCAAGAAGAAGCGTTTTTTTTTGTTTTTTTTTTTTTTTTAAATTTTGAATCAGGAGGGGCGTTTACCGGGACACGTAAAAGTAGTAGAAAATGACCGATATTAGTGTCAAATGTATAGTTTTTGCGGTCGTTGAGATCAATAGTGTCACTTCCATTAGCGATGACTTTCAAATTCAGCTACCAGTGCATGCGGGCCGGGATTCACCTGCTGGGGAGGGGGTACCGAGACATGTAAAAATAATACAAAATGACCGATATTAGTGTCAAATACATAGTTTTCGCGGTTGCTGAGATAGTGATACTCCCACAGGCCTTGACTTCCAAATACTGGTCCCATGCGAAAAATGGGTATTTCATCTAGTTATAGATAATAGTCATATGTATTAAAAATGCTGATTTTTTTTTAACATGCTGTGTGAAATATGGAAGGGGAAATTCTTCTAGATACTCTGCAATACCATTAGATAAACAAGCAATGTTGCCAACGCAACATAAAGTTGTAATTTCTCAAATTGCACTACGTTTGATATTACATATTTCTGTTCAGTTAATTTAGTTTAGTACGTGGCTTTTCTCGGAGTTGTCCCGTTTCCTCCCACTTTCTTCATTCCACCATTTCATTCATCTCTCATCATCACAGTCTCCTTTAGCCTAACCGGCATAACCGTGGGACGTAAAACTCAAAAATTTCATTTCATTTTCTAATTGAGTTTAACGCCTCTTTCAGCAGCGAGGTTATATGAGACTGAACCTACTGATTAACGTTGAATCTAAACCACATGAGCTCCTGCCGGGAATCTAAGCCG
Organism: Thermobia domestica; assembly: GCF_964235325.1. Classification (NCBI taxonomy): domain Eukaryota; kingdom Metazoa; phylum Arthropoda; class Insecta; order Zygentoma; family Lepismatidae; genus Thermobia; species Thermobia domestica. The sequence goes on along the minus strand of NC_137456.1, from coordinate 204,886,109 downwards.
GGTCTCTCACGCCATAGGCTAACTGCTTAGCCACGAAAGAGCTCTACATATTTCTAATTTAGATATTAAATTAAATCACAAAAACACATATTATTCAGTGTAACAAAGGACAATACATATCACTAACATCAACATTTTGGAGATCTTTAATAACTCAAATGGCAGGAAGATTATAACATTAGTGTTCAGTAGTTTTAATTACAACAAGTCGCAGTTACATTATTTTAAGCAGTGTTGGGAACTTAAATAAATTGCTAAATATTATTATAAATATAGTGCAAATAACGTAACTAAAGTGCAAAGTATTTTAAAATTACTCGTAATTTGTTTTATGGTGCAAGAATGTTTTCAAAACACGATGTTTTTCATAGTTTTTGGGCTACTTATAATGTTAATGTTAAAGTTTTCGTTCCAGCAATACATGTAAAAGCACATTGTAACTGAAATTAAACGTAACTGACAACTTTTCAGTAGCACTAGTTGTTCTCCCAAAGCCTTAGGCCTGGTGTATTTTTTTAGATTAAAACACTGCTTTATTAAAATTTTAATTACACCCTAACTGCATTTCATTTGTTATAGTTTGACCACCGACCACCTCAAACTCGATCCATACCATATAGCTATATGTAATTATTCAAAGAATTACAGTTAGTAATAGCCTACACATTGTGTTGATTTTTGGTTTGTTTTGTTTTAGTTTAACGTCTCAGGATTATGCTAGGGCGGCTAAAGGAGACGTGGAGTTACTGATCATAGTGGAATCCGAAAAACTTCGGTCGTTGAACATTACCGCAACCGGGAATCGAATTGGGGACCATGCGAACCAAAATCAAGCGTACTAGACATTACAGCAAATGGGGGTTCTTACATTGTGTTGATTTAAATAATTGAGTCAGTGTTGCCAGATCCCAAGATCAAAAAGTAGCGTGTCTGTGCTCCAAAAGTAGAGGATATGAACTATTTGTAGCCCAAATATATAGAAATGAATTATTTGGCAACTAATGACTGGTACCAATGAAATAATGTTTAAAATAGACCGGAAAATGTGATGGACATATTGCAAAACGAAATTATGATCGATAGAAGAAAACAATTTTAGATTGGATACCACGTGACAAAAACAGCCTAGGAAATGTCCGCATACAAGAAATTGTAACAAAATCAGGAACCACTCGGGAGTAACCTGGAAAAGAATTACCCAAGATAGATGGTTGTAGAGAAAACTTGGGAAGACTTCATCCAGCAGTGGATTGATAATGCTTGATTATGATGATGGTGATGATTTTATATCGAGACCTCAGAGGTAAACCAAACCAAGTCATAATTTCGTAATTTTACAGGAGAAGCGAAATACCGGTTCCTTAACTAAGATCTATAATACTGTTTTTCAAAGTATACTAAGTAGTAACAAAGTAGTAAGATGGCTTTAGACTCACATTATTACACCACTAGAAAGAACATAGTCTATTTAAAAAAGCATTCTAACTCAATTTGACCAAAGAGTGACTTAACGTAGTCTACCACTAATGTTCATATATATATACTGTATAAATTTACTAGGTAAGGTAGGGTAAAATTGGATCCAAAATTTAACGAAAGTCATACAGCGAATTTTTTTTTTTTTTTTTTTTACTATTTAATGCTTAATGTTGCTGCAAAACTACGAAAATGAATACAAAAGAAAACTAGAAAGTTAAGAATCACTTATTTTGACGAGAGAGAGAAAATAGATACAGCTAGCTCGAATTACCTGTATACTTATACAATATGTATGTTCATGTTTTGCAAGTAATTTTCAATCAATATAAAATTTCAACGTAATGAACGCATGATTGGTTTTCTCGAATAAAGATCACATGCACCGCTAAGAGCTCAGGAATAAGCTTAATCTATGTTACGGCAGTGGATATACGTATGCGTATGTCATGCATTACAACTTTATGAACTTGTATAAGAAACAGAATGTACTTAAATTTAGACGCGAACTATGCGAAACATCTAACTTGTTTCGTGATGCAACCCGAGGCCACACATAGCAAAGATGAGTGTCGTAGCTCCCACCACAATGTTCAGGAATTTCGTGTTATAAGGTGACAATTAAACACGTAGATGTGAAACGGTAATAAAGCATTTGATCAATTTTAAACAAAATATATTGTAGCAATAATTTACCCCATTTGTTCAGATAATGAACGTTATATTATGTTTTTAAAATGACAGTCAAAACAGAACGTATTGGATAATAAATGAGAAATTGTAAAATTTCAATTTCGGTACGATTAAATACATTCATGCTGCTATGTGTTGCGTTATCCGTTAGGAGGTATTGAACAATTCTTATTCTAAGGAAGGAAATAAACTATTGTATAGTACTGAAGTTAATTTAATAGAGTTTACTTGTATGGGCAGTACTGAGGCCATATGAGAAAGTCTTTTGCTGAAAGTGAAATATGGGTTACTATTAGAATTTTATCCCAGATATGATATACCCACTGATGATTGAAACTGGAACACACGCATGGAAGGCATCAGCGCTAGCAAATTAGCTCTGAAGAAGTACACCATACTATAATTCTAAGTCAAGAATAAGGCCAAAAATAAGAAGCAGAAACGACAGACTTTACAATAATAATATTTTTACAATTTTAATTTCACTTATTTATTTCGAGACTTTCGAGACGAGACCGAGATTTGGCCTTCGAGACCGAGAGCGAGATCGAGACAAGCATTTGTTGACCGAGACGAGACCGAGACCGAGACGGCGATTTTTGACTCGAGACGAGACCGAGACCGAGTACAAAGTCTCGTCTCGTCTCGTCTCGATACCATCCCTAATAAATACATATATCATGCATTTGTTGCACGCTTACCCATATACAAACTCCATCATACCATTAAGGTGACCTGAGAAGAGCGCTAATCGGCAACAAATAGAAGCACATATCCCGCATCTTGTAGGGAGCGACAATATTCACAATAAGAATATTCAAATTTTCCCGGAAATCAAATTAAATTGAATCAATAATTAGAGAATAGTCCATACACTTTTCTAATATATCGTTTCTTTCCTTCTTGAGAAAGTTTAATTACTGAAATTGTACTCCTGAAAAATAAAATTAAGTGCTCTGTACAATGAATTAATTGAAGTTGATAAAATTATCGTGATTATTGCTGCTTCCTACAAAATACGTTTGAAAGATAGGGAATAAGTGCTGTCATCTGTTGGTGATAGTAGAGCTTTTACGCAAAACTCAAACAGGTACTAGTAAGAATCTCGGGCAAAGATATTTTCAGTCAGAGGCGGATCCAGGGGGAGGGGGCGATCGGGGAGATCGCTCCCCCCCAGAAAAGGAAACTTTCTTATTTTATATATATAAATAAAATCCATTCCAGAGTTTGGAGCCCTTAAAAGTAGCATTATGACAACCCACGCCCCCCCAGAAATCGGTCCTGGATCTGCCCCTGTTTCCAGTGTTGTTGTACAAGTATAACATTGTTAAGAGATTTATCTATTTTTTGTACAAGTTCGTATACTTTAACATACCTTTATTTATCTCTCTATTTAGTGTATGGTTGATAATTAAATATAGACTTGTGAAAAATGAATAAAACCGTATGTGTTATTTCTGAGAAAAATCGTCAGAAAAAGATTCATTCTATTATTGAACTAATCTAGTGATTATTCTCAGAGAAATGGATAATGTAGATTCTAGATTCTAGGGTTCTTAATGAAATATTAATTTATGAAATATGTGTATATTAAATAGTTAAAGCCACTTTTGAGGAAATTGCAATTTCAGGTCCTGGAGTAAACTACCCTTACGTTGGCAATAGGAAGAAGATTCTTAAAGTACTATCGGAAAATCTTAAGATACTTAAGTTTAAAGTTTGAGTTCCATTTTAACGATATGGTATACAGGAGGACGGACGAATAGACGACAGATATCCGAAAATAAACTTTTCGAGAGGTAGAAGGTTTGAAACATAAAAATTCATTACAATATTGTACTTCTTCACTTTCACAAGACTTGCTTACTGCCACTCGGAAGTAAACATTGCTTTAATAAGTTTTGTTTTATTTCTCACAATTTGCAGTTTCTCTTTGTGAAATTTAATTTTGTAATAATTACTGGATGGATTTTATTCAATGGTTTCTAATAAGAGATGAGTCTTGTACTTCCGGAGAATGTCGACTATTCTTGTCCACAGGACGCCATTTCGGACAGTCTCATCTGGAAAAAAGTATTTTTTTTTTCTGTTGGAAGATCTCTTTCTTATATTCCCGGCGGGAGCTCATGTGGTTTGGATTCCACATTAATCAGTAGATCCGCGTCTCATATAGTCTACCTAGCTGCTGAACGGGACGATGAACTCAAACTCAACTCAACTCTTTCTTGTATCCTATTTCATCAGAAAAATCCTGTATCGTCTCGTCTCGTGGGAAACACTAATCAGGATATGTAAAACAACAAGTAATTAAAAGTAATGTCTAAGGCTCGGATTTATATGCACTAGCCTCCTGACACTCCGTGTAGAGCCGCCTCTACAAAAAGTGACGTCATTTGCCCATTCGTTCCTGCGGATATCTCGAGTTTTACTGAGTTGAAACCTTTCATAGGGTAATTTCTACTCTTCAAATTTTGCTTCGGCAGACGATAACAGAAGCGTCTTATGTTCTACAATTGGACAGCAGTTAAGATGGCGTCGTGCAGCAGCGGGGGCCGCGACACGCAGCGCTCAGGTAATGTATTTATTATAGTACTTAGAAAATAACAAAATGTTTTGAATCCTCACCTGCTGTATGACTATTAGATAACTTAAAATCTGCATAGAATATTGGTTTTGAAAAACTGTGTTTAGTGGTGTACAGGGCGGTTTCTTTGCTGTTGTAAAGGGCTCTCTACCTTGGGTTTCCATTAGTAAATTTTATGGAAGGATGAAATTACGCAGTATTTTTTGTTGCGCATTGTTGAATGTTATCTTTTTTAAAAAGATTTTTTTTTGTTCTACCTTGTTAGATTTAACACTGCTTACAGTAGGGTACATAGGATTTAGTTCTGGGAGTCCACCCCCCTCAAAAGTTTTCAATTTTGCAGAAAGTAGTATAATTAAGCTCAAATACACAAAGTTATGACTAAATAAGTTTCCAGCTTAGGGTAGTTCTATAGGTTTCTGTAAAAAAAAAAAAAAAAAAAAAAAAAAAACGATCAGGAAAAAAGTGCTAATTTTTATTGTGTGGAACTAGTAAATTTATAAGAAATTATAACAATATTTTTTTTTCTTTTCAGTTCGCAAACAGATATCTTTGTCAGCTGATGAAATTCGTTTGTACAAGATTTAGACGCAGATTTTTCTGCAGATTCTGGAGACGAATTTTGTTCAACTGATCTTGATGAACAAGATATCACTGATTATGAAAGTGATGATGAAGACCAGGCGGACGATGACGTAACAATTAACTCGACACATGCAGAATCTAACATTCAGCGTTCTCTTTTCTGGTTATGAAAGGAGTTTCGTCGCCAGTGATACTGCGCAAATACCATTTAAGTAGGAGAACCTAATTCCTACTTTCTGTATTTTATTGATAATGAGATGTTTGCCAAAATAACAGAAAAACTGTACTAACCGAATTCAGCAAAAGTGGGAAGAAGCTTAACACATCTCTAATTGAGATAAAGCAGTTTGTCTTGTCATGTCTTGCTTGCAGTATCAAAATATGAGAATGTACTGAGCAAATTCAACCAGAGTTACAATCATTGCCTAACATGACTCGTAATCGTTATCAGGACCTTCAGATAAAAATAAAAGTAGTATTTGATGATGCTGAAAAAGAAATGGATAGATTTTGGAGAGTACGACTATTTATTGAACGTGTTCGAAAGGATGTGTTCAAATACCGCGACCAGCTTTCGTTTGCTTCGAGGAACAGATTATTCCTTTTAGTGAACGTATGATCATGAGTCAATACGTAGGCGGAAAACGAAATTCAGTGGATGTGAATTTATTCATTCTTGCAAGTTTTCAAGGTGAAGTTCATATAGTCTCGCTGCTGAAAGGGACGTTAAACTCAAAATCAACTCAAGGTGAAGTGCAGGATTTTATTATGCATCAAGGTAAAGGAACATTCCCAGGTATGGAAAGAGAGCTAGGTGTTGATGGTGCGACTGTGATTTCTTTGTTTTCTGATCTATAGTCCGGTAATTAAGTTTATTTTGACCGGTTCTTTGCATTAATTCCACTCCTTGACAGACTTTCGGAAACATGTGTATGGCACTGGTACTATTATGGCTGGGAGATTTCCAAACCAAGTAAAAACAAACTTATGAACAACAAAGATTGTTGAAAACCGGGAAAGGAAGTGCTGACGAAGTCTTCAGATCCGATGGACAGATAGTAATAGTGAAATGGGTGGACAATAGGTCAGTTACTATGGCATTCACACATGTTGGGAAGGATGTAGTTCAAGTTTGCAAGCGATGGAGAAAACAAATAAAGAGAAAGTAGACATACATATGCCAACAGCAGATGCAGACTACAAAAGATGTATGGGGGAGAGTAGATTTTTGCGATCGAATGATATCGTTTTACAGGATGAAAGGACGAACGAAGAAATGGACACTTCGAACAATTTTGCATTTCTTCGATCTGGCAGCCGTATATTCATGGTTTGTGTACAGACAAGAATGTAAACTAGAGAACCTTTCATCCAAGAACATTCTCAAATTACATGAATTCAAAATGTCTCTGACTGAGAAACTTATTTTGCCAGAGCAAGACCAACTTCAGGATGGCTCTACAATCGATTCTGCGCATACGCACAACCAGAAATCCTTAAAGTTCACAAATTATTAATATTGGGATCCGTAACAATTAACCGTTAAAAACTGAACCAAAAATTCCTCCTCCTTCATGTAGGCGATTCCTCTGGGCGTCAGGAGGCTAAAAACCTAAAAATATGCATACAACTAAAGAAAAGTTTGAAAATATGCACTGTACTTAAGGAAAAGTTTATTCATTTCAGATTCACTTATTTACAATGTTCATCGTGTGTAGGATGAATGTTTACAGTACAGTGCGGAATGTTTTCAAATATTTTTAATGTTAAACTTCGTCTACTATATGTTAAAAATAAGTTTATGTGCCGAAATGACCTTTCAGGGTCAATTGAAGTGAGTGGCCAATATAGAAAGTTCAGAACATTCTTATAGTAAGGATTTACTAATTTCACACACATGCTCATTGATTGACTCGGTCTTTACACTCCTGGGTCTAAAATAATCACCTTACTCAACTTTTCTTAAACCTTTTAATCGAATTTTGTCTGGGACAGAACATAAAAAAAATGTTTTCTCAATAAGTTCGAGTAACTCATATAGTGATACATATTGCGTTTTTACTCTCTTAATTATTTCAACACATATCGGAATATTTATATGAATGAAATTAGTATCTTGATAGACAATGTAATTTTCTAATACTCAGAGGTAAAGTGGATCTGTAAATGTAGGGGGACTATGACGTCACGCAGTCCTCTGTGCCTATCTTTTCCCATTGTTTTGCACATGTATTATATATATAACAAAGTATTGTTTCTTTTTTTTTATATATAAAAATCAATCCCTACGTGAACCCAGGCCCAAGCCTGAGGAGCGCAAAAATTTCGATTTTTTTTTCGAAAAATCTCCCAGCTTTTCCCGGAGAAGCAAGTGGTACCGTTGGAAAGTATGCTCTATCCTGAAAAAACTAGGTACGAACCATGGTCCTACGATAAATGGTAAGGAAGCAGTAACTCTTTGAGTGAAAGACTAAAATTTATCTCAAAGAGTGGAAATCCTAAAAGGGTTAAGTAATAATTAAAGCTCTTTGTGACTGTCATTGAAATGTTTAGGTTGCGAGCGGAGCTCACAAGAAAATTTTAAGAAATCTATTTCTTTGCAAAGCGACAACAATATTGATTTAATAGGGCTTCAATACTTTTATTGGGTGCCATGTCGTTTACTCATTTCAACACTTTTTCTTTTTTTTCTTGCTCGTTCGGCGCCCTCTTGCTATCAGCGCTCGGAACGATGGCCCCGTTCGCTCCCCTAGCTATTGCTCTGTAAATATAGCAAGAATACATAAAAATAATAATAATAAACCTGACCAGAAAATGAGAATATCTAACTATGTATCATAAACTAGAATTGCTCCCATCCTTGCACTAAATTTGCTGGCTTGTTCTGCAAAGTTTACCCAGATTCTATAATAAAATAGTTTGCTTGTTGGTGCACTCTTAATCGAAAAGAAAAAGCGGAACGCTATTGTGCTTTCAACAATGAAACAACCTGTAACATTTTTGTTCCATCATATTTAATTACACGTTGGGTATAGCCAGGGGTGCGGGAGGCCTGGACCCTCCCAAACTTCTTAGCTCGACAAACATTTGTACATTTTTTAAATAAATCTATGCTTGTTCGAAGAGAATGATTGACGTAACATAAAGATTTGATCTCACACTTCATCTGTACTATTTCTTTTCTCATAAAAATAATCGAATCCTATAATTTTAACTGAGAGTATAGACAGAAGTACTTAATAATCACTATCGTCTTTTCGGGTGGAGAATAACATTAATTCAACACTACATAGACGTAGTGTCTTAGTATTGGATACCCCGCTCCAACACTTTGGACTTCTCCCAACAAAAATGTCTGGATGCGTACTTGGGTATAGTTAATACTTTAAAAAGATGATATTTACATCAGTATCACCAGTTGGTAACATTATGCAAACCCGAAATGAAGTTACTAAAATAAATATTGTATACTTAGTTACAAAATATATACTTACGTAAATCTTTCTGGAGCAAATCCAAATGGCGATGCAAGTATCAACTTAAGCCTAGAGACTCGTAAGCTGTTGTTATTTCACGGAGTGGAGAGATGAAAATCTAAACTTAAATAAACATTTGGGTTTTAAGAAAGTTGACGACCAGGGTCGTCGCGGCGAGAATTTCTTGTTGACATAACTGTTAAATAAAATGTTATGATGAGACATGGTCATAGCTAATGTAACTTAACCTAACATTTGAAAATAATGGCTAAATATTGAGTTTGTGTAACCTAACCTAACCTACGCTACTTTACTCTACTGTACGCATTTAATCTATTCTTCTCTACACTTGAGTACAAGACTCAAACGTTGGATTTAAGAGCACACAGTATTTGTGTGAAGTGTAGTGTAGGTCGTGGTCAAACATTATGCAAGAAAATGGGGTTGTTCCCTTCACTCACCCTTGCTTCAAAATGTATCTTGAAAGTCAGAGAAAGAAGTGTGATCTGTTAAAACAGAAAGTTTGTTATTATTATTATTATTATTATTATTTACTTTTTGCCTTCAATATCTGAACTCCAGACATAATACATTATACATAAAACTAAACTGAGAGCCCCTATATATTGTAAAATATCAGAAGTGTAGTTTCATTTTTAGTATTTGATACGGCATTTTAAATTTCTTTCAAGGATATGTTTGTATTTGTCCACCAGCATTAGGACGTATTTGCCTTCCCGAGGAGTGAAGTTTTTCGCTGGCATTCTTTCCATATCTAGTAACACTAATTAGCACATGCTGCGCAAATCAGTTTTCGGTTATTTCACGTACTTTCTAGCCAACCAAACGTACGATATTCAATGACGTCGAGTCGTAAACGTCATAGTTCTATGCAACTTCTGATTATTTATGGATAAGTTAATCCTTTATTAGAGACTGTTGATGCAACAAAGTAAAGTTCATATCCGAAGATAAAAATAATCAACGTACTTTCTCATTCGATCTTAATCCTCGATTAATACAACTGAGCACTAGCGTACTGATTCTTGTATACAGTATTCTGAAGTTGTACGGGACGCAATTCCCTCGCTATAAAATAAAATTTATTTTTTTACTTGTGTGACTTCCCTTAGCATCCGCCACTGGTATTAAAGCTGATTACTCTGATTACCAAATCATTAGCTCAGGAAATTAACGCATAAAAGCTTCCTAGTTTGTTGCAAGGTGCCTTTGAATGGTGAAAAAATACTTATGATGGTGATCATATGTAAAATAAGTACAAATATTGATCTGTAAGTTAAATTGTAATTACATTAGAGATGACTGCTTTACATATGACCAGGGACTAACGCAGGGGGTGGGTACAGGGTGTTAAGACTCCGTCCCCGAAATAATGACTTTTCTGTAAATTTAGCCTAATTTCAGAGATAATTTTACAAATTTTAATATGATTTATCCTCATATTGAATTTGGGTTCCCGAAAAGCTTTACACTTTCCCCGAAGTAGATTACATCCCTGCATGTAACATTTAGACAGATCACAGGTTATAATATTGCAATATGTCATTCAATAGATAATACTTACGTAGTACAGTTTAGTTGAAAATGACCCACTCACCTGTAAAAGAAATGAAAGAAAAATATAGAATAATGACATGAAAGTATTAATGACATACGAGTCCTTATTTACATTATATAGAATTTACAAGTAAATATAATGTCAAATGATGGCTTAAGTTTAGAGTTACCCCTCCAGTTTCAAACCTACAAAACAGTAATTAAAACATTAAACCTTGTTAGGTCAGGTTAGTTTAGGATAGGTTTGGTTAGTTTAAGTTAGGTTACGTTACGCGGTAAGACTTTAGTTACTGGAACCGGTTCTCATAAATGCTTCAATTATCACTTAAAATTCAGTAATCCGCGGTTCTCATAAAAATTTAATAGATTATCTTCATTATTCTTACATAATTCAATAAAACTCAATGCGGAAATACCAATTCAACATACCGATTCGCCATCCTATACGACTACCATGCTACTGAATCATCGACACCTTCCCCGTGTTGCAAACAGTACCCATTTCTACATATCTTTTCCCGTATTAAACATAACTTTACTGCCAAAATTACACATCTAAACATCACATATGAACCCCAAATCATTATTTCTTACTTCATTTCTATTGTAAATTTTCCTAATTTTTATAAAAATCAAGAGGGGCAACTCTAAACTTAACCCCAAATGATATTTACAAAGATTTTATTAACTTAGTCTATCTAATCACATTACTCTTAACAAAATGACATGCTGAACGGTAAATTCTTGTCTTGTCTCCTTCACCGTTAATGGTGTTTTAATAGGTGCATCAACTATATAAGCCAAGTATGCTAAAAATGTGAGTATTTTGAATTACTTATTTAAAAAATTATATTGTTTGTATTAAACTTGTAAAGAAATTTACAAATGGCGGATGCCGCCATTTACATTTGTTGGCCGACTTTCCAGTCGAATTGCCTGATATGATATAGTCAAGAAAATGCATTAAAATAAAAATTGTCATTGTGCAAATGCAAGGTTATAGAAACAGTTTGTCGAAATCAGTGAAAGAAATGTATAGTCACAACAGGGTGTAATAATAGTCCAAGTAAGGTATAACTGTAGTCAAGATCGCGAAGGAGTTCCAACGGGAAGAAGAGAGCCAGCTAGTCAGGGTGTAAAAATTGGTGTCCGAGAAGTCCTTCCCTGATTACAGAAATTGATAACTCAGGCTAGAAATAAGATAGAAATATGAAACTGGTGTTGAATTGTTTACAAACTATAAAAGTTTTTGTCTGTGTTAGGTTTGTTCTGTTTTACCAAGTCTCATTTTTTTTTGTTTTAGGTTTGTAGTACGTAAGTAAGATGCCCAAGAAGCCATGACAACCAACCAGGAGAAGCACAGTGTGTCCTGTGGTACCATGAGACACGATCACCAACCACGGTGCAGAGACAGTTCCAGACAACATTTGGGAGGACACCACCATATCTTGAAACCCTGCAGCAACGAATAACCACAGTCGTTGCATCGATCCCTCCAGTGATGTTGGCTAATGTGTGGATGGAAATTGAATATCGCCTAGATGTGCTACGTGCTACCAAGGGTGCTCATGTGGAAGTGTACTGATGTGACCAAAGCTTTTATAGTTTGTAAACAATTCAACACCAGTTTCATATTTCTATCTTATTTCTAGCCTGAGTTATCAATTTCTGTAATAAGGGAAGGACTTCTCGGACATCCTGTAAAATAAATGAAATGAAGGCGTGTAAAGTAGTTGTAGATGGATGTAGGTCCTGATAACGATTACGAGTCATGTTAGAGGTAATGATTGGAACTGGTTGAATTTGCAAAGTACATCCTCATATTTTGATACTGCAAGCAAGACATGACAAAACAAATTGCTTTATCTCAATTAGAGATGAATTAAGCTTCTTCCTACTTTTGCTGAATTCAGTTTGTACAGCTGAATTCGGAAATATGCCGAATGTAAAATATTTCATTCAAGTTCTCGATCCCCCCTTAGAAAAGCATATCGCAACATTTCTTCTTTCCTGCAGCCTAGGATGCAAGAAGAACATTTCTAAAACATTTAAAGTTTCTAAGCCTAATAGTTTCGGAGATCTGAATAACGTCAAAAAATCATTTAAACTCCTCATTTCCCCTTAGGATAGTTAGGATAGACATTTCTCGTAAAACCAGTTCTTATCTCCAGGTAAGGATGCAAGGAGATCATTTCTGCAAAATATCAAGGTTATGGAGATGGGCAAACGTAAGGAAAATCATTCAAGTCCCCTTCCCCTTAGGACAGATTTTTGCAAAACCTCTTCTTACCTACAGCCTAGAAGCAATGAAATCATTTCTACATATTTTCAAGCTTTCACGCCTAGCACATAGTTTCGAAGAACTGGCGAACTTCAAAACATCATGCAAGTCACCCTCCTTCCTTAGGATAGGCATTTTGCAAAACTCCGTCTTATAAAATTTCAAGATTCTACACCTAGTTTCTGAGACCTGTTGGGGTGTGAGTCAATCAATTTTGTATTATATATACTCGTAGAAAGTTGTCTATTTGTGGAAATTGTTAATAATTATTGGTGTTTTTCTTTGTTTTTATAACACTACAGTCAGGGGCGTACGAAGGAGGGTGGGTCCTAGGAGTCCGGTTCCCCTTTTGTAAATTTAGTCTAATTTTATGAGTAATTTTAAATTTTAATATCATTTTTCCACATATTGAATTTTGACCTCCAGAAAAAAATCTTGTAAAAGTTTGCAACATTGATTAAAATTACGTATTTGTGGAAAATGATTTTTGTTTTCCCTTGCTTCTACGTACAGCATTACAGTGATAGTGCACAGTAGCTGCAATAGCAACAATTTCTTGCAATTACATAATTTTAAGCAGTGTTGCAAACTTTACTCGTGTTTATCCTATCTCCAGGAAAGTTTGAGATATCAAATTTCTTATGAATATTTCTCCTATTAGATACCACATAAGTCCTTGAGTATGATACTTATCTAAGCACTTTTTCGAAAGAAAGCGTTTTTTCAAAAAGTAACATTTCCAATATCTTTTAACATTGTTCCTATCTGTTCGAAGTGCATCATATATGGTCATAACGCCCCTGATTACTGACATCAGGTTAAAGTTTCTAGTGAACAAATTCGACCAACAACATTTGTAATCATCTATACCTAGAACGAATAGCCGCATACAGTGATGCTCAGCAAGAATTAGGCGCACAAATATAAGGATAATTATTGGAATTTCAAACTATTCTATAAATAAGTATGGAAAGTCGAATGATTCTGCCCGTCCATCTATATGCTGAAAGGTATCAGAACAAAACGGTAAGAGACAAAGAGTAATGTTAATATTCAGAGTCGTTGTATCATATTCAGTAATGTTTAAATATATTTTTCATTATATATCATAAACTATATGAAATATAAAGAATTTGATTGTCGATAAGCATAGCGTATTTATGATTTTGTTTCGAGAGGGGCTTCGCCAACTTTAGTCCTCGAAATGTGAAAATTCTACAAGATATTTCATTTATTTTAATATAGTAAATACCAGTGGCGTATTTACGATTTTGTTTCTGGAGGGGCTTTGCTAACTTTCGGGGGGGCTTTGCCTGAAAATGTGAAAATTCTGCAAGATATTTCATATACTTTACTATAGTAAGTAAGATTTCGGGGGGACTTAAGCCCGGAAGCCATCCCCCTAAATACGCCACTGGTAAATACAATTTCGGGACGACTTAAGCCCGAGAGCCTCCTTAAATACGGCACTGTCGATAAGAATTTAGCACCTAAAAATACATAACGCTAGCTACTTCATGTGTTTGCACAGAAGGCCGGGTAAAATAGTATGTTTTGAAATCGGAAATGTTAAAAGTGTAACGGTAGAAATGGAATCTATTTTCGACACTAAATTGGCTCCTCTCCCATTTTATCTTTATACTACTTCCGGTTTCAGATATTATCAAATGATATCTAATTTTGGAGTGTCATAGTTTCACAATGTCAAACAAAGCCTACTTACTTAATACTTATGTTACCTATAATACCTAATTTGCTCTTTTCTTTACCCTGAACTTCTACGTAGCCGAGTTGCTAACGCTCGTACTTTCTGTGTGAGTGGCCCAGGGTTCGATTTCAGGTGAGGATATTTGCATTGGTTACAAATATGACTATAGTAGTGGTTCAGATCCACCTTTAAACAATAGTGCCCATCTCGGTGCGGAAAAATTACGTTAGATTAAAATCTATCAACTACCTTTGACATTTTCAATACTATATCATAACTAATAACGCTCGGTACCAGATTACAGTAGGAATGCATAAAAATAACCTCGCCTATTTTATCGCCGCAGCACACCAAACACAGATTAATGCAGACAGAAGTTTCGTAAGTAAAAAGTATATAGTCATTTGACCCTTCATTTGCGACGTTCTCGGCGCTTTTCCAGTTGTATGATAGATGTGTCTATGACCTGAAGTCTGAAAAAGTCGCAACAATTATAACTGTGAAAAAAAATGAAAGAGTTGGTGAAAGGTTTTAATTAGAAATAGCAAAGAGCACAAAATAGTTGTCCTCTCGCTCATTGGTGTGGTAGGGACGATAGGATCCTAGTCATTGACTCTGCTAGCTACCGATTCCTTACTCGCATCATTTTGGCTGCGCCTGTAGATATAGATTTTGCAAGTGGATAATCAACAGTTTCGAAATTCCACAAATTTCCAACAATCAAACACGAAAATATATTTTACATGGTTGCCACGTTCACCGATTAGATGTACTTCAACCTCAAGGAACAAGAACAACGAGCAAACACGTTAAGTGATTATCTCTCTCGTATACCGCTGTAGTGATGCTAATCATGTGCTGATCTCTAATGTTTAATACATTTTGAGAATGTCAAATGATTTATTTCATATTGCAAGTGTAGTGGTAAGTTGTATTATACAGTTACTTATGAGCCTCTTTTTGTTGTTAAATACGACTTCTGAAGTAGTAACAAGTGAAGTTCATAGACAGGTTGCTTCCAGACCGACAATTAACCTATGCTGAATGCAAAAGTTGGAGTGACGATTTCAGAGCTTCTATCACGAACTTTTCTCCCAAACATTTAAAAGCACTACTGTAGGTATTGTAATATTGTGATGTATTATTATTATTATTATTATTATTATTATTATTATTATTATTATTATTATTATTATTATTATTATTATTATTATTATTATTATTATTATTATTATTGTGGCCGCCAACAGCACAATGTACTTCGTTGACTGAAATCAAATAACAAATGTATTCATCTCCTGTGCAGATTTTTTGATTGCCAATTCAAGACTCCTCATAGGAAATTTCTTATATACAGAGGTTTGTTGAAAACGATTTCTTGTCGTAATTCTTAGGAAACATTAATATCAGGAACCAACATATCCTGTGCATATCTCAATACTTACCATGTGCATGTTTATTCGATTACAGAGACTGATCCATTTCCGTTCTAACTGATTGAAATTATCGCTTAACTAAAATATTCCATCTCGTTATCATCGATCATGCTTGAAGTGATAGTCATAGGAGTGGATTACATCCTAATTTTCACTGCAGTAGATTTCGTTGCAGCTGCACTATATTGTCTCGTTTCGAAAAGAGCTGTTTGAGAAGTTTAAAAGAGCAGTAATCCGCGGAACTAACATCTGCACTCTGGACAAGAATTTCATTGAACGGAATGGCATGGATATTAATTACAGCTAGTACGGTAGAAGGTCAGCAATTTTGGCCTTGTGACTTGAAGCATTGTCCTGGTGTATTTCCACAAAATGAGTGTTGTCCTCATACAATGCTGTCATTTCATTTACATGAACTGAAGATAAAATATGTTCTTGGAAAGAAGCAGCATTGATTTTGATTTCTTCTTATAACCTTACAAATCTTGAGCTTGTTTCTGTTACAAAACCAAGTTAACAACCATGGAAATTTTTGAGAAATTTTCTTTGCGTTGACGCAAAAATTATAAGATCTTTTTCATGAATGTTCTTCTAAGTGATGATCTAAACTTTTCCACAGTTTTAGCTAGACACACCTTTCGTTCATTGCCACAATAAATTTCCAGTGGTCACAAGCCAGTTGGCGCTCGTATAGTCTTCTGGCCTTAGTCTTTCTTTCCATCGTGGTGTTAACACAGACAGTTTCTTGTAGATAGTTCTGGTTGACATTCCACCAGCATCTTCATTTGGTATACGAAGTAGTATCGCATGCTGGCAGTTTACCCAACACTCGATTAGTCCTGTCTGCACAAGAGAACGGGATATGTGTGAACCAGTGACACTACGTAGTTGACCTCAATAAGCGCAATATAACCAGATAACTACCTTCGAACGAGGTCGAATAATTGATCCACAGGTAAGCGGCTTATCGTACTAAGCATGCCAAGAAGCCAGTGTTGCGTGTGTGGAAGCAAAGGACACACAAGAACCATACATATTGACAGTCAGCAGTATCCCAAAAAATGTGCCCAAGCCACGGAATGACAGACATCTTGTGCGTATAGTTGTGACAAACTGTAGAGCTTGTCCACAATATAAGTACGACGCTAGATTATGGTGATAGTTGAGGACTTCTCTTCGTCAATATTTTCTGCTGAATGCTGAATTCGATGCACGCATGCCTTTGTGGTGGCAGTTTCCATTGACCCAGAACCACAAACATCTCATACCACAAAAGGGCGCGTGAACGCTATATGTGCTGAGTAGTAGACGGTAGTGGTTTTCGAACAAATCAGGCTTCAATCTGACCAAAGGATTAAGAGAAATACAGTACGGTACACATTATCGTGCTGAATACAATATGTCAATGTGTAGTGTTGATCATTATAGCGGCAGAACGCTAGATATGATTCTTTGGGCATCATTGAATACGGTATGCAATTTCAGCATCTATATATTGGGGTAACCTTACCAGTGATTGCTACTTCCGGGAAACTCATAAATAGAGGTCATACCCGTCTATCAGACAACACCGAGCTCCATATTTCAGCAGGATAGTGTTCTTTCACATGTATTTGGAAACGTCCAAGCCTGTCTTCAAGGAGGACAAGAAACGATGTTTTTCTGGTCTACACGATCGCCTGAAACACCCTAAACGAATGTATGTGGGGGTGCGGTTGGTCGACAATTTATTCGTCCAGGGTGCGAAGGCTCAGTTGTAGAGTGCTTACGTCTGGTTTATAGCGATCTTAACTCAATCTCTACTCCCGCCAAACGGGCTTTGTGGTAGACAAAGACCGTGAGCATGTCTTTTCTCCGGGTTCTCCTGTTGCCTCCTACTGCTTCACTCCATCTTCTCGTTCATTATCATCACCGTCTCGCTTACCCCAGGAATATAAACGTGGGACTTAAACTAAAAAAAAAAAAAAAAAAAAAAAAAATTTCCAACAGACAATATCGATGTTTCGTGGATTCGCATACAAACAGCACGTAAGGTCATTTCTCATAAGCACAGCATGATTGATGTAGCGACTGTAAAGATTCTGATTGCAGCACGCGCATTTTTCACACTATACTGATTTATCAAGGTTAGAGATGTTGAACATTTCTGACACTGTAACCATGACCCAATAGTTATGTAAACAATGTGTGCTATAAATATCCTTCTAGTTACACGTTACTTCCTGATGTAGTAAATTTCAGAAACAGCAGTGTATTTAGTTTAATCTTACAGGTTTTCTATCATTTTGTAACCACTGAGAAATTGCGTAAATAAATTTTGTTATTCCTACTACTGTGTATAATCATAGTAGGCTCACAAAATTTTATAAGAAAAATAAGTTTCTAAAAAACTAGTACTATGAATATTCGTAACGCATGCAACTTATATACATTTCCTCAGCTATGTATATAATGAATTATATCATGTGTTTCTTGTTTATATGTATCTGCTATAATTAAATAAAATAATCTATTTGACATAAACTCTCTCCATTATTATCAAATGTTATCCATTTAATTAGAAATTTAATTTATAGATTATTAGTATAATTAAACTGAAAGCATTGTATTTATAAAACTCAAAACTAATTAAAGGGAGAAGAAATCTACTGATGATACAATATAACATTTACTATTTATGAATTAGGGTGTGTTTCAAGAATATTAAATTTCCAATTTTGCAAATTTTAAACAGAGAACATTAGTCTATCGAAGGCGCTTATCATACCATTCTGCTGTATGAATTTTTCTTTTACTATCTAAAGAGTTTTCAGGCTGTTCATTTGTGTCATTCAGTAGTTTATAGGCTTCAAGAATTGCAATATTTTTTTTTTTACTGTGTAAACAAAAATGGATAATCAGATTTCTTCCAGTACATCTTTATTTCATACAGAAAATTATGCTTAGTCAATCAGTCTATACATTTCTATTGCTAGGTAAGGGAATATTTTTTTGTTGACTCATACAGTAGAATAATTTACAAGAAAATTTTATTGTGAAGGAGGTTGTCTCCTTCTTCGAGTCAACTGGAGGGGACACAACATATACTGGAAAGTCACAAATAAAACCAATCTTTTAAAAACCATATCCTGAAAATCTTCGATGTCTTGAGAATTCGATTCTTTCTATATCTTTTGACCAAAAAGATACTTTATGATCCTTTTTTAAAGTTAAATCTGCTCTAAAGTTTTGTCTTAGGTATGAGTATATATCTTTGTTCAAACTTTTTCCTGATAAATGCATTTACTTTGGAAAACAAGCAAGGTCCTTAGCTCGATTCTCATGAGTGAAAAGTCGGTTTGAATTCCTATTTTAATTAGAGATTCATATATTGTGTGTCTTCAGTGTAATAATTAAACTGTAAATTAGTAAATTAATAATTTGGCAGCAAAATGTTTCAACAACAAAAACCATAATAAAATATTAAAATGGCAATTGGGAAAACAGTTATTTATTTAATATAAAGTAAGTGAACAAGGCATATAGTTGTTGTTTAATATGGTGTCAAGGACTGGGCACTGTAGTCTAATCTCGAAGATAAGTAAGGATTAACCAGACAAAATTGTCTTATCGAATAAGGACTTGATGCAAATGAAAAGTACGTTCAAAATATGGGAGGAAAGAATTATTTCCTGACTCGACAGAATGATTACACGATTAGACAAAATGAATGAACGTTAAAACTGTTTGAGAGAAAAATATGTTCCATCTGAAACACATATCAATTCCATGATGAATTTAGTACGCCAGAATGTTCATAAGAATCAGCAAATGGATCGTTGTGTAGTTTCTAATGATAGTTAAATTTCATTATTTCTACGAATATAGTAGTAAACAACAGCAAGTCTTCCAACACAATGTCTGGCATTAGTTTCATATCGGAGTTGTAGTAATGACGGAGATGTTGTTACGAAAATATTTTAGTCAATGATATTTTGACGACTTCGATTAAATTTCAACACCTGCACAACAATATGAAGTTATTCCTATAAGGAGAAGCAAACTAAGTGATACTCTGAATTAGCAGGATGAGCAAGTCGAACCACGAACAGACTGTGAACAAAACGATTGCAAAACATCAACTATTCAGAGCATAAATACACAAGAAACCGTCACTGAAAATATTTTCTTCATATATCAAAATTATAAGACTGAATATTAAGGTGAACTGAAATGTAGCAATGAAAATTCTAACCGCAATTTCCAACGTAAACTCAAATTGAGGCAATGTAGTAATAATCATGATTATCTGTTTCTGACATTAATCGAATGACTAGGAATTGTAATCGGTCAAATCATGACCTAATGTGTTTATGGTGAAATCATGACCAAGTGTATTCGAGGTCAAATCCAGTCAGTATGGTCGATCGACTCAGCGTCAAATAGTGATTAGCACCGGTAACTATCCATGAATTAAAATCCTGATAAATTTTGTCTATCGTATGCATTGGTCTATTTTAGCTTATCCTTTATAATTTGTAAGTGAATGAAAGCAACGATTTTGTAATGAATATAATATGGAATTTCAAACACACAATGTTTTCTTTAATGAATATAAAATACTAAAATACACGTAATAGAATACGAAAATGCCAGAAAACGATTATTTATTAAATAGAACTCAAGCAGGTCAGATAACTTTACAAAATTCATAGATCTTACTTCTGGGACCAGATTAAAAGCAAGTAAATTTTCAAGCCCTCAACTTCCTCCTTTGAAATGATAGTTCGTAACGCTCCGTGCTGAATGAAAACAGTTGCGTAAAATTTCCATTTTCTATGCTCTACTGTTAATCCTTTCGAAAATATTGTGGATAACGATTAATTTTTAAGAACATCATTTCCCCATAGGGTTTGCATAAAAAGAAACTAGTCTTGTCTGTAACGTAGGATTCAAGAAAAACATTTATGCAAAATTCCTACATTTAACACTCTCGGGAATTTACATTTCGCTAAACTAATTCATATGCTTTGCATCGGGCTCAAGAAGGACATTCATGCAAAATTTCGAGTCCCTACGCTTCACATTTTCTGAGATCTGCTGAACGACGAGAAAACATTCAGGTCCCATTTTCCCCTTTTGGATTCACGTTCGCAAAACTGCGTCTTATCCTTTACATAGGGCAGAAAGAAGTTATTTATGAAAATTTCAAAGTTTCTACGAATAACAGTTTGAAAGTCGACAAATATTCAATCCTCCTTTTTCCCATTAGTACAGGCATTTCGCTAAGTATCATCCTTACTTACAGCCCAGTATTCAAGAGGAACAATTGTACAAAACTTGAAGTTCCCTAGGCTCAATGGGTTCATAGATCTGTTGATGAGTGTATCATTAGGTAAAACAGTAGATTTTCACTCTTAAATGCTTAAAAGTTATGAATGAACATCAAAGTTAAGTGTAGAATCACCAAACACCCTACAGAAATTAATAGTTGTTTGAAATGTAATGTTCCTCTTTAAAATTTTCAGAAAATCTTGTAGCCAAATTTTGACTGCTATGAGCCACTGCTAAATTTTCAATAACTCTTTCCAGAGGTAGCTCGGTCTGAAATATAACGAAGTAGTTTAAGAAATTTGCTTTTGTGTAAAAATAATCTAGTAGCCATCATGTTCATGCTTCGAGTAGTCCCATGATGTCAAATAACCTATAAATCTAGGCTATGTATTCAAGTTTTGATGCTTGTTTCAATATACAGCATGTAGCTAGATATAATTCAATCTTCGACGCTTTACTCGGGAACAAATACAAAATCTCACATAAGCCAAATGCTCAGTGTCATTGTTTCACCTCGACATTCTCTTTTATCTCTATCCGACACGACTTAGGAAAATAACTGAAGTGACTTCGCATCGTAAAGAAATTCTGGGTAATAATTCATTCTAAGATTCCTATATTATCTTACGTAATATTGATTTAATAAAGTAATAAATGGTTCTACATGCTCATTAAAAGAAGAAACGTTTTATGTTTTCCCAACGCATCGTTACCAGAACGATGCCGATTCGCTAATTCCAAACGTATATATTAAGATAATTATCATTAACTAATACGTTAAGTAAATGATCTATTGACTTATCTTTCAGTCAAATTACCTCTTAATTTATAATACAGTATTATGTTGACATTTATATTTGACATATATATATATATATATATATATATATATATATATATATATATATATATATATATATATATATATATATATATATATATATATAATCAGAACTTTATCTTAAGTCAAGAACACAAGGTAAGAAAATGTACATTCCCAATACTGCCAAGTAACGTGACTCTAAATATCATGTCAATAATTTTAGTAATTAGGTAACATAGGAGTTATTACGATTTTCACACCAAGATCTAGCCTGTTAAACGATGTACTTGCATGAAGCAAAGAGGAATATTTCATGGTAATTTTAGTGTTTTAAAGTTAGAAACCCATAGAAATGTTGCTCACAGAAATGTTTTGCATCCTCATAAAACTTGTGTAAAGTACCTAAAGCAATTCCGCTTTACAAGCAAAAAGTTTTACATCGAATTCCAAACTTTGTGCATAAGGGAATACTACTTACCGTGCAAAGAAAACTATTACTAAAGTCGCTCTAATAATTGATAGCATTTTTATTAGTGTAGCAGAACTGTAAAGTTAAAAGAAGTTTCAGTATCTAAACGAGCGAAATTCACATAACATTTCCCGATATTTTCAGCACTGCAACACGTGAACCACCTCTTAATGTCGATACGATATACAAAACGTTCCTGACAAGTTTGTCAATAATGCAAGTAATACATTCTTTAAGAAAGAGAGTAAAAAAGGAAAGAATTACTATATAAAAATAAATGTCCACAAATAGATAATTTTGATGTTACGGTCTAATAGTATAGGGATAAAATACCCCATATTTCCTCCTACTATTTTATACATGAAAGTTATAATAAATCTTCTATGTGGCACAGTTGGTAAGCCTCACATCATCTCTACACGGTAAAAATGTTTTCCCTTAAATTTATGAGCTTCAACAATTTGTCTGCGAATAACGACATAAGGGATCACTATCGAATACACTATATTAATTTATATCCTACTATTAGGAGATCGCTACAGAAATAATGTTTTAAATTATTGTGGGAGACACAGTGACTCAGTGGTAGAGCGCTCATCTTTGGAACAAGGGACAGCTGTTTCGATCTCAGGCTGTCTAAATTTATAGTAGATCACATTGTGTCCCTGGGTTTTCTCGGCGTTCTCCCGTTGTCTCCCACATTTTAATTTACATCTTTCGCATTATAATTTGTTTTCATTGATCATTGTCTCCTTTAGCATAAAGGACGTAAGCATGGGACATTAAATCAAAGATTAAATATATTCAAACTGCATCTTATTTATATTTTCATGTTTTTAAATTCCCTCTTCCGAAATCGATAGAGAGACAATTTCCAGAACTTGATAAGTCAGAATCATCCAGTTCATCCTCATCGCACAACGATTCTACATCTACATATGTCCTCAAAATTAGCTACACTTGTAAAGATCAAAGATCTAGGCAGAATCAAAGAAACAAGAAGGATAGATAGATAGATAGATCTAAGCGATATTTATTTATTTTCCAAAAGAAAAAAGTTCTTTTTAACTTGAAGTCATAAGAATGCATTAAGTCTACTAAGAGAAGTCTACTATATTGTGATGAGGAATAATAATAGGGCTCTGTTCTTTCTATGGTGCCAAACTACATGTAGATCGCTTTTCTATTAAAAATACAAATTTCATAAAATAGCACTTAGATTGCACTAAGCAACAAATCTATTGGTTTCAATACTTTAAAGTTGCTCCTGTCAAAAGCCGTCTACTATCCACTGTAAATGGCCAAACTTGGTAAGTACGGCGTGACAACGACTACGCGGTATTACCCTCCTGTTGTTTGTTAAACATAACTTGATTTATTAAAGACGTTTTAGTTTTTACAGAAAACAAAAATTTGCAATTTCAATCTGTAATATGTAAACTTTTAATTCTATAACAAGATTATGCAATAGAAGTTTACAAGTTTTCACCAACCTCCTAAATTTTCTCAATTAAAATTAGATCAAAAATCAATTTTCACTAAAGAGGAATAGCATGGAATTATTCGATTTTTATTTAATGAAGATGTGAAAGTGGTTGATATTCATTGCAAGTATGGAGATATCCACGTGTCATAGCGTCAAGTCTACGAATGGTGCAAGACATTCACAGAAGGTACTACTTTGTTGCCTATACTCGACGCCCGGGTCAGCCTCATTGTATTGTGATAGCGAAGTCCGTAGCCGCAGAAGATCGGCTTATCCAGGAAAACCGGCGTGTCATAGTGACTGAAATGACTTCCTTGCTGAATATAAGCTTCGGTTCAGTACAGCACATAATGCATGATGAACTCCGCTACAGAAAAGTGTCCGCCAGGTGGGTTCCTCGACAGGTGACGCAGGAACTGAAAGGTCGTCAGGTTGAGACTAGTGTTGTAAATTAAAAAAAAAGAAAACGGTTCGTATTTTTTCAGAAATGTACGTTTTTTTAGAAAAAAAACATTGCCTCTCGTTTTTTTTCTAAATTTCGTTTTTTTTAAATAGTCATTTGTAATGCATCTTACATCTATTTAAGTATGAAATATTTTATATGTAGGTGTAATCACCGTAAAATGCAACATAAATTAAACGCTATGTACTGATACGCTACAAATATTTTACAATTTACATGAATACAATACCTATTAACAATTCGGGTTTCAGCAGTTTACGTCAATATCAACTAAGAAATAAAAGTAGAAATGAAATTTTGTTTTCTCGGGAAAGCAGGCCTTTAATAAGTACGAAAATAATGTCACGAACGGTATAAAATTCTAATAACTTGTCTAAAGGTAAAAACTAATACTAATTTGCCTAATAGTATTTTTCTAAATGCCATATATAAATAATTTGTCGACTAGATATATACGATATGCAGAGCCGGCTCCACCATATATGCAACACGTGCATTTGCGTGGAGCGGCAAGCTTGGATGGTCCGGCAAAATCTGTGAGAAGTATATTATTTAAATTAAATATTTATTTTTGGAAACAGACTTCATGATGATGGTAGTTACATTTACTAAGCTGACCTTCTATTTGAATACTACATTCATAAATTATGCTTAGGTTGCATTAGTTTAAGGTCACATGGACAATGCTAAAGCAAATGGTTGAATAAATCCGAGCACAAATTGATTGATTGTTGTCAAATGCAAGAATTCAATTCTCGAATAGTAGTGAATATCTGTTCCATTTAGTAAGTTATCACAGTTTTGATATGAAACTAGTCTTGTTTTTGTCAGAAACAAGTTCCTTATCATTGAAGATAGAAACAAGTTTTTTTTAAAAAAATAATGTTAGCGGATGTAGAAGAAAAATCAAGAAATAAAGATAAAAAAGACCTAGTTGCACTGGAATTGCAAACTGATACATTGAGATTAAAGCTCGATAGTGAATTCTATAAAAAGGATTACCATCTTTCCTCTGCAGGTGTGTTTGCTTTATCTTTCACTAACATAATAGATTAATATTTAAAGAAAAAACAGACACAACAGGATTACATTTTTAGTAAGTATTTAAGCCTTTCTGAGTGCGACTGCACTTACCCTCACCTTTGTTGTTCATGCTGGACTAGCATACTTAAAATCATTACTTTTAAGATTTGTTCTTTCTGGAGAAAAGGGGAGGCGGCAAATTATGCCATTGCACGAGGCGACAAATTGACTAGGACCGGCCCTGATGATATGTATATAAAAGACATGAATATAGGATGACTCAATTTGAAGTAATGCAGGGTGTTTCAAAATTAATATTAGGGTTTTGAAACTTTGTAGTATCTATTACAATTAACTTACAATTATAAATATTATATCAAATGAAAGAGTAATTCAGTTTTGTACGCACGCATGTACACGCATTGTTTCTTCTGTCTGCTGTTAGAAAGAGCAAGTAGCAAAGTTGGAGACTAGAGAGCAGAAAGCTGTTTGTGTTTTAATAAAGACTGAATCTGTACCGTGCAGCCGTCTGTGTGAAGAATATTAAGGAGACTTGCAACTACGTCTTTATCGTTTGCAGTTGCTACAGGTCTAAAGCCTACAGACTACGGTTTACTTGCCAATTTCGCAAGTGAAATATTCCTGCACAACAATGAAGATTTTCTGGATCGTGTCGTCTTCAGTGATAAATCGACCTTTCACCTAAGAGCTAATGTGAACACTCATAATGTTTGCATCTGGCCGTCAGCAAATCCTCAGGAGATGGTACAGTTGAAACGAGACTCCCCTAAATTGAATGTGTCTTGTGCCATATGGCGGAAAGTTTATGGGCCTTTCTCGCCTATCGACTAGATGTGTGCCGTGTGACGAATGAATCTCACATTGAACACTTGTAGCAAAGACTGTTTGAGGTGCTCTTTTACTTGATGCATTGCTTATAATTGTACGTAAAATGTAATAGGTACTACGAAGACTTAAAACCCCAAAATTTATTTTGAGACACCCTACATTTCTTATTAACAGTGTTGGAACTATGTAAAAACGAGAGAAAATTTTCCTTATAAAGTTATTGTTTACAACGATATTATTATTAGTCGAGACTATAACTACTACAACAACACGAGTTAGTAGTAAAAAAAATGTAATCAAATGTATACTCGGTGGCCCAGATGGCCAAAGTGGCACACAGGGGTGTGTCACTTGTTTAATCCGCTCCTGTGTGGACATTAATTAAGATATCGGGATATTATTCTTGCAAAATATGGTTGGACTATAGTTTATCATATTAATTTCTTTTTCTTCTGGTGTCGAATTTCCTTCTCAAATTTCACCTCAGTCAAAAATTTGAGAGTTTTCGAATTTCGAATTTCCTTTACTTCTTTTTTCCTTGTAGCTTCCTTCGTTGTAGAAAGACATCCTTGAGACTTGCCAGGTAGATACCCCGGATGGATACCTAACTGTTGACATCAATTGGACGGGCCTGCGCGCAGTGTTGCCAATTAGGGAAATTAAAATTCTCCTATATTTGGGCAAAAAATTAGAAATTTTTGTTTATAAATCCGTACCTATACGTCCGAGTGCAAGTCAACTTACGCCAATCGAACATTTGTCCTTAACAAACGCAAGTACAGATCGTTACAATGGGGTAATTAGGGGGCGCACGTAAAATTCGTATTTAGGTTCTAACCGTTGATTTTTCTATTTTTTCCTTACTTTTCTGTTTACCGTAATATATTTTTGGTAATTAGAAGCTTTGTTCCTTAAATATCGCCATAATACTTGTAGGACATACTAGTGGTGTACCAATGTTTAATTGAAGATAGTTTGCGTCTGTCTGGTAGCAGTGTTGCCGGCTACAGAAAATTTTAATTCCAGACTTTAGGGGGAAATTTTGGAAAAATTATATGTTTTGTCTCTATTATTGCCCTCTTGTTGGCTATATCGGAACAAACGTACCAGTATCTGGAAGTCTCGTTTTTGCTCTACACAACGCACTATAGAAACTTTCAATAGGAAAAATTAGGGGAAGTACAGTTGAGGTTTACAGTAGACCTTGTTTTCTAATTGGAAAATAACTGTGATTTTTTTAAAGGTAGAATGAGATATTTTTTATTGACATGCTTACTTTATTAGATATCGTCACAATACTTGTAGGATATATTAGAGGGATACCAAAGCTTATTTTAAGATAGTTTGTGTGTGTCTGATAGTAGTGTTGCCAGGTACAGAAAATTTTAATTCCAGATTTTAAGGGCAAATTTAGGAAAAATCACCTTTTTTTATTTCTATTATTTCCTTCTTGTTGGCTACATTCGAACAAACGTACCAAGGTCTAACAGCCCCATCCTTAGCCTACACAGCGCACTATAAAATGTTTCACTAGAATAATTAGGGGAAGTACAGTTGAGGTTTATAATAAACCATGTTCTGTGAATGGTAAGAAAATGGTGAATTTCTCAGGTAGAATGAGATATTTTTTATTTCATGCCCACTTTGTTGTATATCGCCATGATACTTGTAGGATATATTCTTGGAGTACTACGGTTTATTTTCAGATAGCTTTCGTCTGTCTGATGGCAGCGTTTCCAGCCAAAACAATTAATTCCCGCTATTCGGTGATTAATTCGGAAAATTTCCATTTTCCCCTCTATTATTACCCTCTTACTGGCTACATTTAAACAAACGTACCACTACCCGAAAGCTTCCTCTTTGCCCTACAGAACGCACCATAAAAAGTTTCAATATGATAATTAGAAAAGCTGTAGCCCCGGCATATTTGATTTTTGCTTCTGAGACGTAAAAAGTGTCAAATTTCATGTGTATGACAGAATTTTTTCTTTCTCTCTTTGAATGGAAGCCAGCGACTTCAGGATTTCACTGTACCTTGTCAACACACCAAAGATTTGTTTAGGTTACTTGAACCCATATATTAGCGGTTAGCGTACGCGCCTTTGGCGTGGGAGACCCGGGTTCGATTCCCGGCGGGAGCTCATGTGGTTCGGATTCCACGTTAATCAGTAGGTCCACGTCTCATATAGCCTCGCTGCTGAAAGGGACGCTAAACTAAAATCAACTCAACTCAACTTGAACCCATATAGCAGCAGTGGTGCTAGATACAAAAAAATTTTGAAATTCGGTTAGGGATTTTTTTTGTAAATTTTCACCCCTACATTTCCCTCAATAATTTCCCACCTGTTGGCAACACTGCAATGCAACTTACACTAAAACTTAGCCACATCCATTTTCTAAAAAACAAGGCCTTAACCATATCAATCGAATGAATAGCTTTTGAGCAATAAGTCAGTAACTGGAAATGTAGGGAAACGCCAAAAATGACCTGGGGCCGAAAGGAATAATCACATAATTTTGCTCGTATAGATACAAAGAAACAAACGATTTGTAAGTTACGAGGGCTTCGACTCAAGTTCTGTTGATTATTTCAATAATCTGCAACATAAATCAATAAATAATAGTTGCCAGAAAAAAAACAGACTTTTGAAAAAAACATGAAAAAGAACGATGTTTTTTATTGAAAAAAAAACTTCACAGAAAAAAAAAACGTTTTTTTACAACACTAGTTGAGACACGTCAAGAGCTGCTGAAGAAGAGGAGGGTGATGATTTTCTAGATCATAATATCATTGGGGATGAAAATCGGATCACCATTTTCAACCAGAGGCGAAACGTGCAAGCAAAGAATGACAATATTCTTCTCCGTCGAAACCAAAGAAGTTTCGCAGCCAGTTCTCTGCAGGGAAAGCCATGTTGACTTTATTCTGGAATAAGAATCGTGTTATTTCGAAACATTACATGCCCCTACGTATCACAGTGACTAGTGTCACATTAAATCATTTGAAAGCCAACAATACAACAAAGCAAAGGCGATTGCTGAGTGCAAATGTTTTACTTCAACACGATAGAATCATCTTCATTCTGCTCGTGCAACCATGAAAAGCATCGACGACCTACGCTTCAAGTGCCACCTACACCTGCCATACTCGCCAGACTTGGCACCGTCAGATTTCCACATCTTTGGCATATTAAAGGAGCACCTTTCAGGACAGAAGTTCAAGCCTGAAGAAGAAGTCCTATCCGTGGTGCACGAGTGGCTACAGCATCAACCAAAACTTTTTTTTTTTTTTTACGCGATGTCGAAGCAATTCCGATCCGATGGCGTAAGTGCATTGAACTGAGAAGAGACTATGTAGCAAAATAATGTACAAGCAAGTATTCCCTCTGCTGTAAAATAATGAGAAAAATTAATTGCCTTTTCATTTGATTCTTCGTCATATGTATAATCTTTAGATAGTGTTATAGTTAATCGAATATCAAAGTTTAAGAGTCAATAATATATTCCATTAATCATACTGAATATTGTCGCCTTCTTAGTGTCAGAATGAAAAACTTGATAAGTGGATAACTCAGAATTAATTTCAACCTAAAAGGTGGCGTGGTTGTTGTACAGCATTAATTTTAGGTTTACAAAAGATAGTTTTCCTCGATTTTCCTATAAACTACGCATGAGGATATACGTTCAGCCACATCACCTTATTCTGCTCAATAAGATCTATTGATCGGTATGTCTCTCGTCTTTGGAAAAGTTTTCTATTGAACGGTAATAGTTTTGAAGAATTTACTCCCACTATAATACATTAAGTACATCAGCAAGGTGGGGTCATTCTTATTTATTTTTTTCTTTGTGTCAGGCATATTGCTGTTTCTCTTTTATCTTTGTATACAGGTTCCTTTGCATCGTATACATTTTCCCTGTCCTCCCTCATAAATGAGACTCTGACATAATGCCAAGATAATTAGGGTGGGCAAACATGTTCACAATGTAGATTACAAACATGTAGATTACTATTTTCATCAAATAATTATTTCAGTTATCTCTGGATTTGCAATTACTTACATAGCGAACATATTTATAACATTTACAAAAATTCAAGCACTCATAACATTTACGAAAACTCAAGTCTCTACTTTGCAAGGCAAAATTTATACTATGTCTTTGTACACCAATTTTGTTCGTCTCTTTGCAGTCCTATGTTAATTTGCCTATAAGCAAGGGCGCCGATACTGGGGGGACCCGGTCCACCTCAAATCTCATGTAGGCCCCAATGTATTTTTGTGAATATGTATTTTTATATGTATTTTTATTGTTATATGTATTGTTGTATGTATTCTTCTTTGAATACCCCCCAAAGTTACAGAGAAATTGGCGCCGTTGCGTATAAGTAGAGACACGATTTTGTGGTAAATAAGAATTCGTAATTTCGTTATAAAAAAAATATGCGTAAAGCGGGATAAAATCGGCGAATAAAAATTCAATGTAAGAACACTATTTTCCTTGGCAATTACAGTTAGTTATCTTTCATTTCACCTTAATTTCCACTCATCAATCATCATGATATGAGCTCATGCATGACTATATGAAACAATATCTTAGCTTTTAAAAAATAACACTAAGCACCCTCATTGAATAAAAGTATCATTTGGGGGCGCAGTGGCTCAAGAGCGTTCACCTCCGGTGCTTGGGGTCCCTGGTTCGATCCCAGATCGCGCCTTGTGGACTTTGTGGTGGACAAACACCGTGCTCGTGGGTTTTCTCGGGGTTATCCCGTTTCCTCCCACTTTCTTCATTCCACCATTTCATTCATTTCTCATCATCACCGTGTCCTTTAGCCTAACCGACATAAGCATGGAACGTAAAACTTGAATATTTCATTTTTCAAAAGTATCATTTAAAGAAAAAAACACACACATATAGAGAAGATTAATAGATAACATAACTTTAGTATTCACAGCTTACTTATGCAAATAAGACGTAAGCATTGTTTCAATGTTTTCCGATGTTAAATTTGTTCTTTTGTCGGTATGTCGTTGTAAGAAGAAAGAACCCTCTCCACATCAGCGTTTGAAACTGATGTGTACTGTACATTAGTTGGAGACAATTTCCAGCAATTTCTGAATGCTCATCTAAGATATCGCGCAACGCTCCTTCCACATTATAAACTTCAACAGTAGACTCCGTTTGGAGTTCATTTTGTAACTGCATGTAAAATTTCAAAATTTCATAGTGGTCTATTTTCTCAAAAATGGGAATTTTCATCACATTGCTAGAAAACTTACCATCAGGTTTTGCAAGTTTGAGCTGGGGAAGATGAAATAATGATGTCAATGTCTTAAAGATATCATCAGCTGGATCCTTTTTAAGCATGTTAGCCAGTGTGTTGCTGCATGCCACCCCTTCCTTGAACCTCTTTTCGGCATTCTTCTTTCTCTGTTCACTCAACTCACCTAATTCTTTTTTAGTTTCTTCCTTAAATATAAGTTGTGCCACAAGATTATATTCGGACATTAGATCATTTACTTTTGGAATAACTTTATGGGCCAAAGGGATGTTGGAATTTTGCGAAGCACGCTGTCAAGTCAGAAATAATGGTAATGAATAAATGGTAAAAGCGTTAACAAATTGTCACTTTTGCGTAAATTTAGTGGAATATCACTTGTTGCAAATTTCGCTAATTCGGCAGAATTTCGCGTTTAATCGCGAGCGTTATATGGCCTAACAAATAGTGAAAAAACATATAGTTTAGGTACACAACAGATTCATACAAAACTAATACATTTCGCGTGTCACCAAAAAATCGTGTCTCTACCTATAAGTATATTATTATTGTCATCTGGCGTATTATTGGCGAAAATAATATTTTAAAAAAATGAAACGAATTCTGTAGTTGGGAATAAATCAATTGCTTCCGTGAGAAATTCAGATATCTTGAAACAGAAGTTATTTTTAGCGTTCCTTTACGATTATAAATAACATTTTCATTTCACTTTTTAAAATTTTTTATTAGTTTATTTTTTATTTTTCAGTTATGACATCGAGTTTATTCTATAGGCTCCCATGTCTTTCTTATGCAATACTTGAGTTATACACTGTTTTCCATCTTTCAGTTACTTTCTTTGATTAATTTCGTTTCATATTTATGTGATAATACCAGGAATGAGAGCATTCTTTTGTTATCGTAAATAAATTAAAATTCTTATAAATTAGAAAGTAAAGTGATAATTACGGAATTAGAAATAGTAATTGTAAAATTCCTACTTGTAGTTATGTTAATTGCAGTTTGCATATTATTATCATAATTATTTACATACTATTTCAGTTTACTACTAACTTGTTATTTTTATTTATTTCTTACTTATGTGACTAATATCATTATACGTATGCAATTTTGGCCTGAAGCTTTATAGATCCTGCCTATATGAATTTACATGTAATTCATGAAGGAAATAGAGTCTATCATATCTTAAAACTTAAATATTACTAATCATAATCAAAACAAGCCATTATATACATAATCATACCTATTATTTACGGCTTCTCCTTAATTACAATTGATCCGTAGAGATGGCTGCATTAATTGAACTCTTAACGACTTATTTAAATGAGTCACTCACGAACAAAAGTCTTAACTGTCTGAGTCTTGGCATCACAAGTGAAGAATACGAAGCCCAGCGCTGGAACTGCGTGGCAAATGTGAATGCTTCATTGTCCCCAACGAAGCAGGCTGTGCTGGGAATCATCGTAATAGATTGGAATGAAGCGGGTGGGCGGCTGAACACAGAGGATGATCGTGTGACATGGGGGTTCATTGAGTTCGTGCACAGCATAGCTACTGCATGCATTCCGTGCGTACGTTTACATGTGCGTGAGTAACTAGAAACTTTGATACGATATTGTATTGGATAATTATCAGGGTGGACACAACTAAAGTCCTACTTAGGCTCATTCTGTATCCGTGAGTTGCGCTATCAGATAGAAAAGAAATCATTCAACAGCTATTAAGATGACAAATACTAAATGACCAATTACTTTGTCTTCCTGAAACATTCTATTTAACACACAACGCAACGTTTCGTTCATCACTTCTGTGTCATTATACTCACGAAGTATTGTAATTAGTTACAATAAATTAATTGATAGATACATGATAGACGCATGTAAGTAATGTTTTCGTTTTCTTTTTTATCCATGAATATATTTTATTTCTGAGTTTCAAAAGTGAAAGAAAAAAAACTTTTATTCCTGGAGCTAAACTAATGTGCTTCAAAGACTGACTAGTTTCATAATTACGGCCTAATCAGTAGTGTCATAATACGTGCGAAAACATTATTCGACGTACTAAAAAGATACAAAGATTGAATATTTCTGGTTTTATGTACAACATTATGTCCTTTAGGCTAAAGAAGATGGATGATTTATAAAAGTAAATTATGAAATATATGTTGAAATAAGAATGTCGGAAGAAATGGGAGAATCTCGAGAAAACCCATGGGTACGAAGTTGTCCACAACAAACTCAGTTGCCCTGGAAATGTACCAGACTTCTCCCACCAGAGATGAGCTTCTGCCACTGAACCACCGTGACTCCCCTTCCCCCACAAAAAAGAACATCATCATATATGCACAAAAGAAACGTCTTCTGACACCGTCAAATAAGTCTAGATTCATAACATTGTAAATGTTAATTCTTTAATCAAGACTTGTCATTTTAAATAAAAATCTGAAACGAATAGTTGCTTGTTAGTCCAGAAAAGATAGCTCATTTTTCTGTCAAGAAAGGAACAAATTAAAAACAAGCTGAAAATTCGTATGGAAGTACGGGAGTGTGTCAGGAATAACATACTAAAAGTCCCCTAAAATCCCCCTGTAGCTTTTCCCGTAATTTTGAAAAATGTCCGCCATCTTTAGACGACAACAAGGAATTTATGGAAATCGTCACTCTTTACATTTATTCCTCTAGCCACCTTTATAATTATCACAAAATCATGAATCATATATGGTTGGAAAGCTAGAAAGACAGAAAGTCTAAGTAAATGACATATATGCCAATCGTGCTAAATTTCTAGAAGAAGAGGAAGAAGAAAATAGCTTTCTTATTAAAAGAAAGGTTCATTTTCAGAAATCATGGGAAGTTTGCAGCACTGACAGTTATTACACATCACCAAAACAAAACCAACAGATATCCTTGATATTTATCTCAAAAATAGCCAACAATGACACAAATCGGTGCATTACAAGCTGAGAAGAAAAGATAACCAATATTACTTTCTGACCTCTCTGTACAAAAGTGCATAAGGTCGATATTCACTTTCACTACTCTAGTCACCTTCTGTTATTACATAGGATCAAGAGTTATACATCGTTGGAAATCTTAAGAAACGTAAATTTGAACGAGGTAACATTTATGCTAATCAAGTCCAATCTGTGGAAGAAGCGTAAAACCCAAAATTTCGGGACAAAACGTGATTTTCATAGAAATTGTTTAAAATTTGTAACACTGTCAAATATCATATGTTAAAAAAA
Source organism: Thermobia domestica (assembly GCF_964235325.1). Lineage (NCBI taxonomy): Eukaryota > Metazoa > Arthropoda > Insecta > Zygentoma > Lepismatidae > Thermobia > Thermobia domestica. Next base: position 204,851,341 of record NC_137456.1, on the reverse strand, counting down.
CTCGACCACCGTTTTCATTATCATAATTATTAATTTATTTTAAAAGTGGGGTACATTTTTCCTAATGGAGTAAGCTTTTATGACACATGGTTTTACAACACGTAAATATAGCATACAAATTATTTATTAACAGTTTAGAAAGTAACGGAAATTGGTAGTCTCCTTTGCATGGGATAACCGTAATTCACACATTTAAAATCACTCTCAACTGCAATAGTCATTTGAATGTAATTTTGTTTTTAAATTCTTGTTTATAATTAGAATGCAATTTTCCAATTAGTATTCTTCAAATGAAACTTAATGTTTACATTAGACGTCAGTATGTACTTTAAGAACATTTTTGTAACTAGTTCATTCTGACTTATTTTATTAGAAATCAATGAAATTCTCATTGTTATCTCGTTCATCTTCATAATCTTTATCATTTGGTTGTGTATTCATACATCCAATTCCTTGACACTGACGACATAAATTAGAGCACAAATTCCTGTTTGCCGACAACTACACATACTATCACAGCCATTTCTACAGTTACAGGATATTAAATGCATGACATTACAGGGAGCGAGTTACTTGGTTATTCTTGCTGGTACAAGAATATCTCCTAATGATTTCCATCAATATTCAGTCGCTAACATATAATTTCTACGGCACAATTGAACCTAATGATACGCTCTCAAGATCTGATGTTTCGCAGCATTACTGGTGTGCTGCTACTAATTGTATTTCGTTGTGAATAGGGCAGCGACTTACTTCACTGATGTATGAATGATACTGAAATGCTTCCAATGAAGTTACTATTGCTGGGCAATCATAGAGTATTAATAGAAATGATGAGCTAACTTCAATCAGAGATTGTACAGTACACTAGCATTATCGTGGTTGTCAACTTCAAGTGATCGGCATAAATCTTCCTGTTTTGAGATAATTGAATGGCTTTTTCTTTCCCTGGCGATGCATACCACATGATGTGTCGCATCCTGTTAAAGCATGGTAACTGAGCAAAACAATTAGCACATTTGCCCATGTATCTTGCAAACTTCTTAGTACTAAATTCTTTTTTCACTTCTTTTCCACGTCCTGGCTTTCGAAATGTGATGTACTGATTTTGACCTTGTGCAAGCAAAAGGATTAAAATTTCAACATCCTCGCCATTTGTGAACATTGTAAAATTTTAACATTTGTGAATAACCCCAGAGCGGAGTGAACCTTTGACTCACGTCGTTCCAGTTCAGTAGCTTTTGTAGTTTTCAGTACAACGTTGAAAAATGAAATCGTTGAGTTTTACGTCCCACGGTTATGCCGGTTAGGCTAAAGGAGACGGTGATTATGAGAAATGAATGAAATGGTGGAATGAAGAAAGTGGGAGGAAACGGGAGAACCCCGAGAAAACCCACGCACACGGTGTTTGTCCACCACAAAGTTCACATGGCGGGGGCTGGGATCGAACCCGGGACCCCAAGCACCAGAGGTGAACGCTCTACCACTGAGCCACCGCGGCCCCTTCAGTACAACGTCAATCAAAAATAACTGTTACCTCCGTTCCAAAGTTTGTGAGTGCATAGGATACATACGAGTTGTACACTCAATATATGTTCCATGTTGTGGTCAAACAACATGATATAGAAGCCAGCCTTTATCTGTGGCGTACACAGTGTTTTCAATGGTAGTTTTAGATTCAGTCCGATATTCAAACATGTCATACAAAGCAGACTTTTTCGTTTTCCTCATGTACACTTCTGTAGAGAGAGAAAGTGGATAGGGTATACGCTCGTAAGCAAAACACTGTCGGAGCTCTTCGGACTTCACTGCATCTATGATTCGGTTGAATATTAGCATTGTGTTTACAGCCAGTACCTCATCACGGATGCTCACTGCATTGTGCATTGCAGATAGTGGGATGTCTTTTAGTTTAAATTTCACATTTCCAAAAGTCTGCCAAACATTCCTTCCATAGCAGCCAATCCGATTTCCTTAGCTTTATCCCAGTTGACCATTTCGTTACCTACCATGCCTGTGCTTAGGGACCGAGCTCCGGATATGAAGGGAGTTGAAAATACTGGCAAAACCATCGCAAGAATTTCTCTACATGTAATATATTACGTGATTCATTTCTTTGGTACAGTTCCACATGCCAACCAGTCTGAATTTCATGCCTATCTTTGCTTAATAATTTTTGAAGATATTCTCGTAAGTAGCATGCTGCTGGCATATAGACCCACCTAGATACTACCTTTTCAGTCATGCCACTCCCATGGGGTCAGTCTATCACTGCACTTCATTGTTCTCATTAAAATCTGCCCAATTGTCATATCAGACCATGTACCACTCCAAAATATATCTTTCCTGCGAATAGTAAAGTAAACGTCTCGTGTAAAGAGCTGGAATTCATGAAGAGCCATTTCATCCTCTAACCGCAACATTTCTTGTAAGTATAGATGTGCGTATTTGGCATATAAAAGATGCGCAGCTGCATGGAAGTATAGTAACATTTCTCCATGAGGATGAAGATTCCAGTCTCCAGTTCTTTCGGCACGAATGAAAAGACGCAAAATTTCTACAAGCTGAAAGTACAGAGCAAATAACTTAGAGGCACGGATTTTTTCTGCAGCTGAGTCTATGAGTAACTCTAGATCATTTGCAATCTTAATTATATTTAAGTGTTGAACACAGTAGCGTAGCTAGAGTTTTTTCAGGGGTGCCAATGAAGGACCCAAGAAGATTTTGAGGGGGCCATCTCCAATGAAAGAAAAGTTTTATTCATATATATATATATATATATATATATATATATATATATATATATATATATATATATATATATGTGTGTGTGTGTGTGTGTGTGTGTGTGTATTCAAGATGAATGTTTCCATCTTTGTTGTTCATGATTTTACTCTTTTAAAAACAGTGAAAATGTAAGAATTTAGTACCTCAAACAACTAGGATTAATTAATGCAATTGATTTCTACTATAAGTAAATAGTTATTTAATCACCTTGTTTAAAATATGTGTAGCTGGTTGACTTAAGTGGAAGCAAAAACACTTTTACAGGTAAAGAAAATAACTTACAGGTTCATGCCTCTACTTAAAGAAGATCTTTCTATTCGTGTGGGCAGCAGCAAACTTATCCACAACTTGTTAAAGATCTAACGATTTAGCAATTTTCTTCTCAATATAAAGTAACACTAAGTTTTTCAACCTATCGTGAGTCATTGAATTGCGTATACAAGTCTTTAATCTTTTCAAAGAAGAGAATGACCTTTCACATGCAGCACTAGAAACTGATATAGTCACAGAGATGATACCTAGCTTGTAAGTTTCTAGGAATGCGTTTTTGTAGACACAAAGATCAACAAAATTCGTTGAGGAATCAGCTTTGGTTTTCTTCTTGTCTTCATACAACTTAATTGTTTGGGAGGATTTTCAGTTCTCACTTTAATGTTTGCAGATCACTCCATAATGCTGGGCCATAGGCTCGACAATGTTATAATTTTAAAAAGTTTTTACTTTTTGGATTAGAGTGGTGATTGATCTGATGATTTTGCTACATAATACAAAGCGGTTTTTCATATCAGTGATTGCCTGTCAGTAATAGGCAGAAAAATGTCTCCTGGTAGATATATTATCTTTAGAAAGTTCGTTTTCTGCATCCAATGAAGGAGATGATTCATTCAAAATGAATTTGTGATATTTCGATGGCGGATGTCTAGTTCGATTCCACGAGGAACCTCTATATTCTATTTGTTTCCTACTCTGGAATTCGAGACCATTTCCTTTGCACATCTCCGAACATTCTTGATAAATTTGTTCGAATATTGTTCGTTGAGAGTCATATTCACCAGACCTCATCTTCGACAGCGTTTGAACTAGTGTATCTATTAATACAAGAATCAAACCTTCTGACATGTCTTCATCTACTTGAGATAAGGCGAAACTCAAGGTTATAGCATGGCACCAGTAATTTAAACTTTAGCAGCCCGAAAACATTCCCTCTGTACAGATCACACTAATTTTCCGGATGGAATGATGGAGGTAAATAAATATCACAAGTTCTAGATTTGTTTTGATACTGCATGATAATATAATGTGTTGAAAACAGATTCTATGAAAAAAAAAAAGGAATAAATGTTCCTTGTGCCGACAGTTTGTCAATCTGCACGTTAGGGAGCTTATATTGTGTATAATTGCTTCTTAAGGAGGATTACATCATAATGACGTTTACATTAATTATTTGATTTCTTCCTTATCACTTAGAGATATGGCGCTTTTAGAAATAAGTTCCATACATACTACTGTTTCTTTATGCATTTTCTTTATGTTATGCGTAGTTTCCTAAACGAATTTTCATATTCTAAAACTGTACCGTGTCCTGCCAACTTCATTAGTCGTTAAAATATTTTATAATTGTAAATAAATTTACGGCCATTGTCCTTGTTTGTAGTAACTTTAAAATCACCATTCGCTCCACGCGTTTGTATAACATGGCGATCACCATGGTAACGGAAGGGAAGTGACGACATCACTATTTCAGTCTGTTGCTACCACTTGTAAGAGTTAGCTAAGAAAGACAGTCTGAGCTTTCTAGTTTTAGTTTCCTAGCGCAATTAGTTTTTGTGACAAGTAACTCAGATATGCAAATAGCATCATTAATATCATCTTGTATATGTTAGAATTCTCTTTGTGTAAATAAAATTGTAATTAAGCATTTCGAGGTAAAACAGGTTTTTATTTTTTTTATTTTTTTTTTTACTTAATTTCTACAAAGAAAAGATTAGAACCTACCTCTTATGCACAGATACGACAGCGTGGGATACTGTCGGTCAGTAAATAATATAATCTGAAGTCATCTACCATACCTAAGTAAATATAATTGATTAATCATTTTTATTAATCAATAAATAGTTGTTTGGTAGATAAACTCTAATAATAATAATAATAATAATAATAATAATAATAATAATAATAATAATAATAATAATAATAATAATAATACCAAATTATTTAATGGATACTATGCATTTGTTCTATGTCGCCATAATCAATGGAAATTAATTACTTAGTGTACGAAGACTTCTTTCGTCCAACACAAGTGTAATGTTTTACTGCAGTGCATGTTATTTGTAAGTAAGCATATCATATTTTAGTATGACTTTCAACATTGAAGCGAATGAGAACGCTGACTGATTTTGCTATTTTTCTGGTTCTTTGTCAAAAGCAAAGGAGATAACTAGATAAGGAATAGAGGTTAAAATGAATGTCCAGGTGGTGAGGTCAACGCAAGCACCCCACAGATTTCCGTGAATTAGATCTTGCCGTACTACAAACTAAAATGAATGGAGCTATTTTATTCGGAACGCAGACTATTGCAACGGTATTCTGCAGTTCGCAATTTTGTTGTCGAGAGATGTTTTGGAAGTAGTTTCACTTGTAGCCACTGCCAACTCACCGTTTGTCGACCTATAGCAGCATCACTCTGTGTGTGTGTGTGGGGGGGGGGGGGCACTAGGAGGCCAAGAATTTGAGCAAGGGGGCCTGGCCCTTCTTGGCCCTCACTTGGCTCCGCGACTGGTTGAACAACTACATCGATATCTTCTTCAGTCATTAGAGGAATAAAAACATCTTGCAATTGACGTACTAACTCCTCAGTGGGGTCTAATTCATTAAATATATATAATGCAATTACTAACTGTGTTAAACAATGAGCTAAAAGCGCTAGCATAAGAATGGCCTGACATCATGTGTAGAATCGAGTTACTAGCATACACACAAGACCAAACTCCTTCAATGCCACTACCTTTCATTATATACGCAACTGCTCCCATAAATGACATTAATGTGTGGAAAATCCCAAGTTTAACAACCACCGAAGGTAATTCGCCAGGATTTGTACAAAATTACGTTTAAATGCCTATCGCAGATGAGAGTGATTTTAAATGTGTGAATTACGGTTATCCCATGCAAAAGAGACTACCAATTTCCGTTACTTTCTAAACTGTTAATAAATAATTTTTGTGGTATATTTACGTGTTGTAAAACTATGTATCATAAAAGCTTACTCCATTAGGAAAAGTGTATCCCACTTTAAAATAATAATTATGATAATGGAACCGCTGGTCGAGTTTTCTTAACATTCGATAAATTAACAGTGTTGCAAATTTTAAATAATTTCTATGAAAATCATGTTTTGTCCCGAAATTTTGGGTTTTAAGTTTCTTCCACAGATTGGGCTTGATTAGCATAAGTGTTACCTCGTTCAAATTTACGTTTCTTAAGATTTCCAATGATATATAACTCTTGGTCCTATGTAATAACAAAAGGTGATTAGAGCAGTGAAAGTGAATATCGCCTTATGCACTTTTGTACAGAGAGGTCAAAATGTAATATTGGTTATAATTTTTTCTCAGCTTGTAATGCACCGATTTGTGTCATTGTTGGCTATTTTTGGGATAAATATCAAGGATGTCTGTTGGTGTTGTTTTGGTGATGTGCAATAACTGTCAGTGTTGCAAACTTCCCGTGACTTTTGAAAATGAACCTTGTTTTAATAAAAAAAGCTCTTTTCTTCTTCCTTTTCTTCTAGAAGTTTATCACAATGGGCATATATGTCATTTACTTAGACATTTTGTCTTTCAAGCTTTCCGACCATATATAATTCATGGCTTTGTGATAATTAGAATGGTGGCTAGAGGAATAAATGTAAAGAGTGACGCTTTCCATAAATTCCTTGTTGTAGTCTAAAGATAGCGAACATTTTTCAAAATTACGGTAAGGCTAGAGTGGAATTTTAGGGGACTTTTAGTATGTTATTTCTGACACACTCCCGTACCTCCATACACATTTTAGCTTGTTATTAATTTCTTCCTTTCTCAAACTTATCTTTACTTGAATATGTCCGGAATCACTCCTTTATTTTTTTTCTTTTTTAGAAAACCAAATAGTATAGCTAATCAGTGTCAATTCTGATAGACCATGCCAGAAAAACATTAGAATAATACTCTCTCTGTATATAACGTGTTTCGATATTTACTCAGTATTGGGAGGCAATTGAGGGAAATTATCGATGAATTTAAAACGCATGACCTTTCGTTTGTTATAACATAAAACAGTGTAGTGAAATTTTGCAGAGGCTATTTATTACCTAAAAAACGATGGTAAGATTTTTTTTTTAACGCGACTAGCTAAACTTTACGGGTAATAAACTTCACACATGTACTGTACAAGGTCATAAAAAGAATTCTTATTTTCAGATTGATAACAATTCACATTTAATTTTTCTTTAAATATTTCACATTTAAAGAAAAATCTTAGCCGAACATTTTTCCCGAGAAATGAACACTCACTGAAAAAGACAAAACTAGACCAAATGGTATACACTACTGCGTTACAGCAAACGAACGGTTATGACGTTTGAAATCTGAGGTTAATATTTCTCAACTCAAGCATTTCCCCCACTTGCTTCCCAATAGGAAGTAAACACCGACACTGCTATTTAAGGATTTTTCAGTAGATGACATGGTAACATTTTTAGAATTTCTAGCGATTAACTAGCCTACTTGTATTAAAAGAATAAAGAATGGGATAAGAGTGATTGAAGAACTTTTATTTATTTTCCAGCTTGATAATCATTTTTTACCAGATTATTTAAAATGATAAGTCTTCACCAATGAGTCTAAAATGCAAGAATAAAATGTAGGCCCCTAAGTAGAGCAATTCAAAGATCACTACTACGATATAAATTTATATGCGTACATGAAAGGATTGAAAAAATATGAGGGAATAATTCGATAAGCATAGAGTGCCTTACAACAAGATATATGTGAATTCAAAAAGAGTGAGAAGAAGAACAGGGGAATTGCTTCATAAAAACCAATTCACGTCAATAATTTATCTGCACCTGCTTTGCATATTTGTGTACATCATATGATTTTGCGTTCAAAATATCATTAAACAGTAATTCGGTCGGGTATTAATATGTACAGGGTGTCCAATATAAAATGCAACCCGGAATTTGGGATAGTAGAACTGTTGAACCTGAAGTGATACACAAATAATGGTTATACCAAAATGAAGCCTTGTTCATGCATATACATATTTAAACTAGGAAGCAACGATTGAAGTACACTAGGAACCACACAATATTGCCAGATATAACCGAACGTGTAATTTTTTTTTTTTTTTTTTTTTTTTTTTTTTTTTTGCAAAACGTAAATTGACTCATAACTCATACGTATGGATGTTCTGTCGTTAATTTTTAGTTTGCTTAGTTGGAATAGCTTGGAAACTATGGAGCAGAAAAAAGAATTTTTCTTTTCCAGCGATAACTAATCGGATGAGGCCTCTGTAAGGGGGAACTAGGGAAATGAAGTTTTCATAAATTAACACTCTGAATTGGCAACCCTGCTGATGTTTCAGTGCATCAAAAGGTGTGTTAAAGATCTGTCTATATTATGCAATTCCTGAAAACAATGAAAAACAAACTTCGAAATCATCATGATAAAATTTTTACTTACATGCACCCGGCAACACTTCTATTCATTTCTATGGGGCTATTTAAAGCAAAAGGTACACAAGAACAATTCTCGAACTATTCAAGACCTGGAAACGAACATTCACAGTGCCAATGAAAACATTAACACCTCTAATCTTCGTAAAGTTGCTGCCAACCTAGTGAAACGTGTGAACCAGTGTTTGAATCAAAACAGGGTACACTCCCAGCATCCACTGTAGAGCTGGTAATTCATTTCTGATAGTAGCAGTGTTGCCGAGTGCACATAAGTAAACATTTTATCATGATAATTATACTATAAATTGATAATTATACTATACTATGATAATTATACTAAAAATTGAAATTATCATGATTATTTATACTATAAATTGTCTTCAAATGTATTTCAATACATTATGACTGAATATTATTTTAACAAAAGAGACACTGACCAAAGCTTAAAACCCACTTTATTTTAAATTATAATTTGTAACTGTTTCGGATATCTAGCATATCCTTCTTCAGACACTATCGAAAATAAATGAAAATACAGACATATATATAAATATTGTTATTATAATTTAAAATAAAGTGGGTTTTAAGCTTTGGTCAGTGTCTCTTTTGTTAAAATAATAATCAATCCAAAGCCATGAATAGTCTTATTATGACTGAAGCCAAGTTAATCAAATTTTATATTACGTACAAGTGAGTTTCATTTCACAGTGTGAAACTACATATAGTAAATTTCCAAACTATGTGAATTCAATATTTAAACTTAAAGTAATGTATCTATAAGTACTAATTGCAATAGAGGAATAAGATCAAAGATAAAACCTGATCTTCGGATGCTGATTCCATATCAAAGACCCATTACTCGCTATCTATTACTGTTTTCGCGCTATGGAAATTAACATTAAAACTGGAAGTTGTAATTGATATCTACCACGTCTGGCTGCAATAAAAACAATACAATCAAGGGTGAAACATATTACCAGTACTAAATTTATATTAAAAAATAAAACTACTTGTCGATAACTATATCCGTTTTATCCACTTTACGGTCAGTGTTATAATCGAAAGATCGTAGGTTTTCAACTCTTCTGGTTTCAATAGATCGATAAAAGTCAAGATAAAACTCATTCTTGAGACGCTGAATTTGCGTCAGAAACAATTTTTTTGACACTCTTTGCCGCCTGGGTTCTATAAAAATATATGTTCTCTTAAGACTTTGAATCGATTGAAGAAAAACGGTTGTCGCTATCTATTACCATTTCTGTTCTATACTTATAAACGTTGAAACCGGAAATGGTTGATTTCTACTACTTCTGGCTTTAATAGAGGGTTCTCTTACCGCCTTTGCTACATATAATTCAGCATTGAAACCGAAAGCATTGAAAAATTTCAACCAGTTTCCGTATTATGTTGTAGGTACTGATGATAGACTATATTGTCTTGAGACGCTGAACAGATTGCAATTATTATTATTATTATTATTATTATTATTATTATTATTATTATTATTATTATTATTATTATTATTATTATTATTATTATTATTATTATTATTATTATTATTACTATAACTATTATTAACTAACTCTATGGCCTATGGAACCCGGAGGTTCAATGCCGCGTTCACAAAAGCTCTCCACTGACTTCTATCCTTAGACAATTGGATCCAGTTTCTTTTTGTATTCCTATCTCTGCGAGATCCATCTTAATATTGTCCTCCCATCTGCCGCCTAGGTCTTCCTAATGGTTGTTTTCCGATTGGTCTTACCGCTAGCACGGAAAGCGTTTCTAGTTTCTTCCATTCTAGCTACATGACCTGCCCACCTAAGCCTCCTAGACTTGACGACCCTAACAATGTTGGGTAAACCGTATAAATTATGCAGTACCTCGTTATAAAGTTTCCGCCATACCTCATTCCCGTTCCTCTTGGGTCCAAATGTTCGTCTAAGGATCTTGTTCTCAAATACCTTCAGTCTATGTTCTTTCCTCAGAGTAAGCGACCATGTTTCGCAACCATACAGAACAACAGGCATGATTATCGTTTTGTATATTTTAAGCTTCAAATTTCTCGACAGAATTCGCGACCAAAAGAGATTTTGAACCGAATAGTAACACGAATTCCCTGCTTTTAGTCGACATTTAATTTCTTCGTGAATTTGATTTTCGTATATTCACATTGGTCCTAGATATTTGAAACTATCCACTTTATCAAAAGTATTATTTAATATTTTAACGCATCCACAATTTGCCGTATTACGGTCCCGACGCACTTGCATGTATTTAGTTTACTCTGCATTTACTTCTAAACCCATGTCCCTGCAAGCGTTTAATAAGATCTCTGCATTTCTTTCTATTGTTCTCATATCATCCCCTATTAAATTTACATCATTAGCGTATGCCATAACCTGGTGAATACCGTTCAACTGTAGGCCCTGGTTGCTATCTTTGATTTTCCTCATAGCGTAGTCCAGAACAAGTTAAATAATAATGGCGACAATGCATCTCCTTGTTTCAGACCATATTCAACGTGAAAGCTCGTGGACAAAAATTTTCCTACCCGGACTTTACTTTGGGATTCATTTAACACTGCAGTGGTCGCGCGTTCTACTATTGTAGAACAGGTGTTTTATTTTTAGAATCCTGAGCAATTGGCAACACGCTCGACCTTAAGCGGTTATGTACCTTTCTCCAAAAACCTTCCGTACATTCGAGTCAATTTTCAGCACTTGTTCTTGCACCTGCTCAGATTTGTTCCATGATTTCATAAGTGTTCTACTATTGTAGATCGCGCGACTATTGGCGTACAAGTTTGTTTATTAGTGATTTAATTGGTTTTACATTTTCACGTTATTTTTGTGGAATACGTGTTTGTAATATATGAAATGTCAGTGTATGACAGAGAACAAGTGCGTCTTTAGTTAGTAGAGGCAGAAAGTGACCGTGAAATTGCATTTGAGATTGAAGGCATGCAGGAGCTCGAGGAAGATTTTGATGCGGAAAAAGTTGAGTGCAGTGATACCGAAGATGTACGAGCAATATACAGGAAGAAAAAGAATAAGAAAACATACCAGTACAAGCCAGTATTGAAGTCATGGATCTTGCTGCACCATCTTCTCTCGATACTCGTGCGTTTTATATTGGTAGAGAGAAGAACATAGAACCTTCTCGCTGGTATGTAGATCACATAATGCCAAGAAACCCACGAACTCGCAATTACAATATAATACCAGCTTTTCATAGGCTTGGCCCACAAGGAATCTTTTTATGCCTAATTGATTATGAATTGAGGAAAAACGTAGCTGGTGTTAATGCTCTTAATATATTTAGAGCAAATAAGAATAATGAGAGTGTCAGACGAAAGAATTTCCCCCATGATCTAGGTTTTGATCTAGGTTTATAAAAGCAGCAATAAACAAACGTGGAATCCTCGCCAAACGAGCTTCGACGTAGAGGAAGACTTCTGATTGGCTTCAATGAAGGTGTTCCATTACCACAAGACGGAGATTCTGGTTTGGAAAATGCATCCTTTGTTACCATTCTCGCAACAAGTCAACAACTAAAAACTTTTGGAAAATAAGAGAGATTTGTGTGCCCAGACCAGCAGAAAATCGTGTGTAACGATTGCTTGGAGTAGGCAGTCATTCAAAAAGAGTACATCATATCATTCTACCTGTACGATGTATAATAAAAAAGATTTATGCTGTCATATGAACACTTACACCGAAATACTTGCTCGATTTTCAGTTCAACATTGTCATATATTAGATACGATATACCAAATGTTTATTTCTGTCAATGTTCTTGTATTAATCAAAATAATTTTAAAATGTTTTAAAACGTGTATAATACTATAACTAACATACCCAAGACCGAATATCGCTAAAAATAATATCGCTATAGAAAAATACTGATGTTCTACAATAGCAGAACGCGCGACCACTCACGTAAATGTTGAGGGCGCGACCAACGCAGTGTTAAACATATCTTAATTAATCTAATTAGCTTTCTCGGTATTCCAAGTTCTGTAAGAACGATGTATAATGTTTCTCTCAATTGGGTACAAAACCTCGCGGCGACAACCTCGCGGACCAAAACCTCGCCTCCCAAAACCTCGCCGCCCAAAACCTCGCGGGACAAAATCTCGCCTGGCCAAAACCTCGCCGCCCAAAACCTCGCGGGGCCAAAACCTCGCCACCCAAAACCTTGCGGCCCAAAATCTCACCGGGCCAAAACCTCGCCTTGCCAAAATCTCGTCTTCCAAAACCTCGCGCCCCAAAATAGCCATATTGTATTACTTTGAAACGCTGAACCATTTGCAAAAAGCCGCTTGGATATCTTTACCGTTTTATTCTATGGAAATCAGTATTAAAAGCGAAAGAAGTCATGTTATTTTGACTTCAGACGCTAAATGTTTTACAAAACATCATTTTTCGCTATCTATTACTGTTTCGTTCTATGGTGAAAAACGTTAAAATCAGAAACGGCTAATTTGAAACTTCCGGTTTGAGTAGAGGCTTAACGAAGGAGGTGGAACCTATTTTTTGAACACCGAATCGATTGCGAGAAACTGCTTCTTGATGTCATTCGGATATCTGACGACATACGGACGGACGGACAAAGCCGTTCTATAAGACTTCCGACGTTTATACATAGCATAGTTTGGAAGTCTGAAAATAAAAAAGTTTGAAATTCGTTTTTTATTAATTAGAATTTGACATCTCCTTCTCTTCAATTAGAACATGATACCCTGATTCAGTTTAACGTGGAACCTGAGCAATTTATTGCACCAAAAACAAATGCATGGACTGTGCACAAACGGAAAGCATAGGCTACATCTTTCCCACTTAGTTACAATTGAGTTTTAGGAACAGAAGTTATTCATAATCACTACGTTACTCGGATACAATAATGAATACATGACTAATTGATAACCGCAGACATACAAAAATACAATTTACGTCACATTTTAGTTTAGAGGAACAATGTAAGGGAAAGCATGATGATTACCGAAAAAATCGTATTCATGACACTTATCGCAAAAAGGTATTTTTAAAATATCTGTTCGTCTGTTCGTCCATACACTCGTCTCGGTACAAGCACACTCGCCTAGAAGCTACACCGTTCAAATTATTGAACCAAATTTCAAACTTTTTTTTTTTTTTTGCAAGATTTCCAGAGCACTTCTCGGATGTTTTATCATCAAAAATAAGGCTAGTTTACAGGAGGATGACATAAATTACCATTTTCTCGAAAACAGCTCCAACGATTTTGTTTATATTTTATATATAAATATTTCATTAGAAACCAAATACTATAGTAAACGTCATTGCTATGAGAAAAGTCAAGAAGGAGTAGCTGATGTTTTATGGAACGATTTTCTTAAAAACTACTCACGAGATTTTCTTCATATTTAATAAATAAATATTTCAATGACAACCTGATAATGTAGCATAACTTATTTGTTCTGACATTATATATAAGGCATAGTTTATTCTTGGGAGTGAGTTCTTTCAAAGTACTTTTTCAAAAATAACTGAAATGATCTTGTTCATATATCATGTTCATCACTGATAATCCTAGAATGTGGAATAAGTCATTTTTCGTGATGCAAAAATTCAAAAGGAGTAGTTTACTCCTGGAGGTGACTTTTGTCGGATGATTCTCTAAAACTCACACGTGCGATTTTGTAAATAAATATTTAATTAACAAGAGTATGATGTTGAGTAAATCATTTTACTTGAAAAAATTCACAGGGCGTAGCTTACCTCTGAAATGAGTTATTTCTTTGACAATTTTCTAAAATACGATCCATGCGATTTTGTTCGTATTTCATAAACAAATATTTCATTTATATTTCTCAAATGTGAAGTATAAGTAATTTTTCAGGAAAAAGCCCACACGATAATGTTTACTTTTGAATGTGTTTTCTTCGGACGAAGTTTTCAAAAAACTCTTTATGATTTTTTTGTATTTCATAAAGAAATGATCCAGTATAAGCTGCAACATGAACGATTCTCTTTAAGAAATTAGAGAACTAGTACAGTGGTTCGTATCCTTTATTACGATTGAAACGTTTCATCATATGCTGAAATATCAATTGCATGCGAAGTTACGAAATTATAATTTACTATTCCGATTAATGAATCTAAATATTTCACTAGTTTGGCCTTGGTAGATAAATCTTTATAGCACCTATTTTAATCATTTACAAGTACTTGCAAGCTACAATTTAGTTAGATATACAGATTAATCTATTTTCTTTGTTGTACAAATAATGGGTAGGTCCCAACAATTAAATTTCAATATGAAGGCTGTAAAAGTACCATATAAGTTTTCCCGAAGTATTTATTTTAATTTTTGCAGTAAACAGGGTATTTATAATCGATTGTAACATTGTACTTGGTACTAGTAAGGTGTGGTACTGGCTTAGTAAAACAATCATTCAAGTTCAAATATCAAATATTTTTCCTTGTCACCAAGAATCCAAACTTTAGTGTTATAAGATTTACCATGTATTAAAGTACTAGTCTTTCTTCGCTTGATAACGAATAAGATTGATAGAAAAGTTTCAAACGCATATAATCCTTTCGCATCGGGCTTAGAAATATCTTAGATTTCTCTGAAATTCCAGAAACGGAATTGTTAATTTCAGCGAAATTCCAGAAACTCTATCGTTGGTTTCACTGAAGTTCCAGAAACTCAATCATTGCTTTTACTGAAATTCCAGATTCTCAGTCATAGATTTCACTGAAATTCCAGAAACTCAATACTAGATTTTCACTGACATTCCAGGAACTTCATCGTTGACTTCAGTGAACTTCCAGAAATTCGATTGTTGTTTTCACTGAAATTCCAAAACTCAAACGTTTATTTTCCTCTAAATTCAACAATGAAAGACTTTTGCCTAGTGAAGACCAAGTGAATTTAACTTCTTACACCACAAGAAAATGTTATCACCCTATTTCGTGAAAACTGAGACATTTAAGATCATAAAATAAAATAGTTATTACTAATTTTTTCACACAGGCGCGTACGCTCTGTCAGTTCCTTAAAAATTTAGACATGATGGTACGTAACCTACAAGCACGTCGAGATTTACGAAGCCTACAGGCACGTCAAGATTTATAAAGCCTGCAAGCATGTTGAGATTCCAATAAAATCATTGGTCAAAATATAACAATGCATTAAAATATTAGACTCATTTGACGATATATCATGATACTTTTGCTCTTCTTTTGTTTGTGTATCTTTTATGTATTGGAAAAGCTTAACAGAAGCGTATTCTAGTTGGGGCCTTGTATAGGAGTAATATAATTTCAAAATTGCCATGTGGCTACGAAAGTCTCTACTTACACGATAAACAAATCCAAGACTCTTATATACATTGTTTGCAACAGTTTCGACGTGGTTTCCGAAACTCAGTTTTGGATCAAAGGTAACAGCAAGGTCTTTAGCAGTTTCCGGCCTACAAAAGTTTACACCGTCAATAATATAATCATAATTTATGTATTTTCCCTTTCTAGTAAATATAATAGCTATGCATTTAGTTGTGTTTAGTCTAAACTTTGCAACACTTGAGAGTTTATTCATATCGATTTATGTTACATGTCGATATTAAGTCTATAAGAAGACTTATATACGAGCTCCTTCGTGGCAGTATGATTAGCTTAAGTGTCTTCGGCGAGGGACACCCGCGGGAGCTTATGTGGTTCAGGTCCCACATTAAGTTGTAGGCCAAGTCTCATATAGCCTTGATGCTGAAAAGGAACGCTAACTACAATTCAAACAAGAAATCTTATCTGCCACCAAAACATTAATCAACAAGAAAATACAGTTTTAAAGCAAAAATGAAATCAAAAAGTTAAAACATAAAATTATTGTATACACTTTATTATATGATGATACACATAGTTGTTTATACATAGTGCTTAGTTGGAGTTCAGTGCAACTTTTCAACTCCAAGAGTATATGAAGCGAATCTGTAGTTCAAAATGGAATCCGAAGCACTACTCGGGTCTATATCTAAGGTGAGTAATCGTACCCGGAAACGCACACATTAGCCACGCACGTTAACCACTCTGCCAAGAAAGCTAGCGGAACTGAGGTATATAAATTTCATATGATATTCAGGCAGCATGTACCTACACCTAAAATTGAAGTCGGATCTCCCACATCTAAGACAGGAGCATGAGAATTTAGCCATGAGAGAATTATATGTCACCCTTTTTAGCTTATGTATGAAGTACAAAGCTCCAGAAGAATAGGCAGCAGAAACTGCAGTGAAATTCAATTTTAAAAATTAGTAGGAAAAGACATTAGCAAAATATGAGAAGCCAAAAAGAATGGTTTAAGAAAAGCATAATAGCTAACAATGCTATTTATGGTCGGTTACTACTATGAACACGCACAGGACTACACCAATATATGCAACTAAACGGCCAATCATCATTAAGAATCTAATGAAATGATTAAAACAAAAATCTGAGTCGTGGTTAGATTCAATTTGATTACTTGAGAAGAATGTTATTAGTATTCCCGTTTAAAGTAGTAAGTCAATTTGTTGAATGAAAGAGCACTACAAGTCCAAACTAAACGATTTTTAGTTAATTCCCACAATATGTGATATCAAATACAGTATATAACACGAGATATTCCTTTGAATTAGTAACAGGTTTTGAAAAGAACATGGGTAATTTAAAAATAAATTGCAGACGTAGTACAGATTGACAGTTTATTAACATATATAAGAAACAGAATACAAAGTTGAACTGTTCTTACACTAACCGATTCATTTTATTTAAACAATATATCTAAATGTATATTTATATATACCTATTCTTTTATAGTGTGTTTTATAGTTGATGTGAAAACATAGTGTCTAGTATTAGGATGATCTCCGAGCTTGTGTAGTTCATTTAAACGTTTTTCACTTTATCTTCAAAAGCTTATTTGATCATTTTGCTGCTTTGCTTGAGTGATCAATTGCTTGTGACACGCAATCACTCATTCAGAAATGTACAGTCATGCATACATAACCCGCAATCCACGTAAGTTAAGCGGAAAGTTTTCAAATGGTAAACTATAGCAATGCAGCGACCGTTTTAGACGTTGAAAAAGCAGCGTCACAATTACAGTCTTTGGTAAGTTAAGAGTTTTTAAGGACTGAAGATAATCTAAAATTTCTTCTAAAATTTAGTTGTTTTTAAAGATACTTCCTGGTAGTCCGAGTTTTAAAAGAATTTAGGAAATATTAAAAAAAATAGGTACCATTTAGAAATATCATTACGTCATTGGCTTCAAAAACATTCGAAATACACTGTATTTCAATAGTGCTCATTCTGTGTTTTCGAACGAAATTTTCACGCATAAACTAACTGAGATAAATTTGAAAACATCTTTTCTTCATTCTTTTACTACAAATGAGTTACTATTGTCGAATTTGTTTTACTATTTATTAAAAAAGTTTCATGTGAAGAATTCCTTCACGTTACACCTCGGAATTTGTCTATTAAGAGGTAGCAAATAAATCTCAAAATCCAATCAGAATATTTATCCATGAGATTTGAACCAGATACGTTCCAATCAGGCAATAGGAGTTGGAAGTAACAAATTGATATATTAATTCGGTGATACTCTATTTGTAGTAAATGTAAATGAAATACGATAACATCAAAAATGTTTACAGAAATTTTCGCTTCATCACGATAAGAACACTAGCATGCAGACGTCTTGAACTGTAAACTGTATAGTATTTTCTTCTGGCCGTAAACAACAGACCAACATATTTCCGTACGGACATATTTCTCAAATAATACCCTTTAGCTATGAAATATTACCCTTTTATTACAAATAAAGTAACGAATTCCTGTATATAAGGTCATTATGTCAAATATGCGCCCCGGAGGAAAATGGGCACCCCGTAAGAAAACGGACAGCATGCACAGAGAAAAATCCGTTCTCCGGACAGCGATGTATTGTACAAATATACGGTATCCTCTTGCTTACTATAGAAATCAGTACGGAGCATACGTTATCCGTATGCTATATAGGCACTGCCCTTAGATGTTACATCATGCCGTTGCAGGATGTCTAACATCTAACAGTTTTCCGTATATCACATACATATACGTATGTTACCTTCATCACCTATATGTTATATACGTCCATTTGTATGTGAAATCCTGACCGCCTACATTGTTTCACACGGAAAGTACGTATAGATGGAACACTTATACAGAAAGTATTATAAAATATGCTATGTTAAGTTTTTGTTCTTAGCTGACAGGAGGACATTCATACCGCTGCTATGTGTTGGTGCACAAAAGGGACAATTTCGCTCACAACTACAATGTTATTGACAATTTATTGTATGAATGTGTATGTGTGGCATCAAAAAAGTGCCAGATCTAATATTAAGTGTTTGTGCATTGTGGTTTAGGAGAAAATAAAAGCAAAGAGGATTGCGACTCCGGTGGCTACCGTGAAAGCAATTCATGGCTTACATACGGAGTTGGCAATTTTCGGAGTAGCATGCTAGTCTCGCTGCAGGGCGACATATATGTATGTGTACTGTATTTGGGGAAATACGCGCCCTGCTACTTTGGGGGGAAAAGCGCATCCTGCAAAACAATAAGATGAGTATAATTCCCTATGGAACTGCAAGACGACTACAATTGTAACAGTACTGGAGATGGAATTAACCTTTAAAAATCCACTAATGTCATTTGTTGATAGATTTTGAAAGAAATACTACCTAAATACTAACTATTACAGTCGTTACCATGTTACGACTTCCGGAAAATTTCTACGTAACTTTTCATTTCGTGGTACATAGACCTTCCTAGACCTAAAAATGGGTTGGAATACGTGAATGGCCCTCAAACCTATAATAAAATTTTTCAGTATGCAAATGCCGGAATATACCTCAGCCTGTAGGCTTAACCGAAAGGGATTTGTTCACTTTCTTGTGCGTATAGTCGCAGGGATAAATCTGCAACTGTTGGTAAGGCACTCAGAGCTTTTAGTGCGACCGGTACTTTGCCGTTAAACGTAGATGCTATTCCAGCATTTGCTTACAGTCCATCTGCGGGTTTACGATCTCCAACAGAAGAAGACAATCGCCAATGGCAACAGGAAAGCCAGCTTGTACGAAATGTGATTAATGAGAATGCACCATTGCGTCAAACTGAACTCAACGTGTTATGCAGCAATGTTTCATATGTGTCCTTTGACAACAGCTCCACATCTCAACGGCCATCGCCAAACACGTCATTTGCGTCATTGCATCCACTCCCACAGTGACACATCATTCCTGCTACTACGAAAAGAAAACGTTAAACTGCTACTGTTCGTACATTTGATCACTATATGACTGTGCTACGTCAGGTAACAACTACTAAGGCTACTACTTCCGAAAGAAAACAGGAAAGTTAAAATAGGAAAGTCACAAATACGTAAAAATATTACATTGCAAGGCTATTCATGATCAACAATTCGTAACAAAAGCAATTATTGTGGTCTCTGTAATGGATACTTTTACGCAGAAGAAAACGGACAAGACTGAATACACTGTATCAAATACGCACTGTGGTATCATGTTTCGTGCGTATCTGCTCTAGACATGATCTCCTTCGTCTGTGATCAGTGCCACAAATAAGATAGCTTTACTTCTTGTGATAGTGTTTTATTTGTAACTGTTCAATTCATCTTATACCAACACAACAGTTTGTAGACAGTTCAGAAACTCCACTCCTGTGTTAGAAGTTATAATACTTGAAAGAAAGATTTTGAACTACGTTTATGAGTTATTAAAACAGAGAAAGTACTTCCGTGGTAACAAAAGATCGTTTTTGTGTTACAAAGAGAAAAAAAAATAAATTTACGTTTCTTTTCATGCAAGTTTCTTCATAATTTCTTTTTATCTTCACCATGTAAGTTTGCAGTTTTGCTTCATTGTATGATTTCATAATGTGGTTCTATATTAGAGTGTCAGATATTTGATATATTGCTTGTCAGTAGTTTTACATTTTGGTTTGAAAATGTAATTACACACAGTGCGCATATTACCCCAGCATCGGGAAATATGCGCCCTTACCACCCTTTAGCATATTTCGGTGTATGATGCCATTCTGTAAAATTTTTTTTCATGCTTGCTAGTGGATTATTAACGGAGGTATTAAACTTTCCAACTGAATACTGATTTTCGGATTCATTTCTTCCATCTATGCCTGAGAGTTTATTTTATTCTTAGGGGGCGCATATTCGACGCAATGACCTTATAGATTAGTTGTATTCCAATAAATTTATTTGAAACTTTACATCTAGAAAAAAGCTATATAATCACCTTTTTTTTTTTATAGAAAACAATAACTCTTTTGAGTCTCGTTTTGAATACAATGATATAAAAAGATGTACAAGTTCTGTTCCCTACGAGGTTTAATTTTTCCAATGAGTAATTGCGATAAAATCAATTAATCATTTTTCATGTGCTGATTATTTACCTTTTCCTTAAGTTCGTTTCTTGTGATAAAACAATCAAAAAATCTTTGCAGATGGGGTAAAATAATAATAATAATAATAATAATAATAATAATAATAATAATAATAATAATAATAATAATAATAATGCGAAGTGAAGTGAGAATACATCAAATATTTATTCATTTTAGAAAGACCAACGACTCCGTTAAGAGGAAAACTGTACAAGATTCTTACCGAATTTGATACATCTAGAATGCTACTTAGGTCAATAAAAATATGTGTAAATGAAACTCACAGTAAAGTTCGAGTACAGAAATTCTTGTCTACAAGCTTTCACGTCGAGAATGGCCTCAACAAGAAGTTGTATTGTCGCCATTAATATTTAATATTGTTCTGGAATACACTATAAGAAAAATTAAAGATAGCAACTAGAGCCAAAAGCTGAATGTCACTCACAAGGTTACAGTTTATACTGATTATGTCAATCTGATAAGCGATGATATGCGGACAACAGGAAAAACTACAGAGGGTTTATTACACGCTAGGAGGGACACAGGTTCAGAAGTAAATTCAGAGAGACCAAATACATGGAAATTCGCCGTGGCCATAATATGGATATGTTAAAATGTCAAGTAATAGTTTTGACAAAGTGGACACTTTCAAATATCTAGAATCAACATTTACACATTTAAAACAACACCCACGACGAAATTAAATACCGACTGAAAAACAAGAAATTGGTGTTATTATTCAGTCCAATTTGTCGTTGCGAGTAGTCAAAAAATTAAAAGTTTAAGATGGCATAAAGCAATAATTATGCCTCTTGTGATGTATAGTTGCGAAACATAGTCGTTTACTTTAAGAGAAGATCCAGTCGGTTAAAAACAAAAATCAATGGAGAACTTCAATCGTTTAGTGTGGATCTAACACTGAACCTCCAGGTTCAATAGTCCTTATAGTTACTTAGTTAGTAATAATAATAACAAATCTGGCACAAACAAAAACATATTGACAGGTTTAGTCACGAAAGAGTATAACGTTTTGCTCATTTTTGTTTTCCATTTGTTTCGTATAAAGTCGAGATCACTGCACAGCCTACGAAAAAAATATAATTGCATATACAGCTAGCTTATGAAATATGCTTTTGCCTTTTGTCGATGACTATATCAATTGAGATATCGTTAGAAAATTACGTAGATATAGATTAAGGTTATTATACAAACAGATAGATGCAAGGTAACTGCCCAATTTACATGCACTTCTCTAGGGTCCCACACTAAAATCTAACAATTTATTGGTTGTTAACTGTGTATGGACACAGAAAATGCATCCATAATTGTGCATTGACGATTGTGGTTTAGAAAGTTGAAAGTTAAAAGAGAAGATTTCTTCTTCAGATGTTTCATTAATGTAATTAGTTTATCTTGTCTTCTAGTTTTGCACACTAAAAATGTGTGAACTAACGTGCACTAACGATGTATAGAGAAACCACTCGTATAGTAGAAAGAACCAGTTCCAAGAAGTTGAGAGTCAGAGAGTTGTACGCTGATATTTATTGTGTACCTCTATAGTAACTTCTATTTTGAATACTGGAAAATATGAATTATTTTGCATTATATGATTACATTTACGAAACATTACCCTTTAATATCCAATTCTATTGGAACATGTAATATTTTAATTTCAAATAATTAATATAAGGAAAATGCAGTAATGTGTGAATTGTTGTCACATCCTTAGCAACTATATATATATATATGTTTGGTTATTTACCACCATGCACTTGTAAGCTTACAATATTATATTGGGTTATTATTTTAATTATATAACATTAGAGGAAAAATGAAAAACAAATTGGCATCAGCAGATCTTCAGTGAGATGAACTTAATATACCATTAATTAATTATCTTTTTTTCTCGATCAATGTAAATACGCAACATTTAGAGCATATTGTTTTGTTTAATTTCACTTATGACATTAGGATCTAGTGTTGTTAGATCTTTTGAGATTTTGTAAAGTAACTGAAAGACAAGTTGGAAGAGAATCTCTAAAATTATTAGGCAAACTTTTAGGAAGCAGATGATCGGTGACCGACATATAGTGTTTGACACGACCTTCAAGGGATACTGCGGAACTAGATCAATAACTGTTTCTCAAGCTACCACCAGAGTGCAGCACTTTCGCTCGTTCCTGGGATGCAACTAGGTTACATCTTCGGGTAGCATCCCAAATGGCTATCCATGTCCTTGACTAGAGAGGTGCGAGATATGATTAAATTTACATAATTTTGCTTGGTAAAAGCTGTAATGAAAAAATACATAACATTGACCGATTGATGATATGCATTCTGAATCCATTTATTTATAAAGAGAAAGAAATAGGGAAAACTAAAATTTGACACGTAGAGTCTTAAAGTGGATCTTGCATTTTGTGACTCAATACCTGTTGTTAGTTTCATTCATAAACACATTTATTTTGCAGTGGGTTACAATTTATCTTAGGTTGTATGAGATAAAAAAAATTCCAGTTTAAAGAAGGTAATGTATGCAAAAAAAAAAAAAAAAAAAAGGAGTAAAATACGACACACATGAATTCCTTTCTTCAGCATGCTGCACGATGTTCTTTTATTTTCTCCTCAATGTAAGTTATTGTTGTTTATTTATTAACTCTGATGAGCGAATTAATGTCTACTGTAAGAGTGTTAGGTACAATTTATGAAAAGTTAACATTTATTTTCTCTTAAAATTTGATGAACGAAAAGATTTCTCTGCTTTAGCAAGCGCAGCAGCTTAATTCATTCATATTTTATATGGCAAATTATATAATGCATACTCGAACAAAGAATTACATATGAAACCATGATCCTAACAATATTCAAAATGGGAAGTCCAATAAGAAGAAAAAAATTTGGAAGAAAGTCAACTAGGTCTATATTTATAGGCATTGCCTGCTAGATCTAAGAAAAGTCATGGTATTTGAATCCAGAACCTTCAATTCTGTCACAATATGATCGATATGCATTTACACTATTGAGAATTATTTATTAGAGTAACGATCTGCGCTATACACTACTAATAGCACTGATAAGTACACCACCCAAGGCAAACATTCAGGAAGTAAAATTAGGTTGATAGGGACAATGAGAAAAGAATGCTGATCACATTTTATTCCTTAACAATTCAGAAACAAATTGACCAATTTCAATACAGTTATACAAACTTAAAAGCTATTACGTACATTCTCCTTATATTCAAATAACTATATTCAAATTTGTATGTTCGTTTCAAAGTTACT
The DNA here is from genome assembly GCF_964235325.1 of Thermobia domestica. Lineage (NCBI taxonomy): Eukaryota > Metazoa > Arthropoda > Insecta > Zygentoma > Lepismatidae > Thermobia > Thermobia domestica. Next base: position 204,827,066 of record NC_137456.1, on the reverse strand, counting down.
AATGAAAATATGGAACTCTATATATGGTGTGAATTCATTTTCTGGCACATGAGTATAATATGGATGATATTAAAAATTAGAATTATTTACACTGTATTTTATGTGAATCAGTTAATATGTACTTTCTGAAGCGGTAATGTTAATCAAATACTAATTGATTCCTAGTTCTTTAGTGTGGTTATACAAAATATATAATGCCTCGTTATAATAAATGAATGGAAATTATATTGAAATATAGTGTTCAATGCCTGTCATTCAGTGAACAATAAAGTGCTTTGATCCATTATATTTTGTGTTATGCTAATTTGCTTACGAAATTTATTTTGTGGATGACCCCTCTACGTTCCACGTGACAACGTGTCAAATTTTCATATTCGGTGAAATTTTCTCTTTGTATATAAAAGAAGTACTGAGTGAGTGACTGGCTGACTGATCAAGGCCAAGATAGAACTGTATACCTATAAATTTGAAACTTTGACAGTGCATAGAATTTGCGACGTAAGGTACCATTAAGGAAGGATTTTTGGAACTTCAACAGGGAATAAGGGTGAGAGTTACTATAGTAAAATGTCCATATCTGAGAATCTATGAAGGATAGGGACATGAAATTAGGTATATGGATTAACAATTAAAAGCAATTAGAAAAGTGTTTCGTTGTTTTATCATAAGTATTACCCCTACAAGGGAAAAAAGGCGGAAAGAAAAATAATGACGGCTTAAATTGTTGAAATTAGATGGCCATATCTTGAAATTCGTTAAGGTTAGAGACATGAAATTTGGTATGCGTATTTCAGCGTCTCTTAATGTTCTTCTTAAAAGGAAAGAAACAGGGCGGGAAGAAAAGAGGCTCAGACTTGCAACTGTTATAATAAGATGGCCATATCTCGAAAGGTATTCAGTTCCTTCATAATAGAGATTCTTTGTGCCTAAACGGTTAGCGTACAGGCCTTTAGCGTGGGCGACCCGGGATCGATTCCCGGCGAGAGCTCATGTGGTTCGGATTCAACGTTAATAAGTAGGTCCACGTCTCATATAGCCTCGCTGCTGAAATGGACGCTAAACTCAAATAAAAAAATACTTTCACAATAACCCCATTTCTAATTGTTTTCTTTTCGATGACAGTGTTCTCCCAGATAACAGGTTGATTGACGCTCTAAACATGCGTACGAACAGGCACGTAGCCAATGGGATTTCGGGGGGTCCGGACCCCCCACTTCGAGACTAGAAATGAAAAAATAAGGAAGGATGAAACAAAATGAAATGAGAAAAAGAAGGATCAGCGTTAAAAATAAAAAGCTACAGCAAGCTTTTGGTTACTCTTTTGAAGATATTTGTATTACTTGCAATACATGGTGGCGAGGTGAGCGAGATAACCTGGAAGAGTCAGGGAATTTGAAATTTCTAGAAAAGTTACGGAATTCTCAGAATTTCTGCTACTAGTCAGAGAGATTTCAAGCTTCCGAAAGCATAGTGCCGTTGTGTAACAGGGTGGACATTTTTTATCATAATTTTTCGTCATCGCATCCTTGCAGTATCAAACATGTTATTTCAAAAAAAAATTCTACTGCTCCTTTAACCTGTCATTTGGAACAGACAGTAGTTGACGGAATAATAAAAACAAATATATGTGGAAAAAAGTTGTTAACAGTTGATTCAACAGAGAAAGGAACATAGATATTGTAAAATATTTCAGAAGACATTATTGAGAAGGTATTTTTATAATAGTTGAGATCATAATGAAAGGAAAATTATTATATTTGAATAAAGAGAGGAAGGACGTAAATATTGTAAAATCTTTTTCAATACTTTTTTATTTTACTCGAGATTTCTTCATAGTTTGTTATTAAAATGCTTACCGACGTATCCTCATTTTATTGTCCTAACTAAACAATATTTGTTAATAGTAAAGTAGTTTAGATTGATCGAGCTTTTGGGCCTTCAGAATTTTATGTTCCCCCCCCCCCTTCCCTCGTTACGAAATCCTGGCTAAACGAACCAATATATGTTACAGTAAAATAGTTTAGAATGATCTAGCTCCTGGTGTGATGACCACAGTATTTCATGTCACGGGCCGCTCCCCCCCCCCTTCACGAAATCCTGGCTACGTGCCTGGTACGAATACTTACGGTATGGGGGTAGCTCTTGCTAGAGCCCAGCCAAACTTAAATGTTGAATGTAAAATCTGTAAGGAGCCATGCGAAACAATTGCCCACGTAGTGGATAAATGTATTCAGCATGCTAATCGCAGAATTTTAGACATAATCAAGTTGTTAAAATCTTGAGAAACATTGTCATATTAAGGGGTTCAAGACTGGGAAAGAATTAGAATTTGACATAGTAATGGTAAACTTAAATCAGATCTGGTTACCGAAGATCTCAATCACAGATACATATTAGATACTACAATTTAGAGATGTAAGGGCTCGGAAAAAAACCGGCTTTTTTGAAAAAAAACTCGGTTTTTTCTGCTTCGTTTTTTTGCTTGGGAAATTTTGGACTTTTTTCAAAATTCTGCTTTAAATTGATAAAGCAGACTTTGTTTCCCTTCTCTATAACACAAAAAGTCATTTAATTAGTGGTTGATGCTGATAATAATATAAAACCTCGAAAATAAACTATGAATTTCGAAAAGATATTTCAAACAATTTTTCTTCAACGTATTTACATTATGAATTCCACAGGATTAACCAATGTATATATAAAGAATTTTATAACCTCTTATATACAAAAGGAAGCAGAGTTGGCAAGAACCGTGGTTGTATTTGAAAATGCCAAAAACCCGTTTCTTGGGGGATGTTTAAACCAGGCTTTTTTGGTTTAAACCAGGCTTTTTTGATTTAGATTTTTGCTTTATGTATTTATATTACATATTCACAGAAATAAGTTTGTTTCGCCTTGGTGTTATTATGCAACAGCGGGATTATGCCAGAAGAACTCCCATAAGCTTAAAGAAGTCTTGTCAGTAAATTTCTTAAATTGAGAATCTCCCTAGCCATCGGGAAAATCCCGTCATTACTTGAAATGTAAGACAATAACGGGAAAATCCTGGTATTGCTTTGCATGTAAAATTTAAAGGTCAAAGTATCATAATCAGTACGCTAAAACCGAGGTATTGCAAATTTAATACGTAGATATCATTGAAAGTCCAATCCAAGCTAATGTTGGAAGCTACGTAGGCAATCGATAAATTTTGCCAATTTCTATCAATATATTTAAGCAATCTTGGCTTCTTCATAAAACAACAGGCATTTAGGCATGCAAAAATATACAATTTGGTTTCGTTTCGTATGTTTAGGCTTAACATCCTTACGAAATACCGAGGTTATCAAGAAGACGACTTTCGCTTAAACTGACATCCGAGCCGTTACCGTACTTGGTTTACGCATGAAAAAAGGGTTGTGGTTCGACCGAGAATTGAACATGGGACACCTTGATTAAAAGGTGAAAGGGAAATAAAATTAGTGCAGATGGTTTGATATCTGGAAAAGTCACCATGAAGTTCACACGATTTGCATTTTTCATACTTTTTATTTATTTATTTATTTTTTTTTTGGTTTAAACCAGTTATTAAAAAAAAGTTGGTGTAAACCAGCCAACCCTAAAAGTAAACACTTCTTTTAAAACAAATACACAAATAACTAGCAAAATAGTATGTAATATTTTTACTTCAAAATATTCCATACCCTCTTTTTGAAACAAAATAAAATTGAAATAAAACATAAGAGAAATACTTAGATTTATATGATACACTTAAAGGCTGCACATCTAGAGCTTTTGGTTCTACCCAGTCCTCAAGTTTTCTGAATTTTTAACAAGAGGGATTCAACATATCATCACTGAACTCCCCTCCCCCCCCAAAAAAAGGACTACGGAATATATTTAAGTTAAGCTAAACACAACTGCACAACAAACATGACTAAGTGATTAGCTTTTGCGCTTCTATCGGGAAGTCCGGGATTCAACCAGCATTCGACCATTCTGACAAAGCTTTTCTTCATTCCATCTGTGAATGTAGAAATTGTGTTTGTACTGTGAGTTGGTCGACTTCCTTTCTTATTGTTTTTAAATCGTTACTATTGCTAATTACCAGCAGTGACGGTTTTGCGAAGGTTAGGGAGGCCGTCTTTCGGACTGAAGCCCCTTCCCCAAAGTTACGGAACGTCTGCAACAAACGAAATATCTATTAGTTATGCCTTTACTCATAAACTTTAAGCTCCCGTCAAATAAAAATTACGAATGTTTAGAAAAATAAACATTAGTAAGAAAAACCCTTCCCAAAATACTTTTCTAAATCCGCCACTGATTCTCAGTATAAAATGATTTTTAAGGTTGTATCCGGAAGATTATTGCTAAACATATAAACGAAACGAAATATTAGTTATGCCTGTACTCATAAACTTCAAGCACCTCCCAAATAAAATTAGGACTTTTTAGGAAACGAAAGAATCAGAAAAAACCCTCCTAAAGTACTTTTCTAAATCCGCTACTGATTATTTGTATAAATTGGTATTCAAGGTTGTGTCCGGAAAATTATTGCTAAATCACTTCACAGCTACAGTATAACAGAAATGTGGAAGTACGATTTGCCGGATATATTGAAAAACGTACGCTTTGACGGATAAATAGAAAAACGGGCAAGTTTAACTTTTGCGCTAGAAGCTAGAGAACTAAAAGCTCTTAGAAATGAAACACGGATGACACCTAAAGTGATCTAGAGAAGAAAAAAGATGTCGATAACTCAAAAGTTAAAATAAAGTTAAATAGCCTCTAAAATTGCCCTCAAATACTACATTCTTCGTTAGCTTTAATTCGTAAAACATGTGCTCCATCCATCTTGATGGTGAATTACAGAGCGAAATATCGCATTTAGGTCATGGAATTCTTATCTAACTATAGAATATACTATAAGAAAGCTATTTAAATAGAAAAATCATGAAAATGAAAAAAGTCAAAATTTCCAAAATTCTCGTTTTTTCCCCAAAAAGCCTGCTTTTTATGTGAAAAAAACCATCGGTTCAAAAAAGCCGGCTTTTTTGCATCTCTACTACAATTAGATTTGAAGACGTCAATATGTAGGAAACTGCTATAGAAGAAAAATTAACAAATATGAAGTTTTAAAAGATAAATTTAACGATAATAAGAAATGGAAAACATTACCAATTATTATTAGTTCTAGGGGAGCGATTACCAGTGCCAAAAATTTTCTTAAATAACTTAAGGTGCCTAATTTTATTGTAAAACGTATTGCTGCAATATCGATAAAATCAAGTATAGAAATTTTAAACGCGTATTTAGATTATACAAACTAGTTTTATGCATTTAGAAAGTGAACATTTTAAAATAATTTAATCATACTGTCTTGTATTATGGGAATGTAAATAAGAGTGAATTGTTATTTTAATTTGTTTTCGCACTCTTAATTAATTTATTATTGTATTTTATTGTATGTCGTTCATTTGGGTATGTGTTAACCCACGTATTGGAATTTTAATTAGATTTTATTTTCTATTAGTTTAGTTGCTCTTGAAGTATAACATGCTATTATCTTCTTAATTATCATGTTATTGTAACTTAGTAGAAATGTATAAAACTTATTTATTCTTGTTGTTGGTATATTTTTAGACTCACTTTGGTGTTTTATTCAGGTCTTTTGTAATAGTCTATGTCCGTTATTTTGTGGATAGGAGGATGATTATTCAGTTGATTATTTATAAATATATAGGTCCATAGTAGAATTAAGAACATTATATCCAAAACATAATATGCGCGGAGGTTTTTAGAATTTCGTTAAATTTGTAGTAAGAATTGTATTTAATTAAATTTAACTTTATTGACATTAATGTTGTATTAGAGACTTAATGAAATTGCGTAAAAAATTTGGTTCAATCAAAGAAGTGGTAGCTATTTCCATAGTTCACTTTTATATTATTTTATTTTTGTTTATTTATTTTTGTATGCAATGTTAATTCCAGGACCATTTCATCCATAAAATGTTCTCTTAGACATACATGTATTACAGAGCACGATTGCACTTTTATACTTGTAATGATGTATTAAGAATGAGTATACTTGCTATGTGTATTAGTGTTAGTGTACGCACTGTCTTTCTTTTAAATTTATAAATGTAGAGGGTTCAAGTTGGATCCTCAGGTATTATTAAACTTGTACCAGCATTGGGAAAACCCGTTTGGGTCTTAATAAATTAGAAATATTAAATTTGATATTTAGACTTTTTGTTTAAAATGTTTCAGAGGTTGTTTGAAGTTTCCCTTAGAAAGGAAGAAAGAGGATAGGGATTGCAATTACTATAACAAGATGACTCATATCACGAAATCTCTTAAGATTAGATAAATGTTAGAGATATGAAACTTGGTACAAAAACTCTTTATTCAAAACAAATGGGCATATTGCACAGCATTTCATGACATTTCACTTTTAACGAGAAAGGAGGAGCAATTTCTATGTTTTACTCAATATATAAACATGAGTTCAAGGCTGTCTGTCTCATCATTAGGGAAAAAGAGGTGGTGAAAAATTTGAAATGAATTTTTGAACATAGTTAGGCCGACATGAGTTTTTATCATTTCAGTTTGATTGAAATGCTTATTCCCAGGGTTAAAGGGTTTTAATTTTTCGCAAATAATAATGACATAAACGTATTCTCACCGTGCGAAGAACGTAAGCACAGGCTGAAATATGAATAGTCAAGCCGTAGGCCGAGTTATACATATAGATATACGTATATAGGTCTAAATATTACAATTTGCTAGGATATATTTATGTTCTTATCTGGTTTTCAGAATGTCAATTAGGCATCGTTAGCCATCATTAACATAACATTTGACGTAAATGGAAAATTTCCATGCTACAAGATCATTGGCTAGCCTATTCGTCTTGACGTAGTATTTAATCACTTTAATTTAGCTCATTAACTATAGTATTATTACGTCTCTCGGAATACGATACTTATTTGAACAGTACCCTAACCACTATCTGCAACATTGTTTTCTTCTTCGCTACTATTCCTGGCACTGTTTCATTTCTCCTTTAGCTTCATCCACCGATCTTCATTCTACTTTACATTCACGTTTTGGACGTTCACATTTCTGTTGTTCATAGTTTTTCTGTAATGCTCAATGGAGCATTCAGATTATAAGAGAATCAAATTTAATTACCAAAGTTTTGAGAAAAAGAGACACGAAGTTTGAACGGTATGCTTAAGTACACGGAAATGCTAATGCTATTTTTTACATTATAAGAGATATTTACAATATCAGGACATTAATCCTTTAAGCTACAAAGAAATTTCAGACAGGGACCTTAAAAATGAAATATCCAAAATGGAGTGGACTAGATTCGTCTGTATAGTGAACACAGCATTAACTTCTGCATACAATACGCTACAATATTTCGTACGAAACATTTTATTATTATTATTATTATTATTATTATTATTATTATTATTATTATTATTATTATTATTATTATTATTATTATTATTATTATTATTATTATTGCTTAACACTATACTCAGGGTTTATAAAATGCACTTTCCTTCTTCCTGAGAAATTCTCTTGCCATTCTCACTCTGGTTTTTACTTCTTATTCACACTTCATATATTCACCAATAATACTAAGCAAAAGGGTTGTCTGACCTTTTTGGTTTTCGGGAAAACTATAGGACGGTTGTTGGCCTCACTGAGCATTGAGGAAGGGGTTTTATTTAGTGTGCAGGCTGCGTTCCTTTCATTTGCTATAGCTGTAGTGAAGGAGTGGTTATTCTAATTGATGTGTGGTGTCGGCACGAATCTATAATTGTGAAGAAGTGAGTTTCGGTATGGCCCGAAAACGAAAGTAAAATCGACTCACTGCAAACGTCCAACTTCACCATGGCCATAAAAGGCTCACCAGATGCATAGTAAAATCAATGTAACGTTGATTGTGATTTTCGGTGGCATTATGCATTATAAGTATTTGAAAGGATAGCAGTTAAAATGATATACAGTTTTTACTTTCCCGCTATCCTGATGGCGCTCTTAGTAGAAAATGACCGGGAGTTGGAACTTAAAGACCGGACAAATGCACTAGAATAATGTCTCCGTCCATGCAGCTCATATGGTTATGTTTTCCGGCACAGCACACCACTCGATGGCTCGTCAAGCCCTTTGGTTTCCGGATATTGCCTTGTGCGACTTTTGGTTGTACCCGAAAATTAAATGGCATCCGGAAAAACACACTTTTAAGAGGCACCTAGCGCAACGCGAGGATTACCTTAACAACACTTCCAGAGAAGGAGTGAGAGGCGTGTTTCGGCAGTGGAAAGATTACTTAACACGCATATTAGAGAAAGAAGGGACTAGTTTGAAGGACATAAATACGATTAAAATGACATTTTTTTTTGGGGGGGAGGACAATGGTCGGTTGCATTTTAGACAAGCATATGGGTATGAAAACTAGATTCATGTTCATTTCTTTTCACAGATCAGAAAGAAGATGGAAGAGTAATATAAACATTACCTTAATGATCAAGACTAGATTGGCTTAGCACAGAATATAATTCAATGAGTAAGTTTAATTTCTGAGGCGATGAACGTTAAAGTTCCTCAAGCATTAGTGTAAATTAATAAAATTAAACGTTTTTATCTTTTTCCTCCTTTCCATATTTCATTTCTCAAAGAGTTTTCTCGAGCTCATCCCGAATGCCGCAAATCCTGTTATCTTCACTTACTTCGTCGTCCTCTACAGCACGTATACTACGTAAACCTACTCTTATATGACTCTTCAGTGTTTCCCTTTTTTCATCTGTCTGAAACTTCATTTTGATCGCTTACACATCTTCCATTCTTAGCTTTTATTTTCGTAGTTATCAAAGTTGTAGCATTCTCCCTTGTTTATTTTTAATTTCATTTATTTCTTCTTTTTATATATGCAAAACCTCGCCGCCAAAACCTCGTGGGCCAAAATCTCGCCTGCAGCTTAATAAAAATTCAGTGTAGTATAACAATATCTGCTGCTTTTCTTATAAGTAAAAAGAAAAAAGGAAGGAAGACCTTGGTGTGGTGAGAGTAGGGGCGCCGAATTCTACTTCGCCCCGGGTGCCGAAATCTCTAGCTACGTCTCTCTCTCTCTCTCTCTCTCTCTCTCTATATATATATATATATATATATATATATATATATATATATATATATCCCACTCCCCCTCTCTTTTGTTGTGCCGACAAAGTGAAATTATAAAAGACATCCTAGGCTCGAACCTCATTTATGTTGAAAATTTGATTGAGATCGGTAGGATGGCTCAAGAGGTATAATGTAACAAGCGTAGTCATTTAATTTTTATATATATAGATTTCCAAAGCATGCATTAGAATTTTTCGTGTCATTATTTTAATGTAATCATGTGTTATTACTAAATATATACATATAGTAATATATAGAACATTCTACACTGAAGAAATCGTTGTGAAGAGGTTTTATCCTGACGACATTTCTTCCCAAGCGACACTACGTCTCGCTTAATTTAGACCAGGCGAGATTCTGTGTCACGAGATCTTTACAACGAGGTTTTGGTCTGGCGAGATTTTGGGTATGGCAATGTTCTGGGGCGCGAGGTTTTGGAAGACGAGGTTTTGGCAAGGCGAGGTTTTGGCCCGGCAAGATTTTGGCACGCGAGGTTTTGGGCGGCGAGGTTTTGGTCAATCGAGGTTTTGGCCTCGCGAGATTTTGGCCCGCGACGTTTTGGGCGGCGAGGTTTTGGGCAGGCGAGATTTTGGCCCGCGAGGTTTTGGGCGGCAAAGTTTTGGCCCGGCGAGATTTTGAGCCGCGAGGTTTTGGGAGGCGAGGGTTTGGCCAGACGAGGTTTTGGTCCGCGAGGTTTTGTACCAAACCGTTTTTGAGAAAACCCCCGGAAAAAACGCATCCTAAGAGTAAATTACTCCTTGTGTATATTTTCAGGATAAATTATTTATGCCATATTCTCATATTACTAACGTAATATTTATTTATGAAATATGAACAAAATTGCTTTAATCGTTCTTGAGAAAATTGTTTAAGAAGTCTCCCTTAAGAGCCAACTACCTCTTCTGGAATTTAATCAGAGAAATGATTTACATCACAGCATAGGATTGTTAACGGAATATTGATGTATGGAATTCAAGCAAAATCCTTGAAGCCGTTTATGAGAATATTGCAATTTAAAATTTTCACCCTTTATTAAACTATCCTTAATTTTAGGAGATTGAAGAAATTTATATGCTTATCGTCAAGCGACTCTATCCATACTTACAGGACGGACAAAAACTACCAAATTACCAGGTAGAGTTCAGAATTTTGTGTCCTATAAATGAACTTCGTCTAACAGCTCTTTCAGCAAATTAATATATATATATATATATATATATATATATATATATATATATATATATATATATATATATATATATATATATATATATATATATATAAATCCATCTTGTTTCCTCCTAATAATCAAAAGAAGGTATTTGTGCAAAGTATCGCATTTTCTTCTTAATCCAACCTAGCTGTAACATAAGCTTATCCAGTCTAAACTTGTAGAATTCATTACTTCAAGTATTCATTACTTTAATCATTTCCTTGTCAGTCGCCGTCTTGGTTAAAATGTCACCAAAGTTCACTTATTATATCCCATCTGTCTTACGTCTGTTGTCCCGCTGGGATCAGTTTTACAACCAGTATTCATCGTTTCTTTGTCGTTAGTTTACAATAGTTTACTGCAAATTATCAGAGCTGCTTTGGCGCAGTTGGTATGGTGCCTACCTCCCAACGAAAGTACCGGATTTGATTCCAAGCAGTAGTGTAAAATGTTCTCGTTATAGGCTACAACCATTCCCATTCAGCTCAAAGGCTTACCTAGTATGTAGTTACCTAACCTCTATAAAATAGGAATCTCACACCACCAACAGAACAATAACAAACAGAAGAAGAAGAACAATATTGAAATTATGAAATGGAAAATATACTGATAAGATCGCAGTTTGAGAAGAAATTGTGTTTCGAATGAAAAGAAGATACTGCGAAGGTAAAAGATGATGAGGAAAACTACCTGAGAACAGTATAATGATCAGCACGGAGAACCGTATTGTGTCAGTCGAATTTAAGATGATGTTGTATCAATGACAGCAGAATGTTTATAATGATGGTGATATTCGATCACTCATAAATCACTACATTAGTTACTCTATGCATATTTATTTTACTGCAAAGAATAAAGTAAAATAAATATATTGGTAATGTACATAGATCCTGAGTTTTCAGACTGGCACAAATATAAACATGATCCTGATCAAATACTTACAGTTTAAGAGTAGATAAGATTAAAAAAATAAAAAAATACGTTTCTTTCTCCCTATAATTTCTTTTTCTTTGTTTTCTTCCTCTTTTCCAAATTAACTTTTATTGCTGTTACTGTGCAAAGTATTCCGACAAACTACTAGCTCAAAGGCTAAGCTGCGATATATAATCATTCCAAGGGAACTCCGTTTCATGCCTGTAATTGAATATTTTCTTCTTTCCTGAGGTCGATCTATTGCCCGAAGTAGCTGCCTCGAATCTTCTGATATGTTGTTAGTGACGAGATTTTCTTCCGGTAATACGTCCATCATATTCACGAAGAATGTTTAGTCTCTATGTTCGCGGTTAAATAGCAAGAGGCGGAGTCAAGTTGTCACGCTTTCTACTGCACATCGTATCGATCACCTTCATCACACCTAAATTCGTCCTCACTTCCTTAACACCAACGCCAGCCGACCATGCAAGAAAATAATTTCAGAGCCTCTTTCCAACCAGGCGACAATTTTACACGATATAACTATCCTAATTATGGAGAGAGAAATGACATGGCACTTCAAGCGAACTTCCTGCTCAGAACAAAAGTACATCAAAATATCTGTAACAAGATAAACACTATCAGAAAATATATACCTTGTAACTGTATATGTATACATAGTATATGGTGTACCTTAGCATGTGCATGTACTTTGTAAGAAGATATTCTCACAGGAATAAGCAAACATACTAGTAATATGGTATAGAAAAACTTCGTTTACGAGATAAAAGCTGTTAAATTTAAGTTACTACTATGACACAGTGTTTAAAATGTAAAACTGTGAACAGTCATAAATTCAAAATAGAAATAATAGAAATAAAACGTACTCGTACATTCTACGTTCACCGGTAGTAAGTTTTACTGCTATGAAACCAATTCTTTTAACATATTACATTTTCATTACTACAATGCTTAATACTATTCACTATTGATAGGTTCGTCTATCATTCACTTGCACCTTATTTATTGCGTCACGGACTATCAAATTTTGTTAGGTAATATATCATAGTGACCATTAAAAGGTCAACCAACATAGCTAGGGTTAGATTTAAATTCACGATCTGTTGTGAACCTCCTTAGCCACACAATAATAAAAAGCGCCAAGTTCAAGAATCTTGTCTATGACAGTAGTTATTTTCTGCATTATTTACAATCATCCGCATGATGTATCATGCTTTCAACTCAATGTTTAATCGTCCATATCTGATAAATGAAAAGTTTACGACCCCACGTTTATTAAGATTTTTTATTTCTTTCACAGTATTATCTGTCCATTTACTGCGTTTCACTTTTAAGATACACTCTATATATAGTTTTGAGGGTGGGAGGTGATATGATTCGCTTGATAGTCTTCATATGAAACGAGTTGATTTTAGTTTTTCGCTTATTTTGTTCTTCTATTGTTTATTTATTTTTTGCGAAAAAGTCAGTGGGAGAATTGAAGTACGCGATACGGATCACAACAATAATTCGATTAACGCTACAGTAAATTACTTTCATAGTTCTCTGAGATCAAATAAATTACATATTACTCTTGGCGCCGCTGGGATTTCGCAAGCTATATGAAGTTTTTAATTAATTTGTGTTGCAACTTCTGAAAATTAACCCTTGAATATCACATAGAGAGAAAATCTAGCTTCACTGATAGTACTAGCAATTTTCCCAGTTGCGGAAAAAATTTTATCCTTCATTATTTTCTTTTACCAAATCTTTATTATAAGTATACCGTGCATTTCCAACCTTACAACACAACTAACTTCCTCTATGTTATATGGAATCCAAAGGTGCAATGTCTCACTTACAAAAGCTCTCCATTGACTTCTGCCCGTAGCCGACTGGATCCAGTTTCTACTTATTTCTGCGTGCATTCTTATGCATTATTACTCGTATTTCTGCGAGATCCATCTTAATACTATCCTCTTATATCCGCCTAGGTTTTCCTAATGATCTCTTTCCGATGAGGTTTCTAATTAAAATTTTGAATGCCTACATTCTTCCATTCTGACTACATGACCTGCCCACTTGAGCCTCCTAGACCTAATGTCCCAAACAATGTTGGTAAATTATATAAATTATGCAGTTCCTTGTTAAGAAGTTTCCGCCATTTCCAATTCCTGTCTCTTTTGTGTTCGAATATTTTATGTTCAGGTTTTTATTTTCAAAAACTTTTAGTCTGCGGTCTTTCCTCAAAGTAAGCAATCATTTGTCGCAATAATAATTATTGTTTTATATATTTAAGATCAAATTTTTCGACAGAATTCAAGAAGACAAAACAATGTAGACAATAATATAGACTAATACGAATTCCCAACCTTCGGTTAACATTTAATTTCTTTGTGGATACGGCTTCTGTTTGTTAATGTTGATTCTAGATATTTGAAAGTGTCCATTTTCTTGAAAGTGTTACTTGATAGTTCAACATATCCATAATTTGCAGTATTACGATCACGGTGAATTTCTACGTATTTAGTTTTCTCTGCAATTACTTCTAAATCCATGTCCTTACAGACGTGTAATGAAACCCTTGCACTTCTTTCTATTGTACTCATATCATCGCCCATCAGATTGGCATAATCAAGATAAGCCATAACCTTGTGAGTACCATTCATCTCTAGGTACTGGTTGCTATTTTTAATTTTCCTAAGAGCAAAATCCAGTACAAAATTGAATAACAGTTACAATAATGCATCTCCAGTTTCAACTCCTTCTCGACGTGAAAATTCCTAAACAAGTATTTCCGTATTCGGACTTTAGTTTGGGTTTCACTTAAGCTCGTCTTAATTAATTTAACTAGCATTTTAGGTATACCAAATTCGTTAAGTGTTGTAGAAAATGCTTGCAGGGACATTAAATGCAGAGAAAACTAAATACGTGGAAGTTCGTCGGGATCGTAATACGACAAATTATGAGTGCCTTTAAATATCAAATAATGCATTTGATAAAGTGAATACTTTCACATTTCTAAGATCAATATTAAGAGACAAAAGCCATATTCACGAAGAAATTAAATGTCGATTAGTTCAAAATCTCTTGTATACGCGAATTCTGCCGAGGAATTTGAAGCTTAAAATACTGTGTATACAACGATAATCATGCCTGTTGTTCTGTATGGTTGCAAAACATGGTCGCTTACTCTATGAGAAGAACATAAACTGAAAGTATTTCAGAACAACATTCTGAGACGAATATTCGGACCCAAGAGGAAAGGGAATGGCGGAAACTTCATAACGATTAACTACATAATTTATACGGTTTACCGAAGATTGTTAGGGTCATCAAATCAAGGAGGCTTAGGTGGGCAGGTCATGTAGAAAGGATGGTAGAAAGTAGGAACACTTTCAAAATCTTCACTGGAATACCAATCGGAAAACGATCATTATGAAGACTTAGGCGCAGATAGGAGGACAATATTAAGATGGATCTCGAGAAATAGGAATACAAAGTAGAAACCAGATCCAGTTGGCTAAGGATAGAAGTCAGTGGAGAGCTTTTGTGAATGCGGCATTGAACCTCCAGGTTCCACAGGTCATAGAGTTAGTTAGTTAGTGTTGTACAAAATTACTCTCCTAACCGAGTCGTAAGCCTTTCTGAAATTAATAAATTATGTATTGATGAACCTGGGTCGTATTCCAATTCTTTTCTAGCATTCATCTGTCCATCTGACGAATGGTTAATATTTGGTCGATAGTTGATTGATTTAACCTAAATAAGCATTGATAATCTCCAATAATTTCCTCTGAGTATGAGACCAATGCTGCTAACAGATCGTTAAAAAAACGAGATACCTCAATCACAATAATAACAATTAGTTTTGACGCCTTTCTTGTGAGTTGGAACCATGATTGATATTTTCCAATGTTGTGTTAATTCCTTCTTGTTACAGATTAGGAAAATGAGTTTATGTGTCTCGTTTTGCAATTTGCCCCCTCCAGCTAAGATTAACTCAGCAGGAATTTGGTCTACACCAGAAGATTTCTGTTCGGTTGGGCTTTGGAAGATACCATTTTGCTGTATGCATTTCACTTTCTCCACGAAGAATATTTTTGACTGCTTTTAAAAAATTGTCAAAGCAAGCTTTCTACCTCTTCGAAATACCATCCGTATCCGTGAGAGTTCTTTCGTTCGTTCTCTTAATATATGTGTATAAGCGTGATAACTTTCTTTAAGATTGTTGAAATTTTATATTCGAATATTTTTGCTTTAACACTTGAAGTTCAATAACTTTAGCTTTAAAAAAATCACGTTGTTTTGTTCTACTAGTTTCGAAAGTTTCCTGCCTGATGTCAATTAAATTTTGTGCAGTTCCAATATATTTCCGTGTGCCCCATTTTTATTTTCCTAAAATTTTAATGTTATCACTAATTTTAACTCAAGATTCTTTAACACTGGTACACTCCGAACTTTCTTAACAATATAGCTACCTAGCAAATCAACCATCTCATCGTTTACTTTCTTATGATTCAAATTAACGTTTAATTACAATATTTCCTCATATAATATTTTCTAAATAGCAATTGTACATGATCTAAATTGGTTCTCCAGTATATGAATTATAACGCATTTTACGATAGAAGAAACTTGGAAATATTTATTTGTTACTTATAAATGTATGGTGTGCATCAAAACAAAATTACTCATAACTTAGGAAGAGAGGAATCATGTGTAAATTTCTCAATGAAATACAAAAAATAAACGTTTACGAAGTTTTATTCTTGTGAACAAAATGTGCTTTACCGAGGAAAAACACTTCAGCTATCGGAAAATGCAAACAGTAAAAACTGTTGCGTTTGGGTGGTAAAATAAAGTAATGGAATAGTAATACGAAGAAATGAATACAAATATGAATCACCCAAAATATCGATTGAAACATTACATGGTAGTAGTATCTTTCTTGTCTCTGATTTATTGAAGATTAATATTTTCCCAACTTTACTGGATGATCTATTTAACACTACCTAAATGTAATCGGTTAGCTGAGTTGGAATCATAGCTAAATGTACCATAAAAAGTTATCGTACAATCAAATGCGGATGACGATAGCTACTTACTTATTTTATTTATGTGTATTTCTGGGTATATTTGAGGAATGATGCCCATCGTTGAGCACACTATCCAGGGAAGGAGTAAAGGGAGAAAGGAATGAGGAAGGAAAGAATCGGCCTGGGACTTTATTAGACACCATCCCAGCATTTGGCTGGTGTGAATAAGGAAAATCCAAGGAAAACCTCACTCAGGATGGCTGAGAAAGCTGTTACGCCTTTTCGATCGAGTGTCACCACCTGGAATCGAACCCGGAACCGCTCGCTCCAAAGCTATTCTTCATTCTTCAGCTGCAAGCATTTCATTCTTGACCAACTATTGTAAGTAGCTGTAGCACAGTGTTTGTTAGTTTGTACCTTTCTGCAATGTCAGTGTCTCAATATATCAAATCAATATTTTCAACTCATATCTACACATTGTTATATTAAATTTAGCTACGATAATGAAACGATTGCTTCCACCTTAGCTTATATTGTTAAGAGGGAATATCCACGCTTTGGGGACTGTCAGTATTTTCAGTAATACTTGAGGTTCATTCCTCTTAGATCAATAACTAGTGTAAACAAATGCACTTCTTGTGATAGACGATTTGGTAGCGTAGTATTTTTAATGTGGAACTGTGCACAAAGAAATGTACTCACATCTATTTAAAGAAAAAAAAACTCTTTTAGTTTAATGTGCAAAACTAAAAATATTTGCAAAAAGGAAGATAGAAATAAGAAAACGAGTGAAGAAATAAAATATTTTACAGAAAATGAATTTCATTTAAAAGACTTGGTGCATACGCAGTGATGTTTTTCACAAGTGATGATATTTCAAATCAACAGCCACTTTCCTCATTCACGTAAGGAACGATTAATTATTTGTTTACATCAGTATGACTTTTTAGAATTAACGAAGTATTAGTATACGTTAGAGAACGACAAGGAAATGAAATCAACATCAAATTCTACGTAGTATCTCCATTTAATCTAGAGCTATTGGTAGAATCACTCTATGAAAAAAAAAAAAAACCTTGGAAGTAGTTTCAGGAGTAATTGTGATGAAACAATGACCAGGGCCGTACTGGCCAGACGGGAAACCGGGAAATTTCCCGGTAGGCCCTGGACGGTGAATTTTTTAGTGGACCCTCCGCCTCGTATCGTAAGTAGCAGTGTATGTACAAAAAGGCACACGTCACGCACGCATATGGGACTAACGGAACGGAGGACGATAACACATCGACTACCGGCAATACGGTCAGCTAATCCCAGACCAGCGTTCCAGCCCATGATGTTGCGAAAACATCCTTTCACATTTTTGGTAATTCAAGCCTTGAAAATTTCCTGATTTCCCACCCTGCTTTCTAATTTTGCTAATATTGAAGTATTCAGCTAAATTGAAACCTCAAATGAAACCATAACTTGAAACTTAATAATAATTTACATTTTACAGCACCATTGTTTTCCCTATAGAAAATATACAGAGCCAGAGTAAGACTATTGGGGGCCCTGGAGCAGAAAAATACCAGGAGAGCCTATCAAAAACATTTATGATGGGCTTCTCTCAACATGTTCAAAAGGGTCCATGAATTATATAAGAGTGACTCATGTCTTATATATCTGAATTATATAAGAGAGATGAGTCTAAACTTTGAAATTTTTATTTTTGGTGAGTTACTTAGGTAACGTTAGCGAACGCCATTGGATGTTGTAAAAATAATTAATTGTGGTTTTGAAGTATTCTTATATGAACTAAACATTTCTGAAGAAATTAAGATCTTTTGAAAAGGTCGAGCGGCAATTATTCTTTTTTCTTGATCACAGCATGGATTGACCCTCATGCCAAATTTCAACTTTCTACGTCAACCGGAAGTACTTCCCTTGACGTACTTCCTTTATTTTATGTCAGTTCATGTTTTATATAGTTGGGATTAGGATAATGTATTAAGTAATGTCCTACTCAAGTAATAATAGAGAAATAAAATAAACAAGTATGTTATTGGAAATTGTCAAAAGATTGCAAATGAATGCCAATTGTTCTGGAGCAAGTACACAGAAAAATAATTTTAAAATAATTTAGTTTTAGCTCAGATGAATTGGAAAACCCTGGATGGTCCCTGTGTGAATATGTGTTTTAACTCTTGCTTCATCCTTACTTGTAAGCTATTTACTATATATGAGTTGTGTATCACTGTATTAGGAGTCAAACTGGCTTTTATATCATTTAAACTTAATATTCAAATCAAATATCACATACTACCAGAGGTAACCGCCATGTTTACTTATGCTACTCCTAATAACATGTAATACTATTTTATACATTGCCACGATTTTCCGGCTAAGTCTGTGATGGACAAAATCGTGTCCCTGTATTTTCTTACGGGAAGGTACCCCTGTTTCCTTCCACATTATTATTCCGACAATTCTTCCATGATCATTCACTTGCCTTAATCATCGTCTGTCTGTACACAGCCTAAGGAGCATAATCGTGGGAAGTTAAACTGAAAGATTTGATTTCATATATTTCAACGAATTGGGACACATGACGACGCTCTACTCACCAGTTATCCCTGTCTTCTGCGGCTTGCATTAATAACTATGCATCACTGGCGTATACATGATTTATTTTGGAAGAGAGCTGGAACTATCAATTCAACGGATACCCCTGGAGTTGCAAACATGTATGATGTATGGGTTGGGAATTATCATGTGGTAACCGCAACACTGGGCTATTGGTGGTGATTTGTAGCGGTAGAATATCGGTATGGAGGAACTGAGCACACAGTGATATTGTAAAATGTGCGACCTCTTTGATTCCAAAGAGAGTGAATTTTTAGTGCTTACTTATGTGGTGCGAGCATGACGAAAGTGACAAGTTTGTTGGATGTGTTGCAAAGGACAGTGTCCAAAATGAAGGTAGCTTACAATACTAACGGCAGAACCACATTGGCGAAGAGGAATTGTGATAGGAAAATATCCTTCATTGACAGTCTCGCCGAGCATTAAAGCAGATGGTCATTCAGAACTGTTGTACAACTGCAGTCCGAGTGGCGGAAGAACTTATAAACAACACCCCCTACAGCCTGTGTCGTCAGCAACAGTCTGCCAAAAGTTGCATGACATGGACATATGGGATCGGGTTGAACGGCAAAACCGCTGATAAGACACCGTAACGCTTTAGCACGAAGTCAGTGCTGCCGTTAATATACAATATGGACCACTGAAAACTGGAAACATGTGATATGATAGGATAAGTCATCGATCTTTACCTTATTTCAAACGAGAAAAAATAATATGTGTCGGGCACCCAAAGAAGAGTATGATCCATAGTGTCTCTATCTAACTGTGAAACATGGGGATGGGGGGGATCTGTGATGCTGTAGGCCGAAATACCTGGTTTCCAGTGGACTCTGAGCTGACGCTTACCGGCCGTGTCAGTGCCCTTGATAACTCTCATTTTAGATCAATAGGTACGTTATATGGTTCAGTTGTTGTTTCCAGGCTATGGTCCTATTCCAGTGTGATTATTCACCCATTTACACAGCTGGAGTTGTTGTGGCGTATTTAGAGAAACATCAGGATGCATTTATAATAACCCGCCGAATTGAGGTCCATTTAGGAGACACGAATCTGGCGCAGATTTCCGTCCCCTTCGCTCTCACGGAACTGAGAAACACATAGCATGTGGGATGGTGTAACATTCCACTTGCTCAAGTTCATGACCTCTGTCAATTCCACTCCATGCCACATCGCATCAGAGCTGTTGTGAGGACCAAATGTGAGCCAATATTATGTTAATCTGGTAAGTTGAACTTTTTCAGATATTTTAATCCAAGTGATAAATAGCTGTAGTTCGTTGAACTTAATCAAATCCTCTATCATAATATATTAAAAATATTGTTAATCTAAGAAATGATGTCTGAATAAGAAAATATTTCGTATATTTGGATATTTTATTAAATCCATTCTGATAGTAGGCCTATAATATTTGAGAAAACATTGACATATTTAACAAAAAGTCCTTTCACAAAATTATACTTTCTAAACTTTTTTGTACGAAGTATAAACATCATAGTATTTAAAAGTTACATGACTTCACTTTAGCGCTGAGGTTACATAAATTTTACTTATAACTAAACAATTGACGACAAGATTTTTCTTTTACTTTCTCAATCTCTCTCTCTTGTTTCTATATTCACAACCAAGAAATTGGTAAAATTTTCATAATGAATAATTCTAATGATGTAGGAATACAGTAGGAAAGAGAACATGAATATTGTGACGATTTTCTTTCAATTTTTACCCATATTTTACACGAGTTGTAAACATCTTGTGTTCCCAAATCCACCAAAATGATCAATGATTTGATCATTAGTAATATACAAAGCCAAGTCTCTATGAATAAAAAGTAAAGTAGAACCATTTAATTTATTTTCATTTATTCTATTCCTCAAATACATTTTAAGTAATTTCAGTTTTGAAACGTTTCGTTCAACTAAAGCTGTATATCCAGGAAACACAAGCAGTGCTTAAAGTAGTATTTTTATGTTTGGGAAGTTTTTTATAATTGCATTCGTATGTGACGGGAACACTTAAAGTAAACTAATTCAAAATTCACAAAATTGAAGTTAATAGAAACAAACAGAAGCCTTCAAAATCAAGTAAAGTCTTTCTACTAGCTCTCCTACTGGAAGACTTCCCGTAGATTCTAGAAATCGAAAAACTGGTCAACTTCCAATTGAGAAAGATGGATTTCTAATTTGAAATAATCAGCTCTGATAATTTGAAGCCGTAGAAAGTTCCTGCTTTGCTTATGCGAAATTCACTCCTGAAAATCGACGGATTTCTCGCATCGTAGTAAAAATGCCTTCACTTCTGCAAGGAAGGAAGTTAATACCACTATATTAGTATAATGATATGTTCCACAATATTTACAAATAGAATTTGTGACTTTATTCAGACACTAAGCCTTCTCACTTTTAGTGCGGAAGACCCATTTTAAACTGGGTCTTGATGGAAATACAGCACCTACATTAAACTGTAGTTTCAAGTTTCATTTAAAATTAATGTTAAAAAGAGGCGCTAAACGTCAAATTCAGAAATATTTTGATATGGTGTAAGATATAAACATTTAAAGTAATCTGATCAGCATAACTGAAAGGACACACTTAAGTGTAATTTGAAAATAATTGCAGCAGCGATTGAGTAGGATTTGCGTTTGTTTTGTATGTTTTTTTTTTTTTTTTAGTATGAATTCAGGATATTTTTCCTTGAGAGAAAATATCTTTTAAAGTTTGTTTCTTGGGGTAAAATATACAATACTCTTCCACCATAGTCAAAATTATGGCTTGATTCATTTATAACTTCGGCCGCTAAGACCTATTTAAACTGTAAAGGATAACATTCACTTTCTACACGCGAGAGTATACTTAAATAAGGAATCATGCGGGACCAAAAATAAACACATTTAAAGCCATAGGTACCTTGACTCGTTCTTTATAAATGAAGCTTTTTCCGATCCATATTTACCACGTTATTTTCGTCCCCTTTAGTGTCGTGAAGGATCTCTCGAGGTTCTTCAAAACATTTCCTGTGCATATGGCAATACGTGCTTTGCGTGTGTGAGTACGAGCGAGCACGAGAGTAATGTGGATTTGTTGACAGACAAGTTACGTAAACTCATCTTCTTCTCACTTCTTTCATCCTCATTTATTCTTATTCCTTATAATTTACCAAACTAATTGCAGAAATGTGTCATTCAGAACCCAGACATAATCTGAAGAGAGGTGTTAAAGAAAAACAAAATCTCATTACAAGGGCATGTAAATGTTTAAACGTAATTTTATTTTATTTAAAGTTGAGAGGGGGAGTTCTTTGCCATTTTTATCGCCCGTCGAAGTAGCCTTGTTTGTAATTACTATAATTCACATATTAGTATTTTAATTTTAGAAATTTTGAAAGAATCTAACATAATTGCGTACATATTTATGTTTTAATAAAGTGAACATGTATAATACTTAATATTTTAAATTTCACGTTGGCCCAAGCATCAATATAAGAGCATCTAACATTCTTTATACTTTTCAGTTATAATAAATGAAAATGAGATCTGACATTACGCTGAAATGCGAAGCAATACTCAGATAGTGCGGAATCTTCTCTTACTTAGAGGTTTATAATCAACCAGTTTGGTAAAGCTGTTATCATCTATTGAGCCAGAAACATGATAGAGATATCGTTACCGGTCTGTTGTCTCAGTTTGTACACACTAAAAAATAGAAACTTGTGGCGTTAAAGCAAACCCCTGAAGTTACCACTTGACTGTGTCATTTGTTTTAAATGGTAGCCTTAAGGTTAATTTTCCCAAAGGGTTACACCTTTTATATGGAAAAAGGAGGAGGAAGATTTTGGATAAAAGACATGTACAATACTATTGGTCGAAGAGTGTAGTCAATAACAATAACAAGTTGTTTCAATAACAAAGAAACAAAAAATATATATTTACATAGGAGGTAAATGTAGAAATAGGTATAAATGTAAATAGCAGACATTATAGCATTATGCTGTAATTAAAGAATGGGATATTAATCATAGTATGATAAGGCTATTGGAATTGATAATGAACTGAAGGCTAGCAGAGCCCTGGAGCTGTCCTCCTGGCAGTAAAGAAGAGGAGAGTTTAATAATGGGTAGTTATGAGATCGTATAAAGGACATTAAGCTTTAATACTATAATCATAGAATGAGGAGAAATATTGAGATGAAGGTGAAGAGCATTGGACAACACAACACGTGGTGTATGTTGGTGGACAGAGCAGCATAGTGGAAACAGTGAGAACCCAGAAAAAACGAACGGACTTCTGTGCAACATAAGATGGAAATATGATAGGTAAATGATCGTTTTCTTTACAAGCAGTAACAGCAGGAATGCCGGGATAGTCAGGTAGTATTGATATAAAGAAAATAGAAGGGAAAGTGTAGTATGATAAAGAGGTGAGTTATATATAAGGAAACTTTAGTATATACAGGATGAACGGTAACTATGTGGACAAACTTCAGCAGGTGATTCCGGACACCTGTACGAGAAAAAAAAAGTCCTTTGAACATATGCGAACTGATCAATAGTTTGGGAGACACAGGACGCCGAAAGCGTAGGAAAATTAATTTTAGAGCTCCATAGCTCCACTATCCTAAATGACAGAGCTAAGACGGCAAGGTCACGTCAAAGAAACCGAACCTGCTCTATCCAGAAATGCCTATGCTGAAACGTGACATTCGCGTGCAAGGGATTCCCCAAAGGAAGTGAGGAACCCCAGGAAATTGTCTGTAGAAATGTAGGTCTAAAGTTGTACGGTTCGAAGGTTATACGAACAGCAAGCAATGATTTGTTGTCGGAAATGTCATATCGCCAACATTGTCAATATGGCGCAGGAGTGTACATTTGTTATGTGGAGTTGCATACCTGCAACGTCAGGCAGGAGTTACAACAGGGAAGAATGTGCTCTTGAGTTATTATACATGAGAGAGGAAGTCGTTTGCAATGAATATAAGTAGCACATTATGTAAACAACTCCAATACGAAAACATGTGACTTAGTTGTAACAAAGATGAAAATGGGGTGCAAGAACTCGAAACATATGACATATGAAAGATTACTAAATAAGACAATCATGCACGTGTATTGTACGAGTAGACCAAGTACACAAAACTAGTAAGTCAGCCTTGTCTCGCTGTCTCGTCTCGAAGGTACGTCTCGGTTTTGAAATGAGACGAGACAGGAAAAGTTCTCGTCTCCTAGCAACACTAGCAAGAACTCGAAAAATTTTGAGTTCATGTGGACTCGAAAACACTACGCTGGTAGGAATGGCTTATGTTCTGGGAAAGAATTGAGATATGTAGGGGCCATCCAGATCCAGTTCAGTACAGATACCATTCAGGCATAGGCCTGGTGGTACTGAGGGAAACCCTGACAACTGTCAGGATAGCCGAACCGGAATTTAGCAATGTAAATAGTGTGTGGCATGTACGTCCCTTCAGCATAACGTGCGGGGCGACGGGAGATAAGGTCCTAGATCTTGGAGAGTTTGAGGGTTGGCAGGGTTTCGTTTTTAATATTTTTTGTTACGAACAACGCTTTACAAGGTATAATTGACATTATGTGTACAAGTAATGCGCAATACATTATATTTCCTGTAATTCTTCATGAGAATAGTATTATGAGCGTATGAATTTTCTGACAATATTAGCAAGAATAGCAGGTACTGCCATTTCTTGTGTTTATTTGTACTAGGAACGTATTAAACATAAGATGATAGCACTCCTACTCATGTAAATGTGAAACAATTTACGTACTCACACTATTTTCGTGAAGGATTGCAAGAAATATAATACGTTGTACGTTACTTGGTATAAATGTCATAAATACCGCGTAAAGCTTTGCTCTACGTAAGTAGAAACTACAAGCCAATACTGTACAAATTTTCACTGTCAGTTATTAGATATTTCTGATATGGGTAAATGGGTTTTCAGATAACACAGTTTAGTAGTTACCTCATGAAGTTGTATGAACACTGTATTTCTTGCTTGTGGGTACCAGAGTGTCGTGTTCGTGTTAGTGAAATGCCGTCGAAACTGAATCGTTATTGAAAAGGGTACATCATTTCTCTTTTCTGCTTATTTTTCTCGTATAAATGATTATTATGAAATAGCGTCAGGAAAACGTTTAGTGATCAGAGTGACCACAGCTAAAAATATTTTTTGCCATACAAAAGAGCATGGAAGACGGTTAACATGGAAGAGCATGGAAGAAGATCAATAACCGTCTTCCATTAGACTTGAACGTCCCTTTCAGGAACGAGGCTATACGAGATGTGAACCTACAGCTTATCATTGTATTCGAACCACATGAGCTCCCGCCGTAAATCAAACCCGAGTCTCCCACGTCGAATACATGTGTAGCTAACCATATAGTCACAAAATAACCCAAGTGTCTGATTAAAAATTAATATTTATTGAATGGCTGTAAAATTCCACTTCTATTTAACTTATTCAATCTCAAATAGGAAATATTATCATATAAAAAGAAGATGTAACTCAGTCATCAAAGCCCAGTCTATACTACTATGCTAAATATATGTCTGAGCAAAATACTCTTTTTGCCACGAAAGCTATTGACAAGAAATAATTTTGGGAATACGTATTCTAAAGGTGAGGAAGTTAAAGTATCAACACGACTATCAACTCCCCATTAGAAATAACTGAACAATTTGAGCTTTTTTCAAAATTCCATATCTAAAAGGAGTAACTTTATTCCTTTAATTAGAAAATGTCCAATGTAAGGACGATTAAGTTAAAGGAATGATGTTCAGTGTTTAAACTGTTAACTGAACATAAGGAAATACGTGTTTCAGTGGTTGCAAAAAGTTTGTTCTTAAAGAGAAAAAAGAGGCAATTTCTATAATATTAAGATTTCTGATTCTTTTTTTTCTTTCAGAAAATGTTAAACATGAGAATCTGGTTAAGATGTAGATGTGGAATCCCGCATTTAAACTATTAATTAAAACTAAGGGAATGCGTATTACAGCATTTCCGAAAATTTTTCATCTAGAGAACAATTTGTGTAATATTAAAATTTCCTGTTTTATATTCATTAAACCTTATTGAAACTGTGCAAAGAACGGACACTTTTGCTGGTATTTGATTATAATAAAATGTACGATGTGTCTATAAACGTGAATGCATTCCATTTTGTCATATTATGTACTAAAATAAAACATGAGCTCCTTCCTGGCTAAGGGGTTAGCGTGAGCGTCTTTGGCGTGGGGGCCCCAGGTTCGATTCGCGACGGGATCTCACGTGGTTCGGATTCCACGTTAATCAGTAGGTCCCGTCTCATATAACCTCGCTGTTGAGAGGGACATTAAACTCAAAATCAACTCAACTCGAAAATAAAACAGTAAACATTTTATTCAAAATGCTTCATTTAAGACAAACACATTGAACATATCTTTTAGACGGTATAATTAGTTTGTTATTTTACATATATCTTACATAATATTTACATAATACTGTAAGAATTTATTCAAGAGATTTCCATGTCATTCTATCGATTAATTAAGTCTTTCTAGTTCTAGTTCTAGTTCTAGTTATCTCCCTTTTGGGAGATTTATAAAGAAAATCCCGGCCTTATAGCCCAGTGGACTGCTTCACTAAATTTGTTCTAATTGTTTTTGAAAACGTAGAATAGTATAAAATGGCGCGATCCAATATGGACGAATTCGCCTGTTCTAAGTAGATTTGTTTCCACACGATTTGTAAAATTACTTGGGGGTTAGAGGCTCAGGACTTATAAAAAAGATGTAATAATATATAAAAATTGTAAGGAAACTAAATTTTGTCAAAATTTAAAATTATGAAAAAAAAATCACAATTGCACAATTAAAGGAGCATGATACTCCAGGTGTAAAGATGTCCTTCACCATGTTGTTCCCCCCAATTAAGTCTTTACCTGATAAACATGTTGAATGCGTATGTCTTTGCTGCAATATTTCATATATATATATATATATATATATATATATATATATATATATATATATATTGCCTTTGTTGTTACAAATAAAAGGTACAGGCCACTACACTGAACTTCCTTGCTTTAATTTCTTAAACTAAATCATGTTATTAGTGAAATAGTTATTTTTGAAATACAAACAATATTATAAGGAGTTTTCAGAAAATTTGGTCCTAAGAAATCTCATCCCCAATAGTAAATGCACTTCTGATTTTTTAAATGAGAAATCGACGGTACTTTGCAGCTACCCCGTATCTCAAAAACAAAACAACTTTACGGAAGAAGAAAAGTTTGAAGAAGTTGGATATTAGTTGAAAGTCAGCGACTTTTCTTATGACGAAGTCAATTACGATAACAAATTGACTTCTCGATCAGAAAAGTCGCTGACTTTTAACTAATCTCCAAATTTTTCAAAAGTTTCTTTTTCTTCTCCTGTAAAGTTGTGCTTTTTTTTTTTTAGATACGAGGTAGCTGCAAAGTACTTTTGAAATTATTATACCATATATTAGTGTTATGAATGAACATTTCTTTACGAAACATTAACAAAATCGCACGTGTTTTATATAAGGAAACTGTCAAAAACAGAAACAAAAAAATCACCCTAAGACTGAATTTTCCTTGTGAATAGTTTAATGAGGAGTAATTTACGTAGCATTATGTGATTATTAATGAAATGTTTATTTTTGAAATATATAGAAAATTCACTGAGACATTTTCGAGAAAACCGTCCGGGAAGAAAATTAACCCTCAAAACTAAACTACTTTCTAAACTACTTTCTTTTTTTTTTCAGGACAAATAAGTTATGCCATATTGTCAGATTATATTAACGAAGTGTTTAGTTATGAAATATTAACAAAATTGCCTGAGTTGTTTTTGAGAGAATCGCCGAAAAGAACACTCCAACAGTAAACTATCCCTTTTGAATTTTTCCAACAGAAATGACTGTTCGTATATTGATAAAAAGAAAGAAAGAAAGAAACTTTAGATTTGAATAACACGAGACCCTTTTCCCTCACAATTACATGGTATAATAAAGGAGTATTTACTCCTTAGATTTACTGTGAAAATACAGATTCTTTTCCACGTTTTGAGGTCACATGAAATAATAAAATTAATTTCGATTCATAGCATATAAATGTCATATCAAGTAAGTCGCGTTTACTTATTACCGTAGCACTAGTGGCATTAACCTCGATTCATAAAAGAATTACAAACTGATTCGACATATTCATGACGATAGCTAGGGAGTCTATTAATTTCTTGGAAATCACATTATTTAAATTTAAAAATGAGAAATGAAACAGAAATTCACAAATTATGGGACAATTCTGATTCCGAAGAATTTTGTCGGTACACAATCTCATTCGGACAATTTCGTAAAATAAGGAGACGTATACGAATACTAAACTTACATCACAGTGGATGGCTGTTATGATGTATGAATTATAAACAGAATTGTTAGGGCCGTTTCCGAGAAAATTGCAATTAATTGTCACTCTAGTAAGCTACCGGCACCCTTGTTCTTGGAGATGGGAAGAAAATTCGAATCCTATTAAAGAAAAAAAAACTAATTTTAAAACTTGTTGTGCATACGTTGGATGGTATGGTTTGGGAGAATGTATACATATATCGGGACGAATGAGCATTTAAAAATCATTTTTTTTTCAGCATACAAGGACCATGAAGCGCATAAATCTGTCGAAATCTCATATTTGACCACAACGTACTTTCTTCTTCCCCATCCCAGCTCGAAAATGAAAATAATGTTTTAGAAGATTTTCGCACAAACATTGATGAATTTAAAATAAAAATTAGGGTATTCAGTGTCAAATATGTTATAAGACAACAGACAATTTTATATTTTGTACCAATGTATGAAACATAAGTATAAAATTACTCTTTGGTAACTAAGTCATTTTTGAGATAAAAGTATATACGTAAATATTAATAATTTTGCTAAAATTAGATATTCAAAATGAAAAATTATCCGTAGAAATTACTTATATTACTAATTCATGGCAGAAAATACTGTTTGTTTCTGATTAACCTTATGTGTGAGAGTTTAAAGTAATTAAAGGTTCACCTTTATCTGGAATATTTTGGGAGTTATTTTGATTTAGATTTTCCGCAAAATCACTATCAAATGTATCTTACACAAGTTATCTTATCCAAGAGGCTTCGCTTTGAAACTCTCATATTGCTAATAAACAATGTGACATTAGTAGAAAAAATGAAAGGAGAAAAGAAAATAATAAAACCACATCGCTGCTTGTTTGGTATCAGCGGGTGAATTTGATTCTGTTGTAATAAACCTATGGGTTTATTTTTAAATCCTACAACTAGTTAGTTTACTATAGCTGTAAGTTAAATACAAATTTCTAACTTTTATATTGTGAGAAAGAGCTTATAATAGAGGGATCTGTTAAAAATATAAAATCTTCTACCTTTCGAATGATATCTGAGTCACTAGACTGAATAGCCACCTGGAAAGCTGCTTGTGATCGTGGGTTTTTCAACACTATCCTGCGATACAAGGTGGAAATCCCTTTATCCAAAGCTCTCCTTCTGCGAGAAAATCCACTGTAAATGTCAGTTGTTGTTTAAAGTAACATTTTCGGTTTCTTAGTGAAGATTTGCCCAGAGTCTCTCGTGCTACGCTAAATTCTGTCCAGTTATGTCATGGCATAACCACTTTTCTTTCAGGATGTAATTTGACGTCAAAGATATCAGTAATTCAACAATAAGTAAAAGTATGTAATGAAATGTCCAAGTGAGAAAATTAACTTCTTTCTGGTAATATTAATAATACGCTAAATAGTCTAATTTGACTTTTATTGGTCATGGATTTTTAAAGTGAAAAAGTGCGTTATTACACAAGTTAATGGATACATATTATTCCCTGAATACGTTGGAAACATACTTCTTGAATTTTATTCGGATTAATTTCTTAATGGAATATATGGTTTTAAATGTCCTATATTATCAATTATTTCTATCCCTTAATACTTATGTTGTATAATACTTCGAGTTCTCCTTTGTAATTTAAAGGTAAACATTTGTGGAGAATGTCCAGGTGATTTTAAAAAGAAAAATGTCCCGTTTAAAACAAAAAAAGATTTTCGATGACCCGTTACAACCAGAGCATTACACTGATTGAATTAGATTCAAATCTCAGATTATATTTTAAAGACTAAGAAACACAAGGTTTCAATTAGAAATCAAAACTTGATCAAAGACAGGCTACTAACATCCCAACTACATCTATCTATAATCCGATTTTCTTTCTGAGTTCTGTAACTTATATTATTTCTTTAAATTTTGTACATATGACAGAAAATGTAGAAAACTTCGTCAAACTTAGAGACAATGATACGATACATCTATCGACATATTTTTCTGAATAAAACGAGCAATTAGTTATAAATACAAAGACAGTCTTGGCGTGGATGAACCTAAAATGAACCTTTGGAAATATACATAAGCATAAATCGATCAAATGAAGGAATTCTACTAATCATTACATAAGCAAACACAGAAATAACTTATTAATTACACTTTAAACTGTCACGGGTATTATATATTACACCTAATTTTCACGGAGATGTTTGTATAATTCAATAAGTACGACCTTTGATATTCCATTCGTGTTTATTTAATTTGGATATTAGTTAGGGTTGTAAATGAGCGCGCTCATTTCAGTTAACTCATATGAGCACGCTCGTTTGTCGTGAGTTCTATCATAAGCTAGCTCGCTTTCAAAAAGGTGAGCGTGAGTTGAGTTTAGCTTGAAATACATCCGAGTTTGAGTGCAAAACCACGCTCAACTTTACGCTCAATTCAGGTTTTAGCTATTTTCATATCAAATGTTAATCGTTACTTGTGAGGTTGCTATTTTCCCGACCTGAAGACATATAGAAATAGAAATCTGCTTACAATGATAACGACAAGTGACTTACGATTCTAGAGACTCATAGATCGAGACGGCAAGAAATTTTCTTTTCACTCACGATGAAAGCTTCATGTCGGATTTTCTTATCATCTTAAACTTGGATGGACATAATTTGAAATAATAATGTGAAGGAAAGATTGCCTTGATGATTTATCATTTAAATTAAAATGATTTCATGTTTCAGAAAAAATAAGAAGTAAGTAGTTTTTCTAAGAGGTCAGAAATGCATTTACGGTATTAAATAAGAAAGAACGCATACATAAGAAAACTTCCAGAAAAGTGTGCCAAGAACTACTCAAAATATGACTAAGCTTGCCAATTATTGAACCTTCAAAATTCAAACCAATGTAGTTAGCTTTTGAATCAAGATTTATTGATGATATACTTTTATCCGAAATACATTAAACGATAAAATTCACTATTATTTAAACAAATATCTATTCTAACAGTCTCATTCAAAAAACAAAAACAAGAAATTAAAGCAGTATCCCGTTCAGTTGCACTAGTGTTATATTTATAACCGAGTGTACGTTTTCCGTACTAGAGCTTGTAATTCTGGATCACCGATTGATATATTTTATATTAGTATTTTGTAGAAATGGAAAAAAAAAAATGGAGCGGAAATTTATATTTATATCATCCCTTCTCGCTTAGTGTCTTTGGTACCGAAGTATTGAGTTCGATTGCCGGCGCGAAAGCAACGAACGCACTAAAATGATTCATGTTCCATTTGAAACTCTGTTTACCCCATCTCAACAGAAAAATGGGAAGAACAATCATGCGCTTAAAGGTAAAAACAATTGAGTTTAGTAAAGATGTAGTCAGAACGAAAAAATAAAAGATGTTTTAATTATGGGCGTCCACTTCATACTACAAAGTTGAAAATATAGAAGTGAACGAACAAAGGAGGATAATTTAATGCAGAGGACGAAATTTCGAGTCTGAATCCAGTAGCTAGATCAGGGAGTTACATCGCCATTTTTTCTCCCGCAGATCTAATTAAAAAAAAAAAACGTAAAATATACCAAAAGCTTAGATACCATATAGTCAATTAAGATAGTACATCTAAACAAAACAAAACAAAATAAAAAAAACAAAAACAAATAACTACTGAAAATAGAGATCAAATTCTTATTGCCAAACGAAAATATAGTCAACGTAACATGACGATCAGAAATCATGCTCCCTAAATTAAGATACCTGAAAAGGATCGTGGAAAATGAAATTGACTCATAGAAGAAAGAAATCAAAACAACTTTCGAAATTTTAGATTACGAAAAAGGAATCCGGAAGACGAATTCTGTAGGAGGAAAATATTAGGAAAAGAAATAACTGTTTTCAATGCTCAGAAAGAAAACTGCTGGAAATGGGAAACGAGACTGATCTGTGACGCATAAATGAACAATAAGTGGAATCAAATTATCTCGATTTAGTCTAAGTAGAATCTCCTTTGTCTACACGCAGCTTTGTAGGATCCGCTAAGCCATGGAATTGCTTCTGGAACCCTGGACTGTAATTGCGTCCAAGGTCTTCGTCACTTCTTTCTGGGTAGTAAAAGTATCACCAAAAGGGTCATCTTTCAGTGGTACTTTTCATTTGTTAAAATGTTCACCACAGGGAGACCGGTGTGGTGAGTATGTGGGATATAGTATACCCAATCACTTTACTGGGCTAAAAGCTCATGAAACAACGACTGCATTGTGTGCTAGAGCATTGTCACGCTACGGATTCCAGGGAAGACCATTTTGATACTTCAGTCTCGAAATATAATCTGTATTTTTGTATTAATACAAATGTAAAAAATTGAGAATTTTAATTAACACTATTTTTTAATTCAAGTATACTGGTGTATGTTCGTAACATTAAAAATTTTTAAATTGCTTTAGGAGGGCACAGGAGGAGGGCATCCGTAGAACATACTGACTAATTAAAGTAGTCTTCACTTGAAAGAGTTTGAGAAACACTGCTATATGATATGTGTAAATACTATTATATTTGTCTGTCCAAGATTTGCTTAATAATAATAAGAATGATAAAGACCAATAAATATGAAAAATGTATAAAGTGAGAAAATTAAATAGTAATACTTGTCATTTTGTTACTGAATATAGCAACCTGTTCAATTATATTTTTCGTGCTATTGTCTTACACATTCAATAAGAAAGCGTTATCTCATACTTTACGTCAGAACAGTCATACTCAAAATGAGAAGTGAAAAGATTCTGAACGTACAATATATATATATATATATATATATATGTATTGTCAAAGAGAAGATCGCTTACAAAATATGGAATTTCAATAGAAAACAAATACAGGTATGTTGAACCTAGGGCACTTCCAAGCAGGCAGGATTTCGATAGCGCTCCCTCATCCCTTCAAATTCCGTCCATGCCGTTCGATCCGACGTAGAAAGACAGGGCTGATTGCAGAGAAATGAAAAAAGAGGGAAATTCCTGGGTGAGATCCACAGCGCTGCAGCTTTTATATCAACATCTTCCCTCTTTAGAGAAAGAAGAAGAAGAGATATTCACTTTGAACGATTCTTCACATCATACTATTCTTCACGTGGGAGTCCTGTGTCAATTGCACCGAAGCGTGTATTAGCATTTAGTGTGAGGCCGAACGTGACAAAGGAAGCATACAACTGCTCTATCATCACTAATCAGGAGGCTATTCCATACGACTAATCCAAGCAAAGAGGAGGCTTAATTCAATTTTTTTTCCAGGCCATTGGTGCTCCTACAGCAAGAGTTTGTTATCTATGACTCTTGATTCGATTTTGCGAATTAAGTTCTCCTTGCTCATAGCATATGTTGTCAAAGGCGATAGTAAAAAAGGATGGCTGTCAGCTGATGAATGATGACATCACAGACATATTGGAATACAATTCTAAAGGCTCGTTCTTTCAATCCTTCCAATTTCACTTTGAAATCTCCCCCACTCCCGTTTTCTCTTTCTCCGTCCTCCCCTTCTTTCAATTTCGTTTTCTCTCCCTCGCTTACTCAACCTTTTTGAAATCAGACTCCACCATAATAGAATTACCCACTTTTGTTGGAAACTTCGTCTGAAAACAAAGCACCAAAACACTCCAGGAAAGGAATGAAATCATTAAGTTTTCCAACGGTTCGATGTTTGTGTAAGGTTATATATATATATATATATATATATATATATATATATATATATATATATATATATTAGGTAGGATGAAGTAAGTACGTAAAACCTTAAGTTGAGCTTACTCTTTAGAGTACTCAGAACAATGAATATTCGGGTTTCTTAGAAATAGCATTAATTAAATTGACTAGGAAGATTTCCTCATGCGGAGCACATAATATATACTTATTATTTTGCTGGAATTCATAAACTAAATTTTATGGAATGGTTAGAGGTTTAGGAAACAGTTATCACCAATTATAGTGATCGGAACAAGTCGTGAAGCTTGACCTAAATCTACCAATTTCAGCATCCAATATAACGCAAAGGTGTGTCCCGGTCGTCAATCCACATCCATGAAATTTTGTCAATCCCGTCTCTCGTGCTATACGGAGAACATCTTCCGAGGGTATAGTATTGTCTGATTGTCGCTAAGTTTCGTTTTACTTATTTTTGTTTTGCTATTATTATTATTAAAGTTTAATTGGAATATTTGTTGGTGTTCGTGTTAGTTGTTGACTTTTACAAATCAGATGAGTTGTTGATGGATTTGATAGTAATTTGAAGTCATGTTTGTTGTTTGTTAGTCTTCAGCGAATAAAATTCAACATTTCAAGTTTTATATAACTCACTCTTAATCCTAATGCCGAAAAGGGGTTTAAAACCTACAATGTGGATTATAGATTAGTAGTTTAAAATCTAGCCATTTTGTGCGCAAAAAAAGCTTATTTCTGAAGGCCATCTAGCCTATTTTCTTCAGAGGTTGTTGGCAACACTGATCACACGTGAGAAAAAGCAGTTGTGTGATTGGTGTACAGCCTGGATTCACGAGTGTACGCTGTGACTATAGTACGTTGACTAAAGGAATAACTACCCACAAAATGGCTAAAATTAGATTTTAAATATGTTTATGAACCTTTGCTTGTATTGATAAACAAACTCGTATATTATACACTAAAGTTTTCTGCTCTAAGAATTTGGTCCTTTTGGTTACTACTAGCTGAAATGTCCATTCTTCACAAGGGGGGGTTTTATGATAAATAACTGAAAGTAAAGAAATAAGAGTAATAAATAATAACGAAGAGCAACATATTTAGCCTTTCCTTTATGTAAGCCCGCATGACATGTATTATTTGTTGCATACAAGTAAGGAGTTCTTAGAAACAACCAGAAAGTGTATACATTTTGACACCTTCTGTCAACTCCCTCTTGAGTCGAAAACCGAAAAAAGGACTTTATAGTCGATTAGATGTGATGAACAGGTATCAATGTACAAAATTTAAGGGCTCTAGGTGACTCCTTTGTGTGCTATATTCTAATAAAGACACACGTATTATTTTATTTATTAGTATTGATAGTCGGTGATTCTCATTAGTCAGTTAATTATGTCATGTTGTTTAGAAGTCCATGAAACTTTTTTTAAATAATGAGAAATTAATTACGCAACTGATCATGACCATTCTTATCCTGATTCAGGATTTTTTTTATATATATATTACTCGGAAAAGTCCGCGTGCACAGTAACCATAGTTTCCAGCTAGGAGACAATTGTAGCAAATAACTGATTTCAAGCAGTATCTGAAGGAGGAATTTCTATTCCGCAGCAAAGAAATTATCCCTAATCTGATCGTGCTCAAATTAGGTTACCAGTATTTTCACAATATTACTTTCACCCTTTGTGTAATGGAACTTTCCCCGGAGAAATCTTCTGAAATCATTACTGGTAGGAAATATGGCGTTCAGTAAACAGTATCATTTTGTGTTCAGGAGTACGCAAGAACCTCGTTCGTTGTGATTGTGCAATGACAGTTGCGAGCAGGGGTAAAAGAGGATCTGAAAAGGTCTGGGGATGGTAGGTAGCGGCATGACGTCATGTCATCCCCGTGACTATCTTTGCCCATTGTAATTTTTTAGGAACTGGGGGGACGCCGTACATATTTTTGAAGGTGGGGGCCGGCGTTCCCATGATTCCCTCTCACTTTTACCCCGGTTATGAGTAAAATTCCAGCAAACACCTGTTTAGAATACTACAAAGAAGTTGCATGGAAATTCAGATATGAAAGCTGTTGTGCGCAGTTTCTCGGTAGAGATTTTCAGAAACAAACTCTATGAATGTTGTTAGACAAGGTTACCAGTACAGCATCCTCAAGTCTTACACACTTGCAAGTCTCAAGCTTACCATCTCGCATTGAACTCTTCATAAGAGACCCAAGTATAAATCAGGTTGGCTTCAGATGCACCAGAACCTCAGAAAAAAGTATAGCTATATAATTTTTGCATTGCAAAACAGATGTAAAATTGATCGGTTTGCAGAAATATCTTGAGAGATAAAACAATTTTCTATCTTTCTGGAAAGGTGAATCAGTGCAACAAGAACTCACTGAAATACGTCATTACTTTGATGTTCCTCCATTGGGGTGAGTATCTTGAATATAAAGAAAACGTGGCCGACGCCACAGTTGAGTGAAAACAATAATGACTACATCTTTCAACAAGAAAGTTGTCCGGCTCTCACCATAAATATGTGAGGGTATACTGCAACTGTATTGCTGCTGCTGTGGCTCTGATTGACCATGATATATTTGACACGCATATGAGTCTAAGTGGATAGTCAGCTTGAACCCAATTGAGATTAGTGAATGTGAAACCAAGTGCGAGTGAGCAGGGACTAATTGAGACTAGTGAGCGCGACACCAATTGAAAGAAGTGAGCCCAAGTGCGAGTGAGGGCAAACTCAAATGAGACTAATAAGCCTGAGCGTGAGTGAGTGGAAGGCCAATTGAAACTAGTGAGCGCGAATCCGAGTAAGAGAAGGAATCCAAAGCGGAAGTAGGTGAGAGTCTAATCTAGACTAGTGAGCGCGAGGCCTATTAAGAGAAGTGAGCACGAACGGAAGTGCTCGTGAGTCAAAGCAAGGGAAGAAAGCCTGAATAGGAATGAGCTTGAGCCCAAGTGAGATTATTGAGGGATAACCGAATTGAAAGAAGTATGACCAAGCAGAAACGAAGACACGCCCAATTGAAAGAAGGAAGCCCGAAAGTGAGTGAGCACTAATCCGATTGAGATTAGCGAGCGCGAGACCGAGTGAGAAATATGAGCCTGAGCGGTAGTGTGCGCGAGTCCGAGTGAGAAAAAAAGAGCCTGAGCGGGAGTGTGCGCGAGTCTGAGCAAGCCAATGCACAACGGCT
This sequence comes from Thermobia domestica, assembly GCF_964235325.1. Classification (NCBI taxonomy): domain Eukaryota; kingdom Metazoa; phylum Arthropoda; class Insecta; order Zygentoma; family Lepismatidae; genus Thermobia; species Thermobia domestica. Next base: position 204,789,815 of record NC_137456.1, on the reverse strand, counting down.
GTTTATGAACCGTACAAATAGGAATAAATAAGTTCTTGAATTTCCTGAAAACCAGTTCCGGACGCGGAACTGACAGATAGATATATATACAGACTGTTCCATAATTCGTGTAATTTTCTACACCACTGGGAGAAGATTAAATTTTCACACTATTAATGTAAAATTTGGCACTCTTATTGAGAAATATCTCAATTTTTCGAATTTCTAAAGGAAATAGGAGAAAATTACTGTGTAGTCCCCCTTTTGAGGGTGTAAACACAAAAGTTCATTTTCCTTATGGGAGATTCAATGTTAAATTTTGGAAGCAGTTTTCTCCGATAATTATTCGTAAAGAATTTGGGGCAAATGAGTTGTATTCGTTACAAAATGCAAAAACACTCATTCACAAAGCTAGTAAAGCCGTCTCAAACGTTATTTTGGGAAGGCAAGGTGCGTAAAAAGGTGGAGGGTGATGGTTACCAAAATCCCAAAATTTATTTTCGGAATGCCAGTAAACGTCAGATTAATCACGAATGTCACAGAATTAATGCTCCAATGCTCCTTACATGTAAGAATGACTGATAATGGAGCTACAGCCCCCTTTCAAAAATAAGAAAATCACCATAAATATCCTTAGTAGGGACATACAAAAAGAAGGTACGTATTTTTTATTAATTAATGTAAAATTTGGCGTCATTGTAGCAAAAGAGTATGCGTTTTTCAAATCTGGAATGCTATTTTGGTAACGCACCGACTTAGGGGGGCACAGGAGGCGAAGCATTAGATGGTGGATATTTATAAAAATTCAAAATTTTGTTCTGGAAATGCTAGTGAGCATCAGATTTTTCACAAATGTCACAGAATTAATATTTTCATGCTCCTTACATGTGCCAGTGACTTATTTGGGGCTATAGCCCCCTTATAAAATAAAAAATACCATAAATATCTTTAGTAGGGACATACGAGAAGAAGGTATTTTTTGTCAATTAATGTGAAATTTGGCATCGATGAAGCAAAAAAGTATGTATTTTTAAAATCTGGAATATTATTTTAGTAACGCACCGCCTTAGGGGTGCACAGGGGCGAAGCATCAAACGATGGATTTTTTAAAAATTCAAAATTTTGTACGGAAATGCCAGTGAGCGACAGATTATTCACAAATGTCACATAATTAATATTCTAATGTTTCTTGCATGGTCAGTGACTTACATGGGGTTATAGCTCCCTTTCAATAATAAAAAAAATCATCATAAATATCCTTAGCATTGACATACGGGAAGAATGATTTTTTCTCAATTAATGTAAAACTCGGCGTCGGGTTAGCAAAAAGTTATGCATTTATCAAATCTGGAATTTTATTTTGGTAATGTACCGCCTTAGGGGGGCACAGGGGGTGAAGCATAAGTTATTGGATCTTCATAAAAATTTCATATTTTATTTTGGAAAATCTAGTGTGTATCAGATTGATTACAAATAATACAAAATTAATATTCCGATGCTCCTTGCATATGCCAGTGACTGATCTTGGGCTACAGCCACCCTTCTAAAAATTACATAATTTACGGTAAATATTCTTAGCAGGGACGTACGGGAAGGAGGTAAATATGCTTTACAATTAATGTGCAATTTGTCATTATTGTAGAAGAATGTCTTGATTTTTTTGAAAATTTCGAATCTAATGTAAATGAATATCGTCTCTCAGTGTAACAGATTGAGGATATAGCTTTGTGTTTTTGGCATCACTGGAATATAATCAAATAATTTTGCGCTTTTAACAACCAAATTGGACTCTTCTTATAGCATAAAATCACACATAAAGTCACCAGCATATTTTCTGCACAGTTAAGCAAACCAGCTCGAAATAGAACACAAAATAACAATGGAAAATGACGCAGGTACCACGAACGAAAAGATCTTAATGAGAAGTAATATTTTAAAAATTAAAATTTTGTTTTCTTTATTCATAGAAAAAGTGTATCTTTTCCCTACTTCTTCCACAATAACTGTATGATCCCACTTTCCACGCAGTAGCCTACTCGTATACTTCACATGTAACCACGTCAGGATATCGTATACTATGGACACATGGTTGCAGTAAAAACAAATGTCTCGCGAGGAATAAGGATCAGGTTGAGTAAGGCTATACCATAAAGCCAAGAAAACATATTATCCCTTTCTAAAAACAACATCTTTTCTTTGGCTCAGTTGTCATTAACTAAATTGCTTAAAGATTTCATTAATCTAAGTGTAAGACGGATAAAATGAAATTACTTTTATTCAGCATACCCTCATGAACAAGCAAGACATGAATGAATTAATGCGATTTAGTAGAGCCACTGTGAACACCTTCTCCAACATATCTGGATGACTACGCTCTGGACAATTCTTTGTTTTATGTTGCCCAATAAGGAGGAATGGCCGTAATAAAATTCCAGACGCATGCACTATCATAGGTACAAGCGAAAGAGTGTTATTGTATTTTCTAACTAAAAATGCAAATTTACCCATGTGACATTCCCATTAGGTAAAAGAAATGTCTTTTACATATATTACTCCATATTTAATATTTCAATAATTTTAAGAGCCTTATTAATAATTAAAGATTTGCAGACGATATGGCGCTTCTTGCAGAATCTGAAATGAAAATCAATAAAATGTTGGAAAAAATGAGAAAGGGCTTTGAAGAATATGGGATGAAAATAAATGTTAGAAAGACAAAAGCCATGGTGATTGGAACGAAGGGGTCTGTGTCAAATATAAAAGTATGAGGGGAGAAAATAGAACAAGTGAATAGTTTTCGATACCTGGGTAGTATTCTTAGTAATGACATGAAATGCGAACGTGAAATAAAAGCAAGGATAGGAATGGCGAAAGAAGCCTTTAGGAAGAAGAAAAGTCTGTTTTGTGGGACCTTGAATAAAGAGTTGAGAAAAAGACTCATAAAGTGCTTCGTGTGGAGTGTTGTACTGTATGGGGCGGAAACGTGGACATTACGTAAAGGTGACGAAAATCGACTGGAAGCCTTCGAAATTTGGGTGTGGAGAAGAATGGAAAGAATTAGTTGGGTCGAGCGGAAAACAAATGAGAGAGTGTTAGAAATGGTGGGTGAGAAAAGAAACATTTTTAGATATTATTAGAAAGAGGAAGAGAAACTGGTTGGGACATTGCCTAAGAAGAAATTGTATCATGAGAGACGTCCTAGAGGGTATGGTGGCAGGAAAGAGAGGGAGGGGGCGAAGGAGACTACAATTAATGGATGATATTAAAACAGAAAGATCATACGCGAAGACGAAAAGGTTAGCGGAGGACCGTGGAGCATGGAAGTTTCTCAGCTGCGGCAAGTGACCTGCCAATAAAGGCAGAGTACCTATGATGATGATGATTAATAATTAACTTTCTCTTAGTCTCAAGAACGACGTTTAATAGTATTTATGAAGTTAATAATTCTGCCTTTATGGAGTTAATGATCACTAAACTACGTAGTATATTTTGAATTGCAATTTATGTGTACTACAACATATTCCTTGTGTTGTAGGTTAGAAATTGGAAAATATATGGAATAAATTGCTAGGCCTATACATACAGTACACCTTCCCTTTTAAAGTAGACATTGGAAAACTCTGAAACACGTATTTAATTAACACGTCTTTACACTTATTGAGTTTCGAGATACAGTCACATTATTTTAATAATTGCAACTACCCTTTTTCTTCCCTTTAAAGAAAAAACACTTAAAAAGCACTGATAGAAGTCTTTAATTATTTTAAATTAAAAGCCTAAATACCACATTTCATATCTCTAACCTGAACAGTTTTTTAGATATGGCCATCTTATTTTAACACTTGCAACCCCGACTTTTCTTCTACGCGACTTTTCTTCCCTTATAGAAAAAATGTCAGAAAACGCTTAAACAAGTCTTTAATTATTTTAAATGAAAAATCTAAATACCACATTTCATGTCTCTAATGTCTCTAACCTTCAGTTTTCAAAATGGTCATCTTACTTAAAATAGTAATGTCCCCTCTTTCTTTCTGCCATTTTATGATAATATTTTTCATCCTTCTTTCTACTTTCCTCGTCGCATTTCTAAAATCCTTCTTTGTGTAACATTACATCACAAACCTTATATTCTGTCCAAATTTCAAGCTTTTAGCTTTTTAGGTTAGGTCGTAAAAACTATTATAAGTCTATCTAATCATACCGTTATATTATGCAACATTATAAGACATTATCCTATAAAAATTTCCTTATACTTGTAATATTTAAAGTCATAACTATTAAGCCTAACTTACTTTTAAATAAAGTATTATATGTACTCATGTCTAAAATTATTGTCGCATGTCTATAAATATGTAGGAATATAATTTGATAACGAATTCACCCGGTATTTCTTATAATGTTAGTATGCGTATAATTGGCAGAGACATGTATGTGTCAAATTTCATGTCAAAAAAGCAGTAAATAAGAAAAATGAAACGAAAATAAAATTTTCTTGTCCATTTAGCAACATTTTGTTTTACTCATTCTAATTCGCGTATTTACAATTCTTTTCCTATGAAATTTACCACAAATATACATTTTCCGATTATACACATGGTATCAGTATTAAAAGTACCCTGCAAAATCATTATCAAATTATATTCTTACAAGAAGACAGTTATAGATATGCGACAATCATTTTGGACATGACTGTACTTACATTCCCACAGATATTTGTTTCTATTTCTTCGAAAGACGAGCATCACTAATAATGTTACATAATATACGTATGATTCTTTTTTGTTGGTCCGAATCCTTAATTTTGAAAAGATTGCAAATCGTCTACTCTTTTCACATATATCACTCTAGATGCCTCACTTTTCTTTAGTAATACCCTACGATCATGCACTAACAAAAAACGAAAAAGACTTTTTTTTTAATTGTTTTATTTCAAATAGTACTCTTCGGATTTGGTTTTTACACCAGCCATATGGGAATTTCTCCTTTATTTCTGAAGAAAATGACCTGTTCTTACGATGTTCGTATAGTGAAGTATTCCTAATTGTCTTCGATGCTAAAGTCACAATAATCGGTCTTTTTTTCTCTTCTTGAAGTGAGAACTATCTGAATCTCTACAGATTTTATTTCTATTTCACATGTTTTTACCACTTCCACCACCATCTCCTCGGTATTTTCTTTTTTCATTTGAGGGACTCCAACAATTTCTAAATTTCAAGTGCATCATAGTTTTTGCGTGGATAATAATGAGCAGGAAGAAATGCGGAGAACTCTTGACGAGCAGATGGTGGCAGGGTAACATCTATTATTCATCCGTTAAAAAAAAATCAAACTTCTATTTTCACGTTGTATACACTGTGACAAACCAAATTTCTTCACGTGATGTCATTATGATACTGTTAGCTTTTATTTTTATTATTATAATTAGCATATGTCTATTCCTCATTCTTGAATGTAGAAAAAAGCAAATAAAACAAAATCAAAACAAATATATAAATAAAATTTGGTGTACATAAAATTTCCCTTCACCCATCGTTGTTAAGTTTTCCTAAGATTCTACAAATTTTCACGATCACTAACTACAAAGAGACTGTAAAAGTTTCTTCCCAAAGTATTTTATGTAAACCCTCTGTGAAATGTCAAATTTATTGAGGTTCTAAAAATAAATTTTCTTCACAGGAAAATGGAAAGAGTGGCACAAACAGGTGTATTAACGCGATTTTCTATATTGGAAAAGAACGCAATGCATTAGCTCTTTAGAGGTCTCTTTCTTGTGAAAAAAAATCTACCCACCTTCTCTCTTTAAAGAACCATGGTTGCGTAACAATAAGTAGAAGATTAAATACCGTACTTTCCCTCGAAAAGATTCCAAGCTAGTCAAAAAATATTCATATTTGTTTGATATAATTTCACTTGTAAATAAGAACGCAGGATTTTTCAAGGAGCGGAAGGAAGTAATTTTTTAACCGTGCGTATTTTATTGAAGTTAACTTGATTATATCGACAGTATGTAGATTTTTTGTCATAATAGAAACACAAATTCAGATAGCTGAAAACTGGCTAACATAATTCTTAAGTTTTCTCATGAACTATCAATAGGACTACGAATTTCTAAACTGATATTACTTTTGACTGAATGCATATAAAGAGGACAATGTTTACTTTCTTAGCACGTTAATCTGTGTAAGAAACTGCACATTTGCCGAGAACATTTAATGCAAATGCATTGAACAATTGTAATTGCGTGTTAAATGATTCTTGTACGTGTCTTATTGAATGCTGGAATTGTTTCATTTGAAAAAGTAATGCTTTATTTTATTTTATATATAGATACATTTCAGTGTTTTCATTGGTTTAATTTATACTTTTCTGACACTTGAATTAGAACGTATATATTTACGTAATAAGGTGTATCTCATAATGCATATTAACATATTAAATTTTATTTCCTGTTCTTAGTGTTCTCTATCTGTATTTGTTTCATAAGAGATTTTAGTCGATACATTTTACAAGCTATGGGATATTTTCGTAAAAATAACACAAATAATACAGTACTATAATTAGGTGAGAGTTAGTATACGTAATAGAACCAACCAGTGATATTCTCATCTAAAGGTTAAAACCGTCGTAGTTCGAAAAGAAACAATCCTTCTTCAGTTGAGAGTAAATGGAACACAATTGTCAAATAGCGTTTTTCAATACCACTTGTATACAATGGTATTTAATATAAGAGATATTTGAGTATCACAAACGCTGTCATGCTCACCACAAAATCTCGTTGTTCTCCTTGAATGCAGACCGAGTGTCGGGGTAAAAGGGTCATGGGAGATCTAATGCCGCACTGCGGACAGCAGGACAACGAGACATCCCGAAAATTCGTCCAACACAACACATACACACACACATACATATAAATGTTACACAAAAAATGAACTACTACGATTTTTCATTGTCATTTGTATTTACTTTCACGTTTGTTGTAACTGAAACTCCAGCTACAGTCCCTGCTCTTAGCTATGCTAAAAGGCGAAGCTTAAAGAGGAGAAGCGGTTGATTCACTTCTTCCATTCTTGCAACTACATAACAATTCAATAAATGATGATAAAAATCTTCAGATAATTGTTATAGATAAGAAACATGTTTTATTTATTTTAATTTATTATTATTATTATTATTATTATTATTATTATTATTATTATTATTATTATTATTATTATTATTATTATTATTATTATTATTATTATTTTACTAGTTCCTTATACCTTGAACTTGCCTCTCATGATTAAAATTTAGTGAAATTTTGTCTCATCTCAAAGAGTTCTGTAAAGATTCATTTTACTAAAACTGTAACCTTGGATACAACAATATTAAAGTAATAAATTTCCCAACTAGACACAAGAAAGCAAACGCCTTCTATAACGAAACTCTTCACTCATAGTTTTGAATATCGAAAGCAGAAGCTTTCACTTAAACAATCTGAAACACAAAATAATACCTAGGTATTTTGAGGACGTTTGTATTTTTAATAGGTTCTTTCTTGAAAATGACATAAGTGAATATTCACATGATGCGATATGATATTTTTATTGTACCCAAGATTAGACTTTATAATTTCATTTCACTACTCATCTTATGTGAGACGTTGACCTACAACAAAGTGGAATCTGAACCATATCTACCCTATCAGACTCGAGGCCGAAACTACATACAAGATAAGTGATAATCACTTTGCTACCCACGAGCTCAATGACAACAATCGAAATGAACATATAAAGTGTTTAGGTCCATGATCGTACATACTTACGGATCTGGTTCATGGATGATGAAATATCAGTAAGACTTATTTCGGAACCTTGTTAATTGATGTATCACAGTGAAAATCTGGGTAATGTATGTATTGTTACTTACTTCTCGCTAGCAATGTATTGATAATCCATTTAATCCATTTCTTCACTCCAGCTCCCTGATTTCCAGTTGTTCATAGTTTTAAAAAATATATTAAAGAAACAGTACACCTTACGCCTGACCTAGTGGTCTAGTGTCCAGCGCAGCTGCGCTACGCAAGTGGACCAGAATCTACCATTTAGCATAACACAAACATATGTCGAGAAAATTAATTTGCATGACCATTCATCCATATAGTAGAACCTTATCTGATGAATTATTGGCTCAAAGGGTCAGGGCTGAATTTTAAACTTAAGTTTTCTAGGAAATGTTTCAAAGATATTCTTTCTTTTCCCATGCTCTTATTACAATAAATGGCTTACATATGAAATAAATTCGAAAATCACAATTATATTTAAAAAAACAGTTCTATTTTATTCTTATTTCATAAAGTAACTTGACTCATTAATGACGCTATATTAAGTCATACAATTTATCCATTTCTTTCCAAAATATTTAGAAAGACTCCACAAAAGTAAAAGTACGTTTGTTGAGAATATGACACATCACGTATTGATGCACATGATATTCATGAACATCATTTTATTTATGTTGCTTAATTTATTAAAGAATGCAACGACAATTGCAGTTGAGAGAACAGCTTGAAACTTTATCCAGTTCACTATATTTATTTATTTATTTATTTATTGTTTTTCATTTTGCGACCTTTGGAGAGTTTTTCGAAACGTAAAGACTGTGAACATAAACAGCCATTTAAATCTTGTACAAATTCGTCTGTTTTTTTAACGTTTTTTAATTAATTCTTTCTATTAACAAAAACCAAAATCAATCACTATTACGACATTGATGATTCGTGATGATAGTCCACTATAGGTATACTAAAACAAAATATCTTATCCTTCAGTTTAGTACATTGTAAATCGAATGATAGAATTGCGCTTTGTCAAACAAAGTGTGGTCGAAAACTCTTTTAGGATGAATTCATTTTTAAGAAAATTATAAACAATCAAACTTGTTCGGTAGTACTCACGAACTTTACGTTACCATCATGTACTTCATATTGATATTTTCAATTAAGTCACTTTTTAGGTAAGAAGTGGGCAAATACTTTCATTAATAATCTTAACGTTAATTATTAATATTACATAAGGTTGTATACTGTTAGTAGTGTTGACAAATTACGTCCTCATATACTTTTCAAGATTTTCTTAATCTGAAATGCTGGGAAAAAGAAATCACGCACAACTTTCTGTGATAAATTTAATATCATAGTGTCAATCATTCAACCAAGTGACATACCAGATTGTTGCAGGAATAAGCCGCAAACTTATCACAAAAGTGACTATTACTTCTTTCAAGCTGTCAGAAATCAAGGTATACCTTTAATATTAACAAGTAGTGTCATATAGATGGTTAAAACTTGAAATCATACCGTGTATGTACTGTATTATTTCTTTTTATTTTTAAAAAAACTGAAACTTGAATAAAAATTCAAACAAAATTTTCTAAATTTTAAACTACTTTTAACAAAATGAAAACACTATTGGAGCAAATATTTACGAAAATATTACTAACAGAATAATAGTAAGGGTATTAGCAGCAAATGTATAGTCCAGAAGCTAATCAGAACTTCGCAGATTTTTTTCTCTTGGTTTTAGTACACAAAATGTTTCTGAAGATATCGATTCCTTTGTTATTTTATTGTATCTGTTGGATGGTGCGACTACTGATAGTAGTCTTTAATATCGACTACTTCTTACTGGAACCCGAAGTCTTAACTCCATCATAAGAATTTAAATTCATAGATTACCATTAACAATTTTAAAGAGTAATTTCATGTCTATTATGTTTCTCTGAGGAAAATTTTCATATCGTGAGAGTTCTAAATTGTGATTTAACTAATGTGGTGTAGCTTTAGGTACATACATATTTAATACGCTGTCAATCATTGTAAAACCAAATTCACTGGCAGTATTCCCAGTTCAGAGTAATATTGACTTTTTGAAGATGTGTGTGATTCCTTAAATCTGTTAATAGAAGAGGGTACATAAAATCCGTGTGTCTGTACAACAGGACAAGTGTGGACGAAAAAATGAAATGAAATCTTTAAGTTTTACGTCCCACGGTTATGCCGGTGAGGCTAAAGGAGACGGTGATAATGAGAGATGAATGAAAATGGTGGAATGAAGAAAGTGGGAGGAAACGGGAGAACCCCGAGAAAACCCACGAGCACGGTGTTTGTCCACCACAAAGTTCACTTGGCGGGGGTTGGGATCGAACCCGGGACCCCAAGCACCAGAGGTGAACGCTCTACCACTGAGCCACCGCGCCCCCACAAGTGTGGACGAGTGTAGAGTTCATTGTTTTAATAACATAAAATTTAATACAATTAAATTGTTGTGTAATATTCTGAAAGATTGAAGTCCAATATCTCTTGAATGTAAAGAAAATATTTAGTATTGTAATTCTTAGCTCAGTTTCGTAATAAATTTATTCTAAAATATTTAAAATTTGAAATTACAAATCATTACTTATCAGAAAAATCTAAACATTCAAAATCCGAACTAATAACAGCTATAGAATTTTTATACATACAAATTGCTTGAATGATGTTTAAAATTCTTTAAAGAAGAATTCGTTGCTGATTTTCAGCAATAGGAAATATGATCTTTCTCTCATTGTTGTTTTACGCTATACCTGAAAATGGTACTTTGGCTTCATTTATTTTGTAATATTTCATGAAATCTAAGAAGTTATCTTGAAATCGATATAAAATAACAGAAGAAATAATATGTACTGTATCTTTCCAGTACAGAGATTACATAGCTGGTCAAACAAAGTGGATAGCTAGATACTTTTCAACATAAGTAAGAATTGACACTTCCTGTAAAACGTGTGGAACAATTGAAAACTATTCTGTAAATTTTCTATTTATGGGATAGTCGATCATTATGATATTCATGTTACTAACTTCAGGAATACTGTCCAGCCAATATATAGGGAGTTTGGGAGTTGAATCCCGATTACTAATTTAATTAAATTGTTTCTACTTAAATTATACTGTATAATTGCTAGTTGAAAATAGTGAGACATTCTTACCTTGAGAGAGGAATACGCAAGTGTTGCCCGATGGTGTGGTGTGGTATCCCGAGTGCTCAGACTCACCCTCGGCTTCGGGATACGCGACTCTCATTTGCCTCAAAGTCGCCAGCCCCAGCGAGTGGTGAAGGGACGGACCACGAGGAGGCACCTCAGGTGGGGCAGGCTCTGGTGGGGAGTCTGGCAAATCTGAAAAAGAAAGAGAGAGAGCTATAAGGCATTCCCAGATATGCAATTATATACACTGGTATACAAACCTTAAATATAATTAGAGAAGTTGTATGCAGCCGAAAAGAGTATTGTGAGAACGGATAGCGCGTATTGCTTGTAAGGTGCATTGAACCAGCTGTGGCAAGCGTTAGCCTGACCCTCTATGGGAAGAAATTGAACACTAGCTCTTGGAGCCGAAATGTGCGCACTCAGCGTAGGTCTGTTCTAGTGGACAGAGAGTACAGTCGATTTGAATGTGGCATTAGACAGCCGTAATATTTCACAAAGATGTCGCAAGATTGGATGCGTTCAACAAGGGTCGCATCATTAAGCGCTTGAAACGATGTGACACACAGACAGCAATAGCACGAGTTATCAATTTCTCACAAAGTGTCGTGTCCAGGTTGTGGAAACAGCTAATCATCACAGGAAATCGCCCGTAGGAGCAGCGTAAATCGTCTACGTGTGACAGCTCAATAATGGGAATGATATCTGACCGTAACTAAGCGTCGCAAGGGGACTGTGCTTACAATACAACTGTTAGCGGAGCTTGCAATCGCACCAAACTGTATACCGGATAGCTCTGGATTGTTCTCCGTGAGAAGCGGAATCAGCTGCCCAATAGCTACTCAACATCCGAACCTCCGGCATAAAACGTCGATGACAGACATGTGTCGCTATTCGGGGTGACCATACCCCGTATTAACCTGTTTGCTATACCGGTAGTACTTTTCACAGTGTTTTTGTCGTATGTGAGTTCTAGTACATTTTTTTGCGTTTGCCCCGTGTGACCTTTTGCTTCCAAGGTTCTTATAAGTGTGGTCTATTCCATGAGCAGTATGTGCGGTGTTTTCAGATTATGGAATGGTGGCTGTTTACAATGTGATGTATTTACGTTCGCGCTCTTCTTACCCCTGTCCTCGAACAGTCCCTAACTTAAGTTTTCGATACCAGTGTATAAGTTATTAACGGAAATTAATACTGGTTGTAGGATATTCTATAAAGTATTTCATAAAAAGTATGATATATAGGACGTTGCAACAATACGTACCATATAGGATGTACATAAAAACATCTTTCAATATTCATCGTTGAAACTTGGCTTTTGCGGGCTTCAGGAATAACAACCAATGACATTCAAAAAGAATGATAGCTGTTTACTCCCCTGGTGTTAAAAAGCAAGGAAGCAGAAGGTCATATACCCAATGTTTCATCAGTTAGTAGTGCTTTAAAAAAAAAATAAGGACTAGAAATTACAGAAACTGTGTTTTGTATGGACAATAACGTCTATTTCAGTATTGAGACAATATGAGACGCCGACTTACAGCATAAACTGGGATCCGAACTATATAAGCTCCCACCAGGAATTAAGCCCATATCTTCAACTTCGAAGAACGTACACTTTAACAAGTATATTCTACGTTTATATGTGGCCACGCTAGCTTAATGGTAGAGGTCTCATTTCTTTTATGTGGGGTTCTTAATTCGATCTTCCCTAGCGTCAAGTGGGTTTTGTGGTGGACAAACACCATGTGTGTGGGCTTTCTCAGGGTTCTGAAGTTTCCTTTCACTTTCTCCATTCCAACGTTTCGTTCATTATTATCATTATTACCGACTCCTTAATCTCAGAGCATAATCATGATGTTAAACTAAACTTAAAAAAAAAAAAAAGTATGTACGTAAAATTGTATCACAAAAAATACTAGTTATGTAAGATTTCTCATGCAGCTGCCAGTTCAGCACGATTCACTTGAAATCAGTGGTGTACGCATGGGTGGATCGCGGTTTTAACCCTCTTTAAGTAAGGTATTATGCTTAAACATTCAAGGTATTCAAACATTTATCATAATAAAATATGGTACAAAAACCTGAAATTATATGAACTTTAGAATTTGAACGTCCATTGACGAAAATCTGCATACGTCACTGTTTGAAAGTAAATAAGATATGATAATACAATTAACAGTAATTCAGATGTAAATAAATGAAAGGAAGAAAGACGTAAATTTATAATAATTGAGATTACTTTTGTATTTTTATTCGCGCTTTTTAAAGCTTAGGCTCATTAAGTTACTGTTTTCTTTGTTGATTGCACTTTAATCAATGGTGCACTTTAAATATTAGAATTTGACATATTTCTTTAAAGATTCCTTTTAGAAAGCTATGAATTTTGGATAACCATCATATTAATCTTTCTGGCGTTCCATAAAAATAAAACAATCCATTATATATATAATTGAAATACTAAATTTCAGAACTACTGTGTAAAACCAGAGGCATGCCCATGTGTGGGGTCTTCTACCTTAAACATCGTAAGTCGACATAAATGTGTACACTTTCTTAATAGAACTATAGGCTCTACTTATCAAGCAGAGAAATGATTGATGTAGCATGAAGATTTGATCTTACACTTTATTTATATTCTTTCTTTTCTTATAAAAATAATCTAAGGCGGTAGTACTTAGCAATTACTTATCGACTTTTTGGGTGTAGAATAACACTGGTTCAATACTACACAGACGTAGTTTTTTGTATTAATAGACCCCTACTAACAAAAATTTGTAAGTGCGTACTTGTCTTCCAGTCCTTGTTCAAAGTTTCCGAAATCTCACTTCAATGTAGTTCAGGTAATTTTTGAGAGGTAATACATTCATACGGCATATTTGTATTCGTGAAGGAGTTTTAAGAGGATCAATACATGGGCAGGGTGGGATCAACCTCTGTAGAGGTCATATAAATTTCATTATATACTTTAAAAACAAAGATTTCTGTTTAAACTTAATAACTTAAGTTGTGTGTTTCTATTTCTGAACAAAGAGGTGCTGAATATACTGAGGTACACCATATATAGTAATTTGATGGCTAGGTAGTAGAATGAACGCGCTCGAGAAGTTACTGTGTGTAGTTTAAAAGTGCTGTGTGTTGACTTGCATTCTTGTAGGGAGGAGGATCTGCATATTGTGTGATCTATGATTAGACAATCTATTGTGTAAGTGGCCATATCAAGGGCGCCGATCCTGGGGGGCCGGGGGCCCGACCCCCCCCCCAAAGCTCATGTGGGCCCCCTATTGTATTTATGAATATACAATATTTTGCATAATTCGAATGCAATTTGTCTTAAAATCCTCATATATATACCTTCTGCATCTGAACCCCTCTCCCCAAATTTACAGAGAAATCGGCGCTCTTGTGTCATATGTCTCCGAAAATTACGACCTTTCTACCCTTTGTGACAGTGGTTATAATTATAGACTAATATGTAAAAGGTAGCCTACATGACAAAGAATTTCCGAGTGTCAAAGCAAGAGATAAATACTTTATTGAATCACAACAAAACGGCCATATTTACTGTTACTGGGCTCCTCAATACTGGGTATCGTAGGTACCAGAGGCCTTAGTGCACTCCCGATGTGGTTAAAAAGTGTGCGTTTCTTTTCTTCAAGTTCAGACGATTTCTATATGAATAGTGCCAAAAAAAAAAAAAAAAAAAACGGGGAATAGTGCCCGCACGAGGGAGCACTTGGTAGTCTCTACATGTAAAAGAAGTAATCGTGACTGAATAGCTTAGGCCAAGTTTTTTTTTTTTTAAGCTGAAAACTTGAAATTTGGATATGTTATCCGATGTGAAAGGGAGGGGGAATTGATGTTACAATTATTATAATAAGATGCCCATATCTCGGAATCCTTTAAGTCAGAGTTCCCGGTTGTCCGTATCTCGGAAAAACACTGACTCTTGTGAGGCTCCTCGAAAGTATAAAAATTCAAGAGGTACCATATATGCAATAATTATTCGATACATAAAAAATTCAGGCATTTTTTGTGAAGTTTGGCAAATAAATTATTGATAAATAAGGAAAGTATAAACAAAACTTGGAGTATAAATGAGTACTCTGCTAATAAAGAACCATAGCGAACGTTTTGGATTAAAGTCGACATAAGACAGTGCTAGTGATAAATTAAAGTTCTGCTGATTAAACCATAGTGATTGTAAACTATAAATTAGTGCAAACACTTCGGAAATTTGTTAAGAAATAATAAAGTACAAAGAGAAACATTTCCCAGGTAAGTTTATTGTTTGTTTTATAAGGAATATGTTACCACGCAAGTTACCACCTACGGTGCATGAAAGTGTGCTCCCAGTCGAAATTAAATGAAGCAGCGGATTTAAGTAAGCATGGAAGTAAGAAATCAATACATTAACGCCATTAAGAAACAGTTTAAAATAAGTAACATACTTAAATCAATATAAAGAACTTTATATAGTGTGGGTTGTTATGCATAACAAACTGATGTTTCTAGTGAAATGCTAGTGAAAACTTGGAGTGAGAAATGACCACAAATTAGTGGATTAACGATAACTGGACTTCACAAACATTACAAATTATATCCTATAGTAATAAATAAACTTGTTATTAACATATAATAGACGATGAATTACTGGACAAATTTGCCAAGCGAGCGTAACCGTCATGAATATTTTAAAATTTATGCTAAGGTCAATCGAAGGGTATGGAAGAAGAGATATACTGGAAGTTAAGGAAAGAAAGAATATCAAGATAAATGAATAAAATTTGAACAAATTCTGGGTAAACGGCTCCTGAACGGGACATGTTATCATCTGCATGACCCTTCAAATACACTCTCAATAATTAGTCAGGTTTATAGTCTCAGCAAGCCATTATCACATCTCTTAACAACTGGTGTTTCATGGTTGAATGAACTTTCTCTTTTTCCTGAAATCAGCATTGCAACCTTCTGTCTTAAGATAAAAATTTTAAATCTAAATATTTAACAGAATAAGGAGATATCACTAATAAATTTAATTTCGAGAGTACACTAAGTAATACGAAGTACATCGCACATAATCTTATTATTAACTTCCTAGTAATGATGGGAGACAAGACTTGAAACTTAAGGCTTTTATAAGATTCAGGAGTAGTAGTTAACTCTTGCGAGTGACATCTTTCTGGACTATCTTCTGAAACGTAAATCAGTTTTATCACAAACGACTCAGGAGATTCTGCTTATATTTCATAAGTAAATATTTAAATCCAATAACCCAAGAATAATGTGTAAAACAAATTCTTATATAAAAATATGCAGGAAAGGTAATTTCCTGTTAGGGCTGTTTTTTTTTTTTTTCTAATACGGCATGCGATTTTATTGATACTTCCTTCAACTTGCAGAAATAACTCTGTTTGGGATTGCAATACATCAAGTTTACGTGAGGTAAAAGGAGTAAATTCTACCCGATGTTGCACGTTTCAACATGCTCATACAAAATCATTTTCCAGTGAAACCTACCGAATAAATTATTCAATTTATTTAAAATATGTGTACATTTATCTTTTTTATCGCATTCATACAATCCTCACTTGTTGCGATTGAAAATAGTAGGGTAAACGGGAACAAACACCCCAGACTTTGGGATTTCCATATTTTAAATAATATAATAAGAAAGAAATTTTCTGTGAAGACGTTCGCCAAAATTGCTTGATTTTGACATAATAAAGAGTATAGTTTGTTTATGGCTTAACAAATATCCCAATGCATGTAGTTAAAATAGATCAAGGCCCCCTTATTCTCCCGATATTCTGAAAGTTATTTCCGCGATAACTTTCGTGAAAAGTATTCGCTTTTGAACAACGTAGTATGTATATATTGCTTGCGATTTAAATTAGTGAAGAATGGGGATAATCCTAGGTAGGTCTTCCCACTGGCACTTGAAAGTCTCTTCAATGGTAACTTTCGTTAAAAAAAATGCAATATGTGCATTGTAGCATATTATTTCTGATGCCTCAAATTTGCCACAATTTCCTTGAGTTTAAAATCAATCAAGACTGAAGAAGTTATTCTTTTGAACATAACTTTAAAATACATTTTGTGATGATAAATTATATTTTTTAAAAAGTCAAAACATCGGAATCACAAATAAGAATACAAAATCATATTCGATATTACGCCACTAAGGGGGAGATCGAGCTGGGTGAGCCTCCCTCTCTATGCCACTGGCTCGAAGCATAATCATGGAACATTAAACTAAAAAAAAAGACCGTGTCAGAAGAAAACGTGTCGGCGATGCTTATAATAATAATAATAATAATAATAATAATAATAATAATAATAATAATAATAATAATAATAATAATAATAATAATAATAATAATAATAATAATAATAATAATTTAATAATAATAATAATAATAATAATAATAATAATAGTAGTATTAGAAGTAGTAGTATGAAAAATATTTCCTACTGTTTGCTAGATTAATATTCGAGTGTAATTTAACATTTTAAAACAGTCCTTTTTTTTGGGGGGGGGCGATTTCCAGGTGTTGGCGCCTTAAATTTGGATGTTTTTTTTCAAGAGATTATTCAGTGTGTTAGCACATCTTAGGCAAAATACTGCTGGTTAGAATATCCACATGAATTTATAACATGCGATATTGTCACTTATAAAATGTCACGATAAATTATATGCTGTCTACTAGTAGGTTGTACTAAGTAGGCTACAACCTCGAAGCGCAATGTCAACTTCCCTTCACACTTTATCCAGGCTTAGGACTGGCAGTGTAATTGTAGTTTGTAAATTATTACCACTACATTGGTGTACTTAAAAGTAAAAAACTGCAGGGGAAGTATACGTCCCTTTGTCATCATTCATTCAGTTTAACGTCCTACATTATGCCGGCCAGGCCAAAGGAGACGGAATGATTCCTTAAAATAACATTTTAGGTTTTCGAAATCCACTTAAAGCTAGATTAAATGAGCACGTAAGAACGTTATAGTAAGATGGAGAATAGGAATTAATTACCTTTGTGCATACCCATACGAAAAGTTCTGGCTACGTCTATAGATTGAAAGCCCTCCCAGCAGGTCTATGTCCAGCTCGCGCCCTTTAGGTGGACGAGGCCCCGGGTTCGATTCCCGGCAGGAGATTATTGAATGATAGTGGTTCGGATTCGACATTAAACTGTACGTCCAAGTCTCATATAGCCGCGCTGCGGAAAAAGGAAAAAACGTTGAAAGATGGCTTGAAAATTTTAAACTCAAGGAAATTTTGGCAAATTTGAGGCATCAGAAATAATATACTACAATGCACATATTGCTTTTTTTTTTAACGAAAGTTACCATTGAAGAGACTTTCAAGTGCCAGTGGGAAGACCTACCTAGGATTATCCCCATTCTTCACTAATTTAAATCGCAAGCAATATATACATACTACGTTGTTCAAAAGCGAATACTTTTCACGAAAGTTATCGCGGAAATAACTTTCAGAATATCGGGAGAATAAGGGGGCCTTGATCTATTTTAACTACATGCATTGGGATATTTGTTAAGCCATAAACAAACTATACTCTTTATTATGTCAAAATCAAGCAATTTTGGCGAACGTCTTCACAGAAAATTTCTTTCTTATTATATTATTTAAAATATGGAAATCCCAAAGTCTGGGGTGTTTGTTCCCGTTTACCCTACTATTTTCAATCGCAACAAGTGAGGATTGTATGAATGCGATAAAAAAGATAAATGTACACATATTTTAAATAAATTGAATAATTTATTCGGTAGGTTTCACTGGAAAATGATTTTGTATGAGCATGTTGAAACGTGCAACATCGGGTAGAATTTACTCCTTTTACCTCACGTAAACTTGATGTATTGCAATCCCAAACAGAGTTATTTCTGCAAGTTGAAGGAAGTATCAATAAAATCGCATGCCGTATTAGAAAAAAAAAAAACAGCCCTAACAGGAAATTACCTTTCCTGCATATTTTTATATAAGAATTTGTTTTACACATTATTCTTGGGTTATTGGATTTAAATATTTACTTATGAAATATAAGCAGAATCTCCTGAGTCGTTTGTGATAAAACTGATTTACGTTTCAGAAGATAGTCCAGAAAGATGTCACTCGCAAGAGTTAACTACTACTCCTGAATCTTATAAAAGCCTTAAGTTTCAAGTCTTGTCTCCTATCATTACTAGGAAGTTAATAATAAGATTATGTGCGATGTACTTCGTATTACTTAGTGTACTCTCGAAATTAAATTTATTAGTGATATCTCCTTATTCTGTTAAATATTTGGATTTAAAATTTTTTATCTAAATATTATTTATTTATGAAATATAAGCAGAATCTCCTGAGTCGTTTTTAATAAAACTGATTTACGTTTCAGAAGATAGTCCAGAAAGATGTCACTCGCAAGAGTTAACTACTACTCCTGAATCTTATAAAAGCCTTAAGTTTCAAGTCTTGTCTCCTATCATTACTAGGAAGTTAATAATAAGATTATGTGCGATGTACTTCGTATTACTTAGTGTACTTTCGAAATTAAATTTATTAGTGGTATCTCCTTATTCTGTTAAATATTTAGATTTAAATTTTTTTATCTTAAGACAGAAGGTTGCAATGCTGATTTCAGGAAAAAGAGAAAGTTCATTCGACCGTGAAACACCAGTTGTTAAGAGATGTGATAATGGCTTGCTGAGACTATAAACCTGACTAATTATTGAGAGTGTATTTGAAGATCATGCAGATGATAACATGTCCCGTTCAGGAGCCGTTTACCCCAAATTCTTATTTGATTAGAAATTTAGTATATTCTGTTAATAAATAATGTTATGCATACTTAATTGTTTATATGCAACAGCTCTCTTTGAACAAATAGCGAACTGAATAATTTAGTGACTCAATTCAATTATATTAATTGGTTTAATGACTAAATAATCTGGATATTATTACGATGTTAAACTCAAGAAACAGTGGTAGATAAGAATGTCGATATTTATGGCCTTTGCTTTGACAAAGAAAGAGATTACATCAGGGCATAAGATTTAAAAACCAGACAATTAGATTCGGGATCATCAATTTTGAATTGGACAATTCGTATACATGTTAAAAGATATCTTGCCTTAAGACTTCACGATTGTGTAACGCTCTCTTTCTGCACTGAAATACGAGTTGTCGATTGCAGTTTTCGGATTAAAGTCCTTAAGTGAATTGTCATTGATGGAAAATGTCAGCAGACCATCCAGTATGTCAGTCTTCAGTGAATTTCTGTAGGCAGTCTTAATTCTGTTGAGAATACTGAAACCTCTCTCAAATGAAATAGTTCTCACAGGTAAAACTGCACAAAATGTGACAATTGGAAGCAAATTTGGGAATCTCGCAATGAAGTTTTTACTGTAAAGTGGGAAAGAAGGGGTGAATTACAACATTGTGAAGACTTCACATTCCGCGTTTTCTGTCACTCAGTGACAATTATTTTAGTTGCGAAACAGAAACTGCGCAACCCTGTGAGTTTAGGCAGAAACCATTCCTACTGAACACAGTGGCGACTGGAAATTTTACGCGCTGGATATATATTGGGAGTAAAATTTCCGGTATATAATATATGTATGTACGGCGTGTAAATATATATATATATATATATATATATATATATATATAATAAATATTATATTGTATAATAACTGTAAATGATGGAAATGGAGTATAAATGTTTAATTCTTGAGGATGAACAGCATATGATAAGTGACAGCAAGTTGGATTATTCCAACGAAGAGAATACGGAGAAGAGGATCAGGAAAAGAAAAATGCATAGGATAAAGGTGGAAACAAGAAACAGAAGAAGTTTTCAGATTTGAGTACACTTAGTGATACGTATAGTGAACTCAGCTGTAACGAATACCCGAAAATGGAATTTCTATCAAGTACATATTTCCGAAAACATATTGCATTGATTGGAAAACTTTTGAACCTATTCATGTTCCTATTACGTATACCTGTAGTAAATGATATAAAATTTTTAAGAAATATAATGCCATGACCTGTCACTTGTCTAAATAAGATAGAAACAACTAAATATCATTTTGCCTTTTCTGAAAGTTCATTTGCTACTATATTATCATTTGCCATGTCCATCATGTTATGCGCACACATCTATCTAAACGGAATAAGACAAGATAAAGCCATGGAAAATGTGCAAAAGAACTAGGAAAACAGAAATACATAATGCCTTGTAATAACAGATTTGTGTAAACGATATCAAGAAATTCCCAATATAAAATTTCTGGTCGCGAAAAAGATGACTTACCTAGCAAGATGTCTCAGGATGTAAGAAATAAGAAACGAAAAGTAATAGCTTGTCAAGGCTTAACATCCAAATCAGCTAAAGTAAGTAGTCAGAAATGAAGAACTGAAATACCTTGAAACGAAATACAGATATAAACAAAGTCGAATCTCGAAAATAAATATAAAGAAGAACTAATACAAATTTAAAATAAGATAATTTAAAATAAAATAACATCGAGGCATGGTGCAGTGGATACAAACGCATTTAAAATATTTCTATTAAGATCTCATTGATGCACTTAGTAAAGTAATAATGGATAGTTGTATGAGGTAGTAAGTTTCGTCAAGCTATGGCAGTTGTCTATATTTGTTTTTGTGATATTAAGATCCAAGGTTTTCGTGATAGTTTACACAACAATATTCTCGTTTGGTAGTTCGGTGCACCATACATCACCACTATTTCTTTTGCTATGCTGTTCAAGGGCATTCAGTTGTAATTGTGTTTCTCATAATGAATTTTTCAGTACGGAATTTTCTTTTTTAAGCTGCATTATCTTTAATAAACACGAAGCTAATGATTATTATTCTTGTAGTTTTATTAATTGAAGTTTCCAACTATTTTTTGATGAGCTAAATTTAAATATTTTATAAGCTCTTTTTCTGTATCCTTATTTATTTCTTCTAGGATTTGTAACATCCTCTTTTAAAGATATCTGTAAGAGTAGAAAACTGTCTTTAACAAACAGTGTTTCCGCTAAAAAGCTATTTATTTTTACTTTTAAACATTGTATACACCTCCAACTTTGATTAATGAATCTAATTTATTGTAGATCTTCTTTCAATTTCGAACATTCTAAATAACAAAAATACATACATTCACAACACTGAATATTGTGGTATCTTGTGTTGTTATACGCTTCGAGCACTCGACACACGAATTCATTTTTCTTTCGATCTTTCGGATCTCTTATGCTCCGGTTATTTTAATATAATAGGTTGGCAATTCTGTTTGTTTACATTAAGTAGAAGGAACAGACTAGAGTTTGCGTTTTAATACATTCTCTATGATAAACTAGCAAGTTTATATACTAAATATAAGTACAGTACTTACTGCAATCTTTCCTTCATTTCTCCCACTCACTACTTCCGAAATTAGTTTAAGGAAAAAACATCAATTTATAGATAGCACATATAACTCGATCACCACTCCATATCAGTGTACCGGGTTATATCTCGATCGCAGGACTTGATGTCCGAGATACAGAATGATTGAATTTGTAAGCTTCTTAGAAGCTGATATAACATTCTACTGAGAAATATTTAACAACCAATCGGTAATAAACCTATGAAAACGTGGGTACCGTTTGTTGCTTTTGTTATATTTTGAATGTTATTTATTTATTTATTTATTTTGCATTTGACAAGGTAAATGGCTTGTTATAGTATTTAAAATTCTAGCTTCTAATTTGGCGATTGAACTATTGCAGCCACATTACACAGGGTAGAAAGTAAACAAACAATTTTAGTTTGAACTACATAATTGTTGCGTAGATTTGGAAACAAATAATAGTCTCCAGAGCTAACAAGAAAGTGTACAATTTTGACTGAGAAAAGTATACAGTTACATATGGCACCGTTCAAGAGCCATCGGGTCACTTGGGTCACAACTTTTGTTCGGACCAGTCTGGGCGTCGCTTCTCAGACGCACTGTGACCCGGACAGACAGAACCGGTGACTCAATATCGGTTACACAGCATTAATGCGGAATTTTATAGTGGATTAGTGATGTTTACTACTCGAATACTCACTTGTTTGATTTCCGCTGAGGAATTTCTTAATCACAACACCATTAATTGAATACTTCAAGTATAATTTCATGTTTATTCGTCTTCTCATACCGAAATATAATTGAGTAGTTTTCAATACAGACTATACAAAACATATTTCGCCTCAGTGGGATCTCTTATATTCTACGCAACAAGGTGTTCAATTAGACTTTCTCGATTTCCCCACACGAAGAACAAGCAACTTTTCTTGTCTATAATTCTCACGCGTTTATAGTCTGGTGGATCTTGTAATTATCTCTTAGCCTTTACACATAGAAATGCACAAAACAAGAGGGAAAAGTATAGATTCAGTGAGAAGAGAGAAAGAGCAAGAGCGCGATAGGAGAGAATCATGTTTGTTAGAATTTCATTAGCAGCTTTATCGTACTCTCCATGCGTATAACGTTTCTTCCTCTCCGCATAACGGGTTTGTTCGGGTCATATCTGGTCACGGGTATGACTGGTTCCGGGTCATTTGTGGCCAATTCCATCACTGTAGTAAATGCTAACATTATTATATTTTCAAAACATACTAATACTATTGTCACGAAACTGCCAACGCTCGAGTCATCTTCAAAGAAAGTGATAAATGAATTTAAAGATAGCTATTGCACCCAGCTAGAATGTGCTTATAGTTTCTTTTTCTTAACTTATTTATTCAATTACTTACCATTCAGTTTGATACTCAATAGCAGAAGTGCTTCGCTCTGAAATTTAAAAGTATCACTAAATTATGCTGACATATAAACGGGTTTCTAGACACAGTTTTGTTTCTTTTAAAATCTGATTGAATTACTTTTTGAAATATGAAATTAAGTGTAGTCATGAAATCTTGACTTTAAAATTTAATTTTTATTTCCATTGTAGAAACATGTGTATTCGGAGGAGTTATGGCAGGGATTGAAATCGTAAATGCCATTCTTCTGAATTTTGAATCCTCCTATTCAACCAACGTTCGCGCCAAGTGAACTTCGTGGTAGACAAACACCGTGTACGTGGGTTTTCTCCGAGTTCTCCCGTTTCCTCCCACTTTATCCATTCCACCATACCGTCTCCTTTAGCCTAGCAGGCATAACCGTGGGACGTAAAATTGAAAGATTTCAATCAACATTTGTGTGATTTGGAATCTTAAAAACGAAAATGACGTTCTTCAGTGTTATTAGTTAGTATAAAATGAGAAATTGTCCAAAGATGAGATATATACCAATAAATAGAATTCATTGAGCTGAACAAAATGGCACCGATAACTGAAAATTCTAATGCTTAGTTTTCGATAAAATGGTGAACTACAATTTTTGTAAGTGAAAAAAGAGTGATGCTGAACAATAACTACACCACCTATTAGAATGAAACAGATCCTGAAATGTACCCACATCAAGCCTTTCATTATTAAATTAGCTTGAAGAGGACTCCTGAAGTAATGATTTTCAATTTCTGGAATTCCATCGAATTTCAGTAGAATCTTATAGAGTTAAACAATTTGTGCAATGTTCCAGTGTTCAGCGATTGGCTCACTCCCAATCCTTTTGCAAGCCACTTGCTAGAGGCATGAAGTGCTCTGGTTACTTGCCACATGAGTGTGCTCATAAAACAGAAGACACTTCAGTCGTATGTCCAAATATTAGTGGGGTCATTTTTTCTGATTTTAAAGATACTCACTAATTCTCAAACTCATCTCAAGACAAATCAAGAAGGAAGTACCCAAAGGCAAGGATTTTCCATCACTCCCTTCTGACGTTAAACCCCATGGATAGTGTCAGTTAACTACACGACCTAATTACGCCAGCGCGACCGCATAATCTCGAAAGTCATCTGAATCAAGCCATCCTGCAAAGGTGAAGTCAGGAAACTCTGGTTCCCCGCTGCATGATATTATGGATACTTTGATGGACCTCAAGGGTTCAAAGCTCTTGTAAGATCCATGACAGCCTCCTCATTCAAGCAGCGACTAAGATTGAGTTCGCAGTACTGATTTTGCAACAGGCATTCCCTCACCAAGCATTCTCTCGCAGCTGTCAAAGGTCCGAGGACAACATTATTTTGCAAACATAATTATCACAAAACAGTGACTGGCACAGCTTCATCTACCA
The DNA here is from genome assembly GCF_964235325.1 of Thermobia domestica. Taxonomy (NCBI): domain Eukaryota; kingdom Metazoa; phylum Arthropoda; class Insecta; order Zygentoma; family Lepismatidae; genus Thermobia; species Thermobia domestica. The sequence goes on along the minus strand of NC_137456.1, from coordinate 204,764,628 downwards.
ACACCCATGCTGACACTTTAAATGATACTTTTACCTCAAAGAGGCAAAGGTATCTAGAGGAACCCGGAATGCACACTTTGTCAAGATATCTTTGGAAGCAGATATATTACTCATAATTATATTCAATGATTACGCTGACGTAATTAAGTATTAGGTTTACAAATTTAGGAAAATTCGAAAAGCTTAGAACTTCTAAACAAGTTATTCAAGCTTTATGTGAGGTACACAAAAATGTGCATTAATATGTTAAGATAATAAATACAAAGTGTAAAGTAACTTCTTAATCTGTTTTATGTTACCGCTCAATGTCAAATATTCTGATAGGATTTCTACACTATATAGAGTCTGAGTAAAATTACATTTATTAAAATATCAATATCAATTCTGGTGAGTTTTTTTTAAGTAGCTATCTTTGTGAGAACATTTACATCAAAATCCATTAGAAAGAAACGATATTTCTCCCATATATGTATATAATAAACGCAATCTTTCAATTTAACTTCACGATACGTCCTGTTGGCTAAGGGAGACAGATGATTCAGGCAAGTGAACGATGATAGATGATTAAGGCAAGTGAATGATGATGGAAGTATTGGTGGAATGAGAATGTGGAAAGAAATGAAAGTGCCCCGAGAAAACCCATGGACACAATGTTGTCAACCACAAACTTATTTGGCCGGAGATAGAAAGAGGGACCCCACACACCAGAGGTAAGCACTCTACCATTGAGCCACCGTGTCCCAATTTATATGATAAAAATAACATTATATTACTGGTGATTCTCGAATTCAATTGTCGGGTATGCTGGATTGCTATTTATCTCTTTGTGCAAGCGCTAACATGAGTGCTTTTGTGTACGAATCTACGCCTTCGATTCCAGGTGAGGTGCTTGCTTCGGATATATATCCAAGTGTAGAGGTTTGGAGATAGTATTTTAAGTAATAGGTCTTGTCTCATATATCCTCAGTACCCAAACGAAGTAAATTCTCACCAATCAAGTAATCAATTAGGCTATCGATTTAAATTTACATTTCTCAAGGATGTGTTGATAGTTCGGATGCTATTTTCCTCTGGACTTAAGTGCACTCTTCCATATCTTTGCTTTTTTTTTTTTTTTTTTTTTTTTTTTACAGTACTTGGGAGGATAGAAGTAAAATGCGAGATTAAACAAAATTCAGTGTATTAGCAACTCTCTACGGCTACATGGCTAGCGTTCTTGACTTCAGTGCGAGTGATTTGGATTCAATTACTATTTGCATCCACGGGTGTCTCTGACAGGGAAAAGGGGGGACGTATCCCCCCAATATTTTGTTGAGGAGATGAAATTGACCCTTTGCTGATCTGTATGGAAGAAGTACAGAGAGGCAGAACAAATAAATCTATATGTGTTGTTAAATATTGCTGTGATTGAAATGTCCATTTGACATATGCCACTTTTAAGGAAATATATATAAGGAATTGAGCTGCTAAGGGGCAAGTTAAAAAACATAGCCTATAGTGAAATAAGTTTCCTCTCTCTTACTTACCCTTGTTCTATTTGGACTTCAAAATTCCTTCTTTCAAAAACTTAAAGAAACATGTAATTCTCTCTTTTATTATAATATTTATAAGTCAATGTAAAATATAATCATTGTAAGTTCCATATGTAGCTCACGATTTTGGAACTCACCCGAAACAAATCAATAACAAATACTGGCGGAAATAGGTCATGCTTAATCTATCGATGGTATTGGCAAAGGTAGTATGAGGATCCAGTTAGCTTATAATTCAAGTAAATTCCCATTTATTCATAATTTTGACGTAAATTCAGTTGGGGTCTAGTAGCATTCTAGTCGTGACCCTCCCCAATTTTAACTTGCCAGAGACGCCCATTTGTATCCATGTCCGATTTCACATTAAACTGCAACTATATCTACTTGTAAAGTCTCAATGCTGAAAAAGGAATATTAAACAAAGAAATCAAGTACTATTTCTTCGTTATATCGAGTTTATTGAAGATATGTAATACTGAAATCAAAGTTAAAATCATCCTGTTTTAGTAACAAAATATACCATATAAAACAAACAAGTAGCTCAATCTTTCTTTGAAGTTTGTGTCCTGTGTGTAGCTCTATTCTTCTAAGTAGTTTCATTTTTAATATATTCCACATATTCAGACTGTAACGAAATATATATTAAATCTCACTAAGCTGCTGCCCTGAACACAACCAAACGTACTCATTATCGATTTGTGCTTCATAAATTCTTTGCCCCCAGAAACAAAATCCTTTGGATTACCTGCAAAGCTCTGTAATGAGTAATTCCGGTCTTTAGTTTGTTATGAAGATTCTCGGAAAAAGAAGATTATTATATTCTCTCTTCCTTTCTGTTTCCTGCGTTAAGTTCTTTCTTCCGAAAAATACGAATGAGAATTCTATGTTATTAAAATATTTATCTGGGTTTTGTATTTTCCAAAAATAAAAATGATGTCTCTGTTTCACCTCGAACAAAATGAGAAAATACCACATGAATGTATACTTTATACACACAGAGACTGATGCCAACAATGACTTCCGAAGCTCTCTTTCTAATTTATAGCAAAGAATTTTTGATGCAGTAGCTTTTTGCTTTATCTTTACCAAAAACCTACTTCCTATAACTTTTTCGGGAATGTCTGACCAAATAGACTGAAAGTCATTACATTATTCCATCTTTTGCCAGGAAGAAATATAGCAATATTTCATTTAACATTTAATATTTTATCTTATTAATAACGATTTACAATCAGCAATAATTAAGTAATGCATGACTATTCATCATCATTATCATGTTCGTATTATTATTAATTTTGATTTTTAGGTAAATTAATATTTCTTGTTCATTTCTCAAACGAGGAAACAGATATCTACTAACTGATAATGTAAAATGAGATTCAGATTTTAGCCCCTTTGGTCCCTATGTGGAATTTTGATTTGTTTCGGTAAGCTCGAGTGCAAGTGGCAACTGCCTTTCAATTGTTTTTAGATGGCAGGTGTTGGTGGAACACAGACTTTTGTAAGTTGGAAAAGCAAGTATCATTTTCGTCCAAATATATTATTGTTATAATCAAGGTATTTTTGTGATAAACAATTAAAGTTTCAGAGATTTGTTGGCCATTATTAGCTTTGCTTTATCTCTGGAGAACAAAAAATAATGGGAACTTATTTTTTAATGTCCACAATTGTGTACACTGGTTGTATATTAGATAATAATTTCTACTATTTGTGCTAATCATTGATGTAACAAACATATAGTGAATGGTTTCGTTGTTTTCAATCTTAGGAGAGCTAACCATAGAAGATATTCTAGATTTGCTTTAGGATTCAGATATCGACGATCCAGATAAGTATCCAGATTTTATGGATAATGACTCCAGTAACTCTAGCAGTGAAGATAGCGATGGCGGTATTGCAGCAGACTAAAATGGCAAGCAATAAATTGTTGTACTCGTTATCTGTTCTAAAAAACTGAATTACATACAGGAGATTATTTGGCTAATCAGAGGCGGGTCCATTTAGTTGTAGTGCGACACGTTCAAATTTGAATTTAAACTACCTCAGAATTTTGTCCAATTTTTGTTCAATCAAGAAAAACATTTGTACAATCCAAATAAACAACGGAGAGCCATTTCAAAATATGGCCACTTCAATTATCTATAGTGCGACATCTTTTAAATAAACAAACTTGTAATTGGCCAAATAACTTTGTGTAGATAATTCAATTCTTTAGAAATAGATAACGAGTACAATTTATTGTTTTTCCATTTTCGTCTCTGGCAACACCGCCATCGCTATCTTCACTGCTAGAGTTATTGGAGTCATCATCTATAAAATCTGGATTATTATCTGAATAGTCGATATCTGAACCCTAAAGCAAATTTAAAACATCTTCTGTGATTACCTCTCCTAAGAATGAAAAGATCGAAAACATTGACTATTTGAAAAGTAGTTTCTGTTTTTGAAAAGTAGAGATGAAAATTGCTTTTATTTGTTCCTCAAAAATAAGAAAATGGATATTCAGAAACACAACAAACTTGATGTCATGTTATGTTCTCAAGAAAGGAGAAAAATGTAAAGAAAACATTACTAAATAAAATAGTATAATATTCCGTTCATGCTATTTTGAGTATCTATATAAACGTAGCTGTTGTTTTATTGTGTCACATCAATGTAATAATATGTCAGAAGAAAGGTGTAGTATAGCAAGAAACGGAATAAAATGTATCATAATTGTTCACAAATATTTAGATGTGCAATTGCTTGTTACTGAACCAATGTGCACAAACGTGGACATAGTATTTTCTTGTAAAACAATAAACAAATTCCAACTCTGAAAAATAAATTGAAAAATATGATTTCAAATGATACAGCATACAAACAACTGAAAGATGGTTTTAAAAGGTTGGTAGTCTGGGACCGAAGGGGTTAGAATGCACGAATTCTGTTGTTCGTAAAACAACTGAGAGTAATAAGATACAATTATACCATATATGCAATAAAACTACTACTTGAGTCAAAGAATAAAAAAGCTTACGATTATTCAGTAATACAACGCTCACTTCTGCTCTTAGGTTTATGTGTTTCATGTATGCTATCTCATGTATGCTATTGTAAAATTATGTTTAGATAAACTCGGGCAGGCCAAAAATGTCTTGTTGGTCAGATGCAGAAACCAATGAGATGATGCATATATATCCGAGGTGATTTTATTAATTATTTCGCGTGACTAAAAAATATTTTACATATATGAGGGATCATGCGCAGCTTGATAGATAGCTATATGTGTCCTCTAAACGCATGACCGTGCCTAATATTACCAGTAGCGGATCCAATTGCCCCCTCCCCCAGGAGAGGAAACTTTTCTTAATTTTATATATAAATAAAACCCATCCCAGAGTTTGGAGCTCTTAAAAGTATTACAACCCATTGCTTCCCTCCCTTCCCCCCCCCCGAAGTCCGTCCTGTATCCGCCCCTGAATATTACTGATAAACAATTCATAAATAGAAGCGAGAAAGAGTATGTAAAAATTTTTGAAGGAAATTCACTAATTGAATATTAAGATTTTGTCGGTTTGTTTGGCTTTATTATTGTAAAGGTGTGAAGATAACTGTAGCAATCAACCAATCAACAATCAAATATGAGTTTAATATTAATTTATTTAGTAATGAGCACTATCGAACATTTTGAAGCACGATCGTTGGACTGGACTCATGCGAGCTGCTACTTTATACAAAGTATTTTATCTTAAATATCGCTGTAGAAAAATTAAAAGTAAAAAAGAAAGAAACTGTGTAGATCTGTAATTTAGATTGTTGTAGCATAAGGCTGCTAGGGTTGAGGCTTAATTCATAGGAACGGATATACACTCAACGAGTTCAAAAGCACAAACCAGAGAAAAAATATTTGAAGCAAAAATGGATTACTAACCATAAAACTGGAAAATAATTGGGAATTGTACAATATATAGTTCTCGCCAAATAGGTGAGTAATTCTATTCAAGATTAACCTATCACGCAGCTTACCTCTCATAAAAAATACGCAGGGTGGATGAGACGTGAACATAATTTAACGCAAAGTCTGAAGGACGAGGAATACTGATCTTGGATATATTTGATTACAATCGACTAAGAAACATTGATAGGGTTTCATTTCTGATCACTATATAGGTGATAGAATGCAACTAACCTACAGCGCACTTTTCTAGCGAAGACCACTTAAAAAATCATATTACAGTGTAGAATTACATTTATGAATAAAAGCGCATTAATATTGATTTTATTTGAAAATCTTAATTCCGTAACAGCATACACACACACACACACACAAACACACACACACACACACACACACACACACATATATATATATATATATATATATATATATATATATATATATATATATATATATATATATATATATTGTATACTTTTCGAGTCCTCATCTGGAGACGTAAATTGCACTATGTGGCAAGGTCGCAAATAAAGAACTATAGATTAGATCTACCAATCTATCAAACAGTTATATCGGCTCTTTCCAGATGGCAGCTAAAATCGATATTGATTGACACTAGCATCACTTATTAGTGTAGCAATCAATTCAACTGCTTGTTCTTTTCGTGGAGTAATGCTAATGGCGACGTTGCCACATTGTGGAATTTTGATTTCCCATAGCCGCTGAAGGAGGCCCCTGAGGGCATACCATCATATAGCATTTTCACTCTATTTTCGTCTGTAGAATAGTGCTCTGTGGTCCGTGGGCGCCATTTTTAGAACACCCGGTGTATATATATATCAGAGGCGGCCAGTCGTAAGGGATTCTCCCATCGTTTTTGTATTAACATAGAAAAATAGTTATCCTGCTAGTATTGTTGCAATAATTTCCCTCTGAACCAAAAACAAACTCCTTCAAATCAGTGTTTTTATGTACTACATACGCTTATTGGCACGCTATTTATGCGGTCAGTACAAAATAAAGGCAGAAAGGACCTGAGGTGTTTCAGTGTGGACTTAGCATCGTCTCGCATTGACTCGTGTGGCGAACAACGTGAAAACCCTGGTCGAATTTAGGTGGCATGGGCCAATCATTGTAGGTCCTCATAACACGATTCCACCCAGCCCCTTCTGAACGAAAATGTATGGAGCTTGCTTGTTGCCAAAATTCGTTTTACCTGTAGAGGTTGTTGATTCAGCACTTTCAGTTGTTTTGTCCCTTGACCTTGCTGTCTTGTGTTACTTCTGCTGAAGGGATCCAAGATCAACCGCGTGTCCACTCCTCAGTTTAGACTTGCATCTTCTTAGTGTCTTTTGTGCTATTTTCTCCTCGTGTTTTCGTGTGGTTGTGCGAAAATGAATAAAGTATGCATATTAGATAGTATTACGCACATTTCCAATAGGTGAACCCTCAGAACTTATCCACTTTTATACATTCCTTCCCGGAAAATGACTTAATTGTTGTATTGTGTTCCTATACGATGCTAAACAGAAAAAAGCTCAAATCCGAACTACCGCGACCGGCCGGTTTGAGCAATGATATTCTTTCCTAATATTTTCAGGGAAGGCTTTCAAAAAATCTTCATTAATTATATGTGTAAAGACTAAGAATAAAATGCAATATAAAAGAGATCATTCCAAGAATTTTTCCATTTTAACTATTTGACGAACACTTCTAAACATATTTTAAAAGAGTTAAAGTATAGTTTATCAGTCTTCTCGAATCTCGATATGAAATCAGACAATACACATTGAAGCAAGTTTTCCGAAAAGAAGGAATATGTTCACAATACTTCACGCCACAGTTGTAATAGCGATCTGGAAGGTAGGAGACGAAATGTGAAGTGTTTACTGCAAGGCAAATCATAAAACAGGAGCAGGAACAAAGCGTTTATCTTTTGTCGATTGCAGTAACTGGGGTAGGTTATTGTTATTCTATTGTGTAGTTGTAGTACATGCATGCATTGCAAAATCCTCGTTAACAGCAAACCTTAGCTTAATTGTGGAACAATTAGTTGTGAAATGAATTAACAGCTCCGAGTTCCGTTAAAGGCGACTGATTCTAGTAAATTATTGTGGTGTGATATGTAAAACAAGAACTGTGGTGGAACATTCATCGAAAAAGTAATGGTTGCAAAAAGTTTCATATTTTTGGTCTCGTAGAAGAATAAAGTTAAGTTGAATTACCTTAATTAGATGAGTAACTGAGCAAGTGAACATATTTAACGTTTAAGGATTAAATTCCGGGTTGTGGAGCCAGGACTAGTAAAAATTTGCAAGATTTAGAGGAGAAATTAAGGAGCAGAAAGTTTTGTATTGTACTTGGGGTGGGGGATCCCGTGGAAGTAGCTAGTTTTTATAGATAAACGGTGTAAATTGAAACTATTTCTTAGTCGCGTACGCGTAATAATGTTGTAATTCAACATGAAAGAAGCAGTGATGCTTTTACTCGATGCTAGATGGGTGTAGCGTTTTACTTACACTAAGAAAAATCTGTTCTCCGGACAGTGCTATATTGTACAAATATACGGAATCCTCTTGCTTACTACAAAAATCAGAACGGAGCATACGTTATCCGTATGCTACATAGGCACTGCCCTTAGATGTTACGTCATGGCGTTGCAGGATGTCTGATGTCTAACAGTCTTTCTCATATTAGATACATATATATATGCTACCTTCGTCAGGTATATGTTATACATTTCCATTTTTATGTGAGATCCTGACCGCCTATGTATGTATAGATGGAAATTACTTATATATAAAGTAGTATAAAACATGCGTTTTCAGTTATACACTTGCTGTACGTTAATGCCAAAAGCTACAGGATTTACAAATGTAACATACGATTTTACGTAGGCCACATACATTATTTCCTAAGTGTAGCTTTGAATAACATTATAGTGGTTTCTTCAGTTGTCTTCGTATGTCTTGTTGGTGTAGTGTGCAGGTGGTTCATTTATATAAAACGAGTTTAATTTAAGATTTTAAACAAGAACTTAGTATAAATATATATTTTTTAAATACAACTGTAATTGTAAATAAGAGAATTACTTCAAAGTTACCTGTCCACCAAATTTTCAACAAAAACCATAATAAAATCTAGAATCATCTACTTCTACTTAAACTTTACTTATTGTATGTTCTGTTACGTTACCTCCAGGGTGGGAGTATGGGGGAGGAACCACAAATACTATTAACCTAACCATTATTAACCTACAAGTGAGACTGGCGGGCCGCGCGGAGCACGGTTGTGGGTAGTTAATGGGGAGTGCGGAGTTGAGAGGGAAGAACGAGCGAATCGAGAAGCCGAAGTAAGGTAGGATGACGCATTATTAGGTTACTTAGGTTAGGTTATGTCTACTTCCCACTTACCTTAGTACTTAGGTTTGTAGAGCTCTCCTATCTCAAGCAGAAAATCGTGAACGATTGTTGGTGGTATTTGTTCTTTCATTCATTACCCCATGAATTTTACACATATTCAAAAGATTAATCTCATTATCAACATTATGTTTTACAAATGTTAGTACTGTCACATCACATCCAGCACAAAGACCCTGTACACCTGCAGCCATGTTTACTCGAAAATTATCCACAATCCAACCCTCCTGAACCTAGAGACAAGTAGTTTCCTCTACTTGCGAATTAGTCCCATCTTTATAACCGCTTATCAAAAATATTAGACATAAATTATTCTTTACTTACATGTTATCAAGCACACAAGCAATCAAATTATCCATTTCTTCTAGATAAATTTTCAAAATTTTGATAAAAACGGACGGGCAACTTCGTAAGTTAACCCTGAACAAGAGCCTCAGTAAAGTTTAATTTCCTTATTTCATAGTAGATCATCTCTCGTTCTTGATCTTAATGTTCATAGATATTTCCCATTAACTTTACCGCTCCGTTTAGAGAGATGATAATTGTATATTTCTGACCCCCATTCAATATTAATTACTGATAGGTGTGTTTTTTAAAGAAAATATTGACTCTTCTACAAAGAAACTGCTAAGAATGTGTTAGTGTTGTGAAAATGCAGCCTGTACTCTTACCTTATTTATCCTTGGGGTTTTACGAACAAAGTTAGTAACAAAGTAGATCTGTTCTTTCTATTTTCACTTGCATACGCAGTGTCAACAAATTCCGATTCCTCTAAGTGGGATTGATTGCAAACTTCTGACCCCCTATTCAGTATACAGTGGTAGCAACCATGCACTTGAAAATGTTGACCCTTGTAAAAAGAAATGAAAAGAAGGAAACTAATGAAATCATTTTCATTTTTACAAGGGTCAACATTTTCTTCAAGTGCATGGTTGCTACCACTGTATTCAAAATAATTATTCATTATGATGGAAAGTTTCATCATGTCTAACAGACATTAAATGTAGCAACGGAACCTTAATTGTCTTACGAAATGTTTGTTTTTGATAAATTTCGAATAAGTTGGTGGTGTTTAATTAGCTTGTACAATTTTTGAATATATACAGTGATATTTCATAGTGCACGATATATATATATATATATTTGTAACCCTCGCACTACCAATCGGGGGTTACTTTTTGCTCACATGTTATACTTTTTGCATTATATGCACAAGTAATAGTCATTAATTTTCAGAACTTTCTAGTTATTGCCCTGTGCTTTCCTGAAACATATACTAATCATATATTCAATTTGAATGTTCTGATTTATCGTAAATTGACATCTTTTTATGATGTGGACAAAAAGTATCCCTCGTTCGTAGGACATTTTTTTATTGTAACGATCTGGTTTTTACATATAGCTGTATTACACGTGGGACTATTAAAACATATTTTAATTCTAATTCGTGTAGCTAGTAATACCTATTTAAAAAAATTACGTTTTTTTATGTAGATTACAGAATGTTAACTTAATGTGTGTATGTAGAGAGGTATAATAGAATTATGTAGAAGCAAAATACTTAAACATTCAAGAGCAGATTTGATGAATTGCTGATGTTACTATTTGATGAACTATAATATAGTTGGCTTGGCCCACCCTATCTTCTACCGGGCCCCCTCTACATTTTTGGGCTGGCTACGAGCCTGCTTGTGATTATACTTAATGTGTTAGTATGATAAGTTTTTCTGACTGCAATTTCGATTTTTTTAAGCAATTCACTTAATAATAACGATAATAATACATTAGTAGCAGTAGCAGTAGCAGTAGTAGTAGTAGTAGTAGTAGTAACCATAAAGTATTTGTCTTGAGGCTTGGCCCACCCTAACTTTTATATATATATATATATATATATATATATATATATATATATATATATATATATATATATATATAGAGAGAGAGAGAGAGAGAGAGAGAGATATGTTTTTTAAGTAGTGATAAAATGGGACACAGTTTGATAATTTTTATTTTAAAACTGAACAATATTAATTTAGATATGCGTAGTCAAATAAGTGAAAACAAAATGTCATTCGAAAATTTGTGGAACAACAACCTACCCCCTTTCCTCGTTAGCATATTCATTAATAGAATACTTAACGTAACGATAATAATGCAATATTCGATCAGATGATAGATAAGTCAGTGTGATTGGCTTGTGGCGGAAGATAGTCCAATCACAAGCGTTGGTAAGGCGATGAAACAAAGTTTAGCAATCATGGCAGCTGTGCAGGAAAGTGTTTCGTGCTCTAGCGTGGAGAATTCGCATCTGAAAATACGAAAAAGATAACGAAACAAAGCCAATTGGCACAGATAACCAAATAGTAGGGTAAAAGGGGATAACATTGTGTGTTGCAAAAGTGAATGGTGCCGAAATAAGTACAGATAGTACCACCAAAAAAGAAGTATATTCAGTTCATTTTATCAAATGGCAGATTTAAGCAAATAAAATGCTTGTCTTTTTGGCCTCATTCGAAGATCATATTGTGATCGTGTGTATATAACAGGCAGAAAAATTGCTAATGTGTCCTGGCTGTCGAATACATTTCATTGCATATTGCGTTTGTCTTATCCGACACAAATGTTTGCAGACGTGTATTTTGCAATATGCACGAAATCACTGAACGTAGATTGCGTACCGCTCGAGGGAAACAAAGGTAGTGGGGAATGGCAATACAGCAACAAAAGTATTACATTCGCCCAAAGAAGACCAAAGAATTAGACATTGTAGCTAACCTCATACCTTTGCGGAAGAAATATTGGGAAGTGTGAAAAATCATTTCAGATTATTTCCCAGGTACCGTTCGCAGTACAGCAGGTCTTCATATCCTAAACATTTATACATCGTGACAGTTAACTCTGTGTAAAAGATGTATGACTTGTACTTTGCCAAAGGTACAGCCACATGTATATCGACAGTTGCTCAACGTTTACTTCAACATTGCATTTAAAATGCTAAGTAGCGACACGGTGATACATTTCAGCACATGCTAACTAGGGCCCTGGAATACGACTAGCATCTTCGTTAAGCTGAGATAGCACTATCATTGCTAGCGTACAGACAATCAGGATTGCCGGAATGTTGGTAATAGCAAATTAATCATAGCAACGGATTTAGAACAAGCACTCTCGACGCCGATGATCAGAACAGAAACCGTGTTCTGTTTGCGGTAGTTGAGGACAATTTGTTGAGGTATTCATATTTGTCATGATGAACTATCGACCATGTTTGGCCAGGATATTTCGCTTCTTGTCACAGTGAAGAAATTGGGAGTTGTATCCTCAAAGTGATGACGAATTTACCACAAAATCTGTACAATAGTGTACAGTGATTCGTGAGTGTAACAGAATAAGAACTCTATCATAATGGCTCTCCGACTGTACATACTGAAAACCACAGATTTTGAAACAATAGAACATTGATTTTTGGTTCCAAAACACACACGTTTCTTACCTTTGAATGCTGATTTCGGAGTCATTGAGTAGGCCTAAGTCAAAAGGAAAACTCAATCAGTTTATTCTCCATGTCAGTCGGTCACGTTAATCAAGAAGGCAGGATGGAAATAGCTATTTAACGTAATCGAAGTCATAACGAAAGACATGAAAGTTATATCAAATTTACGGTCTCATTTGACAGCTGTAAAAGTTCCCATCATGGCAGTGTGAAGGTGACTTGTGCTCCGCAGATTTTTGTATATTAATATGGGAAGAAATATCCGATATTGAATTATAGTTAGTGTGAAGTGAACAGTAAGTACTGTAGATTATAATGGATTATTAACTTTTCTAGCTGGTTGTTCATTTCAGTAAATTATCAGCAATGAAATATTGAAGTGATCGGTCTAAAGAATGTAAACAAACCAGAAACAGCATTGGAAACCCCGTGTTAGAAATTATTGCGATGGAAATTCAGTGTTACTAGGTCACATCTCGAAACTTTCATAACTGAAATTACCGTAGTGTCATAGATACATTCTAAAGCTACACTACTTAAAAATACTTTTATTATATATGATTAACATGAGATTTCCCGAATTTTTGTTAATAAAATACGGATTAGGAGCAAGTTTTCAAACTTTTTGTTAAATATCAAGAAATTTATTGTTAAATGTGGGAATTCGTAGTAAATGTTCCAAAGCTGTTCCCAGGCAAGAACTGAATCTGAAAATACAATGCAAAGCTTGTAAAAATATATATCATGGTACTTGTGTTAATCTCGCGGAAGATGATATTAAATTTCTTCGATCGAACTATCAAGCTTGGCGTTGCGACAATTGCGATCGATCTAGGCGTTCTAGTATAGATAGTGACAAGTTATTGGAGACTACAGCACAGTGTCCTTCGTTACTGGAAATTTATCAGTTACTGTTATCTACTAAAGAAGAAGTTAGTGATTTGAAAAAATCGAACAAGGAAGTCGAAGATGAATTAGGAAAGTCGTTAAACTTAGCACACGAAAAATTAGATGAAAATTTGAAGCTTCTCAAAAATCAAAGTGAACTGCTAAAAACATGCCAGGAAACTATCGATAATTTAAAAAGTGAAAATTTAAGGTTGCAAAAACAAATAGACAAAATGAACTTACAAATTGATGAGTTGGATCAATACGGACGACGTAACACGTTGGAAGTGTACGGCGTCCCTGAGCTACCAAACGAAAACATATTAACTACTGTAAAAAATATAGGTCGTGTTCTACACGTAGATATTAATGACAACATGATTGATGCATGCCACAGAGTATAAAAACATTCCGTTCAGGATGCTGCTAATATAGTTGTTAAATTTGTAAGAAGAGTAGATAAAGATAAGTTTTTACATAGAAGAAAGGTTAAATGTAATTTAAATTGTAAAGATATTGACTTTACTACAGGGGGGGGCCTATTTACGTAAATCAATGTCTATCTGTACAAAGGAAAATTGTATTCAGTGAGGCGCGGAAAATTAAAAGAGAAAAAAATTACGAATATTTGTGGGTCGATTGGTCTGGTAACATAAAGTTGAGAAAAAGAGCAGATGACTCTGTAATTTATACACTTCGAACAGTAGAGGATATTCGACAACTATCATAATTTATGAGTAAAAATGATAGAGTGATTTCAATATGTTACCAGAATGTACGAGGAATTAATACTAAATTAAATTAAATATGTACTAGTATTTTAACAGAAAACTATGATTTCATTGTATTGACAGAAACATGGTTGAATAATAGTGTATTTGATAGTGAATTCATTGATGACAGATATATTGTATTTCGACAAGATAGACCAAATAAAATAGGAGCAGGTTCACTTATAGCAGTATTAAAAAAGTTTCAAGTGCAAGAAATTGGAATAAATATTGAATATGTACAAATTCTCTGTATGAAGATGATAACAGGAGGTAGTACTAATATTATTGTATATTTTCCACCTAACACAAAAATTGAATCATATCATTTTTTTTTTTTTTAGAAAATTTGAGGTCACTAATTTTCAGTTCTATATTATTATCATAGGTGACTTTAACATACCCTCAATTGCTGATTCCAGTTTTAATCTTATGACTGGAGGTCATATTTGGGTGGCGTTTGCAAACTTTCTGTCTTCATTTAATTTTCAATCACACAATAATATAAGAAATAATAATGAAAGAACATTAGATTTAATATTAACAAACTTTAAAAATATTGATATTACGAGAAATAATTGTCCTTTAGTAACTGAGGACTTACATCATCCTCTTTTATTAATTGAATTCACTATTGCATCTAAATGTTTACAAACAAAGTTTTTGTCCAACTATTATCTTTAACTATTGTAAAGCTGACTTTTACGATTTGTATAAGGATCTACATAAAATGGATTGGGGTCAGATGTATCAATATGATAATCCGAATGATTCACTCAATTAATTTTATAAGAAACTTGACGCTGTAATTAATAAGAATGTTAATAAACGAAAAATAAATAAAAGATCTTATCCATGTTGGTTTACAGCCGAGATAATAAATCCTATAAAATAGAAAGAATATTTTAGAAGAAAAAGAAATCATTGTGTTCTCAAATTTGCTGAATTACGCAAAAAGTTGAGAGGTATAAGTAGATCTTACAAATTATACATTAGTAATGTAGAGAATAATATAATTGAGAATCCAAAAACATTTTACAGTTTCATACATAACAAAAAGAGGGATAACAGGAAACAGAATCAGATGACTTGTGAAGGTAAATTGCTTAATTCCAATAAAGAAATTGTGGATTCTTTTGCAGATTATTTTAAGAGTATTTATTCTTCGGATTGCTCTTCTTATGTAATTTCTGAACCGAGTTATCATGAAACAACACACTGTTTAAATATTTCTACTAAAAGATTACGAGGTATCTGTAGAAAAATTAAAATCAAGTAAAGTGAGTGGTTATGATGAAATACCTACTTATATATTTAAAGCATGGTGGGGAAGTTCTTCGTGTTCCTCTTATATATATATATATATATATATATATATATATATATATATATATATATATATATATATATATATATATATATATATATACACAATAGAATGTTGAAATCACAAATATTTCCAGATATTTGTTAAATTAGTAAAATTGTACCTATCTTCAAGTCGGGCAATCCATGTGAAATAAAAAATTATCGGCTGATTTCACTTATATCTGTTCCTTCGAAAATATTTGAGCAAATTTTATACCAGAAAATTTTTGAGCATGTTAAATCTTACCAACGTTTCAACATGGCTTTTATCCGAAAATATGTACTATTACAAACTTGGTCACATTTACTCAATTTATATCTAATTCTTTCAATGATGGTTACTCTGTGGATGCAATATATACTGATTTTGCTAAAGCATTTGATAAATTGGATCATACCATTTTGCTTCAGAAGTTGTCGAATTTTGTTTTTCTTGTGGATTACTAAAATTAATTTCTTCTTACTTAAGCAACCGGAAGCAGTTTGTAGTATATAAGCAATTACACTCTTTTATGTTCAATGTGAATTCAGGTGTACCACAGGGATCCAATTTAGGATCATTGTTTTTTCTACTATTTATAGATGACTTACCACGTGTTATTAACTTGTCAAAATGTCTTTTATTTGCTGACGGCCTTAACATTTATAAGAAGATAACTAACCAACTGGATTATATTGAGCTACAACAAGATATAGATTGTTGTTACATATGGTCGCTGCAAAAGAAACTTAATTTTAATATAAAGAAATGCTTAGTCTGTACATTTTCAAGGCAATGTACTCCATACACCCATGAATATGTTATGAATCGTGAAACATTAACCAGAGTAACTTTTACTAAAGATCTGGGTGTATGGCTAAACAATAAACTTACATATGAATTACACATTGAAAAAATAGTTAATGAATCTTATAATGCAATTAGATTTGTGCTACGAAATTCCAAAAATTTAAATAATATTCCAACTGCATTCAAGCTATTTAATAGCTATGTAAGAAACAGATTAGAGTACGCAAGCGTGGTATGGAATCCTTTTTATCACTGTTACATTAAGAAAATTGAAAGAATACAAATTAAATTTTTTGCGACATATGTATTACAAGAAAAATAAAAGATCTTTATATGAAGAAAATATTTCTTATAATAATTTAGTTAATGAATTTACTTGTGATACATCAGAATTAAGGAGAGAAATAACAGATCATTTATTTTTATATAAAATTGTAAATGGCCTTCTGGAATGTGGTGAGTATTTACAACTATTGAACTTCAATGTTAAAATGAATGCGTTACGGAATTGGTAACCATTTTACTGTAAGAAATCTAATTCAGTGTATCATCAAAACTCACCACTTACAAGACTGTCCAGGAAACATAATAATGCTGTTAAAGGAAAACATGAAATCGATTTTGCAATGACAATGAAAGTATTTATGGCGAATTTAATGGAGAATTTAAATAAATGAAATAATAATACTTTTAATTGTGAATAGCGCCTAGAATTACGAAATTTAAAAAATATTTTGAAATTTGTTTTGAAATATTAAATTTATATTGCCTTGAAGAGATTTTTTTGTATATTTTCATGTCTGTAAGTTTTTGCTTAGCTTTGCTTTATTATATTTTATTCTTTAAGTCTCTTTTTCTTATTTTTGTTATTGGTATATTCTTCTTCATAGTGTGCTGTGGGTATAATATTGTGCTATGGTTAAGAATTATGATGTAATTTCGAATATTTATATTATAATAATTATTTGTAGAATGTAATTTCGAATATTTATATTATATTGATTATTTGTGCCTTTGTATATTGTGATAAATTGTATGATCGTAAATCTGTATATTTCTAATTACATAGTTATAATGCCTATTGTAATTGGAGCTTAAGCTCTGTTATAGGTGATAGATAATAAACAAACAATTAAATAAATAAATAAATAAATAAATGTGCAAGAAAATACAAGAGGGGAAACCTTTCCGTATTAGTGAAGGAACGTGCATCCAATTCCAGAAAGGTAATCACGCAACTTAAGTGAGATACACGTATTCCAAATGTGAGCCCTGGAGTTATGTTAGTTTCCATTCTGCAACAAGCCGCGTTGGATTGCAAATATCCATACAGAAGTGATATCCAGAAGTAGGCTATGACAATATCGTGGCGAGTTAAAGTTTATTCCATCGATGTACTATGAGTTTTACATATCTCTCAATTTCAATGTTGAAGACAACACAGGGTACTGTTCCTGAAGATATTGATGAAAGTGACACTGAATGAACTTATTGTAATTTAGTGATATTGTTGTGTTTATTGTATTATTATTTTGTTTTTGTTTTGTAAAACAACAGAATCGGATCTTGCATATGTGTTTACTTATGAGTACTGACTGTCCATGATGATTTCCACATAGACTTTTCTACCATTACCGTGCACAGTTGTTCTTCTGTACGGACTTCGCACACTAAAGATGCAGTATAGGTACATGACGATTTGCAATGAGACATATACAACATTCTATAACAATGGTATGTTCAAAGTATGCACACATTTTGAATATTAAAACTTTGGTGAAATTAAAACCTTTATTATCTCGGAAACATTCTAATGCGGAATACCCCATTATTCCACTAAGCCCTTCAATTTTCTATTGGACTACCACTCGACCTTGATTTATCGGAAACACTGATGTAAGACTATACAATAAACACGATTGAAGTAACTAACGATCCTGTTGTGAAATTAACTTCGTGCTTTTAAACTAACTGCTGAGACTAGTTTGAAATAGGCTTGCGTTACTGAAAACCAATACTAGTATTCCTGAAAGCTTGTCAAAGTATGATCTTTTAAACATCGAGATAGAAGAATATTTCTTCAATTATCATGTTGCTCTCTCTCATTCTTTCTATCATAAAATGAGTAAATACGTATAAATAATATATATATATATTTCCCTTATCTGTCACCTTTGTAACACTTGGTTTTATACTTTTAATTCTTGCTAGAAAAATCATAGAATGGATTTAATGTGTCATCAAATGCTAACACTTTTAGCGTCGCTCTGAAATTTGTGGTATATCCCATAAGTTTCCTATAATCATTGTGTAAATGAAAAATTAAAGAAATGCAATTTACTGGAACGTACGCACAAAAAATTCAAGAGGTAACGTCGGTCCTTTCTCATGGGAAAGTGTCGCCAATATCGGATCAACGGCTTCTAAGGAAAGGACAAAACAGACATGTACTCTAGATTAATAGGACCTATGCGGATTCTTAAGAAAGTTAACCGTAGGTCCCATGAGGCTTACGTGGCGCTTAACATATTTAAAAAATATTTCATGTCAGTCAGGGGAACATTATTTAGATGGCAGGGGATTATTATGAAAATCGACTTTTTCAATAAAAATACATACATATAGTTAATAATACTTCGTATTTCGTTCATATGAACACAGGATTATCAAATGACAATTTGATGAATAGAAGTTCGTTCTTCTGACACGTTTTACTCTGTAGATCAGTCATACTAAATACATAGCGAGTTAATAGTCTAGTAGTCTGGCATGTAATTTTATGTTGATGCGTGTGAAACATAGCTATATATATCCAAGTAGCACAGATTGGTGAAACTTAAACCATGCGTAAAAAGTAGTGCTACAGTAACAACAGAAAGAAACGCATAATTAAAACAACAAAAATGGCAATTTTATACAAAGGTAATAAATTACCCTGAAGTCACTGCGGTAATGATGCACCCCTGACATTACCGAGAATTGAAATGATCTTAAGAATGGTGTATGATCACGCGCACAGCGATGCATGCTCGGCAACGTGATCCCATTTCGCTCACAAGTCTAGTAAAGAGATACTGTGTTATGGTGGAGGTTGCATTCCTCCAGCAGCACTGTTGACAACTTGGATGATCCATCGTTCATCTAGACATGCTACAAGATGCCTCCCTATAGTATTCCACACGTGTTCGATGGGATTTAAGTGGATGGAACGGGCAGGCCAGTCACGGAATATTCTCTCAATCCAAGAGCTCTGCCACCTACACTGTTTGAGGCAGTCGCGCATTATCATCCATAAAGATGAAGTTAGGGTTGAATATACCTCTGAAAAGAAACGTATGTGGGTAAAAAGTACAGTGTTACAATAACGTTGACCGATTAGTGTACTACATTCAAAAATTTGAAGATTGATATGTCCATACAACATTATTCCTCCACACATAAGAAACACCAAAACAATTATGTTCGACCACCAAAACAATCATGTTCGACAATGTTTCTGGATTTATTGCATGTTACTACACTTCACAAGACGAGTTAGTACATAAAGAATAAATACTCAGACCGAAGCTCCTCTCATCAAAGAAGACAACGTGATCTTAGTCCTTCTCAGTCAGTCCTGTTGCTCTTGGCAACATCGCAAGTGGTGCTACTGATGTGTGGGTATCAACTGATTTGATTTGATTTTGATTTCAGCGTCCCATTCAGCAGCAAACCTACCTATATGAAATGTGGGCCTACAGCTTAACGTGGAATTCGAATTTCATGAGCTCCTGCCGGGAATCGAATCCGGATCTTCCGTGCCAATGTCGCGTATGTTAACCGCTTAGCAACGCGACAGCTCTGGGTGTCAACAGAATACAACGTATTGGCTGTCTGGTAAAAAGGATATTCCGATTCAGATGACATGCTGCTGTAAAGCGTGAGATTGAGTGATTTGCAGTCCTTACACTCACTGGTTAATGCACTTCTTGTCTCTTGCACAATGTAGTGGTTGTCCTCTACTGTAGTTGACAGGGATCAACCACAACTTCTCCTTCGCGCAGCATTGCCTGTTATTTGGAATGCTTCGCACTGGAAACAATCCTATGGCGAATAGAGCACTCTTGGGCAACACATGTTTCATTTCGTCCTTCTTCCAGTTTTCAAACGATTTTTTAAGTGTGAAATCACCCAAATGCAACTGCGAATCATGTTGTTGTGAGCAACACCACCACAATGCACCTTAACCGTCTCGCCCCGTTTATTCAACTACTCTGTATTGGGGAAGGAGACGCATTCGATGTTGCGGTTATTCTGACGTCCCTATGCAACATATTTCTCTCAGTGTCCCCGAAGGAGGCTTCTCGCAAAATTCTATCTGACTTCCATTCATTTCCATCGACTACGCAATATTTTGTTACTTTATCTACTTTGTCGTTGACTTTCGTGCAACAGTACCTCATTACTTATATAAAGAAATTTCAACATATGATACTGTTTCCATTCAAACAAGTTTATTGAGTATGTTTGTGTTCAATGAAATGTCAACCCTTAGCCTTGATAAGAGATTTACAAAATTGCAGGCATTCGTTTGATTAATTTATCCAACTTTTGCGAAGCTATGTGACTAGAAATTTTGAAAAGAATTCTAAGACCTTCAGTATTCGTTGCCAACTATTTATGGACTGTCCTGTCAAGTTCATCTTACAAAAGCTCGATGGGTAACAAATCCGGTGAGTATGACAATTATTCTATTTGTTGGTGATGTAAGCGTCTTCTTTGTATTGCAGATAATTACTGCATAACTTGGAAGAATGTTTGGGATGATAATCCTCTTGTAGTACAAAGTTACTGTCCCAGATCCGTGTTCTTGATAAGATTCTATTCCAGACTTAAACGTTGAGAAACATGTCTTTGTCAATTAACACATTTATTCGAACTAAATTAGCAACTTGGTATCCTGTAAAGCACCCCCAAACAGTGACGCTGCCTTCTCCTTACCTTGTTGTAGGTATTACACGGTCGGAATGAAAATACTCTTCAGGACGACGACGCATAAACTTAAGACGTTGGAAGATGAAAAGTTAGAATTTAAATTCGTCGGTCCAGATTGTCATCTTTCGTTGCTCATTGCTCCAGACTTTATTTTATTTTATAATATTGACTCAGGAGTATCATTTCCGATTCTTCCGGAGCGGCTAATGTCTATTTCATTTGCTTGTTTTTCCAGTGAACTTGTCCTTAAAAGAATTTGTTGTTTCTGTACGATCAATGGATTTCCATGTAATATTTACACTATTTTATGGTTATCATTCAACAGTCGGACGCTCTGTTCCACCGATCACTGAGCAATTTTTCGCAGAGAGCTACTCTCTCCTATCCAAATAACCACTTGAACATGTGCTTTGACTTTTAGTTTACAGTTTCTCTTTCCCATTTTATAATATTTGCATGTTCTTCATACCATTTAACTGGTTTGCGCGAATGAAAACAGTAAGATCGCATGTCACAAATTTGCATCCAGCTTTGCCCATATTACGACATGATTGAATAGCGTATACTGACATGGGTTCATATACACACCAGTAGAAGCCATTCAATGAGGCATCATTAAACAAAGAGTGACGTTAGTTGTCTCCTCAGTAGTTATCTGTTTATTGCCAAGCAGTTTTCTTCAATAAATTCGTCTTACAAGTCAATGAATGTTCATGTCGTTAATGAACAACGTTGTTTATTTTCCGAAACGAGTTCAATAAACATGGTTTTGCATGCACACAGTGCCTTTTATTTGAAAAATTCTAAAAAAAAAAAAAAAAAAAAAAAAAATCCATACTGTATTCAGACTTTTGACAATGATTGCATTTATACAAGATGAAATTCCCATTCTCGCACGGGTCGAATAGGCTTAAGGAAAATATTTTAATCTCTTTTCCCTTTTGATAGGACTTCAATGGAAATATAATGATACAAATCCGTAAAATACTCTACTTCTGGCATAAATTTTGAATCAACTTATCACCCTAGAATGCGCCCTTTGATAAAAGTGACATAATAAAGAAACAGCTTGAGATCGATAATATGATCCAAAAGTTATTTCAAATGGGTTAGCTATTTCCTGGAAATTTTGAAATGAAATCTTTCAGTTTTACGTCCTACAGTTATGCCGGCTAGGCTGAAGAAGACGGTGATGACGAGAAATGAATGAATGGTGGAATGAAGAAAGTGGGAGGAAACGGGAGAACCCCGAGAAAACCCGCGCACACAGTGTTTTTCCACCACAGAGTTCACTTGGCTTGAGCGGGGATCGAACCAAGGACCCCACGCAAGCTGAAGAAATGCCTGAATGATTTCTTTTTGCAGCTAATCATCATGGATGAATACTAGATATAACACTACGGCAAAAGAAGAGCAATGAGTAAACAATGGAAGCACTCATCTTTCTAGTAAGTAAAAGTATAACACACATCTGAGAAAGTGATGCTCAGTGTTTACTAAAACAAATACATAATTACTTCGAGTAGTTATGCCCGATAAGTCCAAACTATCAGCCGGAAATATCGTTGCCACTTATTGAGTTACAGGTTCTTATCAAAGAGAAGCATACTCTGAACAGAAAACAATGACATTTGCTACCTCTTTGCAAAGGACACTGTTTACTGTAGAAGTGTGGAGAAGCATAAAAGTTTGGCAGTAATGTTTGATATGTTTATTATCAAAGTAGTTATGTTATGCGAAGTCTAATGACACCGAAAGTGAATCTGTTGTGTGAAGGCTAAATTTTAGTAATGTTCGACGCATGCTTTGCTTATTCAAATACAGTTAAACAGTTTGCGAACACGGATTTGCTGTTGGATGCTCCACTGTGAATGCCATGGAGTAATGACACACAGGGTGACCACCAATTGTATACCACCACTAAGCCGCATCCTAAACAGACCCCAGTGAATCTGACTTCACTGATTTTGTGCGGAATGAAGATACGAAGGGCATCGAAAAGTTCACCGACAGCTTCTTATTAACATCTGGTTTCATGTGTCCCAATCAATCACCTACTATGCCATTCAGAGAAAGTTACGTCAAAAAATGGTCTATAAGATGAATGTTCATGCGAAGAAAGCCAGTCACGTCATGCAACGGGAAACTAACTTAGAAAGCTGAACAAACGTTATATGGCGGGGGACAGGTAGAAGGTAAAGAGGCATGGCTATATCAAACCGATTGTGGAATTATTCGAGCAGTTACGTAGACAAACATTGACGCAAAAGTTATTCACATGGTTTCATGAAACCAGAAGTCATCTACACGTTTCATGGTTCTACTTGAATTTTGTTATAAGGAAATTTAAAGCTGTGTCGGGTTGTCAACAATGTGAAAATCAATGCTGTGTTTTTATTAGGAATGTGTTTCGGGAAATATGTACAACAGCAAAATCCTCACTGCATTGAGCTGGGGGGTGGGGCCGCGGTGGCTCAGTGGAAGAACGTTCAACTCTGGAGCTAGGGGTCCGGGTTCGAACCCAGCCCCCGCCAAGTGAACTTTGTGCTGGACAAACACCGTGTGCGTGGGTTTTCTCGGGGTTCTCCCGTTTCCTCCAACTTTCTTCATTCCACTATTTCATTCATTTCTCATAATCATCGTCTCCTTTAGCCTAACCTGCATAACCGTGGGATGTTAAAGATCAAAGATTTCATTTTTCTTTTTTTTCTTTCTTTCTTTTTTCTTTTTTTCTTTTTTCTTTTTCTTTTTTTTGCATTGAGTGGACACAAAACTGGGTGGAACTAACTCTATGGCCTATGGAACCCTGAGGTTCAATGCCGCGTTCACAAAAGCTCTCCACTGACTTCTATCCTTAGCCAATTGGATCCAGTTTCTACTTTGTATTCCTATCTCTGCGAGATCCATCTTAATATTGTCCTGCCAGGTATTCCTAGTTCTTCCTGCACCTACGTCTTCCTAATGGTCGTTTTCCGATTGGTCTTCCAGTCAAGACTTTGAAAGCGTTTCTACTTTCTTCCACTCTAGCTACATGACCTGCCCACCTAAGCCTCCTAGACTTGACGACCCCAACGATGTTGGCTAAACCGTATAAATTATGTAGTTCCTCGTTATGAAGTTTCCGCCATTCCCCATTCCCGTTCCTCTTGGGTCCGAATATTCGTCTAAGGATATTCTCAAATACTTTCAGTCTATGTTCTTCCCTCAAAGTAAGCGACCATGTTTCGCAACCATACAGAACGACAGGCATGATTATCGTTTTGTAAATTTTAAGCTTCAAATTTCTCGATAGGATTCGCGACAAGAGATTTTGAACCGAATAGTAACACGAATTCCCTGCTTTTAGTCGACATTTAATTTTTTCGTGAATTTGATTTTCGTATATTCACATTGGTCCTAGATATTTGAAACTATCCACTTTATCAAAATTATTATTTAATATTTTAACGCATCCACAATTTGCCGTATTACGGTCCCAACGCACTTCCATGTTAAATGCATGGCTAAAGGAGTTTTCTCTGCATTTACTTCTAAACCCATGTCCCTGCAAGCGTTTAATAAGATCTCTGCATTTCTTTCTATTGTTCTCCTATCATCTCCTATTAAATTTACATCATCAGCATATGCCATAACCTGGTGAATACCGTTCAACTATAGGCCCTGGTTGCTATCTTCGATTTTCCTTATAGCGTAGTCCAGAACAAAGTTTAATAATAATGGCGACAACGCATCTCCTTGTTTCAGACCATTTCCGACGTGAAAGCTCATGTACAAAAATTTTCCTACCCGGACTTTACTTTGGGATTCATTTAAACATATCTTAATTAATCTAATTAGCTTTCTCGGTATTCCAAGTTCTGTAAGAACGATGTATAATGTTTCTCTCCTAACCGAGTTGACGCCTTTCTAAAATCAATAAATAGTTGATGTACCGGGGTATTGTATTCCCACTTTTTTTCGAGTATTTGGCGAATGGTAAATATTTGGTCGATAGTTGATCGATTTCGTCTAAATCCGCACTGATAATCTCCAATAATTTCATCTGCGTATGGGATCAATCTTGCTAATAGAATATTTGAAAGGATTTTATAGGATGTTGACAGAAGAGAAATGCCTCGATAATTATTACAGTCAGTTTTGTCGCCTTTCTTATGAATTGAAACAATGACTGATTCTTTCCACTCTTGTGGCAATTCTTCCTTGTTCCAGAAACTGGGTAGAACTATGTAAGGAAAATGAGTCAGCCACACAGCTAAATAATTTCTCATAATCTAAAGACGAATGGAACCCAAGACACGAAATCATACTTGTTCCACTGATTCCCCAAGGGACTACTGTACCTTTGTACTTCTGACACACAGGCTTTGTTCCCTTACGGCGTGGTTAGTTCCAACTTCTGGAAATGCCCCAGAAGATTGGAATTAAATGCTCCTTGTAGACCTGCTAAGAATTTTAATGTAGTGGAAATTACGCTGTCGGACAATCGTTACAAATAATGGTTGTTATATAGAGCAAAACCGGGGTGGAAGAGCGGACTGTCATAGGTTAGTGAGCAGTTCAAATTCGTTTGTACTGAAACATATCAGGGTATCCATAAAGTCATGCATCGCATTGGATGGTGCTTATGTAATGAAAAACCAATTACTCTTACGTGAATAAAGCTCGTGTACATGTCCTTATTGAAGGTGATACGAACATAATGGGTATCTCTCAAGATCAATACCAGAGTTATTTTTTACAGGACCATACACAAGCGATATAATATTCTATAAAATTTATTTAATGAAACAATGTACGAAATTACAACGGATAACGTAGTGTATGGGACTTGAAAACGTGAGATTCTGTAAAATCAACACATTCTTATAATGTAAAATTATTAAATCAGTTTTATGATAATAATCATTTCAGATTTTAGTGAAAATATTGTATTTTAAGAGGATGGTTGAAGAGAGGCATCGGGAAGTGAATGGATGTCGCTATACTTTCGAATTCAAATTAAAATCTTTTGTAATTTTGATAATTTAACCAAATATAAATCAAATAAATGAGTTTCATAATTCTAACTTCAGATGCTTGTGTTAAGGTTGACTAATTCATATCGGACTTCCGAAGAAACATTAAAACAACTTACGAGTAACGACCGTGTCAATAGCGACAACTCCCAGTTACGACCCCTCTTTTCAGTTTTGTAGTAGAAATAGGGAAAGAAAGAATAAGAAAGAGGAAGAAGAAGATAGGAGAGAAGAAGGAAGGAAAATGAGGGAAATAAGAATAGAGGAAGTTAGAGGAGAAGGAATTTCTGGATAAATATGGGAATATGGTGAAGAAACTTGAATAATTATTCAAAGATAATTTATATTCAAATGCTATTACTTGAGGATCGATGTTGAAGTGATCCTCATATATCTTTCACAAATAGAAATTGAAAGATCTCTGGAAAGACTGTCATTATTCTGGCTCGTCCTTCTGCTTTGGCTTTTCTTATAGAGCCGATTTTTCGTACCTTTGAATCAGCTATTCCTTCATGACCTCCGTCAAGCATTAGTACGTTATTACATATATATCACAAACGTTATCATCGCAAATCAATATTAATATGACAGCTTAAAAACTAAGTTAATAATTCATTCAAGCACATTCACATACATACAGAACAGCGTATCGACTTGGATAAAATTAATGTAATAGAAACCATCTAACTATAATTTTATAAACATTTATTATACCTATTCCAGGATAACACATAAGTTAATATGAACATATAATCAACAAATACACGAATGAATCAATTTCCATATGAAATTAAATAATAACATCGTGACATTATATATATATATATATATATATATATATATATATATATATATATATATATATATATATATATATATATATATATATATGGTTTTAGGTAACTCCACCGACAAACTTTAGGAGGCGATTCCTTATACGAAAGGAAAGAAAAAAGTTCTAATAAACATGGGCCGAAAAATGCCTCCTTTCAAAGTTATGATCCATTGAAAATTCGAAAAATCACTTTTCAAGACTTCTTAACTTAGAAACTATAGGACCTACCACAAGCGGTTTAAGGAATTACGCAGGAACTAGTATGTTCTCTATCTAAATATCCATGTTTTACCATTTTCCGTTATCGGTGAAAGGAACTGTGAAAAGGAAGTTGAAGTATAGGGATACTCATTTAAGTACTAATGGTTCGTTCGTTTCGCTGGTACCAGTGAATTCTGAAACATGGATATTTAGATAGAGCGTATACCAGTTCCTGTGTAATTCCTTAAACCGCTTGATGTAATTCCTTAAACCGACTCTATAGTTTCTAAGCCAGGATGTTTTGAAACGTGATATTTCGAATTTTCGGTAGTTCATAACTCTGAAAGGAGACGTTTTTCGACCCATGTTTATTACAACTTTTTTTCTTTCATTTCGTATAAGGAACCGCCTCCAAAAGTTTGTCGATGGAGTTTTCTACCACTCTGTATATGTATATATTTATAATAACAAAGATTAAAAGAACATTTCACATTTAGATATCTATAAACATATATATCCATATTCGCTTAAATCTTTGAAGCATATAGTATGAATTAAGAAAAAAATAATTATTTATATTTTACAAAATCATTAACGAACGAAGAAAGGAAAAAAAAATATGTGAGAATTCAAATGAGTCTTTTCTCATATATGAAAGTTTTAAGTAAGTTTTCGAGTGAATATACGAGTCTTGTCTCGCAGTTAATGACAAGTGTTAATATCTCACTAAATTATCAATGCACCTTTTTGTGGTGTCCAAAACATTCCACTTTACTCATTTTTTCATATGCACACATGACATTAGGTTACTGATCGTTACCGACACATAGTCTATTTGTAGATATACTTATTAACATATTTATATTTTTCTCACGTTTGGATTACAAGGGCAAAAAGTTTGCATTTACTCTTATGGCGACTATTTCCCATCTTTGTCATTTCACTTGAGGTACTAGTTTCTTGACTAGGTTTGAACCGTTATCGTCTTATATCATTAAGTAAGCAAACTTATTATTAAATTCGCACAACTCGAGGAAAAAGAAAACTAGTGAACGAGAATTTTTCAAGACCAGGAAGATCTTCGTCGATGAGGAAACGATTTTAAAGGTGAAAGCACTGGTTGAGTTTTAGGAGTTATACAGGAGAGATGAAATCAATGTAATTTATACAGTAGGATTTCAGTTCACTGGTCTGAGGATAGATTTGGTAATAAAGTAGGGTTACGTTGACCTGCCTTAAACCCATGTTACATGCGGTTAGTGTAGTATAAATAATGTTAGTTATTACAGAGGTTATTAAGAAATATTACACAAATTAAAAAGAATATATAACATGCGGCGGTATTTTTAACATTTACACTTCATTTTTATCGGATATTCCACGACCGTGGTAACTAAAAGCCTTTCGGGGTAAGGAGCCAAGTCCCTTTTCACTTATATTCATTTACTCAATTCAATATTATACACTTTACTTCAATAATATATTCACATTCAATATATATGTTCATATTCATATCTCGATATATACATATACTCATTAATTATTCAATTCTTCAAATTATTAATCCCGACAAATCGAATTTTTACGGTCGCAACGCTTTACATTTTACATCCGATATATCATATATATATATTCAATTTATTTCCCGCAAAGTTTATTTTTGTTAATATTTTAATTACTGGACTAGGCAGAACGTTGCAATTTTCAGGAACGTTCAATTTTGAATTAATTTGTCTATTTATTTATATAGGCCAGAAATAATATTTAAGTATAGTTAATCGTAAAATAAGGGTCAATTTCGTATAAACTAAATCACTAAGACATTCGAGTAACAGAAATACGAGCAGCGAATGATACTGAATTTGGACACAGTGGCGCTACTAGTATATAAACAACCTATGCACGACTGAATATACCTTTGTACACTATGCATCACGATACGAATAACTGTGAATTTTCATTATGAATCGAAATATTTCTCAAGGCAGACTAGAGATGAAGAATAAGGAAAAAACAACAAACTGTCCATACTTAAAAATGTCATACTTCTCACTCATTCACTACTTCTACTGTCAAAATACTACTTTACACACATATACATGCTATATTCCACTTAAACTAAGAAAGATAAATACTGATACATGTAACTACACATCCTTATACATAAATTATCACATCATTCAAATATAAATGAACCAAATAATATTATTTGAATTCCCTAATCGGCTCTATAAACTGAAGATGAGGGAAAAGAGACGATCAGAGCTAAATAGCCCTTCTGTAAACTAAATCATTTTTTCCAATTTCCATGTTAAAGCTATTGCAAGAATATATCAAAACTGCTAATTGTGGGAAAAGGACCCTAAAAAAATTTTTGTTTAACCCATTCTCGTTGGAAGCTTGCTCAACCTAAGATTGAATGAGAGCCCCTTTCTTCGTTTACACTGCCATGATGAAAATTACCTTAACTGCTACAATATCTGATACCGCCATGTTACTAATTATTTTTTTTTTAAAATACACTTACTACATACACAAACTGAAACTATATATGTGGACAGGTCGCTGCAACCCAAACTGAATTTTAGGAGGGTGAAAAAGGAGATTTTAAGAAACACTAATCACAAACTCTGCACTTGAAAACGCACACGTTTATGAATCCTGTCCATCACTGTAGATGACATCATGGTGTCTGTCAAGCTGAATTCTAAAGTTCACTATTTTTATGAGATTACTGTTGAGTTTTGGTATCTCAGGCTCTCTGTCTTCTTCCAACCATTTAATATCTTAAATAGAGCTAATTTTACCTGAATTAACTACTTGTTTTGCTGTAAAATCACCGAAATATCCGCAGCAAACTGACATATTTGCAGCTCAGATAGTCGTATGTTCTAGAATGCTCATTCTCGTGCCTTGATACCCTAGTGTCAGAAAATAGTTCAATCAGAACAAATAGTTTTGGCGGTGAAAAATTATAAAACGAATAGAAAATTGTAAAAACTGAATAAAACCGGATCTTGGGAGGATATTGGTATCTCAGACGGACGAAGGGGGTCTAAATTATTTTGCCAAAAATCAGATTGTGGTTAATTCCGAGAATTTCTGCCCAATAACAGGCCTATGTTTTTGTATAGCATTAAGATGATGGTTTCAATATTTGTCCATTTGAAATACCCATATACAAGATATTAGCATGTAATAATGTACAAATAAAGATGTTATTCCCCAAAAATATAATCTCTACGAAATTATTCCAAGCTTCCGCATTAATTTTGAGTTGAATAATAATAAAATGAATATATTATGTAAACCGAACATATATTTTGAAAAAAATGCATGGTACAGTACGTGCAAAAAATAGTGAAAAAATTCATTACGCAAATTGTAATGGTACATTACACGGTTGTGAAAGAAATTCGCAGAGAGAAAGTAATGGTGCTCTTAGGTTCGCCCTGACGTATAAAATCCAAAATATATTTACAATAGTTCCCTTTTGGCCAAACATGTGGTGTCTAGAAACCCCAGAACAGACCTTTGATTGTTATTTCTCCCGCTATCAACGGTGGGCTTCTTGGTTAAATGTAAATGCGTAAATGATTTTAAAAATAAATATCATTAAAGCAACTTAGTCTTAGAATATATATAAATGCTTCTTTCTAGAGAAAAGAACGACCATCTCGTTATCTTAGCAACAGAATTGATTCAGAATGTATAAAATAAATTGTTTCACGTAAGTTATATAAAGTAAAGAGGACCGTATCCAATGTAAATCGATTTTTACCAGGATGGGCCCTTCTTATTTTGGATGTGGCACGGCTTATCAAAGCAATCCCTGGTGTTTAAAACTAATTTGCTTTCCTCCTTAGCATTTCTTCTAATCAGCTTCTACTTCTCTTGTGAAATCATTTCAAGTAGTTAAATTACAAAGAATTTCTTGTACATCGATATAATTAATCTCTGAGTAAAGGAAAATTCCAAATCTTACTGTTCAGGCACCTGATAAACGTCCATTTATTTCCTACTCACATCGAGCTTCGGAAACACTAGCTCTGACTTACATATATTTTAAATTTTTATAGTTTCAGTTATACTTTATTCATATATGTTAGTGCCTTATCTAGAAAATTTGATTATCCACGATTAGTAGTGGAATCCTTTGATGATGATTTTGATGAATGTCCAATAACTATTAAGAATAAACAGCACATACTTTGTTTCCTCTAAGACAAATTAATACTTTCGATATCTTGTATGTGTAGAGTATGATTAGTTCTACATTTCAATTGTATTGAGCGTTTGTATTTACTAATAAAACCTAAAGCAAGGTAAGTTCAAGCAGTTTTGTATTCATCTGTAGACACAGATCTTCTTCTGTTTACCAATCTCTTCTTAATGTCTTCGAAGGTCTCCGTGCATTGGTTTTCGCACAGAATCCAAGAAAGTGCTCTTCTCTCCCTCAAACACACTTAATCAAAGCCTTACTGGCACGCCTTCGGGATCAATTCCTGCTTCAATATAATTAAAATTCAGAGCACTTGCTGAGCGGAAACGGAAGCTTTGACTTTGCCGACCGAAGACAGTGAGGAGAAAAGCCATTAGATTGAAGGAGAAAGTAGTTGGGTGCCATGGAGACATCTTTCAGATATGCCACCACAAAGGCTGTTTTGTTTCATAACAATTGCATCAGAGGTCTTCCTAACTAGCAATAGGTAAAAGACTTATTGTGAGTAGGTATGTAGTATTATGACTAGCCTGAAACGGATATTAAATTTTGGGAAAACGATGACTTGTTAATGTAAAACTCGCATACTACACAACACACCCAATTCAACATCATTGAGAAACTTGTCCAGCTACGTCATAAGGCAGTAAATTTATGGTCACTTAATTTATTTGTAATTAATGATTACAAGTTACAGATGCTGTAACCTATGGCTGCATAAAACAAAGGATAGCAAAAACAAACTTCTATATTGATTTATTTTGACATCTTAGAAAAACAAACTAAAACTTAACAACATTCGTCATTAATTTTATTTTCTATATTTAAAAAAGAAACAGAAAGAAAACTAGTTCAACTTTAATCAAACTTGGCATAGTGGCAGATTTTGACAAGATTAGTACGAATCTGAAGTATGGTATGCAGACCTTTTATTCTTCAATTATGGACCATCAAAGTTCAGAACTCATCCGGACTTTAACAAGTTTGAATGGTGGTAGACCTTGATGAGTTCAGTATGATATGAAATACTTTGTCGTGTAGGTTTTAGATTTTTGAGGTATGAGAAATCAAAGTTGCAGATTTTACTTAATCAAATTCCCCTCTCCATAAAAACTACTTTCTATTTAAAAACAAAAACACACAAATAAAACTGTTGTTGATAGTTATTGTGAAACTGCGGTAGACTACTAAACTATGTAATTCAACTATGTAAACTATTGAAACAGGAAATAGAATATATTTAACTTCCAGTAAAAAAAGCAGTAATACGTCACATAAAATTTGTTCATCGGACGTCTAATTCACATCAAAAACAGCTTCTCGTAGTCCTTTACAATTATGATGATGCAGAAAGCGACATTGAAACCGGAAGTTTTACTAGTTCTTACTACTTTCAGCTTTAGTAGAACAGTAAAGTTGAGATGAAATCTATTATTGGGATTTGGAATACATACCAAAATCCGTCTGTTGCTTCCTAGTATAGTTTTCTCTCTATCGAAATCAACATTTGAAGTGGAAGGGGAAGTTGTTTCTGACCACTTTTGGTTGCAATGGAGAAGTGTCGGAAATTGAACCTATTCTTACCGTACTGAATTCACTTCCAAAAGCTGCTTCTCGCTATGTTTTACCAGTTTTCACAATGGGGAAACCAAAAATCTTAGATTTCCACCACTTCTGGTTTGCATAGAGGGAGAAAGCCGAGAAGAAAGTTATTCATGATATACTCAGTCCATACCAGAAAACTACCGGTTTGTTCTATGGAAACCGACAAAAAAACCGAAAGCTACTTCGGCTTTACTTTGCTTTTTGGAAACATACACCACCTTTTGGTTTTAGTAAGGAGATACATGCAAAGGTAGTACATTTTCTTAGAATCGATTCAGAAAGACAGCTTCTGTCTCCTTCCGGTTTTACTCTATGGCAATCAACGTTGAAACCGAAAATAGTTAATATCTACTACTTCCAGTTTGAATGTAAGATTATCAGAGGAAATGGAACCTACGGTTCGGAGACTGAATCGCACTCTCTTATCATTTATGTTCTATGGAGATGAATATTTAAATCGAAATTAGTAGTAAATTTCCATCAGTTCGGTTTTAATAGAGAGATGCAGGTCAAGAAAATATATTTTCTTGAGACGCTAAATCGATTCTAGGCAATCGTTTGTCGTTATTTATTAACCGTTTATGATTATGATGATCAGTATTGAAACTGGAAATGGTAAGTTTTTACTACTTCTGGTTTGAATAGAGCACTAAAGGAGGAGATAAAACATATTGTTGCGGCGCTGAATCAATTTCAAAAGACCGCTTCTAGATAAGTATGTTCTTACCTTTTTGTTCTATGACCATTAACGTTAAAACTGAAAATGGTTAATTTCTTCCACTTCGGATTTGAATAGAGTGTTAACGGAAGAAATTTAACTTATTTTTCAGATGCACAATCAATTCTGAAAACTATTTCTCGGTACCTTTTGCCGTTGTTGATCTATTAAGATCAATGTTGAAAAAATTAATATATATTTATACCATATATAGCAATCATTATATGTTGATTTGTATTCCATTTATCACGGAAATTTATTTGTAATTGAAACAATTAGAAAAAGTTAAAGGGAGTACTACACCTAATAACATGCCATATTATGTTATAAAAGCCTCTATGCAGTGGCGTAGCAATAGAGTAGGCAGGGTAGGCAATGCCTACGGACGCAGGGCGTTTCGGTATATTAGGGGGCGCTCCAGGTTTTTAATAAAAAAGAAGCAAATTATATAAATGGAGCACCAAGTTCTTGCGATCTTCATTTCCGAACATGGTAAGAATAAAAATTCCAGCTCACTTCGCTCTCAGTTTATTACATTTGCGTATCAAATTATTGACATTACTGTAAACTCGTCGAGGTTATAGCGCTGTATGATTAAGAAATTAATCCTCCTGTATTAATATGATATCAGTCCTATATTACATGTACTGAGCTTACTAACTTTAAATAACTTTCCTGTACGCAACTGACTTTCAACAATAACAACAAAATTTATCACCTACAGTACAAGATCTGGATTAAAACGAGTTTAAAATGTTGCCGTGAGGCACAGCACAACTGCTACGTACTGCGACTACACAGAACCAATCACAAACACCAAGGGTCGGGCAAACTGGCAATTGCCCGGAACGCCAACGTCAGGGAGCGCCCAAACGAGCACTGCAAAATAAATTTTCGAATGTATTTTCTAATATCACTGTAATAAAAAGTAAAACATAGGCTAGGACTAGGTGGGGCGGAAAGGCGACTAAAAGACACTTTGGCCGGGTGAAAATTCTTACCTCGTCCGCTCCTGATACTGACTAAGATGACATAATGTTAAATAAATAAGAAGGATACTAACCCATTTAGGTTCTAATCTCAACATTATTGGAGAGTAATAATTAACATCTTTTTAAATACCGATTGCAATATTACTTGCAGTATTTTTTATAAACTGATGACTTTTATCTCTCTCTCTCTCTCTCTCTCTATATATATATATATATATATATATATATATATATATATATATATATGCTATATTTGCTGTTAGCGAATTTTTAGCCCTGTTTTAGCGGAAAGAAAAATCTCATGTTGGCAATACCGCCCAAAGCTACTCAAATGTGGAATGACATGTGTGGGATGTGGCGTGTGCGCGCTCAAGTTATAGATGATCATGCATTGGCCTATTCGATGAGTAAGGCGAAAGTAGGGATTTTGCCTAGGGGCGCCAAAGCCATTGTTACGCCACTGCCTCTATGTAACATATCATTAAAAGTTGGGAGTATTTCCCTCAAAGCAGAATCAAGTATAGGTCTATGTTGTGTCTGGTGTTATAAAGGATCAGAAAAAACATTTTTAAAAAAATATTTTTTTTTACCTTTCTTGCAAGGGCCAGGAAGAAAACAAAAAATGTTAATTTTAAGTTCTTTTTTACAGTCTTTCTTGCAAAACTAAATTTCAGTAGCAAATGTTATACAATATTCTGTCCCTGTGCATACAGTTGCGTATCTACACTTATTGCTACCAGGGGTGAAATTCATTCTAAGCCTCCATCTCTCTTCGAACATACAAATTTCGGGTAAGCCTAAAACGGGACATTGATCGAACATGTACAGATCGCCAGTTTATCATTCACAAGTTTGTACTTGGTCAATTTACTAAGAATAATAGAAGGAAATAAATATAGTAAGGTGAGCGATGATGATCACCCCGCATTTATGATGGTCACCCATTAATATTTTCGCTCAGGTACATGATGTCAATAGAGTAGTGTTGCTGTAAAGTGTAAATATATACATTTAAAGGGTAAGTTTTAAAAAAAAAGACATGGAAACATTGCGTGATTGTAGGTATAATTTGTGTTCAAAAATATTCTCCCATTTCTTCTCAAACCTCATTTTTAGATATACATTTGAGCTAAAAGTCGCAGCTTGAAGTCACAAATTTTAATAAAATTTGCACTTGTACCATTTTTCATATAATTAAATCCCCACGTTAAGCAGATTTGTATATCAAGACTCCTAATTATGAAAACATTTACTATCACTAGGGGTGACAACTGGCCGGTTTTTCACCGGTTTGGCTCGAAATATTGCTGTTACTTTGATTAAAGCCGGTGACCGTACAAATTTCTTACCAGCGCCTTTACGAACAATTTTTTTTTTCAAATTTGTATCCACTTCAAAGCAATTTCATCTAGTTCGAAATATAGATTTAAAAAGTAACTTTCATTCTGTAAATCCAAAATTGCCATCTTTCACCATCTATCAACAATTAATATATTTTGTTCATCAGTTTAGATAATTTTAAAAAGATGACAGGGACTGTATCAGGGAAAATTTGAAATATACATGTAAGGAATTTTATAGCTACATTCATTAAGAGTGAAAAAGGACTTCTTAAAGCAATTTCCTGTAGTTGAAATATAAGATTAAAGAAAAATTTCATTTTCCAAATCCAAAATTGTTACGTAAAGATTAATATATTTTCGTTCATCTATTTCGATAATTTTAAAGAAGTGGCAGTTACTGGCAAGTACAATAAAATGATCAATGCCAATTTCAGTTTCTCATATACAGCACAGTGTATCTATTAGACTTATTAGTGAATGTACTAAGGATATGCAGAATACAGGTGCTAATACACTTTTGTACACGATAGTACATTTCCTTCCCATGGATGGGTCCGAACAGAGAGACTTCACACTTAGACCTATATTATAGGGAATTTTGAGAGAGTGATTTTTTTTTATTTTACAGAGTTGGCAATCCTACTCTAACCACAATCATTTCAAGAATGCAGCCTGTTGGATATAAGTTATTAAGACATAAACTCGAATGTGATTTACTTGAATAATACTTTTATACATTGCAAGACCTGTAAGGTCCAAATATTCACCACAAATTCATTCTTGTACCGACATAAACAAAAAGGAATGTGGAGCAGAAAACTACTTTATACAAAAGTTAAAAGAGCCTTTCCGAAGTCATAAGAAATGGTCCAGCGGTTTGGGTGAATAGTCTATCGATCAGAAATTTATACGTTCAAACCCAGTAGAAAACCTGTTTTTTTTAAAGTGTGTTCCTATTTTCATCAGAAGACAGAACAATTTCTTTTAAATTCGATTAGAGTGGAACATTATATGAATTGCAAATCTAAAATCCATAACTGAAAACAAAATATTAAGTATGCTTAATATTTCATTAATATCCCCTAATTTGTAATGAAAAACTATTTATACGCATTGGTGACTTCAGAAGATTCTACTGGGGTGATTATCAGTACATGAAGGAGGGAAAACTCTTAAAAAACTGGTAGTCCACATTGAGTATGATCGAAGATACGGTCATATTTCTTAGGTCGACAGGGTCTCAAAGTTTTCCTCAGGTCATCCTCTGAAATTATCATTGTTCGAAAGGGTTTCTTAACAAATAGAATATTACATTAATATCTCGTTTTACATTTTGAAATGGCAACATCATAACTTAAAGAGAATTATATTACGTAAAAGCATAAATAATTATAGTACTAATGAATATTATCGTGTAAGTTATCGATTTCTAGTCGGATTAAAACTTGAATATCCGTTTGGATTGTACTTTAAAGTGAGTCCTGTATATATATAATTCTTACTAGAAAGGCATGTTTAACTCCAATTACTTAACATGTTTACTAATATATTTTTGTTGTAATATTTTACTATTCAATGCTGTATACACTTCATTTCCAAAACAAAATCTCGGAAACGTATATTGGACTAGTGAATATTTGCAAATAAATTATCATTATTTTACGTAAATCCTGCATCGCCTCATTTTTAAACTTCCTACTTTAACTAATAATAATAATAATAATAATAATAATAATAATAATAATAATAATAATAATAATAAAATCATAGTCTTATCTTTACCAGAAAGTTTCGGCCTTAGTCAATAAATAAGTTGTACGAAATAATATGCTAGTTATGCTTTCTATAGCTTTACTTATTTTGGTCTCTATTCGAAATACTATTTAATCCAATCTGATAGGAAGACAAACTTCGAGAACAGGTAAAAATATTACTTTGGTGGGACTCGAACTAATCTTTAAGAGTGCTTTACCATCTACAGGCAAACGCTTTAAACCACTTTTTCTTTAAGTTATCTGATTCACCGAACGTCTCTCAGTAACTTGTCTCTATTTTCTACTCTGTTATATACGTTTTACAGTTATTTTGCAGTAACCTTGATCGATAGGGACACGAACAAAAACAAGGAAGACAGTTAAAATTCCAAAAGCTCCTCCGCCGGAGACCCCGTACACCAAAGGCGCACGTGGTAGCCACTAGATTAACGGAAAGGGCACACCACTACACCATTGGCGAGAGCGAATGAAATATATTTTGTAGTGTCTGAAGCTTAAGCCTATTTCGCCCTGATGTAATATGTCTATTAAACTTTTTTATGTTTACCGTATTCGTTAGTTTGACTAATTATATTTTTATTGACATTCGTTCTATTACATATTCGTCCATAATTCGTCCATAAATATATTCTGCAAACCAGCTTATCGTGGGGATTTATTTTCTTGTAATGCAGTACTATTTAAAATATATCAAAGGTCCATCACAGTAGAAACAATAGTATGGCATTCGTTCTTACGTTATGCCAAGCCAGTTTATTCACCATTACTGCTAACCAATTAATCAATATTTTCTATTTAACGCTGTATACATTTCATTTCCAGAATCAAAATATCGCAAATATATATTGGACAAGTGCATATCTTCAAGTAAATGATCATTTATTTATGTTAATATTGGATTGTTCGTCTTGGAATCCTTAGTTTAAGAGTAATAATAATCTCACCAATATACGTTTATTTCCAGCAAGACTTCCGCATACCCTCCTTCTGC
The DNA here is from genome assembly GCF_964235325.1 of Thermobia domestica. Lineage (NCBI taxonomy): Eukaryota > Metazoa > Arthropoda > Insecta > Zygentoma > Lepismatidae > Thermobia > Thermobia domestica. Next base: position 204,725,757 of record NC_137456.1, on the reverse strand, counting down.
ATTATTACTTTTCTGTAAATGGTCATTATAAAATTGTGAAGCTAAATTTGAAGAGTATTACACGTAGTGCTTTATTCACTTTAGAATTTCTTTCTGAGAGTAATTTGCGCTCCTTTTCGTCCCTACCCGGGAGGAAGCTGCGCGTTCCCAGGTTAGGAACGACTGCTTTCCATTGAGCCATTCTGACAGTCTGTGAGAAATTTGCATTCTGACTCATATAAGTAAACTGAATCTTTCTGTTTCTACTGGATATGCACCAGTGAATTTCATGACAGATCATAAATAATTCTGATTTTGTATAATATTAATAGACGAATATGTAATAGAACCCATATCAATAACATATATCATTCGTCAAAGTAAGGAATACGGTAAATATAAAGAGTTCAATAGACATATTACATCAGGCGAAATAGGCTTAAGCTTCAGACACTACAAAATACATTTCATTCGCTCTCGCCAATGGTGTAGTGGTGTGCCCTTCCCGCTGGTCTAGTGGCTACCACGTGTGCCTTTGGTGTACGGGGTCCCCGGTGGGGGAGCTTTTGAAATTTTAACTGTTTTCCATGTTTTTGTTTGTGTCCCTGTCGATCAAGGTTACTGCAAAATAACTGTAAAACGTATATAACAGAGTAGAAAATAGAGACAAGTTACTGAGAGACGTTCGGTGAATCAGATAACTTAAAGAAAAAGTGGTTTAAAGCGTTTGCCTGTAGATGGTAAAGCACTCTTAAAGATTAGTTCGAGTCCCACCAAAGTAATATTTTTACCTGTTCTCGAAGTTTGTCTTCCTATCAGATTGGATTAAATAGTATTTCGAATAGAGACCAAAATAAGTAAAGCTATAGAAAGCATAACTAGCATATTATTTCGTACAACTTATTTATTGACTAAGGCCGAAATTTTCTGCTAAATATAAGACTATGATTTTATTATTATTATTATTATTATTATTATTAGTTAAAGTAGGAAGTTTAAAAATGAGGCGATGCAGGATTTACGTAAAATAATGATAATTTATTTGCAAATATTCACTAGTCCAATATACATTTCCGAGATTTTGCTTTTGGAAATGAAGTGTATACAGCATTGAATATTAAAAATATTACAACAAAAACATATTAAGTAATTGGAGTTAAACATGTCTTTCCAGTAAGAATTATATATATACAGGACTTACTTTAAAGTACAATCCAAACGGATATTCAAGTTTTAATCCGACTAGTCAATAACTTACACGATAATATTTACTTCATTAGTACTATAATTCTTTATGCTTTTACGTAATATAACTCTCTTTAAGTTATGATGTTGCCATTTCAAAATGTAAAACGAGATATAAATGTAATATTCTATTTGTTAAGAAACCATTTCGAACACTGACGATTTCAGAGGATGACCTGAGGGAAACTTTGAGACCCTGTCGACATAAGAAATATCCCCTTCATGACCATATCTTCGATCATACTCAAAGTGGACTAGCAGTGTTTTAGGAGTTTTGCCTTCTTCATGTATTGACAATCACCCGGGTAGAATCTTCTGAAATCACCAATGCGTATAAATAGTTTTTCATTACAAATTAGGGGATACTCATGAAATATTAAATATACTTAATATTTTGTTTTCAGCTATGGATGTTAGATTTGCAATTCATATAATGTACTGTTCTAATCGAATTTGAAATAAAATTAGTTGCTAAAGACTTATTCACAGAAATATTCTCATTTCCGGATGAAATAGGAACATACTACAAAAAATATGTAACTGCTAGGTTTAAACACACCAACATTTGATCAGTAGACTATTAACCCAAACCGCTCGACCATTTCTTATGACTTCGCAAAGGCTCCTTTGACTTTTGTGAAAAGTAGTCTTCTGCTCTAAACTCGTTTTTGTTTATTTGAGTATGGCTATGAGTTTTGATTAATATTTGGACTTTACAGGTCTTGCAATGTATAAAAGTATTTTTCGAATAAATCACATTCGATTTTAAGTCATAAAAAATTATATAAAACAGGTATAATCTTTGAAGTGATTGGAGTTGGAGTGACCGCAAAGTTTTCACAGTTAGGAATCTGGATATGTAAACCCGCTTAACATCGGGATTTACTTATGTGAAATATGGTTTAGATCCGAAAATTGTCTTTAAGCAGAAGTCACTGGAAAATTTGGTAATTGAAAAAACTGTTCTTTTGAAATTTGTTTAGAATTAAAATTTGAGAGTTTGGCCATCAAGATATATAAGATGATAATCTGATATGTAGTTTTTTAATGTAATGTTCTTATGAGTTCTTCAATGATCTAGGATTATAATACTTTTTCATTGTGTTTTCAAATATAGCACTCTTAATATTGAGTTCTGCACATTGCTTTAACGCTATATCTTGAATAGCCTATAATTTCTTCTGAACATTATTATCTGAGTCCATGTATTCTGTACCACTTACTGTCTTTCCTAAGACAATTATCTTTGTGCACTACATAGTTCTGTAATGTTTTTGTTCTTCCTCGCCATGATAATAATAATTTTTAAAAAAGTCATTATTAGACGATTTGCCTTCTTAAAAGTTGAATTGTGATTCAGAGAATGAGTCATGGTCCTTATTGTAAGATCTTTTAGGAATTGCACCACTGCTTGAAGAAACACTTTTATTTTGTATAGATCAAGGGTAAAAGTGGATCTGAAAAGGTAGGGGGACGGTAGGTAGCGGCATGACGTCACACCGACCCCTGCCTATCTTACCCATTGTAATTTTTTATGAACTAGGGGCACGGCTTACATATTTTTGGAGGTGAAGGAATGGCGCCCTCCCGCGTTCTCCCTCACTTTTACCCCTGGTATAGATGTCAGTATTTCTCTTGATACCCCTTTTGAATTGCGGTTGATTTTTGCTGCTGGTTGGAAATGCTTACTATTACCCCTAAAAGAAAATTGATTATGATCTTGATTTGATTTAAATGATACATGATTTGTATAACCCGATAACCCTATTTTTCTCAACATTTGTGGTGTGGATGTGTACTAGATATATTCAATTTATAACCGGAATTTTTTCCAAGTGTTGCTGTGCGCAGCTTGGCGTTCATGTCCCATCCTGTGACGAGGTAATCCTGACACTTTTCTGCGACAACGGACAGTTTAGGAGATAGAGTCATAGAGAGCGGGCATGGACGATAGCAAAAAGTCTGTCTGTGAGGAGCCGGCGGCCCCAGTGGAGCAGCACTGTATCATCAAGTAAGGAAAGCGTGAAACCTGCTGAAGTGTTCAGAAGATTAAGTCCTCAATATGAGAAGAAACTCTCTCTCAGTCGCAAATGTACGAGTAGTGTTCAAAATTCAAGGCAGGAAGAGAATCCGTTATCAACGTGGCCTGTACTCCACGCCTGCAGTCAACGAAAGCAACAGTCTTCAGGTGGAGCAGCTCATTGTGAGTAATCGACGCATCAGTGTGAGAGACTTGATTGCGAAAACAAAACATCAGCGTGGAAAGTGAGGAAACGATCATCCTCGAACAGCTACACTTTCGAAAAAATCACAGCCAAATAGGTCCCAAAATGCTAACGTTCGACCAGAAGGAGTGTAGGGAAAATGTCTTGCCTAAGCATCTGTAGCGATTTAAGAGAGAAAGCGAGAGATTCCTTGCAAAGATAATCACCTTCGATGAAAGCAGGGTGCATCACTACACTCCGGAGTCGAAGTGTTTTAGCATGGAATGGAGGCATCCAGACTCCTCCACTGAAAAAATTCAAGGCACAAGTGGGTTGGCAAAGTGATGCTGATGATATTCTGGGACAAAAGGAGGTGGTATGCACTGATTTCTTGCACGCTGGGCTACAATCAATGCAGCGTACTACAGCAACCTCCTCCAGAATGAAGGCAAAGAGGCTTTCAGAAAAAAAAACGACTTTAGACGGTGAAGTATGGCGTCATCACCATCCATGACAACCCATGTCCTTATATTGCCACGACAATGATCACAACTATCACCAAACTTGATTGGGAGATCCTAGACCATCCCCCGTATAGCCCCTATCTGTCGCCTTGCGTCTTCCTAATTTTGGTATCCTCAAGGAGCATTTGGGAGGAAAAAATTCACACCGACGACGAAGTCAAAACGTGTGTGCTGATATGGTTGAAAAATCGTCCCAAAGAATTCTATGCCACAGGGATGCGGGCACTCCCACTCTGATGGTACAAATGTGTGCGTGTACATAGGGAGAACCTTGATAAAGAACAGTGATTGATTCGAATGTTGTCTTTTCTATGTAAGAGGAATAAAATGCATTCCTGTTATAACTTGAATGTTCCTCGTATACTAGTTTCAATTTTGTTACATTTTCTTCTTGTAGTATAGTATTTGCATTACTTTGACTATTCTGTTATTGTTCACAAGCTAATTCTAGAGAACGAACAATATTCTGATTTGATGGTCATTTTCTTTGCGCTAGTTCTACGTTTAATGATTGATGCAAAAGAACTAAACTAAATGATATGTCTTATCAGTCAACTTTGTAGGCCAATATAAACACATCATTAGAAATAAGCACACCCAAGTACAAGCGTTCTTTTATTTCCGTTTTAAGAAGGAAGGGACTATGTATATTCAGGGCGAACGATTTATCTTGATACAACTTTATAACTTGTAAACTAATAGATACAAAAGGATAAAATTTCGTACCTTGTAAATATCAACAGGTGGGAATTGTTTGATATGTTCTGCAGTACAACCAGGTTAACGGTGTTGGCAACCCAACATAAAGTTCTACATTATTTAATTGTCAGTGCATCAGATTATTACATATTTAAAATTAAATATTCAACGAAAACTTACAGTAGCACACCTATTATGCAGTGTTGTAAACTAAGAACATTACATTATCAGAAACAGAAAAACAACCAAATTTTGGTGGGTTATACAACTGTAATAAAGCAAGTGACCAAAAATTGGATAATGTAAATACTTTCACATGGTGTTCACATACTTTCCGAAAACCAAATGTTCCCCCGCAAAGACGGCGTATTTCAGCTTGTATTAGAATAAATTCAAATTTAAGTTTCTATCAAATATCAGAAGTATTTCGTACCAGTACAGAACGAAAATGCTCTTTACTGGTAAGTGACTTCATTTGTAACAGTTTATATGTACGTAACATAAATCAAATAAAAATATAAGTTTGCAATTAATTAAGGCCGGTCGTTGAATTCCTTCAATTGTATCCTACAAGCAAATCATATTATTACAGTGAAAATTTCATTAATCATTTCGTCCCATAATACTTCGTACGATCTATGTTGCTAAAATCCAAAATAATATTATTTTTGTACTTTATTTTATTTACTATCACAATATTTTATAAATATTTCGAATAGTAAACTCATTTTAAACTGTGAATACTTCAAAGAATTTTACCTATTTAAAATTATTATAATATTTATTTTAATAGCTTGTAAATGCCCTTTGACTGCACACATTCAGCTGTGATAATAAAATCTAACCTTAAGAACCTATTAAGTTCATTTCCAGTATAAGTTTGCTGATGAATCCACTCTCTTGTAGAATAACTCTTTCCCAGAGCTTTTAAACTAGTATTATTCACAACACGCACATGCTTCCTATTATAGAGAGTTATTTCGCGTATCTTAAACTTCTAGATTTAGCTGTCCGTAATGTATTCGGAGACGCTGATACCTTAACGCAAACACAATGTAACAATGTTCATTATCCTAGTTTCTATCCTAGTTTCTATCATTATCCTAATTTTTTACTATCTGAGAAATTTAAACTAAGTGATCCGTGTGTTGAAGATAATTCCAACTTTATATTTGTTTCAATGAAGAATTAGACAAAAGTACAAAAACTACTTCGAAGAGTCTTGTTTCAAACAAAATCTCATTTAATATTGTTCTTTCGAGAATTGTTTCTAGAACCCAGCGTCACAATCAACAGGAGTCATCGGATTGGTTTCCTTCGTTGGTAAACAGTATTAAAGTTAAGAATATACAAAGCGGAACTGAGTGTAGAAACATTGGCTTGTTTACTCTTAATTATCCAGGATAAACATAAAAATATATACAATATGACCATACAGGATTCCATTCTGCCCAAACTTTATACTAACAATGTATATCTAACGTAGAAGAGTTTTGCAAGAACGTTGAATTTTTCTGTATTACATTAAAGAAAAACTTTGCATTTAGTACTTTAAAATCAAGTCATTAACTGCTATTGATAGATTTTGATGATCTTTTTCTTTCGAGGTAATTATTTCCATTAAACTTTTAAGTTATGACCCTCGAGCTTATACCATATCTTGTGGATCATGGATCACTGTCAGTATGTGATTTTTTTCATTCCTGATCAATAAATAACTCTCCAAACGGACACATGTTACCACGAATAATTGTGAACAGTTACAACTTCAGTTGGCCAGTAAAGGCGACGAAAGCGATAGGTAGATAACGTTTATTCAATTGCTTACATAATCAGTTATCCTCTTTCAATAATGTATATCTATGTGTCTCTCTATCTATTACTATTAGAAATTCTTATCTTTTTTTGTTCTCTTTCTAAACTCTCATTTCGAGAATCTTTTCTAGACTCTTTCTTCAAATATCCACAAAATAAACTTTACTTTTCTGAATGCTTCTTCCGCTTTTCCTATCCTGGCTTTTACTTCACGTTCCGATCTTCTCAGTCAAATGCTGATCAGGTACCGTAATTAGTCTACTTTTCTTTACTATTTGTATATTTGATAGCGATCCCATAGCTCGAATCACCATTGCTTTTTCTTTCTGTAGTTTGTTTTCTTCCCATAATTTTAAATCATCCAATGTTTCATTAATTTTCTCTTTAGATTCGTGTGTGAACTGTATACACCTAATCCTTTTACTCCAACCGAAATACTGTCTTTCTTACTTAGAATGTTCTTCTCCATCTCTTGTACATATATATTAAACAACTTTCATGGGAGGCAGTACGCCCTGTAGAGATATATTCTTCCTTCATTTGTTCCCTAATTCAAACACTTTTTTCGTATATATATCTCGTATATATTTACTGTATATATATATATATGGGTCATTCCATGTCAAATCCCCTAATTTTAAAATATGACCGTGCTTCAATATCTCTGACTCTCTTCAAAATTTTTCATACATAAATACCAATGAAATTATGCTATTTTTTCCGATTTTTTGAATGAGAAATGGGCCGGGGAGAATTTTTTAAAAAATCTGAATTTGGCACCAATTTCACTTTTCAGCACTCAGCATCATGGAACTAAAATTACTATAACTTTCTTATTTTTCAATTTATTGGGCTCATCTGGTGTGAAATGAAAGCTTAATTTTTGCTCTTTCAGAAGATCCAAGAAACCTTGCAAAAGGTTATACCGTCAAACATTAATGAGCAGTGTTCGAAGTGGAAAAAGAGCAGAGGCGGTATGTTTTATTATGATTTTGACTCAAAATACCGGTTATTTAAATATTGTCTTGATCATTGAAAAACCAGAGACGGTATGTCCTCATTACTGAAAAACAGTGGCGTATTTAGGGGGGGGGTGGCTTCCGGGCTTAATCCCCCCCGAAATCTTACTTAGTATAGTAAAGTAAATGAAATATCTTGCAAATTTTCACATTTCCAGGCGAAGCCTTCCCCCCGAAAGTTATCAAAGCCCCTCCCGAAACAAAATCGTAAATACGCCATTGCTGAAAAACCAGAGGAGGTATCGCATGCCACCGCATACCGCCTCACTTCGACCACTGTTAATGAGCATATAGAGCAAATCTTGGATTTTTTCACAAATTGTGCCATAGCTCAAAAGTTACAACTATGAAACTTTTGAAACTATTTTGTATAATCATCTTAACACGTATATAGCAAGTTCAAAAAAATAGTGTTTTATTTGTATTTTTGTAATAATAATAATAATAATAATAATAATAATAATAATAGTAGTAATAATAATAATAATAATAATAATAATAATAATAATAATAATAATAATTATTATTATTATTATTATTATTATTATTATTATTATTATTATTATTATTATTATTATTATTATTTTCTTTTCTTTGTATTTTACATGTACGGAAATATACAGTTTTAAGTTTTGTTACAAATTGTGGCATTGCTCGTAAGTTACAACTCTGAAACTTTTAATTTTTTTATAGAACCAAATTAGCACATACATGATGCTTTTAATATTTTTGTATTTCTTTATTTTGCATGAATGGAAATATACAGTTTTAAGTTTTGTTACAAATTGTGTCATTGCTTGTAAGTTACATCTATGAAAGTTTTAAAGCTTCTTTTCATAGAATCATTTTAGTACATAAGTGATACGGTTAAAAAAATAAAAAAGGTACTTTTGGTATTTTTGAAATTATTATTATTATTATTATTATTATTATTATTATTATTATTATTATTATTATTATTAATAATAATAATAATAAAATTTATATTTGTATTTGTATTTGAAGGGTAAGGGGACAAAACAAGGATTGTCCATGTGTGTGCTTTAACGCGTGGTTTGTCCTATCTGTTGATGACTCTTGGTACTATTTGACTGTATATGCCATGTATGCGTAATGCAGAAATATCTACGTAAAAAGAGACAAAAGATTTGACTAACCCTATTCATTTTGTACAGCTTCTCAATATTAAAACACCGTTTTCTCGAAATGCAATTTTGTGACACTCCTTCTTTTTCTCCCTTGCCCTTCATTTGTATTTTAAATATACAGGAATATACAATTTTACTGTTGTTAACAGATTATAAGTTTCCTCTGAAGTAGTGATGGTTAATTCCGGAATTTTTAATTTATGGATCCCGGAAAGTAAAATCGGAAAAATTTCGGAATTTAGAAAAATTTCGGAAAAGAATCCAGAATTTTTCCGAAATCCGGAAAGTGAAATTTTCGATTCCGGAAAATTTTGGCATCCCTACTCTGAAGTCACAACTCTCTCACTTTAAAACTTTTCCAAATAACCATCTTAGTGAATATTAGGTATACTTAAAAATAGAACTGGTGTAATGTAGTTTAGGTATTATCATAATATTATATTTTTGTACTTTAACTATGTCTTCCTTTTTCTTCCAATTGTACCATTGCATACAACAATCAAACTTTTGTAATTTTTTATAGGATTAGTTTGCATTTACTTGGTATGATTAAATAACAAAAAGGGAGGCCTTTTTATTTTGTTGTTTTGTGAGCAGAAAATATAGGGCTACCAATGTAAAGGGTTGAGTAAAAAATTACAAAGCCTATCAACAAAAATAAGAAATACTAGGCAAATGTACATATATGAAAACAATCAACATACATGCCGGTAATACTTCTCAGAATTACATAGATTTACATACAAAATGTTGTGTCTTATATTTCACAGTTCATTGTTTTCACTGATGATACAGTATGATGTCTCTATTTAATTTTGCTTTCAGTTGCTTAAGTCCGGGCTGATTGACTTGTAAGAGATGGAACAGAAACTTCCCAGATGATATTTTCAAAAGGTACCCCAAAAAGTCTTCAGTTTCTCGCCAGTAGAATGTAGAAGGCCCAGAGAATTCATGAATTGCACTCTGACGTACAAAAATAATAATAACAAAAATACCAAAAGTAACATTTTTATATTTTAACCACAACATGTATGTGCTAAAATGATTCTATAAAAAAGTTTCAAAAGTTTTATAGTTGTAAGTTACCAGCAATGACAATTTGAAATGTCACAATGACTCAATTTGTCTGGAATTTTTCCGACATCGGAATTTTTTCGAAATCCAGAATTTTTCCGAATTCTGGATTTTTCCGAAATCGGAATTTTTACAAATTCCGAAATATTTCGATTTTACTTTCCGGAATCCAGAAAGTCATGAAATGACGTTTCTTCATATAATATAATTTAAAAAATCCAATCGTGATAACGAAGAAACTAAAAGAGACAGAGAAAGGAAACTTTGCACGAAACAGGTAGAGAAAGGACATCTGTCCGTGTATTGAAGAACGTCACCGGATGAATAGTGTTGCTAATCCAAGAGAAAGTGGTGTTTTCATAAATCGAATGACCTAAATTGGATATCATCGTTGGAAGCAACAATGTAGCAACAATAAAGGCGAAAAAGATGGTAAACGCAGATTAGTGTTGGAAACTATTCGAGAAATAACGTGACATATGTGTTAACTAGTTATTCACATTTCCATTTACATACGCAAAACCTGTTAAATCCAAACTATTTTCTTCAACAACTCAATTCAGAGACTAGTGTGATTATACAGCTCTTGACAGACCAACATTCACATTATTCTTTCTTTTTAAAAAATGTTCTTAATGTTATTTTACAATTATGACGCGTTTAAACAGTTTTTCTTCATTGGCCACAGAGTTTAAAACGTTGATTTAACGAGTTTTGCTATTGGCCTACTCATGTGTAAGTTTCTAATGAGACTTCGATTCTTCAATTCCAAAAAAAGCCACTTTTGGAACTATCTTTAACAATTTCCTATTCACTTGGTCAAGATAGGAAAGGTTAATGTCAAGTTTGGAAGGTCAAGTTTGTAGGTTAATGAACACAACATACATCTCCTTCCCTTTTTCTATAAGTCTTTTATCGATTACTTTCAATACACCATTTGCATCTCATGAGCCCTTACTCTTCCCAGTCCCGAACTGTTGCTCTTTAACTTTCTTATATTTTCTCACATGAAGCTCCCCATTTAGTTTCAACTTCATCCTTTGACAAAATCAATATATAAATGAATGTAGATAAGACGAAGCACATGTTGACCAGCCAACAACGTAATCAGAGAACCATCCCGATCAATTATAGTAATTTGAGGTAATTAAATTAAATTAGATGTTGCGGAACAAAAAAATTAAATACTTAAAACTTAGAAACTGATGCGAACCAAGAAATGCTGCTTTTTATGAAGGAAGGACAAGAGAAATTTTAAGAAACTATAACAAAATAAAATGTGTTCTCATCTATGGTATACAAAATTTGATGTTTTGCCATGTTGCTTTTGTTTTATAGATGCAGTCGTATTTGCATATGTTTTATTGAAAGGTAAGGATTCAAACTATTGATCAACATTACAAATTATCATCATAAACATTACTCCAAGAACAGCAGAAGATATTACTGAGATTACATTTATATTTTTCTGTAAGCATTATTAATAAATAACGTGGGTTCCTGTCACCACGGCATGGCGCGTCCTCAGGTTGCGGATCGAGGAGAAGGCCTCTAGATATAGAGGTTAGCTGCGAATATACTGAATAAGCAGTCGCGGACAGCCGACTAGGAGTGGTCCTCCAGCTTGGGGGTTTGGGTAAGGCTAACACCCTCATCCTGTAAAAAAACGTACTTGTTCAGAAACATTCACAAAAGCCTCGGACAAGGACTGATAACTTGGCACGACCTCGGCAAAAGAAAATGGACATGAGATTTGGAACATGGAATATTAGAAGTCTTTATAGGGCAGGCGCGTTAAAATCTGTTACGAATGAGTTAGAGAAATACAGTATGGACCTAGTAGGAGTTCAGGAAGTTAGGTGGGAAGGAAATGGATCTGAGAATTCCGGAAATTTTACGTTCTTTTACGGGGAAGGAAATAAAAATCACCAGTTAGGAACAGGGTTTTCGTTCACAAACGAATATTACCAGCAATTAAACGGGTTGAATTTGTTACTGACAGACTTTCTTTTATTACTCTCAAGGGACGGTGGTGTGATATTATTGTTTTAAATGTACATGCTCCAACTTAAGATAAGGGTGACGATATAAAGGATAGTTTTTACGAAGAAGTGGAACGGATATTTGACCAACTCCCGCGATACCATATGAAGATTCTATTAGGGGATTTCAATGCGAAGGTAGGACGAGAGGATATTTTCAAACCGATTATAGGGAACGAAAGTTTGCATAAGGAAAGTAATGACAACGGTGTTAGACTCGTGAACTTTGCAACTTCCAAAAACCTAATCGTGAAGAGTACAAAATTCCCACATCGCGACGTTCATAAATACACTTGGACATCACCAGACGGAAAAACGCATAATCAAATTGATCACGTTTTAGTAGATAGAAGAAGACAATCTAGCATAAGTGACGTCCGGTCGTTTAGAGGGGCTGATTGTGACACTGATCACTACCTGGTAGTAGCGATAATACGGGAGAGATTATCGTTCAATAAAGGTAATATTCAAAGTCCGAAAACGGAGAGATTTAATTTAAAGAAATTAGAAGAGAGCCATGTAAGAAAGGAATACCAGATTGAAGTTTCGAATAGATTCTCGGTTTTAGAAGACTCGGAATGTACTAGTGTTGAGGATACTTGGATTGAAATTAGAGATAGCATTAAAAGTTCAGCAATAGAAAAATTGGGACACACGGAAATACGTAGGAACAAACCATGGTTCGACCAAGAATGCATTAAACTAGCAGAGAAGAGAAAACAGGCAAAATTACGGTGGCTACAAAATCCGAATGAAATAACTACACAAAATTTCGCAGATATCAGGCGGGAAACTTCCAAAACTTTTAGAACAAAGAAACGCGATTTTTTGAAAGCTAAAATTAAGGAACTTGAAGATAATAGTAAAAATAAAAATATTCGGGACATGTATAAGGGGATAGGCGAATTTAAGAAAGGCTATCAACCTCGTGCATATATATTGAAGAAACCTGACGGAACAGTTCTCACTGATACGGATAGCCTCTTAAATAGATGGAAAGATTTCTTTGACGATTTGCTGAACACGCAGCCAAAAACTAATGCGCGTGGAGAAAAGGAGATACACACCGCAGAACCGTATATTCCAGAACCCAATCGAATAGAAGTAGAAGCCGCTATAAAGAAATTAAAGAAACACAAATCTCCGGGTGTGGATGAAATTCCGGCTGAGTTAATTTTAGCTGGAGGCGAAAAATTGTGGAACAAGATACACAAACTCATTCTCCTTATCTGGAACAAGGAAGAATTGCCACAAGAGTGGAAAGAATCAATCATTGTTCCAATTCACAAGAAAGGCGACAAAACTGACTGTAATAATTATCGAGGCATTTCTCTTCTGTCAACATCCTATAAAATCCTTTCAAATATTCTATTAGCAAGACTGACCCCATACGCAGATGAAATTATTGGAGATTATCAGTGCGGATTTAGACGAAATTGATCAACTATCGACCAAATATTTACCATTCGCCAAATACTCGAAAAAAAGTGGGAATACAATATCCCGGTACATCAACTATTTATTGATTTTAGAAAGGCTTACGACTCGGTTAGGAGAGAAACATTGTACAACGTTCTTACCGAACTTGGAATACCGAGAAAGCTAATTGGATTAAATAAGATATGCTTAAGTGAATCCCAAAGTAAAGTCCGGGTAGGAAAATTTTTGTCCACGAGCTTCCACGTCGAAAATGGCCTGAAACAAGGAGATGTGTTGTCGCCATTATTATTTAACTTTGTGCTGGAATACGCTATAAGGAAAATCAAAGATAGCAACCAGGGCCTAGAGTTGAACGGTATTGACCAGGTGATGGCATATGCTGATGATGTAAATTTAATAGGGGATGATAGGAGAACAGTAGAAATAAATGCAGAAATCTTATTAAATGCTTGCAGGGACATGGATTTAGAAGTAAATGCAGAGAAAACTAAATACATGGAAGTGCGTCGGGACCGTAATACGGCAAATTGTGGGGGCGTTAAAATATTAAATAATACTTTTGATAAAGTGGATACTTTCAAATATTTAGGATCAATATTAACAGATGAAAATCATATTCACGAAGAAATTAAATGTCGACTAAAAGCAGGGAATTCGTGTTACTATTCGGTTCAAAATCTCTTGTCGTCGCGAATTCTGTCGAAGAATTTGAAGCTTAAAATATATAAAACGATAATCATGCCTGTTGTTCTGTATGGTTGCGAAACATGGTCACTTACTCTGAGGGAAGAACATAGACTGAAAGTATTTGAGAACAGGATCCTGAGAAGAATATTCGGACCCAAGAGGAACGAGAATGGGGAATGGCGGAAACTTCATAACGAGGAACTACATAGTTTATACGGTTTACCCAACATTGTTAGGGTCGTCAAGTCTAGGAGGCTTAGGTGGGCAGGTCATGTAGCTAGAATGGAAGAAAGTAGAAACGCTTTCAAAGTCTTGACTGGTAGACCCATAGGAAAACGACCATTAGGAAGACCTAGGCGCAGATGGGAGGATAATATTAAGATGGATATCGCAGAGATAGGAATACAAAGTAGAAACTGGATGCAATTAGCTAAGGATAGAAGTCAGTGGAGAGCTTTTGTGAACGCGGCACTTAACCTGCGGGTTCCATAGGCCATAGAGTTAGTTAGTTAGTTAATTATTAATAAAACTTCCATGATTTGTTCCACACCAAGATTGTCTACTGATCATGATATAAATCCTACCCATAAGACAATTGAATATTTTGTGACATTATCCTGCAATAATGACGCTTTATTTACATTAGATCCTATAATTTACTTCTCCACTCCAATAAATATCTACGACCCAGTAAAAGACACTATTCAGTGATCAATTTTAAGTATTGTGTTTCAAACCCATGTTAACATTTTCTTTTAAATTAAGTACTCGAACAACAAAAAGGGAAGATTTATTATGCAAGGACTAAATTATACATTCATTATATCAGCCTTGAAAATATTCTAAGGATCTTTCTTTCTGTTTGTGATTGAGATTGAGAATATGTAATGTGAAATAAAAATATAAACTGACTTAAACGCTTACAGTCCAATTCAGCAAATCTAAGTGGTACAAAGTTTTGAGAAAGAAAGTGATATTTAGTAAAATAGTGAACGAAGCATGTTAGATAATGCTTTAGACCAATAAATATTATAAGATCTAAAATTAGTCTCTTTTAGAATGCATGTGCCTGTGAACTCAGCAACAGTATTAATTGCTGCACATGTTGGGAAACTCTATGTAAAGAATGTTTGGGTTCTGCAATGAAATCGTAGGATCAGAAATTTAATTTATAATCATGTCTCAAGTACTGAATTTGAATATTAAAAAGCATTTGGTAGTGGCAATATTAGCTAATTATATCATTAAATAGTTATGTAAATTGAAGGATTGGGTGCAAGAACCAGGTATGTCCACTTTTAGAATTTTTTCCAGAGTTACCTGCTACTTGCTGTAACTTCACGATGAACACATCTGTAGGTATATCTTTTACATTATAACACTGAATATAATCATAGGATCCAAATGATTCTTGTACACAATTTAGAGTGATTTTTTCCTACTGGAACATGTGAAAATGTCAAATTCGCTAACAAAATGGACCTGCCTGGTTCTTGCATCCAACCCTTCAATTACTTCCAAATATTACTAATTTCACTAGATAAGTAAGTAAAACTTAATGTATTTTTAAGTTGTAATTTCCTGTTCTAGTTAGTTTTATTTTAATAAATTACTTATTAAATTTGTCTAATTTCATTTTCATCATTAAGTGCACATTTCTATCATTATGTGGTTGCTTTCAGTGTACTTTACTTTTTATTTACTGCATCAAGGGTGGAGTTTTCTTTTCTTTATAACTCAAGTCAAATAATGTTGTTGAAATGGATCATCAGCAACTTATACTTAGATAAAAATATATATTAAATTATGTATTTAAGCCTAAAGAAGAGAAAAATATGCTAATTAATGAATACTGTTTACTTATTTAAGCATCTTCCAGGTACAGCCCGTCGAGACAAAATTATAATGGTATAATTTACGATTGACTATATGTAGAATGTTAAAGGAAACGGAGGACATTCGGGCAGGACCTACATTTAAATGTCTCTTACTAATATTCATCTGATCGAGTAAGGGAAAGCTCCAGCAAGATGATCAAGCATTTGATGCGAAGCAACAAAGCCCTAATGATTAGCAAGAATGCTAACCACTACTTCACTTTCGCTCGGTTCTTAGCGGTTTAAAACCGTCGAATAAGTTCTGAACTATCTTAGTTAACGATTACAACTTTCAGTTCCTTTCAGTATCACAAACTAAAGCCAGAACATAATTAAAAGCAAACTTGGAAAATAGTGCAAAGCTCCCTATAGGAAATAGTACACGTGTACAATACCAAACATCGTTACACATGCCTGGATGCCTTACAAACTAAAACTGGAAAGGGTAGAACATAAACATCGTCTGTTTTAAATAGCTAGAAACCGACCGAAAGTAAAGTAGTGGTTAGCATTCTTGCTAATCATTCGAACTTCTGGTTTCACATCGGATGGTCCATCATCTTTGTTGTGGGGTTTTTCCTCACTCGACAAGAGGAATGTAAAGGGGATACATTTAAACGTAGGTTCCGTCCTACATCCCTCCGCTTCCATTCCCATTCTTCGTGTAGTCATTCGTAAACTATACAATTTCACAGGGCTGTACTTGAACGATGTTTAAATAAGTAAACAGTATTCATGTTTAGTATATTTTTCTCTTCTTTAGGCTTAAGTATTTAATTTAATATATTTCATACCTAGATATAAGTTGCTAATGATCCATTTCAACAACATTTATTTGAGTTGTAAAGAAAGGAAATCTCCACTTCTGATGCAGTAATTACAAGATAGTAGAATGTGCACTGAAAGCAACTTATGAAAAAAATACACTTATGAAAGTGCACTTAAAGCAACTACACAATGACAGAAATGTGCACTTAATGATAAAAATAAAATTAGAAAAATGCAATAAGTAATTTATGAAAATAAAACTAACGTAAGTAGAGCAGGGAATTAGAACTTTAAAAATATATTAAGTTTTAGTTATTTATCTAATGAAATTAGCAATATTTGGAAGTAATTTATGTAACTAGTTAATGAAATAATTAGCTAATATTGCCACTACCAAATACTTTTTAATATTCAAATTCAGTACTTGAGACATGATTATAAATTAAATTTGTGATCCTAAGATTTCATTGCAGAACCTAAAAAATTTTTACATAGAGTTTCCCAACATGTGCAGCAATTAATACTGTTGCTGAGTTCACATGCACATATATTCTAAAAGAGACTAATTTTAGATGTCTTAATTTTATAATATTTATTGGTCTAAAGTATTATCTAACATGCTTCATTCATTATTTTACTAAATGTCACTTTTCTCTCAAAACTTTGTACCAGTTAGATTTGCTGAACTAAACTGTAAGCGTTTAATTCAGTCTATTATTATTATTATTATTACACATTACTATTCTCAATCTCAATTACAAACAGAAAGAAAGATTTAATTTATACATACGAAATACCCTAGAATATTTTCAAGCCTGATGCAATCAATGCATAATTTAGTATTTGCATAATAAATCTTTCACTTTTTTGTTTGAGTGCATACTTTAAAAAAATGTTAAAATAGTTTTTAAAAAAATACTTAAAATTGATCACTGAATAATGTCTTTTACTGAGTAGGAGATGCATTATTTGGAGCGGAGAAGTAAAATATAAGATCTAATGTAAATAAAGGGTCATTTTTGCAGGATAATGTCAAAAAAGTCAGTTGTATTACGTATAAGATTCATATCATGATCAGTACATAACCTCGGTGTGGAAAAAATAATGGAAGATTTATTAATAATGCTTACAGAAAAAATATAAATGTAATCTCAGTAATAACTTCTGGTGTTCCTTGATAAGTGTTTACGATAATTTGTGATGTTGATCACTAACTTCAATCCTTCTTTTTCAAGAAACATGCAAATACGACTGCATCTATAAAAGACAGCAACATAGAAGAACGTCAAATTTTGTATGGTATCGGTGAAATACATATTTTATATTCTGTTATAGTTTCATAAAATTTCTTTTGTTCTTCCTTCATAAACATCAGCATTTCTTCGTCAGCACCTGTTGTTCTAAGTTTAATTTGTTTTGTTTGTTTACACAATATCTAAGAATTTACAATTAATCATCTCTAAATTACTATAATTGATCACGATGGTTCTCTGTCTTACGTTGTTAGCTAGTCAACATGTGCTTCGTCTTATCTACATTCACTTATATATTGATTGTGTCAAAGTACGAAATTCAAATTTCTTCATTCTAACGGAAACTATACTTCGAAAACTAAACACGAAGCTTCATGAGAGAATAAATAAGGAAGCTGAGGAGCAATAGTTAAGGATTGGGAAGGGTAAGATGTCATGAGATGCAAATGACTTATTGAAAGTAATCGGTAAAAGGCTTATAGAAAAAGGGAAGTAGATGTATGTTGTGTTTATTAACCTACAAAACACTTTGACCACGTTAACAAGGAATTGTTGATGAGAGGTGCAAAATGGCTTTCTTTGAATTGGAGTCTCATTAGAGTGTGTGTGTGTGTGTGTATGTGTGTGTCTGTGTGAGCGTGTTTACACATGATGTTGCTTATTGTGGAATCTAAAGAGAAAATTAATGAAAGATTATGACTTAAAATTATGGGATGAAAACAAACTACAGAAAGAAAAAGCAATGGTGATTCGAGCTATGAAATCGGTATCAAATATACAAATGGTAAAGAAAATTAGAGTAATTACGGTACCTGAACAGCATTTTACTGAGAAGATCGGAACGTGAAGTAAAAGCCAGAATAGGAAAGGCGGAAGAAGCATTCAGAAAAGTAAAGTCTATTTTGTGGATATTTGAAGAAAGAGTTTAGAAAAGATTCTCAAAATGAGAGTTTAGAAAGAGAGAGAGGAAAAAGAAGATAAGAATTTCTAATAGACATAGATATACATTATTGAAAGAGGATAACTGATTATGTAAGCAATGGAATAAACGTTATGTATCTATCGCTTTCGTCGTCTTTACTGGCCAACTGAAGTGGTAACTGATCAAAATTGTTCATGGTAACGTGTGTCCGTTTGGAGAATCATTTATTGTTAAAGAATCAAAAGAGAAACCTCCTCTGAAAGTGATCCATAACGTATGGTACTCACAGAGTTATTTTTTTAAAAATTAGGACATATTTTGCTATGTAAAGTTGCTCATTTTGTAATCTTTCTTGATACGAACATACTATGTAAGGAAATAAATCAATAAACAACTTCTAACTCTTTTTAAATAATAATAACGAATTATTGCTATGAAATTACAAATTACATAAACAATGGATGATCTTGATCTGCCTCACCTGTCACCTCTAATGGCAAACAATGATAAACCAGACCCAGCAGTAAAAAACAACCTATGTTGTTAGAGTTCAATGTGAAATAAACATTAATAAACAAAAAGCTTCCGAAAACTTTTGCGCATCATTACTTCTTACTTCGATCCCAATTAATGAATTTATGTAATTAATAAAGCAAACAAGCACATATTTTTTTTTTAAATTTACTGTTGCTAAGATTTTCATCCAATTTAGTATTTTATATGGAAGTCAAAATCTTTCTGTTGCTTTAAATATCTCATGTATCTACTTTGTTCTTGCTTTTCTGAAATGGTCATTATTGAACGCCTCTTTTATCTTCGCCACTTTGCTTTGAGAAAACTCTTGGGAAAGAATCGGTTGCACCTTGTACGATGTAATGAAAAGTGAAAAGATATAAACTCGAGGTTCATAACTTAAAAGTTTAATGGAAATAATTACCTCAAAAGAAAAAGCATCAAAATTTATCAATAGCTGTTTAATGACGTGGTTTCGAAGCATTAAATGGAAAGGTTTTCTTCAATGTAATGCATATAAAATCAACGTTCTTGCAAAACTATTCTAAGTTTGATATGCACTGTTGCTATAAAGGTAGGTTAGAATAAAAACCTTTATGGTCATATTGAAAAAAAATTATGTGTATCCTTTATAATTAAGAGTAAACAAGCCAGTGATTTTACACTCAGTTCCACTTTGCATATTCTTAACTGTAATACTGTTTATCGATGAAACAAAACAGTAAATATTTTTCTCTGATAACTCGTGTTGGTTATGATCCTGAATTCGAAAAACAATTCTCGAAAGAACAATATTAAATGAGATTTTGTTTGAAACAAGACTCTTCGAAGTAGTTATTGTACTTTTGTCTAGTTCTTCATTGAAACAAATGTAAAGTGGGAATTATCTTTAACACACGAATCACGTACTTTAAATTTCTCAGATAGTAAAAAAATATACTTAGGGTTTATAAAGACACAAAGTAGGATAATGAACATTGTTACATTGTGTTGATGTTAAGGCGTCATCGTTCCCGAATACATTGCAGACAGCTAAATCTAGAAGTTTAAGATACACCAAATACCTCTCTATAATAGGAAGCATGTGCGTGTTGTGAACAATGCTAGTTTAAAAGCTCTGGGAAAGAGTGATTCTACAAGAGAATGGATTCATCAGCAAACATATACTGAAAATAAACTTGACAGGTCCTTAAAGTTAGATTGTATTACCACAGCTGAATTCGTCCAATCAAAGGGCATTTAGAAGCTACTAAAATTAAACATAATTATAATTTTTAAAAAGTAAAGTTCAAACATTTATAAAATGTTGTGATAGTAAAGTAAAATAAACAAACTATAAAAAATATTATTAAATTGTTTTTTAGCAATAAAACTACGGAGTACTATAGGAAGATATGATTAATGAAATTTTCACTGTAATAATATAATTTGTTTGTAAAATACAATTGAAGGAATTCAACGACTGGTGTTAATTCAATGTAAACTTACATTTTTATTTGATTAATGTTCCTGCATATAAACTATTAAAAATGAAGTAACTTATCAATAATGAGAAGTTTAGTTCTATAGTGATACGAAGTGCTACTGATATTTGATAGAAACTTAAATTTGAATTTATTGTAATGCAAGCTGAAATACTCCGTCTTTGCAAAGGTAAAATAGGATTTTGGAACCCTGTGAAAGTATGTACAGTGCCCTGTTCGGATCACTTGCTTTATTACTGTTGTAGAACCTATCAACATTTCTATGTTTTTGTTAATACAGTTCCTTAGTTTGCAACATTTGATAATAAGAGTGGTATTATAAGTTTTCGTTGACCACTTAAATTTGAAGTATGTAGTAACCTGACGTAGTGCTAATTGAAAACAATAATTTTATGTTTGGTTGGCAACAATGTTAATCTGGTGGTAGTGCAGAGTATATCAAGCAATTCCCCCTCTTGATATTTGCATGTTAAGAATTTTCTGCATTTCGTACCTATTATTCTAGCTTAAAAGTTATAAAGGCGTATCAAGATAAATGATACACTCTGAATATATATAGTCCCCTAACCTTAAAACGGAAATTTGAAAAAAGAAACGCTTGTGCATGGGTCTGTTTATTTCTAGTGAGGAGTTAATATAGGAGTACCAAAATTCGTCTCCTAGTTTCCTTGTTCCAAATTTCCTAACCTGATGGGCCCCTGAAATACTTAATTTTTCGCATAAATCATTATCCCTGCTCCCCTTTCAGGATATGCATTTTCACCAATTCAATATGTGATCCTTATAGGCCTAATGATGATAGTCATGCCAGGAATCATTTTAGTTGTAGTCATTTAGTGATGCTCTCAGACAGAAACTCTCATTCGCTTTTATGATAGACACACATTGGACACCAATATTGGTTATTTTTATATCCCACTTCTTTCACCCTCCCTGCGCCCCTGTACCGATGGGGATTTGGATTCTAACGGTATTGGGTCACTATTCTACTCAGTGACCTCAAAAACTATGAATTGGACACTAATATTGGTCTTTTTTATTATTCTTTTTACATATTACTCATTAAAAATACATATTACATATTACATTTTACATATTACTACCCTACTGATTAAAAAAAATAAATTCCGTAATTAGTTTCTTTTTAGCCATTGTATCCTACCGAGTACATCACCTCCTAATACTTCCAAAAAATGACATTTTAAAATCCTCAATATCAAACTTCCTTTAATGAGAAACAAAATTTCTAATATTTTTTGCAAAAAATTGTAAATGGACATATATCATGTGAACAGTTATTAAATTAGATCAATTTTCGCGTACCTGCCAAAAAGACACGGCCTAGTGATCTTTTTTACGCTTGAGCGGCGAGAGTTAATATTGTCCAAAGATCCATTCTAAGCCGAATTGTCAGTACTTATAATCAGTTACCAGGAAATGTAGACGTTTTTTTAAATGAATATACCTTCAGATCAACTATAAATAAGCTATTTTTGTAATGTTGCTGTTGTGCTGTATGATCTTGAACTCAAATTTTATTCAATAAATAAATACTTTTTAGAAGATTTCGTAGAAATGTTTGTTTCCTGTTAAAGAATGTATAAGTTGATTATTCCGTCTGGAAATTCAACATCAACAGGTTGTAAACTGTTAATATTAAATCACCTTTTGTCGGCAAATTCAAATTCAGTTGAGTAATAACTAAGAAGCTGATCCATGTTGATACACCAACTTGTGAAATGTTCAAGAACCATAGAAGCACTATTTTCACAAACGATCTAGCTAAATGTTCACGAACAGCATTACCACCAATAACGAATAGCTCGACATCAATTTCAACATTGAAGAACAGTTAACTCAACTGAATCGACAGTTAATAAACACTTAATCAACTGATTAGATACGGAATATATCTGGCTATTGATTCGATACTGAGTACTAAATAGGCACTGAGCATGAATGGAGACTGCCTAGTTACTCAGCTGAAATAGATATTTTTTAGTTACTAAGCTGAAAGAGATACTGACTTCGCAATACTACCTTCTTGGGTTTTTGTGAGCTTCCGAATTGTCTGAAAGGGAGAAGCTCGCGCTAGACTTGTACTCTCTTCAAAGGAGGTCTACTCTTTCTTACTTTCTTTTCTTTAAGAGTAACTGTTTTCTGGATATCATTATATCTAATTGCATATTACTTGGATCCAATCCTAACTAAATCCTATTCTAATTGGATATTACTATATCAAATTATCATGGCTTTACTTATTTATGTATCATTAACGATTGAGTGTAATTTCTTTCCAATAGCTGTATAATAAAATACAAACGACAAATTTTCGTCTGGTCATAGCGCCAGAAAGGATGCATGTCTGCACCTATTTTGGTCGTGTAGTTGTCTTATCTTGGTGTCAGGAATACCTTGCAAACCTTGCAGATGTTTTTTAGGTATGCCCTTTATATTGACATGAGGTCAGAAATTTGATGTTGGAAATCTAAGCAGTGATTACATATAGTAAAGTCGAACATGCTGCAGTCACTTTTTTGTTTAATTATCTTTGTTCACATTCACAGATGGTGAATTGCAATGAATTTGCTAAAGAGAAAGAGCTCTAAACGATTAACTTAATATGCAATTAATTTCTAATATCTTATGTAGGGTTAAAGGTAGAGCCTCTGTGAAATATTTTTTTAAATCATGATTATACATTTTTTGTGATCAATCGTAAAGAAAAACAGCAGCATTGTGGATAACAAATGAAACATACTGTATATAAGCATGATCCATTTTCGATATACTCTACTAATGGTGCTGGGGTTGAGCCAGGTTAGTCCACTTCCTGCCTACGCCACTGATTGGGAGTGATATTTTCTGATTGTGTCTATTTGCAAAAATACATAAATATAATTACTTTTGCTCCACGTTCACAATGAAATTACAATCAGTCAGATGCAATATCCATATTTGTGATGAATAGGGCCCGGATCTTGTTGACCTAAAATTTTCTAAAAAGTGACCTATAAAATGACCCTAAAATTCACAAAACTTAACCTTAAAACTTACGTTTTCTAAACGTCTATTTCGTTAAACGTTGACATTATTTAAATATCTATTGTATTTTAATTAACATTTCTCACTCATATTCAAAACGTTTTTTTCAGTTAGTTGCAGTCCATTGTACCGCTCGGTACTCAATTCACACCCGAGTTGAAACTAGGAAGCACTCTTAAATAATAAAAGTTCGCAAGTGTAGGCTACATAGGAATAATAGATAAAAACTCTGTTTAAAATCTGTGTAAACCTTCTTGTCCACTTTTAGGTATTCACGTGATCACGTCCTTTGTAGTCAACAACCCAAAACTATCTGTTTGGCCGCCCACCAACCCCCACCTTTCGTCAACTAGCTACAGCATAGTTTTCATTAGCTTGTTAAGAATGTATTTTTTCCATCAAAACAGTCAGGAAGCAGGAAAAGAGATCATTTAACTCAGTGTTTTTCACATCCGTAATCAGTGTTCATTTTAAGATTTTCTTATGTAGAAGAAAAAAGACCATAAGTGACCTAAAAGTTACCTTAAAATATTAAAAAAAAAATGACCTGAAACTTCAAAACAGCAAAACGTGACCAAAAGTTGACCCTAAAAGCATATTTCTAGAACCTATAGTTGAGGGATAACGCTTTTATTTGAATTTGCCTTGTCCTATGCGTAACACAAAAACGTTGACTTGTCAACAAGATCCGGGCTCTGGTAATTAATACATCAAATATTATTATTATATATTAGATGTGAGAAATGGTTTTAAAGATTAATAGCATATGTCAAAATTAAGCATGTAGAAAACCAAACACACATGGTCTTTGATGATGACATGGTCTTTTTCATATTTTTTCTCACTTTTAGACAACAATCTTAACGAAATAACCTAAAAAACTTTAAACGAAGATCACATAATTTTCATCCAAAGTTTAATATATTGTCTATGCCGATCTATTAAGTGTTTTACGCTCAGTTATCATTATATTCATAACACCTTCGATTATCATGTGAAAAAGTCAAAATGTGTATATACATTTATATTTACATTTATTTACATCTATGTTACCAGAATTTAATGCACATTTATAATTGTTATAATCGCGAGTTATCACTAATATTCCAGTATGATACA
Organism: Thermobia domestica; assembly: GCF_964235325.1. Classification (NCBI taxonomy): domain Eukaryota; kingdom Metazoa; phylum Arthropoda; class Insecta; order Zygentoma; family Lepismatidae; genus Thermobia; species Thermobia domestica. The sequence continues at coordinate 204,700,900 of NC_137456.1, read as the reverse complement.
CTTTAATCTTTCTTTATAAAAGTTACTACTTATTATCAACTATTTCTTTAGCTTTGATAAGAAAATTTGACTTCAAGTAGCTAATAAAAATACATTACACTTAGCAAAGGAAATACTACACATCATCTGTACACTCTATTTCCTTCGTATCATTAAAAAGGAATTTACGGAAAATTTTGGTATTTTATAATCGAATGCTATTCTGAAACTAATTGATTATTTTAAACTATATTAATAATGATTTAGCCCAGGAATTAGATTTGGTTGTTCGTAAAACTGAGGAACTAGTGATTTAAAGCTACTACAGGGACTAGATAAAGCTCATTACTGCAACGGAAGCCATGCACAGACGTTTCAAGTGCTCCACGCAGTCCTACTTCAAGACTCATTAGGGTATCTACTGAAAATAAGCCAACAAAATCATAAAAGGTTATTGGGGAATCACAGTGGGATTAAGGAACAAACTTGTATACGGGGCTGACTTACTTACCAACCCAAAAACTTGGCCACGTGAGACCTGTTGATGCAGGAATTATTATGAATACATGTGGAAATACAAGCTGAAGTCAACATTGTGCTTTCTTTTGCAACAAAGAATGCCTGTGATACCGATTCTAGTAGTTGAACAACAAAGTAATCGAAGGATTGTTGCAATGAACTACAGTACAATATAAATACAACACAATCAATACATATTCTTAAATTCTTTAGAATGTGGAATGCACAAACAAATACAACACATATATTACTTATTCTCAAGGGTGCAATGTAACTAAATTACTAGAACATTTTAAGGTAAATAACAAAATATTGGCGACTTACAACAAATATAAATATAATAGAAAGTGAGAAACACTTTAATGATAGTTCTACATATGAAAGTAAATAACAGAAAATAAATGTAAAGTGATGGGATGCTGTATTACGTGTATTGTACCTCCATAATTTTCTAAGATTCAATATGAGTCTCCAAGTACTTTACCTGGTGACTATGATTTGTACCTGTAAGTTCTACAGCATTTTTCTTAAAACAAAACAAACTATATGTATCTCATACATGGTAGTTTCGTAGAGGAAAGAATTCGGTAATAAAATCAAAGCTTTCAATAAAAACACAAAAATACTCACACTGAACGTTTGTAAGTCCAATTATCAATATATGGTTAGGAAGTCGACTGTTCAAACATTGTGAAAAGAAATACACCAAGTACATTATGGTTAAAAACAAAAAAATGTACCAATAATGATCTAAAGTTTTAACATCACGGAACAATATACTTTAAATAGAAATATTCAAAGTAGTTTCTCGTCTGGATGCGCATTTATTTTAGAACAAGGTATAGGATCAATTCGTTTCAAGTGGTCGAAATAATGAGCCATCGGTTGCTAGATATCTGAGAGAGATTCCTGTGGTATTTCTATGAAACCCCTTTAATGCAAAACCACAATTATATATTTGCAGTTCTTCTTTCCTAAAAGGGCGCCAGTTAATCTCGTGCGAATCAGTACTTTTGGCATTGGTAAATATTCACAGGAAATAATATATCTTTACTATTGATAATGTTAGAGTGCAGAGCTGAAAGCCGCTGTTTTAAAGAATTTTCGAATTGTATTAATCAAATATAATAATAAAGTTTAATATGATATTAGAAACTGAAATAATTATTACACACTGTTTTCCATATGTTGTGTATTTGTGTAGATACTCTTTGTGATTTAGTGTATTTTTCATTCGAAAGTTGACAACTTAATCGAGCTACCTTGTACATGTTCTACGACTTCGCTTGAAGTTCTCTATTTTCAGCTTACAGCACTTAAATAGCGGAAATGGTCAAATGTGCTGGTCCTTGTTCTATAGGTATCAACATTGAAAGCAGAAGCGGTGACAATTTCTAGGTTCCACATTCTGCAGAATAAAATTATCTACACTTCCTGCTAGAAGATACCACCACATCTTTGAAGATAGATTCTGCCTTCTGCACTTGTTCTCCAGTGTCATTTCGAAATCTGTGTACTTCGTCATGGAATTTTTTTTCAATGGAAAGACTCTTAGAAACGGGCATTATAAGTGACAGCAAGAAAAATACATCATGAACACCGACGACGGGAATAATCTATCACGAGAAAATATTTGTATTACATAATACAAAAAGTCAACACCGTAAACGTATAAAAGACCCACTAAGAAGTAGTATTACTACGACTCCCATATCCGTATACTAAAAGACCGGCACACCCTATGAAAACTTGCAGTATATTCATAGTTATGCATCTGCTTTTTTTCTGGAATATTAGAATTAATTAAATAATAGGTAAGCACCAAAAATGAACTACAGAGACTAGATTCTTCCAATTAGTTAAGTATTGATAACTAATAAAAGCAGTTCTTTTTTAAATATATATACATTGCATGAATGATATTAACTTGTCTTTTGGAGGGAAACAGGTACCTTGGGAGTCCCAAACCATTCCTTTGAGGGATAGATTATGTAAATCTGGAACTGCCCAAGGGTAAACTGAGACATCTACGAGCTCTAAGCATTACACGGAGACAAGCATACTCAAATTGGACAATTTAGTGACGATGAAGATATGAACACAGAAAAGTAAGAAGAAAATCACCAAACCTTTACACAAACAATTGCCTTCTAATCAATGGTAAAAAATGCAAATGAATCACTTTCATCATAACGTTATCATCTCTACCAAAACTCAATCTAAAAATCAAAAAGCAATTGGCACATCTTCACTCAAAATTCTCAATAATAGCAAAATATTATTACTGTAGCTTACTGTTCTAACCTTAATACTCACATCAGCTACATGTGAAATCTTAATCAATACACACACACATAAAATTAAACCTACACACTAAATGATGTCATAACAACGAGTAGCTGCTTGCATCAAGAAGAAGACGAGAAGACATACAGATCCCACGTTCTATCAGAGTAGTGTACCTAATTTCGTCTCCCGAAGGAACAAGTGTTAAATTCGTGTGGTGTTTATTAAACAAAATATATATGTTATTCAATTTTAATTTTAAAATACTGTAGAATTAACATTGTAATGTGATAATAATATCGAACTGTTCAAACCGAAGTCTTTTAGTGTTTACCGACACTGCCAGCGGTGAGCGTGCTTTGCAACTAATCACTCGGCTAGTTGAATAATGTATGATACGTCTCTTTATATTAATGAAGGGAAGGGATTTCTCAAAGATGAAACAAGCTGATCCTCAAAGTAAAGCAAAAGAACAAGCGTAAAGGAGAGAAATCGGAGTGTTTTTAGAAATAATGATCAGATATGAAAGATTTCGAAACAAAAACATTTTCTTGTGAGTTTATTACATACATTGGATATAAATACAACAGCAAATACAAACCATGGTACGTCTTCTTAAGGTAGTATTTGTAAGACGTACGACTAATTTGGCAGTTATTCAAAACTGAAATTTGTATCCAAACCCTATCTAAGCACTTTCAGCAGTAGTTATGTTAATTAACCCTGTATGCAGAAAAGTAGGACGGAAGTTTCAGATCCTCTTTAGTATTCTTCCACATTTCATGGCTAACGATATAATTGTTCCGTGTCGTGTTAGTGAAACATAAGAAAGTGAATAAAGGTACTGTGAATACGTTTAACATGCATGCTAATATATGAAGAAGTGTCTGATTGCCAGTGAAGATATGTGGTAAGAAACGAAAGTGTACGGTATTTGTTAAATGTTCGTGATATTGAGAAACAATATACAGAAAGTTTTGTCATAAAGAATGAAGAGAAAGAGAGAATAAATTAAGAAGGTATGTTTCTGAAACGTGTTAATATTCTTTGTTATTAGAATTTTTAAACAAAGTCACTAAACTCGTATTCGGTTCTTGCAAAATCTTTATATTATTCCGAATCCTATATAATGGCGGCATTGCACAGGAATAATAATGCTTATGCATAGTATTTGAAAATAAATAACGGAGAGGATTAAATAACGAAGAGCAACGCCTTAGTTGTTACCCCTATCAATTCCGGTCAACTGTCATGCGCGACATCTTCGGCGTTGTCCGTAAAGTAAGTAAAAAGTTGAGTAAAATAAATAACCCCGAGAAGTACCTTCGGCGTTGAACTTGTCGTTTCCCGGCAAGCTATATGCACGTTCGTGCGTAAACTTGGGCTTAAATGTCATTGGGTATGTCACCAATCAGCTTAGCGACCACAAAAACAATGGATTCGGTACTGATCTCGGTAATTTTGGTAATTTTGTTTTCCACTCCTTCTCATTCCCCAGCCCACGCTGATGAATGCTAACTTGAATTTAGATGGGTTGGATCGCAAAACGTATAAATTCGGTATTAATATCGATCATTTTTCATTTATTTCTAGATATCAGCCTCATGGGGTGTCTTACTCTCACATTTTTTTTTTCGTTTGTAAGTCGTATGTGTACAGTCACGAAAGAAAGTATTCTTCAGTTGAGAAATTTTCTTTCCCTAATAACTCAGGAGTAAATTAACCTATAGAGTACCGATTTTGGCAGGCTATCAAATTATAACTATTCTAAGGATAACAACAAAAGGATCGAAATTAATTCATTTCTTCCCGAGTTATTTTCAAAAGAAAATTTGTCAACTAACAAGAAATACTTTCTTTTCCGCGTGTATGTCAACTTTCTTTTTTAGAAATGAAATTACACACCCTGTTTCATCTCCCTAACATAGGTAATTGGTGAGATATATTATTTTTATATAAATTTTAAACAACCTCCTTCCTTTTGAAGTCTCCCCTTCCCCCTTAGATACGAAACAAACCGTTCTATATAGCGTACGGTCTCTTCGAAACTATGTTCTCTTTGATAAAATGATTTTGAAGTATACCAAGTCACGGATGGGGAGCTGTATACCGGATAAACAAACACACAGCCATGTATTTCACAAACAGCCTGGAAGCGTGTGATGGTGAGATACCTGGCTCGGGTCAAAACATTTTAGTGTGCCCAACGATTTGCGTGCCAAAACAATTCAACAGTTTTTTATCACTAGATGAAAACAAAGGACAGTTATTTCATTTACTGGTTGACTGTGTAGTGCGGATACAACCTCATGAAAGATTCACTATATATACATACAATGATGTGGTAAAATCTTCTTCAAATGTTCTGTATACAAGCAGAATATCACCAACCACCCATGAGGAAGCAGACACCAGACTTTTACTTCAGGTGAAAGATGCTGTTGCTGCTGGCTATACTCATATTATGATAGTGACGGTAGATTCTGAAGTGGTAATGTTAGCAGTGTTTGCATATGACTTCATACCAAATTTGGAAGAATCGTGGATTAAGTTTGGAGTTGGAAAGAAAAAGAACTACATTTCATTCCATGCTATAGCCCACTGTATGTCATCAGATATCCGAAAGGTTTACCATTCTTCCATGCTTTTACAGGGTGTGATATTGTGTGCAGGCATTAGTAAAACGACAACATGGAAAATATGCGAGCAATTTCCGGAAGTAACTGATGCATTCCACAGGCTGTCAGAAGATGAGAGTTCCAATGAAGATCATGATTTTCAGCTCATTCAGCAGTTCACGATTCCAATGTATGATAGAACCAGTAGCTGTGACAAAGTTAACGATTTTCTACGAGTGTTGTTTACGAAGATAACAATGCCAGTAGCGCATATTCCACCAACCAAAGCTGCTCTGATTCAACACACAAAGAAACAGTTTTAAAGGCATTATATGGAGACAGTGGAATATCTGCAACCGTAAATTAAAAGATCCTGTTTAGTATGGCTGGCAGAAGGCGATTTATGGATATCAACCCCTATGGTCTGCTATTCCTGAGGCATCACGTTCCTGTCAAAAAATTATATCGTGTGGTTGTAAGAAACAGTGTTCACCAAATTATAAGTGTGTAAAGCGTTCTCTCTCTTGTATAGCCTTATGTGAATGCGATGCTCAGTGCTCTGGAAATAACTGATGTCCTTTCTGCTCGTATAAAGTATGATAATAGGTATTACACGGGAAAAAAGCGATCTGCAGATGTTTGTCCATGACTAGTGTACTTGGTAAAAATAAAGTGATATCACTTCTATTTTAAAAAAAATATTTACATGTAATTAAATAAGAAAACTGTTAGCGTAATGCAAGAAGACTGTAATTTCAAATCCACATACTGTTCTACGTATATCATAAGCCTTAAAGTAATCACTGTTTAGCATAAGCATGCTGAAATCGAGATATGCAAATGTTGCACTCAAAATATTGTTTTGGTAAAGATCTGGTGTATATACCTGTTTCCTCTTATTTTCTGTTCATAATTTTCTAGTTCTTCTGAAGTATTTTTGAATAGTTCGTAATTAAAGACTTCTGAGATATTCTGATTTGTGAGTCTGTTGTGTGTTGATATCCAAAAAAGGTCAACTAAAATAGGTGCAAAAAATAAAAATATTCAAATTTCTCCATGAAGATAATATTTTATGAATATGACTCTGGTATAATGATTTGCAGTGCTTGTGATTTCGAATCCAACTGTGCATGGATCAAGTATATCGGATCAATAGTGTCTGCATTATGCACATTTGAAATATTTGAAATTTCTGTACATTTAGGGTTTTTACCTTATTTTTACATCAAATATGTTCTAACAACTGAATATGTCAGGAAGTAATAGTCTAGTAACCTATTTAGTGTTATTAGAGAGACTGTTTATAAGCTATATAATATAATGGGTGTTTCCATCAATGTGAGCCCGTTGTGTATTGAAATGCAAAAACGTTAACTAAAATGATGCAAAAAATGAAAATATTCAAATTTCTCCATGAAGATGTTATTTTATGAATATTACTCTGATGCAACGATTTGTAGAGCTTGTGATTTCGGTTTCAACATGCACGAGTCAAGTCCGTAGGATAAATGGTTCCTGAGTTATGATGATTTAAAGTTTCAGATGGTCGGCCATGTTTGTGACGTCGCTGAGGCCATGCGACGTGACTAGCAGCTTGTGTTCCGGTGTTTTTCACACTTCGTACAAGTGTACTTTTATCCTGAAAATTTTCCCGTTTGTACCCAGTCATGAAATATTTTCACATTATTTGGTTCATATCTACTGCACTATCGGTCTTGACATAGTTCCCCTTCTAATCAAATCCTGAAATGATGCCAACGTGTTGTATTATAGGGTCTCTTTATTGTTGAGTGATTATTGTGATTTACAGCAATATTGTAATAATATTTCGTATAGAAATGTACCGAAATCTAACAGTATTGCCCCACCAAATTCAAAAGGCAGTCGAAAGAATACTATAATCTTGTTGTTGAAAGTCTAAGAGACGACTACCTTTAGACTCTCGTTTTTGTAACTAAGATCAAAAAAGCATAATAGATGAATAAAATTATTCTCACATGTCAGTTATTAAAGTTATCCACTGCAGCGCTGTGATTTCCCTGAATGCAAGAAAATATTAAATCGCTCAACTGGATTGATTAACATCCCATGTCCTTTGACTTGAAATGTTATTCCATTCAACTGAAATTGTTCTCTATTAAAAAGAGGATTCCGAGATAAACTTGGGTTGGCACATTATGTAAGTGAATAGCCCTTGGAATATAGACACTGGCGAATAAACAAAAAAATCTGAATATATATATATATATATATATATATATATATATATATATATATATATATATATATATATATATATATATATATATATATCAGCGGCGTGCCGTCAAGGGGACTAGGGGACTAGGCTAGTCCCCTGGCATTTTAATTAAAGTATTTTGTGATAAATATATACCCAAGAAAACGAAGACATTGTTTGTAGTTCTCTATTTTCGTAAAATAACACTATTTCAATTGTTCTGACACAACTATAGTCAGCGCCCGTGTGCTGGATGCGACAGCAAAGTGGATATCGGAAACGCTCGGGTTTTAATCTGCTTTTCTCGGGGAAGGGAACAGGGTCCAGCCAGCTAGTCCTCATATTATGTTGTCTAACCTCTAAGCACGGGTGTTCTGTCGTAAGCGAATTTAATGCTCGTTTGCTTTTTACAGTTAATAGTTTTAACGCTATTAAATTTACAATATTAATGTTGACACTTTAAGAAATCTAGTGAAGTGTGAACTTTTTAGATTATCAATATATTTGGCAAATGGCTCGAAGAATAAAGTATGGAAGGGGACTCGTCTGAGAAATCGAGTCCCTTGCAGCAAAGCGATGGCGCAAGCAGTGATATTACTTCAATTGGCATAGGGGACAGTAGGGGTGGAGATCAGCCGTTTCAGTCTTGTATTCTGGACCATTGGATTCCTTAATTTTCAAGAAATGCAACAAATAATAACCAGTGGTAGAACAACTCCAAGCATTTCCATTTAGACAAAAATGAAAGATTATATACATAATATCAAAACGGATTATTTTGCTTCTTCGAAATAGTTAACTGCATGTAAGACAAGAAACAAACTGTATTGCTGGCCTTGTATTCTATTCCACATAGAAAAGGACGTGTGGAAGAATGATGGCTTTTGTGACACGAGCAATTTTCACAAACCCACGCCACGCCACAACAACTTTCGCCACGAAAAGTGTTATTCACACCTGTCCACAATAACTAAATTGAAAACTTTCGGAAAACCAGAATTGATTTTCAATTGAGCAAGCAATGCAGAAGTTGATTCAAACCGAGAACTAATGAACCGATTGATTTATTCCTCTTGTTTTATGGCTAAACAAGAGCTCTCATTTAGAAGTCATAAACAGGAAGACTCTGTCAATTAGGGAAATTATATTGAAGTAATTCAGTTACTTTCTAAGTACGACATTAAATCAACTTGCAGGGGCGCCTGAAGAAAATTTTCTAGGGAGGGGCCCATCTCCATGATTGCTATGTTGCGTCTGGTATTTCTGGTATTTAATATACTTGGTTTGCTATATTACGTATACATTTTCGTGAGCCAGAGGAAGGTCCGGGCCCCACCCTGCCCTCTCGTTCGGGTGCCCATGTTGACTTGTCATCTTCACGGCATGGGAATGTTTAAAGGAACATCAAACAGAATTCAGAATTATATTATTGAATGAGTTTTGGTGGGTAATTCTGGATAAAATTAAGTCAGAAATAAACAATACACTTCTTACAGCAATAATGTTGGACAAAACTACGGATATTGCAAAGATCTCTCAACATTCAATCCGTACGTGAAAGACGGCAATTCATGAAAGATTTATTTGTTTTGCAGATGTTACTAGTGATTGTACTGCGACTGATTTAAGTGAGCATGCTTTCCAAATTCTCTCTCATTTTAATTGTAAGCAAAAGCTTGTAGCACTAGGCTATGGATGGAGCTGCCACATTTTCTGGACATTTGAACGGTTTACAATCTTTTCTGAAAATGTGTTTGAGTGCACTCAGCATACACTGTTATCATCACAGACTCAATCTCGTTGTTCCACAGTCTGTTAATCACATCAAGGAAAGAGGCTTGAAAGAAAGAGGCTTGGTTGAAGAAGCGTTTGCAGAAACATATAAATGGTGTTATTTGGTGTCAACAATACTACTCAGGACCTCCACTCTACAGCACACATTCTCTTCGAACCTAGTCCCCTGTGAGAAAAGTCACGGCACGCCACTGATATATATATATATATATATATATATATATATATATATATATATATATATATATATATATATATATATATATATATATATATATATATATATATATATATATGCGTGTGTGTGTGTGTTAGAGTACTTGGTGGGATGTTCTTCAATTCAGGATCTCACTTGAAGAATGGTTTATAGAAGTCGAGACGAATGGTATATAACAACTACTGCAAGAGAAAGAAGTTAGGTGATAACCGATAGAAGCTACTAAACTTGTAGTCATAGATATTCCACTGATTCCAGAAATATTATATACTTGTTGATATCAGTTCTTCGCACCAAAAAATAAGGTTTCTATAATATAACATATTTGAAAGTAAAACAATGTGTAAAGTAAATAAATAAGGAAGAAAAACGTTTGACGTTGTCCCTTTTAATATGAGTTAAATCAACGCCTTCGGCGTTATCCCTCTAAATTCCGGGGCCAGCAGACGTGTCCGTTTCCGTCTAAACTAGAGATGAAATGCAATCAGGACTGTCACCAATCAGCTTGGTGGCCCGATACTATGAATTTGACACAAATATCGTCATTTTAGATATGCCATTTTTCACCCACCCGCTTATGACGCTGGGGACTAACGTTGCACTTGAATGGCGTTGGCAGTGTTACTATTCATCTCATGAACCCTAAAAGAAATAGAATCGAGACTGATATAAGTTACTTTGGAGTTTTTCTACTCCCACCCCTTCGATGACGATAGGAGTTTAAGTTGGACTTGGAGACGTCGAGAGTGCAACTATTTAATCAGTAACTTCGAAAATTATGAGTTCGACATTAACGCAAACCACTTTACGCAAGACACTAACGTAAGCCACATGTTATTTTTCTCACACGCTCTTTCCCGATGATGAAGGTTAATTGGGCTTGACCAGTGTCGGGTGTATCACTATTCATTTCAGTGACTCCGAAAACTATTTATTTGACACTAATATCCGTCGTAATGGGTTTTATTATATCCTTTTAGGCATACATTTCTTTCCCTTGTCAATCTCCCAAGCTGAAAATCAAAAAACGCGTAAAGTGAGTACAATAAATAAATACGGAATAACAATGACTTCAGTCAATATGAGTGAAATAAATAAATAGCGAAGAGTAGTATCTTGGGCGTTCTCCCTGTCACTATGAGTGAAATAAATAATTAATGAAGTATAACGCTTTCAGCGTTACCCTTGTTATTTCCCGGTCCAGCTGACAGTTCCTTCTTGCCTAAATGTGGACTTGAATGTCATCTAGATTGTCACTAACAGTTTTAGCAAAAACGGAAACTATGTATAATATTTGATACTAATGTGGTTCTTTTTGACATGTTATCCCCCTGATGACGATGGAGGCTAAGTTGTGCTTGATGTGCGCCAGGAATATAATTATTCATCTGAGCGACCCCAAAAACTGTAGATTCGATAGTCGTCTTCGAACGCGTCTTCACTATGGGATACTACGATTCAGCTCTCGATAGAATCATGTGTGATCCAGAGTCCACGTTAAAGAATCGGTTTACGTCTTGGTGCTGAAAACCAATTGTCGAATGATTTATTTATTTGCTTTAGGAACGATCGAAAATGAATGGATGGATCACGAGAATATTACCTTGTCTCTATTTTAGAAGTATCAAATAAACTATACGATAACCGAAGCTAGTCAGCTTTTCACTATTACTTAACTTTTTGTATCCGTTTCAAACTACACTCTTAAGAATGTATGGCAATGGGTAGTAACCGAATGTTTTTTTACAGAATCCATTGGCACGTGGGAGCACAGTGGCTGCTGTAGAGCGCTCATTTCTAGTGCGATAGGTTCCTTCTTTGATTTCTATTCACGCGAGTTTCTAGTAGACAATATTATATCCGTGGCTTTTCTCAGGGTTCTCCCATTTCCTCTCACATTCTTAGTCCATCAGTTCATTCATAATTCATTTCTTTAATACGTCTTCTTTAGGCTTAATGACTATATCGTGGGACGTCCAACTAGAAATTACATTTCATTTACAAAATCGAAGTCAAACGAAGAAATATATTGAGAAATGTTCGCAACATCAACTGTTTTTTACTTCTTGTATAACTTGAATTCTTTGTATTTGAAACAGTAATTTCAAACTACGCTTTCAAATGCATTTAATTGGAGCGCTTATTCTACACTTGTATCAGTGTGTGTTTAAGTGGTACGTTTCAACAATCGATTATGCCATTCAGGTAACTATGGTAACTAGTATTTTCAGTTGCGGGTACGAAATTCTATAATGCGTTTAATATATATATATTTAGGCCAATTACATTACATACTCTACATGAAGCTGCACATTAGCATTATTGTGAAAGAGTATATTTCGAATCTGAAAGGGACAGGAGGCATATTAATGATAGTATTTCACAATAAACTCATAAATAAGCATAGGATGAATAATATTCACGGGGCTGCAATCTAAACAGCAGAAAATAGAGATGACAAGAATGAAGACAAACGCATATATTTTGTTAAATTTTAGAGAAATTAAACAATATTAAGTACTCTTGTTGTGAGATGATTAGAAGAAATACAACAAAATGCAGATTAAATATCATTTTCGGGGAATTAACTTGTCAGTTGTTATAAAATGTTCATTAAATCTAGTGTAATAATTTAATCATTTATTGATATTTAAATATATGCAGCAAATATCGAGAATATTTTATTTAAATTGTATGTGTGTCGACATCTGTTGGTAGCTCTTAAATGTAATGCAAAGGTTGAAGCGCCATCAAGTAGATACAGCGTACGTAGTAATTTGTTTGCATGCATATAAAACAGGATGAAATTATTTTAACAAATACTTACAGAAATTGTCTAAATAGTATAAATTAACCACTAAGTAATTTAATTCCTTCTTGTAAATTGAAACATTGAAAAATCTTGAGTGGACCATGTGACTATTTTGACATGAAAATAGTCATGATGTGTTACAAAAAGGCGGATGAATTCGATATAGGCTACTGTGATGAAGTTGACATTCGGAAACTGACGGAAACAGACGAAAACTGACACAAATTTAGAAAGAAAATTCCAAGACATTACACAGAAGTGCGATTTTCTCAATGTGAGATTAGATAAACAGGGAGATATAGTTTCAAATTACACTGAAGAATTCACACAAAAGCTTACTGGTGTGCAGGAAATCTGCAGTATCGAGGTAAGTAATATTGCCTGCATTAGGGAAAACGTGAATCAAATGCAAGCTGTTATTGGAGAATTTACGCAAGGAGTTGCTTGCGAGAATACTCCAACCTCAAGTGCAATTGATCAGAGTGTAACTATGAACTGGGATGATTTCGATAGAGATAATCATTCGGAAACTAGTAGTAAAGCCCATGCCCATTCTCACCATAGTAACAGGCGTACAAATGAGGCTGTTAGGCACTTAACCCAGTCAGTCGGCGGAAAAGATTGAGATTTTCGGATGAAGAGAGGGGCAACAGATTTCGCCATGGAAGAAAGAGACTTAAGTTTGCCCGTAATCGAACAATGCAAATGTTGGTAGTAGGGAAACCCCAACTTCATGTAGCTCGTGCAGTGAGGATTCTTATACCACATCAAGATAGAACTTGGCACCGGAAAAAGTCAGTCTCGTTCGATCATAGGAAGCATCGTCGGGGTTCGTACTTCCGTGATTTACGTGATTTTCCCCATTTCAGTGGCGATCTGTCCCAGGGAACAGCACGGATATTTCTGGACGACCTCACTGAGACGAAGTTATATGATCTAAGCGAACGAGACCGGCTTTATATAGCAAGACGGTGTCTCAATGGATTTGCTAGATCGTGGTACCGTAACATTTCGCATAAGGTGAAAACCTTTAGTGAATTTGTTCGTCGTTTCAGGCCCCAATACATATCCTGTCATCTCGAAGAAGTTCAGGAGAGAACAATGTATGCACTGAAATACGATAAAGCGAGATTTCCATCACTGGTGGACTTCGCGTGGTTTGTGAATAAAAAATACCATTATACGGTTTCTAACACATGTGAGCAGAAGCTCGTATATCTTATAATGGAATGTCTACCAGCGGAGGAAAGCCGCATACTTAAACTAGGACCGATCACTAACGTGAGAGATCTTACGCTGAGACTCGCCAAGGTCGATTGCAAACCTGGTGATCGGCTAGAAACATCTAATAATCGAAATGGTAGTAACAGAAAACCTGCTATCCGTCAGGGAAAGGCTGAGCAGATGACGAAGAGTAAATCTAACAATGTAGTTCCACCGAATTCTTTCAAGGGTAGAGACAATCAGGAGGAACGAAAAAATGAAGAGACTAAAACTACGCGAAGTAATGGTAGTGGAAATAGCTCTAAAAATAGTAGTAATACTTATAGTGGAAATAACAATAAATATGTTAACAGCCGAAATAATGACAATAATAGTAATAAGAGCTTTAACAGCAACCGAGATTGAAATAGATTTAGGCAAAATTTCAATATGGCGAATAATCGAAATTTTAATTTGACCAATAATAATAATTCAAACATTAATGATTTTAGGATGCCTATGCCTCTGTATAATGAGTTACCTCTTCCTCCGATGTACCCGAGATTCGGTATGCCTGCACCGTATTTCGGTTACGATTATTCAGGTATGCCTCAATGGCATAATCAACCTAGCCAAAATTATTCTTCCTTAGTTAATAACACTTCTCCTCCTGTGGAAGCGAATTCTACTTACCCTAGTCAGGATTCTTCTAGCACAGTAGGAAATTAGAGCAAAGCTTCGGAAAACTCACGATGCAGTCATCCTTAAGTGAGGGTGTTGACGACTGCACAGACGAACCTCTCTCCCTTCAAGCGGAAATAAATGAAAATGATTCGGAAACAAAAATTAAAGAATTAATTTCGGTCAACACTAATTTGGAATAACTGTTGAAATTTCGAACATATTTCGTGTTAAAAGAGGATCCCGATTATGAAGATAGGAATTTTGAAACCTATCCCTCATCATAAGTTGTTTGTGGGGTGAGCGGAATTCCTATTTGTGTAATCTTGAGCACGGGAACAGAAATTTCTTTACTAAATTGTAATGTTTGGAAGCGGATACAAGACAATCATCCCTCTGCAAAATTGAGGCCTGTTCCTAACTTGAATCCAAGTGCTTTTGCAGGTCAAGATAGATTTGCCATTAAGGGAATGCAAACACTGACAATTGATATACAGGGAAACCTATTTGATATTCCAGTATTCATAATTAAAGATATAAAATCAGATTTTGTATTAGGTTCACTTTTTCCGCTAAATTTGGAGTTCACCATGATGGTGAACATAGAAAACTGTATTTGAGGAATAATTACGGTGACAGTTTCCTTAGATGTTTATTATCCAAGTGATCTGTTAATCCAAATTAAAGATGAAGTTCCCGGTGAATATCAAATACCATCAGCAGTTCTGGAAACAATTGATTATAATCCTATCGCCGAAGAGATTAGAAATTATTGAAGATAAGAACGACTTAGTAATACTAGCGATAAACTGTTGAAACTCCTGTTAAAGTATCAGCATCTCTTTGTGAATATCCTCGTTAAATAAAGTGTGAACCATATAAGATCCAATTTACTGACAATAATCCGGTAGTAGGGAAACTATATCCCATAGTGCATCAAACTGGAAATTATGAGAGAACAACCAAGCCCTTAAAAAATCCAATCCATCGTGTTAGAAAAGCTACGGAAGGGGTACGTCCAGTAAATGACCTACAGTCGTTGAACCAAAAAGTCATCACTCCCCGTATTCAAGTAGAGCCTATAAATTAAATCTTAACCCGCATATCCCATAGTAGTCTTTTCTTTGGTTGATGTAACTATGGGATATTACGGTGTAAAGTTGCATTAAGATTCAGTGGCATACACAATTTTTGTTTATTTAGGACGCCTATATGTGCTATTAAAACTCCCGATGGGATGAAAAACATTTCCAGCAGTATTTCAGAATGTTATGAATTCGTATTTTGGTCTCAAGACTAGGAATTTCATAACCGTATACCTTGATGATCTTTTGTGTTTTAGTAATTCAGTAGAGCATCATTTTCAGCATTTAGGAACAGTCTTCAAAATATTTTAGAGTGCCAACTTTTCCTTAAATTTCAAGAAGTGCCTGTTTGTGCAATCGGAAATTTTATTTTTTAGGCATATTGTCAATGGCTTAGAGATTAAAGCTAGCCCCAAGCATAACCAAGCCATCATATAATTCCCAATTCCAACAATCAAGAAGACTCCGTTTCTTCTTAGGAATTTTAGTGTGGAGAGAAAAGATATTATCTCACTTCTCCAGCTTGACAGGTCCACTGTATGATCTCCTGAACAAGATCGTAAATTCAAAATGGAACCCGAACATATTGAGTTTTTCTATCCATTGAAAAAAATAATCAGCAGTCCACCAGCATTAAGCCAACTGGACTTTAACAAAGTTCCATATCTTCTCAGACGCTGCTATGTCGGATGGGGCTATAGCAGAATATTTGGCACAGTACGGGAATACTCCGGAAGAGATCCGTGTGATAGGATATGCCAGTAGGCGTCTAAAACCCTACGAATTTTCGTACTCCATTTTCCAAACGGAGCTACTGGCGGTACTTTATTTGTGTCAACATTTTGACTACTACATCTCAGGGTGAACAATACTTGTTTACTGTGACAATAACGCTGTCACCTATGCCTTTACGTTACAAAATTTGAAGCTGAGGACAACAAGGTTGCTATTGAAGCTGCAACGCTTTGAAATAACCTTTGTCCACATTAAAGGAACTGACAATAGTATTGCAGACATTTAAGTTGCAGTGTTCCTAATGAGACCAGTGACGCTAGTGAAAAGTGTATTTATTTTGTGACCAGTGCAGATTTGCCTTTAGATAAAGAAGAAATTCTGAGAGAGCAACGTAACGATGAACTCTGTAATCAGCTAAAACAGAAATTAGCGAACATTGCATTGAATAATATTAAGTAGTTGATGACATTCTATTCGTCCGGAACTCTCTGGATGAACGTTGGCTTTTGGTGTTGCCTCAAAATTTGGTATAAAAGTTTGTGACTATCACACACAATATAGGGCATTTGGGGATTGAAAAATATGTGAAATTTTCCAAACAGTTATTTTATAGGAAGAACCAGAGAAAAAGCTTCAAAAGTTTTATAAGCAATTGCGAAATTTTTGCAGAGACAAAATATTCAAATCGGATTATAAATCGGGAAACCTATTAAATAAGCTGAATGGCCACATCAAAAGATTTGTGCGGATATTCTAGGTAAGCTGCCATGCAGATATGGATTTTATTTCATTTTGTCGGTAATAGACGTATATAGCCTTTTTGTACGTTACTTCCCGCTTCGAACGTCCGCTACGGAAGAAATAATT
The DNA here is from genome assembly GCF_964235325.1 of Thermobia domestica. NCBI lineage: Eukaryota > Metazoa > Arthropoda > Insecta > Zygentoma > Lepismatidae > Thermobia > Thermobia domestica. Next base: position 204,683,865 of record NC_137456.1, on the reverse strand, counting down.
CGTGTACTGGAAAAGAATTATTTTTATACGTTTCCGTACCCGAAATGTATGCTTTCGGACCAAGGTCCCCAATTTCTGTCTAGTCTCTGGCGTATATACTATTAGGCACATAAATAAATACACGTCACTACAACGCCCTACAACCCAAAAGCGAATGGGGTATTGAAGAGAATTCTCCGAAAACTAAATAGAATTATAAGGCTGTTGCCATAACAACCACGCTAAATGGATGTGGTGAAACCAGCACAAGACCTTTTAAATTATAGTTACCATAGTTCACTTGGAAAAACACCTGCCGAGCTTTTCATCTTTTGTACCGCTGCAGAGCAACATAAAGCTATTTTCCCGTGGCCAGATGAACTAAGAGACATTGAGAATAAGAAACGTTATATTGAGGTTGTCCCAAAATTAGGAAACAGAATAACAGAAAGGCACGTGACAAGCTATCATCAGATATTGTCTTAGAACGTGGAAATTTAGTAATGGTAGAAACGCATCCATTGTCAGACGCTTCCAAATGCTTAACTCACAAGAATATGTTGACATACCTCGGTTTTATGTGATCACAAAAATTAATAAAAATAACGTAGAATTAAAAGATTTAATGCGAAGACATGTTCGAGCACAATTTTTTTAAAGTGTTAAATTGTTTAATTGCACTGAAGAGAAAAGAAAGGCTCTTTTAAAAGATTACCCGAAAGAGGAAGAATAACAGAATAAATGCGTTAAATTTTATTTTCCTTTCTTGTATTGCTTTGTTGTTTTCGCTTACAATTTGAGCAACTTTTCTTATAATACTAAACTCCATTCAACAATACTTACCAGTTTTCGTTATTTGATTACCCACAGAACTTTTGGAGAGAGAGATATCAATAGCTTTCTGGACTATATTATTGTCTGTAACATCGTATAAGGTATTTAATAGTTGCTGTTCATCTTATTTCATAATAGGAGAGATATGCAGTGATTATTTCATTCTTATCAATTTTCCATTAGTAGTGTAGTAATTATTACTTAATAAGTCAATAAGTGAAGTTAGATTATTAATTTCCTAACTTTTGTGGGTATTCTTAGAAATCTCACTTGAGCCTGCAGTTGATACAATTCTGCAGAGGCTCTAAATAGCATAATGAGCATGGTTTTTCAAGCAATTCCGATTTCTTTGTCATTGTTTTGTGTTTTCATATATATGTGTATTCATCAATCATAAAATATACCACAGTTTGTGCTAAGCGCTGATATAAAGAAAAGCATGAATAAATAGCAAATTACATTAGAAATACGATTAACAAAAATACCTTATAAAGTTCAATTTGGCACTAAGTCGAACAAGAACAACAGCAACAAAACAACACAGAATGATTCTTTAAATCTTGTAAAAATTCAAATTATTTTTAAACCACGAGAGTTGATCAAAGAGTAAGGGAACGTAATGGAGGATCGTTTGCAAGCAAAGGAACTTAAAATCTGTTATGAAGCATAAAAAGGAAAGAATTTAGGCCAACTAAAAAATATTCTCTCGATTTTTTACCAGCGGGGGAAAGTGAAACAATAATTTCAAATTATGGTTTCAAATGCATTTAAGTGGAGCGCTTACTCTATATTTGTACCAGTCTGTTTAAATGGTACGTTTTAAAAATAGATTATGCCATTCAGGTAACCATGATAACTAGTATTTTCAGTTGTGGGTATGAAATTGTATAATGCTTTCAATATATATTTAGACCAATAGTAATTAAATTAGCATACTCTACATGAAGTTGCACATTAACATTATTATGAAAGAGTATATTTCGAATCTGAAAGGGATAGGAGGCATATTAATGATAGTAATTCACAATAAACTCATAAATAAGCATAGGATGTATAATATTTACGGGGCTGCAATCTAAACAGCAGAAAATAGAGATGACAAGAATGAAGACAAACATATATATATATATATATATATATATATATATATATATATATATATATATATATATATATATATATATATATATGTTTATATATATATTGTTAAATTTTAGATAAATTAAACAATATTAAGTACCTTTGTTGTGAAATGATTAACAGGAATACAACAAAGTGCAGATTAAATATCATTTTCGAGGCAATAGCTAGTGTTATAAAATGTTCATTAAATCTAGTGTAATAATTTAATCATTTATTGATATTTAAATATATGCAGCAAATATCGAGACTATTTTGTTTAAATTGTATGTGTGTCGACATCTGTTGGTAGCTCTTAAGTGTAATACAAAGGTTGAAGCGCTATCAAGTAGATACAGAGTACGTAGTAATTTGTTTGCATGCATGTAAAACAGGATGAAATTATTTTAACAAATACTTACAGAAATTGTCTAAATAGTATAAATTAACCACTAAGTAATTTAATTCCTTCTTGTAAATTGAAACATTGAAAAATCTTGAGTGGACCATGTGACTATTTTGACATGAAAATAGTCACTATGTGTTGCTCACAAAAACGCGGATAAATTCGAAGTACTGTGATGAAATTTTGATGGAAAGAAAAGTGTCTTTGATTTATAATCCAGGTAGAAATTTGTAGAAAATCTATGCTTTCCTTACATTTATAGGAAATAGAAGGTAATAAGTAGACTATTAAGTGTAACTAAACTGTGGTACGTACTGACTAATTCCGTGTTCGTATAATTTTAATAGTGAAATCAGAAGCAAAATATGGCTCATAGCTAAACTTAGATTACATTGCCATAGGCAGCTTGACCATTGGTTCGGGCATTACGTAGGTTTTCTCCGTAATGTCATATGCAATTAAGTTCAGCGTTATTAAGAACGGTATAGTCTCTAAATTTCAGTGGTTTCAGAATTTTGTCTCCCTGTCCCCTTAACAAGTTCGGCTGCTAATTCAAAATTACAATATAAGATTTGAAGCAAGCATTGAGTAAATAAGTAAATATTAAGTACTATGGTACAGATGGATTTAGTTTCACCACATTTTCCAAATTATTCTTTCAGCAAGTTAGCATGCCAAATTTAGTAGGTTAGTTTAAATTTCTGCAAACGATTGTGCATGTATATCTGAGTGAGTGAATGGGTGCATGTTGGTGATTGGTGCATATAGGGAGTTTTGGTTTCTTGTGTTTTATTAGTAATTTCGTATGTCCTCATGTTCATAAATGTATTTCATCGTCATGTACATCATCATAATACTTGTTTAATTTGTATGTACGTGTGGCCTGATATGTGTTTCCTTCAGGAACTAGCGCTAGTTGGCTAAACTGGAAATTAAGGTCTTATCATAAATTAAATAACATACTAGATTGTTTAGATGTGAAGGCGTGCAAGAGTAGGCATATTGAAAGGAGTATTCTAATGTATATGCATAGCTCTCGAAGGGACCCTAGGGAGTCCGTGAGCTAAATATAAAAACAAGTGAAAAGTATTTAACTATATGCAGTTGTATGTGAAACTCCTCATAGGCACCAATTACTATTGGTCTTAGGTTAAATGCTTATAGTTTACATGGATAAGTATTAATGGCATATATATGTAATCTTGTAATTTGAATATGGATCATATACTTTCGAAGTACCAATGAATTGACTACATATTCTGAAATTGTGTTTAATATTTAATCCGAACGTTACTGAAAATGTATATACAAAAGCTGTACCAAAAATTTAAAAAAATCCAAGGAAGTTTCGAGAAAACATTGGGAAACAATACTACGATTGATTTTTTCTGTGGACATATGACTTCCTATGTAAACATGTTAAATGATACACGACAATCTACGACCATTAAAATAATTCTACTTTGAACCTAGTGTTATTATTATTGTTGTTTACTATAAGCTATACAATTTAGATCATAATATTGAAATACAGTAAACTTTATATTCAGGTCTTACGATGCTACAATGAATGGATGTAAATTAAATTAGTATAAATGGATTGAAGTCTCCATGTGATGGGGAATGCTGTCCTTGGCAAGAACCTGGAAGCACTTATTTCCGTATTTTGTACCTATGAAAAAAATCAAATGAGAATTCCGTTGCGTGCCATTTTCTTTGCAGTTGATCATATTGAGTTATTGAGTGATTCAGTGTTTTTGCCGTGTTCGTTAGCTATTTATTTTCTTTCTTTCTCAGTCTTATGGACTACTACGCTTCTTCATCGTGTGACAAATATGCATATATGACTTACACGCAGAGAATTAGCATAAACGGAAAGCTGATACATGGTTCGGCTATACATCTACTCATTCGAAATTTTAAATTATTCCAATTTTTTTTTACTATTTCGGTATTACCATTTTTAGCAATGATAATTCAACTTGATAACTATTAAATACATCTTGACCCCACATTGAAAAAGGGTAGTGGTCCACGGAAGAATATCCATTCATACCAATGGTTTATTCCTTCGATCCTCGTCGAAGGAACTTTTACTTATATTTGCGAGCCATGGCAACAACCGTCGATAATGAAACGTAAAAACATAGGATAGATCCCAAATCATAATTCGTTGTTATAGTGATATGAAATGTGGTCTATCATTCGGGAGATATATTCGCTCTCCAATCTTTATTCTTTATTTTCATTTATTTATTTTCTTTTGCCTATTTATTATTATTATTATTATTATTATTATTATTATTATTATTATTATTATTATTATTATTATTATTATTATTATTATTATTATTATTATTATTATTATTAAATATTCGCTGTTACGGTTTTAATAGCTCCTTCACCCGAAGATTTCTTTTGCAAGTGACACAATTTAGTGTTAATTTAGTAATCGGTTTCATACTGAATAAAGTATGTAAAGATAAGTTAAATAATTCTGTATGTAAGGCATATACATTGGATATATGATTATATAATGACATTTTTCCTTCAATATTTGTAATAATGTTGCGACGGGGGAAGAAAGGGTGTAAAGTCACTTTCATTTTCGTTGCCGTTGTGATTTCCCTGTTGTAGAACTGTACTCTCTGTTTCACCTAGGAAAATTATAAAACGAAAATGACGTTCAACGATACGTCTTGCAGCGCGACGTTGCCACTTATTATGAGCAGAAGGTGGCTGATTTCAAAAAATAAAAAAAGGAAGAACATAAACCTAACAGCGCAGCGGTAAGCGACTTAATAATAATAATAATAATAATAATAATAATAATAATAATAATAATAATAATAATAATAATAATAATAATAATAATAATAATAATAATAATAGAGGAGGAAGTGTAATTGCTTACCATACGTAATCTACTCCTGGAGGCAAGAAACACCCAAATCGTTACTCGGGAGAGAGAGTTCGCAATGGTAAGGGGGAGACGAAGAACATCGTGTACGCTTTCCTTTGCAATGCGGTCTATCTTGTAGGAGCCTTCTATGTTAGAAGCAACTTTATTTAACATTTCTATTTTTCTTCAAATTTGTTCCAGCTTGAATCATATTCGACACTTTTATTTTTTAACCAATCTACAATTTATTTTAGTACATGATTTCATAGAGATTTTTTCGTCTTTTACTGTGTGGGATCATTATCAACAACAATCACGGAATTTGGTTGTACATTCGGAAGAAGTTTTTCTTGGAAATGTTCATATTTTGCTGCATCTAATTCTCCTTGATAATCACCTGTTTTTGTGCCGCGAAAAAAGAGGTCAGCTCCAGGAATTAACCCACTCTCAGTTATGGTATGAATCACAGTTATGGTATTTCTCTTTTCCCCATTCCCAGAGGTGCCTTGACGCCTAAGAACAAACCCTTTCTCCAGTTTCACTGCCTGGTATCGAAAATATGAAAACGTTTAATAACATGTTTTTTTTTCACCAGTAGAAAGAGGTTTCCCTTTCTTTCTTTCTTCACTTCTTATAACAATGTGGGAATTATCAGCCACTGTATATAGCATATTACAAATTAATTAATAACAACACTAATAAAAACACACACATAACGCACGGAATAACTATAACAAGAAAATAACAAAATAAAACAAGAGAAAAGAAATGCGCACAACAAAATTCATTGAATTACCACAGATTACAATGAATCAAAACTGTCATCCTGCTTCCACCGAATGACCCGCGACGTGGCAACAACTGAGCTCATGTTGCCAAACTTACCTTATTGTAACAAGTTTAAGTGATAAAGAATGAGTTTGCATACCTCTATTACTGATATTTGAGTGAGAGTAAATCTGACAATCTTACTTGTGTCATGCTTCTGCTTTTATTGTCGGCTACATGAAATGAAATGAAATCTTTGAGTTCTACGTCCCACGCTTATGCCGATAAGACTAAAGGAGACGGTAATGAAGAGTAATGAATGAAATGGTGGAATGAAGAAAGTGGGAGTAAACGGGAGAACCCCGAGAAAACCCACGCACACGGTGTTTGTCCACCACAAAGTTCACTTGGGAGCGAACCCGGGACCCCAAGCACTAGAGGTGAACGCTCTACCACTGAGCCAATGCGGCCCCTTGTTGTCGGCTACAGTTAGGGTTGCAAGTACTTATATTAATATGCTAGCTGACGTGCCAGCTACGCTGGACACACCAACAATAATAAACTACCGCGGAAATCAACTCTAAAGTTTATTTATTTATTTATTTATTTTTATTTTTTATTTTATTTTATTTATTTATTTTTTGTCACAATATTTTAAATTCTGTCACTAACTGAATTCACCATTTTAAACCGGCTCGATTTTCCACTGAAGAACGGTTCGGTTTTCTATTAAAAATCGACTTGAGTTACAAACGCAACAATATTTAAATTCGAAACAATTTTCTCTGAAGATCAGAACTATTTATAATCCTCCCGGTTTTTTAAAAGTGCCTATCGGTTCTTTTAAAAACCGAAAAACCATTATTTCTTTTCGCACCAGTAGTATATAATACTACACAGGATAGTGGGTGGTCCGGGAACCCTCTCCCGTAAACGCCGTTTTAAGCTTCATTTTTTATAAATTTTCGCCCTTATATTCCCCCATCACTTCATGACTTGTTCAATCAAATTTAATTTTGCTTAATTAAAGACTTTCATTTGAGATAGGGCAAGCGCATTTAAATAGGTTTTACATCATAAATATCAATAAAATACATAAAAAAATACAGTGTACTGAAGATAAGAATAGCATAGGCTATTAACTTTGACAGTTTTAAAATTTGTTAGATATAACTTTGACAAAAATAATAATGCAGGAATTCAACAAAAAATACTTTCGGAAGATGTACCGGTATAGCCCGGATCCTCCCTAGCCACACTACTACTACAAAAATTGAAAAAACTTTAAATTTTTGTTATACTACACCTTTCGTAAATCTCTCGTAGTGAGGAGAGAATCTCATAAATTGTGGATGAAATTAAGAAAAATCAGGACATAAATGAATTTAGAAAACGATCCGAGTAAATTTGGAGATAAGACAAGAACTAATCCTTCGATAATCGAGGCGAGAAATAAGTCTTCAATAATCGAAACGAGACAAGAAATCTTATTTCTCGTCTCGTGAGCAACACTATTTCGACCCCGAAAACTATGAGTTCTACACTAGTCTTAGTTAGTTTGGACATTTTAACTTTCATTCCCACCATGTGGATAAGGCCTAAGTTTAGACTTGAACAGCTTCGGGTGAGTTACTATTCATCTCAATGACTCCCAAACTATGGATTCGATACTAATATCAATCATTTTCGGGGCCGCGGTGGCTCAGTGGTAGAGCGTTTACCTCTGGTGTTTGGGGTCACGGGATCAAACCCTGCTCCCGCCAAGTGAACTTTGTGGTGGACAAATACCGTGTGCATGGGTTTTCTCGGGGTTCTCCCGTTTCCTCCCACTTTCTTCATTAAACCATTTCATTCATCTCTCATCATCACCGTCTCCTTTAGCCTAGCCAGCATAACCGTGGGACGTAAAACTCAAAAATTTCATTTCATTTTTTCAATCATTTTCGTTTTTTTTTTTTTGTTTTTTTTACATTTCAACCCACTACCAACTTGTCATATACTAAAAGCGAGCCCTCCCACTAAAACGGGAATCAATACGTACACCAGGAACTTTTACTTAGGGGTATGTTCAAAATAAAAGGGGGTGTATATTCACAAAGCAATATTGTGTAACTCAACTATTAGTGATAATAACTGATTCCTCTCAACCTTAATTTATGCGTATGAATTTTCTATATATATAAAAAAAACGATGTAAATATTTCTCGGAAGGGACAGCGGCCCCCAGAAGAGAAGGATTAAGCATATCTATTTTGTTAATTGTCTTGATCGAAACTCCGAAACAATGAAATCATGTGTTTTACAAAACCAGACAGGAGAATGTGTTTACGTCGTATTTTGAAAGGAAACAAATAAATCAGCAAATCTAATATCTTTTAAAATTGATGCAATAAACATATGATACTGATTGATGGAATTGGATTTGAAGATAGAATTGGATTCCTTTTCTATCCAGGGACGTGTGTAAGAAAATTGAATGTTAGAAGAGTAGAATTTGAAGGGAATTATTAAAAGCCGAATTTCAGCTTTCTAAGTTGAGCGGCTGGTGAGATACTCAGTTTTTGGCAAATATTCAGATTTCTCCCCACTTCTCCTTAGTATACTATTATAATCAATGTGATACGATAGCATCTCAATTGAGAGTGGGGTCTGATATAAAACGAAAATCTTTTCATTCTGCTTTGCCATTTGGCCATATATAAATTGGATTACACACACTATTAAGTTGTTTAAGTAAAGATACTGTTACAAATAACTACATAAAGTGACTTGTGTCATTCACTTCCCACTTGTTCTTCGAATAGAGGCAACCGTTGGGTCCGTAACCTTGTACGAGCAGTGGCGAATGGTGGTAAGAGGTCCTGAGGCCCGGCCTACCCTTTACTTTCAGAAATTATAATTTATAATTAATTCATTTTCCTTGCACAGAATGCATGATATTTTCTAAGTTGAAAAAAAATTGTTAGATAAAAAATCATAGTTAGCACCACTGCTGGTAGGCTCACCGAGCAGTGTCTCAGGCGGCAGTAAAACTACCGCTAAGCTACTCAGAAAATCCCGCGAGAGAACGTGTTACAAATGACGTTTTCTTCACCAGCGTATAACCTGCGAAAGAGACTGGCCTCAACGCTTATCGACTTTCGTTTCTAACTACTAGTTTCTCTCGAGACCTTCGATTTCGATTCGATATATCAAACAAATAAAGAGCAAGATAACGTGGGCTCCATTCCGCTCCAACTTTGCTTAATTTTGCGGACTCTAACGCAACGCAAAAACTGGAACAAGAAATTCTAAAGGCACTACGTCTATTATCGCAAACTAATGCCCCTTTATTCCGTTGCGTTGGCGCAAACCTGTACGAAATCAGACTCGTTGAGTTCATTAGAAAGAGTGTATGTTTTTGAGATATTGTGAGTGATTTTTTTTTCTTACATTTGCAAAAGTGAATGAGAGAAAATGTCAGTAAATGGAGAATATGAATATACGTAATATAATTCCTATTAAAGGACCTTCTATGTCAGTGGTCTTTTGAAAATTAATGTGTTATTAAGGAACGTAGACTAACGCCTGTGTTGAAAATAGAACAAACAGAGGGCAAGAGAGCTCTGTATGCATTGGTACAAATATATATATATATATATATATATATATATATATATATATATATATATATATATATATATATATATATATATATATATAGTTGTTGAAATAAGGAGCAGGATATAAAAATATTTAAGTTTGATTCTGTTTTTAAAGGGGAATTAAGTGACCCACGAAATATCTTGATTGAATACTTTCATGTGTTTTGAACAATATAATTAAAGACAAAATTTTACATGCAGAGTTTGTATCAGTACATGTAGACTAAACAACATATGTTTCTTGTAAAGCGCAGACAATGTGATAGTCCATCTTCCCCACCCGATCACGCCAATTAAAACAATTAAATTGCATTATGGCGAATTAAGATCATCTATGAGTCACATGCGTCAATTTCATTATGAAAATTGAGATCCCGATCGAATAAGTGCTGTCGATGAACTACAATTGCATTAAATTTATGTGAATTCGTCCTCTTGTATTTCTGTAGTAAAATATTTATGTCTAACCTGTTTCATTTTACTATTATTATCATCATCATCATTATCATTATTATTAGTAGTAGTAGTAGTAGAACATTGGGCCTACCCTCTTGAAACTATCACCCTTCGCCACTGTGTACGAGCCTACATGTGCATGTATATTCTTTCAACCTTTCTGTCAGAAAAGAGCACTTTTTGCTACTGGCTACACTGGTTTGACGCGTTTGACGTACTTCCGTTTTATAATCTTCCTAGGGTGAAACAGAGAGTAGACCCTGCTGTAGAACCTGGATTTGACACTACTATCTGTCGGGTGATCTTTTGTGGTTATAGGCAGAGCCGTAGCTAAGGGGGGGCCAGCGGGGCGCCCGCCCCGGGCGCTGACAGCAAGGGGGCGCCGCACGAGCAAGGAAAAAGAAAAAGTGGTGTTGAACATGAGTAAAAGACGAGTCGCCCTCAGAAAGTATTGGCGCCCTATTAGATAAATATTGCTGTAGGTTATCAATGAAATACGTAGATTTCTTAAAAATTTTCTTGCTCGCTTCGCTCGCAATGCAAGAGTTTAAATAAGTCACAACAAGTTTTTACTTATTACTTGAAGATTTATTATACATGATTTCTTAATGACATGTGGTATACAAGGTGCCGAGTAATGACTTATAGTGTACTCATGAGCATTTTCAAAATCAGAAACGAGCAAAGTCGTGTTCGGCGTTTTGACAGTGATGAATTTGCTGACTTCAAAACGTTTTTCTACCCAATCGGATTAATCACGACGCACAGTGGGGTCAAAGCACTGAATTCTTGGCAAAAATAAGAATTCGCAATATGAAGCGGAAAATTGAAATCAATTAGTTCGGCGTATGCAGTGGCTACAATAATGTTATTTCGACATTATTTAATCAAAAACATAGTTTTACATCATAAAAGGAAATATCCCTTATATTCGCGCCTAAATTATATAACAGATTATATGATTCGCATAAAGAAACGCGTGGGCAATATGCTTTGATTTGGCAATTTACGATTGGTTTATATTCTTATGTATGAAAGGAAAGAGTGTACTTATTCATTTTACAACTGAAGAGTAATAAAATTGAAGAAAAGTTCTTGCTTCTCAAAATTATTTCAAAGTTGTGGAGGATTCGTTATGACAATGAAGATGCAAGGACCTTCAATACATAAAAATTATCTCATTACAAGTTCTCGATATGAATATATTATCAGATACATTAAACATATTATGATTTACAAGCATCAGTAACCTGTTCAGGTTGTTTCATATATTGCATCGTGCATTACGTGAGCTCATTTCAGAGCTTGATTGGAACACTCTGAGCTGGAGCGAGCGGAGGCTCATTACAGTTGATTCCAATGTCACTTCTGTGCATGCATCACAAAAACACAATACTGAATTGATCAACACCATTTTAATATGGTTCATAGATTGTTTAGCATTGGCGTTTCAAAATGTCGCCACCATTAATCAAATATGTTTGACTAGAGTTTAGTTCTGTTGGTGAATGACAGAGAAGTATGACTAGATGTTGGAAACAAGATGGGTCTGGGGGCAAAATTCCCAGAATCGACCTATATTCAACTTTGTCACTGCATGCATGTCTAATAACCTAACACTTGTTCTCACATTCATCCCAGCTCAATTCAAAAGCAGCATTGCATCCAGAATGCGGTTTTCCTCAAACATTTTCATGTGCTATATTTTCCAAATGTGCACATATGTGCAGGTTTTCTCTTTGCATACAGTAAGAACAATGCTTCTGTTACGACATATTAAAAAATCACAGACATATTATGCCATATTTTCTAGTAAAATGCCATTCTATCGTTTGACCATACTTTATATGCTTTCAGTACCACAGCATTTTCCAAATATGATATTAAGTAGGGGATTATCATAAGGATATGATAATGATATTAGCTAATGTGATTATTGACTACACATCACATCAATATTCTAAATATACAAAACGATACATACATGTCGGTCGTGTCACCATGTTTACCAGTCACTGAATATCTACACGCAATGTAGAAATAATCGCATTCAAAATCAATTTCCTATCTTCTCTCCGGCTTCAGCGGATAACCAAATTTACACGTCCCATGAGTTCATTGTAAGTTGCTATCACTTATTTTCCTGCACACTATCTTACGTGTACACTATTAAGGCTTCATTATAACAAATTATATCAAGTCAATCTTTTACTTCATTCTTCGAGTTTTTGCTAAAAATTGCCTGGTTCGGCCCCACTGTGCGACGGTGAGAATGAAGGTATGAAAGTGAGAAGAGTGAAGAGACACATTCAAGCTGCTGTTTGTGCGATAATATTAAAAATAAAGGTAAACGAGGGGAACAATAACATTTTCGAACTTCAAGCAGTTGTATAATAGCGACTTAAGGGATCAGAACTTAGCCCAAAGAAGTTCAACTTTTTTAGATACTAATCACTACCAATGATTTATTTTTAAATTCCATTAACATATGAAATTCTTCCAGTTTGAAGGAATTTATTGGGGTCATTTTTTCATCAACTTTTTGTATTGTCAGCATATTATTTTGTGCATACGTGTCTAGTTGTGTGATGTTTTTATCTATCTACATACATACAAAACATAAGTAGGCACACTCTTAATATAAGTACGTGTTAGTGTATTTTAATATGTTAATTAATAATAAGTAGCTTAAATTCGGAACTTTCATTCGTTAAGAAATTAAGTCATTACTATAATTTCAGACATATGTAGTAGCCAAAGTATATTTTGGATTTTAAGTACAAACATTGAACATATTCTTCACCTCAATCGATCAATATTTAGAAATTCACAAAGAAGGCTCCTTCTGAATTTCCATTACATTTCACAAAATATTTTTTACCGTAAAAAGATCGAAATTAAAATGCTATTGACGTGGTCACATACAGAATAAAATTAAAATGTTTACAATTATTATTGGAAATTAATACTGTCACCCATTTCGAACAATTTAGAAGCACATAGTCTTTAATGTATTGAAATATAATTTCTTATCGATAGTATTAAACGTTGTACATAGTAGTAATTTTCCTGAACTGTTCTCCTAGTGAATTTGTATACAACCAAACGTAGTTTTGTCAATCTTAACAAAAAGCCCAAAATAAGACTCTTGAAAACAGCTCTTATTTGAAAAAGAATACATAATGATCGTTTTTAGTTGTTGCAATGGTCTTTCCAAGAAGATTTATAAAAAATCAGCGTAGCATAACAACAAAAGCTGCTTTTCCTTATATATATATATATATATATACATATAATGATTGGTAAGATTAGTAAGATGAGTGTAGGGGCGCCGAATTCTACTTCGCCCCGGGCGCCGAAATCTCTAGCTACGGCTCTGGTTATAGGGCTAGCGTACTTTGGCCCGCAAAACTCGGATTCGATTCTCGATGGCAGCTTATTTGATTCGGATCCACCACTAAGCTGTAGGTCCATGTCTCATACATTCTTCTGTTGAATGGGACGCTAAACTCCACCACCACTAATATCCATTGTCCTAGCAAGGGCGCCCATGTTGTGGTTTCCAAGGGGGGGAACAAATATAAGCGAGGTTTCAAATATAGTTTCAAATTTTCCTATAACTAATGTAAAAAATCTATTGGGCTTTCAATATTCCCAAGGACGATTTCCTCTTGGGGGGCGAGCGCCCCACCTTACCCCCTGATGGGCGCCCTTGGTCCTAGGTGTTTATCCTCTCCTATTAACCATACATATTGACCCCTCCAATCTTCCTCAAACTGAAAATTAAGAAAAAAATGATTGGTGAAAATTGAAAACTAGATCTGGTGAAAAACTATCTGGGTATGAAATTTGGTGGGTCTAGGTAGCTCCTTTCTGTGCGAAAATCTGATGACACACAGACACACATTATTTTATTTATAAGTATAGGTAGCATTCCTGGGTATGTGTTTCGGCTTCGTAACTGAGTAGTGATTAAAATAAACGGAGAACATATAATATTTGTTTCGCAGAGGAGGTCGTTATGTTTTCAACAACATCACAAAATTTCATTGAATTATAGGAATGGTTAATTTGAAGAGGAAGAAAGTCGAGTAGAGAAAAAATATTTGGAAGACTAAAATGACGTTCAATAATTACAAAGCAAAATCAAGGATAAATGTTGGAAATATCTACTTGGGATAAGCATTTATTATTTTGAAATGGAATGCTGTATTTGTTTATTGCTAATATAAAATTCTTAAAGATTTATTCAAAATACTACTGGACCGATTTTGATTGTTCTCACTTGGAATTTTAAGTTGATAGGTTATTGAACTTTAACATCTCTTTTCAGTGTCGAAAGTATATTAAATGTGTGGCTACAGCTTAAGGTAGGATCTGAACTACCGTAATGCATTCAATTTTATCCCACCATCAATCGAACCAGTGTCCCCGTGCAACGATGGTGCGCTCTAACCACTAGGCCAGCTGAGAGGGCCTGGAATTTTAATGTGTTCGAATTGTGATATCTTATATTTTGGTAATTTATTAGAATGTTGGCTAATATTAAATTTCTTACAATTTCACTAGAATTATCTATCTGTCTGTCTATCTATATATATTTTTTACAATTTTAACAAAATTACACATCTACCAGTATCTATATCTATATTTATCTATTACAAATTTATTTTCTTATGAAAATGATTGTCTAGTAACTTTGTTTAATAACTTCTATGGGGTGGTTTCATATCTTTATCGCTTATAGATTTCAAGCCCAAATAATAAGCTCTAGTGAAAAGCCTCAGAGGAAACGCACACCACTCTTCATGAAAATGGAATAATTATTCTTCCCGTTTTCTTTAAATAAGGATAATTATTACTTTGCCTTTCTCTAACTGACTCCAGCTCCAGTAAATATGTCTGATTAGATTGCGTTTGAATTTAGCGTTCCGTTTAGCAGTGAGACTATATGAGATGTGAATCCACAGCTTAATGCGGAATCCGAACCACATGAGCTCCCAATGGGAATAAGTCTGATTGAGAAATGGCTTGACAATACATGTTTGGTTTCATTAAAGTCGAGTAAACGTTACAGAAGTGAATGTATTTTTATGAAAATTAGGGCGCATTAACCCTCTTCGTTATAACCGATTCAACCTTTATTACGAACCTTCTCCCCAAGAAAAAAATGACGTGTTATATGAAAGTCAAGTAATTTTGAGGGTTATCATACATATAGCTAAATATTTTTCAAGATAGGGATATGTCCACCTAATATAGAGAAACATGGCCTCAAATTTCAACCTCGTAAGTGCAATTCTTAAGTCTGAGCGAAATCGCACCTAAAAATTGGGTTAGCATTGCTTCACTGGTGAAGATTGCAACTGCGCATTTAAGCGGAAAGATAAAGTGATACTTTTGAAGAAAATGGAAAAGAGCAATAATTTCGAGACACTTTTGCTGCTTTAAGTTTCTGAAGCATTAACAGTCCAATTAAATGAATTTACTTCCTTAATGTATGGACACTCTCCCTTGAAAGACGTTGATGAAGTTTGAATATTTATTTAAAGAAAATGGTTGGTGAAGATAAACTGATAACATGTTCTTCCAAAGTGGATCTCTCCACGTTGCCACCATGCTAACGTTAGCTACTTCCACATACCAAACGTGTAAATTACTGATGTGGTATATGGAAGCAAAAACAAATTCCAAATCCAGACATTTGAAGCCCAATTCTACATGGTTGGCAAATTTGTGATAAGTTTTTAGAACTGGTGTGGTAAGAGGGCTTCGTTTTACCTGGAAATATAGTGAACATTTTGGTTACGGGTGACAGTACTCATACTTTAGATGATGATGGAAACGAAGATAATATTGATTTTCTGCCAGTAGGTAACTTATCAGATATTTCAGATGATTCAGAAAATGAGCGAAGTTTGGTAGATCGTATTGCGATCGTAAGTCTTAAACATGTATCATTACGTAGAGACTAAAACCAGTGAGACCTTACAAATATCTGTAAACTAATGCCTAAGTTCTTATACATGAAATTGAAATGTAACATTAGTAGAGTGGGGACACTTAGTGAAAGATTTGTAACCAGATAGCCGATTTTTTGTAAAAAGATTTAGTAACATTTTGTAGTATTTATGACCCCTTTTTCAATGCCAAAAATGAGTATGAAGGTGTACTCGTTCTCTTTTATGGCCACTTTTTAAACCCATATTTTAACAGCAGAAATTATACAAGACTACGTATACAACATAGCAGAGACTACTAACATTTTTAGCATAGCAGAAATTACTTAAGACTACGCACATAGCAGAGCTAATAAAAGACTATGCCACATTTCCCAACCCCTATGTAACATAAGACTACGAGCACGTAGCAGAGCTAATAAAAGAGTTAGACTTATTTTTCCACCCCTATTTTAAAATAGCAAGAGTTACATAAGATTATGAGCATAGAGACTACGAAAACACAACTATGTAACATAGCAAAGACTACAAACATAATGGGGGTGTATTCGTTCTCTTTTATAACCCCTATTTAACATAGCAGAAATTACTTAATGCAATGAACGCATAATCCAATCAGAAAGTACACAGAGTCTACGAACTTAGCAGAGCTAATAAAAGACTATTAACACATCATCCAACGCCTATCTAACACAGCAGAAATTACATAAGACTACGAACACATTTCTCAATCCCTAAATAAGAAACACTACGTCCAACTTTTTAACAATTCTTTAACATAGCCTAGGGATGTACTCGTTCTCCTTTATGACCACTTTTTGAACCCCTATTTTAACATAGCAAAAAATACGTAAGACTATGAACACAGAGACTACGAACAGCACTCCTATGTAACATAGCAAAGACTACTAACATAACAGAGAATAATGGGGGTGTACTCGTTATCTCTTATCAACCCCTATGTAACACAGCAGAGATTACACAAGAAGCGCTACAAGCATCTGTAACATAGCAGAGCTGATAAAAGAAAGTATGGCCTATTTTAACCCCTATTTAACATCGCACAGACTACATAACACTATGAACATATATTACACATCCCTACTAAATACAGCAGAGAAAATGAATCAATAGCAGGTGTGAATTCGTTCCCTTTTATCAACCCCTATGTAACATAGCAGAAATTACACAAGCATTCATCTAGTACTACATGTCGCAAAATTATAGACCACCGAGATCAAAGGTCGAATACTTAAACTCGAATAACTCATAAACGGAGCAACGTATTATGGTACTGTTTCCACATTTAGTAATGGGTCATCAAGTACTACACGTCGCAAAGGTACTGACCATCGAGATCAAAGGTCAAATATTTAAACCGGAATAAATCGTAAACGGAGTAACGTATTAAGGGCTACTAACCATCGAAATCAAAGGTAAAATATTTAATCGTAAATAACTTTTAAATGGTGAGACGCATTGAAAGACTGTTTCCACATTTAGGAATAGGTTATCAACTACTACATGTCCCAAAAGTACTGACCATCGAGGTCAAAGGTCAAATATTTAAACCCTAATAACTCGTAAACGAGGCAACATATTGAGGTGGTGTTTCCACATTTATTAATGGGTCATCAAGTACTACATGTACCACAAGTACTGACTACCGAGATCAAAGGTCAAATATTTAAACCCCAATAGCTTGTAAACGGAGCAACATACTGAGATGCAGTTTCCACAGTTAACAATAGGTCATCAACTGCTACATGACGCAAAAGTACTGACCATCAAAATCAAAAGTCAAAAATTTAAACTCGAATAACTCGTAAACGGTGAGACGTATTGAGATGGTGTTTCCACATTAGAAATAGGTCATCAACTACTATATGTCCCAAAAGTACTGACCATCCGATTATAGGTAAAACACTTAAACGTAAATAACTCACAAATGAAGCAACATATTGAGGTGCTGTTTCCACATTTAGTAACAGATCATCTAGTACTAAGTGACGAAAAAGTAGTGATCATGGATGTCAAAGGTTTAATATTTAAACCCGAATTACTCGCAAAAATGGAGCAACGTATTGAGGTCGTTTTTCCACATTTAGCACTAGGTCATCAAGTATTACATATCGCAAAAATTCTCTCCATGGAGGTCAAAGGTCAAATATTTAAACTCGAATAACTCGTAAACGGTGAGATGTATTGAGGGTGTGTATCCATATTTAGCAACAGGTCATCAATTCCAACATGTCAAAAAGGTACTGACTATCGAGGTTAAAGGTCAAATATTTAAAGTTAAATAACTTGCAAAAGGAACGACGGATATATTTGTATGATCTATTCAGTTCTGTACCAAGCATAAAAAAGTGAAGAACGAATAAATTTGGGTTTCCTACTTACTTCTGTACCAAACATTTATATCATTTTGTACTACTCAAATAAACGAAGGAATAAATTTCTACTAACAAGTAAAAGAGAAGAAGGTCCATTTTAATTAACTCAGACTTTTATACAATTTTGTACTACGCCAATAATAGAAAGAATACGTTTGAATGTTCTGTTTTATACCCACGAAAAAATGAACGTCCATTTTAACTAGCTCAGTATTGTTCCACTGTTTAAATAAACAAAGGAATAAATGTGTACTAACCAGAAAAAGTGAAAAACGACAATTTTAACTGGCTCAGAAGTACTATTTACCATTTTGTATTTACCATTCTATACCATTTTGTACTATTTAAACAAACGAAGGGATAACTTTTGAGTGAGATATTCAATTTTGTAGCAAGAAGAAAAAATTGAAGAAGGACCATTTTAACAAACTCAGAATTTTATATCATTTTGTACTACTCAAATAAACGAATAAAAAAATTGGATGGAGTATTTAGTTTTGTACGAACCAGAAAAAAGTGAAGAGTGAATATAATTTGAGTGGAGTATTTCCTTATGTACCAACTGGAACAAGTAAAGGGCCATTGTAGCTTTTGTATTATTCAAATAAACGAAGGAATAAACTTTTACTTACCAGAAAAGTCGAAGAAGGCTCATTTTCATTAACTCAGCATTTTATACCTATTGTGCTATTCAAATAATCGAGGGAATAAATTTGAGTGGTCTATTTTATTTTTGTAGCAATCAGAAGAAAAGCAAGGAAGGTCCATTTTAAATAGCTCAGCATTTTATACCTTTTTTGTCATTTAAAGAAATGAATAATAAATTTGGAGTGTCCAATTTCCTTTTGTACCAACGAGAAAAAGCGAAGAAGGACCAATTTTAAGTGGCTTAGAATTTTATACCTTTTGTAATATTTAAACAAACGAAAGGATAATTTTGACCAACAAGAAGAAAAAGCGACGAAATTCCATTTTAACTACCTGAGAATATTATAACTTTTGTACTACGTAAACAAAGGAAGGAATAAATTTGAGTGGTCTATTCTATGTTTGCACCAATCAGAAGAAAAACAAAGAAGGTCCATTTTAACTAGCTCACCACTTTATACCTTTTTGTACTATTCAAATGAAGGGTTAAATTTGAGTGATCTATTCAATTTTGTACCACACAGAAAAGAAGGTGAACGCTTCTTTACTTTTGTATTAACAAGATAAAAAGCGAAGAAGTTCCATTTTAGTTAGCTCGGAATTTCTGTAGCTTTTGTACTACTCCAATAAAGGAAAGAATAAATTAGGTGTTCTACTTTTGTACCAACCAGAAAAACGGAGAAGTACCATTTTAACTAGCTTTGTATTTTATACCATTTTGTACTACTCAAATAAACGAAGGAATAAATTTGAGTGCCCTATTGAATTTTGTACCAAAGAGAAATAACATTTAACTAGCTCAGAATTTCTATACCTTTCCCTGCTGTTCAAATAAAGGAAGGAATAAACTTGTACTAACCAGAAAAAGAGAAGAAGGACTATTTTAACTAACTCAGAGTTTTATATCACTTTGTAATACTCAAATAAACAAAATAATAAATTTGTGTGATCTATTCAGTTTTGTAGCAAGCAGAAAAAGGAAAGAATCACCATTTTGTGCTACTCAAATAAAGGTAAGAATTAATTTGGGTGGCCCATTGTTTTGTACCAACCCGAAAAAATCAAAGAAGGTCCATTTTATATCTTTCTGCGGGATTCAAATAAACGAAGGAATAAATTTGAGTGTTCTATTTCTTGTGGTGCTATATTTTGTACTATTTTGTATATTGTTGTGTCACCCAGAGAGAGGGCAACTTTAAAGTAGCATTAGTAAAGAAATTTTTATTGCCTCTCCCGTCACGTAAAAATGCACCATACAAGGAGCTTTTGCCTAATGAAATTACACTAAAAAATGATATTAATAGCCGTTTGCCTTCCACACTAGTAAGAAGCCGTATGTTATATAAAAAACAAATTTGCGCTCAACAGACTGTATCTTAGGACCCTCACTTTACTAACAATACAAATGTTAGATAACGCATACGTAACGTTCGTTTTTATTTTATTTAAAGTGCATTAATATTGAGAAGCTTAAATATATGCCGCAGGAGAAAGAATAATAGTTATTAGTTGAATAAAATATTTCACAGCTAATAATTAAGCACTTTTTATAGATGGTGTGCAACATGGAACTTTGGAAACTTTTCTTTTCCTTGGTGAGCTGATTTTTACTTTGATATGATCTCTTCTTCGTCCGCTTTTCCTTCTGCCTTTTTCTTTATTAACACTGTGATCCGAATAGCCCAAGCATGCTGTTTCTTCTTTTTTATTATTGTCATGATTCGTCGTCTTTCATTAGTTTTCTTCAGTACGTTTTCGTCCCTTAGTAACGCTAATTGCTATGGAGTGTTCTACAGAATTAATTTAAAATTGAATTATGACGTAACTCTCTTCAAATTTTTCGTCTGTAACCAATGGCAGCTCTGGTTGGTTAAATCTCACGATCAAATATTTGGTCAGTGACCGGGAAACTTTGGACTTTAGCGCCGCCGTTAGTATTTTGTCAACCTATACTAAATGTAAAACCTAATTCGCGAAACCCACGTCCATTAACCATAGAACCATAGAACTTAATGACGGGAGAGGCAATAAAAGTTCTTTAGCAATGCTACTTTAAAGTGGCCCTCCCTCTGGGTGACACAATAATATACAAAATAATACAAAATCTAGCAACACAAAAAATAGAACACTCAAATTTATTCCTACGTTTATTTGAATCCCCCAGAAAGGTATAAAATGGACCTTCTTTGATTTTTTCGTGGTTGGTACAAAACTAAATGGGCCACACAAATTTATTCATTTGTTTATTTGAGTAGCACAAAATGGTGATTCTTTCTTTTTTTCTGCATGCTACAAAACTGAATAGATCACACAAATTTATTATTTTGTTTATTTGAGTATTACAAAGTGATTTAAAACTCTGAGTTAGTTAAAATGGTCCTTCTTCTCTTTTTCTGATTAGTACAAATTTAATCCTTCATTTATTTGAAGAGCACGAAAAGGTATAGAAATTCTGAGCTAGTTAAAATACCATTTCTCGTTGGTACAAAATTCAATAGGGCACTCAAATTTATTCCTTCGTTTATTTGAGTAGTACAAAATGGTATAAAATACTCAGCTAGTTAAAATGGTACTTCTCCGTTTTTTCTCGTTGGTATAAAAAGCAGAACACTCAAAATTATTCTTTCCTTTATTGGAGTAGTACAAAAGCTACAGAAATTCGGAGCTAATTAAAATGAACCATCCTCGCTTTTTATCTTGTTAATACAAAAGTAAAGAAGGGTTCACTTTCTTTTCTGTGTGGTACAAAATTGAATAGGTTACTCAAATTTAACCCTTCGTTTATTTGAATAGCACAAAACGGTATAAAGGGGTGAGCTAGTTAAAATGGACTTGCTTTGTTTTTCTTCTGCTTGGTACAAACATAGAGTAGACCACTCAAATTTATTCCTTCTTTTATTTGCGTAGTACAAAAGTTATAATATTTTCAGTTAGTTAAAATGGAATTTCGTCGCTCTTTCTTCTGGTTGATATAAATTTACTCCTTCGTTTGTTTAAATGATACAAAAGGTATAAAATAGTTAAAGTGATCCTTCTTCGCTTTTTCTCTCGTTGGAACGAAAATAAATAAGCCATTCAAATTTATTGCTTCGTTTGTTTGAGTAGCACAAAAAGGTATAACATGCTGAGGTAGTTAAAATGGTCTTTCTTCGCCTTTTCTGGTTAGTACAAATTTATTCCTTTGTTTATTTGTATTTTTCGTTTGGTATAAAACTAAATAGGTCACAGAAATTTAACACTTCGTTTGTTTAAATATTAGAAAAGGTATAAAATTCTAAGCCAGTTAAAAATGGTCCTTCTTCGCTTTTTTTCTCACTGGTACGAAATGAAATAGGAAAGCTGAATTTATTTATTCATTTCTTTAAATAGCTCAAAAACGTATAAAATGCTGAGCTAGTTAAAATGGACCTTCTTTGCTTTTCTTCTGATTGGTACAGAAATAAAATAGACCACTCAAATTTTTTCCCTCGATTATTTGAATAGCAGAAAAAGGTATAAAATGCTGAGTTAGTTAAAATAAGCCTTCTTCGACTTTTCTGGTAAGTAAAAATTTATTCCTTCGTTTATTTGAATAATACAAAAGCTACAATGGCAATTCACTTTTTCCAGTTGGTACATAAGGAAATAGTTCACTCAAATTTTATTCATTCTTCATTTTTTCTGGTTCGTACAAACCTAAATACTCCATCCAAATTTATTTTTCGTTTATTTGAGTAGTACAAAATGATACAAAATTCAGAGTTTGTTAAAATGGTTCTTCTTCGCTTTTTTCTTCTTGCTACAAAATTGAATATCTCACTCAAAAGATATCCCTTCGTTTGTTTAAATAACACATAATGGTATAGAACTTCTGAGCCAGTTAAAATTGTCGTTTTTCACTTTTTCTAGTTAGTACAAATTTATTCCTTTGTTTATTTAAACAGTGCGACAATACTGAGCTAGTTAAAATGGACATTCATTTTTTCGTGGGCATAAAACATAGAACATTCAAACGTATTCTTTCTATTATTGGCGTAGTACAAAATTGTATAAAAGTCTGAGTTAATTAAAATGGCCCTTCTTCTCTTTTACTTGTTAGTAGAAATTTATTCCTTCGTTTATTTGAGTAGTACAAAATGATATAAATGAATAGATCATACAATTTTTTCCGTCGCTCCGGATTTAACTTTAAATATTTGACCTGTGACCTCTGTGGTCAGTACTTTTTGGACATGTAGGAATTGATAACTGTTGCTAAATGTGGAAACACGCCCTCAATACGTCTCACCGTTTACGAGTTATTCGAGTTTAAATATTTGACCTTTGACCTGGATGGTAAGTACTTTTGCGACATGTAGTACTTGATGCCGTACTGCTAAATGTGGAAACGCCACCTCAATACGTTGCTCCGTTTTTTCGAGTTATTCAGGTTTAAATATTTAACCTTTGACTTCGATGATCAGTACTTTCGCGTCATTTAGTACTAGGTGACCTACTACTAAATGTTGAAACAGCACCTCAATATGTTCCCCTTTTACGAGTTATTAGAGTTTAAATAATTCACCTTTAACCTGGATGGTCAGTACTTTTGAGACATGTAGTAGTTGATGACCTATTACTAAATGTGGAAATACCATCTCAATACGCCTCACCGTTTACGAGTTATTCGAGTTTAAATATTTGACATTTGACCTCGATGGGCAATACTTTTTGGGCATGTAGTAGTTGATGACCTATTGTTAACTGTGGAAACTGCATCTCAATATGTTGCTCCGTTTACAAGTTATTGGGGTTTAAATGATTTACCTTTGACCTCGATGGTCAGTACTTTTGGGACATGTAGTAGTTGATGACCTATTCCTAAATGTGGAAACAGTCCTTCATTACGTCTCACCATTTAAAAGTTATTTACCATTAAATATTTGACCTTTGATTTCGATGGTAAGTATGTTTGTGACATGTAGTACTTGATGACCTATTGCTAAATCTGGAAACACGCCCTCATTATGTTGTTCCGTTTGCGATTTATTCCGGTTTAAATATTTGACCTTTGACCTCAATGGTCAGTACTTTTGAGACACGTAGTACTTGATGACCTATTGCTAATCTGGGAACACCCCTCACTATGTAGCTCCTTTGCGAGATATTAGGGTTTAAATATTTTGAAATTTGACCTCGATGGTCAGTACTTTTGGGACATGTAGTAGTTGATGACCTATTACTAAATGTGGAAACAGTTCCTCAATATGTCTCACCATTTAAAAGTTATTTACGATTAAATATTTGACCTTTGATTTCGATGATAAGTATGTTTATGACATGTAGTACTTGATGACCTATTGCTAAATCTGGAAACACGCCCTCAATATGTTGCTCCGTTTGCGATTTATTCCGGTTTAAATATTTGACCTTTGACCTTGATGGTCAGTACTTTTGCGACACGTAGTACTTGATGACCTATTGCTAAATCTGGAAACACCCCTCAATATGTAGCTGTGAGTTATTCTGGGTTAAATATTTGACCTTTAACCTCGATGGTCAGTACTTGTGGTACATGTAGTACTTGATGATCTCTTACTAAATGTGGAAACGTGCCCTCGATACGTCTCACCGTTTACGAGTTATTGAAGTTTGAATATTTGACCTTTGACCTCGATGGTCAGTACTTTTGGTACATGTAGAACTTGATGATCCACTAATAAATGTGGAAACTCCACCTCAATATGTGGCTCCGTTTAAAAGTTATTCGGGTTTAAACTTTTGACCTGGATGGTCAGTACTTTTGGGACATGTAGTACTTGATGACCCATTAGTAAATGTGGAAACAGCACCTTAATATGTTGCTTCGTTTACGAGTTATTCTGGTTTAAATATTTGACGTTTGACCTCGATGGTCAGTACTTTTGGGACTTTTTTGGGATTGAGAAAGGGGTCATAAAAGACTACAAAAAGTTACTAAATCTGGTTACAAAAGAATTCGGGTATCTGGTTACAAATCTTTCAACAAATGTCCCCACTCTACGAACATGCCATAGTTAGAAATAATTCTAAAGCCCTTTTAACACAGGATTCAATATTTTGGAAATGTCTTGAAACATATTCATTTAACTACTTGATGTGGCAGCGTCATTTATTTTGGTCATTAGAAAAGGTAATGTCAGAAAGGACTTACATTGTGACTTGAGTCAACCTCGAAGGCTCCACCTCTGAATGACTTGCGTAAATATAAACGAATTGAATAGTAACCCACATGAACCGATGTGTGGAGTTAAAGTGATTGATAGAATTCAGAGGTACCTTTTATATGAAACGTTGGAATATAAGTTGCACGTTTTTCATATTTTTTATTTGGAATTTTTACGTGGTTGTTGGTTAGAATAAAATATGCTTTGGGCTTGTTTTAAGAATTTGAATTAGACGTTGGAAACAATCTTTATTAAATTTAGACAGTTGATGTTTTGTACAAAACCCAGCCTTAAATTATTTACATATAAAATTTACGTATTCACAAATTACAATAATTTGGAAGTTTTAACTTTGTATACTACCATATTTAATCTGAATGGAATATTTTTAAGAAAATTAATGTGGGAACATAAAATATATTTATAAAAATTACAGTCGGACATGAATGAGTTACGTTAGGAGCTACAGTGGGAATTCCAGAATGAAAATGTCTAGAGGAAAGCTGCAATTGAAATAAAAAGACCAGATAATACAAGACATAGGGAAGAAAAAAAGCTACAAAGAATCGAAAAGTCTTGCACAGGATAAGGAAAGCTGCGTCAAACTAATCGAGAGGTTGCTGACGCGAGATGATGATGATGACAGTGAGATACTGCTTTGTATCAAACTGTGTATTTGCGCAAACTTTTCAGTTTAGATAAAATGTCCTGATCACGGCATCATTTGTAATATAAACATCTCTAAACCGAACATTGTAGGTTATTAAGAAATATTTGTTTATCATATATGCATTACATAAGCATTTAGTCGCTGTAAAAAGAAATCAGCACATATTAAATACAACTTGTATAAAAATATGTTGTTACGTACAGACAATGGCTACTATTTGGTAAAATCCCCTGAACAGGTTTCAGAACAGCCGAAACCAGCACTGCACTAGAAGAAGGTCCTCCTGTTTTTGGCAGACTGCTCGTGGTATCGTGCATCGGAAACTGCTTCCAGCTGGTCAGAGCGTCAATGCAACTGTGTACTGTCAGCAGTTAAGACATGTTCAAGATAAACTCAAAACTTTGGAGCCAGCACTTCTGAATCGCAAAGGGGTCCTCCGGTTACAGGACAACGCTAAGCTCTACGTGGCTAGGACGACCCGAGACACCATTCTAGGCCTTGGATGGGAAACACTATTGCATCTCCATACTCCTCGGACATTGCACCATCCGATTATCACCTGTTCCATTCCTTGGATAATCAAATTCGAAGACGATAGTTCAAATCCCTGGTAGAGGTGCAAAATGCACTTGATACCTTCTTCGCTTTATGGCCTTCCAAGTTGTACTGCGATAGATTAAATGGCCTTCCAGAACGTTGGCAGAAGGTTGTCAATGCTGGTAGGGACTATTTCTGATCTTCCAGGTACGTCTTAGGTGACATATCGATGTTCGAATGTGGTGGTTAAAAAAGCGATAGCACTTTCTTGGTTACCTTTACAAAACATAAGTTATTTGGAATCCAACCTAGGTTCTGGTTCTAGAGATAAAGCAACCAATATTTTGCGTTAATTGATTAAGCAGCTGCAGTGGAGCTCCTCCGTGGCTAAGCGGTTAGCTTACGCGCCTTTGGCGTGGGAGACCCGGGTTCGATTCCCGGCAGGAGCTCATGTGGTTCGGATTCCACGTTAATCAGTAGGTCCACGTCTCATATAGACCCGCTGCTGAACGGGATGTTAAAGCCAAAATCAACTCATTAAGCAGCTGCAGTGTAAAGCAAAGGAGTAGATAATGGAGAAGTTCGAATATTTACGATATTACATGAATTCCATGCACTTGATACCTTCTTCGCTTCACGGCCCACCAAGTTCTTCCGTGATGGAATCCTTGGCCTTCCAGAACGTTGGCAGAAGATCGTCGACACTCTCTAAGGTAATCAATAATATCATTATATATACGCACAGGATGTTAATGAACTGTACCAACAAACTGTACGAGATAATTTCTTCCATCAAAATAAGAAAAAAAATCATATGGGCATGTGCGGAAAGATGCATAGTTTCAGAGCTAGGGTCGTCCAAATGCATATAGAAACTAGAAACTACATTTCAACTTGCATTATTTCGAACTCGAGAAAATGTTGGAATAACGGTCCTTATGAACGTAAAGGATGTCACACATACACCATCTGAAAATGCACATTTCAGAAAGGTGCAATGAGAGCGCAAGAGATTCCATAAAAGGCATAGTTTCCAAACATGCTGAAAACAGAATTCTCAGATAATGTCTGATATGAAGATGAGTTCAAACTAGACAAAAGAGAAACGTTGATAACAATGAACAACGGGGTGCTTCGGTGGGAAATCAGAAGGAACGGTCAGATTCATGGTTTCCCGTGTTTGAAATAACGCGTGGTACGATGTATTTTGTCACGGTATATTTCACGTATTTTTTCACATATAAATAAAAATCTTACTGATACTACCTCACAAAACATAACAACGTTATCTTTAAAGGAAATCAAACTCGAGGAGGAAAATAGAAGTACTACGTTATCAAATTACAAGAAATATGAAGCAGTGACAACGATAGAGGGGACAAGAGCAGGTGCTTCAATTGCTGCATCATTGTATTCCTCAGACTTCCTTTTTTCCATCCTTTGTCTTCTTTTAATCTGACATTTATATCTCTTTTTTTTTATTTTTGTGTGATTTTGCTTGAAACATGGTGTGCAGCGATTTTTGGACGCCTTAATTTGGAAACAGTGCTGCTTTCGATATTTTTTCACATTACATTTTGTCCTTCCTTTTACTTACAAGATTACCTCCCATGCGTTGAAACATGTATTTTAACACCCTGTATAAACTGCCTTCATCATACACAATGAAAGAAAGTTTATTTAGTTGCTGCCATCTAAAAATAACTTATATAGTAGGAACTGAATCTTTCCTGGTGACAAGATGAGAATATATGTTCTCGGGATATCAACCAGATGAAGTGTTCGTTGTCGAGAACACACATTGTTCTCATTTTCAGGATTAGTATGAAGAGATCAGGGAGAGCAACATTTCAGAATTTTTTTGTTTATTAGTTTAAAAGTTAAAGAGAGCGTATCAAGATAAATGGTCGATCATGTATACCAAGAGCCATCGACCCTACTGCTCCATCTGTATACAATGTAATCAAGTAATAAGTTTTTTCTGGGTACAATGTACTAAATACACGGTAGAAGCCCACTGAATTTTCGATTGCGCTATGTCGTTCTTGCATTGGTAATTTCCATAATATGTCCTCATTACCGCAGGAATGATGAACTACACAGTATTCCTACGTTCAATAACAACTATAACTTATGACGTTCTTTACTAAGCACAAACAAATCAGACTATTTATAACATCTAAACTGTAACTCTGAGAAACTGTTAGATACACCGCAGAGTGAAACCTTCCACTGTCCTATCCCTCCGCTTTCGTCCAGTAACTGCAAGTAAACGCAGTACTGGTGGCCCCAGCCAAAATTTAATTTCTCTTGTATCTTGCTGGACACTAGTATCAGAGAGTTGAAAACCGCTGCTTTAAAGTATTTTATCGCGTAAAAAAATAGGGAAAAATGTCCATTTAAATTGTTTACAGATGATAGCTTACAAACTAGGATAGAAAATCTCACAATTTCGCATGAATAATATGTTTCTTTCAACTTTAGTAGATGATTTATTTCACCTAATTTTAAGGATTCTGAACATGAATACAACTCGTCAAATAAAAATAAGGTGTATTCTTGATATTAGGGACTACAGCAGAGTGATTATAAGAAAAATATAATGTGCTTTGAAGAAGATACTGTGTTGGTTCCAATGAAAATAATTGGTGCAGAGCAGAATAAATAAATCCACGAATCAATACAATAGCCTACAGTATTACAAAGCATTGCTACACATGTTATACTATATCTTCTGCAAGTGGTATCTTGTTACCGAATAAATCTGTATTAGGCCTATAAATCTGTATTATAATTAGAACTTACAAAACTTAGAGTAATTGTTCATCATTCATTTAAACTGTAATATTGCATAGGACTTGGAGGTAATACTATTAATGAAAAAAGTTTTCTTAAAATGCGACAAACAAATACATTTAAGAAACACATCAAAAATAATTTTCAATTGAATAGAATGTTGTCGGCCACAGATATGCATAGTATGGGAGAGAAACAGGACACTTGCAACAGGAAATGCTGCTCTATCACTTAACTACCCTGTTCCTCCTTTTAAAACTCCCAATAAGGCGAAAATTGTTATAAGGGAACTTCACGCATTGAGACTGGCCAACAGAAGACAGGAACTTTGGTTATTATTAGGAGTATATATATATATATATATATATATATATATATATATATATATATATATATATATATATATGAATCCAATTAAGATATATGGTGGAAAGAGGGAATGATATATCAATCCTAGAACATCATTGCAGAAGTTCGATAGTGTTCAAAGTCAAAGGCAGTATTCAAAATCACTTTCCCGTTATAAAATACTATGCGGTAATTTGTAGTTAGAGTTATTCACTATGTTTTCCTCAATCCAGGCCAAACTATCAGTTTAAACCATTACCATACCTAACTACAGCAAATCAGATGTTGATTTATCGTAAAGAATACCACAGCTAAAGACAAAATGTCAAGCTGCATGAATATGTCAGTCGCATATAACACAAAAGAGTGAAGACGCAGATTCGCAATCATTGCAGCGTTCCGATTTCAATGAAATTTTTCTAGCTGATAGAGGACATACATGTATTATTTGTGATGACAGAAATTTTTGCCATGGTGCATGTTTTCTATTTTTTTTTAATCATTTTTAAGAGTTGTGATGTGGTTATTAGAGATTACTGCAGAAGTCCCTTACTAACCGTTGTA
Source organism: Thermobia domestica (assembly GCF_964235325.1). Lineage (NCBI taxonomy): Eukaryota > Metazoa > Arthropoda > Insecta > Zygentoma > Lepismatidae > Thermobia > Thermobia domestica. Next base: position 204,653,674 of record NC_137456.1, on the reverse strand, counting down.
AACGGATCATTAATGAAAGAACAACCATGTAGATACATATAAGGCCTAGGGGGAAATTGTGAGGTAGGTATGACCTTGACGGTAGCCATCTTGAAATTCGCCATTTTGAATTAAGGTCAAGTCTTTTAAATGGGAATAGTGTAATATGATACATAATTTAGGGCTAGAATTTAATCAGGAAGACAATGGTGAAGCTAGTTTTAAGATACACCCATTTGGGGAAAAGTTACAGGGATTTAATTTTCCACCTACTACGTGCAAAAGTCCCTTACCTCCACTTCTAACCCGCGTATTAATGATAATAAGTGGATAAAAGCTTGGGTAATACATATTATGCCTAGATGGAAGTGATTATGGTAAGGGTATCTATGACGGCAACCATCTTGAAATACGTCATTTTGAATTAAAGTGAAGTTTGGAAAATGAAAATCATAGCATGTGGCACCTCATTTTAATAACAAATTTTACCAGAAAGCCAGTGGTATGCTTATTTTGTTCTATTGTTAACCAGTATGACTTTAGGACTGCTTCTAATGTGTACCAAACGTCCATTATTCGATCTTTCAAATTGGCCACACTCCTAATTTTCACCGCATGTTTTAAGATTCCAACTGGCACTTCGCAATTGTTGCCATGGCTCATGTTTTCTAAATTTATTATATTTTTTAAGAGTTGCGATTTGTCAGTTCGGGAATAGTGTTGGGATAAGCATCCAGTAATCTTTCTGAATTTTGGAGAATTGCAATGTAATTATTTATTTTAAACGATAATACATGAAGAACCTATGAACCTATGTGACGAAAGGAAATACAAATTAAATTATAAGAAATTGATGTTATACAAACACAAAATTATCAGGAAATGTAGCCTACATGTTGCGCAAACAACAAACAATAAAATATTTTTAATAAATACTGTACAACTTCAAAGGAACAGCAGCAAAGATAGAAAATATCAAAGAGGCATAATATGACTGTTCCCAAAAAATTGTTTGCACCATGAACATAATATGAAAACAGGTAACTTTTTATAAAGAGTGTAACTTAATTGAGTTCCTGATCAATGCTGATTATAAATCCTACAAACATGAATCATTGACAACAATCGTTAGAAAACGAATGACTTTTCTGTCTGACTAGCTAAAAAATTACCATAGAAAATAAATAAATAAATAAATATACAATAAAGAAATAAATATAAAACCAAACAAAAGACTCTTGACTTACACAACAATCATATTTCGTTTTCCTATTGAAGTAAATTTTCATTTGAGTTTTCGTCTCATCTACTATACAAGCTACGTCTTCGGTATTACCTGAATGCAAAGTTGGAGTTGTTTCGTTGTGCGATGATCCATGTCAGTAAACGAGTTTTTGAAGGGCAGGTATAGGAAATAAATAATTACATGGCAAGTCTTCAAAATTCAGAAAGATTGCTGGATGCCTATACCAACATTATTCATGAAATCGCAACTCTTAAGAAATGTAATAAATTTAGAAAACATGAGCTATGGCAACAAGTGCAAAGTGCCAGTTGGAAACTTAAATTCAAAATGGTGGATTTGAAGATGGCTGCTGTCAAGGATATCCCTACCGTATCACTTCCCTCTAGGCATAATATGTATTACCGAAGCTTTTATCCACTTATTATCATTAATACGCGGGTTAGAAGCGGAGGTAAGGGACTTTTGCACGAGGTAAGTGAACAATTAAATGCATGTGACTTTTCCCCAAATGGTCGTACCTTAAAACTAGCTTCACCATTGTCTTCCTGATTAAATTCTAGCCCTAAATTATGTATCATGTTACACTATTCCCATTTAAAAAACTTAAACTTAATTAAAAATGGCGGATTTCAAAATGGGTGCCGTCAAGGTCATATCTACCATACAACTTCCCCCTAGGCTTTATATGTATCTGCATGGTTGTTCTTTCATTAACGCTCCGTTTACAAAGGATAGTAAGGGACTTCTGCAGTAATCTCTAATAACCACATCACAACTCTTAAAAATTATTTTTTTTAAAATAGAAAACATGCACCATGGCAAAAATTTCTATCATCACAAAAAATGAATATATGTCCTCTATCAGCAAAACAAAAATTTATTGAAATCGGAGCCGGACAATTGGGTGATGTCCCTTGTCAGCAGAGTTAATTGAGGGACGTAAAATTCAAAGATTTCATTTCAGCAGAATGTAATATGACTGTGTCAATTCTACACAATGGTTCTGTGTTATCCGAGTTATGTTAAGTTTGTACACAACGCTGGTGCTAATTTAACTACATCACACTTTCGAGTAAAGTGTTAAGATAATACTCCCATAACGATGAGGAGTCATTGATATACAGTTCTCAGACAATTAGTTTCACATAAACATTTGTTTCTTATTAAACCGACATGACTCTTATGAAGGATAATCAGGTGTGGTATAAATTATTTATAAGTGGTTACGAAAAACGACACAGTCAGCGACGAAGAGAAACATCGTGAACATAGCAGCAACGAATGGCAGCATTTCTACTCATGTAAATGTTATAGAATTCATACACTCACGATCTTTTTCTGGAAAGATTACAGGCAATATCATACGTTGTTCGTCACTTGATATAGATGTCAAATATACCGCTTTGCTCATCGCAAAAAATAAATACTAATATAAATTCCAAATTTCAGTTACTTATATATTTACGAGGGTAAACCAATAAGTAACTGCAATATTTTTCTATTACTTTTCAGGGCGCCTCTACGCCATTGTGTGCTCATCAGATGCTAGGTGTCACCGCTGGCTTCACCTGTGGTAGGTTACAGCATTGTCACATCAGTCTGTTGTGCACCGTTGTGAAGTAAAGATGAGAATGAAAGATGAGGAAAGACCAGGGCGTTCAGGTCCACTCTCTGTGTGCACCAAAGAAGAACAGCGCTCTGCCATCCGTTTCGTGTGATGAGCAAAAATTCACAGAAGACTTTCAGCACAATACGGGGATAATGTGTTGCCACAGTTAAGTGTTTACCAGTGGTAGAACAGCATAGAAGTGGTAGAACGAGCGTGAAAGATGAGGAAAGAGCAGGGCGTTCAGGTACAGCAATAACTGATGACATTATTGAACTAGTTTGTGTCTTGATTCTAGTGACTGTTGATGAAGTGGCAATCCATATGCAGACTAGTCATGGTTCTGCGTATGACATCATGCATAACAGGCTCAATTTTCAGAAAGTCTGTGCGAGATGGGTTCCGAAGAAATTCGACGAAGAGTACAAGCGAAACTATGTGAGAAGAAATTCAAGAGTCAACCTTCTGCAGGGAAAGTGATGCTCACAGTGTTTTGGGACTTACAAGGGCCAATCCTGGAAAGATGGATTACCTGGATTACCTGTAAAGGGGTCAACAATAAACACTGAAAGATACAGTGATAAGCTGGTAAGCAAGTTGGAGCCTACAGTTTGTAATAAACGCAGAGGCATTTTTGTGTTGCATGGCAATGCGCGTCCACATATCCCCGTCGAATTACCATATGTTTGGTCCACTTAAAGATGATCTCAGAGGCCGCCTATTAAGCTCCGATCAATAGGTGAAGGAAGGGGTGCATTCATGTTTTGTTGTGCACCCAAAAACCTTTTTTGCAGAGAGTATCGGAAAGCTTGAGCAAAGGTGGACCAGGTGCATTGAAAAGCAGGGTGACTATTTTGAAAAGTGATATGAATGAAAACATTGTACTCTTGTGGTAATAAATAATGAAAATTGATTGCAGATATTTGTTCACTTACCCTCATATTATATCCTTGGAAGGCATGCCATCAGTTTACGTGTATCTGTTTGATACACAGAACTTCAAGCTGGCAGTGATACCTTTGCTAAATCAATGTCCTAAGCAAATAAAAGATCTCGCTAACCACTGACAATTAATACAGTTATTAATATTGTTAGTATCTCATGGATTGCGTTCACCATGTTAGCTGGGAGGTTACAAACAGCATATGGTGTGCATATAGAAGGATTGTAATTGCGCTATTCCTATTTCGGCGATCGCCACGATGTTATTTTGACACCGCTTAACACCATCTCTTGTCAAATTGATATCAGCAGGATTGTTAACTCCAACACTGGACCCTTGGTGTTAAAATAATACGCAAAGTGGTTGTCATGCTAGACCACTGGCGTATGTTAAAGTTGAATTGTTTTAACATAATCATTTTTAGTGTGTACGATTTCCTGATTTGTATTTCATTAATCTTCAATACTGTTGACCTGTTGAATGCCTGAGCTTAGCAGTATACATACAATCGTTTGTCACTGTAAATAAACTTGAAACCCTTCTTATGTTTGGATTGAATATTTCAGAATAGATTCTCTTAACAACATACTGAATCATTTTCTAAATTAACCTTTCAATATATACTTCTGCTTCGGTTACGAAATATGTCGTTAATATGATTCTTGTTCCTAATATCGTAGAATAACACTAAAAGTGTTATATTAAGTATCTCTATTGATAACGATATTAATTAATTAAACAGAATGAAATATTTGTATCAGTTGCTTACCTATTTCAAACTCAATGTTCAGCATAGGCTTCCTGAATTACAAAATAAGAAAAACTTAACTAACAGCTGTTCCAAGAATGTTTTTAAACGTATTTATATATCTTACAAATGAATTAGAACAGAGATATGTATATTAAATCACAAAATATATGGAAATGTATGGTGGCATATTTTTTGGACATATTACAAACAGCTTCGTCAATCTTCGCTATTTAAGGTACTTATTAGAGAACTTCTATTATTTTTCTGGGTTCTTCACGCTATCTTAGAGTGGAGAGAGAGAAAGAGTCGTTGTACGTAAAACATTCCTAAATGTTTCAAAGATTGAACGATTTAATTATTTACTTTGTGTAATTCACTTTCATCACTTCTATGTTTTCGACATAAATTAATAACAAATATTATATTCTTTACTTTTTGTCTTGCTTTCATGATTAAATTTGTTACTGTTTTTAAAACGTAAAATATTAACCAAATGCACTTTAAACCTAAATAGTTTCCTCTAGGTTGGAGCACAACAGATTGAGATATTCTAATTGCGTTACTTGGTTTCAAGGTTCTCTAAATGATTTGAAAAATGAGAGAGAATCTCAAGACCACTTAGGTGCATCTTTCTGCTTCAGGAATCACTTTACCTTTCGTAATAATTTGCGTCCATTGTAATTTGAAAATGACTCGATAAAAAGAGGTTCTCTGTGTATTCGATTGATCTTCACGCGTGGCTTTGATGTATGTTCCAAGTTTTTTTCAAGTTAGCGTATGTTCCAAGTGCCCCTATCGAGAGAGCGCAAAATGGTTGATCTACTATCATTAAATAATTGAACAACTGCTTGATTTTAACTGACTTAATTAATAAATCATCCAAGACACAGCCCAACATTATATAACTTACGTTTTAGTTTAGCCAATAAAATTATTTGATACGTAGTGATACGTAATCATTGAAATTGATAACGTAATATCAACTAAGAAAACTGTTTTTCTCAATAAAATGACTATTCTCTTGCAAATGAACATTTTCAATAAAATGACTATTCTCTTAACAGGATTAATATAATCGGGGAAAGTTTCCATGGTATTGAAGGAATAAATATCCTACCAGTAAGGATGGATGGGAATCACTGTTTAATACAAAATAACCCCGTGTGCTTCCCGTTCAAAATTCTAAAACATACTTCTTAAGATTTTTTTTTCAGTTCTGTACGATTACGCACATTCAACTTCATTCACGTTATGGGCATCTGAAAAGTGATAATGGACACAATTGAGGCCTATTCCGGAAGAAGGGCACATAGACCGTTTTTGTGAATGGAGAAAATGAGCCTTAAAAATTTTATTAGAATATATAACAATAACATAAGCTTGCAAATACCTGTTACAGGTTTTCTTAATATAAATGATCTGTTTGCCTAATAAATAGCTTGTATTAAATGAAAATATTATTTTATTTTAAATATTTATAAACATATTTGTATAAAATGTTAGGGGCCTTTTTCCGAAAATCCTTGTTGGTTGAAGAAGTAGCACACTATTAATGCATCACAATAATGTCTTTATTCTAAATAAAGCAAATATAAGCTATTACTCATGGCAATAGATGTATTATGATTTAGTCCTGTTCATACTCATTCAATATATATTCAATCCAGTTGTTGTCTTCAGCTGACAAGAACTTCATTATAGACCGAACATCTTTCTATTTCTGTTCGCTCACTCCAACAAAAGCGGCAAGCTTAGGGTCAATATCACTCAATTCTTCGATATTAGTTTTTGAAAGGTAAGAAGATGTTGGCATGTTGGCATGTACGTAATAAAACACAGCAGAACGCCTGATGCAGTGTACTTTATCATTACATATTACAGTTTTATTATATTACGGTGTCGTTTGAAGTTTTTGATGATGGGATGGAACGAAAGCAAGGATCAAGAGCTGAGTCCCAATCCTTAATCAAATCTTTATCCATTGTCAGTTCAAAAGGAGATGGATTCTGTCGACAGGTAACGACGGCTTCTAACTATGGCTTAGCAGATCCGATTCGCTCCAAGTTTTTTTTATTATTATTATTATTTTGTTTAGAACAAACCCGAAGTTGTGGTCGCACTGGCTAAACGAGTGTCCATGCACAGGATATAAAAATATTATTTCCACTTTATGAACTTTAGCCAACCAAGAACAACACTTTGTTATTGTAGTGTTTCTGTTTTGTCTACCTGTAGCATCTGACAACAATATTACTATTCTTAGTTCTGAAACTTACTGAGGTTCTTTTATAAACGGTCAAATAAAAAAAGAAGCTACCGCTGCTAGGGTCTGAACTCAGCTGTGCGACAAAACAGTAGTGCAAAGTCTTACAAAAACAATATCGCCAGTCTGCCAAAAATAAAGATATCGAGATGAAATTTTCACACCACCTACAGTATAACATGGTGGTTCGTTTTCAATGATTTCCGGAAAAAGGGCAGATAGGCCTATGTGCCCTTCTTCCGGAATAGGCCTCAATTACTCTCCTGAATATTTTTAGAACTACATTACTTCCCATTATTTGACCGATGACAATAAATAAAGACATATTTCAGCTCAATCAGTGTATTATGAAAACGCTTCGGTGTTGGATTTCAATGTTTGTTTTAACTGTAGTCTAATAGAAGTAACGTAACCCCTTTCACACTGCCAGGTCTTTGTCCTAACTATTGAAGAAATGATTCAGATATCTCTTAGTTTATCTGCAACAACATCAGGAAGATCATTCATCCCTTTGACATTAGTGAAGACGTTGATATTGTCAGCTATTGGTAAAATAAGGCTAAATCGATTTTCTATTATAGGTATTCACAGAAAACGCGTTGATCGATATAAATATGAATTTACTGAGGAAGTGTAATAAACACACAAGATATAAAACCAGATTGTTCCGGATTACAGGAAGGTTGTTTAAACAAAACATTTAATGTTGTTAATTGGTTTCTATTTAGCCCATAACACTTTTATCCCTAAAAGCTCGCAAGGAACACACAAGAAAAATACGAATCACTGGACGTGCACAAGTAAATCACAGTCAGATTGAAAAGAGTGCTCTGCAATACAAAAAAAAAGGGTTCTCTGCTAAAAGGAATCATATTTTGCTTGAATTGAGACTTCAAGAATTGGAATTAAGTGGTAACCCTGGTTTCAAATGCCAAAAAATCTAAGTGTATCATTTTGTGTCGTTTTCTTCCAATTAAAAATTTCAAAATTATATTTTAATGACGATTGGAGTTCCAACTGCCAAAGATTAAGTACGTTATCCTGTGTTTCGTTATCATTAATTTATATATATTGCTCTCCTAAGTATTTTGTATTATGTGATTTCTCTCAAAATGTTAATTTACTTAATTTTCGGGAGTTCTGTTCAATCTTCTTCCTTATTATTCTGGTCATGTACTTATTTTTATTTTATAACATGATTGATATTTAGAAGTCCTATATAATGAGTTTCAGTTTTCTTGAAATTAGAATTATAAATACAGCAACACAAGACTTACGTAATACGCGATTTACGTCAAGTCCCAGTTACAAAATAAATCTTGAAAATTGCGATATATGTAAAAATATTAAATTAATATAATTATATATGTTTCATACTTCTATAATTTATTTCCAAGTAAATATTGTCGTAAGAAGTTTCAATAATATTTTGAAAGTGATATGTGTAATAACTAGTCCAGTTTCGCACGAAATTATCCTTAAACAATTTAGAAATTCAAATTATGTGAAATTGGAGTTATTAAAGATCTACGGAATACATGACCTACGAAGCAACAATAAAGATGGTGCTCTCAGTTATTTTCTTACTATATGTTAAAAACACCAGGAAATTTCAAATTAGAAATATTTTCAAGCATTTACTTCACTGTTAAATATTATGCTTTTGTTTCAATATACTTTTCGAGGATTATCATAGTGACCTGATTTTACCTGAAAAGAAATCTTACTGGTACTTTTTGGTTAAAGTCATGCATATTATCTGAATTTACACTTGTTGATGTATATCGAAATATTTTTAATTACGGAAAGAAAAATATGTTGCACTAAACTGTCTTGGATTTCCGTTATATGTAGCACTAAAACCAACACAACATAAAACAAATTTTATATAACTGAAATAATTTCGTTACTATAACAGAAATTTAAAGTTTCTACCTTATCATCAGTAGTTTGTAAATCCGTGACTCGCTCTATTAAATTGTTGATTAACCTTTCAAATACACCAAGAATACGATAATATTAATATACGTAGCATTATAGAAGTGCGATTAGATCTTAATATGTGGCTAAAGTATCTATTTAGAATGAGAATACTTAATATTATGATTCTAACCATACTTCCATATAATATTAAGTTAATATTTTGATATAATACTAAATTAATTGCTCTCATTAAGTTGCAACGACGTTTAGCTCGCTATATTAAACATTTATCAGAGCATATTCTTTGTATAGGTTATTAACGATAGGGGTCTCCTTTTGCATTTTAGTGATGGTCTTCTTTCGGTGCAGTACAGTTCTGAAATTGAAATGTAATTCAATCTTCTTCATATGTTTCATTAAAAAGATTGCAAATTAAGAGACAAGAAAACCTAAAATATAGCAAACTTACCATTTTCAAGGTTGAGTCTATTGTCTTTCACTGCCGTGAACTCGGAATCCGGGTACGTTGTGTCTGAGTTATTATCCGAGGACGACGTAGACGCGTTCCTGCGATTATTTGCGGCAACTCGCCCGCGACTTCCAATCGTGTCAACATCTCCACTCCCTCCTCCCCCACCTCCTCCGTAGTCTTTAGTATGGATGATAGGCTGCCCAGTATTATGGGAACCTCCGTGGCTCTTGACGTCCCGAGACTTCTTGTACTGGCGACCGACGCCTTGGCCCGACTGCGAGTAGTGGGAGCCCATCGACGTTGGTTCTGTATAGATGGTGCTTCTCGGACTAGAATCTGCATTTGTTGACTCTAGTGGGTAAGGGGACGCCTGTCTGGTTAAATTAGAACCAACATACATGGCAGGGGAAGTGGAAGGGGGAGGAGTGGGGAAAGGGGTTGTGGGGTTGTCTGTTAAGTCTGTATCCGATGCAGTGCTCAACGGAGTCTCTGTTTGATAGATGGTGCCCGAAACGGACGACGGGTGGCTTGAAAACTCCGCACCTAGAAAAGACAGAAAAAGAAAGTATTAGAAACTTTCCTTACAATGGTTATTTTATCGAAATATGATCAAACACAAGTTACCTAATTCTTACTCACACAAATGTTCAACTTACAAGTGATCAACTTGGGGTTAAGAAGGCGTCAGTAGTGGATTCAGAAAGAAATTTTGGAGAGATATAGATACTGTAAATTGAGAAAGATTGAATGTATCATTTCAAACACTCAACTAATCTATATGTACAGAATTTTGGAGATGGTAAACTTCTTTCATGTCCTCTCTGAAGGTCTGTGTCTATTTTTGTAACGAGTGGTAATAATATTAAAATAGCCTTATTCTAGGTATAGGGTGAGCACAAAACAGTTCTTGATTTCCAACAGATATAACTTTAATACCTAAAGGACAATCCTGTCTAAATTTTTACAATATTTACATAAACTCAAAACGTTTCTGCTGATCCTGATTAGAATCACGAACACTCTATGTGCGCTCTACTTGTTATGCGGCAAACATTGAAACGGTAATCGATCCCCAATCACATATCACATATCCAATGTGACGCAGTTGAAGCTTCAGGAATACGCTCTTGAAGATCATTCAGGGTAATCCAGCAGCTAGGAGAGTCCTGTTGGAAGTTTGAGAGCCAGAAGGTTTGTTTGCTTTACCGAGTTCTACTATCTTTAGTATTCTAAAAAAAAAGTTGATCACATATTCTGAATCATGGTCACTATTGCGCAGTGGCCGCCATCTTGAATAGTCATTTCGTATTTCCTAAATTTTCTGTGATTGTTTTAAATACATGTAGCTCAAGCTGTAATTGTTGCAAAGTTATCAATTATGCGTCGTTCGATTTGTAATAGTATAGGCTTATAGCTGGCATTATTCACTTGTTATTAGTACACACAAGAGGGAAGTAAACGAGGTAAATTTTGAAAATTTTCCTTAAAATTTCCCTTTTACCGAATTTTTGCCATTGTTAGATGGCAATGCTGGGTTCTAGGCGAGAAAGAAAAATTATGGATATTTTCTGTTATATGTTAAATATATACTGAAATTTTTGCTTTAATTGATTCACTACCAGAAGAGTAATAAAATATTTTGTATTTTATGATTTTGGTCACTTTAACAAACTTTGGATTTAATAGAAGTACTTTTGTCACATTGAAAGACTACCAGCTCAGACTGTAACTGCCGCAGAGATACAAAAATATCTCGTTTTATAAATTGTTTGATTAGATGTAATATATTGTAATATGACTGACGCTAATTGGTAAAGGGTAAATTATATTTTATTAATCTTGATATTAATATTTTGTAAATTTTCATATTTTAAATGGAAATAAAAGCTCAATTCCCAATCTGGTGCTGTTAGATCGTTCACATGTGTAGAGCAATTAAGGAAGTCTCATAACAACTCAAAACTATGTCTGGATAAAACATTCTTTTAATAGGAAATATGACTTATGTTATGCAGCAATGTGTCAAGTCAATAACAAACACTTTCTACTTCGAGTCATGAGGAAATTCTTGAAAATGTAATTGTAAGCGGAAGAAATGACGCTACCAAAAACTAGGAAGAAAAGGTAGGTGGACAAAAGAGTAGTGAATTCGAGAAAGTTTTGAAGTGACCATCACAGAAGAAGGTTCGACCTTTCAAATCTTCACCGATCAAAATCTTGCTGAATACATGCTGGTTACGAATCGATAGCACACTTCATTACTAATTTCATTCACATCAAATTCTAACTTCTAATTTAATATGACAATTATTATTGATTTTGTCATAAGGCCACAGCACCAGTTTTGGGTAATTATCTGATCTGATATCTCCAGTTTTATTTATGCAATCAAAACTATCCATCTTAACAAATTAATCGCTCTACCTAAAATTAAATGGTTAAGTTTCGTTATGAGAATGCATTCTAAATTGCCTCTATGCTAACATGGTTATTATTACATGAGCTATGTGTGGATATAAATTGTGTATGTTGACGTCCGGATTTCGATCCAATAAGTTGGCATACGTTTGGACTAATGTAACATATGTGTTATTATAACTTACGACAAGAAAGTATAAGGGAAATAAATATAATATTATACTTGATATTTTCCTTTGATAATGTGGAAACACTATAAGATAAGTGGAATTACATGCCATTTTGATCTTAGAAATTCATTAAATATTAATACCCAATATTTAATTCACAAGTAAAGACATAAAGTTAAAAAAATCCTTAACACTTCATATTGTATAACTAAGAAATGTCCTCCAAATTTGATATTAAGTGATATTCTCAAACAACAATTTGTTATTCTTCTTACACAACAGTGCACAAATGTCTGATAAACTGACACTCTCATCCGAAATTTACACACATATTCTTCACTTTACATTTACAGAATGGACAACACGGTATTTGTTTCACTCTACAAGGGCAAACATTAACTTTTGCATACGTCTTACACGTAAGAGAGGAGACAAATTCAGGAGGTCTCAAATATTCAGTCGTTATTATAGGCTTAAAATACGCTTCTTCTTCTGTGTAACTATACTTCAATGGATTCAGTTGTTGGGTTTCATCCAGCATAGTCATCCATATGTAGCACTGAAGATATGCACGCTGTATATGAAAGACTATCGTTGATGATGGTGGACATAATTGAGAAAAGTTGATATGTTTTGCTTTATGGTATTGTTCAAATCGTACCATATCGCAGTATGTTTTTGACGAACCAAGTACTTTTGCGATAAAAAGCTTCGTATTTTGTATCATTCCTTCATTCAAGGGAGCAACTCCAAAATTGCTTAACAGTGTTCCCGATGTCATTGCTGTTTTAAGTGCCATAAGTTTTGTCCCAACCTTACTTGTATCACAACTAGTTAGACTGTGAACAGCAGGATGAACATATAAAAATGTTCTCCATCATTTTGTGAAGTGGTATGTACCTCATAGATGGTCGTGTGTCTTTGACAATCCACAGTTCTTTCAGGCCACATTTTTGATAACTCTCTTTGAAATGGTATAGTGCGGAAATCATAACATCTGGATCTACTGTGGCAATCATAACTCTTTCAATGGAATTAGTTTCAACCTAATGTTGGATGCATTTCGTGAGTCTATTAGTAACTTCGTCACATTCATAGTAAAACTAACAGATCCTTCCGTTAATTTCAGGTATAGCTTTGGGTTGTTTGTGACCTCCTCCCAAGCATAAAGATTTTGCTCCGACAATCCACTCAATGAACAGTTCTTGCAAACGTGTTTTGTTCTGTCTTAAACCCCAAAAAGTATCGATGTTGACAGGAAGGGGTACATTTGGGTTATTAGCAATTGCGTCAATAGGATCAATTTTTTTCTCCTCAGCCGCTCCTAGTTTTTAGTACTTTTCTCTTGATACAAATCAAACACGATGTCAGTGCGCAAACAACTTTCATGGAGTTTTAAAAATATCTTCCATGAGTAGCCAAAGTAGTCTCCAAACGTCTTACACATATGCCGTTTGACATAGACTTTTCGTGCGTACACCACAAAGTCAATCATCAATGCTACTCTCGTTTTCTGCGTTGGTAGAGAAGTAACTATATCATTCTTATTTAAAAAGTGTTTTTAAGTTCTTTGCTGAATTGTGTTTTATCTGTTTTCTTTAAGAACCCATCATCTGTTACAAAATACTATGTAGATGTAAGCTCGTATTTTAGTGGTGTCTCAATATCGAAACTTCTTGAACGTGCTATTTCTATGAATCGAATTGTATTTGTTTCTTGGAGCGCCGACTCAGTTGCAGACACATATCTCTTTGTCTTTGGAAATTGTTTATGTATGGGATCTAGAATACCTTTAGATTCCTTAATCAACCTTTCTTCAATGAAGTTTTTGTAGTTAGTATCTCATTTTTCTTGCATACTGAGTAAGTACTCAGCTATTACTTGATCAACTTTTGTTCCTGTTATAATGTTAGAAATTCCACAACTATCAACTTTCGAGAACGTATTCCTTCGTTCAAGCATAAGAGTTAACATCTCTGAACTATTCTGCTGCTCTTGAATTGTTAACGACTTTGAAAACTCGTGATGAAGAGCATATTCATCATCTTCATTATGGCCACAAAACTGTCTCAAAAAGTACGTTATGTTTTCTTTCTCATGTTTGATAAGATCGTGTTTTTTTCATCTGGTTACTCTGATTATACCTCCATACCCCTTGGCTGGCTTATTGTAGTGTTCTCTAATGCTTGATCCAATGCAACATTGCTAAATCTATTGTTACTATGTTGAACTATGAAATGACCGTTTTGAAACTCATTATAGATCAGAGGATGATCTTGTTCTAGTTTTAAGCAATCGTGATAATATAGAGTACACCACCATGCAGAATTTTTTCTATCAAATGAGAAGAAAAGTGGCAAACAGTCCCTTAGGCTGCACATATATTCTCTGTCCGCTCGAAATAAGTCTCGGAGAAGAGGAGCCAGTGGAGAAAAACTGCTCCCAATAAGCAAACACTTCACTTCTTTGTGCTCTACTTTCTGTAAATTTTTCAAAGTCCATTCTGATGGCATTCAGCTTTTCGATTTAGATAAACTTTGTTTCATACACTGATAACTGTATGCGTTTAACTCTTGAGAACAATTCGGAATACTTAGTTATATTAATCTTTCCATGAATGCCTTTCACTCCAATGTTTCCATTACTTCACAAAGCATTCCTATTGCTCTAACTCCTCTGCTATAGTGATTTCATTTCGAATTGCTTTCAGCAGTGCGTGAACCCATGGTTTTACTCTGAGTAAGATTTCCAAATCTCTACTGCCCTTGAGATATAGACCAATACAAGCAAGCACGACTTTTTGAAGACGAAATCCTTCAAGACCAAGAAATATGTTGGAAATTTTTCGGATTGAAGGAGCTGGATTTCTTTAGCTATATGATATACTCAGTGTGGTAATTGAAGAGGAGAAAGGGGGGAAATTCCCAGGCACCTCTGAATACTTCCCTGGAACCTCGTTCCCTTTGTGCTTTCCAGGGGGGACACTTGGTAATGACCCCAACCTTCATGTGTAATTACAAAAATTAAATTTATACACAAATAAAAATCCTAAGTTTTTCAACTTATCTGTATCGAAATAGAATCTACTCCGAGAAGTTTTAGTACAGTGCAGTGGCGTATTTAAGGGGAGGACTATCAGGCTCAAGCCCCTCCCGAAATAAATTCGATGGTTTTTCGCATTCCACGTAGGGTAGAGCTGCAACAATAATCCTTTTCATAATTTCTAAGAATTTCATTAACTTTCCATTTTCTTATGCTCTATGTTCACAAATAGACCTAATACTGTATTTGTCAAATTTCATTCCATGTAAGAACTATGTTCTTTTTTCTATCTTTCGTCCATTCTACTTTTCTTTTCCTTGGTTGTTACTTTCTTTCGTTTCTCCTATCATAGTTTTGACCGTTGTTGGTTGTGATTTGAGTCGGCCGTCGTCAGTAACACCAAAACTAAGAGAAGCTGATAAGCGAAACTAATGTTCCACACCAACTTGCATGGATATCAACATAATGGGACTTTAGTTATTATAGCAAAGGAATATTTACATCGTTTAGTTATAAAGAAAGGCAAATGTTTGAATTAAAGAAAATCAAGAAGGGGGAAATAAGCAGTACGGGAAATCAGGTACATCAAGAAGATGCTTTCTTTTTCTTCTATGAATAGAATAAATGGTTAAATTCACTGTTAAATTTTTGTGTGTTATATCACATAAGATTCACAAGGCTACAATTCTTGCCATTAAAACTGAAATCAGTATATTTCAGCTTCAACTTGTCTCAACATTTTCTTTCAGGTAAAAACTTACACAGATAAAACCGAATATTTCCATTTTTCTAAATTGAAATCAGTTAAGTTGAAATGAAATTACAAATATTCAACGTGTGCTTGTAGGAGTGTCATTTCAGATTTGCCTGGGAGGTAAGATCCTCCACCGACATACGAGTTTCACGTTTTTTCCTAGTACAGAATTAGTAGACAATTGATTAAAATATTAATTCTCAAACTCAGGTGGACAATACTCCCCCTTCTTCCCCGTATTGTGTATAGCCCTCCCCGAAACAAAATCCTAAATACGCCACTGGTAGAGTGAGTTATCCGAAACGCTGAAAAGTAACATCTCCTGAACAGTGAACAGATTGAGGTGTGTTTCAGTCTCTCAGGTTTAGTTCTATGTTTCGTTGGAAGCTATTTTACTGTGAACAATGGATATAAGATAGCTTTTAACGAACATCTGCTCTACCTTTTTTGTATAATACACCTCTTTTAAACTAGAAGGTTAACTACTTTGAATGAATATTCATAATAATTGCGGTTATGCATATTTGTAACTTAAATTTAACGTTAGTGTTCTTGTGATTAAACAAATTACAATTATGAGCACAACGCCATCGCAAAAAATACCCAAGATCCTTTATACACTTATGTACGTTAGAAAAACTGATTTTTCAAGTCCTTTGTGAGAAAAATACTGTGAACTGAGAAATTATAACCTTTTCCATATTGTACAGGGTATTTTCCTGCGAGTACAAGTTTCTTTTGGAATGTGTTGAGAAATTAACGCAGTCTGCAAGACAGTGGCGTATTTTATGGACTACCGGGCCTACCGGCAGCACCCCTAGAATATTACAAAATAAAGTTATAATATGAACTAAATTATATTAATAATTTTATAATTTAGTATCTTCTTTCAACGATAAAAGTTTCTGAGAATTGAATGTATTTAGAAAGATAACACTGAATTCTTTGCACGCAGCCTATCTCGCGAAGGTTTTTTCTTATTTTGAAGATTGTATAATAACGTGGAAACTAAAGTCCAATAATAATAATAATAATAATAATAATAATAATAATAATAAAAATAATAAATAATAACGTATAGGTGTTATAAAGGTTAGTGGTAGCCCAAGCCATCAAACCAGTATACGCCACTGCTGCAAGAGTACACTCTTAGTACAAGTATATTTTAGGTCCACACTAACTCCCCCCCCCCCACCTCGAAGTGCTTTAATTTCCAGACTGGATATGCTCCCTCGTCACACCAAGTGAGCTCTCTTCAACATTTAACTGGTGAAAAATATCTTGCAAATTATACATTGTTGTATAAATAGAGTCATACTGAGTTGCAGGATAGGGTAGAACTGAGGTGTACCGGTATCCCGTAATGGTCATGTGAGATGGATGTTCAGACAGTGCACTCATAAAAGCGTTTCTGGAGGGAATCTCAACTTCCTGAGGGAAATCTGCTTGAGGTACGTTGGATCTTTTTATGAAATCTTGAAAGAAATCGTATGAGATTCAAATTTCTGCCTGGCTGTTTTATTTCATTTGCAGTAATTAGGTCTCTGCTAGGAACAAAAGTACCGAGGATACTGCATCTTGTTTTTTGCTTTGTGTAGTACAATAGTTTTTGGGCATCTATATCTTTAGTTCATATGCGAAGACGAAGAGGTTAGCGGAAGATCGTGAAGCATGGAAGCTTCTCAGCTGCGGCAAGTGACCTGCCAATAAGGACAGGATATCTATGATGATTATATCTTTAGTGAGAGTTCGTGAAGTGGCATTAATGCCAACGTTCCCAGGTATCTCTCTGGACTATCAGGTTCTTCTAACGAGACATTAAGTTAATCATTCAGATGATTATCTTGAAACAAAACACGTAATGTGTCATGAGTTCTATCCATTCTAGAAAATGTAGCTTCTCTGTCTAAATTATCCATAGCACCTCGAACAGGTATGTCAGGTTTTCTTGATGGTGGTATGAGAATATGATTTCCTTCAGCCCTAATAATAGTACTGTTTACTAGCATTTGATCTTGATGTAGGGCATCATCACAACTACGGCATACTCCGTGACGATTGAATATAGTGATGAGAGGTCTGATGATTAATATAGTGATGAGAGGAAAGTACCAAATCACGTGTAAATCATTTCAATACATCGAGCTGCGCAAACATTGTTGGTTTCGTCACAATATTCCAAGAAATAGCATATTTATATACAAACTTATTTCTCACGCTGGCAGCCATATTGGATTACAGATGATACTCTTTGATATTTTATGGATATCTGCTATTAACCATAAACGTAAATACCACATACCACAGTTCGCTTCTCCAACACCAGTGGTTTGAACTGGACATGCGTTCGATACATAGTGCGGCATTTTGAACGCAATATGTCTCGTTTTTGAACATTTCGCATCTTTTCGTCACCTACTGATCAACATTCACGCCATAGATTTTCAATTATGCTTTTGTGTACATTTTGACGCTGCCATTTTGCACAGGGCTGTCCTAGAAAGTCGAGACTTACTCCATTTTCTTTCATTTAACAACAGCTTTGAAACTATGTGCTACTTAACCCCCCTTACCATTTAAAAATTTTGAGTAGAACATCGTCTGGGTCCCTGCGGGGGACCATGGGGAGAAGTCTTTTTACCTCAAAAAGTTTGTCCTTGAAAATGTTGGGATACGTGTTCACCGAGTTTTCCATTTACTCAACTGTTTTCGAACATATGACTCGGTTCAAACTATTCTGCCAGGTAATTTTTATGAGCTTTTACATTACAAAATATGTTGTAACTCACGATATCCCGTCCGTATAACTTTGGGATTTGTCTAGTTATATCAAATGTAAACACAATTGTCTCGTTCGGATCTCAGCGGAGCAACTTCGTGACCTCCCTTGTTAGAATTTCATGTTTACATAAAATTTTATCAAAATCGTTATTGCAATCCCTTGTTTCTATACGTTTACAGCAATTTTTGTAGCTGTAATCTCAAGCTGTATAGCCCCCTTTCAAAAATTTTAAAAAAATCATCATAAATATCCTTAGTATTGACATACAGGAAGAATTATTTTTTTCTCAATTAATGTGAAACTCGGCGTCGTGTTAGCAAAAAGTTATGCGTTTACCAAATCTGGAATATTATTTTGGTAAGGTACCGCCTTAAGGGGGCACAGGGGTTGAAGCATAAGTTAATGGATCTTTTTGAAGTTTCAAATTTTATTTTGGAAAGTCCAGTGTGTGTCACATTGATCACAAATAATGCAAAATTAATATTCCGATGCTCTTTGCATGTGCCAGTGACTGATATTGAGCTACAGCCACCCGTTCAACAATTACATTAAAAATTTATAATAAATATCCTTAGTAGGGATATACGGAAGAAGCTATATTTTGTCAATTACTGTGAAATTAGGCGTTGTGCTAGTAAAAATCTGGAATATTTTTTTGGCAATAGGAGGCACAGGGCACGGAGGGTAATTTGGTACCTTTGGGGTTCATAGGAGGAGGACTGATAGAAATTCCAAATTTTATTTTGGGAGTGCTCATGAGTGTCAAATTAGTTACAAGATACTAGTTAGAGAATTAATACTCCATTATGCTTTATGTACCAGTGACTAATATGTTACTACAGCTATCTTTGAAAAGCAACATAAATTCAATATGATTATTCTTACGCAAAAAACTCCTGGCAGAAGCATTTTTTTACAATGTGAAATTTGGCATTATTTTTAGAAAAAAATATTTGTGACAATAAGGTAATGCCCATATGTGGATTTATTTTAGAGGCGTGGACTCAGAATTTCTTTTGCTTAATGGGAGTGTGACATGGGTAAATTTGCATTTTTAGTTAGAAAATACTCTTTCGCTTGTACCTATGATGGTGCAGGCATCTGGAATTTTATTACGGCCATTCCTCCTTATTGGGCAAAATAAAACAAAGAATTGTCCAGAGCGTAGCCATCCAGATATGTTGGAGAAGGGGTTCACAGTGGCTCTAGTAAATCGCATTAATTCATTCATGTCTTGCTCAATCACGAGGGCATGCTGAATAAAGTAAGTTCATTATATCTGCCTTATACTTAGATTAATGAAATCTTTAAGCAATTTAGTTAATGACAACTGATCCAAAAGAAAAGTGTTGTTTTTACAAAGGGATACTATGTTTTCTTGGGTTTATGGTATAGCCTGACTCAACCTGATTCTTATTCCTCGCGAGACATTTGTGTTTACTACAACCATGTGTCCATAGTATACGATTTCCTGACGTGCTTATATGTGCAGCATACGAGTAGGCTACTGCGTGGAAAGTGGGATCATACAGTTTTTGTGGAAGAAGTACGGAAAAGATACGCTTTTTCTATTAATAAAGAGAACAATATTTTAATTTTTAAAATATTACTTCTCACTAAAATCTTTTCGTTCGTGGTACCTGCAGCATTTTCCATTGTCATTTTGTGTTCCGTTTCGAGCCAGTTTGCTTAAATGTGCAAAAAATATACTGGTGACTTTATGTGTGATTTTATGCTATAAGAAGAGACCAATTTGGTTTTTAAAAACGCAAAATTCTTTGATTATATTCCAGTGATGCCAAAAAATGAACCTATATTTTCAGTCTGTTACACTGACAGACGATATTCATTTACACTAGATTCGAAATTTTTAAAAAATCAAAACATTCTTCTACAATAATGACAAATTGCACATTAATTGTAAAGCATATTTACCTCCTTCATGTATGCCCTTGCTAAGGATATTTACCGTAAATTATGAGATTTTTGGAAGGATGACTGTAGGCCAATATCAGTCACTGGTACATGCAAGGAGCATCGGAATATTAATTTTGTATTATTTGTGATCAATCTGACACACATTGGATTTTCCAAAATAAAATTTGAATTTTTTATAAAGATCCAATAACTTATGCTTCACCCCTTGTGCCCCCCTAAGGCGGTACATTACCAAAATAAAACTCCAGATTTGATAAATGCACTTCCAAAACGTTTTGCTCATCCGACGCCGCGTTTCACATTGAGAAAAATCATTCTTTCCGTATGTCAATACTAAGGATATTTATGATGATTTTTTTAATTTTTGAAAGGGGGCTATAGCCCCATATAAATCACTGACCATTCAAGGAGCATTGGAATATTAATTCTGTGACATTTGTGAATAATCTGCCGCTCACTGGCATTTCCGGAACAAAATTTTGAATTTTTATAAAAATCCATCATCAGATGCTTCGCCCCCTATGCCCCCCTAAGGCGGTGGTTACCAAAATAACATTCAGGATGTGAAAAACGCATACTTTTTGCTACAATGACGCCAAATTTCAAATTACTTGACAAAAAATACCTTTTCCTCGTATGTCTCTACTAGGGATATTTATGGCGATTTTCTTATTTTTGAAAGGGGGCTATAGCCCCATATAAGTCACTGGTACATGCAAGGGGTATTAGAATATTAATTCTGTGACATTGTGAAAAATCTGACGCTCACTTGCATTTCCGGAAGAAAATTTTGAATTTTTAAAAAAATCCATCATCTAATGCTTCGCCCCCTCTGCCCCGTAAGGCGGTACGTTACCAAAATAACATTCCAGATTTGAAAAATACATACTCTTTTGCTTCATCGATGCCAAATTTCGCATTGTTTGACAAAAAATACCTTCTTCTCGTATGTCCCTACTAAGGATATTTATGGTATTTTTTATTTTTGAAAGGGGGTATAGCCCCATATAAGTCACTGGCACATGCATGGAGTATTAGAATGGCGGTGCGTTACCAAAATAGCATTCCAGATTTCAAAAACGCATACTCTTTTGCTACAATGACGCCAAATTTCACATTGATTAATAAAAAATACCTTCTTTTTGTATGTCCCTACTAAGGATATTTATGGTGATTTTCTTATTTTTGAAAGGTGACTGTAGCCCCATTTTTAGCCACTCTTACATGTAAGGAGCATTGGAGCATTAATTCTGTAACATTCGTGATTAATCTGACGTTTACTGGCATTCCGAAAATAAGTTTTGGGATTTTGGTAACACATCACCCACCAGCTTTATACGCCCCTTCCCCCCAAAAGGGGGGCCTTTCCAAAATAATGTTTGAGACGGCTTTACTAGCTTTGTGAATGAGCGTTTTTGCATTTCGTAACAAATACAACTCATTTGTCCCAAAATCTTTACGAATAATTTTTGGAGAAAACTCCTTCCAAAATTTAACATTGAATCTCCCATAAGGAAAATGAACTTTTGTGTTTACACCCGCAAAAGGGGGGCTAAACAGCAATTTTCTCCCATTTCCTTTAGAAATTCTAAAAAAAATCAGATATTTCTCAATAAGAGTGCCAAATTTTATGTTAATAGTGTGAAAACTTCATCTTCTCCCAGTGCTGTAGAAAATTACACGAATTATGGAATAATCTGTATATATAATTTTATATTATTTTTTGCAGTAAATAAATGTCTTACTTTCTCTCTCCCTCTCTCTCTCTCTCTCTCTCTCTCTCTCTCTCTATATATATATATATATATATATATATATATATATATATATATATATATATATATATATATATATATATATATATATATATATATATATATAAAATAAGACATTTATTTACTGCAAAATATAATTAAATAAAGTCAGAACAATACAATAACATATCAAACATTATGTACGTAAGTTAAAATTAAAGGTAAGCTAGTACAATCAGTGGTCGGAGGTAGGTGTATTAATCCTAACTTCTCAAATACTGATTCCTCTGGTGGTTTCGGAATAATGTAGCAGTCAGTCTGCTTATTCCTTCCTTGTTGTACCATTCCAGCAGTGAGTGTGTGTTCACTCAAACTCATTCTTTATTTGGAAGCCAATAGTCTCATAGACCTATTAAACATACCAGATCTAGTGAAATGTATTAGAAGAGCGATAATATGGAGCGGTATATTACTCTGACTATGCCATACTCTGAATATGGAGCGATAATTATATCTATTCTTCGGTACTTTGTTTCCATAATGTTCGGCAGGTAATACTAAATCTTCTGCTTTCAAAGGCTCCAACCTGCCATGTTATGTCATTGTCTTGACGTACGGTATATGGGGGAGGAGATACATGTGTGTGTTGAGTACATGACGTTGACAAGTTATGAAGAGGAATAGTGAAATGTTTGATTTCTGTTCTTCTTCCTTATGGGTGACTTGTCATGGTACTAAAGATAATCGCTATCTGCAAAGTTTTTTTCTTTTTCTTTCTTTTTTTTTTAACATAACAAAGTCTGCAAACGAATGTTAGTATTAGTCTAATGTTGAAATGTTCTCTATAGCTTGTCAGTTAAATCATCTAACTAATGTAGTGAATTACAGAAATGCTAAGAATGCAACTGTTGAGAGCAAATTTTATTTTATAAAGCAAGTTTGAGACAAAGAAATTATGGTATTCGTTCTCTAACTCTACATTCTGTTTTGTAGAAAATCGAGGGGAAGTTCTGCCTAATCTCCAATACCGATAAAATATCAGATACACTTTAGTAATTGAGAATGCCGGATAAGAAAGAAGCACAAAATGGAGCCTGGAGATGGAAAGGCCAATGAGGAAACGAAAAACGAGATTTTTTCTTGTCTGTTTTTATCGAGGGTATTTTCTCCCCTTCACAAGAGCCGGAGAACTAAGAGATGATTTATCGTTTTTCTAACCAAGCAACACTAGGAGCGAGAGGTGGGTTGATGCGTTAAGCTCGTGGGTTTGTGTAAGAAGCTCGCAGGCAGCATCTGAAGATGGATGAGTACTTCCCTTTGAGAGGGCAGAAGGAGTTAAAGCCTACGAAACAATAAGATTTAAGGAATCCTTTCAATAAAGCTGAAAACCCATGTTAGCAATTGAAGGTTTTCTCAAACTTGTGTAACTTCGATCTCTAATTATGACGTTACTTAATTTCAATTTATCCACTAAATTTGAACATAATTCTTTATTTATACATATATATAAGCAGTTTGAGAACTTTAAAATATAAAACATTTTTGAAAGAACATCTCTATATTAGAAATGAATAATTATATCCAAACGAATTAATGCTAGTGCGTTTGAGAAGCTTAGAAGATACTAAAACCAAGAATATATCATAATTTTCAATTATAGTTAGATATATCTACTAGAATTATTAAGTTTCTTATATTCTTTCCTGTTCAAAACTATAATGTTTATTGCGGATCATGTTACGTTAGTATATAGGCGGAGAAAGAATCACATCCATAATATTGCTGCTTTTGTGTTAACAGATATTCAATATTAAGTTTAGTTATTGTTTGTTAACTTTTTATTCGTGGAAAGGTTCGTTTCGAAGTCAGGGCATTTATATATATAATGAAATATGCGTTGGACCATGGCTTGCATCTAGGGGTGCCCAAAAGTGAATGGGAGCCATGATAAAAAATGCATCATTAAAATATTATGTACAACATTAAGAGAAGAAATGTTGAAGCATTTTAATCCGCCAACAACTGAAGGTTTTTTATAGAAAATATGTAGGCTATATACTTTATAAAAGAGCAACAAGTTTTAATCGAGCATTACACTGGACAACAAATTTTAAATTTTTTCATGCTTCGGAAAAGAAAAGTACATTTTCTTATGCAAATGAAGATGCTGAATACGAAATTGAAAATAAAAATATTGAATTTGTTCGAGTTTAAGTGTAATCGACAGAAATATGTGTTGTGTAGTGTTAACATTTTAGATTCTTGAATTTTCTATTTGTCCTTTCACTTAAGTAGCTATTCCTTCAATTTTGTTCACCCGAGTATCGTGGTTCATTTGTCATAACGCTTCAGAATAAACCAAGCTTGCAAATGGTACTATGTGCATGTGTACATGATGTATAAAAGTTGGAAAATTTAAGGTCAAATCAGGAATTTCCCGTCAAAAAGTCCTTTTTTTCAAATGTATCACCCCCTGGTACGGCCTCGGCTAAAGGTATCCAAATATAGTATCCATTTAAAACCACCGTAGTTTATACGTAATGCATGTGCCAAGTTTCATTGTAACATCTACAATAGTTGTAAGGGAAAAAATATTTCTCAGTTCTGCTTGACAATACCAAATTTCATATAGGGAAAAGTGAGATATAAAATAAAAAGAATCCAAATAGTACTGTTTATTTGAATATCATGAATTATGCGTCATTCTCTTCAGAATAAAACAAGTTTTTAAATGACACCATGATAATGTGTGTGTGATGTACGAGAAAAGGGAAAGTCGGGGTAAAATTGGGAATTTTTCGCCTCAAAAATCCTTTTTTCCAAATGTAGTGCCCCCTGGTGAGACCCCAGCTACAGGTACCAAAATGCAATATATCTTGAAACTACTGTGGTTCATACGCAATCCGTGTGCCAAATTTCATTACAAAGTCTGCAATAATTATGAGGAAAAATTATTTCTCAATCATGCTTGATAATATCAAATTTATATAGGGAAAAGTGCCGTATAAAATAAAAATATATAAAGTGATGTTCGTACGTAAAGTGAGGAAAATGCGTTTTGTTATAACGCTAGACTCTCTCCATATGAGACAGAAAATCGCTTGGCATATAGGTTATAGGGTATGATAATTGGTTATAGGGCATAATAATTGGTTATAGGGTATGATAATTGATTATATTGATTATAGGGTATGATAATTGGCACAGTGTTTGTTCCAAATAATTTAAAAGCGTCAATAAGAAATTAAAACTATATAGAACAAAAGTGATAAAACATAACTTACATGGATATTATAAATGGTATTTCTTTGCATGTCTCTTGTATTGTGGTTCTGGAACATTTCTAGCGATTGTCCAACAATAATCGGGAATCGCAGATTCGCTCCAGTGGCCCTTATATCATTTCTCCATCACAGATATAACTTGGTAGAAATGTTCCCCATGTTTATCAATGACTGCTCTGCAATTTTCTGGGAAGAAATCTATGTGGGAGTGCAACATATGCATTTTTAGTGACATATTACACCCCATTACTTGGTAGAAGATATTAGTGGTCCACTACTTCCTTATAGTTCTAAGACCGCTCGTTTCCCAAAATATTCGTCACCACTTTTCGGAAAGAATCACATGCAATCCTCTCCTTATCTTCTAACACTGCATCAAATTCAGGATCATTGAGGAGTTAGCGAATTTTAGTTGTTTTAGTTGCTTTACTGAAACTTCCTTGATTTTAGTTTCAGAAATTTGTGGGAGTTGACGCAGAATATATTTGAAGAATAGTTTTGATGCGTCTATGAATAGCCGCCATTCATCAAGATTATCTTCTACGTTAAGTTTACTCATAAGACCAGTTAGGTTGTTACAACATACTATGTTACTTTCCACTGAAAATACTGTTCCAGGGGATTCTGACGTGTTCGAAACACGAACACTTTTAGATCATCACAATTAGCTCTCTACTGCTTGAGTCAGGAAGCCAGTAGTTCAGTGCAACTTTTTTGACAACCCCAGGTAATTTAATTCAGGTTGAGTATCAAATAATTAATAGATAGTGACATGTTGGTTGTTCGAAGTTAGAATTGGTGGAAGACCATGAATCTGCAGCAGAATTTGACAACCTGGGTCGACTTTCTCAACATTTTGCTCTTCATCAGATAAAACACTTGAGTAAGGTACGGGAGGTTGTGGAACTTTTATTCTTCAGAATATGGGGCAGTGACGAACATCTCAAGGAATTTTTGGATAAGTAGTTGTCCATTTTTTCTTGGATAGACCATTAATTGGAGGAACCATTCAAAAATAGCAGTTTGAAGTATGATTTGTCGGCTCTCTCCATATCATCAGAACTACAAATGGCATGCGTGGTCTTTTCCCATGTAATCTGCCCCGCAAGTTTGTACAACAGGTATTACAAGAAATATGTGATGCTCACTTCTTGTTCACCTCCCACTTTACAGCCAAAGTGCAAGTGATAGGTTTCCTTTATGATAGACGTGAAATTCCACTTTTCGTTTCACTTCGTTATAAACAACAATTTGCTCTCCACTGTAAACACATTTACGCGACATGTTTCTGCTCAGTACAGTCATAGAACGATACAATATAGGCTAATAATAATAACAACAATACTACTACTACTACTACTACTACTACTACTACTACTACTACTACTACTACTACTACTAATAATAATAATAATAATAATAATAATAATAATAATAATAATAATAATAATAATAATAATAATAATAATAATAATAATAATAATAACTACGACTACGTCCGGGATGCAAAATTGTAACTACAAAAGAACCTTACACTACACGTTTTCTCTGGTAAACTCTTCAATACAAACTAAACCGTGATGTGGTTGATATTTCTGTCAGCGACAAAGTGCGAGCAATAAGGATAGCCAGAAACGTACTCAGGAATTTATTTCGGGAGGGGTCTTAAGCTTTTCGGGGGGTCCAAATACAATTTGTGGCCAAATTGTATTAAAATTTATAAAATTGCACCTGAAATTAGACTAAATTTACAAAAAAGTCGGAATTTCGGGGGTCAAGACCCACCCCTGCATATGTCCCTGACGATAGCAATGAAACTAACTGCCAAACAATGGAAGTTTATTGAAATAAGCAGACAGCTCCTGTGCCACGAACTCTTAATTTGCCCACCCGAGTACATCTGGCGATAACGTATTTCTTTGAAACCCGAACCAACCTTCAAAAACTAATTTCATATTCGTTATCAGCAACCTAAAATTAGTGAGAATTGATTACTTTTTTCTCCGAAGCATTTTCACTGTTGACCATTGTTATCAGAAAAGTCGCATTGAGGGTTAGAACCACTGATTTAATTTAAAAGCAAGTAATACGCTCTGATGGAGGCCATGTTAGTTTGTGGTAGACCAAACAGGACGAATATCTCTGCTCATATCAAACCATACTGTTTTTTCTATTCCTGTTTTAAAACTTTCCTCGGATGTAAATAGTTAATAAGTGACCTATACACTACTTTCAACATATCTTCTATCTCTTAGCTAACAAACAATTTAAACTATATTTCTTTTAGTAACCTTTGTCTGAGTAGTTTGCCCCCAGGTCCCCACATTTGCTCGTGCTCAGCCTCGCACTTTTTAATTCAACCTTTTTTTTTCGTTCTTTGCATAGCAAGAATATGCATTATTCTTTCCCAAATTTAAATCCTTTTCGCCTTTAAAATATGCATTTCAATTAAAATGAAATTATAAAGTCCCATGTCGTCTACGGTAGCCAATTCTGTTCAAAAATTCATTTTAAATGGTTCACCCGTTTCTCTCTGATGATGAGACTTCGAAGTCATTTTTATGCTGAGAAAAAATTGAGAAATACCCATTCTCTCGTTAAAAGCGGAATTTCCGGAAACTCTGAAGCGAAATTTCCAGAAAGGACTGAAATATATTTCCACTTGGAGGCCGCGGTGGCTTAGTGGTAGAGCATTCACCTCTTGTGCATGGGGTACTTGGTTCGATCCCAGCTCGCGCCAAGTGAGCTTTGTGGTGGACAAACATCGTGTGCGTGGGAGATTCCCCGTCTTCCTTTCTCACAATCACCGTTTCTTTTAGTCTAGCCCGCATAATCGTGGGACGTGAAACTTAAAGATTTCATTTCATTTTCATATTTCCACTTATTTTGAAGAATGAGTTTATATATCAAGTTTTATTCCTAACATATCTCTAATCTTAAGGAACTTCAAGATATGGCTATCTTACTATAACAATTGCAACCTCTACCATATTTCCTTCCCGTATTTTTTCTTTCTATAGGAAATATCACAATAGGCTGAAATGCGTCTTAAATTATTTTAAATTAAAAGCTTAGATACCAATTTTCATATCTCTAATCTCAAGGAATTTCGAGATATGGCCATCATATTTTAACAAGCAATCCCATTCTTTTTCTCTTCTTGCCTTTTTCTTCCTTTGTAGGGGAAATATTAAAAAACACTGAAACAAGACTTTAATTATTATAAATGGAAAGCCTAAATACCAAATTTTATGCTTCTAACCTTAAAGGGTATCGAGATATAGTTATGCTGTTTAACATTTGTATCCCAACTCTTTCTTCTTCCCGTCTCTTTTTTCCTTCTCTTCTTGATGCAACATAAAAGTGGTGAAATATGTGTCTAATTATTTCAAATGAAAAGCCCATATATCAAATTTCATGTCTCTACCATTCAGAGATTTGGAGATATAAATATTTTACTCTAACAATTGCCACATCTATTCCTCCTATTACTTCCTCGTCGAATTTCCAAGAATTCTTCCTTAGTAGTACCATAGTAATAACTAACAGTATGCACTGTCAAAATTTCAAGTTTCAAGGTTAGATGAATGGGTCTGGGCGTTGATCACTCAGTCAGTCAGGAGTCAGTCAGTCAGTCAGGAGTCTCAAGTTGCTTATTTTGCTTTTATCTTCCACCAATTGCAACCTAATTTGGAATACTACTTAAATGGTTTATCAGTTGCCAATCCTACTCGAAATCAGCCAAATTATTAATGTACAAGGATAAATCAAAAAGTAAGGTGAAATTGCCTGTCAAACCCATAGTATTGTGTGTAGCTAATTAATTCTTTTCCATGTTACAGGTAATCTGGTAATAGAAGTGTGACAGCTTGTACAACATTCTATGTTCACCCGTCTGGTGCTGAGAGCAACTCAAAGATGGCGCAACGACTGGAACATTACACCAAGGAGGAAGTGCGCGGTGTCATTAGTTTTTTCTGGGCCAAGGAAACAAAACCATGTGATATTCATCGAGAATTGGTGCAGGTCTACGGAGATAGTGTTATGTCGCTGAAACAAGTGTACGTGTGGTGTAACGCATTTGCAAGTGGTAGGAGTACTGTCACAGATGATGGCAGAAGTGGCAGACTATCAACGTCCATCACCGATAGTGATGAGCAAATTCAAGACCAAGACCAAGACCAGGGTAGTCTTGGTCTTGGTCTTGGTCTTGCACACCCAGTCTTGGTCTTGGTCTTGCACTGGAACCCTTGGTCTTGGTCTTGGTCTTGGTCTTGCACACCCAGTCTTGGTCTTGGTCTTGGTCTTGCATGCAAGAGTCTTGCAAGTCTTGCATTTAAGAAATCTCAAGCTTTTCACAGGTAAATTTTACTATGGATAAAAGCGATAATAAACTCTACAATGCGCCAATAGTAACTGAAATACAATGCATGTTTCTAAATGTAGTTTAACTGTGTAAGTATGATGATAGTGTATAACATAGGTGATGACTTTTCCTTTTTTAATGTGTACCCACGCTTCACTACTTGTAAGATATGAATAAGTCACAAAGTTTTGTAATCTGTTTATATTTTTTAACATATCCAACACTCCACAGGTTCCCAAACTATGGAGGCTACCCCTGAGACGCATGAAAGAAACTCAAGTCGCACAGATTATTGAAATACCATGAATTTCAAAATTATTTTTACACTCTAAAGGTGTCAGATGTTTCTTTTCAACTACGATTAGCTAATCCTTGTATTAATCAAACTTCCAATTAAATAGTGAGATTTTGTTTTACTGATTCCAATATGTACTTTATGGAACAGAAACATTGACATTACGCAAAATGATGAAAAAATTGCAGGCTTTCGATACATATGCATGGAGAAAAAAGGAGAGAATTAGCTGTGTTGAACGGAAAACGAATGAGAAGGTGTTAAAAAAAATAGCAGTAGGGAAAAAGAAGAATTTTTGATATTGTTAAGAGGAGGAAGCGGAACTGTGGTTAGGATATTGGTTGAAGAGGAACTGTATAGGAGGGACGTGCTGGAGGGTATTGTGGAAGGAAAGAGAGGGAGAAAGCGAAGGAGACTAGTTGAAGGAAGATATTAAAGCAGAAAATTGCTACAAGACGAAGAGACTAGCTGAGGACTACCGAACGTCGAAGCTTCTCAATTGCAGCAAGTAGCCTGCCAATAATGGCAGAATAGATAATTTTGAAGATGATGATATATTTAGCAATATTGACTAAAAAAAAAGAGAGAGAAAATTAAAATACTAATTATTATAATCAAACCTCTTAATATTTTAGAATAATTTAAGTGAAAACTGAAAACGATTCAACTGTCTATGTCTTTTGTGTAAACTCAATTTATATAAATACTTTTGACCTGTATTGGAAATATAAAATAACTGCATCAAACTCCAAGTTATTTGAAGTCTTATTTGTGAATATGGATTACAAACATCATTACCCATTTCGTTGGGTTAAACTTTAAAATAATAATAATAATAATATATTTCGTTAGTCAGTTACTTTTTACTATTAGTAAGGCGCTCTCTGATATCGGCCATTTTCGATTATTTTTATATTTCTGTCCCCTCTTCCTCCCCAAGTTGCGGGGCTGAATTTGAATTTAAACGGCAACAGATGTGTCACTGTTCGTCTCAGAGACTCCAAAAACTATGGATTCGGCACTAATATCGATCATTTGCAATAAACTTATATATCTCCTAATCCCCCATGTTGCGAGGTACGGCATCGGAAGTGTCATTGTTCATGACAATGATCTCGAAAACATGAGATTGACCTTGATAATGGTAATTTTCGATAATTTTATATATCTCGTTCTTCCCACAAGTTGCGGTGCTGAATTTGCATTTAAACGGGATCGGAAGTATCACTGTTCACCTTAGCGACGCCGAAAACTATGGATTCGACCCTAATATTTGGTCATTTTTGATCATTATTATGAATTTCCCTCTCCCGAAGTTACAAGGCTAAATTTGGTTGTAAACGGCATCGGAAATGTCAATATTCAACTCAGCAAACTGGACAACTATGGATTCGACAATAATATTTGTCATTTTCGATCGTTTTTATTTATCTTCTCTTCCCTCAGCCAATCTACGAGGCTGAACTTGGATTTAAATAGCATCGGAAGTGCCACTGTTTATCTCAGCGACCCCTAAAACTCTAGACTCCATTTTAATATCGGTCATTTTCGATCATTTTTAAATATTTTTCATTCTCCTTACCCTAAACTGCACCGTCAAAGTGATATGACAGAAACCACCTCAGGTCCGACCCTCATCCATATTGAAAATGAGATCGAGCTTGGTCGGGTGGTTCAAGAGTTATTAGATTTTATTTATTTTTGTACATTTTTCATTCCCTTCTCCTACCCTAAGTTCTACCGTCAAAGTGATTTGATTAAAAAAACACCCGAAGTCCGAACCTCTTCTATGTTGAAAATTTGATTGAGATCGATTGGCTTGTTCCAGAGTGATGGAGTCACAAAGACAGCACTTATATTTTAATTTCACCCCCCACATATGTAGACATATATATATGTATGTATGTATGTATATATCAATCCTCCCCCTCCTCTACGTTGCACCGTCAAAGTAAAATGATAAAAATTGCTCCAGGCCTGAACTTCATCTATGTTGAAAATTTAATCAAGATCTGTCGGGTGTTTCAAAAGTTAAGTTTTATTTCTTATATATATATATATATATATATATATATATATATATATATATATATATATATATATATCCCCTTCCCTTCCTCGGCCCCTAGGTTCTACCATCAAAGTGAAACAAACTCTAAAAAACTTTCCAGGACCGAACCTCATACATATTAAAAATTTGATTGAGATTGGTCATTTAGTTCAAGAGATTAGTCACTTTCGATTTTATAATATAAATTTATTGTTGTAGGATAATGTTATATCGTTCAATTCTCGATGTGCAGTATACCTAAGGAGACTAAAAATATATTAATAAACAATTATTCAATGTATAAGCATCCGCCCATGAAATCAAACTTGTGGCTACATACACTAAGTTTTTTTTTTCAATGTCATGAAAATTTTATTTCGATATTACTTTTATGAGCACGCATTGAAAATTTCCAACGGATGCTTGAGTCTCGGAACCAAGGCCATACCCATGTAGTTGACATCTATGGTGCACGGTATTACCGATGTTCAATACTATATTTTTTTTTTAGTTTTGGAAGAAGAACGCCAATAATATGGTTTGAAATGAATGGAGTACCTAGTTTAACGTCCCACGTTTGTGCACCAAGGCTAAGGGAAGCGGTAGTGATGAGAAATGAATGAAATGGTGGAAAGAAGTAAGTAGGAGGAAGCGGAGAAACGCCGAGAAAATCCACGCACACAGTGTTTGTCCACCAAAAAAGCTCACATGGCGCAAGATGACACCTGTGTGGCTTGGAAACGAGCAATATCAATTCAGAAAACGACATATTGTAGCTATGTGCTACAGGGGCAGATCGATTCACATGGATTGCACAAACTACTGGGAACACATTCATTCCAGCGGCATTTTTACTGAAGTCAAGAAATTCAGTAAAAGTTGTAATGATTTTTCCCCTTTCTTTTTACATTCTTAAAGAAATCAACTAGTGCAGGTATTTGTGCAAGACTCTTGCGCAAGAGTCTTGGTCTTGCAGGTATGGTCTTGGTCTTGGTCTTGGTCTTGCACCCCTTGGTCTTGGTCTTGGTCTTGCATCGGGATTCCTGGTCTTGGTCTTGGTCTTGGTCTTGCATGCAAGACTCTTGCAAAAACTGCAAGACCAAGACTCTTGCGCTCATCACTAATCACCGACACGAATGTGGCTGTCGTCGATGCCATGATTCGTGAAGACAGAAGAGTGCGGTTGCAGGACATTGCCAATGAATTGAATATCTTTTATGGTTCCGTAAGCGGTATCGTCCATGACCAACTGGGCTTCACAAAAGTGTGTGCGCGCTGGGTACCCAAGCTTCTGAGTAACGAACACAAAAACCAGCGAATGGGCATTTCCCTGAGCCACCTCACACGTTATGCCGACGAAGGAAATTCATTCCTTCATCGCATCATAACGGGCGATGAAACTTTCTATACCTCTTTGGACACCTGAATCCAAACGTCAGAGCATAACATGGAAACATCCATCGTCACCACAGGCCAAGAAATGCAAGACAATAGCATCTGCCCAGAAAACAATGGCTACTGTCTTTTGGGATCGTCTCGGTGTTATTCATGTTGAATTTCTGGAAAAGGGTACGACCATTAATGCAGACACCTACTGCCAAACCCTGGACAGGCTGAAAGCAGCCATACGGCAGAAACGGCGGGGGGCACTCCGAGAGGGCGTGTTGTTACTGCGTTGATAACGCACGTCCACATACAGCCGAACGGATCCGTACACACCTCCGCGGGTTCAAGTGGGAAATTCTCGATCACCCTCCGTATAGCCCTGATTTAGCCCCGTCGGATTACCATTTGTTCGGCCCCCTGAAGCAACATCTCCGTGGGCAGCGTTTCCAGACACTGACAGAGGCACAACAGACTACACGTACCTGGTTAGAAAATCTGGAGCCACATTTCTTTGAACAGGGCATGGATGATTTGTTGCCACGTTGGAATAAATGTTTAGACAACTACGGTTCCTTCTTCGAATAATAGTGTGATACCATACTTCAAACATAGTAAAGCTTCATCGACGTATCTCTGTACGCTTTTCTGTAAATCAACAATTCACCTTACTTTTTGATTCACCCTTGTACTAATAATAGTTTAAGGATGAATGATACGATGAGAAAAGTAACGAATATTTTCCAATCCAAACTTATTCTTTGATTTTCGTTATGAAACGTCTGTTGTTATCTATTAAGAAACAGATATTTTATCAACACGGAAGTGCAATAGCACTTTTATTGACTTCAAGTATTATATGAAGAATAAATACTCAACCAATTATTTTAAATATACAAAATTATCAATTTCTGTATGTAAAATTTCGATTTTCAATAGTAATTAGTGCAGTTCATTCACTCAAATACTTAGGAGTTCTCTGCGAAACTGCAAAAAATTGTTCAAAATTCATAGTCCATGAAATTTGCAATGAATGTACGTATACTTAAGGAATACTTTGATGTGAGGTAATGTATACGCTGTAAAGAAGAACTTTGAACTGTGTTGAACATTTAATTATGCCCAAGGAACACTCAGACACAGCATTTATATATCTAACATAATCTGGTTAGCAATAATCGATTTATTTGAATTGAAAATGTCTTCATTTATGAGAAATCGTTCAGCTATAGGCTGCTCTATTACCTAACCTAACAGTTACATTAAAAACACAAGAATATGCTACATGAGAAATTACAATAATCTCACATGTACAACAGAAAAAGATTAATGTTTAGTTATCTACAGTGTGTCCAGGGGGGCGCCGCAAACTGAGATTACGAACTATGCCGAACACGTGTGACGTCATGTGGTAAGCACAGCCAAGCCAGTGATGCCAGTTTGCGGGAAATTTCCCGTAAAATGCGAAATTCTGAACATTGGCGGGAATGCGGGAATTTTTCTTTAAAATAGGCTGGAAACGGGAAATGGAGACAATCTCAACTTTTTTAAATACGCTATAGACGAACAAATATTCCATCATATATTGTATCAAATATTTCATCAAAGTGGAATTGGAACATTTATGATACCAAGTTGTATGCATCTTTTGGTTGGTTACAACATTTGACACAACTGCTCTAAATTAGAACTTGTTCTATTTCTATCCAACATTATATCAAATAAAACAAACGAAAATCGCTATGCGGTGGCACTAAAATTGAGTATGTGGACACGGAAAGCAATTGACATTATTTTGATGCATACTAGCAGTAATCTGTTTTGTATAACTATAAAATTAAAGAATATTAGTGCTAAGTACTACAGGCGACTTCCCAAAATTGACGTAGATTGAGAATATTCCGTGACTTTTTTTTTTTTAAAAAAAGCAAACATTTTTTTCACTTTTCTTGATTTAAAAGATTTCTTAAGACGTTCTGGCATGTTATTACTTTGGCACATGCTCAGATTATTGCGTACAGATTGACAATATGCCTGTATATGATGTGTATGGAACGATCATGTGCTATCTTCTTATATGTAGTTATTTCTTCACGAAATTAATTTAATGCCTTAAAAATTGTTTCTCAGGGTAGGAGTTGCATTCATGAGTGCAGATTCACTTTACGAGGACTTTCTTTAAGGGTCTTTACTTCAGCAAAATTAATTTACCGCTAATTTTAGTTTTTCTATAATATCTTCAAAACTAATAAAAAAATTCGAAAAGCAGAAATGTTTATTGTTTTAAATCATTTATTTATGTTTAAATTATGATCATTTTCATTGATTGATATCGTTTAGATAATTGGTGACAGACGACAGGGACAGATATCTGCACCTTAAATTAAACTGCAATTCCTAAAAGAAGGAAGAAGACAAGTGATATACACACTGAAAAGTGATACACATAACATTCCCTTCCAAAAGAACGACATAGTGTATATACGAACCTTGGTGTTCGTTACAAAAAAGTGTACACAGTATTTTTTTAAAAAAAATTGTTTTTTACCTTATCATGCATAACGATAAATAATACCTTTTTATACTACGAGAATGAATTCCATTGCACATCATAGTCTGTCTAAAGCGGTATTTTTTAAAATTGTTTACTACTAGATGTAAACTATATCTATTTAGGTTAGCGGGAAATTTTGCATCACATCGGGAAATTTTGCATCACATCGGGAAATTTTGTGGCTTTGGACGGGAATTTTGCTGCAAGAAAATACTCGCGTCTGCTTACCCGGTGACGTCACACATCCAACGATTGGGCTGGCGCAACCTGTAGTGTATATACGAACCTTGAGTGTGTTCCAAGATAAAATAG
Source organism: Thermobia domestica (assembly GCF_964235325.1). Lineage (NCBI taxonomy): Eukaryota > Metazoa > Arthropoda > Insecta > Zygentoma > Lepismatidae > Thermobia > Thermobia domestica. The sequence continues at coordinate 204,617,389 of NC_137456.1, read as the reverse complement.
AAATAAAACCATTCTATGAACAAGAGTATACTTGTACTCAATACTATATAGTGCATATGTAAGTACTTTACTTGCTGCAATTCAAGGAGTAGGTACTCAAGCTAATATTTTGTTAACAGAAAAAAAAATATCCTTTACCTTACGTTTGAAAGTGAAGAATCATCCAGACCGGTAACCAGCCCAAAAATGTAAGGGCAGCGGTAGAAGTTAGGGGGGTGATCCAATCATATTATAGTTCATTTGCAAGCCTATAGTGAAAATTTTAGGAGGAGCAGTAAAAATTATGGGGTCGGACCCCTAGACCCCCGTGGACCGGCCTGGAATTCACTCAGTTATATTGGAAGAGGCATTTATTCCGAAGTTGGGCGTCCACTTTCACCACGTTTTTTCGCTGTTATCTCCTTTGCACACTTTCTGCAATGTGTTACTGGGTTCATTAATCCGAGCTCTTTACAAACTTTTAAAAGATTTTGTTCGTTATCAACGTATTGCTTCACAAATGTTAAAACTGTTAGTTCATTGCCCTTGTACATTCGCCATGTTGATAACATAAATGCTCGTTTGTTTCCCACAATGCAACTGTTTGGTTACCTTGCGCCAAGTAGTTCCCTCCGCTCGCCGTATAGTCCCATGTTTATAACCTCTTATATATAACAAATAAACAGATTTTTCGAGGTTCTTATGTATTGCCAAGTACACAAACGATCAAATTATCCATATCTTTCCTGTAAATTATAAAACTTTTGCTGGAAACGGACGCCCAACTTTGGAATTTAACCCTTGGAAGATAATGAATTCAAACCTCTTACAGCTGTAATAGAAAATGCGTTCAGTGCTTTTATTAGTATATGCTGTGAGATGTCGAGTGTTTTGTTTGGTATGGGTGGATTTCATTCCGAAACGTCAGTTTAGTTTTAAGGTAAAAGGAGTCATTATTGTTTCTCACTTTATATATTTGGCAACGCAAATATAACAACCGCCTTATTGACATTGTTAGAACTTAGTTCGTATTTAGTAACAATACAATATGTTCAGATTTTTGTGTTATACATAAGTCTGATGCACGCATTTTGAAATTTTTGGATTGATAATGTTAAGGATCTTGTGATGGCTGGCCCATATACAGTCACAATAGTCGAATAATGAAAAAATAAGCGTGTGTACCAAGTACAGCTTTACGTTAGTGCTTAAAGAGTTCATTATATGTATACAATAATCCAAGGTATATAAAATAACAGGTAGCCCAAGTTCGCGATTAGCGTTCTGATTGGCTCCCTGTCCGTGACGTCATGTGGAGGTATTGTTGAAGATTTTTCTCACTTGCCTGCTTGTTACACTTCGCGCTTTACTCGTAAAACTGGATTCAAAATAATATAATTATGAACTTCCTTGTCCTACCAAATGCAAAGAATGAGTTTTTTTTCTACTCACAGATTACACAATATAATAAATAAATATCGTCAATAATGATTAATTATCTATACAAATAAAACTGAAGATAATGTTTGGTTGCTTAACTTTCCTAGAGCTTTGGGCTGATTTTCACAATTTTCAGTACGAGTTGACCTGATCTAAGATTTTTATCACATTACTTTTATTAAAGGGCGAATCCTAAGTGTGTAGAAAAGGTTCAAAATTTGTGCCTAAAATGCAGTATCTCACGAGCCTATTAAGTTAGAATGATGAAACTCGGTATATAAACTCCATTAAACTTAGGGGAAAACGCCCCATTGTTTTAAGGGGAAGAAAGGCCATATTCTATTCATATAAATAAAAATCATTGTAAGAATGTTTTATTGCTAACTCATTCTCGACCAACTTGAAGTACCAAAGTATTTTCAGTACTTTAATGCATCCAGGCCCAGTGGCGGCTTCAGCGGGTAGGCGCAGGCCTACCCAAAAATTTTGAAAAGTATATAAACGCTAAAAGATACACTAAAGAGTAAATATATTTTCCACTATTTATATTAATGATAGATAGTTGTTTAACAAATAGCATCAATCATTACTGTAAAAGTAATTTCCTACTGTCATTAGTCAATCAAATGTGTATATGTATACATCAACGAGGCAGCGGGCCAACCCAAAATTAAAATCCTAAAGCCGTCCCTGCCCAGGCCTTACTTAGGATCTCATCATTTTTCGGCTCGGTGGCGAGAGAAGATACGAAGGAGACGAGAAATAATCGAAAACATCCGAAATTAGTGTCCAGCCCATAATTTTCATGGTCACTGAAATGTATAGTGATCCCCCGATACCGTTTAAATCCAAATTCATCATCTTTGGGCGGGGGAAGGGGGTGACATTATAGAATTTTGTCATTACACTTTCATTGAAACGTGAATTCTATGGGGAGAAGATGTTCAAATACTTTTCATAAACCAATCCTCTCCATGAGAGCATTTCAGGTAGTAAGATACATGAAGCAAATATGATGCAAATTATTCGGTTCCAGGTATGTAATAAAAAATTAGGTTAGGTTGTGTTAGGGTAGATTAGGTAACATTAGAAATCTCATCTACCTTAAGCAAACATAATTCAAAGTATTCAGAGATTCCGGGAATTTAATAACAAATTAGGTCAGGTTGTTTTAGGATAGGTTAGGTTACAATAGAAATCTAATCTACCCTAACCTAACATAACCGAACCTAACCTATCTTAATTTTGTTAGGTTAAGTTAGGTTATGTTAGAAATCTAACCTAACCTTTTGTATTTAGTGTGTAGTAATCACTGCGTCACTGTCACTGTCAGATATCGTCACTGAGAAATATTTCCTTTACATTATTAATATTCGTTTATTACTCAACACAACACACTTTACATTATGTATTACAGATTACAAGTTGCACAGATATCTATAGAGTGGTATACATACATAAAAGAACCACCTTCACAGGAGAAAAATTGCCGTTATTTGTCCTCCACTTTACTCTTCGATTTTGTGGCTTAGCCCCCTCTGTCGGTCAGCCCTTCAATTATATGAATAATGGTTAGAGTTCACTTTGAGCAGAAAAAGTAATTTTATCACATGATGTGGCATTGGAGAAGGAAGAAATTCAAGGTAATTCGTATGTAACAAGCACGGTTTTTTTAGACAAGATTAGGTTAGGTTAGGTTAAGTTCGGTTCGTAAGAGGTTCCTATGAATGTCCTGCTCAAAGTGTACCTTGAGTACTTGGCCAGAATAAAGATTCGGATACTCAACAAAACTTAAGAATATAATTTAAACTAAAGAATATATGAGAGTATGCATTTATATTCTTGATGGTATCCCCTTCTACGTCGCTTTACGTACATAAACTCCTTAAGTTTCTGGCCCTCAGAAACAAATGTCAATAAAGTAAAATAAATTATTGTTGTTACACACCTGTTTTTCAACTTGACTAACGTCTAATTTATTTTTCCCCATGCCAATTTAGTATCAATAATGAAGGAACAGTGTCAGATCTTAAACACTACTTTTGCGGACAACCTAGAAGCTCATTTTTCAAACCCTTTGATAATCCTGTGGTAAACGGTGAGCAGAACATATTCGTGCCTTATCCATATTAAAAGTGTTCTTTTGCTTAAAGTGGGAAATCCATCTTCGAAGTTCATCATTTTCAGGGAATAGATGGAACATTATTCATTTGTATTGCTTCCTCTGTTATTAAAATGAGCTACTGCACAATTAAGATGGTTTTTGTCCATATTGAAACAGTAGCGTAATTGTTTATCCAGTATTTCACTTGTTCTGATCAAAAATACAGCGATACCTCCATGTGACGTCACCGGCCTCAAAGTATCCTGGGAAAAATGAGAGCGGAAAAGCTGAATCAAGAGTCCCCTGTAAAATAACACAATAATCGAAGTATTGACAACGATTTATTAGTTACGGTAGATTTTGTGTTGCTTAAAATTTAGCTCCTCATCTATAAATGGTAATAATCCAAAAAAATTTAGTGGGGGTGAGTAGTTTAAAAGCATGTTTCGAATTGATGTATTAATTTGCTAATTTTGCAATTTTCTCAGGTTTTCTCTAGTTCCTATGATAGTGAATATGGATTTACGTACTTGCATTTATTTTCAAGGAATTGGATAAGCACATCACTAAATGTTTTAAAATCTTAGCTATTTATGAGACACCACTGTATGATACATGCTTCTGGAATGTGGATATGCAGAGTTGTGTGTCATTCTCATATAGATTTATCCTAGCATGCAACTTCGGTACGTCTGCTATGTATAGACAAAACAGCAGGAGTTCTAGTGTTGACCTCTATGACACTCCTCTTTCAAAGACCGGTGGGTTTGATATTGCACATTTTGGATCTCTTAATATTGCTCTTTGTTGCCTGTCTGAGAGATATGACTGGAATCTTTGAATAATGTTAGAAGAGAACTAATAATGTTTCATTTTAGCTAAGAATTAGTCGTTATAAACTGTATCAAATGCTTTTGTAAAACCAGAGATGATATTTTCATCTAATGATCAATAAATATCATCGGTGATATAAAGCAGGGCTGAGATAATACTATGTGAATTACGAAGACCTAATTGGTGTGGTGGCAAAGTTAACATGAACCAGATAACTATTATCCTAACCGAATTGACGTTAATTTTGAAACACACATAGTCAATGCCATCTATCTGTAAAATATCGAAATTAAGCAGTTTCACGTCTAGATTACCATGAAAGTGTACTGTAAGCCTCCCTTCACGCCTGTCGATCCGGAATCTTCAGTTGTACTGAAAGATCATTCTTCTTCATATTTTCTGAATAGGATAAAATGAGTCTTATGTCTACTGCAAGATCTTGAAGATATAAAAGTATTAATCTACATATTACTAAAAATTGAAACTTTGCACCCTAAAGAATTGAAACGCCTTCACGAAAAAGATCATGAAAAAATCTATACTGAAAATATCTGATAAGAACTTTAATAGTTTTTTTTTTTTTTTTTTTTTTTTTTTTTTGTAAATCGCATCAACATCTAGTTCCAGAAAATACATTACAATGTTAAATTAAATTGTGAAAGATTATTTCTTTGGTCAAGTAACGAGAAACAAACCAACTCTACTGGCTATGAAACTCTGAGGTTCAATGTTGCATTCACAAAAGTTTTCCATTGCCTTCTGTCCTTAGCGAAATGGATCCAGTTTCTGTTTGGTATTTCTATTTCTTTGAGATTCAGCTTAATATTATCTTCGTATTTGCGCCTAAGTCCGTCACTTTCCTAATGGCCACTTTCCGATTTAGTATCCAGTTAAAATTGTTTAAGTGTTGATACATTTCCTATATTCTGGCTACATTACCTACCCACCTGAGCCTTCCAAATTTTATGACCCTAAAGCTGTTAGGAGACTGTCTAAATTATGCAGTTCCTTGTAATGAAGTTTCCGGAATTTCCCATTCTAGTCCCTCTTCAATCCGAACTAAACTGTAATTAGATGTTGCATTTTCAAAATCAAAAATATCCGATATGTAATATTGATTAAAGGAATAAGAACGATGAATTGAAATTTATTTTAAATAAAGAATGACTAATTGAAGTGCCTGTATTTGCATGCTAGAAGACATGAATAATAGAAGTTATTTGAAACGTACAGGCTGCAGAGAAACAAAGATATAATATTTCGGGAGGTGACTCCTTATACCAAATGAAAGAAAAACGTTGTAATATACAAGGGTTGGAAAACGCCTACTTTCTGAATTATAAACCGCTGAAAATGCGAAAAATATTTTTTTTAAATGTTAGGTTAATACATAATCCTGTATTAGCGCAACGAATTGCATAAGGAAGTTAGGCTATAAGAATACCTTTAAGTATTAATTGAGTATTCGTTTCGCTGTACCGAAGTGTTGTAAAACATGGATATTAGGTAAAGCGCATGCTAGTTTCTATGTAATTACTAGATCTGGTTGCGATACGACCCATAATTTTCAAGTTAGGGTTTTTTTTTTATTTTCGGCGGGCTATAACTGAAAGTAGGCCAATGGCTTTCCGGCCCATGGTTTTTAGAGCTTTTTTCTTTGATTTGATATAAGGAGTCACCTTCCGAAGTTTGGTGGTGGTGCTTCTCCGCAAGTTGTATAAAGCCCTTTAATTTCTGGCGCGGGACATCCGTTGATGTAAATTTGAATATTCATTGGAAGTTCAGAAATAATTTCTTTGGTGATTAAGTAATCAAAAATAAAACAAAATAAGAAGAAGATTGTAATAATGTATGTCAATGTTTAATGTAAATATTTCCCTCGCGAAAACACTTAAAAATCCATGTTGGACGTTTTAAAACCCAGAGGATTTCATAATATGAAGAAATACATAGTATAGGCACGAATAGAAAATATATTGGATTTTATTTTCTCTTTCTTGTTTCGATTCTACACTTGTGTAATAACAAAATACAATGAAGTTGTTTCCAACTTTATTAAAAGAGAAAACGTGTAGTTCTTAAAATTAGTAATATTATAAGTTTTCTCATAAGCTTCAATGTGATCTCGCGAACTGGAGTGGCAAAGCTACTGAGGGGACGTAAGCGTTACGCTCGGGGCGTTACAATTTGGTTGACTTGTCTCGAGTTGATGAGAACTTCAGCATACATCCTGGAGGCACCGAACTCAGTCTTTTCCTATATTAGCAGAATGTCTAACTTCGCAATTCACTGTGGACTTTTGGTATTTTGCTCTATTACCTAAAAATTTGTGGAGTTTGCAATACGCAGTGTGCTAGTTGCCCTACCATAAAAACTTGAAAAAAATTTCAGCATGGATCAAAGAAACGCATACACTTCTCTGCAAAACTCCTAATAGACATTCATTCTAAAGGCTATGCTTTGTAGGATTGTCTTTTCCTTACTGTAAATTATTTCTTCCTTCAGGCAATGAAAATGTATCCACGATAAGCGTACTTTTGCAGCCAAGTTACTTTCTCTCACACGTTCATATTATTTGTCTACCTCTTGTTTCTTTCTTTCTTACTCTCTCTTTCTCTCTCTCTATCTCTCTCTCTTTCTCTATTTATCTCGCTCATACACATAATCCTTTCCGACTAAACTTAAGTGATTAGATACTGCACTTTCAAAACAAAAATAGCGTTTATGTATTTTGAACAAGGAAGTAATCCCATTAAATCCCAGTTTAATTATATATAAAAAAAGAATGACTAGTCGAACTGCCTGTGCTTTATGGTGGATTTCAGGCTTGGAGTATCAATTGATGTGAATTTGAATTCACTGAAATTTCAGGAAATTCGTCAGCCTCAAGTCGCCCTTCAATCCAGAGGCTAGAGATCATTCCCTGAATACTGGATTCGTTTAAGTGAATAATATTTCACAAACTGTGTATTAAAAAGCCGACATACGCCAAACTTCATGCTGTGTGACTAAAGAAACAAAGGAAACAAGCGATAATAGTTAAATTCCCCAATTTCTTTGGTTTGAAATTTCTTGTTATGAAGTCCAATAATCAGCAGAATTATGTAATGATAGTTACAGTCTCCATCATGCTTTCGAGTTGGAATTTCCAACATCCCTCCAAAAGAATATACATTGTTTGCATTTTACGTACTACAAATTTTCATGTACAAAATTTTGTACCTTAATCCAAACGATTTAGAAGAAAACAAGTACCAGTAATAATACTTAAATTCCTCATCTCTTCGATGTAGAATTTATCATATGTGTGCAAATGAAAGTGATTGTGGTGTTCTGTACGATTAACGAGATTCTATATGCCAAATTTGGTATCTTTTATTTAACAATTCAATGGAGGTATTTAGTAATAATCTCTTCCATCTCTTCTGAGTGAAGATTTCAAAATTCGTATACGTGAATATGGTTCTTGCAAGTGAAAACTGCAAGTGAAGTATACATACTCTGTGTATCGTAATTTCCATGTATAAAGTTCTGTGACTCTGTCAACAACATTACAGAAAGAATATAACAGTTAATATTTCCATCACAACTTCGGGGTGGAATTTTAAAAATTTGTATTAGTAATTATGATTAATTTACTATGTAAGATAAAGAACTTATATACAATGTTTCGCAAATGTATGTCAAGGTTTAAAACTAGCTTCCTTCCGCCATATTGAATTGTGCACCTGAATAATAAATTGTCTAAGAAGAGAGGAATTCATGCACCAAATTTAATGTATGTATGTGCAAGAGTTTAAAAGAAATACACAATAAAATTAAGATTTTACGTGTGATCAATTTTTCCCGTACCTTGCTCCACTTTCTATTCAAATTTTCATTGAAAGTGGTGGAGTATTATTTTAGCTATTAACAGTTTGTACATACATGCAACTGTTTTATTGTTATACCTATATTATACAGAATTATTACAGATGGTATTCTCGATTAGAAACACTCTTAAGTGACATTCAACAACAATCAGGTACATAAAAACGGTACAAATAGAGAAAGAAACTCAAAAGCGTTTTCGGTAATTCATAGAACTGATGTACACAGCTAGAGGAGATAAATGGGACAATGGCTACTACTAAAAACAGAAGTGTGTTCTATGACCTTAATTTTCACACCACCATTCTGTAATTAGTGTGCAGTGTACTCTTTGAGGAAAGTTTCGAAAATATCTACAGAGTAAGCACAAAATTCGTTAGCGATTTTCCGACTTTAGAGAGGTTTCGCATGTAAGCGAAAATTATTTAGCCATCCACTAATATGTGTTAAAATAGCGGAGTTCGTATGTGCTACTTTCACACCAAGTCCACAGTAATGCACGTCAGTATCAGAGCCGGATTTATATTTGATGAGGCCCAAAGCTATTAAAGTTAATTGGGCCTTTATACGTCCAGCCAACCTTTGTCAGTGACAAATTGTCTACACCTCAGTGAGCAGCTGCATGTTACTTGTTGCCATGCAACCAGTCCATAAAGAACAGAGGCACCCTGGGTGCAGAAATGAGCAAACTAATGATATATTTGGGACCAGACTAGCAGGAGGGGCCTCATTACTTAAGTCATAGGAGCGTACATAGCACAAAATACTGTTGATGTATGTAAGTTTTATAGCTTGCTTTTTATCCAATAGTTTGCAAATGTACATTCCCTTTTTACTGTAAATTTTTAGGGCCCCCAAGAGAGTGGGGACCCTAAGCTCTAGCTTGTTTAGCTTATACATAAATCCGGCACTGGTCAATACCAGCAAGAAATAGAACATCACGCAGCAAACTGTGCAAACGTTTGCGACTCTATCCATGCCAAATGCGATTGTTGCAAACTTAGAAGTCGGTCATCATAGGGAAGCGACTTTCAGTCTGCGAGAGTATTAACACTCAAAAGGAAACCGGTAGTATTGGGTGATCAGTCATTAGCATTTCGTAACAAAGTCATCTTCCACTTTCGGTTAAATAGAAGAATCGTTAGAATCTAGGGAAATATAAGCCCACATGACCAGTAATGTAATGGAGCATTACCAACCTATTATTTTTGTAGTCCAGCGTATACTTAACTTAAATGTGCGAAAGAATGAATGAAATTATACATAGGTAGGTATACATTATAATTTTTAAAATAGTGTAGCGTACACCCGCCAAAAGTTTCAGCATTACATCATACGCAATGCATAAAGTGAATTTACACTATGAGAAATTGTGTCTCCTTTTATTTTGATGAGGGAAAACTCACGATAATTTTGTGCCAGCTGTATTATACAGAGTGAAACTTAATTCAAAGTAACAAACGTCGGGAGGTGATTTCCGACATATGCAAGAAGGATTTATGAACATTTAGCATATTGGCAGAGTTAGCGAGGGCCGAAAGCGTGGGAAGAGTAAGTTCGAAACGATAGATATCGATGTGCAGGTAGACACAAACGTACATTCGTCGGGTGCATTACAGAAGATGTAGAAATTGTTGACCATTGACAGCAATACATGCATGACAATGCTGGATCATGAATTGCCGAACCCGTTCGAAGATACCTGGGTCATGAGGAACAGTTGCACAGGCGTTATGGTTACGCTGTTCCAAGTCGTTGACATCATTCAGAGTAATAGCATATATCATACTTTTAATGTATCCCCACAGATCCCCGAAGACCGAGCAGGCCAATGCACTAAACTGTGAACTGCCATGCCCGACCCAACGTCTTGGGAAGTTGTTGTTCAACCACCGGTGGAGATTCAACTGAAGTACGAGGGAGCCCAACCATGCATGTACCTCATGTTACAGCAAATTGCTAGAGAAACTATTTCCAGTAATTCGGCCAGTGTACTTTGCAGGAAGGTCAGATACTGTGCTCCATTCAATCTTCGGGTTACCATGTATAAGCCGATCAGTTGATCATGGACAATACCACACCAAACATTGAGTTCAAATTGACGTTGATTATGAATGAAAACCGTACCATGGCGATGTGCATCTACCCACGTGTGTGTTATGCATGTTGACTGTCCCTTCCAAACGTGGCCTTGTCAGTGAACAGTATTGATGCCTGAAACAGCATGATGGTAGTAGTCTGTTGAAGAAATGCTTCACGTAGTAGTAAAATGCTTCACGTGATTAAAAATCCACTTTTGCCATTCATTGTACCCTTTGCAGGTGGTATGAGTACAAGGCATTTTCATGAACGCAATCTCTAATCTCAAGAAATTTCAAGATATGACTATCTTATTATAACAATTGCAACCCCTGCTCTTTTTCTTTCCTCTAACGGAAACATTTATTTAAAAAATGCTGAAACGCTTATTAAATTATCATGTCTCTATTCTTCAGGGATTTTGAGATATGGCTATCTTATTTTAAGAATTACAACCTCGACTCTTTTTCCCGCCTTTTTCTTTCCTTGCAGAGGAGATATTTTTTTAAAAAGGCTTAATCACCAAATACGTTTATATACCAAATTTTATGTCTCTGACATTAACTAATTTTGAGATATGGCCATAAAATTATACCAATTGTAACCCAACCATTTTTTCTTCCCTCCATTTTTACTTCTCTACTAGGACAAATATCAAAAAACGGCGAAGCACGTTTCTAATTATTTTTAATAAAAAGTTCTAATACCAAATTTCTTGTCTCTAACTTTGATTTCGAGATATAGACATTTTATTATAATAATTGTAATTCTCGCCTCTTTTCCTTTCTCACGCCTTTTCTTCCCGTTTAAGTCAAATATTTAGAAAACGCTGAAAACAGATGTCTAATTATTTTAAATGAGAAATCTATGAACTAAAATTAATCTCTATAATCTTCGGAAATTCCGAGATATGGCTATTTTAAGATACTTGCCACACTCCTCTTTCTCTCCCCCTTCCCCGTCGAATTATGAAAAAGCCTTCCTTAATGGGACCTTACATAACAAATTCAGTGCCCTGTCCAAATTTCAAGTTTCTATTTTTTTTTTTTTTTTTTACGAAGAAAAACCATCTGAATATAGTGAAAACCTAAATGTCTAGCTGTAAGTTACAATATCAGATATTCTGTAGTATATGCTGATGTAATAAATATTTTATCTATGTTGTATATTTGGCTTATCTGCTTGGATATTTGATTAGTCTATGATTCCATGTGATGTGTATGTTTACCCTCTTACCGTTCTGTCTGAGTTTGACTACTAAACTATGAAAAAAGAGAAGAAAAATAAGTATGACCTGAGAACAATGTTGTTAGTAGTAGTAGTTAATTCTGGTTAAAGTTTCTGAACTTTTATTTCTTCCGGTGTACGCCCATTACTCCACACGATAATTTGAGGAAAAGCAAATTTTTAAATTTATTTTAGCAATAGATAGCTAGAGTATTATCTAAGCCGAGTTTGTTAATGGGGACAATCCGTGAACATCTTACTGACTAGTGACGATACACGTCCATCCAATAGTTCACACGATAACTTTTGAACGAAATCGAATTTTTTCAATTCTGTCTTTTGCATTTGATAACCAGAGTGATTATATCGGCAGAATTTGTTAATGGAGTCAATCCATTATCATCTTAACGTTATGTCCGTCTGTTAGCCCATCGATTTCAAAAAGAGATTTTTTGAATTCTGTTTTTTTGTATTAGGTAGCTACAGTGATTATTTCGCCCATCTTGGTGAGTAACGGCGACTTTAATCATGTCAACTTTTCTAATATTGAAACAAGGTAGTAGAAGTTTCATGTCTCGCCGTTAGATGGCAGTAAATACCCTTCAGCGGTTGACATCTTCGGGACAAGATTGAAACTTCTAGTGTTTGGTTCTTGTTACTGGCTACCCGAGTTCATTTCTTTTTATCTTTTTTTCTCCATTCTCGGTAATGAAAAATGTCACTATAAATGTCTGGTCAATTGATTGATTTCGGTTTGGCATATCTTTTCAGACTGAATCTATTGCTTAAAATGAGATCTAGATCACTATTCGGGCACTTTTCACGCAAGCTTAGCATCCGACAGAAATAGAATCCGGGACCACGATTCCGACAGAAAGAGCCACGTTAGCCAGTTGACCTTGTAGGAGATATAAAAGTATCTGGGACTCAATGTATGTGCGGGTGTGGGTATTCTGTATGAACCCAGGTTATTAATTAAGACATTTACCGAGCAGAAATATGCAAAGCCACTAAACCAGTAGAGCAGCTTCTTCCGAACAATAACTTTCTTCTTTTGTTTAAGAGTATCCGATAAAAGATTGGAAATTAAGGATCTGAAGTACGGGATAGATTTAGAATATGGACTAAAATTAATAATGATAATAACGGCTACATTATTTAGGTGTGTACTTGCACGTGTCGATGATTAACATTTTTCCGATGTCAGCTTCTCTGACATTCTATAGCCAGTAACTAGATCCTTAATAGAGGTACTAAGGCTTTGTTAACCCCATCAGGCAGTGGGAACTTCCTTATCACTGTCTGCCATGTGATTATTTCTTGGTCTGAGTATTTCGCGTATTGACGCCTGCTTCTTAGAATACCTGCACTGTCACAATACATTGCAGGTTGCATAGCATAAGAGCAAATAGAATCTTGAACAAATGTGCAATCACCGTGTAAATACAGAATATCTGTTTACCTTACACTATCAAATCTAACTAATCGTCATTTGTTCTGCCTGCGTATTTTTTTTCGTATTTTATCTTAGTGTATTGTCACATTCTACTCTTGTGCATACTTTAAATGCTTCCTTATAAAACAAAAATAAAGAATCAGTAGTTTATGTAACAACGAGCATTTCCTCGTGTTTTTACTTGAACTACACTGTCTAACAAAATAATCTCTCTTCCTGATGGCGTACCCAAGTCTATTCAATAGCTTTTCAGTTACTGCGTATATATCTACTATATATATATAGCAGATTTTACCATTGCTTTAATCACGGACCAGGTAATGACGGTATAATTGGTCTATTAGTGTGAATCTACATAAGACATTTATGCATATTCTTGTTTTACAATATAATACTACATTTAATTGTTACTGTTCTCTTTATTCTCTGTTGTTTATTACTCATGATAAAGAACTTTGAAACTACAATAACAATACAAAAATAATTTTAAAAAGAGAATAAAGGGGAAAGAAAGAAAGAGGAACCTACACGTTAGTAGTTATTCCAACTATTGGGAAAAAGTGCTGACGGAATAATCAGAAAAATAATTTTAATTAATAAAATAATCCTAAAATTATGTTAATCGTGAAATTTTATTGGTGATTGCAGTTAAGAGTCCATGAGTTTGGTGATGGTGAGATTTGGAGTTTACCACATAAAATTTGTGAGTTTTGCTACCATAAGAATATGCATTGTACAATCTGCTGTTGTATTTTCACAAATAGTTATAACAACCTATCAGATCTGCTGCTATTTTTAAAGCATTGGAAGAAAATAAATAAAATGGTTAATTTTCTTTCTGAATAATCTGCCACTGGCAAAATATTGTTCAGATGAGTCAATGGTTTTGAGATCCTATTTATTCTTGAGTAGGCCTATATTGTTTCCCTTTCCTACGACACAACAATATACTGGAAAATATTACCTGAATATGAAAAAGTTCCCAGCAACGTCGCTAGATTTGCTGTCTGGCATACCTAACATGTTTGAGCGGCCTAAGCAATAAACAGTCGAACAATTTCAGCCGTCAGGTTGAGAATCTGAGACGAATCCGTCGTGGGCACGAGTTCCATTGTAGAGCATAGTTTTTTCACTAAAATGTCCTCCATCTTTCGGTGTTCCTGTCCCTATCATTAATGATCCGAACGTCACTTTAATGCAACAAGTAACCCATATACAGCGGGCCACACAAATTCTTGAGGTACAAAGTCCGTAAGTAAGGAACCCAACTAACGTCTGCTCCAAGATTAATTACGCCTGGTAGAGTAGCTAGAACAACAGCATGAAGTTGCCCCACCTGTTAAAAGAACAAATCGTAAAGTGTGTTTCTGTGCCGGAGTGAGGAGAAACGCTGGCTGACGAAATGACAAAAGGGAGTCTTTGCATACTTAAACTCACAGTACACAGCACATTAACAGAAAAAATGTACGGACACCAGAGGCGCCGATGAGAAGACAACAATCGGGGAACTTAAATAATCTTATAATTAACTCAAATGAAGGATTATATAAACAAGTTTACATCAAATGACTATACATATATGCGTATCAAAAAATATACGGATAGATTATGGGGTATATGTATTAGTTTACTTTTTTAAATTAAACACAAATTCTTGCGCTGAGTTTTAAAACTATTAACAGTAGTCCTATCTGCAAATATATTAAAGTACGAATTGATCATTCAGGAGAAGAAACCAGAACCTAATGAAATTTTGGAGGTCTAACAGAGCCTGAGCTCCTAGGTTCCGGCGCCACTGATTGATACGTAATGTTACTTGAAAGAAAAACTTGTCTGATTTCATTATTCGTTAAATAATTTTTGAAAATGCTAAATATTGTTATGCAGTAATTTATTTGTAAATATTAAAAATGCAAAATTCGGTAACACTTAAACGAGTTGGAGAACTTACTCGTACTAAGCGTATTTCTCCTCAGGTTGCAAATATAACTGAGTCTTCGTGATTTGTTTAATATTTGAGGAAATTTACACATTGACATACAAGGAGAAAAGAGGAAAATATAGTGTCAATAAACAATTTTAAAATGCACGAAATTAACGGTTAATATCAAATATAGAACCATTAACAGAATTAACTTTGTAACTCGTTTTCTCCATTCATTTTCCTTCATTTATTTTCAGGTCCAGACACCCTCCTGAAATCCCGACTTACCTGTAAGTTTTGTCTAACTTTAGGTAACTTTAAAAATTTTAATACCATTATTATTATTATTATTATTATTATTATTATTATTATTATTATTATTATTATTATTATTATTATTATTATTATTATTATTATTATTATTATTATTGTTATTATTATTATTACTGAAAATTTAAGACCTCAATATTACATCCTATTGCAATGTAAATAAGCGTATTGAAGTTGATAGGAAAAGAAAAAGAAAGGATAAGAGATAATGGTAGAGAAAGGATAAGAGCGATTAGAATCCGAAAGGAAATGAGAGGGAAGAAAGAAGGTGTCAGCTCCTGGACAACATTCATATCGAAACTTCGGATGCCTAAACAGGAATTAAGTAGGATTTGTCTTCACCACGATACATAGTAACACGCTTTCTTTGGCTAAAAGACTTTGGATTATGTATGCGTTATATTGATATTTTAACAAAATAGACATACCAATATAAAAAAGATAAGTTCCTATTTACAAATTTTGGTTGAGCGGATCTATGGAACGTGTTGGAAACGGCGAACGAAAATATTATTATTTCTACCAGTAGGAGTAATAGTGGAAGACGTTCGGAATAATTGCTCAGAAACAATATCGTTTCAGACACTTTTATACTCATACTAGGCCCTAAGCATGGCCCTTAATGTCGTATTCATGAATTGTTTGCTAAATACGTTACGTTTTTCCACCACAGTACGAATCAATGTTGTAGACAGACATATGACGTCAGTTTGCTAGTATTTCCCCTGTGAAGAAAGTCGTCTCCACTCTAACTTGTAAGACCGAAAGAAATTGAGTATTTTTCATTTTATCACACATACAAGTATGAATAGTGTAGTTCTTAAAAGCAACTTAACGCAGCGAGAATCGAACCCGGGACTCCTGAATCAGGACACGACTGCTCACGCCACTACGCTAAGACTGCTCTGTTAAGAAAGAGTCAAAAACACTCGTTTATGGAGCAAATTGCATACGTTTACGATAACGAACCACACTGATTTCTGTCATGATAAAATACTATAGACGAGAGACTTCAAATTTAAATTAAAAAACAAAAATATACATATAGTGCCTCAGACCACTTTCTTTTCTGATTCACCGAAAGTATCTCCGTAACTTGTCTTTATTATACTTAGTAATACTCGTCTTAAGCTATTTCCAGTAACTTTGAACGACAGCGACACGAACACAGATACATCGAGGACATATACAATTTCAGAGGATCTCCCACTGGGAATTGAACACGGGACCGCGAGCACTGAACTATCTGAGGCAGTGATGGCGTGGGTCAATGAAAACGACCCACCACCTACCACGAACCACTATGACCCTCCACCAACCGTAACCCACTCTGACCCACCACCCATCATGACCCACTGGGAACCACCACGTACCATGACCCACTCTAAGCCACCGACCCACTCCGACCCACCACCTACAAAAACACATCGTTATCAACTCTGACACATGATACATCACCTCTTCTCTACTGACTAAAGAGTTTAAACTTGTAATAATAAAACCATATTGTGAAATTCTAACTAATCGGAGTTTGAATTTTACGGTCACTCGCTCAAGCACCGGCCTGTTATATAACGGTGGAACTGACCTTTACGATATAAAATGGTACAGTGTTTGTCATGGACCAAATTTCAATGAATTTCAATTAAATTAGCATGGTATAATTACATCCTTGTTGAATTATCGATACTTGTCAGTGGAAAAACGCATGAAATTTGAAAGTCCCAAATCAAGGTAAGTAGACCAACGTACAGTCCAAACTTAAAATTTCCTTGAAATTAAGCGTACATTACAAATTTCATGTCTATTTTTCTCACAACTTTATTGCTTGATTGTCCTGTGCCCTAAGCGCTTCATATAATAAACATAATCTTAAGCAATTATAGTAGAACGCGTATGGTTTCTGTTCCTCAATTTGTTTGTGAAATTATTTCTCATTTAATATCGATCATTTTCAATTATTTTTACAAACAAACCCACTACCGATTTTGCATATATAGAAAGTGATGCCCCCCTCTCATAAAGAAGAATTTTAAAAAAAAATGCTATGAGACGTTGTGTTCGTTTTCAATAGAGAGTTAATATACTGAATTTCAGCTCCGTAAGTTTAACGACTTGTGAGATACTCATTTCTTCGCAAAAAAATTGGATCCCCACTACACCCATAAGATATTATTATAATGAAAGTGATATGGTAACATCCCAGTTCGGATTAAGGCCTAACTATATACCAAAAGTCATTTCATTTGACTTTGCAATTTGGCCGTGATGATCAGGCACACATAGTTACATCCATTTTTATATAATAATTTATATACTATACTGATTCAACAATATATTGTTCCCAGTAGTTAGCTCCTCTAAAAACTCACAGGCTGTGTTTCTTGAAAGCCAAGTAGTAGTATAAGTCCTATTGCTATTATTGCAATTGCAAATGTCATGCCCAAAAATGCCTGAAGTTCTTTTTTCACTTATAAGGAGAAGGCAGACTTTGGTAAGTGAACTTTGGGTCCATTTTTGCGAGTTGGTAGTGCACATTTAAAAAACTAATATTGCAAACTGGGAGAGCGCAATGGCCAAAAATAACGGAGAAAAATCGCCTTAAAGTTTTCTACTCGCTGCGTATACTCTACGACGCAGAAATTTATCAAATGTCGGCGTGGCAAAGTGAGGAAAATCTTTGAATCATGAGTAAAGGGTTCCGGGTTCGATTCCTGTTCGATTCATACATCTTTTCTTCTTCAACCAATAAAGCAGCCATTTGTAACTATAAGTGAAATATCAATTCACTATATGTTTATAATGAATAAAATAATAGAAATTTCAAATCACTTGTATACAGATTGTGTACAGATATTGTATACATAAAATGAGGCAATATGTGTTTCGTATATTGCTTTAAAAACTTCCAAATCTTTGATTACGAATTATCTAAAGTGCTAATAAGTATACGTCAGAAGTGCCTAAAGAAATGGAGGACTACAACGAAACTATTGAAGGGACAATATGCAAAAAGTAAGCAAACATGTGTTTTTATCTTGTGCGGAGAAACTGTTGGGGCCAAGGCCTCTTCCGCAAAAAGTAAATACTATCGTAGAAGTATGGAAAGGAGTGGATCGAAGCGATTGAATTATGTGTAGATATTGTATATGTAAAATAAGGCAATTCGTGTTTTCCAATTGTCCCCATGTAATCTATTTCGTAAATATATTGATATCACGAGTTATATTATAGTTACCACAGTCGTTATGTAAAAAATATTCTTGACGCTTCGTGTCTACATCTGTTGACAGTGTGAAAATTACAAGGGGGATGAAAAGGAAATCGTCTTTGGTAATACTGGATGTTACTATAACCAAAGGAGATTACCCCATATTCCCCTTCTACTAAGCGGCGAAAATCTGTCTCCAATATTGGAGGGGAGGACGGGTAAGACCGTTTCCATATTTTTTAAAGCGATGTTGAAAATATTTATGATGTTGAAAAACAACTGTAGAGAGACTTATTCTGGGGGATATCAATTTCATCTCATTTTCCTTTGTGGCAATCGGACACAATTCATCACATTTCTCCCCCAAAAACACATTTCAAATAGGATTATTGGGAGGACAATCCCTCAGTTCCAAGATTGGAGGGGACATGTCCTCCTCATCCCCCCGAGCCATTTCTGCCAGTTCTTTAATACAGAAACTGTCAACAGATGTAGACACGAAGCATAAGAACATTTTTTACACAACGACTGTGGTAACCATAATATAACTCGTGATATCAATATATTTACGAAATATGTAGATTATATTTTGTTGCCAGTTAGCATGAAATATTGAAATATTTTACAACTGATATGAATATTTCTATTGTTTTAATGCATTATAAACATATGGAGAATTAACATTTTACTTGTAGCTACAAGTGGCTACTTTATTGGTTGAAGCAAAAAACATTAAAAGTTGACACAAACGGAAATCGAACCGTAACCCATGGAGCATGAGTCACAAATGTTTCTAACTCTGCCAAGCCGTCACTTCATAAATTTGCGCAACGACATATGCGGCGAGGCGAAAACTTTAAGACGCTTTTTCTGTACTATATTAGGCCATTGCGCTCTCCCAGTTTGTAATATGAACACTTTAAATGTTGACAATTACCTAGCAAAAAATGGCCCCGATGTTAATTTACCAAAGTCTGCTTTCTCCTTGTAAGTGAAAAAAGAACTTCAGGCATTTTTGGATGTTGATATTTGTAATTGCAATAATAGCAATACACGGAGATACTTTCGGTGAATCAGAAAAGAAAGTGATCTGAGGCACTATATGTATATTTTTGTTTTCTAATTTAAATTTCAAGTCTCTCGTCTATAGTATTTTATCATGACAGAAATCAGTGTGGTTCGTTATCGTAAACGTGTGCAATTTGCTTCATAAACAAGTGTTTTTTGATTCTTACTTAACAGAGAAGTCTTAGCGTAGTGGCGTGAGCAATCATTTCGTATTTCAGGGATCCCGGGTTCGATTCTCGCTGCGTTAAGTTGCTTTTAAGAACTACACTATTCATACTTGTGATCTGTAATAAAATGAAAAATGTTCAATTTCTTTCGGTCTTACAAGTTAGAGTGGAGACGGCTTCCTTTACAGGGGAAATATTAGCAAAATGACGTCACATGTCTGTCTACAACATTGATTCGTACTGTGGTGGAAAAACGTAACGTATTTAGCAAACAATTCATGAATACGACATTAAGGGTCATGCTTAGGGCCTAGTATGAGTATAAAAGTGTCTGAAACGATATTGTTTCTGAGCAATTATTCCGAACGTCTTCCACTATTACTCCTACTGGTAGAAATAATAATATTTTCGTTCGCCATTTCCAATACGTTCCATAGTTCCGTTCAACCAACATTGGTAAATAGGGACTATATTTTTTTATATTGGTATGTCTATTTTGTTAAAATATCAATATAACGCATACATAATCCAAAGTCTTTTAGCCAAAGAAAGCGTGTTACTATGTATCGTGGTGAAGACAAATCCTACTTAATTCCTGTTTAGGCATCCGAAGTTTCGATATGAATGTTGTCCAGGAGCTGACACCTTCTTTCTTCCCTCTCATTTCCTTTCGGATTCTAATCGCTCTTATCCTTTCTCTACCATTATCTCTTATCTTTTCTTTTTCTTTTCCTGTCAACTTCAATACGCTTATTTACATTGCAATAGGATGTAATATTGAGGTCTTAAATTTTCAGTAATAATAATAATAATAATAATAATAATAATAATAATAATAATAATAATAATAATAATAATAATAATAATAATAATAATAATAATAATAATAATAATAATGGTAATAAAATTTTTAAAGTTGCCTAAAATTAGACAAAACTTACAGATAAGTCGGGATTTCAGGAGGGTGTCTGGACCTGAAGGACACACCTCTGCAACTACCAAAATTTTAAACCAAAGCATTCCGCTGAAATTTCATGTAGAAAGTATTCTACTGTACGTTTTGAGGAGGATAACTGTAATAAAAATAACTGAATATAACTGAACAGTAAGGCATATAATAACCAAACTTTTAGGATATGCAGAAGTAATTATAAAAGCTTTGCTACAAAAATGCCTACGCAGAACATAATAAATTCAATGAGCTCCGAATTACAAACTAACAAAATAGCGTATAAGATTCAGTCTACAAAGCAATTGTTACTTAGAGAATGGACAAACTATTTCGAGAATCGAGATAAAACGAGAAATGTTTACGATACTTTTCATCTCGTCTCGATTTCCATCTCCAAAGAAAGATGATAATTTGAGTTAGCCTTGTCCCGTCTTAAATGTAAAATGTTAACTCTCGTCTCAATTTTGTTTGTTTTGTTTGAGAAACGAGATAAGCAATTCCTCTTCTCGTGAGCAACAGTAAACAAAACGTAAATATTCTTGCCAAATGTTACATTTCTAGCAGTAATGTTATGCCCTGAGCGATAATATGCTCCTAACTTTTAATCTTCTATGAGATAATAATAATTATTAGTAGTAGTTTATTATTATTATTATTAGTTTATTATTATTATTATTAGTTTATTATTATTATTACTTTTATCATTTCTGAAGATTTGATAGTTCAAGTATTGAAACATCCGTGTATTCAAATATCAGAAGAAAATACAACGTGTGTCATCGCCGATCAATCGTCACCAAAAATTCTAAAGTAAAAAAAAAAATGTATTGGTCGTTCGTGGATCCGAATCGATTCCACTACCTTCAGATTACTGGTCGAGCGCCTTGACCACTTAACCACGATTACTACGCAGCAATTGATTTGTCTTTAGTTTGTTTATTCGTATAATACACGCCCGGTATTTGATTCAAAATAAGGGAGTTTTTTAAAAATCTGCAATGTTGATAATTTAGTGAATACAGTGATATAATGCCCCGGGTCAATTACATATTCCTTTGTTTTCCGAATCAATCTGACTATTAACAAGCTACTGTTTTGAGCGAACAGAAAAGGCTATTTATTTAGGAGAGCCGAAAGCAGTTCCGCTTTAGATGAGTGGTTAGAATGGTAGTTTTCTAATCCGCCAACCCGTGTTCGATTCCCGCCTTTTCCGTTTTCACTTTTTAAAATGTTTCATTTACAAGGCTGAGCTCCAGTTGGATACTGCTAAATGAAAGATAATCTCCAGTGGAGAAATTCAATGACGATATAATTCTGAAAATAAATGAAAGAAAATGAATGGAGAAAACGAGTTACAGAGTTAATTCTATCAGTTGTTCTATATTTGATATTAACCGTTAATTTCGTGCATTTTTAAATTGTTTATTGATACTATATTTTCCCCTTTTCTCCTTGTGTCTCAATGTGTAAATTTGCACAAATATTAAAAACAAATCACGAACACTCAGTTATATTTGCAACCTAAGGAGAAATACGCTTAGTACGGGTAAGTTCTCCAACTCGTTTAAGCGTTATCGAATTTTGCATTTTTAATATTTACAAATAAATTACTGCATAACAATATTTAGCATTTTGAAAAGTCGTTTAACGAATACTGAAATCAGACAAGTTCTTCTTTCGAAGTAACATTAGGTATCAACCAGTGGCGCCCGAACCTAGGAGCTCAGGCCCTGTTAGACTCCCAAAATTTTCATTAGGTTCTGGTTTCTTCTCCTGAATGACCAATTCATACTTTAATTGATTTGCAGATAGGACTACTGTTAATAGTTTTAAAATTCAGCGCAAGAATTTGAGTTCACTTTAAAAAATAAACTAATACATACCGCATAATCTATCCGTATATTATTTGATACGCATATATATGTAGTCATTTGAAGTAAGTTAACTTGTTTATAAATCCCTCATTTGAGTTAATTATAAGATTATTTTAGTCCCCTGACTGTTATCTTCTCATCGGCGCCTCTGGTGTCCGTATACTTTTTTCTGGTATTTTGATGTTTACTGTGAGTACAAGTATACAAAGACGTCCTCTTGTCATTTCGTCAGCCAGCGTTTCTCCTCACTCCTGCACAAAAACACTCTTTACGATTTGTTCTTTTAAACAGGTGGGGCAACTTCATGCTGCTGTTCTAGCTACTCTACCAGGCGTAATTAATCTTGTAGTGGGCGTTACTTGGTTGCCTAACTCACGGACTTTGTACCTCAAGAATTTCAGTGGCCCGCTGCACAGTACAAACAATTTGTCAAAGGATAAGAATAAACTGGCATTCTTAATGCCTTCACATCGCAGATTCAAGTCCAACGAAGAGAGTGCTGCTTATTATTTTATCCATTCATTTCATTATTTTCGCTCATTTATTACCGTTTCTTTTAGTCTAAAGGATACAAGTGTCGAACATAACTCAAAAATAGGTAAAACTAATAAACCTGTTTTATTAAGTTGTGTTCCGTATTTAATAACAATTTCGGAAAACAAAACTAATGTCTTTCCTCGATTGTAGCAGAATTTTGAAATATGGAAAGAAGAGATTTTAGCCCATAACTACTTAGAATTCTAAAGATTTTGAAATATCATCATATTTTATTATCACAATTGATTTTCATAATAGAACTTTCTTTCAAACTTCATTCAGGTTCACGACTTGAATATATAGGTATATAGTGAATAATATGGTTTCTTTGTATCTTTCCCTTTTAATTTTTAAAGGACATAGAGAACATAGTGTGCACCAAGGTTACCATACTGCTGTTGATTTCCTTGTCAATTTTCATTAATTTACTTATTTTCAATTTTATTGTCCAATTTTAAAAAATTAAGTTTATGTAAATTGTTAAAAATGCCGAAAGAAGCCTGTAAGGTGGTAGGATTTTATGTGCTCGGTAAATAGAGTTGATCTGTTGGTGCTAGCAGATAAAGGGTGAAATTTCACGAAAAAGAATCAGGGGAACATTCATAAAATAATTTCCGATTGTTATTAAATACACAGTGCATCGGATGCGCTTCCTTTGAAGTCTAGAAATTACCCTTATTTGCTGTAATTCAAGTACTGTAGAATCATCCGAATTAAAATATCTTGCGTTCTTCTACAATGCACGGCCCACTAGCAATAAAATTAATTTAGACTCGTATAAAAGAAAATTTTAGTCTGAACCTATTTGCTATACCACGTATGATTTCAATTAAAAAGAGAGAAAATAATCGTAGCTGACGTATTATTTTATGGCATTATGGATAAGAGAACAAATGAAAATGATCTCCTAGGATGTAAGTATTAGTGGTAGAGAATTCACCTCTGGTGCATGGGATTCCTGGTTCGATCCCAGCTCGGGCAATGTGAATTTTGTGGTGGCTAAACGCCGTGTGTGTGGATTTTCTCGGGGTTCTCCAGTTTAATTCAACTTACTTCAATTCACCACTTCTTCATTTTCATCACCACTGTCTCCTTTAGCCTAGCCGGCATAAGCGTGGGGCGTAGAACTTAAAGATTTCATTTCATTTCACTTAGGATGTAAGTAAGACTTTAGCAAATTATATTTGTGTTTATATTAAACGAATTTATCTTTTCAAACAAAACACCACAAATACCATAAAAATCTTTATATAGTAAGAAGGCAATCAAAAATTGTTAATAATACTTGATTCTTCAAGACTGGTTAAAGTGAGTATAAACGAGCTTCTACTATTCGATTCAACATACAATGTATGTGTATCGGTCTATTCACTCGTTTGCTTTTTTTATTAAACAATAAATCTAATAAAATTTGTCAAATTTTAATGATTCTTGATGTTTGCTTCGTTTTATTTTTAGGAAATAAGCCTGTTGCTTAGGGTTTAAATCCGTAAACTGTAAGGATGTAAAATGACACAAAAATCAATTCTAAGTTAAAAGTAATTCAGCTGAAATACGATGTGATCCATAACGATGTTAGATGATTTAAGCTTATTGATACTTAATTATTGACTGATTATTGATTATATAAGATTTAAACCTATGTCTACCTCCTACAGCTGTAATATCGTATCAAAGGTACGAATAGGTTTTAATATTTGACAGTGGCTCACTTTAGAAGATCTTTTATAAATAACTTTCCCGTAATTCAAAACATAACATATGGATTAATTAACCCCCAGGTATACATTATTTCTAAAATCACAAGCAATTAATTATATCACAAAACCTCAATGGCTAACCAATAGGTGCTGAATTAAATTCACCTCACACCTTACCAGTGATGGAGTGGTTCAGTGGGTCAAGTTTTCTGAGTGGGTCAGTGGGTCGTGGGTCAACAGCGTGACCCACTACAACGTACCACCCACCATGACCCACTGCGACCCACCACCCACTGTGACCCATTGCGACCCACCAACCATCATAACCCACTGCGACCCACCGACTCAGTCTGATCTACCGACCCACTTTGCTCACTGCATTGTAGGCAATATCTTCTGAAGACTGGTCAATTTGTCTTCGTTTTACTTTTAAGACCTTCATCTCCCTTCCCTTTCCATTTGTTTCCGTCTACTTACCTGAGGTGAGTATATCTAAACAAGTGAAGAAAGAACTGCAGAGACTTTTGAATATTGATATTTGTAATTGTAATAATAGCAATAGGGCTTATACTACTACTTGGCTTTTGAGACCTGTGAGTTTTTAGAGGAGCTAACTACTGGAAAAACTACATTTATGAATCACTGTAATATATAAATTATTATATAAAAAATTGAATGTAACTATGTGTGTCTGATCATCACGGTCAAATTGCAAAGTCAAATGAAATTACTTTTGGTATATAGTTAGGCCTTAATCCAAACTCGGATGTTATATTGCTTTCATTATAACACATAATATCCTAAGGAGGTAGTGAGGATCCGATTTTTTGCGAAAAAAATTGATTATCTCGCAAGCCGTTAAACTTACGGAGCTGAAATTCAGTGTATTAACTTTTTATTGAAAATAAACAGAATGTGCCCTAGCATTTTTTTAAATTCTCCTTTATGGAGAAGGGCACTTTCTATATATGGAAAATTAGTAGTGAATTGGTCTGTGAAAATGATCGAAAACGATCGATATTAGTTAAGAAAAAAAAATCAGAAACAAAAAATACAGTGCTTTGCTTCATATATCCATTGCTTTTTACTATAATAATTGCTGAAGCTTATGTTTATTATATGGAGCGCTTACAGCACAGGGCAATCAACCCATAAAGTTGTGAGAAAATAGACATAAAATTTGTACTGTAAGCTTAATTACACGGAAATTTTAAGTTTGGATTGTACGCATAATTATATCTAAAATTTTACTCTTTTTTTTCTTTACGTTGGTTTGGGACTTTCAAATTTCATCCTTTTTTCCACTGAAAAGTATCGATAATTCATCAAGGAAACAATTATACTATGATAATTTAATTGAAATTCAACGTAATTTGGCCCATGGCAAACAGCAATGTGGTAATTGAAGGGGAAGAAGGAGGGAAATTCACATTTACCTCTGAACACTTTCCAGAAACCTCGTTCCCTTTCGCTTTCTAGAGGGGGGAGGAAACTTGGTAATGGCATCAAAACTTCATGTGTAATTACAAAAATTAAATTTATAAACAAATAAGAAATCGTCAGTTTATCAGGCTTTAATTGATAATTTATTTACAAGATTCGCTATCGAAGGTGTGGTAGATGAAGTTTCTGTTTTCCATGAGTCGACATTGCCAACTGACATGGTCGATATGTAAAAGATGTTGTGTGGTGATAGAGAGATGATACTTTTTGCTGAGTATTTCAAAACTGACCGAGAAAAATCGTTATCAGACTTAAGTCTAACAAGCAGATTGTCGATGAGGAGTAGCAGAATCGGGTAGAAGTATTACCAATTTTCGACAGAGCGTGAACGGGGATTTTCCCTTACGAATTTACAAATGACTGATATTAAAAATAGACTAAGTGCTCAAACATTGTCTAACTTGTTGTTCATCAATGTTAATGGCCCACCGCTAGACAAACTCAAAGTAGACGAGTTAGTTATTTCTTGGCTGAAGGATGGACATCATTCCACTGCGGATGATTTACCACGAAAAAGTTTTGGAGGCCAACAGGAAATAAACCCGATTTCAGATTTGTTTTAAGGTGGCAAATTACGAGTTATGGAAAATGTATACTTATATTACTAATGGTTTATTTGTGATATTCAACTTTGTACCTAATTTTAATAAGTCTCTTCTTTGCTTTAAGTAAACTACTTTGAATAAAATATTCATAATAATTTCAATTATGCATATTTGTATCTTAAATTTAACGTGGTGTTTTAGTGATTACACCAATTACAATTATGAGCATACTTTATGGAGATGCTCTCACAGAGGGTACCCGAGCACCTTTATACACTATGAAAAACTGATTTTTCAAGTCTTTTATGAGAAAAATACTGTGAACTGAGAAACCATAACCTTTCCATATTGTACAGGGGTATTTTCCTGTGAATAGAAGTTTCTTTTGGAATGTGTTGAGAAATTAACACTTCCAAGAATACTCTCTTAGTACAAGTATATTTTAGGCACACACTAATTTCCCCCTACCTCGAAGTGCTTCAATTTCCTCACTGATAAACACTTTACCATTTGGTATTGTAAAGGACAGATCCACCGTTATTGTAACAGAGTGGTGCTTGAGCGATTGACTAGAAATTCAAACTTCGATTAGTGACAATTCACAGTCTTGTTTTATTACAAGTGTAAAGTCTTTAGTTAGTACAGAAGAGGCCATGGATCGTGTTCAGAGTTGATGATGATGGATTTTGATGAGTCAGAGTAGGTCACAGTGGATGAGAGTGGTTCATGGTGGGTGGTGGGTCAGAGTGGGTCACGGTGGGTCAGAGTGGGTCATGGTGGGTCATGGTGGGTCGTGGGTCAAAGTGGGCCATGGTGGGTCGTGGGTCAAAGTGGGCCATGGTGGGTCAGTGAGTCGTGGGTCACGGTGGGTGGTGAGTCAGTTGGTCGTGGGTCAAGTTTTCATTGACCCACGCCAACTCTGCACCTTACACGATGACTCTTGAAATGTATTGTTCAACTAAGGGCATAGGTATTTTAAAACTAACTTTAGAATGGTGTCAGTTCGCTCAGCGTGAGTGAAAGTCTGTAGAAACTCAATATAAGCTATGGGGTCGCGGTGGCTCAGTGGTAGAGCCTTCACATCTGGTGCATGGGGTCGATAATTCGATCCCAGCTCGCGCCAAGTGAACTTTATGGTGGACAAACACAGTGTGCGTGGGTTTCCTCGGGGTTCTCCGTTTCTTCCCCCTTTCTTCATTCCACCATTTCATTCATTTCTCATCATCACCGTCTCCTTTAGCCTAGCCAGCATAACCGTGAAACGTAAAACTTAAAGATTTGAATTCAATGTAAACTATAGTCTTTAAATGCAATATCAAGCTCATACAAGTTAATAGCATACAAGATATGCTTATTAAATCACACAGAGCATCAAATGAATATTTTGTACACTGATATGCGTCATAAACACGATTGTACTCCATTTCTTGATTTAAAAGTATAGAAGGAGTAGTAAGTGGGTTACTTAAAGCACTTTTGTTCCCCTGGGTTCTTGACTCAGAGACCTTAGTCCAGGGTACCTAGAACCACCCTCTCTAAATTTTAGCAATGGGTGCAATGATCCACAACTTAAATTTGGGAATTAGATAGATAGATACATAGATAGATAGATAGATAGATAGATAGATAGATAGATAGATAGATAGATAGATAGATAGATTGATTGATTGATTGATTGATTGATTGACTCAGTAAATGTTCTCTAGGAATTGAAGTATATACCCTTCTGTACATTATATTGGTTCTGTTTGTTCCCTTTTATGAGTAAAAATTTTCAAAAAAATATACGTAATCAGTACACATTTCCACGTGCTATGTTATTTTACCGAATTTGTCTTTTACGATGAGGCATTATAACATTATATAGTTTGATGGATTGGTATATGGGTCCATTCTCGTTCATATGACGTGAGTATTGATGCAACTCTCTTAAATTCTGCGAAGGGCACATTGACCCACCCTTAAATTTCGAAATTGTCAAAAAAGTAAAACTTGGTAAATGTTCTCCATGACCCGAATATATGCTTCTATAAATTTCGTTGGTTCTGCTTGTTTCCTTCTATGGATAAAAAAAATGCCAAAAATATATGTATTTGCCATTTGCTCGCCAAGTGGTTAGTTTGTGTTTTAATTGATCTTTGGTGAAGCGTTATTTGATGAATTTCGATGAATTTGTCTTTGGTGATAGATAGATACATGGGTTAATTCTCTTTCACAGAACAGAGGTACTTTGATGCACTCCTCTTAAATTTTGGTGTGTTGGCCCACCTTAAATTTGGGAATTGTCAAAAGTAAAAAATTAGTAAATGTTCTCTAGGACGTAAATATATATTAGAATAATTCTCATTCATAGGACATGAGTATCTAGATGCTCTCTAAAATTTCGGGAGATGTACATGTGATCCACTCTTAAATTTGGATATTAATAAAAAATAAAAATTGATCATTGTTCTCTAAGACTCAAGTACGAGGGCTATCCAGAAAGTAGATTACGTTTTCGTCTGTGTCCGCTAGGGGCGGGGCTAGCGCGGCCATCTTGGGGTCGGAGCGTTGCGCAGCTCAGTCGGCATCTAGCCGTGCTAGTGAGAGGTTCGTGCTGTGCTCCGTTAAGATACTGTGACGGTTTGAAATGTCTGCGTTAATTGAAAATCCCGCGAGCTGCGAGGTGCGTGCAGTAATAAGGTTTCTGACAGCAAAAAACTGTAAACCGATAGAAATCTATCGGCAGCTGTGTGAAGTGTATGGGGACAACATTATCACTGAAGGTGGAGTGCGACAGTGGGTCATAAGATTTAAAAATGGCCGAACCAATGTTCACGACGAAGATCGAAGTGGGAGACCCAGCAAAGTGACTGCCGAACTTGTCGAAAAAGTCGATGTTAAAGTCCGTGAAAATCGAAAGTTCACAATAACGGAACTTTCTTTGAGTTTTCCACAAATTTCGCGAAGTTTGTTGCACGAAATCATCAGCGAAAAGCTTGGTTACCACAAGTTTTGTGCAAGATGGATTCCAAAAATCTTGACAGAGGACCACAAAAATCAGCGAATGGCTGCAGCGTTGCACTTTTTGGACGCCTACAATAAGGATGGTGACTCTTTACTCGATCGCATCGTTACTGGTGACGAAACATGGGTGAAACACGTGAACTGTGAAACGAAATTGCAATCAATGCAGTGGGGGCACACAGGTTCTCCCCAAAAACCCAAGAAATGCATGCAAACAATGTCGGCAAGGAAGATGATGGCGACTGTTTTCTGGGACAGAAAAGGTGTGATTTTGGTGGACTTCCTGGAAAGAGGCACTACAATAAACGCTCAAAGGTATTGCCAAACTCTGCAAAACCTCAGAAGAGCAATTCAAAACAAGCGCAGAGGAATGTTGAGCTCTAAGATCTTGTTGATTCACGACAACGCCCGGCCCCACACGGCAAATGTCACGCGTGAAGTTCTTGAATCTTTTCAGTGGGAGTTGTTTCCTCATCCGCCGTACAGTCCCGACCTGGCACCGAGCGACTTCCACCTATTCCCAGCAATGAAGAAGTGGCTGGCTATGCAGCGTTTTGATGACGACGAACAGCTGCAAGAAGAGGTAACGAAGTGGTTGAAGTCGCAGGCGGCCGAATTTTTCGACGAAGGAATTTCCAAGCTCGTACATCGCTACGATAAATGCCTTAATTTGAATGGTGACTATGTCGAAAAGTAGTATTTGTGTGTGGCTTTCATCTGTATATAATAAAATTTGTTTCCTATACTTTGTTGATTTTTTATTCCAAAACGTAATCTACTTTCTGGATAGCCCTCGTATATATATTTTTGTAAGTTTGGATAGTTTATTCTTTTCCTTTCATGGATTAAAAATGCCCAGAATTCAAATTTGGAGGTTCTTGATCTGATTTTTCATCATAACACTTGAACTTTAGGGTCAATTCATAATCCAAAGTCATTGATGCTATTTAATTGGTCGATCTCTGCCTCTGCTTAACAATGTCCCACTTCGAAACTTAGGGATTATAAACTACGGTTATTAGTGAAAGTTGTCACTTGTACAAACTGATTGGTTGATCACTACCTCTAGAGCTCTCTCGTGGCTAAGCGGTTAGCGTACACGCCTTTTCGGGTTAAATTCTCGGTAGGAGTTCGTGTGGTTCGGATTCCACGTTAAACTATAGGTCCACGTTTCGTGTAGCCTCGCTGCTGAAAGGGACGCTAAACTACAAATCAAATCAGACCAAGATCACTACCTTCGATTGACTTCGAATTTTAAACTTGAAATCGAAAATTTAAAGTATTAAACCTGATAAACAATTATTAAAACAGATTGATACACAATGATATTTATTCACACTTTAAATTTTGGAGTGTAACAATGACCTTAGACATAATAGATAATCTATGGTCATTGGTGAAAAGTAATCTTTAGTGAAATCTGATTGGTTGATTATTGCCTCTAACTCCAAATTTTGGACTTGAAACGTGACAGTTAATTATCGTAACCTATTGATATATAGCTATGATTTCGCACTTTGAATCTTAGGATTGTAGTTACGACTCATACTCTAAGGATTTTGGTGTACAAAAAATAGAATTTGAAACCTGATGATTAGTAAAAGTGATTGTTACGCAAGAACAACAACTTCAGACTTCGCTCTAGTTATAATTCGGAGTCTAAGGTTATTGATAGGAACTTAGTGCAATTTGATTGGCTGATTATTTTCAAAGCTTTGTTTTTTCTCTAAGAAAACAATTTTGTATAACATTTTTAATTTGAAAATTTTTGAACCTTAGTATTGTAGTTACGACTACGGTCATTAGTAAAAAGTTATTCTTGATACAATTTGATTGGCTGATCATTTTAAATCTTTGTTTCAGGTTCCTTTTCAAGGTTTAAAAATTTTAGCTTAAAATTTTTAGTTCAAAAATTCTTCGACCACTCTTTGACTTCTTAATTTTTAGTTTCGAAATTTTTTAACCTTACAATTGTGTACCAACTACAACTCTTAGTCTAAAAGTCATTGGTGGAAAAATTTAGAACTTGAAACCTGATAGACTGCTTAATATGAAACAATAGCAATTTCACACTTTGACGTTTAGTCAAAATTCATAGTCTAAAGTTATTAGTGGAAAGTTATCGTTGGGGTAATCTGATTGCTTGATCAGTTTTAGACTCTTGTTTAACTTTTAAAAAGTTCTTTAAAAAAGTTGTTTAACTTTCTTTTGATCACTGTTTTATGAACATGAACAACATTTATCAAGTTTAAAAATTTTATCAGTCATTTAATAGCTTTTTAAGAGAGGCGTGAAGGTACTCACATCTTATAAAAGGGAATTGATCCAGCATATTTTTGTGTCCTAGAAAACATTTACCAAGTTTTATTTTTGACAATTCTCAAATTTAAGGTGGGCCAACACACACAGTCCCAAACTTTTAGAGGAGCGTATCAATGTGTCGATATTCTATAAATAAAAATGGATTTATATACCAATCCATAAGACCATGTATTGATATAAAGCCTCATCATCTATTTTTTGACAATTCCGAAATGTAAAGGATAGGCCAATGTACCCCTTCCAAAATTTGAGAGAGATGATTTAATGTATTTTTGTCTTATGAAAGAAAATAAACCCCTATATTCAAATTTATAACCATATAACCTGATAACCCTCATCAATGAGGATAAATTAGGTAAAAAAATCTCCAAATTTTTACTTTCTGGCAATTTTTTACCTATAAAAGGGAACAAGATGGACCACCCAAATTAATAAAAGTACGTGCCATTCTCCTATAGTACCATACCAAATTTTCAATTTTGCAATTCCATAATAAGTCTTTAATCTCAGAATGTCAATTCTGAAACTAGCAGTGGTGTAAGTAAAGGCTCAGCCCCACTGCAGACAGCGCAGAAAGGGGGCCCTTCTTCATGCTTCTATTAGGTTAGGAATTAGACTTCTTGGCTTGAGGCAGCCTTTGTCATGTTAGCCCATCACAAATTAGGAACGATATCCCTCGACGATCACACTACGCGGGGAATTGGGGAGGAAGAAAGGAATCGACCTGGGACCTTTATTTTAGGTACCATCGTGACATTTGCCTTTTATGAATGAGGAAAACACAGGAAAATCTTAATCAAGATGTCTGGCCAGAAAAAAGCTTTTACACTTTTCCGACGGAGTGTCAGTTCTAAACTGGCTTTTGTCCATTTACAGCAAATCCTGTAAAACTGGGGAAAGCTGTAGAATCGATGTTTTGTAGAACTGAAAATACTAGAGTGTGTTCGTGTGATCTACTTCCACACCTTCAAATATTTTTAGTTCTACAAAACATACCAATTCTACAGTTTTTCTGTTTTCCAGGATTTGCTACAAATGTACAAAAGCCGCTTTGGAACCGGACGACTCAAACACATAAAACGTTCATTTTATGTCATACAAATAGAAGAATATAAATAGTCAATTTAAGAAAATATCGAAATGTACAGGATACAAAGGGTTATACTGTAACAGTTCAGGCATTTTTGCATAATTTTTGGTTATAACCTGATTCTGAATACAGCACTGAACTGTATGTTATTTCATACTTTATTTGATTGTAAGAAACAAATATCATAAAGGTCATTTTGTGTAAGAGAGAAAGAAACAGAACGCACACACGTAGACCAAAATGTCAGATTCAGTAGAAGCATTAAGAACTTTTAAACGATTTCTCGAAATCAATAAATGGTTTTTAATAATTCTTCACTTAGGTAAACCGACCTTTCTTCTGTAGGTGAAAAAATTGCCAGTCTAATAGGACTTTCACGCGTTCAACATTTTCCGAATTGCCTTTATTCCACGATCAGAAATCTTCACGACATTTTCCAAGTTCACTTTGCGAAACGCTTCATTTTCAATCCTTAACAATGCCAGCGCACTTATCCTACAGTGAGTCGTGGTATTCCTTTAAAATGTTTTGATTAACTTCAACTTTGAAAAATACCTCTCTGCAGTTCCTGGTGTAGCCGGTAAAATAAAATACAGCATAAGGGAAGAACATAAGTCAGACAGACTACTTGCTAAGCAGGTGTTTTGAACAAACAGAAATCGTGCGAGATCTCTCACTGATAAAATTTATTTTCTTCTAATTTCTGCACTCGAAAGTATTCTATAGCCAAGTGGCTGTTGGAACAATTTATGAATCTAATCTATCTATAATGCAAGTAATATTAATAACATTTATTATGTTACTTCAGGTTGTGCTGGCATCCTCTAGTAACTACTTTATTAAAAAGTTATTCAACACTTTTTTTTTTTTTTTTTTTTTTTTTTTTTTTACGATTTGGAGCCTCTGATGGCTTGAGGTTTCCCCGCATTGTGAGATCTGTGGGGCCGTTATTTACGTCCCTGGAAACCAGCTAACTTGCACAGAGCAAACACTGATGTTTGTTTGTGCTGCACACGCAATCTTTCCTGCATGTTGCATGACGTAATTATTATCATTGTTATGCATATAACCTTATCACTCATAAAATCAGAACAAGCTATTTATTTATGTGAATGAATGTAAATGTGAAAATCAAAACTGTTACATAACATCGAAAGCACAAATAGCCGATGACAGAGTGCAATTTGTGATATATTAAGAACTGAAATGTGATAAACAAAGATGTTAATGCGCACAAATATTTTTTCTCTAAATATCAATAACCAAAGTATCTATAAACAATTATGTCAGTGGAGGAAACGTTTATATGAATTTATATAGTCTATATTCAAAACAGCAATCTAAAAATCGACAAGAAAATATTTATTCCTGCTTTCTGTGTAGGAGGGGACAATTCAATACCCGGTAATTGACAGAAGATTTAGATCATACATTGGAGTCAATGTTAGGTCTGTGTCTTATATAATTCTGATACTCTACATGAGAGATTCCCAAACGTTGTGTCGCGACACATTGAAGTGTCACGCAGCCAATGAGATGTGACGTGAAATTTTAAAATTTAAGACTTAATATATTCATCCAGAAGGCCTGTAGACTTTATACCATACATTTTATTTTTACCATGAATCCTTTAAAAAAAGAGTTTAAATCTATTATTATTATTATCTGTCAACGCGAATAACAACGCTCATTTCTATTTGTGGATACTTAGGTACTGCATAGAAATTAATAGTATTGTACTATTACAATTTATACTACCATTAATAAAAAAAAATCTAATAAGGGTGTCGCAATGCCCTGAAGGTTCTACAAAGTGTGTAATCAGTTAAAAAGGTTGCGAATCAATGGTCTACGTCACTGTTAAACTAAAAATGAATACGATAGTAAATGTTTTCGCCGTGGCCTTTTTTAAAAAATACATTTCTGTACGCAAAGTTTTTGGTATAACGAAATTTTGGCAATATATTTTTAAGTGGTCAGATATTTTACCCAGTTACGATGCCAGATTTACTTTTTTGGGAAGACAAGCGAAGGGACAGAGACGTTTTGTGGGGAGGGTTTCACTGTGCTATTTTTTGTGTACCGAAATGAATAGTTTTGTGTTACGTGACTTCAATTTACTTATGCATTTTTATTTGAGGAGTTCTAATAAGTTGCACAATTTGGCAGCTCAAACTAGATCGTGTTATTTTGGGTTATTAAATCCATCCAGAATTGTTCTCGCAACCTACCTCCGAACTCAATGTTTTCAGTAAGACAGCAGTTTCTTTACTTCTGTTTTAATGTTCCACAATACGCATTAATATCTCAAAATTTAAATCTTAAATACGCCCACATTTTTCAATGCGATTATTATGTATTTGAAAGGGTTAGAATAGTGCATTAAGCAGTAATAATAGGACAGAATACCACTGCTGATTTACATGTAATCTGCCTGAGCCTAGCATGAAAATGACTCAAACCATATCTGTGAAATAGGTCCTGAAATGACGCCATGTTTCTGCTTGGCATATACTTCGTTTAAAATTTAGAACGATGCTAATAATGTGGGTATGTACATTGTAGCTACTGGTTAATGTGCATCATGTCTTTTAACCCGAAATACCGCGGAATTATGATACGAAGTGGTAGAAAATAATGAGTGATGCACATTTTCAATATTGAAAGAGGGCAGACACACTGCCTCAGAGATAGAGCATTCACTTTTGATGAGATAAGCCATTGGTTCGATCTCAGTTCATCTAAATTTGTGGTGGGCAACATCTTGTACGTGAATTTATTTAGGATTTTTCCGTTAAATTGTATATTATCACTCCACTCCCTATTTCATTATTATTCATTAATCATCCATCCCCTTTAGTATAAAGGGCATAACGCGGACATTTAATTAAAACTTTCACTTCCTTATTTTCCAATATAAAAATACTGGATGAATGACGTTATAATTATTACTAAATATATATTAGAAAAATGCAGTTTAATGACAGGAAAAATGTACTTTGTATTTTACATGCATATACGATGGCTGCATTAAAAGTGTCGGGAATTTACTGTAGTGTTAGGAAACTTGCAAAATCTTGGAAATTGTTATATTTGTCAAGTATGGTATTGTTCAATATAGAAATAGTTTCCCAACTAACAATGATTGCTTTACGTTTTACAGGAGCAGTCTGAAGTGAGGAAGTCGGTGGGGAAAACGGACTTCGCCAGAGAGAATGTTTGCGTAATGATTCAATATGACTTTCAACAAGGTTTGACACAACAACAAAGTAACAGTCGAATAAGTGATGAATCCTCATCTAAAACAAGCATTTATTGTTGGTTTCAGAACTTTAGGTTTAGTCGCGACAGTTTCAGTACAAAGTTCGTGAAGGTTGCCCGGCGATAGCCATAGTGCAAGCGAACATCGACACTGTGTGTGAGGTAATTGAGTGTGAACGACATGTGTACATACCATGAAATTCAGGCACATTTAGGTATTGCCATGACACAAATACAAACAATTCTTTGAGATTATTAGGGGGCGCGGTGGCTCAGTGGCAGAGCGTTCACCTCTGGTCCCGGGTTCAAACCCTGCTCCCGCCAAGTGAACTTTGTGGTGGAGAAACACCGTGTACGTGGGTTTTCTCGGGGTTCTCCCGTTTTCTCCCACTTTCTTCATTTCATTCATTTCTCATAATCACCGTCTCCTTTATCCTAACCGGCATAACCGTGGGACGTAAAACTCAAAGATTTCATTTTATTTTTTTTTCTTTATGATTATTTGTGTTCAGAAACGTTACGTCCTCGTTGGATCCCTCACAATTTAACTCAAGAGTAAAAGATACCTTCTGATGTAGTGCAAATCTATGTTCAAAAAGCTCAAAGCAAGAGCATCAAATCTTGTATGCACTATCTTCAAAAGTGATGAAACGAATCTATTCATATGATCCCGAAACTGAAAGACATCTGATGTATGGGTGTTAAAATATGTCAAAACCAACAAAACTTATTCGTTTACGCAGTGTTGTAAAACAAATGATTGTTTCATTTTTGGGTAATCTACTCCTATCTTGGAAAATTGCAAAACAGTTAATACTAGAGTTTACTACCATTTGTTTGCCAGAAGGAAATGCACTCTTGGATATCAGAACCTGAAACATCGCATCATTTTGCATCATGAGAATTCCAGCTCTCACACAGCAGCTCAAACACTGGAGTTTCTGAACAGTGAAAATGTTGAACTCATGTCTCACCAAATCTAACCCCAACAATTTTTTCTTGTTTTCAACCAACAAAAATAAAATGCGTGAGCAGCGATTTCTAACCCTACGAGACAGTGCAAAAATATATACTGCGTGTTTCTGAGCTACCTACAGCTGAGTGACATAACTACTTTAACAATTGACTTATTCGAATTTCGAAAAGAATTCAAAAATGCGTTCTAAGTATCGTCTCTCTGTCAGTTTAACAAATCATTCACTACCATTCTCGTACATGGCATTTTAAATAAACACTTTAGTAAGCAACTGTCTTTAAAAGGCATTTATTATGTTGCAAGCTGAAAAAGATTGAAAACTGTATGTACAAAAGTACTGAGAGTTTTTTCTAACAACGAAAAACTTTGTTTCTTGACTAATTCATGACAGAAAATCTCTATCTAATAATCCAAAACAATTTATTTTTCATTTTTCAGTTTTCAAACTCTTATTTATTTTCTTATAAGTTTAGGGTCGGTTTCTGCATCAAGGATATATGAGACATGGATTTACAATTTAAAGTGGAAATCTAACCACATGTGCTCCAACCGGGAATTGAACTCAACTCCCTGGCGCTGAAACTGTATGGTAGCCACGCGGGACCTATGGACGGTTTTCGAAAGAAACATTTTTAAACTAGGTAATTTTTCATACAATAGTTCCAAGTAGTCATTTACAATATTTATTGCATCAATTTACGCTTCCGTTTACATTTGTAAATAGTTGCCTAATTTAGACGCTATGTTCCCGTATAATAAAGCATACCATCACTAGAATATTCCAAATCAACGTGGGATATACGGATAACAAAAACGAAGTTTGAAGCAAGGCATCATGTTCTCTTTTCCCAGATTTCGATCACAAGTGTGCGTTGTCAAAAGCTTACAAAATACATCTCCTCTGCTGCTTTCCCCACTGCGTCGAAAATGTCTATTACACTTTATGTATCCTAAGGACGATACACCCGTTAATCAACGTGACATGATAAAAACCGTTGAGGTAGGTGCTATGTATGTTCCAAGATTCATTTCAAACGGACAAACAGTTTTCCGTGATGCTATTACAAACAACGAACGAAGTACAGTAGATTACAATGTGGCGAAAAAGTAAAAGAATTGTCCTCCCCATCTTCAACTGGAACTTTGGAAAATACTAGGTCAAGTGTCCGCTTATTTGTAATGAGGAGTTTGCAATGAGTATAACGACTATGATTTTCCTAAAGTGATGATTGAAACCTAGCTCAACATAGTACTAAATATATTAAAATTAATTTCAACGGTTTCTCGTGATGTGACTTCAAATAGACAACGTCGCTTTCAATGCGAAGGAAAGGAAATAGAAAGTGTCTCCTTTCCCTTAAAACGGGAATTTTCAAATCGCTGAATCACGTGCCTATTAAGGAGGGACCTA
Source organism: Thermobia domestica (assembly GCF_964235325.1). NCBI lineage: Eukaryota > Metazoa > Arthropoda > Insecta > Zygentoma > Lepismatidae > Thermobia > Thermobia domestica. Next base: position 204,578,523 of record NC_137456.1, on the reverse strand, counting down.
CTTGCCGAGTTTCATATGCCTATCTTCAGGGATTCATGTGGTACTCTATTCTGGATAAAACAGTTAAATCCCCTTTACTCCCTTAGTATACGCATTTCAAATAATTTCTTTGTCGTACATAGTTCTTGTAATACCTAGGTAGAAGGATTTATGGGGGGCCAAATCAAATGTTTCTACATATATGAGAATGGACCTCGATGACTGTGAGAGAGTCACTTTCACTCTTTCATATGGGTGGTGTAGAACCAAAGTAAACCAACCGCTATGAAGTTGAAAACGTTGAGAAACGTTGAGGTATAATTTCTACTCTTATGAGCTTTACTGTAAGCTTCACTTTTTTAACACGACAGTACACCACTTTACGAGTGCTACAACACGTTCATTCTACCAGCACTAATAGTGTACCAACTCAAGAATCAGAAAATACCAATATCTCAAAATCAGCTGAAAGAGGTATACTCCAGTTCTATACCATAAAAGTACAGATTGTACCCCTTTCAGAATCGGAATTTTGGAAATGCTGAAGTGTGTGTTTAATTTTTAATTAAGAGTTTATACAGCGAATTTCCCATTTTCAACTTGGGTAAATTCTTACATTAATCATTTTCAGAATAAATAGTGGAAAATTTTAACATTATGAAAAGTGTCCACTTTTTCCACGTTTTAAGCGGAATTTTCGCAGACGCAGAAAATATGTATATCTTTATTTGTATTTAATACTTTAAATATCGATTTTCACATCAACTTAAGCAAATCCACACATCGGCCACTTTCTCAATAAAAAAAGGAAAATTTGGATATTATAGAAATAATCCCCTTTTTTCTTTCGGAGGGGAATTTTTGAAAAGGCAGAAACATGTATTGCATTATTTTTATTTATGGACTTATATACTCGGAATTTCATATATCCGAGTTAAGCTAATCTTTACATTCGGCGTTTTGTGAATAAATAAAGGGAAATTTCAATGCCATAGAAATTGCCAGCATATCTCCTTTAGAAGCGTAATATTCGAAAAAACTGAGGTACTATTTTCTTATTTTAACTTAAGAGTTCATATATCAAATTTCACAACCTCAACTTTAGTGAATCTTCGTATTGGGCGATTTCTCAAAAAAGGAATAAAAAACTTTGATATTATACAAGTGACTCCTCTCTTCTTCCTTATGAGTTAAATTTCCGGAAAGGCCCATAGAAATCTTCCATTATATTTATTTGTTTTTATACCGAAAATCACATCTCCAATCTGAGCGAATCCCTTCATTCGGCAATCTATGAAGAAATTATCCCCTTTCTACCCTTAGGAGCGAAATTTTCAGAAACATTAAAATATATGTTTTCCAATTTTTAATTGAAAGTCTATGCACCGAATTTGTATCTCTAGCTTAAGCAAATCCTCACATTCGACACTTTCATTAAACGAAGAGAATTTTGAGTTTTTTAACAATGTTCCTGTTAGGAGCAAGATTTTCCGCATGTTATTTTTAATGTAGAGTTTATATGCCAGGTTTCAGGTCATAAACTCGTGAGATACACTCATCTTGGCATAAAAAAGTGAACCCCCATTTCCCCCTTAGAATACGTATTTCCGAAAATGCTTCTTTATCCCTTGCTTTCGTGGCAAATGAAGTTTTCTGTCCAAATTTCACGTTTCTATCCATAGTTATATGGCCTGTGTGATGATGAATCAGTCACTTCTATTTTTTTATAATAGTATATAGATTAGTCTTGTTTGGAAAACTCTGGCTACTAGTGCCTTTAGAAAGTATTGTACTCTTCTCAATAAATGGAAGTAAACCAGACAAATGTGAATCTTCTAAAGATGCTTATGATCTTTAATTTAAACTAAAACTAAATTATCCTAAATCCCTAAATTATCCCTAAAAAACTGTACAGTTGGAATAATACAGTCTTGTAAAGAGAGGTCGGTTGCCAGATTGTTTGAACACATATGTAGTGTAATTCACAAAGCAAATTCAACTTTGCCTTCGATCTCTTTAATCATAGAATTCCAGGAAATTGTATTATGTTTATGCCAAGTATAAGATGGGGGCTAGTTATCTGTGCTAAATGAATTAATACTGAAACGTTTGACACACATAAAGTAAGAAAATTACTAGGGATCCTCACGAAACAAAGGAAGACAGAACTTTTCCAATAGAAATAAATACACTTTCCGAGACGAAATATCACTGTTACGACATCTTTTCGAGACGAAAAGAAACTCTTGTATTTAGGTAACCCTGAAAATATCCTTTCATAATAAGCCGATTATTATTATTTCATAGCCGAAACTTGTAGCGTGGTCCTGTAATTAAACTTTCCTGAGGCGAGATTATGTGGTGGGAAACGGCTTATACCGTGAAAGTTGATCTGCATGGTTTGTGCACCTACTAACTACACCAACCCAGCCGCGGTTCCAAGTAGACCGTTCCCGTCTTTCAGTACATCGGTATTGCATAAGGACACAAAATGAAATGAATACTATTACTCCATACTTTATTTCAATTTATTTAAGTATCAATAATACAATTTGTTTCAGACTGTCACAACTTTAAGGAGAAATCACGTGTTATTTGAAGGATTTATCTCGTACGTTATTAACTACATTAAACTGGCGGTTCGCATCTCTTCTATACGATTGGTGCTTATAATGGCCTAAACGATCGAAAAACCCTTGAAAATCGCTAGTTACCTAATTCAATCTTTTATCAAGCGACGGCGACAACTGTCTGAGCCGACGCAAACTATAATCGATTATCTCGGATAGCGTATTGATTGAGAAATAAATCTTCCTAATTGCTAGTTCCAAAAATTTGGATTTGAGATTTCAGAATTAAAAGTTTATTATTATTATTATTATTATTATTATTATTATTATTATTATTATTATTATTATTATTATTATTATTATTATTATTATTATTATTATTATCCATGTAAAGCAAAATTAATATTTAGTTTGATTTTACTCCCCTACCCTATGACAGAGGCGCTGATAAATACCAGTGAAAGTTCAGAAGATAATGTAATGAAAACTGAGGAAACAGAAGTAAGCAAATTCGTCTCCTTCACCATAAAAGACATAATTATGAGATTTTAAATTAGAAATTTTATTTCATTGAAGAAGTGCGAAAAAAGTATTGTTCATTCACCATAAAACCTATATCAACTGGGATTGAACTCTTGTTTAATTAACCCGGACGATATTAACTCAACCACTGAGTCACCATGTCTCCATCAAATTTAAATAAGTATATCTGCAATATAAAAAATAAAAATGCAAAACTACGATTAAATTTAATGTTCTAAGTAACAATAATCATAGAAAACTTTTTCTAAGAAAAAGGAAACATGGATGTTATGCTAGTGACGTATTTTGAAACTTTTCAAAAAGAATTTAGAAATTACGAAAAGTATGAATTTACATACACATGAAGTCAATCTATCTACTAGATCACTACAATCTGAATTTTAGTGTTGATTTCTATTTCAAAAATTTTTTCAAAGCATTAAAGTAACTGAGACCTTTATAAAAGTTCTTGTGTTAATGTCAACTAACAACGCATTGGTATTTTCCTTCCGGTTAGTTATATTATATTTAACAAAATTTGTATTTATCGTGTAAGACTTTTTATGTACTCGCAATTAGTTTAATTTATTATTAGTGTAATTTTTATTACATTTCCATGGGTATTCAAAGAAAAATAAATAAACAAGGTCACAGTAGAATACTGAAGTTTATATTTAAAATTGAACAAATTTTTCACGTCTAACTTGAACTTTTTTCGGTAGAATATTTCGTGAAATTTAACACAAACTGCAACGGTTGACGCAGATAAATAGCATTTAGCAAGTTGGTTTCGTTTCGTCAATTAATTATAAAAATGTTATAAATGTTATGTTAAGAATGTTAAGAAAATGTTATAAATATATTTTCTTTCAGAAACATGAATGTTCAAATTTCTTAAATGTATTGTCCTTATGTTAATTTTGAAATGAAACATTATTTGCTGGAAGTTGAAAAAAGAAACGAAAAAATGTCTATAAAGTCATGTGCATTAAAGAAGTGGATACCCACTGTAATAAAGTCTGTTCATGTAATCAGTATGTGTTGTAGCATTTTGATGTAGAACAAATTGTTTGTATTAAAATCATAAATAAATGTTACGTGAAAAGATTTACAAATTGACTCATTCTCGAATTAAAATAATTTTCTTTCTGTGTACACATAATTTGCTTGTAAAATATTTTCTCACAACAATAATAATGCAAGAACGTCTAGAAACGTCGCATTCCGTTCCCCAGAAGCATTAAATACTTTTGTTCAAATTTTCAAACAGGCGGTCACTTCCTTTTCTCTCAGCTTTGATATATAAATGACTGGTCTGTGTGTTACTTCTCATCGAAAGAGCTATAGATTAACGTTAGAAGTTTTAGAAAATATTGCTAATTTACATTGCAAAGTAGTGAATATTCCGCATTATTCACTATGATCTTAAGCAATAATTTTAAACACGACTAACATAACCTCCATATTAAATAAAGGAAAATAATCACTGAAAATTCTAATTTTGAAAATTAAAATGGAAGTGGTGTAATAATAATGCATTGGAAAATTTGAACTAACGAGAGGTGCTTCGTTAGTTTCGATTAACTAAAAGACAAACATTTCATCCGTGGATGTAATTATTCATGCGAGATGATTGAATAAATAAATAACTTTCTGGTTGACACTTGCTGTACATGTAGAAGTGTCTCGTTAATATCGCTGTATTTAAAAAAGAAAAAAAAGAAACGCACTGGTTTTTAAAATCAACATTATTATGGATTTCGTTTTTCCTTTATAGTCCTGAGTTAGTAACCCGACTGTATCAGGCGCCATGACAATTTTTCTGAAGCAAATAAAGAGAACATTTTCCCAATACTACAACAATCTCAGGTGTTTTTCATTACTGGAATAAAGATGTAATTAAGTAAGTCTACTAATATATTATCTATTTCTGGATATTGGATTGACACACAAGCTGACACACACATACACATACACACACACACACACGTTCCGACGAAAAGCAAAACTGACATAATATATTATGTACTCACTTGAATATCCAGCGAGATGTGAATTTGCAGAGAATGTCTCACCAGCAGGAGAACGGTATAATCCTGGCGAAGCAGATCTTTTGGTCGGAGCTTCGCGTTCTTCTTCAGATAAACTACACTTTCCCTCGCACCACTCTTTGCTTCTCTGCCTCCGCAACATACCGCTTCCCTCCAGCCGGCTTCGACCGCTCCCTCTGACAGAAGAGGACTCGGGCATGCGCCGAATCACTCCCTGCGCTGCGCGGGGACTTCCTGCTCCAGCTCCACTGACGTACATGTACCTGTTGAAATCGAACTACAAACAAAAATAAAGAAAAACCTACGAGGCGAGAAAACTCAACAATACAAATATTGCTCGCTTATGGAATAGGATTTTTACCAAAAAAAAATCTTAAATCTTTTTTATTTTGTAGGATCCTTACAAAGATTCAACCTAAAAGAAAGGACTGAAGCATAAGTGACAGCTACTGTGACAAAGAAGGAAATTATGTAATGTATTTTGGCATTTGCATATGGTAACTGAGCCCATACGTCAGGGCAGCTAGAGAGCTGCAACCCCTGAACTCATCACATGAGAGGGCTTGAACTAAATATGTAATAGTCTACTCAAACTAAATTTCTAAATCAGGGAGATCATGGGGAATGAACTTTATTTATCAAGATTTTTTTCCATTGTAGAGATAATACCAAATTCAACCTTACTTGATCCTGTCAATATCTTATCATGAGGGGAAAAATGCTTCCTTAATACAGAACGAAACAGTATTGCTCGTTGAATTAACCCGAAATTTCTGCTTTTGCATTTCTGTGAAAATCAGAAAATGAAATGATCAATGATATATAATGATCTCTTACTAAAAGTCATATCCAGAGAGATAGGAATATAAGGAATAAAGAGTTAAAGTGTTCAAACTGCAATTGATATATATTTTTTTTTTTTGCGTTTTATTGATTTTCAATAGAGGTCGTTATTACGATATTGATCCTCGTTAGATGGCGAACGGTACTGCAAAGGATTAAGAAAATAGAACGGTAGAATGTCCAAATTTTGTACTTGTCTTAGTGATATAAATTATTAACTTCTAGTGCCTAAGTCAAGAAGATCCACCTACCTTTTTTTCTAAACCAAAATTATAAAATAGAACTAATTTTAAAAACAAATTTCTGTTTAATACCTAGTTCTGATCTACAAGGAAGTTTATAAAGCGGAAATACATAGGTAAAAAACATTTTCGACCAGGAATGCACTAAACTAGCACAGAAGAGAAAATAGGCAAAATTGGGTTGGCTACAGAATCCGAACAATGTAACAACACAAAATTTCACTGATATCAGGAGGGAAAACTTTTAGAATGAAGTAATGCAATTTTTTGAAACCTAAAATTAACGAATTTGAAGATAATTGTAAAAACAAAAGCATTCGGGATATATATATATTCAAAAGGTGCACAAGCTAACCACTAGATCAGGGGGTGAGAGTTGTATCCTTTACAATATTTTGTTAAATTTCAACTTTAAGGAAACCTAAGTTTTTTCGTGACGTGTCGTTTCGTCACAAGTTGCATTTCGTCCCAATTCCATGAATACGAAACTTATGTTTCGGCCTGCCACCTGATTGAGTAGCGTTTCGTCCATTAGTTACACACACACACAAACACACATTGATTATGTTTACAGTGCGATAAGGTCCATTGTTACCATCAGGCAGGACTGCGTGCCCTCTTTTATTGGCACCTGTCTGACAGAGGAGGGCCTGCCGTAGAAGCTTGCACTCAGTATATAGGAAAGGGGGTAAGTAGTAAGTAACCCATGGACGTCATGGACCCGTGCGGTTAATTCATGAATTGTTTTTTTAAAAAATATATAAACTAAAAAAATCCACGAATTACCGTACTCGGCCTTAAAACTTAAGGCCTAGTCCTAAAAATGAGATTGCAGCCCGCGTTTTGTCAAAATGATATTCAAATATTCCTAACTATCGATAATTTTGTCCAATATTTTCATCTATTAGTCCTAACGCCTTTCCCAAAAATAAAACTGCAGCCAGAGCTTTGTCACTTATTAAATGATATTCGGATATACTTCACAATCAATTGGGACGAAACATTACAAAACCAGTTCTTTTACTAAAATTCTGTTCAATTTTCATAATTCTATTGATATTCTTTAACTTTCCTTTTAATATCGGATCAGGTTATCTTTACTCGTAATAAGTTTCTAGAATCCGTCACCTCATTTCTTATGTCAACCGAATAAAGCTAAAGTAGTTTGAATATTTCTTATAGAAGTGTTCCCTTGCCCTAGGATTAGTAATAGTTTAAGCAGTTGCTAAATGTCTAAAAATACCTACACAGAAGAATAGTTAAGTTTCTTCATTTCATATGCAGACCCTTGTTGGTTGTCATCAATACTTGCGTGACTTATATTATTTTTATACTAACTTAAGGGTTTGGCTTCTTGCTACAAGGCGCCTTGTGTCGCAAGAATAGGAATTCAAATCATATTCAAATGAACAGTCGGTGGCATGGTCTTGTAATCCAACTTGGGGAATGGTGTATATACTAAGCGTTGCTCTTAGATGATGGACCGGATTCAATCCCAAGTCGTGGTTCTGTCGTTCATATTCCCGGTGTTGCCTAAAGATGCTTACACATAAACTCGAGTGGAGTTAAATGAACATTCCAGCTTTGTATCCCACGTTTATCCTCTTTAAGCTAAAAGAGATGGGTGATTAAGAGAAGTCAATGAAGGTATAATTGATGGAATGGTAATATGGGGGAAACGGCAGAATTCAGAGTACTCCTGTCGTCAAGGATCGAACCAAAGACCTCTTGCACTAGAGGTAATCCCTCTACCACTGTGCTACCATGCCTCCTCCCCAGAGCTGGATTTAGGTTTGGTGGGGCCCTAAGCTAGTGAAGATAATAGAGCCCTTTATGTGTCCAGATGAACGTAAGATCCTATATGCAGAAATGAAGAAACCAGTGATATTTTAGGAAGCAGACTAGCAGAAGGGGCCCCATTACTTACATCATAGCGTCCTACACAAACGAAGCACTGTTGCTATATGTAGATGTTTATTTATTGCTTTTCTTATATCTTGGAAATGTACATTCAATTTTTTCTTTGAATTTCTGGGGCCCCCAAGAGTGTGGGGCCCTAAGCTATAGCTTGTTTCGCTTATACGTAAATCCGGCACTGTCCTTCCCCATACACACAATAATTTAAAGAAAAGGGTAAAGGGGTAAAAGGGTTGATTACTAACTTCTACTTTCCCACAGACCAAATTACTGGGAAACATACTGTACTACATTAGTCATTCTGTACTTTCCTAATGGCCCACCTGATCCTACTCGGCAAATGTTATAAAATTTTCTCTCGAGCAGAACACTTATTATGCAAACATATACGTATATTCATTAAGGTCAATGTTGTGTTGATCTGTCTTCAGTATGTCAATATTGTTATTTTATTCTCTATATTATGCTTAGTATAAATTATTGTAAGTCATTGTTGATAGAATTAAAAGTTTCTATTCTTGAACTCACTGTTATCGTTACTAAGAGCTGGAAAATTCAGTGCAGCGAAAAAGGATTTGAAGATAAAACGTATTGATAATTTACTTGCTCTATAAAAGCGACAAAATGCTCTTTAAACGCCCAAAAAAGACCTCTTGCGGAAAGTGGGAAAAGATCTCTTTTCTTCATAAATATAAGCAAGTTCCCCTTTATAGACGATCCTTCAATTGCAATCAGTTGCAAGCGGAGGTGTCGGGAGTATCAGAGTTGTGATATGAATGGTAATATAGTGGATACATATAGATTTGATGAAGATGTAGTAAGAACAGCACTCATTTACACCAGGGATGCAAATAAGCAACACAATTTTGCTCGCCCAAGAAAAAATCTACTAGCCCACACCCCACAATAGAAATGATTTACTTACCTTCAGTATGATACTAAATAATCGCCCACACCGATGAACCACTCGCCCCGGGCGAGTGGGCGAGTGCTTATTTGCATCCCTGATTTACACCTTACAAGGATTCGCTATATTTTGGTACTCAGTTCGAAAGGATTACTTCCTTATGTCAGTGTCAGGACTGATCTACGCGTCTTTAGGGAGATTCATAAGGATCCATCACTTTAATTGCTGTCATTAGAAGAGTACCTGAATTCTCTCGACAGCGAAAACAGTGATAAATCGAGTCGCTCTTGTTGACTTAATACAGAAAAAGAAGGGGAAGAATTTGATATCTTCGACTTACAAGAACAGATGTTTAAAAGCATACACACACACAACTCGTGCACCACGCTTGGATACGACGATGGTGATCGAAGCGAACTGTCAGACCATGTTGTCCTTGAGGACATTACAGAGTCCGAATTACACCGAATCTTCCTTACCAGCAGCACAAGAAGTTTAACAAAACCACAACCGCCAAAAAGAACTTGGTGGAGAAAGTTGTTGTGTTGCTACTTCAACAGTAATTGAATAAAGGGAAATTCTGCGAGTATATTTAGAACCGTCTCACAGTGGGAGATTTCATCGATCTAAGGGAACTTTATTCATTTTTGCGACCATGCAATAGAGCAAAGAATACCTGCGATGTAAGTAGCTAAATATGCCGTTGGTATGAAATTGACATGAATTCGGGCGATGGTCGCATGCAACGATTGCAAATATGGCCTGAAAGGAGGCAACCAAGTGCATGCGCGTAGAGCCTGCAGCAGGTACGCTTTGTACTAGCAGTTCATTTGACTTGTGTCTTGTTGTGTTTACACAGAGTGGTCAGTGCAGTGCTGGAGTAGTATTGACGGTCTCCGAAGGAAAAGTCGAGCTCTTGAGCTTTGCATTACATTTTAGGGTTCCTAGGGGATATCGTGGGAAAAGAGTGTGTGTGAACGTGCGGAAATAATGTTATGTGTGAATTACAAACAAGGTTTCAAGTAGGTGTTCTGTGGTGTTCAGCCTGCGGATTAAGTTCACCTGAAAGCTTATTGCAGTTAGAAGTGAAAACAATCGAGAAACCTTGCGCAAGTTTGCGCAAAAACGTGAGGTCATGGCGTAAAAATGGCTTCTGTGTTTAAATGGCATGTTATATTAGATGTGTGGGAACAACATGCGTCAACAAAGCGGTTAAAGTTTTAACAAATTACATAATGGAACAAACCGAGGTAGTAGAACTGACCACTAGTTCGCGAGCAAGAATAAGAAAATGTATTAATGATATACGTAATGATTAAACGGGACAAAGCCAATCGACACCAGGAGAGATTGATAGAAGACAATGTAAGATGGTTGGAAAAGGAAGCGGACTTCAACTTAGTGCCTGTTCTGCCAACGGATACTTCTGTTGAAAATAAATGCGGTAGACCGAAAATGTACCTCAAAAGTGCAATGTAGGAAAGTTAAAGAACTTATAGAATCCACCAGCAACGAGAAACTGACGATGGCGACTGAATTAAAACTACGGAGGGCAGGAAAGCGCGACTCGGCAGCGATCGTCAATGAGTTTTGTTGTTCTTTCCCCACACGGGGTACGAAAAATCAAGAAATCTGGAAGCGCTGCACTTCCCGTTCCGGCGAAATTGTCAGAAGATGAAGCTTTGTCGTTACTAGTTGATACGAATCTTTGGAAAAACCAGTAAAATGTCATGCGTGATGAGGCAAAATAAGCAGGCTGTAAAATGTATCCATTCTATGATAAGGTTAGAGATGCTACGCAACGTTTTCTGTTGACATACCGGTGCAATCCCTTCATAATACCATAAGAAGACTCAGTAAAACACAAGATGTGTTTTGAACTTTGTCTGATGTTCACATTAATATTGGTGTTAAGCGGGATTGTGGTGGTGCGCAACAAAGTATGTATTGCCAACCTTTTTTAGATGAGCATTCAACTGACGAGAGTTTGTTTGGTGTATCTATGGTCCCTATTCAACTGTACAGTGTCACTAACAATCGTAACTGTGTTATTTGGCAAAATCCCGCTCCATCCTCTACCAGATATTGTCATCCACTAAGTTCTGTGTTTGCAAAAGAAACGGATGAGGATATACAAAACGAAATCCAGAAAATAGAAGACCAAATCGAGAAACTCACTCGGATCATAATAACATAGATGAGAAGGAATTTATCATTCGGTCTAAGATGATTTTTTGTATGATTGATGGAAAAGTGTGTAATTTTGTATCTTCATGTGCGTCTACGCAGACGTGTTATTTATGTGGAGCAAAACCGAGAGAAATGAATAATCTTGGTATTCTTTCTCATAAAACTGTTGTTCCGAACTTTTTTACTCTGACTATCTCCGGTTTATTCTTGGATACGTTTTATGGAATGTATTCTTCACATTGCCTACCGCCTAGATATTAAAGCATGGCATGTACGAGGCAAAGAAAATCAAATAAAAAAAGAAACTTGTCCAAGCAAAATTTCGTAGTGAGCTTGGACTATTGGTAGATATGCCAAAACAACAAGCAGGAAACACCAATGATGGCAATACAGCCTGCAAGTGTTTTCGGAATGCTGAAAAATCGTCCGAAACAACTCGGGTAAAATGCCCACCTAATTAAGCGATGACACATTATTTTAGAATGCTTAAATTGTTTTCCGACTGATACAAACAAATTTAGTGAGTGCGCTCGTTGCACTTTGGAACTGTATTTGCAAAAGTATTCTTGGTATTATATGCCCGTAAGCGTACTCGAAGTCCAATTTCTACCGATAGGCCAACTTTCCGAAGAAGCACAGGAGGCTCGAAATAAAGACAATAAGAAATATAGGAAACTCTTCACAAGAAAATTATCCAGAGTGAATACCAACACGGATTTAATTCATAGATTTCTAATCACCTCTGATGCATATATTGCTAGTAAACGTGCTCCTGCCAAAACCAAACGTCCAGAAATAATGTCCGAGGTACTACGATTGCTAAAAGCGCCTTATGTGAATGATTTCTCTGATCATTCTGAACAGAGCAGTGACTAAGACTAATGAACTTGTTTTTCCCGTCAGTTTTGCCTGCTCGCTGACTCCTGTCCTGAACTTCTTTATTGTCCTGACTATCTAGTGTAATGTACTAATTATCACTAAACGTTTCTTTAGATAGAAGCTGATCACATCGATCCTATTGTTGTCCTTTTACCAATTGTGTAATCGTGTTTACCTTTCTCACACATGTGTTACTTCTTTGGTAAATAATACACAAACAACATTCTTTATCAAAGAAATCGCATATTTCAATCGAATAGAACGTTCAAACCTGCCACAGGCAAATGTGCATCACACACTGAATAAAGTTCCCCTAGATCGGTCTACACGAACTACAGACGCTTACAACAGGGAAATTTTTTGTCTACCTAACGACAACGCCGACACTGAGGAGGAGTTAATTTCCCTGATACTTCGAATCCTTATTGCACTGAAAATCCTTTTGGAACTTTAAAAAAAGGAGAAGAAGAATCTGAATTGTAGTTTTCGAGCCTTGGCACATAAAAAGAAGTTTGGGAGGAAAACTATATCTTCAACTAACCTACATCATATCATTTCGGCTTACCTGCAATAATAGTAATATGATGGTCCGCTGGAGTAGGTGTTAACTAATGAAGTAGGGAATTATCAGGCATCGTCTTGGAAACTATTGAATTAGGCTCATCAGAAATGAATTAAAATATTACTATCTTCATGAATTGGTCATCACACGTGGATGTTATGATTGCAATGTATTAATTTATTGTACTACTTTGTATATATAGAACTATGTAAAGCTTCTATTTCATTTATTGTATTTAAAAAGTATATTTGTGAATGCATCGTTAAAATACATTGTAAAGACTTGTGAAAGCCCAGGCAATGAAGAAGTAATTATTTTTTAAATGTGAAATGATCTTTGGAAGAGAATCTGAAGCAGAAGATGGGACGATACTGATAGAAAAACGAGCGTTGGCATGAATTATTGGTGCAAACCATATTCACAAACAATTAGAAAAATTGTTTTCTATTGCATTGTTTCATTAGGCGCATTTTGGTGATAAAAAAATTAGTTTCTTTTCCGTCATATCACGTTACCTGGAAATACATGCTATAAATTTGTAATTACTTATTTTGATTGAAAAAACTGTTAAAAACCACACGTTGCCTTAACCTGACTTATCATTCCTAATACTTTTAAAACTGTAAGAACAACAGACATATACTTTACAATTTCACAATATACCAGCGGTTCCCAGCCTAGAGTTCTCAGTCTGTTTGTAATGTGGGCAGTGTATAATCATTAGAATTTGTTTAAAAGTTTTAATGGTAAACGACAGACAAAAGTTTTGATATATCAACAGCCCTCAATTTAGTTAAATAGATCAATTCAGGGCTCTTTTCCACAAGTCCGAATTTACGAAAAGACGAATTTTTGCAATAAACATTTCCGTAATCAAGTAAGAAAAATAAGAAAAAGTCGACAAATTATTCCAAATTAAAAGTAGTTCATGCCTTAGTCACTAGATCGATCACAAAGATAGAATTTATAAATTTAATAGTACAAGATGGTTCAAAAGTGTGGAAACATCTAAATAAAATCCAAACCGTTCAGAATTGGGAAAAAGGAAAAAATGATGATAACAGACGAGGCGGAAAGTCTTTTGAGACATAATGCCACCGTCTTGAAATCTGCCACCTTGAAATGGCGGAAAATTTTAAAATGGGAACCTTATAGTGTGAAACATCAAATAGGACTGAAATTTTTCCAGGAAGCCAGTGGTGAAATGTTTTTTGGATCTACGACTAACCGTTGTAAAGTTTTAACTGATTTTCTTTTGTTTCAGGTTGTGTAACAGGGAATGGCACTAACTAGTCATGAGCAGATAGAGATCGTATTGATCTCAGGAGAGCGCAGCAGCAGACCGATCGCAGACGATTTCGTCACCCAGAACGGGAATCCATTTCCCATAGTGCAGTGTGGAAGGTTACAGCGAAATTTTAAAAAAAAAAACGGGTCGGTGAAAAACAAACCAAAATCGCGCACAGCTACTGACGAAGCTATATCCATTGCTGTGTTAGCATCATTCGCGAAAACTCCCACCCGAAGTACCCGTCGCCTAGCCCAAGAATGTGGTGTATCCCGTACGTTCATCCTGCGAATCGTATCTGTGCATAAGTGGCACCACAACAAGATATAGCTATTCCAATATCTAACCGAGGATGATTCAGGGCGCCGAAGCGAATACTGTAAGTGGGTCGCGGCACAATCAGACAGAATCCTCGACTTGCATATGACATGCTGTTCTCGAACGAGACCAATTTTTTGTGTCGGGCGAGGTGAACAAGCAAAATCATCGATATTGGTGTGACAACAATCCACACTGGTATGACGATTCTAGGGTCGTTTGCTCTGACAAAGTGATGGTGTAGTGTGGTGTGTGGGGTACACGTGTGGTAAGCCCATTCTTCATCGAGGGCAATTTAAATCAATTACCTATCGTAACATGCCTGAGGAGTAGATCGTGCATTAGAGGATGGCACTTTCCCTTTCTTCTAACAACATGATGGGGCACCATCTCATTTCGGATTATGTGTTCGTGAGCATCTCGATGAGCAATTCCCACAGAGATGGATAGGCCGACGAGGATCTGTGGAATGGTTACCACGTTCCCCAGACCTCATTGCATTGGATTTTTTCTATGGGGCTGTGTGAAATCCGTTGTGTATGTTACCAAGATCAGGGACATTAACCACCTTCAACGCAGGATTATTACGCGTGTGCCAGCATTCCTGAGGATATGCTGGGCAGAGTGATAGATGACTTGCAGCAGCGGATATATTTAACGATTGCTTAGGAGGGACAGCACATTGAACAATTCCTGTAATATTGGTCTATGGGCAACACATTGCCTGCAGTTTTATCTTTAGGTAAATGCAGAAAATCGGTTAAAACTTTGCAATGGTTGGTCGTAGAGCAAAAAACAATTCACTACTGGCTTCCTGGAAAAATTTCAGTCGTATTTGATGTATCACAGGATAGCGTTCCTATTTAAAAAAAAGTTCCCGCCATTTCAAGACGGAGGCCGATGGTGCCATTCCCATGCCGTAAAGATCGTCAACACCTAATGGCATACTTGCCGATAAATGTCAATCGTCGATATAGCGACGGCCGAAGGATTACCGCTAGTGTGCCACTAGTGGCAGGGATTCGTCGAGTCAAAACCGACAGCTAGAGCGGGGTGTTGAAGTTACCACCGCGTAGACGCGAGGACTTCATTTTCGTAGCGGAGAATCTACATAACAACTCTCGCCGATTATTAGAAAGTGAATATGGGTGAACTATGAAATAAAGTAAATAGACGCGTGTCATTTTGTTATAAAATTACATGGCGAATGCTTTTTATCTTATCCCAAACGGTTATCGTGGAATATACATGGTTAAAGGAGCACTTTGATTAGCCAAATTAAAACGACTTCAACTATTTATTCCTCTACAAGCAATGTTTTCTTCATCGCCGTAGCGAAGTCAGAAGAACACGTGGGTAGTAATCATAAGGTTGGTGGCTCGTACCCACCTCGGGGCACATTTTCTTTTACCTTTTTAAAGTATTTTTGACTCACCTTAATGTAAACAAATCATGCATATAGGCGATTTGACATATTTTGAGGGAGTAAGTTGGGGGTTGGCGTTGCGTCGCGTCTCTGCCGCTGGTGGTATAATTTTCAAAACGGAAGAAGGGTTACCGCGCGTCGTCGCTGTGGGGCCCCCAATTTTTGGTGAGATGTTAGTTGCCCATCGGTGGTCCACCGACGTTTACGGCATGGGGATGTCTCAAAAGATTTTTTCCCTCGTCTATTACCATCACTTTTTCCTTTTTTCCTAATTCTGAACGGTTTGGATATTATTTGGGTGTTTCCACACTTTTGGAACACCTTGTACTTCTTACTTCAGATGTAGTACGGTTCGTAACTTCTGTTGTTACACTGGAAACTTCTTACGTAACAATGAATTTGTGTATGTCGAATTGACGTAACTCGCGGACTGACTGCACATGTCACTGAGTGGTATACATGAAAATAGGTATCTTCTTTATATAGATTTATTGGCTACAATCCAGTGCACAAGCGACATTTCAGTCCGAGGCAACCGGTCACACGGACCCCTAAACACCGCTTCTAAAGGAAACGCTGTTGTGTTTGCATAATAGAATGTTTCAGTGACCGAATATCAGGGTGTCCCCCTCGAAGACACCGTGGCCTCCAATTTGGAGAACAGATGATTGTAGTCCAGGGTGTTGAGATGAGGACTCCCATCCGGCTCTTCGTCCACCGTGATAAATTAGGTAACATGTTGGAACCAAGTTTGAGTCGACTTACGAAATGAAGCTGAATCCTGTTGGAAGATCCAATAGGTATTGGCAAAGGAGGTGAGAGCTTTAGCAATAGGTGTCAGAACATCAGACTGATACTTCACGGCATGAGTTTATCTTATCCCAAACGGTTATCGTGGAATATACATGGTTAAAGAAGCACTTTGATTAGCCAAATTAAAACGACTTCAACGATTTATTCCTCTACAAGCAATGTTTTCTTCATCGCCGTAGCGAAGTCAGAAGAACACGTGGGTAGTAATCATAAGGTTGGTGGCTCGTACCCACCTCGGGGCACATTTTCTTTTACCTTTTTAAAGTATTTTTGACTCACCTTAATGTAAACAAATCATGCATATAGGCGATTTGACGTATTTTGAGGGAGTAAGTTGGGGGTTGGCGTTGAGTCGCGTCTCTGCCGCTGGTGGTATAATTTTCAAAACGGAAGAAGGGTTACCGCGCGTCGTCGCTGTGGGGCCCCCAATTTTTGGTGAGATGTTAGTTGCCCATCGGTGGTCCACCGACGTTTACGGCATGGGGATGTCTCAAAAGATTTTTTCCCTCGTCTATTACCATCACTTTTTCCTTTTTTCCTAATTCTGAACGGTTTGGATATTATTTGGGTGTTTCCACACTTTTGGAACACCTTGTACTTACTTCAGAGGTAGTACGGTTCGTAACTTCGGTTGTTACACTGGAAACTTCTTACGTAACAATGAATTTGTGTATGTCGAATTGACGTAACTCGCGGACTGACTGCACATGTCACTGAGTGGTATACATGAAAATAGGTATCTTCTTTATAGAGATTTATTGGCTACAATCCAGTGCACAAGCGACATTTCAGTCCGAGGCAACCGGTCACACGGACCCCTAAACACCGCTTCTAAAGGAAACGCTGTTGCTGTTTGCACAATAGAATGTTTCAGTGACCGAATATCAGGGTGTCCCCCTCGAAGACACCGTGGCCTCCAATTTGGAGAACAGATGATTGTAGTCCAGGGTGTTGAGATGAGGACTCCCATCCGGCTCTTCGTCCACCGTGATAAATTAGGTAACATGTTGGAACCAAGTTTGAGTCTACTTAAGAAATGAAGCTGAATCCTGTTGGAAGATCCAATAGGTATTGGCAAAGGAGGTGAGAGCTTTAGCAATAGGTGTCAGAACATCAGGCTGATACTTCACGGCATGAGTTTACACTCTAGTTCGCGGAACTGGAGCTTCGTAACGCCATGACACCTCCATGGCGGGATTCACTGTTGAATAGAGCATAACGATTTCTTGCGATGATATTCTATGTACACGGGGTCAGTTTGAGCGTTCAAGAACTCCTCAATGGTAAAGATTTTTTTTCCGTGGTACGACTCTCCTGTGAATGATAAGCTCTTATGACAATATTCCAGCGTATTTACAGAGTTATTAAATCTCCTTTTAGGCGTTTGTGGGTCTAAACCTCTAAATCCTCACACAGTATCTGAAACATGCATCGTGGATGCAAACTGGTTTCTTTCGTCATGACTCTTTTAATTTCACACCGGCTGTGTTGCAGTCAAGTGCGCACACTATGTTAGCTAATGGAGTCCTTACAGCATATGTACTACCCAAAATTGGACGATCTATGACTATGGACGCCGGAAGATATATCTCTACAGTAAAGATGATAAATACATGGGTAATAATGGGTGTTTGCAGGAGGTTGAATATCTCAATTGAATCGGTGAGTAGAAAAAGAACATTCCAGAAATAAAGGATGACATTCCATGATAACAATTTATCTATAACTAAATATCCAATCCAATTAAGTTTTTGGAATTTAGGGAAATGAAAGGTTTTAACATACGCTACAAATCTCCCATACAGATATTTTTACGTAAGCAATGGTATTTCCGGTAAGCGCTTTTACTTTTGGTTTTTTAAAAGTAACGTGTTGGGGAATGTTCTCCTTTTTTCTACTCACTGATTCAATTGTAGTTTTACGTACCTTATGTAGACCCACAACGTTAACCTATTCTCGTTTGTACCCCGTTGTATCTAAAATAAGCAAAGCCAGTTTGAATAATGTGATTACAAACCATCACACTCTATATTACCTCCACATAACATGCGCCCTGACAATTTTTACTTCGCTACATATGGTCGTGTAAAGTTTGTATCAACATCAGGGCATGCTGAGAAGTAATGTCTCCTATTTTTTTTATATGAAAACAGTTGAACTTATTCATATATAAAGGTAACCAAGAGAGTTCTGTCGCTTTTGTGGAGTTCTGTGTTTAATTGATCCTCACACCGTGAGTTGAATCCGAATGGAGATAAGGCGAAGGTCAATTGAGCCGTGTTCGAGAAAGAACCCTGGAACCAGCACTTCTGAATCGCAAAGGTATCCTCCTGTTACAAGACAACGCTAAACCCTACGTGGCAAGCACGACCCGACGCACCATTCTACGCCTTGGATGGGAAATACGACTGTCATTTAACTCGAAGTGGCAACATAATTGTGAAATGGAATGTAGTGAATCACTCACCTCAAGAATCTTACAATTCTTCGATGTAGTCTCCGCCAGTTTGTTGAACCCTTCGCCAGATGTTTGGTAACCGTTGAATACCTCTCAAAGCCCCACGTTATGAGAGGGTCTTGACAGTGCGCCCTAAAGCACGAATAATGCTGGGAATGTCTCTGAAATGTTTGCCCCTGTGAGGTTCTTTCACTTTTGGGAAAATATCAAACTCGCAGGGGCTCATATCTGGGGAGTATGGCGGGTGCTCCAACCCTATCGCCTTAACAGAGTCTGTACTGGATTGGCTGTATGACTTCTGGAATTGTTCTGTAGGACAAGTTGTCCAGACTCTAGGAGGTGTAGGCGTTTGTGCCGCACTGCAGGTCGCGAATGATGACTGAGGTATTAAGCATAGTATGCAGCATTGACGGTACTGCCCATTGAAACTTGATGTGACAGGATAATGTTTTCGTGGTCGTATGGCATTATTATCATCACCTTCACGTTTGCTGGCTCTTGTATAAGCTTTTTCGAAGCTTTACGTTCGTGGAGATTCTGGGTGGCGCCATTCAATCGACTGACATTTCAATTCAGGCTCGTAACATATTCCCCATGTTTCGTCACTTGCAATAATGCGGTGCAAGAAGTCATCACCTTTCTCATTGTAACATTGAAGGTGTAGGCCCACATATTTGCACCTATGCCACTTCTGAACCTTGGTCAGAGCAAGGGTACCCATCTGGCTGCAATTTTCCGCATGTCAAGATATATTAGCTACAATCCAGTGTTGACAGTGGAGGAGTGTTAGCATGCGGAGTACCGATCCGGAAGAAATGTTCAGCTCCTGCGCCAAATCACTACAAGTCCAGCGCCGATCACCGTCAAGCAGTGTTCGTAGTCTTGTAAGATGAATTTCGTCCGTAGCCGTTCGCATATGTCCTCCACCGTGTATTTTGTCTGTTTAATGTAGTACCGCCTGACATGCCGCAACCCATCTCGCCACTGTCCGATACGGTAGAGTAGCTTCACCACAGGCATCCAATCCTCTGTGAATCGTCCTAGCATTTGCCGTCGTGCCACCTGGAATTTCATAAATACACGCTGTTCTGCACGCGAGAACATTGCGTTAGGGCGGCATTTCACACAACAATCACTTTAACAATGTCTACTTATCACACATACACCATAATATGGGAACCGCAGCAGCGTTGAACTGACTCGTACACATCCACGGAATACACTACGTTCGTCATTTGTCTTCTGCCCACACGACACCACAATCGTAGCAGTGTTGCCAGTCCGAGTTAAATGACCCTCGTACTATTGAATCTGCCATACTCCCCGGACATTGCACCGTCCGATTATCGCCTGTTCCATTCCTTGGACAATCACGTTAGAGGACGCCAGTTCAAATCCCTAGTAGAGGAGCAAAGCTCACGTGATACCTTCTTCGCTTCATGGCCCACCAAGTTTTACCGCGATGCAATCCATGACCTTCCAGAACGTTGGGAGAAGGTGGTCGATGCTGATGGGAAATATTTTGGATCTTCTAGGTATGCTTTAGGTGATATATCAATGTTTGAATGTGTGACAGAACTTTTTTGGTTATCTTTATAAAACAACGCACAAACCTGCTAGCACATCTACTTTAATCTACAGAGCACATTATTTTATTTTGTCACATCATCACAGCAGGCCCGTATCCAGGGGGTCTAGGGGGCGCCCCCTAAATTTTTGTTGGCCCCCCTAAAATGTTCACGGTAGGCTTGCAAATGAAATCTAATATGGTGATGAACTATAATATGGTTGGAACGGGCCCCCCATGACTGCAGCCGGGCCCCCCTACATTTTTGGGCTGACTACCTGTCTGCATCATAGTAGCAATCAACATACTTCTGCCAACTTGCGATCAGTTACATAATCTCATTGTAAAACTAGTAGTCATGATGAAAACATATAAGGCGATGCAGTACAAGAAAATGAAGTGAGGAACAGTTTCTCTCCAGAGGAACTTCTTCCTCTAAAGTACGAAAAACTCATAAATACGTCACCAAAAGTATAAATTATTAGTATCCAATTGTACAGTACACAAGTTCACAGTTGCTTAAGAAAAGACACTAAATACAAGTGAAACATGCATCTGTGATAATTTATTTTTATATAGCTGAACATCATTCTCTAGACTACATAGATAACACTGTGCAATACGAAATCTGTCCTTTACATGAAAATACGTTTTTCTTATGTATTTTTGCATGAAAAAATCGACTCTGCAATTACTTTTTAAGTATCACATACCAATTTTGTGAAAAATTGAAAAGTTTCAAATTTTGTACTGTGAAATACCGTATTTTTACGGGTGGTTATGAAAAATATGATTAATGATTAGTTTGATAATTGAAATTTAGCGTACTTTTTCAGCAGCAAGGCTGTATGAGACGCGATCCTACAGTTTAAGATGGAATTCTAACAATCGTGTCATTCAATGTTCTCCTACCGGGAATTGAACCCGAATCCCATGCACCGAAGGCGCGCGTGCTAGCCAGTAGACCAGCAGGGAGAGCAAAAATGTGCTTAAGATAAAAATCGTTGCATATGTAGTATATCTTAAAATATACTCTCATTTAAAAATCATCCAAGCGACAATTTTTCCTTCTTTACAGAAGGAATAATTACGCTGTTTAAAGAGAGGTTCTCCTCATCCTCCAATTTTCTCCTACCCATACGAGTCTTTTTCTGCATTATAATAAGAAGCACTACTTTCTCATATTTCTCCTCATTCCTTATCTTCATTTCAGGTAGTATCCCGTTAATATCTAGTAATAAACGAGTTCAGATTTGTGTTGCCTAAAACTGTTGCAATATGTTCTAGCATTTGAATAATATTTGGTTCGATTGCATTGTTATTTGCTGAGTGATGTTTCGTTAAGAGTGGTCGGACTTGCCGCGTTGTGTATTTTTGTGGTAGTGTGTGCTGTGCATCTGGGTTTCAAGAAAATGTTGAATAAATGTACATCTTTAGTTAAAAAGGCTTGTGAGCTGTACTTTAGCTATAGGGTTAGAGACTAGGGTGTCTTGGACCCCACACATATGCTGCACTACTTGTTCCAGGAATTTGAGAAACTGGCTACAAGGAAAACGTAGTTCTATGAAATTTACTCTTCCTATGATTTGGTGCGAACAAATAGATCATGTACTGACTGTTACCTTTGCTTGACAGATGTAAAGGACTTTTCCCCTAAACATCAGATTCAGTACCCTAATTTAAAATCAGCTATTCGACCAGTTCCCCACAGTGAAGATCTTCCAGTACCTAAAGCTGCAGAACATTACACTATTGATTCAGAAGATGATACTTCAGAGGTTCCAAGCAACGGGGAAAGTGTAGACTTGCACCCATCTGCATCCCACTCAACGTCACCTTACTTGATCACACAAGAAGAGCTTAACCATCTTACACACGACTTAAATCTTCCTTTTAAAAAACGGTAGTGTTGGGCTCCGGCCATCAAGATTGGAATTTCTTAGCTCAAGAAATTAAAATCAGTTTGTTTATGAAACGACAAAGTCATTTTGAGGACTAGTTTGTTGAAAACGGAGGCATTGTTTATTGCGAAGACGTAGATGGTTTATTTCAGTCTTTGGGATATGAAATAGTCCCACCGAGGGGCACTTATTGACAGCTCGAAACTAACAATGTAAGTCTGAAGGCAGTGTTTCTCCATATTGGAAATGTTAATCTATCTGCTTCTGTAGCATACGCGGCACATACAAAGGACATATGAAGTTATGAGTGCAATATTGAACTTAATTGAATATTAAAAATTCAAATGGCATGTGTGTGGGGGGGAGGGGACTTGAAAGTTACTGGTATTCTCACAGGAATGCAATAAGGATACCCAAGTATTGTTGTATTTATGTGAGTGAAACAGCCGTGATAAAGTAAACCACTACGCCCTTAAATACTGGCCTCAAAGACAAGATTTCATTCCTAGCACCAGGAACATATCTCGTAGACCAATTGTGAACTCTCAAGATGTATTTTTGCCACCATTACATATCAAGCTTGGATTAATGATGATTTTTGTTAAAGCACTAGATAGGCAGCACTAGCGTATTGCTTTCACTCATCTTAAGGAGAAATCCCCGAACGTAAGGATGAGTATTTGTTGGTCCACAGATTAAAACAGTCATGCAGGAAACTTTCGGAAATTTAAGCTAGCTTGGTTGTCATTTAAACCAGTATGATCGTGTTTTCTTAGAATTGTAAAAGCTGAAAATTATGAAGCTATTATTAGCAGAGCCGTAGCTAGAGATTTCGGCGCCGGGGGCGAAGTAGAATTCGGCGCCCCTCTACACTCACCTTACCGAACTTTTTTTTTTTAACATATAAGAGAAGCAGCTTTCGTTGCTATGCTAAATTTTTATCAAGCTTCTTGAACAGACCATTGCAACAGCCAAAAGCGATCATTATGTATCCTTTTACAAATAAGAGTTGCTTTCAAGATGCTTATTTTGTACTTTCTGTTTAACTTGACAAAACTACTTTTGGTTGTATACCAATCCATTTGCAGAACAGTTATGGAAAGAGCATGGAGCCAATTCTCCTACGGCAGGGATACCGTATTAGACATTTAGTTGGTGGACGTGGATGGTGGCGTTGGAAATATCCGGTTTCCCTTAGCATAGCTGTAATGTCAGAAATCGAGCCCAGGCCTGGAGGCCCCAGAAATGGCTAGGTTTTGGGCTCGAGTTTCTTCTATTCGACTATTAAACATGGAATTCTTAGACGCGAGTGATGGCGTTGGAAAGATCTTTGTCTCCTTAGCACATCGGTTATGTCAGAAATGGAATCAGGCACTCAAGGCCCCAGAAATGGGGTCCTGAAGCTTTTATCTTAGGTCCCTTCTATTCACCTATTAAACATGAAGTTGTTGGACGGAGTTAGTAGCATTGGAAAGGTCTTGGTCCCTTAAACATAGTGGTGATATCAGAAATCTAATCCGGACCCCGAATTCATAAAGATAGGGTCCTGAAATTTTGGGCTCACGTTTATTCTATTCGACTAAAAACCGTGGGATTATTGGACGAGGGTGGTGCCGATGGAAAGGTCTGGATTTCATTAGCACATTGGTGATGTCAGAAATGGAACCCGAAGTCCGAGAAATGAGGTTACGAAATTTTGGATTCGGGTCCATTCTATTTGCCTATTAAACATGGAGTTGTTGGACGATGGTAGTAATGTTGGAAAGGTTTTGGTCCCTTGAACACAGTTGTGACGTCAGGAATCAGACCCTGGCCTCGAAGCCTCAGAAATGGGATCTAGAAGTTTTAAGCCCAGGTCCCTTCTATTCCTCCATTAAACATGGAGTTGTTGGACACGGGTGGTGGCATCGGAAAGGTCCTAGACGTCTGAGTACAGTGTAAAATCAGAAATCGGGCCCTGGTCTCAAAGCTTCAGAAGTGGAGTTCCGAAATTTTGGATTTGGGTCCATTCTATTTGCCTATTAAACGTGGAGTTATTGGACGAGAATGGTAAAGTAGGAAAGGTCTGGGTCTTCTGAGCACTGCGG
This sequence comes from Thermobia domestica, assembly GCF_964235325.1. Taxonomy (NCBI): domain Eukaryota; kingdom Metazoa; phylum Arthropoda; class Insecta; order Zygentoma; family Lepismatidae; genus Thermobia; species Thermobia domestica. Next base: position 204,554,003 of record NC_137456.1, on the reverse strand, counting down.
TGATGTCAGAAACCGGGAATCGGGCCCTGAAGCTTCAGAAATGGGGTCCCGAAGTCTTTGGCTCGGGTTCCTTTTATTTGCCTATTAAACATGGAGTTGTAGGATGAAAGTGGTGGCGTTGGAAGTCTTTGTCCCTTGAACACAACGTTGATGAGAAATTGGTTCCGGGTCCCATTTTTTTTTTTTTTTTCATTTGTGTCGTAAACCTTTTGTCTAATTTGATCTCAATACCTGATTGTGCAAGATAAAACCATATTAATAGCTGAATTGATGGTTTTATCTCTCGCAATCAAGTATTGAGATTGGGCCATTGCAAAGATTTAGTACACAACCCAAACTTCGGGACGTGGACCTGATTTCTGACATCACCGCACTGCTCAAGGGACCAAGACCTTTCCAATGCCACCACCTGCGTCCAAAAACACATTGTTTAATAGCCAAATGTAAGAGACCCGAAAGTAATATTTCGGGACCTCATTTCCGGGACCTTGAATCCAGGGCCCGATTTCTGACATTATCTCTGACAGACGACCCGAACCTTTCCAACGCCATCACCCTCGTACAACAATTCATGTTTAACAGGCGTATAAAAGGGGCTCATGACCAAAACATCGGGACCCCATTTCTGGGACTTCATGGTGGGGGCTCGGTTCCTGACCACTACTGTGCTGAGGGGAACCGGATGTTTCCAATGTCATCATCTGCGTGCAACAACTCCATGCTTAAACGAGAAATAGAGTGGACTCGAGCCCAACATTTCGGAACCTCATTTCTGGGACTTCAAGGCCAGGACCCAATTTCTGACATTAACGCTTTCGTTAATCGACCCCGACCTTTCAAACGCCAACACCCTAGTACAACACAATGTTAAATAGACAAATGAAAAAGACCCGAACCCAAACTTTTGGGACCTCATTTCTGGGGCATCAAGTCCTGGAGCTTTCCAACACCACAATCTGTATCCAATAACTCCATGCTTAAAAGAAAAATAGAATGAAGCAGAGCTTAAAATTTCGGGACACCATTTCTGGTTCTTTGAGACAAGGGCCCAATTTCTGACATTACCATTGTGCTCAAACGACCCAAACATTTCCAACTCCCCCACCCACATACAATTCCATGTTTAATAGGCGTATAAAAAGAACCCGTGCACAAAACTTCGGGACCCCATTTTTCTGGAGCCTCATGGCTGGAGCCCGGTTTCTGATATCACCACTAAGCTCAGGAGACCCGGACTTTTCCAACACCACCATCTACATTCACTACCTTCATGTCTAACACGGCTTCCCTATTGTAGAAGGATTTTAATGGAATTTTCTCCTGGCTATTTACAACGTTTCAAACTATCCATAAGAAATGAAATTTCAATACATCAGAAACTATGTTTACTTTCATTTTTAATATTCCGCGCAAACAGCAGCTTGCATGTTCTCTTCACTCCTCTATAGTACTTTTCATACCTTCATTCTCACCATCGTGATTAACCCGATTGGGTAGAAAGGCGTGATTAACTAAGTAAATCCATCACCATCAAAACACATTTCAGACTTTGACCGTTTGACTTTGAAAATGCTCCTGCGTAATCTATAAGACATTACTCGGCACCTTGATATCACATCATCATTAATAAATCATATATAATAACTTTCTTTAATAAGTGAAAAACTTGTGACTTATTGAAACTTTTGAGTTGCGAGCGGAGCGAGCAAGAAAATTTTTAACAAATCCATTTCTTTGCTAATTGACAATATTGATTTAATAGGACGCCAGAACTTTTACGGGCGCCGCGTCGTTTATTCATTTTCAACACTTTTCCTTTCTTCTTGCTCGTTCGGCGCCCCCTTGCTATCAGCGCCCGGGGCGAGCGCCCCGCTGGCCCCCCTCTAGCTACGGCTCTGATTATTAGTGACATGATGCGGAGTTTTCAACTCATAGGATGCAGCATATCATTAAAATTACACTTTTTGTACTCACATCCCTCAAAACATGGAGATGTGATGAACATGGTGAACGGTTTCATCAGAACATTGTCACATTTGAAAAGCGTTACAGTAGAACATGGACTAAAAGTATCATGCTGAATATTGCTGATCTATCGTCAGAGGGATTCCAGAAGATGTCTACAAGCGTAAGCGACCAAAGAAAGTATTTGAAAGGGTAAGTCAACAAAATTTAGTGTTATTATAATACGCCTTCTCAGCCTACAATAGATAGTAAATATACGTACTGCCCAACAAAAACGCGACGTGATGGAACATTTTGGTTTCTACCAATGAATTCAACACCTGTCATTTTGTTAAAATCACATAATTTCTTTTGAAGGACAGAAAAACAGTTTAAATTTGTTGCACAGTGTAATTTAATACATTAAAATATAAGGTAAACAACAAATCATTTTAACTATATAACATGGAAGGATTAGCCATGAGATAATTGAAAATCCATTAGTTTATTTTCTTGTAGATGGCATCGTGACTGTAAACAAAGAATGTATTAATGAAATGATCTTAAGTAGCAAAACAAGCCACCTAAATAAGTCTACGTGATATTAATGTATAATTTGAATGATATTAAGTACATATTGAGTCTACATAATAATAATAATTAATACAATATATTCGGTGAATCAGAAGTCTGGGGTCATAGGTAAGGTTGCCAACTTTTGAAAATGGAAATACCGGACAACCTCCTGGAGTAAGTATACTCTTAAGATAAATTGGTATCACTGCCACCTTGCAGACGATAACATCACTGCGACGACGGAACGACAAATTCGTTGCGGAATGGAATTACGATGCGACTGTGATAAGCCGCTTGCCCAATGCAGTTCATTTTAGAACAGGGGCGTCATTTCAGACTTCGCTTGGGGGGGAAAGCACCACCGACATAAGACTTTCACGTTTTGTACTAGTATATTAGTAGGCAATCTATTAAAGTATATGTATTCCTCAAACTCTTGGGGGGGCAATTGCCCCCTCCTGCCCCCCTAAATGACGCCCCTGTTTTAGAATCCAGATTCAACTAAATTTACTTTACAAGGAATTGAAAAGAATAATCTGAAAAGTAAGAGAAAAATTACCGTACATTTAACTTCTGCTTTTGGGAACGTACCGGAATTGGACAAGGAGTTCAAAATATGAACTGTCCGGTAAAATACCGGATGGTTGGCAACGGTAGCCAAAGACCATGTTCATTATGAGTAGAGATATTTAAAAAATGGGAAGAGAGTAAAATTGTTGGAAATAGGCGTTTTACAATCTAAAATGGTGGGAATTTTCCGACCACACCAGCCGTTTGGGCACTACATTGATAAGGTATCCTATGTTAACCCTTTATTTACAGCATTTTGAAACAATGGAGCTAGACATGAACTTGTGAGGTTTTCTTGCTTGAATTGGGCCACGATGAAATATGTTTGTGTAATAATTGAAAAAAAGTCACTCCTGAATTTTTGGCTGTCCCTTTGACTCAAAAGAACCGTCAGGTCAGAAGTGTCAATTTTCCAAAATATACAGCATATGAGGAAATTATAAATATTTTTTCTGTTTTTTGTTTTTAACAAATTACGACATTGTAAATGAACTTTTGACCTTTATTAGCACTCAGAAATAAATTTGGACATTACTAACAAGCCAAAGTAGCATAAGTACCAGCAGCAATAATGTTGAAAATAGGTATGGACGACTCCAAAAGTGCATTACCACTTGCAATTCTACTTTTCCTGCAAGAGTAGGCAACCCAAAAATTGGTCGTTGGGTTGCTTGAGAATTCGAAAGGCGTTGGACCAAACCTCAATTTTGTTACAAATATATCAGTGTGGCAAACTGCAAATAAGAAAAAAATAAATTGTTAAGAATGGCGGTTTTATTATTGTGAGGGAAATGGATAACATAAAAAGTTACAAAATGATCTTACTTAAGCAGTTGAAACAAGATGAATGGAAAGAAATCGACATCAGAGAATACCAGTTTCTTTCCTCTTTTTAAAAAAAATGGTTACACAATGTAAAGGTTTAATTTAAAAAATCCTAACAGCAGAACAACAAAAATCCACAAGAAACGGAGAGACAAACACAGACTAAGGGATACCATTGGCATAGTAGACTTGCGGGCCTCCCATGCAAGATAAAAACATGAGACCCTACTTGTAAACAGAATTGTTATACATGTAATAATAATAATAATAATAATAATAATAATAATAATAATAATAATAATAATAATAATAATAATAATAAGAAGAAGAAGAAGAAGAATATTGAAATCTCGATTCCTTTTCAAAATCTCTAACTCTGCGTAAAAGCATGTCTGCATATAGCGGTCATGTGTGCACTTTTTTCAATGAGCGGTCTCAAGGCAAAAAGGGATGCTATTCTGCGAGAAATAGAACCAAAAGTCTAGTTTATAATAAATTCTAGGTCAAAGTTCGAAGTACTTGCTTCTAAAAGGTGCCTGCTTGTTTCTTTTTTTCGCGAAGAGAAAAGTTTTGGCGCCTAAGAAATTACAGTATATAATATTGCAAATTTGAAAGTGGATTTATTTACATTGCAACTTCTAGTAATAAGGGAGTTGTCATTAGAAGACATTATTGTAAAAATTAACTTTTATTACTCAAGTCTTAGGGTCCCTAATACCTCTCTCCCCCCACGAAAGATAGAAATCGAAAATTTAGGATATAGAATATGCTTCAATCAACAAACAAAATCTAAATGTGTTCTTCCGTTACCATACCTAAGGTTAAGGAGGAATGGGGTGAACCCCAACAAACATTTTAAGAAAAAAAATTGTTAAAATGAAAGTAGCTATACTTCCCTTTAATAGAAAACAGTTACTGTAATTTCTTTTACCTCTGTTTCTGATTGTCATCAGAAATCAGCGGCAGTACACGTACTTTACATAGTATAGCAATATACTTTATAATTTTTCACAACTAAGCAAATCAGAAGATGAAATACTTGTGATGATAAAGTGGAATGTTCTACAAAATAATCATAATTCATTGTCCTTATTTGTGTTAGTAATTTTAGCACAGACTCTCAGAACTACAAGATTAATAGAACTCAAAATGATAGTTTTAATTCCTGTTTTCCCTATCACACTAAAAGACATCTACATTTTGCTGAAATTGTCATTCGTTTGAAATATAATTCCACTATCCCAGGCTAATTCTGGCTATTTGAGATAATCGGTACGGGAGATATCGGGATTTCGAAATAATCGGTACCGGAAAGTGTACAGTTTGACAGTTTGTTAAACGAGATTTCACATTTCATGTTATTGTTCATTATAAAAACACTTCTGATTGACTATATTCATTGTGAATTACTGAACTTATACACTCCGCATAAAAAACAAATAACACCATGCAGCTAAGCAATCCAATATACGTTATTATTCCACAATTGTGTCTGGTAGAGATACCCCCTCTCTCTCTCTTCTCCTTTCCTCTGTCCCATATTAAAATCAACAACAACATGAGAACATTTCTAACTTCAAAATATACATGTATTACTGTCAATAAAGTGAAAGAATAGAAACAAGACAAAACGAGATTCATAAGTTGATGTAGAGAGAAACTTAAACAAATCTCAATACAAAATTGAAACAAATATATATCTGTTAGAGGCACGGAAGTCAGGCAGAGAGAGAGGGAAAAGAAGGTAGAAGAAGAAAAAGAAAAGGGAGCATAAATAAAAATATTAGATTTAAATGTAGTAAGAAAAGAACCTAACATTATAAAGTCCGTTTCCAGAACTCCATCGGTAATATAGAAATAAGTTTCTTTTTTAAATTTTTGTCAGAATTATTCGAATAAATATGTAGAAGATGCTTGAAAATTACATTAGGACAGTTTCAAAAAGAATGCAAAACTCGGTGCTCAAATAAAATACTCACTTTTCAGTAAAATTGAAGACATCTAGGATCATGCCAATAGTTTAACACACCCTATCTTTCCGCGCGGTTGGGTTGCAAATTCGGTAGTGTTCATTAAACGTAAAGATATGAAATATATTATAATAAACATAGTACGTAGAGTAGGTCATACCTGCCATTCCAGACTATTAATGGAAACTGAACAAAAAAGAAAAAATAGAAAAAAGGCAAATAAGGAATATTGACTGAGTCCATTTTACTGCTAAATTTCTATCAGAAAGAGCCTACATTAAAAGTCCAAATTGTATCATAATTAAAAGTTAAAAATGTTGAAAAGGAAAATTGGATGTTGGTTTCTTATATATGTAGCAAATCTTCCATATTTCGCATTGAAAACGTGAACAAAATAATTTGGAGAATTACAGGATGGAAACGAATTTTGTTTCAAAATAATATTAATAACATCTCTCTTGAAATGGCCAAAAAGGAGGCCATTTTCTTTTGATTTCTGAACATTCGTCTGTTCCGAACACCCACTCTCGAATTCATCTATTGCGTATACAACGTTGTAATTCGCAATGATAGAGTGAACACGCTAGAGCTGAAATGAGCCATCACAGTGGTACGGTAATTCGATTGAGACTCAGGAACCCACAGGAAAAAGACTTTATTTATTTCCTTTATATAAAGTGTATTTTGTCTGTGTGTGTGTGTGTTTGTGAGAGAGAAGAAAGATGCAAGAAATGATAAGGGAACGTCAAGAAAGATGGATAGGGAGAGTGAAAGAGACGAGACAAATATAAATATGAAAACTACTTATCATTATTCTGTATGATGAAGAATGCACACACTGTTTATTCGGATTACCGCCTTGCAACTTCTCCAACCAACGATAATAGGGAATGCTTTAAAAAATAGTACCTGATGGGGATTCGAACTGATATTTTACGTTTGCAAGGCTAGGGCGGAACAAATACACCAACGGTTACTCTACCCGAAACATATTTAACAAAAGATATAGTGTTTCTTCCTAAGAACAATAACATGAAAAGTGGATACTACAGACTAATTAAGTGTTTCGAATTGCCCTTGTAAGCCCCATAGTTATTATCTGCCCTTTCCCAACCAACATTTGTAAATCGTCTCTATTATGATACAGCTGTTTGCTTCTACGTTCTTACGGATTGCTTGTTTAGTATCAGAAATCAGCCTTCGACTCTTCACGATCACTTTGTGAAAAAAGAACCTATGTCTTCACCAGAATTTGAACCTATGTATTAAACCAATACTAATCGTGCGTCTAGGATGTTACCTATACCCTATCCTGCCACACAAACCTTTAATCTTACTAGCAAGTAACACTTTCCGAGTGTAACACTGATTTTAATAAAATTTGGCAGGTAGATACTGCAGATGAAATAAACGAATACGTGATTTTATTTTCTTCGGAAAAGCGAATTTAGGCGGCAAAAGTCCCCTTCCAAAATTTTGAAAGTTGACGCCTAAAAGTCAAAAACAAGTGGACAGAAATGATCGATATTTTCACAGATATTCTAGACTTAAAATGAGGGAATACTTGTTCGTATTTTTCTGGAAAAAACGGTTGTGGGGCACGGACCCTCCCAAACATTCAACGACAAAACATCAAAAATGCTAAAAACAGTATGCCAGAAGCGCATTAAGGACATGAAGAATTAGAATCAAACAGTGCGGTGAAGTGGAAAATCAGCGCCTGGGAGAGAGTATACGGCGGCGCCTAAGTTCCGGTACATAGGAGTGAGATCGACAGACTTGCCCCGACGCGCCACCATGGGCGCCGCGAAGCGTAATAAAATTTTCAAAAATACACCCTGTTTTCCTTGATTTTGAGCACTTTTTATTACTTTTTTCCTTCCATTTCATATGTATATTTTCTTTTTCCTCTCGAATTTTGCGCCATCTTACTTCAGTGCCCGGGGCTGTCCCTATCTTGGCCCCCCGCGGCAGAAGTATTGTAACGAAACTTTGTGTAGGGACAATATACAAAAAGTAAATGAATACGTTTTTTTGTTTTATGCGGTTGCCTCGGTTTTAGAAGGGCAAAAACCCCCACCCAAAATTTTGAAAGTTGGCGCACTAAAGGCAAGAAGAAGTGGATCAAAGTGAATTAAAGTGTGCACAGATATTGTAGACGTAAAATGAGGGAATACGTATTTCGTATTTTCCTGGAAAAACTGTTTGGTGGAGCTTAAATTACGAAATATCAAAAGTGATAATAACAGTAGGTCAGAAGTGCCTAACGGACATGAAGAATTGGAACAAAACTTTGTGTAGGAACAATACATAAGAAAATAAACGAATATGTTTTTTTTCTTTTGTGCGGGAAAACTGTTTCATGGCACAAAAGTCCCCACCCAATAGTTTGAAACCTAACGCCGGGAAGGAAAGAAGAAATGGACCAAGGGAATGAAATTGTGCACGGATATCGTAGGCGTAAGATGAGGGAATACGTGCTTGGAATTTTCATTACACATATTATCATTGTCAGTACACAAACTATTATCGAATCCGGGTTCATAAAACATTCGAAACCAAAGTTGTTTGGAGAAGTTATAAGGTGAGAATTCGGATAAACAGTGTTTGCAGTCTTCATCATACAGAGCAATGATAAGTAGTTTTCATATTTATATTTGTCTCGTCTCTTTCTCTCTCACTCTCTCTCTATCCATCTTTCTTGACGTTACTTTTTCATGTCTTGCATCGTTCTCTCTCTCTCACACACACACAAATACACACTTATGTCAAGGAAATAAGTAAATTCTCCTTATTTTTCTGTGGCTTACCGAGTCTCAATCGAATCACCGTGTCACTGCGGTGACCCGTTTCAGCTCTAGCGAGTTCACTCTATCATTGCGAATTCCAACGTTATATTTGCAATAGGTGAATTCAACAGTGGATATTCGGAACAGACGAACGTTCAGAAATAACTAGAAAATGGCCCCCTTTTTGGTCATTTCAAGAGATATTTTATTTATATTAATTTGACACAAAATTTGTTTCCATCTTATAATTCTTCAAATTGTTTTATTCAAGTTTGAAATGCGAAACATGCAAGATTTGCTACATCTATAAGGAACATCCAATTCTCCTTTTCAACATTTGTAACTTTTCATTATGATACAATTTGGTCTTTTAATGTAGGCTCTTTCTGATAGAAATTTAGCAGTAAAATGGGACTCGTTCAATTTTTCTTTCTTTTTTCTATATTCTATTTTTTCAGTTTAAATTACTACTCTGGAATGGCAGGTATGACCTACTCTACGTACTATGTTTATTATAATGTATTTCAAATCTTTACGTTTAATGAACACTACCGAGTTTGCAACCGAGCTGCGCGGAAATATACTGTGTGTGTTAAACTTTTGGCATGAGTCCAAATGTCTCTCGGAACTTTTCAGTTTCACTGAAAAATAAATATTTAATTTGATCACCAAGTTTGATATTCATTTTGAAAGTAACTTAATGAATTTTTTAAGCATCCTCTATATATTTATTCGAATAGTTCTGACAAAAATTCTGACTGATGGATTTCTGGAAACGGGATTTTTTAATGTTAGGTTATTTTCTTACTATGCTGTAATTGTGGGTTCGAAAGTAGGAAATGAAATATATATATATATTTATAATTAGACATAAGCTGATAGCTTCATGAATAATCCCCCACCAGGGGTGAAGGATTCCCACTCACGACTTACTCCGTGTATATCATTTGCACAATACAGGGTTTCCCCACCTGTTTTTGTTTCTCTTTTTTCTTTTCTTCTTCGCCCTTTTCAATGCCCCCTTTTCTTTTTCTTCTTCTACCTTCTTTTCTCTCTCTCTGCTTGACTTCCGTGCCTCTAACAGATATATATTTTTTTGAATTTTGTATTGAGATTTGTTTAAGTTTCTCTCTACATCAACTTATGAATCGCGTTTTGTCTCGTTTCTATTCTTTTACTTTATTGACAGTAATACATGTATATTTTGAATTTAGAAATGTTCTCATGTTGTTGCTGATTTTAATATGGGACAGGAAAGGAGAAGAGAGAGAGAGAGGGTATCTGTACCAGACACTATTATGGAATAAGAATGTATATATTGGATGGCTTAGCTGCATGGTGTTAGTTGTTTTTATGCGGAGTGTATAAGTTCAGTAATTCACAATGAATATAGTCAATCAGAAGTGTTTTTATAACGACCAAATAACATAAAATGTGAAATTTCGTTTAACAAACTGTCGAGATTTGAGAGTAATCAAACTTTACACTTTCCGGTACCGATTATCTCGAAATCCCGGTAGCCAGAATTAGCCTGGGATAGGGGAATTATATTTCAAACGAATGACAATTTCAGCAAAATGCAGATGTCTTTTAGTGTGATAGGGAAAAAAGGAAGTAAAACTATCATTTCTAGTTCTATTAATCTTGTAGTTCTGAGTCTGTGTCAAAATTACTGACAGAGATAAGGACAATGAATTATGATTATTTTGTTGAACATTCCACTTTATTATCACAAGAATTTCATCTTCCGATTTGCTTAATTTTGAAAAATTATAATGTGTATTGCTATACTATGTACGGTCGCTGATTTCTGATGACAATCAGAAACAGAAGTAAAAGATAAATTACAGTAACTGTTTTCTATTAAGGGGGAAGTATTACTACTTTTATTTAACAATTTTTTGGAGACCTTCCTGTTTCCTTGGGACCACTCATTGACAAAAGCTGCACACATGGCCACTATATGGAGACATGCTTTTAGGCAGAATTAGAGATTTGGGAAGGAAACGAGTTTTCAATAATAATAATAATAATAATAATAATAATAATAATAATAATTATTATTATTATTATTATTATTATTATTATTATTATAACTATTCTGTTTACAAGTAGGGTCCCGTCTCTTTCTTTTGCATGGTAGGCCCGCAAGTCTACTGCGCTAATGGTGTCCCTTAGTCTGTTGGTCCCTCCGTTTCCTGTGGATGTTTATTGTTGTTCTGCTAGGCGTTTATATTAAACCTTTTCATTATATAACCTTTTTTCTTTTTTACGAGTTTTTTTGAAAAAAGAAAGAAACTGCTTTCCTCTTATATCTATATCTTACCATTCATCTGGTTTCAACTGCTTAGGTAAGATCATTTTGTAACTTTTTGTGACATCCATTTCCCTTTCAATAATGAAACTGTCATTCTTAACAATTTTTTATTATCTTATTTGCAGTTTACCACACTGATATATTTGTAATAAAATTGAGGTTTGGTCCAACGCCTTTCGAATTCTCAACCAACCCAACGACTGAGCTTTTTGGGTTACCTATCATTGCAGGAAAAGGAGATTTGCAAGTGGTAATGCACTTTTGGAGTCGTGTATAGAAGATTTTCATCCTGAGTCTTATGTATTAAATAAAGCTGACGAAATAGTTCTCACTGATACAGATAGCATCTTGAGTAGATGGGAAGATTTATTTGGCGATTTGCTTAAGATGCAGCCAAAAACTAATACTTGCGGGGAAAAGGAAATACAGCAGAATCGTATATTCCAGAGCCTAACCGGGCGGAAATAGAAATTACCATAAAGAAATTAAAGAAACACGAATTGGTGTAGACAAAATTCCTGTTGAATTAATTTTATCTGAAGGGAAACAGCTGTGGAACAAGATCACAAATTTTAAATCCTTATCTGGAAGAAGGAGGAATTGCCATAAGAGTAGAAAGAATCAACCATTGTACCAATTCACAAGAAGGGCGACAAAACTGATTGTAATTATTATCAAGGAATCTCTCTTTTGACACATCGCATAAAATCGTATTAATCATTCTATTAGCAAGACTTATCTCGTACACAGATGAAATTATTGGAGATTATCAGTGTGGATTTAGATAAAAATCGATCAACTATTGATTAGATATTTTTTATTCGACAGATACTTGAAAAAATGGGAATACAATACCCCGGCACATCAATTATTTATTGATTTTGGAAAGACCTACGATTCGTTCAGGAGGGAAACATTGTACAGTAAGAGACACTTCTGGATGGTATACCCATATGAAAATTTACGGGCAAAAGAGTACCATCCAGAAGTGTCCCTTACTGTACAATATTCTTAGAATTCGAAATACCGAAAAAGCTAGTTAAATTACGTATAGTCGTTGAGCCAGGAGGTTTCATGGTTTCATCTCTGTGGACTTGGTGTACCATACATTTTCTGATTCAACACAATACCAGAATGACTTTTATCCATGACACTGTCAGTTACAGGGAAGCTATTGGCCGCCATATTGGAAAATGGCCGCTAATATTGCAATTTCTGAGACCATCTGTTAACAAGGGAGTTGCATGATTACATCTCTGTGGACCTGGTGTACTATACATTTTTTGATGCTACACAATACCAGAATGGCTTTTATCCATGATACTGTCAGTTACAGGGTAGCTAATGGCCACCATATTGGAAAATGGCCGCTAATATTGCAATTTTTGAGACCATTTGTTAACAAGGGAGTTGCATGATTACATCTCTGTGGACTTGGTGTGCTATACAGTTTTTGATGCTACACAATACCAGATTGGCTTTTATTCATGATACTGTCAGTTACAGAGTAGCTAATGACCGCCATATTGGAAAATGACCGCTAATATTACACTTTTTTTACTTTTTCCTTGTTGATAGTTACTCAAACTAACGGAATAAAATTAACAAAAGTTATTGATCTTAAAATGTTCTTAAAATAATATTGAAAAAAACAAATAAAAACACACAGGGAACAAAAGGTACAACGAAGTTGAGCAAAAGACCTGCAGCAGTTGAAAGATACTATTTCTCTGATATGAGAGCAGCATTTCTTCACATGGTTCGTAAAAGAACAAGCTGCAATTCTTTTTCAGGACAATCTGTGCTACATCCAGATCTTTCTTTGCCTAGGATCCAAAAAGATGAACGTGATGTTTCAGCGTTACAAAACCTGATGACCAATGAATGGATAAATCCGTTTGAATAAATAGATATGATGATTTTATCTAGTGAAGCTGTGCCAACTCCAGAAATTGTCAAAGACATGGTCACAGCACACGAAGTAGGCCAAAAGGCTTATGAAAAATTCTCTGATTTGAGCTGAAGGCGTTCTCTGATTTGAAGAAGAAAGAGAGTGTGAAGATGAATAACACAGAGTTCGTTTTCAAGGCGGAAATAAATATGTTTGCTCAGATGGCAATCATTGCTAGCCGAAGAGAGTTGGACATGAGAAGTGTTTTCTCGTACCCTCTGGGACCTCTTCCATGGTCTTTGGCTACTCCTGATGGTTCGATTCGAAAAACTGCTAAGTCCAAACTGATGGAAGTCCTGACCAAAGACTTTGCAACTGATGGGCCAATTCCTAGTGACGCTGTTAACATCTTTGATGGAATGTGCCTTGTTCAAAAGCTGCCACAGGGACTACAAACATTTGGCGAAGTAGCTGACAAGCCCTTTTCGAGAATATTACAAGAATCCGTATCTTCTCAGACAATTCGCGTTGTCTTTACTACGTACAGTAAAGTACTACAACATGAGTGAGATGAATGCTTTTCTAGGTCAAGAAGTGTGTAAAGCATTACCCGGACTTCATTCATTTACTGGATGCGATGCAGTAAGTGCATTTGCAGGCAAGGGGAAATCTGCAGCCTACAAGATAATGACTCAAAATTCTAGGCTCAGAACCGCTTTAAGTATTCTTGGAACTCAAGCTGAAATAACAAAGGAAACAAAGAAGCAGCTTGAGTTCTTTGTTTGCCAGCTCTACTCTGGACAGCAAAAGTTCACTGACATCAATGAATTGCGTTACAGCATATTTTCTGCTAAAAAGGGGTCTGTTGAACCTCATAGCCTTCCTCTATGTCGGAACACGCTCTATCAACATATAGGAAGAGCAAACTACCAAGTCCTCGTTTGGAAGAAATGTCTACAAGCTGATCCAGAGCTCCCATCCCCAGTGGACCATGGCTGGATTTCTACAACGGACAGTGAGGGAAGATCTTGTCTGGGAGTACAATGGATGGACTGTTCTCCTGCCTCTGAAGCTGTTTTGGAACTGATGTCATGTTCTTGCCCAAGAAAATGTGCCATGCCTTCATGTGTGTGCCTTTCCAACAGCCTCAGATGTACAGACATGTGCAGAATACAGACCTGTTCCAACTATGAAAAAGTCACTGATTTCGACGCTGGACTGTTATCTGATGATGACAGTAGTGAAGATGAAGACTAACATTAATAATTTTTGAAGGAACTTATTAGTACAAATATTAAATACTTCAGAAATATGTATCTCGGTAAAATATTTCCAGGGAAAATAACAAATGTTACAATTTAAAACAAGGCCGTTTCTCCTTTAATCGCAAATATCTCCTAATCGATTGGTTCTAATAAAAAATATTACTGAACAAAATATGTGCAAAATTTTATCCTCTTCAATTTCATTCCTCTTCATTTTCTCGATAAGAGCAACCGTTTATGAGATAAATGCGCAAAACCTTCTTTAATGTAGAGACACGGCAGCCATTTTTCAGTATGGCGGCTTTCAGCTACCACAAACTTCAGGGTATCATCATTTGATGAACACCTTGGATCACTGTGAGTACAAAAAGGTACATATCATCAAGTCCTTAGAGATGAAACCAAAAACCTGTTTTTTGGATTCTGACTCAACGACTATAAGCCGTATTTAAATGAATCACAAAATAAAGTCCAAGTAGGAAAATTTTTGGCCTTGATCTTTCTCATCAAGAATGGCCTGAAACAAGGAGACATGTTGTCGCAATTATTATTCAACTTTCTTCTGGAGTATGCTATAAGGAAAATCAAAGATGGCAACAATAGCCTAGAGCTGAATGGTATTCACTAGGTTATGGCGTATGTTAATGATGTAAATCTGATGGGGGGGGTGATAAGCGAATAATCGAAAGAAATACAGAGGACTTAATAAACGCTTGCAGGTTTAGAAGTAAATGCAGAGAAAACCAAATACACAGAAATTCGTCGAGATCGTAATACTGCAAATTATGGTTGCATCAAAATATCAAATACTACTTTCCGCAAAGTGGATACTTTCAAATATCTAGGATCAACATTAACAGACCAAAATCATATCTATGAAGAAATTAAATGCCTACTGGAAGCAAGTAATTAGTGTTATTATTCAGCGAGTTCTGTCGAGGAATGTGATGCTTAAAATATATAAAACGATATCACATTTATTGTGCTGTATGGTTGCGAAATGTGGTCGCTTACTCTTGAAGGAAGAGCACAAACTGAAAGTATTTGAGAAATATCCTGAGACAAATATTCGGACCCAAGAGGAACGGGAATAGGAAATGGCGGAAACTTCATAACGAGGAACTGCATAATTTGTACCTTTTACCAAACATTGTTAGGGTTATCAAGTATGGTCCAGTAAAACTAGTGAAAAATAGGACTTAACCTAGGACTAATTGCAAAAGAAACGAAACCAATGTCAATTGTTTATTTTATGTTCCTATTGAACATACAAAAAGTATAGAAGAATCTAAGCAGGGGAACACCCCCAAAATAGCCACTTTCAATATGGCGGCCAGTACACCTTCAAATAAATTATATATATTACTTTTTCGCTTTATTTTGTCAAACCCATTGATTTTATAGTGAAAATGCTCTCCTTATTTTTTCTTCGTCTTTCTCTAACCATTATTTTGATACCTAGTTCATTAAAAGCGGGCTAATACTTCCAAAGTTACCGAAAATTAACTGTTGGTAAATGTTCTTTTACATTGACTATTAACAATAACTGAAAAGCATTTGGTAAAACAGATTGCTTATAAAATATAAAGTTACGGGGAATAAATGTTTTTACTTAGCCACTATATATACACAATCAAAGATAGTGGATATGTGAAAAGAATTATTCTCCGTTATTTTATGTTTTATAACCTGTATTGAGCATAATAATCATACACACACAATCACATATGATTATTATTCTCAGTTTACATCAACTGAATGTTGTATTCCAGCGTCACCTCAGAGGAAAGAAGTAAAAAGTGGAAGTTGAGAACTAGTCTGGATACTCGCCCTCAAAACAAGATGTAGGAGAGTTCACACATCTTGCACCATGACATTCTCCGCATATGGCATTGTAAGCCATTTGCTGTTTCTGCAAGTACATTGTATAGAATCACAGTTCCGTCGAGATTTATACCTGATGGCTTTTAGAATATTTGGAGCAGCAGGCATGGACATTGGAATCAGAAGAAACCTATCTTCAACTTGTTTCCATCCAATTGCTTAGCTGATTCAATCCATTGTTATACTTGCATATACACACACATCGAATGGAACGCTGCTGCATCACTTGTGGGTGGGAGGCATTTGGATTCAACTACAGACGATTTCACTGATATGTTTTGTTAAATTTTTTGGTAACGTAACTTCTGTAACGTATCAGTTCATTTACCATTGTACGAATAAACTAGGCTTTTTCACATGCAGCGATGACGTTCTCTTTGGTGGACGAAGAATCTTGAAATACTCATGCTTGCTGAAGAAAGAGTTCATCTTAAATTTTCTTCAATGGCACACTTTCACCAGTACCAAACAAATGCGATGTCGTATCACATCCAGCAATCGCAGGAATAATGGAAGGTGACTACAAATTTCTTCACCAAGAATAAAGCATACACTTATATGGCAAAAACATTATGCACTGGAACTACTTTGTCCGTGTGATCTGGGAGAAAATGGTAATACCCCTTATCTTTCAAAATAACAAAGTAACATTAAAATATCAGTGGCTTCTGCATATACAAGTGTCTACATTTTTCTGCCACAGTTAACAGAAGTTTTTACAATGTAGACATCCACACCGTTAGTAGCATGCAGTGTTTGGGAGCCCTCTTCTCGTAGTTTATCTCTCCGTAGTTTGTAAATAGAAAAAAAAGTTCGTATTTTTTCAGAAATGTACGCTTTTTTTTAGAAAAAAAACATTGCTTCTCGTTTTCTTCTAAATTTCGTTTTTTTAATAGTCATTTGTAATGCATCTTACGTCTATTTAAGTATGAAATATTTTTATGTAGGTGTAATCACCGTAAATAAATTAAACGCTAGATACTGATACGCTACAAATATTTTACAATTTATATGAATAGTATACATACTAACAATTCGGCTTTCAGCAGTTTTCATCAATATCAGCTAAGAAATAAAAGTAGACACGAAATTCTGTTTTTCCGTGAAAGCAGGCCTTTAATAAGTACGAAAATAATGTTACGAACACTATACAATTAAAATCACTTGTCTAAAGATAAAAACTAATACTAATTTGCTTAATAGTATTTTTCTAAATATCACATATAAATAATTTGTCGAGTAGATATATATGATATGCAGAGCCGGCTCTACCATATATGCAACACGTGCATTTGCATGGAGTGGCAAGTTTGGAAGGTTCGGCAATTTCTCTGATAAGTATATTATTTAAATGAAATATTTGTTGTTGGAAACAGACTTCATGATGATGGTAGTTACATTTACTAAGCTGACCTTCTAATTGAATACTACATTCATAAATCATGTTTAGGTCGCATTAGTTTATGGTCACATGGACAATGCTAAAGCAAATGGTCAAATTAATCTGAGCACAAATTGCTAGATTGTTGTCAAATGCAAGAATTCAATTCTCGAATAGTAGCGAATATCTGCTCCATTTAGTTAGTTATCACAGTTTTGATATGACAACTAGTCGTGTTTTTGTCAGAAACAAGTTCCTTATCATTGAAAATAGAAACAAGTTTTTTTTAAATGTTAGCGGATGTAGAAGAAAAATCAAGAAATAAAGATAAAAGAGATAGTTGCACTTTAATAGCAAACTGATACATTGAGATTGAAGCTCGATATTGAATTCTATAAAAAGGATTACCATCTTTCCTCTGCAGGTGTCTTTGCTTTATCTTTCACTATCGTAATAGATTAATATTTAAAGAAAAAAAACAGACACAACTGTATTGTATTTTTAGATAGTATTTAAGCCTTTCTCAGTGCGACTGCACTTACCCTTCCTTCGTTGTTCATGCTGGAGTAGCATACTTAAAATCATGATTTTTAAGATTTGTTCTTTCTGGAGAAAGGGGGGCTGCAAATAATGCGATTGCATGGGGCGACAATTGCCTAGGTCCGGCGCTGATATGTATATACAAAACATGAATATAGGACGACACAATTTGAAGTATTGCAGGGTGTTTCAAAATTAATATTAGGGGTTTGAAACTTTGTAGTATCTATTACAAATAACTTACAATTATAAATATTATATGAAATGAAGCAACTCAAACAGTTTTGTACGCAGCATGCATATGCATTGTTTGTTCTGTCTGCCGTTAGAAAGAGCAAGTAACAAAGATGGAGACTAGAGAGCAGAAAGCTTTTTTTGTGTTTTAATAAAGACTGAATCTGTAGTTACAGTGCAACCGTCTGTGTGAGAATATTAAGAAGACGCTTGCAACTACGTCCTTATCGTTTGCAGTTGTTACAGGTCTAAGGCCTACAGACTACGGTGTACGTGCCAATTTTGCAAGTGAAATATTGCTGCATAACAATGAAGATTTTCTGGATCGTGCCGTCTTCAGTGATAAATTGGCATTTCACCTAAGAGCTAATATGAACACTCATAATGTTTGCAACTGGCCGTCAGCAAATCCACAGGAGATATTACAGTTGAAACTAGACTCCCCTAAATTGAATGTGTTTTGTGCCATATGGCTGAAAGTTTAAGGGGCTTTCTTGACTATCGACTAGATGTGTGCCGTGTGACGAATGAATCTCACATCGAACATTTGTAGCAAAGACTGTTTGAGGTGCTCTTTTACTTGATGTATTGTTTATAATTGTACGTAAAATGTAATAAGTCCTACAAAGACCTAAATCTCTGATATTTATTTTGAAACACCTTGCATTTCTCACCAACAGTGTTGGAACTAAGATGTAAAAAGGAGGGAAAACTTTCCTATAAATTATTGTTTACGACAACGATATTATTATTAGTCGAGAGTATACCTACAACAACAACACGGGTTAGTAGTCAAAAAAAATGTAATCAAATATACACTCGTAACCCTTTCGGACCCAGGTGGACAATAATAGCTTTGGCGTAGATTTTTTTAAAGGCAAACTGCACATAGCTAGCACATATAGAATTAAACGTCTTACCTTTTTGCCAAGGAATGCGATACAAAAGGGAACCGCCATCCACAACGACTTGTTCTGCTAGTATTGTTTAACTTGACTCATTTAATTCACTTCCTATCATCTTCCACAGCGCATCTGCTAAGTCGTACTTTTTCGCGTCTCTCATAAATCCAAACTGGTCGAACATGGATTAAGGTTATTGTGATAATTCGTACTTGAACACCTCTTCCATATTTTCATTATTTGATTGAGCTACTAACAGCAGCCTCTGGAAGAGAATTTGTTCATCCATAGGGACATCTTGACCATCGATAAAAATATTGCTTTTGGTATTCATAGTGACAACCTGAACAACAACCTTTTAAATGAATATTTACTAACCTCTTTCTCGACCATCAAACTCAGAATTTTATCTCCAACTTTATTTGCCATATCAACATTAACAGTCATTTCTGCCTCACGTCTATTTATAATATTGTACAACATAGTGTCTCCAATAGTGAAGTAGAAGGGTTTCGGCCCCAAGGGTATTGCATAATAATTGAAATATATTTCTGATCTTTCTTCACTTTAGCAGATATGCTCTCCTTATGTTGATCACTTGTGTGATATTTCAGTCTCGTTAGCTCTCGTAGGGTATAGTTAATTTCAGTGTATGATGACATAGGCAAAATCTACAGCTGCCTTTGGCACTCCCCAATACCTCTACCTCCTGTTAATTCTCCTGTAGTATTGATGTTTCGCATTAGAGTCTGTTCAATCACGAGATCATTAGGAAGTTCTGTCCAGTAACAATCACTTCGTCGGGCAACGTGTTGGCCCACACAGAACAATTTGTATAAGTCCGGATAATCATCTTGTAGCCGAGTCATTTCCTGTAGAGTTAGGTACACTGATTTCGTATAGAGGTTGTGGCCACAGACACAGGCTGAAAGATATGGAAGCATTTGTTTACATGTATTCAAATGCAAATTCCAAACCCCTGCACTTTCGGCTGTGATAAAGCTGTGGAGGATATCTCGAGATTCATGTGCTGAATCCATAGATTGCTGGTACGACTTTCAGCTACCAAAGATGTTTTCTTATCCTTGATATAACTGTGAAGTTCCTTCAGTAGTTCGTGTGAATTGAGTTCGGAGGGTTTGATTTTTTTTTACTCATAATCATGTAATATATTTCCTCTAGAGCAAACCACATATATCGTGGAGCATTATGTTCATTATCAAGCAAGGATGTATCACTTGTCAAGGTGCTCAGTGACACCTTATAAGCTTTAGGTGAACTTCTGTGTAAAAAGGTGTTCTCAGATAGAAGTATATTTAGAACTGTCTCTATTAAGAAATGACCTCGCACTGCTCTTGAAACTGCTTTACCACTTAGCATGTGAACTACAGCGTTTGGTGCGTACACTAACTCTAATATCTCTTTCAATTTTGTTCCACTCATGAGATAGCTAATTCAACCCAAGAAACTCATCAGTAAGTGAAAACCTCCTAAGCAGGCCCGTGCTGGCCCACCGGGATACCAGGACATGTACCGGTGCGCCCTGTGAAACATCACATTATAAATAAAAATACAAGTTTTTAAATAATAAATTCTTACAGTCGTTACTGGTAAAGAACCCATGGTAAGTACAGTGCGCCCTTTACATAAGGCGCCATTGTGAAACCACATCAAAGATAAACGGTTTTATTTATTCTTCTATATGGCACAGTTCCGTAGAATGAATACATACTGTTATTGTTGGTAAAGAAACCGTGAAGGGTACTGTGCGCCCTTTACGTAAGGTGCCCTTGCGAAACCATATCAAAGATAAACGGCTTTATTTATTCTTCTGTATAGCACAGTTCTGTACAATAAATACATACTGTTACTATTGATAAAGAACCCGTGAAGGACACACTGCGCCCTGCGAAACATCACATTATAGAGAAGTAGTTTTAGTTGTTCTTCTGTATACCATTCTTTAGTTGTTCTTCTATATGGTGAATTCATATAGTGGCTGTTGGCAAAGAACATGTGAAGAGTACAGTGCGCCCTTATAAAAAGCGGCCTGTAAAATATCACATTATAAATATTTTTAAAAAATCCTATGTACAGTACCAGTTTTGTATTATACATTCATACAGTTGCTATTGGCAGAGGTAGGGCCGTGCTGGGATACTAATGAGGGCGGAGGACAAGTCTACTAAAAGGGCGCCCATACAAACGGGTATATATAAAGAGAGAGAGAGACTAAAAGAAAGTGTGGGTGCTATTTTATATCAAAATCACCACCAAATTTGTTTTAGTATTAACGTAAATAGCTAACCTCGAATCGAAATCCTCTTTACTAGAGAAAAACTTTTAAGTTCCTGTAATAACATTTCTGTCAAATGAAAAGAAGCTAAATGTATCAAAAACCTAATATAGCTCTATGGCCTATGGACGCAGGAGGTTCAGTGTCGCATTTACAAAAGCTCTCCATTGATTTCTGTCCTTAACCAACTGGACCCAGTTTCTACTTTATATTTTAATCTCTGCGAGAACCATTTTAATATTGTTCTCCCATCTGCGCCTCGGTCTTCCTAACGGTCGTTTTCCTATTTGGATTTCCAGGTACAACTTTGAAAGCGTTTCTAATTCTTCCATTCTGGCTACATAATCTGCCCATTTGATCCTCCTAGACTTGATGACCCTAACAATGTTTGCTAAATGGTATAAAATTATGCAGTTCCTCCTTATGAAGATTCCGCCTTTCCCCATTCCCGTTCCTTTTGGAGTTGGAATATTGGTTTAAGAATCCTGTTTTCAAATACTTTCAGTCTGCGATTTTCCCTCAGAGTCAGTGAGCATGTTTCGCAACCACACAGCACAACAGGCATGATTATCGTTTTATATTTTGAGCTACAAATTCCTCAACAGAATTAGCGACAACAAAAGATTTTTAACTGAATAATAACACGAAATCCCTGTTTTCAGTTGACATCAAATTTTTTAGTGATTATGGTTTTGGTCTGCTAATAATGATCCTAGATATTTGAAGGTATCCACTTTGTCGAAAGAAATATTATTTGGTATTTTAACGCACCCATAAAATGCAGTATTACGATCCCGACAAACTTTCATTTATTTAGTTTTCTCTGCATTTACTTTTAAGCCTATATCCCTGGAAATATTAATAAGATTTCTGATTAACGCATTCCTTTCTACGTTCTGCATTCCTTACTATTGTTATATCATTCCTTATTAAATTTACATCATCAGCATACGCCATAACCTGGCAAATACAATTCAGCTCTAGGACCTGATTGCTGTCTTTGATTTTCCTTATAGTGTTCTCCAGAACAAAGTTAAATAATAAATGGCGACCATGTATTTCCGTGTTTCAGACCATTCTCAACGTGAAAGCTCGTGAACAAGAATTTCTCTACTTGAACCTTACTTTGGGATTCATTTAAACATATCTTAATTAATCTACTTTTTCGGTATTCCAAATTCTGTAAGCATGTTGTACAATGTTTCCTTCCTACCCGAGTCTAAAGTCAATAATTGATGTGCCAGGATATTGCATTCCCATTTCTTTTCAAGTATTAGTCGAATGGTAAATATATGGTCGATAGTTGATCGATTTTACCTAAATCCGCTCTGATAATCTCCAATAATTTCATCTGCATATGGAGTTAATCTTGCTAATAGAATGTTTAAGAGAATTTACTGAATGTTGACAGAAGAGAAATGCCTCAATAATTATTAAATCTGTTTCGTTACTTTTCTTCTGAACTTGAACAATTATTGATTCTTTTCACTCTTGTGGTAATTCCTCCTTGTTCCAGATAAGTAGAATGAGTTTGTGTATCTTGCTCTACAATTTTCCCCCTCCAGCTAAGATTAAGTCAACCAGAATTTCGTCTACACACGGAGATTTTTTTTTTTTAATTTTTAATAGCGGTTTCTATTTCTGTCTGGTTAGGTTCTGGAATATACGGTTATACTGTATGCATTTCACTTTCTCCACGCGCATTAGTTTTTAGCTATGTGTTAAGCAAATCGTCAAAGAACTCTTTCCATCTATTTAAGATGCTATCCTGATCAGTGAGAACTGTTCCGTTAGCTTTCTTTAATATATACCTAAGTAAGCACGAAATTGATAGCCTTTCTTAAGTTTGTTGATGCATTTATACACGTCCCGGATGTTTTTGTTTTCACTATTACCTCCAAGTTACTTAATTTTAACCTTCAAAAGTCGCGTTCCTTCGTTCTTAAAGTTCTGAAAGTTTTCTGCCAGATGACAATGACATTTTATGTAGTTATTTCGTTCGGATTTTGTAGCCAACGCTGTTTCTTGTTTTCTCTTCTGTGTTAATTTAGAGCATTCCTGGTTGAATCATGGTTGTTCCTACGTATTTCTACGTAATTGTTTAAAATTAAACCGCTCCCTTTTCAGATATTGAATATTTCCTATATTCAACAATAGTCTCTCTCTCACTATCACAATCAATTCCTCTGAACGACCGAAAATCAGTTGTGCTAGACTGTTTTCTTCTGTCTACTAAAACATGATAAGTTTGATTATGTGTTTTTCCATCTGATGAAGTCGAAGTACATTTATGAATGTCGCGATGTTGGAATTTTGTAATCTTCACGATAAGGTTTCTGGATTTTGCACAGTTCACGAGTCTAACGCCGTTACAACTTTCCTTATGCAAACATTTATTCCCTGTAATCGGGTTGAAAATACCCTCTCGTCCTACCTTTGCATTGAAACCGCCTAACAGAATTTTCATATGGTATTGCAGAAGATGATCAAATACCCGTTCTATTCTTTTGTAAAAACTATTTTTTTATCGCCTCCTTATTTTCTGTTGGGGCATGTGCATTTAAAACAATAATATTACACCACTGATCCTTAAGAGAAGTAAAAGAAAATCTATCATTAACAAATTCAACTCATGTAATTGCTGATGTTACGTTTCGTTTGTGAACGAAAAGCCCTGTTCCTAGTTGGTAATTTTTAATTCGTTCCCCGTAAAAGAACATAAAATTTCCCGATTTGACTCCTCCATTTCCTTCTCATCTAACTTCCTGATATCCCACTAGGTCCATCCTCTATTTCTAAACTCATTCTTTACAAATTTTAACGCGCCTGCCCTATAGAGACTTCTTATATTCCATGTTCCAAATCTCATGTCTATTTTACTTTGCTGAGTTTGTGCCAAGTTATCAGTTCTGATTCGAGGATTCTGCGAAATTATCTGAACTATCCTTTTTTAAAAATACAGGACGAGGATTTTAGCCCCACACCAAATCCCCAAGCTGGAGGATCACCCCTTGTCTATCCGCGACTGATTATTCAGTATATTCGCAGCTAATCTCTATATCCCAGAGGCCTTCTCCTCGATCCACAACCTGAGGACGCGCCGTGCAGCGGTGACAGGAAAACTACATTTTGCGGAAATTAGTATAGCTATATTTCAGAAATGCAATAGGTACTGGTTATACGAACACTGCTTTAAAACACACAAAAATAATCAATATGCTCGGATATATGGATGCATATTAAGACTGTGAAAGCTTCGATGCCATAAAAATCGTAAATTAGAGACTTGTGTCAGTTTAGTATTACATAAATGCGCCCGAACTATTCTTGATGTATCACATTGTTTCGTTTTATAGCTACATAACTTTATAATATTTTTGTAAGTGATTATACACTTTACCTGTTCTCGGCCAATAGCAACTGTATGAATTTATAATACAAAACTGAAATACAGAAGAATAAAATTTATATATATATATATATATATATATATATATATATATATATATAATGTTATATTTAATGTTATATTTCGCAGGGCATCTTATGTCAAGAGCGCCTTGTATTCTTCACAGGTTCTGTACTACCAGTCAGTATTTGAATTCATTATAGAAAGCTGGTATACAGGATAACTAAAACCACTTATCTATAATGTGATGTTTCGTAGGGCGCCTAATGTAAAGGGCGCACTGCACCTTTCACGGGTTCTTTACCAATAAAACTGTAAGAATTTATTACTAAAAACTTGTACCTTTATTTATACTGTGATATTTCGGAGGGCGCACCGGGACACGTCCCGGTGTCCCGGTGGGCCAGCACGGACCTGGGCAGAGAACAGGTAAAGAGTAAAAACGCTTTTCCAAAAATATGTATAAAGCCAGTAAAGCAATTAACGTGTAGGTCTATTTGGTAAGTTAATATAGAAGTTTTTCGTGCTGCTACTCATTTATTGACAAAAAACTTTCAGAAGCTAAGCGCAATCAATATAGCGCAGTTTAAACAATTCAAGTATTTTTAAAGCTCTTTATATACAAATTTGATTGTTACTATGTGTTTCAATACAGTGTTCGATACAGTGCTATTGTATTTGTAAAATATAGCTATATTGATTTATTTATATATATAGCATTTAGCTTAATTTTGTTTGACAAAAAAATTATAACGAGAACTAAAAAAAAAGTGTTTCTCTATCAATGACGTTTTCACAGTTCAGCTATTTACGTTACTAAACAAATTTAATGGTTTTAATACATAAAATGGCGCCCATATATATACAGGGTGCAACTTAATTAAAATAACAAATGCCGGGAGGTGATTTCCTACACCGAGGTAAAACGAAAAGTATACATCAACTTGGGTGTAAAAAATGTCTCCTTTCGGCGTCTTGTTCACCCGAAACTTTGTCGGAAAAATGTAAAAACAGCCATAACTCAAGAACACAACGTAGGATCGAAGTCGGGTAAAAGAGAGTGTCCATTATTTTTAGTCGTAGATTCCATTAGTGTGTAATTGTATATAGAGCAGTGGCGGTTTAAGGGTGACTCCCCAAAAAACTGGAGTAATCTTCTAGGTTGTAGGCTAATGGTTAAGGGTAATAAATGAACGGCTTCCTGTCCAAGTTAAGAGTGTGTGAAGATGGAAAAGATAACTTACATCTAGATTATTGTGTTTTTCAGATGTAAAGCATCACGGGCAGTAGCCAATGCTGTGCGATATTCCGCGCGGTGTTGCCGGATTTCGGACTCCCCTTTCCCTTCTCGCTCTTCCTCTAGTTGAGATTATTACACATACATTGGCAACATTATTCACAATGTAAATATGCTATTCCAGCAAACTCAAAGATTTTGGCTGTGTATCCTAGAAGTATATATAGCAACTGAATAACATACCTATTAACTTATTCCAGTGGAACTGCTAAACGTTCGTCTTCAACACTACTTTCACTATCGTCTATGTCAATTAATATTTCGCCATTGTCTGAATCTGACTCTTGTAAATTTTTTATTATGAGTTCCAAAAATTGTAAACACAAAAAATAATTCTTCGAGCTTCACTTCGTAGCACTTTTTAAAAAAAAAAAAAAAAAAAAAATCCGCACTTGTACTGGGTTTCCTTAAAGACATTGTCAACTATAATTTTGGAGAACAAATGAACTACCACGAAAGAAAGCAACCCAGACACTGATGAATTCTGTTTATGCTAGAAGAGAAGTTGCGTTCCTACACACACAATCAGCTCCTTTGCTTCCATGTCTGTTCCTATAATAACATACTCTTATACTTGATGGAGGTCTCACAACAACAATCCATCTGATTCGTAAGCAACACGATATGGTCGAGTTTGTTTTGGGTTACAATAATTTATGACACCACTCAGACGCCTGGTGCTTTTGCATCCCTGCTAGAGGAGTAAAGAAGGCGTACGTAATTGGCCACACATACGTAAGGTATTGAAACGAAGAAAAAAAAATCATACTGCGTTTCTTCTGTCGACTAAGGAAGAATCTTGTATGAAGGCAATTTCAAAACAATATTACGAATGTCCCATACCTTCTGTTCTTCCACATGAGCTCCCGCCGGGAATCGAATATATATATAGGGTCTATATATATATATAGATAGATAGATAGATAGATAGATAGATAGATAGATAGATAGATAGATAGATAGATAGATAGATAGATAGATAGATAGATAGATAGATAGATAGATAGATAGATAGATAGATAGATAGATAGATAGATATATGAATCAAATTGTAGAGGCTTGTTATTTAATTCAATCGCTTACTATTCTCAAGAGTGTAGAAACGGGGGAAAAGAGGGCCTTGACTTTCCAAACTATTTCCAGCCCCGAAATGAGATTCATCTGGTATATGTTTAGCAAACTTATTTAATAGTTAATGCAAATTAGGAACGTTTATAATAAAATACGATTTAAAAAAAAAAGAAAAAAGAAAACATCATCAATACCGTTTCTGTACCTAATTACAAGGACGCTGATTTCTCTGTAAATTGGAGGGGGGGTGCATTCAGATGCAGAAAGCATATATGATGATTTTAAGACAAATTGCATTCAAATTATGCCTAATATTGCACATTTACAAATAAAATGAGGGGCCCTGGCTCCCTCAGTCCCCCCAAGATCGGCGCCCTTGCCTAATTAAAACAACTAATTAGTTATATGCTTTATACTCTCATTTTCCTAACTGGACGCTCACCGTATGATCTCACTACTATATTATTGCATAATAATATCTGAGTTGATATTTTTTTCGAGTTTTTTTCCCTTTAGTATTTTAACCTGCATAAACACAAAGCCGGATAAACAGACTGCTAGAAACAGCATTTGTTTTCTTATGAATAGCTTATTGATTTATCTCTTACAATCCGGTTTTCAACTTCAGTACTGTCAGGATCCGTCTGGCTAATTGTTAAGGTAGCATCGAGAAAACATAATATGTGTATAGTATACATGGTGAGTTAAAATGCTTTCATATTCTGAAAGAGGTCATTTGTTCTGTTTTTAATGTGTGAAAAGCTTTCCTCCCCCTGAAAGTAATGTTCCCCTAGAACAACCTGTTGATTACACCCCTGATTATCCTTTAATAAAAGTTGAGTTCCATTTCCAAATCGAAGAAAAATCCACTGGAAATTAGACGGGACGCAACGCTCGTTTTACTAATTGTTTTATATGGAAACCTTTCAAAGCGTGTATCATGACAACCAGTTGTCATAAAAAGATGTAGTTTTCACGTATGTGTTCGTAATTCTTTTCTCTACTTCGTAAAGTGAGCAGTTAATGTGCTAATACAATATTTCTAATAAGCACCTCTGCTATTGTCAAGATTCGCAGTAGCGCGAGAAGTCAGCGTGCAGAACTGCTTGCCGCGAATTGTCAACACCGCTCAAAGCCAATTGGACGCCGCGTGAAGCCAACTCAAGGCCATGCCGCTTATCATTTGAAATCTGCTATAGGTTTAAAACGACTGTGCATAGAAAGTCAGGTGGCATGTAAGAAAACTTAACATGTAATATCTTAAAAGGCAAATATCATATATGATAAACGAGTGTACAAGGGATTCTCCACATGACACAGGGACTCCCAAATATTGCGTGAATGCATATTGAACAAAAGTAAGCTGCATTAAAGGGTTTCCTCCTCGTAATATGTATTTCCCTGGAATATGATACTTCCGTGCATAGAAGCAACAAAAATGGACGAAACACGGTATGTTATACACGTTGCATAACGATACATAGAAATGTACAGGGATAGTATACTTGATTTATTTGTTAAGTGAATCTTCTTCCAGGGATCTTTCGATGAGTTCCCCTCCCTTTCCCCTGAGCTACGAAAAACTACATTGCTATTGTGAATATACCAAAATAGCGTCCTAGTGTATCCCAACAATATTTTGATTTTGTCTCTGCTGGAGAAATTTTCTAGAAGCAAGTTCTCTGGGATTACATCCATAAAAGAGGGGGAAATCTGTTTTCGACTTTCTAATATACCTTGGACCTGGATGGAATACCTACACGGAGGAAAGAGAATATGACACTTTTGCGTACACTTAGCAGCATTACGCAGCAAATAGTATATTCACTAAGGGCATGATGCTTTGGTTGCAGACTTCGGAACTATCATCCCTTGTGTGATAACTTCGAGTGGCTCGTAGAAGGCTGTCTTGCAGTTTTGTTGTTGTCGAATGGCGTCAATTAACTTGGTTGTGTTATAGGCATCTACGCAAAATGTGAGTGATATACATAGTCCGATGCTCTGGTGTTACGTGTAAAATTACTGCATAACAGGATAGGAAATGTTGCGCTTAAGGCAAAGGGTTGTGTTCAGGTATTCACGGTCGTGTAAAAGTGTGACGTTGGTGTTTTTGATTAAAATTGATTGTATATATCTGTACATATCTGCACAATGGCAGATTACCCTGTCAACGAGCTGGAAGATATGCACATCATTTATGGAGAGGCAAGGAGAAATAGCCCAAAGTCGAGGCGATTATATCGTGACCGTCGCTCTTAAAAGACAGTAACTTTCCCTGTATTTTTTCCAAGACTCCATATTTGCTTTCGAGAGATAAGGTCTCTTCAATTTCCTCTACGTGAAGTCAGAGGAAATCTCACCATATGGACAGTTGAATTTGAAGACAATGTACTTTGAATGATCAGAGACCACCCTGAAACTAGTAGTAGCCATGTATAGGGCGTAAAAATCCACTTGCAACTCTAGTGAACGATCAGTGGCAGAGATTTAGTGTCAGCGCGCTGTGCGGTCTAGTGGATAATTTTATGGTAGGCCCGCCTGTGTGGGAGTACGTATCTTTTATTTTTACGTAATGTTCTCCCAAAATTATTAGAACATGTGCTCTTGAACATAAGACTCATGTGATAGCACCTGCACATTTTGACAGGAATATGCAGACTTACCTAAATAAAACATTCCCAGATCGTTGGATTGGAAGAGAGGGACCTGTGTTATGAACACCTCGTACATCCTACCTTACACCCCATGATTTCTTTTTTGTGGGGGGGAGGTATGAAATGCCTTTTGTATGCAACACCAGCCACGACAGCCGAAGAACATATTGCTTGAGTTAATATAAATGTGACAGTCACCTCCGAAATTTCAGGTGTGTTCGACCGCAGACGGAAAAATTTGCTTCGCCGATGTCATCTTTGCAATGCGGTCAATGGTCGATAATATCAGACTGTGAACTGTTATTCTTCACAGCTGTCTCGTGTACACATACTGCATTGCAAAATATTGTACTTACAAGGTACTTTTGAGTGTTTCATAGTTATCCTACTTTGTACGAAACAGAGTAAATCGGTAGTTTGAAACTGTATTTCTTTGTATCATAACATCTTTGTAACTGTACATCTTTGCAGCACAACAGCTTGTGTTTCGTCGAAATTCGTACTTATGTGTTTGAAATGCTACCCGCGGAATTACGTATTACGAAGAGAAAATATTTTAATGCAACTCATTTCGCCCAAATTGTATTCATATAATTTGTGGAAATCACTGTTGTCATGTGAAGAATCCCTTTTTATTCTCGTTCATCATACATGAGCTTTGTCGTCTGACTGTCTTATGCACAGTCTTGTAAACCTAATCTGGATCAAAGTTACTTTTTTCCATTTTTACACACTCTTAACTTGGACAGGAAGCCGTTCATTTATCATTCGTTACCATTAGGCTAGAAGGTATAACTATGATATGTTAAGGATTTCTTTTCATTGAAACTCTCCTTCCCAGAGTTAATTCTGTACTGAGGCAAAATAGATCAGTCACACATGTGTATCTCTCTTTCTTTCAAATTCTAAGTGTTCTTTTAACTTGAATGATGTACTGTTATTTTTAATTGTTGAAATCTTGTACTTCACTGTTGTTCATTTTACTCATTCAACGTTCGATAATATACT
Source organism: Thermobia domestica (assembly GCF_964235325.1). Classification (NCBI taxonomy): domain Eukaryota; kingdom Metazoa; phylum Arthropoda; class Insecta; order Zygentoma; family Lepismatidae; genus Thermobia; species Thermobia domestica. The sequence continues at coordinate 204,523,180 of NC_137456.1, read as the reverse complement.
CGAAGGAATATGCAGTATCTTTGGGAGTTACTCTTCCACCGCCCCTGAACTACATCTGATTGTACACTAATGGAATCTACGACTAAAAATAATGGATATTCCCTTTTGCCCGGTTTTCGCTGACATTTTGTTCTCGACATATCGTAGCATGAGAACCAGAGGAACGTAACTCCAAACATGCGGTTTTTATTTTCTTCATGTTTGGACATAATTTTGAAAGCCACACTTGGCGTAAATGTAACGTAACGCCATCTGTTCTCCTTGTCGATCATCTGTTGTAATGTAGCTCAATTACCATCTAATTAAAAACACATTTTTCTAAGAAAATAATATTATTGTCCTCTCGCCTGTAAACCTACAAAACTGGAGTTACGTTCCCCTGATTCTCATGCAACGATATGACTGTTAACGTATTTTTCCGAATTTTTTTTAGATAACACCATAAGTTACAACATATATATATATATATATATATATATATATATATATATATATATATATATATATATATATATATATATATATATATAAGATGCGTATTCACGTGTATATGGGCGCCCTTTTGGTAGACTGGTCCACCGCCCTCGTTAGTATCCCAGCACGGCCCTGCTCCTAAGCACAATACTATGGAACTCAGGGAAGTATCTACAGAATTGTGATGCTTTATCAGCTGTTTTCTACTAAAGAGGCTGATCAAGAGTTAGAATAAGTGTAACACTATGATGAGCTGATTCTTGACAAACAAATTGAAGCGCTGAAAGCACACACGATAAGTCGGACGGGTTCATGTCAATCATCGGAAGAAAGATTACAGATGATCGTCCAGCAAAGGAACTTTCTTGAACAGACTGCATCATTCTTGACCAGAATGGACTGGTGAGTTACGCGCCATGACATTTTCCACAAGATATTAAGTGGTGTAAACTGATTCAGAATGATTTTTAAAATAACACAGTGCATATGTTTCTATGAGAATTCTGAAAATAGCAATGTTTCTGTGAACATACCTGCGCCGCTAATCTGCGGAACCACGTCACAAATAATTTGCTCTATAACTTTAGAAGTATGAGCCCGATTTTAACGATCTGGTTATCATAATAAAGGTTAAAGAACGGCGAACAAACATTAAACAGAGAACTTTCACTCTAAAATTAATAGTTTTCTTGAAATAAAATTAAATAGCTACATATATGTAATTTATTTAAAGGTGTGCTGGCCGCCATATTAAAAGTGGCCATTTTGAGGGTGTTCCCCTACTTAGATTCTTCTATACTTTTTGTACGTTCGATAAAAACATAAAATAAAACAATTAGCATTGATTTCTTTTCTTTTGCAATTAGTCCTAGGTTAAATCGTATTTTTACTGGCCTAGTAGGACGATCACATGGATAGGTCATGTAGCCAGAATGGAAGAAGTTAGGAACGTTTTCAAAGTTTTAATTGGAAATCCAATCGGAAAACGACCATTAGAAAGATCTAGATGCAGTGGGAAGACAATATTAGGATGGATCTCTCAGAAATAGAAATACAAAGTAGAAACTAAGTCCAGTTGGCTAAGGGCAGAAGTTAGTAAAGAGCTTTTGTGAACAGGTGTTGAACCTCGGATTCCATAGTCCATAGAATGTGTTAATTAGTTTATTAAGGTAGGTCGTAAAAATGAATTTTCGAATATCTACTTCTAGTATTGCGAAAAAATTTTGTATTCGCATACTAATAAAAGAAAAATAATTTTAATAATCTTATATTTTGTCTCCAGATCGTGCAAAGGCCTCAATTTGAAAAAAAAAAATCGAAAACACTAATTATTGCTTTAACACACAAAATTTTAAACACTAACTTTTTCAGCTTCTATATGTAATAGCATGAAATTACTTAATTTTAGCTGCTTGATATTGATAAAAATATGTTTAATATTACAGTGATACATGTAGAGTTCGTGCATATGGCCGAAGGTTAGTGAATTTCGACGTAAAATTTATATTTTTACAGTATTATAAATAGACGTAGTTTTGTATTAAAAGATATAGACCAGGCCTGTCCATGAATTGGCTCCCGGAGCCAAAGCGTGAGCGGGCACGAGCGAAGATAAGAACAGGTGAGCACAGGTGCTGCTAGCTTCGCTTCTTCCACTGCATCCGATAAGTGTTGCCAACCACACATGATGGCAAAAAACCTATGACCAAGCCTGGCCAGAAATTCGCACGATGATAAGCATTGAGCAGACGCAAGCGTGAAATGTGCAGGTGTGCTCTCCCCCTCCCCATTTCGAAAGCAGTGACGCGAAAACACTGCAGGAAATAAAATTGGTACGTTTTTTGGTTGAGGAAGACGCATGATAGAGGTTACAGTTAGCGTTGAAGTAACTAACAAATGAACAAGAAAGAAAGAAAGAAAGAAACTAATATTAAACATGTCATCTTACAGACGTAAAAACGACTGCAAAAATCGGAAACGAATTGTTTCAGACCTTTTTAGCTTGCTTACACAATTCGTGACGTTGTATTACATTAGCACTCGGTCTGTAATTTGTCATTCGCTTCACGTTTGCTAAGTTGTAAACGCCTTTCGTTGCTAGATTGATAGGAGAACGACGGGAGGTTGAAAATAATAATAATAATAATAATAATAATAATAATAATAATAATAATAATAATAATAATAATAATAATAATAATAATAATAATAATAATAATAATAATACGCATTATTATTATTATTATTATTATTATTATTATTATTATTATTATTATTATTATTATTATTATTATTATTATTATTATTATTATTATTATTATTCGGACCAAAGAGGGATGAAAATGGGGATTGGAGGAAATTCATAACTAGGAATTGCATAGTTTATACCGCTCACCTAACATTATTAGGGTTATGAAGTGTAGAAGGCTCAGGTGGGCAGGCCATGTAGCCAGAATGGAAGAAATTAGAAACGCTTTCATAATTTTAACTGAAAACCCAATTGGAAGAAGACCACTAGGAAGACCTAGGCGTAGATGGGAAGACAATATTAAGATGGATCTTGCAGAAATAAGAGTACAGAGTAGAAACTGGATCCAGTTGGCTAAGGACATAAGTTAGTGGAAATATTTTGTAAACGCGGCATTGAACCTTCGGGTTCCATAGACCATAGAGTTAGTTAGTTATTATTATCTAAAAGAAATGTTCAAATGTTGTTAAGAGACAATTACACAGAAGAACCGAGTTTCGACCAAACACTAATTTGCCGGAAGGAAATTCCAGTGCAGTCCAGCCTACTTTAAGCGTTATCCGTGCAACCCACGTTTCATGTTCAAGACATTGGGAATAATTGTTCGTATCATTCAGTTGGAACGTTTCCTTTCGAATTTACGCTATTACAGTAGACCTACGCTATTACAGTAGGCCTACGCTATTACAGTAGGCCTACAACATTGTGACTTTCAAAATCAGTCAGTAACTATCGAAGAAAGACAAGCGTGTAGCTTCAGTCGTTGAAATGATTTAACATTCTTTTTCACTTTTAACAAGCCACCGGCAAGCAACCAGCCAGGGACAATACATTTTTCCTTATTAAAAAGACACTCCTTGTTAAAAAAAAAAAAAAAAAAAAAAAAAAAAACTAATTGCAGTCACTAACGGTCACACTTAAAAATGGAAAATCTCTTTGGCTCTCTTAATATTTTGTTTGATTCTTTGCGATCAAAGTAACTTTAAAAGTGGAGTAAGAAATACTATTCTTCCTATTGATAGTGTAATAGTGGCTTCTAATCTCCACAACCAACCCCTTGCTAAGCCTATTCGTACACACATACATGCATAAGCTAATTTTCTGGAGATATACTTAGATAATTACAAACAAGTGCTACAGTTTTTTCTTATCAACAGATTATCTCTTTTCCTAAAAAGCGAAACAACATAATATAACAAACCCACACTCGGATATAACAAACCCACATCCCTCTTTAACAAAAGGAAAGAAAAAAGAAGAAAAGGAACGTACATAGTTTATCATTTGATTGCTGTTACAAGTTTGTATTGTCTATAGTTAACGGTTACCACATTGTAAAAAAACACTTTACACTAAATGGCAATCAGTTACCATACATACTTTTTTTTTTTTTTTTTTTTGGTAAGCTAGTGATTACCGCCAAGGTTGACAACACTTCCGCTCCTCTAAGGACAAAACCCGAAGATCCACGAAGCACGAACAATGGTATTTGCTCGTAGAATGCTCGTGAGCGTTCACGAGGAGAGTTTCCACTATCTGCTCGCCGTGGGCAGGGCTGATATAGACAATGCACTTTCTTATTTCACTGATTTGTTCTAGGGAGTATTTTTTACATATTCAAAGAGATGACAGCATTAGCTTGGAATTTTACACCTATTTCAAAAAATTATTTCTGTTAAAATCATTCAGATCTTACTGTGCAGGTGATTCCACCATTCACCATTATCAATCAAAGACGCGCATCTTGAAATGAGATTCCCTATCTAATTTAGGCGTCAAAGATGCAATGTTGGTCTAATCGAACTCCACCCGCGTCCTACCTAACCATCCAACCATATAGGGCATGTTAAATTGTATTGTTTCAGCATTATCAATCAAAGGCACGCATCTTGAAATAAGATTCTCTATCTAATTTAGGCGTCAAAGATAGCAATGATGATCTGATATAGCCATCTCTGTTATATTTTCCGCACACCGTGGACTTTGTCGCAAGTTCAAGACATCTTTTCCTTACTTGGGTCTGACAAAGGAAATTTTAGAAATTCAAACTTACGTAGAGTTTATTTTCCATAAATGGTGAAACATTTTCTGTTGTCAACCTTTCTATAACTGGGAGGAGATGATAGCTCACATCTTGTCCAAAGAATCAGCTCAATGTAGTTCTTAGAATCAAAATATGTTAAAGAAGGCATAAAAGTTCGAACAGACTCCCTGATTCCTTACTTTCAGTATTTTTCTCTAAGTCAATTCTCCTATGTGTTGTCTTTTATCCATTATCATTGTCACTATGTTCTCACGGTGAGACAAGAATGTGTTCTCTTAATCGTTGGATCGATAATTACCTCGTTGTTTTCAAGACTTTAAAAACGTTGTTTCTGTTGTATTCCACTGATTAATACTTTTTTATCCCTCAAGGTAGCATATAAATAATTTCTTCCCTACCATATTGTATAGCAATAAAACTCGAAAGTTCCTATTTAAAGTATGACGAAAACTCCATAGATGGCAGATCAATGCCGATTTATTATTATTTTATTATTATTATTATTATTATTATTATTATTATTATTATTATTATTATTATTATTATTATTATTATTATTATTATTATTATTACTTTTCATTTTTCGATTCTTGCTCGAGATCCACCCATAGAATAGGCATTTAAATGCCAAGTGTGCTCTTGGGCTTCTACCTTGAAGGGTAAATATCTAAGCAGACAGTAGCATATGTCTTCACAATGTAAGTATTTAGTACTTTCATTCGTATGATTCATATGAGAAATAAATAATTATAAGACCCGGTGCACATCTTAGCCATCAAGAATGACTGAACTCATCGGTCCAGTTAGAGAAATGCACTTTTCTGTATTCATTAGAACATGTTAAAGATTATTGTAGCTGCGAGTTGGATTTCAGAGAAATACTGAAATCCAGAAATCAACAGACGAAGGACAAATTTGTTAGAAATTTTGACTCGCTTAACCCCTTCGGTCCCAGACTACCAACCTTTTAAACCATCTTTCAATTGTTTGTATGCTGCATCATTTGAAATCATAATTTTCAATTTATTTTTCAGAGTTGGAATTTGTTTATTGTTTTACAAAAAATACTATGTCCACGTTTGTGCACATTGGTTCAGTAACAAGCAATTGCATATCTAAATATTTGTGAACAATTATGATACACTTCATTCCGTTTCTTGCTATACTACACCTTTATTCTGACATATTATTACATTGATCTGACACAATAAAACAACAACTACATTTATGTACTCAAAATAGCATGAACGGAATACTATACTATTTTATTTAGTAATGTTTTCTTTACATTTTTCTCTTTTCTTGAGAACATAACGTAACATCAAATTGTTTGTTGTGTTTCTGAATATCCATTTTCTTATTTTTGTGGAACAAATAAAAAGCAATTTTCATCTCTACTTTTCAAAAACAAACATATAGTCAATGTTTTCGTTCTTTTCATTCTTAGGAGAGCTAATCACAGAAGATGTTCTAAATTTGCTTCAGATATCGACGATTCAGATAATGATCCAGATTTTATGGATGATGACTCCAATAACTCTAGCAGTGAAAATAGCGATGGCGGTGTTGCAAGAGACGAAAATGATAAACAATAAATTGTACTCTTTATCTATTCTCAAACCCTGCTCCCGCCAAGTGAACTTTCTGGTAGACAAACACCGTGTGCGTGGGTTTTCTCGGGGTTCTCCCGTTTCCTCCCACTTTCTTCATTCCACCATTTCATTCATTTCTCATAATCACCGTCTCCTTTAGCCTAACCGGCATAACCGTGCGACGTAAAACAAAAAGATTTCATTTCATTTTCTTTATCTATTCTAAAGAATTGAATTATCTACACAAAGTTATTTGGCCAATCACAAATTTGTTTATTTAGATGATGTCACACTATAGATAATTGAAGTGGCCACATTTTGAAATGGCCCTCCGTCGTTTATTTGGATTGTACAAATTTTTTTCTTGGTTGAATAAAAATTGGACAAAATTCTGAGGTAGTTAAAATTCAAATTTGAACGTGTCGCACTACAACTAAATGGACCCGCCTCTGATTGGCCAAATAACCTCGTGTATGTAATTCAGTTCTTTAGAACAGATAACGAGTACAACAATTTGTTGCTTGCCAATTTCTTTTGTTGCAACACCGCCATCGCTAGCTAGCTTCACTGCTAGAGTTACTGGAGTCATTATCCATAAAATCTGGATGCTTATCTGGATCGTCGATATCTGAACACTAAAGGAAATCTGGAACATCTGTGGTTAGCTCTCCTAAGAATGAAATGAACGAAACCATTGACTATATGTGTGCAATATTTGTTACAACAATGATTAGCACAAATAGAAATGATTATAGTTACAAATTCTCCTAACTTTCTAATAATGAAAATGAAATAATGCTGTCATTAAAAATAGATATTTGACTTCTTTCAATGCATTTATATCGTTTTTCGTTTCTAACATGTACAATTTTGTAGCAAAGCAAACCTAAAAAAGTATACAAAAGAATATAGAGAAACAATTATCTAATATAAAACCAATGTACACAATTGTGGACATTAAAAAATAAGTTCCCATTATTTTTGTTCTCCAGAGATAAAGCGAAGCTAAGAATTGCTAACAAGTCTATGAAACTTAATTCTTTATCACAAAAATTCTTTGATTGCAGCAATAATATATTTGGGCGAAAATGATACTTGCTTTTCCAACTTACAAAAGTCTGTGTTCCACGAACACCTGCCATCTAAAAACAATTGAAAGGCAGTTGACACTTGCACTTGAGCTTACCGGAAAAAAAATCCATATGGTGTTCAGACGTCCACGCGTCTGTACGCCAGGAATTAATCGAGCAGATTTAACGAAACGACCAGGAAAAATATATCAATTTGCGTGCACAAATGTGCGCATAGGGACCGAAGCGGTTAATACATACGGTTCTCATTGCATTTTAGGCTGTAGATAAGATGGGAGTTTTCGAAAAGTGACTCCACGGGGCAATAAAGGTGTTCATTTTTTCCCGTTATAAGGTCTCAAGAACTATTTGGCATAAAACTTTGAAATTTTGCAAAGTGTTCTCCTTCCACTTCAGGTTGTAAATAACACAGAATTTTGAGACATGTGGCCGCTACGAGGGGATAGGAAGGATTTAATCATTTTTTTTGTTGTTCGCCAGATATCAGAAGTAGAGTCTTGACATTTTGTATAAATGTTCTACTTACATTCTAGGCTGTAGATAAGACGAAATTTTGAAATGTGTTTTCCAATTGAGAGAGAGAAAAACTTGAGTAATCTTTTGCAGCTCTCCAAATATCCGAAATTATTAGGTGCAGAGTCTTGAAATTTATTCTAAATATTCTTTTACTGTAGGATGCAGAAAGGACGGGATCTTTTGAAACACAGCTTTCCCAGTTTCAATATATGCCTACTAGGGTGTGATTGAATATATATGTTTGCCGTTATTCAGATTTTAAAAAAACTATTTCGTGCAGACCTTTCAAATTGAAATTATGTATATAAACTTTTTCAATATACCTAGACTGAATAAGTAAATATATTTTACCTAATCCCATTCTTGCCCGGCAGAAGGGGAACTTGATCATTTTCTTTTTATTGTACTATCGGAACTCTTAGGTACACTCCGCATCAAAAAAATTGCGATAGCTAACGCCCTGCAGTTAGGCCACCCAATATACACCCTCTTATCCCATAATCGTGTCAGGTAAAGAGACCCTCTCTCTCTCTCTCTCTCTCTCTCTCTCTCTCTCTCTCTCTCTCCTCCTTTCTTCCCTCCTATACTAAAATTAGCTAACAACATGAGCGCAATTCTCATTTCAAACTACACATGTAATAGTTTCGATAAAATGAATAAACAAAACCGAGACGTAACTAGATTCACTGGTTGAAGAAGGGAGAAACTGAAACACACACAATGAAAAATTGAAACCAATGGATGCCTATTACACAGAGATTCACAAGTGAGGCAGAGAGATAGAGAGAGAGAGAGAAGAGGAGAGAAGAAGAAAAAGGAAAGGGAGAAAAGATAAAACTGTGGAATTCAAACGTAGTAAAAAACGAACCTAACATTATAATGTTCCGTTTCCAGAAATCCAACAGTAATATAGAAATAACGTTTGCTTTTACATATTTTTTCAGAACTATTCGAATATATAGAGGACGCTTTAAACATTCATTATGTCACTTTCATAATGGATAGCATACTCAATTTCAAGCAGAACTGTAGATCTCCGAGACATCTCTGGGATAATGTCAAAAGTTTAACACACATGCTTTGTTTCCGCGTGATTCGATTGCAAATTCGGTAGTGTTCATTGGACGTACTGTTCCAAAATACATTCTAATAAACCCAGTAGATATCATTGGTCATATCCTCCATTTCATACTACTAATGGAAACTGAACAAAACAGAAAAAACGGAAAGAAAAGCAAAGAGAAAGAAAGAAAGATAAAATAGAAGACAGTTCTATTCTACTATTAACTTTCTATCAGAAATACCCTATATTAAAAGTCCAAACTGTATCGTAATGAAAAGTTACAACTGTTGGAACGGAAAAGTTTACACTCCTTATACATGTAGCATGTTTCAAATTTCAACGTGAAAAAAAATCACATTGAATTATAGAATGGGAACAAATTTTGTGTCTAATAAGTATAAATAAAATTTTGTTTTTAACTAACCAAAGAGGTTACCATTTTCTAGTCTTTTCCGAAGATTTACTTTTTCCGATCATCCAGCATTGATTTCATCTCTTCCGGATATAACGTAATTTGCACAGATAAAATAAACACGCTAAGAGCTCAAACAGACCATCGTGTTAGTCGAATGATTTTGGTTAGGTTATAGCCACCACTGGATCGAGGATTCAAATCCGTAGTGACCCAGAAATTCGACTGACTCTCGGTAACCAAGAGGTTATAAAAGAGATATTACTTATTCCCTTGCGTTTAAACAGTATTTATGTCAGAAATGACCAGGACTGGGGGAGCACGAAAAACACATCGCCGAAGCTAACAGTTAATTATATTCTCCAGACCAGGTATATCGGGCTCTTGCTCCATTTTAACTTTGGAACATGAAGTGTATGTGTGTATGTGAGAGGGAGAGAGGAGGAGAAGTGAAAGATGCAAAGACAGGATAGGGAAACGTCAAGACAGAAACAGAGGGGGACAAATATAAATATGAAATATACTTATCATTACAGTGTATGATATAGAACGCACACACTGTTTATTTGAATTATCGCCAGCGATGCCTTGTAAGTTCTCCATCAGAAGATAAATCTTTGCAGCCATTATTTTATACGAAAAAATCATACTACCTGATGGGGAATCGAACCTAGATCTTCCATTTGGAAGTCTGGCACGTTACCACTACACCACCGATTGCTTTAGCCAAACTTTGTTTGACAAATGGTGTAGTGTTTCTTTCTGAGAAGGATAACACGAAAAGTGTATACTGCAGATCAATGATGTCTTTGGAATGTTCTGGTAATTCCCTTGTCCTTTCCCAACCAGCATTCGTAGGTCGTCTCAATCATGATAGAGGTATTTGCTTCCACATTCTTATGTATTGGTTGTCCAGTATGAAAGTCGATTCTTCACAATCACTTTGTGAAAATTTAAACTTTGGCTTGAACAGGATTTGAACCTACATTCAATAGCTGTACTATAAAGCCATTACGTTACCCCTACACTATCACGCCATCTGAAATTTTAAGCCAAATATTATCTACTTCTGCCCTGATCTTTGGAACGAACCAAAGTACACAACGAAATTGACTTATTCGACGACCTAAAGATATATTAGTTCCCACTAATAAAGGAAAAACATACAATCCAGGAAAAATTACAGAATGAAAACACATTTTGCAGTAATTTCTTCGTGCAAGTTCTAAAGTACGTGAATAATAATAATAATAATAATAATAATAATAATTATTATTATTATTATTATTATTATTATTATTATTATTATTATTATTATTATTATTTGCCTACTTTTGAACTTGCATGGAAAAATTACTGCAAGATATGTTTTATTTCTTTATATTTTCCTCGATAGTGTTTTTCCTTTACCAGTAGACACTAATTTCTCTCTAGGCCGCCGAATAAATCAATTTTGTTATGTACTTTGGTGCAAATAACGTTACAGAAAGAAGACGGTTCGTTCCAAAATCAGGGCTAAAGTAAGTAATATTTGGCTTCTAATTTGAGATGGCATGATAGTGACAGTTTCACTCGAGCCTTCGAGCAACGCACATCGCAGAGTTTACTGGGAGTGACGTACTATTTTCCTTTCCCACACCTGTTGTGTTGTCGCTAGGACGTTTTCTGTGGCCTATATTGGCCTGTTAGTGCCTATTCTAGTGAATCCAGTGTAAGTAGTGCTTGTTACCGCTATTGTACAATGTCATATAAAAAGATCTGCAATATAAATTTATGTTTGTTAAGCGATATCGTAGTTCCCGCCCGAATTCGAGCCAGGTCTACCAATGGTTATATGAGACTTTTCCTCATCTCTGCGAGCAAATTTGTGGTTTTCAGCTTCATGAAGAGTCTTATAGCATTTATATTAAGTTCAAGAGCGTCAACGAGTATGAACAATTTGCGTCGGCAGTTCCGGAATATGTGATATTTAACCACGCTAATGAAAATTCGAGTATTGTGAGGATCTTGCCGGCCGAGGACCTAGTGAAAATGGTGCTTGTTCATGACTTTCCATTCATTTGAATTTCTTAGTGATTATAATGCCATTATTAATTATGAATCTTCTACTGATGTAGCTAGTTTAGTGAGGAATGTTTTAACCTACGATAGAATAATGTTGTCATCTGATGGTAGGGCAATTCGCTGCTACATTCAAGATATGTGTATAATTTGTTTATATGCTCATTCTGGATATCTCAAGATACGGGAAAGGGAAGAGTTTTTTGCCACAACTATTCTGTCTTTGATTCCTCCTGGCGTTACCCACTGTATTTTGGTGGGTGACTATAATGCGGTGATTGATCCTCGTGACTCTCACCCCTTTCCCTCCGTGTCATGCTTTAGTTGAGCTGGTGCGCGCTCTCAAGTTACAAGATGCGTTGATTAAATCTAATTCTAAGCACGCAATGACATTTAGCTGTTCTACCACTCAAAGTAGACTCGACAGGGCATACGTAATGGGCCCTTTATGTAAAGCAATTCTCCACGTTTTAACCATACCTGTCCCGCTGTCTAATCATGCAGCGGTCGAAGTAGCCTTTAAGTTACAGTTTTCTCTTTCTGTCGCACTTGGCCCTTCCTTTCGGAACATCAACAATGATGTGATGTCACGAGAGAATGTGGTAGAAGCGTGTACTACGCGTTTTGAGTACTGGTGTAAAATGCAACAATATTATCCAACGGTAGGAGCATGGTGGAGTCAATATTGTAAACCTAAATTACGTAGCTTTTTTCAATGGTGTGGTAAACTTGCACGTCAACATGATCGTCAATTATATGATTTTTTCTACCGTGCTCTCTGTGAACTTTGGGCGCCACCACCGTCCCTTGTCAATCAGCCAGTATAAATGATCTTAAACGCCGGATGCGACAGATAGATTCTCACGCCTCGCTTCAAGCATATTTTTCAGAGGACTTCTATCATTGTTTTCCGGAGGAAACATCCTCTTTGTATCATGTAGATCTCTTGTTGCGTCAAAAGCGCGCCACTTTCATCGAGTCCCTTGTCTTGGCGGATGGCAATATAACGACAGATTCGTTCAAAATTTTACAAAAATTTACTCGGTACTATACCGCGTTTGCGAGTGCGCAGACTATGGATTACACTTCAGTACCCAATTTTTTGTCAGGCATCCCCCACAAGCTGTCAGAGAGTGATGGTCATGATTTGATGCGTCAAATCACAGAGGAAGAGATCTCTTCTGTTCTCAGGCGTGCCAAGGGCCGCAGTTCCCCAGGGGTCGACGGTTAAAATTTTTCCTTTTATAGACGTTATTGGCCTTTTCTCAGAGTGACTCTTGTTTCGCTCTTTAACTCGTGGCTCTCGGGTGAATTTTTTTTATCACAATACGGCTATAGTGGTGCTTATCCCGAAATCGCCTACTGCACGTGAGGTTTCCGATTAGCGACCTATTTCCTTATTACCAGTAGACTTGAAATTATTTACGAAGGTTCTAACAGCTAGAGTTCGTCCTATTATTCGACGATTAATTAGTCCGTTCCAGGCGGCACTACACAAGACTCATAACATTCAATACACTCTTCGCACTCTCAGGGATCTTTTTGAATATTTTCACTCTCGTTAGGTTCCAGCAGGAGCCCTAGCAGTTGATTTGGCTAAAGCTTATGATAGCGTAGATAATAACTTTCTCCGCTTAACGCTTGAAGCCTGGGGCTTTCCTTCAGCTTTCTGTCAGGTAATATTAAATCTGTATGCTACGGCGAATTTCCGTATTCAAATTAATGGACATTTATCCTCAATCATTTCGTTACGGCGTGGTTTGCGTCATGGGTGTTGTTTCAGCACTATATTATTTGGTTTAGTTTTAGACCCGCTTCTTTACCATTTGGCAACCCTCGGGACCCTCACTTTTTCGTAGTCAAAATATTTTCGGTTTTGCTGATGATTTAACCATTACCGGAGTGGATTCTGTGTCCTTTCAGGGCGTTTTTCCTGTTCTGAGCGCCATTCACGTTGCGCTGGCCTTCATTATAATGACAGGAAAACTCGTGTTACAATTCAACGATTTTCAGCTACCAGCAAACACTCCTGGTTCCCCGAATTTACCACATGTCACTTCCTTAACTATCTTAGGCATTCCCTTTATGTCCCAACCTACTCCCCACTATGATGAGATTTGGGCACTGCTATCAACACAAGTACGCCGTTTGTTTTATTCCCAGCGTTTTCGTCGACTTCATTTACTACACCGTATACAATTTATCAATATTTATGTTGCACCCAAGCTGTGGTACAGGGCGCGAGTTTTTCCCTTACCAGAGATATACGCCAAACGATTTGAATCTCTGTTCCTCTGGCATATCTGGCGCGGATTTTATCTCCGCCTTTCGCGTACTGCAGTTTATCTGCCACGTTCTCTGGGCGGGTTAGGATTAGTCAAACATTCGCTTAAAATGCCAAACTTTGTTCATGTCAGATTCCTACTCCGCGCTCTCTTCAGCTGGTTCTTTCACTAATCACTGGTTTAGTTGTTTCTGGCCGCATTATGAACATCCTATGAACCCCTCCTTCATTCACTTCGCAGCCCGGTGTCCGGCGTATGTCCGGACTTTCATCCGCTATTGGGCGTATTCCGGGGTAGTCCTCAACCCGCGGACACACAATGCACGTTCGTTATATTGTGCCCTTGCAATCTTAACTTATCCTCAGACGGAGCTGCGCGTAGTACAGCTTTTTCCACACGTCTGTTGGCAGCAAGTGTGGGTCAATATCCCGAACTCCGTAATACCTTCGTACATGCAAGTCATCTGGTTTATCCCTACACGCGCGCGCTTGTTCGAGATTCAACGCGTTCCTGATGCGTTGTGTGATAAATGCAAGCAAGAGGACACTCTGGCTCATCGCTATACCCAATGTGATGGAGCCCCTCCTATTTGGAACGCTTTTCAGGAATTGGTGGGACGTATTACCCGTCGTCCGCCCTCTCAGTTTACGGTGGAGCATATGTTATTCCCTGATTTTCGTTCCCCCCACCCCACTAAACATCAGGACGTGCTCTTTCTTGCAGCCAGTACTCTCGCCTATTTCCAGCGCTATGTGCCCTTGTTGGTGTGTGCACTTATTTTGCTTTTTGAGACAAACACGTCGAAAGCTCTATAATCCAAAACGCGATCGGCACTGTTTCAGCCGGTTTTTAGAAGTTGCTTTGCAATACACTTTTCGCTTTTTTTAGTTATTGTTATTATTCTTTATTTTATTATTATTATTGGTATTACTTTCTGTTTCTTATGTTTGTTAAGCTGAGTACTCACTTTCACGGTGTTTAAATACTCTTTTGTTGTATCAAGAATAGTTAAGTACAAGTTCTTTATTTAATGTTCAGTAACAATAAAACTGATAGTGCAGAGGTAACGTAATGGCCTTATGAATAATAGAGCTATCGAACGTTAGTTCAATTCCTTTTCAAGCCAAGGTTAAACTTTTTACAAAGTGATTGTGAAGAATCGACTTCCATAGTGTACAAGCAATACATACGAATGTGGAAGCAAATACCTCTATCATGAGTGAGACGATTTACGAATGCTGGTTAGGAAAGGGCAAGGGAATTACCAGAACATTCCAAAGACATCATTGATCTGCAGTATACACTTTTCCTGTTATCCTTTTCAGAAAGAAACACAGTTTGGCTAAAGCAATCGGTGGTGTAGTGGCAACGTGCCAAACTTCCAAATGGAAGATCTAGGTTCGATTCCCCATCAGGTAGTATGATTTTTTCGCATGAAATAATGGCTGCAAAGATTTATCTTCTGATGGAGAACTTACAAGGCATCGCTGGCAATAATTCAAATAAACAGTGTGTGCGTTCTATATCATACACTGTAATGATAAGTATATTTCATATTTATAATTGTCCCCCTCTGTTTCTGTCTTGACGTTTCCCTATCCTGTCTTTGCATCTTTCACTTCTCCCCCTCTCTCCCTCTCTCTCACACACACACTTCATGTTCCAAAGTTAAAGCGGAGCAAGAGCCCGATATACCTGGTCTGGAGAATATAATTAACTGTTAGCTTCGGCGTCGTGTTTTTCGTGCTCTGGGGATAACATATTCAGTCCTGGTTATCTCTGACATAAATACTGTTTAAACGCAAGGAAATAAGTAAAATCTCTTTTATATCCTCTGGGTTACCGAGTGTCAGTCGAATTTCTGGGTCACTACGGATTTGAATCCTCAAACTGTTTTCTATTTTCTTTCTTTCTTTCTCTTTGCTTTTCTTTTCGTTTTTTTTCTGTTTTGTTCAGTTTGCACTAGTAGTATGAAATGGAGGATATGACCAATGTTATCTACTGGGTTTATTAGAATGTATTTTGGAACAGTACGTCCAATGAACACTGCCGAATTTGCAATCGAACCACGCGGAAACAAAGCATGTGTGTTAAACTTTTGACATTATCCCAGATATGTCTCGGAGATCTACAGTTCTGCTTGAAATTGAGTATGCTATCCATTATGAAAGTGACATAATGAATGTTTAAAGCGTCCTCTATATATTCGAATAGTTCTGAAAAAATATGTAAAAGCAAACGTTATTTCTATATTACTGTTGGATTTCTGGAAACGGAACTTTATAGTGTTAGGTTCGTTTTTTACTACGTTTGAATTCCACAGTTTTATCTTTTCTCCCTTTCCTTTTTCTTCTTCTCTCCTCTTCTCTCTCTCTCTCTCTCTCTCTCTGCCTCACTTGTGAATCTCTGTGTAATAGGCATCCATTGGTTTCAATTTTTCATTGTGTGTGTTTCAATTTCTCCCTACATCAACCTGTGAATCTTGTTTCGTCTCGGTTTTGTTATTTTATTTTAACGAAACTATTACATGTGCAGTTTGAAATAAGAATTGCGCTCATGTCGTTAGCCAATTTTAGTATAGGAGAGAAGAAAGGAGGAAATAGAGGGGTCTCTTTACCTGATAACGATTATGGGATAAGAAGGTGTATATTGGGTGGCCTAACTGCAGGGCGTTAGCTGTCGCAATTTTTTTGATGCGGAGTGTACAAGAACTTTAAATTTTGTAGATACTTGCTCATTGAATACTAGGCTGAGAGTAGGATGAAGTTCTACGAAATGTCACCCTAAGGGGGATAAAAATCAGGTTTCAACTGTTTTTCATTCTTCACCTTATTTCCAAAGCAATAAGGCGTAGGCAATTCAAATTTTCTACAAATGTTTTCTTCAGACTCCATTCCATAGATAATGTAGATTTTTCTAAATTCAAGATCCAGGAGGATAGAAAGGGCGTTAAGATATTTACAGTTAAGAAAGTTGAAATTTTCTAAAACAGAGTTAGTGGGTAATTCTCCGAGGATCAGATGGCTTTAATGAAAATTTAACATTAGTATTAGGACTTGCTTTTGAAACGTTCAGCATTCATCCAGGCAATTAATAAACTATACACATTGATGTGTAAAACTTAAGGAAGTGATGCATACATAAAATATAGTGTAGAAAACGGACAGGAATGAAAGCTTAGCAGCATATTGCCAAAAGGCTCCAAAATATACACAGGGAGCAAAACGTTACATAGCCGAACGGGTAGTGCTTCACTAATATGAAGCACTTGAATCAAAGTAACGAGACAGTGTGTGTAAGATAGAGAGCTGCTAAAGTGCTTTATTGTGGTGTTATAAAAAACATGGCCCGTACACAACAGTTGGGTGATCTCACATTTGGCTGACAAAGAATCATCGGGTAACTGGAAGTAGGGTGAAATGTGACAAATGGTGCCCAGAAATTTGGTATGTTTCACGTACATGAGGAACATTCCGAACCACGTGCAATGCTTTGGGAACGAGATGTAGTGGTTCACAACGATCAACTACAGCAGAGGACGACCGCTACATTACAAAACAAGCAAAATGACACCAACATCAGACAGCAGTTGCTGCTGCAAATACATCTAAACGAATTGTAAGTCAACCAATCTCATGCTACACAATGGCACTGTGTCTGTTGCGTGAGTGTAGTCTCTTTGTCTGTAGACTATTACGTTGTATTCCGTTTACAACCATACATCAGCGACACCGTTTGCTGTGGTTTCAAAAACATCAAAACTGGAACGCGGATGAGTGGGGTCGTATTCATATTCTGATGAGATCAGATTCAGAGAGAATGTGTGATTTTGGACGTACAATTGTCTGGTGAGAGGTAAAAAACACACAATTTACAACCCAGGAACATTGTTAAACATGGTCAAGTTGGTGGTCCCGTATTCTTGTATAGGATGCATGCATGTACCAACTTCCAAATTTTTGAACGTGGTACTCGCAGATTAACATTTTCGTGTTTCCTTACTGCTTTTCCTCGTGAGCTTTTACACTGGTACTGTCGTTCCTAATCTCTCCTAATGAATGGTAATACGCTACAACATCGTACAACGATGGTGATGGAGATCTTGGGACAAGACGATATTCGTCTGTCTATTCTCACATAACTCGCATCGAGCACGTTTCAGACCGTTCTCAGGTTGTTAACAACTTAGATGGAGTAATGGAGATTCATACCAAAACAACTCATTACCAACTTTTAAGGGCCATTTGACTCGTGTTATGTCAGGGGGCCATGAGTCGCAGAGCTTTTAGTATAAGTTACTGTTTCTATGTAAAATTCCATGTTTAATCTTCTAAGCACGTTGTGGTCGACAAACACCGTGTGCGTGGGTTTTCTCGGGGTTCTTCCGTTTCCTCCCACTTTCTTCATTCCACCATTTCATTCATTACTCATTATCACCGTCTCCTTTAGCCTAACCGGCATAACCGTAGGACGTAAGACTCAAAGATTTCATTTCATTTCTAAGCACGTATTTGTCTCTGGTATTTCCTGTATCATTCTGTAGCTCTACTTTCTATGTATGACTCAAGTTTCATCAAGCCACTTGGGAGCGTCCATAGTATGCGAAACTTGCTTTCGTGCTTAAGCTGTGCACAACTGAGTATTTTGACATGCACAATTTGAATGTCTCATACAAGAATGCGGTTTGCCAATATGTAAGTATCGACACTGAGAAAATAGTTAGGGGTGATTTCTTAAATATTCAGTTTAAAGGATATACATTTTGAACAACAATTTCCACAAAATGGCGAAAATCTTCCGATTCCTGGTGTAAGAAAGCGATTTAAGTTGTTTACAATTGGCAAAATACACTGCCGGAAAATAAAATTGCAACACCACGAAATTGTTTTTCAATCTGAACCATATTTATTCCATATACTGTACATGGTACGAATATGGGATGATTACAATATTAGCTCCTTCAGCACATTGTTTTTGTGAACGTTTATCTTCACACTACCACCACTACTTTAGTACCGTGTATACCCTCCACGAACTGCAACACTGGCATGGATTTTTGCATGCACTCAATCATAGAGATGACGGATACAGTCTTGCGGTACATTCTGCCATGCCTGCCCGATCTGGTCGCGCAAATCAGCAACAGTTGAAGGTGAACGTGGAGAAATTGTCAGTTGTGGACCCATAATGTCCCATACATGTTCGATAGGAGACAAATCTGGGGAGCGTGCTGGCCAGAGAAGTTGGGGCACACCTTGCAGAGCATATTCGGTTGCACGGGCAGTATGAGGCCGGGCATTGTCTTGCTGAAAGAGTACAGGGCCCTCCTGTCTCAAAAAAGTCAGTAAAACCGGTTTTACAACTTGTTGCACGTAAGAGGTGCTTGTCAATGTCCCATTCACAATCACTAAAGGTGGGCGAGAGTTGTATCTGATCGCGCCGCACACCATAACATCTGGGCGTTTGGTAAAATTAAAGGTAAAATTACTAAATCAGATGGTTCTAATTTAACTTCTGCCGATAAGAAAATTGGTCCTGTAAATGATTTTCTCAATGCAATGTTCAGTGAAGTGCAATTATATTTGAATAAGCAACTTATTTCCTACTCTTCACATACATATCCATATCGATCGTATATTGAAAAACTACTAAATTATAATGCTAATGCTAAATCAACGCATCTTCAAACATCAATGTGGTTTAAAGATAATGCAGGGCATATGGACAGTGTGGCCGATGGTAATTTAGGATTTAAACAACGTTTTCTTCTAACTACTTTAAGTCAGTCATTTGAATTATTGGGTTATATTCATGCTGATATTTTCAATCAGGAGAAATTTTTACTGAATGGTGTACAATTGCGTATTAAACTAATTCCAGCTAAACCTACATTTTGTCTAATGGGTGACGCTGATGGAAAAGTTGTAATTACAGATGCAACATTGCTTGTGAAAAAGGTTGATGTATCACCAGCAGTTAAAATAGCACAAAATAAAGTATTACAAAATCCTAAATTTAGAATAAAATATCCTCTAACAAAAGTGCAGGTGAAGACAGAAACTCTGCCACAAGGAATTATGGATAGTACACTTCCAGATCTGTTTTCAGGCATAGTGCCTAAACGTATTATTATTAGTTTTGTTACTAATGCTGCTTTCAATGGTACTTATGCTTGTATATATAGCTTATTATCAAAATCAGGTTGTATTAGTTTGGATGGGACAGGCGATCCATCAACATACAGTGTAAAAAACGACATACTAAAATGTTGAAAATTGAACGGATTTGTTTGATAAGTACCATTGAAAGCAGCATTAGTAAGAAAACCAATAATAATACGTTTAGGCACTATATCCTTCCTCACGGCGAAAAAAATAAAAGGCTACCTCAAGAAGACTGCTGGACAGTACAAAGTTTGTAAATCTAATATATTCACCTTTATGTACATGGTGTATCATTATTGCGGATAACCTTTATAATTGTGACACCCTTCCACGTTATATGAATATTTTAAGGGTTCACTCAACCAGACGGTTTTACCAAATAGAAAATTTATAGCTAACATACCATGTGAAGCACTTTTAGTGAAGGAATTGGTCACTGCACAGTATATTGAAATGACTTTTGAGTGATAGTGAAAATGAAATGAAATTAAACCTTTGAGTTTTATGTTTTACGGTTATGCCGGTTAGGCTAAAGGAGGCGGTGATGATGAGAAATGAATGAAATGGTGGAATGAGGAAAGTGGGAGGAAACGGGAGAATCCCGAAGAAAACACGATCAGGGTGTTTGCCCACTACAAAGTCCACACGGCGCGGGCTGGGATCGAACCAGGGACCCCAAGCACCGGAGGTGAACGCTCTACCACTGAGCCCCCGAGAGATACTGAAAGTAATGTATGTGTAACTGTGTTCTTTCACTACACTTGTTTATGTGTAGACTCTATACCTCCGTCACTGACCGCTCGGGCCACCCTGCTGCGCTTCTGCCTTGACTCGGTTATATAGCATTCCTGCTTTTCCGTAGACAGCTAACACAAGTTGGTTCGTATTTTATGCACTATCTTTTATACCATACGTCCACACTATATTTATACGTAGCCCTCCTGAAGTCGATCTGCACGTGATAATGGAGCCCCCTTCATTTAGTGCATGATGTGCTAAAACAAATGAAATATATCCATTGTATGCTCTAATCTAACATGCAAATATAAGAGTATCAAAATTTAGTAGAACCATCTGCTCGAGTAATCCCTATTTCAAAACTACTTATATAGGTCTAGTGAAAAAAGGACACCAAGAACAGGTTCACTTACTGCATTCATGACACATGGTGCTATTTTCCACGTACTCCAGGGTTTCCTTCATCCTTCCAAATTGCACAGGTAATATCTTCTTGATAGTTCGTTAAACTTACAACACTCAGGTCATGCGTAATATTTTGTGGTTTACCACACTTTTTTGGGGCAATGAACACGCCCTTCTTATCATACGATTCTCACACAAAAATGTCTTAACCACAACACTACGTCATGTTCCTTCAAAAACAAATGGCACCTGAACAGTGACGTATGCACAAACAAGTTGCCATTCCAGCCACCTATGAATGAATTATATATTTGCTACGAATTATATCCGTATACCACAGTCTACACCTCGGGGAAACGGCTAACATCGATTTAAAATATGTATGTAGATATTTTATTCAATAAATCTACATGCCCTATAAATGAGTTCTATCTACCAAATATTTACATATAATACATGTACGATGCTGCTCACTTTTGAATTGTTACTGATTGGCTGAGGAAGTCGCTCCTACAAACTAATGTTACTGATACGTAAATAATGTAATGAGCTTCGTAAGTCGTAATTCTTAATGTTACACTATGAGGGACCAGTTTTGTAACGCTATTGCCACATAATGCCGTGAAAATTTTGTTCCTGTACGAGTCTTATGTTTGGACCTAGGAATGTCCGGCGTGGGATTTCCCATGGACCTCCCATCTGGGACGTCCCGTGGACATCCGACGTGGGAATCCTTTAGGACGTCCCATGCAGGACGTCCATGGGATGTCTTCTCATTGTCCCGATAATCCCGGGAACTAAATGGGATGATTGGGATCAAAATGGGACATCCCAGGGACGTAGTGTGCTATGTGGGAAGATTAGGAGAAATAAATGTCCGGGTAGCACTGGACACATGAGCTTATAATTCTATAAATTTGTGGTGTCCCAAAATTGAAATCAAATATTTCAGCAACAGTACATTACATATTTAATAATAATACCTTTATCTACTTTCGCAAAGCAAGAGAGAATTCATGATGTAATATTTGATAAATATACCGTACTTTATATAATTTCTTGAATAGTCCTTTGAATATAAAGACTAGAGCAGCACTTTAAAGACACTTGAGTCGATAGTCGGAACGCTTAAAACAAAAGAATGAACTCAAATTACTACTATAATAATAATAATAATAATAATAATAATAATAATAATAATAATAATAATAATAATAATAATAATAATAATAATAATAATAATAATAATAATAATAATGCCTAGGAATTCTGGCAGTGGCGGATCTAGCCCGGGGCCGGGGAGCCAAGGCCCTCCAGTATTCAGAGTGACGAAAATAATTTAAGCTATTATTTACATATTTTTGAAACTTTATAGTAAACTCATGATATACTTCTTATAGTCTGGGGTATGGCAGCCTCCCCAGTTTTAAAACCTTCTAGTTCCTCCACTAGATTCTGGGATAGATCTCAACCACCGACTATCCTGAAAGGACTTTATCCTTGTTTTCCCGATCCCAACAAGTGAATACCGGGATGGTACTTTAAATATCCAGAACCTGGTCGCTATTTTGCTCAAGTCTATCAATTGTGGAAACAGTATAGAAAAATCTCCTTCAAGATACCACTTCTCTAAAAAAGGTGAACCCATATGTCTTTTTTTTTTTTTTTTTTTTTTTTGTCTTAACAAGGCGAGTAGAAGAAACTTTTTGCATTTGTCCATTGCAACCACCACAACACACCACAACACGACAAGAGTCACAAAGTTTTGTTTCTTTAGTTGCACAGCAATCCTGCCCGCATATTTTTCATCCACGGCAAAACGCCGGATAATATGAAAGGGTACACTTCTCATCCGGCAAACTGCCGGAAACGGCGGCGGCAAATAGCCGGATCGATGTGAAAGAAGCGTTAAAGGAAAAAACTAAGGAGTGATGCTGCTTAGAAAAACATGATTTTTGACAAGTTGCATATCTCAGAGAGCAACTTTTGCGACAGTCTATGCCTTAAGTAACAAGGATTAGGCATTTCAGATTTTGCCAAGGGGAGCCGAGATTGACAACCAACATGAGTTTCACTTTTTTCTTTTTAGTATATTAGTATACAATTTATTTAAAAGTATGTGTTTCCCCCTTATTACCGGAAATGGTAGAAATAAACGTCTCAAGGTTTTGAAATATATTCAGCGTCTCAAGTAAACATCCCATCACTACCTGTAACAATCTACGAAAACCAGAAGTGGATAAAATTTAGTAATACCTCTTGTTCCTATGTTGATTTACATAGAGCAAAAACGATAAGAGATGACGAGAAGCGGTTTTCTGCATTCGATCCCGCATTCTGAGAATAGGATCCATCTAAATTTAAATCTCTGTTCTAATCGGAAGTGGTAGAAACCGACCATTTCCAGTTTCAATTTCTATCGCTATAGAAAAATAACTATAATAGATAGCGACAAGCGGCTTCTCTAATATATAGCAACAAGTGTTTTCTAAGAATGGATTTTTAGCGTCTTAGGAGAACATATCATCATCATACGCAACACTGCACTAAAACCGGAAGCAGTTGCAATTTACCAATGCTTCCTATATCAATACTTATTTCCATCGGGCGAAGACGTTTCGAAGAGATTTTGAAAAGCGGTCTTTTTACACAGATCCAGAGTCCCATCAATCAATTTGTTTCGACTTCTAGCTATGTGTTTAATTAAACCGAAAGTGGTAGACATGTACGATTATTTTGTTATAAGACTGATCGCATAACGAATAAAACGGAAAAAGCGATAAGCAGTTTTAGAAGGATTCAGTACCGCAAGAATATGTTTCACCTATGATTTTATTCCTTTATTGCAAAAGAAAGTGACAACATTAGTTGGAATTTCCGGTTTCAGTGTTAAGTTCCATAGAACTAAAACACTAAGAGACAGCGAAAAATTGATTATTGATATGGAGTCGGCATCGTAGAAATAGGTTCTATCTTGGATCTCATTCCTCTATTGCAATCAATAGTTAAAGATGTAGGTCTACTACTTCAAGTCTGAATATTGTTTTCGTATAGTGTGGAAGTTTATCATAGTTTCATACTGTGAAATGAAACTCGCTTGCTTATGTCCAGTATTGGTGTTAGACTTCCATATTAGGTGCAACAGACAATTAACAAATTACAATAAGAAATATTCAATAATAGTAGGTCATTTATAAATATTACTTGCGCCTCAAGTCGTGTGGCAATGAACATTACAACTATTCGAGGGAACACAGCTGCGAAATTAAATTATCCCGTAATTTTAAGACTTTTCGTATTGATAGTCTCTGTTTCCTACTCTCTGATTTGGTCGGTATTCTATGGTTAACTCTGCCGTTGTTTTAGCAGTTGATTTTTGTCCCTAAATTTTGTTCATGACTGGCATATAGAGATCTCCCGAGGAGGATAGAACCATAAACATAATGCCAAAAAACTGTCCTTTCCGGTTATTGTTCCCAAGGAGGAGAAGGGATGTTCGCTATCCAGCACTTCAGATAAGTACCATATTCCAAATATATGGTACAGTCACGATAAGTGGACAATGCAGAACACACACATCTTCACATCTTCACTTTTAATTGCTGACTTCAATTGCAATTAACAATTACAAGTATCAATAATACCTTTGCAATTAACAATCAATAAATTTCAAGTTTTAATTCGCTTAAAACAAACTAATTAAATTAACAATTGACTTAAATTCAGTTGCAAACTTTAATCGAAAGTAATTGTAAACAATTCTCAGAGCAATTATTTTCAACTGATTGATTAATTCAATGATTGTAATTGATTAATGCCCATCACTGGCGCAAAGTGATTATAGAAGTATCACAAAGCTGTGGCACGCATGCCACATGTTTCTATGCAATATGAAATGTTTTTCTGCTATCCTTGTTTATACATAAATCCATTATTGCTGACATGCCTGTTTCCTACAGCCTACTTATGATTCCTTGCTACCGCGGTCCTCTTACGCTCTTCTTGTCGGTTAGACGATATGCATGTATTTTATTGCAAATTAGCACAGGTTGGTTTATATTTTTCTTAGTTCGTGTTTTATGCACTGTGAATTTTAAGTCATATGTTCACACGCGTTATTTAAACGATGAAAATAAATCTGTACCCATTATAATGCAACTCCTCTCTTAACCCTTTCACAGAGGAAGTCGACTTCTGTCGACAGAAACAAAATTTCCTTAACATGCGAATGTCTACTATAGTCGACGTGTTAAAATTTGTTTGTCCGTATCTTGGCTTTGTCGAGAGTAGTCGCCAAAGTTGTACCGTTCATTTTTGTGTGTGTGTGTGTGTTCTATTGTTTTCGATAAACAATAGAAATCACACAGAAAACCTTTGGCGACTACAATCGACAAAACCAAGTCGACTATAATCGGCATTCGCATGTTAGGGAAATTTTTTTCCGTCGCCTTCCACAGTGAAAGGGTTAAGAGCCTAACTCACTAAAAATAACACAAAATTTAGCATTTTTCTTTTGCTTGTTTATTCATAAGTGAAAGGAAATAATGAAATGCAACTTATCACAATCATAGATAATATTATTCTACAACAGAAAATATGAACCTGAAGAATGTTCAGTGTTGCCATCCATAGAAATTACAATGTTGACAGAAAAACGCCCCTAAAATCTAAGTTAAGACAGCGACTAGAGGAATGATCTCAACTGCATTTGGTTACGTATTATGTTGTTTTGGTTTCCTGTGAACTACTTTTTAAATAACATTATTATTTAATTCTAATAACTGTATGTTAAAACTATTTTGTTTATTACAAACTAAATACAACTATTATTTAAAAAGTAGCTCACAAGAAACCAAAACAACATGATACGTAACCAAATGCAGTTAGGTTCGTGCCTCTACTCGCTGCCTTAACTCAGATTTTAGGGGCGTTGTTATTCTGGCATCACTGTGAGTTCTATGGATGGCAACACTGAACTTTCCTCAGGTTCATATTTTCTGTTGTATAGGGTGGGCACGTAAAGTGAACACATAAAATGAAATGTAATGTATTGAATATGATTAACTACAACACATAAATGAAATGTAATGTATTGAATATGACTACTCACCTTCACAGCAGCCTTCACAGCAGGTGCTGAAAGTGTCCTCCGCCCACTTCAACACACATGTGAGCACGATTGAGGAGATTCATATATACCCTTGTCAGTTCTTGTGTTGTAATGCTATTGGTGACATCCTGGATCCTGATCTTGAGTTCTTCAATTGTGTGTGGATTTGTTTCGTATACTCTTCCCTTTAACAGTCCCCATAAGTAAAAGGCACACGTGCACAAGTCTGGTGACCGAGGAGGCCACAAGCCTTTGCTGATTGTTCTCTCTGGGGTAAACATCTCATGCACAAGGGACAATGATGCAGCTGATGTGTGGCATGTTGCACCGTCCTGCTGAAAGTAACATAACTGACGCTCCTCTTCGGTCAAGTGTGTATAAAACTCCTCCAGGATTCCCATATACACGTCACTGTTCACTGTCGTCTCAAAGAATATGGGCCCAATAACGCGTGTGGCGGAAATGGCACACCAAACACCAATCTTCTCATCATGCAAGGGTACCTGGTGGATTACGTGTGGATTTTCTGTCGACCAATACCGGTTGTTTTGGGAATTTACGTACCCAGACAGGTGGAACCACGCCTCGTCACTCATGATGAGCATTAGTGGATCCAAGAAACCACTGGCAACATTGCTCAACAACCATGAACAGAAATGCACCCTCTTCTGCAGGTCAGGCTCCTTCAGTTCTTGCACAACACTTATCCGGTACGGTTTTAACTTCAGGCCCCTTAAAACACGTCTGCAACTTCTCTCACTCGCATGAACCTGTTGACTCAATCTCCTGGTTGAATTTCGAGGACTTCTTGTCATTATCTCCTCCACCTGCATCTTTAATTCAGGTGTGCAGACAGATGGTCGTCTGTTCCTGGGAGCATTTTGAACCGATCCTGTACGCCGCCATTTTTCAATCAATTCCTGAATGGTGCTTTTTGCTGGCACAGAACGTCCTGGAAATTTCTCCCGAAACAAATTCTTTGTTTTCACAAAAGATCCAGTGAGAATGAACCCTTCAACAATGGCAACACGCTCGGGTATCGAATACGGCATATCACACACTGACACTCACCCGGCTTAACACAACGAGGCCTTTTTCTCAACTGGTTTTGACAAGTTTCGCTGGCTGCGGCTGCACGTGACTGCTGCAGGTCACGTAAGTCGACCCGACCTCGACACGCCATCTCTTGGTAGGAAGGTAGATTATTTAAGTTTTGCCAAAAACACAATATACTAGAATATTACGACGGGCCGGTTTTACGTGCCGCACCCTGTAGAATAACATTATCTATGACTGTAGCAAGTTGCATTTTATTATCTCATTTCACTTATGAAAAACAAGCAAGAGAAAAATGGTAAATTTTGTATTATTTTTAGTAAGGCAGGCTCTTAAGGAACATTGTGAAGCTCATTTTGTAACACTCTTCGAAAAATGCGTGGATCGCAAAGCAACGCAAATAATGCATTACATTACTCTGTTATCCCTATGGCAAACTAAATTGTAAGTATTATGTTGCAAGCCGTAACAGAAGAGCCCATTTTCTAAGGTAGTAAAAGTGCATTTCCTGCTACTATGAATATACAGTGAAACCTGTAAACTTGGCCACCTCTCTAAGTTGGCCACCTGCTTATCTTGGCCTGGTTCGTCTTGCACCTGCATTTTCCCATAAGATATAGGTTGCTTATTACTCTGTAAGTTGGCCACCTGTCTATCTTGGAAGTTGGCCGCATTGAAGCAATGTTTACCTTATGATGATAATGATAAATTTACCTGCGTATCTTGGCCACGCAAAATATCATATTATTTTTCTTAACTCTTTCGTATTCCCGAGGCAGATGTTCTGTATTTATGTCTGAGAACAAAGAAGCATGGATTCCCATGATTTGTTCTTGGAGGTCAATGGCCAGAACGCTACCCTGATAAAGAGGTGGTGAAGGAAGATGTGAATAACTAAAATAACGTACAGGAATTCAGGAAATGACTGTACATATTTGTTTACCCTGTCTCTTTTGGTAAAACCATTAGCTATAACGGCTCCTTTCATCACTGGGGAGCTTTAGTAATTCAAGGTGAAAGCTAACCATCTTAATTGTCAACTATTGGCACCTGATGGCTTGTCGAAAGGTAGCGGAGGTTTTGAGATATGAATTCCCTTAAGATTTTCTCAAAACATCTTTTGCTCCGAGGGAAACATTTGTAGCTCATTAACAAGCGGTAGAGGATACTATGCAAGAACTACAAAATTAGAATGTGCATAGGTGCCAAAAAGAATTTTAAAAAATGTCTAGAATAGACCACCATAAAATACGTATTTTTCTATTACCGTATATTGTTATGATTACTCTCAGTGGCGTATTTATGGAGCTTTCGGGTTTAAGTCCCCCGAAATTTTATTTACTATTTAAAGTAAATCAAATATCTTACAGAATTTTCACATTTCCAGGAACAAAGGTAGCAAAGCCACTCGAAACAAAATACTCCACTGAATTCTCTGTATATATATATATATTAAAGGAGCTGTCGTGCCATTGTTTATTAAAATTTTACTATCAAGTAATACTAGAACTCCTATTCTAAAAATACACTAATCACACCTATTTTCTGTAAGTTGGCCACCTGTCTAAGTTGGCCATTTTTTAAGGGAACCGATGGTGGCCAACATAGAAAGGTTTCACTGTAATAGCGACATTACATTTTCCATCCCACTTTCTCGAGAAGCGGAAGTGACGTTTGACTATGATGTCATACCCATGAGAGGAAAGAAGCGTAACAGTCGAGAAAAGTCATGAGTAAAGTAAAACTCATGATTTTAGCCGCCTACATAAATATGTTCCTAATACATTACTCTTTCTTTGTCAATTTACCTGTAAAATCAAAAAAAAAAAAATAGTAGCCCAATATTTTTTTAGCTCCGTGTGAGGAAGTGTTCTGTAGCTGGAGCTGATACATCCATCTCGAATATGCTGTGAAAGTGTTCGTAGTTTGAGGGAAATTTCATAGGTAAATTTAGCAAAAGGGGGAAGAGGGAATTTTTCGATAAAACGTGAAAAATCCAGGCAAATTCTCTATAGCTCGTCCAGAGTTAAGTCTGTACTGTGGTTGTTTATGGGCTTTTACTTCTGCGTACTTACCCCCTTAAACACAACAGATTTCAGTACAGTAGTTGATCTTAAAGAATGTTAAATATTTACCGACGATACAAAACTAATTTTCGTTACTTCTCTTTTCCTTTTAAAGTATTTAATTGGCTTTTAATTGCTAGTTTTGTTTTTTAAACTAGAAGGGGGAAGACACGATAAGCGCAGGGGTGTCGTTATCGGGGTGTAAGATGGGAGCCTCCCCTCGAAAGATATCAATTCCTTGGCAAGTTGGCAAATTAAAATACCTGGTTGACAGTTTTAAGAATGCCGTTTTATTCAATTGACTTATTTGATTTAACATTTTTTTAGCTACCCAGTTGCTATAAATTATCAGTTCTTTTATAGACTTGGTATAAATTTTGAAATAAATTGATATATTCGTTTAAAGCTTCTTTACTTGTTGCAAACTTTACTTTTGATCATATGATATTCCTAAACATTTTGAAGAATCTTTAATGAAAAACCGAGAAATTGTACCTCTGACAAAAGTAGAATAGAGGCGGCGTGCAAAATTAAAGCAAAGACAGAAGAGGCGTTTCGGTGCCAGGTACGTTGGACGCAAAAGCATTTGATACAAGAGCGTATACAAGACAACAGGCAGATTGTGGAGATTAATAACAGAATAATAAGAATTGATATTAATAAAACAAGGACAAGGCAGGGACTGGTTAGTATAAACTTTTTACTATGTATAGTATGTAAATTTGATAAATTTAAGACCTTTTTTTAAATAGTAAAATGTCAAAGGGAAGTAGATTTTGATACCACAGTGAGTATATTGTGTAACCGTTGTAATACTCCTGCTCTGGCCAGCATCCGATGTCTCACTTGTGTGGTGCAGACGTGTCAATTCGTATGGTGTTTTCTGGATCCATCATATTTGCAACCCAATCACAAATATTTAATCTTCAGCTGCCGATATCTCAGGTATGCGCAACTGTCAAAATTTAAGATGCAATGTCGTCCTTCGGGCTTAGTCTCCAACCGCGAAGAAGTGAGCATCTGTGGCCCAGTGGATACGCCACCCCATTTTCCTAAAATGGGGAAAATTCTCGGTTCGCGGTAACGATGGGAGTTGTAAAAGATAACAATCAATCACAACGCAAGGTGAGTATTCATTGAAACCTCACGTAACATGAATCAATTTACATCAATCACTACTTGAAATAATCTTAAAATAAAATTGTTGTCAAGAAATATATTAAACTATTCTAATCCAGAACATTAATGGTTAGAATCTTGATTCCGCGAGATAATAGAAATATATAAAATACGGAAGACAATAGCAAGTACAGGTAATAAAACATAGTTCACTTATTTAAATTTTACATTAGTTTTTTTTAGATTGTAATAAAGTAGTTTAGCTTTTTAACTGTCTCAATGTAATATATGTGTTTTATAGTTATAATTAACTTACATTCTTTTCTTTACAGGATGTTTTGGTGAAACTGAGGTGTTATTCCTCCACAGGTATGTATTACTGCTCATCTTTTATCTTCATAACTTAATTAATTATATTAACCATTATTCTATATTATTTATATTTTCTTTTAGTTTACTCTTTCTTGTTTTATGTAATATTGACATCCATCTTTTATTTAGGAAGTAGTATTTTGTTTATTCTATCTTCTTACATCCTTTGATTATATTTAATAAAGTATTTTCCTTTTTTTCAGGGTTCAATCGTAGCAGCAATACCAACAGCAGAGAAAACTCCATTAAATCCTAAATTTCATCCTGACAAAGACGACCGTCTATATCTCATTCTATTACTTGCAGATAATAATAGTAAAACACATATACACATATATTTTACTTTTCTAGTACCTCCCTTACTTCTTTGAGTTTACTTTTTCCTGACCTGTGCATATCAAATTTAAATTTGGAAATAACTGTAACCTAGATGCATTTGTCCCATAATAAAACTTGTAATTTAGAAGAAGTACATTTTGTTATTTAATGTTAATTTGGTTGATTCATGATTGATTAATAATGTTGGTGGCAGAAGAACATGGGAGAGAGAAATAGATCTCTCCCAACCTAAAATTTCTTAATGCTGCATGATTTTTATAATTATCTTCTTCGACAAAACTATATTTATAATATTATATAAGGTAAATCACTTATTCCTTTTTTCTAAAATAATTCCTTCTGTTTCGCAAGCTTTTTCGCTTACCCTTCGAAAAATTTCAAATCTCACACATAAACTCGCTTGCTAAATCATGAAATCATGGAAGTATATATATGAGGCGTATAGTTTCCAAATCCGCCATCTCCAATTTTCAAAAAAATTAGATAAGTAGATTTACTGGTATTCCTTTCCATGCCCGACACGATGAGAGACATTTTTATCATTTTGTAGTTATAATGAATGTCCATAAAGCAGGAAAGTCTTTCTAAAAAGAAAATTTGATCTCACATAATCTCTGAGTTATCGGTTTTTCCTGTTTTTCTCGAAACATTTCGTGAAGGAGATGGCGGATTTAGAAACTATACGCCTCATATCAATTCATAATTTGCTTCGTTTTCTACTCAAAATATCTTCAGTTGCAGATTAGCAGACTTATTACCTACATTCAATTCAAACAAAAATATTCAAACAAAAAGTATTAAACATTAAACAAATAAAATTGAACAAATAAATAATAATATAATAAATACGTAATATGTAATGCATAACGAACAGATAGAGAATAGGGGTGCATTACATTCTCCCCTTTGTTGAAAAAAAAATTATGGTGATAAAATTTCAATTGCTCCTTTTTGTTGTCATTAGAGATATCAGATATGACAGCATATTTGTTCAAAATCCTTTGTTTTTCGTCTTCTGTACAGTTGAATATTTTCAGGTTTCTAAGGTTCTGTGTTCCCACATTTTTGTGAGTTAATGTTTCTAATATAGCACAATTCCTCAATAGCTTTACTACAACGTAGGGTCCAACATAGCATGGTAGATATTTAGCCGTTTCACTCTTCGACGCAGACGATAGATGATGAGTCTTCTTCATAACTAGATCTCCTGGTTTTAATACTACACTTCGTTCCTTAGCTTCAGCCGCTGTATTTTCTTCAGAGAATACAGGATTCTATATTGACAATACTCTATCAGCTAGATCCAGAGGGTATTATTCAAGTGGCCAATTATAGGATCTCTTAAA
Source organism: Thermobia domestica (assembly GCF_964235325.1). Taxonomy (NCBI): domain Eukaryota; kingdom Metazoa; phylum Arthropoda; class Insecta; order Zygentoma; family Lepismatidae; genus Thermobia; species Thermobia domestica. The sequence continues at coordinate 204,490,679 of NC_137456.1, read as the reverse complement.
ATTATCTATCGATGAATATGACAAGAATATTTCCGCAGGTATTTGTTGTCATCGTATTTACAGAATGATTCAACAAATCCTGGATCCATTTTAAAAGCTTACTCTACTTCGTTTGTTTCTCTGCGCAATAAGTTCTAATTAATCTGTTTAGGTCTTTGTTTTCTCTCCACTATTCCGTTTCCTCGCGTATTGTACGGAGAGGTGGGAACATGTTTTATATTATGCTGATTACAATATTTTTTCCAGATATTCGACATAAACTGAGGTCCTTGATCAGTAACGACTATATTCGGATAAGGAATGATATAAAAGTAATTTTTCTCTAATGTTTTTATAATTTCACTGGTGTTGGCCTTTCTCAGAGGATAGAAGCAAACAAACCGTGAATATATATCAACTACAGATAATATGTAGTGATATCCATTGCTGAGTGGCAATGGGCCCTCTAAATCTAGACATATTTTATCATGCTTAAAATGTGCAGTGAAATGATAAGTGCCTTGTACCAATTTTCTATTGCAATGTTTGGATTTCGCACATTCGAGACAGTTCCTTATACAGTTAGCCATATCTCTCTTTAGTTTTCGAAAGTGAAACATAGCACGACAAAATGCCAAACATTTCTTTTGGCCGAAGTGTCCCTGTTGATGTATCTTCTTTACCAAATCTGCAGCCATACTGCTGGGAATAACTAACAACCAAGTTCCTTTTATAACGTTTCTAATGAAAAGCACATTATTTTGAATCTTGATATAAGAAGAGTTTGGATTGTTTGTTAACTTTCTGACTAGACTCTGACAATAAGGATCATTTTGTTGCTCTATCTTGATTTTCTCATACTCAAATAATGTAGGATCTGATTTAAAAACAAAATTTCCATAGTATTGAAAGATGTCACGTGTAGGGGAGATTTGTGTTTTATTCGTATTTTCGTTCTCTTGAACTTCTGGTGGGTATCTACTAAGAATGTTCGCTATAAAATTTTGTTTTCCCGGGACATGCTCGAAACTTAAATTATACCTTTGTAGCTTCAAATTATTCTAGTTGTTCGGGAGTCTAGATTTTTGAGAGAAAATGCATACGTAGCTGCGTGATTATCGCAATGTACTACCACAGATCGTCCTAAAATGTAGTTTGAGAAACGTTCGCATAAAAATAAAATTGCAAGTAATTCCAGTTGGAAAATTGTCATAGATAATTCATGAACTTTCAATCGACGACTGGCGTAAGCAATTACTGTGATACCGTCTTCTTCGTTTTGATATTGTCCCAAGTAACCAGCCAAATTCTCAGCGCACGCATCACTGAAAAGATGGAATGTCAATTCAAAATTAGGTTGACCCAAAGCTGGAGGTTCACTCGCAAGTTTTCTTAGAGTATCAAAATTTTTAAATATATCTTCACTAAATTTAAACGGCACATCTTTTTTTAATAATTCATATAACGGAGCTGTTAGCTCTGCATAACTTGGAATATGTCTGTGGCTCCAACCCACGATGCCAAGGAAAGATTTTAACTGCCTCCTTGTCTTTGGTATTGGAAAACAACGAATGGCCTCATTGGTTTTTGGGTCTACTTTTATTTCTTTGCCACTGACAACATGTCCCAAAAACTTCAACTCAGTTTGTATCCATTTACATTTTTTATAATTTAAAGAGAAGTTTGCATCATCAAAAATTTTCATCACAATATTCAAATGCTGGAAATGAGTTTCGATGTCGGGCGAAAAACAAAGTACATCGTCTAAATATACCGTTACGAACGATCTTGTCTCCATCGTTAAGAATTTATTCATTGTCGCTTGAAAGATAGCTGGTGAGGAACGTAAACCCATGGGCAACACACATATACAAAATTGTCTGCCAAGATAAACAAAGCTTGTGCACTCATAAGATGCCGGGTGAAGCGCCAAACCATAATAGCCGGAGGTACAGTCGAAAGAAGAAAAATATTTTGCTACTGATAATCGAGATAAAATTTCAAAGATGGGCTCCACCTGCACTTTCGGAGAAATAACCTTTTTGTTTAGCCCCCTTAGATCCAAAACGGGACGTACTCCACCAGACGATTTTCTCACGCAGTGCATGGGGTTGCGATACGATGACGACTTTTCTATTGCTATTCCATGCTGTATCCACTTTCCTAATTTTTCTTCAAATTCTTTACGCATTGCTTGCGGAATATTATAGAGTTTTCCAACTACAGGTTCTTTATCTGTAAGCTCTATCCGATATGGTTGGATTTTTATCCTTCTAGAATACTCCGGAAACATGTGACGGTGCTTCACCAATAGATCAAATAACTTCACCAATGTTCCTCTTCTAGATCCGACCTGTTATCCACCATGGTCCTTAGTTCTTCCTCTGTAACATTGGGCTCTGGATTTGGGACTTCAGGACACTCATTTGTTATTGTTGACTCTTTGATATACTCAACTAGATTCACAGAAGGGAGAGATAAATGTAAAAATCCTGGTTTTGAGATATCTATGGTTAATTCTTCCCCAACATTATCCGTCAGCTTAACTTCGCGCTTTCGGGCTTAGTCTCCAACCGCGAAGAAGTGAGCATCTGTGGCCCAGTGGATACGCCACCCCATTTTCCTAAAATGGGGAAAATTCTCGGTTCGCGGTAACGATGGGAGTTGTAAAAGATAACAATCAATCACAACGCAAGGTGAGTATTCATTGAAACCTCACGTAACATGAATCAATTTACATCAATCACTACTTGAAATAATCTTAAAATAAAATTGTTGTCAAGAAATATATTAAACTATTCTAATCCAGAACATTAATGGTTAGAATCTTGATTCCGCGAGATAATAGAAATATATAAAATACGGAAGACAATAGCAAGTACAGGTAATAAAACATAGTTCACTTATTTAAATTTTACATTAGTTTTTTTTAGATTGTAATAAAGTAGTTTAGCTTTTTAACTGTCTCAATGTAATATATGTGTTTTATAGTTATAATTAACTTACATTCTTTTCTTTACAGGATGTTTTGGTGAAACTGAGGTGTTATTCCTCCACAGGTATGTATTACTGCTCATCTTTTATCTTCATAACTTAATTAATTATATTAACCATTATTCTATATTATTTATATTTTCTTTTAGTTTACTCTTTCTTGTTTTATGTAATATTGACATCCATCTTTTATTTAGGAAGTAGTATTTTGATTATTCTATCTTCTTACATCCTTTGATTATATTTAATAAAGTATTTTCCTTTTTTTCAGGGTTCAATCGTAGCAGCAATACCAACAGCAGAGAAAACTCCTCCATTATATCCTAAATTTCATCCTGACAAAGACGACCGTCTATATCTCATTCTATTACTTACAGATAATAATAGTAAAACACATATACACATATATTTTACTTTTCTAGTACCTCCCTTACCTCTTTGAGTTTACTTTATCCTGACCTGTGCATATCAAATTTAAATTTGGAAATAACTGTAACCTAGATGCATTTGTCCCATAATAAAACTTGTAATTTAGAAGAAGTACATTTTGTTATTTAATGTTAATTTGGTTGATTCATGATTGATTAATAATGTTGGTGGCAGAAGAACATGGGAGAGAGAAATAGATCTCTCCCAACCTAAAATTTCTTAATGCTGCATGATTTTTATAATTATCTTCTTCGACAAAACTATATTTATAATATTATATAAGGTAAATCACTTATTCCTTTTTTCTAAAATAATTCCTTCTGTTTCGCAAGCTTTTTCGCTTACCCTTCGAAAAATTTCAAATCTCACACATAAACTCGCCTGCTAAATCATGAAAACATCATGGAAGTATATATATCAATTCATAATTTGCTTCGTTTTCTACTCAAAATATCTTCAGTTGCAGATTAGCAGACTTATTACCTACATTCAATTCAAACAAAAATATTCAAACAAAAAGTATTAAACATTAAACAAATAAAATTGAACAAATAAATAATAATATAATAAATACGTAATATGTAATGCATTCCGAACAGATAGAGAATAGGGTCACATTACACCGTGTCTGCTTTGTGTGTAATAAACCTTTCGCTTTGAAACAAATGGGATCATATTAATATAGAAGACAACAATAGGTTATTTCTAGGGCTGGGCACGAGCGAGTTCGAACAACTTTTCTTTGAAACTCGACTCGACTCGAAACAGACACCGTTGAGCTCGACTGGAGACCTCGGCTCAAAAATTTTCCTCCAACTCGACTCGAATTCGGATCGGGTTTCGACTCAAGTCGAACAAAAACCAGCCAATTCGAGCTAAACCCTCTGTGTAGTTCCAAGTACTCTCTTCAAGTACCGGTATCCTACATAGACAATTTAATTATCAATGATACTACTACTACAACTTATTATTATTATTATTATTATTATTATTATTATTATTATTATTATTATTATTATTATTATTATTATAACAATACCTTGTATAACCATGAAAGCCAGGCGGTTTGTATATTCATACTGAGAATTAGTTGACTGTCGGTCTCGGTCATCGAGAAGTCTTTAGGAGGCGAGGACATCGGTCATGAGGTTCTGGATTTGAGTTCCGGAGGAGCAAGTACTCGGGCTCAAGCCAAAAATTGTTAAAAGTAATAGGGCGCCGACCAAACATATTCATAACTTCTCGGCCCGGGTTTTGGTCTTGTCAACGACTCGAGCGGTTCGTCTCACAGCTCATTCACTAACGAGCTGAACCGAGAAGTAACCTGAGCCAACAGCTCACCCAACTTAGCTGGCTCGAACCGATGGCTCATTCGAGCCCAACCGAACTGAGCTGGTTCGAGCCATCTACTCAGTTGAGCTCAGTCGAAGCAAGCCGATGGACTAGTTTCAACAAAACTGGCTCGATCCGATGGCTCACATGAGCCGAGTCAGTGGCTCATCCCAACCGAGCAGGCTCAAGCCATCGGCTCAATTGAGCCGAATCGGTGACTTGTCCTAACCGAGCCGATGGCTCATCCCAATCAAGTCGGCTCGAGCCGTTCGTTCAGTTGGAACCGAGTCGAGCCAGTTGACATCACTACCCGGGTTGGGCTTCTGCTTGAGCTAAAAAATTCGACCGTGCAGGTCTCAGCCTTGACGGTAAGAACTACATACTTCTATTGGTCCTCACGATATTTGAGGCTGTCTCGTTATAAAAATGTATTGTCGTCTCGTTATCGATACGAGACAAGACACAATAAAAGTACCCCACAAAATGCACTAGAAATACGAGACGAGATGAACACCTGTCGTGAGCAACACTAAAAGTATTCCACATTACTGCTTACATTTCTCATGGTTTTCGCCTCCAGTCTAATCTGGCCATGATTTCAAAACGAGTTAAAACGAGTTGGACCAGCGAGCCATTTATCTAACTCGACTCGACTCGAAACTCGACCTTGGGAGACCCGGGTTCGATTCCCGACGGGAGCTCGTGTGGTTCGGATTCCACGTTAATCAGTAGGTCCACGTCTCATATAGCATCGCTGCTGAAAGGGACGCTAAACTAAAATCAACTCAACTCGAAACTCTACCTCAAAACAGTGACCGACTTGGAACTCGATTCGAGAAAATTAACTTTGACTCGAGTCGAGTCAAGTTTTAGCTCGACTCGTGCCCATTCCTACTTATTTCAGTTCTGTTTTGCAGCAAGACTTTCTATTTACAAGGCTTTTCGAGTGGGGAGAACTGAACAAAAGTGTGTTTTGAGAATGGTATCACCAGGGGGGCGAGTGGGGCGAAAAATTGAGGAGGAAAAAAGAAAAGAAGAGAACGAAGGAAAAAGAAAGAAAGAAAATATTACTTGGAATATTACTAATATGTACTTAAATCCTGTTTCTGCTTTAGGAAGTGGTCCTATAATGTTACTCATGTTAGGAAAATATATGTGCACATATATAAAATGGAAGGAAAAGAGTAATAAAAAGTGCTCAAAATCAAGGAAAAGTAGGGTTTATTTTTGAAAATTTTCATGCGCTTCGCGCCAACCATGGTGGCGCTTCGCGGCTCGTCGGTCGACCTCACTCATATGTACGGGGTGCCATCGTATACTCTCGCCCCTATCCCTCATATGTACGGGTTGCTCTCTATACTGATTTTCCACATCATGGAACTGGGTGGGACAGTAGTTTTCTGGAGAGGGATTTTGATGGGGTCAAGCTACATTGGATGAGTCAAGTTATCTTCTCGCTTCCGCTGTGAACCTAAGTACATGATTCCAAAAGTCACATTTTGGGGGGCAAAACAATACGTCTGCCGGATAAAAACGTAGATCGCTGTGTGTTTCACTTCATTTTCATACAAATGTGTAGCCTTTCCTACCTTATTTTTAATCCCGTAGTTGCTTCTTTCGGAAAGTTAAACAAAATTGCAATTCTTCTTTTCTTTATAGTATTTATAAGTCAAAGCATTACGTAACCATTGTATGTCACTTATGTAGCTCACAGAGCCGCAACTATGGGGGAGCAAGCGAAGCACGTGTCCCGGGCGCGTAATTAGAGGGGCGCCTAAAAGGGAGGTTATATATTAGTATTTTTCTTGACGGTATTTAATACTTTTCATCAGAGTGCGAAATCATGAAATCGAAGTGGAGGAGACTAGAGAACAGAAGAAAAAAAGCTCTGCGCACTTCTCGTGACGATTGGCTGGCGGGGATTACCTAAACTAGCCATGAGTTGTCAAATTAACAGTTATGCATCGTGGGTGATGATAATGATCCTGAGTTGAGGTGTAAAATTGGACTCGAAACCGGGGGGGGGGTTCGTATTCGTATCTCAGATGGAGCATGGAGTGGCACGAATATGAAAATAAGGTTGCTATAGTTTCCCACAGGGTTGGTAAGAGTAAGACTAAGAGTTTCGAAACACCTGGCATTTTTTTTATCAAGACTTGGCAATTTTTGTTATCAAGACTTGGCAATTTCAACTTTCATCCCCCCCAATCTTCTAATGCTCGCTACGCCGCTGGATAAGCGTAACGGCTGCTAGAACGTTGCCGATGCATTTTCACGTGACTAAAACTGTCTGCTCAAACATACCGTTGCCAACTGACGATGTCAACCTACATTCAGTGGCGGATCCAGGGGGAGACGATCTCCCTCCCCCCCCCCGCAGAAGAGGTATTTTTTTCTTATTTTATATATAAGTAAAACCCATCCCAAAGTTTGGAGCTCTTAAAAGTACCTCTAAATAGCAGTACTACAACCCCCCGCCCCCCCGCCAAAAGTCCGTCCTGGATCCGCCTCTGCCTGCATTCGTGCGGTCACTAGTATTGTCACTTCCACTGATTTCAAGTACGAAAAAAGGTAGCTAAAAAGGAATAAAAGTGCGGCCAGAAAGAATTGAATGAAATCTTTCTGATTTTAAGAAAAAGTAAAATTTTACTTCCATCTCCTTTTCTTGCTTTCTTTTTCTATCTCAACCAAAGAAAAATATTTTAATCGAAAAAGGAAAGAGAGCGGAAAAGTTGTTGCAGCTTAACGCGGAATTCGAACAATTTGTGTCCCCACCGAGAATCGAACCCATGACCCTTTAGTTACAAGGCGGCGAGCGTAACCACTCATCCACGCGGGCACTCTAAATAAAAAGGCAGTAATAATTTCAGGGGATGGTCTGCGAAATGGTTTTTCAAGTACTTCAGTTTTATTAGGTCTATTATTATTATTATTATTATTATTATTATTATTATTATTATTATTATTATTATTATTATTATTATTATTATTTAGCCAAGTTACAGCCATAATCCATATCTTTCCAAAACTATTAACTTATTGTATTAAATATAAACGCTAAGTGTACAACTTCTTAGGCTAAACACTGATTCATGAAGTGTTTCTCGGAACATCTGAGTTTGATTATTAATTATATATAGCGCTATGTATTCCTCGTCGGGAAGGAGATTTCAGCAAGAATTGCTGCAGGACGCATTTCATATTTCTTTTATCTTTCGTGCATTGAAATTTCTTTGGGTGTTCATAACTGACTGTGATTTCTGTTGGGTTTCATAATAGCATTGGTTTCAGAAACTACACCAGGAAATAGGGAGACAGTTTGGTGCGGTGGATAGGGCCAATAGCTTACCTACTGTATCGTCTATTGTCGCGCTAGATGACTCATGTCAGATTCCAGACGAAATTCTTCTCTGTTGTCTTTGCTATTGTGCAGTGTGTGGCGGAGTGTGGTCTCCGAACATTCGGCATTTTCTTGATTGTGTTCATTTATTTACTGTGCTGTTCTGGGAACAAAATCGCGCGTGTCTGTGTGTGCATAGGTGCGTGAGTGTGTATTAATATATCAAAATGGAAGAAATTACAGCCAGCACCTCTTTTAAGCGTAAGAGTGGTCAAGTGTTGAAGAGCAAAGAAAGGGCTATTATTATGAACGTGTTTAATTATTTAAAGCAGAAAAACCCGGGCAAAAGTATAAATTGGGTCGCGAGTGAAATAGCTGAAGCCACGAAAACTTCCAGGACAACTGTTTTCAAAATTCGAAGCGACTTATCACGTGGATCTTTAGTAACCGAACAAGAAGCGATTAAGAAAGAAAATTGCAAAGAACAGTCGATTTGTAAAATATAATGAATTTGTTAGGAGTGCGATCAGACAAAAGGTCCATGAGTTCTTCTTTAGAAATTTGCCACCAACACTCAATTCCGTTCTCAAACAGGTAAATTCAGATCCCGATTTGCTGAACTTTAAAAGATCCACGTTCCACGTACTTCTAAAAGAGCTTGAATTTGTTTATGAGAAAAGACAGAGTAAGGCCATGCTTATATAGAGAGAGGATATTGTGTCGTTGCGCCACAAATATCTACGGCAAATAAGAAAATTTCGAAATCAAAATAGAAACATAGGATACATGGACGAATCGTGGGTAAATATTGGGATAGCCGTGGATAAAGAGTGGAAAGACAAAACAATTAAAACAGGAAGAGAAGCTTTTTCTGCATGGACTTTCTTGTGGACTTAAACTTCCAACAAGTCGTGGGCCGCGATATGCCTTGGTTCATGCTGGCAAGGAACAGGGTTTCATAGCTGAGGGAAAATTGGTTTTCTTGTGTAAGAAAAATACGGCTGACGTTCATGATGAAATGGATGGAGATTTGTTTGAGGAATACTTCCGGAATTAGTTACTCACAAATCTTCCTCCAGGGTCAGTCATCGTAATGGACAATGCATCCTATCATAGTCACCGTAAGGAGCCACTGCCAACCATATCTTGGAAAAAAACGATACCGGTATGCAGCAGTGGTTAACCTTACATAATATTGAGTATGATGAGGATATGTTAAAGAAAGACTTGATGGATATAATAAGCATTCATCGTCCTAAATATGAAAAATATAAGACTGACGAATGGGCTAAAGAATTAGGACACACTGTTCTCCGATTACCCCCTTATCACTGTGAGCTCAACCCTATTGAACTCGTGTGGTCTCAAGTAAAACACTACGTTGCGGCAAATAATACAACATTCAAAATTAAAGACGTTGAAAATTTAATTCATGAAGCGTTTGAGCATGTAACAACAGAAAATTGGCATAACTACGTCAGGCATGTGATAAACATCGAAAGTGACATGTGGAAAGCAGATAAGCTGCAAGATGATGTTGAGCCGTTGATTATTCATTTGGGTGAAGATTCCTCTGAAGAAGAATCGTCTGAAATCTTCAATGATGATGATGATGATGGTATGGAAGGAATTGATTCTTTGGAGTGCGATTGATTCAATGTGGTAAGTTGTTTATTATTATTATTATTATTATTATTATTATTATTATTATTATTATTATTATTATTATTATTTATTAATCGTTGTGGTGTGGATTTCTTTTTTTACTACGTGAGTTGGCAATATCAGTCAACAGTATAATAGAAGCGCGATATGTTCTGCATTTGTTTTTAATGCTCAACTTGGCATCGCTGTACCCATAAGACCAACAATCCACTCTTAAGTCTGGATAAGCTATAGCTGACTGATTTATCAACATCAATGCTTTAAAATTTTGTGTGGCATAGTTTGTACCCATTGTTGGCTAAATGGGCGCACGGTGGCTCAGTAGTAGAGCGCTTACCTCTGGTGCGTAGTGTCTCTCGTACGATCTCCAGCCAAGAAAGCTTGTAGTAAACAACATCGTGTCCGTGGATTTTCTCGAGGTACTCCCGTTTCCTCCCACTTTCTCATTCTTCTATCATCATTCACTTGCTTTAATCATGGTCTCCCGTACAGTAGAGAAATACGCGTGAGACGTTAAACTGAAAGATTTCATTTAATTTCTTTTTGTTGGCTAATGTAATTGTGTGTATACTTGTGTAAAGAAAAAGTAAATGAAAGGTAAACGAAAAATAGAAGCAAAAAGCAAATTAATAAAAAAAAATGTGGTTGGTACTCCCTTTAATATAGCTAAATTAATCTTATCATAATTTCTTTAATAGGTTTTAGTCACTCAACAAAAGTAGTATGGGCGTGACTTGAGGAAACTTTTTGGCCCCTGCCTCAGGACCCATGGTCCCTGGCCGGGGTCAATGACCTAGGGGTACATAGGACCACCCCCTCTAAATCTTGGCAGGGGTACCATGGCCCACCCCCTAAATTTTGGCAGGGGTACATAGGACCACCCCCCTTAAATTTTGGAAATTGCCAAATCTAAAAATTTGGTATGGTAGCCTAGGACCACAGTATGTACCTCTATCCGTATTGGGGTCTATGTCGTTCCCTTTCATGGGTAAAAAATTGCCAAAAAGTCAAATTTCGGGGGTTTTTGACCTAATTTATCCCCTTTGATGAGGTGTTATTACCCTATATGGTTATATTGGCGTATACAGGGGTCAATTCCCTTTCATAAGACATGAGTATATTAATGCACCCCTTGAAAAATTTGGGAGGGGTACCTTGTCCCACCCCTTAAATTTTGGAAATTGACCAATTTAAACATTGGGTATTATAGTACAGGACCCTAATATGTATTATGATAAATTTGGGTGGTCCACCTCGTTCCCTTCTAGGGGTACAAATTTGCCAAAATATAAACGTAAGCAAGACGTAGTACCACGTGTTTGGTTTTTGGTCGATTTTATCCCCTTTGATGACGTGTTATTATCCTATATAGTTATATGGTCATGTATAGGGGTCCATTACCTTTCATAAGATATGGGTATATTTGTGCACTCCTTTCAAAATTTGGGAGGGGTACTTTGGCCCACCCCTTAAATTTTGGAAATTGCTCATTTTATATATTTGGTATTATAGTACTGGACGCTAACATGTATTATAATAAATTTGGGTGGTCCACTTCGTTCCCTTCTAGGGGTACAAAATTGCCAAAATATAAACGTAAGCAATACGTTGTACCACGTGTTTGTTCTTTTGGCCCATTTTATTTCTTTGGATGATGTCCTATTACCTTATATGGTTATATGGTTATGTATAGGGGTCTATTTCCTATCATAAGACATAGGTACATTTGTACACCCCTTTAAAAATTTGGGAGGGGTACCTAGGACCGTAACCCTTAAATTTTAGAAATTGCCTATTTTACACATTTGATATAATAGTATAGGACCCTAATAGAGATTACTATAAATTTGGGTGGTTCACCTCGTTCCCTTTCATGGGAACGAAATTGCCAAATTTTAGTACAACCACATGTTTCGTTTTTGACATAATTTATTCCCTTGGATGAGGTCCTATTACCTTATATGGTTATATCGTCATGTATAGGGGTCAATTTCCTATCATAAGACATAGGTACATTTGTGCACCCCCGGAAGGGGTACCTTGGCCCACCCCTTAAATTTTAGAAATTGCCTATTTTACACATTTGGTATAACAGTATAGGACCCTAATAGAGATTACTATAAATTTGGGTGGTTCACCTCGTTCCCTTTCATGGGTACGAAATTGCCAAATTTTAGTACAACCACGTGTTTGGTTTGGCTCAATTTATCCCCTTGGATGAGGTCCTATTACCTTATATGGTTATATGGTTATGTATACTGGTCCATTTCCTATCATAAGACATAGGTACATTTGTGCACCCCGGGAGGGGTACCTTGACCCACCCCTTAAATTTTGGAAATTGCTCAATTTAAACATTTGGTATTATAGTACTGGATCCTAACATGTATTATGATAAATTTGGATGGCCCACCTCGTTCCCTTCTAGGGGTACAAATTTGCCAAAATATAAACGTAAGCAATACGTTGTACCACGTGTTTGTTCCTTTGGCCCAATTTATTTTCTTGGATGAGGTCCTATTACCTTATATGGTTATATGGTTATGTATAGGGGTCTATTCCCTATCATAAGACATAGGTACATTTGTGCACCCTTTAAAAAATTTGGGAGGGGTACCTTGGCCCACCCCTTAAATTTTAGAAATTGCTCAATTTAAACATTTGGTATTATAGTACTGGATCCTAACATGTATTATGATAAATTTGGGTGGTCCACCTCGTTCCCTTTCATGGGTACGAAATGCCAAATTTTAGTACAACCACGTGTTTCGTTTTTGACCTAATTTATCCTCTTGGATGAGGTCCTATTACCTTATATGGTTATATGGTTATGTATTGGGGTCTATTCCCTATCATAAGACATAGGTACATTTGTACCCCCCTTTAAAAAATTTGGGAGGGGTACCTTGGCCCACCCCTTAAATTTTAGAAATTGACCATTTTACATATTTGGTATAATAGTATAGGACCCTAATATATATTACTATACATTTGGATGGTCCACCTCGTTCCCTTTCATGGGTACGAAATTGCCAAATTTTAGTACAACCACATGTTTCGTTTTTGACCTAATTTATTCCCTTGGATGAGGTCCTATTACCTTATATGGTTATATGGTCATGTATATAGGTTCATTTCATATCATAAGACATGAGTACATTGATGCACCCTTTAAAATTTGGGAGGGGTATCTTGACTCATCCACTCAGTTTTTAGAAATTGTTTAATATAAGTATTTGGTATCTTCGTACAGGTCTTCAATATGTACGACTATAAATTTGGATGGTCTACATCGTTCCCTTTCATGGGTAAAGAACTACCAAAAATCAAATTTCGGAGGTTATTGACTCCTATTTAGCACGTTATATGGTTTATTACCTCTATATGTTTATGTTCTCTTTTAAATTTGGGAATTATAAAATAACATAATTTGGTAAACGTTTTCTAGGACCCATTGGTGTTCCTCTTATGGCCAAATATTCAAAATTTAAAGGTTATTAACCGGCTTTATTATTAAATGAGTACAGGATTTATTACTTTTCCATAAGACACAGGTGTATTTGTGTATCAATCTTAAATTTTGGGAGGGGTACATTTCTTATTGTCATATCAATAATTGGTAAATGTTCTTTGGGTAAATCATTGTGAAATATTAGTATGATCACGTGATCAGTTATTGACCTATGATGGGATTAGGAGTCCAGGACATTGGTACATTTAAACTTTGTAGGATAATTTGAGAATGCGTCATTGGAATTGATTATTACAGCCAAATATAAACGTAAGCAATACGATGTACCACGTGATTGACCTTGAGTTTTAGAAATCTGATAGCTGACCTTATTGAATCTTATGACTCATAGTCTTAAGGGAATACATGCTACAACACTGGCAAAGTTATTGTTGATGCAATTTGATTGGTTGATCACTATCTTTCGTGCAATCTGATTGGCTGATCACTATCTTTCGTGCAATCTGATTGGTTGCTGATTTTCAAATCTTTGCTGCATTCAGTTTTAAGTTTTGTTTATCATTTAAAAATCTTGGTTTCGTTCAACATTTTGCACTCACTGATAAATATGATCAAAACCGTTTATTTGTTAATCGAATAGTTAAAAACCGGATAAAGTTTGACGGTTAACCGTGAAACGTAAAATTTTTTTCACTTTGAAAATTTTTTGTTTGAAAGTTTTTGTTGGAAAACTCTTGTTTCAAATTTGTGTTTGAATTTTTTGTTTCAGAATTTTGTTTGAAATTTGTTTCAAAATTTTTTGTTTGAAAATTTTTTTGTTTCAAAATTTTTTGTTGCAAAATTTTGTTTGAAAATTTTTTGTTGACAATTTTTTTGTTCGAAATTTTTGTTTTGAAATTTTTCGATTCCAAATTTTTTTGTTTAAAATTTTTTGTTTCGAATTTTTTGTTTTGAAATTTTTCGTTTCCAAATTTTTTTGATTTGATTTTTTTTCAAAATTTTGTTTGAAATTTTTTTTTCGTTTGAAAATTTTGTTTCCAAATTTTTCGTTTCAAAAATTTTGTTTCAAAGTTTGGTTTGACATTTTTTTAAAGATTGTGCACTCATTAGTAAAGAACCGGAACTGTTTAGAACAAAACCTCTGTCAACATCGTTTATCATGTTGCAATAGTACACGTCAGAACATGCTAATGCAACGTCATCAGTTTTGCATCATATATAAGTATCGTTCGAGTTAGTATTCATGATAACGTCATCATGGCTACTTGTCTGCAGTTTCTAAACACACGTGATGTGATGAAATCATTTACCAACATTACTGATTTACAACAGAATGTACCTTATAGAATCTTAGCTAGCCAAATGATCCCTACAAAGTTTGGATTAAGAATCGTAGTGAAGCTTGAAAATGATAAGAATATAATTTTACCAGCAAGATATTTACCCATGGAAGCATCAAAACAAGAAGAACTGATGCGTTTCTTAAATACTGGATCTGTATCTTTATGTTACAAAGGATTCTTGGGTCGAAGTCATCAATTTGAATTTAGTACACAGCCGGATTCGTCAGCAATTGTGACAAAATCATGAATTCAAACGTCAGCACATCAGAAATAGTTGTATGAATGTGGTTGGTCAGCATGACGTCAGCAACTGTGATGAAATCATGAATTCAAATGTCAGCACATTCCTTTCCAATGACGTCAACCGTAGTTCTATAAATCAACCAATACCGTGAAATCATTTGAGCAAGTGCTTTTCAGGAGGAAAGATGTGTACTTCTAACGATAAAGAGTTCATCTTCGCAAGCTATTATCCAATAAATATATTTCAAACAAAACATGTGATGATTGGTATCAGTGCTAGAACATTTGAACCTGTGATTCGATTGGGCAAAGCAGAACAATTTGGTATACAACTGACCTGTGAAGAATGGCACGAATTGACCAAATGAACGATTATTTTCATGATGAGCTAAATGTGACCATAGTCAAATCATTAGGCCCAAATCATGAAGTGGTGCTGCGTACAGTCCTCGAAGAGAAGATGGTGCTGCTACGTAAAAAGAGTACATTCCATGTCCCTCGCAACATGGTGTATCTAACGCAAACAGAATGGAACAAATTCATCAGCGTATTTCAGTGTGTGAAACATGCAGTGGAAGTGTGCAACAAAACAAGTATATTCCTGAAAAAGTACTATTTTGAAAAATGTGTTATGCATATTGTACAACATGTATCTAGATATTGTGATGGTTGTCAACATCGTTCTTGGGAGCATACCTGTATTGATAAACAGTTTATTTGTGATCAAATGGACATTGAGTTTCCACCAATTGATATTGCAATAGACCTTAAAAGACTTCAATTGGAATTAAAATTATACGCTAAAGACAAACTAGTGCAAGAAGTTCAAAATACATTGTATCGACAATATCCAGATCATATATCTGGCATGGATATATGTGGAGTGTAATAAAATGATCCATTTCAATGATTTGTGTTTTTTCATTTCAAGTACAGCCCCATGTTCTGACGTGTACTATTGCAACATGATAAACGATGTTGACAGAGGTTTTGTTCTAAACAGTTCCGGTTCTTTACTAATGAGTGCACAATCTTTAAAAAAATGTCAAACCAAACTTTGAAACAAAATTTTTGAAACGAAAAATTTGGAAACAAAATTTTCAAACGAAAAAAAAATTCAAACAAAATTTTGAAAAAAAAATCAAATCAAAAAAATTTGGAAACGAAAAATTTCAAAACAAAAAATTCGAAACAAAAAATTTTAAACAAAAAAAATTTGGAATCGAAAAATTTCAAAACAAAAATTTCGAACAAAAAAATTGTCAACAAAAAATTTTCAAACAAAATTTTGCAACAAAAAATTTTGAAACAAAAAAATTTTCAAACAAAAAATTTTGAAACAAATTTCAAACAAAATTCTGAAACAAAAAATTCAAACACAAACTTGAAACAAGAGTTTTCAAACAAAAAATTTTCAAAGTGAAAAAAATTTTACGTTTCACGGTTAACCGTCAAACTTTATCCGGTTTTTAACTATTCGATTAACAAATAAACGGTTTTGATCATATTTATCAGTGAGTGCAAAATGTTGAACGAAACCAAGATTTTTAAATGATAAACAAAACTTAAAACTGAATGCAGCAAAGATTTGAAAATCAGCAACCAATCAGATTGCACGAAAGATAGTGATCAGCCAATCAGATTGCACGAAAGATAGTGATCAACCAATCAAATTGCATCAACAATAACTTTGCTAGTGTTGTAGCATGTATTCCCTTAAGACTATGAGTCATAAGATTCAATAAGGTCAGCTATCAGATTTCTAAAACTCAAGGTCAATCACGTGGTACATCGTATTGCTTACGTTTATATTTGGCTGTAATAATCAATTCCAATGACGCATTCTCAAATTATCCTACAAAGTTTAAATGTACCAATGTCCTGGACTCCTAATCCCATCATAGGTCAATAACTGATCACGTGATCATACTAATATTTCACAATGATTTACCCAAAGAACATTTACCAATTATTGATATGACAATAAGAAATGTACCCCTCCCAAAATTTAAGATTGATACACAAATACACCTGTGTCTTATGGAAAAGTAATAAATCCTGTACTCATTTAATAATAAAGCCGGTTAATAACCTTTAAATTTTGAATATTTGGCCATAAGAGGAACACCAATGGGTCCTAGAAAACGTTTACCAAATTATGTTATTTTATAATTCCCAAATTTAAAAGAGAACATAAACATATAGAGGTAATAAACCATATAACGTGCTAAATAGGAGTCAATAACCTCCGAAATTTGATTTTTGGTAGTTCTTTACCCATGAAAGGGAACGATGTAGACCATCCAAATTTATAGTCGTACATATTGAAGACCTGTACGAAGATACCAAATACTTATATTAAACAATTTCTAAAAACTGAGTGGATGAGTCAAGATACCCCTCCCAAATTTTAAAGGGTGCATCAATGTACTCATGTCTTATGATATGAAATGAACCTATATACATGACCATATAACCATATAAGGTAATAGGACCTCATCCAAGGGAATAAATTAGGTCAAAAACGAAACATGTGGTTGTACTAAAATTTGGCAATTTCGTACCCATGAAAGGGAACGAGGTGGACCATCCAAATGTATAGTAATATATATTAGGGTCCTATACTATTATACCAAATATGTAAAATGGTCAATTTCTAAAATTTAAGGGGTGGGCCAAGGTACCCCTCCCAAATTTTTTAAAGGGGGGTACAAATGTACCTATGTCTTATGATAGGGAATAGACCCCAATACATAACCATATAACCATATAAGGTAATAGGACCTCATCCAAGAGGATAAATTAGGTCAAAAACGAAACACGTGGTTGTACTAAAATTTGGCATTTCGTACCCATGAAAGGGAACGAGGTGGACCACCCAAATTTATCATAATACATGTTAGGATCCAGTACTATAATACCAAATGTTTAAATTGAGCAATTTCTAAAATTTAAGGGGTGGGCCAAGGTACCCCTCCCAAATTTTTTAAAGGGTGCACAAATGTACCTATGTCTTATGATAGGGAATAGACCCCTATACATAACCATATAACCATATAAGGCAATAGGACCTCATCCAAGAAAATAAATTGGGCCAAAGGAACAAACACGTGGTACAACGTATTGCTTACGTTTATATTTTGGCAAATTTGTACCCCTAGAAGGGAACGAGGTGGGCCATCCAAATTTATCATAATACATGTTAGGATCCAGTACTATAATACCAAATGTTTAAATTGAGCAATTTCCAAAATTTAAGGGGTGGGTCAAGGTACCCCTCCCGGGGTGCACAAATGTACCTATGTCTTATGATAGGAAATGGACCAGTATACATAACCATATAACCATATAAGGTAATAGGACCTCATCCAAGGGGATAAATTGAGCCAAACCAAACACGTGGTTGTACTAAAATTTGGCAATTTCGTACCCATGAAAGGGAACGAGGTGAACCACCCAAATTTATAGTAATCTCTATTAGGGTCCTATACTGTTATACCAAATGTGTAAAATAGGCAATTTCTAAAATTTAAGGGGTGGGCCAAGGTACCCCTTCCGGGGGTGCACAAATGTACCTATGTCTTATGATAGGAAATTGACCCCTATACATGACGATATAACCATATAAGGTAATAGGACCTCATCCAAGGGAATAAATTATGTCAAAAACGAAACATGTGGTTGTACTAAAATTTGGCAATTTCGTTCCCATGAAAGGGAACGAGGTGAACCACCCAAATTTATAGTAATCTCTATTAGGGTCCTATACTATTATATCAAATGTGTAAAATAGGCAATTTCTAAAATTTAAGGGTTACGGTCCTAGGTACCCCTCCCAAATTTTTAAAGGGGTGTACAAATGTACCTATGTCTTATGATAGGAAATAGACCCCTATACATAACCATATAACCATATAAGGTAATAGGACATCATCCAAAGAAATAAAATGGGCCAAAAGAACAAACACGTGGTACAACGTATTGCTTACGTTTATATTTTGGCAATTTTGTACCCCTAGAAGGGAACGAAGTGGACCACCCAAATTTATTATAATACATGTTAGCGTCCAGTACTATAATACCAAATATATAAAATGAGCAATTTCCAAAATTTAAGGGGTGGGCCAAAGTACCCCTCCCAAATTTTGAAAGGAGTGCACAAATATACCCATATCTTATGAAAGGTAATGGACCCCTATACATGACCATATAACTATATAGGATAATAACACGTCATCAAAGGGGATAAAATCGACCAAAAACCAAACACGTGGTACTACGTCTTGCTTACGTTTATATTTTGGCAAATTTGTACCCCTAGAAGGGAACGAGGTGGACCACCCAAATTTATCATAATACATATTAGGGTCCTGTACTATAATACCCAATGTTTAAATTGGTCAATTTCCAAAATTTAAGGGGTGGGACAAGGTACCCCTCCCAAATTTTTCAAGGGGTGCATTAATATACTCATGTCTTATGAAAGGGAATTGACCCCTGTATACGCCAATATAACCATATAGGGTAATAACACCTCATCAAAGGGGATAAATTAGGTCAAAAACCCCCGAAATTTGACTTTTTGGCAATTTTTTACCCATGAAAGGGAACGACATAGACCCCAATACGGATAGAGGTACATACTGTGGTCCTAGGCTACCATACCAAATTTTTAGATTTGGCAATTTCCAAAATTTAAGGGGGGTGGTCCTATGTACCCCTGCCAAAATTTAGGGGGTGGGCCATGGTACCCCTGCCAAGATTTAGAGGGGGTGGTCCTATGTACCCCTAGGTCATTGACCCCGGCCAGGGACCATGGGTCCTGAGGCAGGGGCCAAAAAGTTTCCTCAAGTCACGCCCATACTACTTTTGTTGAGTGACTAAAACCTATTAAAGAAATTATGATAAGATTAATTTAGCTATATTAAAGGGAGTACCAACCACATTTTTTTTATTAATTTGCTTTTTGCTTCTATTTTTCGTTTACCTTTCATTTACTTTTTCTTTACACAAGTATACACACAATTACATTAGCCAACAAAAAGAAATTAAATGAAATCTTTCAGTTTAACGTCTCACGCGTATTTCTCTACTGTACGGGAGACCATGATTAAAGCAAGTGAATGATGATAGAAGAATGAGAAAGTGGGAGGAAACGGGAGTACCTCGAGAAAATCCACGGACACGATGTTGTTTACTACAAGCTTTCTTGGCTGGAGATCGTACGAGAGACACTACGCACCAGAGGTAAGCGCTCTACTACTGAGCCACCGTGCGCCCATTTAGCCAACAATGGGTACAAACTATGCCACACAAAATTTTAAAGCATTGATGTTGATAAATCAGTCAGCTATAGCTTATCCAGACTTAAGAGTGGATTGTTGGTCTTATGGGTACAGCGATGCCAAGTTGAGCATTAAAAACAAATGCAGAACATATCGCGCTTCTATTATACTGTTGACTGATATTGCCAACTCACGTAGTAAAAAAAGAAATCCACACCACAACGATTAATAAATAATAATAATAATAATAATAATAATAATAAACAACTTACCACATTGAATCAATCGCACTCCAAAGAATCAATTCCTTCCATACCATCATCATCATCATCATTGAAGATTTCAGACGATTCTTCTTCAGAGGAATCTTCACCCAAATGAATAATCAACGGCTCAACATCTTCTTGCAGCTTACCAGGGACCCAGGGGCCAAAAAGTTTCCTCAAGTCACGCCCATACTACTACAAACTAGGGAAAATTTGATAAGAAAAGGGAAAATTTTGTCTCAGTTGAGGGAGATTTTCTTAAAGAGACCTACGATAACCGGCTGCGACTTCACACTCATCGATAACATGTGTCCGCCTTGTACTAATCTTACTTGATTGATTTACAGCTTGGTGTTCGTTTCAGTCCCGAGGCCATATGAGACGTGAACCTATAGTTTAATGCAGGGGCGGATCCAGGACGGACTTCTCAGGGGACGGTGGGTTGTAATACTTATCCTTAAAGCTACTTTTAAGAGCTCCAAACTCTGGCATGGGTTTTATTTATATACAAAATTTAAAAAGTTACCTTTTCTAGGGGGGACGATCGCCTCGATCTTCCCCCTGAATCCGCCACTGGTTTAATGTGGGATCCGAGCCAGTGGTCGAAGTGAAACGGTATACCGCCTCTGGTATTTCCGTGATGAAGGCATGCCACCTTTGGTTTCTCAGTAATCAAGACATACCGTCACTGAATAATAGATACTAATACCTTTAATAAATTCTTTTTTATACACAGTAATTGACGAATAACTTTGCACGTAAAAGGATTTTATTTCTTATGTAGAAATAATTTCTAAGTTAAAACCACCGACATTTTTGTTAACTTTTTACGACCTCCTGTTTTTAAAATGAGGTGTCTTCAAAGAAGTTCATCTAATTTATATTTTGATGTGCCATATTGGATTGTTTCTTTCTTATGTATGAGCGTGTTTTCTTGCTTTAATGCATATAAATGTCGTGTTTTGAGCATGGTCGGAGTTAGGGGTTATCTGCTGTGGGATATGGATCTTCCGGTAATTTGGAATATCCCTGAGTCGAGTGGGGTGTCCGGCAGCTTTCCCACAGGAATTGTTAATATAAAAACTCGATCTTTGAGCATTTTCGTGTATAATTCTCTAAAGTACAACATAAGGGATTTTTTTTTTTTTTTTTTTTTTTTTTTTTTTAGAGTTGGTAGCGAGGGTTCAAAGTCTCTCCATGTCTCTTCCCCCCGTAACTTCAGAGAAGCTCTCCAATGATTTTTAGTCATTATGTAAATAGAAATACAATCTTTTAGACAACATATCCTCATTGTATTTCAACATTTAGATAGAGGGTATGTCGATTCAAAATCAAAACAAGACATATTGCCTCTGCTTTTTTTCCACTTCGAACACTGATCTGAACCATATGAACTCCAACTGGCAATCGAACCGGGTCTCCGCGTACGCTAATCAGATATATATTCTATATAAGATTTTGTGATTTGAAATTTTTACATTTACAATATTCTTTCCACTATACTGAAAATTTTCCATTACTAGACACACAAAATAACTAAATAAGCTTTACGTTCTAAAAAATGGATGTTTATCATTCTTCTCTGTTTTCAATAACAGTTCAGCCAGATTAATATCAAAATTCTACATTTATAAAGACAATAACCGTGGGTGTGAGTTTCTTGAATTTGAGTTTCACCCTCAAATCACTTGGTAGTGATTATGGTTCTTTATCTTTAACTGTAGTGAGATAAACACAGTGTGGACGTATGGCATAAAAATTAGTGCATAAAACATAAACGAACTTGTGCTACGTGGCCACTAAAAAGCACGAATGCTATCTGAGTCAGGACAGGAGTAAAACAGAGGAGCTCGAGTGGTAGTGAGGGGGCGTCCGTAGGGAGCAGACGCGTCAGCGACGGTGGGTATGCACATAAACAAGAACGTTTACAACGGCTCACTATTTTTCACAGTACCGGCTAACGAGCCATCGATGGACATAGAGGAGATTCTGAATGTTATCCATAATCTTTTCACTACACGAAAATATATTTCAAGTTATTCTACACATGCAAAATAAGTGACTAAGTAAACTTTATTGTTCCCTTTTAAAAATCCGAATGAACTATTCTCCCTGTAACTGCATATTCACGATTCGATTCTTCTCCTTAAATCCTGGTTAGGGACTAGTATGATCACGTGACACACAACCTCACTAAAGATCGGGCCCCTCTGCTGCGCTTCTGCCCTGGCTCAGTTAGATAGCATTCGTGGTTTTTAGTTGCCACCTAGTAGCTACAAGTTGTTTAGTGTCTTTGCACAATTGTGTACGTACACTGCCACTCACCCAAAGTGAATCTGTACAGATGAATGCAAGTGCGCACCCCAAGAATGATTGTTTAAGATGCAAAAAAATCTATTTTAGTGAATATGAAGTATATATGCAATGAACTTTCGCATGGGTCCGTAAAATAAATCTCCACCAAGGGTTCCTCCTGGATTAACCTGGGACCCCTTCACCAAACACGCACCGTTACCCACTAGGTCAACAGAGAAGCTACCCCGTAATGTTATATGAGGGTCTAATTCCGTTAAGGCCTACCAATTATATCATGGTACACGAAATATAGCCTAATTTGAACTAACCTAATCTACCTAAGCCTCAACTAACGTTGCATTTTGTAAACTGGTGGGGGTTAACGGGATTTTTGCCGGGATGTGATGTAAAGTTTACATTAGGAATTTCAAATAGAAGTTTGTTAGGCGTCCTTCGTGTGTTAAAATTACGCAATATCACATTCCCGAGTACATACACTTTTTGTTAAGCTAACGAATGTACAACCCCCACACTGATGCTTTTAATTACAGTTGTGATTGATTTTTTACCCCAAACTGAAGCGTATAATCTTTATGATTTTGTGTACACACGAAGCAATTGAACGGGGATGCTACAGTGTAATACGATTTGCTGGTACAAGTTCCATCATTCCATCTCCTTCGCAGTAGCGGATCTAGGCCCCCAGTTTTTTCACTTACAAAACAATTTAAGATATTATTGATATATTTTTGAAAGTTTATATATACCTATCATAGTCTGGGTACTGTCTGCCTTCCTCCTAGATCCCTCACTGCTCCTTCGTTCGATTCAGTACGGTAACTGAATAGTTTGAATTGTACTATATGAGATCTCAGTACATTCATAAATTCAATATGTAGGTTTATTACCTACCATGCAAATAGAAGATAGGGTATTTCTGTATCCTGATTTATTAACAAGAAATGTTCAAGGCTCCACATACACACACGCACAAATATATATATATATATATATATATATATATATATATATATATATATATATATATATATATATATAAGATTTCGTCAGGCCCGGATTAAGGGAGGGGCTAAGGAGGTCTATAGCCCAGGATCTCCAGCTGGACAGAGGCTTCCACTCTGATCAAAATCTCAACTGGCTATCTCAAAAGAATCAAAAAGATACAACCATCATAATAATATAAAATATGACCAAAAATATGAAGCATATTCCCTTCACTTTCCTACTGTACTTTCACAAAAAAAAGTGGAAGTCAGGAGGGGCCTCATATTTTTTCTAGCCCCGGGCCTCCAGATGGGTAAATCCAGTCCTGGATTTCGTTGTTCGTTGTTCATTTTTCAACTGTTATCGTTTCTTTCTATATGGTCATGACATCATAACGTTACATCCGCTTGTCGACAAAGTGACAGGAATGGCCACGGGACATTTTCCAGGGGCGCGGTAATTTTGGCACCAGTAGTTTTGACACGGTAATTTTGGCACCAAGAAACGAAGCAAACGGAAATTTTGGCACCATTTATAATTGAAGTACAGAAAATGTGAGAAAATACTCTGGATGTAATAGATATTTAAATACACATGTTATTAACTAGGACTGTTCCAGCGCGACGAATCAAACTAGTGACGAATGTACAGTCAGCGACAAAATTTCTTTCTCTTCTGTAAAATTTATTTGCATATAACTTTGGAATTGATGGACTGATTTGAGAAGTTTTCTGTAATTTATGGAAAACTGTATCTTGTTTGAGTTGCTGAAGACTGCACTATGTTCACTGCACTGGGTTTGTATTTTACTTTCAAGTGCAAACAGTAACAGCTGATCCGAACCATGGAAATTGAAGTACAGAGAAAAAAATAGAAAATACTCTGGATATAATAGATATTTACGTTCACATGTTAATGATTAGAACTGTATCAGCACGAATAATGAAACCAGCGACGAATGTACAAACACCAATAAAAGGTAATATTGGTAGCTTCATTAGGTACTCAAAGCAAGTCAAAATGGAAATTATTGAACTCAAGAAAACTTAAATACACACTTAAGTCTTTTTTGCAAATGCTCATAGATCCGCTTCGTCCTCTTGGCTGGACGCTCCCCTACAGCAATCTGCGAAAGCAGTGTCGAACCATGGCTTCATCCTGCTGGATGCATTGGATTAATTTCCAGATTGACGGATGAGAGACTCCAACCAGATGTTTGAACTTGTTATTCCAGGACTCGCACATGTTGTTTGTTCTCGGTTCGTTATTTAGTGTGACGTCGTGAACATTCCATACTTCTGAAGGGAAAATAGAGCGCACATTTCTCAGACGGATGTTATCTTCGTTTCTTACAAAGGCCCGAACACGCCAGTATGTACCGGAAACGTAAAATACAAACCCATTAGAGGGGAATTTTAACTTGCTTTGAATATATAATGAAACTGTCAATAGTATCTTTACCGGTGTCTGTACTGTCAGTAACAAAAGTTCTTTTCCTATGTTCTCCCGCGAATATCTCTCGAATGGACGGACAGATTTGAGTACAATATTCAGCAACTTAAAGCAGATATAGTTTTCGGTAAATTTCAGAAAACTACTCAAATCAGTCCATCAATTCCAAAGTTATATGCAAATAAATTTTACAGAAGAGAAAGAAATTTTGTCGCTGACTGCACATTCGTCACTGGTTTGATTCGTCGCGCTGGAGCAGTTCTAGTTAATAACATGTAAATTTAAATATCTATTACATTCAGAGTATTTTCTCACATTTTCTGTACTTCTATTATAAATGGGTCCAAAATTTCCCTTTACTTCGTTTCTTGGTGCCAAAATTACCGTGTCAAAACTACTGGTGCCAAAATTTCCGCTTTCCATTATCCTAGGGAAAAATGATCAATTCCATGATGGCAAAAGACAAGCACAGCCGCAAATAACAACACTATTTGATATGAATATGCTCACAATAAATCATAGAAAATAATTATATATTCACATATCCTCATTAACTATAGTAAATAAACTACAACATGTAGGGCCTTATGCAGAGTCGTTCTGAAAGTGATTAGTGGCTTACTAAAGGGTCCGACTAACATACCTTCCCTTCACTAGTCAGGCTTTTAGTATGCCGTTAATCATACTTCAAAATAACTCCGCATAAGGCCGGTAGTGTTTAATAAAGTTAGAAAAATAAACACACTGCTGTACAAGACTGCACTTATTTAATATAAAAAACACATTTACACGTGACATTTCGATGTTCTAGCAAAGGCTAGAAGATGGAAACGTCACGTGTAAATGTGTTTTTATATTAAATAATAATATACTCTTGTTTAGCAGTGTGTTTATTTTTCTGATATTATTTGCAAGACGTATGACTATGATTACTTGTCAGTTTAAAAGTTATAATAAGGATTATAAACTAGGATACATCTCACAAATTTTGCGAAGATCTAGGGAATGATCTGAATCAGAAAGTTTGCGTTGGATTGACGCAAAGCGTGGCTGAACATTAGTAATCGAGAACTATTCATAGCTAAATTTTGCAACCGAAGGGAAGATACAAACATGTTGTTGAAAACAAAAGCAGGGTGGCAGTGATCAAAAACTAAATAATCAAATCTCAAACATCCCTTTCGTAATAATGTTTAATACTTATTTAATTAAGTTTATTATCAATCCTGATGATAGCAAACACACCATACAATAATAAGTACATACTCCAACAATTTCTAGAACTCAATACTAATTCTAAATTACTAATTTATATTTTAATCCTTTTTTATATCATCAAAAAATATGTCCAATATATGCAAATTATTAATCTTTCTCTTATTCCGTTTCTTGTTGACTTCACATATAGTCAATATCAGACATTATTAACCTCACATACTAAGTATCCAGCTTTTCACATTGATTTTGTTATCAGAAGCCAACAAAACAGGAAACCACACTCAGCAGTCCGCATACGTTAAAATGAAAAACAACCGAAAAATCATACCTCACATAATTAGCTCTGGCTCTCAAATTTTGCCCTTCAGTCAAAATATAAAATCAGTTTCGGTATCAAGGAGAATCAATCAAGTGGAAAAGCAAAGAAAAACACACTTATTATTACACATATTTATTCAATTTAATTTCAAATTTAAATATTCCAATTTTGAATCATGCTCTAGTAAAAACATAACTACAGGCTTTCTGTTAATCCATTTCTTGTTGACTTCACATAGAGTCAATATCAGACATTATTAACCTCGCATGCCAAGTATCCAGCTTTTCACATTGCTTTTGTTATCAGAAGACAACAAAACAGGAAACCACACTCAGCAGTCCGCATACGTTAAAATGGAAAACGACCGGAAAATCATACCTCACATAATTAGCTCTGGCTCTCAAATTTTGCTCTTCAGTCCAAATATAAAATCAGTTTCGGTATCAAGGAGAATCAATCAAGTGGAAAAGCAATGAAAAACACATTTATTATAGCACACATTTATTCAAATTAATTTCAAATTTAAATATTCCTATTTTTAATCATGCTCTAATGAAAATATAACTGAGGCTTTCTATTAATCAATTTCTTGTTGACTTCACATATAGTCAATATCAGACATTATTAACCTCGCATACCAAGTATCCAGCTTTTCACATTGATTTTGTTATCAGAAGCCAACAAAACAGGAAACCACACTCAGCAGTCCGCATACGTTAAAATGGAAAACGACCGGAAAATCATACCTCACATATTTAGCTCTGGCTCTCAAATTTTGCTCTTCAGTCAAAATATAATATCATTTTCGGTATCAAGGAGAATCAATCAAGCGGAAAAGCAATGAAAAACACATTTATTATTACACATATTGATTCAATTTAATTTCAAATTTAAATATTCCAATTTTTAATCATGCTGTAATGAAAATATAACTACAGGCTTTCTATTAATCAATTTCTTGTTGACTTCACAAATAGTCAATATCAGACATTATTAACCTCGCATGCCAAGTATCCAGCTTTTCATATTGATTTAGTTATCAGAATGCAACAAAACAGTAAACCACTCTCAGCATACGTTAAAATGGAAAACGACCGGAAAATCATACCTCACATAATTAGCTCTGGCTCTCAAATTTTGCTCTTCAGTCCAAATATAAAATCAGTTTCGGTATCAAGGAGAATCAATCAAGTGGAAAAGCAATGAAAAACACATTTATTATAGCACACATTTATTCAATTTAATTTCAAATTTAAATATTCCTATTTTTAATCATGCTCTAATGAAAATATAACTGAGACTTTCTATTAATCAATTTCTTGTTGACTTCACATATAGTCAATATCAGACATTATTAACCTCGCATACCAAGTATCCAGCTTTTCACATTGATTTTTTTATCAGAAGCCAACAAAACAGGAAACCACACTCAGCAGTCCGCATACGTTAAAATGGAAAACGACCGGAAAATCATACCTCACATATTTAGCTCTGGCTCTCAAATTTTGCTCTTCAGTCAAAATATAATATCATTTTCGGTATCAAGGAGAATCAATCAAGCGGAAAAGCAATGAAAAACACATTTATTATTACACATATTGATTCAATTTAATTTCAAATTTAAATATTCCAATTTTTAATCATGCTGTAATGAAAATATAACTACAGGCTTTCTATTAATCAATTTCTTGTTGACTTCACATATAGTCAATATCAGACATTATTAACCTCGCATGCTAAGTATCCAGCTTTTCACATTGCTTTTGTTATCAGAACCCAACAAAACAGGAAACCACACTCAGCAGTCCGCATACGTTAAAATGGAAAACGACTGGAAAATCATACCTCACATAATTAGCTCTGGCTCTCAAATTTTTCTCTTCAGTCCAAATATAAAATCAGTTTCTGTATCAAGGAGAATCAATCAAATGGAAAAGCAAAGAAAAACACATTTATTATTACACACAATTATTGAATTTAATTTAAAATTTAAGTATTCCTATTTTTAATCATGCTCTAATGAAAACATAACTACAGGCTTTCTATTAATCAATTTCTTGTTGACTTCACATATAGTCAATATCAGACATTATTAACCCCGCATGCCAAGTATCCAGCTTTTCACATTGATTTTGTTGTCAGAAGCCAACAAAACAGGAAACCACACTCAGCAGTCCGCATACGTTAAAATGGAAAACGACCGGAAAATCATACCTCACATAATTAGCTCTGGCTCTCAAATTTTGCTCTTCAGTCAAAATATAAAATCATTTTCGGTATCAAGGAGAATCAATCAAGCGGAAAAGCAATGAAAAACACATTTATTATTACACATATTTATTCAATTTAATTTCAAATTTAAATATTCCAATTTTTAATCATGCTCTAATGGAAATGTAACTATAGGCTTTCTATCAATCAATTTCTTGTTGACATCACATATAGTCAATATCAGACATTATTAGCCTCGCATGCTAAGTATCCACCTTTTCACATTGCTTTTGTTATCAGAAGCCAACAAAACAGGAAACCACACTTTGCCGTCCGCATACGTTAAAATGGAAAACGACCGAAAAATCATACCTTACATAATTAGCTCTGGCTCTAAAATTTTTCTCTTCAGTCCAAATATAAAATCAGTTTCGGTATCAAGGAGAATCAATCAAGTGGAAAAGCAATGAAAAACACATTTATTATTACACATATTTATTGAATTTAATTTAAAATTTAAATATTCCTATTTTTAATTATGCTCTAATGAAAACATAACTACAGGCTTTCTATTAATCCATTTCTTGTTGACTTCACATATAGTCAATATCAGACATTATTAACCTCGCATGCCAAGTATCCAGCTTTTCACATTGCGTTTGTTATCAGAAGCCAACAAAACAGGAAACCACACTCAGCAGTCCGCATACGTTAAAATGGAAAACGACCAAAAAATCATACCTCACATAATTAGCTCTGGCTCTCAAATTTTGCTCTTCAGTCAAAATATAAAATCAGTTTCGGTATCAAGGAGAATCAATCAAATGGAAAAGCAAAGAAAAACACATTTATTATTACACGCATTTATTCAATTTAATTTCAAATTTAAATATTCCAATTTTTAATCATGCTCTAATGAACACATAACTACAGGCTTTCTATTAATCCATTTCTTGTTGACTTCACCTATAGTCAATATCAGACATTAATTTATTTGTACTCCATGGAAGTTTTAAAATATTTCGGTGTGTTTTGAATCCCTCCTCCCCTTATACCATACGCGCATCTGTGCTGTGCTAATTTTGGGTTGCTCACATGTAATAAGTGCCGCTGTTTTTGTCCTCAGTAATATTGAATTAGATCTTAGGTATTTTCTTTAATTATCTAAGTTAAATTTAATTGGCGCTAGTTTAGCTCTGGTTCGTAATAATTTGGTTTCAGTTAGTTGGTGGTTTTACATCATACATGCGCACGTAGTTCACGTATTTCTCGTTAGGTGTCTTCTTTAGCAGCTGGCTTTTCTCATGTGCGCATTGTATCCATCTCCAGAGCTTAGTCTCTGTTTCGTCTTGTTTTTAACGTTTAATAATAGATGTAGCTACGGTGCCTGGCTATTGAGAAAAGTCCCTTTGCTAAGCATTTAATTATTTATACTATAACTTAAGTGAATACTAATTATTCTTTGCAGTTTATCGCTCACAATTACACCCTTTGGCATAACTGAGGGTATAACTGAAGCCAGTGAATCATGATGTGACAATTAGTGAAATGAAAATGTTTGATGAAACTGGAGTATCCCGAAAAATAGTAATTCTTGTATACACCTGTCTAAAAATTTTATCGTACCTTGATGTGCTAAATATTAAAGTTTATCTATTACCGATTTGAATCCCCTCAAGAGCCGACATTGTATTGCAGTATCCCTTTGACACATGGGTAGTGATTGTTATACTGCTTAAAATGACGTTCATTTGTGTTAAACTTTTATAATGATTTTTGCTTTCATTTGCTTCTAGAACATTACAACAATAGTTTTTGGTGGTTTTAATTACCTAGGTACATCAAGCCGCAGTTACAGTGGACAGTGCGATTTTAGACGCATTATTATTCTATTGCTGATGTTATTCGATCTCTATTACACAATAGACTTTGTGTTTATCCAAATTTAAGAGTGTGTTTATTACAGTACATTTCTCTCATTTTGCTACAGTCAATAGTTACTATTTATATAGCGTTTATTATTCTATTGCTATAGTATTCAATCCGTGTTCAGGATAGAAGCTTATGCCAGGTGTTTTATATTGCTCCAGTTTCGCAGCAAATATGTTCACTATTTCTGAGTTATGAGAAAGTAAAAGAAAAAGGTTTTAAAAGAAAACGACTAAAGAAAAGAAAAATAATCGCTAAACATCACAGCCACTTCTTGACGATTTTGAAAGACATAACTCAACGTGGTAGTAGCATTCACGGACGGATTTTTCCCAGCGGGAGATGTGTTCGTTGACGTTGTTTGACTGCTGTTTTGTGGTTCACTGAGGAAAGGAACCGAACCTTTGTGTTTCTTAAATTGAACTTGAGAAAAGCGAAGGAACCTACACAAGGTGCGTAATTGGACTACGGTTACTTATAACTCATATTATTTCGTGTATAGCGAAGGGTTATTATTATTATTATTATTATTATTATTATTATTATTATTTAATATTTTCACAAAGGAAGCAAAGAAACAAGTTCTGACGCATTGAAACTCTTTAAAAGCCTTACTGATAACATAAAATAACAATATGAAGAAAAAGCTCCCTAATTTCCAAAATCAAAAACCTCAATTATAAAACTCTAAGTCATCTTCAACCTTGTGTTTATATATATGTCATCATCATCATCATAGGTATTCTGCCCTTATTGGCGGGTCACTTGCCGCAGCTGAGAACCTTCCATGCTACACGATTTTCCGCTAACTTCTTCTTCACGTATGAACTTTCTATTTATATGGTTCTGTGCATGTAGCGCCCGTAGACTTAGCGCCCAGTGTTTCTGGCTCACAGAAGGAATTTTATATTGATTTTATCTCACAATCAGGGATGTCCAGTTCATTTTACCATTCTTTCCACAGGTCGTTAATTCCTGTTATTTTCTTACATCCATGTTCCGTGTACTTAGCGTCCACTAAGTAAAACTGTTATGAAGAGGGAGAGCGAGAGAGCGATAGAGAGACAGAGAGACCAGCCAATAGCACTGATTATGACGCTTCAATGAATCATAACCTCCGTGGGAAAGGGTGAAACGCAGAAACGTAGTTATATATATATATATATATATATATATATATATATATATATATATATATATATGTGTGTGTGTGTATGTATGCATGTATGCATGTATGTAACTGTACTCCGTGGTATGCAATGCTCTACAATATTTAAATGTACTATAAACTAAGGTTACATATTTAGCTTTTAATGTGAAAACTATGTAAAACAGACGTAATCTAGAATACCGCAATGAGGATAAGGCATACAAAAAACGGTGAACATATTATCACGACTGAAAACCGGGACAAAATGTAAACTGTCGAAACACCGGGATAAGAGTCTTCATGGAGGTCACGGTGGTTCAGTGGTAGAAACACTCACATTTGGTTCATAGGATCCCTGGTTTTATCCCATCTTGCGTCAAATGGGCTTTGTGGTAGTCAGACGCTGCGTGCATCGATAAACTCGGAGTTCTCTCGTTTTCTCTCACTTTCTTCATTACACCATTTCATTCATTCTCACAATCACCGTCTCCTCTATCCTACTCCTATCTCCTTAATCGTGGGATGTAAAATCCAAAGATTTCATTTCATTTCAAGAGCTTCCAAACCGGGACTGTCCCGGTAAAAATCTGTCATATGGTAACTCTGACCATATAACAACATTGGGTTTGATACTAAAAAAGAAAATAAGTCATATTATCATATGGTATTACACAGTTTCAGAAAAAAAATCTAACAAGCTATCCGCATTAAGTTTGATACATATTTCACAGCTTTATGCGTAATATAAATCTATATAGTTAATCAATTGATATCATACACTACAAGCACTGAAAAACAACGTAACGTTCTATAATAAAAAGAACGTTGCTTTACGAACCAATAAGTTAATCGCTCTACGAACCTTATTGTACACATTATACCCTAAAGTTACAGCCTTATGCAGTAATCAATTCCAATCAGATATTGAACGAGTATGGTGTTTCTTTGAGAATAATTCATCACTAAGTTGAACAAGCGCCTTTGAAGGCTAGTCGTCTTCCATTTTACCCTCTTCTTCGGTAATTCATATCGCTGCTCTTGTTCGATGCAGTTGAAACCATGGCCTCATCCTTTTGTAATGTCCATCCACAAGGAAGGATGGACAGGTTCAACCTTTTGGAATTTCAAATTCGAAGCTTCTATCAATTTACTCGTTCGTGTCTTTTTCTGTAATTTTGCTATATGAACGGGTATGTTGCAAGGAAACAAAAGAGGCTAGCAAAGAAATTGAATCGTAAGATCACCGTAAGATGAAAGTCGCATACTCCAGATACTACCTGATGCGTAATGTTTATCAAAATAAATTAGGAATTCTTCAGTTTCTTCTGGTACGATTTGCTGTAAGTAATCCATCACTTCTGACCCTTGTCAGAGAGAAGGAAAACAAATCCGTCCACCATTCCATAGAAATCGAACTTTCTCATTCTCCCTGTAAAAATTCGCCAATCCCAAGTGCTGCAGTATGTACTTCGTGTTCGTGTGACTTGTCTGGAACGCTTTGGCTTACGACTTCCCTCACTAGCCACGTCTGGTTGTGAGTTTAATTTACATATTCCTATATATGTTTGTTTTATCCCTCCTCGCTGGTCTATTGGCAAGAACGCAAGCCTTTGGCGTATGAGGTTCAAGATTCGATTCCTGGTGGGAGAGCATTGAATGACCAAAGTGGTTCGGATTCCACTATAATCAGTAAATTCAAGTCTTCTTTAGCCTACCTGGCAAAACCATGGGACATAAAACTAAATACAAACCTATTTATTTATTTATTATTTTTATTTATTTATTATTATTATTATTATTTATTTATTTATTTATTATTTTATTTTTTATTTTTAATTTTTGCAAAAGGGAGTTTTTATTATGAAGTAAAACACTATTCAGAAGTATAATATTGAAATTTGCAAGAAGAAAACTTATTTCTGCGTAACAAAATTTAAAAATTAATTAGTCACAGGTAATTGTTTTAGAATTCTCCATGTCTTTTTAGGTACTTTTCACTACACTAATTAGCACTTTGATAAGTCGTGATGAAATGTAAACATAGTTTCGTTGCAATTCTCCATGTCCAGTAGGCATTTTTGACGTACTGTTATTAGCGCTTTTGATATTTCGAGATCAAAGGTTTGAAGGGGTCTGTGTCCCACCCAACCATTTTTCCCACGAAAATACGAAACACATATTCCATATTTTAACGTTTATAATATCTGTGCACAATTTCATTCACTCCGGCTAACTTCTTGTCTTTCGGACCTCAAATTTCTCCAAATTTTGGGTGGAGGCTTTTACCCTTAAAACAGTTTTCCCCAGAAAAGAAAAAAAACACGTATTCGTTTATTTCATGTGTAATATCTACCTGCCAAATTTTATCAAAGTCGGAGTGTTACACTTCGAAAATGTTACATGTCAGTACATTCATGTAGCTTGCATTTGCGTCAGAAAGTTCTTGTTTTGTGCCCTCTTTGCTGGAGAGAATTTCTTAGACTGTTCCTCTTCAGTATGCAGGGAAGCTTCCATTCTCCGTGATTTTTTCTCAACGTTGGCGAACTGCTAACCAGACGAAATGAAGAATTTACGGCATTTCAAACTTTTTTAATGTCTGTTTCTCGTTTGAAATTACGCTTTGATGACACAATACCATAAGTGTTGAGTCCACTTACATCAGTTATGTAAAATACTGTCATAGGCCATTTTGTTCATTGTTTTGTAATCTAACAGCGAGCCATATGATTGTTAGTGGGATCGTGTGATTTTGTTGTGTTGTAATATATGATAACTTTGAGTTTTTCCTCCGCTCTAGAAGTGACCACTTCAGGATAGTTGTGCATTGTGTTTTGCAATGGGTGATCTTACTGGGTATATATTGTCAAAAGAGACAGCGCACCCAAAAAATGAGAAATTGTTCGTCTACAGTCATATTATAGGCCTATGTAAGAATAAAATTATATTGCAGAGTGTGTGAAGAATCTGCAACTTCACAAATTAGGAACAGTTCATCATCAGGTATTCTAATAGCGCCGATGTTGTCATCAAAACATAAGGCAGCCCATGTAGGATCGCTTTTCTCCGGAGTTTTGCTTTTTGCATTAGCACGTGCTTTTGCAATAGCTATAGGTGCTACGCTTCAAACTTCTAACCAATCCTCTGGATAAGAAAACTACTCAACGTCTCATTTCAATATCGGTACCTGAACAAGAAACTTCAGTTGCATTTGTATATAAGTCTGCTAATATCTTATCGTCTGTCGGGAATCAATTTCTTCATTGTTTATTGATTTACCAAAAATATTCCTCCTCTACCATCAATAGTGACGTGCATTGTTAGTGATCTGTTTGTCTACCACGTGCAATGATCAAAACACACTAACTATAAACAAAACTTTACATACAATCAGTGGCAAAGCCAGGATTTCTATTCGGGGGGGGGGTCAGTGTCCTACTCCGGAAAACTTTTTTGTTAATGTGGAGACTGAAAGCACAAATTTAGATTTTATTCTAGCAACTTTTTAAAATTTTGGTTCTTGGGAGTTCATATCCCGGGAAACTCCCCCTGGATACGCAACTGCATACAATGGAAAAATTAATACAGTTTGATAGACAAAAGCAACTATTATGCTTCTGACAATGGGCTTATATAAGTGAATAAATAAAGAAAAGCTGCTACTAAAATAAGCAAAATTGCAAATAATTAAACCAATCAAACTAAATAATAACACATAAAGTTGCAATATGTTATATCTGACTTCATTGGGACAGTTAGAAGATTATCAGAACGTTCACTCCGCTACGAGCCACAATCTCAATCTATTCTGAATCTATCCTCATATTTCTTCATTAAGGCTCGAGTTTAATGGACCCACTCGGCACCCAATGCTATAAATTTTAAAAACTATCACTTAACTCACGGGAATGAAAAAAAAATACTTAAATAACATAATACAAGAACACAACCAGGGAAATGTCATAGAATTTCAATACTTACTAAGCCTTAATAATTATTACAGAAAGTATGCGTACGAGTGCAATGGACCCACCTGGTAGTCCTAGGCAGTGGCGGCGGTTGGACGTTAAAAGTGGGTAGGCAAGACATGATCTGAATACAGTATTTGTATGTCAATGTTACTTTTCCTGGTTGCTTGTAACACTTTGTTAGACTAAAGGCTGTATAACTATTAGGAGGCTGTTATATAGACTAAAGGCTGTATAGCTGTATAACTATCTTTTTCAGTTAAAATACCGTATATCTTGTTTCATATTTTGTTACGTAAATTGACAAGAGCAACACAAGATACTAACTCTTTGTACTCTTATACAACGAAGGTGTAAGAAGAGATCTGATTCCTTGCTCATGAAATCAAAAAATCATAAAATCATGCATCTTAAAATTCTGTCTGGAAAATTGTGTGATCAGATTAGGGACCTATTTAATAACATATTTGCAAAACAAATAAATAGAAAGGATAATATTAATCAAATAATCATAGTAATGGATAATAAGGCTTGTTCTGCAAAAGTTATATTGAAACTGGAAATTAATGAACAACTTATATTTTTAATTCCATGCATGATATTATATGTGTTATTACTCTTAGAAAGACAGTGAATACTACAAGCATATGCTACGACATTCAAAGAAATATTTTTGCAGCTTCCCGAAACATGTTCGTTGCCATTAGATACAGTTTTCATTTTCTTGGAATACATGAAAACTCAACAATACTTAGTCACTCCACATTCCAGTTATACAAAATAATCCTAAAACCTAGAATTATGTTGAATTTACTAAATTTAATTGTATAACAAAACTGTATATGTACACCCCTAAACTCGTATATTACACTGCAAAATTATATATTCCTTACTGAGCTTCTTCGTGGCTAAGCGGTTAACGTACGCACCTTTGACGTGGGAGACCTGGGTTCAATTCCCGGAGGGAGCTCACGTGGTTCGGACTCTACGTTAATCATTAAGTTCACGTATCATATAGCTTCGCTGCTGAACAGGATGTTAAACTGAAAAAAATCAAATCAAAATATTCCTTACTATAAGAAAGAAGAAAAGAACTGTCAATTTTTCAAGAAAAGAGCTGTTTTAGGAACTGTCAATTTTTGTGCAATTAAAGAATAACTTGTGAAGGACTTCTTTTCTTGCGAAATGATATCTCAATTAGATCCATAGCGGCTTACTAACATATCGAGCCCTTGTAAGATGAAATGAAAGTACGCTCGAATTGTCTCGCTCCAACAGCTTAATTTTTGGGCCATTTTTAGTGGCATTTTTAAAACGCAATTTCTGTAGCTTTCTTAACTTCATGGAAAGATAACCAATACGTACTCATGGAACGACAAATATTTTATGGCACCATTTGTATTCTATGAACCAATAATACATACAAAACTTTATATTTCCAAATGAAATTATATACATTAATGGGTCATTTCAAAAAGTGGAGGGGCAACCTTTGCCCCCCCCCCTAATCGCCGCCCGTGGTCTTAGGGTTAAAAGTGTATCCTTGTATGGATATTTAGATAGAGGAAATACTAGTTCTTGCCGAATTTCTTTAACTACTTACGATATGTTCCATAATTTTTAAACTAGGGTTTAAAATGTGATTGATTGCGTTTAGGGCGGCTTATAACACTTGACACATGTTCATTAGAACGTTTTATTTTCATTTGATATAAAGAATTACCCAGCAAATTTTGACATTTGAATTTTTTGACACCCTGTATTTACGATAGGAAATGAAGTTATGCAATGTGCATAAATAATTGCTGTTTTCCATGCAGTAGTATTTGCATTAAGGTGCGTGTAATTATTATTATTTGAAACTATATACATTTTAAAATAACGCTGGCACATGAATTCACATCCATATATGAAAATGTCATAGGTGATATGGTAATGCTCTTAAGTCGTAATTAAATTTTACGTAATTACAGATGTACATGAAAAGTCAGAGTGTTAGACCTGACGGTAATAAACAGAAGAGGAAGAAAAGAACACATTTCTTTCAACTTGCCTAAGGCGTTTTAAAAGTGGCATGACAATTGTGCAAGAAGTTTTTGTCCTTTTGTCGTCAAAAGAGAGGGGATGGGATAGATGATTTGAGTACGAAACTACATTTATACATATAAACTAGTTCTCTCTTTGGTCAACCCTAGCACACTGATAAGCATCAAATATTTTTTGGGCGCTAAGTATACGATATTATATGTGGGCGCTAAATCTACGGGCGCTAAGTGCACTCCACGATTTATATATCGTCGATTAATTGTTGCCTATTTTGTTCTATCCCGCTCTTTCCTGCCACCATACCCTCTAGCACGTCCCTCATGATACAGTCAACTTTAAAACCTTTAACGGAAATTTTTGTGAGTTCTGTTCAATTTCCCTAGGTAGTTTTTATTATATGCTAATTCCAGAAATGATTCTCCGAGTAAATTTATTCTTTATTGACAGATACTAGGCGCATTCTTTTTATTTGTAAATTTATATACTGTATATACAGGTATATATAGGTATATATTCAGGTAGGTATATATTCAAGAAGCTTTGGAGGCTTACGGAGCTGAAAATATTAAAGGCGAACTTGCGTTTATCAATACTCATTTCAGTTCGTGTGGTCCGCAGTGGCTCAGTGATAGAGCGTTCACCTCTGGTGTTTGGGGTCCTTGGTTAAAACCCTGCTCCCGCCAAGTGAACTTTGTGCTGGACAAACACCGTGTGCGTTGGTTTCCTCGGGGTTCTCCCGCTTCCTCCCACTTTCTTCATTCCACCATTTCATTCGTCTCTCATCATCACCGTCTCCTTTAGCCTAACTGGCATAACCGTGGGACGTAAAACTCAAAAAATTCATTTCATTTCCATTTTAGTTCAAAATCAAAAAATTATAACGAGATTAGAAAAGCGATTATTAGGACTTTGTAGTGCATTAGAGCAGTTTGATCCAATAATGAAACAGACGCCACCAAGACCAATCGGACAAGAATTCCTTCGAAACGCAGTCAATAGACGCTAAAATTTCTGGCATAAAATTCTTGTCTGATGTAAATAAAGTGTTCCTGAGAACAACGACTCACGAATTTCAGATTTATCGCCAAGTAACATTCCTTCTTTGAAATACTGTCTCTTAACGACCCGTGACATGGAAAGAACATTTTTCATATACAGTAAAGTTTTGACAAATAAATGAAGGCAGGCTTTTCCCAGAAAACATCGAAAAGTACATAGTTGTATATTGTAGCATAAATGCATCATAGTTATACACCAAGTATATGTAGTTCATGTAATACGCCTTTTTTCTCTACATATAATAAAATTCCTCATTTAACTTTAACTTTAGAATGGTGCATATTTACAATTTTTAGTACATATTTGCATATTTTCGTAATTTTTAACGCATATTTACATGCATATTTTGCCGTTTTTTAATGCATATCGATCCGAAGTCTACTTATAAGTGACGGGCTTAAGATTGTAGATGCCGACAATGTCCACAAATCTGTATAAATAAATCAAAAAATTATAATCACAGAAATACCTTGAGGATGAGGAAGTGAGGTAAATCATAAGAAAAGTTAAATCTTTAATTATATTTTTGTATTAATGTTAATAAAAGTAGAGAATCACGAAGTAGCACAATTAATTGGGATGTTTCCTGGAAAAGAAAAAAAAATATTCTGTACTTAAAAACATCTAAGTGGAGTGTAAAGTTCGACGACGGTGCACATTAAAATTAGCAATGAGCGCAAGAGTCCTGGTATCCAGTTTTTGCAAGAGTCTTGCATGCAAGACCAAGACCAAGACCAGGACTCAGCAGTCCGCATACGTTAAAATGAAAAACGACCGGAAAATCATACCTCACATAATAAGCTCTGACTCTCAAATTTTGCCCTTCAGTCAAAATATAATATCATTTTCGGAATCAAGGAGAATCAATCAAACGGAAAAGCAAAGAAAAACGCATTTATTATTACACATATTAATTCAATTTAATTTAAAATTTAAATATTCCAATTTTTAATCATGCTATAATTAAAAAATAAACTACAGGCTTTCTATTATTCTATTTCTTTTTAACTTCACCGATATTATATATCAGAAATTATTAACCTCGCATGCCAAGTATCCAGCTTTTTACTTTGCCTTAGTTATCAGAAGCCAACAAAACAGGAAACCACACTCAGCAGTCCGCATACGTTAAAATGGAAAACGACCGAAAAATCATACCTTACATAATTAGCTCTGGCTCTCAAATTTTTCTCTT
Organism: Thermobia domestica; assembly: GCF_964235325.1. Lineage (NCBI taxonomy): Eukaryota > Metazoa > Arthropoda > Insecta > Zygentoma > Lepismatidae > Thermobia > Thermobia domestica. The sequence goes on along the minus strand of NC_137456.1, from coordinate 204,450,487 downwards.
CAGTCCAAATATAAAATCAGTTTCGGTATCAAGGAGAATCAATCAAATGGAAAAGCAAAGAAAAACACATTTATTATTACACACATTTATTCAATTTAATTTAAAATTTAAATATTCCTATTTTGAATCATGCTCTAATGAAAACATAACTACAGGCTTTCTACTAATCCATTTCTTGTTGACTTCACATATAGTCAATATAAGACATTATTAACCTCGCATGCCAAGTATCAAGCTTTTCACATTGATTTTTTTATCAGAAGCCAACAAAACAGGAAACCACACTCAGCAGTCCGCATACGTTAAAATTGAAAACGGCCGAAAAATCATACCTCACATAATTAGCTCTGGCTCTCAAATTTTGCCCTTCAGTCAGAATATAATATCATTTTCGGTATCAAAGAGAATCAATCAAACGGAAAAGCAATGAAAAGCACATTTATTTTTAAACATATTTATTCAATTTAATTTAAAATTTAAATATTCCAATTTTTAATCATGCTCTAATGAACACATAACTACAGGCTTTCTACTAATCCATTTCTTGTTGACTTCACATATAGTCAATATCAGACATTATTAACCTCGCATGCCAAGTATCAAGCTTTTCACATTGATTTTTTTATCAGAAGCCAACAAAACAGGAAACCACACTCAGCAGTCCGCATACGTTAAAATTGAAAACGGCCGAAAAATCATACCTCACATAATTAGCTCTGGCTCTCAAATTTTGCCCTTCAGTCAGAATATAATATCATTTTCGGTATCAAAGAGAATCAATCAAACGGAAAAGCAATGAAAAACACATTTATTATTAGACATATTTATTTAATTTAATTTAAAATTAAATATTCTAATTTTTGATCATGCTCTAATTAAAACATAAACTACAGGCTTTCTATCATTCCATTTCTTGTTGACTTCACATATAGTCAATATCGGACATTATTAACCTTGCATGCCAAGTATCCAGCTTTTTAATTTGCTCTAGTTATCAGAATGCAACAAAACAGGATACCACTCTCACCATACGTTAAAATGAAAAACGACCGGAAAATCATACACCACATAATTAGCTCTGGCTCTCAAATTTTGCTCTTTAGTCCAAATATAAAATCATTTTCGGTACCAAGGAGAATCAATCAAGCGGAAAAGCAATGAAAAGCACATTTATTTTTAAACATATTTATTCAATTTAATTTAAATTTTAAATATTCCAATTTTTAATCATGCTCTAATGAACACATAACTACAGGCTTTCTACTAATCCATTTCTTGTTGACTTCACATATAGTCAATATAAGACATTATTAACCTCCCATGCCAAGTATCCAGCTTTTCACATTGATTTTTTTATAAGAAGCCAACAAAACAGGAAACCACACTCAGCAGTCCGCATACGTTAAAATTGAAAACGGCCGAAAAATCATACCTCACATAATTAGCTCTGGCTCTCAAATTTTGCTCTTCAGTCAAAATATAATATCATTTTCGTTACCAAGGAGAATCAATCAAACGGAAAAGCAATGAAAAGCACATTTATTTTTAAACATATTTATTCAATTTAATTTAAAATTTAAATATTCCAATTTTTAATCATGCTCTAATGAACACATAACTACAGGCTTTCTATTAATCCATTTCTTGTTGACTTCACATATAGTCAATATCAAACATTATTAACCTTGCATGCCAAGTATCCAGCTTTTCACATTGCTTTTGTTATCAGAAGCCAACAAAACAGGAAACCACACTCAGCAGTCCGCATACGTTAAAATGGAAAACGACCGAAAAATCATACCTCACATAATTAGCTTTTGCTCTCAAATTTTGCTCTTCAGTCAGAATATAATATCACTTTCGGTATCAAGGAGAATCAATCAAACGGAAAAGCAATGAAAAACACATTTATTATTAGACATATTTATTTAATTTAATTTAAAATTAAATATTCTAATTTTTGATCATGCTCTAATTAAAACATAAACTACAGGCTTTCTATCATTCCATTTCTTGTTGACTTCACATATAGTCAATATCGGACATTATAACCCTGGCATGCCAAGTATCCAGCTTTTTAATTTGCTCTAGTTATCAGAATGCAACAAAACAGGATACCACTCTCACCATACGTTAAAATGAAAAACGACCGGAAAATCATACACCACATAATTAGCTCTGGCTCTCAAATTTTGCTCTTTAGTCCAAATATAAAATCATTTTCGGTACCAAGGAGAATCAATCAAGCGGAAAAGCAATGAAAAGCACATTTACTTTACACATATTTATTCAATTTAATTTAAAATTTATATATTCCAATTTTTAATCGTGTTCTAATGAACACATAACTACAGGCTTTCTATTAATCAATTTCTTGTTGACTTCACATATAGTCAATATCAGACATTATTAACCTCGCATGCCAAGTATCCAGCTTTTCACATTGATTTTGTTATCAGAAGCCAACAAAACAGGAAACCACACTCACCAGTCCGCATACGTTAAAATGGAAAACGACCGGAAAATCATACTTCACATAATTAACTCTGGCTCTCAAATTTTGCTCTTCAGTCAAAATATAATATCAGTTTCGGTATCAAGGAGAATCAATCAAGCGGCAAAGCAAAGAAAAAGACATTTATTATTACACACATTTATTCAATTTAATTTAAAATTTAAATGTTCCAATTTTGAATCATGCTCTAGTAAAAGCATAAACAACAGGGTTCCTATTATTCTTTTTCTTGTTGACTTCACCGATGTTCAATATCAGACATTATTAACCTCGCATGCCAAGTATCCAGCTTTTCATATTGATTTAGTTATCAGAATGCAACAAAACAGTAAACCACTCTCAGCATACGTTAAAATGAAAAACGACCGGAAAATCATACCTCACATAATTAGCTCTGGCTCTCAAATTTTGCTCTTTAGTCCAAATATAAAATCAGTTTCGGTATCAAGGAGAATCAATCAAGCGGAAAAGCAAAGAAAAACACATTTATTGTTACACATATTTATTCAATTTAATCTCAAATTTACACATTCCTATTTTTAATCATGCTCTAATGAAAACATGACTACAGGCATTCTATTATTCCATTTCTTGTTGACTTCACATATAGTCAATATCAGACATTATTAACCTCGCATGCCAAGTATCCAGCTTTTCACATTGATTTTGCTATCAGAAGCCAACAAAACAGGAAACCACACTCAGCAGTCCGCATACGTTAAAATGGAAAACGACCGGAAAATCATACTTCACATAATTAACTCTGGCTCTCGAATTTTGCTCTTCAGTCAAAATATAATATCAGTTTCGGTATCAAGGAGAATCAATCAAGCGGCAAAGCAAAGAAAAACACATTTATTATTACACACATTTATTCAATTTAATTTAAAATTTAAATGTTCCAATTTTGAATCATGCTCTAGTAAAAACATAAACAACAGGCTTCCTATTATTCTATTTCTTGTTGACTTCACCGATGTTCAATATCAGACATTATTAACCTCGCATGCCAAGTATCCAGCTTTTCATATTGATTTAGTTATCAGAATGCAACAAAACAGTAAACCACTCTCAGCATACGTTAAAATGAAAAACGACCGGAAAATCATACCTCACATAATTAGCTCTGGCTCTCAAATTTTGCTATTTAGTTCAAATATAAAATCATTTTCGGTATCAAGGAGAATAAATCAAGCAGAAAAGCAAAGAAAAACACATTTATTATTACACATATTTATTCAATTTTTATTTCAAATTTAAATATTCCAATTTTTAATCATGCTCTAATGAAAACATGACTACAGGCATTCTATTATTCCATTTCTTGTTGACTTTACATATAGTCAATATCAGACATTATTAACCTCGCATGCGAAGTATCCAGCTTTTTACTTTGCTTTAGTTATCAGAATGCAAAAAAACAGGAAACCACTCTCAGCAGTTCGCATATGTTAAAATGAAAAACGACCGGAAAATCATACCTCACATAATTAGCTCTGGCTCTCAAATTTTCCTCTCCATACCAACTATAAAATCAGTTTCGGTATCAAGGAGAATCAATCAAGCGGAAAAGCAAAGAAAAACACATTTATTATTACACATATTTATTTAATTTAATTTAAAATTTAAATATTCCAATTTTTGATCATACTCTAATTTAAACATAAACTACAGGCTTTCTATCATTCCATTTCTTGTTGACTTCACATATAGTCAATATCGGACATTATTAACCTCGCATGCCAAGTATCCAGCTTTTCACATTGCTTTTGTTATCAGAAGCCAACAAAACAGGAAACCACACTCAGCAGTCAGCATACGTTAAAATGGGAAACGACCGAAAAATCATACCTCACATAATTAGCTTTTGCTCTCAAATTTTCCTCTTCAGTCCAAATATAAAATCAGTTTCGGTATCAAGGAGAATCAATCAAGCGGAAAAGCTATGAAAAACACATTTATTATTACACATATTTTTTCAATTTAATTTAAAATTTAAATATTCCTATATTTAATCATGCTCTACTGAAAACATAACTACAGGCTTTCTATCATTCCATTTCTTGTTGACTTCACATATAGTCAATATCAGACATTATTAACCTCGCATGCCAAGTATCCAGCTTTTCACATTGATTTTGTTATCAAAAGCCAACAAAACAGGAAACCACACTCACCAGTCCGCATACGTTAAAATGGAAAACGACCGGAAAATCATACTTCACATAATTAACTCTGGCTCTCAAATTTTGCTCTTCAGTCAAAATATAATATCAGTTTCGGTATCAAGGAGAATCAATCAAGCGGCAAAGCAAAGAAAAACACATTTATTATTACACACATTTATTCAATTTAATTTAAAATTTAAATGTTCCAATTTTGAATCATGCTCTAGTAAAAACATAAACAACAGGCTTCCTATTATTCTATTTCTTGTTGACTTCACCGATGTTCAATATCAGACATTATTAACCTCGCATGCCAAGTATCCAGCTTTTCATATTGATTTAGTTATCAGAATGCAACAAAACAGTAAACCACTCTCAGCATACGTTAAAATGAAAAACGACCGGAAAATCATACCTCACATAATTAGCTCTGGCTCTCAAATTTTGCTCTTTAGTCCAAATATAAAATCAGTTTCGGTATCAAGGAGAATCAATCAAGCGGAAAAGCTATGAAAAACACATTTATTATTACACATATTTTTTCAATTTAATTTAAAATTTAAATATTCCTATTTTTAATCATGCTCTACTGAAAACATAACAACAGGCTTTCTATCATTCCATTTCTTGTTGACTTCACATATAGTCAATATCAGACATTATTAACCTCGCATGCCAAGTATCCAGCTTTTCACATTGATTTTGTTATCAGAAGCCAACAAAACAGGAAACCACACTCAGCATACGTTAAAATGAAAAACGACCGGAGAATCATACACCATATAATTATCTCTGTCTCTCAAATTTTTCTCTTCAGTCCAAATATAAAATCATTTTCGGTATCAAGGAGTATCAATCAGGTGGAAAAGCAGTGAAAAAAACATTTATTCATATTTATTTATTTAATTTAAAATTTAAATATTCCAATGTTCTTAAGTTACGGTTTGTTCCGACTGAAGTAGGCCCAGGAGCGGATCCAGAACGGACTTCTAGAGAGGGGCGTTAGGTTGTAATACTGCTACTTAGAGTTACTTTTAAACAGCTCCAAACTCTGGGATGGTTTTTATTTATATATAAAATATGAAAAACACTTTCTTTTTGTTGGGACGAGCGATGGCCCCGATAGCAGCCCTGGCAGCTTATAACTCCGAAAGCAAGCATTTGTGCACCCAGGTTGATCTATACTTTTCTTCTTCTCTTGGTGTCAAGACTCAACTCCCAAAATTTTTCGGTGTCGTTTTGATTCAACCTGTATAAATCAAAAGACCACATAGTCACTGACTAATACTCTAAATAGGAGACACCCGTTTGTTCATATAAATTGAATTTAACTTTACCTTCAACAGTGCTGTTAAATGAAACTTTAACCTACATGTGATCTGAATCACTCGAGATTGTACCGCCGGATGGCGTCGTGACATGGAAAATCAGCTCCCGGGGCGAAATATACGACGGCGCCCCCTAGTATATATGAGTGAGGTCGACAGACCAGCCGCAAAGCGTAAGGGGAAGCATTGGACGAAAAACCTAAAGATATTATCTCATTGTTTTTAAACATACGTAGTAAAACACAATGATATTCTTGTATTGTTTTTCACTGTAAGATAAAGATGAAAAAAATGAAAAATTTAAAATAAAAGACAAATAAAACAGGTCCATTATGGTATGTGAATAGTGGCAAAAGTTACAAACCTCCCTTTTCATTCTGCGACTTTCGTTTCACAGCAACTTCCACTGCACAACAGGTAATAATTGACACGCGCCAAACACGCCACTCCATTTCCTTTCCTCACGTATAATACAGTTTTTTTTCTCTCTCTCTCTCTTTTATACACTTCCAGAAATTCACAGGCTCGGTTGCTGTCTTCCCTGAAACCACAAAACAACATTCAAATAACCTCAACCGACAACCCGCCCGCTGTGACAACCCATCCGTCAATCTTGTATCAAGAACGAAAGAATATGATGGTCTTTTCCTTTTTATTTCTTTCTGTTAGCTTTTTAAAATCCTTTTTTCAACACAATTTTCATTGACTTTCCCGTTGCCCGAAATAGGAGCAATGTAACACAATAATCATAATCGTCTCCCCTGAACGCTTATCGAATACTTTAGGAATAGAATAATAAACGCTATATTAATAGTACAGTAAATATTGACTATAGCGAAATGTACTGTAATAGACCCCATTTCAAATTTTGATATGCAGGAGAAATCAGGTTTCCTTGTCTCTCCTCGTATTTTTTTCAAGTTACGCCTCGTCTCACTTTGAAGTTTTTTTTTCTCTGGTTTCGATTATCGAAAGGAGGTCCTCAACCCGTGGACATACAAAATTTATGACCTCAATTTATGACCTATGCATAAAGGTCTGAAGTTTTATAGAACGACTTTGTCCGTCCGTTCGTCTCCCGTTATGTTTCAGAGCAACACCGGTAAGAGATATAGAGAGGAGGTCAGGGTTGGATCCAGGACAGACTTCTGGGGGATGTTGTAATACTGTATAGCTACTTTTAAGAGCTCCAAACTATGGGATGGGCTTTATTTATATATAAAATAAGCAAGTTTCCTCTTCTGGGGGAGAAGACGCCCCGATCGCCCCCCTGGATACGCCGCTGGAAGAGATACTTCACCATCGATTAAGCTTCACAGAAACAGGTTGGCTCAGCATTACTGGTTTGAATATTTATCAATTATCATTATAGAACAAAAATTATAATAGACAGCGAAAAACATTTTTCTGCAATCGATTCTGGGCAGTGTTGGGTAAGTTACTTGTAAAAATGTAATGCGTTACAAGTTATTTTACTTTCCTTTAAAATGTCACGCTTTACTTGTCCCCAAAAAGTAACTGTTACCCTACTTCCAAAGTAACGCGTTATTTTTAGGCACGAAAGAGTCATTTCCATTTTCCACTTAGACCCCACCGCCACACAACTGTACAGAAACTTTACATTGACTAATCAACGTAGCTTTCCGTACGGAAGACAAATGCAACATAATTATCAAGTTGAGTTAACGCTTTCAAAAATGTTGCATGCTGAATTTAGCAAGAAACGCAGTTCCTAGGAAGTTTCCAAGAGACGATATCAAGGCACATCCAATGGATCTAGAGCAAGGGGGAACGGTCAGAATAGCAGAAGGGCAAAATGGCAGGGTACATAATGGCAGGAATTAATGGTAGGAGAACGAAATGGAACGCGGATGAAATGGCAGGAGGACATAAAGGCAGAAAGTATAATTTGAATTCTCGGGTTTTAAACTATTTTGTTTCTTACTTGGTAAATGAAGATTTCGGCATAAATTTTTGATTTATTCATCATGTTCCAAAATTCGAACTGCTAATAATATTTCAATTCTGAGAATTCTGATGTAAGAATTAAGAGAGTGCCATCAAGATTTCCACCGGAAGTTTGGATTTCTGATGAGGCAACTTTGTCTAACAATCCTCGCACAAATAACTTATGTGAGGGGTGGAATCTTAAGTATTTCCATTTGGTTGCACATAACCACCCAACGGTATGGAAATTCATACAAAGCCTACAGAAAGAGAATTCCACCGTTCATTCTACCATTTCCTAGTGCGAAAGAGGACAATACCCCGTCAAGAAAACTAAAAAGGTTTATGTTGATCTGCAGCATAGATTGAGGAACCAGTGTGTGGATTATTACACAAACAAAAGATCTCTTGAGGAATTCTTTCGGGGAATTGCTCACAACTTTAAATTAACGACAATGTGAGTAGTTAGTCATTCTTATGATTGCAAATTGTTTTTGTAGTCTATTTTACGGTTTATTTTATTCCGACACTTCCTAAGAGACCACCACTTTTACGATACTTTTTCGATACGAGACAAACACAAACTTTGTCTCCTAGACTATTGTCATGGTCTGTATATGAGTAACTTAAGACACAATCTATGCTACATTTGCGAACTGTTCTCTCGGGATTCCAGTAAATTTGATTCAAACGCAAAGTTTTCCGCGGCCCAATGCTTATTTTACTAATTTTAACGGCCCATATGTAATTTGCATATTTATGGGCCTTCATATATCCGAAATTCTATCATACACTACTATAACGCTTGGTAACAAAATTGTTTTATACTAGTTTCTTTAGATGGAACTGGACATGAGTGTGGGTATATACAAAACAAATTGGATCAAGTATTGGATCAAAGAATTGTTGTGAATGAATATTAGTCTAGTAGTATACTGAGTAAATAGGCAGAACGATATTGAGAAGAAATTTATCGTATAAGCACAACAGTGGCTTGTGATTGAAGAGGACAAAATTATGTATTATGTATTATGTCAGAAATAAGATAAAGTATGGATAATGATAATATATTGTAGATATTCACTATTATTATTATTATTATTATTATTATTATTATTATTATTATTATTATTATTATTATTATTATTATTATTATTATTATTATTATTATTATCAGAGAAATGAACTTGTTTTTCCTATTGCCTTTGTAAATAGCTGTGGGATTCTTCCTGTTATTTGAGGAGTGTCTGCAAATTTTGACTACCATAGCTTTGCTCAAATAAATGACACACTGCCGCAGAAAAGTAATATTGTTCTTCTATTTTTATTGCCTACTATAAAAAAGGAAAGAGCTTAAAACTATTCAGTGAAGAAAAGTCTGAACCTTTGTAGGGACCTCTGATTACAGATTCCGTTTGGTGGTAACTTGTTTACTTGCAGAGTTGGAGGGCTGTTGAACAATAAACCACACGTGTTTAGTTGAAGTCCAGTATCAATCTGTAAGAAAGTTTGCCTCCAATGAATAAAATAAAAAAGAATTTCCGGCCATACAAAATATTAAGAAGCGAAATAAGCACTATATTTACCATGATATGTGGGGGGCGCGGAAGCTCAGTGCTAGAGCGATCACCTCCGGTGTTTCGGGTCCCTGGTTCGATCCCAGCTCGCACCGTGTTGACTTTGTGGTAGAAAAACACCGTGCTCGTGGGTTGTTTCGGGGATCTCCAGTTTCATCCCACTTTCTTCATTCCATCATTTCACTCATCTCTTATCATCACTGTCTCCTTTAGCCTAACCGGCATAACCGAGGGACATAAAACTTAAGGATTTCATTTCATTTTTACCATTGTATGATAGGATTTAGCGAACATCATGATAATTGTCACTTCTGATGAAATTAAGTTATTAGGTGGACTGGATTGGTATTAAACCACAAGGGAAACTTGTTTGTTATGTGTCATTGTATCGAATTGCATAGGAATGATGAACTTCCTTTTCATACTTACTCGAAAGTCAGAAAATGTGGTATACAAAGGGTGTTAATGAACTATACCAACAAACTGTAAGATGTGATACCTTACAACAAAATAAGATAAAAAGTTCATATGGGTCTCTGGGGAAAATGCCATAATTTCAGAGCTAGGGCTGCCCATAATTGCGAAAAAGCCAAATATCAACAGGCCCTATTTCAAATTCCAGAAACTGTGGATAGTGGTCATTATCAGCGTAAAGGAAGTCACTCATATGTTAAGGATCTTCAGTAGCACGGTTTCTCGTACTCGGGGAAACGCATGGTGCAATGTTTTCATTCACGCTTATAAGTGAATAACACGTGAAATATACCGTGACGAAATACATAGCATCACACATTATTCAGAACACAAAAAAACAGTTTGTATCCTGTTTTGTATCTAACTATTTTGTATCCTCCTTGAAATCAGGGTATATCTGAAAACTCTATTGAGAGCATATCTAAGAATTACACCCTGTAAGGAATACTCCGTAATACTGTTGTAAATTCCTGGTGGAAAAAACGGAAATTTTGGGTTTAAAAAAAACGGTTTTCTACAGCTTTCCTTCCCGAACTTGGAAAAATCCGTAAAAATTGGGAAACATTGAAATTTTCAATATTTTACTACATTATGTTTTTAAAATGAAAACTATTTTATATTTACTAATTTTCAGTTAAGATCATTGAGTAGTTTTGTTGCTTGTATTAGAATAGGGAACTTCAGTGTCAACAAATATATTTGTACCACTCCTTTAAAGTTAGCAGCGTGGTAGAATGGAGTTATGGCTACAAAACATCCTAAAATATAATCCTAATTAGATTAATTAATATATACAGATTTAAATTAGCTTCAGTAATCTTATAAAGTTACCGTTTCATGGCGGGAAAGTGTTAAATAACAGGCCAGAATAAGTTTGGTTAATACCAGTATCTTAAAATATATATATTATGGAGATACGTGTTATCCTCGTGCTGTGTAAAATTTTCGGAAAATTTCAACCCATTAGAAAAAAATCTTTTGTTCGGAAATATTGGTAAAACCCGGAAAATAGAAACAAATTTTTGTTCGCCTGATGCTAATCTTATTTGCTGTAACATGTCTGTAGCATATATGTATACAATATATTTCGCTAGCAGGAAAAATACTTAAAGCAACAGTTTTTCATTTTACTTTTCAGTTTTCTGATAAAATAATCCTTCTTTATTATTTGTATATCTTTCGAACAACTTACAAAAAATAGATGATCATATTTACATATACACACATACACAGCAAAAGTGCGTAAATTTGAGCAGTGACAAATACATTAAAGAAATTAACATATGAAATTTCCGTTCGTTATTATTAAAGTCTAGCATAACTTAGGGACATCAAAAACTATGATTTCGACATGAGTATCAGTCATTTTCAATTACTTTTACATGTCACTTTCCCCTTTTAGAAGTAAAAAATGGGGGCTCAATTTGGATTTAAACGGCATCGGAAATATCACTCTTCATCTCAGCCACTCCGAAAACTATGGATACGACATTAATATTGGCCACTTTTTTTCAATTTTTATATATCCACCCCTTCTGCCTCCCCCAAGTTTTGGCGCTGAATTTGGATTTAAACATCATCGCAAATGTCACTGCTCATCTGAACAACATTTGGCTTCTTAGCAATTTTGACAGCTCTAGCTCTCAAACTATGCACTTTTTGCCATAGGTCCATATGAACTTTATCTCTTATTTTGATGTGAGGTATCACTTCTTACAGTTTGTCGGTATAGTTTATTAACACCATATATATATATATATATATATATATATATATATATATATATATATATATATATATATATATAGACTGCTCCATAATTCGTGTAATTTTCTACAGCACTGGAAGAAGATGATGTTTTCAAACTATTTACGTGTAATTTGTCACTCTTATTAAAAAAATATCTGAATGTTTCGAATTTCTATAGGAAATAAGAGAATATTGCTTTTTAGCCCCTCTTTTACGGGTGTAAACACGAAAGTTCATTTTCCTTATGGCAGATTCAATGTTAAACTTTGGAGGCAGCATTCTTCAATAATTATTCGTTAAGATTTTGGGGCAAATGAGTTGTATTTGTTACAGAACACTCATTCACGAAGCTAGTAAAGCCACCTCAAACATTATTTTGGGAAGGTCCCCCTTTTGGGGGGCAAGGGGCGTAAAAAGGTGGTGGATGATGTGTTACCAAAATCCAAATATTTATTTTCGGAATGCCAGTAAGCGTCAGATTAATCACAAATGTCACAGAATTAGTGCTCCAATGCTCCTTACATGTAAGAGTGACTGATAATGGGGTTACAGCCCCCTTTCAAAAATAATATCTTTCGTAGGGACATACGAAAAGCAGGCATTTTTTTTAATTAACGTGAAATTTGTCGTCATTGTAGACAAAAAGTATGCGTTTTTCAAATCTGGAATGTTATTTTGGTAACGCACCGCCTAAGGGGGGCACAGGGGGCGAAGCATTAGAAGATGGATCTGTATAAAAATTCAAAATTATGTTCCGGAATTGCCAGTGAGCGTTAGATTTTTCACAACTGTCCCAGAATTAATATTCTAATGTTCCTTGAATGTGCCACTGACTTATATGGGGCTATAGCCCCCTTTAAAAAATAAATCACCATAAAATCTCCACAATCCTTAGTAGGGACATATGAGACGAAGGCATTCTTTGTTAATTAATGTGAAATTTGCTTCGTTGTAGCAAAAAGCTATGCATTTTTCACATCAGGAATATTATTTTTTTAATGTACCGCCTTAGGTGGGGCACAGGTGGGGAAGCATAAGTTGTGGATCTTTATAAAAATTCCAAATTTTATTTTGGAAAATCCATTGTATGTCAGATTTATCACAAATAATACAAAATTAATATTCCGAAATTCCTTGTATGTGCCATTGACTGATATTGAGATGCAGCCCCCCTTCCAAAAATCACATTAAAAATTCCCGATAAATATCCTTAGCAGGGACATACGGAAGAAGCTATAATTTGTCAATTAATGTGAAATTTGGCTTTCTGATAGTAACAATCTGGAATATTATTTTGGTAACAGGAGGCACAGGGCACGGTGGGTAATTTGGTACCTTTGAGGGTCATAAGGGGGTTACTGAAATTCCAAATTTTATATTGATACTGCTCATGAGTGTCAAATTAGTTGCAAGATGCACAGAATTAATGTTCCATACTACTTTTATGTACCAGTGACTAATATGGGACTACAGCTCTCTTTGAAAATCATCATAAATTCAATATGATTGTTCTTACCCAAAGACCTAATGGCAGAAGCATTTCTTTTTAAATAATTAATGTAAAATTTGGCATTATTTTAGAAAAAAAATGTTTGTTTATAAGAATTGTTAAGTGACAATAAGATAATACCCATGTGTAGATTTCTTTTAGGGGCATTGACTCAGAATTTCTTTTGCCTAATGAGAGTGTCAATGTGAAATATTGAAAGCAGTTTTCTCCAATTAATTGTAGGAATTTTGCAGTAAATTTGCATTTTTATTTAGAAAATACAATAACACTCTTTCGCTTGTACCTATGATGGTGCATGCGTCTGGAATTTTATTACGGCCATTCCTTCTTATATTGGGTACCAGTAGCGACATGAAAAATTCCAACTTTTCGTTATTTGTGTTATTGGCGGTAGCGTAAAAATAATCACTAATATCACAGAATTTACGCTCAGAAGCTATTTCCATGTGCCGGTGGTCCTTGTGGGGCTACAACTTCCCCTTTCCGGTCCCAAAATCACTTTGAAAACCACAATAAATATCCACGCCACCTTTTTATACGACTACAACTATAAATCTATAAGTTTGGGGAATGACTTCTTTCTAAGGGGTGAATTGTCGAATGGCCATCAAATAGTCCAGATCTTCCTCCATGAATTTTTTTTTGTGGAGATTCCTTTAAAAAGTTCTATCAAAAATCATGTAACAAGGGCGCCCATCAGGGTAGGGGCAAGGTGGGGCGCTCGCCTCCCCCCGTTTAGAGGAAATTGTGCTTCGGAAGATGGAAAACCCAATAGATATTTTAGAATAGTTACTGCAAAAATTGAGACTACATTTGAAATGTCGCTTATATTGCACCCTCTTGGAAACCATAACATGGGCGCCCTTGTAGATGACTTAAAGAATTGTCCAGAGCGTAGAGATGATCATTCCAGATATATTGTACAAGGTGTTCACAGTGGCTTTAGGAGATCGCATTAATTCATGTCTTGTTCGTTCACGAGAGCGTGCTGAATAAAAGTTAGTTCATTTTATCTGTCTTACACTCAGATTAATGAAATCTTTAAACAATTTAGTTACTGACAACTGAGCAAAAAAAAAAAAAAAAAAAAAAAAAAAAAAAGTTTTTTAGAGGTAAGCTGAAATGTTTTCTTTGGTTTATGGTATAGCCTTACTCAACTTTATCCTTATTCCTCGCAAGACATTTGTTTTTAGTACAACCATTTGTCCATAGTATTCGATTTCCTGACGTGCTCACATGTACAGTACACGAGAAAGCTACTGCGCGGAAAGTGGGATCATACAGTTATTGTGTAAGAAGCAGAGCCGTAGCTAAGGGGGAGCCAGCGGGGCGCCCGCCCCGGGCGCTGATAGCAAGGGGGCGCCGAACAAGCAAGGAGAAAGAAAAAGAGATTTTGGACATGAGTAAAAGACAAGTCGCCCCCAGAATGTATTGGAGCCCTGTTAGATCAATATTGCTGTCGGTTATCAATGAAATACGTAGATTTCTTAAAAATTTTCTTGCTCGCTTCTCTCGCAATCCAAGAGTTTAAATAAGTTACAACAATTATTTACTTATTACATAAACAGTTATTATAGATGATTTCTTAATGACGTGTGATATAGAAAATGCCCAGTGTACGCAGGAGAATTTTAAAAATCAGAAACGAGCAAAGTTGTGTTCGGCGTTTTGAAAGTGATGAGTTTGTTTAGTTCAAAACTTTTTTCTAGCCAATTGGATTAATCACGACGCACAGTGGGGCCAAAGCACTGAATTCTTGGCAAAAATAAGAATTCGCAATATGAATCAGAAAATTGAAAGAAAACCAATTAGTTCGGTATGTGCAGTGGCTACAATAATGTTATTTCGACATTATTTCATCAAAAACATAGAGTTTTACATCATAAAGGGAAATATTCCTTATATTCGCGCCTAAATTATATAACAGATTATATGATTGGCATAAACAAACGAGTGGGCAATATGCTTTGATTTGGCAATTTACGATTGGCTTACATTCTTAGGCATGAAAGGAAAAAAGTGTACTTATTCATTTTACAACTGAAGAGTAATAAAATTGAAGAAAAGTTCTTGCTTCTCAAAATTATTTCAAAGTTGTGGAAAATTCGTTATGACAATGAAGATGCAAGGATGCTTCAATACATAAAAATTATCTCATCACAAGTTCTCGATATGAATATATTATCAGATATATTAAACATATTATCATTTACAAGCATCAGTAACCTGTTCAGGTTGTTTCATATATTGCATCGTGCATTATGTGAGCTCATTTCAGGGCTTGATTGGAACACTCTGAACTGGAGCGAACGGAGGCTCATTACAGTTGATTCCAATGTCACTTCTGCGTACGCATCACAAAAAACACAATACTGAGTTGATTAACACCATTTTTAATCTGGTTCTACATATTGGTCCATAGATTGTTTAGCAAACATTGGCGTTTCCAAATGTCGCCACCATTAATCAATATGTTTGACTAGAGTTTAGTTCTGTTGGTGAATGCCAGAGAAGTATGACTAGATGTTGGAAACAAGATGGGTCCTGGGGGCGAAGCCCCTAACGCGGTCTGGGGGCAAAATTTCCAGAATCGACCTATATTCAACTTTGTCACTACGTGCATGGGGAACACACGTCTAATAACCTAACACTTGTTCTCACATTCATCCCACCTCAATTTAAAAGCAACATTGCATCCAGAATGCGTTTTTCTTCAAACATTTTCATGCGCTATATTTCCCAAAAGTGCAAATATGTGCAGGTTTTCTTTTTGCATACAGTAAGAACAGCTTCCGCTAAGACATATAAAAAATTCAGACATATTTTCTACTAAAATGCCATTCTATCGTTTGACCATAGTTTATATGCTTTCAGTACCACAGCATTTTCCAAATATGATATTAAGTAGGGGATTATCATAGGGATATGATAATGATATTAGCATAATTCCAAATATGATTATTGACTACACATCACATCAACATTCTAAATATACAAAACGATACATACATGTCGGTCGTGTCACCATGTTTACCAGCCACTGAATATCTACACGCAATGTAGGAATAGTAGCATTCAAAGTCAATTTCCTATCTTCTGTCACTAAGCAGCGCCTCTCCGGCTTCGGCAGATAACCAAATTTACACGTCCCATGAGTTCATTGTGAACTGCTATCACTTCTTTTCCTGTGCACTATCTTATGTGTACACTATTAAGGTTTCATTATAACAAATTATATCGAGTCAATCTTTTACTTCATTTTTCAAGTTTTTGCTAAGAATTACCTGGCCACACTGTGCGACGGTGAGAATGAAGGTATGAAAATGAGAAGAATGAAGAGACACATTCAAGCTGCTGTTCGCGCGGGAATATTAAAAATAAAGGTAAATGGGGTGAACAAATAACATTTTCGAACTTCAAGCAGTTGTGGAATAGGTGCTTAAGGGATCAGAACTTAGCCCAACGAAGTTCGACTTTTTCAGACACTAATCACTACCAATGATTTATTTTTAAATTCCATTGACATATCAAATGCTTCCAATTTGGAGGAATTTATTGGGGTCATTTTTTCATCAACTATTTTTGTATCGCCAGCATATTATTTTGTGCATACGTGTCTAGTTGTGTGATGTTTTTATCTATCTACATACATACAAAACGTAAGTACACACACATTCTTTATACATGCACGTGTTAGTGTATTTTAATATGTTAATCAATAATAAGTATCTTAAATTCGGAACCTTCATTCATTAAGAAATTAAGTAATTACTATAATTTCAGACATATATAGTAGCCAAAGTATATTTTGGATTTTAAGTACAAACATTGAACATATTCTTCACCTCCATCGATCAATACTTAGAAATTCACAAAGAAGGCTTCTTCTGAATTTCCATTACATTTCACAAAATATTTTTACCGTAAAATGATCGAAATTAAAATGCTATTGACGTGGTCACATACAGAATAAAATTAAAAAGTTTACAATTATTGCTGGAAATTAATACTGTCACCCATTTCGAACAATTTAAAAGCACATAGTTTCTAATGTATTGAAATTTCATTTCTTATCAATAGTATGAAACGTTGTAAATAGTAGTAACTTTCCATAACTGTTTTTCTAGTAAATCTGTATACAAGCAAAGGTAGTTTTGTCAAGTTTAACAAAAAGTCCAAAATAAGACTCTTGAAAACAGCTCTTATTTGAAAAAGGATACATAATGATCGTTTTTGGTTGTTGCAATGGTCTTTCCAACAAAATTAATAAAAATTCAGCGTAGCATAACAACAAAAGCTGTTTTTCTTATATATATATATATATATATATATATATATATATATATAGAGAGAGAGAGAGAGAGAGAGAGAGAGAGAGAGAGAGAGAGAGTGAGAGAATGATCAATGAAAATTTGTGACAGCTGAGGGTAAGGGTCGGCCCTTTTCAACAACAACATGTTTATGACATTTTTCTCACGGTTTAAATAAAGAGTTTGAAGATTGTTGTGTGCGTTCAATTTCATTAGTGAAAGCAAAAGAAAACAATGAAAATTTTGATCTTCTTTCATACCAGTTTTATTTTTTTCAGGATATGTACACGTGTAAAAAATTCGAATGAAAATGTCTTTATCTTCATAAAGATAGTTATAGTGCAGATGAACGCAAATGTCGCTTTATTATATAACCTTTTCCTTTCTCGAAATATGATTTTGGATCCAAAGAAATAGCCCCCTCTCTCCTGACTATATGATTAGCTTGCACCCCGGGAGGTGCTGATCTAGTTCGGTTCAGTATTGTAATTACTCTCTGATTTTGAGAAACGATAAGGTTCATTACCACACTTAGCAAAAGCTCATAATATATATATATATATATATATATATATATATATATATATATATATATATATATATATATATATATATATATATATATATATATATATAAAATAATAATAATAATAATAATAACAATTAAAACTAGTTTCTTATGAATTATCTTGACTATATAATGGGAAAAAAAGGATAAACATACTTCATTGCAGTCATAAAATTACATTCATTCATTTAAACTAATGTAAAAGAATGTTATTAATTATCTCTATTAACATTACATTCAAACTTAAAAAAACACTCAATGCGATTTTTACGGGCGATCAGTGTTTCTGTTATAGGGATGGTATCGAGACTAGACTTTGTACAGTCTCGATCTCATCTCGGTTGATAAATAATGCATCGAAAAATTGTGTTTTCTTTGTATATTAGGGGTGGCTAAATTTTTGAACAGCATCTAAATCGAGTTTTCGTATTTTATACGGAATAACCACACCATACTGACTTAAGTGATACTTTGGGTTTGGCTACACTATATGTAGTTCTTCATATATAAGGCGTACAAGGAAATTTATCATGGCAACATATTTGATCTTTTGATCCCAAATAGAAAAGAAGTACATATTAATATACATAAGTACTATATTCGTTTTTATTGTTTTGCAATTAGTACTATGATAGATGAATATCTAAATTAAACGACAAGTTACTGGGAGAACTTTTTATTCTTTACTTAAAGATACTACGGTAACTAATTGTATACTGCAATGATAGTTATTGTTTACTGGTATTTTCTATGTTGGCCGATGATAACCATTATTATTTCATCACACATCATCAAAAGTTTATGATCAAAGGAAATGTAAGCCCTGGGAAGTGTCTTGGCGTTCGTAAATATATTCCGTTACCTATACTAAATTATGATATAATCTATATGATATCTTTGACCGTCTGTTGAGGATTTCCATATAAATGTTGTATTGTGCTGATTGCATTACCGGTACGTGTTGCTGAAAGGTAGGCAATTTTAAAATCAGGAATCATACAAATACTACCAGTTGGGAATCGCATACTCGTATTTACCTTATAGTGGCGAAGCTAGTAGGAAGACTATACATAGAATGTAACTTATTAATTCAAGTAAATATATTTAGTGTATATACACAAAGTTTCGTCAGCATGAATTTACATGTATATGGATATATAACCCTTAAGGACTTTGTTAATCAAAATAAGGTCACCATGCGTTATGTACAGCAGTGAAACATGGAAAAAATGTATTTGTAACTAAATGTTGTTAGCCAGAAGTTTCATATTCTTTTCGAACTCTCAGACTATATAGACATGAACTAAAGGCTTAATGAAGGTCCCTAACCAGCTACATTCGCACAGAGATTAAATACAATCTAAGTTTGATTTAAATTTAGTGTTCCGTTCAGCAGCACGCTATATGGGACGTCGACGTACAGTTTAACGTTGGATATGACTAACATGACCTCACGGCAAAAATAGAACCTGCATCTCCCACGCCAAAGTCGCATACGCTATTCAGATAGCCAAGAGTGAGTTTCCCTTTCCAGCGAAAGATTGGATCATGGGTCAACATTTGCGAGTGAGTTGTAGGTCAAAAGGGCGTGAACAACTGCGACCCACTACTTCCCGTTACCCACTGTGACCCACTGACGCACTCCGATCCACCAATGCACTCTGATCCACCATGACTCACAAACCCAAAATGGACTACTACGATCCAGCGACCGTAACACTTACAAGTATATTGTATACATAGTCTGAACATTAGTAAATTTGTCTACGTTTTACTATCAAGGCCTTCGTTTTTCTTCATTCTTCATTCGTTTCTATTTACTTAACTGAGATGAGTGTATGTAAGTGAAATAGAACTTTAGTTACATTTAAGTATAGCTATTGGTAATTGTACTAATAACAATAGGACTTACTGCTTGACTTTTGAGACAGTATGTGTTTTTGAATGAAATCTTACAGTTTTATGTCCCACGATTATGTCGAGCAGACTAAATCAGGCGGTGAAGATGAGAAATCGAAGGAAGTAGTGGAATAGGAAACGGTAGAAACCCAAGAAAACCCATGCACACGGTGTTTGTCCACCAAAAAGTTAACTTGGCGCCAGTGACTTGTTTTTAAATGAGCTGACGACTTGAATATATATATATATATATATATATATATAGATTGATTGATTGATTGATAGATAGATAGATAGATAGATAGATAGATAGATATGGGGTCTAGGTCGGATCCAGGATTTTCTGACGGGGTGCACATAGGCGGACTGGGAGTAAAAGGGGCCACACGGAGAATGATGCTTAAGGGTCTTAATGAAGACCGCGTTGGTCCATGGTGGCCTTTTAGAAATGAACCCTTAGCTAGGGACTTGGATGGCTAAATCCCCGCATCCACGAAATGTAAAGTTGTGTATGCTTATCTATAGGCAAATATTATGTCGCTTTCTTAATTTTCTACAGTATGAACATCTTTGCAATGTATCGTACATGTCCCTTGAAACCAGCGACTTTTCCTATTGAAAGAAATCTAAATATGATGCGATTCCATCTTAAACATGATGGGGAATTTAATGTTCATGAATAATGCATGCAAAGGAGTGAATAAGTTATAATAAACTTAATTTTAAGCCTAAAATAATAGTGTATCGTTGTAGATTTGTTTTCATGATATAGGAATGAAGAACATTGATTAACCATCTAATTATGGAGGTGAGAAATAAGAAAGTAACATTTTGAAAACACAGAAAGTGTAGATAATTGGTTTTTAAACTTTTTTGAAACACCACGTAAAATTTTATAATTAACTTCTTGTGGAATTCATATAAACTTACGCTAATTAAATTGGAACATTAGTACCATATATTAGCATTACAGCAAAAAATATTTTTTCCACTAACAGCAATTAGGAATCACCCTCTCAAACTCAAGAAAGAACAACGAAACGAACAAAACTAACTTTTGATGTAAAAATTAGCATACTTATTTACTACTTACAGATGATAGCGCATTTATCAGTCATGTATTTGATGCATTTCTTATAAAATACGTGAGTAATGAAGTTCATTTATCAAACCAACTTTTACAGCAGCACTTTTCTAAGTACAGTGGAAACATATATGTTATACCTTAGTGGCAACACAAGTAACACTGCTTACACGGATGATTTTCGTTGCATATCTTATAAGACTTGCTTCTGAAAAAGAGGTGATGCATTTCTCAGGTTCACTTTCGCCCTCCGAGGCACTACACTTATTAGAACTGTCGCATTCTGCAACATCTACATCGGCTATGACTGTATGTCAGTATAGTCTTTAATATTTGATTTATCATATCAATCAAGTAGTTTTCGAAAGTTTTTTTTCTTAATTTAACCAAAATTCAACAACTTAGTATTCAAATTTTCATGCTCAACTAAACATGTTCCCCCGTCCGATGCAAAGCACTTGGAGCACCTTCATATAGTAAAGTATTAAATCGGCGAGGATCAAGACAAGAAGCATCAAAGATTAATTTTTGGTTGTTTGTAAATCTATCCTTTAATCAGACGTGGATTTGTATTCCAGTGCCAACACCCCGAAATGGGACCTTGTTAATATTCGTGCACTATTGTTACTTATACCGAACTAGAAACCCCATCTTGCTATCCCAATTCCTCTTTGTGGACTCGCACTTTGAAAAAAAAATAAATTGCATCAGCAATGAAGACCTCCTTCTAGCCGAGGTTTGTAAACCAGTAATAATAATAATAATAATAATAATAATAATAATAATAATAATAATAATAATAATAATAATAATAATAATAATAATAATAATAATAATAATAAATCATACGATAAAAACTAAAGATTTTCAAGAAAAGAGTGATGTGTTTCCATTTGGGTCTACTATTTCCCGTGTACTTTACATATAAAAATAAATTGTACCAATCTAATGCCCTGTTAATTACCACAGCTTTCTAATATGTTTATTACTTTTTGATAAGAACATGTAGAATATTCCATGAAAATCATCCTACATTAAGGCAATCGTTTTAGACATGGAGTTGGAAACGCCAGTTATGTAGTTGGAAAGAACCGGGTTTCATGAGCACAGCGGTTATGTTATAAATCGGTTCCGTGTCCTGAAAACAAAGAAATCGGGGCCCACGTGTTAATTCTGTTCGATATGGAAAAAAAAACTCTTTCTCCTTTCGCTGACATCATAGGTACAATTAATATTAATTTCAGAAGCTTTGTAGATTCGCAAAATAAATTTTCTAGATTGTTGCGAACAATTCATTAAAGCAAACCAAGTTATTGACAGTGATTCAAATTCCTCTACAGCGTAGATTGAAGACAGTTCGTGGCATATGTTAGTGTTATAAAAAATGTGAATTGATCACACTTTATTCAGAATTTATCTAGGAAGATTTAAAACAAATTGTGGAAATGTATCTAAGGCAAGCAACATTGCTGCGATAAGATGTATTGTGGAATCCTGGCTACGTCCCTGCCAGCACGATCCTAAGAGGGTGGATATGTTGAAAGAACAGACGATATGCTCGTTGCCAACAGGAGAGAAGGGTTATTATGTTATGTATACTTAGCAATTATCTTCTCTGATGTATGTATTTAGTAATGTTATCATGTAATTGTATGTGTGACACTGCTCCAGTGTACAATGATTATTTTAAATTGTCATGACAAGCTTTTCTGTATTCATACACTGGAAAAGTTCTAGGTTCGATTCCCGGAGGGAGTTCATGTGGTTCGGATTATACGTTAATCAGTAGGTTCACGTCTCATATAGTCTCACAGCTAAAAGGGACGTTAAACTTAAAATAAATTCTTTTTAACTATCTTCATTTCTGTCATCTAGACTGTGGCAGCACCTATCAGCGGTGTCTGCGCTACCAGTTATTACAATGACATAATAACATATTGAGACGATTAAAAATGTTTCTGTTTACTCTCAATATATTGTTTATCGGAGTATCTGATATGAAAATAAATCAAAAATACTGGAGAAATAGATGACCTACTCCGCTCCACACTAGCATTCATATGTGAAAAGTTACAGTCAATTATACTGTATATTAACGTTGTATTTTTTGTTGTTGGTTTGCACAAGAATGTAGACCACACATGTGCATTGCCCCAGGGGTTGGTGCTTTTCCAGAAAGTTGCAGGTTTGGTGAGAGACGCTTTACCTCTTTTGTCTAGTGGCAAGAAAGTTTTTAGGGACTGACTAGTGGGAAAGGGTTGAGAATGAGCAACAATAGACAACACCACTAAGGTTGTTGTTCTCTTCTTTTGAGGTTTAGTCTCAGTGTGTCCGTTGAAAAGTCTGTAGCTGATTCTTCCAGTCCAGAAGACTGTTGAGAAGAAGGAATATGTTTCAGTAGTTAGTGTCAATGAAAATTCTAGAGTTAGTTCGTGGAGTAAACGATAGTAACAAAAGTAGTGAATTTCGATTTTACGTGTTTCGGACGATATATAAGATGCTAACTAGAAGTTATTATTATTATTATCCTGAATATTATCGTTGGTTTTGTTGTATTTTTACGCATCATATACTAAGATTTTGCTATACCGACTGTGTTAACAGTATTGTACCTCAGCTCGTCTCGAGTTACTTTTCGAGACAACGAGAACTTAACATTCAAGATGGTCTCAGCAGGGTGTAGTTACATAGTGAAACAGGAAAAGTGTTTGTGATATAAATAATTCATAATCGGCTACAGCCTTAATTTTAACGTAGTTTGATTTGTAACTACACCACTTTCTGAAATTCGAGACAACCATGGTATGCCAGCACCTCTCTTCTTAGGAGAGACTAGTTTTTCTTCGAGACTAGTTTTTTGGGATGCAGTAACCCCCCGTAGCTCTGAGAGGGCCCCCCGGAGTAGACCAAAATTACACGTCTATAATTTAATAAGAAATATAATATTATCAGCAGTGCCCCTCACGGAATACTATGTGTGCCCCACGGAACATTGTTTCAGAAAGACACAGTGGTACAGACTGTTTGGAGGACTCCTAATCTGACCTTAGTTAGTGTCAAGAGTTATGTTCAATTACTGCTAGATCTATAAGACACGAACTCTGTAACCACATATAGGATTCGCCTCAAATGGACAAATGGAATTTCTTATGATTTCTTCCAATCAAAATTTGGAAATAGGATGTTGGAACACAGTGGACTGTAAACTTCTTTTTCTTATTTTGTTTTTAAATCAGTAATATGTCGTTATTATTGCGAGTAGATGCTATAGAAAAATTCAGTGTTTTTTAATTTTCCTATAAATATATTTAGTCGAGCAGTGTATCGTGTGCTTCGCTGAAAATATATATTTCATGCATAAATATTGAAATGTATCCACAATGTTTTGTAATTATTGAGAAAAGTTTTGAGTGTTTTTGAGAAGTGGTGCACCTCATAGATATAGATGTGTGTGTGTGTGTGTATAGATATGTCTACATGAGTGTTTATTGGTGTTTTTCATCATTCTTGAAGTTAAAAATTTAATTCCTACGCTTGGATTCTGGATGATTTCATCTCTGTTTTGGTAAGTACGATAATGGTCTGCCCTATATAGTACAAAATGATTATCTCATCTATAACTGTCGTATTGTAAGAATATAATTTGATAATAATTTTGAAGCGTAGTTTTAATACCGATAATATGTATATAATCGGGAAATGTATATTTGTGGTAAATTTCATCGGAAACAAATTATAAATACGAAAATTAGAACGAGTGAAACAAAATGTTGCTAAATGGAAAAGAAAGTTTTATTTTAGTTTTATTTTTCTTCTTTACTGCTCTTTTGACATGAAATTTTCAACATACATATATTTTCAGATTAGACACATGTTAATATTATGAGAAATACCTGGCGAATTCGTTATAAAATTTTATTCCTACAACAACATATTTATAGACATGCGACAATAATTTTGGACATTAGTGTACACCAATGTATATTTTTTCTTTCAGAAGGGATATTGTAAGGGTTACCTCTTACGTCTCAGAAAAAAATGAAACCTTCTCTAGTTGGGAATAGGAAGGGTGTATGCATTGGTGCTATTCACCCGGTTCGCACCTGTTCACTAGAACCGGTTGTTAAAATACTTTGAGTTCACAGAGCCGTTTGTTACACCCAGAGATAAACACACACACACACACGACCTAGGCCATAGTAATAGAAGGAAGCCAAACAAATTATATGAAAGGTTGATAACAATGTCAAGTATATTGTAATCTTAATTGTTTTAATAGTCATTGTGTGATACGATCAAGCAAGAGCTCACATTTGAAGTTATACAATGAATATATTTCTAACACATTATGATTTTTTTTAAATCACAAAATAACTACCTTTGTACACTAACAAGTTACTAAGAATGCACTTGTATAGAAAGAACCACGTTTATTTGATAAATGGTCATTAATGCTTACAATGTCCAATTTTGATTCGTAATGTTTTCCATTTCTGTCCTATGTTTTAAGTTTACGTTTATACACATTGATCACACTTATACATAACAAAATTAACTAAAATTTCTATCTTTCAGAGAACCTGGTTTGATGCTCTTACGAAAATAATACATAATATATTGTAATGTTCACATGTTAAATTAAAAACCTCCAAGTGTATTTCACGTAGTCTTATACTGATTATAATACATTTCTCATCTCCCGTTGCAGTGTCTCTGAAACACGAAGTATAATCCATGCACTCCAGATCAGGAAAAGAAATTATATAGAAAAAACATAACATTACATTTCATTCATACTCTAGGCGGCTCCTAAAAGAACCTTGCCGTCTTCATTCTGTACAAATTGCGCTTGTCCACTATACATGTATATATATATAAAAAAATCGAATGTAGGTTAGCGGAAGACCGTAGGACGTATAAGCATCTCAGCTGCGGCAACTAACCTGTAAATAATAACTATGAAGATGATAAACCATGTACATTGCTAAGATTTTGAGGCATTCTGTGAGGTGACGATACTATCTAAGATAGTGAAGTATTGACTATATTCCATCGTGAATTTCTTTTGCTTTACCTGAAATGAATGTTGTGTATTAACAGTATTGTAAGTATTGTGAAGGTACGAAAATTACATACGAGGTATTCATTTAATATACCTTCAGTAGCTGTCATCGAGGTTTGATGTCTATGACCGCTAGGTATAATACCAACTTCCCCTTTGCGGGCCACAGTGGCTCAGTGGTACAGCATTCACCTCTCGTACATGTCTGGGTCCTTGTTTCCATACCAGTTCGCACCAACTAAACTGTGTGGTGTACAAACTCCCTTTGCGTGGGTTTTCTCCCACTTTCTTCATTAAACAATTTCATTCAATTCCCATCATCAACGTCTCATTTAGCCTAGAACGCATAACCATGTGACGTAAAACTTTCATGTTTCCAACTTCCCGTAGCATGACAATGGTTTTAATTCATTTGTTATTGACATTAATCATTTATTTGTTTTAAATTTGTTCATTTAGCCAATATCTACTATTACCGGTGGTGAACCCTTTAAGATGTGGAAGCATATCTCCTCTTTGTCGAGCTCTTTCGTGGCTAAGCGTTTAGCGTAATCATATTTGGTGCCGGAGACCCTGGTTCGATTCCTAGCGGGAGCTCATGTGGTTCGGATTCCACGTTAATCAATATATTCACGTATCATACAGTCTTACTGCTGAATGGGACGTTAAACTGAAAATCAACTCAACATCTCCTGTTTGTTAAAACAGTAATTAAACACACATAGATGGAGGCAGATGCTCTACTTAAAGTAAGAATTATGACCCTAAATATTTTGATTTGGAAGTGAAACACGTAAAATATTCTTTGCTATATTTTTTCCATTCTAGTGATTTTGTCTACGTTATGTACCCAGAAATAAAAATAGATGTCTGGAACATTTAGCTTTTGCTTATGATAAATCAGCAAGTGGCAAGTTGCAACTGTGGTAAATTAATAATATTCATGTAACACCTAAGGGAGTGTACGTGTTTCGCTGAATGTTTTATGAAAACGTTTCTCAAATTATTGTCCGCGGAGCACTATTCGTTGTCGAAGGGGCCGCGGTGGCTCAGTGGTAGAGCGTTCACCACTGGTGCTTGGGGTCCCGAGTTCGATCCCAGCCACTGCCAAGTAAACTTTTTGGTGGACAAACACCGTGTGCGTGGGTTTTCTCGGGGCTCTCCCGTTTCCTCCCACTTTCTTCATTCCACCATTTCATTCATTTCTCATAATCACCGTCTCATTTAGCCTAACCGGCATATCCGTGGGACGTGAAACTTAAAGATATCATTTCATTTCATTTTATTCGTTGTCGATGTATGCACACACTATAGTTGGTAACCTTAGATATGTATTGAATGTATAAATACTACATTACGAATTTTGAATATATAGATTGTACATCTTCTCAGACATTAGATACATGTATTATTATAAAATATTCATAATGAACTTAAATTATTTATTTTTAATTTTTGTAGTGTTAATAACACTTATAACTTATAATATATATATATATAACTTAGGCTAATAAAGCAATTTGTTGTACATAATTAAATTATATCCAGAGCAATTTTTAACTAAAGAATCAAAATATATATCTTCCTGTACGTAACATCACTCGGAAACTCATGTTGAGGGTAAGGCATATGATGAAGAACAACGAAATGATATCATTCAACCCTTTTGTGCGTACATTCAGTAATAACGGAAATAGAGAGACCAAATACGGATAGGAATTAATTACTATTGCTATCATGCTATCTGGTGATCTTCGTACTTCGATACAATACGGGTGAATAGTAGGTACCATGATTTCGTTGGGCTGGCACCAAATTATAGGTCAGTATGGACGTGATGAGATTGAAATCGAGACTGATCGCACCAGGGTTTGCTGGTCATAACCAGCTGTTTAAAAAAATGGTTTAAACAAAAACACGAAAAATGTTCGTAAAAGTGTAAATGTCCGTACAATCTTGATGAGTACACATTTATGGGTTATCACGTTTCACTCCCGTATATTATTCGTATTATATTCAGACCTAAATTCCCCATTCATTACTCAAAAAGATTATACTACAAAA
The DNA here is from genome assembly GCF_964235325.1 of Thermobia domestica. Taxonomy (NCBI): domain Eukaryota; kingdom Metazoa; phylum Arthropoda; class Insecta; order Zygentoma; family Lepismatidae; genus Thermobia; species Thermobia domestica. Next base: position 204,422,232 of record NC_137456.1, on the reverse strand, counting down.
GCAACTTTTGTATTTTTTTTATAAGTTTATGAATGCTTCTTTTGTGATTTTTTTATAGTTTGTTATTATTGTTATGTTTTCAATCAAAGAAAAATTCTAAATATTGTTTCGTTTTAATAATGTTTACTGTTGATAAAATACATCGAAATGCTGTAGTTTTTTGGGGGGAGGAGGGTTCATACAAATCCCACGAGAGGCATTTATTGAAATCAGAAGTATCTTTGGTATTTATTTATGTATGTATAAATGGGTCAGAGCCAAACTGGACTCAAATAATTCGTATCTTTATTCACTTTTCTTACTGATATGCAAATTAAGCCTATTTCTTCTTCTTCTCGGTGTATTTCTAACTTGGACTTATAAAAGTCGTAATGAACTAACTTGGACTGAATTAGTTCTTCTGTACTCTGCAGCATTTTGAAATTGTCCATATGTAATTCTGTATAATGGTTTCATTTGTGCAACTGGTTATCTTTTTGTCCTTCTGAACTGACTCTTGACAGTTACATTAACAAGTACCTAAAGATCAGGACAACGTATTTTTACCAGGAGTCCTTCATGAGTGAGTCGGCAGACATATCGCATTTGTGGTCAATTAGTCCAGGATTAAGCCGAGAAGCGGTTTGATTCCGCTTTAAGCTTATGTGACCTCTTCCAGCATAACCCGGTTGTTGCACAATAACACCAAGTTGAAACAAATTTATTTCTCTCCATATGTGATATAAATACATACAGCAAATTTTTTAAACAAAAAATCTTGTTTAAACCCAAAAAATACCGGGTTTAAACAGAAAATGGGTTTATTGTTTTCATTTATTTAATTTTTTAAACATGGTTTTTGTCAACCCTGCATCGCACCATGCTACTCGTTTCTATGGTCCAGTCACGGCATTCTGTTGCCAGTGTAAAACATTAACCGTTGTGACATATAATGACAAGTAGTAACCTCGTGTGTTATCGGCTTCTGAAGTGCATATGATGAAGCGAACATTGTCTACTAACTATCCGGCTAAACCCCTTATTCAGTTGGGTGTCCGTCTTGGTTAAGGTTTACTGGTGTTCGGTGCAGTGAGCAAAGTTATGAAAACAATTATACCTTGTTCTCTTTCATATGAGTTTCTTTTTACATTGTTAAAGTACTGTAGATTTTCAAATTATGCAGATTCAATATTGAAACCGGAAATATACCTATAACGCACGGCAGGAATAGAGTGATAGTGTGAGAGTTGCAACCTGTTTATCGGAAGCTGATTTATCATGATCTCTTACGATTTTAAATATTTAGGAATCAATATTGAAACCGAAAGTTGTACTAGTTCTTACTTTAATAGAAGACTCAAGCTGAGATGAAATCTATTCTTAAGATTTGGAATCCATACCATAATCGTTTGGATCGTTAGAGAACGTGTCGATATATATACGATATATTAGTAGGCCAATGGCAAAACCCGTTAAATTCACAAAAAAACAAAACAAAAAAAAAACGAGATAGTGGTTGCTTTGGAAACCTTTGTTGTAAAGCTATTATTTCCAAATAGTAGAAAAAGCCATTTTAACTAGTTGAAAATTGAGATTGAAGTATGTGCCAATTACCAAAACTTGTTAAATCCATCATGGCAACAGATGCAAAACCAGTTAAATTCCTCTTCCATATTCAGTTTCATAAACTGTTAAATCCCAAACCTGCAAATAACCTTATGAGGAAAGCAGAATCAAACCCGGTTAATTCCATATTTCAAACAATTTTAGGTTTCGTGCTGTATAGGATTAGTTTAGTAATCTGAATATTTATTGCAACTCTTCCGAAATCATTCGATATTTTATTTGGCAGAATTTGAAGTGTGTGCTTTCATTTTTTTTTATTTTTGGACTGAAAATTGAAAAAAAAATGAAAATGAAATATTTAGTTTTACGTCCCACGATTATACCGGTTAGGCTAAAGGAGACGGTGATGATGAGAAATGAATGAAATGATGGAATGAAGAAAGTGGGAAAAACGGGAGAACCCCGATAAAACTCACGAGCACGGTGTTTGTCCACCACAAAGTCCACACGGCGCGAGCTGAGATCGAACCAGGGACCCCAAGCACCGGAGGTGAACGCTCTACTACAGAGTCACCGCGCACCCTGGACTGAAAATGGAGACATTATATGTCTTAACCTAACTGTTCGTGAAACTTTTCTGTGCTTATTTGCTTTTCTTTAATAATTACTAGACAAATGCACGAAAAATCGAAAGAAAACGATACTCTAGGCAGCGATGATCATAATTTTATTATCAGACAACACCAAAATTGTCTAGAAAACGTACAAGACACATGAAAAACTGGAAACGAAATGTAGCCTAAAAGACAAGGTGAGTGGACTATCCTATGCTTAAAAGTCATTTGTTTTACATTTCAGGGTAACTCTTTACTTTGAACAGAACATTGTTGGATTAAGTTCTTCTCTAAACAGTATCTTCAGCTTCAGCAGAACCTCTTTCTTAAAATGTCTCGTATCAATTATCATTCAAAATTATAACATGCTTCTAGTACAACATGTTAAAAAAACTTTGCCACTTATTTACCATTTCTGATTCTCTTTCTGCCACTGTTTTGCTCAAACTCAACATTTGCATATTTTGTTTTGCTATATTTCAAATTCATATATTGGGATAATTGGCAAATTAATATTCACCCTATGTTAGTCAATAAAAGGTTACAAACTCTTCCAAAATATATTCATTCAGTATAGAAATGTATACGGATAGGTAGGCCTATAATTAACTCCGCTTGTAGTTACGAAGGGTTTAACGATTAAAAGAAGCTCAAAGCTCACGTTTTACAAAGAGGTTTTTGAGGAATAGAAAACCGAGAAAATGGTGATGCACCAGAGGACGACGACGATATGGATTTCCATTTAGTAGATGATGGAGAGGAGGTTACATAACTCAATTTTTTGCACATTTGGATCCATTGTTTTCCATTTAGAACAAAATTAATGTAGCATTTGTGTATAAATATTCATTTGTGCCAATCTTGTGCAATGTATAGTTGATAATACATTCCCCCCTCCCTCCCCCAATTTTTTAGTAGGCATAATACTGATTTCTGACTCTGACTCCCTTTCTTTTTGATAGGTTTTGTATCTTGAGCCTAAAAAAATGGCCGCTCGTCCAGATGCAAAAGCTGTTATTTCCATTTACATACGCAAAAGCTGTTAAATCCAAACTATTTTCTTCAATAACGCAATTCACAGACTAGTGTGATTATGCAGCTTTCGACAGACCCACAATCACAATATTCTTAATTCTTTAATGTTCTCTAGTTTCTAACGTTATTTTACAATTATGACGTGTTTAAACAGTTTTTCTCGATTTGTCACAAATTTTAAAATGTGAATTTAACGGGTTTTGCTATTCGCTTACTCATATATATTCGTATATATCCATGGTCCTAGTAAATACATAAAGGAGTTTTGGTAAATTTAACTTCTCGAAAATAGTTAATATAATATTAATCTATATACTTTGCATTTCTTAACTCTTTATATACTAGGGAATTTTCTCTTATATAATTTCCCTTTAGTTGAATTTCCACGGTTTTTTCTTATTGTCCGCCATTTTAGGCGTAACATGGATTAGACAAAACGAGGATCCTTTTTTTTCGCCTATAATGGCGGACACAAATCTTATCATTTATCTGTCATAAAAGTGTCAGATAATTGGAAAGGCGAAACGAGGATTAGGCCAAACATTCGACACGTGTCGACACGTTCATGTAGGCCTAGGGTTGATTGAGGTAACAATACTAACTATTCCTAAATAAATGTATTTATGACTGCCAGAAAAGAGAGGAGAACCAATAATTTATTTATTATTCGACCTAATTTCGGTACTTCCTTGACAAGATAAAAGGATTGTGTGGTTAAAAATATTATTATGATTGCCGGCTACAAGTCATGAACTTTAAAGGTTCTTTAGAGGCATAAAATTAATCTCAGAAGAATGAAATATAGACTTTTTCTAATGCATAATATTAATCTTCACTGTAGTGGACTAGCCAGAAAAACTGATAATTTTTAACTTAATCTTGCTTTAATTAACAATTTAGTAAAATAAACGATAGCACATACTACAGTAGATAAAAGGGTGAACCCGAAAAAAGTGTACGAAGAAGTTACATTTTCAGTTCATTTCTTAGAGAATACATCAGAAAATAACATCTTTAAAAAATTCCATGCATATATTGCAGCTATTTATTAAATATAACGTGCGTTTTATATCGGTATAATGAACATTTCTTTACAACGCTACTTTCTTGCAGAAACCCTCATATAAGATATTTAGTGACAAATTGTATGCATTTTTTCTTCGTCATCCTCTAGAAAATATGATTGTTAGCCAGTGAGATCGCGTGATAAATTTCAAAATGCATAATCGCATGGAATTATGAACTTTGCAAAAAATCGTAATTCTTGCAATTATTAACCTATTCTGCAATGTATATAGGAACCTATATACAAATGAAAGTGATTATGTTTGTAAGTTAAAGACTGATCTCGATCACATTTTCAACATGAATTAGTTTCGGGCCTGGGATGGTTTTCATCATTTAACTTCGAAGACGCGACTTGGGGCTATATAAAAATGATCGTAAATAATCGATATTAGTGTCGAATCCATAGTTTTCGGGATCGCCGAGATGAACAGTGACAATTCCGTCGTCGTTTAAATCCCAATTCACCCCCGCAAGTTGGGGCAGAGGGAGGAGGAGATATACAAAGAATATGACGAATATTAATGCCCAATCCATAGTGTTCGGGGTCGCTGAGATGCACAATGATACTTGCAATGCCCTTTAAATTATAATTCATACGCCATTACTACTCCTGAAGGCGGATGGTGACAGGTAAAATTCATTGTAAGTTACCGATATTAGTTTCTAATTAATCGTTTTTCGGGTCCATAAGTTGATTGGTGATAATTTTGGTGCCCTTTTATGTCAAAACTGAAACTATTCTCCCCATGCGAAGAACGGATATTCTGCTAGTTATTTACTAAATCAAACTTAGCATGCGCTAAAATCATTATTCTTCAGAATCTTTGAATATGGCAGCTGTTTTAAAGAAATATATATTTTTTCTGGCGGCGAAAGATTTAATGGAAATTAACGGAAATATCTACAGTCAGGGATGTTCGCACGAGGGAAACATGACCTCAATAGTGTCATTACAATTTTGGGGTGGGGGATTGTTTTAATTTAAAAAAATTAAAATTGCCTCTTTTCACGAAAAGACAAAAAGAAACGTAAAATCCAGTTACCAAGTTAATTATTACATTATTGTACCCAAAAAGGGAAAATGGTTAGCCTATAGCAAATCTAAACATGCGACTTTCAGCGTGCATTGCATGCTATGCCTCACCAAGATATCAAACCGTATGATCTTCAACGGGATACAAAGGGTGGATTTCTTTTTTTAAAAATGCTTCTAGAGATAGAGAGGTCACCGAAATATAAAAATGGTATTTCGAATATCAAATTGCAAGAATACAATTGTTAGCAGGAAATCGAATTGATTCAAGTGTTTTGGTGCAAAGTAATGAACTTGTAAATCATCATAGAGAAGTAATGAAGGTTATTCTTGACTGCTGAAAATACTTAAACGAGGAAATGCTGCTAGCTTTTCGTAAGATAGACTGTATGACGGAAAATTAATGAACAGATTTCGACTCTTTGCAAACCATAACTCAGACGATGTAGTGTATTGTGAAAAGGTCATTAGACTAGACGAAAATATAGGAAGATGGGATACAACCTTTTAAGCTACCGAAACATTTTTGACCTCATAGATGTTATGAGCAAGCTCGTTGTCTCGAACCATGCGAAATGGCGTGGGGTAGTTTCATGTGACAATCGCTGGACAATGGCGTCAGTGGGACATGAGGGCAACCGCCCCCATCCCCACTCTGGATTTAAGATTTTGGGCTCAGTAAGGAAGTTTTAGAAGTCTCTTGATAAGCAAAGTCCAACAAAACAAGCTTGAGGACCTTAAACCGAATAAATACGGAGAACACACAGATAATTAAAACTGTAAAGTTGCTCAAGCCCAATTACCAAATGTTAAGCAGGCTCTTTTTAATCCTTGTGCAAAAAAGTATACAACAGAGCAATATAGGCTTATAGCTCCTTACGGCCAATGGAAATGGATTATAACTGATCAAAATTCGTACTTATTAGGTGTAAGGACTTCCAATTTTTTATGTTGGACTTTGCTCAGCCAAAGGTTTCTATGTCCCCAAAACCTGAAATTCGGGGTAAAGGGCGGATGACCTCTAAACGAACACCCCTCTCTAGCGGCAATTATATAAAATTCTAGATTGCATCTTGCCATGTAGTTTTTCTTTCTTTCATCTCTGATTCGTAGTTATGAAAATTTGACGTCAACCCTCATGTTCGACTTGAGTTTTAGCATACATACGTTCGATTAAAGTTCTACGTCATGAAAAAAAGGAAAGTTTCCTTTTTTTTAAAAAAAAAAAAAGTTATTCTCAAGCGCTTTATAGATTGGCATACATTGCAATTTATAGTTGATTGTAATATTTTGACAACCATAACAAGAGAGATGATTATAGTAAGAAGAGAGAAAAATATAACTGTAAATTATGCTCCTTGGATTAATAATCCTGAAACATACTTTGTATATGCGTGTCAATGTTTCGTAGACTCAGTCATACCGTGTTTGTCACCGAGTATATCTGTTGGCTTGAAAGCTTCGGGGACATGAGTGAAAGTTAGTAACTCTTTCCGTCACTGATATAAAAATATCATGGTGCCGAAAAAAATGATTACGTAACAAACTATCAATATTATATTGTAAGTTAGCCATGCCTTATTGTTAAATATTATTGTTTACTTATTCAGTTATGTATTAATATTTAAATTTAAACATGATAACAGAGGTAGAGCGTTCACCTCTGCTGCATGTGATCCTTGGTTAGATACCCGCCTAAGCCAAGTGAACTATGTGGTGGACAAATAATGTTAGGGTGCGTTTTCTGTGAATTGTCCCACTTCCTCCCAATTGTTTTATTCCTCCATGTCCTACATTTCTCATACCCGTCTCCTTTGACGTAGTCAGCGTAATCGTGGGACACAGTAACCGGGTTTTACTTTAAGAAAAAGATGAAAAAAAGAATGAAAATTCAAAGAAAGGCCAAATAATACAGGTCCGTTTATGTGAATTGAGGCAAAAGTTGGAAACCTCCTTCTTTTTATTCCGCGCCTTTTTTTTTCCACCAACTTCACCAGCACAGCCCTTAATAGTTGACACGTGCCAGTTGACTGGGTTGCATGCAACATGCGGTCACTCAAACGGGAGACACGCCTCTTTGTTTGCTTATACAGTTTCAGAAACCCACAGGCTCGGTTCCTGTCTTCCACGAAACCAGAAAACAAAACTAAATAACATCAACAGACAACTGTCCCGCTGTGAAAACCCATACGTCATTTCTCACTCCCATACGCCAACAGCTCACTCATCCGACCCGACTAGAGCCCTCAAAATTTCTCTCAAAAGCTTTAAATGTGCGTTCATACATTAACGTAAAAGACAAAAGACAGGCAAAATAATTGTTTTATAATTCTAGTCGTTAAATTCTTAGAGTGTCTTGATTTGTTCATACTTTAAGTATATATAAGGTATTCCAATGACAATTAACACAAATTTTCTTTATAAGCAGTTAACGTACGCGCATTTGGCGTGGGAGAACTGGGTTCGATGTCGGCGGAGGCTTCTGTGGTTCGGATTCCACGTTAATCAGTAGATCCACGTCTCATATAGTCTCGCTGCTGAACGGGACGTTAAAATCAACTCAACTCAACTGACATTTTCTTTATTGTTATTGGATTTGACTGTTGGAAATATCAGTAAAAGTGTTTAATCATTATCAATTTGGACACCAGCGACATGCTGAGGTTCTCTCAGCCTTCAAAGTGTACGCGCGAAGATGCATAAATTATCAGAAATGAATTTTATTAAAACGTAGGCCAATCTTTTGACTAGAAATAGGGTAAGTTTGAATAATATGGGCACATTAAAAGCAAAATGAAAAAAAATATTTTATTGATATCAAAAATTAATTTGACAGAAACCTGAAATGTCTTGTCTAAAGTGATTTCAATATTGATTAAGTTACTTTTAAATTCCAAAGCATTACCTTGCATCAAGTTTGTCTATTCTCAGCAAGTTTGTTGCCTCGGTTCCAACAAAGGTATGCGCAGGAAGAGATCATTTAGAACACCAATGTCATACCCAAAGGAGGCGCAAGGGACCCATGATCCCACCCACCTAAACCAATGGAAGGTACTAAACACAGCTTCAATCCATTAATTCATCAAGATAGATATACAGGAAATTTATCAAGTTGGAAATTTATACCTGACTGTACAAGAACTTAGATTCGTAATAGTCTTCTTCACAGCCGAATCAAGGATTTCTTTAAACTAGACCCCAGATACAAGAAGACCCATTGAGACGAATATACAGTCACTTCCATAAAAGCCACATCTGACCTGTAGCGAACCAACTCGAACATTTGATCAGGTTAAATGACCTGAGCCTACTTTACCTACTCTAATGGTGCAATTGGTTTAAATGGGTCGACTCACGGCTTGTTCACCACAGAGCCAAGCTCAGAAGGACCGCTCACATGTCACGTCTACCGAGTTGGCCGGATCGAGCCGATGGCTCACTTGAGCAGAACCGAACCGAGCTAATGACTCATCCCAACAGAGCCGGTTCGAGCCATTGGCTGCTGAGTTGAGCCAGGTCGAACCAGGGGCGGATCCAGGTGGGGGGCGATCGCCCCCCAGAAGAGGAAACTTTATTATTTTATATATATAAACAAAGCCCATCCCAAAGTTTGGAGCCTTTAAAAGTAGCAGTATGACAAACCATCGTCCCCCCAAAAGTAGGTCCTGGATCCGCCCCTCGGTCGGACAGAGCCGATTAATCGCTTCTACCGAGCCAGTGCTAATCCTAACCAAACCGGCTCAAGCTGTTCACTCACTTGCACCGAGCCGAGCCGGTTGACATCACTATCCGGGTTCTTCTTCTAATTGGGCTAAAAAATTCAACCAGAGCTCCTTCGTGGCTAAGCGGGTTCGATTCTCGTCGGGAACTCTTGTGGTTAGGACTCCACGTTAATCAGTAGGTCCCGTGTCATATAGTCTCGCTGCTCAAAGGGACGTTAAAATCAAAATCAACTCAATTCAAAAATTCGACCGTGCAAGTCTCAGCCTAGATGGTAAGAACTACAGTAATTATATATTTATTCGAGTCGAGTTTTAGCTCGACTCGTGCCCGTCCCTAGTTTTCATATTAGTGGTACTTGAAGTTTTATCTGATACAGGCACCATGTCTTGGCGGCCATTTTGAAAACGGTGACTGATATGAAAAATCTTTTGCAACAGTGCTCTTTAGTTTTTAAAAAACTAACGAACGAGATATTACTGGATATATATTTACATTTAAATTTTTAAAGTTGGGCCCTGAGCCCCAATGAAGAGCGACCCTGGGAGGCACAGCGACAATACCATTCGACGTACGGTACCTTATGGGATTTAAATTTTAGTTGGACCCCATATATAGGCCTATATATATATATATATATAACTTATTTAAAGTAAAATTTGTAACAAATAAAGTAACGTCTACATACGAAATATTCGATTCCCGGTGGAAAATATTAACATTTGAACCCACTACAGTGGTTCGAATTCCAAGTTAAATGGTCTCTCTGTATTTTATATAGCTTCGGTGATGAGAAAGGCCTATCTAATCTACCTACTTGAAGATACCTTAGTGAACTTAGATTTAACCGATTACACCAGCCTATCAGCATTCGAAAAATGTTTCCAATAAAATTTACGTATCGAATCATCAATTAAAATGACGGGGTTTGTAAACAGTTTTTCAGTTTCGCCGTACACCTCTAAGGCGGAAGGGAATTTTAGCATAGAGAAATTTCTGCCTGCAAAATATAAATTTTATTTCGTACATTTTTTCGTCTGATGCTTTTTTTTTTTCGAGATATTTTGCAGTATGGAATAACAAAATTCACCCTATGTGTACATTTTCATCCCTCATTTTAATGAACCTACTCCATATTTTAAGTCCTTTAAAAACAAGGTCAGTGGTAGAGCGTTTATCTCTGGTGCAAGGAGTAAATGGTTCGATCACAGATTGCGCCATGTGAGCTTATATAGTGATGGGCAGTGGAAATATTCCCGGTGGAAAGGAATTTAAAAAATGGGAATATTCCCGGGTTTTTCCCTGGCCTATAAATTCCCGGGAAGGAATATATTTCCATTTCTTTACTTCATCTTCCAAATTATAAGAACCGTACGACTAATTACATTATTTTAATATTTTATGATTTACTTCTAGGTTTTAAAGAATTTGAAGGTTAAAAAATTTAAAATTCTTTGACAGTACTTTATATAAGTAATAATATGATTTTTTAAGTTCAATTTCCATTTGCACTAAAAAGTAAAGTAATTGTTTAGTATTGTGGGGCCAAAAATAGCCGAAAGTAGGATGATTTACTGAAGAAATGAGTTGAAAGTAGTGTTCAAGTAGTCAAGAAAGTATCGAACACATTTTTTTTTCTTTTTAGGGCAGTAGGGGATTTGTACAAACCGTAAAGGTAAGTCGAAGTGATTTATGTGAGAAAAGAAGGTGAATTGTTGGTAACGAAGATAGAAAACAACGTGCCCTGCGGGGCTATAATCGGCCTTCACTCGCTAACGCTTGCTCGGCAATGCTCTCTAAATTTAATGCTTGTAACGTAATTTAACGTATGAAACCATGAAACAACAACATTGGAATAGAATATCGCAAAAAACTAGGAGCAAAATTTAGGCAGCCAGAATTCAGGGGGGGGCCTAGACCCCCTGAATACGGGCCTGGAGACAACTGTAATAATATAGCTACTGTGATTTAAAAAAAAACGAACTTTGAAACCATAATATAGTAATAGTAAAACTTAAAGATTTCATTTCATTTTCATTTACAGAATTATTAATATATTAAAATAAGTTTTCTGATTATTTGAAATCAGACGCTTTTCTAAAATGAACATTATGACTATCTATTCCGTATCAATACTATAAATTATTAAGCTTTACAAAAGTAGAGGGAAAAAGGAAACCAATCGAGCATATTTTACAACTAACTTTTTATTTATTTATTTATTTTTTAATCGAAGTCTGTGCAAACCATTGAAACATTTCCAAATTACAAATGAAATTATTATTTATATACAGACAAGGTGACCAGAATTTTCACTTGCGAAAACGGGACGCATACGAATCGGCTACGGGGGGGGGGATATCTGATTTCCAGATTGTATTTTGGGACTCAGCAGTGTTCTCAATTTACAAAATACACAAGTAAGAGTGATAACACACCGTTTCTAACTTTACGTATACCACACAACAAATAATAGTTCCCGATTGCAAATTCTGCCCAACAATTCTTTTAATTAGTTGAACACTCAGAATTCCCACTTGAGCCACGAACACACAACTCCCATTTGAAAATTCAGAAGTTCTAGACTAGACACGGCTGAACCTTGGCAACGAGAGTTGGTACGGAAGAGAGTAGAATTTGCATTGACGATTTATATTTTGAATAATAATTACGGGACACCTAGACCATTTTTATTTAAAAACGGGACATTTAGGCGTCCCGTTCGATAATCAGAAAAAACGGGACAACTGTTGGAAAAAAGGGACTGTCCCGGCTAAAACGGGACGTCTGGTCACCTTGTATACAGAATAAATTAAACAAACGATGGGGCAACTTATGGTTTAATCGAATATGATGGTGGTTGCTACGATTTAGAAGAAAGCAATTTTCTGTTGGCACTGGCATCGAAACTATTTGTGTACAAACAAGAATTTCGCATAAGCATTTACTTGACATATTATTATAGTTTACTAATAATTAAATAATTATATATTCGTGTAGAAGGGGTTCCGGTCGACCTTTGGAAAAAAATCACCTCACATATCTATCTAGTTCAATTGCACATACGCGTATGCTGATGAACTAAATAACTGAATGTGTTCCAAACACTGAAGTAGCAACACTGAAGGCAAAAATTATGGAATAGAGACCATGGCGACATCTCATGAGAAGTAGGTAAACTAGAACTGGGACTGTGTAAGTCTGGCTGAGTCGCGTTATATGTGGATGGTAGCGACATTCAACGGCGTAGCAGATTATTGTTAGGATTAGCGTTGTCTTGACGCAAACCATTTCTGAAAGTGTCCACTTCATTGCACATTCAAATAATTTAGATGGTACTGGCACTCTGCGTCTAGGAGACCCTCTCCCAAGCGGCTTGTTGCTAAAGTAAGGACGATGATTTTGCATGAATGTAATGGCGGTGGGGAAGAAAGAGTAAAATTTTAAAACTCATCTGGCTACTCTGGTCTTTTCAGCCTTCCTTTACTGGTGGGGGTACGGTGCATTTGGGTGGCATAAGTTGTGGAAGGCTTGGAGGAAGGCAGAGGGAGCTGGAATTGGAGTATTATAAAAGGGATAACGTTTACTGGAGAGAAACAAAATGTTGTCCAGAATTGCTGTTCCTGCACTTCGAACAGGTATTGCCAAGAACTTAGTAATAGAATCGTTCTTCATAAGACCTTTCTTTCTACAGACTTGATTTCGGGCTATTTTTATTCCTATCTTTTTTCAGTCTTAAATGGGTATCTGCGATTGTTTTTAAACCTCTGGTGCTGATTAAGAGTAGTCAGTCATAATATATCGTAATTCTACGGTTAAAATCAGTGATTAAACATAAGCAATATAGCTTCAAAAAATAATCATTCAACTATGATAAAGAAGACATGGATTTGATAAACACATAATAAACATTAATATCATACTGGTTTATAATAGCTGATGCTTTATAAGGAACACCGATAATGGTGAAGAAGACAAGACAAACATGAGAGGTGCAGGTGGAGGAGTTATTCACAATGTAGGAAAACAGTATTTCATGTTTGTAACTGAAGAAACAATTACAGCAGTTTTATTAGAGTAGGGTTCAAACTCTGAAAAATGAAAAAAACAGCAAATCCTCAAAATTTCCCATGCTATAGGTCTAAGTGTGAAGTATATCTGTTCGGACCCATCCATGGGAACGAAATATATTATTGTAAACAGAAGTGCTTTATCGCCTGTATTCTGCATATCTTTAGTACATTCACTAATAAGCTTAATGATACGTTGTGGCATAAATAAGAAATTGAAATCGGCATTGATCATTTTATTGTATTTACGAGTAACTGCCAGTTTAAAAGGGTTAAGTTCCAAAATTGGGCGTCCGTTTCCAGCAAAATTTTTAAAATTTACAGGGAAGTTATGGAAATTTTTGATCGTTTGTGTGCTTGATAATATATAAGAGTCTCGAAGAATCTGTTTATTTGTTATATATAAGCGGTTGTAAACATGGGACTATACGGCGAGCGGAGGGAACTACTTGGCGCAAGGTAACAAAACAGTTGCATTGTGAAAATAAAAAAAAAAAAAAATGAGCATTTGTTATCAACATTGCGAATGTACAAGGGCAATGAAGTAACAGTTTTAACATTTGTGAAGCAATACGTTGATAACGAACAAAATCTTTTAAAAGTTTGTGAAGAGCACGGATTAATGAACCTAGAGTAACAAATTGCAGGAAGTGTGCAAAGGAGATAACAGCGAAACAAATGTGGTGAAAGCGGACGCCCAACTTCGGAATAAATACCGTTTAAAATTATCGAAACTGTTAAAAAGTAGTATATTAATCTTACGAAATCTTCAGCAGAAGGGGCCCAGCTATTTTTTTCTAAAAACTTATAACTTTTGTTAGTTTCTGTTCACAGGTTAGTTTGTTAGATAAAGCTAGTTTTGGTTAGGTTCTAAAGCACAGGTCCCTCTTCCCATTTAACTGTAATAAAGACTCAAAACTACGTGCACTGCGGGGCTCTAACCGGCCTTCACTCGCTGACGCTCGCTCGGCAATACTATGTAAATTAAATATTACTTTGGTGCAGAAAGGAACCGATATAGCTACTCATCTATATGGGGGGACCTGTGTTCTGTTGGCAAGGTTCTAGAACACAGTTCCTCCTTCCCATTTAGCTGTAATAAATACAGAAAACTACGTACCCTGCTGGTCTCTAACCCACCTTCACTTGCTAACGCTCGCTCGGCAATACTGTGTGAATTAGATATTAAACTTTGGTACAGAAAGGAACCGATTATTACAGTTTTTACCAAAAGCTAGGAGGACGACTAACTTCGCAATACATGTCCTTTCTTGTCCCACATAAGTAATCTAGAGGTAATTAATATTAACATTTTCATCACGGTTAACTCAGACATCGATTGCCAGTCACCATTATCTACTCACTTCTTTAAATCATTGCTTTTTGCCAGTTTTGGCTTCCCATCTCCAAACGATTATCTAGCACAAGTTTGTTTACTTTTTGCGCAGTCGTTTTTATAGCATACATCAGAAGGTGTATTTATACCTGTAAGGTGAAGTAAATCTATACCCATGAATGCAACTCTTACCCCAAGAAACAATTTCTGAAACATTGGCGAGTTAATTTCATATTAAAATAATTGGTTATAAAATTTGGCTCAAATCTCTCGACGTCTGTCGGAAGCCAATAGTGTACAAGTACTACGTTGTCGGATTTGTCTTGCTTTCATGTATGGGCATAATGCGAAACATTAACGCTCGCCCAACGGCGATGGGTCATTTTTGATCCATGGATGTTTTATTTTAACTTTTTCCCTATTTATTTGTCCTTTTGCCGGTCATCGGCTCAGGTATGCTTATTTTAACACGTACTATACAGTAGCATTTGCATTACCCTTGCATTCTTTATATGTCAGCTACGAATAATTCTGTGTGTCTTGAATGACCCGGTCTTCCCTGTTTACGTAAAGGTTTTTATGTTGTCTTATCTAGCTCACACTGTCCGATTTGTTGCCATTTTTCTCACTCTGCGTAATAATTTCTACTCTTTGCTCATTCCTTTAGTACGTTCAAACATCTTAGCAGTGTTGCCAGGTGGCAAAATATTCTCACAAAACCGAAATTCATACCTGTGGCGGGAATGCGAAATATTTCCTTCCAAATATGTAGGATACGAGATAATTTTATTGAAAATATGTGCCAATGGAAACGCGTTGTACAACTTTTGTATATCTAGGTGTGTTTGTGTGCCTTATTTATTTGTGGGAAACATTGAATCGTATTGAAAAATTTCATGTCTACGGACGGGAAATTTCCCTTAACGAGCTGGTAATACTGCCTGCCAGAGTATATATCAAACATTTTAGTCCAGTTTCACTCTTGCAGACGAATAATGCAGACATTGGAGCGAGTTTTTTTATTTATTTATTTAATCTAAAAGTATCTTGCAGTCTCTATTTTAAAAACATTAGTCTACTAAGTCTTTTTTTTTTTTTCATTAGTCATATTATTTGGATAGTGGCAAACGTACTAGAAAACGACAGTAATAAATAAAAGAAACTAATACTGATGAATAGAAAATGCCATTAATACAAGGTAATAAATATTCAGTATGTATGTGTTTGTGTGAGAGGTTGGAGGGATTTTTGTCTCTCTAGAGGGAGGTTGCCAGGGAGAACCTTCTGTGTTTCTTGCCCTTTTTGTTAACTACAAGGGAATTTGCAACCGGTTTCCATCTCTCTTTATTTAACAGGGTTTTCATCGACCTGGTAAACCGGGAAAGCGAGGGTATTCATCTAACTCAAGTCATTGAATTTGATCATAGTCATAAAACCTTTGAAAGTCAAAGAATTTTAAGTATTGATTTATACTTCTCAAATCCAGTTTCTAAACCTTTATTTCACTACAGCAGACTTTTTTTTTTTATTTATTTTTATAACATCCCGACTTAAAAATAATGTTACGGCTTAACGACTATATAAATGTTCATGCAGAGTCAACCCATAGCAAGAGGAAAATATAGATGCCTTTCTACATTAAATGTAGAATTGAAAATGTATATATCATGATCTGAAAAAGTAAGAGAATTCGTACTTGCAAAATAAGTGGGAATCCTAATTTAATTAGTTGTAAATTGAAGTAATATGAGCTAGGTAGCCTTTCACTTTGTCGCAGTGTAAATCGAGCATAGTCTATTTTAGCCTTCGATTTGAGAATTTTCCCTTTAAGGTGATGCATTCCGTAAGTTCCAATTAACTGATTTATACGAGCAAATAAAATCCATATATCTGGTCTTCATGAGTAAAGAAATGAAGTATACAATGATACACGAGTGTCAAATATAAGTACAGTCAGGGGCAAAAACATCGGACACTCCTTGTATAAGTTATACGGGGAGTGCCCGATTTTTTGTTCTTGACTATACATGTATATATTACCTCAGTGTTACGAAACGACGGCATCCGCGTAATATTATTGACTATTATAGGGTAACAGAAGTGAGGAAATCACTTCGCTTTCAGAATGTTTTGTTACAGACGCCGTTGAATGTTTTAAACGTATAATTTTCGCACGTTTTAAACAATTGAACAGTCTATCCTAAAAGATTAGTAAGGGGCTTACGAAACAATTAGCTTTTTGCCACCCTTAAAATGGCGGATCAATTCGATGTATGCGAGTTCGATACCATCAAATTTCCCTGTCAGCTATTATGAAAACTTTTGAGGAAACATACAATGTTTTGTACATGGAACTGCCTGTAAAATCCTGTCAGATTTTGATAGGTATTATACAGGCGCCTGTTTCGGCGAAAACACATGTAAAGAAAATATTACAGGCACATTGTCTTCAGGTGATATGCATGTCGAAAAAGTATCAAGCTTCTGTTGGAAATTTTGCGCGGAAACACGCGTTGTACAGAGCCTGTGCATTAAAATGAGAACATGCAATGTGCACGTAGTCACTCACATGCAAGTAAATGGAGGGAATATGTGCATGTAAAGTACCTTGAATGGATTGTTAACATTCGCATTACATGTAAATACCATGTATTAGCGTATAGCATGGGAAACGCATGATGTAGAATGTTATTTTACATTTATCATTTGCGTGTACATGCGAAGTGTGTAACTCCCCTACGTGCAGTGTACAGGCAATGTACAGGTGAACGGGAACATGCAACGATTATGATTGCCAATAAATGGATTAAACAGATACGTGTGGTGAACAAGGTGGATTGGAACTAAACATTCACGTTATAGGCATAGGAGACATGTAGTATTCAGGCACAAGTCTCCGATTCGACATTCGCTATGCGAGGTCCTGACACATGTATAATACATGGGATTACAACTAAATACATTGCCGGTATTATCTCCGTGTACGTGTGAACCCGCCTATATGCAATGTGCAGGTAAACTGAAAGTGCAATGATCAAGATTGCCAATAAATGGATTAAACAGGTGCATGCAATGAACAAGGTTGATTGGAGTGAATCATTAATGTTACAGGTGTAGGAAACGTGTAATATTCAGGCACAAAGTCTTCAGTTTGTCATGCACATATGCAAGGTCCTAACACATGTATAGTACTTAATGCGATGTACTTCACGTGTATATTCCTCTAACACGCCCACTAATTCGCTAACTTCTGTATTTCACATGTATTTCTCATGTCAATTGCATTTTTATCAAATGAAAAGCAGCTGTCGTCAGATCTTCATAAGAACGTATATGTCAGCTACATGGAATACGCCGGTTACGTACATGTTTTTCCACTCCCTACCAACATGAATACTACATGTTTCCGTGAAATGAACATGCAATGATCGTGAAAAAATCGATACCTGTCTCATGCGTTTAAAAGTGTTCCATTTTCAGGCGCCTGTAAACCACCTGCAGTCTATCCTAAAAGATTAGTAAGAGGGCTTACGAAACAATTAGCTTTCTGCCACCCTTAAAATGGCGGATCTATTCGATGTATGAGAGCTCGATACCATCAAGATTTCCCTGCCAGGGCATTTCTAGTTCTTGTATTACTTCAGTGGAGTTGTAATAAGTCAGAACATTCTAAAATTGTTCTTTTTTGACAAATTTTGTACGTTCTATTACCATCTTGATAGCCGTTCCGTGCACATTATCTAATGTATAAAAAAAACTCAATCATGCATGTACATTGAACCTGCGTGAGGTGAATCCTACGATATTCAGTGCAGAATTTACATATTAGTGCTTATTGACGTCTAATCCGGTTTTTTTTTTTTTTTTGTGTGTGTGTGTGTGTGTGAGAGAGAGAGAGAGAGAGAGAGTGAGTGAGAGAGATGAATAATGGTTTTTACGTTAGAGGAATTCCAGGAACAAATACGAATAGATGCTATAATAATTTATATATTTGTGGCTGTGTCGCGAACAGTGAAAACACCATGGGAAAGTGTAAATTCAGGAATGATTGACTACACAAGAAAGACAGCAATGGTTACCAAATACCTTGGGCAGGAAAACACAGTGAATATGAAGTGTTTTGTGAACTATGTACGCTCATGTCCAAAATTATTGTCGCATGTTTATAAATATGTTGTTGTAGGAATATAATTTGATAACGAATTCGCCCGGTACTTCTCATAATGTTAATGTTAAAGACATGTATGTGGCAAATTTCACGTCAAAAGAGCAGTAAATAAAAACAATAAAACGAAATAATACTTTCGTGTCCATTTAGCAAAATTTTGTTTCACTCATTCTAATTTTCGTATTTATAATTCTTTTCCTATGAAATTTAGCACAAATATACGTTTCCCGATTATACACATATTATCAGTATTATAAATACCCTACAAAATCATTATCAAATTATATTGTTACAAGAAGACAATTATAGATATGCGACAATCATTTTGGACATGAGTGTACATGTGTTATGAATGTTTTAAACAAAGGATTTCATTCAGTTTATAACAGCATTCTGAAGAAACAAAACATAAAAAACGATGTACTGATATTCTTGGAGGAAACCAGTTAGTCTTAACATGCATACCTGTTTCATCAGGTTCTGATAGTCTTCAGTCATCTCAAACAAGCAATAAGCTTCCAGAGTTTACAACAGAGCACAGCAAATGTGAATCAAATGTGCGTATTTACAGTGTCAGGGACAGTGTTACGGTGGCAGAATTGATATGGACAATGATGAGCATTTGTAGCAATTACTCAGCCTATTTATGTACAGATATCAAAGCTACATTTGAAAGAATGTTTCCAGGAGGATTGCCTGATAGTTTTCCCATTAGCACTAAAAAGATGCACTATTTGATCACTGATGCTCTTGGTGTGTATTTGTAAGAAATGTTGGAAGATACCGGCTCGGTGCCATTCACCATTTCCTATGATGTTACTACAAATGTTGAATACAAGAAGGGGCTCCAAGTTTCCATTACATATTGGTCAGATCTCAGGAACCAGGTAGTTAGAAGACATCTTGAGACTTTCTTCACTGGAAAAGCTGATGCAGTTACTCTCCATAATTTGATAAGCAAGGCAATGAGCAATGCCAATTTGTCTCTAACCAGAATGCAGATGATTGATTCTAATGGCCCTAACGTTAACAAGAAGGTTTTCAAATTGTTTAATGAGGAACTTATCGAACTTCG
The DNA here is from genome assembly GCF_964235325.1 of Thermobia domestica. Lineage (NCBI taxonomy): Eukaryota > Metazoa > Arthropoda > Insecta > Zygentoma > Lepismatidae > Thermobia > Thermobia domestica. The sequence goes on along the minus strand of NC_137456.1, from coordinate 204,402,568 downwards.
TCAGAAAGGTTTGGTAAATAATAGCACATGTGCTATTCACATAGTCCACAATGCTTTCCTAAAATAGATTTGGGGAAGATGCAGTGACACTAGTGATTAGTGTTTATAATTACTTCCATGCATGGTCTTCACGTTGGGAAGAGTACGAGACTATTCAACAGGAGCTGAATCTGCCATCGCACAGGTTTCTGAAACACACAACCACCAGTTGGTTATCATATATAGCTGTATGTGAAAGATTACTTGAACAGTAGACTGGTGTACGACGGTACTTCTTGAAGTAAATTCCATCTACCAAAAAAAAAAAAAAAAAAAATGTCGTTTTGGACAAGCAGTCTGTGAGGAAAATTGTAGTTCTACTCAAGAATCCTGGAATGTTAGCTCAGTTGCACTTTACATTGTCTTCTGCCAGGTTACATGTGAAATTTATACGTCGTTTTCAGACTGAAGTTCCGGTGGTTCATATTTTACATGCAGAGTTATTAGAACTATCGCAAGCAGTGTCTAAATGTGCTGCTGTTAATGAAGTGAAGTTAGCGTCATATGATTGGATCAATTGTAGGTTGTTTGAATCCGATAATTTACTGTCTTTAAAACAAATTGTCATTTCAGAGGAAACAAGAAAAGAACTAAACTACCAGAAGTAGATGCTCAACAGTTCTTGAAGAGTGTACAGGCACATTATATTTCAGGTGGTAAACATTTGGCGCAAAATACGGATGTCATTTAGTATCTCCCCCCAAGTCGTTTCATGGTTCTAGAACCGAGTACCTTGTTTTTGTCTAAATTGTGATAAAGGTAGAAGTACAAGGGCCCTGGGGGCTTCTAACTCCCTTCGCTAGCTGTCCCTAGTTCACCTATATTTTGTGGAGTAAGTAACGCACTGTAAATCTTATATGTGCATGATTGGGGGAGACACTAAATATCAGCCCAAAATACAGTGACTCATTCTGTTCATATTAAACGAGCACTAGCATTTCTCAATCCTGAGGCTAGAAAATCACAAAGTAGCTGCAGGTACATCAGAACTTGAGCAAGAGCACTATCTGTAGCCGTGCCGGATAATCAACTTCTTGACGAATGGCAATGTCTGCAGCTTGAGCATGAACCTGCTTGAAGTGAAATTACTTCTTCAGTATTGACAGTTACTGGGCTCTTTTTATGGGACTTAAGAAGGCGGATAGTTCACCAAAATTTCCTCTAGTAAGTAAAGTGATGAAAGTTGCACTCTGCCTGTCCCATGGTAATGCAGATATTGAAAGGAGATTTTCAGTATCAAAAAATGCTGACAGAGGAAAAAGACTCAAATGTCTTGTAGAACAAACAGTATTTTGATTGTGAAAGGTGCCTTAGTTTATGACAACAAGCCTCATCTCGTTCCAATTTCTAAAAGGATAATTATCTTTAGTCAAAATGCTCGTAAGCATTACCAACAGTTTCTGGAGGAGCAGCGACTAGCCCAGGAAAGAAGTAGAAGAGGAAGTGGTTCAAAAGAGAACAAAAACAGGAAAATGCAAGAAGTGCTAAGAAGAACATAGAAGAAATTGAAAGCTAGCTCAGTGGAAGGAAGAGGAAGTATAGTGAGACCAAAGGATCTGCACATTCTCTGCTTGGTGAAGCCACAGATAGACTTCGGAAGGCTCTTAAAAAAGGGGACCTGAAGGAGGCACAAATCGCTCAAGAGAGGTTGGAAGGTTTCATGTCATTGAAAGAAGAGGAATGCAAAGAGCACAAGGACATTCGGGCTCTTCGGAAAAGTGTTGAAAAGAAGAGAAATGCTCTAATTACATCGTTTTTTAATGCACAAAGAACAACTGGAATTTATCCAAGTTCAAAAGTTTATGTATATATATAATGCTCCTGAGATGTCAAATCATAATGATGATGTATCTTTTAAAAGAATTAAATCTTCATCCAGAACCAGAAATAAAAGCTTTGTTCTGTTGGAAGTCTTTACAGTTGAGTTGTCCTTATATATGTTCAAAATTTAACGCCTTGGATCATTTGTGAAGATTGGAAAATAGATAAATTTGTTTTTTATTTCTGGTCTTAACCGGCATCTTGGTAGGGGTAAATCACTATAAATAAGTTACATCTTCTAATTTATGACTGAAAGTTGATTTGTGGTTTCTTATCAGAGGCGGGTTGGTGTACAAAGTCTCCTTTTTTTTGCTTTACTTAGTCTACGAAGTCTCCTTTCGTGCTTCATTTGGTCTACAAAGTAGCTATTTTCAATGCCATTAGACACTCCGATGCCTGATAATGCAAATAAACTGTGTGCGTCTGTTCTCTGTGCGGTAATAATGTCCGAGTAAAAGCTTTTCAAAACTTCAGATGAGATATTTCGTAAACTGACAGCTGAAGCTATCATTGTCTGGGTTTTGGCCATAAATGTTCATTTTACTCCAATCTCACTCACCCTCGCTCGCCCTCGCCTTCGTGCTGGAAGCTTATTTTCACCCTCGCGAGGATGGTTGTCCATCGCCCTCGCCCTTTGTCATTGAGGGCGAGGTTATTTGATGGTGAGGAAGCCCTCGTAAGGATCAGACCCTCAATTTTCCAGCCTATTTGCTGAATTATTTTCTTAACATACTTCCTAAACAAAGAAAACTAAACATACCATTGTATAACTTACTACAGATCACCTAAAATGGAACAAATCATTGACTACTTCACGCTTATTGTTACTATGAATATGTTCAGATAAAATTTGAATAGTTTCCTTTACATCTTTCGGTGCAAACTGCTGTTGCCCATGAGACTAAACGAGACCAGATATAAGGTTTATCATCTCGTTTCATGAATTTTTGGGTCTCGTCTCAACTCAAAATCAACTCAACTCAATACTCTGTGTGTGTCTGTATCTGTCTTTGAGCATATAAAACTTGGTTTTGGATGGAGAAGATTAAAAAAAAAAAAAAAAAAAACACACACACACACACAAACATATCGCACCGAGGCTATACCATCCGGGTGTTCATGGACGTATCGTATCACTTAATATCTATTTTTACAACAGAAGTTGGAAACGTAAAGAAATAAATTAGTACTCAATCAACTTCAGAACATATTGCTTGGTTCCAGAAACTTAATACAAACTATTCATTTAATAATTCAGCGTGAACCTCAATGAAATAAATGAGTGCGAGCCAAACTGAGCCCGAGCGCTAGCCCAGTTGAAAGAAATGAGCCCGAGCCCAAGTAAACGCGAGCCCAGTTGAGAGAAGTGAGCGCGAGCTTAGTGCAAAATGGCCATCAATGAACAAAAGTCATTCCGTCAAGTCTTTTTTCCATCTGACTCTTTATACATGACAGTGTAGACACTTTTTATCTAAAAAGTCTCTACCACAGGCAGGGCAACAATGAGGCGCACTCGCTTCTAAACGTAGCGCTATTTCTATCCTGAAACATGCAAATATAATATTCATTTGCATTGTTATTTTTAATAATTATGTGGAAGTACACAAGAGAGATTGTCTACTGCAATTAAATGAAAGGAAGAATATGAACAATCTATAATTTTGCTATGACATCAACTTTTCATCTAGGGGACATGGCAGATCTTGTTTTAAATATTATATTCCTCTGAAAGTGGTCGAACACCAAATTCAAAATAGTTGTTGAGAAAGCTTGTCCTCCCTCGCGTGCCCTCGTTCTCCCAAAGGAAATTGTTTCTCGCCCTCGTTCACCCTCGCCATCGCTGTCGAAACTTGTCCTCGCCCTCGTGTTGGGAATTTCTCCTCGCCATCGCTGTCGGAACTTGTCCTCGCCCTCGTGTTGGAATTTCTCCGCCCTCTTGCGCCCTTACCGTCGCTGTCGAAACTTGTCCTGCGTCAGTGTGGCCGACGGAATTTGAGGGTGAGGATGCCCTCGCGAGGGTGAACACCTCTGGTTCTCGCTGCCCCATTTTTACTTTCTAGATCCGACAATAAAGAGGAATATGATTATGTTCATCAGTAATATCAAGCTTTATATCAAGTGGAAATCTAGTAATACTATGTTTTCCGTAAACACTTAAAATATTGATAGGTCAAAAATGACCCTATGTTAGAAGTTATTTCTAGTATCTTTGTTGGGCGAGTGTTAACGCGAGAAATTCATATATATTGAAAAGCAAATTCGTTCTTAAAAAATTTATTAACTAGTGACATTAATCATAAAAACGTACCTTTGAAGTTGCTTTCTCCTAATCCAGGAACAAAGCTGTTAGACAACGTCGCCCAACTTGTATTGGATATTGTGAAGAGGGGGACAAACCTTAAACGTCAGGAGGTTTGAGCCGGACTGTTAGGATAGGTGCTAGAATATTACGTAATCATTTCCAGTCAGCATTAGTGTGCACATGTATCAATTATGTTAGCATGCGCCAGGATAACAGTCCAGAAGGCCTTGGAGAAATACTTAAAGCAATAAACTACAAAGATTTTTTTTAAACATTTATTAATCTGCAATATAGCGTCTTTTCAGTATAGTTGCACAAATAAAAATGATCATTTTCATTTATTTGCTACTCAAACTTTCAAGGATGTACCGATATATCGGTAATATCGGCCAATTTTGAGAGTATCGATATCGGCAAATAGACACCGATATTTACCAATATATTTTCCGAACTATTTTAAATTTGTTTAGTTCTACCAGTGACACTTATTTTTAATCGATTTCTTTATGCATGTGTACGCCTTTGATTTGCACTACTCGTACTCAACTGATAGTTTTAGTCACTCGATGCCAAAATATTGAAGAATAGCCAAAGGTCCTCAGTCAGGATCATGGGCGCCCGAAGAAAATTTTCTAGAGAAGGCTCATTCCATGGTTGCTATATTACGTCTGGTATTTAATATACGTGGTTTGCTGTATTACGTATACATTTTCGTGAGTCAGGAAGGCTGGGCCCCACTCTGCCCTTCCCCTTCGGGCGACCATGGTCAGGATAGCATACTCGTGATTTCAATCTCAAACGAGACTGAGTTTTCGATTCGGAAAAATATGCTATGGAAGAAACCCACTAGACTCTCACTTTATTATTTTCTCCTACTTACTGGTTAAAAACAAGTAGTCCTAAAGTTAGTTTTATCGTTTTCGACTTCGCTTAAATAACTCTATTTTCTTGTGGTATATCCAGGAACACCTAGCGCACCACGCTTAATTTTTTAAATAGTAAAAGTTTGTAACATAGTGTCCCATTGCATTATATGTATGCAGGGGTGGCGATTACGGGGGCAGGAGGGGCAGTTGCTCTCCAGTTTTTGAAGTGACCCCTTAATGTATATAGTTTAATTTGGAAACGTAAAGCTTTTGTATGTATTATTGGTACATAGAAAAAATTGTACCATATAATATTTGCCGTGGCGTGAGTACGTATTGGTTATTTATCTTCCCGTGGGTTAAGAAACTTACATGAATTGCGTTTTAGTTATCACGGAGGATGGCGCAGAAATCAAACCCGAGTATTTTTGAAAAACCCAACCCACCTGCACCCATATGGGTTTTTTTCGTTTTTTTTCTTTTTTTTTTTCTAAATATTTCAATGTATTTGGGGTAAAAGTGTTAAAATGTGATTTATATTTCAAGATTGTCATTGTCGCAACTTGCAACAATTTTCTATTCACTACTGTTGTGAAAAAATGGCCGCCAATTTGAAATTTTACGTTAGTATGCCGCCAAAATCTATACAGGAAATTTAGTGTGTCGTGCTTGTACCCCGAAAATTTCAACTTAAAAGACCGAAAGTTGTGTGTGTGTGGTACAAGCAAACAAACAAATGTAGCTCGCGTCATCCCAAGAGCCTTAGTAACATTTGTCAAATATGAATACCAAATATATTAATTTAAAACAAAGAATATTTCATGTATTATAAAATGTTTGAAAATGTCTCACATGGCAAATATTTTCCTGCGTAAAATAAATGGTTTTATTGTTGAAGTTCACTTCCGATACTTTGCGCGTTCAATTACGGGAACTTGCCTAGCACTAGTAAGACGGTTCTTTCCCGAAAAATGAATTTAAAACAATTAACAGCTAATTCATATTTTATAAAGTAAATGTTTCAAAATGTCTTAAATATGTTCCAGCTTAGAATAGTTTTATTGTTGAAGTATTCACTTCCGATGCCTTGTGTGTCCAATTGCGGGAATTTACTGAGCACTTCTTTCACGACGGGTTTTCCCCGAAAATGCAACTTTCTTTCCTGTACATCGACATTTCCTCTAGTACGGAAGTTAAAATTCATCACTTGAAATAATAGCGTTACATAGTCTTCGGAACTGCAAGCATTAATCTTCTTAAATTTGACAAGAATTTTTACGCCATTGCTGGTGTTGATTCCACAGAATGCTTATTTGAAAAGTGGCAACTGACGACTGAACTAAACTACTGTTGTTGGAAATCCAAATTTTACTGAAGAATGCTTGTTACCATCAAATGTATGAAATAATACTAATAGTTTTACTAATGTATTTACATATTTGCTGGTGATACAGGCACCTATGGCCTTGAACTCGTCAAACGTATGAGGGATAACGTCCCCCGGCGTCGCCGAGCACACTATTCAGGGAAAGTATTTTTTACAATATAAAATTGCATATTTTACTTCAAATAGGCTATAAAGAGAATCCATACATTAATTTGTTCTATAATTATTTCAAGATAAGGTAAACCTTTTTATTCATTCAGAACTTTATATAGGTCTAACGTTGAATGTTGTATACTTTAATATCAAAGATCTAATTCGCTCAAGGGGGTTCAAAATCGGATAAAAATCACTTTCAATGTGATCACCTTAGTTATACCAATAATATACTAACAAAGAGCTCAAAAACCCAGGTGGGTTTTAGTTTTTTTTTTTTTTTTTTTTCAGGTGGGTCCGACCCGCTTCGAGCTGGGCCCACTTGGGCAAACCCTACCAGAAATTAACCTTTTGGAGCCCAGTAATTCCAGCGTACTTTCATTTCTTCTTACAAGAATTCCATATGTTAGTCAGCCGCTTTAAACTAATTGAGAGAACATTTCTTAAAACAAGGAAAGTCTTGCACAAGTTATTCTTTAATTGCTTAAATATCGACAGTTTTTGAATTGTATTTTCTTCTTTCTAATAGTAAGGAATATTCATTAAAAAGAGAGTAATAAGAATCAACTTCTACCTCTTTCATTGTTTTGTCTTCAGCATTTATTATATTCCGCAGTTACAATTATTAGTGATGAAAGAAAAAAAATATTTCTTTTATACTAGCAGACAACAATACCCTTTTCGCAGACGCAGCAAGACTCTTTTTGTTGGCTTTTCTCTTTAAACAGAAAACAAGAAAGAAACTGTTGAGAATGCTCTAGGAGCATTGCCACAACGAACTTGAAAATAATTATTTTTTTCGAAATTTATGTGAAATTGTATATTAAATGTGTTTCAGGTTAGTTTAAATTAGCTATAATAAGCTGTCACTTTATCACCGTATATATATTGAAAATGAAGATATAACCAATGGCTACCAGTTACTAGTTAACAAAATGTTCGGCATTCTCTTAAGCATTGATCACCACCAATATCATCTCTCTATGACTTATGAGATATGGCTTCCTAAATCTTCCGAAATCTGAACTTTTTTGGCCAATATCTTGGGAGCGGTAAGTCATAGAGAGATAATATTGATGTTGATCAATACCTAAGAGGATGGTAAACATTTTGGTACCAAATAGTGACCAGTGACCACTGAATGACTGGCCACTTGGCAAATCACACAATTTTCGAGACAGAATTTTAAGATGTTCATGAGCAAGGAATCATATCTCTTCTTAGATTTTCGTTGTTTAAGAGTATAAAGGGCTAGTACCTACTTGCGTTGATCTTGTCAATTTACTTAATAAAATATGAAATACGGTATTTTAACTGAAATAATAGTATCCTATTAATTATACAACCTTTCGTCAAACAAAATATTAGAAACAATCAGGAAAACTAACATTGATATACAAATATTCAAATCATATCTTGCTCCCACACTTTCAACTTCCAATTGCCGCCACTGTATGTATGTAAGTAATAGACTAGTCAATGCAATGTAACTATCAAAGTACATTATCACTCTAAATATCAATCACTGACTCTTAGAATTAAGTTTACACTATATAAGTATTTGCTACTTTTTAGTTCATTTTATGTGAACTGGATTAAATTTAGAGGAAATACGTTTTTCTTGCGGAATCAAATATGAAATTCTGCTTTTTGTCTTTGTATGTTAAATTTTGGCCTTATATCTATCATGCCCTATTACAATGTTGACCATTTCATTATTCTGAAAATTCCTGAAAACATATAAAAAATGTTCCAAAAGTATCAGTATCGGTATCGGTACATCCCTAATTGTTTCCATCTTTGGGAACTGTTATATTACATAAAATAAATTGTGCTGTTGTACTTTCTGGATCCATAGATTTGTAAAGTATAGATAAAATGTCTTTAATGTTATTTTCAAAGGGATATGTATAGGTAATCAAACTGTTTGGAGATCATCCCTCTGGCATCCCAAGTAACATAGGAAAACTTAATGCAAATTCTATGCTTTTAACTATACATTACGTCATAGTAAGCAAGCCATGAGGTGAAGTGATATGTGGAGGCGATGTTTTAAGTCAAGGTTTTAATATCGTTTTGTATGCGACAGTGGTTTTTAAAATGTACAGAAGTAATACGTAGTGTTATTTTTTTTTTTAATCTTAGTTTATGCACACGTCCACCGTCACTGACGCGCCTGCTCCTTTTGGATGAATTTCTGCGCTGTCTCATATGCTTCACTCCGCTTCACTTGGATAAATCTTGTTCGTAGTTGATACGTAATACAGGTTGATTTTTGTTAGTGATGCTGTAGTTTCTATGGCATATGTCCGCACGCTGTATTTCTACGCATAACTTAAATTTTCCTCCCAGGAATACAAACTCCTTCCATAAGAAACAATGATTGAAGGTAATAAAAGTCGATTTCCTAGGGGAAGAAGTACAGGGTAAACTTTGCAATGCCCGCTCCAGTTGATATCTTTACACAGAAACGGATACCTACAATAATGTATTTTTTTACGAAATGGGTCCAAACCTTCCTAACCCTAAGCTAGCCTGTCCCTACTATACTATTCTTAAGCGGTACTTATCGATTTCCAGCTAGAGCTTGTATTGTAAATTTTACCTGAAGAAACTTACATAATGTGAATTAATCAACGGATCTATAAACTACGTCTACACCAAGTAAGTACTATATTATTAAGAAAAAAATAGGCCTTTGTGCAGAGTACATCCAGCATATTAAGGCTTATGTTGTTACAGTTTGTTACGTTCTATATGAATGAACTTAAGTTTTCTGTCATAGTGGAGATTTCGTATCTTTGTGTTCTATGTATTGTCGGTGCCTTTTATATAAGCATTGAAATTAGATTAAGTTTGTTCAGTTAGGTTCCATATGCCTAGAGTTACATATTCTGGCCTACGGGAAGATTCCGTAAGTTTGTATACTATATATTATCAGTGCTTTATATATATATATATATATATATATATATGAATAATAATGACATGTTGGTAAACAATAGTGTATTATTACCCACTTCGTTATATGACGACGAACGTAGAATGCACAATACGAGGATATGAAGTCTTCACACATGCAGAAATTGTGACAGTAACGTTTACACTAATGACTGTTACAAGCACAAGTGTTAGCTTCATCGTGCCCTGAACCGGAATGGACGCAAAATGTTTCTATGGACACTAAAAAAGTCCGCATTGGTAAGGAATGTTCTCAGTGCCAAATTTTGTTGAAGTATGTGGGATTAAGGTCCATAGAAAGGGTTCAAGCTTACCTTAAGCCGAGCTAATCCTAACTAACCTACATTTCATAACATTAATATTTCTATAAAATAATGTCCGTGTCTTGCTTCACGACGGAATCAGGAAGATCTAACATGATTTATTCTTACGACACACCTTAGAGAAACTACTGACCAGGGTTGGCAAAAACCATGCTTTTCATTGGGAGAAAAAAATGTTTTTTTGGTTTAAACCGTTTTTTAAATAATTTGCTCTATGTATTTATATGACGCATGGACAGAATAATTTTAGCCTTGGTGTTATTATGCAACAACCGGATTATGCTGAAAGGGTCACATAAGCTTAAAGTGGAATTCAAGGCACTTCTCGGCTTACATCCTTCATTTGAACTCGAAACCGAGACTAATTGACCACAAATGCGATACGTCTGCCGACTCACTCACGAAGGACTCCTGATAAAAATACATTGTACTAATCTTTACATACTTGTTAATATATTTGTCAAGAGTCATTTCAGAAGGACAGAAAGGTACACACATTTGCACAAGTAAAACCACTGTATAGAATTACATACGGATAATTTCAAAATACTGCAGAGACAGAACTAATTTAGTCCAAGTTAGTTCAGAAGACTTTCATTAGTCCAAGTTTAAAAAAAAAAAAAAAATACAAAGACTTAATTTGCATATCAGTAAGAAAAGTGAATAAAGGTACGAATTATTTGAGTCCATTTTAGCTCTGACCGATTTATACATAGATACCAAAGATACTTCTGATTTCGATAAATGCCTCTCGTGGGGTTTGTATGACCCCCCCCCCCCCACAAAAAAAGTACGGCACTTCGATGTATTTTATCAATAGTAACATTATTAAAACGAAACGATATTTAGAAGTTTTCTTTGCAATTGCATAACAATAACAACAAACTATAAAAATATCTCAGAAGAAACGTTCATAAATTTATTTAAAAAAAAAGAAAAAAGTTGCTTTGAAGTATAATCTCTTTGACTAATAAATGGGGAAATTTAGGTCTGAATATAATACGAATAATGTACGGGAGTGAAACGTGATAACCCACAAATGTGTGTTGATTAAGATTTTATGAACACGTACACTTTTACAAACATATTTCGTTTTTTTGTTTAAACTTTTTTTTTTTTTTAAGCAGCTGATTTAAACTACCTTGGTTTAAACCAGCCAACCCCGCTACTGACGTATAACAAACCTAACATAACCGATACTAATCTGCTTTATTATATTCTAATCTAAGCTACGCTACTTTATTCTACGTTACTATCGTCACGGGGACACACATCCACGATTCTTGTGTCTCCATTACCCTCCAACAGATCAGCTTATTCTACGCTAGTCTATTGTACTGTTATTTTACTCTACAACACTGTACACTGCTACACTCTACCCTATTTTATGGTATGATGCTCTGACTTGCGCTACTTTGCTCTTCATTATTCTATGTCTATTCTGCTGGAGCATGTAACATGCATAGGTGCTACCTTACTGACGCTATTTTTATTTTATTTTTTTTTTTCGTTACCTATACGCAACTTCGCTCATGTGTATTTTACACACGACTCTATATTATATTAGCCTACTCTCTCCTACGCTAAAATAAACCTGTTTTATGCTGTCAAAGATATTTGCTAAAAACATATCTATGGTCATTTATTCTGAGGAACATTTAAATTCTTAACTGTAATATTGCTCAACTAGTCCCATCTACATGCCGTAGAGCATGAATAACCATCATTATATCCCGTTATATATAATTAACTTTGTGTTTTCTCTTCCTCAATTTCCAGCGCTGCAGAACATTAGTGGAAGAAGGAAGGAAAAAAAGAACGCTTCCTTCTGGCATGAATTACCTAAGTACAAGCAATAATTTACACTGCTTGCCAACAACACTTTGTTTACGTAATTAATATTTCTCGAATATTCTGGTGTTATTAACATAGTTGTCATTAGTGCATTTCATTTTATTTTCATTCATAAGTCATACGAAGAAAGACAAGCGTATGAATCGGACGCGTCAGTAAATAAGATACAAAGCAATGGTTGTTATTACATACTGAAAAAACAATAACGCTATGGTGTTATATGAAACAAAATTGTTCTGAAATGGCTTGACAATTATATTAACAAGTAGGCATAAGTAAAGATCAGTACGACGTATTTTTATCAGAGCGAGTCGACAGACGTGTCGCATTTGTGGCCAATTAGTCTTCGTTCCGAGTTCAAATGGGGGACAATTTCTCTCGGATGTAAGTCGAGAAGCGGTTTGGATTCCGATTTAAGCTTATGTGACCCCTTCCAGTATAACTCGGTTGTTGCATAATAACACCAAGGTGAAACAAACTTATTTCTGTCCATATGTGATATGAATACATAGAGCAGATTATTTAAACAAACAAATTAAAAAAAAAAAAAAACTGGTTTAAACCAAAAAACCTGATAAACCATGATTTTTGCCAACCCTGACTGTAAATCTTCCAAAATGGGGTGCGCCAAGTATAACCATAACACCAGTAAGTAACATGGTAGATAACGTGGTAAGCTACATGATATGACAGTTAAACATAATCTAACATTTTATGCTAAGCAAAGGTCTTGCTGCTCCTACCCTGTATGATTTAGATACCACTCTTGCTTTGCCTTCGGTGCGAGCGGTCTCGGGTTCGATTCCTCGTGGGGACACTCGGTCGAAAAATTGTAAAAAGGTTTTTCAGACCAGCCATCCTGAATGTTTTCCTTATCACACTAGGCAAATAGGTCCAAGGCCGCTTCCTCCCTTCCCCAGTCCTTTCTTCCTTTCCTTTCCCCGGATAGTGGGCTCGCCGATGGACGTCAACCCTCAAAAACGACAGGCTAACGTGGCTTTTGATGCCGAAAGCCCAGAAATCTAAATTCTACTATTCTCGCTTTTAGTAGCTACCTAGCACAGGTTGGTTGGTGATTTTTGTATTTACTGTTAGTTTTTAAGGCACTGTTCTATTTATACCGATAACAGGTAAGCTTTTCTAAAGTAAATCTGCGTCCAGTAATACAGCTCCTCCCTTCTGCAAGAATAAAAATACCGTTGAAAGAAATAGATATGATTCTAAATAGTGTACCTAAACTGGGACTGCACGGTTTCCACTTACTAATGATTATCCTAGTAAACCGTGCAAATTTTCGAAATGATTTTTTTTAATAATCATATTTTGCATTATTTAATGATTTCTTAATATATTGCAAAGTGCAAGTGTACAATAGTCATAAAAATGGTAATTTTATTTTTAAAAAGAGTTGACTAATCGAAAAAAGGCTAATAGGATATTGATTTCCACAGGCGGAACATTTTTGCAATATGTAGATAAGCACTATTTTATGTTTACAAATGGTATACTACGGTTACGGTGAGTGAGTCCATATGTAAGACTACTGTGTAATATATAAGTTTGAACTAGCGGAATGTTTCTCTATAATGCAGGGAAAGTGTATTTTGTGTTAAAAGGTTGAGTTATTACTGTGAAACCATGACAAGTGCTTAAATCTACACAAGGATCCTCTACTAAAAATTCTTTCATCAAAGTATATACGATGCTCCTAAATACTGTTTTCTTAATATTAATTCCCTTATCCAACACTATTTTCTTTTCTGTTCTCTTGTCACTGCTATTTTAATTTCGTCCCTTAATTATTCTGCTATAACACGGAAAATTGTTCCAATTACTTTCCGCTTGGACATCTTTAAAATTGCTAGTCGATTCGAAATCGACCATAGGAGAGCTAGTCGACAAGTAGCATTCAATTTCGGTTGAAATAATTGAACACACCCACCGATCTGATTCGGCCTAGTCGCTTCGATTTAGTCGCAAATGCAGAGAGGCGATTTAGCCGTGCGATTAAATCGACCAAGTGAATACAGGGTTTAAGTATTGACTTTTGGTGCAGATTAAGAATATGGAGAGACTACTTCCAAGATTTACGGGTGAAATCTGTACATTTACAAAGAAAAAGTAACATCTAAGGAACTTAATTATTAGCACAAAATGGTGGAAATAGTCCAAGCAGTGTGCCTCTAACTGCAGCAATACGGTAGAAGTACCACAACTGCACTGTCATTGTTGTGTAATCTACCATACAGGAAGCAGTTATACACAACATGAACTCTCTCCCAAAGTAGTTAAGTTTAATGAGAAAAAGCAGATAGGCTACTACTCACCGCAAAAAATATATAGCAGAATTTTTTTGTACATGCAACAGGTAGAGCTTTCGGAAAATGCTACTTCCTTCTTCAGCCTGTGGTAGACTTCAAAAAGTTGTAGTTTATTTTTTTAGCATGAGAAATTCTCCCTTTTGTTATCAATGTTCCATGTTCATTGGATAAGGGGCTGGAACGAAGTGCGGATCAAAGGTTAATTTGACGAAGTGTACACTATGTAGTGTGCACTCCATTTGTAAACTTCGAGCGTGCATGCTTGAAGTATGCACTTCGCACTTCTGGGCACGACCTATATTTTGGGTTTATACAAAAGCATGCATTGCATTAAATTGTGCAATATAAAGAAAGTATGATGTAGATACAGCGATCTTGAAACAATCAAATAAATAAACATAGCTGTTAGGTAGCCTAGTTGTTATGAATGCAATTTCTGGACTTCAGTTTAACATTGATCTACCTCAGAAAAGCAAAGGAACTAGAAGCAAGAGTACAAAGTTTTCATCTTCGCGTGGGATCGGTAATAAGTGCTAAATGACGTGAATATACATAAATATAAGCTACTGAAATTCTAATAAGAAATGTTATTAAAAGAATCCTGTCTTTCCTATTGTTCTTTCAGTCGTTGCATACTATTAATTTAAATTGCTAAAATATTATTTTAACACAGCGAAACATCACAATATTCTTGTACGTATTTTAAATATCCAAATTTTGCTTCGGGTGAGACCTAGAATTATCATGAAATTTACGCAAAATAGATTTTTTTTTCTTCCTAATTTATAACTAGAGGAGCACTTTTGTTTAGTTTAACGTTCCGTAGTTATGCACCGAGGCTAAAGGAGACGGTGATTGAGATGGATGATAGAATGAAGTGGGAAAACGAGAGAACTTTGAAAACACCGATACTCATGGTGTTCGTCCACCACAAACTCCAGGGATCCCACGCACCAGAGATAAAGTAACAATCGAATCAGTGTGTATATATATTATATATGTATGTATGTATGTATGTATTATATTATAAAGATTCATAAGTTTAAAGATTCCTCTCATGTTTATTTTGAATGCTAATTATAGACTTACTGCCGAAGGACTATACAGAAAATGAATTCCAAAAGTCTTCATCTGTTTTCCTGAAAATGGGGTCGTTTTAAGAGCAAGAAAGGAACAAAACTTATTCATGTCTTGATCTATTTTCCGTTAATGTGTAATACTGACATCACAAAAAAAAAAAAAAAAAAAAAAAACCTTTGTTTCTTCAAATTTCCTACCCTTTTAGAAACAGACCAGTTTCCTTTCAACCCCTTATACAAAAGATGGTTCGGATGAATCACAAACCAGAAAATAGCAAAATGTTTTCAAATATTCTTGCTGTTACTCTGATTCTAATGGGTTTTTCATTAATTAATCATTAGTTTTCACTCCAAGGAAGGTAACCGAACAAAGGTTTGTTTTGAGGTCACTCAGATTGACAGTGAAACAGATAGCATAGATGGAGATCACAATTCCGTTAACAGCAATATAATACCTCAAATCATACTAGAGATATGTAAAAAAAATGTTAGTTTGTAACACTGCTTAAAATTGGGTAATTCCGAGAACTCGTTGTAATTACACCTATCGAAAAGTATTGTGATATTGTAGAAGCAAATTAAATCAAAAGTGGTTTTGAAAAGTTTCCACGAATACCTCATTTTAAGCATCATATCCAATTGTAAACATCATTATGATCTTTGTATTTATTGAAAGCCATGTACGTAATTCCATGTGTTACTTATGTAAACACTTCCTCGAAAAAGTCTCTTTGAAAACCGGAAAATTTTCAGTTCCTTGTAACTTTGTTTATACTTGTTCGAAATACGTTGTATGATGCTCGCAATATTTGATGTGCATTATTCCGTCCGTCTCACTTCCGTTATTACTGTTGTAGAATCGTCCTAAATTTGGTTGTTTTTTCAATGTTTGTAATACTGTCGCTTCGTTAGTTTTCAACACTACATAACAAGTGCGGTATTGTATGTTTTCCTTTAATATGCATATTTGAAATATGTAATGACCTGAACTGTCCCATTTAAAAAAATATATATAAATAAAACTTCATTTGAGTTGGCAACACTGTTAACCTTCTACTATCACAGAGTATGCCAAACAGTGCCCCCTGGCGATATTTATATGGTACAAAATTCAACCTCTTGTCCATTAGTTTAAAATTTACAAAGAGATATCAAGATAAATATATGTATATATCAAACTCCCTTGCATGCAACAAGAGATCACAACTGTACACTGGCAAGAGAATATAACCTAATCAAGTGGTTCCCAACTTTTTTTTTTTTCGACGGATGACACATTTTACTGAATGTCCACGACGTCACGACACGTTAATATGATTTTGTATTAATAATATAAATTATAATAGTGTAAAAATAGTGTAAATTTGTATAATGTAGAGAATGTAAGCCCTATGTATGAGTAGTAGTGAGCATTGTTGCTGCTACTAGAGGCAGTGACTGGTATAGTATGTGTCAAAATTGATTTTAACTAATTACTAAGTACTTCATGATTTTTAAATTCTAAAATTTCGCGACATACCCTATGCGACTACGTGACAACAGTTGGGAACCACTGACTTAATAAATACAATTTCTATGTAGAGAAATTGAGTTGTGTCTTGTAACTTTCGTTTATTATTTTCTTATACTCGTGTGTTTCACCACCATTATTTTAGTATCGTCTGACTTCCAATACGAACTAATTGTTGTTCGGTACAGTGCGCTCCGTCTGTTAAAAAGTATCGAACTCACAGAATTGACGTTAGGTTGCTTACGTACTAAAGATTAGTCTTGTAATGTATATTTTAGAGCAATCTTTAGTTTAACGATAGATTCTTTGTACTTAGGAATTTCATGTATTTTTAGCTGATGAATTTTGAGGATGTAGTACTCTTAATGGCATAATATCCGGATGGTTGTTATGAGAAATTGCTTAGTGATAATCGTATAAAGTAATATAAACTTGTGGCGTTGAGAAGTACATTGTCTTCTGTTGTGCTTATTAGTTGCTGATTATATTTCTCTGACGTATGTTTTTCTAAGAGATCATTTTGTTTCCAGGCCATCAGGGAAGATCACTTCTACGAGTATGTTATTATGCCACAGAGGCTCAACCCTGTGCTCCAACGACTAAGAAAAGTGACGTTGCAGAAAAAGGTGCAGGGCAAAGTGGTGAAAGGGATGTTGTAAATTTTCCGAGACCAGTAAGATCAGAATTTCCAGGGAAAGTGCGCATGGGCTTTATACCGGAAGAATGGTTCCAGTTCTTTTATTCAAAAACTGGTGTGACAGGTACGTAAAATAATAATAGGTACTCTGCTATCATTTGTAGGTCACTTACCGCAAATTTAGTATCGTCTATTCACTACCAACCTACCTCGGTTGATTTCCTTGTCTTATTTGATTACCATCCGTCAATTGTATTGTTGTACTCCTTCTACCGCACACCAGAGGATGCAGTTCTTTCTCACGGTCAGTGTCCAAACTAGCTTCTTTTCCTAGTTTTAATTGAATCCAATATTTGCTTAACGATAAAAACTGACACGTCTATAATAATAAAATAGTTGATAAATTTATCATCCCATGATTACACAACGTCCTCACTGATATTCATTGCACACTGGTGTGAGAATACATTTATGTTAGGTTATAGTTTAGTAGGTTATAATTTAGTAAAATTTTCGAGATGTACTGTAGAAAATATCTAGTACTTTAATCAATTCTTCCTGCATGGTTATTTTAAACCTGAAGGTGCACTAATAGAAGAATTTTCCATATTCAGGTTATTTCAGCTATAATAAATTCAGGTTATTGAAAAGTATATTTTGCCAATTAAAAAACTTGGTAGAACTATAACAGAAATAAGAAGAAAATTATAGAAATGTTCGAAAATTTCTGTTAACTCTTTCATTCAGGTGAGAGAAAGAAATGAATAGAAAAAAAAACTTATCTAGAAGATACGGGCAGAGTAATTAGAGCGACGAAGGGAAACATTTAGGATTTGATTAAATCGTCATAGATTCAGTGTGAATTGAACAAATAGAATAATATAAGAAAACAAACGACCAAAACTACGAAAACCTATTTTGATTATTCATCGAAAAGAAAGATACCACTAATTTAGAATAATACTTTTATTATTTTGTGATGCTAAGAGAATGATGAAATGCTGTAAACTACAGGTGCACAAAATCAGTTTGTCAAAATGTTTACCAAAATAATTTTGAACCAAACACAGAATTGATTTGATTTTAATCAAGGAAAAGAACTGGCCGTTTTTTCTAGATGATCCATATTTCATACCATGTGCAACGTTGGAATTAAATATGACGAAACAGTTTTTATACAAATAGTGGAAATCCCTGACAAAACTATGCCATACTTCTTTTAGCCACAGGAATTTTCTTTTGGCTATATGATTAGAGTATGTGCCTTCGCCGCTGAAAATCCGGGATCGATTTCCGGAGGCACGTCATGTTGTTCAGATCCCACGTTAAGCTGTGGTCCACGTCTCATAGTCTCGGTGCTGAACTGAGCACTAAACTCTAAATCAACCAACCATCTATTTAACTACACTGAAACAGTGTCATTCAATCTCCTGTTGCTTGTTTCATATAGTGGAGACTATGCGGTTGCAAACATAGTGCTGGGGACACTATTCAGATCGTAACTGAGTTTGAAAGAAGTAAATTGGTGGGACCTGTCGAGTTGTGATATCAGTGACTAAAACAGCGACTTCGGTGTAATACGAGAGACGTATCGAAATTGATGCCAATGTACCCAGTACACAGTCGAAGATGGTCTGCTAATTATAATAGCAGCAGCAGAATGGGAATCACTGAGTAGTGATTTCGTAGAAGGAAACAATGGCCGTCACAATGCTTTCTTAAGTGAATTAGCATATAAAGAACTCGGTGTCAACCAAACCGGTAAGAAACTTATTAAAATGGATATTGGTGGCGCATTACTTGCCAATATTGACAGACCTAAATGATCAGAGGCAACGTAAACAACCTTCCAGAGTTCTCTCCACATTAAAATATTAAACCTAAGTCCTTTCCCGCTGGGCTGCACACAGGAACTTGTCTTTTCTCGTCGTACTGTCACAGAGGGTAACATAATCGTATATTTAAAGAAGATAGTAGACTATATGCACGTCGCTATCAACAGTCATAAGAAAGAGGATAAAGTAAACAAATTGGCATAATGGGTGACAGGTGATTCAAGCTTTTAGACGACACAGATCTAAGGCATCAATGGTGGCAGGCAGATTAATGGCGACTTTTATATCGTCGCTTTCATGACAGAGGGGCGTAAGTTAAATTTTTTTTGAAAATCCATTTTTTTTTTTCGCTAACTGAATCACTTACGTTACATTCTTGCACCTGGTAAATTGATTTACCTTAATTCCCAATAAAAACAAATGTACGGTGCAAAGTTTGTAAAACACTAACATTATTTTAAAAAAAAAGAAGAAGAAGAAAAAAAGAAAGAAAAGAAAAAAAACTTCGGTTTGCTTATAATCTGAGAGAGTAACGAGAAATTCAAATCAAGCAAAATCTGTTTTTTCCGCTCTCCTGTAAAAAAGTGCAAATGTAACTCACGCTCCTCTGTCATGGAAACGAGATATGTAGTCAATAAGATCATCAGGAGGTATTTTTTTGTACACTCGTCTGAAGTTTCGCTGCACCAACACACCTGATTTCAGTTCTGCATACCAACACTCAAACTGTGCTTTCTCTTGTACCGTTGCCATTTTCATAACTTTTGTTGTCACCAATGTTACCAGCATCATCATTGTGATAGTGTTGCCGACTAAAAATTTACAAACCATTGCATAATTTAAAAAGTATTTCATTGCAATATCATATTTAAAACAGTTATAAGCATTTGTCTTATATCGAGGACTTTATAACAGCCCAGCTTGATAGAAGTTAGAAATTATATTCATGTTTTAATGTGTTTAAACCAAGGTAACAATATATTGTTTGGTCTCTAGGGGATTTATTTATACATGGGAGTAACAATTGTTACGTGGCCTCCAAAAGGTAAAGGCTTCAAAAAATTCAAACTTCTATAAAAAAAAATGCCTTGAAAAAATTTTTGCAGACTTCAGTGGTTTACATGTAGCTTAAGATTCAATGATTTTACATTTAATGCTTGTCTTTAAAATAGAGATTATACGACACATGAATCTATAAAGTAATTCAGTAAGATTATGCCATTACTAAACACGATACTTTTAGCTCCTCAAATTAACACATTTGGCATTTTAGTCCTTTTGTGTTGCCTAAACTCAAATCTGCAGGCTAAAAAGCCAGTAATACTTCGAATCAAGATCTAGGACTGAAAACAATAGTGAAAGTACTTAATCAGTAATAAAAATTAGTGTTCATTTCTGTCCAGTGTTGTATACTGTATGTTTCTTACAGAGACTGTTCTGAAGAAATAGTTCGTAACAGTTATATTTTATTCATTATCATTTCATGCTCAAAACGCCCCAAGATTCCTAATAAGAGCCGAAGTATGGAGTTTATCACAAGAATTTCCTCGAACCCTTAAAGAGAGATAGCAGTATGCTTTTCAAATGATGGAAAACAGAACTTCGTCATTCAACTTGATATTGTTCATTATAGCTTTGGAAATATTCAACAATTACAGTAACAATAAATCAAAACTGATCAAAGCACACTTTTGTCAGTTGTGTTTTATTCATATTTGTCATTCAGTGTATGTTTAGCTACCGTGAATGATGGAAACAATTTTAACTTTATATAAAGAAATGTAAGCAAAAGGCTAGTACTAATCGCAAAATCAAAGTATTCTTCTAAGTAGCGCTTTCGGAAGAACTTGCTTCCATCTTTCAGCCTAGAAACAAATCGAAGTGTGTTATGTTCATTTCAATTTAAGCAGCACAGTGAGAATTAGTCGGTGCGACGTCTCTGAATTTCCTCAAATTTGGGTATGTTGTTCTAGAAGCAAAATGCATATAGCAAAATGAAGAGACCCATATTTTTTTTCTTTTGACCTCCCCCCTCCAAAAAAAAATTGTAAGCAAAGTTACAGGGGGGGAAAATTTCGTCAAGGTTACACCTAATTTTCCCATGGCGCTCTCAAAATTGTTAAATCAGAATATTTCAGAAACCAAGAGGGATATTTCAGATCTGTTTTCAATGTCTGAATGCTAGAAATCAGTAATCGATTGGCTTATAGATTGTTCTTCTACATATGAGAGGTTTCACGCTAGCAAAAAATTGAAAAATCGTGACATTTAACTTCACTGACTTCAAAATCCCCATCTTCAAAAATTTTGAAATTTGATATCAAGGAGCACGGTGGCTCAGTGGTAGAGCGTTCACCTCTGGTGCTTGGGGTCCCGGGTTCGATCCCAGCCCCCGCCAAGTGAACTTTGTGGTGGACAAACACCGTGCTCGTGGGTTTTCTCGGGGTACTCCCGTTTCCTCCCACTTTCTTCATTCCACCATTTCACTCATCTCTCATTATCACCGTCTCCTTTAGCCTAACCGGCATAACCGTGGGACGTAAAACTCAAAGATTTCATTTTTTTGATATCAAGGAGGCATACATAGAGGAACAAACCACCAACGGGTTTTGCAGGATCTTACTTCTTTTAATTTAATTACATTTTTACTGTCCGGCTCATTTTTTAAAAATTTCGCTAAATTAACATTTACACAGAAAAACACTGTAAACTGGTAAAATAAGGAAACGTGTTGAAAGCTACGTTTATGAATCATTTCGAAGAGAAAATCCTTTCCACATCCTCAGTGTCTTCCCTAGAGATAGCGTGTAGGCGTCCGGAGGAACCTGTTGGCACTGGTGCACTTACGAGTTTCAAAACATTCCTCAATGGCAAAGAACAAGTGTTCTTTTTGTATAGTTTTATCAGGAAAATTGTAACTCTTAGAGGGATCATGAAGGCAACAAAATGTTAATTAACTTCGTCTAATTCCGTACACACTTCTGCCACCCACCAATTACTATCGTACATACAGGCAATAAATATCCATCTATTGATAGCACTAATTTTTAAGGGTATTTCACGAATGTGTTTCTCAGTTTGCATTGTCTCATTGAGACTAATCACATTTGGGGGATGCTTGAATGTTCGGGATATCGAAGTCGCATCATAGTGAGCAGTGAAAGACAATACATGGATTTTCTGTATACTTCTGACTGCAGGAAAACACTGTCATTCCTGTAACTTCGCTTGACGAAATTCTGCTATTCTTGTTGTTGGTAAGACTTTCAGAGTGATGGAAGAGGTACATTTTGAACTGCACTATCGAAGTCTGATGCATTCTTGATAACTTCTGTATAGCCACGAAACAAGTTGTGGTTCGTTGCAGTGTACTTCAAAGCATGTCCCATACCATCACGTGGTTTCCTTTCCGTGTCCAGTTGAAGTGAAAATCCATTTTTGTCTACCGAATCTTTGGTAAGTTCAAGCAACTGATACCTGTGTTTTTGAAGTGATGCTGCACCATCGCTCAAGATGGTGATTGTCAATCTCGTCTTTTTCTTTCATAATTTCTGTTGTATTTGTGATCGCAAGAAAAGCATGGGCAGAGTCGTGTGAGCGATCATCTGACACCATACCGAAACTTCTGGTTGGTTTTAGCATTGAAGTAGCACACTGTAGTGAAGATACTTGTGGATTTTGCCAGTGGTATGACTGGATTTCATTCGGCAATATAGCTGTCCAGTTCTATGCAAAATTGCGTTAAAGTAAGAGGTGGTTGGTGGAACTTTTAACTAGATTTTTTCTTGAATGCTTTGCCACTAAATATCCTTAATTTTCAAATGGATAACAGCTTTCATGGTCTAGTGAGCCAATACCAATAAAATGCTCTTGGTTTTAGTTTTCTTGATGAGGTCATTCTTCTGCCACAGTGCACAAGTGATTTCTTCAACTATAATGTCAAGTCCAATAGCCTTACATGTAATGCCTGTTTTCCTGGACGTTCAGCCACTCTTGAAAGACACAACTCTCACTGTTAGTATCACATAAAACAAGTGACAATACTAATTTCTTCAGGTCTTCCACCTAATATCATACCTGGCATGCTTTACTGCAGTGATATATAACTGAAAGTTTTCAGAGTAGATGCAGAGACAGCTGTTTTTTTGGGGCGGATGAAGTATCACCCATGAAGGGCGTAAAGCATAGAATGAAGTTCTTCGAAATTTAATATGTGGATACTTCGCTATAAAATTCTGTATATTTCTTAAATGCTTGTCAAGTAACGCTTCACTTTGACAACTTTCTTATTATTTGCAGTCACACTTTTGGCATCCTTTTTGTTGGTACTTTCCTTGAACAATCCAACTCATCTTCAAGATAGATAGCCAAAGCACATCTAACAGCCTCTGGACTAAGTGGGTGGCCTGAATAAGGATCTGGTTCACCATATATCCCCTTTTATTTCACAGTATTTATTGCTTTATCAGCCAGGAAAGGTTGTCAGTAGTGCTTTCCTTCACATAGTTCCAGGCAGTAGTCAGAAGTTTCACCTTGTAATTATAACAACATTTGTAACAGCTGCCCTATGTTGTTTGAAAACTGTTCGCATTGCCTACAACCACTGTCATCAGGCGATGAATTTGTAGTACTGCAACAGGAACATTATAATTTTTTGCTAACTATCCACTGAAATGTTCATCTCTCTTCTGTATTTCCGTTTTCTTAGCAAATACGGTCTGTGCTGATGAACTTTCACCTTGTATGATTTTTTAACAGGAGACACACTAAATAGTTCTGCAAATCCATTTAGTCACGGAATTCAGCTTCACTGTCCACAAACTGCTCTGCAGTAATATCACCACGACCTTCATGAGCCTCAGAGAACACTTCATGTTGCTGCTGATACTGAGATACAGCTTCAAGTTTCCATATATGTTCAGAATAACATGACTTTTTGCACAAAAAATATTCCTCTTACACATTTTCATACTGCTTTTCTGCAGCTAAAACACCCACTTTAAAAAAGGGTCTTCTTTTTACTTATATAAAACTTTGTCTTTGTAAATAATCTGCATACCTATTTCTGTCACCAGAAAACAAACTAGCCATTATTCACTGCCTTATGTCTGCAATGACTACCTATCCGAAACCGCAGTTTCTTGGAAATTTTCTTTTCAGATGCAAAAATAGACTTCCAATATTTCCTCACCAAGTGCTGCATGATCCAACACCCTCTGATAAACAATATTGTGACTCTAGAAATAGAGAAACAAAAAATTAGCAGAATGATAATTATAAAACTTACTTGTTAGGTTCTTTCAGTACATTTCTCAGAACATACGACGGACAGTCCAAGTGTAATAAAATTTAAAATAGACAAGATTCTGCAAAATCCTTTGGTGGTTTGTTACTTTATATATGCCTCCTTGATACCAAATTTCAGAATTTTTGTTCGCGTACACACTATTTTGCTAGTGTAAAACCTATCACGCATAGAATAACAATCTATATTCCAATAGATTACTGACAGTTCTAGTTTCCAGAAACTGAAAAGAGATCTGAAATATCCTCTTGGTTCCTGAAATATTGCAATTTAACGTAATTTTGAGCGCACCACGGGGGAAATTAGGTGTGACCTTGATGAAACTTTGCCTCCCCCCTGTAACTTTCCAACATTTTTATATTATATATATGTATATAAATTGCGTATCTATTGATTTTGCTTCTAGAACAACATTCAAATTTGCGGAAAATCAAAGACGATCGACCGGACCGCCCTGCCTGTCTGGAGATGGAATAAGCCAGAGGATTTAAAACATGGGAGAGAAATGTGGATAAGTAAAAAATGGTTAACAGAATTTAAAATATGTGCAGTACAAGTCTTCTTGTCAAAAGTGAACACATGCCATTGGTCACTCACTTGTCACTGCTCAAATTACAAAATAGTTCTTTGGATTAACAATTCTTGCGATTTTGCTCCTGCCAAGGATTAACTCCGAAATTTTTACAGTTCAAACTACCATATTTGGAAAAGGTAACAGTGACATGCTTCCATGTACTTCTGCGTGACGTGCTTCTAAGGTACACTTCCATCTATACCGCTACTTCCAACCAAGCTTATCACGTTTTTCTTTCATTTTTACATATGTTATACAATTTTTTCTCTTTATAATTCCATCTCTTTTGCACTCCTACCGACTCCGCATTCTAACACAGAGCTTACCTGTATGTTTCAGTCACTTATATTACTCAATTTTTCCCTGCTCCTTACTTGTTTCCTCTCTATCTGATGAATCTTTAGTGGAAGTTCTTGTAATGTGTGATTGTTTTCACTACTTTGTGTTTATACTCTTATATATCAGTTTTAAGACTGTCTTTTTTACTGATGGTTCCGAGAATGTTGATTTTATGGGATGCATTTTTTCAGCTACATGTACTAATGGTTTTAAATTACACCCCTTTTCTTCAATATTCACTGCTGAACTGGTTGCTGTTTTACAAACTTTGCGTTGTCTCTCTGTACTTCATATACGCCGGATGTTAATCTGCTGAGGCACTCAGAGACACTTTGAATGTCCTTGATGTTCAAAGTAAACATTCTTTGGCCCAACAAATACTCCTATCAGTCATAAATTATTAGAACCGGAATGTGAGGTACAATTTTGCTGGGTTTCAAACCATGTTGGCATAACTGGTAATGAAAAGGCGGACGTAGAGCGAAAGTTGCTGTCCATGAAGAAAGAAATCTTCGTCTCTCCGAATCTGCGTTCGCTATCACTGCTCATTTGCATCAGCGCTGGCAGCTCAAATGGAACTAGGCTGTCAGCAGTAAATTACATTCACTCAAACGTGCACTTCGTATCTGGACCACCAGCTGAGACAGGATGATTTCTTGATAAGAGGAACGAATTCTAACTCGACTTTGCAGTTTATGATAACACTTAACACATGGATTTCTAGTTCATGGCGAAGTCCACCATTATGTGCGGCCTGTGAATCTAACAAAGTATTCTACATCTCCATGTGGATTGTCCTCATCATGCTGAGTTTCGAAGTGATTGCCCTACCAGCAGACTTACTAACACTGCTGGGAGATGACCACCGAACGATCTCTCAAGTTTTTGCTTCTATGTGCGCTCTTTGTCCTACTCGTATTGTGATAGTCCAAGTGTTTATATCTAACTCACTTTTTGCTTTCTATTATGTGTTTGTCCCCTCTCTGTGTCACTAAACATATTTTTCATTTCCAGTTCAATTGACACCCACCGACAAGTATTTGATTTATTTTATCTTCCAGTAATATGCCACCCTTTTACAAATTTTACCGTAGTGCTTTTACCACTGTCTTTGCATGTTTTCAACCTTATATTTTCTTTTGTGGCAGACTAGTTACTGAATTTTAGACATTGACGGGTGCAAAAAGACTGCACAATAACACTTCTACTCCCAATCTCTTACTCTTACTTTGTGGTAATTATTTTATACATCTGATTAGAGATTCATTTTCAATTTTCACTTCAGAACAAAACAATCTCAAAGCGGAAGTACAAGATAATTAAGTTACTAGAAAATAGTGAAAAATCGAATCATAACACTTGGTTTGTTCAGTAATATTTTCTTTAAAACTTATATCTTAATCCTTAGGTCCATATGCGTTTGGAGTTGGATTTATAACTTACCTTATCAGCAAAGAAATATATGTTATGGAACACGAATATTACACTGGATTGGCCATATTTGCTGGTCTTGCGTATGCAGTGAAAAAACTAGGACCTTCAGTTGCAGCTTATCTGGATAAGGAAGTTGATGTAAGTATTTTTTCTTTTCTTAATTCCTTCAACATTCAAGTAACTGAAAGCAAGTGAGTAGAGCTGAAAGTCGGCGAATTTTGTTTTGAGAAAGGGTAAAGGGGATTAATATGAAAATGAAAAGAAAAAAAAAAATGTGGTAGTTCTTAATATTCGGTTGTTATCGGTTATGCAGAATAATCCAAAACATAACACCTTGTTACAAATGCACGGTGTGTTTTATTAATATTATTCCGAAAACTAATGTCTAAATTCTTGAACGTATAAAATGTAGATCTACATGCCAGTTCGAAGCATAATAGAGCAGAATATATATATATATATTATTACTTGCCTGAAAATAATAAAATTGTTATTAGATAAGAGTAAAACTCTTTCACTAAAAGCTGTATTACATAGAGTTAGGAAGAATTAAAAATTGAAAGTGCCAGAGATACCTGCTAAAGGTCTACTCAGGCGTTTTATTGGAATGCAATCACGTGATAAGAGTTGCCAGATTGGAAGTAAAAAGTTGTAATGGAAGATATAGCTAAGGGACGGTTTGGTCAGTAACAATAGAAAAGATGAAAGCAGTGCTCCGAATAGTCCCAAAAACTACAAATGAAGCACAAGTTTCAATATTGCATTCATACAGTACTATTTGTGAAAATTGCACTAGCAAAAAGTAATAACAGAAATAGTCTAAACTCAGACGTACGACAGTGTATAATGTACAAATTACAATTAAAATTACTTGTATTAATATTTTAGTGTGGTGTCGCATGCATGGACCCAGCAACATTTTTCAGTTCAGCGTACAGAATAGTACCTTGGGAGCATTTTTCACTCAATGTTCAGGTACTTGAACATAGACAAATGAAGAAACTTGTGGTTAAGTGTCAGTGTGCTTCATTAATGTCAAACGGTGCAATATAAACCGACTAATGAGATTCGAACGGGATTGTATTGTGGGCCTACAGGAAGGGATTACTTGATCCAATACATTCGTGCACGTATGTAGAGATGCATATAAGGAAACGATAGGACAGAAGAGAACCTACGCAGCGACGATTGAGTAGTGACCCGCACAATATGACAGACATCTTGTCTATATCCGTGACGAACCGTACAGTGTCGTCCATAACTTGACGCTGAAGCACGATAACGGTTGTGGACTTCGTGTCTGCGGTTCAATGTTTGTGAACGCTATACTGGCGGCACACATTCCGTACGTCGATTTCCATTCACCCGTAATAACAAATGCCAGAGTGACAAATGGTTTTATTTTCGAACAATTCCCGCTTTAGCCTATTCTATAGTGATGGCCACATATTAATCAGACGCTATCGCAGCTATTCTAAAATGAAACGTGGTGGTTCTTAATTAAAGGAATATTAGTAAACGTGTCTTTTGCTGCTTAACCGCCATCTGTCACGAATAAATATATTTTCCGGGTAAAGTTACTTACTTCACCCTCCCTGTAAAATCCGATTCTCCTATATATAAGGAGGAATCTCATTTAATTTTATGAAGTTGTCCCCATCCTACCCCCATGAAGGTGTGACCGGGCTATTTTTGGCACAGGTAAATTTACCCCCTTAAAATATTAGCTTTTAATCTCCAATACTTTATTTCTCCAAAAGATCTGCTATCTCAAGTTAAGTCTCACTGCATCTGAGTTTATAAAAATAAATGTAATCTTGTTTTCTTGTCGGATGATGGCCAGATGACTAAACCGATTGATTTAAATTTTTGAACATAGTACACATGTCGAACTGGGTTTATCGCGTCACTTGTATTTGGAAGCGTGATGTCACCATATGTGGTAGAGATTTCATTTTATTCCTTGATAATTTTGTTTGTTTTTCTTTAAAAGTTAGACGGACAAATATTGTTGTTTACGGAACGTAATTATCGGTAATTGTTGTATCAAGCGTAGTTGGTTTATGTGATTCAATGAGTTTACACTTCCTGGTTTCGAAGTGGAAATTGTCACTAAGCTGAATTATACATAGTATGGCCCTCTTTTAAAATAAAGTAATGTTTCAGCATATTAACATGCTTTCAGCAATCCCGGATTACAACCTATTCCCAAAAATATAAAATATTTAGAAATATTTTGTACAGGACAGTTAGACAGAGCAATTAGAAAGAAGTTCATATGCAGTTCAGAGAATTAACTACAGAAAAAGAGTGCAGATTGTAAGTACCGTTAGCTTATTCCCACCATGATATGTCAGTTTACCATTCATACGAGGAAGTTATGTTAAGGGGCATTTACACTTAGTCGATTTGCGTTCGATTCAGTTGAATTGACGTCACTTTCAACTTAATCGACCGTGTAAACTGGACTTAAACTTAGTAGCTTGTTGATCGAAAGCGACTAATCGACTGGCAACTGAATTGAAAGACTTTCTATTTTCTGTGGTCGATTCAATCAGATTGCCTAGTGTAAACACCTGATTCCAAAACATTTTCAGGGGAAAGGAAAAGTGTCTTGGAAATGGTCCGTTTTGTTACAGCTGAGATTATTGCGGTTATGGTTATTTTACATTATATTACTTTTATAGTTATATGAGAAAAGTGAATGTTTATGGAATACAAAAAATACTCTTTACAGAAATATTGCTACTAGAGAAACAGCACTAGATTTATTCATCAAATGAACTTAAAAATCACAACTGCTGATCTACGTAATAAAATTAAAAATGTTAAAATGCTTCGAAAAGGTCAGATGCAGGTGTGGAAGAAATACCCCAACAAAAGATAGCTTGGTTCATGAAGCTGATCGCTTTTTACGCTAGATTATATAAGCTCCATTAGAACCTTACAGGTGTACTTTCGCCGCACCACTCGGAAGAATCGTTGAGAAATTATAAGTCTTTCACTAATATCCTTATTATAACCAAAAAAGTTTCCACTGGGCACCATGAAAATACCTCACTACGCAGAGATAAAATCCAAAGGGGCCACAAGAAGTAATTGCTGAAATATTACAATTCTCTTATGATTTGCGTATAAATACGGCTTGCGGGTGTGTAGAATAAAACCTACAGTTAAAAACGCAAACCAACCTTTGCTAGGTGGCCATTGAAAGAAAAATACTATTTAACGGTTAAACAAGACGAAGCTGGTAGGTCCGCGTTGTAGCGCGGGAGGGAGGAAGTCCAAAGGGACCAGGAACGCCAGCGATAGTATGTGTGCGCTCGATCGAAGGTAGTGGAAAAAAGTTGATTTTGGCAATGATACGAGTTTCAATAGCACTTCTTATGGTTTCATACTAGTAACGCTGCACTTGTAAACATAAAATAGAGGTCCTGTACACTGCGCAGAAATATGCCACAGGTGGAAAATAGCATCTAATAGAGCCATCTTTCATACGCACTGTTATTTTATTCATCGTAAAGCACTTGTAATAATTTCACACTAGTGACCTTACACTTGTAAACCTAAAATATAGGTGTATCACTTCGTATTTAATTCTGATGCCTGCAGAAATTTGCTCCTTATAAACATGTTTTTTCATGCAAAGTATTGAATCTTGCCTGTAAATCTTCCAAAATAGAGTGCACCAATACAGAACCTGCACCCGTTGGTAACGTGGTGTTATGATTTGACCTGTTAAAAATCTATTATTTTGTGCTAAACAAAGGTTTTGCTGCTCCTAGTCTGTGTGGTTTAAATACCATTCTTGCTTTATCTTCAGTGTGAGCGGTCCCGGGTTCGATTCCCGGTGGGGGCACTTGATCGGAAAAATTGTAAAAAGTTTTTTCATGCGAACCATTCTGAATGAGATTTTTCTTACACTAGGCAAATGCCGGGGTGATACCCAACATAGATTCTAGGCCTCTTCCTTCCTTCCTCAATCCTTTCTTCCCTTTCAATGTGCTCGCCGAGTGTCGTCATTCCTCAAAAACGTGACGTGCTAACATGCCCATAGATGCCGAAAGCCCAGAAATCTAAATTCTCGCTTTTAGTAGCTACCTAGCGCAAGTTAGTGCTTTTTGTAAGTATTTACTGTTAGCTTTTATGGCACTACGCTGTACTTGTACAGCGGGGGACACTTCTAAATGGTACACCTTAGCCGTAAATCTCCATATGGCTGTACCATTTAGAAGTGTCCCCCGCTGTACCGATAACAGGTAGGCCTTTTTAATGTAAATCTGCATCCAGTAATGCAAGTCCGCCCTTCTGCAAGAGTAAAACTGCCGTTGAAAGCCTTGGATACATTATGATTCTAAGTGTGTACCTAAACTGGGACTGCACGGTTTCCACTTACTAATGACTATCTTACTATTAAAAAAACTCAATGTTACGAGATAATGTTATTTTTTTAAGAAAACATATAATTTTTCATTATTTAATGATTTTTTAATACATTGTATAGTGAAAGTTTAGAATAGACCGTCATAAAAATGGTCTATTATAATTTGTTTTATGGTAAAGAAGAGTTGGCTATATATGAAAGTAGATTAATACGATATTGATTTCCACTGGTGGAGCATTTTTGCAAAATGAAGGTAAGCAGTATTTTATGTTAACAAGTGGTATACCGCGGTTACGATGAGTGACTTCATATGAAAGAAGACTGTGTAATATATTAATTTCACCAGAGGAATCTTTCTCTATAATATAGGAAAGTATATTTTATATTCACAAGTTTAGAATTATTACTGTGAAACCATGACAAGTGCTTAAACCTACACAAAGATTCTCTACTGAAAATTCTTTCATCAAAGTACACGTATACTATGCTTCTAAATACTGTTTTTTTTTTTTTTCTTCAATATAAATCCCCTTATCCAACACCATTTTCTTTCCTTATCTCTTGTCACTGCTGTTTTAATTTCGTCCCTTAATTCTTCTGCTATAACAACGCAAATTGTATAAATTACTTTTTGCTTGGACATCTTTAGAATTGCCAGTCGATTTCGAATCGACCAGAGGAGAGCGAGTTGACAAACAGTATTCAATTTCGGTTGAAATCATTTAACACATTCACCGATCTGATTCGGCCTAGTCGCTTCGATTTAGTCGCAAATGCAGAGTCGATTTAGCCGTGCGACCAAGTAGTGTTGTAAAAAAACTGTTTTTTTTTTCAATAAAAAACATCGTTCTTTTTCATGTTTTTTTTTTTTTCAAATGTCTGTTTTTTTTCTGGGAACTATTATTTATTGATTTATGTTGCATATTATTGAAATAATCAACAGAACTTGAGTCGAAGCCCTCGTAACTTACAAATCGTTTGTTTCTTTGTACCTATACGAGAAAATTGTGATTATTCCTTTCGGACCCAGGTCATTTTTGGCGTTTTCCTACATTTTCAGTTAGTGACTTATTGCTCAAAAACCATTCATTCGATTGATATGGTTAAGGCCTTGTTTTTTAGAAAATGGATCTGGCTATGTTTTGGTGTAAGTTGCATTGCAGTGTTGCCAAAGGGTGGGAAATTATTGAGGGAAATGTAAGGGTGAAAATTTACAAAAAATGTCCTAACCGAATTTCAAAATTTTTTGTATCTAGCACCACTGCTGCTATATGGGTTCAAGTCACCTAAAAATTTCTTTGGTATGTTGACAAGCTACAGTGAAATCCTGAACTCGCTGGCTTCCATTCAAAGAGAGAAAGAAAAAAATTCTCTGTCATCATACACACGAAATTTTGACACTTTTTACGCCTCAAAAGCAAAAATCAACAGATATGTCGGAGCTACAGCTTCTCTAATTATCCCATTGAAACTTTTTATGGTGCGTTCTGTAGAGCAAGGAGGAAGCTTTCAGATAGTGGTACGTTTGTTTCAATGTAGCTTGCAAGAGGGTAATAATAGAGGGGAAAAGAGAAATTTTCCGAATTTTTCACCTAAAATCGGAATTAATTGTTTTGGCTGGAAACACTGCAATCAGACAGACGAAAACTATCTGAAAATAAGCCTTAGTACTCCAAGAATATATCCTACAAGTATCATGGCAATATCTAATAAAGTAAGCATATTTTTTTAAAAAAAATATCTCATTCTACATCAGAAATTTACCATTTTCTTACCATTTCCAGAACATATTTTATTATAAACCTCAATTGTACTTCCCCTAATTATTCTAGTGAAACTTTTTATAATGCGCTGTGTAGGCTAAGGATGAGGCTTTTTAGACACTGGTACGTTTGTTCGAATGTAGCCAACAAGAGGGAAATGATAGAAAAAAGGGATTTTTTTCTAAAATTTGACCCTAAAATCTGGAATTAAAATTTTCTGTAGCTGGCTACACTGCTATCAGACACACACAAACTATCTTAAAATAAACTTTGGTATCCCTCTAATATATCCTACAAGTATTGTGACGATATCTAATAAAGTAAGCATGTCAATAAAAATATCTCATTCTACCTTAAAAAAATCACAAGTTATCTTTCCAATTAGAGAACAAAGTTTACTGTAAACCTCAACTGTACTTCCCCTAATTATCCTATTGAAACTTTCTATAATACGTTGTGTAGGGCAAAGACGATACTTTCAGATACTGGTACGTTTGTTCTGATATAGCCAACAAGAGCGAAATTATAGAGACAAAACACACAATTTTCCCAAAATTTCCCCCTAAAATCTGGAATTAAAAATTTTCTGTAGCTGGCAACATGCTACCAGACAGACTCAAACTATCTTAAATTAAACATTGGCGTACCACCAATATATCCTACAAGTATTATGGCGATATTTAAGGAACAAAGCTTCTAATTACCGAAAATATATTACGGTAAACGGAAAAGTAGGGAAAAACAAGAGAAATCAAGGGTTAGAACCTAAATACGAATTTTTCGTGCGTCCACTAATCACCCTATTGTAACGATCTGTACCTGCGTTTGGTAAGTAAGGAGAAATGTTCGATTGGCGTAAGTTGACTTGCACTCGGACGTATAGGTACGAATTTATAAACAAGAATTTCGAATTTTGTGCCCAATTTTAGGGAAATTTTAATTTCCCTAACTGGCAACACTGCGCGGAGGCCAGTCCAATTGATGTCAACAGTTAGGTATGCATTCAAGGTATCTACCGGGCAAGTCTTAAGGAGGTCTTTCTACAAGGAAGGAAGCTACAGGAAAAAAGAAGTAAAGGAAATTCGAAATTAGAAAATTCTCGAATTTTTGACTGGGCTGAAATTTGAGAAGGGAATTCGACACCAGAAGAAGAACAAATTAATATGAAAAACTATGGTCCAACCATATTTGGCAAAAATAAACATCCCGATATCTTAATTAGTGTCCACACAGGAGCAGATGAAAAAAGTGACACACCCGTGTGTGCCACTTTGGCCACCTGGGTCCGAAAGGGTTACGAGCGTACATTTGATTTTTTTTTTTTTTTTTTTTTTTTTTTTTTTTTTTTTTTTTTTTTTACTACTAACCCGTGTTGCTGTTGTAGTTATAGTCTCGACTAATAATAACATCGTTGTTGTAAACAATAACTTTATAGGAAAATTTTCTCTCCTTTTTACATCTTAATTCCAACACTGTTGGTGAGAAATGCAGGGTGTTTCAAAATGAAATCGGGGTTTTAAGTCTTCGTAGTACTTATTACATTTTACGTACAATTATAAACAATACATCAAGTAAAAGTGCACGTCAAACAGTCTTTGCTACAAGTGTTCAATGTGAGATTCATTCGTCACACGACGCACATCTAGTCGATAGGCGAGAAAGGCCCATAAACTTTCCGCCATATGGCACAAAACACATTCAATTTAGGGGAATCTCGTTTCAACTGTACCATCTCCTGAGGATTTGCTGACCGCCAGGTACAAACATTGAGTGTTCACATTAGCTCTTAGGTGAAATGTCGATTTATCACTGAAGACGACACGATCCAGAAAATCTTCATTGTTATACAGCAATATTTCACTTGCAAAATTGGCACGTAAACCGTAATCTGTAGGCTTTAGACCTGTAACAACTGCAAACGATAAGGATATAGTTGCAAGCGTATCCTTAATACTCTTCAGCCAGACGGTGGCACTGTAACTACAGATTAAGTATTTATTAAAACAGAAAAAGGTTTCTGCTCTCTAGTCTCCATCTTTGCTACTTGCTCTTTCTAACGGCAGACAGAAGAAACAATGCATGTGCATGCGTGCGTACAAAACTGTTTGAGTTGCTCTTCCATTTGATATATTTATAATTGTAAGTTAATTGTAATAGATACTACAAAGTTTCAAAACCCTAATATTCATTTTGAAACACCTTGCATTACTTCAAATTGTGTCATCCTATAGTCACGTCTTGTATATACATATCATCAGAGCCGGCCCTAGGCAATTTGTCTCCCCGTGTAATGGCATAATTTGCCGCCTCCCCCTTTCTCCAGAAAGAACAAATCTTAAAAGTTATGATTTTAAGTATGGTAGTCCATCATGAACAACGAAGGAGAGGGTAAGTGCAGTTGCACTCAGAAAGGCTTAAATACTTACTAAAAACGCAACCCCGTTGTGTCTGTTTTTTTCTTAAAATATTACTCTATTGTTTTAGTGAAAGATAAAGCAAACACACCTGCAGAGGAAAGATGGTAATCCTATTTATAGAATTCAATATCGAGCTTCAATCTCAATATATCAGTTTGCAATTCCAGTGCAAGTAGCTCTTTCATCTTTATTTCTTAATTTTTCTTCTACATCTGTTAACATTTTTTTTTTTTTTTTTTTTAAACTTGTTTCTATCTTCAATGATAAGGAACCTGTTTCTGATAAAAACATGACTAGTTGTCGTATCAAAACTGTGAAAACTTACTAAATGAAACAGATATTCGCTACTATTCGAGAATTGAATTCTTGCATTTGACAACAATCAAGCAATTTATGCTTGGATTTATTCGACCATTTGCTTTAGCATTGTCCATGTGATCTTAAACTAATGCAACCTAAACATAATTTATGAATGTAGTATTCAAATAGAAGGTCAGCTTAGTAAATGTAACTACCATCATCGTGAAGTCTGTTTCCAACAAGAAATATCTAATTTAAATAATATACTATGGCAGATTTTGCCGTTCCCTCCAAACTTGTCGCTCCACGCAAATGCACGTGTTGCATATATGGTAGAGTTGGCTCTGCATATCATATGTATCTAGTCGACAAATTACTTATATATGAGAGTTAGAAAAATACTATTAGGCAAATTAGTATTAGTTTTTACCTTTAGAGAAGTTATTTGAATTTTACACTGTTCGTGACATTATTTTCGTATTTATTAAAGACCTGCTTTCACGAAAAAACAAAATTTCATTTCTACTTTTATTTCTTAGTTGATATTGATGAAAACTGCTGAAACCCAAATTGTTAGTAGATATGGTATTCATGTAAATTGTAAAATATTTGCATCGTATCAGTATCTAGCGTTTAATTTATGTGATTACGCCTAGCATTAATTATGTGATTAGCATTTTACGGTGATTACACCTACATAAAAATATTTCATGCTTAAATAGATGTAAGATGCATAACAAATGACTATTTGAAAAAAAACGAAATTGAAATTGCAAAACGAGAGGCAATGTATTTTTTCTAAAAAAAAAAAAAAAAAAAAAAAAAAACGTACATTTCTGAAAAAATACGAACGGTTTTTTTTTTTCTATTTACAACACTACGACCAAGTCGACCAAGTGAAGAGGGCTTTAGATATCCAAAACGCAGATTCCTATAGCAATAAACGATGAAATGAAAAATAGAAGTCTGAAAATGTATTTAAAGACACATTGGAGTTCTGGGTTCGATGTTTGTTGTTGGCCTTTTTACCGAACTTACGGCGAAGAGTAAGAGTAATAAGGGGCATAGCAGGAATTCAAAATTTCACTCCGCAACAATGGATTAATTAATTATAAATTTAAGTATTATCCTTTGTCATTGCTATACATCAAACTATTCATTTTTTTTTTTTTTTTTAACACATTGGCCACCATGAGCCACATGTGGCTCACACTAAACTGCTCCGTGAGCCATATGTGGCTCACGCGTTGACTTTTGTTTGGCCCTACGAAAAGGATAGTTTTCCTTTTTCAGTACGATGTTTTGGTTCAAGTGTGTGACTATATTGCATGCACTTTAGCTTTTCAAATTATACATCCATATCCACGGAAAATGTGAAAATATTAACTTGCTAAAAATGTAAAAATGCAACTTGTTTGGGCTTTTATTCAGCCGTGGTACTTCGGATTTTAAAATTTATCATATTCAAATAATACATACCTAGAGACCTCAATATTCAATATTCCATGTTCTTGAACCAAATCTGGCTCCTGGCGGGGAAAAATTCGAAACTACATATGGCTCACGGGGGCCTCAAAGGAACAAATTTACATCTGGGCCCTGTGAACCATATATAGCTCACGTAAAAAAGAAGGAAATTACACTTTTTTATTAATAATACATTTCTTTTACAATTTTAATGGTATGCAACAACGTATTATTAATAAAAAAGTCAATTTCCTTGTTTTTTATGTGAGCTACATATGGCTCACAGGGCCCAGACGTAAATTTGTTCCTCTGAGGTTCCGTGAGCTATATGTGGCTCACGTATTTTTTTTTTTTTTTTTTTTTTTTTTTCCGCTAGAAGCCAGATCTGGTTTAAAAACATGAAATGTCGAATATTGAGGTCTATATTACAATATTGAGGTACGTATTATTTGAATATCACTTCGTGGCCTGGTGGTGACCATAAGGCAAACGTACGTTGTCGCCATGGTCCATCCTCAAAAATTACCATGGGCAATCAGTCTTAATGTACAGGGTAGCCCAAAAGTAGGTATACAGTCTCGTACTGATCGGCTCATGGCATTTTACATCATTTACTTATTGTTATCTATACAGGTATTGACTTAGTTTCTTCATTGTTCGTTCTTAATTTCTTTTCACTTATGCCTTAAGCTCGGAACAAACCAAAGCAAATAAATTCATTACCTTAATAAATTAATATCTCATACCCATTACTTGATCGATGCAGGTCTGTATACCTACTTTTGGGCTACTCTGTAGACTTTCTACACATTGCCATTATACTGTTTCTGAAGTACAGTACTTTCATATTATTCCTGAAGCAATTACTGAAAGTTATTCTGCAGTTAGGAACTAAAGTGCCGAAGCAATCTCTTTCCAAAACAGGAATGCTCTTTGTCTTCTAATATTTTGAAGGTAAATTATGTCTTTGTTTTCCAAACCTTACCTCTGCATTAATATATCCTTCTATTTTAATAACTGAATCGGTGCTATGTCGACTTATTTGTCTTTGAATAAACTTTTAACTTGTTTTTCTCCCATTGCTGTCACTGCTGCTCCCGTATCTAACAGAAATGTAATTATCACAGATTAAAGTGACCTTATGTGCTGCATTATGTATTACTTATTTGTAAAATTGTTGAATAGATTCTTGTTTGTTCGCTGCGCCTTTTGTAAACAAATTACTAATGTATCATGTAATTACTACACATTGAACGTAAGCTCTTGAACACTTAAGACGTAATTCATCACACTCTTCATTCGTGACTTTCATATCTTCTATTTAAATACCCACTAGGTATATCTTCTTAGACCTCTTCTTTTCCTACAAATTTGAAATTAGTATTAAACATTCACTGTGAACAGTTAACTGGAACACATCAAACAAGTGGAACACATTCGCCATTTTACAGTGAAACATGAAAAAAACACGAAATTCAACAAGAAACATCTAGACATTGATTCAAAAGATAACAGTATCAAGATAGAAAAAAAATATTATTACCTAGAAATATGTACAGTCCAAATGAAAATAAAAATCCTCTTAGAGAATACAGTGATGTGATTATTTTTTATAAGTTGTATTCTTAGTTATTATTGAATAGTTATTGATGATTATGGTGATCGAACAACGTTAGAAAGTTCATTTTGTGTGTTCGTAAACTAATAATCTTATAAAATGCCTGCAATATGGAATACTGCAATTTTTTTCTTCTAGGCTATCGAAAACCAATGGAAGGAAAGCAGACAGAGCATCATCAGGTCGTACGAGGAAGCCGTTGAGAATGAAAAGACAGAGCAATGGAGAGCTGAAGGACAAAAAATGTTATTCGATGCAAAGCGAGAAAATGTTGCACTTCAATTAGAAGCGGCATTCAGAGAGCGCCTAATGAATGTATATACAGAAGTAAGTTTATTATTCAACTATTGCTGGCTACAGAATTAGCGTTAGAAGTTTCCAGATTTGTTTAGTTTCTTTAATGTAAAAGTTTAGTGTCCGGTTGGCTTGTAGGTTTACCTGACTGTACATTAAACGCTTTGCTATAGATTCAAGGTTACTCTTGACATGTTTTTGTTTATCCTGTATGAAAGGAAAAAAAAATTTCAAGCAACATAGTTCTACACACTGACACAACTCCATAATAGAGATGTAAGTAATAGAGTAGAATGTTTGCTCTTCTTTCTCCTATCATGGGATTCCTCTTGACATGTTACAAGATTATATATATATATATATATATATATATATATATATATATATATATACAGGGTGGGCCATTTTAATCAATCCACGGAAATATCTGAAAAATTATAAAACATAGAAGAAATGTTTGAAGTACACGTTATACAGATGGTGATCAGAAAAATGGAAACACCTGAACGAAACTGCAACTTACCAAATTAATATGGTGCCGGGCCACCTTTCGCCTTCAGAACAGCCTTGATGCGACGTGGGATGGAGGCATAGAGGTCGTGAATGGTAGGAAGTGGAATTTTACACCATTCCTCGCGCAGGGCATCGGCCAGTTCTGTGAGAGAGGATGGAGGTGGAAATCGTCGCCGGAGTCGTGTTTCCAAGACGGACCACAGATGTTCAGTTATGTTGAGATCTGGGGATTGGGCGTGCCAGGGGAGGTGTTGAACTTCATCCCGATGTTCCTTAAACTACGCTGCAACAATGCCAGCTGTGTGAATGGGTGCATTATCATCCTGGAAGATGGCGTCATTGTCCGGGAACAACATCCGGACCATAGGATGCAAGTGGTCTCCTAAAATTGCGACATAATCGTTGGCAGTGATTCGTCCGCTAAGTGTGACCACAGGACCCAATGAAAACCATGATATAGCGGCCCACAGCATCACTGAACCGCCGCCATGTTTCACAGTTGGGCGGAAACACTGCAGATCATAAGCTTCTTTGGGCGTTCTCCACACATAAACACGGCTCGTGGTTGGGAATAGGGTGAAGGATGACTCATTAGACCATATCACACTTTCCAGTCCTCAACGGTCCAAGTTGCATGATCGCGGCACCATTTGCGGTGTGCAAAAGCGTTATGGTCCCTGATGAGCGGTTTGGCCCGTGCAAAACAACCCCATAAGTTCATGTCATGTAATTCGCGGTGGACTGTGATTGTCGAAACAGGGTGGGGGAGGTGCTGATTGAGTTCCTCCGTCACTTGCACCACAGTGGCACGACGGTTCTGCGTGACAATGCGCTTTAATACCCGGCGTGACCTGTCACTCATGATCTTCTTCCGCCCACTGTTCCGCTTCCCCGATGTGGTTTTCCCTTGTGTTGTGTAGGCCGTCATCACCTTCGACACTGTCCCACGCGACACACCTAACACAGTAGCCACTGCCGTCACACTCACTCCACATAACCGCGCACCAACAATTTGCCCTCTTTGAAAATCTGAGAGGTTTCCCATTTTACACTACCTCCGTCTGCTGCAGCCACTGGACACTGCTGTTCCACTGCGCCTGACGTAGTATGGAGACCGACCTAACACACCACCACCAGCGGTCCGGCGCTGCGGGCGCCACGAAACCACTGCCAACCCATACATCTGACGTGTTGCCAACTACAGGTGTTTCCATTTTTCTGATCACCATCTGTATATTGCTAAGGGGGAAAACAAATTCCGCCAAAAGTACCCCTCTCCGCCCCCCGTAAATGGGGGTAACGGGGGGTAACTTTGAAATGTCAAATGGGAAAATGGGTCGAGTAATACCTCGTTCGAAAGGTCTTGGAAAACTAAGTAACGCTGTACCAAAAGACGGGACAGGACGTTTGGGCGCAAAGCCGTTTAGGCGCCAGACGTTTGGGCGCGAGGTACATAGTAAAAATCACAATTTACGACATATAAAGTAAGTTAGGCACTGAAAACTAAGCGCGAATCAAGATATATACACATTTCCTACACTTCTATTTTTATCTCACCTCATTTATCTGTATATTTTCTAAATTAAATAGTTTAATGCGTTTGTAATATTTGTTGCCTAACCTCGTCATGGACTGATTTTTCGCTTGTTCACTATTCTTGTACTT
The DNA here is from genome assembly GCF_964235325.1 of Thermobia domestica. Taxonomy (NCBI): domain Eukaryota; kingdom Metazoa; phylum Arthropoda; class Insecta; order Zygentoma; family Lepismatidae; genus Thermobia; species Thermobia domestica. The sequence goes on along the minus strand of NC_137456.1, from coordinate 204,361,407 downwards.
CTGATCTAATGATCTAATTTTCGTATTATATAAGGAAGCTAGAAAATGAAGGGATCAGACGAACTGTTAATAATGCCGGAATGGTATCTAATTTATGGGTCCAGGCCGCTTCCTCCCTTCCCTTTCCCCGGATAGTGTGCTCCCTCAAACGTGACGGGTTAAATGGTCTTAGATGCCGAGAGCCCAGAAATCTAAAAATCCTAAATCCTAATCGAGTTGAGGGAAAGATGTTAATACAGGGTGTCTAAGACATTGAGTTTAGGAACTGCAGTATGCCGTATTTCTGGTATCACTTTTTTATATTAACATTCCAATATAAAAATCAAAACTTACCACACTTTTTTTTCGTCCCATTGTAAGCATTTAATCTACATTAAAGAAAGTGGCGAAAGGAAAAAAAGAACGATTTCAAAGTGAAAAATATTGTTAAGTGTACATATATTGGTCATTTAGCCACTAGAATGTGACATTCACACTTATTGCATAACTACAGTAGAAGGCCTGTTTAAATTTTTTTAATGGAATAGGCTCACTATGTATGTAATGCAGTCAATTATATCTAGTTTGGTCTACTTACCTTTGGCTTGAAAAGTTATCAAATAAAAAGCACACTTAACTTTGGCTGAAACTTAAATTTACAAAATTTAATTGTTAATTCAGTTTTTAGAATTTTGAAATTCCAGTATTTCTAGTATGTAAAACAAAATCCAGTATAATTCAAGGACTTCCACTACAGTAGACACCTTGTGATATCTTGGTTGAAACTTAGTACTCAGCGCCTAACATAATGACTTTTTAATTTAACTCGCGCCCAAACGGTGGGGCCCAAACGGCGGCCCCCAAACGTCACGTACCGACCAAAAGATGTTTCATATGGAGTACCAGTTTCAAAATGGCCGCCATGATATGGTTCCGAAAATCCAGTACCCGTAGTATGAAAACCATGGAAGGTAAATGAATGGAACAAAATTGAAATACGTAAATATCATAGGGCATATCGAATGATGTGATCCCGTGATCCCAGTGGCCTGCATGAGGGGGTCTTGTGGGCTAACTTCAAAATTGCAATGTCCGACCGGACAACGGTTCGGGCGTACGCTTGACCTACCCAATGCTGTTTGGAAGGCAGACTTCATGGATAGAGAATTGGTGCACTGAGTTAATGCGGATGGCCACATTTACATTTTGATTAACTATTAGCACTCATGCCATATTGTGAGTTTGACGGACGAAACTGTGTGTACGTATATCCCCGAAATGCTTTCCGAATAACCAGCACGCATTGCATACAAGTTTCTGTGGCGACGGAGATTAGCAAATTCACACTTTTGTAAGTTCAGCAACTGCATTATTCGACAACTTCTTTCATATACCGTTCCTTCTGTTTTCGCATCAAATCATACTCAGCCATACAGATATGCGTTACCATTCAAATAAAATTTCACCTTTTTTTAGTCACTACAGCGTCATTCTTACAAACAAATGTTACAACCACACCATACTTATTTGTATCGTAGCCTTAATTTGCGAATTAAAGTAGAGTTCTCATTTGAACTTTCACAGTTACTTTCCACCCCACTCACATACAGAGCGCAGGGAGAGATTATTTTGCAGGACTTGGATTTCTCTCTATACATTATGGCAACTCTACTCTAACATTTTTATCTCTGTTGTATCATCCTCGAGCCATGGACCGCCTCCGTGGTTTTCCTATTTAATTTTCGTTATTTTCATTTATCTCTAACCGTATTCATACTATGGGCACTAGACGTTTTCTTAGACACAGTCGCCATGTCTTGGCGATCATTTTGAAAACGGTGTCTCATGTCGAATATATTCGTACAGAAGCTGTTTAATATTCATTTGTCTATGTAACGTGATGTTACTCACTTTAAGTTGCTATTTGAAATTTTCAAGTTGGCTCCGGATACCTTTCAGTTGGCCCTTGGAGCCACCCCGACAACACCTCTCGATGTGCCTTACGTCAGTTACCTACTCCAGTTTTCTTCTGTTGATTTATCTCTAATCGCTTTCATACTACGGGTACTAAACCTTTTCTCTGGCACGGATACTGTTTCGGCGGCCTTTTGAGAACACTGCCATTTCACTTCAATCGTTTTCTCGTGCAAGATGGGGGGCGCGGTGGCTCAGTGGTAGAGCGTTCACCTCTGGTGCTTGGGGTCCCGGGTTCGATCCCAGCCCCCGCCAAGTGAACTTTGTGGTGGACAAACATCGTGCTCGTGGGTTTTCTCGGGGTTCTCCCGTTTCCTCCCACTTTCTTCATTCCACCATTTCACTCATCTCTCATAATCACCGTCTCCTTTAGCCTAACCGGCATAACCATGGGACGTAAAACTCAAAGATTTCATTTTCGTGCAAGATGTTTGATTTTGCAAGATTTATCGAACGAGGTACCACTCGACTCGTGTTACTATTTGAAATTTTGAAGTTAGCCCCCAAGACCCCTTCAGGGAGGCCACTGGGATCACAGGGACCACAGCATTCGATATGCCCTATGATATTTACGTATTTCAATTTTGTTCCATTCATTTACCTTCCATGGTTTTCATAATACGGGTACTGGAGTTTCGGAACCATATCATGGCGGCCATTTTGAAACTGGTGCTCCATATGAAACATCTTTTGGTACAGCGTTACTAAGTTTTCCAAGACCTTTCGAACGAGGTATTACTCGACCCATGTTCCCATTTGACATTTCAAAGTTACTCCCCGTTATCCCCATTTACGGGGGGCGGAGAGGGGTACTTTTGACGGAATTGGTTTTCCCCCTTAGCAATATATAACGTGTACTTCAAACATTTCTTCTATGTTTTATAATTTTTCAGATATTTCCGTGGATTGATTAAAATGGCCCACCCTGTATATATATATATATATATATTCCTTTTAACATGATCTTTCTATCTTCAACTTCAATGAGAATACAATATTTTACTATTCTTGGTATTCGAATCACCGTTGCAGCTAGATTTCAAAGTGCGGTCTGGAATGGACTTCCCTGTAAAAGGACTGATGGAGATTTTATGTGATGCGTGAAAAGATGCTACTAATTTCAACATCTACTTCGTATTGTTTGTAATTTTGTTGTTTTGAAGTACTGCGTATATGTTCATTTTCAGTTCAAACGTGTTAAGAGTAGAGACCTTCCGTTGTTGAAGATAGAAAACACATTCATCATCGCCTGATGGTTGATACGTTTGATGGTTGTTGCAATCTTTGCTACTGAAAAGTTATTAGGACACAAGAAGCACTGCAATGAAGACAAAGACGAAAAACATCAGATTTGTATTTACAGTGCATACAATTTTGTGTAAAAATTGAATCTTGAGAATCATTGGAATAAACAGTCCAATCGAGGTTCACTGTTGGAATTTATGCATCGATCTAAACATGTTGCTTATTTTACACCTTGATCCTCCTTTCCGTTTGTAGATATACACGCATATCTTTAACTTGATTTAGGAAACATTCTGTTGGCTGATTTGTAGTTTTCATCTGAATTTTCCACTGCAATTAGTCCCAATGTAGCATGTTTCTCTTGTGGCCAATATGTTTTTATCTTAACTACATTGCGTACTTTATAATCCACCTCCATTGTTTTTGTTGTAGTCCTCCCATCGTACTAGCCCATTCATTCTCGATACTGTTCACTCACGTTTAAATAAACTCATGATTTGAAGAACAAGTTCGGCACGAGTAGTGAGTCCACCAAACTGAAGTTCCTTTATAAAAAAGCTGAAACCAAGATTTATAAAATTTCTAATAATAATAATTTTCAAGTTTCCTTGTAACTATTTTTATGCATCCAAACAGATATGTACGAAATACTTATGCAAGGTAAATTATATGCTCATGCACAACTAACATATTCATGCACCTAAATCATGCAGATTACATCCTATCATTAATTAACTTTATATATTACAGCAGGGATGCAGATAAGCAACAAAATTTTACTCTCCCAAGAAAAAAGCTACTAGCCTACATCCCACAATAGAAATCATTTACTTGCCTTGGGTATGATATTAAATACTCGCCCGCACCGATGAACAACTCGCCCCGGGCGAGTGGTTATTTACATCCCTGTATTACAAGCATCAGTATGCTTCCGTTAATGACAAGAGGTACATATAGAAATGTTATAAATCAGACCTCGAGATACGGAGAATTACATGCTACCTAAGTTACTTTAAATTCAGATACAGAAGAAAATATTCATAATCAGATCATATGTTTTCCAGACGATTAAGTAACGTAGTTTCTATTTATTTGATCGTATAATAAATTCATTCCGACGTAGCTTCACTTTCAATAACATATTCCATCAATTAACTTTATTTCATTTCAAGAAATTCATATCGTTTACTATTGGAAAACACAGCTGATCATATTCTAAATTCTTCCTTTTAATATGTATTTGTAGCGTGGCGATTAACTTTTAGATCCTCCTTAAGATGAAACAGAACTTTCTGGCACTTTGCCTGATGCTAATAATTTATTTTGATACCTACATAGATATAAATAAATAAGCAGTTATAGTAAAGTGCATGATGAATAATTTATTATATTATGATCGTAATCATGGATAATTTAGCTATGAAGTTCAGCAATCAAACATCGACGGAAATTTAATTATTTAGTGCTTAATTACGTGTTTCAACATTATCACAAAATTCATTTAACTTACGAACGGTTTATAATTATCTCAGTGATAAGACAATATCACTTCTCGATTGAATTACTTAAAATGTAAAGAATAATATATCTAAATTTTCTTATCACGTACATATCTTGTTATATTTTATTCTCACAACAACCCATTAGAAGAAGTAGTACACTTACTCAGTATTTAAAGAGGTGACATGGTCTCTAGTGCACAAAGCTTATAAGCCTGAATGCAAAACCCTAATAAATATTAATGCACTAGAATAACATTCAATAATAAAAATAAACAAACATGCAAATTATTAAACATTGAATACAAAGGTTGGCTGATTTAAACCAGCTGGTTAAAAAAAAAAAACATGGTTTAAACGAAAAATGTTCGTAAAAATGTAAGTGTTCGTAAAATCTTGAACACTCGTTGAAATCTTGGGTTATCACGTGTCACTTCCACATATTATTCGTATTATATTCAGACCCAACTTTCCCATTCATTACTCAAAGAGATTATACAAGTACTACAGAAGCATTTTTTTTTTGTAAGTTTATGAATGTTTTTTGTGATTTTTTTTAATAGTTTATTATTATTGTTATGCAATTGCAATCAAGGGAAAATTCTAAATATTGTTTCGTTTTAATAATATTTACTATTGATAAAATACATCGAAATACCATACTTTTTGGGGGGTCATACAAACTCCACGAGAGGCATTTATTGAAATCAGAAGTATATTTAGTATCTTTGTGTAAATGGGTCAGAGCCAGGCCGTGTTGGCCCACCGTGATATGTCCCCTCCGAAACATAACATTATAAATAAAGGTACAAGTTTTTTTTAATAATAAATTCTTACAGTTGTTATTGGTAAAGAACCCGAGAAAGGTACGGCGCGTCCTTTCCGTAAGGCGCCTTGCGAAACATCACATTATAGTAGATAAGTGGTTCTAGTTGTTCTCCTGTATACCAGTTTTGCATAGTAAATTCATATAGTGGCTGTTAATAAAGATCAGGTGAATGGTACAGTGCGCCCTTACAAAAGGCGACGTGTGAAATCACATTATGAATATTTTTTAAATTCTTCTGTATACCAGTTTTGTATTACATTCATACAATTATTGGCACAGAACAGGTAAAGAGTACAATCACTTTTCAAAAATATGTATAAAGCCAGTAAAGCAATTAACATGTAGGTCTATTTGGTAAGATAATATAGGAGTTTCCGGTGCTGCTGCTCATTTATCGCAAAAATAAATAAATAAAATAAAAATGAAAAAATAAATAAATAAAATAAAAACATTCAGAAGCTAAGTGCAATCGATATAGTGCAGTTTAAACATTCAAGTTTTTTTAAGTTCTTTATTTACAAATTTGATTGTTCCTGTGTTTTAGAGCAGTGTCGAGTGATCAGTACGTACGACATATCTATATCTATATCTATATCTATCTATCTATCTATCTATCTATCTATATATATATATATATATATATATATATATATATATATAATATACATTAGCATCAATTACCAGCTTCGCTGGGTTAAATTAAGAAAAAATAGTAATATGTTTCGTTAGTCAGTCACTTTTTACTATTACTAAAGCGCTCCTTGATATTGGTCATTTTCGATTTTTATATATCCCCTTTCCTCCCCATGTTGCGGGCCACGGCATCGGAAGGGTCATTGTTCATCTCAGCGAGCCCGAAAAGTATGAATTCGACACTGACATTGGTAATGTATAATATATATATATATATATATATATATATATATATATATATATATTTTAGACGTGGACAAATTATATTAGTCAACAAGATTTTGGCACAGAAATGAAAATACCTGATTCTAATAGAACTTTTCACGTAGAATTCAAATCTGCAATCAGTTTTTCTCCATCACCCTCAGTTTCCCCGTGACAGAGGGATTTTCGGGAAATTTCCCCTCATTTTTTTTTTAAACATTTTCATACCTGTAGCTCGGGTACCCTTAGGTATATAAGCACACAAGTTGTATTGTATGTTAGCTAGATTTATACTTAGTAAGCCCTCTAAGTTACATAAGAATCGCATTATTCTTTCTAGAGAAATAAACATATTTATATAAAAATATGCTATGTGTACTGTTCATTTTACCATATTCATTAGTGCTGATAAAATCACATATAAATTCCACGAAAATTACAATATAAGCACGGTTTATACCTCATTGGACTTCCAATAAAACATATTTCCAATGATGTATACACTATTTCGCCATTTTTGTATGAGGGACTTTCTGGAGGGATTTTGTGGGAAATTTCCTCCAAAAAGCAGTTTATAAGATTTTTTGTCACAACTTGCTATTTGTATATAGTGATACAGAAACAGGAACTGCACTAAAACATAGTTTTATGCCTACTTAATAAATAATGTTAATTTCATGTAAATCACATTGTTCTGTCTAGAGATATAAACTATTGTGTCTATTTGTAGGTAATAAAGAATATACTATGCAAGACTTCACCAAACACAAAAACCTAACATTGACGTATTATTGACGGCACATAGATGGGTACTCAAATACAAGTACAAATACACGCATGCTTTCTGTGGAAAATAGGCCACTTTTAATATTTTGATCTGGCAACAGTGCATAAATAAATTGATGAATCACGTAGCCTGATGACTGTTAGTAGCGTTGAGTGACGGTCCAAGCTGGACGTGTTTTAGATGTGGCCGCGTGTAAGTTGAAGTGTTTGTGCATTGTGGAGTTCGAATAGATTGTGTTGTGTGGTGATGCATTCAGTTAGATTACGTTTGTGCTGCTTCATGGTTGATGGAGTGTAAATTCGTGTGTGTATGTGTGTGTGATACCTTACAGGATACAAGATGCCGAGGAAGTGTGTAAATCACCCGGACAATTTTTATGTATGTGTGGAGCTGACATTTAAATCGCAACGTCGATGTTTTTACTCCACTTGTGAGGAAGTGTTATCAGTTATATTTTGGTTGCTGTGTAGGAGACCAAGATAAGAATTTGGCTCCTCACTACATTTGTTGTACTTGCGTGAAACGTCTGAGTGAGTGGGCAAATGGAGAACGAAACATAAATTTCGCATTACCGATGATCTGGAGGGAACCAAAAGATCATTCTTCAGACTGCTACTTTTGTATGACACAGATAAAAGGAATAACCAGTAAATCTAAGCACACAGTACAGTACCCTAATTTGCCATCAGCAGTTAGGCCAGTTTCACATAACGCAGAATTACCTGTACCAGTACCTTCTGTTCGTCTTACGGTAAATGAGGATTACGTACTTAAGGCAACTACTGAAGTTCCAAATGAAGATGATGATCCTACTTATGTAGGATACACATCTACATTGGATCCCCATCTGATAACTCAGGGTGAATTAAATTACCTCGTACGGGATTTAAAACTCTCCAAGATACAGGCAGAACTTCTTGCTTCTAGACTTAAAGGCTGGAATCTACTTCATCGTGACACTAAAGTGTGTAGTTTTCGAAACCGTCATACAGAGCTTCAAAATTACTATTCTCAAGAAAATTATTTAGTGTATTGTAATAATGTCTGTGCTGTGATAGATATACTCGGACATGCACATAGAAGTACAGAGTGGAGATTGTTTATTGACTTTTCCAAAACTAGTTTGAAGGCTGTCCTTTTGCACAATGGCAACAAATTTCCTTCAGTGCTTTTGGCTTATGCAACTAATATGAAGGAAACCTATGAAAACATCAAAATAGTGTTAGAAAGAATTCAGTATGAGAAATACAAGTGGACCGTTTGCTGTGATTTAAAAGTTATTTCTTTCTTAATGGGTTTGCAGCTTGGATATACGAAATATTGTTGTTTCCTTTGCGAATGAGACAGCAGTTACAAAGCAGAACATTACATCAAGAAGGAATGGCCAAAGCGTGTGTTAACTCCTGGGCAGAAGAATGTTGTTTATTCCTCATTGGTGAGCCCTGATAAGATAATTCTACCTCCTCTTCACATAAAGTTGGGGCTCTTCAAAAACTTTGTTAAGGCAATGGACAAAAGTAACGCAGGATTTTGTTACGTCAAGGAAAAATTTCCTCGAATTAGTGACGCTAAAATCAAGGAAGGGATTTTTGTAGGCCCCCAAATAAGATGTTTGATTCGTGACCAAAAATTAAGGATCTCTTGACTCCGGTTGAGAAAGCAGCTTGGTGTTCATTTAAATGTTTAACAGAGATTTTTTTTTAGGAAATCAGAAAGCCCCAAAGTACCGTGAAATTTAGTGATTTCAAGCAATCATTCAAAGAAATAGGTTGCACCATGTCCCTTAAAGTTCATTTTCTAGACTCACACCTAGATTTCTTTCCTGAAAACCTTGGTGCTCTTAATGATGAGCATGGGGAACGTTTTCATCAGGACATTTCCTCCACGGAGAAGAGATACCAGGGACAGTGGTGTTGTTGGACACTCAAAAGAGATGTTCCAGAAGCCAAACACAGAAGAAAGTCGACAACTAAAACATTTTAAGGGAAGTAAGTGTTCATTTATTAAGAAGATAGCACTCACTTCTTTTGTATTACTTATTAAGTAGACATAAAATTATGTTTTAATGCAGTTCTTGTTTCTGTATCACTATATACAAATAGCAAGTTAAGACAAAAAATCTTAACTACTTTTTGGAGGGAATTTCCCACAAAATCTCTCTAGAAAGTCCCTCATACAAAAAATGGTGACACGGTGTATACATCGTTGAAAATGTTTTATTTCAAATCCAATGAGGTATAAACCGTGTTTATATTGTAATTTTCGTGAAAGTTATGTGATTTTATCTGCATTAATGAATATGGCAAAATGAACAGTACACATGGCATATTTTTATATAAATGTTTATTTCTCTAGAAAGAATAATGCGATTCTTATGAAACTTAGAGGGCTTACTAAGCATAAATCAAGCTGACATAAATATAATTTGTGTGCTTATATACCTAAGGGTACCCGAGCTACAGGTATGAAAATGTTTTAAAAAAAAATGAGGGGAAATTTCCCGAAAATCGCTCTGTCACAAGAAAACTGAGGGTGATGGAGAAAAACTGATTAAAGATTCGAATTCTACGTAAAAAGTTCTGTTAGAATCACGCATTTTCTTCCGTGTGCCAGAGAAAAAGTATTTTTTGTCGACTGGTGTTATTAGCAATTTTTTAAAATTCATATAAATTTGTGGATTTATTATATATCCTAAATTTTGTTGAAGGGAGCTAGTCATTTGTGAGACACCACATGACAATGTTATCACTGAGGAACATTTATAAGTTGTGTACGAATTCTTAAGTAATATTTGATCAAGTAATTTTGGATTAATGGATAAGAGAAAAGATATGTTGCCAAAGAAACGAGCGACAATTGTTATTCTGTTGAACTTGAAAAGCATGTCCAAGTTAGAGATTAGCAGAAACGTAAGGGTAGTGCATCGTATGTTACAAGATTTGCACAAAACTTGAACTGTGGGAATGAACTGTCAGCAAAACGTAAAGGTGCCTGCGACCGAAAATCACTATCAGCCTATGCTGACGGACTGCTAGTGAGGGAATCAAGAAAAATCATCGAGCAACTTCTACACAACTACAAGGAATTCTCGCAAATGTTGGTGTCCATGTTTCATCGAGAATTGTTCGTCGCCGATTGTTTGAGAAAGATTGAAACCTAGACGTCGCAGCAAGAAACAAAAACTGACTTCGGCGATGGTGAAGAAGCGATATCAGTGAGCCAGAGATTATCAGGATTGGACTGTAGATGATTGGGGAAAGATAGGTTAATATTTTATTTGTCATTTGAGTGTAATAATACATCATTTAAGTGTAATTTGGTAGATTGCAAATGTACAGGGTGTCTGTATTGTTGGTTAGTGAGCGAACTTTAATATGATTCATGTGAACTTCAGTAATTTTAAAGTCATTAAAACATGGTCATTTGTCCATAGGTTGTATTCAGAGATGAGACCATAATTCCTGTAGAAGAGAACTCCCAGTATGTGAGGAAAACCAAAGGCGAAGCCTTTAGGGCAGATTGTGTAAGACAAAGTGTGAAATATCCAACACGAGTGATAGTATGGAGCTGCATTAGTGTGAAAGGAATGGAACGTTTCTATGTAGTAGAAGAAAACATAAACGCAGGGCAATATTAAAAAGTCATCACAGAACATCTTTTGCCACAGTTGCGTCAATGGTTTCCATCTGGGAACCCGAGTTTTATGCATGATGGTGCGCCACCCTACTAAGGCTGTTTCCAAGACTTTGGAACATAAAGGTGTCACAGTCCTTCCGTGGCCAGGAAACAACCCAAAAATGAACCCCATAGTCTTTGTGGGCCTTCCTGAAGAAAAAAAAGTTCCGGAGCAGCATCCAACTTCAAGAAACCAGCTGATAGAAGTGGTGAATAATATATGGCACGGTGATCCAGAAATGAAGAACTTCTGCTGTACTTTAATAAACAAAATGCCAAAGCGAATCCAGGCACTACGTCTAGTCCAGGGTTTCCATACAATGTACTAAAATACTGTAACAGTACGTAAAATGTAATGAAATAGAAAATTATTCATATATTAAAACGTTTACACACGTATTCTTTCTTTGATTTGTAATTTTCTTCAATTTTCGCGTGAAAATCCTAAAATTGCTAATTTGTCCACGTCTCTCTCTCTCTCTCTCTCTCTCTCTCTCTCTCTATATATATATATATATATATATATATATATATATATATATATAATATCCCTCCCCTCTCACAAATTTTTGCTGGGCTCAATCTGGATTTAAATGGCATCAGAAGTGTCACTGATCATCTCAGCGACCGCAATAACTATATATTCGACACTAATATCGGTCATTTTCGATCATTTGTAAATGTCTTTCCCCTCCTTTTAAGTTACATCGTCAGTCATATAACAAAAATCATCTCATGTTCGAACTTAATCTAGGTTGAAAAATTGATCGAGATTGGTCTGGTGGTTCAAGAGTTGTTTTATTTATTTTTATATATCTCCCCCTCCTACCTCCTCCCCTAAGTTCTATCGTCAAAGTAAATAGATAAATACCATCCCAGGACCGAACCTCATCTATGTTGAAAATTTGATCGAGATCGGTCAGGGGTTCTAGAGTGAAGTCACATACAGTCACTTTCTATCTCTCTCTCTCTCTCTCTCTATCTCTCTTTTTTTTTTTTTTTTTTTTTTTTCATATATCTCTGCCTCCTCCACCCATACGTAGCACTGTCAGTTAAATGATAAAAATTATCCCAAGCCCGAATGTAATCTATGTTGAAAATTTGGTCGAGATCGGTTGGGTGGTTCAAGAGGAGTTTTATCTTTTATATATTTGTCACAGGGTTTGCCCAAGTGTAAGGTAATTACATTGAAAGTTATTTTTTATCAGATTTTGGACTTTCCTGGGCGAATTAGATGCTTTCACTTTAAGGTATACAACAACATAATACTTTTATAAACTTCTGAATGCACTGAATGAATTAAAAAAAAAAAAAAAAAAAAAAAAACTTAGCTTGAGATAATTATAGAACAAATTAATATATAGATTATGCTTATAGCCTGTTTGAAGTAAGATATGAAATTTTATATTTTAGAAAATATTTTCTGTAAAAAGTGTGCTCGCTGACTCGGCGACGCCCAGGCCCGTATCCAGGGGTTCTAGTGGGGCCCCTAAATTTTTGCTAGCCCCCCTAAAATTTTCATGGCAGGCTTGCAAATGAAGTATAATATGGTGATGAACCATCAAATGGTTTGATCGGCCCCCTAAATTTTTGGGCTGGCGACGCCGAGGGACGTTATCCCTCATCGGGTTTAAGGCCATAGGTGCCGGTACTACCAGTAAATATGTAGTGCATTAGTAAAACTATTAGTATTATTGTTTTAGTACCTTTGATGGTAACACAAGTATTCTTCAGTAAAATTTGGTTTTCCAACAACAGTAGTTTAGTTCAGTTATTTGTTTCTACTTTTCAAATAAGCGTTCTGCAGGATCAACACCAGCAATAGCGTAAAAATTCTTGTCAAATTTAAAAAGCTTAATGCTCGGAGCTCCGAAGATTACGTAACTCTTACTATTTCAAGTGCTGAATTCAAACGTCCTTACTAGTGGAAGTTTCGATGTACACCAAGAAAAAGCTGCATTTTCGAAGAAAGAAAAAAAAACGTCGCGAAAGAAGTGCTCGGAAAATTCCCGCAATTCAACGCACAAAGCGTCGCAACTGAATAATTCAACAATAACACTATTTATTTTACGCTGGAAGATATTTAATTTCATTTAAGACATTTTGAAACATTTACTTTATAAAATATGAATTATGTTTGTGTTAAATTGTTTTAAGTTAATTTTCTGGAAAGAGCCGTCTTGCAATAAGTGCTCGGGAAATTCCCGTAATTGAACGCGCAAAGTATCGGAAGTGAACTCCAACCAGTGGCGGCGGTTGGACGTTAAAAGTGGGGAGAGGGGAGTAAGACATGATCTGAATATTTGATATCAATGTTAGTTTTCCTGGTTGCTTGTAACACTTTGACGAATGGTTGTATAACTATTAGGATACTGTCTTTTTCAGTTAAAATATCGTATATCTTGTTTCATAGTTTAAGTAAATTGACAAGAGCAACGCAAGTAGATACTATTCTAAGGCCATCGTAACCTGAGCTCTGACAGATCTAACACCGTGCAAGTTGACGACAATGTTGCGAGCTGTCATATATATATATATATATATATATAAAAATACGTATTCACGTTTGTATGGGCGCCCGTTTGGTTGACCTGTCCACCGCTCTCTCTAGTATCCCAGCACGGGCCTGGTCAGAGCCAAAGTGGACTCAAATAATTCTTATATTTATTCACTTTTCTTACTGATATGCACATTCATTAAGTTGTTGTATTTCTTGGACTTGGACTAGTAAGTCGTAGTGAACTAACATGGACTCAGTTAGTACTTCTGTACTCTGCAGTATTTTGAAATTGTCCATATGTAATTTTGTATAATGATTTCACTTGTGTAACTGTTTATCTTTGTGTCCTCAAATGACTCTTGACAATTAGACAATATATTAAAAGTATGTAAAGATCAGTATAGCGTATCAGGAGTCCTTCGTGAGTGAATCGGCAGACGTATCGCATTTGTGGCCAATTAGTCCCGGTTTCGAGTTGAAATGGAGGACAGTTTGTTTCGGATGTAAGTCGAGAAACGGTTTGGACTCCGTTTTAAGCTTATGTGATCCCTTCCAGCATAACCCGGTTGTTGCATAATAACACTAAGATGAAACAAACTTATTTCTGTCCATATGTGATATAAATACATAGAGCAAATTATTTAAACTAAAAGAAAAACCTGGTTTAAACCAAAAAACAGTTTTTTTTTTTGGGGGGGGGGATTCAATAAAAACCATCCAACCCTGTTGAATACAATAATGGGGGCAATATAAATAAATAGTCTGGAACATAGTAAATAGTCTGTTTACCAACACGAAGTATGTTTCGAGAAAAATGTGACTTGAAACAATTGTAAAAAGTCACGTGAATCAACTATTGTATCATCCCTTACAAGTTGTGGCGACCAAGAACAGAGTCAGAAATTACGAAAGAGAAAATTTCTTTTCATTTTGCTGTTACCAACTGCAAATTATAAGTAAGGAAGGAAAGTTCTACAGCACTGCGTTGATAATGTAAGAGACTAGTGAGGCGTATGATGCATACATTGAAAAAATGTAATCTGACATACAGGCGTATGCACCACTCTGTCGATCACGTCCATTTGTCAGATAACACTAATTTTTAGGTGTTTTCGCCATACTTATGATTTTTTATACAGAGGAAAGTAATAAAATTCCAATTACACTGGTTTTTCGAGTCGAGGAACAACCCATTTTAAACCACTGGGACACGTATTTCGAATTTTCAAAATTGACGCTTACGCCCTTTGTCATAATGGTGTGACGGTTTTAGGTTTTCTTTTTGAGCCGGAATCCTGTTCTGATCAACAGAGAACAAGAAAGCTATGTCAAGTAGGTGCCCTGGGCTGTGGGCATAGTTCCCTTCCTTTCCTTATTTTGATCTTTCTCTACGTAAAGATTTCTACAAAAAAGAAAGTGCATTTTCAAGACATCATTGACGTTTGTTAATGGAGCTAGTCCAAACAGCACATTATCAATTTAATACCTGAATTTCGTTTTTTCACATGACAGAGGTATCATGTGGTAATTTGTAAAATGCACATGAAACATGCCGGAAATTTTCTTCCACCAGTAGAAAGTTACCAGTACAACATATTACAACTTAAACCTTCTTTATTGTTTTAGTTTCGAGGTTAGTCTACATGAGAATTTCTCTTGATTTATAGCAAAATAATAGAAAATATTAATGATCTTTTCAAATAATACAATAGATTAAAGGAAAGCTGACGAAAGTAAACAATTGCAAATTTATTTGCAAACGGAAACTTGTAATATTGTACGCTGACAACTTCCGTCAACACAAGTGATTGACATCAAGTTAGAACCAGTTACTCTGGGTTCTCAGAAGATCTCACAGAAGAAAACCTGAACAATGAGTTGGGTTCAAGGTGGGCTAAACACTTAATGCGGTGAAAATCTGCTTGCCTTCAAACTCAGACTTTCAGGTATGTATTAGCAAACTGGTTCGTAAAATGTGCGAAATGTAAAAGACAATATGAGCTGAATCGTAGAGAAGAACGCGTTCTTTATACCAAATTACAGATTTTTAGCTAATCTGTATTATGGTGGAGGTAATAACTTTCTGACCTTCCCTCGTGTAGATAACTTTATAAACCATAGGGAACATCTATTGAAGTTGATTTTAACTCACCTACACGTTTCTTAGGGTGGCGAGCACCAACCGAGAGTAAGTGAAACTAAAGTAGTAAGTTACTAAGAGAGAAGGAAATCGGCGACTTCCACTCGAGAGTACTGAACTAAAGGAGTAAATTACTACAGGAGTAAATTTTTCATTTACTACTGTAGTAAATTTATTTACTCCAAAACAGGTGGAGAGCACCATCAAAGAGTACGCTACTACATTAGTAACTTAAGGAGTAAATAAGGCCAAAATTTACTCCTAAGCAGTAGTAGGAGTAAAGTTAGAGAGTAAGATGAGTTCTTTGGTTTCTACGTGTTAAATATCGAATTCTATGGATTACCTGGACTACGAAGAATATATGGAGATGGAGGAAGAAGTAGATATCAAAAGAATGGAAGTTTTAGTGGAGAGAAGAGACCTATTTGCAATGTATAATGACATTGATTTCAAAGAGCGTTTTGGGTTGCTTAAGGAATCTTTTGAGCGGCTGCTTGATATGTTGGAGCCGTTACTGCAGCATAATTCTGACAGAAACCGTGCTTTGTCTCCTAGGCTACAACTTCTTTGTAGATTGCGAATCCTTCGCACTGATACTTCTCAAATCTTAGCAGGGGATCTCATTAACATACATCGTAATACTGGTGGAAGAGCTTTCAACAGTGTAAGAGACAGTTCAATTGGCTTAAAGCCACTGTGTGTATGTCCACGACACAGAACATATATATATATACAGTGGCGGATCCAAGGGCCCCCCTTGACGCTCAGGTTTACACTGGATAAAATGGGCTTCAATCCTGCTTTACACTGGATAAAACGGCAAACTATGGTTTACCCCTCCCTTGATCATATCCTGGATCCGCCACTATATATAAGAAATTCTTGCAATTTCTGTATAGTTCTGCTTGTGCTCCAAAAGGACAAAGTATGGGTATAGGTACACAATCCATGGCCCCTATTACAATTTGGTAATCAACCAATTTGATAGAATTCACTTTTTTCCTATATATATATATATATATATATATATACTTCCTACATATATAGAATTCACTTTTTCCCTACAATAAAGCCCATATTTTTACAAGATGTGTAATAGAACGTACATTCGGTGTTTGGAAGAACCGTTTTCAAATTCTCAATAAAACAATGAGATATAAACAAAATATGTGTGGGAATGTTATTGAATATACTGCAGTTCTGCACAACTTTGGAACAGAAGTACGAGGCCTGTCTATAAAAAGTATCCGACCTTAATTTTTTCCACGCAAAGTAGTGATTCTCAGGCGGTAGTAAAGTAGTGAACCTTAATGCGCATGCTTGAATTTTTTCACCGCGTTCGCGTGTGCCAGTCGTGAGCTGGTGGTCGCGAAGTGAGGTGCTGTTGGTAGTGTTCGTCGGATTTAGTGTTTCTCGCAAGACGACTGAACGAATTGAGCAAAGATACTGCATCAAATTCTGTCAAAGGCTGAGTGATTCTCAAAGCCAAATAATTCGTAAGATTCAGCAGGTGTTTGGAGAAGATGCGATGGGTGTAACACAAATTAAACAATGGTTCAACCGATTCAAAGATGGCCGCACATCAGTCGAGAGTGAGCAGCGTAGCGGCAGGCCCCAAACTGCTCGGAATTCAGCTGTTGTTGAGCGGGTGCGAAATTTGGTGATGGCAGATCGCCGTTTGACAGTGCGGGAGATTGCAGAAGATGTTGGGGTGAGTAAAGATTCTGCACATACAATTTTGCGTGACGATTTGAACATGAAACGAGTGGCTGCTAAATTTGTACCCAAGTTGTTGTCTCAGGAACAAAAAGACACCCGTTTTGACGTTGCACAGGACCTTCTGGACACCACCAACACTGATCCTGGGTATCTGAATTCCGTGATAACTGGAGATGAGTCATGGGTGTACGGGTACGACCCAGAAACAAAACAACAATCGTCTCAATGGAAGCATCCCGATTCTCCAAGGCCGAAGAAAGCGCGGCAGGTGCGAAACAAAATCAAGGTGTTGCTCACTGTTTTCTTCGATGCCCGTGGAATTGTGTATCACGAGTACGCACCGGAAGGACAAACAGTGACAAAGGAGTACTATCAAGATGTTCTCAGGCGACTCCGTGACGCAGTCCGGCGCAAAAGACCAGACATGTGGACAGCGAAGAACTGGCACGTCCATCATGACAACGCCCCAGCACATTCATCCCAATTGATCCACACGTTCTTAGCCAAACATGGAATTACAACCGTTCGCCAACCTCCCTACTCTCCAGACCTGGCTCCTTGTGACTTCTGGTTGTTTCCAAAATTGAAGACGCCTCTGAAGGGATCCCGTTTTGAGAGTAGAGAAGACATAATGCGGAACACGACGGCGGAGCTGAACAACATTCCAAAAGAAGACTTCCAGCAGTGGAAGGATCGGTGGGCTAAGTGTGTGGAAGCACAAGGGGCCTACTTTGAAGGGGATTAGGGTCCCAAATCTCTCAGGTATTCGCAACTATTTTTCTGGCCAAAGGTCGGATACTTTTTAGACAGCCCTCGTAGGTGTGTTTCACCCTGATGCTGTGCAGTGTTTCTTTCAGAAAAAATGTCCCGGAGGAACACTTAGTATTCGAAGGGGATCATATTATTTTTACGTGGTACTATTCTATTTATTATTATATTATAGAAGTATTATTTTCGTCTCTTCCCGGAGAAAACTCTCAGAGCTTCCGAGGGGCATTCCCGTCCCCCCAAAAAAAAACATGTCTAGAGGAACCACTGGTGTTGTGGATGTGAATGGCATGAACCAATATGCATTTCACCCAGAAGCAGATGCTGCAGGACAAGCTGTCAGAAAAATTATACCTAATTTGCTAGTAAAATAATAAATTGGTATAAATACTTTTCCTTCTTAAATGAATAAATAACGCACTGGATCGTCACTACTGCAGTGAAATGTCACCCATTTTATTTATGTATACTTTTAGTTTTCTCTTTTTCTTTCTTTCTTCTTTATTTTGCAATTAGGGGATTAAGATTTTCATTTTATTTCTTCTTCAGTGCACAGAGTTATACAATAAAGATGTTTTGATTATTTCTAAGAAAAATAAGATGTCTACTTTTATAACTTCGCCGATACAAATAAATATTAGAATGTAGTAATTAGAAAAATTAAATGTACTGATGCTTAAACACAAATATTATGTCATGTGAAAAACAAGAACATATTAACCATTGGAAAATATATCAAGCAAACAGAATATGTTTCATACATATAAAATATATTCACATTCATTTATAAAAACATAAATTTCTGGAGCACATTGCCTGAAGAACCGGAACCTGAAGTCTGTTCCATTTCGTTCTTGAATTCGTTCTTATTCATAACTTTCATTTTAAGGTTATGCTCTTCTTCGACGATTTCTTTTTGTCTTTCAATTAACAACATTTTTGTATTATATTCCTCTCGTATTAAACGCATTTTTAACGAATGAAGCTCGTCTGCTTTTTCCAACAACTTGCTGTTCTTCACTACAACCGCATGTTCTCTTCCTTTTTTCATGGGCATTTCTGATAAGCTTCAGCTCCCAATAGGAAACGAAATGGACGTGCCAGCAGTGGACAGAAATGGCTTACTTCTTTAGTAAAATGGCGTGACTACTTTAGTTACAACTAAAGAAGTAAATAGAAATTGAGCTCTCCAACAGTTACTAAAATAGTATATTACTTCGGAAGTAATTTACTAAAGCAGTCCAGACTAAAGAAGTAAGAGTTACTACAAGAGTAATTTACACTAGTTTGGTGCTCGCCACCCTTACAGTAGCCAAAATGTTTAATAGCTTCTAAATATTTCAAAAGGCTGCTTCGCTTTCCCTTCAGCAGGCCAAGGCTTATAGTCAAACCTATGAGGAATAATCTCACATATTTATTGCTAAATCAAATTGTAATGGAATTTCGCACAAAAACAGATATTAATGAAGTAGGAATATTCTAGGTGCCGTTATTTTTTGTGTAGTAAAATTTATCTTGTGTATAATGAAATAGGTACTAGCATACATATACAATACTTAAGTAGATGCACGTATGGTATTTAATACTCGCGAACTAATTAACATTAACATATATATAAATGTATAGGTAACCAAGAAAATTCTGTCGCTTTTTATGGAGGTATGTGTTCCATTGACCCTCACACCGTGAGTTGAATGTGAATGGAGATAAGCCGAAGGTCAGTTCTTGGTAAGAGTGAACATGGGACTTCCATAAAACGTCATAAGGGCGTGTATGCTGTACTAGTTTAAACTGGGGTCAAACGCCGCTGCTGCGGGTTGGAAGATACGCTAGGCCTTTGGTGAGGGTGTCGTGACTACGCGGACAGTGCAACGGTGGTTTAACAAGTTTAAGGATGGTGATCAAACACTCGAAGACGCACCACGTGAAGGGTGACCAACACATATACAAAATGAAGATCTTCAGTCAGCAGTTGATTCGAACAGTGGCCCGACATGAGAGAAACTGGGACTATAATTCAGTATGAGTGGAGAAACCATTCGGCAGCACTTCCATCAACTACGGAAGCACTATAAGTTGGGTCGATGGGTCCCACAAGATTTGACTCCGGGCCAGAAGGCAACGCGAGCAGACACCTGTGTTTCTTTGCTGTCTCGTCTGAGGAAGGAACCATTTCTGGACAGGGTGTTGACATGTGATGAGAAGTGGGTCCTGTACGTAACCCCACGGCGTCGTCAACATTGATTAGCATCCCGTGAACCGATTCCGAAATAACCAAAACCAGCACTGCACCAGAAGGTCCTCCTGTGTGTTTGGTGGACTGCTCGCGGCATCGTACATCAGGAACTACAACTAGCTGGTCAGAGCATCAATGCAACTGCGTACTGTCATCCGTTGAGCGGTGTTCAAGAAAAATTAAAAACACTGGAGCTAGCACTTCTGAATCGCAAAGGATCCTCCTGTTACAGGACAACGCTAAGCCCCACATGGCTAGGATAACCCGGGACACCATTCTATGCCTTGGATGGGAAACTTGCATCCGCCATACTCCCCGAACATTGCACCGTCCTATTATCACCTGTCCCATTCCGTGGACAGTCACCTTAGAGGACGCCAGTTCAAATCCCTAGTAGAGGTGCAAAATGCACTTGATTCCTTCTTCACCTCACGGCCTACCAAGTTCTACCGTAATGGAATCCATTGCCTTCCAGAACGTTGGCAGAAGGTCGTCGAAGCTGATTGGGACTATCTATGATCTTCAGGTACGTTTAGGTGACATATCGATGTTCGAAGGTGGTGGGTATAAAAGCGACGGAACTTTCTGGGTTACCTTTATTTATATGCAAAATTAAAAAGAAACAAACTTTCAAATTTAAACAACAATCAGCCATGTTGGTATTTGTCTGTGAATCAATGTTGCAACTTCCAATCATGGACTTATCTTTGTTAGTGAAAGTTTATTAAATTTAGTGACTTTTTGCATAACGTAAAATTGAATGTAATAACAGTTAACAGAAGAAATTTTTACTTTATGCGTTTGTTAATATATATATATATATATTTTTTTTTTTTTTACTCTTATCCCAATCTCTGTCCGAATTGCATTTTTCGGTATTTAATTTTGGATTTTTCGTCCTTATGTATGTTTTGAGTACTCCTATCAATTAAGGGTAAAGAATGATGTAATATTGTAATGTCTTCACAATATGTTTGAACGTTCTTTTTAGTCATGTCAATGTACATGTCATCATACGTACACATGATCAGGTAATCTCTCCACCTCTCCCTCTTAGATACTTTATACCCAAAATAGTTCATGTAGTTGCTTAAAATCCTTTCCGTGTGATAGTGAGTATAAAACTTACTGATTTTGAATCATAATCTGACTTAGTGTCATTTAAACAAGATAAAAAGTTAGATGGGTTTTTGCAACATTGTTAATCTGGTGGTATTGCAGGGTATCTGAAAATAATTCTTACGGTTTGGGAAATGTTTATGAAATATCACTGTAATTCGTCATTAGGGATTACTAAATTGAATTATTTTATTAAATCTTGGCAATAATTTGATCTGTTTCACTTTGGAAAGCATAAATATTACATTTTTCTTGAAATGGTAATTGAACTTACATATATTAATGAAGATTTATCTGTAGGTGGTACTAGTTTGCAGATTTTAGTGTGGTGACTTAACTAATTCGAATGGTATCACCTTCCTAACTATCTGTTTGATGTTGGGCATAGTCTGCGGCTCAGTGATCTTCTTAGTTATCCATTAAACCCAAAACGTATAATGTACTTAAATAAACCTGTAGCATGTGTTTACAGACTATTAGCAATTGTGTAGACATTAAGTACGATGTCTGCTTTCGTGTTTCCTATTTATATTTCAATCTTGTTGATCACTTTTAGATCCGAGTTCTCCTAGTGAGAAAACTTTATTGTTCTCAATAATTAAATTAATCCAGAGCCTTTTGCTTACCTTTAAGTATAGATTACTGTCATTTACTAAAAATAATTTCACTTAATACAACTTATTTGACTAAAAATCCATTTCACTCAACACAACGTACTTGCTTTTACAATTCACAATAAAGAAAACACATATGACAAATGAAACTACTAAAACTTGTGCAAAAACTTTGAATATGTACACATTTCGCATGTTATATACTAGACTACTAACATTAAATGCAAAATGACTGTGTTCTTTTATTAGTTGATTCTTTACTACTATTATTATAATTTAAAAATATTCGTCGTCTCGTTTCAGGTGAAAAATCGTTTGGATTATCATGTTGAAGTCCAGAGTGTTCAGCAACGAGTCATACAGAAGCATGTAGTGAATTGGGTTGTAAACAACGTTCTTAAATCCATAACTTCGGAACAAGAAAAGCAAAGTCTATTGAAATGTATTGATGATTTGAAAACGCTGGCGTCAAAGGAAACCTTATAATTAAAATAGTGTACAGTATAGTTAATTATAAAGAATAAACACAAGAACATCAAGTAGAATTAATGTTTGTTCTCATTTATTGCTAAAGTTGAAAACAGTAATATACTGAACATAGTGATTAAATATTATTTGTAAATTACGAGAACAAGATGTGGGTTATAGTGTAATATTTCAAGGTTATTTAAAACAACTTTCACAACACATTGTATTTGTTTTCTTTTCCACCAAACATTCCATATTTGGTATAGATACTTGAGGGGTAGCGAGTGCGTCAGACTTTGAAATGTTGCGCCCTGATTTAAGTTGTCCTCATGTCCTGTAACGGCGGAGTGAAGCTTGTTGGCGTCTATCTGTACTGGATGGAGTGATGCCCTGAAAGGGAAAGCTAGGAAGCGGCATGTTTGATCTCCAAAGAAGCCTGGCTTCGACCATGAGCCGGATGTGGCCCCCGTCGCCCAGTTCTTCGGAACTGCAATCAGCCACTGGTCCTCCAGGTTAGGGGTTGTGCCGGGCCGATCACCCGGCATTTAAAACCTGCGATCGATCGTCGTTACAATATAAGTCTCGGATATGGACTGCTCTCCCTAGACGACACCCTTGCTATGGACTGGTTTTGCTTTTGGATTTGCTTGGATGACTCTGGACCCGGGGCCGTGGGACGGAGGAGTGAAGCGCATGTGCACCCAGCAGGACCGGAAGGAGTGATGCCCTGAAAGGGAATGCTGGGAGTCTGCGGAGCGGTGGGACGTGGGTCCTCTCAAAAGTACCCATCAGTCGGCGGTGCAAGTGGCTCTGCCTCCTTGTCATTTTGACTTGGTGTCACAGTTTAGCTTGCTGACAAGGGTCATGCAGGTAGGACCTGCTAGCCTCGTTGGCCGCTTCGAACCAAGGCGGGGAAGCTGAGAGGATTTTGGGCTTCAACTATGGCTTTGCATCAACCACCCACCCAGGATAGAGAGAAAGGAAAAGCTTGGTCTTGCACCAAGATATTTAATCATCAAAGACAAATCAAATGACTCAGTTGGAGCCTTAAGTAAATTGTCACCATTTATCGTACATCGTCAGCTATATCATATTGCCACAGGAACGTTTCCTCCTGGACATATTCGCTAATTACGAAATGGGACGTTACTTGTTCAAACGACCTCAGATAAACAATCTCAATTACTTTTAGCTAGTACATAGTTAGGACCTGTTCCTATTCAGGTTGAGCCTCATCGGCAATTAAATACCAGCAAAGGAGTTATCACATGCTTCGATTTGAGAGAGTTACCAGAGGCGTAAATATGTGCCGAACTTAAGGATAGCCATGTGACTGACGTCCATCGAATTACCACGAAGAAAAATGGTACGGTACAGCCCACGGATTCATACATCCTTACTTTCGCCCTACCTGACCTTCCGACGCATTTGGACGTTGCTTACCACCGTTTGAAGGTCCGGCCGTAGATACCATTACCCTTACGGTGCTTTAACTGCCCCTTCTTGTCATGCCTCTGCCATCTGTTGCAATTGTTGTTCCGCAGCTCATGGTCAGGCCCCATCGAAATGCGCTAATTGTAAAGGTGGCCACCCAGCTTGGTCACGTGACTGTCCTACTTTTATTGCTGAGATGATCCGTGAACTGATGGTAATAGAGAAGATATTCGCAGCTGAGGCTAAACGAAGGCTACAGCCGAAGGTTACCTTTGGCAGTAGTTTCTCTTCCCTTCTGAAGACCAGCAGGTCACACGGTACTCAGACAGTAGATTCCGCTACCCAGACGGAAGTTGAGGTTTCCAGTGTGCCAGTCTTCCAAGGCGTCCCGTCCCACTGCTTCTTCTGTAAACTCAGGACTATCCCGTATGAAGCACAGATCATCTTTCGCTTCGCAGTCTAAGCCTCAATTGACTGATCCTTCGCCTCCACGAATCGTAAAGCCAATTTCTGCTTCTCAGCCTCCTGCGCTTAGGCTGCTGGCTCTACCTCGTCTGCCCCTAATCAATCCATAGCCCAGTTTTTGAAGCAGTCAAACAGCCAGTCTCCTTCCAAACCCCTCACTAAGAAGGAACGTAAAACACAGCTCAAGCTTGCAAGGAAGCTTCTTCTACCAAGGCACCGAAGAAATCTTCACGCACCCAGTCTTCTAGCCCACCTGGGTCGAAAAAACAGAAGCATGCGTCACGCAGTCCACCTAGTGATGACGAGTCTCTTATAGATGATATGGTGGAGGAGGAGCTCGATAATTTTACTCTTGTGGAAGGCCAGGAAAAAGGCAAGCGTAGTACCTCGCTTCTTGTTCTCGACGCTTGTTGAACATGTCTCTTCTTCAATGGAATTTAACTGGCTATTCACACATTACGAGGAATTTAAGCAGTTATTGACATTGTTTCATCCTATCATATTCTGTCTTCAGGAAACGCATTTTACCTCTACTAGCAACTCAGTTCCCTCTGGTTACACTGTATATTGTCATGATCAGCTTACTGCAGGTCGTGCAGCAGGTGGTGTTGCAATCGGAGTATCTGATGCCTACCACTCTGCCTTCATACATGAGAAAAGTGCTTTCCAGCTTACACCTGTTCGTGTCGTCTTACGACAACCTGTTACTTTTTGTTGTGTCTACCTTACGCGTCATGACGTCTTTACTGCTGTCAATCTTGAACAGATTGCCCGACAGCTGCCATCCCCATTTCTGTTTGTGGGTGACTTTAACTCCTACCATGCACTGTGGGGCTCTCCTCTTACTGAGTTGCGAGGTCAAGAGATTACCACTTTCCTTGACAACACTATCTGATTGCTCCTCAATGCTGGCAGTCCGACACATTTTACTACTGCTAGTGGTACCTACTCTCATTTGGACCTCTCCATTTGCAGTCCTCAACTTGGTGCCCGCCTTACTTGGCGCGTGCATGAAGATCTCTGTAGCAGTGACCACTTTCCTATTATTGTCAATGGCCTTCCGCTCCGTTCACTGCCTATAATCTACGTCAAGCAGACTGGGATCATTTTTCCGCAACTTTTCATTTCACTTTAGAACCTAGTTTTACTGTTGATGGTCATTGTGAGGCCTTTCAGCAGAGTATCCTGGCAGCTGCACACGACTCTATTCCTATCTATGCTGGTTCCCGGTGTAAACGCACCGTTCCCTGGTGATCTGAGGAGATTCGTGACGCTATTCTGGCCCGACGTCGAGCACTCCGTACTTTTCATCGTGCTCCTACAGCTGATAATTTGGCTCAATTTCGTCGTCTTCCTGCTCGCGCCCGCTACCTGATTAAGCAAGCTAAGCGTCATAGCTGGTGCACTTGTGTTTCTTCTTTTACTGCTGGCAGCTCCATGACAGCGGTCTGGTCGCAGATTCGTCGTCTCCAGGGCCATGCTTTCTCTGTTGCGGTTCCATCCCTTATTAGCGATGGTGTAATGGTCACTGATCAGGACAGAATTGCTGCTGAATTAGGTCATTTTGCGGATGTATCCAGTTCTACTCACTACTCAGCTGGATTCCTCACTTATAAAGAACGCACCGAACGTACGCCACTTCAGTTCCGCTCTGCAACCTTTGAAGCTTATAATCTGCCTTTTACTGCTGCTGAACTTGCTGCTGTTTTGGATTCTACGAAGGACACGGCACCTGGCCCTGATGGCATTTGTTATGCTATGTTCAAGCACCTTCCTGACGATGGCAAGCAACATCATCTTGACCTGTACAATCACATCTGGCTTGAAGACTCCTTCCCCGATGCCTGGCGTGAAGCGTATATTATTCCTATTTTGAAGCCTGCTAAATCTGCCACGTCCAGTGGAAGCTACCGCCCGATCGCCTTGACTAGTTGTCTGTGTAAATTTTTGGAGATGATGATCAATACCCGCTTAGTCTGGTTTCTTGAACACCATGGCCTCATTTCCAATCTTCAGTGTGGCTTTCGGCGCTTCCGTTCCACTACTGTTCATTTGGCGTATCTTGAAAGTGCTATTCAGGATGCCTTTCGTCATCAAGAACATCTGATAGCAATCTTCTTTGACCTTGAAAAGGCCTACGACACCGCTTGGCGATATGACATTTTGCGGCAACTCCATCTCTGGGGCTTACGTAGCCACTTGGCTCTCTTCATCCAGAACTTTCTCCAACATTCTTCTTTTAGAGTCAAGCTTGGAGCTACTCTTTCTGCTCCGTTTCCACAAAAGAATGGCGTTACACAGGGTAGTGTGTTGAGTGTCACATTGTTTGCTGTAGCAGTGAAGAGTGTGATGTCGCAGCTCTCCCCTTCTGTTAATGGGCTGCTTTATGTGGATGACTACTGTCTACGGTCGCTCACGTGATCTCCGTACAGTTACTCGACAGTTGCAGTTAGCGCTCAACCGCCTTCACCGATGGTGTACCACTACTGGTTTCAGCTTTTCTCTCACCAAAACACACTGCGTACATTTTTGTCGTCTTCGTTACTGTGCCTATGATCTTGAGCTGTTCTTGGCTGTTCTCGATTGTCCTATGTGGATCATGTTCGTTTTCTGGGCTTGGAGTTTGACCAAAGACTTACCTGGGCTGTTCACGTTCGAGACCTGAAGTATCGCTGTCTCCGCTCCATGAACTTACTACGTTTAGTGTCCCATCTTTCGTGGGGTGCTGACCGTTTGGTGATGTTGCGTCTATATCGTAGCCTCCTCCGCTCCCAATTGGATTATGGCTGTGTTGCATATGGTTCTGCTCGACCTTCCATCCTACGTCATCTGGATTCTGTCCATCATCTTGGCCTTCGTTTGGCAATTGGAGCTTTCCTAGTCTCTGTCGAGGCTCATGAACCATCACTTTCCCACCGTCGGGACTGCCTGCTCCTGCGTTATTACATTCATATCCGTGCCGTACCTGACCATCCTTCGGCCTTTGCCCTTGAGGCTGGTGCTCGCTATGACAGATATCAAGCACGATCTATTGATACTCTGCCTTTTGGCATTCGTGCTATAGACCTTGGGGCTTCTCTTGGACTCAATATCCCTGCCATCTATCCATTGGGCCTCCTGCCCATTCCTCCATGGTTAGTTCTTTCACCAGTTGTCAGCTTTCATCTAACGCAATTTAGGAAATCTGTCACCAGCAATCAACAATTTTGTCAGGAGTTCTCTTTTCTGGATGCGTACCGTAACTACGCTGTCTTCTACACGGATGGTTCGAAACATGAAGATTCTGTTGGCTCTGCCTTCGTCACGGATGATCATAGCGCTAACTTGAAGCTCCATCCTACTTCCACTGTGTTCACTGCTGAATTGGCTGATATTCTGGAGACTCTGCATTATATTCGTTGACGCCATCTTCGACATGTTCTGTGCTCTGATTCCAGCAGCGCTTTACGTAGTCTCACTGATTTGTCAACTGTGCACCCTATAGTTCAGCAAATTCTACTCTCCTGCCATTCCTTACGTCTTGCAGGTTGCGACGTCCAATTTTGTTGGGTGCCTGGCCATGCTGGTATTCCATTGAACGAGCGTGCTGCCCTTACAGGACCTGAGTATCCGTCACCGCTCCTCAGCTCTGATATTCATCCTGTAATCAACCATCTTCTTCAGCGCTGGCAGACACACTGGGATGAGCACCTTCATAATAAATTGCACGCTGTCAAACCGCGACTTGGTGTTTGGGCCACGAGTTTTCGTCCTTCTAGACTGGAAGACCGACGATTGGCACGCCTACGTATCGGACACAGCCATCTGACCCATGACTACCTGTTACGTCGGCAAAACCCGCCTTCCTGCACCCATTGTGGTGCATTACTGATCATCCGTCACCTTCTTATGGAATGTGTTCCTCTTGCTCCTGAGCGAGCTCGCCTTGGGTTACCAGCTGATATGTCTACCTTGCTTGGTGACGATGTCCAGATGATCCAGCAAGTTTTCACCTACTTGCAGCTTCTGCACGTCTTCACTGATTTGTGAGTGCATTTCTCACGTTTCTTTTAATTTATTTCCGATTTTATCTACTGTTTGTGTTTTCATGGTGGTTTTATGCTTGTCATAGCATTTCTTTGCCTTTGTCTTCTTTACTGCACTGTCATGTTCATTACTAATTTTGGGCTGCCCCACGTGTGTGCACCTATTGCCGAGCTGCCCCGGCAGAGAAGATTAACATGCAGTTGTGTACTAACCCGTCCTTTTGTTTGTGTATCGAGTTTGCACATTTCTTCAATGCTATGACATTTTAATTCATATATGACCGAACACCGTTTACGTCCTCCAGACTTCGCTTTTAATTTATTATATCTGCGATAATATGCATTTTTGTTCTTGGGTACTTCATTTTTTCCTGTCAGAGAAGGGTGCAAAAGACCTTGATGACGACGCGCCCATACAAACCCTGTCAATAAATCGACCATAAGCCGGTGGGATGGTTTACTCCTTAAAAGTACTCATCAATGAAGGATAAAGTAGGCTGGCTGGCTCCTCGCACATCGGGCCTAGAGTCATCGCTCAGCTTCCTGACTGGTTGTGGTGGGTAGTACCTGCCCGCCCTTTTGGTCTTTTAGAGCGATGACACGGAACATGACACAGCATCAAATCCCCCCCTTAAAGCCAGAAATACAAACACTTAGGGAAAGCGAACGAGGAAAAGATCGTGGAACATCCCACAATATTTGGTTAGTAAAGGAAGAAGCTGATCATAGCTTTAATGAACTGTCACCTTTTATTCTACTTAAACATACCCAATATATTGCCACTGGAACTTTTACACCAGGCATATGAGTGAGTATTCGTAAACTTAGAAACGGAGCTCTTCTTATATAGACTGTAAATAACCAAATTCTTGGTCAAATGTACCACATTGGGCACAGTTCCAATGCAAATTGAAGTACATCATCAACCGAATATCAAAAAAGGACCTGATAACTCGTTTTGACCTTCGAAGCTTATCGAAAGCCAAAATCGAGGATGAATTGCTTGAGCAACATGCTATGAACTTCAAGCGAGTCCACACCGCAAGAATAGCGAACTAAACCGACAGACTCCTATATCATTAAGTTTTGCGTCCCAGATTTATCTGCCAACCGTACTCTAGCGTCCCAGATTTATCGCTTAAAGGTGAGCATACATTCCTCTACCTTTGGGTTGTTTTAAATGACAACATTTTGGCCAGCCATCTAAATCATGCAATACCTCTACCATCTGTGGCAATACTGACGTACCACATGGTCAAACACAAGTGCGACCCCGTCTAAATGAGCCAGTTATAAAGCAGCACATTCAGCAGTCTCGTAACTGTCCCACATTCAAAGACGAAAAAGGAATCCGTGAACTTACGGCTACTGAAAAGATTGCTGCCATTGAGGCAAAGCACCACATCAAATTGGCGCGTACTTTTGCCCCAACTCTTTGATCTGTTGTGAAATCTGCTCATTCAAAAATAACGAACTGTTGATGTAAGGATTCAAACGTGGTCTTTTTATTGCATCAGCAATGAACACTGCACAACAGCAACCAATATCTATTGATTCCCATGCATATATACCTACACACACATATACCCCTACACACGAATCTGCTCCCTTACATACCCCCTTCCCCCATACCCTCATACTATTTATCATAAAAACAAGAAAACTATACACACCGCATACACAGAACGATATGTGTATTCTTAAAAGTATACTACCTTACATTCCCCCCTCCCCACTAACCTAGTATTATAGATACATACCTCAAGTTTCTGTTTACAATTGGTTGCTACTGCTCAGCTTTATGGAAAAAAAACATCATTCCCGAGATTGGTGTACATTGGCTAAGGCTATCAGATATTGCTTCAAATTTCTTTTGAATGTCGCAATTGAAGGTGAATTCCTTACATCTGGTGGAAGTCTGTTCCATTCTCTAATACCAGAGATTGTGAATGAATTAGCCATTTGATTCGTATTATGACGAGGTATCGACAGCAGTGTTGATCTGCTAGAGCGAGTATCACGATTGTGGCTATCACTAACATACTGTAGTTTATTGTGAAGATATATAGGCACACCAAATGTCAAAACTTTAAATAAAATTGTCATTGATTGATATATGTACCGAGCTTGGATATCTAGCCAGCCCAATTCATTAAAAAATGGCGTCAAGTGACCTGAACGTTTAAGATTAAAAACATACCGAACGCATGCATTCTGAACCCTCTGTAACTTTTTTAGCGCTTCTTTATTTACGTTGCCATAAGCTCCAATGTAATAATCAACATGTGATAGTACAAGGCTTTGTACTATAGATGCCTTAATTGGATAAGGCAACGTATTTTTCAAACGTATAGAGAGTGCAATGCACCAAACGCCTTTTTGCATACATGATTTATATGATCCGCCCATAGAAGATTCTGATCAAATATGAGGCCCAGATTTTTCACTTTTTCATCCAAAGCTATATGTGTGCCATTTAATGTAATTTTAGGAAGTGCGGTGCTCTGCAGTCTGGAGAGGATATTTCTCAAACCTATTACGATAAATTTAGATTTAATGGGATTTAGATATAAATTATTAGATTGGGCCCAGGCACTTATGCGCTCAAGGTGTAAATTTATGAGTGAGATAGTGTCGTTTATATCTCCAAGATCAGTCGATGTATATACTTGAACATCATCTGCATATAAGTGATATTTAAGGTGGCGAATTTGTTGAGACAAGTCATTTATGTACATAGAGAACAGAATCGGTGCTAAAACCGTTCCTTGACTAACTCCACAGTGCACAGTTGTCCATGAACTTTGATTGTCCAGAACAGAAACATGCTGATATCTATTCTGAATGTACGAACGAAACCATTTAACCGACGTATCTGTGAAATGAAAGAGTGACTTAAGTTTTGTTAGAAGAATTTCGTGATCGACCGACTGGAATGCTTTAGTGAAATCTAAAAGTAACAGTATTGTGAGTTGTTTCTTATCTATGCTTTCTCTAATGTCATCTGTAATTTTTATAAGAGCCGTATGTGTGGAGTGTCCTTTTTTAAAGCCAGATTGATATGGACATAAGAGATCATGGGAAGTTATAAAATCAGACATTTGATTTAATACAATATTCTCCAAAACTTTCGAAATACACGGTGTCACGTTTATTGGTCTATAATCGTTCGCCGTTAATGGTTGTGCTATTTTCTTGAGATGATGAATGAGAGAAAATTTCCACTGACTAGGAAAACAACCCGAAAGTAGAGAGGAATTACATATGTCCATTAAAGGGAACAGAATATATCTTCTGATCTTCTTAAGGAATTGTAGTGGGATGTCATCCGCCCCTATTGAATTGGATGTAAATTTTTTCAGAGCTACCTCTATTTCTAGGACAGAAACCGTTCTAAATTTAAATTTTTCGTGGATGCTTGGGTTTTCGCGTATGTTTTTCATAGTAGATTCTTTTGTAACATCGTCTATAGTAGGGACCTGAGCAAAGTGATCGTTTAGTTCGTTAAGCGGAATGTGTATAGATTGTACGTCAGTCTGACGGTTTCCTATACCGAACATGCGCAACTTATTCCAAAGATATTTGGGGTTATTACTTTGAGTGCATAGATCAGCCGCAAATCTAATTTTAGCAGTTCGAACTTTTTGTGTACATTTATTTCTGAGGATTCTATATTCTTCAAAAGTATTGGCAGAATCACTAGGATTAATTTTCCTGGACCATTTAAATTTCTGATATTCCAAGTCCCGCTCTTTCATGAGCTGCAAAATGTCTGGTGTGATCCATGGGTTAGCAGGTTTTTTAAATCTTTTGGTTTTTTTAGGTGCATGTTTATTGAGGAGAGTGTGAATAAAGCTATTAAATAATTCTAGCTTGCCTTCAGTGGAAGGTATAATTAGAATGTCATTCCAGGGTATTTGCGCTGCGTCCCTTTCTAATGCTTCATCATTTATGTGTTTTAAATTTCTAAAAGTGGAGATTTTAGGTATATATTTAGGAACTTTTAGTGAATAGCTAGCGTATATTAAATCATGACGTGAAAAGCCGGGGGCAGGAAATTGCCCATGACTGACAATTCTAGAGGGGTCTGCAGTTATAATATGATCTAGGAGGCTTTCACTATTGATTGTATGGTGCGTTGCCTTCAACGCACACAGTGAAAGGTTGAGTTAGAGAAGAGATTCTTTGTACTTTTTACACTCATCTTTCATCGAAAGTAAATCATAGTTTGTATCCCCACAAACCATGATATGTTGGTATACAGGAATATATTTAGATATCTCGTTTAGGAAGTTGTCAAATTTTGCTTTAAGTGGTCTATACATCACTGCTAAAAGCACCTTCTGGTGGTTTAAATTCACTTCTAATATAAGGAATTCACTCTCACATGTATAAATATTAGGCGATTGGCTCACCACTTTCACTTTTAGGTCGTTTCGTAGATACGCACATACTCCTCCCGCCCCCTTCCCCGTGCGATCGACTCTCAAAAGTTGATAATTTGGGAGTTCGATCAAAGTGTTACTCAATGATGGTTTCATCCAGCTTTCCGATATTAAGATGGCATGCATGTTTAAGGAGTTAAAAGTAGCTTTGAATTCGTCTATTTTTTTCAAAAGAGACTGTGCATTGAGGTGACAAATGTGCATAGCTTGTGGATGTTTACCAACCACCCCCTGCAGCTGGGGAGAGAGGCTCAGAGCGGGTGGGTTTACGGTACAGCCATTGTCTCGCGAGGGAGATTCTTCTAGGTCATTCACCGTGACATCACCCAACCTTGACAGCCATTCGGGGAATAGTGTTTCTAACTCAATATCAGTATCACCATGTACCATACTACTTAGAAATCACAATGTAAAAAAGAAAGAGAGAGAGAGAGAGAGAGAGGGAGAGATAGAGATTAAGTAAACAGAACATCAACACTTACCAATCTCGGGACATTGCGGACTTTATAAGTTATCATCAGTAACACTTCAAACTCCACGTTAGACGTAAGCACATAAACTCTTACGAGGCTATTATAAACTTTGCGAATAACACTTGATAATAATAATGTTAGTACTATATCTAGTTCACACTGAGAACGTAGCACACTAATGGGTAAAAACATTGAGGTATCAAGAAACTCACATAAAAGAATATACATAAACACCCAAAGAACACACATTGACAAAGACACAAACAAACATTGACACATAGTACACCCATCTTCCCACTTCATTGTACGCAATATATACTACACCCTCTGTCCTCCTCACTACCATCGTCTCTAGATTTTTTTAAATTTTTTTTAATGAAAAAGGTTTGGCTCAAACTTTGTGCTTAAAGTCTACTAAGACATATGCACTCCACACTGTTTAAGTTTGTTCCTCTCCCATCTGAATCATGGAAAGTTCATCTGCATTGCTAACTGTGTATTTCTGCCGTCCACATAAAATTACAATTCGTCCATCGGAAGTCCAACAATTCCGTATCCCAAACTTTTCCTTCGCACACCTAAGCAGTTTCTGTCTATTCTTGGTGAGGGACTCCGTTACAAGTATTTTCGAACCCTTTAGTTTTTTATTGCTTTTCCATACAAGGTCCCTGTAGCGATAGGAGATAAACTTCACTATGAGAGGTCGATGACCTTCTTTCACCACTGTAGCAGCATTTCTTCTACGGGGAGTTCCCACCCTATGACAACGATCTATTACTGCGACATCTAATTCAACATTCAGTTTGTTTTTGAAAACATCTAAGATCATGGTGGTCGAATCTTCATTAGGAGTCTCCGGTAGCCCATGGATTAGCAGACAGTTACGGCGACTATATTGCTCCAATTCATCAATTTGGTCCTGGTTCGAAGCAAGGGACGACTTTATGCTGTCAATATCTTTGCGCAGTATCGTGATTTCAGTTTTAATCTTTTGTATCTCATTTAATACAGACACCAAGTCCGCATCCTTCTTGTCTTCGTCGCTCAACAATCCACTGCCCTGTACACTTGCTGATGATTTCGGAGATTCTAGTGCCTTTGAGACAGTTTCTTCTAATTTACTAATTGTTTTCTCCAGGGAATCACATCTATTTTAGAGACTTCTCCACAGACTTTTCCACCTTTTTACACTTTGGATTCACCATTGCTAACGAAGTTTGCAACACTGTATGAAGACACCAACAGAAGACAAATGAAGCAAGATCTTTGTCACATATATCTGTTAATAAATACCCGGCTATCAGTTCATATGAAAGCACGGACACTATTTATATACTGAGCCATCACTGTTGGTCAGACGTTGAACTAATAAAATTGTGAGGAGCAGCATTTACCACAAGAAACTGACAATAGTAGAGAGAGCGAAATTACACACCAACCAGCACCTCCGCCATGGTCGACTTCCACTACTTCCGGAGAAACTCTTATGGGCCTACTCAACGATTGTGAGGGAACAGTTCGTAGAGAGTACATCTCTTTCCACCGAAATAATTTTAAAAAACCTACTACAGAATTAAAGTCCACATCGGACGGTGCAGTTGAGCGATCTGTTAAATCTCAGCCTGTTCCTCCCACAACCTCTACTGTCAAACAAAAACCTGCACGTCAGCAGTCTGGGTCCTCCGGATAAGATAAAACATACTTATCACTCAGACCCGCACAGAGTGATCTCTATGATAGGCATGGTGAAGGAAGATCTTAATAATTTCCTTCTGTTTAAAGGTAAGAAGAAAAAGTAGTAAACCTTCAGTCGTTCTTAATTTTAACGAATATAGTATACAACAGTTCCTCATCATTTCCCGAGGATTCACGAAGTTCAGTCTTTTACGGATTATTCATTGAGGATCTAGGAACTTGAAAATGGGGTAACAAAGCGACTTTCATTTACTTATCGACTGATACGAAAATAAAAAAGAACGAACCTGTATTCACCTTTGTTGTTCTTCTTACATGTTGTTTTCTTCACGACTGCTGATGTTCAAATGTCTGAGATGTACGTAGTAGTACCAGGTCAAGCGTGATTGCTTAGCGGTGTTTGCAGACAGACAGAAAGGAAGGTTTTACATAGTGTAAAGGTTAATATAAAACGCCTAACAGCACAAAAACAAACACCCACACGATACGGAAAGAATAAGGGACACGAGTGGTTTAGCAGGCTTGCGGGCCTCCCATGCAAGATGAAGATGGGACACTAGCTATAAACTCAATAATAAGTCTTTTTCCCTTTTAAAATCTGACTCTGCTTAAGAGTATGTCTGTATGTAGCGGTCATGTGTGCACTTTTTGTCAATGAGCGATCCCAAAGGCCAAAAGAGGTATAATCTCCGAGAAAGAGGAACAAAAAAAAAAAGAAAACAGTATGATAAATTCTGGGTCAAAGTTCTAGGTCGAAGCACTTGCTTTCACAGGTGATTTTTTTTGGGGAACAGAACAATTCTGACTACTGAGAAATTACAGTATATAATATTGCAAATTTGCAAGTGAATTTATTTACATTGTAATTTGTGATAATAAAGAAATTGTCGTTAGAAGACATTGTAAAAATTAAGTTTTATTTCTTCGTCCATCCCAAGTCTTAGGGTTCCCCTATACCTCGCCCCTCCCCCTTGAATATCGATATCGAAAATTTAGGATGTTGATATGTCGATATATTTGCGATATCGAATGTTGATATATGCCAATATCGATATCGACATCTCAGGCCTAGATCCGAGAAAGGATGCTTGAAATATACTGGAATCAACAATCAAAATCTAAATATGTTCTTCCATTTTTGTATCCAAGATTTAGAGGGAAGGGGGTGATTCCGAACAAATATTGTAAGCAGAAGAAATTTCTTAAAATAGTAGTTATACGTCCTCTTAATAGAAAACTATTACTGTAATTTAGCTTTTACTTCCGTTTCTGATTGTCATCACAAATCAGCGACAGGACACAGTATAGCAATATACCCTACAATTGTTCACAACTAAGCAAACCGGAAGATGAAATTCCTGTTATATTAAAGTGGAATGTTGTACGAAATAATCCTGATTCATTGTCTTTATTTCTATCAGTACTTTGGCACACTCAGAGCTACAAGGCTAATAAAACTAGAAATTAGATATTTCATTTCTTTCTCAGACTAAAAGACTTCTGCATTTTGCTGAGATTGTCATTTCTTTAAATATCAGTCCTTATCCCAGGCTTACTCTGGCTACCGAGGTTTCGAGGTAATGGGTACCCGAAAGTGTCAATTTTGTCTAGTCTCAATTCTCGACAGTTTGTTAAGATATTTCACATTTCATGTTATTTTTTCGTTACAAAAACACTTCTGTTTGACTCTATTCATGGTGAATTACTGAACTTACACATTTAAAATTATTGAAAAATGAGAAATTATTTTTAAACAAATCATTACCGTTCAGTAGAATGCAATAGTAGATACATATAAATAAGAAGGAAATGGAAATATTGTTTATTTGTTTAGACGTGCAAACTAAATATGAATAGTAAGTGTTTATATACCCATACTCTTGCGTGGCAAGACTTTTTAGGCACGAGGCTCGTGTGATTACTGATCCGCTTTCTAGGGATGGGCATAGGCAAGTTGGAGCGGTTTTATTTGAAACTTGACTCGCAAAATTTTCTACAAACTAAAATCGAGTCCATTCAGAACGAAGCATATTCTGTGCGTAGTGTAAATTTTCTGGAAAGAAGACGTAAGGACGTGAGGAACAAGAATACGAAGGACCATACAGAATTTTAATATCCACTGCACTCTAACTATACCAATAATAATATATAGAGGATGCTTGAAACATTCCTTGTTACTTTCGAAATGAATACCAAACTTGGTGATCAAACAAAATGCTCAACTTCAAGTAGAACTATGGATCTTCAAGACACATCTAGGATAATGTCAAAAGTTGAACACGCTTTGTTTCTGCGTGGTTCGGTTGCAAATTCGGTAGTGTTTATTGGACGTACTGATCTGATATACATTCTCATAAACCCAGTAGATAGCGTAGATCATACCTTCCATTCCAGACTACTAATGTAAACTAAAAACAGAATGGGCGCTATTTTACTGCTAAATTTCTATCAGAAACACCCTATATTAAAAATTCAAACTGTATCATAATGAAAGATTACAAATGTTCAAAAAGAAAATTGGATGAATCTCTGCAGCAATTATATTATGCAAAAAAATGATACTGCCTGGCGGGGAATCGAACCGATATTTCGATTTGGATGTCTTGGACCATACCACTATTCAACCGACTGCTTTACACAAACTTTGTTTAACAAATGGTGTAGTGTTTGTTTCTGAGAACGATAACACGCAAAATGTATGCTACAGATCAATGAATTATTTCGAATGTCCTGATAATTTCCTTGCCTTTACGCAACCAACATTCGTAAATCGTCTATCATGATACAGGTGTTAGCTCCCACGTTCTTAAGGATTGCTCGTGTAGTATGAAAAGTCGATTCTTCACGATCACTTTGCAAAAAGACAACTTTGGCGTTAAAGGATTTGAACCTATGTTGGATAGCTGTACTACTCATAAGTCCCTACATTATCAGTCCATCTCAAATTGTAACCCAAAGATTACTAACTTCAGACTGATATTGTTCATCTTCACAATAAAGTTTGCAATTATTATTATTAGCATCAATTATTCGCTTCGCTGGGTTAAATTAAGAAAAAATAGTAATATGTTCCGTTAGTCAGCCAATTTTACTATTGTCATCACTAATCAAGAAGCAACAACCAAGCAATTTTTAATTATTTAGTAATATTTACAAGAAAGAAAACCGAAGGAGACAAACAAGAGATACGAAGAATAAATTAGGTAGCATGAAGAACAAAGAATAATGGTCTAAGTCATTTACATTAAGAAAATGAAATGCGTAATACAGCAGTTAAAAGACTATCAAAGAAGTGAAGCTTGGTTAGGGTCAACATACTAAAAAATGTAAATTAGTTCATAATAAATTATTCAGATCGTCATCATGATAGGGTATCGGAGGTTGATAAATAATGTCAAGGAATAGTTCGGTAGGTGACCGATTAAAAGACATATTAGTAACAAAAAAGCGAAGCACATGTTAGCTTAAACTTAGTTCACATTAGGAACTGCAATAGAACAAGAAAAGAGGAGCATCAGTGGTACTACTAACAGAAAAAGGAGACTTATAGTTAGAATTTATTCAAACAGGAAATTATGTAGTTGAATGCGGACACAATGAAATTATTTATCGATTCACAAACAGAAATATTACTTACACAAAGAAACAAATATATTACTTGACAACTGAAGATAGGCTGGGTTATGTTAGGTTAGATTAAGAAAAATAACTTACAAAGCAATTAAAAGGCATAATAGTAACAAAAGAGAAGCAAGAATAAGTTAATTTAAAACTTACAAGAACAACAAACCAAAGGCATAAAACTTCAAGACATAACTCAATTAAAGTTTACTTGTAAGTCAGAGGTAATAGCGTTACGGTTAGGGTAATACAGAAATTAAATTGAAACAAACATGAAAAGCTTAAGATTAGGTTAGGTTATGTGAGAATGTAGATAATTTTTTAAAAAATGAGAGACGCCTAAAACAAGAAATTTTAAATTGGTAAAGTACAAGTGATTGCCTAATACACAACGTGACCTCCATTACGGGTAGCGAGTTGAACATTCAGTACTAATAATTCAGAAACAGAACATCCACCGCAACTTAATTTCAAGGATCAACGAATTTGTACACCGTATCATTAATTTTGATTTACGAATCCGTGCAGTAAGTTTGTCTGTCATATCCAATAACTGACGCCTTGTTTTGTATAAAGTTGTTTTAACTTGAAAAAAGGATTCTATTATTTGAAAAACACAACTGAAAAGTATTCCGTGCTATCATGTATACTATCAGCTCACTAAAATTCATTCTCAACTCTTTGCGTTTATTGTTATTCCCATTGTTTCTTGTATTCAACTACCACTGTATTCCTAATTCCAAAGAATATTTCGTCTCACGCAATGATACTGCGGGTGTCCATTGTAATATACATTAAAGATTTTCTCCCATTATGATTTTTAGCAAAACCGGCTGTCTAAATACTAGTGTTGATACTCAAGAACGTCAGAGAATCTCCGTTTGAAGGTCCATGAAATTCTCATTCGGTTGGTATAACAATTACTAAGACGGGCATTTTATTCTTCTCCATACCCACATTTCGCAAAAGTTGCACGAAAAATATTTCATATATGCCTTTAACTTAAAGTTGAATTTCGGATGTTAATTATGACCAGAATGATCTATTTTCTCCATACCCACATTTAGTAAATGTATTGTAATTTTCCACAGCACGAAGCGTATCAGCGGCACATCTACTTTGTAGCTTATATAGAATTTGTGTTCTATGCAGACATGTATAGTATTTTTTCTGGCCCCCAACAAAGTTTTTCTGAGTACACCCCTAAACCAATATTATTAGTCTTTACTTAACATCATCACAAGTTTCTTCTCTACATAAAATATCACTAGTACTGGAAAATAATGAGTGACGTCACAAAGTAACACTAAGGATACTGAAGTAATATCAGAGCAATACTAAGAGTAGTAACATTAATAATAAAGAAATAATTGTAATAATAATAATAAAGTAATAATAATTGGGTTAGTTACCAAAAGCATGAAATAGCTTAACAGCACTATTACAAAAGAAAAGCAATCAAAATAAGTGTGGGGTAAGTCTAGGATATGGACTTCCATCCTCTATATAGAAGAAATTATGAAAGAATTCTTTAATAAAGTTTTCATAGCATTGCCGGTTGCATAATGTTCGCTTAACTCCTGGTTGAGCGAAGCCGAACTTATTCGTAGCGGCAGAATTAAACCGTAGTCTGTTGCACAATCAGTTTTCAAGTGTGGCTTTGTTAAGCATGAGTTTCTATGGAGCTGGCAATATTTCAACTAAACTTCTGACGTTTCGATTTTCTTTTTTCAGCGTTTGTGTCCTATGATTGATTCAGGGAATGGTCTCTGATTGGTGTTCGTATGCGGTAGAAGTGAATTGTTAGCAAGAGATCTTGGATCTGTATGGATACTGAAAGTAGGAAAAGAACTTCAAACTTTTCGCAGTCTGAAGTAAAACTGCTATCGGCCTTTATGCAGAGTCATTTTGATGTATGATTAGCGTCATACTAAAGGCCTGAGTACTGTTGGCAACGTATGTTAGTCCATCTCCTTAGTATGGCACTAATCATGCTTCAGAGCGACTCTTCATAAGGTCCCTGATGTCTAATCGTATCTTTCTTTCTTTCAAAACCATCAACAGTATAAGTAAGGCGGCATCTCTAATTCTACCCAGCATTCAAGCAGAATTTTCTAAACAACGAAGCATCGAATGCGCAAGAAAACTCTGCTTAGGAAGTTGAGCGGTAGTTCATCTGCTGCCTAGATTTAAGCGGCTTTTAGCTCCGCTTTGCATAAAGCCAACATTGTGCGAAGTCAAATTTACCGTAAGCTGAGCTTAAGCTCTTAAGTGGACATTGTGCAACCGGCCGCAAATTATAAAAATATGCAAAATGAAGATAAACAAGAAGAAGAAAAACAAAGTGCAGGGCAGAAGGGAGCAAACGTATGATTAGAGGGTGCCGCCTATTTAAGAAGTCCTCGGACGGCAAACACGTAGGTTTCAGAATACCGTAGGCATTCAATAAGAAAAGACTACTGCTAACATCAAGAAATGTGTCGTTTGTAAATGATTTATTAATACTTTGGTATGAAGGGTGGCGCTTATGAGGATTGAGAAAAGCTGAAAGTTTTTGAAAATGGCGCATAATGCAGTGAAAGGGAGAGACAACAGTTCATGAAACACAGTGATGTAGTGCTAATATTTTAGGTGGGTATACGCTCCATCCTATTACACTCACCCACACCCACACAAACACATATATAGTTTGTGTGAGAAAGTACAGATTGAACTTTGAGCATTAATAGCTCAAAGGCTAATAGTGTTAGAAGAAGCTGTAGTATGGTGAATTTCAGGGGAAACCATACTTGTATTTTCGAAAAATGCCACATTCAATATATTCGGGAATTACGCAAGACTTAATTAAACCTTGCTCCATTTAATCCACAATTATCTATGAGACCTTGACTTAATTTGTGAAATTCTGTATCTACTTTCTCCATACTCTTGACTTGGTATTTTCTGACAACACAGGTGTAGTTTCGTCTGAAATTAACCACAACGCTTCCTCTAATACTTATTAGCCTTTTGGCTATTAAGGTTAGAACAAGCAGGATACGTATATGAAGTAACAAAAACAAAAATATGGAAGGAGAGCTACATTTTGGAGAATAGTTATCGAACCACTTAATCTAGCAACCGGAGACTAAGAAAAAGATTACCTACAGTATCATAGGTTAATTTAAGGCCTTATTTAACTCTCTGTGTTAAGTAGGTCAGGTTGTAGAAATGGTTGTACTTCCAATTCAAGGCCAATTTATGGCTGAATTAAGCCTTGATGCCAGCTCCGACGTTAGAGTCGGGTAGTATCGTTATACCCACCTAAAACTTTAGTCCAATAATTTATTTCGGGCCGAGGCTCAAGTTTCCCGCAGGAGCAATTCAAAAAGAAAAAAATCACAAACGACAATCTTACCGAGCGCGTTCATCTCGCATTTGGAAGGTCGTGGGTTCGATTCTCATTGCCAACCATCCTGAATAGGATTTTCCTCAGTCCTACCAGGCAAATCCCGGGATAATACCTACTAAACAGGCCATGGCTGATACCTTCTTAAATCCTTTCCATTGTTATTATTATTGTAGGTATCCAGCATAAAATGCTCTCTTAGCTGTATCCAATGATTGTTAAATGAACAAAATAAAATAAAATAATATAAAATAAATACACACTCTGGAAAAAGACGAAAAATAGATAAGGTCTAAAGACACAAAATACTCTCCTGCTTAAAGTCTTTCCTAAAAGAAATAAAGTTGTAAACTTAAAAAAGGAAGATTTTTCACTTTTTAAATTCAAATTTGGATTTTTAAGATTTTTTAGAAATTAAAACCGAGGAAGCAGATAAGAAAACCCACTTGTCTAGCTCTTCTAGGTAAAGTACAATTTGGGGGTGCGGTGGTTCAGTGGTAGAGCGTTCACCTCTGGTGCTTGGGGTCCCTGGTACGATCCCAGCTCACGCCGTGTGGACCTTGTGGTGGACAAACACAGTGCTCGTGGGATTTCTCGGGGTCCTCCCATTTTCTTCATTCCACCATTTCATTCATCTCTCATCATCACCGTCTCCTTTACCCTAACCGGCATAACCGTGGGACGTAAAACTTAAAGATCTCATTTTTCATTTTCATTTTTAAATTACAATTTCCCTGATCAGACATTTTCTCAGATATTGAACGCTGTTCTATCACTGCTTATTAAATTATTAAGCCTTGAGCACACTGTCAGACAAAAGGATTTGAAAAGGGCGCTGCCCGAACTTATAAGCTGATGCACTATTCCACCATTCACTTAATGTCAAAAAAAAAAAAAGCTTGGAAAGAACAATGAGGATGGCCGGCTATCATTTAAAAAAAAAAAAAAAAAAACATAACTACTCGCATAGCTATTTCCAGCAAAATTTAAACCTGGGTCGTTCCTATAATAATAATAATAATAATAATAATAATAATAATAATAATAATAATAATAATAATAATAATAATAATAATACATCGGTGAAGAAGGTGTAGAAACTAGAGATCTGCACGGGCCGGGCCGGGCTTGGGCTGGCCGACACTGATTTCTCTTGAGCTCGGGCCGGGCTGGGGCCGATCAATTGCAATTCTTTAATAATTATTGACTTTCGTTAAACGATAATTGGAATAAAGCCAAACGTTGAAGAAGTGTGTCCGTGAAAAGTATGTTACAAGGAATGCAATAGTTATTTACATTTTGTGTTGCTTAGCTGCTCCACTTCCACTATAGAGGATTGCAGGCATTATGCGGTAAATTGAGCTCTGACCTTACCTTCACTGAACTCAAAATATAAAAAGAAGGGGTGGGAATGTTTTGTCTGTCGCTAAACAATATTGCCATCTTCACTTTATGCTAAAAATCAATAAGGTTAGATTTTTGTTACAGGGAATGGAGTTTTTGTTCTCTCGATGACAGGCAAAGTTCTAGGAGGCAATGGTAACATTCGGGAGGCAAGCGTCAGGTTGTGAACCAAAGTTTAGAAAATGTTTCTGAGGGTTCGGCCAAATTTAGTACTAAATTTTGAGAAAGATTAAGGCTCGAGCTAATTTTTAAAAAAATTTATCAGGCCGGGGTCGGGCCAAAATCTTTTAAAATTTATCGGGCCCGGGCCATGCTTGGGCCAAGAATTTTGAAAAACTTATCGGGCCGGGCCGGGCCGAAAATCTCCAAAAATTTTCAGGCCCGTGGGCTCGGGCCGAAAAATTCGGCCCGTGCAGGACTCTAGTGGAAACCCCTTTGCAGATCAGCTATCTTGACAGGTTT
The DNA here is from genome assembly GCF_964235325.1 of Thermobia domestica. Taxonomy (NCBI): domain Eukaryota; kingdom Metazoa; phylum Arthropoda; class Insecta; order Zygentoma; family Lepismatidae; genus Thermobia; species Thermobia domestica. Next base: position 204,317,546 of record NC_137456.1, on the reverse strand, counting down.
TTTCTTCATTCGCATCACGTAGTATCGGAATAGTGCCTAACTTCTGGGCCCAATTAATCTCCTTTGCAATGTCTTTAACGAAGGATCTTATCCCTTTGACATCTTCGTCATCAAGCCGGGGATGCTATAACAACCTTTATGATGTGAAATCAATAAGTCTGTTTCTGAAATAATAGTTGGGAAGTTAACTTGTTCTTTGGATTTTTCTTCCCTATTTCTCGATATCTTTGCTTCTACATTTTCGTCAAAAGAATTTACACAGCTATTTGTCTCTTTTCCTTTCTAACCAATTTTCTAACACCTTCTTGGATATCTTGCAAATTGCGAAGCAACTCTTAATTCATCAACCCAAGAAAAAAGTTTAAACACTTCTAAGCAATTGAAGTTCGGCTAGTACAAGTAACGCCTCTACTGAAATATTCAAAGATTGCTGTAACATACTTATATGTTAGGTCTTTCCTGACTTTTGTTTTCCACCTCCTCCTGCTAACAAATTTTCTTCAAATATTTTTTTTTTATCTGAAGGAAAAAATAAAGAAAAATGTTTATTTTACACCATCCTTTGTTGTTGTTGTTTTGTCCAGTAGGTTGCGGAAAAACTACTAGTAGTACTAGCTGCTAAGTATGTATGAAAATCAATCGCCACTTTCTTTGATGTCAATTGTGACCAGAAATGAGCAGTACTAATCCGAAGTTCGCTGTTGTATTTGATGTTATTGGGAATGATGGTGAAAGCTTCAACTAAACCGACGATAGGTCATGTTGTTCTGTTAGTTTTGTGAGGACCAAAGTTTTCTTGGCGTAAATATATTCATTTAATTTTCTCTTAACTCTTGAAATAAAGTAAAGACTCATTTTTTTCGGAACCTCCTTACACGATTGGAAAGGAACTGGTTCCATCCCGTATTGCCTTGCTCAAATTGTATCCAATAGGTAGACTTTGAATTTGGACCAAGGAGGGCGTGAAAACTATGGTCATTGCTTTGTCAAAACAGAACAATTTCAATGTCACCACCTGGATATACGCCCTACTCTTTACACTCCTCACCACTCAACTCTATCTCCCACTGATCTTTAGAAACAAAACAGTTTCTAAGAGCTTCCAAGAAAAACATTTAGATAGAGCTTGGCTTTATTTTAGACCTATTATAGTACCGGAGATCAGCTTTTAGAAGGTAAGGACAGCGCATGTGACATCTTGAGCAAAAAAACACTGAAGGTTCAGACTGATGTTTTCCATTGTAGAAGGGATTCTCAGAAAACTCGATTCCCACACCCCGAAAACGCAAACTTTTTTTTTTTTTTTTTTTTAATTTAGACATCACTCGCGACCACAGCCTGACGACCAGCTGTTTAGTGATTTTCTTTGGGGTTTTGTTTTGGTACAGTACATAAAAAGTAGTTTTTTTTTAAAAATTAAAACAGTATACTATAAATTGAATGTAGCGAATACCCACGTACTTCCTAAATTTTAGGTGGCTATACGATAGTTTCCAAAACTTAGAGGCGGGTATACGCCGTATACCCGCGTATACCCTCTATTACATCCCTGATGAAACAGCATACTTGGTACTAAGATTGGATCACCGTGCTGCTAGAGAAAAAATCAGGAAGAGAAAGACCAAAGATAAAATATCTAGATCCCGTCATTAAGAACAGGAGCTTAGGGGACTTCTATTTGAAGCAACATTCGCTAATCCTTGGAGAAATTATTCATATTCTTCTTCATGTCCACATTTCACTTTCGAACACGACAAAATAAAACATGTGTTTCCCATAAATATAATATTGCAGCAGTGTCTACAAAAATACATTTATTGCACATGTACACTCCGCATTAAACTAGATCATGATCGATTACATTTTCAAACAAATCTAAGATTGTTCCTACATTTATGCAATGAGTCCTGTAAAGTAACTCGCGTGATAGTGTTATTCATGAGTCATTGACATTAGGCGAGCGCTGGGCGTAGTGCCAATAATGATCCGTGACGTCAAAATACTGAAAAAATAGAGGAATGTGCGATTCAAAACTCATCTACGGTACCTATGTCTGTGTGTGCACTTTGCATCTCATCCTTAGAAGAAAAAATGCTCAAAACGCGAGACTTCTCAACCGCGGGGATGGAGTGGGTGCGTCCCATTGGTTATCCTTAAAAAAATCCGTTTCTACTGTTGCATTCGCGTTCCTGTCCTACCAAATTAATAACACTAAACAACAAAAAAATTCTTTTTCTCTGGTACACGGAAGAAAATACCTGATTCTAATAGAACTTTTCACGTAGAATTCGAATCTACAATCACTTTTTCTCCATCAACCTCAGTTTTCCCGTAACAGAGGGATTTTCGGGAAATTTTCCCTCAAATTTCCCTTTTTTAAATCAATTTTTATATCTGTAGCTCGGGTACCCTTAGGTATGTAAACACACAAATTATATTGTATGTTAGCTTGATTAATACTTAGTAAGCCCTCTAAGTTACATAAGAATCGCATTATTCTTTCTAGAGAAATAAACATATTTATATAAAAATATGCTATGTGTACTGTTCATTTTAGCATATTCATTAGTGCAGATAAAATCACATATAAATTCCACGAAAATTACAATATAAACACGGTTTATACCTCATTGGATTTGAAATTAAACATATTTTCAATGATGTATACACCGGGTCACCATTTTTTGTATGAGGGACTTTCTAGAGAGATTTTGTGGGAAATTCCCTCCAAAAAGTAGTTTATAAGATTTTTTGTCTTAACTTGCTATTTTTATATAGTGATACAGAAACAGGAACTGCATTAAAACATAATTTTATGTCTACTTAATAAATAATACAAAATAAGTGACTATTATCTTAATAAATGAACACTTACTTACCTGAACTAAAATATTTTAGTTGTTGACTTTCTTCTGTGTTTGGCTTCTGGAACATCTCTTTTGAGTGTCCAACAGTAATCAGCTAGCATTTGTGAACTCCACTGTCCCTGGTATCTCTTCTCCATGGAGGAAATGTCCTGATGAAAACGTTCCTGATGCTCATCACTAACAGCACCAAAGTTCTCAGGAAAGAAGTCCAGCTGGAAGTCTAGAAAGTGAACTTTAAGGGACATGTTGCAACCCATTTCTTTGAATATTGCAAGAAATCACTCACAATTTCACGGTAATTTGGGGCTTTCTGGTTTCGTAAAAAAAAAAAAAAAATCTCTGTTAAACATTTAAATGAACACCAAGCTGCTTTCTCAACCGGAGTTAAGAGATCCTCAAATTTTTGGTCACGAATCAAACATCTTATTTGGGGGCCTACAAAAATCCCGCCCTTGATTTTAGCGTCACTAACTCGAGGAATTTTTTCTTTGAGGTAACAAAATCCTGCATTACTTTTGTCCATTGCCTTAACAAAGTTTATGAAGAGCCCCAACTCTATGTGAAGAGGAGGTAGAATTATCTTATCAGGGCTAACCACTGAGGAATAAACAACATTCTTGTGTCCAGGAGTTAATATACGCTTTAGCCATTCCTTCTTGATGTAATGTTCTGCTTTGTTCCTGCTGTCTCATTCGCAAAGGAAACAACAATATTTCGTATATCCAAGCTGCAAACCCATTAAGAAAGAAATAACTTTTAAATCACAGCAAACGGTCCACTTGTATTTCTCATACTGAATTCTTTCTAACACTATTTTGATGTTTTCATAGGTTTCCTTCATATTAGTTGCATAAGCCAAAAGCACTGAAGGAAATTTGTTGCCATTGTGCAAAAGGACAGCCTTCAAACTAGTTTTGGAAGAGTCAATAAACAATCTCCACTCTGTACTTCTATGTGCATGTCCGAGTGTATCCATCACAGCACATACATTATTACAATACACTAAATCATTTTCTTGAGAATAGTAGTTTTGAAGCTCTGTATGACGGTTTCGAAAACTACACACTTTAGTGTCACGATGAAGTAGATTCCAGCCTTTAAGTCTAGAAGCAAGAAGTTCTGCCTGTATCTTGGAGAGTTTTAAATCCCCTACGAGGTAATTTAATTCACCCTGAGTTATCAGATGGGGATCCGATGTACATGTGCTTCCTATATAAGTAGGATCATCTTCATTTGGAACTTCAGTAGTTGCCTCAAGTACGTAATCGTCATTTACCGCAAGAAGAGCAGGAGGTACTGGTACAGGTAATTCTGCGTTATGTGAAACTGGCCTAATTGCTGATGGCAAATTAGGGTACTGTACTGTGTGCTTAGATTTACTGGTTATTCCTTTTATCTGTGTCATACAAAAGTAGCAGTCTGAAGAATGATCTTTTGGTTCCCTCCAGATCATCGGTAATGCGAAATTTATGTTTCGTTCTCCATTTGCCCACTCAGTCAGACGTTTCACGCAAGTACAACAAATGTAGTGAGGAGCCAAATTCTTATCTTGGTCTCCTACACAGCAACCAAACTATAACTGATAACACTTCCTCACAAGTGGAGTAAAACATCGACGTTGCGATTTAAATGTCAGCTCCACACATACATAAAAATTGTCCGGGTGATTTACACACTTCCTCGGCATCTTGTATCCTGTAAGGTATCACACACACACATACACACACAAATTTACACTCCATCAATCATGAAGCAGCATAAACGTAATCTAACTGAGTGCATCACCACACAACACAATCTATTCGAACTCCACAATGCACAAACACTTCAACTTACACGCGGCCACATCCAAAACACGTCCAGCTTGGATCGTCACTCAACACTACTAACAGTCATCAGGCTACGTGAGTCATCAATTTTTTATGCATTGTTGCCAGATCAAAATATTAAAAGTGACTTATTTTCCACAGAAAGCATGCGTGTATTTGTACTTGTATTTGCGTACCCATCTATGTGCCGTCAATAATACGTCAACGTTAGGTTTTTGTGTTTGGTGAAGTCTTGCATAGTATATTCTCTATTACCTATAAATAGACACAATAGTTTATATCTCTAGACAGAATAATGTAATTCACATGAAATTAACATTATTTATTAAGTAGGCAAAAAGCTATGTCTTAGTGCAGTTCCTGTTTCTGTATCACAAACTATACACAACTTGCTATATACAAATAGCAAGTTGAGACCAAAAATCTTATAAACTGCTTTTTGGAGGGAATTTCCCACAAAATCCCTCGAGAAATTCTCTCATACAAAAATGGCGACATGGTTGAGTTGAGTTGAGTTGATTTGCAGTGTAGCGTCCCTTTCAGCAGCGAGGCTTTATGAGACGTGCACCTACTGATTAACGTGGAATCCGAACCACGTGAGCTCCCGCCGGGAATCGAACTCGGGTCTCCCACGCCAAAGGCGCGTACGCTAACCGCTTAGCCACGAGCAATGGCGACATGGTGTATACATCATTGAAAATATGTTTTATTGGAAGTCCAATGAGATATAAACCGTGCTTATATTGTAATTTTTGTGGAAGTTATATGTGATTTTATCTGCACTAATGAATATGGTAAAACGAACAGTACACATAGCATATTTTTATATAAATATGTTTATTTCTCTAGAAAGAATAATGCGATTCTTATGAAACTTAGAGGACTTACTAAGTATAAATCAAGCTAACATACAATATAATTTGTGTGTCTATACCTAAGGGTACCCGAGCTACAGGTATGAAAATTGTAAAAATAAAAGGGAAATTTGAGGGGAAATTTCCGGAAAACTCCTCTGTCACGGGGGAACTGAGGGTGATGGAGAAAAACTGATTGTAGATTCGAATTCTACGTGAAAAGTTCTATTAGAATCAGGTATTTTCATTTTTGTGCCAAAATCTTGTTGACTAGTGTAATCACTATCCATTGTAATGATCCTCTGAACTGTATTTAAGGTTTCTTAAATATTTCAAGAAACATATGTTCAACAAAAGAAGGGCAATTATATACATTCAGCTGTAAGTGAGAGGGTTAGTAAATATATAATGAATCACGCATACATTCAATACTGATAATCACGCAATTAGTAACGTTTAAACTGGTTAAAATATTGCATATATACACAAGAAGTAGCATAGTAACTAATATATACTTGAGCAAATACATAAGTAAACTATATAGACAAATAGCTTAGGCATTAGTACAAATAAAAATAAGGAAACGTCAAACTACAATCCCGTTAATTAAATGGCGCAAACCTAATTAAAGACAATAAATAAGTATGTATGTGTGAAATTTAAGATACTGTCTTCAAAGGAAAATTCACATGTCATTATATCAATAATGTCGTAATACAGGGGTAATCATATTAACTTGACTCGAAAATTACAACCAGTGACCAATTTTATATACATTTCCGTACCAACAAACGTTAAAATTAGTCCCTCTTATATTTAAGTCGGGGCCATGTTCGTTTATAACGCAAGTTCAAATCAAATATTGACAACAACAAAAGGCTTGTGTATAGTCCGCTCCCCCCAGTTCTTTGTCACCGGAACTGGAAGTCACTACTACTACTACTACTACTATGGGTACTACTACTGCTACTACTACTACTACTACTACTACTACTACTACTACTACTTATATCGAGAACAGAACCCAACCAACCACTGCGGTGTTTCTAACCCGTTCCTACTACTACCACTATCGCTACTACCACTACTACGGGTACTACTACTACTACTACTGCTGCTACTGCTACTACTACTACTACTGCTACTACTTATACTAAAGCTTCCTTACCACAAGATTTACATCCTAAATCTTTATAACATGCGATTCCGATTCATTATGAACTAATATGAATCGTTAGAATCATGATTCGTTGCAAATCACTGGGGGGAGCGGGCTATACTCAGTCCCACAAAATATTGTAAGTTGTGGAAACTTTTCATAAAAGTCCTATTATGAGAAGCAAAACATACTTCAGTAGACGGTCTTACGTGCTTAAAATCCATTCATGATCCAGAAAACAAATCAATAAGGAATGATTTCCAAATAAATTCCGTTTATGCTATTAGCTTCGATCCTACCGACTTAATACTAAAAAAAAAAAAATGTAAAAATTTCTTCCAAAACAATACTAAATATTGGAAACAAATTTCCCCGTCTCTCTCTTTCTCTTTCATTTTCTGTGTGTTTGTCTTTTTTTTCTACATCTTTCGCTGTAGGAATACTTTCAAGCACATATTTTTTTGTTTGACATTCAAATATTACTCAATAAAACGCTATTATACTCTTTCTTTTCTAATCATTCGTATTATGCAAAGGCTGACACAGATCATTTTCTCTATTTAACTTAATTATTTTATACCACACTAAAAATTAAACATAATTTACTACACATGTTGAGGAGGAAAATATATCAAGGATGTGTATGTGCTTTTAAAGTGTTCTATCTTTACGTATCCAAAAGTGTTCATTCTCCGAAAACTTAGGTGATATATTTAAAACGCATCAAACAGCTCGAAAAACAAAATGATAACTTACAATTGTGACAACACAATATTTACAAAGATGAATGTAACTCTTTTGCACGCAAACAAAGAATGTTGGTAATGTGTACAGTGTCTAAAACAGTTTCTGTATTTTTACAGCATATGTAAACTTGTTCCTCGTTTTCAACAAATTAAGTATAGAGAAAAGTGCAGAATCGTTTAAAAAAAAATCTGCACAATCCATTTACAAATATAAGAAAATATGAAAAATTTTGTTTCCCACCGTTAATTTATAAAATCGTATATTGCTGGCAAAAAGATCATTACAATGAAATTAGTCTGGTCTCTAATTACTTTCCGGAATAAGCACTAGCGAATTTATTCACTTTACGCGAATTTATTTTAAACATTCTATGAACCCCGACCAATCACTCTTCCATACAGTGGCGACTCCGACGGAAGTCACCCATACAGTGGCGTCGGAAGTATTTTTCAGCTGGGGCAAACTGATTTTGAACTACTGTCTTGAAAATAGATGCGGGATAACATAGGTAAGATAATACGAATACATAGTCGTAATGTAACAATAATTGGATTTGGTTGGACAATAATAATAATAATAATAATAATAATAATAATAATAATAATAATAATAATAATAATAATAATAATAATAATAGCTATAATGCAGCTGTAAACAGTTTTGTGAGGGTAAATTTTCATCTACTTGAAGCATCTTGGTTACATCTTTAATTAATTCAGTGCCAGTTTTGTGCTGGATTTTGGTATGGTGCAGAAATTTTCAACCACTCAAATCACAGTTAAAAACATATAAAATAGTAAAAATTGTACTACTTACAAGAAAAATGGTTGTTTGTAACTACAATTTTTACCATTTTGTATATATATTTTTAACTATGTTTAACTGTGTTGGCAATGCCCACACGTACATTATTCGGACAATGGCGTTCACTTTTCTAGTGGGCTCTGAATTTTTCTGTGGCCTTTTTCCAGTTCTTGAACCCTATGAAGAGAAAAGTCAATTCAGGTCCTTGCATCAGTATTTTACCTGTCAAATAATATGTCATACAATCAAAACACAAAAACGTAATCTCTGACTGTATCATATTGTAACCAGGGAATGTATGAAACCATTCCGTGCGACAAGATCACCGTGCAGTTCGTGAAAAATTGAAACCCTTAGTCGGCTGAGTTTTATTTTCAAAAACAGGAATTTCAAACTTTTCCCCATGATACATTACACAAGATCTTTCATCAACTTCTTTAAGCAAGTCCTGTGTGGGAGTGTTGGGAGAATTTGTCGCAATTTGTCTGACGTTTTGCTCAATTTGCTGTTTGCAGGTGCTCGTGGAATCCTGTGCTTCAACAGGCACATTGCAGAGAAATCTGAGATGCATTTTGTTGTGAACTTCCTGTACCAATACTGGCATTGGTTGTTGGTGAAGTTTTTTCATAAACACAAGGAAGACTTGTATTTTTCGATACTTTCTTTGTTGATGTTAACCATGTGTCAAGAAGGGTTCTTTTTCGATCAGACATAAAGTAAGAAATAAAATAAGGAACGCATGTATAACGTATGCATTTCCTTGCATCCCTACATAAACAGCAAACGATTTAGTAACGCAAAGCTAACTCTTTTATTTCAATGTCAGACTGATTTAAAGGTTTCAGCACTCTCTCCTACAAGGCCTAAGTGATAGTTATGTGATTTGTGTAGTTAGGGGGTTTAGGCAATCGTTAATGCGTATCAGCACTCTCTCCTACAAGGCCTAAGTGATCGTTATGTGATTTGTGTAGTTAGGGGGTTTAGGCAATCGTTAATGCGTAAACTGAGTGCTCCTTCCGAGAATTTAATCAGTGTTCATTTTGCTTTCTGTTGTGCTGGTAAAGCAACAATAAAACACAAATACAAATACTCAAACACAAATATCACGTATATCAAAATTTCCAACTAGGTGAATAATAATTGTGCGCTGAAAAATTGTTGCTAAGGTTCGCCAAATAGTAATTAGATAATCGACTTTGTGGATGGATAGGACTTGAATTTTTATGGGCCCTTCAGCAAATTTGGCTATATCTGTCCTTCACATGATAGGAATGACGTCTCTCGGCGAGCATACAACCCGGGAGAGGAACAGAGGAAGGAAAGGAAGAAGTAATTAGAAGAGGAAGTCACGGCCCCTAAAGAAAGTACCATCACAGCATTTGCCTGAGGGAAACCACGAAATAACCTGTCACGATGGCCGGCCTCGGGGATCAAACTCCGGATCTTCCTAATACAGAGCCGTAATACTACCACTGCGCCACGGTTGCTCGTTATCGATTTTGTAGGACAGATAAACTAATAATAATAATGCTTGAATCACAAATCATTAGGTTTACAGCAAACGGACAATTAATTAGAGAAATACCTATGTTTTGATTTTTAAACCAAGAAATTAAAAATAAAGGAAATGTTTCTACTGCCTCTAAAATTTAGAAGAGCTGCCGCATCTGTTAAAAAATGTTGTTGATTTAGTGTATCTTGAGTAATATGAAGAAAATAAATTTATTATTAGATATAGGACACTCTGTGCCTCAAAGTGCTATACCGTATTTGCATTTAAAAAGGCACACAAACATGCGGAAAACAAAATTCATAAAAGAGGAACATTAAAACAAAGAGTATTATTACACCAACGCGGTTGGTGCACTAACTCAACTACGAACAAGCATACTATATAATTTGTAAATGTTACTATATTCTTTTTTAAAACATCTGTACTGTATATATTTATGTAACGTCAATGTCGGATTCCCATCCTCTTGTTTCTTTTTGTTTAAGAATGCTATATACGAGGGCAAGTCAAAAATTATCTACACTTTTCATTCTACAGTTTATTTACATGAGGCTAGGGTTATACTATGTACATCATTTTTCCACGTAATCTCCCCCCTTATCAATGCACTTGGCCCAACGGTCAACGAGCTTACGTATTCCTTCAAAATAAAAGGTTTTCGGTTGGTCGTGAAACCACTTTTGCACAGCATTTTGCACGTCTAATTCTAAGGCAAATCGGCGACCACGCAAAGCATCCTTGAATGGCCAAAGCAAGTGAAAGTCAGTCATCGATAGGGGTTCGTCTATTCGCCAGAACCATCTCTCGAGCTTGCTGAATGTTTTCATCTGTAGTGGAGGTTGATGGCTGCCCTGCTCCCTCTTCATGCGTTACACTTGTTCGACCATTTTTAAACTTCTCGAGCCACAAAAACACAGTCTTACGTGATAATGCACTTCTCCCATATTGCGATGATAGTCTGCAATGAATGTCTGACCCTTTGACACCCTCCGACCAAAGGAATCTGATCACTACTCGTTGCTCCTCTTTGGTGCAAACTTCTAATGGAGCAGCCATGATATAACTGCAACAAAAGGAAGAAAAATGGAGGAATCAAGATCACACTTTCACAGCATTACCACAACAGTATAACAAGAAAATATGCGAGGACAGAAGACAAAGTGCGCAATGTAAGAAAAGTTATGACAAAAGTGTAGATAATTTTTGACTTACCATCGTAGTTTCAATAAAACAAGTAGTACTCTCGAACTCTGGTATAATTATTGCAATTATTCCATTAGCGTTACCCAATGATAATGAAAAAATATTGGTTCTTATATTTTTACATACTATTCGTACATAATTAGGTCATATAGATAACAATTACTGCTTAAATACAGTCTTTTGCACAAACGCTACAATAGACCGTTGCTACTTTCCTAAGAATGAATATAGGTTACTCATTTTTCTGAAAATAATTACACCAGTTCTGTATTTTTATTTTACTCTTTCTTTGTCTAAATGCCATATATCATAGGCCTAAGTTTCATCTCATGCTTGCACTTTTAATATAAAAATGTTGAATAATTATTCAGGAAACATCATTACCAATATTGTGATGTTGACATAATGTCGACAGTAAATGTTTTCATAGAAGAACGGGACTTGGAACACGCGAAAGCCCTCCCGCCCCCTTTTACGAAATCAAGCTTTTTCGCTGTAAATTCTCTTCGAAAGTTAGGCACGTACACACGAATTTATTTCGAAAGGGGTCCAAATCTTTTCGAGGGTCAAAATCCAACACGAAGATAGATTATGTTATTTAAATATACGGAAAAGTCGGGATTTCGTGGGAGATCCGGACACCCAGGACCCACCCTCCATAATCCTTGTCAGAAGTGTCCTTGATGATGTTTGCGAACGTGTTCCCGCCCTGTCCCCTCTTCAAGCAAGAAAGTCCTAAATACTATTCGTTAGTGCTCACAAGGGATACATTTTTCCTCCTCTCCATAAAACTTACTGCATTCTGAATAATTTAAATTTATAGAAAATATTTTTAAATGTCCTGTATACATTTAAACCATTATCTTTTTTAAACTTTAAAATCTCGCTCAACGACTCGTTTCATATTGCAGACTTACGATTACTTAAACAACAATTCTTAAAGAATTTACAGTGTTTTGATAATGTTCACAAATTGAAATAAAGTAAATTTTCAATTCTTTTTCCTAAACCTTTCTGTGTAACATAGGGTCAGAAAAAGCGCCCAATTTCATGTCTCAAGGAGAAAGATGAATCTGGAATAGAGAATTTTTTCACATTACCGTAAAAAAAAAAAAAAAAAAAAAAAAAAAAAAAAAAAAAAAAAGTTCATATAATCACCCTTGTGTTATGTTTTCACAGTCTGAAAGTGGAGAGGCAAAACGAGTATCCCCAGACAACACGTACGTATACGACACATGTGCACCAGGCACGTAGCCAAGGGGGGGAAGTCCGGGGGGTCCGGACCCCCCCCTTCGAGACCAGAAATGAAAAAATTAAGGAAGGATGAAACAAAATGAAATGAGAAAAAGAAGGATTAGCGTTAAAAATAAACTACAGGAAGATTTTGGCTACTTTTTCTTATGAGGAAATTTGTATTACTTGCAATACATGGTTGCGAGGTGAGCGATATATCCTGGAAGAGTCAGGGAATTTGAAATTTCTAGAAAAGCTTCGGAATTCTCAAAATTTCTGCTACTACTCAGGGAGATTTCAAGCTTCCAAAAGCATAATGCCGTTGTGTAACAGCGTGGACATTTTTTTAATCATTATTTTTCGTCATCGCATCCTTGCAATATCAAACATGTTATTTCAAAAACAATTTTCTACTGCTCCTTTAACCTGTCATTTGAAACAGACAGTAGTTGACGGAATAATAAAAACAAAAATATATGTGAAAAGAAAGTTTTGTTAACATTTGATTCAACAGAAAAAAGAACGCAGATATTGCAAAATATTTTTCAAGACATTATTGAGTATGTACTTTTTATAATAGTGAATATGTACTTTTTATAATAGTTGAGGTCATAATGAAAGGAAAATTGTTATATTTGAATAAACAGAGGAAGGCTTTTTCAATACTTTTTTTTTTAAATTTTACTCGAGATTTCTTTATAGTTTATTAAAATACTTACCAACATATCCTCACAAACCAACATATGTTGATAGTAAAGTAGTTTAGATTGATCGAGCTCCTGGGCTTTCAAAATTTCATGTCATCCCCCCCCCCCCCGTTACGAAATCCTGGCTAAACGAACCAATATATGTTCCAGTAAAATTGTTTAGAATGATCGAGCCCCTGGTGTGATGACCACAGTATTTCATGTCACGGACCTCTCCCCTTCACGCATTCCTGGCTACGTGCCTGTGTGCACTATCCATGCATTAGCCTTACATGTGCACATGTGCATTTGTGTGGATGATGAACACGTACATAACCCGTGCATAAGCCGTACACGTGAATTTGCGTGGATGAAGCACACATACATAACCCGTGTACGTGCACATGTGCTTTTACGTGGGTTATGCATACATAACCAGTGACTAAGCCAGGCATGTGCACATGTGCATTTGCATGGATAAAGTACACATTTACATAACCCGTGCTTAAGCCGTTACATGCGCATGTGCATTTACATGGATGAAGCACACGTACAGAGCCCGTGCTTAAGCCGTTATGTGCATATGTGGATTTGCATGGATGGAGCACACATTTACATAACCCGTGCTTAAGCCGTTATGTACACATGTGCATTTGCGTGGATAAAGCACACATTTATATAACCCGTGCTTAAGCCGTTATGTGCACATGTGAATTTGCATGGATGCAGCGCACGTACATAACGGCTTCTTTCAGGAGGGGCAGCTACCCCCTTTCCCCCGGTTCTGACGCCCCTGCACCCATACTTTTCTCAAAGACTGTCTTTCTATAGAACATCCTCATTAACTAATCGGATATTTCATGTATGATAAAACAGTTTAAATAATTAATTAATCAAATAAAACACAAACAAAGCTTTGAACTCGGGTGCGGGTTGCTTCACAAAAAGTATCATATGCAGTTTGGATCCCACAATATCGATAACCACAGTACTACAATTTAACACTGCTATGTGTTTCGAAAATCACGTTCAATTATCGTTGCCACATTTTAATGTTTTTATGTGGTTCGGATCACCCATTAAAATATCATATAGTCATGGTTCTCGGTCATATACTTCATTCCTCATATCTTAAAGAAATCTTAATTCCGTCTTGAAAGTTACCACTGAACTTCACTTTTAGAAATAAAATCAGTGATGTATTTTATGGGCAACCGAGGCTACCGGCAGTAGCCCTGCAACATTAACAAAGAAAGTTAATATAACACGTATAAACTAATTTAAAATAAGACGTTTACAGTTTATTATCATCTTTTCATGGTACTATAGTCTCTATATTTTTCGCAAACATGAATATGTACTAAGACAGCCGTTAACGCTTTGAACGCAATCCCTCTCTCTTTCGTAGACAGTGATGATTTGGCAATGCCTGGGATACCGCTCTTTCTGCCAGCAGCAGTGTTTCTTTCAGAAACTATGTTCCGGGGAACACACTTTGTACTCCGGGGGCACTGCTGGTGCGATTCTATTATTATATTGTAGACGTATTATTTTGGTCTCATCAGAGCTCCGGAGAAGTGGCCCCCTCAAAATATGTCTGGAAGAAACACTGGCTATCAGAAAGAAACGTACATAACTGCTTGAGTAACCACGTAGGTTCCTCCGTAACAGTGTGCCAGAGAGCTACGGCTTTCAGCCAAGCAGGTTTACTCTCTGTGTATCGGTTTCCGTAGGCGGAGCCAGTAAATCGAAGATAAGAATAATGATATGGCGAGGTACGAACCATACAAATTCGCAAATGGGGTGAAATATGTTTCTCTGTAAAACAAGATAACTTTTTACCTATAACAGCTAGAAGGTTCAAATTTGGTATATAGGTATCCTCGTCGCCAAAAGTGCCTTTACATCGCCGTGACGGGTATGTGACACCGCAGTACTCTAAGGAAGGGATGGTTGCATAAGAAATTTTGATTAATTTTGAAGAGTTTTTATTTTGACTAGGGAAATAACGTAGGTATAGGGAGTAAGGGCATAGATTTAAAGCATCAGTGCACTTTCATCTCTAAAAAGATTTGTATTCTCAGTTTTTCAAATTATTGTCTTATATGTTAAGTTAAAAACTGCTAACAATTGCTACTAGCGCTTTTCACTCTTCAGGAATTTACTACGACATGTTCGGGCTTGAATTATTTCATTCGCCTCATTGTAATTATTTGTGAATGGAAACTGATTACGCTGAACATGAATATGTTTCGTTGTCGTAAAGCAAGGGCCGTAATAAATGTAGATCAGGTTCTTATTATTATATAAAACACATAAGTATTTATTCCGTGTATAGAATAATATAATACAGTAACTAAGCAACATCATAATCACTAACGCCCGCAGGATTTTTTCTAACGGGGGGGGAGACCGATATAGAGTTTTTCGTTTTATTCCCTATATATATTACGTTAACAGTCATAACACTGATAACGTATATCGTCTTTCGCCGCTGTAGGCTATTAGTCAGAACACTGATCTCCAGATATGTCGAAAGAAAAAATAAAATGATATGAGCAGTGATGAGATTAATTTTACTGCGCCCTGGATCGATCTACCTTCGATTTACACATATTCTACCAGGCCCCCTGCCCCAGGTATTTCAGCTGCTGCGTTATATATACGGTTCCATGTCAAAAGGGCCTGACAAAAGGGAAAAGACCGAAAGGCCAGAGTCAATATGGCCCGCAACAAAAGGACCCGAGTCAAAACGGCCCTGCTTCAAACGGACCCGAATTGAAAGAGGCCCCGCTACAAAGGGGCCCGAGTCAAAATGGCCCATGTGAAAAGGACCCAGGTCGAAACGTCTCCGCAACACAAGGGCCCAAGTCAAAAGGGCCCGAGTCAAAATGGACCATGTTGCAAAAGAGCCAGACCACAATGACCCCGCAACAAAAGTGCTCGAGTCAAAAGGTTTCCGCAACAAAAGGGCAGGAGTCAAAATTGCCCGAATCAAAACGACCCTCATCAAAAGGGTCCATGACAAAAGAGCCGAGGAAAAAGGGACTTGCTTCAAACGAGCCCGGCTGAAAAAGAGCCCTGCTACAAAAGAACCCGAGTCAAACGGCCCGGGCTAAAAGGCCTCCGCAACAAAAGGGCCCGAGTCAAAAGGGGCCGAATCAAAACGGCCCTCATAAAAAGAGCCCGGGTCAAAAGAGACCCACGACAAAATAACCCGAGTCAAAAGGCCCCGGGTCAAAAAGGGGCATCGCTGCAAAATGGCCCGAGTCAAACGGCTCGGCGTCAAAAGGGCCCGGTTCAAAAGGTCTCCGCAAAAATGGGCACGAGTCAAAACGCCTTTCATTAAAAGGACCCGAGTCAAAAGGGTCCCACGACAAAAGAGCTTGAGTCCCAAGCGACCTGCGTGAAACTGGCCCGGTTCAAAAGGTCTCCGCAACAAAAGGGCCCGAGTCAAAAAGGGCCGAAACGAAACGCCCCTCATTAAAATGGCCAGGATCAAAAGAGTCCCGCTACAAAAGAGCCCGAGTCAAAACTTTCCCACGTCAAATGGGCCCGGGTCAAAAGATCACAAGAAAAGAGCAGAAGTCAAAAGTGGCCCCTCTACAAAGGGCACGAGTCAAAAGGGACCCGCGAAAAAAGAGCTTGGGTCAAACTTCTCCGCAAGAAAAGGGTAGGAGTCAAAAGGGCAAGAATCAAAAGCTCCGCGTCAAAAGGGTCCCACGACAAAAGAGCCCGAGTCAAAAGAGACCTGCCTGAAATGAACCCGTGTCAAAAGGTGCCGAGCTACAAGAGGGCCCGAGTCAAAATGGCCCTAGTCAAAATTGCCCGGGTCTAAACCTCTCCGCAATAAAAGGGTTTGAGTCAAAAAGACCCGAATCAAAACGCCCTTCATTTAAAGAGCCGGTGTCAAAAGGATCCCACGACAAAATGACCCGAGTCAGAATGCCCCGCGTCAAACGGACCCGAATCAAAACACCCCTCATCAATAGGGCCCGAGTCAAAGGTTCCCAGTACAAAGGGGCTCGAGTCGCAAGGGCTCTGCGTCGAACGGGCCCAAGTGAAAAAAAGCCCCGCTACAAAAAGGACCCGAGTCAAATGGCCCTCTATCAAAAGGGCCTGGGTCAAAAGGTCTACGCAACAAAAGGACCCGAGTCAAAAGGGGCCGAATCAAAACGCTCCTCATGAAAAGGGCCTGGGTCAAAAGAGTACCACGACAAAAGGATCCGAGTCAAAAGGGCCCTGCGTCAAACGGATCCGAGTCAAAAGGGGGCCCGCTACAAAATGCCCGAGTCAAAACAGCCTCGCGTCGAAAGGGCCTAGGTAAAAAGGTCTCCGCGACAAAATTGCTCTGCGTTAAAAGGGCTCGGGTCAAAAAGGATCTGCAACAAAAGGAGCCGAGTTATAAGGACGCTGCGTCAAAAGGGTCCGGATCCAAAGGGTTCTGCGACAAAAGGGCCAGAGTCAACAAGAAACTTTGTCAAACGGGCCCTGATCAGAAGGAGCACCATTACAATAGGGCACGGGTCAAAACGGCCAGGCGTCAACTGGGTGCGAGTCAAAAGGGCCCTGCGTCAAAAAGGCACAAGTCAGAAAGACCCCGCGTCCAAAGGGCCCGGTAAATACGGTTCCACGTGTAAAAAGCTTGAGATCAAAGCAAGAGTGGAGATCAATCATGCAAAAGAGGATTGTGTCCCCTTAGTAAGTTGAAGTGTTTATGCAAATGAAGGAAATATATCTGTGGTTATTAATAACAAATAGGAAATTTGAATGATAATATTAGTTTTGTTTGCTTGTTCATTGTTTTGGAACAATCGCTATCGCTTAAGTCGTTCTCCATGAAAGTTTGCTTGCACTCCCGTCATAGGCGGACTGGGTGTATTAGGGCCTAGGCCGCGGTTACTATGGAGGGAGCTCAGACTATAACACCAATTTCTAAAATAACGTACAATCAGTGGCGCAACGAGCTATGAACTCGGGGGCCCATGCCCTCTCCGAAGCAAACCTGATCTATCTTATACAGCAGCGTTGCAGACAAATTTTGGTGAAATTTCAAAATAGATCAAAGCATAAATGAATATTGAATTAAGTCAAAGCACTGTACGAAAGGAGAAATACCCAGTGAAAACCCCTACATTAATTTCTTAGAGTAATAAATGTTAGTAAAGAGTGCGTCATTTTATGCAAAAATAAAGATGTTCAAAATATTTATTATAGCGCAAATTTTAAAACTTGTAACCGTTAATAATAGGGAATTTGTGAATTGGAATTTTCATTTTAAGGTTTTTTAGCATGTTAATAATAAGGATAACTAAATTGCTTGTAATGAGGAGAATTCAAAATTTCAATTTTGTCCACATCAAATGGTGCAGCACGTCGTTTGCAGACTACTGTACTGGATATTCTTGGCCCCTCCCGAAATAAAATCCTGGTTGCGTCACTGCGTACAATGAACATCTGCGATGAGCCATCGCGTTGTGCAGTTGTAAATTCGTTGTTACTTGATAGTTTTTGCAAGCTATAATTTATCATTGGTCGTTGAAAATTTGATGACACAGCAAGCACAGAATTTCCAGAAACAAACTTTCAAGAGAATATTTTATAATTATTATTGCATTGCCACACGGGGTGTCTAAAAAGTCCCCTGACATGGATAACTCTGTTGTTATCAGAGTTACAACAAAATGTAAGAGAGGAAACCGCCTACTAATATAATGTTTTTAATAGACAGTAACTTCATTCATTTATGTTGTGGGTTTGGGTAAATGGTAACGTTGCATTTTCATGTAACATTGGGCGCATATAGAGTGTACATCCCAAACGGCTTGTCCGATTTGAAAAATTATTTCACTTTAGATTGAAAACATCATATTTGGAGACCGTTTCCCCGCCTATATTTTGTTGTAACTCTGATAATAAGAGAGTTACCGTATGTCACGGGACTTTTGAGACACTCTGTATAGAAGCTGAAACACTAAAAAATAATAGCGAATAACTTTTACTATGGAATGAACAGGGCAGCTTACTAAAAATTGTAACACTAAACAACTAATAATAACTTTTGACTGTGGAATGAACACGACAGTTTTACTGAAAATGATAAACACTGCTGAACCACGAAACAACTAATAATTTTAAAAAGTTAAGATTCTTTGCAGTTCAGCTTATGAATCGCGGAGTTTCTGAATAACTTAGTTCACAGACACTAAATTTAACATGTCTCTTTCCATATTCATTAGCAAAAATGTGTCCAAATGTCTTCACACAAACTAGCTCTGAGATTTGTTTACTCTAACTTTACTGAGAAGCACCTTCCACATGTCACTTGTGTGCATGGTAGAGACAACGCATGTTTGTATACAATGTATAAATTATTAAAGCAACTAGACTGACGGAAATTGGTGCAAAATTTTCCCTGCACATGACAAACAATTTTTATACAAGGTGTTTGCAGCATCATTATCACTCTTACCGTGAATCCCGTCCAAAGATGTTCCATCTTCCATAGCATGCTCAGATGCATAATCATCATCATCTTCTACGGATTCAGGGGCATCATTCTCTTCAGGATCATCAAAAACGAGAACGTTTTGTGACAGTGAAATACACGACAGAGAACTGCTGGAGCTCTTTGTATATTTTCTCCTGTTTTATATTTAGTTTTTTTTTCGGAAGAACTCTAAAAGCTCTTGCAGATACACCATTCTTCTTGATTTCTGAAAAGTCCTTAGGTTCCAGTATTTGGAGTTCTTTCGGCTGCTGAAATCTATCACTGACACATGTAACAGCTGTATTCAGAATTTTCGTTGAAGTTTTTTTATTCTGAATAAATCATTTTCACTTATATTTAAGTTCTTTTCCAGTTCATCTGCTCTCCTGGCATTTTCTTTTTCTTTAAGATTCTTCTGTGCAAAAAGTTTTTTTCCATTGCTATCTCTACACCAGATTGCGCAAGCTGTTGATTTATTTTCACACAAAATATTTTTGTGTTTTCGTAAAGCATTAAACAGACATCTTTTGCCTCTATTTTCTTCTGAAGCTGCTGCTGCAAATTGTCTAGAAATCTCCAGGTAGTAAGATAGTCCAATCCGTGAGACTGCAGGTATTTTGAAACAGGTTCCGTTTCCGTAAATAAGTCCTGAAACATAGAAGTCCTCATTACAGTGTTAAATTCTGTCCATTTATTCAGCAAAGTTTAGCTTAAAACTTTCATTTCGCATTAAAACCACTGTTCTGTACATCATCACTGAGGAACAATAAAAATGAAAGAAATCTTGATGATAGACAGTCATCCTCGTCTTGGTGTCATGTTTCGTAGCGAAACTCATTAGTGTCCACTACTGCATTCAGTGCCTTGTTTCTGCTCCATCATCGTGTTGTACCAACTTGTTGAACTTTTCGTAGTCTGTCATGTCCCTCGTGGCTTGCATCAATCATTTTCTTACAAACATCCTTTCTTTTGTAGTATTCAGACAGAACATGGCACTGGTTTCAAATAAATTTGCAGCTTCAGGTATCTACTCAGTCGAATTTGTCATAACGAAATTAAGAGCATAAGCCATGCATTGGGTGTAAATGATTTCAGGATTATCCTTCTCCAGTAATGCTTTAACTCCTTAATAGCATCCACTGAAGTTAGCAGCTCCATCAAAAAAGCAACTTACAATATCATCACAAGCATCAAAACATTTTTGTCACAAAGTACTCTTTTGATTTCATTATAAGTTACTTGTCTTGTAGTGTCATTGTTTACCACTGGCGTCTCTGGCATATACAATTTGGGGAGGACATCAAAGAAAGTTATTTAAATGGTACTATCTAGCCCAACCTGTTTATTATCTTTAATTCCATTTGTTACATTTCTGCTTACCTTCACGGACCCCCGTGAGGCATATCAAGAACTCTGTTACACAGCCTGAATATTATATGACAAATAATTATTATCATTTATATGTTATTCTGCCGTTAGTAAATAAATTAAATTAGAACAAAATATTGAATATTTTGTACTTCAAAATATTGGAGGGACGCGTCCCCATCGTCCCCCCGCCAGAGACGCCCAAGCTGTTTACGACAACTACTAACAGCCGCTCAAATACTTGACCGTTTATAACGCAGAGAATTACTATAGCCAGCTGATTAAGCCCTGAAACATCTTGGATAGAATCAACGTTTGAAATGCCCGCTTTCTTGGCGTCTTCCACTGTTTTCTCCTGTTATTTTGTAAACTTTTTGATAGAAAATAAATTTTTAAAAATGCGTTGTTTTCCCATTTTTGAATTATCAAATATAGACCTACAAGGTGTATTAACATCCATAAAGAACCAATGTGGTTAAATATGAACCCAGCTACAGCAGCACCAGTCTTCAACCTTGAAAGGGATGCAACTACCCTACATTATGAAAAAAGGTCCCAGGTCCCAACAGCTCAACATGACGAAAAACATGCCTAGGACCGCAACTGCTCAATGAAATGAAAGAAGGGCCCCAACTGCCCAATATAATGAATAAAAGGCCCAGGGCCCCAACTTCTCAATGTAATGAAAGAAGGACCCAACTGTCCAATATATTGAAAGAAGGGCCCAAGGCCCCAGGTACAAACTAAATCACAGTTTCTGATAATAAAAGACCATAGTGAAAGATGGACCTAGCCACAAATCTAGTAGCGAAAGGACCCTATTAAAAAAGATAACTTACTGATTGATGGAAGGGTGGAAGAGGAGTGTGTGTTGGTAGCATAATAACACTGAGCTACCGAATTATTTAGCTCTCTTTTGTTTTAGCTTTTCTTTCTCTTTCTTTCTTTATTCTTTCATCATTGTTTTCTTAGAGGGCCTAGGCCGCGATTGCGACCTAAGGGCCCTGGCCAGTCCGCCCCTAACTACCGTCTTTCTGAGTTTGTATTCTCGTGACATAGCTCAATCAAACTTTATCTATTGCTGACTTTTCCCTTACTTCTAGAATTCCATTTCTACTCCTGGATCAAAGTATAAAAATACATATTAGTATGAAAAATATTCTGTGGAAAACATTAGATTAATTTTGCTGTGAGAAGACATGTGGATCTGTATACAGGGTTACTGAAAAGTATTGGTACAGAACAATAATAACGACATAAATGATTTAGTGCACATCATGGCAGCCATCTTGAATTCCGAATATTGTATACCACACAATATTTTTAAATAGAAAGAGGTATGTGTTGAGTTTTGATTTAGAGTTTAACATCCCGTTCAACAGCGATGTTATATGAAAAGAGGTATGTGTGTCACATAAATTGATGCTAGAATCTTCGTACAAACTACATTCATCGTCCGTTTCAAAAGCATCGGAGTCTACATTATTTATTATTTCCATAATTTCTCCGGACGAAAATACGCCACTATCATAAGAACCACGACTTGTCGCGGTGGTATTCATTAGGGATGGCCTTTTTAAAAAATCTGTTTTTCGATTTTCGGAAATTTCATTTCTCGTTTTTTCGTTCGTTTTTCGAAAAAAAAAGTGTTTTTCGTTTTTCGGAAATTTTTTCGTCTTTCATTTTTCGAAAAAAATTGTTTTCCGTTTTTTCGAAAGATTTTTCGTTTTTCGAAAAAAATCGTTTTTCGTTTTTTCGAAAAGATTTTTTTCGAAAAATTCGTTTTCCCTTTTTTGATGATTTTTCGTTTCTCGAAAAGTTTTCGGAATTCGTGGAATGATAATGTGGGAGGAAATGGGAGTACCCCGGGAAAATACACGGACACGATGTTGTCTGCCCCCAACTTACTTGGTCTGGGATCAAATGCACAAGAGGTAAGCGTTCTAACACTGAGCTACCGTGCTCCTTGGATTTGGATCTAATGAAATGTTGAATTGATTTTGAGTTTAACGTCCCGTTCAGCAGCGAGGCTATATGAGACGTGGACCTACTGATTAACGTGGACGTTCACCTCTGGTGCTTGGGGTCCCGGGTTCGATCCCAGCCCCCGCCAAGTGAACTTTGTGGTGGACAAACACCGTGCTCGTGGGTTTTCTCGGGGTCCTCCCGTTTTCTCCCACTTTCTTCATTCCACCATTTTCATTCATCTCTCATCATCACCGTCTCCTTTAGCCTAACCGGCATAAGCGTGGGACGTAAAACTCAAAGATTTCATTTCATTTCATTGATTAACGTGGAATCCGAACCACATGAGCTCCCGCCGGGAATCGAACGCGGGTCTAACACGCCAAAGGCGCGTACGCTAACCGCTAAGCCACGGAGGAGCTCGATCTAATGAAAGGATAGTGTGTAGTGCTATTATACTATTGACGAAACTCATCCAATCACGACCAAAATTAGTATGGTTATGGACTGTAATGTATTTAGTACACATGTTAAATATTATGGTGTTTGGGACTTTGGTTCCAGAGTTATTGCTAATCAAATTTTTGTTTTAAGTTAGTGATATCAAGAAATTTCACCAAGTCGCATTTGATTAAACTCAAATGATCTTGACTAAAGTTGGTAGGATCGTAAATATTGACAAGCTTGGTATGCATGGAAGCTCATATGAAATATTACGATGTGCAGACTTTTTGTTCCTGAGTTATTAGCTATCAATGTTAGGTTTGGAATCAGTGAAATCAAGAAATTTCATTAAAGCGCGAAAGATGGAACTCATCCAATTTTTACCAATCTTGGTAAGGTGGTAGATCTTGACGAGCTTAGTAACTATAAATGTAACCAAGAAAGATCTATCGCTTTTTCACCCAACACCTTCAAACATCGATATTTAACCTAAGACATACCTGGAAGATCAAAAATAGTCTCTTTCTGCCAACGTTTTGGAAGGCCATGTATTCCATCGCGGTAGAACTTGGTGGGCCGTGAATCGAAAAAGGTATCAAGTGCATTTTGCATCTCTACTAGGGATTTCAACTGGTGTCCTCTAAGCTGATTGTCCAAGGAATGGAACAGGTGGTAATCGGACGGTGCAATGTCCGGGGAGTATGGCGGATGCAATAGTGTTTCCCATCCAAAGTGTAGAATGGTGTCCCGGGTTATCCTAGCCACATGGGGCTTAGCTTTGTCCTGTAAGAGGAGGACCCCTTTGCGATTCAGAAGTGCTGGCTCCAGAGTCTTGTTTTCTTTTTTTTTTTTTTAACATGGTTCAACTGCTGACAGTACAGAGTTGCATTGATGCTCTGACTAGCCTGTAGCAGTATTTTTTCTCAAAATACTGTTCAGAAAATTTGGACTTGAACTTAGTTAAATGAATAAATTTCATTAAAACGCGTTAATCTCATCCGATATTGGCCAAAGTTGATATGGTCATAGACTTTAACAAGTCTGATACGCGTGCGAGCTCAGCATGAAATATTGTGATCCACAGACCCTTGGTTCTCGGTTCTTGAGGGATATAAATTAGAAATAATAATTCACAAAGGTAAACAGTGCAAAATTTATATTTTACAGAATATTAAAAAATAATTATTTACTAGTGATTATTAATGTGTTATCGACAATATGGCATTACTGCTGAATCGCCGGATCAATTTGAAAATCGAAAAACTGGAACAAAATATACTGCATTCGGTTATATTTGGTTGAATTACATTAAGTTACGTTAGATTATGTTATTAGGTGCGCAGTTTTACTATACGGATCCATAGTATAAGTAGGAGTAGCAGTAGTAGTAGGAGGAGGAGTAGGAGTAGGGGTAGTGATAGTAGTAGGAACGGATTAGAAGCCCCAGAGGGGTTTGTTGGTTTCTGTTCTCGACATGAAATGGGCAAATTAAAGATTTGCTCAAATTTATCTATACATTTTACAATCTATGGATTCGTATAGTAAAACAAGTGTACCTCTCCGCGAAATAGTCCATCCTTCTCCACATACAGTGCCGCTTACAACATCAAAAACAACCAGGAAATGCAATCACTAT
Source organism: Thermobia domestica (assembly GCF_964235325.1). Lineage (NCBI taxonomy): Eukaryota > Metazoa > Arthropoda > Insecta > Zygentoma > Lepismatidae > Thermobia > Thermobia domestica. Next base: position 204,292,748 of record NC_137456.1, on the reverse strand, counting down.
CTGAGCTTTTGCTATTCCCCTTACTTGACTTTCAATCACTCTTCCTCATAAACTTAAATAAATTCTCCAATTGACCCGGTAAATTTCCTAAAATTAGTCCGGCGATACAGCAATTAGCCCGACATTATATTTTATAATGTAAAAAAAGACTAATAAATTACCAAATAGAAGGATGCTGTATAAACTGATCGTGATAGTATCAGGCAACTCTGTAATAAATTGACTTTTAACAATTGATTTTAACAAAATATGAAACATGAAGTGATTATATGTACTGATACTAAAGACTTCTCACTAAGATCCCCCATTCATTTATCTTATTTTCTATAACTAATTAAGTCAGTATCAAAAACAATTTGATTGCTTTCAAAAATAGGCAATTTAATACTAACAAAATACTATTGAATGGTCTATTTGTTCTAAAGATGTTTTATATACGGTAAGACAAAGAACTAAGTATCTGACTATAATAATCTCATCAAACGAGAATTCAAATTTTAAATAGGTGGGTCTTCGTTTTCGTATTAGTTTTTACTGCTACTAACTTCAGTAGAAGAATACTACTAAGATGAAATATTTTTTATTTGGTTGTTTGTTGAAGTTCAGCGTCCCTTTTCAGAATCGAGCAAGACTATACATGACGTGGACCTACATTATAAAAGTGGAATCCGAACCACCATAACACATTCAATGTTTTCCCACTCGGGACCCTGTGCATCAAAGGAATACGCGCTAGCCACTAGACCAGTTGCAGGGCTTGAAATCTTTTCTTGGAATTATAAAATTATATATTGAAAAGAAACGCTTGTCGCTTCCTAGTACTTCTCTCGTTCTATGAGAAAGAAAGATTGTAACCAGAGATATAGTAAGTATTTATCACTTTCGGTTGCATTAAACTTAGAGATGGAAACTACCATTGTGGCACAGAATCCATATCAAAAACTGCTTCCGGTTATCGCCTTTTCTTTAATATGAAATCGGAAATGGTAGTTTCTCACTATTTCCGGTTTACATAGAGGGATAGCGATCGATATGACAATCTTCGAATCCTGGATTCATATATATAAACATATCTCATTATCTCTTATTAGTTTTGCTCTATGGTGATCACTATTGAAATTAGAAGTGGTAGTAAATTTCTACCACAGGATAAAACTTGGACATAGTCTATTGCGAAGGTACTGAATTCATGCTTCTCGCTTGCTCTATGGTGATCAATACTGAAACCGGGAGTTGTGATCAGGGGCGGATCCAGGACGGACTTCTGGGGGGGGTTGTAATACTGCTACTTAGAGCTATTTTTACGAGCTCCAACTCTGGGATGGGTTTTATTTATATATAAAATAGGAGTGTTCTCTTCTGGGGGGCGATCGACCCCTGGATCCCCCCTGATTGTGATACATTTTTTTCTGTTTTTGTAGAGAAACAAATGAGTTTCGTTTCACAGTGTAAAACTGAGGCAGACTTGCAATCCATGCGAATTGAATATTCAAAACTTCAGTACAAGTAGCACAACTAAAACTCTTGGTTGGAATAGGTTAATAAAATCAAAGATAGAATCTGTTCCTCGGATGCTGAATCCATATCAAAAAGCCATTATTAGCTATCACTTATCGTTTTTGTTCTATGGCGATAAAGATTGAAAGCAGGAATGGATAATTTGAACCACTTCCGGCTTGAATAGAGGGTTAAGGGAGGAGACGGAATCTATTTTTAGGACGCTGAATCGATTTCAGAAAACTTCTCGATATCTTTTATAGTTATTGTTCTATGCATATAAGTATTGGAACCGAAAGTAGTAGTAAATATCAAGCATTTCCGTTTCAGAAGAGTGGTGCAGGTTATGAAGATATGTTCTCTTAAAACCCTGAATTGATTCCAGAAAATTGCTTGTCGCTATCTATTACAATTTTGTTTTATCGCGACAAGTGTTAACACCGGAAATGGTTAATTTGAACACTTTCGGTTCAAATAAAGTGTTAACGAAGAAGGTGGAATCTATTCTTGGGATGCTGGATTAATTTTAAAAAATGCATCTCGATATCTCTGACCGATTTTGCTCTATGGAAATTAGTATTACCTATAAAATCAAAAATAGTAATAACCTTCAACCATTTCTGCCTTTGTGGAGTGTTGTGGATTGTAATTGTATTTCCTCTTGAGAACCTGAATCGATTGTAGATGAACCACTTGTCGCTATCTATTACCAATTTTGTTCTGTGGCGATTAATGTTGAAACTTGTAATCGTTATTTGAACCACTTCTGGTGTGAATAGAGATCAAGGGAGAAGGTAGAGCCTATTCTTAGAACGCTTAGTCGATCGCAAAAAACCGCATCACTATTTCTTCAATCTTTTGCTTTATAAAAATCCGTATTGAATCCCTATTGAATATACTAGTAAATTCAGCCACTTTCAATTTCGATAGTATTGTGCGTTGAGATGATATATAGCTTATATACTCTTGAGACGCTGTATAGATTAAAAAAAAAAAAAAACACTTGTGGCTATCTATTACTATTTTTGTTCTATATCGATCAATGTTAAACCGAAAATGATTATTTTAAACAACTTCCGATCTGAATAGAGGATTAATGGAAAAGGTACAGCTATTTCTTGGTAGTTGAATCGATTGCCAAAATCTACATCTCGATATCTCGTAATTCAGTATTAAAACCGGAAATAATAGTAAATATAAACAATTTCTGGTTTTGATTAAATGTTGTGGATAGTTGTATGTTGTCTAAGACGCTAAATTGTTTGCAACAAATCGCTTCTCGCTATCTATTACGATTTTCGTTCTATAGCGATACAAATTGAAACCAAAAATGGTATTAGAACCACTTACGGTTTTAAATGGAGGGTTAATTTAGGAGATCGAACCTATTTTAGGGGCTCTAAATCGACCGCAAGAAACAACTTCTCAATATTTGTTACTGTTTTGCTCTGACACCTCTCGACAGACAGACGGACAAAGCCATTCTCAAGACTTTCGACACTTATGCATAGCTTAAGCTGCAAGTGTAATAAGGGCGAACATTGAATATATTCTTGGGACACTGAATTGGTTCTGGAAAATCGCGTCTTTCTATATGTTACCGTTTGTGTTCTGTGTTGATCAACAATGTAGCAGAAGGCGATAGATCTCTACCACTTCTGGATTATTAAATAAAAGTCAAATGCATTAGATGAATCTATTCGTGTTGCAAACTTACATGTATGCTTCTCGCTATTTCTTGCCGCTCTTGCTCTGATACCAGCTGACAGACGAACGGATGGATAGGCAGACAGATGAACATAGCCCTTCTATAAGACTTCCTATACGTATGCATAGTATACTATAGTTTGGAAGTACTAACAAATGAAATAAACTCAGTTTGTTTTACAAAAATTATCCGTTTTCCGTTTCTCGGTAGTTTTCGTTTTCCGGTTTTCGGAAAAATTTCGTTTTCGTTTTCTCGAAAAAAATCGTTTTTCGTTTCTCGAAAAAAATTTCGTATTTTCGAAAAAATTTTCGTTTTTGAAAAATTCATTTTTCGAAAAAGTATTTTTCGAAAAAATGTGGCCATCCCTAGTATTCATAGCCGGAAGCTCAACTAAAAAGAGGAAGTGAAAGTGCTAAGCAAGCCAGAAGAAGGATGTTGAAACAACGCTTCCACTGGCTAATAGAAAAAGGAAAACAAAAATAGCTACAGGTTTTTGCCTTTTGAGTACTCATATCTTTTTGGGAATATATACTTGACACAGCATGCCTTTTAAATGTACGCCAGACGTGATCTGTACACATGAAGGTGAAAAATATTCGTGAAAAGTAAACAGATGAGACTAGTTATATGCTTCTGTTTTCTAACAGTCAACTTCGTGTTCAACTGCAGGAACTGACCTTGATACTACCTGACTCAACACCTTGTAACAAGAGGGCAACTATAGTTACCCATAGGTCTCTTGCAGCTACACAGCGAGCTGTGTGTTTCTCTCTCTCTGCCCCTGGCTGTGTTTGCTTTTCATGCTTTGGGGGAAGGGGTAAGACACCCATGCACACCTTCGAACATAAAATGATCGAAAGACGACCTATGTTAATGTAGAGTTCATAGTTTCAAACAGTGGCGTATACTGGTTTGAAGGCATGGGCTACCACTGACCTTGCATATTATTATTAATAAAAATGGTAATAATAATAAAAGTAATATAATAATAATAATAATAATAATAATAATAATAATAATAATAATAATAATAATAATAATAATAATAATAATAATAATAATAATCACAATATGCATAACAGTGAACAAAAAGTGATTGATGTGTTTTGTTTAGTGATGAGCAAATGCAAGGTCTTGGTCTGAGCTCCTCCGTGGCTAAGCGGTTAGCGTACACGCCTTTGGCGTGGGAGACCCGGGTTCGATTCCCGGCGGAGCTCATGTGGTTCGGATTCCACGTTAATCAGTAGGTCCACGTCTCATATAGCCTCGCTGCTGAGAGGGACGCTAAACTAAAATCAACTCAACTCAACACAAGGTCTTGGTCTTGGTCTTGCACATCGAGCCTTGGTCTTGGTCTTGCACATCGAGTCTTGGTCTTGGTCTTGCAGTGGAACCCTTGGTCTTGGTCTTGGTCTTGCATGCAAGAGTCTTGCAAGTCTTGCATTTAAGAAATCTCAAGCTTTTCATAGGTAAATTTTACTATGGATATAAGGGATAATAAACTCTACAAAGCACCAGTAGTAACGGAAATACAATGTATGTTTCTAAATGTAATATAATTTAACGTCGTGTAAGTATGATAGCGTACAACATAGGTTATGACCTTTATTTTTTTTAATGGGTGCCCATGCTTCACTACTTATAAGATATGCCTAAATCACAGGGTTTCGTAATCTGTTTATATATTTTTTTAACAGATCCAACATTCCACTGGTTCCCAAACTGAGGAGGCTACCCCTGTTTCGCATGAAAGAAAATCAGACGGCACAGATTATTGAAATACCATGAATTGCAAAATTATTTTTACACTCTAAAGGCGTCAGATTTTTCTTTCCAACCACAATTAGCTAATTCTTGTATTAAACAAACTTCCAATTAAATATTGAATTTTTGTTTTGCTGATTCCAATATGTACTCCATGGGGCAGAGACATTCACATTACGCAAAAGTGATGAAAAAATTGCAGACTTTCGAAACATGGGCATGGAGAAAAAAGGAGAGAATTAGCCGTGTTGAACGAAAACGAATGTGTTAGAAATATTAGCAGCAGGAGAAAAAAAAGAAGAATTTTAGATATTGTTAAGAGGGGGAAAGGGAACTGTTTAGGATATTGGCTGACGAGGAACTGTATTACAAGGGACGTGCTAGAGAGTATTGTGGAAGGAAAAAGAGGGAGGGAGCGAAGCAGACTAGTTGAAGGAAGGTATTGAAACAGAAAATTGCCACGTCAAGACGAAGAGACCAGCTGAGGACCACCGAACGTCAAACCTTGTCTGTTGAAGCAAATAACCTGCCAATAATAGCAGAATAGCTATTATTATGATGATATGTTTAGCAATATTGACAAAAAAAAGAGAGGGAAAGAAAATTAAAATAATAATTATTATAATCAAACCTCTTAATATTTTAGAATAATTTGAGGGAAAACTGAAAACGACTCAACTGTCTATGTCTTTTGTGTAGACTCAATTTATATAAATACTGTTGACCTGTATTAGAAATACAAAATAAGGGCATCAAACTCCAAGTTATTTGAAGTCTCACTTGTGAATATGGATTACTAGCATCAATTATCTACTTTGTTGGGTTAAACTAAAATAATATATATATATATATATATATATATATATCGTTAGTCAATCACTTTTTTATTATTAGTAAAGCGCTCTCTAATATCGGTCATCTTCGATTATTTTTATGTTTCCCTCTCTTCCTCCTCCCCAAGTTGCCGGGCTGAATTTGGATTTAAACGGCATCACAAGTGTCACTGTTCGTGTCAGAGACCACGAAACTATGGATTCGGCACTAATATTTGGTCATTTTTAATCATTATTATGCATCTCCCTCTTCCCCAAATTACGAGGCTGAATTTGGTCGTAAATGGTATAGGAAGTCTCAGTATTCAACTCAGCGACCTCGAAAACTATGGATTCCACACTAATATTCGCCATTTTCGATCATTTTTATATATCTCCCCTCCCCTCCGCCAAGCTACGCTGCTGAATTTTGATTTAAACAGCACCGGAAGTATCATTGTTTACCTTAGCGGTCCCCAAAACTATAGATTCCATTTCAATGTCGGTCATTTTCCATCATTTTTAAATATCTTTCCTCTCCCTCTCCCCTAAACTTCAAGATCAAAGTGATATGATAGAAACCATCTCAGGCCCGATCCTCATCTATCTTAAAATAGGATCGAGTTCGGTCAGGTGGTTCAAGAGTTATTAAGTTATATATATATATATATATATATATATATATATATATATATATATATATATATATATATACCCTTTCGCTCTTCTCCCCCTAGGTTCTACCACCAAAGTGAACTGACATATAACATTCCAGGCTTGAACCTCATCTATGTTAAAAATTTGATCGAGATTACTCGTTTGGTTGAAGTTGTTAAGTTTTATTTATTAATATATAACTCCCCCTTCTCCCCTCTCCTAAGCTTACCGTCAAAGTGAAATGATGAAAACACTCCCAGGCTCAAACTCCATCTGTGTTGAAAATTTGATCGAGATCGGTTGGGTGGTTCAAGAGATTAGGAGTCACAAAAATAGTCACTTTCAATTTTATGACATAGATTTATTGTTGTAGGATTATGTTACATCGCTCAACCCTCGATGTGTCGTATACCTAAGGATGCTAAAAGTTATATTGATAAGCAATTATTCAAAGTATAAGCATCCGCCCATGAAATCAAACTTGCGGTTACATGTATTAAGTTTTTTCAATGTCATGAAAATGTTATTTCGATATTAATTTTATGAGCACACATTAAAAATTCCCAACGGATGCTTGAGTCTGGGAGCCAAGGCCATACCCATGTAGTCGACACCTATGGTGTACGGTATCACCAATGTTCAATACTACATTTCACTTTAGTTTTGGAAGAAAAACACCACTAATATGTTTTAAAACCAAACGAAATATCTAGTTTAACGTCCCACGATTATGCATCGGGGCTAAGGGAGACGGTATTCATGAGAAATGAATGAAATAGTGGATTGAAGAAAGTAGGAGGGAACATCAAAACACCGAGAAATAGAGACCTGCACGGGCCGAAGTTTTCGGCCCGAGCCCAATCCAGCCCGAATGTACGTAGGCGCGACCCAGCCCGGACCCGAAACGTTTTGGAGATTTTCGGCCCGAGCCCGGCCCGGCCCTATAGGTTTTTTAAAATTCTTGGCCCAAGCCCGGCCCGGGCCCGATAAATTTTCGAAGTTTCATTTTATAACACTTTTCACGGGCACACTTCTTCAACGTTTGCCTTTATTCTAATTATCGTTTAACGAATGTCAATAATTATTAACCCTCGAGTAGTCGCGCCGCGGTCAAAAGCACCACAGGGAAATTATTTTCGATCGTGTGTCCATTCTGTTTGTCCGACAGACTTCTCCGTCTAGCTAATCTTGCCCCTCACCTTCCCAAACATTCCTGCTCAATCACTCCGTAGTGATTCTGCGGTGCTTTCCACCGCGCGCGACTAACCGTGTAATGTTTTTTCTCAGTATTTCGCTCTGCACGTGACCTTTGCTTTGGAGATGTTTTAAGCTTTATAAACATAAATATTATTTTAATGGATGGAAGAGAGGTCGAAAGAGTTAACAAACTGATACCAAGTATGAGAAAAGAGAAAATTAGAACTGAACAGCTTAAAACAACGGAGGGAAATGTTAGGGATTGACTATTTGGATAAATCAGCCGACATGATCTCGTGGAAGCTTTGTCTGAGGAAGTTCATAACAAATATTTATATATGAGTGAACACGAAAGGTCAAGTGAGGAGTCTGCGAGCGAATCTGAAGACCAGAAATGACCAGCGATTCCCCGAATGTAGTCAGAGCAAGAGGGGACGAAATAAGCGACGACGAGGTGTAGAACAGTGTAAATTTGAAGATAACCTAAAATAATTCAATGTAGTGCTGTATAGGTGAAGTTTCAAAATAACAGGACCTTAAAATAATTCAATGTAAATTTGATTTGATTTCAATTTAGCGCTCTTTTCAGCATCAAGGCTATGTAAGACGTGGACCTACTGCTTAACGAAGGATCCGAACCACATGAGGTCCCACCGGGAATCGAGCCGGCAGTCCCACGCCAAAGGCGTGTATGCTAACCGCTTAGCTACGACTGAGCTCTAATTCAATGTAAAATGCGCTGTGAAGCTTTGTTTTATTGTTATGTTTATATAGTATATTTTTAACTAATTTACTATTGCATTTCTAGTTTTAGACGAACCAAAGTTGACAAAAACAAAAGATCATCATCAGGTTTAGAATTTTCAATAAAACCATTGCGTAGCTATCTATCTAAAGAAATATGTAACGACAAAAACATTTTATTCCAAATGAGAAATTAAAAAATAACATGTCTAGTTGTAGGTTTCTCTAATAGTTACTACTGTAAAACTTATTATAATAATAAAAATGTTATTCCCTCTTAATCAGAAAATATACAAAATTACGTTTCTAATACAAGAAAACTGTTTAAAACGATTTTTGCAACACATTATGTTCGTTCGGTCCATTTGACCGCGCGCGACTACTCGCGTTACTTTTTCAGCGCGACTTCTCGAGGGTTAAAGAATTGCAATTAATCGGCCCCAGCCCGGCCCGACCTGAAAAGAAATCAGTGTCGGACCGCCAAGCCCGGCCCGACTCAAAGAAATAATAGAATCGGTCCGCCCAAGCCCGGGCTTCGGGTCTCGGGCAAGTCCCGGCCCATGCAGGTCTCTACCGAGAAAACCCACGCACACGGTGTTTGCCCACTAAAAAGTTTCCATGGCGCATGCTAGAATCCAACCAGGGACCCGTATAACCACATGTGACTGCTCTACCACCGAAACGGTACTTGTGCAAGAATCTTGCGCAAGAGTCTTGGTCTTGGTCTTGGTCTTGCAGGTGTGGTCTTGGTCTTGGTCTTTCACCCCTTGGTCTTGGTCTTGGTCTTGCATCGGGATTCCTGGTCTTGGTCTTGCATGCAAGACTCTTGCAAAAACTGCAAGACCAAGACTTTTGCGCTCATCACTAGTTTTGTTTGATCTTTTGTTTTGAGACCGTTAATGTTTTCCACCGTAAATGAAATTCCATCATACATTTGTGCAGTTAACTTCTTGTGGATTGCGTTCGTAAAATGTTAATTTTTACCAATGTCACTTCCCTCAAGAGTCGCCTATGTTACTGACGTTGGTTGTCATTCCGTACCAGTATACACAAAAATTCTGCAGACATCATTATAATTGTTATGTTTATTATCGCTATCTAAATCTCAAATTTTTGCGTTGTGTTAACAAACGATTCTCAGGCCCTTTTGTTGCGGAGACATTCCGACCCGGGCCCTTTTGATGAGGGGCGTTGTGATTCGGGCCTTCTGTCTCGGGCCCTTTTGTTGAGGAAATATTTCGACCCGGGCCCTTTCGACGCGGGCCCGTTTGACTCCGGCTTTATTTGACCCGGGTCCATTTGACGCAGGGCCTTTTGACTCGGGTCCCTTTGTCGTGGAACACTTTTGACTTGGGTTCTTTTTATGAGGGGCGTTTTGAGTCGGCCCCTTTTGACTCCAGTCCTTTAAACCAGCACCCTTTTGACGCACGGCCGTTTGACTCGGGCACTTTAGCAGGGGGACCCTTTGGACTCGGCTCCTTTTTATGAGGGGCATTATGATTCGAGCCCTTTTGTTGTGGAGACCTTTTGAACAGGTCCCTTTTGATGTGGGGCCGATTTCACTCGGGCCCTTTTGTAGCGGGGCCCATTTCGACGCAGGCGCGTTTAATGCAGGTCTTTATGACTCGGGTCTTTTGTCGTGAGACTCTTTTGACTATGGCCCTTTTGATGAGGGGCGTTTTGATTCGGGCCTTCTGGCTCGGGCCCTTTTGTTGAGGAGACCTTTCGACCCGGGCTCTTTAGACGCGGGGCCGTTTGACTCCGGCTTTATTTGACCCGGGTCCGTTTGACGCAGGGTCTTTTGACTCAGGTAACTTTGTCGTGGAACCCTTTTGACCCGGGCTCTTTTTATGAGGTGCATTTTGATTTGGCCCCTTTTGACTAGGGCCTTTTTAATCCGCGACCTTTTGACTTACGGCCGTTTGACTCGGGCCCTTTCGTAGCGGGGCCCCTTTTGACTCTGCTCCTTTTTATGACGGGCGTTTTGATTCGGGCCCTTTTGACTCGGGACTTATGTTGTGGAGACCTGTTGACCCGGGCCCTTTTGATGTGGGATCGTTTTCACACGGACTCTTTTGTGGCAGAGCCCCTTTTGACCCGGGCTCATTTGACGCAGGGCCTTTGGCTCGGATCCTTTTCTCGTGGGCTCCTTTTGACTATGGTTCTTTTTATGAGGGGCGTTTTGATTCGGCCACTTTTGACTCGGTCCCTTTTGACGCAGGGTCGTTTGACTCTGGCTCTTTTGTTGCGGAGACCTTTCGACCCGGGTCCTTTTTATGAGGGGCGTTTTGATTCGGGCCCTTTTGATCCGAGCCCGTTTGACGCAGGGTCTTTTGACTCGTGCCCTGTTGTTGCGGAGATCTTTTGACTCGGGCCCTTTTGTAGCGAGGGGGCCATCTCGACTCGGTCCCTTTTGACGCAGGGTCGTTTGACTCTGGCTCTTTTGTAGCGGAGTGCCTTTTGACTCGGGCTTTTTTATGAGGGTCGTTTTGATTCGGGCCCTTTTGTTGCGAAGACCTTTCGACCCGGGTCCTTTTTATGAGGAGCGTTTTGATTCGGGCCCTTTTGATCCGAGCCCGTTTGACGCAGGGTCTTTTGACTCGGGCCCTTTTGTTGCGGAGACCTTTCGACCCGGGTCCTTTTTATGAGGGGCGTTTTGATTCGGGCCCTTTTGATCCGAGCCCGTTTGACGCAGGGCCCTTTTGACTCGGGTCTTTCTGTCTTTGCCCTTTTGTTTGGCCCTTCTGACATGGAACCATATATATAACGCAGCAGCTGAAATACCTGTGGCAGAGGGCCTGGGGAGTATGAGTAAATCGATGATCGATCGATCCAGGGCGCAGTAAAATTAGTTACACCACTGTTCATATCTATTTCTTTCTATTCTCTCGACATCATGTCTGGAGATGAATGTTCTGACTAATAAGCTACAGTGGCGAAAGACGATATACGCTATCAATGATAAATGTTATGACTGTTAATATATATAGGGAATAAAACGAAACATTCTATATCGGACTTCCCCTCCACCCGTTGAAAAAAATCCTGCGGGCGTTAGTGATTATGATGTTGCTTAGTTACTGTATTATATTGTTCTATACACGGAATAAATACTTATGTGTTTTATATAATAATGAGAACCTTATTTACATTTATTACGGCCCTTGCTTTACGAGAAACATTTTCACGTTCAGCGTAATCAGTTTCCATTCTAAAATAATTACAGTGAGGCGAATGAAATAATTCACGCACAGATTTAGGACTTAGAATAATGTTTTGCGAACATGTAGTAAATCCCTGAAGATTAAAAAGCGCTAGTAGCAGTAATTAGCTTAGTCGTTTCCTATAGTCCCTTAGTGAATTACATAAATCTTACAGATGTTGTATCTCTTTCTTTCTCCTCTCTATACATCATGTCTGGAGATTAATGTATGGACAAATAGGCTACAGAGGCAATTTTAAAAAGTAAGATGATCTACGCTATCAGTGACAGATGTTGTGGTGTTTAACTTAACATATAAGGCAATAATACGAATCTTTTCAGAGATGACAGTGCACTGATGCTTCAAATCTGTGTCTTTACTCCCTATACCTACTTTATTTTCCTAGTCAAAATAAAAAATTTTCAAAATTAATCACAAATTCTTATGCAACCATCCTTTCTTTAATGTACTGCGCTGTCACATACCCGTCACGGCGATGTAAAGGCACTTTTGGCGACGAGGATACATTAAGTCGATACCAAGATCCAATAACCGAACCAGCCATCTAGAGCCACTCTCAAGGTCAAAAGGTCAAATTATTGAAAAATTTTCTAAAATATATAGAAAGAGACCTATACGTTACAGATATGTGTAAGCAGACGTCACATACAGACGACACAAACATACAAAATACAAACAAAAATTGGTCACATTGAAGAGTAGGAGAATTATTTTTCTAGGACATCATTATTTGTACTTAGTGCCAAATATTAATAACAGTTTACAATTCCATAAAGACAATGGACGGTTTTCAAGTTAAATATAATACATTCACTAAGGAATATAAAAGCACAGGCAAGAAACCAAGGTTTGGGGCGGCATGAATGTGTTAGGAGGGGCAAGTCATTAAAAATTTTCTTACAAATATCTAAATTGTGTTTTTTTGTATTAATAATAGCATTTTGAATTGAAGTTTAGGGGCCCCTGCCCCCTGGCCCCCCTCTGGTTGCGAGCCTGTAAAAGCATTACGTTAACAGCTATATCGTACCACTGCAAATTTGTGTCATTATTTGGAGACGATACTGATACATCTGGTTATCGTTTAGTGAGATAGGTATTTCGCGACCAGCTGCTAAAAAAGTTGCGAAAAGGACACAATATATCCCACAATCTATTGCGTTATATTGCCATCTTCCATCTATATTTATATAAGAGCTTACTGAGTTGAGGAACAGGTACTTCAGGTGTTGCTCTATGATAAAATTTGTGAATTTGTTGCTTTAATCTTTCGATGCGTGTAATATCTGCCATACCATACGAGTCGGTTATTCCAACTCTATCATGTCTTTGACCCCAAAAACCTAAATAAAAGTGTCCATCATCGGCATAAGGGAAGAAGATCAACTGTGACTGGAGCATCCTTTCATCGCAATGTTGATGTATGTTACCTTTAGCGTACTCGAATGTCGCAACATTATACAGCTTCATCAGCAAAACTTCGTCGAAGACAGAATAAATAGGGCAGAGTGAAAACGGTCGTCCAATTATTCGAATGTCGGCTATCGTTTATTTATCCGCTCGACATATAAAATTAAATATCGATCACAGAAGCTGACACGTCCCGGGTTGGATCCAGGAAAGGTAAAACCTCTGAAATTGAAGGAGCTACTCTTCCGTCTTCATAATAGTTGAATTCTCTGGCAGATGTAATTGCTGTGAGGATTGAGTCGTATTGAGCAGTTGTCCACCGTGTTGTGCGGATGCCGGTTTCTTCTAGATAAGAATATAAATCATGTACTAGTTTATGTTTCGGCGTTATATTCATTACTAATATCCACTTTTTTCATAGAAGTTCTTATGTCTGTATTTTCCTCAATAAGTTTTTTACGGTCGCAGTGCATATTTTGTCTGTATTTTTCTTGTTTTTGAGGGCGTTTGTCTCGATGTTTGCACCAAAAATCATATCTATCAGTAGGACATCAGGGATGAAAAATCCTAAACTTTCTTCGTATTTCCGACACGGTAGAAGTGCAGATAAATATTTTTTCATCGGAGTTGAGTGAACATTGGTTCGAACATTATGCCGGATAATGTTTTGAATCGCAACATACTGTATGTTAATCGCAGGCTAGCTTCTGTGTTACTACTATCTATTACAGCTCTGTCAAGTATGATGCCTTGCGCTTTGTGGATTGTGAAAGCGTAAGCTGATTGTAGAGGAATCTGGATGCGTGAGAATGATACGCCATTATCTACTCATTTGTTAGTAACAGTTGGGACAGGTACTGATTTATCATGTTCGTTGAAAGTCGGTCTTTTATAGTTATCAAAGCAAACCATAAAGACTAATGGCTTATGTGCATGGGGACCTTCTCCACATTTATAAACAGTCGCTGTTGCAGTACCTAGCGATCCATTAACGATACCACATTCCACCAATAAATTTGTTCGTAACATGACACGGGTACAGTTTCTCCAGTTTCTGGTACAAGTACCCGGCTTTAACCTCCATTGCATCCTTACCACTGAACGGCACGTTGGTAGTTTCAATCAGTGCAACGGATTTACCGAGTTCACTCATCCTGTGCTAATTTTATGATTTCACGCTTTCGCGGTGATAAAAAAGGTGAACAGCGTTAGAAAATGTTGTTGTCTCCTCCGAACTGAGGGATAATATGCCACGTGGTCTTGTCTTCAATGGTGGTTATGCCATGCGACAGACGATCTAAGATATCTCTGAAATACTTTTGGTCTTCATTACTTTCACTTTGTCAATGACACATTTTGAGTTCGAACGTTTTGTCAAAATATCGGCATAATTTCTTGCCCATTTGTATACATTCAGTTTCTTTGACTTAGCATAAGAAGGCGAATCTTTCACTGGTTCTAATTGTCGGGTATCACCAAAGAGAAAAACACAGAGTCCTCCGAAGCTTATGTTGTTCTCGTTAAATTTGCCTTAGAAACATCTTAAAATGAGTAGCATATAGTAGCTTAATCCTGCCATTGAAAATTCGTCCAGTATCAAGAACTCTTTCGGCAACATATATTCCTGAAAACCTTTCAAAACTCTGACCCTGAAGAGATTTGAACATGTTTAGAGGTGAAAGTCGGAACACAGAATGTATAGTACTGCCACCAATGTTTACAGCAGCACATCCAGTGGGAGCAACGAGCAGGGCCGTGCCGTGGAAAATCAGCACCCGGGGCGAGAGTATACGAAGGCGCCCCCACACATCACGGGGGATCTTTCTTCCTATTTTCTCCCGTATTTTTCACACCCTTACTTCTGCGCCCGGGGCCCTCGCACCGTTCGTCCCCCCCCCACACGGCACGGCCCTGGCAACGAGAATATATGAAATTTCACTAGAGGTTGCACTAATTTTTGAAACAACCTCACTTTTTCCTGATCCTGCTCTACGTTGGACAAGAACAGTTCGAATTGAGCTGCTGCTGAGCATGACCATCTGCTGTTTCAAAATATCGATTACCACATTTTGTTCTTCGTTTAATTGAAAAGAATTTTTGCCTGGTGAACCTCGTTAAAAACAGTAGTCTTTTCTTCTCGAATGTTTTTGATGAAGTCTACTAATTACTTGTACTTGACTATCTTTCGTTTTTACGTGTTTCATTTTCGAAAATGTGATTTGTTTAAAATTACACTCATATCTCCTGCTATGGTTTTAGTGGGGTTTGAATCTATCATAGAAACCTCGCTATCCTCGTTCCACGAGCGCCTAGTATAGCAGCCATTTTGAAGCTAATTGAGAATTTCGGGGAGTTTTTTGTAGCATCTTGCGTCAACGCAATGCAAAATTTGTGTTTTACTTTGCGATTGTAGTTACAACACTACAATAGCGTTAGCGTTAATTGCATTGAATCAAATCCTCTGATTTTGCGCAAACTGTTACGAAATGAGGCCCGCAGACAGATTGTAGATTGGGGAATCACTCTGGTGGGCATTGTGGGTAATATCTAGCGGGAAAATGAAATGCTACGAAGAAAATTATCAATTTTTATTCTTATTACAAAGTAAACTATTATAGAACGTTCGTTTGTAAGGCTAAATTCAATGTAATAATGTATTTAAGACCAAATAGCAAAATCACGGTATATATATTCCGTGAAGGAAACTGATGAACGAAAATATTGTATGGGGTAACCGGGCATATTCCGTAACCGTTTGCTTTAACACAACGCAAAATTTGCGATTTAGGTAGCGATAATCGACACAACAATTGAACCTCTGATTGGAAAAAGGGAATAAGTACAATTTTTTTGCGATTTTAACCTGAGATAGCAGATGTGTTTCTTTAAGATAGTTACATCTTTAAGTAGAAAATAGGAATGTTTGGCAACTCTATATGACCAATGTAGAAGACAAAATCTCTCGCTGATTAGAAAAAGGGAATAACTACGTTTCTTATTTCCTTCTTCCAGTCACTACAGGACACCACCACAACTGTGAGACTGTGTGTAAGTAGACAACCGCCAGAGCCCTGTGCTGTCGTTACGATACTTCGCCTTCTTTTCACATTGCACAATCTATAGAGAACTTTTTGCCCCAATCAGTTACAGATTTACATGTTTACAGTGATACAAGTGGTGGTCAAAACTGCAATCATTCAATGACATGAATGCTTTTCAGCCTGATCGTGTCATAACGGTTCAGCACTATACAACAACATTTGCCTGTCAGAGGTCACAGTTTTTACCATGTGACCGAAATTTTGCCGTAATCAAACCAGAACTCAAACAACACAATCACATTTATTTACCAGCACAGTTTAACAACATGATTGCGAATGCAAGAAATAAATGTTACTGATTCTCCATTTCAGGTTGGGGGCCGCGGTGGCTCAGTGGTAGAGCGTTCACCTCTGTTGCTAGGGGTCTCGGGTTCAAACCCTGCTCCCGCCAAGTGAACTTTGTGGTGGACAAAAACCGTGTGCGTGGGTTTTCTCGGGGTTCTCCCGTTTCCTCCCACTTTCTTCATTCCACCATTTCATTCATTAACTGTTACTCATTATCACCGTCTCCTTTAGCCTAACCGGCATAACCGTGGGACGTAAAACTTAAAATTTCATTTCATTTCATTTTCCATTTCAGGTTTATGAAGTTGTCAATGAAGAAATCTTACATTTTAAACATTGGTGGCAACCGTTTTACAAGAAATCTTCAGGGAGCATTGTCGACAAAACAGTGAAATTCCAAGTAAGTAGAGACACTGTTTACAAAGCAGAATCTCCAGGTTATGTGCAAGCTCATAAGTTTATCAATGGACTAAGAACTGATATTTTTCGATTACTCAAAAGTAATGTCACAAACGTTCCACTGCCAACGTCAAAGGCATACGATTGGCAAGTCTCGATCAATCAGAAAAAGATAAACGATTCTTCACAAATCATCAAATACATACCTGACCAATACAAACAGTTTTATAGGATGATTTGTTCATGGAAAACCACTGACCAAGAAACTGTAGAAGACGAAGATGCAGATGGATAGGACCCTATGTAAACCCATTCTACTGTGACAACGTATTTTGCTACGTATTTTGTTCAGTTGTCTATTGTATTACTTTTCTTGTTGTATGAATAACATGTGCTGTACAGAAAAACGAATGGTGACAATAAAAGTGTTAGAAGCCTAAAATACGTGATAGTTCGAATACATATATCCAAGATTAACATACAACATTGCATTCAACATGTATATTTTCATAGCTTTCTACCATAAACTGCACATTACATAGCCTACACACAATTACAATTGCGTCCAACTCTAATTGATTGGAAAAAGGGAATATTTTTTTCCGTTTTTAAGCTTATCTAACCAATTGCAGTGCTGCAATACAAGATTCTTCTTCTTGTCTTAGTGTTTGTTAGTTCTCTTGCTACAAGTAATCAATTATACACTTTTTGCAACAAATATAAACAACGCTTCGGGAAGGTTTTTTTAGCGTTTTTGAAAACTTAGGTCTGATGCACTTATTCCCTTTTTCCAATCAATGATTCAATTATAATGACTCTACATTTTTGCATTACGTTTCTATATCAGAATTTTTGCGAAGATTGACAGAGGTGACTTTTGAAGGAAATGGCATTGGTAAAACGTGCCTGAAGTTGCCCCCCCTCTTCCAAATCACACCAAACATTGCACATCGTTAGTGCATCGTTAGTGCACTCAGAATTAACGTTAGTGCTATCAGGGTTTACGAGATATTGAAGATTTTTGGAGGGGGGGCCAACTTCATATGAAGTTAGCCCCCCACCCATCTTTATGCAGACAGATTTTCATAAAACTTAGCGCATCGTTAGTGCATCATTAGTGCACTTAAACGTACTAAGCACTAACGTTAGTGCTACCATATTTTGGGATTTATTCAAGATTTTTGGTGGGGGGCCAACTTCAGAAATATCAAATTCTATACAATTAGAGGTAGAAACATAAACGGCAATCGTTAGTGCATCGTTAGTGCACTTAAACGTACAAAGCACTAACGTTAGTGCTACCATATTTGGGATTTATTCTAGATTTTCGGTGGGGTGGGCAACTTCAGTAATATCAAACTCTATATAAATAGAGATAGGAACATAGGGTTAACGGCAATCGTTAGTGCACTTAAACGCAGTAAGCACTAATGTCAGTTCTACCGTATTTTGGGATTTCTTCAAGATTTTTGGTTAGATGTCAACGTTAGAAATATCGAATTCCATACAAATTGATGTAGAAACATGGGGAGTGTTTCGTTAGTGCATTTAAACGCACTAAGCACTAACGTTAGTGCTACCATATTTTGGGATTTATTCAAGATTTTCGGTGGGGTGGGCAACTTCAGAAATATCAGATTCTATAGAAATTGACGTAGAAACATGCGGTTAACGGCAATGGTTAGTGCATCGTTAGTGCACTTAAATGCACTGAGCACTAACGTTAGCATTACCATATTTTGGGATTTATTCAAGATTTTTGGTGGGATGGCCAACTTCAGAAATATCAAAGTCCATACAAACCTTTAGTGCTTTTTAGAAGCACCAACGACCCACTAACGAATGGCATTAATTTTTTGTTACTGCTTGAAGTTGGGGCAAGTTCACCGTGCCCTCCAAAGATATTGTACTTGTTGCACCTACACTAATGAAGTACTAACGTTAGAGGTTGGTACACTAAGTACCACTAACAATTGCACTAGAATATATCATTAGTGCTTTTGAATTTGGCGGAAATTTGATGCAATTAAAAATTCCCAATAAATTTCTTATGGGAGTTTCGTGACGTAATTGTCGATAACTACACTAATACTGAAGTACTAACTAAACTGTTAGTGTTTTCTTAAAGCACTAACAATGCACTAATGATTGTACTAGAAGAGATCATTAGTGCTCTTGAATTTGACGGAAATTTGATGCAATGTAAAATTTCTCATAAATTTTTTATGTGAGTTTCGTGACATGTAATTGGCCCCTGGCCATAACTAAACTAATAGGGAAGTACTAACTAAACTGTTAGTGTTTTCTAGAAGCACTAGCAATGCACTAACGAATGGCACTCAGTTTTTAGTTAGTGCTTGAAGTGGGGGCGCTAAGTTCACTCTGGCGTCAAAAGGTATTTTAATTGTAGCACCTATACTAATGAAGCACTAACCTTAGGTGTAGATGCACTAATAGGCACTAACAATACACTAACGATTACTCTAGAAGAGATCATTAGTGATTTTGAATTTGGCGGAAATTCGATTCAATAAAAAATTTGCTATAAATTTCTTGTGAGTCTTGTGTGGCCATAACTATACTAATAGTGAGGCACGAACGAAATTGTTAGTGCTTTATAGAAGCACTAACGAATGGCACTATTTTTTCCGTTAGTGCTTAAATTATGGGTGCGAAATTCACCCTGACTTCCCCAAAGGTATGTTTTACTTGTAACTCCTACACTAATGACTTGTAACTCCTACACTTGTAACTAACGTTAGGTGTTTGTGCTCTAAGAAGCACTTAACATGCACTAACAATTGCACTAACAGAGGTAATTAGTGCTTTTGAATGCGATGGGAATTTGATACAATGAATAATTCCCCATGTGCTTCTTATGGGAGTTTTGTGACTTATAATTGGCCATATCCATACTAATGGTGAAACACTACGAAACTACTTGTATCTTCTAGAGGTACTAACAATGCACTAACGAATAAAGCTAATTTTTTCGTTAGTGCTTGTAGTGGGGGCTAAGTTCAGCTAATTTCGAAAGTTTTCTTTACTTGTAAGATTAGTGCTTCCTAGTGCACCTACACCTAAGTTTAGTGCTTCATTAGTGTAGGTGCTACAAGTAAAAGAAACCTTCGCGGGCCAACGTGAACTTGGTTCCCACTTCAAGCACTAACGAAAAATAAGTCCATTCGTTAATGTATCGTTAGCGCTTCTGCAAAACACCCATAGTTCCGTTAATGCTTAACTATTGATATAGATACGGCCAATTATATGCCACAAAGTCTCATAAGAAATTCATGGGGAATTTTTCATTGTGTCAAATTTCCGCCAAAATCAAAAGCATTAATGACCTCTTCTACTGAAATCGTTAGTGCTTCATAGTGCACTAACACCCAACGTTAGTTCTTCATTAATGTAGGTCCTACAAGTAAAAAAAAACCTTTGGAAGCCTTCCTGAACTTGGCGCCCCCACTTCAACCAATAACGAAAAAATTATGCCGTTCGTTAGTGCATCGTTCGTGCTTCTAGAAAATACTTTTAGTTTTGTTAGTGCTTCACTATTAGTGTAGTTATGGCCAGTTACATCTCAGGAAACTCACATAAGAAATTTAAGGGGAGTTTTTCACTGTGTCAAATTTCTGCCAAATTAAAAAGCACTAATGATTATTTCTAGTACAATCCTTAGTGCATCGTTAGTGCTTCTTCGTGCACCAACCCCTAACGTTAGTGCTTAATTAGTGTAGGTGCTACAAGTAAAATATCTTTGGTGGTCACCATGAATTTACACCCACTTCAAGCATTAACAAAGTAATTAGTGCATTCGTTAGTGCTTCCTGAAAATACTGACACTTTGTATGGAATTTGATATTTCTGAAGTTGGCCCTCACCAAAAATTTTGGATAAATCACAAAATGTGGTAGCACTAACGTTAGTGCGTAGTACATTTAAGTGTACTAATCACTTTCTAACGTTTGCCGTTAACCCCATGTTTCTACCTCTATTTGTATAGAATTTGATATTTCTGAAGTTGGCCTCCCCACCGAAATCTTGATTAAATTCCAAAATATGGTAGCACTAACGTTAGTACTTAATGTGTTTAAGTGCACTAACGATGCACTAACGATTGCCGTTAACTCCATGTTTCTACCTCTATTTGTATAGAATTTGATATTTCTGAAGTTGGCCCCCCAACAAAATTTTGAATAAATCCCAAAATATGGTAGCACTAACGTTAGTGCTTTATACGTTTAAGTGCACTAACAATGCACTAACGATTGCCGTTAACTCTATGTTTCTACCTCTAATTGTATAGAATTTGATATTTCTGAAGTTGGCCCCCCACCAAAAATCTTGAATAAATTCCAAAATATGGTAGCACTAACGTTAGTGCTTAGAACGTTTAAGTGCACTAACGATGCACTAACGATTGCTGTTAACTCTATCTTTCTACCACTAACGATGCACTAACGATGTGCAATATTTGGTGTAATTTGGAAGAGGTGGGGGGCCAACTTCAGGCACGTATTGGTAAAAGTTAACACTTTACGAATGCAATCCACGAAAAGTTAACTGCACAAATGTATTATGGAATTTCATTTACAGTGGAAAACAATAATGGTCTAAAAAAAAGTTCAAACATAACACACAGTAGTATTGGGGTACATTCTCACGAGAATTGAAAAAAGTACAAGATTCTCGCGAGAATTGGTGTAAATTCCCCTTATTTCTTACGAAAATTGGTGCAAATTTCCTTTATTTTTTTACGAAAATTAATGTATAGTACAAAATTCTCACGAAAACTGGTACAAATTTCCTTCATTCTCACAAGAATTGATCAACAGTACAAGCTTCTCACGAAAATGGGTGTAAATTTTCTCTGATCTATTTTATCACATATTTTAATACAATTTATGTTGATTTATACAATTTATGCAGATTACTTACCGTTTTTCCCCAAACCTTTAAGAAACTTGTTTCTTCCTTTCTTACTCCTCCCTCAAGTGGTGAAAAATAACTGAAGAAACTTCAGAACATGTCCACAGAGGTCTTTTTTGTTAATCTTAAACACAGTTGGTCTTGGTATTCAAAAAACTAATTCTAAAGAAAGAAGACACATATAATGAAAGAATGGAAGGTCGTAAGATGAGGTAACCACAGGGGAAAGGGCACAGGAGGAGGGAAAATACAGTAGGTATATTCCGTTTTCGGAACAAAACGGGGGCTGGTAAAGACAATAGAAACCCTTTGTATTCGTAACAGATGCTCCTTGTTACTGTCACATAATTTCATCCTTGTGTCATTGAAAGAAAAGAAGATATTGAGAGTTGAAACTGATAGAATACTTTAACCGTGGGAAGTCAAAAAGACATGTCACATAACTTAGTTACATGTATTTAGAAACAGCGGAAATGTCGATAATACATTATTGTTAAAAGACATTGAATGATAGCTAAGATGTGTTGGGGAGACTCAAAAGAGGGAGAGAATTCTTTGACGGCAAGTAAAGAAAGCAACATAGACAGCTGTTAGTATTTTGGGTGGTCCAAAGGATTGTAGGGCGAACTGTAATGTCCTTTTTGAGTAAAGAACCGCTTTTAATTGGGATTGGGAGTTGTACTTTATGGAGAATGAAAAGATATGGAAAAAAATAGCACTCATTATTGTGAAGGACAGAGATTTTTTCTAGAAATACCTTGGAAATGTTACATATCACTTTCTGAAAATTACGGCAATGCCACATACTGATGGACCGCACATAGGATTGGGGCGAACTGTAATGTCCTTTTGCGAGCAAAGGACCGCTTTTAATTGGCGTGCGACTTGTTACGCATTTGTTAAGAAACTTGCCAGCTAGAGGCAGAGGGAGACTGTTCATTGTTACCTGAGTTTGAAAGGGGAAAAAGACTGAATGAAATGTGTACGTAAGGCAACTTTCCCTTTTTTGCTTTTGGAAGAAGTCTTGAAAGAAGATTTGTTTAAGGTATTTTTTGCATAAATGATTTTATCCTTTTAAAAACTAGATTATTGAATTAATTATTTATGAATATTAATGAGATGGTAATGAATATTAATGGGGTGGTAAAGAAAGGGTTAGAAAGAATGATTTTTTGTGTTTTTCGTATATTTAGAGGTATATTGGGATATATGTAATATAGAGTAGTACATATTGTACATAAATATATCAGAAATTGGGGAGGAAATGGGTGCAACTCTAAGAAACGTATTTTATGTATTGATATGGTATTTTTAGTAGCTGATATGGGATTTTAGCATAGAATATTATCTTTTGGATACTGTATGGGTCTAATGGTGTAAGAAGCTTAGATGAATGACAAATTACATGTATATATGAATATCATATATGAATATATGATTAGTTTGTAAGTGGTACATGTATGTATGTATATTGGTTCTGATATCTGGACAGGAATATATGTATCATATTGTAGACATATTATTTTCGTTTCCATGTAAGTGTTTTAAGCATGTGTTGGGTTGCGTAGCTTTAGGGGCTATACTAGGCTGGATGCAAACACCTGAAGTGTTTGTATTGTATTAATATTGGTTTGTATTGTAGGTTATATATTGTGACTTTTTATACATGTAGCCTTATTTTAACGTAATGTAGAGCTGTATATCTTGTTTTGGTGATATGCTAGGTTGCATAACCCCCAACTTTTCGATTATATTGTAGGCTAATATATTGTGACTCCTCATGTATATAAGTGTTTTAGATTACCTTGAATACAATGTTAGGATATATATTGTGATTTTTACGTACGTAGATGCTTGTTAGACATGTTCTAGTGGTATTTGAAGCACAAAGGATATCACTGTAGTATAAGCCATTTACTTATAGATATCTTTTCACTAGAGTATTCTAAGGGCATATATTGATACCTTTACTTAATTATAAGATGCTTGTTTACCTTGTAGAAGACATTATGGCGTCAACATAGTTTCCAACTTAGGATGATTTATTGTAGGAACATAAAATATGATAAATACGTATAAATAACCTTATATGAAGCATACGTATTCTTCCTTTATCTTATAGAGAATACAGATACTTCGTAATATATCAATATTTGTTTGTATATAGGCGTAGGAATAAAACATATTATTGTAAATTGTAACGCTTTATTGTATTTATATAGTGTACAATATTCTATTTCCAATATTGGCATATTTATATACATATATAGATATATTTAAATAAGATATTTACTATACTTAGAATATTCTTAATAACTTATTCCCATATTTACATTATATATACGTAGAAGTACCAACAGATAGGTCTTGTGAAAACTTATGGACATATTTGATGATATTATGCCTATGTTACGACCTCATGGTACCTTTAGACAGTCTACTATTTACATATTTACTTACATATATACAGAATACCAATCATTTAACACACTTAATACTTTGATAACCATATGGCAATGTCCTATAGTCAGTAATACTGTTATGATTTAATCGTCGTCTTTTATTTTGAACTTTTTGATGTGTTTTAGTTTCAGACTTGGATACTATGACAAACCCAGGCTTACGAACAATTCTTCCTGGATTGTGTAACTGTTTTTTCTCAGCTTTATCCCGAACTAGTTGATAAAAATGATCAAAGTTAATTTCTTGTCGTGTACGATGATTTAAAGTTATTCCTCTAATTTTAAATACATAATCTACTTTACCTGTTTGAACTTCTTTCATTCTATAGGCATAATTTTTTGGCCCTAAGCCTATAAATGCATCAATTTCCCAGCCATCAGGAACTTCATTAGTTAACTGACCCAAATAGGAACCCAAAGAAAGTGGAGGCTTTTCATTACGTCGTTGTACAAACATAATACTATCAGTGTCGCAGTATAATACACGATCAGGATGTACAGCTGTTAGTAACTCGTAAAGTTTTAAACGCGCCCACGAGGTGATGAAGGCTGCAAGGACAATATTAGAAAATTTCCAAGGTTTGTTTTTGTTCTCAATGTTTTTATATGATACAATGAGATGTTGCTCTCCAATAGGCAATACAGTTTGTACCTCATATTGTGGTGCCCATAGATAACTTAAAAATTTTTCTGGAGTATCTACAATTACAGATTGAGATAAATCTGTTCGCTGTCCCCATTTGCCGTATAAGGAATTGAGAAATATTTTGGAAATATATCTTAGACCAGGATTTGATTCAATGTTATTTTCCGTTAACTGAATGCATTCATGGACATAATAGTCTGCAATATATTTCTCTTGATCTTGTTTAGTTTTACACCAACTAGGAAAGTCTGAAGACTCCTGTTTCATTTTTAAGAAGGAATTGACATAATCTTTAAACAGATTATTTTCTGATCCGGATAATTTGAATTCCCAAATTTCAATAATTTGTAGAATTTTGTATCCGAGATCTAAAGCCACATGAAGTTCAGGAGTACAATATGTACCAGTAAGGACACGCTCAGTATCATTATGCATGCAATTGTTGTCACTTTGTTCCATACACGTACGACATAACCCAAACAAAAGGCGTTCATTACATGTATATGGTAAAATTGGTATTCCATATCATAATTACTGCCATTATGGGAAAGTACAATGATTTTTTTAAACATTGGTCGAGTTATTAATACATGATTAACAAATTCTTCAATGTTGTAAAAATCAAACGAACGGAATCCATTTTTATCGCCGCATACAAAGCATGTATCATCAAGCTTCATGCCTTACACTTGTAACAAGCATGAATACAATTTACAAAATTTACGTAATGTTCTTGTTCTCCCTGTTCATTTTTAAGAAGCAACATTGTTTCTACATCAAAGATAATGTACAAAAAGGTATCTACATGCTGCATGATAGCCGTTTGAACAAAACAAATATGGTCATCGCTTACATATGTATAACATGTTTTACAATAACGTTCACCACATTCATGTTCAGACTTGCGTGAACGCATGTCAATCATAGTACCACAAGGGACACAAATTTTCTTTGTTTTGCATAAACTCTTTCCGCAAACATTTATCGTTTTATGATTAGCAAAACATTCTTCTGAAGAAAACAGTCTATGACAATCAATGCACTCGACTTTAATATTATTATCATTATTACAAACATTGTGATACTTTTCACACATTGGACATTTGAAGTTACACTTATGATTATCTGTATGATGATAACCTTTCAAACAATACTGACAATATTCCCGTTTGTTTAATAGTGTTGTAATGTTGGTAATTAATTCGTAGTGTCCTTCACTGTACAAAATCAAAATTTTCTTTGATGCATGTATTCCAGGATAAATTACATTATAGTTTCGAGTCAAACCATTCTTTTCGTAAATAACAATTTGATAATGAGGCGCTAGATTATTTTGAAACTTTTTTACATCATCAATAGTACACCCATTACGGATTTCAATGTCAACTTTAGCACTGACACACAATTGCTTTGCTTGTTTCATCAATCGATCATAATGATTTTTCAATTCATATACGTAATTTTAACGATGATCAGCCCTACCCATTCCAAGAATAATACTCTTGGGAAGACAATACACATCCTTTTCTACAGGAATAGTACATTGTTCCAGGTGTGTTACAAGATCAACAAATTTTGATGAACCCCTTTTTCGTCCCCTACCTTTACGTGAATCAACAATATGAATTTTGAAATTTACTTTATCACCTAATAAATAATTTTCATTAGTATTTAAAACATTTTCAATATTACGAAATAAAATGTCGGAGCTTAAATCCGACTTTTGATGCCACGAAATGTATATCGGTTTATTAAGCGTAGAAGCAGAACTTGCTATTGTTATACCAACATACATATCATCATCGGCATCATTTAAAACGTGCTCCTTTACAAATTCAAATAACAACTGAATATATTTTTCAGGATCATCTATTCCGCTAGTTTGCATACGTTCAATTGTAACTTCCTTTCCTGTAAGTCCAAAATAAGTATATTGTTTGATTGTACTATTAACAATACGAAAATATTCATTTGTTTTACCACTCCCATACATGCTAGGTTGTGATACAGAATTAGTATTAGGACTTGGAAAGTTTATAAAATTTTCCATGAACACGCTAAAGTCATCTGTAGTTAAACTATCAGTTTTTCCTTTAGACACAAGTTCCATAAACTTCTCACGAGCTAAATTCCTTATATTATCTTGACAAAAGAAGCCTACATGATATAAATCAATAACTTGCAGACTTACATTTTTTCAAATCAACATGAGGATCACAACCAAAATGTATAAACAACGCCTGCAATAGCTTGGGATAAGCTTCAGTGTTTACCCTTGCACCCGTAGCATGACATTGTGTTAACACTTCCCATGTAAATAAAACTTCGTTTGGATTTTCATATCCACGTGCTTCTTGTGCAGACAACATGGTACAGATGACAGATTGTCCTTCCATTGTATTATTGACGCACAAAATTATGTAATTGCAATTTGAATTATTGTTTTAAACAGTAAATATTTTACACAATGATGTATTATAAATAAATTAATAATGTTATTTACTGTACACACAGAACTTTGATAATTGTTTTCGCAGTTTTTTAAATGACAAGGTTTCGTAAGTAGACTTTTATAATATCATATGATTTACAATGTGTTGAGGAAAGATACACTTTTAAGAACTTTTACACTTACCAGAAAATATAAATTACAATGTTCCGTATCTTTTTAAGTTTACCGACACTACACTTGAAAGCTTGTCGGGAATTGCAGTAACACTTGCCGTTAACTACAATCATAAAACTTCCCGTAACTTTTTCAGTTTAGTATCGATGCACTACCACTTGCCACTCACTAACTATATTTTTTAGTTCACCGAAGATATACTTTTAAGTTTATCGGTTAATCCTTCAGTACTTTCCGATAATTGTAATTTAGAAATTGCCGTAATGAAATTGTTTTAGACTAATTACAGCACGCAGAGTACAAGCAGGAAGTGTGTTTACTTTTTCATTGATTGTTTATTATCAACACTGATAAATGGTAATTCCAAGAACTCCACACGAAGATTTCCGAAAATTTCTGAAGATTGCCGAAGTTTCCCAAATTAATGGTTTCCCGAAAATTGCCGAACCTAATCGAAAATCAACATAAGAGTTTATCCACAATTTTTGTACATGTTGGTAATTGTACCACACGAATGGTTCCGAAAATTGCCGAACTTAATCGAAGATGGACATAAGAATGTATCAACAATTCCTGTACACGTTTAGTAAATGTAACTTCCAAAACACTTGTAACTTTTAAGATCACCAAAGATATACTTTAAAGTTTATTATTAGATGTAACTTTGTAACAAAATTGGTATTCTAAAATAAATAATTTAACAACACAGAATATAACGATGATTGGCTTTACTTTAACACTAGTAATTCTATAGTGCGCGGCGCTGCTTGTTGCGCTGGATTTATACTTTTAAAATTTAATCTCGTACCCAAACGCGTTTAGTTTTGAAATCTCATACCCAAAAGCAATTAGTTTTATAATCTCGTACGCATGTGCTTGAAAATATTTTAAATTAGTAACAGTAATTTTACATAATGAGAGTTAATTTGTAATTGTAGTATTAAAGTTTGTAACACTTCAAACTCGGAATTTTTAATGGTTTGCTTCCACAGGAAGCTCAAAGGAATTACATTTTCAAAATATGAAAAATTGCTGTGAACTTGTAAATAACTCGCTTCCAAAAAAGTTCATAAAGAGAAACTATGTTTTGAAAATACTAAAGTGTGATTATATCAAAATCGCTGTCAATATGCAAATAATTCCGAAATTACTAAAACTGTAAACTGTTAAATAATCAGAAATATTAAAACTGATAAGTTAAAACAAGAAAATTATTTTTAGTAATGCTAGGAATTTCTTTTGTTTGCTTTGCTACACGTGTTTAAACCGGTTTAAACTAGTTTATTATTTTTTCTTTGTGAAAGACCCATTTGCTGTGCAAACTCTTTTATTTATTGGTTCGTTTGTTACACAAACTCGTTGTTAAATTTGATTGCGAAAATACTAAAGTTGTGTCAACCTACAAATAATTCCAATAGAAACTCAAAGTAACATAGTTGCAATTATTTTATTCGTTCGCTTCATTAGAAGCTCAACTATCTTTTGTTAATAAAACATAAACTTGAACATAACAAAGTTATTTTTAACACAACACAAGGCGATTAAACTTAAAATTTATTACATGAAACTTTTTTGATTGTTAAATGGACAAGTATAATTTAAGTCAGTGTTGCAATTGAATACACAAACTGACAGTAAAAGAATAAGTTAAGAAATAAAAGTGCAGAAACATAACTTAAAACACAATGTTGCAATCTAAATTGCAAAAGAAAATTAAAAGTACAAGTTCCGAAAGAAAAAAACGTAAACTGAAAGTAATAAGTGCACAAACAAAATTTAAAAAAAACAAAGTTGCAATCCAAAATACAGAAAGGAAAAATAAAAATGCAAAAGGAAAATAAAAATGCAGAACCAAAATTAAAACTACAAAACAATGCAAAACTGAAAATAAAAAATACAGAAAGAAAATTCAAAACAGCGTTGCAATCAAAATTGCAAAAGAAAAATTAAAAGTACAAGTTAAAAAATTGAAACATTCAAAGCTAAAATAAAAATTCAGAAGCAAAACTTTAAACGTAATGTTGCAATCAAAAATGCAAAGCTAAAAAATACAGAACCAAAACTTAAAACAGTGTTGCAATCAAAAATACAGGAACAAAAAATTTAAAACACAATGTTGCAATCCAAATTGCAAAAGAAAAAATTAAAAGTACAAGTTTAAACATTGAAACATTCAAAGCTAAAAATACAGATTCAAAACACAATGTTGCAATCCAAATTGTAAAAGAATTTTAAAAGTACAACTTCAAAACACAATGTTACATTACAAATTCCGAAATAAATAAAAATTACAAGTTAAGAAATAAAAATGCAAA
Source organism: Thermobia domestica (assembly GCF_964235325.1). Lineage (NCBI taxonomy): Eukaryota > Metazoa > Arthropoda > Insecta > Zygentoma > Lepismatidae > Thermobia > Thermobia domestica. The sequence continues at coordinate 204,262,972 of NC_137456.1, read as the reverse complement.
CTGAAAACTAAAAATGCAGCAGCAAAAAATTTTAAAGAACACAATGTTGCAATCCAAAATATAAAAGGAAAATAAAAGTACAACTTTAAAACACAATGTTACATTACATTACAAAATCCGAAACAAAATTGAAATTACAAGTTAAGAAATATAATTGGAAACTGAAAATAAAAAAATACCGAAAGAAAATTCAAAACAATGTTGCAATCCAAATTGCGAAAGAAAAATTAAAAGTACAAGTTATGAAATAAAATGTTAAATTAAAAAGTAAAAAATACAGAAACAAAACACAATGTTGCAATCCAAATTGCAAAAAAGAAAAAATAAGATACAATTATGAAACACACGAACATTACATAGTAGTATATGTGCCTTATCTCCCTAAAATGTGTTGCAAACTCATGTCATTAAAATAACGATGGTAAAAGTCCAGGCCCGTATACTACTAAAGTTGACATTGAAATCCGTAATGGGTGTACTATTGATGATGTAAAAAAGTTTCAAAATAATCTAGCGCCTCATTATCAAATTGTTATTTACGAAAAGAATGGTTTGACCCGAAATTATAATGTAATTTATCCTGGAATACATGCATCAAAGAAAATTTTGATTTTGTACAGTGAAGGACACTACGAATTAATTACCAACATTACAACACTATTAAACAAACGGGAATATTGTCAGTATTGTTTGAAAGGTTATCATCATACAGATAATGGTAAGTGTAACTTCAAATGTCCAATGTGTAAAAAGTATCACAATGTTTGTAATAATGATAATAATATTAAAGTCGAGTGCATTGATTGTCATAGACTGTTTTCTTCAGAAGAATGTTTTGCTAATCATAAAACGATAAATGTTTGCGGAAAGAGTTTATGCGAAACAAAGAAAATTTGTGTCCCTTGTGGTACTATGATTGACATGCGTTCACGCAAGTCTGAACATGAATGTGGTGAACGTTATTGTAAAACATGTTATACATATGTAAGCGATGACCATATTTGTTTTGTTCAAACGGCTATCATGCAGCATGTAGATACCTTTTTGTACATTATCTTTGATGTAGAAACAATGTTGCTTCCTAAAAATGAACAGGGAGAACAAGAACATTACGTAAATTTTGTAAATTGTATTCATGCTTGTTACAAGTGTAAGGCATGAAGCTTGATGATACATGCTTTGTATGCGGCGATAAAAATGGATTCCGTTCGTTTGATTTTTACAACATTGAAGAATTTGTTAATCATGTATTAATAACTCGACCAATGTTTAAAAAAATCATTGTACTTTCCCATAATGGCAGTAATTATGATATGCAACTCTGTGCTAAAACTTTGATAATAAACCATCATTTTACACCTGAAGTAATAATGTCAGGGCGAAAAATTATTGAAATGCGTTTAGGACAAAAGATTTACTTCCGTGACACATATTTGTATATGGGAGTTAATTTATCTAAATTACCTAAGACGTTAGGTCTTTCTGCAAATTTACGAAAGGGAGATTTCCCGTACTCTTTTAATACATTAGAAAACCAAAATTACATAGGCAAAATTCCTGATCTAAAATATTTTGATCCTGATTCAAGGAGCACTGAAGATCGAGAGCAACTTATCATATGGCACAAAGAACGCGCTGCAAGTAATGAGGAATATAATTTCCAAAAGGAAATGATTGAATATTGTCGGAATGATGTTAAAATTTTAGCAGAGGCTGTCATTAAATTTTCAATCTTAGTTGAAGACAAAACAAATGGTATCCAATGTTTTATCGTCGCGTCAACTATTGCTAGTTTGGCAATACTAACATATCGTACCTTATATTTACCCAAAGAAATTATTCCAATTATTCCACCCTATGGGTTTGACCATCGTGATCGTCAAAGCCTGAAGGCAATGTACTGGCTGCGATACTTAGAACGTACTACTGGTAATAAAATTCTTCATTCTGGAAATGGCTTGGAAAAACGATTTGGGAGGTATAAGGTTGATGGATTTGAAAGTAAAACAAATACAGTTTACGAATTTCATGGTTGTTACTATCACGGGTGTTTAAACTGTTATCCTACACTACGGCACGTGTCCCTAGATTCAACCTCTAAGCAAGGTACATCTCTACAAGATCGGTATGAAAACACTACCATAAAAATAGCATTTCTTAAAAAATTAAATCTTAATATCATTGAAATGTGGGAATGTGAATGGGACCATATGGTAAAAAAAGACAAAAAATTACAGCAGTTTATTCAGACACAATGTCATGATCTTGTCGATCATCTAATACCTAAAGATAGTTTTCATGGTGGACGTACAGAATGTTTTAATGCCTTATACGAATGTACCAGCGAAGAGTTTGTGGCATATTATGATGTTACCAATCTTTACCCCTGGGTAATGGAACGTAAGCCATTGCCTATAGGTAAACCTATAATATACAAGGGGCCTGACTTTCCACAAGTGCAAAGTATTCATGGATTACTCAAATGTAGTATCTTACCTCCCAAAGACTTATATTTTCCAATTTTACCATATACATGTAATGAACGCCTTTTGTTTGGGTTATGTCGTACGTGTATGGAACAAAGTGACAACAATTGCATGCATAATGATACTGAGCGTGTCCTTACTGGTACATATTGTACTCCTGAACTTCATGTGGCTTTAGATCTCGGATACAAAATTCTACAAATTATTGAAATTTGGGAATTCAAATTATCCGGATCAGAAAATAATCTGTTTAAAGATTATGTCAATTCCTTCTTAAAAATGAAACAGGAGTCTTCAGACTTTCCTAGTTGGTGTAAAACTAAACAAGATCAAGAGAAATATATTGCAGACTATTATGTCCATGAATGCATTCAGTTAACGGAAAATAACATTGAATCAAATCCTGGTCTAAGATATATTTCCAAAATATTTCTCAATTCCTTATACGGCAAATGGGGACAGCGAACAGATTTATCTCAATCTGTAATTGTAGATACTCCAGAAAAATTTTTAAGTTATCTATGGGCACCACAATATGAGGTACAAACTGTATTGCCTATTGGAGAGCAACATCTCATTGTATCATATAAAAACATTGAGAACAAAAACAAACCTTGGAAATTTTCTAATATTGTCCTTGCATCCTTCATCACCTCGTGGGCGCGTTTAAAACTTTACGAGTTACTAACAGCTGTACATCCTGATCGTGTATTATACTGCGACACTGATAGTATTATGTTTGTACAACGACGTAATGAAAAGCCTCCACTTTCTTTGGGTTCCTATTTGGGTCAGTTAACTAATGAAGTTCCTGATGGCTGGGAAATTGATGCATTTATAGGCTTAGGGCCAAAAAATTATGCCTATAGAATGAAAGAAGTTCAAACAGGTAAAGTAGATTATGTATTTAAAATTAGAGGAATAACTTTAAATCATCGTACACGACAAGAAATTAACTTTGATCATTTTTATCAACTAGTTCGGGATAAAGCTGAGAAAAAACAGTTACACAATCCAGGAAGAATTGTTCGTAAGCCTGGGTTTGTCATAGTATCCAAGTCTGAAACTAAAACACATCAAAAAGTTCAAAATAAAAGACGACGATTAAATCATAACAGTATTACTGACTATAGGACATTGCCATATGGTTATCAAAGTATTAAGTGTGTTAAATGATTGGTATTCTGTATATATGTAAGTAAATATGTAAATAGTAGACTGTCTAAAGGTACCATGAGGTCGTAACATAGGCATAATATCATCAAATATGTCCATAAGTTTTCACAAGACCTATCTGTTGGTACTTCTACGTATATATAATGTAAATATGGGAATAAGTTATTAAGAATATTCTAAGTATAGTAAATATCTTATTTAAATATATCTATATATGTATATAAATATGCCAATATTGGAAATAGAATATTGTACACTATATAAATACAATAAAGCGTTACAATTTACAATAATATGTTTTATTCCTACGCCTATATACAAACAAATATTGATATATTACGAAGTATCTGTATTCTCTATAAGATAAAGGAAGAATACGTATGCTTCATATAAGGTTATTTATACGTATTTATCATATTTTATGTTCCTACAATAAATCATCCTAAGTTGGAAACTATGTTGACGCCATAATGTCTTCTACAAGGTAAACAAGCATCTTATAATTAAGTAAAGGTATCAATATATGCCCTTAGAATACTCTAGTGAAAAGATATCTATAATTAAATGGCTTGTACTACAGTGATATCCTTTGTGCTTCAAATACCACTAGAACATGTCTAACAAGCATCTACGTACGTAAAAATCACAATATATATCCTAACATTGTATTCAAGGTAATCTAAAACACTTATATACATGAGGAGTCACAATATATTAGCCTACAATATAATCGAAAAGTTGGGGGTTATGCAACCTAGCATATCACCAAAACAAGATATACAGCTCTACATTACGTTAAAATAAGGCTACATGTATAAAAAGTCGCAATATATAACCTACAATACAAACCAATATTAATACAATACAAACACTTCAGGTGTTTGCATCCAGCCTAGTATAGCCCCTAAAGCTACGCAACCCAACAACACATGCTTAAAACACTTACATGGAAACGAAAATAATATGTCTACAATATGATACATATATTCCTGTCCAGATATCAGAACCAATATACATACATACATGTACCACTTACAAACTAATCATATATTCATATATGATATTCATATATACATGTAATTTGTCATTCATCTAAGCTTCTTACACCATTAGACCCATACAGTATCCAAAAGATAATATTCTATGCTAAAATCCCATATCAGCTACTAAAAATACCATATCAATACATAAAATACGTTTCTTAGAGTTGCACCCATTTCCTCCCCAATTTCTGATATATTTATGTACAATATGTACTACTCTATATTACATATATCCCAATATACCTCTAAATATACGAAAAACACAAAAAATCATTCTTTCTAACCCTTTCTTTACCACCCCATTAATATTCATTACCATCTCATTAATATTCATAAATAATTAATTCAATAATCTAGTTTTTAAAAGGATAAAATCATTTATGCAAAAAATACCTTAAACAAATCTTCTTTCAAGACTTCTTCCAAAAGCAAAAAAGGGAAAGTTGCCTTACGTACACATTTCATTCAGTCTTTTTCCCCTTTCAAACTCAGGTAACAATGAACAGTCTCCCTCTGCCTCTAGCTGGCAAGTTTCTTAACAAATGCGTAACAAGTCGCACGCCAATTAAAAGCGGTCCTTTGCTCACAAAAGGACATTACAGTTCGCCCCAATCCTATGTGCGGTCCATCAGTATGTGGCATTGCCGTAATTTTCAGAAAGTGATATGTAACATTTCCAAGGTATTTCTAGAAAAAATCTCTGTCCTTCACAATAATGAGTGCTATTTTTTTCCACATCTTTTCATTCTCCATAAAGTACAACTCCCAATCCCAATTAAAAGCGGTTCTTTACTCAAAAAGGACATTACAGTTCGCCCTACAATCCTTTGGACCACCCAAAATACTAACAGCTGTCTATGTTGCTTTCTTTACTTGCCGTCAAAGAATTCTCTCCCTCTTTTGAGTCTCCCCAACACATCTTAGCTATCATTCAATGTCTTTTAACAATAATGTATTATCGACATTTCCGCTGTTTCTAAATACATGTAACTAAGTTATGTGACATGTCTTTTTGACTTCCCACGGTTAAAGTATTCTATCAGTTTCAACTCTCAATATCTTCTTTTCTTTCAATGACACAAGGATGAAATTATGTGACAGTAACAAGGAGCATCTGTTACGAATACAAAGGGTTTCTATTGTCTTTACCAGCCCCCGTTTTGTTCCGAAAACGGAATATACCTACTGTATTTTCCCTCCTCCTGTGCCCTTTCCCCTGTGGTTACCTCATCTTACGACCTTCCATTCTTTCATTATATGTGTCTTCTTTCTTTAGAATTAGTTTTTTGAATACCAAGACCAACTGTGTTTAAGATTAACAAAAAAGACCTCTGTGGACATGTTCTGAAGTTTCTTCAGTTATTTTTCACCACTTGAGGGAGGAGTAAGAAAGGAAGAAACAAGTTTCTTAAAGGTTTGGGGAAAAGCGGTAAGTAATCTGCATAAATTGTATAAATCAACATAAATTGTATTAAAATATGTGATAAAATAGATCAGAGGAAATTTACACCCATTTTCGTGAGAAAGTTGTACTGTTGATCAATTTTTGTGAGAATGAAGGAAATTTGTACCAGTTTTCGTGAGAATTTTGTACTGTACATTAATTTTTGTAAAATATAAAGGAAATTTGCACCAATTTTCGTAAGAAATAAGGGGAATTTACACCAATTCTCGCGAGAATCTTGTACTTTTTTCAATTCTCGTGAGAATGTACCCCTATACTACTACACACCAACCACTTGTTGTTCAATGTTATACATATTTTGGATATTATTATTATTATTATTATTATTATTATTATTATTATTATTATTATTATTATTATTATTATTATTATTATTATTAATAATAATAATAATAATAATAATAATAATAATAATAATAATAATAATAATAATAAATTTCTTCGTAGCTGAGTGGTTATCGTGGGTGCCAATGCCGTGAAAGATGATCATTTATTTTACGCGTAGAAACTGTGTGTTTTCCCATAATTTTATTGAATAACTACACTAATAATAATAAGAAAGCTTATTCCTTCCTAGGCGGATAATGTATGTATGTTCAATGTGTGAGATCGACGTTCGTTGAAAACACGTATGGCCACGTTATGTTATAAGTCTACATCACACATAGTCTCGATGCTGAAGGATATGCTAAACTCGAAATCGAGCATGCAAGTAAAGTTCTTTCTTACTAACCGTACAACATAGTCCCTTTTATCCTCGAATGGCCACAATCGATTCCCATTGATGGTCATACATCTGAATGTATCTCACAAAGTTTTAATATTTCATTACTCCAACAAAAGAAAACAAAAAAGTATTAGCTATTCCAAAGATGACAAGGGGAGAATTCCCCTGTCCCACAACATATCATTCTTAATTGTTCTATTTTGATAAAGCTAATTAAAATTTCTTACCTTAATTTTCTTTTAAACGATGAAATACACCCTTTATCAGTGCCGGTGACCAGAGCAAAATAAACAAGTAAGAGACACACAGAAAGATATAAAATGTTAATGAGTTGCAGGTAACTCAACAAACATGAACACAACACTAATATTAAGCTGCCTATGTGCTTTCAACTTCCTTATAAAGGCAAGTCTTCCAGTTAAAAAGAATGTGGATTTCCTCCTTATCTTCTTATGCTCAATTATTGTTACTTTTTTCATCTGTCGTTCCTTTTCTCTTGTCATGGTCAAGCGTAACATCAAATATCGAACAATTATGAGGGTTGCGCCCCTATCTCTCTCTTCTCCCGCTGATGGTTTAATATTTCCAAAAGTAAGGGGATATTCAAGCGTAGTTTTCCTAAACAAACACCACTGTTTGTTTCTCCACGGAAAAGGCAGGTGAGTCTTTTGCTCTCTGTTAAAAGAGATAAACCTTTCAGAATACTTTTAACTCTCTCTCAAAACCAACCTATCAATGGCCAATCTTTTATTTTTTTCTTCAATGTTTATCGAAACACACTGTAACAACAACATATCCTTCCAAGAAGCCCCCCCAAATTCCATCAACTTCAATACAAAAACATTGTTTCGCGAAGGACACTGGAATACAATAACATTTCATCCAAGAAAACCCATACCACTGTAGGTAAATAACACTGTATTAGTTCCGGAAAGTTTTCTTTCGTCTATGATGAGTTTTCAAGAAAATTTTTTATTCCAAATACCGACTCTCTGGCGTCTAGAGCCTCCCAGAATAAGCATTATCTAGATTTTCTCATGGTTTAAACCGATCAAAACAACTTAAATAGATGTCTATCAGTTAGAGACCTGCACGGGCCGAATTTTTCGGCCCGAGCCCAATCCAGCCTTAACGTACCTAGGCCCGGCCCAGCCCGGGCCCGAAAAGTATTGGAGATTTTCGGCCCGAGCCCGGCCCGGCCCGATAAGTTTTTTTAAATTCTTGGCCCAAGCCCGGCCCGGGCCCGATAAATTTTAAAAGTTTTTGGCCCGACCCCGGCCCGATAATTTTTTTTAAAGTACTAAATTAATTAATAGTACTAAATTTGACCTAACCTCAGAAACCTTTTCTAAACTCTGGTTTACAACCTGACGCTTGCCTTCGAATGGTACCATTGCCTCCTAGAACTTTGCCTGTCATCGAGAGAACAAAAACTTCATTCCCTGTAACAAAAATCAAACTTAATTGATTTTTAGCATAAAGTGAAGATGGCAATATTGTTTAGCGACAGGCAAAACATTCCCACCCCTTCTTTTTATATTTTGAGTTCAGTGAAGGTCAAGGTCAGAGCTCAATTTACCGCATAATGCCTGCAATCCTCTATAGTGACAGTGGAGCTGCTAAGAAACACAAACTGTAAATAGCTATTCATTCTTTGTAACATTTTTCACGGACACACTTCTTCAACATTTGGCTTTATTCCAATTATCGTTTAACGAAAGTCAATAATTATTAAAGAATTGCAATTGATCGGCCCGAGCCCAGCCCGACCTGAAGAGAAATCAGTGTCGGCCAGCCCAAGCCCGGCCCGGCCCAAAGAAATAACAGAGTTGGCCCGCCCAAGCCCGGCCCGCGGGCCGGGCCGGGCTTCGGGCCTCGGGCCAGGCCCGGCCCGTGTAGGTCTCTACTATCAGTAAATAACACACCTGTACCCTTCACAACTCCCCTCCAACAAGGTTATACTCTATTTGTAAAAATAAACTCTGTGGAATCCCCACAAGGAATAGTGTATGTGAACATATCAGAACCCTGCTCAAATCTTTTAAAAAAAACTTAAATAGGTGTCTATCATAAATAACATAATTCATATTGTCCCTACGTCTAAAGAGGCTCCCACACAGTAGTAAGCCCCCCACTTGGCCCGAATGAGCCTTTGTGACGTCATAGGTCAAAGGTCAACGCCCTTGGCCCGGGGTCAATGACCTAGGGGTACTTAGGACCACCCCCTTTAAATTTTTGGGAGGGGTATCTTAGCCCACCCCTTCAATTTTGGAAATTGCCCAATTTAAACATTGGGTATTATAGTACTGGACCCTAATATGTATCATGATAAATTTGGGTGGTCCACTTCATTCCCTTTTAGGGGTACAGTCCGCGGCATAAAATTTGTTACAAAAATTCTAAGTCCAAATGAATAACAAACTCTTGCCCAGTTTTCTTATGCATTCCCGCAATACATGTATCAATCGATTACTTGCTTCCAGTATTTATTCCAACTCCTCCCCGTCCTCCAGCTTTCCTTGCCTAAAGCAGTGTGTGTGACGTAGTACACTCTTTCCATTCAGCTGAAAAAGAAACAGGAATCAAGTTTACAACGTTATAGCTTTAAAACAGTCTTTTCCATTCGTTTGTTCTGAAATATTTTTAAGAGCCTAAATTAAAGGAAAGTCACACAATCTTCCCAGAGCTTCATAAATATCTTTAGTTTCATTCTTTTCTTTCTTTAAAGAGTGCAAGCTAGTAAGATGCTCCCTAAGAAATCTATGGAAATTGCCAAGAGCTCTAAAATATCTACGGACAGAAACGAGTTTTATTCAATGATTCATTGAATTTCTTTTCAGTAAGTGCAAGCGGGCGTCATTTGGGCAGGACAGGAGGGTGTAATTCCCCCTCTCTTGAGCTTCATAAATACGTATTTTTTTTATCAAATGTATAGTAATACACTAATAAACAGTGAAAATCTTATGTCGCCGGAGAATCTCTTCCTTCCCCCCCCCCCCCCCCGAATAAAGTCTAAAAGACACTGATTTTAACAACAAACCTATAGAGTTACGATAGCACATTGCTAAAGAGCTTACATTTGGTTTCAAGAGCCGAAGGTTTGATCTCAAGCCATATGACTTCCTGGGTGACATTGAGAGAGAGAGAGAGAGAGAGAGAGAGAGAGAGAGGGATTCAAGTATGGAGACAGAGAGGGATGATTTGTATACACAGATTTAGAATTGGGGAAAAAATGATCGGACAGCATTCGTATTATGACGAAAATTCTGATTTTGTGAAAGATAAGAAGGGAAGTTTTCGAATTGCCAGGATCACATTAGGCAGTTGTCGAATTAATGTGGAGAACTCTTTTTAGAGCATCAGATGATTACGAAAGGAGAGAAAGATCTTCAAACTGAGGAATTAAGATTTTAAAAAATCTGATTTCGGCGACGGGTTTCAAAGCACGAACCTTGGGGTCATCGAACCATGACTTTATGCATTCTGCTACGGAGGATTCTATTACTCGTTCACATACGTTTCCCTTAGCTGCGTTGAAAGCTACCTTAAGGGGATATTCCAAATTTGACTCGGTAGATGCACCGTTCAGTTAGGACGTAAACCTCTTGTAACTTAGTTACAATGTGCAAAATGAACTTCCTCTTCTTCAGGACACTTTTTAAAGCTTTAAAATTTGTTACTATTGTTTTAATTAAGTGACATTTGATAGAACAATCTGATAAAGTAGTGCCAAACCCTGTGCGTTTTAATTAAGTGACATTCGTATTATGACGAAAATTCTGATTTTGTGAAAGATAAGAAGGGAAGTTTTCGAATTGCCAGGATCACATTAGGCAGTTGTCGAATTAATGTGGAGAACTCTTTTTAGAGCATCAGATGATTACGAAAGGAGAGAAAGATCTTCAAACTGAGGAATTAAGATTTTAAAAAATCTGATTTCGGCGACGGGTTTCAAAGCACGAACCTTGGGGTCATCGAACCATGACTTTATGCATTCTGCTACGGAGGATTCTATTACTCGTTCACATACGTTTCCCTTAGCTGCGTTGAAAGCTACCTTAAGGGCATATTCCAAATTTGACTCGGTAGATGCACCGTTCAGTTAGGACGTAAACCTCTTGTAACTTAGTTACAATGTGCAAAATGAACTTCCTCTTCTTCAGGACACTTTTTAAAGCTTTAAAATTTGTTACTATTGTTTTAATTAAGTGACATTTGATAGAACAATCTGATAAAGTAGTGCCAAGCCCTGTGCGTCATTGTCTGTTAGGTGAATGGTTAATGTAAGTTACTCCTACGTGGATGGTCCGAGCTTCCAATCAAGACCATTCTTATTGATTATTTGATTTGAGCTACGCTCATACTGTATATTCCACAAGTTCAATTTTGAAGTAATGTAGTCACAGCTAGTTCAATTCGAAATAATTTTCCAATATTATATTTGTTACTAAATTTACATGGCACTCCTCACTTGTTTGTAGCCCTGCATAAATGCAAAATTGTTTTAAAAGTATATTTACTTTAAATTGATTTTGTTTTAATTGTCCTTCAAATTTATTTTATAATTATTTTTTATTTCTTAATTATAACATATTTTCTATTTATATTGTATTCTATGTTACACGTTTATTATTTACATTTTATTTCTTACCTTTGAAGAGGAGCTTTTGACAATTCAGAGCAGCAGGGACATACACAGGATGCAGGCCTTTGCAATCAAGAGCTTTTACCCCCACGAAATCACTACTTTTTTGTTTGTATATATATCTAATTTTATAGATGGTGATAGCAGGGGCGGATCCAGGGGAGTGTGTTTGGGGTGATCGCATCCCCCAGAATAGGGAACTTTTTATACTTTTTATTTTAAAAATAAAACATATCCTAAGTATTTTTCATCTTTGTATTATAAACGTAAATTGAAACCTAAAGTAGATAGGCCTTACTTTCTTAAGAAAGTTAATTCTATAGAAGAGCTCTTTCTCATTTTCTATTTGTTTCTTTTCTTTCTTTGTTTCTTTTTTCTTTTCTTTTTTTGCAATCCGCTCTTACCTTGATTTGACTTCGAACGACCGCCCCTCCCAAACAATCATCCTGGATCCGCCCCTGGATGATAGACATTTTAGTAAAATATGCCCTCAATCGCTGAAATAAATTCCTGTCAAGCTTTCGATCGCTGAAATAAATTTCTGTCTACGGCCCTGCAAAACAGTGACGATTTTAGGGAGTGATCAGTTAGTAATGCCTCCCTGGAGCAACGACACTTCCCCAGAAGTCATATCTCCGATAATTCAGAATGTGATTTGTGCATTATCACTTTTCACTCTCAGTGTCTTGAAACGCACCAAAAAGGAACTGTTCTGAAGTATTTACTGGTTCTCCCTATGACCCCATTTCAATATGGCCAACCTTGGACATATACACATCTGAAATATCACCTTTTATGTCAGTGATCCCGAAAACTATCCATTCGACACAAATATAGGATAATTTCGATTCTTTATTCCTGTCACCCTCCCATTGTCAACTCGAAGCCAACCAAGGCTTATTTTGGACTTACGCAGCATCCACAGTGTCACTTTTCATCTTTGCACATGAATTCGACACTAATTTCGTTCGTATTTGATTACTTTTACATGTCACCTTCACCTCTTGGTAGGGATTTTTTCAGTATCTCGCCCCCACAACTATGGAGAAATTTCAACCAACTAAGTATAATTATAAATTATCATCTGAAACACAACAGTACGGGTGATCTTTTTCGCAGAGGAATTCGTTAACTACTGTTTCAATATCAATGTGTTGGCTTTTTTTGCTGTCCATTCTGAAGATTGCCAAAGGGCTAAACTTCATCTGCACTATTGTGCAATGAATATAGGTTTTAGTGGTTTAATTCACTGAATACTCGCTTAGATGATGCTCTCGTCACAGAAAAAGTGATATACAGTTATAAAAGAAAAATGAAATGAAATATCTAATTTTTACGTCCCACGAATATGCCGACTATGCTAATGGAGAGAGTAATGGTGAGAAATAAATGAAATTATTTAATGAAAAAAGTGGGAGGAAACGGGAGAAACCCGAGGACACTCATGCACATGGTGTTTGTCCATAATAAAGTTCATTCGGCGTGAGCTGGGATGTAACCAACAATTCCATGCACCATAGGTAAAGTTATAAAAGAATAGGCGTCTAAACAAATACGGAACACTACTATCAATGAGAGTTATTAAAAAAATATATAAGATAAGATTTTTAGTTATTTCATTCTAAGTTAAAATTTCAATCAATCTTGTTCTTCATTACTGTTCGAAAACTTAAAGTTGTTGCTGCAAGGACGTGATAAATCTTTTCAGCAGACTTCGCAGTCCCCTCCACAGCTTTTTTTTTTTTCATGTAAGGCTAAAGTAGTCTCATTTTAGACATCGAGGAAAAATAGTGAAATTACGAATTTTCAATGGGCCTCGTTTTACTCTGGGCTCCCTCAACGCACTGCCGTTAGTTACGTCACTGTTCAGGATGCATGATGCAGCTTCTGCTTTTAGGAATACTTTCTAAGACAGTACGAGTTTTTTTTAACTGCTGTGTGAATTAAGTTGTATTTGCTAGAAATGTCGGTTAAAGGAAACTAAAGATCCTACACTCAAACACAAATAATCTCTTTCGAAACTCTAATGGAAAACGAAACGAATCGTCCTAAACATGTTACGCTTTTGAAGAGAAAAAGAGCAAAGCAGTAGTTGCACATACGCTTAATGGTGTTTCTTGGATACAAATTTATAACTTACAAAAGTCATGTTCACGTCATGGTTTGATAGATGAAGGCTTAGTAAAAGGAATTCTTACGCTGGTGGTCGTGGGTTCGAATCTCTGCTCTTCTTGTTACTTTTTTCTCTTAGCTACACTTAGTTTGTGCATTCCAAACCTCGAAGTTTGGTTTGGATTATTTATGAAAGCAGGTAGAGAATTAATTGTTGTCGAAATTAGTTTCAAATATGAGATTATAAATACATATTTTGTCTTTAACTTATTACGTATCAATTTTTATATCAAATTTTCCAGTCTTTATTTAATTCATCTTCCGGTGTAATACAATGAACATTTGCAGAGCGACGTCAGTCGGACGAAAGTACTATATTCCATTGTTACTCTAATATACCTAGGTATTTGTTCATATATTTATAAATTGTTTACTAAGTAAAAACTTATGGCCGTCCACATTATGTGTCATATAATAGACCGTACGAAGGCTGACATAGCAGAAGGCGTATTGCAAATATCCCTGGTGATAAAAAGTAGGGGTCTTCTTCACAAGATTCGAACCACTGTTACAGGCGGTTTTGGTTTACATAGCAAGCATAATACCACTCGGCCACCAAGTCTCGCACGTTAGCCTCTTTATTAATGCAGAACATACTGAGACACTTACATTCACTGGTGTCGCGTAATGTATTTCATAATATTTTGTTAATAAGTGGGTCGAATTAGGTAGCCCTCGAGAGAGCTGATGGTGTTGTGGGCGAGCATTTATTAATAGTGTGTATAGTCCCCTTGGGACTCGATTACAGCTGCCATACGCCGTGGCATTGAATCCACCAGGCGAGAGATATAGCGTTGGGTGCAACAGATCGACCACGCATCTTCAACACGCTCCCAAAGATCATTAGATGTTCGTGGAGGATTGTTCGACCAGGTTTCCCGCAATGTTCTTGCAACAGAGGCCCACATATTTTCAATAGGGTTCAGATCTGCTCCATGAGGAACCCAGTCAACCATTTCGACATCAGGTTGCCTCTGCAACCATGTCTGAACCACATTTGAATTATGTATCGAGCTATTGTCCTGTTGCAAATGTAATATGCCGTCACCTACATGAGCTTTTATTTCCGGAAGCGTTTCATCCAGATGTTCCACATACTTGTGGGCGTTTAGGCGACCAGGAATCCTGTAGATTCCTCCGAAATTTGCAGCCTTGCATATCCATGCCCAACAGTGAACAGTTACATGTCCCATTCGACCAGAACGGGAAACGTATTCAGAGGCATACCTTTTTCCAGGGGGGCGGTAAACACGCTTCGGCCCGAAGTTTGCACTGCAAAATATTTTTTCGTCTGTGAAAACGACCTCGTCCCACACACGTGCAATACTTAACCGTGCAAACGCCAGACGGTCAACCATGTGGTCTTCTGTTAGTCGCTCCTTAACAGCTGCCCTGTATGATCTCAAACCAAAGGATTTGAGTCTACGACGGACAGTCGTAACATCGCCTGGGAAATTGGTTTCCTCTCGTAACTGTCGGGCAGCCATGAAAGGGTGCTCACGGCATTGGGCAATTACACTCTGGTCTTCTTCGGCAGAGGAAACTTTTTGTCGCCCACTTCCTCTTTTACGTCTTACATTTCCTGTTTCCTCATATCTCCTCCACCACCTCCGTGCTGTAGCACGGTTAACGCCATATCTCGCGCCTGCCTCGCTATAGTTCATGCCCGCATGCTCAATTAAAGCAATCACGCTGCTTTTAACAAAAGCTTCGTAGTGAGCCATTTTCACACCAGAAGCAAAATGATAGCTTTCCTTAGGTGTTTGAACGGAACGTGCTTCATGTGACGTCACGTAACAAGGCGGAGTTTCCTCTCATTGCCGTATACGATATCGTACGCCCTCTGCTGGGTGTTTCGTGACGGAAAAAGTGCTTTTAAGCAGTTCATGGCGACCGCTTTGAAATCAAATGTAAAGTATGAGAATTAAATTTGTCATATCTGTAGTTTGGTGTAGAGACAAAACAAAATTGGAAACCAAAGGTTTAAGAACAACTCAGATTATTAATATAAAAGAAGTCAAAGTTTATTAACTTGTATTATCATACAAGAAATGCGAGAATTTTGAAACAAAGAAAAATAACTTAGAAATTTGCAACTGAAGACAAAAAAAAAAAACTAACTTCAACACACTAAAGGGTATGAGTAGGGAGATTAATGGAGACGTCAGCAATGAGGCTATATGTCCCCTTCTCGATTAACGTGAGGGATGGATTTTACCATTTCACTTTGACGGAATAACGTAGAGGATGGAGAGGAGGGGGAAGATACATAACAGCTATAAATATAAAAATAAAAGTGACAATGTTCGGTGGTGAATAACTCTTGAACTACCCGAGCGTTCTCAATCACATTTTGAACATAGATGAAATTCGAACCTGGGAAGCTTTTTGTTATTTCATTTTGATATTAGAACTTGCGGAAGAGGAGGGAGGGTAAGTATATGAAAATGAATAAAAATAACTCTTGAACAATCCGACTGATCCCAATCAATCAAACATTCAATATAGATAGGGTTCGGACCTGGGATGTTTTCATTTGTTGCCTTGACGGCACAATGTAGGGGAGGGGAAGGGGGACTATGTAAAAAAATAAAAATAAAAATGCTGTCTTGGTGACTTCATCACGCTTAAACCACCGAACTGATCTTAATCAAATTATCAACATAGATGAGGTTCGAACCTGGGGTGGTTTTTATCATATCCCTTTGATGGTAGAACGTAGGGTAGGAGGAGGGAGGGGAGATATCTATAAAAATGAATAAAACTTAACAACTCTTGAACCACCTGGCCGATCTCGATCTAATTTTCAACATAGACGACGTTCGGGCCTAGAAACTTTTGTTTGAATATTTTCACTTTGACGGTAGAACATAGGAGAGGATAAGAGAAGGGGAGATTAATATATAAAAATAAATAGAACAACTCTTGAACCATCCAACAAATTTCGATCAAATTTTCAACGTACATGACATTCGGGCCTGGGATAATTTTTGTCATACCGTGCCCCCAACATGGAGAGGGGAGAGGAATACATAAAATCATCGAAAATGACCAATATCAAATAGTGCTTTAGTAATAGTAAAACCATAACATATTACTATTTTTCTTTAATTTAGCCCAGCGAAATCGGGGTGCGACTTAGATTCGAGGACGTCTTAAGTTCGAGTAGTTATCGAGAAATAATTAAAGATATTAACGTGTTATTGAATTACTTTGCTAATAATAATAATAATAATAATAATAACCATTATTATTATTATTATTATTATTATTAGTAGTAGTAGTAGTAGTAGTAGTAGTATTGAAGATTTGATCATTCAAATATTGAAAGATCAAAATATTCAAATACCTTAAAACAATTAAACGTGTGTCATCGCCGACTAATTATCACCAAACATTCTAAATTTAAACAAAATATTCACACATGGTTCCGACTTGAGAACCTCCAGATTATCAGCTAGCGCCTTGAGCACAGATCCACGCTCTATATGCGCTAAATGGTAGGTTTAACATGTTTAAATTTGATTTCCTTGACTCCAGTTACAAAATTCTAAGTTAGTATTTTTCGTTCTTTCAAAATTTCTTTCGATTTTTTTAATCATATAAGTCAATAATCTTTGGCATAGTTTATATTAGTAACGTGGTTGTTCTTAAACCTTTCGTTCGCTATTTGGTTTCTTCTTCACACCAAACTACAGATATGATACGTTTAATTCTCATACTTGTCATTTGGTTTCAAAGCAGTCACCATTATCTGGTAAAGCAATTTTGTTCGCCACGATTCATGAGTTTTGTAACAAAACACGTCAAGAAATGAGTTAAATGAAGGCTGCAAGAGTTTATATCAAAGTTGAGTATTGTGAGCTAGTGACAAGCATGTAATAACGTCTCGTATTTGAAAATAATGTTAGCTACTTTTAATTCACTAACTGGTATTAGATTTAATTCAAGCTTAAAGAATTGGAATGAACAAACTCAGTGTAGCTTAAAGAAACAAAACGTAAGAAGAACGGACGAGATTCGAACCCTGGACCACCAGTACAAAAATCCTGTTCACTAACCCCTCACCTAACAAGCCATCAACTTCTATAAGTTTTAAATTTGCAAGCAATGATACCATTATACGTTTGTGCAATCAATGTTTTGCTGTTTTCCTCTTCAAGAACGTAACATGTTTACGACGATTCGTTTCGTTTCCCATTAGAGCTTCTAGAGAGATGATTTGTGTTTGAGTATAGGGTCTTTTGTTTCCTTTAACCGACAGTTCTAGCAAATACAACTCAATTGAAACAGCTGTAAAAAAAAAGAAAAGAAAAAAACTAGTACTGTCTTAGAAAGTATTCCTAAAAGGGAGAAACTCCATCGTGCACCCTGAACAGTGACGGGAGTGCGTTGAGCGAGGCCAACAGCAAAATGGGGTCCATTGAAGATTCGTAACTCCACTTTGAAGGGTTTTAATTAATTTCACACTTTTTCCTCAATGTCTAAAATGTAACTACTTAGCCTTAGATGAAAAGGAAGTTGTGAAGGAGCTATAGACTGTGAAGTCTACCGAAAATATTTATCACGTCCTTGCAGCAACTATTTCCAGCAAAAGGGAACAAGTACATCAGACCTAAGTTTTCAGAAGCGCTAAAAAACCTTCCCGAGGCGTATTTGTATTTGTTTCAACACCTGTATAACTGCTTAATTGTATTAATAGCAAAAGAACTGACAAACTCTAAGACAAGAAGAAGAATCTTGTATTGTAGCACTGCAATTGGTGAGAAAAGCTTAAAAGTGGAAAAAATATTTTTATGTACTTATTCCCTTTTTCCAATCAGTGGTTCAATTATGAGCCTATATTTTTGAGGTGCTAAAAATAATAATAAGAAGAAGAAAACTTATTAACTGGTAGGTTACGCTGGACTCTTAATTGTGTATATGGAATAATGCAACGTGGGGATATACAGAGGATTTTGGATTTCTGTTGGCGATCAATTAATCTTTACACTAGTAGGGAATACTGGTTGGCCCGGATTTCGAACAGTAATGAAGATCAAGATTGATTGAAATTTCAACTTAGAATGAAATAAATAAAAATCTAATCTTATACAACTCTCATTGATAGTAGTGTTCCGTATTTGTTTAGACGCCTATTCTTTTATAACTTTACCTATGGTGCATGGAATTGTTGGTTACATCCCAGCTCGCGCTGAATGAACTTTATTATGGACAAACACCGTGTTCATGAGTTTTCTCGGGTTTCTCCCGTTTTCTCCCACTTTCTTCATTAAACGATTTCATTCGTTTCTCACCATCACTGTCTCCATTAGCGTAGTCGGCATAACGTGGGACGTAAAACTTAAATATTTCGTTTCGTTTTTCTTTTATAACTGTATCTCACTTTTCCTGTGACGAGAGCATCATCTAAGCGAGTATTCAGTGAATTAAACCACTATATTCATAGCACAATAGTACAGAATGAAGTTTAGCTCTTTGGCAATTTTCAGCATGCAGAGCAAAAAAAGCCAACACATTGATATTGAAACAGTAGTTAACGAATTCCTCTTCGAAAAAGATCACCCGTACTGTTGTGTTTCAGATGATAATTTATAATTATACTTAGTTGGTTGAAATTTCTCCATAGTTGTGGGGGCGAGATACTGAAAAAATCCCTACCAAGAGGTGAAGGTGACATGTAAAAGTAGTCAAATACGAACGAAATTAGTGTCGAATTCATGTGCAAAGATGAAAAGTGACACTGTGGATGCTGCATAAGTCCAAAATAAGCCTTGGTTGGCTTCGAGTTGACAATGGGAGGGTGACAGGAATAAAGAATCGAAATTATCCTATATTTGTGTCGAATGGATAGTTTTCGGGATCACTGACATAAAAGGTGATATTTCAGATGTGTATATGTCCAAGGTTGGCCATATTGAAATGGGGTCATAGGGAGAACCAGTAAATACTTCAGAACAGTTCCTTTTTGGTGCGTTTCAAGACACTGAGAGTGAAAAGTGATAATGCACAAATCACATTCTGAATTATCGGAGATATGACTTCTGGGGAAGTGTCGTTGCTCCAGGGAGGCATTACTAACTGATCACTCCCTAAAATCGTCACTGTTTTGCAGGGCCGTAGACAGAAATTTATTTCAGCGATCGAAAGCTTGACAGGAATTTATTTCAGCGATTGAGGGCATATTTTACTAAAATGTCTATCATCCAGGGGCGGATCCAGGATGATTGTTTGGGAGGGGCGGTCGTTCGAAGTCAAATCAAGGTAAGAGCGGATTGCAAAAAAAGAAAGAAAAGAAAAGAAAAAAGCAAATTTAGAAATGGAGAAGTAGCTCTTCTGCAGAATTAACTTTCTTAAAAAAATTAAGGCCTATCTACTTTAGGTTTTAATTAAAGTTTATAATACAAAGATGAAAAATACTTAGGATATGTTTTATTTTTAAAATAAAAAGTATAAAAAGTTCCCTATTCTGGGGGATGTGATCGCCCGAACACACTCCCCTGAATCCGCCCCTGCTATCATCATCTCTAAAATTCGATATAATTTACAAAAAAAGTAGTGATTTCGTGGGGGTAAAAGCTCTTGATTGCAAAGGCCTGCATCCTGTGTATGTCCCTGCTGCTCTGAATTGTCAA
Organism: Thermobia domestica; assembly: GCF_964235325.1. Lineage (NCBI taxonomy): Eukaryota > Metazoa > Arthropoda > Insecta > Zygentoma > Lepismatidae > Thermobia > Thermobia domestica. The sequence continues at coordinate 204,242,623 of NC_137456.1, read as the reverse complement.
AAGCTCCTCTTCAAAGGTAAGACATAAAATATAAATAATAAACGTGTAACATAGAATACAATATAAATAGAAAGTATGTTATAATTAAGAAATAGAAAATAATTATAAAATAAAGTTGAAGGACAATTAAAAAAAAACAATAAAACTTGAAAGTAAAATATGCTTTTAAAACAATTTTGCATTTATGCAGGGCTACAAACAAGTGAGGAGTGCCATGTAAATTTAGTAACAAATATAATATTGGAAAATTATTTCGAATTGAACTAGCTGTGACTACATTACTTCAAAATTGAACTTGTGGAATATACAGTATGAGCGTAGCTCAAATCAAATAATCAATAAGAATGGTCTTGATTGGAAGCTCGGACCATCCACGTAGGAGTAACTTACATTAACCATTCACCTAACAGACAATGACGCACAGGGCTTGGCACTACTTTATCAGATTGTTCTATCAAATGTCACTTAATTAAAACAATAGTAACAAATTTTAAAGTTTTAAAAAGTGTCCTGAAGAAGAGGAAGTTCAATTTGCACATTGTAACTAAGTTACAAGAGGTTTACGTCTTATCTGAACGGCGCATCCACCGAGTCAACTTTTGGAATATGCCCTTAAGGTAGCTTTCAACGCAACTAAGGGAAACGTATGTGAACCTGTAATAGAATTCTCCGTAGCAGAATGGATAAAGTCATGGTTCGATAACCACAAGGTTCGTGATTCGAAACCCGTCGCCGAAATCAGATTTTTTAAAATCTTAATTCCTCAGTTCTGAAGATCTTTCTCTCCTTTCGTAATCATCTGATGCTCTAAAAAGAGTTGAGTTGATTTTGAGTTTAACGTCCCGTTCAGCAGCGAGGCTATATGAGACGTGGACCTACTGATTAACGTGGAATCCGAACCACATGAGCTCCCGCCGGGAATTGCTCTAAAAAGAGTTCTCCACATTAATTCGACAACTGCCTAATGTGATCCTGGCAGTTCGAAAACTTCCCTTCTTATCTTTCACAAAATCAGAATTTTCGTCATAATACGAATGCTGTCCGATCATTTTTTCCCCAATTCTAAATCTGTGTATACAAATACTTGAATCCCTCTGTCTCCATACTTGAATCCCTCTCTCTATCTCTCTCTCTCTCAATGTCACCCAGGAAGTCATATGGCTTGAGATCAAACCTTCGACTCTTGAAACCAAATGTAAGCTCTTTAGCAATGTGCTATCGTAGCTCTATAGGTTTGTTGTTAAAACCAGTGTCTTTTAGACTTTATTCGGGGGGGGGGGAGGAAGAGATTCTCCGGCGACATAAGATTTTCACTGTTTATTAGTGTATTACTATACATTTGATAAAAAAAATACGTATTTATGAAGCTCAAGAGAGGGGGAATTACACCCTCCTGTCCTGCCCAAATGACGCCCGCTTGCACTTACTGAAAAGAAATTCAAAGAATCATTGAATAAAACTCGTTTCTGTCCGTAGATATTTTAGAGCTCTTGGCAATTTCCATAGATTTCTTAGGGAGCATCTTACTAGCTTGCACTCTTTAAAGAAAGAAAAGAATGAAACTAAAGATATTTATGAAGCTCTGGGAAGATTGTGTGACTTTCCTTTAATTTAGGCTCTTAAAAATATTTCAGAACAAACGAATGGAAAAGACTGTTTTAAAGCTATAACGTTGTAAACTTGATTCCTGTTTCTTTTTCAGCTGAATGGAAAGAGTGTACTACGTCACACACACTGCTTTAGACAAGGAAAGCTGGAGGACGGGGAGGAGTTCGAATAAATACTAGAAGCAAGTAATCGATTGATACATGTATTGCGGGAATGCATAAGAAAACTGGGCAAGAGTTTGTTATTCATTTGGACTTAGAATTTTTGTAAAAATTTTATGCCGCGGACTGTACAAAATTGCCAAAATATAAACGTAAGTAACACGTTGCACCACGTGTTTGGTTTTTAACCTAATTTATCTCATTGGATGAGGTCCTATTACCTTATATAGTTATATGGTCATGTACAGGGGTCCATTCCCTATCATAAGACATAGGTACATTTGTGCACCTCTTTAAATTTTTGGGAGAGGTTGTAATGTACTGTTACAATCTGATGTAATGATATTTTTGATGGGAGGGTGCCAGAAATTTTTTGCACCGACTGTACTTCCCACTTAGCAAAAAATTTCTTTCTGTTTATATAATTTATGTCTTTGTTCGTTATCTTATTCCAAATCAACATGGAAGATGGTAAAAATTCATTAGGAATCATATTTTTGGGGATTAAAATCTTTATTCAAGTATTAATTAATTATAAATCTCGTATATGGATATTTTAAATGGATGATTACAAATCTCACGGTGCCAGTGCTATTCGGAAATATAGGCCCACCATTGGACGGAAATTTTGGAATAATTAACCAATCTAAAATTTTGGCAGAATTGTCTGGACCTCTCTTCAGCCCCCTTTTAGATGTCTATGTCTGTCTAAAATCTAGTTTAATCCAGATTTTACCATTTTTTTATTCGTTTCAAATGCTCCACCGCCAAAAAAGCTTTGTTTTGATTGGTGCAGTTACCGATGCGACATATCAACGCGCGAGCATCGATATACTACACAAAGAAGCCGAAGACAGCAGACCCAGATTTTCCCAGCTCCACAAAAAGTAGAAATTAGCTAGAAAAGCGGCATTAATAAGGTAAATTTAGTTTAATAGTTGAATAAATACCATCCAGGAAGCCACGGAGCCATAATCTACTAAATTTCAGAGTAAAAACCGGACTGAAAAGCTGAAATAGGAAGTGTAAGTCAGTGACGCCATGTTTTGCAGATATAATTAGTGATGGACAGGTTCTACCAAGTGAAGTGCATCAGTTTGTTACTTGTCCTTAAAGATCCATAAACAGTTTCGGAAGAGTAGTGTTTCTCCCTTAAAATCTTTTATCCTGAAAATTATATTTTTTAGGGTTACGTAAGGCCTGTCCCTGTGCCGTTTCTGTTCGTGTATGTAGTGAATGTGATTTTTTTTTACTTATCTAGTAGTAACATGGCGGTATTTAATTTCATTGTAGTTAGGATAGTGATCATAATGCATGTGTAAATTTTCAAGAGGGCTCCTGTTTACTCCCAACTTGGGGGTACAGCTTCCAGCAGGGATGGGTTGAACTTATAGTTGTCATAAAGTTCTTTTCCCTTCAGGAAAGGGGGCTATATTTTTCAATAAATAGTTTGGGCATTAACTAAACAGTTTGAATTAAGAATGTGATTTAGTGAATACAAGGGCCAATTGGCCCTGTTCCTTTCTTTCCCTTTTCTTTCGTAAATCGATAGAGCCGATTGAATATGGTAAAATTTGGGCGTTGTTTATGTGAGTTAGTAGTAATGATTAGTATGTATTATAACGTATTAATGTATTCTGTAATTATAGATGTGGCATGTGTGTGTTTGTAATGTATTATTAGTAGCAATTGTAGTTGAGTGATGGAATAGTGTGTGAAATAATTAAGTGTGGACAGTGTATCATTTGCTATTCACATTTTCGTATTCGATTAATAATTAAACCCATCATACAGATTTATAGCAATATCAGGAAATGAGAGTGATATAGTATCAAAATTCCGTGTACAAGGTCACATTTAGTGGTTCAAGGGTTGATCGTATGGTTGTTAGCCCCTAGTGTCGAAATTTAGTACTACTCGTCATTCATATGTCGATACTCAAGCATTTTGTGATTAGTTTCTATGACCTTTCTTTTTGATTAGCACCGAGCAAATATAATTCCCATCCCATATGAACATACATTTAGGTAAAGTGATCCGAAGCCAAGGTTTTCCAAAAATTACAACATTGTATGTAATCTAGAAATTAAAATATTTAAGTAAATAGACATTGCATATATTCTTAACAGAAGTCAGCTGATATGATACTAGTCTTCTTTCTCAAACTACAATATTAAAATGTTTTTTTTTTTTCGTGGCTGCAGAATAATTTCATTGTCGCAGTCAGAATTTCATAAAATTAAATAATATTATCGCAGATAATCTTACATTCTGTGAACGTATATAATTTTTTTAATGAAGCTGCGGAGTATCATGTAGTATTATGTGTGTGGCAAGAGAGTCTTGAGTTCGAGTGAGGTTTTGTGTAGTGATCGGAACGGGAAACGTTTGTAGTGATTTATAAATTTTAAAATATTATAATGAAATGTGTATATAGTCTGGGTATAGATAGATGAAATAGGGTGTTTATAAAATATGGCGTCGTAATAAATGAATAAAATTATAACATAAATATTATATAATATATTGTAGTAAAGAATATAAATGTTAGGACACCCTTATATATATATATGACCCCAGTGTATGCTTCGCCACGTGTTTGCCTATATATATATATATATATTAAATGTGTACGTGCTATAAACACTCGGGTTCTGACCCCTACGCCGGAACTTCACGCGAACAGGAGAGCAATATATTGTTGGACTATGTTATCACTTCACAGTTTAGTATGCTATAGCAATAGTGTTTATCCATAACAATCTCGTCTGACAGTATGGGTAACATCATATAATCGCTGACTAGACATGTTCAATAATCAATTATGAAAAGACAATAGTTGTTGTAGAATTTGGGGCTGTAGTGAATTATGTTTCGGTCGGTTTCAAATAGACAATCCTGCGACTTGATATTTTTTTACGTCACCTATTTCTGGCTAACATACAGTGTTCGCAGAGGTGACGGGTCGGATAGATTTAAATAATTAAATTAACTGGTTACTGAAAACTTTTGTTTTCGTACCCAGGGGTCGAACCCCCTCTCCCCCTTGAATATTTTCGTTTCTTTTCTTAGTTTTAAAACTAGATACTTATAGAAATTAATCGACACCTTCAAGATTTGGCACTCTTGCGACGGGGAACTCCTGGTGAGCTTTGGCAAGTGAAAATCACCAGTGCCAAATTCAGTTTATTTAATTTTTAATTTTTTTAAATTTTTGGCAAATCCATAATTAGGGTTTCTCTTACTTCATCGACTTTAGTTTCATTTTTGTACTTTCCTTTCGACCTCCTCATTTTCGACGAGGTTGGATAGATTTTTTTTGGAAATTTTAAATTAAGGGACTACACCAACCTTCTGGTAGGGCCGGAGTCTCTAAGGACACAGCCGGATTACGGTGAGGGCGGGGAATTTCCTTAAAGCTCCCGCCTTTTTGAAAATTCTCTTGAGGGCACGGACTCGCTGTGAGTTTGGAGACAACTTATTTTAGTCTACGTATTTGGGTAGACCACCTGATCGGCATGTCAAGAATATTTTGGCTATGAATTTGTTGAGAGTGAAGTTCGACCCCTATCTTTGTAGGTTTAGTTATTCTCACTTAAGTCTTTGGCGCGCCATTATTGTTCTTCTTCTCCTCTCCTCTCCTCTATCTCTCCTTCTTCTCCTTTCAAGATTTTTTTAAAAATATCAACCTGCCCCCACACCAGCTGAAACATTGCGAGATACGATTCATGGATGAAGTATATAGTGACTGGGTTTTCCCATCATATTTTGACCCATTGCCGAAGTGAATAATGACTTCGTATTTGACGACATTTCAATTACGTTCCTTCACCGTCGTCCTTCTGGGATTCTTTCTAAATCCATTGGTCGCTTTCCTTCCCTTTTGGTTTCGTAAATCTTGTAATAATTCTGGGCCCAAAATTAATATTGTGTTTAGTTTATCTCTTTATACATATATAATTAGGAATGTTCTATGTTACGTGCCTGCTTTACGTACTTTTTGGATTACTTCGAAATACTTATGTGAAAACCACAAAATTCATAGACACGCGGTATAAGTAAAAATTAATTAATTTTTTTTTCATATGTTGGAAGTTGTTTTTTCTTTGTACAATGTTGCAACCTTTTGAAGAATTATTGTGGGGGTCAATGTATTAAATATGTGCGCGTTTAATATATATATATATATATATATATATATATATATATATATATATATATAGGTAGATAGATAGATAGATAGATAGATAGATAGATAGATAGATAGATAGATAGATAGATAGATAGATAGATAGATAGATAGATAGATAGAAAAATGTATACGTCGAAATGTAAATGTATTTAATATGTGAATAAGATAGTAAAGTAAAACGTAGAATATTAAATGGATTATTGGATATATGTAAGAGCGCTCGTATCTACCCCGAACGTAAATTGGTTGCCAGAGTTTCGAAGCAATTATCCGACGGATGTAAATATGTAGATTGTCTTTTAAGAATACCGCCGCGAACCTATACATTTTTTTCCATTGTCCTGAATAGATGTAATTAGCAATATTCTGTGGAATTATTGTCGATGGCATGTGTTTTGAAATAATGGCAGGTCTAAAACATAACCCAAACCATAATGAATATTATCCTTAAGTGACCAACCCGAAAGTTCTTTTGGAAAGTGTACCCTGAATCCCCCCTTACCTACATATATATATTCTATAACCTAACCAGTGGTTTCCTTAATATAAATCATCATAATCCTCACACCTGTGAAAGATCGTCTTAAATCTGAACACTATATACAAAAGTTACACGTGATAACTGAAAAGTGTTATGAGGTGTCCCAGTGACGAACAAGTAACCTGAAATTGATCAAATAATGAAGTCGTAAATGGACTGACACAAGGGGAAAACATCCTCTGACCAAATTTTGTCTTTGGAAGTCCCTAGGTGGGAAAAACTGTTCAGCATGCGAGTGCATCTACAAACTGTTAGTTCATAGGTGCTCAATAAATGATTATTATGAATATATCTATATATATGTATAAATAGAAACGAAATTAAATGGAGCGAAATGTTTGGACACTATGAATAGTGCATTACTAATGATTTCGAACGCTCAGTTTTTATATACGCAACAGGATGTATAAGAATTTTTAGAATGTCTCGATGTGAGATAGAGACTCATAATTTTCCACTATATTCAAAAGTTTTTTTTCTTCTTTCCTCTTCGTTCAATTTTCTTTTAATGTAAAATGAATGTCTCCTTTGCTTATGTTGTGTATTATAAATTTGATTTAGCATGCCTAAGACATGATATATGTAAATATATTAATTTTTTCCTTTCCTTTTGTCAATGTGAGTAAATATATAAAGCTAAATTCAAAGTAATGCCATTTGATTGTTTTGACTTATGAAGATATAATGCTATGTATTCTGTTGAAGTATAACTAAGAACTAGTTCTTTCAATAATTTTTTATTCTTTCTTTTCCATAAATGTAACAAATGTTTGCGAAATCGTAGCTAGATGTTTTTCTTTTTCTTTTTAATGATATATGCTAACCCCATACACTGTCCTGTGTGAATGAGTGTCTGAATGATAAATTTAGTTTTTAAGTTGTAGTAGTGATACTGTTTAGTTGTAATCATATTTATAATATATGTGTCATGATTTATATGTTTTAGAGTTATTAACCAAGGTCATGAAGGACCGATAGTAACTGATTTAAGTTTGCTTTAGGAGAGAAGCCAAAATAACAGGATGAGCCTGAATACGACGTCTTCTGTCAGAGAAGTTGAAATTCCTATTGATGCAATACACAAATATATTAAGTTGATAACTTTGATTTTTTTCTTCCTTTCTTCGGCTAATTCATATGTGTGGTCGATCTAAGATTATGGAGTTCAGAGACTGGTTAGTTGATATTTACCATTCAGGATTACCTTACAACCAATTAAATTCTATTTTCACCTAGCTTGGGTTGGGTTTGGGCAACTCCCTCTTGTGCAGTCGCCTGCAGGTCAGGCTCGTATGTATGGACATGTGTCTATTTCCGGATCACTTCGGAATTGATCCTTCGTTAATAACCATTCAAGTTCATTATTATATTTCTTGAATTATCCAGTAATCCTTTCACCTCCAATCCTTTATCTTTCTTCATTCTTTCTCTTTTTCTCTTCTTCCCTGCCTCCCTCTGCTACTCTTCTTTCTCACTCTTCTTTTTCCTATCACTAACAAAACTGAAAAACGGGGTCGTGACGGGGAGTAGTCGCTATCAGCACGGTCAATAAGTTGTTTCGATAGTTTTTTCTTCGGGAGTCCGATATGGAATGATTAACTCGAAAATGAACATATACAGAATGAATAATAATAATAAAATTTATTCATGATTTCAATTATCAGATAGGAGAGTATTGTATTTCTTCCTTACTTCAGGTGACTCCTTCCACCCAAGAAAAAAATACCCCGTTTACAGGGTACCTTGGCCCACCCCTTTAATTTTGGAAATTGCCCAATTTAAACATTTGGTATTATAGTATAGGACCCTAATATAGATCACTAGAAATTTGGGTGGTCCATCTCGTTCCCTTTTAGGGGTACAAAATTGCCAAATTTTAGTACAACCACGTGTTTGGTTTTTGGCCCAATTTATCCCCCTTTGATGAGGTTCTATTACCTTATATGATTACAGGGGTCCATTTCCTATCATAAGACATGAGTATATTGATGCACCCTTCTTAAAATTTTGCAGGGGGTCCACCCCTTCAATTTTGGAAATTGTCCAATTTAAGCATAGTACAGACCTCAATATGTATCATGATAAATTTCGGTGGTCCTATTGCCAAATTATTTAGTACAACCATGTGTTCGGTTATTGACTCAATTTATCCTATTTGATAAAGTTATAAGGTATGGACGGATATCCCCTTTCAATTTGGTAGGACCCTTAGGGTGTAGTACGGTCACGTGATCGATGATTTGGTTTTGATGCGCGACGGATCCCTGGTCAATGTTCTCTAGAAATTAGGTGGAAACTTTGAACAAGATTTATGACCAGGGTTCTCGTCTTATATCGCACAGTTCTTTAGGAGAATCTGATAACGTTGTATGTATCTTATTGATGGAATGAACAATAAAAACACAGAGATAAGCATAAATTGTATTTTATTCATTTTCTGGTTTCTTCTTTTTTCTTTCTTATTGACAATGTTTGTATATTGAGCTGGGTTTCTTCATTAGACCTCCTCCTCTTCTTGATTGTGATGATTTGTTTCCATGTTTCGCAGCATAGCACCGGTTTGCAAAGCTTCGTATTGTGAATTCTGTAAAAAGAACGAGGAAAGAGATGATTAGTATAGAAATAGATGATGATAAAACAAATACACTCTCAATGTAAATATGATAAAATTACCTGGAAGGTATATTGAAGTAGTCTACGATCATTAACCGTGGGTACTGTTGTCAACAAGTATTGAATTTCACGCCTAGATTTTCCTTGGGCTTTACAGCACAAATAAAAATAAGCATAATAGCCACATATGGATGAACCAAGACTTTGCATTTGGCTATTATTATATTCATAGTACACATAATGAAGTTTTAAGAATGCAACATGATGTGGTACATAAGGAGGTAGGCCATAGCTGTCAAAATCACGAGAATCAAGAGAATATATTTTAAAAGATGAAAGATGTAGTCATATATATTTTAAAAAATCCTTAAAGTGCCAATCACTGTATGGTTTACCTTATATCGAGATAAAACTGTAATAAAACATCACCTCTGCTTTTTTTTTCGCTTCGAACTTTGCTTACCTCATGATATAGATTCACAAATTTTGAAAATGGTTCAAAATTTTTTATTTGAATGTGAGTGTTATCCCTAAGCCATATAAATAATAATTATTTTTTTTAAATAATACAGTAAACTATTTTATTACAAGACAGCACTGTACTGTTTTATTATAAGCTAATCTTCATTGATGATAAAAAACCAAAATATTTAGTGGAAATTTGACGACATAGCTACAAAACCAACTGGCATATTTTCTAGAAGGTTTAATATAAACTATTAAATTGTTAATAGTTTAGAAAAATATCAATATTGTAGCTATTCATGTGCAAGTTTGAACTAAATCAACACGCAGTTTCGCTTTCACCTGTTTCCACGTTTTTGTTTAATCGTATACAATAGTTTCAATTTATTCGAGACTTGTGTTCAGTTGTTTTGAACAATATTCCGTTTCAATATGTAAATTTGAAGTATTAAATAGTCTTTTGATAATGTAAAAGTAGTACTCACATTATATATATATATATATATATATATATATATATATATATATATATATATATATATATATATATATATATATATATATATATAGATAGATAGATAGATAGATAGATAGATAGATAGATTTCATTTCAAATATCCTCCTTGTGAGGTATTCATAAGAATTAGGGATGGCCAATTCCGGAATTTTTACTTTCCGGAATCCGGAAAGTAAAATCGGAAAATTCCGGAATTCGGAAAAATTCCGGATTTCGGAAAAATTCCGGAATTCGGGAAAATTCCGGAATTCGGAAAAAAATCCGGAATTCGGAAAAATTCCGGAATTCGGAAAAAATCCGGAATTCGGAAAAATTCCGGAATTAGGGAAAATTCCGGATTTCGGAAAAAATCCGGAATTCGGAAAAAAATCCGGAATTCGGAAAAAATCCGGAATTCAGAAAAAATCCGGAACTCGGAAAAAATCCGGAATTCGGGAAAATTCCGGATTTCGGAAAAATTTTGGAATTCGGAAAAATTCCGGAATTCGGAAAAATTCCGGATTTCGGAAAAATTCCGGAATTCGGAAAAAATCCGGAATTCGGAAAAATTCCGGAATTCGGAAAAAATCCGGAATTCGGAAAAATTCCGGAATTAGGGAAAATTCCGGATTTCGGAAAAAATCCGGAATTCGGAAAAAAATCCGGAATTCGGAAAAAATCCGGAATTCAGAAAAAATCCGGAACTCGGAAAAAATCCGGAATTCGGGAAAATTCCGGATTTCGGAAAAATTTTGGAATTCGGAAAAATTCCGGAATTCGGAAAAAATCCGGATTTCGGAAAAATTATTTTTTCTTTTTGTAATCCTAAGAATTTTGTTCAAATGCAAACGAACAAATTTCCTTTTTGTAATCCTAAGAATGTAGGATGCAAGTTAAGCTGAAACTTACATCCTAAAGTATACAGTACTCAATCTTCCCATGGGTCTCGGGTTCAAACCCTGCTCCCGCCAAGTGAACTTTGTGGTGGACAAACACCGTGTGCGTGGGTTTTCTCGGGGTTCTCCCGTTTCCTCCCACTTTCTTCATTCCACCATTTCATTCATTACTCATTATCACCGTCTCCTTTAGCCTAACCGGCATAACCGTGGGACGTAAAACTCAAAATTTCATTTCATTTTCAATCTTCCCATGGTTAATGAGATGTAGTCCAAAAGTACGATGTACTCCTAATATTTAATTTTTGTTTTACTGTGATACTGTCCAGAGGTAAGACATATATCACACTGAGAAAAACAACTTGACATAATGAAGATGTTATCATACGTAGTTTTCCAGAAAATCGTGAGAAACGAATTTTTATGAAGATAAAATATGCGTCGCTTGTTGCCAGTGTGATGCTATTGATAACTTTTATGCTGGAATAGTCTTATTATTATTATTATTATTATTATTATTATTATTATTATTATTATTATTATTAATCGTTTATGTACTGTAAAAGAAAAATATGAATCGTTAAGTAGTAGATTTTATCTGTTGTTTTTTGATATCTTCTAACAGTAATAACAAATTGCTCGTAAATACGCAATGATTATCAAGGACAATGGCATATTAATGTAAGGACTACTCTGCAGACTAGCAATAAACAATAAACAATAACAGATAAACAATAGTCCCCCCCCCAAAAAAGTAACTAACTTGGGCACGTCAGAATGTTCGCGAGAATATAGGGACGCATTGAGACTAGCAAAAAACGTGGTGTTATTATTATTCAAAGGGCCGTACGATGGAGGCTTTAACGTTAATGTTAATGGCACCAATGAGCACTTACTTGCTCTAACGGTTAACCTCATTTTTGAGATGATTCTTAGAAGTGGGCGTGTTGGCATGCAGTTGGAGTACTAACGATTTGCGTCACTATCGAACACTAACGTAGCACTAGTGACGTTTAAAGTCGAAATTGGAGTCTGACATAAGTGGCTTGTCAACTTCACGAACATTATATTTTCCTTGAATGCGAGAATTTTGCGCCCGGGAAATTTGCGGCCTACCACAAAAATAGGAAAATATGCGCTCGCAATATATTTGCACTGGGATGTTTGCGCCCTACCCCAAAAAGAGGGGAAAATGCGCCGGCTATATATTTGCACTGGGATGTTAGCGCCCTACAATTCAACTTCTTATTGTATTGTGTAAAGTAACTTCCACTCGCACTTGAACTAGGCTTGCCTCTCATCGTCTCAGTGAGTTACTCCATCCGTTATAATATTCCGAACAAATGAAAAAAAAATACAATTTTCGTTCACTAAAGGGCAATCCATACAAATACAATTTTTCATTATACTACAAAATTTACAATAAACGTATAAATGACTGATATATAATTATTTATTAATATAATCAAAGAGTATAATTTAATCTACAAAAGGCTGTTTGGCTCTACCCAGATATCTCTGTTCACAATCCTTGAGTTGTTTGGCTTTTCAGGACACAAAATATAGAAAAGAAAATGTAAAGTGAATGTAAAATCAGTTCAGTAATATTATCAAGAAAACTATGTACAGTGTGTTTACTTGCTGGAATTACACTTCAAACACACAATTGCGTTCAGTCGTTCTTTCAGGAAAAATGTTCCGGGGGGCACATTTAGTATTCCGGAGGGGGGTCACTGCTGGTACTATTCTATTTATTATTATATTATAGACGTATTATTTTGGTCTCCTCCGAGGGGGCACTCTGAGAGCTCTGGGGAGGCCAGTGTTCCCCCAAAATCATCTCTGGAAGAAGCAGTGATTCCGTTGATCCGTTGTGTTCTTTTGGCTTATATTGAAGTTTATTCTCCCCTTATATAGCCACAATGAAAATAAATCACAAATGGCATGGTTGTGGGGGGAGGATTGTTTATGCTGTAATGTCAGCCCCTCCGAGGAAATGCGTAAGCTCCAGTAGGTTCTTTTATTTCGCAGGGCTCAAACTTCCCGGTGGAGGTACATCGCAGGCGCAATTTTCCCTGTTCTTGAGGTAGGGCGCAAATTTCCCAGACGCAAAATTCTCGACACCGTTCGAATGACCTCGGAAGACGATATCTTTTTCAATACTTTTTTTATATTCTTTTACTCGAGATTTCTTCATAGCTTCTTATTAAAATACTTACTAATATATCCTCATTTTATTGTCCTAACCAATCAATATGGGTATGTTGTCAGTAAAATATTTAGATTGATCGAGCCTCTGGTGTGTAACCACAGTATTTCATATCATGTCCCCATTAGAAATCTTGGCTAAACGAACCAATATATATTGCCAATAAAATAGTTTAGAATGATTGAGCCCCTGGTAAATAACCACAGTATTTCGTGACAGACCCCCCCCCTTCCTATTACCATATTCTAGCTACGTGCCTGACTCAGCTAATTCTCTACATTCTTTACCAAGCACACATTTTCTAAAGCGGAAAATGCTCTCTAAATACCTAAGCTCATTATTTTCAGCAGATGCACAAACTGGGTAACATTCTATCTACATGAATGTTATATATGTCGATTACTGGAAACCGCTTCTCGCTATCTATTACCATATTTACTATATAATGATTAACGTTAAAACCGGAAATGGTTGATTTGTACCGCTTCCGGTTTGAATATTACATTCATCAGGGAACTCGATTCTTAACTATTGACTCTGTACATCATGGCCAAAATTGATTGGTAATCCATCAGATAGTTCTTGAGACTGTTTGTTTCACTGACGGACAGAATGAATATATGGCTATAGAGTCTTGATAAACTAAATTCGTTAATGAGTGATGATGGAACAAATATAAGAAAGGGAACCAAAAGTACCACCGGGAAAATTTTCGAACACAAAATTAGCCATCGAAAACCCTCATGTCCTGGGTTAGAATACCATAGATGAAAACTCTACCACTGAGTCATCAATCACCCGCTTATTAGTTTTGTTAACTATTATATTAATATAAATTAATGAATGCCTGCTTATGTTAATTATTGAACAATTACATTGTATACTTCGTAAAGTCAAAAATTATAAATTTGTATTTACTGTACATACAATGAGCGCAGAAAGTGTTCGTACACCTATGCTATTGAAACGAGAATGCCTGCGAAAAAGAAACAGAAAATTTAAGAAGTGTAATAACACACACAATATGAATAATGAAAACTAAGCTTTATGAATATATCAATAAAGAACCACAAAGACAAGTTTAATGGTCAGAAAGTAAATAAATTCCGTAGAAAATGTATAGAGTAGACGCAAAAAGTGATCGTACACGTGACGTACGAATACGAAACAAAGATACCACAACTGGGGTTCACTAGTGTTCACCTGAGTATACACCTCTGTATAGCATGACGAGTAACAGAATGAGTTTAGTTGTGAATAGGAGTGAAAAAACTGCACGGTGGGCTGTCGAAATGGGAAGCAACCGAACAGAAACAAATGAGGAGACAAAGAAAAGTAATTATTAAAGTGCATAAGAAGGGTAAGTCTTTGAGAAAGATAGCAAACCTCAGGGGCAGTTCCAGAGGGGGGCGATCGGGGCCATCGCCCCCCCCCACAAGAGGAAACTTTCTTATTTTATATATAAATAAACTCATCCATAACAAGTTTGGAGCTCTTAAAAGTAGCAGTATTACTGCCGACCGCCCCTTCCCCAGAAGTCCGTCCTAGATCCGCCCCTGTATAGAGTAGCCACAATCGAGTATTTTTCGCTGTATGTTTGGAGTCGTTGTCTTGCTGAACAATAAATTGTTTTCAAGAACCATCTTCTGCGCACTAGTATGGAGATATTCCTTTAATATGTTAATATACACTTTGTGGATCATCACTCCATCGATAAGGTGGAGACGACCCACTCCTGAGGCACTCATACAACCCCAGACGAGCACGGACCCTCCTCCGTGTCTTACTTTAGGGACGAGATTTTGAGGATTCATCTCTGTATTCACCTTGCGCCATACCATACGCCTCCCATTGGACTCGATAAAATTAAATTTACTTTCGTCCGAAAATATGACCCTATTCCAGAAAGAAGCCTGATCCCTTATCTTTATACTCTTTTTCAAACTTTAGTCTCTTTATACGATTTGTCTTGTTCACCCAAAACATTTTCCTGGCTATCCGACCATGATACCCTGCAAATATTCCGCACTGTACTGGCTGATACTTTAACACCGCGTGTTTCCAGATCCGTTGCCAATTGCACAGCACTACTTTTTGGAACCTTTTTTCTTTCCCTAATAATGTAACGTTTAACTTGTTCACTCAACACTCTTGGTCTTCCAGTTCTTTTTTTTTTTTTTTAATTATTTTTTTTAAATTATTTTTTTATGGTTTCGCACAGTGATAGAAACATTATACATCGCAATTATTGTTTGTACTGTTGAACGAGGCCTGTCTGCAATGTTTGCCAGGGGCGGATCCAGGACGTATTTCTGGGGGGGGCGGTCGGCGGTAATACTGCTACTTTTAAGAGCTCCAAACTTGTTATGGATGGGTTTATTTATATATAAAATAAGAGTTTCCTCTTGTGGGGGCGATCGCCCCCCTCTGGATCCGCCCCTGACTCTATAATACCTTGAAACAGCTTCGCACACCTCCCCAATCCCCAGACATGAACCCCATAGAACATCTATGATCTGTTCTGGAGACAAGAATCAGAAGGCACAGCTTGTCTACTAAAGAAGGCCTAAGAAAAGCTATTCAAGAAGAATGGGACATAATCAGTCCCGAAGCTACAGAACTACGAACTACTACAGGTGAAATCAATGCCACGAAGACTACAGACAATCATTAACGCACAGGGTAATCCCACAAAATATTAAATAACGTAATATACTTTATAAGCATTAATTCAAGCATAAGTGTACGGTGACTTTTTGCGTTTACAAAAAAGGAATTCTCTCTTTTCTTCTGAACAAAACAGTGATTGTGTTTGTTTGGCCTTTCTCTTGTATATAGAAATAAAATGTATCAATGTGTAGTCTTAATTCTGCTTATATATATATTTTCCACCTCCCGTTCTCATGCTAGCTGTTTTCAATATAAAGTATGCACGGTGTACGAACACTTTCTGCGCTCACTGTAGGTATGTTGACAATAAGCGAATGTTATTAGAATATTTGTTGAGATTTATTTTCCTTCACTGCCTTTCGCCTGGTTAGAAAGTAGTTTGCAGTGCTTTGGAGCAGCTGCAGGTGGGAACGCGATAATGTTTGAGACATACCGGCGACTTTTTTGTGTGTGAAAATAAGACCTTTCTCATAAAGTAGTAAATAACTGCAGTAGCAATTGTCTACGTAAATGATAAAGACATATCCAACTACAAGAAATTAATACAGTATATATAGCCTATTCATTATTGTGTTTCTCTTTTAACAGCTATTAGCTAAGGATGGATAATTCCAGAATTTTTACTTTCCGGAATCCGGAAAGTAAAATCGGAAAAATTCCGGATCTCGGAAAAATTCCGATTTTTTCTAAATTCCGGATTTTTTCCGAACGTCGGAATTTTTCCGAAATCCGGAATTTTTCCGCATTCCGGATTTTTTCTGAATTCCGGAATTTTACTGAATTCCGGAATTTTTCCGAAATCCGGAATTTTTCTGAATTCCGGAATTTTTCCGAATTCCGGATTTTTTCCGAATTCCGGAATTTTTCTGAATTCCGGAATTTTTCCGAATTCCGGATTTTTTCCGAATTCCGGAATTTTTCCGAATTCCGGAAAGTAAATTTTCCGATTCCGGAAAACAAAATTTCCGGAATCCGGATTCCGGAAAATTTTGGCCCTCCCTAATAATAATATACAATTTTATACTTGTAGTCTACAGGATTATATGTTCAATTCTCCTCATTTATAACCGTTCGTGGATTTGGAAAAGAGAGAAGCTAGTAGCTTGGGAGGTTGAAAAAGAGGTTGTATTATACAGAAAGTGGGGGATACCATATTCGGGTGTGTTGTGTTATGTATTTGTGTGTGAGGCAATAATAGTAGCAGAGTTTTATCTTATTGAAATTCTCAGTGTGTTTGTTTGTTATATTTAATTCGAAATGTCTAAACAAAATGATAGACAAATTTACGCACAAACATACAAATTAGTTGTTGTTGGAGGTGGAGGCGTTGGAAAGTCAGCTATAACGATACAGTTTATTCAGGTAATAACTTCTGAGGACGTAGTTAATATTGAAACTTCTTAAATTTATATGCAAATTTTATTATTGAAGAAAATGTGTGAGGTCAAGAAAGATAGTCCTCTTTTCTAATATTGAAGATTATAAGCTTTTGTAAACCATTTGTTCCAATTACGAACTGGAATCTTGCGAGAGGTGTGGTGAGTCATAATTAGCACTTTTTTAGTGCTTCCTTCAACTTCTATTCGTTGAAACTCTTTAGCATAGTACATTTGCTTTGGAAATACACTTAGAACACTTCAAGAAATTAATTACCAGTATTATATTTGATCAATAATAGGATAGAGAACTTGAGATAATTATATATATTTCGTATGAATATGTATAAATTTGCAGATTGACGAGCTGTCGGCAGTACTTTAATGTGCAAGCTGCAGACATTTGTTTATTATTGTTTTAAATTGAAGAATATATCAGAAACCGGGTTCACTCGAGCAGACGGCTCTACCAAAAAACAAAATTTATAGGTAAAATACGATGTCAAACTGTTTTCGTAAAAGAAGTAGAGTGTAAATATAAGTAATTTCTGTCATTAGATATCATATTGAAGTAAATATTGAACAGGGGTGAACGTATTCTGAAAGAATACAAGAATGCAAAAAAGGTGGAAATGAACGGCGAGAATGTTCTGCTCGTGTTAGCAATGGACATTTGCGATGAATGTAATACAAACATACGACTTTATTACAAAGAATTGTGTGATAAAGAGCGTCATATTATAAAGATTTTGAAGCGTCATGATATGTTGAAACGTAAAATCAACTATGCGAAGTGTGGAAAAGAAGTAAAAATTCAAAACAGACGAATTTCTCCTCTCAGCGGGCAATTTGTACCCGGGAAACCAGTGAAGCTATTTTGAAAGTAAGAGTTATTACGATTATTTCAGTGTTTTTGAAGGTGAAAATTATTGCTGATATTTTATGTATTTTTCCACTATCCTTGTTTATCCTTATGCCCCCCGTCGCTGACACGCCTGCATCCTACGGAGGCACCCTCTCACTCCGCTCGGGCCTCTCTGCTGCGCTTCTGCCCCGACTCGGTTAGATAGCATTCGTGCTTTTAGTGGCCACCTAGCACATGCTGGTTCGTGGTTTATGCATTAGTTCCTCATTTAGTGCATGCTCTGCAAGAAGAAATCGGAAAATGCAATAAGTGTGTGAAAATTTGGTAGAACCGTCTGCTCGAGTAATACCCAGAAACCTGTTTGAATTGTAGAGTTCGCTTTTTTGCTTACTTAGAACGATTAAGAATATATATATATATATATATATATATATATATATATATATATATATATATATATATATATATATACAGGGGCGGATCCAGGATATGATCAAGGAAGGGGCTGAACCATATTTTGCCGTTTTATCCAGTGTATAGCAGGATTGAAGCCCATTTTATCCAGTGTATATCTGAGCGTCAAGGGGGGGGGGGGGGGCTATAGCCCCTATAGCCCACCCCTTGGATCCGCCACTGTATATATATATTTAACGCGTATTTGTACGGTACTGGTTTAGGTTAATCTTCCGTATATGGCGGTTCCGTATTAGACCCACACAGATTTGTTTTTAACGTTGTGTTTCTATTTATTTTTTGGTCAATGTTCCGATAAGGGGGTCCAGAACCTTTGACACTACTTCTTTCTATTGATTTTCGTGTGATTACATAATATAACGTTATATTAGGTTAGATCAGGTCAGGTTAGGTTAGGTTAGGTTAGGTTAGCTTAGGTCAGGTTAGCTTAGGTCAGGTTAGCTTAAGGGGGTCCAGTGTAGTTCTGGACCCCCTTAACGGAACATGGACCATTTTTTTGTTTAATATACCTTACCTATAATTATTCTTTCATTCCTATCGTTCAGTTTTAAGTGTTAATCGGAAATATTTCTTATTTTCATGCTTTCTTGGCTTTTCAGTAGATTAATATTCATTTGTATTATATTTCTGCACAAAATTTCAACTTTTAAGTGCTGCAAACTACACACTATTCAGATATAAAGATAAACAGTGAATTATTACCTTGTAATGTTTTCAACCAGCATTATAACAACTCCCTACTACAGTGTTACGTAAATAAACTTCTAGAGAGGGTTAGGGACGGAACCTTGTATCAATAACAAGTGACATCAAAAATTTAAAAACTTGTTCGGAAATAGGGCCGCCTACTTTCCTATACTAGATTACCACACTAGGGTATACTTATGTTCATGAAATATAAATTTCTCTTGGCAGGAAATTCACTCTTACTTCTTTAGAGAGTTTTTTTTTTTTTTTTTTTTTTTTTTTTTTAAGGGAGGAGGTGCATTAATAGGTGCGATTGACATCAGAATGGCTGAGTATAACTACAGCGTATGCACGTATAACATAAAAACTACAGTGTATAAAATACGATTTGACTTAAACTCAAATCAGCTGGTCCTTGGCCACAAAAACTACGAATGTTACCTAACGGGGTTAGTGGAGGAGCACAGGACGAGGACCTGAGTGGTAACGACAGGGTGCCTTCGTATGGAGTAGGCGCGTTAGCGAGGTGGGTATACGCATAAACGGGGATAATGGGAAAATACTTTATATGGCGTAAAAGCACGGCAAACACTTTATGCGTGACACAGTTTCTCGAAATTTCTATCATAACTTTGTACACTACTTTTACATAGTATTTCATTTCATGTCTTCCTAATGGAGTATTACGCGTCAAAGAGCACACTTTCCATTTCGAGTTTCTACCATATTATACATAAAAGAGATCCAGTCCTGTCATATTTTCATTACTTGTAGAATTCTATTGTGAAATCAAGTAACATTTCTTCCATAGGTTTTGCAGATTTTGCCCGATAAAATCCACTTAACCGCATTTGCGTCAGATACAACTCTCCTTCCATTAGTTTCCGCTCTACATTTGGGTAATTCCATGTCAGTTCATCCTGGTCATTTAACCCACCATCTCAGATTCTCATGAAACCTCTCTCTTGTTAGTAGTACAAGGATCAAAACCTGTGAGAAATTTTTCCTGCTTAGACCAAGTATTGTTTGGATGTTCAAAGTTAGGGAAAATAACACATGTATGAAAATATAATATATGTGTAGTATGTATATATGTATGGTGATTTAAAATGCTTTCATATTTTGAAAGAGGTCATTTGTTTTGCTTTTAATATGTGAAAAGCTTGTCTCCTCTTGAAAGTAATGTTCCCCTAAAACAACCTGCTGGCTACATCCCTGACTATCCTGTAATAAAAGTTGTGAGTTCTATCTCCAAATCAAAACAAAATCCACTAGAAATTACATGCGGGACTCAACGCTCATCGTACTAATTGTTTTATATGGAAACTTTTAAAAGCGTGTATCATGACAACCAGTTGACATAAAAAGATGTAGTTTTCACGTATGTGTTCCTTTCTCTGCTTCCTAAAGTGAACAGTTAATATGCTAATACAATATTTCTAAGTAGCGCCTTTGGTATTATCAAGATTCGCAGTAGGGCGAGAAGTCAGCGTGAAGAACTGCTTGTCGCGAATTGTCAGCACCGCTCAAAGCCAATTGGACAACGTGTGAAGCCAACTCAAGTTCATGTCGCTTTACATCTGAAACACACAATACACGTTCACGTAAGGCAACACCTCCCTTCTTTCAAAATTATAATGCAATAAAATAAAAGAAGACTACTTACCACAGTATTAAAATAAAGAGCCAAATCGGCAATCAAGAAAAAGAAAAAAATCCACAACATGCACCATGCATGAAAATTTGTCAAGCAAACAAAGAATAATGTATCAAAGTTCATGTTCAATTAAACTTTGCAAGGTCGCTTAACATAACATCAAAGGGAAATGAAATGAACAATCTGCTCCACACGCAGGGCTGGCAAAAACCATGGTTTTTATTGAAAAAAAAAAACAACGAATTTTTGGGGTTTAAACCAGAGTGGAAAAAAATTCATTTTTGATGATTTTTTTTAAAAAATTAAATCAAATCTTTCTCCTCGTATAATACAAGTCGCAAACTAAAGAAAAAAGCATTACGAATTAGTATTAAATGCCAATTACGCCATTTAAGTGAAAGTATTAGGGATGAATTTTGAATTAATCCCCAATCGTTAACCTACATCAATCCCAAACAATGTTCCTTAATTTTAAATTATGGCTTTTGTAAATTATAGACTTTCAGTCAATCATTATCCCTATTTATCCTAGGATAATGATTCATACCTCATTCTCTTCAGAATAGAACAGCCTTTAAAACGGTAACATTCACATTTTTCGTATCATGTTCCTGAAGCGGAAATTTTTGAGATAAGCCGGGATTTTTTCTGATTTTTTTTTTCAAATTTTAATCCCCTCTGGACTCCCCTGTGTTAACGCACAGATCTCAAAATCAACTGGGAAATACTAAGGGTGTACTAAATGTGTGTACAAAATTTCAAGCTTTTATCTTGAATAGTAAGGGTATGAAAAATATTTAACAATGAG
Organism: Thermobia domestica; assembly: GCF_964235325.1. Taxonomy (NCBI): domain Eukaryota; kingdom Metazoa; phylum Arthropoda; class Insecta; order Zygentoma; family Lepismatidae; genus Thermobia; species Thermobia domestica. Next base: position 204,220,905 of record NC_137456.1, on the reverse strand, counting down.
CTAAGAACATCCCCATAATACCCCAGATGACCCGGATGTAATATAAAAATTTCCTCAGACATCCCTATTTATCCTAAAATCATGATTTGTGCATTATTCTCTTCAGAATAAAACAAAGTTGTAAACGGTGCCATTCAAATGTCTCCATCGTGTAGGCTATCTGGGGCTGGAAAATCACGAAAAAAGGGATTTTCTACCGCCTCTGTTTAAAGGCAAAAATCTGAAACAAATCCGAAAAATACTAAGGGGTGCAGTGAATGAGTGTTCAAAATTTCAAACTTCTAGATGCAAAAGTAAGCCCCCAAATATCCCAGATTCCCGTATAAAACAGAATCTCAGGTAACAGTTTCCTGAGACATCCCTATTTATCCTAAGATCATGGTTCGTACATTCTAAAGAATAGAACAGCCTTTCAGATGGTACCATTCATATGTCTCCATCTTAGGCGGGAAAATCGCGAAGAAAGCTATTTTTTTGTTAAAAATATCCTTTTTTTTTCATTTTGCCCCTCTGGACCCCCCAGTTTTCACGCAGAGATCTGAAATCATCTGAAACATACTAAGGGAGCACTGAACGAGTGTGCGGAATTTCAGTCTTCTGAATGCAAAATGTAGGCCCGCCAAAAAATAATAAAAATAGGCACAACAAAAAATATCTTTTTAAAATTTATGACTTCCTCACATCCTATGTCTCGACGCAGAGAGGCGTGAAAGCATATGTAACGTGCTCTACAATGCCTTCAGTCCTGAAAAAACGAAGTAAAAAGCTTTATTGGTACTTTTTTAATCGAACAATGAAGATTTTATCCTATCACCTAAAAATTGGTGATATAATTTAAAAGGTTAAGCGTTAAGGAAAAAGTACAGCAACGCTTATCAAAGTGACAGTTTTTTCCACAAAAGTTATTGATATTTGGCAGGGGCATACTTTTAAGGAAATTGTAACTAGCTTGCGTCACGAAATACATAAATTTTGCCTAAAGTTATAAAATTTAAAAATTTCGGAGAGGGGATAGGGAACTTCTAAATACGCCCTATTATCTGGAAACAAATATATAGACGCGCACACAAAAGAATCTTCGTCTTAAATGTCGATGGTGATTTCCCCGTTGGAATAGTTAACGATTTACGATATAAACCCTATGTTACGAAGAGAAGAAAACAGGATTGCCCTGTTACCCGTTCAAAACAGGATTTTCCCTAATCATCCTCTGCATAATACTTGTCTTCATACTACGTTGTACATACTGTACATTTGAGTCTCATTGTATTATGATTATCATCTTCCATAATCGAAATAACAGAACAGAAACGGGCTTTACTTATTTTCACTTTAAATTATTTCGGAATTTGATTTAAATCAACTATTTTTCTTTAAAAAATCAAGTGATTTAAATCAATCCACCCTGGTTTAAACTCGGTTTTTTTGGTTTAAATAATTTGCTCTATGTATTTATATCACATATGGATAAAAATAAGTTAGTTTCACCTTGGTGTTATTATGCAACAACCGGGTTATGCTGGGAGGAGTCACATAAGCTTAAAGCGGAATCCAAACCGCTTCTCGGCTTACATCCGAGAGAAATTGTCCTCCATTTGAACTCGAGACCGGGACTAATTGGCCACAAATGCGATACGTCTGCCGACTCACTCACGAAGGACTCTTGATAAAAATACATTGTACCGATCTTTACATAATTGTGAATATAATTTTCAGAAGGACTAAAAGATAAACACAAGTGAAACCATTATACAGAATTACATATGAACAATTTCAAAGTACTGCAGAGTACAGAAGAACTAATTTAGTCCAAGTTACTTGGCTCCAAGTTAAATAAATACGACTTAATGTGCATATCAGTAAGAAAAGTGAATAAAGATACGAATTATTTGAGTCCACTTTGGCTCTGATCCATTTATATATAAATAGATACCAAAGATACTTCTGATTTCAATAAGTGCCTCTGGTGGGGTTTATATGACTCCCCCCTCCCAAAAAAAAGAAGTATGGCATTTTGAGGTATTTTATCAATAGTAAACATTATTGAAACGAAACAATATTTAGAATTTTTCTTTTATTGCAACTGCATAACAATATTAACAAACTATAAAAAAATCACAAAAGAAATATTCATAAACTTATATATATATATATATATATATATATATATATAGATATATATAGATATATATATATATATATATATATATATATATATATATATATATATATATAATATATATAAAGTTGCTTTTGTAGTATAATCTCTTTCAGTAATGAATGAAGAGTTTAGTCTGAATATAATACGAACAATGTATGGGAGTGACAGTGATAACCCACAAATGTGTGTTCATCAAGATTTTACGAACACTTACACTTTTATGAACATTTTTCGTATTTGGTTTAAACCAGTTGGTTTTTTGATTAAAAAAAAAAAAAAAACAGCTGGTTTGAACCACCTTGGTTTAAACCAGCCAACTCTGTCCACACGTAACTTTGATTTTTCGAAAAATTTTCCACGAAAAGCAGACACACGCCAAAAGCACTCTATCCTTACACAACTTCAAACTCGCCCCACATTTACGGTAATCAATTTCCAATTTAATTAAACCGTGACGTTCCCAAAACTTTAACAACTCATTCTCGTTATTGTATAAGTCAGAATAGGTATGAGGGGAAAGCGTGTATTGGTATAGAAGTTTTTCCCTCATATCTATTCCATCTATCAATACAAAACTTGGTGCATACATTTCTTACAGTATTTTTTGAGATACATTTGGATTGTGTGATTTTACCCGGGGCCACTCAGAGGGGACCAAATTTATGGCAGGGATCTCTGGAGGTAATTGTCCCGACATTTTCCCTGTTCAAGCACGTTATGGGTCCCAATACATAGCACCTCTGGAAAGCTTGTTCCATTCTGAAGAGAATGAACTATGACTTTCCAATGAATAGTGTTGATGCAGTAGCTTCACTTCCAGTCTACAATTTTCTTTATACTAACAGGGTTAATGGGCTCCAGGAATTTACTCCGTTCTCCATGCCACCTATTTTTTTGTGCATGAACATATCTTTGTTATGTTTATCGAATGGACTAGGTTTTGATTCGGATGTCCGGATGACACGTTCCTTGTGAGTAGTATATATGCACATATAGGCAATGGGGTGAACAGTGTTGCCATCTTAAGGATGTATCTGCATTAATTCAGACATCCTACGATACCTACTGTTTTAGACGTTGGGAATTTGAGACACTGTATTTCTGCACCGTACTGATCATGAAGACACGTTATTACAAACAGAAACAAATTTCTTAATAATATGCAATGGATCACTGCGGTAGGCTTACATACATACTTGTGTGCGTGAGAGTTGGTGTTAGTGAGTTGATAATAAGTTCATGTAATAAACAGTACCTTCAAAAACAGTATCAAATCCTTCGGCTTGTAGAATCATTTGTAGTAAGAGGTACTTTCCGATGAAGTTTCCACTGTGTGTCACACACTGTTAAATCTGCTGTCATAAAGCAGTATGTGCGACCAGAACTAGTTGTTGATAGCTGTCTATTATTCAGTTGAACAAATTTATATGACAGTTTTTTTAAAACTTCAGTAAGTTATTGACTATAGTAATTTCATCCTAAAATATTTATGATGTTTGTTCCTAAATAGTTCGTTTCTTTAGTAAGATTTTACATTGACATCTTGTAGTACTTTCACAATTATGCAATTTCAGTAATTTATGTGGTTGCTGTCCAGAGAAGCTAATTTTATCATCATTTAACACTACCAGATTATTACTGATCCATAACATTATTATTATTATTATTATTATTATTATTATTATTATTATTATTATTCAATTCTAACTTGGCTTTTAAGAAAGTTACATCGAATATCTTTCCACCAACAGTAAGAAAGTTTCATCAGCGCAAGATTGTATATGCCAATCTATTTCTAAATTACATAAATCATTAATACATATGGTGCTTTCCATTTCAACTCAGGCAAAAAAAAGAAGTATCATCATCTCAGATATTGTTGAAACTTTTTTTTATAGCAATTAGACATGTTTTTAAGAGACTCATATTTTTTGTTTTCTCGAAAAAAATTTTCCCGTCAAGTAATGGGCCAACAAAGACTGGGAGTACAATTTATGAATTGTAGAAGACATGGAAAATGGTCAACTTCGGAGCCCCACCATTCAACTATGGAGACAGATAGAGTTATAATTCTTGTTGTGGTATGTACATAGGTATATAAATAAACTATATTTTATTATAGTTTGGTTTGCGCATGCGTATCTTTTTGTAGATAAATTAACAAATGAACGTCAGTTTATCTAAAACGTTGAAGTTTGTGAATTTTTTTTGAGCACTTCCGGTTCGAATTTTAAAATTCTGTTTTCACGGTTGGTAAGACCTAGTTACCCGCTTTCAGAAAAAAAAAAATGTATCGCTTCTGTGTGCAACCTTTTTGTCGCAAAAATTGGAGAAATTGCAAAATTTTCAAAAATTGTCATTTTCGGGCGCCATTTTCTCGAAAACATCATCTTTTAAAATTCTGAAATTTTGTCAGATGGTTCAACCTTACATGAATAATAAACACACCAAATACCATTCTCGACCAATGCTTCATGAATTAGCTACAGCCTTTTGAAGTTAGCGAAGTTTCGTTAACTTTGATGTCACAGTTAGCAACACTGGAAACAATAAATTGAAATGATTTGATGATGTTTGTGGTTCGCATTCATTAAATGAAAAATAAAAGGTTTTCTTGACTGGTTTTTATTATTTTGATCAAAAAGGCTCTCTGAAATAGTAAAATGAGCCTCCCTCTACTCCTCTGTTTTCTTAAACCGAAGTAATCTGAGGTGGAAATTACGATTACGAAACACACAAATTTGAAGTTCACTTACTTCAAATGGTCTTCGAAAACAAAATTTCAGTTTTTTTTTTATTTTTTATTTTTTTTTTTTTATTACATGGTCTTGCTTGGTGTCTTCTTCGCTAATAGCATGAATAGCATGTAACCGTGCAGATGCCCAATAGGTGTTGGTGCACTCACAACTCGTCCAGGGTTGTATCCAGGGGTACGATCGCCTTCCCCCCCCCAGAAGAAGAAACTTTCTTATTTTATATATGAATAAAACCCATCCCAGAGTTTGGAGCTCTTAAAAGTAGCTCTAAGTAGCAGTATTACAACCCCGTCCCCAGAAGTCCGTCCTGGATCCGCCCTTGCATAGCACATTGTACCCTGCTGAAGGTCCATGTGGAAGGCTAAACAGCACTTCGGCTTCACGTAATTCATGATTTATTCATAATATTTCTGCCACGCATCACTGGTTATCATACGTTTATGTATGTAACAAAAGTTCCTTTTTTCAAACTTCTTAAATCTACACTTTGAATTGCAGAAGCTCAATTTTGCGGAAGCATGAAGTTAGGTCATGGTGACCCGTTACTGCCATAAAAACTTCGCCATTTTCCGAAAGCCAAAGGTGACTTCGTTGAATACCAGTTACCGGTCGCACACTTTCCCTTTCTTGCTTTTATGTTTTCTTCTTCCGGAAGTTGTCGAATTCAGTTCCAGGTAACAAAACGAAAGTAATACCCGGAGTTTGTACTTGCACTATACTCACGAATTCTTCTGCGGTTTTAATACTATGTATCTATTTTCGCCTAAAGTTATGCCTCGTTACCTCATTTTTTAACCCCCCCCCCCCAATACCGTCGCAAAGACCCTTGCAGGGCCGGTTTCACTGCAAAAACACTGCTTCATCGGACCTATCTGCATCTCGATCATCTGAAAGCGTTTTTTAAAGTGGGATGCAGCACCATCAGAAATCACTGACACGGTTATTTTCGCTTTTCTTCGAGTATTTTTAGAATCTTGTCTATGGCTATGAGTACATGGGAGAATTTTTACTGATTTGCCCAGCATTCCTTCCACTCCAGGACATTCACCACAGCAGGTCCGCAACCAGCCACAGAGGTTTGGGAGTGGCATGAACATGTTAGGGGGGGGGGGTCATTAAAAATTCTCTTACAAATAGCTAAATTGTGTTTTTTGTATTAATAATAGCAATTTATGTTAAGATCTGGAGGGGCCACGAAAAGTTTAGGGGGCTAGTCCCTGTCTGGTTGCGGGCCAACGCCACATTCCTGAAGAAGACAACTGTCATTTTCTACGGATCATACTACTAAAGGAAATAGGTCACTCATGACAGCTTCAATACATGCTGCACCTTTGATTTGTTGCAACGCAGTAGCAACTAACTTAAAATTTGCACGATACACACACACACTTCCCTCGCAGGTTGCGGACTGACCCACTTTAGTCGAATACTATAAAATTCTGAGTGACCCATTCTTATGCTGGGATTGTTCAGTTTAAAAAGTCCGTAAATTTCTTTGATTCGTTTCGATTTTTTTTTTTTTAAACTTTTTTGTCCTTTTTCGATCATTGTAATGACATCGCACTTAATTGAGACTTTGTCTGGAGCATTCCGAATCATCACTGAGGTAATAGTTCAGGCTTTTTACAGATCAGAATTTATTGGATGGCCATTTCAAGTAGACTTCAATTTGTGTGTTTCGTAATCGTAATTTCCATCTCAGATTACTTCGGTTTAAGAAAACAGGGAGTAGGGGGAGGCTCATTTTACTATTTCAGAGTCTTTTTTGATCAAAATAATAAAAACCAGTCAAGAAAACCTTTTATTTTTTATTTAATGAATGCGAACCACAAACATCATCAAATCATTGCACTTTTATTGTTTCCAGTGTTGCTAACTGTGACATCAAAATTAAAGAAATTTCGCTAACTTCAAAAGGCTGTAGTTAATTCATAAAGCATTGGTCGAAAACGGTATTGTGTTTATTATTCATGTAAGGTTGAACCATCTGACAAAATTTCAGAATTTTAAAAGATGGTGTTTTCGAGAAAATGGCGATTTTTGAAAATTTTGCAATTTCTCCAATTTTTTAAGACAAAACGGTTGCACACAGAAGCGATACATTTTTTTTTTTTTTTTTTTTTTTGGAAAGCGGGTAACTAGGTCTTACCAACCGTGAAAACAGAATTTTAAAATTCGAACCGGAAGTGCTCGAAAAAAATCGCAAACTTCAACGTTTCAGACGTCCATTTGTTAATTTATCTACAAAAAGATACGCATGCGCAAACCAAACTATAATAAAATATAGTTTATTTATATCCTTATGTGCATACCACAACAAGAATTATAACTCTACCTGTCTCCATAGCTGAATGGTGGTGCTCCGAAGTTGACCATTTTCCATGTCTTCTAGAATTCATGAATTGTACTCCCCTTCTTTGATGGCCCATTACTTGGCGGGATTTTTTTTTCGAGAAAATAAAAAAATATGGTTCTCTTAAAAACATGTCTAGTTGCTATAAAAAAAAAAAAGTTTCAACAATATCTGAGATGGTGATGGTACATGCTCTGCCTGAATTGAAATGGAAGGCACCGAATTAAAAAAAAAATGGCTCTAGGACTTCTGTAGTTCTACATTGATTTCTGAAGTTTCCAGTTTAGACAATTTGTTTTGCTATTCCAGCGATATTCCTCGCAAACCACGATAAGAATTTTCCTCGTATTACACATTACTTAAGTTTGTGTAGCAAAGTTTTGTGTGTTATTGTATCAGATGCTTTAGCTAGGTCTAAAAATGCTGCAATTACTAAAGAGAGGCAACGTATGAGGAAAAAATATGAAAATCCAAAGTCTTTAAATAAGAAAATATGAAATGCCAATGATATGATTGATTTTGAAACTGATTTTAATTTCAACCGTTACTTCTTCTGACATTAATTTAATCAATTATTTTGTTCATAACCTTTATTTTTAATTTTAAATCCTTAAATTTTTCATTAATTTTTACAGCTATGTGTATTGTATCTAATGCTGTTAAGTGAACTGCCTTCGGAATATAACAGCTTGAATATGTCCCAAAAAACTATTTGTAACATAGCCTAGAAAGGAGACTTCACTTGGTCCGTGGAGTACGTATACTAACTGATATATTAATATTTTTCAGAGCTACTTCGTGACAGACTATGATCCAACGATAGAAGACTCCTATACGAAGCAGTGTGTTATTGACGATGTCCCCGCTAAGCTGGATAGTAAGTATCGATTTTGCGTATAAACACAAAATTTGTTTTATGTTATTTACCTTTTAGAATTGGAAACACGTTTGAGCTCTACTTACCTCTGCTAGAAGAGTTTGACCTAACGAATTCGCTTTCGCTTTACTAATTTCATAGTAGTTTTTGTTCAATGTCTTTGAAATGCTAAAGTGAAACCGCTTCTTGAAGAGCCTTCCCTAATCACGGTAATTTGTTCTGAAAGTGGAAAATAACTTCAGAGCTAATTATAATGTCACTTAACATATTCTGTAATTCAACATTTGTCCCAAATATTTTTGGAACGACTTTTTAACTAGTTAATAAGAAACTGAAAAGGATGTAACTCAGTTTTTTCTTCATAGTAATATACTTGCGGAGCTCCCTCGATCTTACTAGCTCCCAAAGCTTCTCTGAAGGTATGGGTAATCGATTTGATATCCATGTCACCTGACGCCTCGTCTTATCAATTCTTTCAACAATGGAAATATTTCGAAAGATGAACCATTGCAACTGTTTTCCAGCTAGGAGCATGCATTGATAATTCGAAGTGAGAGGCCTCACACTGTCATGATGGTTGCAGTAGTGCGCAGATTGGATAAAATAAAATAAATGAACTTCTTGAGTTCGACATAGTAATGAATCGTTAAGTTTTGTAGTCATGAAGCATGATCAGTGTAGCGTGTAATACATTTCAATACAAAATTGAGTTATATGAGCAATGCAGTAGGCTTTTGTTGGAGTAGTCGCACATTAACTTCGATTTCTTCCACCGCACGGCGCTGTTATCAGTAGTCAAAGATGGCCAGAGTGCTCACGACGTCCACGCCATATGAACAACAAAGTTTTATTCGTTTTATATGGTGCAAGGAACACACAGCCACAGATACCCACAGGAGAATAAAACTGGTGTATCAAAACAAGTGTTTAACAGTGCAAAGTGTGTAGTGGTGGTCCAAGGAGTTTGAAAATGGACAAGAAATGTCCAGGATAATGAGCGATCGGGCTGACCTCATTTCTCGGTGACACCGGACAACATTTCACATGTTGGTGAAAGTAGATCGGCGTGTTCATCTGACGGACATTGCCAGGGAGCTTGATATTTCCTCTGGTAGTTTTTATGACATTGTTTATGATTCGTTGGGATAGCACATGGTGTTATGTTGGTGAGTTCGTAAGCTTAATAATGTCAACAAGAGCCAACAAATGGTCGTGTTACTTTATCATTTGCAGCATTTGGTCGAAAAAGCGACAGTTTGCAGGACCTCGTTATTACTGGCACTGATATGTGGATATTGCATTACACTCCAGAGTTAAAACAGCAGAACATGATGTGAAAACACTCCGGCTCGCCAATAACGAAGAAATTCCGAACATCACCATTAGAATCGCGATCCCACTGAGGTTCAGTGTTTTATCGGCTGGTTCCGGTTCCGGAAACAATTCATTCGAGAGAACATGTAAAAATATGATAAGACAGCATTCGGAATTGCTACAATGAAAAGGATTGCAGGAATGAAAATAAGTGAAATTCACCTCAGAAGTCAATAAGTAGTGTAACAAGATTAGTGACTATGCGTAATGAATCAGTTTGTGTAAATCACAATGAAATTCGTCGTATATTCTTCATAGTGAGGACTGGAAAATATTTGTGTGAGATCTTGAACTTTGGACTGTCAGCATGTCTCCTCTCACTTTTTAATGAGTAAGATCTAACGAGGAAGCGCATAAAATCATAAATAGATGCAGTTTTTCGTCGACGTCGAAGCAGTACCCCAAGATACGATCCTTTATATATAGTCGATGTTTGGCATCATCTCGGTGTTGTATAGCAGCGTCTAGTGATACTTCAAGAAATATTTTACAGTATGTAGCATACGTCTTTGCGCATTATGGACACATTCTCGTAGTGTTTGATAGATATGGAAGTACAAGCAGAAATTATAGGAAAGAGTTGCGATAATTAGGAGAAACTTTCCATGTGGAAATAGAAATTAAAGATTGTATTTACGTTACTCTCGGGCAGAGTGAGTTTCCCTCAAACAGTGGTAAATAAATGCAAGTTATTTCCTTTTTGAGCTATTTGCAAGCAGCAGTGTAACGTACCGGTTTGCCGTAACGGTATATTGATTTTCTTTCTGTGTTATTATTCTGTGGCACCCGTATAGTTAATTAGTGCAACATTGTTACCGTTGGATATGTTTGTTGGAGTGTATTTATTGTTAGGTTAATTTCCCATTGATTCTTTGGTTTACTATATGTGCTTTTGTGTTACTATTCTTGTCCTAAGCCGTAGGTAACTGTTGACTTGCTATTGTTTGTGTGAAAATAAACAAGTCAATGTACGTGATGTCACTCTCGTAAATTTTAAGATAAGGTTACCGTGATAATATTGACATTGGCGAGTTATACTAAATCTGTACATTAAATAGCGTAAATTAGTAAATAAGACCGACATAAGATGTAAATAATAAATTTGTAAATTGGATTATATACACGGTAAAGTTTTATAATATTCCAATGCTTACCAGAATTTACGTTCACGGTTAATATCAAGGCAGTGCAGTAGTATCTTCTTCGTATTAATGAGGCGTGAGCCTGCTTGTTATAAGATGGTTGCTACTTTTCAATAGCATATGACTGGTGCGTGTTGAAATGAGTGACGACAGTTGCTATTCAACTATCAATAACAAGTATTACGTTACTCTTTTGTGTTTAGAAACCTATGTCCGCTGTTACCAGACCCAAATAAGTGAGTGAAATGACATTATTCTAAACGTTTTTAGAAACTTAAAGTTTAACAGAAAAAGAATAGGATGCATTTTTAATAATAATACTAAGATATTACAACGATAACGTTGTATGTATCATTGGCAATCTGTGCCTATTTTCAGAAAGGGGATCAGAGGCGAATTATGTGAACAGTATAATGTATAAAAGAGAAAGAAAGATATATAGAGATTTCGAGATTATTGGTGTAATCGGTAGTTAAAATAAGAGTTGTTGTTACTATAGCAACGGTATAAATAAATGTACTTATATGTAGACATCTTGACGAGAAAAGAAGTGTGTGTATGAAGGTCCATATATTTTGTTATATGTGCAGAAAAGTTAATTATATATACTTCTCATGATCAAATAATAAACGTCAGTTAAGAAAGTGATAAAACGCGTTGAGTTATTAAGAAGATTAATTACGAACCAGGACAAACCCCATACAAAAATTGGTGCCGTATACCCAGGAGATAGTTGTCTCGTTTTGAAGAAAAGTAGAAGCGAGCGACATGAATTCTTCAAATAACATAATGGACTTATTGATAGAAATCAAGAAACAGATTCAGGACCAAGCAAAGATTACTCAACGTATTGATGAACGTATTGCAAATTTTAACCAATGTATCGATGAACATTTTGCAAATTTTAACCAATCTATCGATGAACATCTTGCAAAGATTAGTCAACGTATCGATGAACATCATGCGAAGCTGATCCAGAAACTGGAAAATTGAGACCAGAAGCTAGATCAATTGCTGCAATGCGATGATAAGAAGCGAGAGCGACTTCAGCAGTGCAATGATGGTAAGCAGGATCAAATGCAGGAACTTGGGATAGGATTAGCCGAAGGTTCATATAAGCATACCGCTGTATTGGTTAGATCGGATTATCCCGACTTCTCTCTTAGTTTGAATGTTTTTGACTGCTTTACTGATATTGTTCGTAGCAAAGACTCTGGTATGTATCAGTATGTGAAAAGTTATAATTATCCTTATCTTGAGATCGCTATTAACTGTTTGCGCTACCCGCTAGCAAGAAATAAGTTGATTCCAATATTCATGAGATGTAGAAAGAAGACGTATGTTTTCAACAGTGCTTGTATGGAGTGGTCGAATGAAGTAAATCTGTTGAATTGTGCATTCAACGAAAAGACCGGTATGATGTCAGTGAACAATCCGATGATGCTTTCACAGCATGTAATGCAGTATGTTGGTTTCCAGCATTCATATATGATGCTACAAAGTTTAGAAAATACATCAAAGTTTCAACACAGTAATAGATTACATCAAACTAATCTTCGTAACCAAGTTCGAAGTGGCCATGGGAGACTAAAGTGTGATCCCAATGTAAAAGGTGATGTTAGATCCATGTATGCCGATAATGTTACCAAGGCTGGCTACAGAAGAAAAGGAAACCGTGGTAGGAAAGACCACCGTGGATGTCACGTAAAGGACGAATACCGATCTATTAGAAGACATGATATTTCACCTTCAGGGAAACGAAGGAGAACTAAACCTAGTGTTATCGATGATGATAAATGTGATACCGGTAACATAACCGAAACTAACGTTGGTAGTGATGGTAAATGTGATTGTGATTGTGTGACTCGACTTAACTCTAGTGAAGTACGATTACGTTTGCTTAGGAAACATGTAGGTACAAGGTCTAATCTCGTTTAACGGAGATTACGTAGAAATACCGGAGATGCCGAAAGTCCTCAAAATAAGAAGCAAAGAACTATAGATGCAACTAACGTGACATATTGTATTCATGTTTGTGACTCTCAATGCGACTCAAACTAATGCATTGGTCAAGTAACTTGAACTGTCAAAAAGCCGTCCGACGGATTTGTATTAAGTTGACCTTTGCTTACGTCCATGGTTAATGTGATCTTTATTCAATTTATTATTAAAATGTACGTTGAAAACATATGTAACTATGAAATATTGTTCCAACTTTGTTATTCTATCGTTGAATTTTCTTTCATAGCATTAACTGAGAAAATGTTGATTTGTGTTTCATGATAAGAAATTATCTAAGAGCTTTATTGTAAAAAGCTACTATTGTTTTCGTGTTTTTATTTCATTCGGATTTCATATGAATATTATGAATATTTAAAAACAAAAGATCGTAATTTTAATGTAAACTTATGAAAGTAATGACAGATATATGAAATAGATGCAATTTATTATATGGAAAGAATAAGAATAATGAATATCGAATCTCTTCAGTTTTCAAAGTTTATTAATGTGTTAAGTGATGACCATTAATGCGTTTATAGGTTCCAACTTTGTTGACTTCTGATCCTATCAATATTTAATATTATGAAGATCTTTGTTTGTAAATAGTGTTGTTTATATATGAAGGAATAGTTAATTTTGTACCCTATAAGGAAACTACTAGTTAGGTTTAATTCTTGAATAGCCTTAATTATAATAATTGTAATTCGTCGTTATTAATGTCGAGATATTTTGACAAATATAAAAATATGTTATGTTATAGTATATTATATATATAAATGGAAAAGTAGAATATGTATATTAATGGTGATATATATATATGAGGGCTATTCAAAAGGTAAACGTTTCATGATATCTAACCCAGGGTTCTTTCCTTCATAGTAAAACTATATGGAAGTCCCGTTCGAGGCGACATCTACAACGATAACGTTGTATGTATCATTGGCAATCTGTGCCTATTTTCAGAAAGGGGATCAGAGGCGAATTATGTGAACAGTATAATGTATAAAAGAGAAAGAAAGATATATAGAGATTTCGAGATTATTGGTGTAATCGGTAGTTAAAATAAGAGTTGTTGTTACTATAGCAACGGTATAAATAAATGTACTTATACGTAGACATCTTGACGAGAAAAGAAGTGTGTGTGTATGAAGGTCCATATATTTTGTTATATGTGCAGAAAAGTTAATTATATATACTTCTCATGATCAAATAATAAACGTCAGTTAAGAAAGTGATAAAACGCGTTGAGTTATTAAGAAGATTAATTACGAACCAGGACAAACCCCATACAGTATATACATGGTTAAAATAACGAATAATTCGTAGGTGTTCCAAAAACATTACCATACATAGTTACAGTGTGCGAATAGTTGCGTATATATATATATATATATATATATATATATATATATATATAAGAAGAAGAAGAAGAAAAGATAGCGGAAGAAAGGTGGCAGGGAACTCCTAGAAATTCTAAAAGTTTAAGATGGGAAATTAATAATTTTGGACTTAGAGCTATGACAAAATTGTTATTTCGGCTGAACCTGTGTGATATTTTGGTCTTCAAAGAGTTTCCATTAAAATTTTGTTTAACCTGTTTTGGGTATGCCACCGACAAGCTAATGGTTACATGTCAGCCATTTTGATGTGGACCAGAATGTAGTAGACGTTGAAGGAGAGGAGATCAGAGTCGGAATCTCGCTCGTGTCAGGAATTCTCTGTCTACGGGTAAACATACCTGCAGTTCAGGTAACAGAATTTTCTACATTTAATTATCAGGAGATTGAAGTCGCCAGCCCAAGATGGCGGCGACTGAGCTGCCATCATAATGTTACCGTCATGCTATAGTGCATGTGTAGTAGCTGTGACGATAATATCAGCTTAGTTATGCAATTAATATGTTTAACTAAATTGGCGTTGCGTCACGCATCTTATCCATCTCCTATGAATATCTCCACTTTGTTATTCCTTTTTAGAGAATGAAATCCCTTTGTTACATCTTCATAACATTTTGATACGGATACGAAAGCAACATCGAACAAAATTTCTTTACGTTGTTATTATTCTTGTTAGCTAGGACCAATATAGCCTTCGTTTCGTCATATTGCAGAATGGTTGTTGTTATATAATTCCCTGAAGAAATCATGGAGGACATAGGCTAACTAACTTAAAGGAAGTTCGGCTTCAATTTGCTGCCCTTCTTATAGGAAGACTGACTTCCTATATCGTTCTGGTTCAATTAAGGGATGGTGCTGATCAAAAATACAAATGTTTTGTCTCACAAATGTAGATCTTGACATGTAGAGTGCCAAGAATGCGTTCCATAGTTATGTCAATAGTCTGGTTGGTTTTTATTTTATTATTTTTTTTATTATTCTGGAACGTATAATATTGCAATCGGAGACTGGTTAGAATGGATCAGCTCATATCGACTTTTGTTGTTTATTAGAGGGATTTAAATGTGATAAGTCAGTCTTAATTAGAATAGTGGAAAGTCCAATGTGAATGGTCCAATTAAATAACGAAAGCCAAATAATGTAACTATTCGAGTTTTATTGGATTGTAATTAATTAAATCGAAAAATACCTTCAAAATTTAATTACAGACCGAAATTTTATGAAAACATAAATTTGAAATACTATTGTAATCTCTTTCTGATGAAGTTAATACAACTTCCTTCGCCCTGGATATTTAGATTGATATAGTCTATGACTTGTAACAGTGACACTATCTGAAAGCAATAAAAGCAATTATTCAAATTAATATATTTTGAGTAAAATATTTTGTTGTATTACTATATATATATAAAACGGTGACATGAACAATTTAGTGGATCTCATGGCTAGTATACTACTTTAGTAAAAATCTGAGTTTTCTTTTCTGCACGTTTTGGGTGAAATAAACAGAGAAATCTTTTATTATTATTATTATTATTATTATTATTATTATTATTATTATTATTATTATTATTATTATTATTATTATTATTATTATTTTGAAGCATTGAATTTGATTAACTGTGCAAAATAAGTGTATATCAAAATTGGTTTTACCCATTCAGGACCCACAGATTTTTTTTTTTTTTTTTTTTAATACGTTTCGAAAATTAGTTATACCAGTCCGATTTTGTTTACTTTGATATTTGTCCATTTTAAATATTAAATGCGCCGAAAAAAGTGCGTTTCAGCGGGATGCAAGATACTACAAGCTGGAGCAAATGGAGATGTGATGATTGTTAGTTGCTATTGTAGAGGCCGAATAGGGTTTGAAGCTATCCTGATCGGTGAAGACAGCTTAATTGGATGTTTTGACAGTCTTAGCTCCACAGAACATAAGTTTGAATATGATCATGCCAGGATCACTTAAATAGGATCCACAATATTGATGGTATTCAAGGTAATGTAAAGGAAATGAGTGACATTTGTTTAACTATGCACTCATTACTGCAGAGACAACTGTCAAAGATGTAGGTGGGCAGAAACACGTAAAATTTCAGCCATGTTTTCGTCGTACTTGAGGTCGTGCTTGCGAACACAAAGATGGAAATGAAGAACAATATATGCATTCTTAATTATCAAAGATCCCAAGCTTTCCAATGCTCCTATATTTCCTACATTTTAACGAAACCTCCTATATTTTTGTGGCATTGCTACTTCCACTTGTGAAAATAACATAAGGAAATAATGTGTGGGTGGTTGGAGGGCTTTTTGTCTCCACAATAGGCTGGTTGAATGGAGACTCTTCTGTGTTTCATCCTTTCCTGCTGATTGTTTAAAGATAATTACACCAAACAATGTACAGTTTAGCGCAAAAGGTATTCGTACACCTTCAAAACGGAACAAAAAATAAACTAGTTTCGTCACATTAATTAAAAAGTTCTATGGAGTAGTGATTTTAAAGACATAAATAATTTATTTAGGTGCACCAATGCTTTTTGCACTAACTGTAGGTAAATAATTGTGGAATATGTTACACATAGTCAAGTCTTGCCTTAAAAACGCCAGCTGCAGAATGTTTACATTTTAGATTTTATTTATTGATTAAATTATTCACATCTTGGAGACGTATACTTACAAACACTGATTTTCTGATGCAGATCCTTTTTACACTTTCCTTATATTCGTTGCTTAGTACTGGTGAACCACGTACGAAAATACGAAGAAACTCGTATAAAAATTTGCAACGAGATAATTACCCATTTAGTTATATTTAGAGTAGAATGTATGTTAATATAACAATTTGTGTAATTTCCATTTTTTAAATTTCTATCTATTGGATAATTGAAATGTTCCTTTTTCACAGCTTCGCGAAGCCTCTTATATTTTTTTCGTGATTTCCTGTATTTGTTTCATTAGCATTGGAAAGCCTGAGATCCTCGTGTGGAAGAGGAAGACTGCTGTAAAGAATTACTATAAAATTATTTTTATTCATTGTAATTTAGCTTTTCTGCATTTACATGTGCGATTTCCTTACATTTATAGCAGATGTAATGTAGCTCTCTTAGAGATGGTAGGAAACGGCACATACTGTGAGGATTCACCTTTTATGAAGGTCTGTGAATCCACTTACTGCAACGAATTCAAACCCCAATTGTGTTCGGAGCCCATGTTTATAGGATGTATAAGGACGTAATACATAAAACTCAGCTAACGTATTGTGTAAACGTAAAATTTCATGTTCACAATGTCCACCTGTCATCTAAAATGTAATTGTGTAATTTTATAAAAGTATATCAATATTCTTAAATAACTGATTTAACAAATAACACTGAATTTCACAAATTTCAAAACGAAGATTACATCGGCTAAAGTTACAGCGATACTTCCATCTTTTTTCGGACTTAATGAACTTGCTTTTACCCTTTTGAGATTCTTTTATATCAGTTTACTTGGAGTCAGTGTCCAAACTTTGGGCAATGGGCTGTTGTCTTGTTATAATTCTAAGAACATACCATAATGCCATTATACCAGGTGGAATTAAGGAACAGTTTTAAATAGGATTAACATTTCGTTTCCGTTCTGGTTTTAACTTTAATATATTAGAACGATACACTAAATGTCTTCTTGTTATTTTTGTTATGTGATATACGTAGGAGACAGTTTTCTTTAGTTACATTTCTCTCGAAAATATGTTTCATTTTGTTTGAGCTATAATGCAGTTTCCAAAGTAAACCGGTCTATAAATGAAAAGTAGGAAAAAGTTTAAGAGAAAAACAGAACTGTTGCATTATTATTATTATTGATATTTTTAAAACATTAGAATTACGTGCGTACGAGGATTCGTGTTGGGCCCCCTCCGAATAGAAAACCTGGATACGTGTCTGCACTGAATGATAGACATATGAGTCAGGGTGTAGACGGGCGAGCTAGCGATAGACTTCAGAGCATGAAAAATAGATTACGACCACAACTTGCAGTTCCTCTTGCCGATTGGTGCTATTTGCAATGATATGTCGGATCATACAGTATGTGGAACAAAGCTAGGTCGGATAAGCGAGACCATGGTGTATTGGTGTTTCACGCACCTAAACATGTAAGATGTTTGTATAAACAATTATCTTTCACTCCTTAGCTAAATTTGTGGGTATGATCACACACCTTACCTTATAAAGCATAGTCTTATAAAGAAAAAAAAAATATTTTTTAGCTAAAAGCTAAAGAGAAGCCAGCTTCAATAATTTACTTTATTTTTATTTATTTATTTTAAATAATGGCAAACTAGTCCATTTCATCACGATAAATCACGTTTGGTACTAAGATGTCTTTTTCTGTCCGGATATATCCTTCACAGTTTGTTGGAGACAAAATTGTTCTTTTCCCAAGAAAACAGGACGAGAGAAGCTATACAACAGCATGAACTGAAAACAATAGTTATTACCAATAGTACTCTAATCCTGGATAATTACGTCATTACAGCAAAATGTCAATAAGTTATGTCCTTATTATATTGCTTCGGTTCTTGTTAACATGAAAATCATAATGTTTTGTTTAAAAAAAAAAAAAAAAAAAAAAAAAGATTCGATCTAGTGTCAAAATAGTGTAAGAACTACTAATCCACCACGCTATCCACCTAACTACGGAAACTACTTTTTGCTTGTTCTCTTTTTCTTAACAAATAAATGCTAATATCCATAGCGCGTGTCACTTCCAACCTCAAGACAGGAGATTTCCTCTTTGTTTCTATATTTCGTACGACATCTTGGTTGCAGAACCTAATTTATATTTGGCAAACCATCTAGACACTAGGTTTAAATCAATAAATTCAATATTTTACTTCACTTTCCAGTACCTTCCGCCAGTTCGTTCACTGCCTATTGTCAATTTCCCTCAGCAATCGTGCTTTGCTACTGAAAATATCCCTAGAAATCATGATTGCCAGTGTACACAAAACCGAGCATAATTTTGTTTTTTGCTTATATTTTTATTATTTTATTTTATTTTTCGGAAATATCTCCTTAGGTGGATAGCTTTCTATTATCTCAACATACTAATAACTGAATTTTATCCATTAACGTAAGGAAAATGGAATAAATGCGAAAAATTGTGAGTTATAGTATACGCGCAATTTTTATTGCGCATGGGAGTACATAGAAAGTTTATTATTTAACCGGACACAATTCATATACATGGTTTTACTTATATTGGCATATTTTTGATGCATCACAAATATGTCACTACCTTATCTTGTATTATGGCTATGAACATTTTTGTTAAAGAGATGCCTGTTTTTTACAATAAAAAGAATATATTTATAAATGTATGAGGTGGGAAGTGTTAAAATTTTTGATTCTACGAAAACCTTTTTACATGTCGATTTTGTGGATAATCCAAAAATTCTAATCGCTCTCTTTTGCAATGGGAAAGTGCTTAAACTATTTTTAGCAGTTCCCCGTGTATTATGCCCAAGCTAATTGAAGATCCAGATAGAAAAGTAGCCAGAGTTAATAACTTTGATAAACATTACAACAGTTTATTGAAATTACGAAACAACTTCACATTTATTAAGAATAGTCTAGGTATGTAAGCATATATAGAAAGGATGTGTACTAGTGATCAACTCACTCTTATTTTGTGATCAACAATTTCTATTTTATTTATCATTAAAATCACTTGAATCTCTGAAATAACAATTACAATATAACTAATGTGTAAGTTTGTATTACTTTATCGTTATTTCATAATATTGGTCTTAACATTTTTACACTAAAATGGAAATGCTGAGCAAAGCAACGTTTTATTATAAAATAATAATTATGACAGTTTCGGATATCTAACATATCCTTCTTCAGACACTATCTATATTATAAAATTGAAAGTAGCTATGTTTGTGACTCTTAATCTCTGGAACTGCCCGACCGATCTCGATCAAATTTTCAACGTAGATATGGTTCTGGCCTGGGAGTGCTTTTAGCTAGAGCTTAGCTCACGAATCTCTGCCGCGAGTCTAATTCTTTTTTGCCGTCAACCGCGGCAGAGATTCGTGTGCTAAGCTATATTTACTTTGGTGGTAGAACTTAGGGGATGGGTAATTATTAAAAAATAAATAAAACCTAATAACTCTAGAACCACCCGACCGATCTTGATCAAATTTTCGACGTAGATGAAGTTCGGGACTGGGATGATTTTTGTCGTTTCATTTTGACGGAGCAACGTAAGGGAGGGGGTGAAGGGGAAGATATACAAAAATCAATAAATATAAAAATAAAAGTGACTATGTTCGTGAATTAATTACTTTTGAACCACCCGATCTATCTCAATCAAATTTTCAACATACAGTGAAACCTGTCTATGTTGGCCACCATCGGTTCTATCCAAAAGTGGCCAACTTTGACAGGTGGCCAACTTACAGAAAATAAGTGTGATTTGTGCATTTTTAGAATAGGATTTCTAATATTGCTTGATTGTAAAATTTTAATAAGCAGTGGCACGACAGCTACTTATAAATAATGTATATAGAGTAATCATAAATATACAGTACTAGAAAATATTACTATAGTATGCAAGAGCGCCGATTTCTCTGTAAATTGTGGGGGGGGAGCATTCAGATGTATATATATGAAGACAAATTGCACTCAAATTATACCAAATATTGTATACTCATAAATAAAATAGGGGCCACATGAGCTTTGGGGTGCCCGGGCCCCTCGGTCCCCCCAGGATCGGCGCTCTTGATAGTATGTTTAATATATATGCATACCTTTCTCTTCCTGAAAACTAGTCTGATACATTGGATTATTCGGATTGAAAACACAATAACGCAAACAATCATGAAATAGAAGTTTATGTACGCAGTTTATTAAAATTGATATTATAGCACACTGAGTTACTCAGATTGAAAACAAGAAAAGCTAAGTTATAAATTGAGAAATTCATATGCAATTTATATGTCTTCTTTTCAGTTGTTACTGAATGGTGGTTCATTCTAGACATATTTGCTTTATTCTTTTTGGCAGATATGCACATTCTAATATTGTAGTTAACTACCTCTTGTTAATGAGCTAGAAGTGTTTTCCTCGGAGCAAAAGATGTTTTGAGAAAATCTTGAGGGAATTCATATCTCAAAACCTCCGCTACCTTTTGGCATGCAGTCAGGTGCCAATAAATGACAATTGAGCTTTAACCTTGAGAATTTTTCGGAATTACTAAAGCTTCCCACTGATGAAAGGAGCCGATATAGCTAATGGTTTTACCAAAACAGACAGGGTAAACAAATACGTACAACCATTTCCTGAATTCCTGTACGTGCTTTTTCATATTCACATCTTCGTTCACCACCCCTTTATGAGGGTAGTGTTCTGGTCATTGACCTCCAAGAACAAATCGTGCGAATCTATGTTTCTTTGTGTCTAGTCACAAATACAGAACATCTGCCTCTCATATGGGAATTCGAAAGAGTTAAGAAAAATAACAAAATTGTATTTTTCGTGGCCAAGATACGCAGGTAAATTTATCATTATCAACATAGGGTAAACATCGCTTCAGTGTGTCCAACTTCCAAGATAGACAGGTGGCCAACTTACAGAGTAGTAAGTAACGAATGTCTTATGGGAAAATGCAGGTTCAAGACGAACTAGGTCAAGATAAGCAGGTGGCCAACTTAGAGAGGTGGCCAAGTTGACAGGTTTCACTGTATATAAAGTTTAAACTTGGGAACTTTTTTATCATTTCATTTTAACAGTAGATCTTGGGGGAGGGGGAACATATATGAAAATGAATAAAACTTAATAACTCTTGAACCACCCGACCGATCTCAATCAAACTTTCAACATAGATAGCGTTCGGGCATGGTATGTTTTCTTCATTTCTCTTTTACAATGAAACGAAGGGGAGGGGGAGGGAGGAGATATATGGCATAAAAGTAAAAATAAAAGTGACTGTCTTTGTGACTTCATTACGTTTAAATCACCCGACTGATCTTAACCAAATTTTCAACATAGATGAGGATCAGATATGAGGTGTTTTTTTTTTTTTATCACATCACTTTAACTAGAGCTTAGGGGAGGGGAGAAATCTAAAAAAAAAAAAAAAAAAAAAACCTCTTGAACCACCCAACCGATCTTGATCAAACTTTCAACATAGATAAGGTTCGGGCCTGGGATAGTTTCTTCATTTCACTTTTGCAGTGTAACGAAGGGGAGGGGAGGGGAAGATATATGTAAAAAGAATAAAAATAAAAGTGACCGTCTTTGTGACTTCATCACACTTTAACCACAGGACCAATCGTAATCAAATTTTCAATATGGATGAAGTTCGGTCCTGGGGTGGTTTTTATCATATCACTTTGACAGTAGACCTTCAGGGAGGGGGAGGGGAGAGGACAGATATATAAAAATAAATGAAACTTAATAACTCTTTGAACCACCCAACCGATCTCGATCAATTTTCAACATAGATGACGTTCGGGCTTGGGATATTTTTTTATTTAACTTTGACAGTGCAACGTACGGGAGGGGGAGGCGGAGATATATATGTAAAAAAAAAAAAATGAAAGTGACTGACTGTGTGACTTCACTCTTGAACCACCGGACCGATCTCGATTAAATTTTCAACCTAGATGAAGTTCGAACATGAGATGATTTTTGCCATATCACTTTGACGATACGACTTAAAGGAGGGGAAAGACCTCCTTTAGATATAAATAGATAGATAGATAGAGAGAGAGAGAGAAAAAAAAATGTAGATGTGTATATATAATCAAAATGACCAATATCAGTGTCGAATTCATACTTTTCGGGATCGCTGTGTTGAACAATGACACTTCCAATGCCGTAGCCCGCAACATGGCGAAGAGAGGGGATATATATAAAAATCATCGAAAATGACTAATATCAAGGAGCGCTTTAGTAATAGTAACAAGTGACTGGCTAACGACACGAAACATATTACTAGTTTTCTAAATTTAACCCAGCGAATCGGGTAATTGATGTTAGTCGAAAATAAATTAAAATGCATATATATATATATATATATATATATATATATATATATATATATATATATATATATATATATACAGGTATTACATAAATATGAATACTATTACATGTATATAAATATAAATGTGATTACTACTAGTGAATAGATCACTATAATAAGTGAATTACCATGTCACGCGAGAGAGAGCGGGGATTTTTATTATTACTACTGGTAAATAAAGATACTAGGAATCTAGTCCATCATTTATTTATAATGAATCTGAATTGAAAGGGTGAGCTTAGTTGGCCCTCACAACTAAATCAGTTTTTACATAAAGCACGACGCGAATGTCGGCACTATACCTTGGACCAACGAGCTCATTAAACATTGACAATCATTTACAATGAAATTATATCTATTACTCCAGTCCATTATCAAAATAAATAACATTAGTTTGAACCATTAAATCAAATAGTTTTGGACACGAGTATTCAAAGCCTTGGATCAATTTCATACGCAAATTAATTAGAGAACAATGTTGTATTAAAATTACAGTCCTGGCACATGGGCCTAAGGTGCTTAAGGAATTAGTTTAGGATCTATGTTACCTCTGGTGTTAATCTTATGCATGATGAGAAACAAATAAAGAACAATCCCAACTTACATGTTTCCAAGCACATCCAACAGTTGAAAGGATAGACGGACAAAGTCTACGCGTGTACAGCGTACGGATACCGCGACTCGTATAGTTTCGTTCGATAATGATTTACTGACCAACTGAACGAACTGAACCCCTAGTAAATTTTTACTAGTGTTTTTATACACAGTTTGTTTTTCTCTTCTATCTTCCTGTTCTCTATTCTTGGACTTTCTTAACCACAAAATTGTTATTCTCTGTGACGTCAATCAGGAAGTCCTTGTTTATCTCGTCACAGGTCTACCTTTCTATTGTCAGAAATAGTTCTTGCTTTCCCTTTCACTACACGTTGTTTGTTCAAATTAAGAGGATTGTTTCCGTGAATTCTTTCTAGGTA
Source organism: Thermobia domestica (assembly GCF_964235325.1). Classification (NCBI taxonomy): domain Eukaryota; kingdom Metazoa; phylum Arthropoda; class Insecta; order Zygentoma; family Lepismatidae; genus Thermobia; species Thermobia domestica. The sequence goes on along the minus strand of NC_137456.1, from coordinate 204,196,792 downwards.
TATTTTCAATCAATTGTTTTGATAAACAATAAAAAAATTTCATTCTAGTCTCTATTCACGTTACACAGGGGTTGAACAAAAAATCTAAAACGTTTGCAAAAGTGTGAAAATCATATCTAGTATGGTGAGGGGTCCCCTTTTGCGTCCAAAACAGCTTGGATCCGACGTGAAATGGACGTATACAGCTCTTGAATCGTTTTGTGTGAAATTTTGTACCGTTGTTCCTCCAAAATATGCTTCAGTTCCTTAAGGGATGCTGGTGGAGGGTAATGAGGCCGAACACGCCTCAGACCACAATGGCTCAATGATGTTCAGATCTGGTGATTGTGGGACCCAGGGGAGGTGTGATAGCCCCGGGTCATGCTCCTCAAACCATGATTTCACCGTTTTTGCAGCGTGACAGGGTGCCAAATCATCTTGATAGATGCCATCACCATCAGGGAACAATATTTGGGCCATGGGTAGAACCTGGTGCCCCAAAATGGCCTCATACGCCTTAGCATTCATCATTCCATGCAGGGCTATGATGGGACCTGCGGGAAACCACGATATCACTGCCCATACTGTAACAGAACCACCCCCATGCTTTAGAGTTGGGATCAGACAGTCTGTATCATAGATCTACGACGGTGTTCTCCATACGTAAACACGACCGGTTGTTGGAAACAAGGTGAAGGTCGATTCATCGGACCACATTACGTGTTTCCACTGCTTATGAGTCCACACTTTGTGGTCCTTGCACCACTGGATACGCCTCTTCGCATTTACTGCTGTGATCAGGGGTTTGGCCATAGCGGCCCTGCCAAGAATTTCCATTTTATGAAGTTCCCGTCGCACTGTTGTCGATGAAACCGGGTTCTGTAGGCCGGAATTGAGTTCAGACGTAATTTTCATTGCAGTGGTCTTGTCTTCTCTTTAGCTGCTACAATCCGTTTTAATGTCCTCCGGTCCCTATCTGACAGGATTGTCTTTCGACCACTGTTGTGCTTTGCAGACATCGTTTACCCATGAATTGTGTATGCCCTCGTGACATTGGACACAGTGCCTTTCGATACCCCCACAATGTTCGCCACTGTTGCCACTGAAGCTCCAACCAGACGGGCACCAACGATCATGCCTCTTTGGAAGTCTGTCAGGTCGCCCATTTTACCGCACCACTTTCATACCATGACACTCACAGGTGAACTGGTTACTGCTCACGAAAGAGGAAGGTCCACATGACACATTAAAAACAAAAAACGATCGGCAACCGCAACACGCGTTGTACAGTGGAAGGCCAAACGTACGTGTCCTGTATAAAGTGTTTTTAGACTTTTTTTTGTCTATCCCCTGTGTATATATATATATAGTCATTGTTATAACAATTTTAAATTTTTACCAGACATACAGAAACTGAAAACTGAACGCTGATTGGCTGATCAATAGAGAATCATCCAATTATAATAGAAGTTGATCAAATTGAAACTAAATACCAAGATCCTCCCTGGTCCAGTGTAAATTAAGGTACAAATTAAGACTTTTCAATAACTTGCCCCTCTGCTCGTCAATTTTAAGTTCTGTATTCCAGTTCATAAAACAGCTTTCCTCTTTTTCAATGAACCTGGCCTTCTTTCACTTTCTTATTAACGTCCTTTGTTCCCTTGCTAACACTTCACTCTCGCACAAATTAATATTGTGCCCCGTGTCCCTTACATGTTTAAAAATGGCATTTCTTTCCAATCGAACATCTTGATGTTGCTTTAATCGTTCTTTTAGTTTTTTCCCCGTTTCACCTATATAACAGCTATTACAATCACCACACTTTATCTTATAAACCATTCCTCTTCTTTCCATCATCTCTTAATTTTCCTCTTTCTTTCTTCTTTTTCTTCATTCTAAACACATCCAATAATCTTCTACTTCCTTTCCTGTATGTTGAAACGTTCCCTATTTTTCTTTAGAACTCTCTTGATTAACTCAGTATCCTCTCCTATACTTTCTATTCCCCACCATGGCTTCTTTTCTTCTTCTCCGTCTTCTTCTTTCTTATATTACTTCTTCTTACTTTTCTGGTTCTTTCTTCTTATCCTTTCCATTTTTAGCTTTCTTTTATCATATCCATTGGTCTCCAATTGATTGTGAAATTTCTCTATGTCTTTCTCTGCTCTCCTTTTGTCACTACTTATCCACATGATCCTCTTTTCCATATTTTCTATGAAATTTTTATTCGATCAATATCACTCCTTTTATGACAGAAGTTCCCTGATGCACATTTCTTCTGGAACCATTCTGTGACTAACTTGTCATTCTGTCTGTTTATTTTCATATCTAGAAACACAAAGGCTTTATCTTCTTCTATTTCCTTCACAAATTTAGTAAGTTGCCTCCGTGTATCTTTCCATATCCCAGAGCAATCATCTACATAATCTGTTGAAGAATATAAGCTTGTCCCCTCCTTTCCTTTTGACTTCCTTTTCCCACCTGTTCATCACTATCTCCGCCCATACCGGACTCATTCTTAATCCTATGCTCAGGCCCTCCTTGATCCTTGCTAACCTCTCTCCTATAACGCAGGAACTGTTCCTCCGTTATTATAATAAAACGTTGCTTTGCTCAGCATTTGTATTTTAGTGTAAGTTATTGAATATAGCAAAGCTAGTATGAATCAGTTAACATTTTTGTTTCGTTCATAAGGGAAAATTATACAGAATACTAATGTCAGTATGTGTATGTAGTAATTTAAAATGTTCAACTAAACGTGCCATTTTATCGGAACCGTTCCATTTATAGATCTAATACAGTGCGTTTTCAAAGACAAGAATGTAATAATAGTTAGTGAGCAAATGCAAGTTTAATATTACTAAAGGAAAGTGATAATAACACAGTGAGTTCTTCATATTGTGCATTTATAAGTTCAGATTATACTGCTTAGCTTGTTTTTCTTTCTACAGTTTGCATTTCAGTCCTATTACAGTATCTTGCGCGTTTTCTACAGTGGGATTTCCTCAAATCTTAATGACCCGTACGCCATTGGCAGCCGAATATTTTAGTCTGGAGATAGACATTTAAGCTTTACTTTGCCAAACTGAGAACAAACTTTCTAATTTGCCTTCTAGATTCAGACCTGGAATTTCGTGTCCTGTTCTGTGTTGCAGTTCTCTTATCAGTATGATATATTTTTAATTAAAAAAAGAAGAATTTGCAAACCAATTAGTTACTAATGAATGTTTTACTTTACAGTTCAAAGATGTTTGTACGATCTCTTACTAATAACCAATAGTAAAGATCTTCACACAAAGAATTATTAAAACTAAATAAATAAACGAGGTTTGAAAAGCGGAAAATTTTTCGTCATTACCGGACTACATTCTGTCTAACCTTAGATCCATACATGCTACAGTATGAAGAAACAAGCTCTTGCTGTGTACATAATTGGCTCCTAGCTTATTTTAATCACCCATTTTTCAGAACTAATTGTCCAGCTCCCACCAAGTGGGCTTTGTGGTGGGCGTATGCATAGATTTTCTTGGGTTCTCCTTTGTCTTCCCACTTTTGTCATTCCATTATTATCATCTACCTTGTCATCATTGCTTCCCTTAGTCTCGACGCGTAAGCAAAAAAACTAGAGAATTGTGCCTGTATATCATTATGCTTTTAACAAAGTTAGTTTTCCTAAGCGCAGATTTGTTTTCTTTTGTTCCCAAATAATTGTAGCTTTCGGCTCGAAAACTACAAATTATAGAAGGAACTGTTATTCTCGTGCGCGTGTATACTCATTTCAGAAGTTCATGAATAGTCAAATATTTGAACTCGAGCACTTTTCATCAACCAGTATTAATCTTGATACAGCGATTGAAATCTATGCTTCTTCATATTTGTCACAGCTACCGTCTGTGGTAGCTGTATATCTGTCATGATTGCTACTAAATTACTGGAATAGCTATTGCGTTGGTAACATTTCATTCTGTCGTATCTCTGAGCAACATTGCTTGTCTCAGAAACTCGATAAAGACTTGTTGCATATTTGAATTTTTATTGTGTGTTAATTTGATGGAATTGATTTATCATATTCATGTGCACACACCTATATGTATATACCGACTAGATATCTTTAGCTGCTAATACAGTGTGATTTCAGTATGTAGTATTTTATTATTTCAGTAGTTCTACATGTTTTCCTTCTTTATTTTTCAGTTCTTGACACAGCGGGTCAGGAAGAATTTAGCGCAATGAGAGAACAATATATGCGTTCAGGAGAAGGCTTCCTACTTGTCTTTTCAGTAACAGACCGAGCGAGCTTTGACGAAATGTACAAATTTCACAAACAAATTCTTCGTGTTAAAGACCGTGACGAATTTCCTATGCTTATGGTCGGTAATAAAGCTGACTTGGAGCACCAAAGGCTGGTACGTATAACTGTATATTTAAAATGTATTATTTGTTTCTCATTCTATAATAGGTATCTGATGTAGAGAGTAATGTACTGTGTTGAATTACCTAGCCTAGTAATAAAAATAGATTGCTTATTGATTTTAGATATGTATAATCGATTAAATATACTAGCGCTGGAAGTGACCATTCGCCCATTAGCAGATAACATTAATGACATGATTGTAATGTGTGAAAACGTGAAACTTCAAAAAAATCATTAACTTAATTCACTGGAGTTCGAAACTTCCCTTCAGGTTGTTTTTTTTATTTATTTTTATTTTATTTATTTATTTATTTATTTTTTGCGTTGGGTGAAATTTTCAAAATTCATGTGAGTGAATACATAATCAGTTCCCCTGATCTAATCTCTAAGTTGTTTATAAAAAAACATACAGTAATAGATAAGTTCCCCACCTTTTAGGGATGAAATTATTTTAGTTCCTGCAAGTAAACGAGGCATTTGTATTATGTTTATGAAAGTAAAGATGGTTAAGTAGTCATTTTCCTGTTTTTTTCAGCTGTTTAGAAGCGGATTGTTGAATTTCCCCTTTTCCACTCCTTGCTATTGAATTTCAAACCTCGAAAGTGGATACGATAATTGTATACTGTGTGTCTCGGAAGTTTGATTCCCGATGGAAACTCGTTTCATTTTAAGCGATAGAAGTTTAATTCCTACACTCCTTAGTTGTATGTTTTCTGATCTGTATATGAAGAAGTTCCCATATACTGGATAAACGGATTAGTTAATTGCTTAACATGGCAAAGCCTTCCCATCGAGTGGTTTTTGTAGTGGACAGATGCCGTGTGCGTAGATTCTTTCGTGGTTGTCGCGTTTCCTTCCACTTCTTCATTCCATCATTTCATTCATTCTTACCACTTTTTCCCTTGTCTTGGTTCATAATCTTATAATTGTACTAATTTTCTTTGTATATATTCAGTCCTGGTAAGAACATATTTGGGAATCCTTAGGAAGGAGCGAGCTTTTATATCCATTGCAATAAAATGTTCGTTTCCGCCATAAGAATACGTTCTTACCACATATTGATACTCTACAATTTGCATGTTCATATCGTAGAATAAACGTGTACCTGTATTTTCGTTACATATGTTAAATGGTAGAACATTGATTCAATTAATATTAAAGTAAAATAAGTTTAGCATGTTATTACTTAAGGTACTTCTCTACATTTTATAAAAATTGTCCCAGTAGCGAATAATAATAATAATAATAATAATAATAATAATAATAATAATAATAATAATAATAATAGTAATCAGTGAATTTCAATTAACAGTGTGAAACTACAGTAGACTTGAAAACAAACTTGAACTAATATATCTATAACTACTGGTTGCAATAGAGGAGTAAGATCAAAGAAACGGTCTGTTTCTTGGACTCGAAATCCATGTCAAAAGCCACTACTCGCTATTTCTTCTTACTGCTTTGGCTCTATGAAGATTATTGAAGCTGGGAGTCCTAATTAATGTCTATCACTTCTGATTACAGTAGAAGAATAAAATTAGAGGTGAAACATATTCTTGCAGTACTGAATCTATATCAATTTCTGTGTCATCCATTATACAGTGTTATAACCGGAAATAGTAGATTTTCACTACCTTGGTTTTAGTAGAAAGATAAAAGTTTAAATAGAACTTTCTCAGAACGCTGAATCTGAAAGAAAAAGAAAAAAGAACTTTTCGATATTTCTTACCGTTTTTGCTGTATGAAAATAAGTATTAAAACCGGAAATATTAGCAAATATCAACCATTTCCGGTTTGGGTAGAGTATTGTGGATGGTCATACTATGCTTTCTTGATGTTGAATCGATTGCAAAAAAACGCTTGTCGTTATCTGTTATCGTTTCTGTTCTATTGTGACCAACGTCGAAACCAGAGACCCTTGATCTACCACTTCCGGTTTCAATAGGGGTTTAATGCAGTAGATGAAACTTATTTTTGGGACGCTGAATTAAATGCAAAAAACCGCTGTCTATTAGTTTTTGCTCTGTGTGTATCATTTCATGTGGTAGATTGTTGTGGGTGGTGATCATATGTTGTATTAATACGGTGAGTCGATTCCAAAAACAGCGTGTCGCTATGTTACCGATTTTGTTCTATGACAATCAATGTTGACACCGGGAATGATTGAATTCTATCATGTCAAGTTTCAACAGAGAGTTAGAGAAGAAGATGGAACATATTCCTTTGACGCTGAATAATGCATAAAACCATTTCTCGATATCTCTTACCGTTTTCGTTCTAAAGTAATCAATAAAGAAACTTGAAGTAATATTGAATTTTAGCCTCTTCTGATTTTGGTAATGATGTGTTCACTTGAGACGCAGAATTGATTGAAATAACCGCTTGTCGCTATCTATTACCGCTTTTGCTCTATGGCGACCAACTTCGTAACTGGAAATGCTTGATTTCTACCACTTGGGTCATTCCACGCCGAATCGTACAGCGAAAATGCAATTATACACCCGACCATCTCCGATTGCAATGAAATTTGGTATACAGTATCTTTAGACAAATATAAGAACCCGTATTTTTTTTTATTTTGCCCATATTAGCTCTGGTTTGGGTTTGACAGCCTTCGAAAGAGAACTCTGCCCGACGATTTTGTGTATGCTGCGATAAATGAACGGCACATCACTCTGAACTTCAACTGAGCACCATAAGGCCACGTTTGACCCAAATGTATTCAAATTCTTCAGACTAAATGAAAATTGCATGAGGATTTTACAAATCAGGTCCAAAACGGTATAATGATATTTCCAAACCATGAAATTTAGTTTCAAAATGGCGGAATAGAATTTTTCGAAGGTACTTACTAAATTACGCATAACTTTTTCCTCTGAACGGGGAATTTGATGAGTAAATGCCGGTTAAGGGAGTACATATTGCTCTATTAGGAGAATAAAAAATATTCGTGGGTTTTGGCTTGTAACAGCCTACAGAGCGCCTAAGTCAATTTATGACCTTAGGTTTGAGAGTACGGGCAATACACCATAGATGTTACAAAATATTGTATTTCGTAAAAGAAGTACGGCACTTGGTAACTGGGGTAGTAGTTTCCAACAGAAACTATTTTAGTACGGGGCCTCATGAAAATATACCTTAAAAACCAGGATGTCGGCATTGCAAAATGGCGGCACATGGTAGCTAGTTTTGCGTCACACAAATACAAATTGACGTAGGGCCATGTAACAATATAGACAACGTAAATATTCATACGAACGCTATGAATACAAAATCACCAGACCACAAAGACATTGAGAACTCAAGATGGCTATCTTGTTGTGGGATTGTATGCACTGTATATTGCAATACAAGCGCTCATTGGTATTCGATTTTAGTGTGTCAGCATAAGTTCTCCATTAATACCCTGTTGACCACGGTAAACTACAAATTATCATTGTTAGCTCTACCAGATCAGTCACGAGCCTCCACTGCTGCCTAACCACGTACAAAACATTCAATTATCCAAACAGAAAAACAAACACAGTTAGTTTCATATCTATGCATTTTCAAATGTTTATATTATATACAATGACAAGTGTAATCCATGAGTCATATAAACAGGTTTCAACCTGCATATCTGCAAGTCTGATCTTGCACGTTCTGGCTGCATGCAGTCAGTTGTCGCGCAGTCACCCTTCAGGCAAGTTGTGTGAGCAGCAAGCGTGTCGAGTTGTGTGTTGAAATCTTGGATTTTGCTTGTTAGTTGTGTTGACCAAAAGGGAAGAACTTATTTTTTTAGGCTTTTGTGTACGTATCGGACAGTGATGAAAGAACTGGTTCCTCGATAATGAAGACATGCGCAGTGGAACGTAAAACATACGACATGACTAATGAACCAAAAGGGGGTCCTAGTTCTCTTTCTGTTGACGGACAATGTAGTGTAGGTTTATTGCTTGGTGCTGTCATTTGGACGGGTATACAAACAAAAAAGACATCGTTAGTTTTTTTCTGAATTATGTGCAGAAGAGAAAGAGCTACTTGTGTGGAGAATACAAGGATTTGTCCCAGAAACGGATTCTTTACTTTGTTTACACCATTATCGTGAATGTTTAAAGTATTTTGAGAAAAAGTATTGTGATCCTTTAAAATGCCACAAGAAGGTGAGAAAAACTGATCTACGTTCCATAACACTCCATTATGCAAAGGATGTGCGGAAGAAAAAAGGAATCACGCTGATACCTGGTCAAAAAAATTTGTGGCAATTGCAGAAAATCTTTGAAACTTGACATTAGTGATGATGACAACGCTTATCCCAGTGGTTCTGTAGCTGTGGCGCCTACAAAAGAAATGCTTTCTTCCCCATCCCCAGAAGACTCAACTTCAGATAAAGAAGATGTGAACTTAATAATGATGAATGTAGGTGCATCCCCCATAAAAGTGAAGTCTCTGTCATCCCGTAGGAAAATAAAAGTATGCTAATCGAAAAGTAAACCAATTGAAAGCAAGAATAAAACTGAAAGTGGCATGTGTGTTAAAACTTCCGTGTGATGTTTTAGAAACCAATTCTTCCGATTCTTCAGAAGAATCCGTGAGTAGCCTGCAGAAGAAAGCCCAAGATCTTGATTATCTTGTTGAGAGAATGAAGGAAAAACTGAACTTATGTACTTCTAGAAGAGAAAAAGTACAGATCTTAACAATAGCACCCCACTCGTGGTCACGTCAGAGAATAGCTTCTGAATTTCAAGTTTCAGAGTACATAGTCAATAAAACACGATGATTGTCTAGCAATAAAGGAATCTTGGCTTTACCCGAACCGCCGGAAGGACGTAAACTTGCTGCAGAAGTTGAAGAAAAGGCCAAAGAGTTTTACGAAGATGATGAGTACAGTCGCCTTATGCCTGGCGCAAAAGACAAAATTAGTGTTGCTAGAAACGTTTATAAACAGAAACGCTTGTTATTATGCAATCTTGAGGAACTTTACAGAGCTTTCAAGGAAAAATATCCTGATCTCAAAATCTGTATTTCTAAGTTTCATCAACTACGACCCAAATGGTGTGTAACAGCGGGTCAGCCAAGGACGCATTCAGTTTGTGTACGCTGTATCCATCAAAACCCTCTTCTTCTTCTAAGTGCAATAGATTTAGACAAATCTAAACTATGTGAACTGACTGATATGTTAGTTTGTGACAGGAATAATCGGCAATGTATGCTCAGAACGTGTGACAAGTGTCCCTCGTCGCAAACAGTAGAAACGTTTCTTAGAAGTGTTCTTGAGGATTATAATGATACAGATGAGATCCGATATTCGCAATGGGTAGCTACGGACAGGATCCAACTTCAGACATTGGTGCTTCCTGTGTCTGACTTCATCAGCCTAATCATACAACAACTTGAGATTTTGATACCTCATTCATACATTTCTAAACACCAAATGCAGTATGTCAAAGACAGGGAACAAAATCTGACTTCGGAGGAAATGCTTGTTCTAATGGATTTCGCAGAAAACTATGGATTTATTTTGCAGGACGAAGTGCAGTCTTATCATTGGTCACACTGCTCCAGTACTGTACACCCAGTGGTATTGTACTTCCGTGAAGATAACGAACTGCGTGTAAAATCTATGTGTTTCATATCTGAGTATATGAAACACGATGTTAACTTTGTTTATGAAGTACAGAGCAGAGTGATACAATACATAAAAGATCAGCATCCTGGTGTTAGCAAGATTGAGTATGTCACAGATGGAAGTGCTGCCCAATATAAAAACTACAAGAATTTAGTGAACTTGTGTAATCATGAGCAGGATTTCTCAGTTGAAGCATCATGGATGTTTCACGCTACAAGCCACGGCAAGTCTGCTTGTGATGGTATAGGCGGAACTGTCAAAAGAAGTGTAACGCGTGCAAACTTGCAGAGACCTTACAAAGAACAAATATGTACAGCGCAGCAAATATTAGTTTTGCAGTGAACACTTTGCACTTAAATTGACCATCCAGTTTATCAAGGAACAGGCTAAACTTGCGTTTTTCAGAACATAAAACTGTACCAGGAACCCATTCCTACCATTATTTCAAGCCTGTCTCCACAACGGCAATTGCTGCAAAGAGGATGAGCAACGATGAAAGTTTTTCTCTGAAGTACAGCTTTTCACAGGTGACCAGATTCAGAGAACTTCAACTTAGTTCCTACGTTAGTTGTGTATACGAAGAACAGTGTTATATTGGGATGATATTAGAACTTGACAACGAGAGCAACGATGTATAGATCAAATTTATGCGTCCTCATTGGCCTTCAAGGAGGTTGTACTAGCCAGAGAATAAAAACCGCGGCAGAGAAGACAAGTGCTGGGTTCCACTTGCGAATACTCTATGTGCGATAGAAGTTCCTGACGTTATCACGCAGTTCGGAAGGCTGCAATACAAACTCATTCCAAAGAGTATTAAGGACATTCAGGCAACATGGGCTAAACGAAATTAAATGTACTCTCAGCATAACTCAAGTATTTCAAGTTAGGTGCTTTATGTATGATTGTTTGACGTTCTATTATGTATGATTGTTTGACGTTCTATTCACTTCAACTTACGTACACATAGGATGTGACAAATTACTAAACATACAGTTTCGAAACAGCCGCCATCTTGAAACCTAAAGTGTATCTTCTGAAGGTGTTATATTTAAATATTAATATGAATACATATTTTCCTCTGGGGCCGCGGTGGCTCAGTGGTAGAGCGTTCACCTCTGGTGTTTGGGGTCCCGGGTTCGATCCCAGCCCTCGCCAAGTGAACTTTGTGGTGGACAAACACCGTGTGCGTGGGTTTTCTCGGGGTTCTCCCGTTTCCTCCCACTTTCTTCATTCCACCATTTCATTCATTACTCATCATCACCGTCTCCTTTAGCCTAACCGGCATAATCGTGGGACGTAAAACTCAAAGATTTCATTTCATTTTCATTTTTCATATTTTCCTCTGCAGAAGTTGTATGCCTCTTCTTGGATTTGTAGTGTAGATATAAGGAAACCATTATTTACATGCCGACATTTGTAGAGGCCGCCATCTTGGATCCTACGGGAGTTTTCTTGTCGGATTTCGTTCTAAAATAATTTATATAGGTAAGTATGCTTTCTCAAGCGGTATGCTTTTTTTTTTTTTTTCTTTCTTAGATACAGTGAACATTTCTTTTGGAATTTGCAGTACATAGATTCCAAACAATAATTTAGGAAAGATAGCCATCTTGAATTCTCAATGTCTTTGTGGTCTGGTGATTTTGTATTCATAGCGTTCGTATGAATATTTACGTTGTCTATATTGTTACATGGCCCTACGTCAATTTGTATTTGTATGACGCAAAACTAGTTACCATGTGCCGCCATTTTGCAATGCCGACATCCTGGTTTTTAAGGTATATTTTCATGGGGCCTCGTACTAAAATAGTTTCTGTTGGCAACAACTACCCCAGTTACCAAATGCCGTACTTCTTTTACGAAATACAATATTTTGTAACATCTATGGTGTATTGCCCGTACTCTCAAACCTAAGGTCATAAATTGACTTAGGCGCTCTGTAGGCTGTTACAAGCCAAAACCCACGGATATTTTTTATTCTCCTAATAGAGCATTATGTACTCCTTTAACCGGCATTTACTCATCAAATTCCCCGTTCAGAGGAAAAAGTTATGCGTAATTTAGTAAGTACCTTCGAAAAATTCTATTCCGCCATTTTGAAACTAAATTTCATGGTTTGGAAATATCATTATACCGTTTTGGACCTGATTTGTAAAATCCTCATGCAATTTTCATTTAGTCTGAAGAATTTGAATACATTTGGGTCAAACGTGGCCTTATGGTGCTCAGTTGAAGTTCAGAGTGATGTGCCGTTCATTTATCGCAGCATATACAAAATCGTCGGGCAGAGTTCTCTTTCGAAGGCTGTCAAAACCAAACCAGAGCTAATATGGGCAAAATAAAAAAATACGGGTTCTTATATTTGTCTAAAGATACTGTATACCAAATTTCATTGCAATCGGAGATAGTCGGGTGTAAAATTGCATTTTCGCTGTACGATTTGGCGTGGATTAGACCATTTCTATTTTGACTGGAGGGTTAAAGAGAAGATGAAGCCTAATCGTGAAATGATGAATCGATTGCGAAAACCCACGTTTCGATATCTTATATCATTTTTGTTTTATAGAAATCAGTATTGAAATCGGAAATACTAGTAAATTTGAACCACTTTCGGTTTCGATAGATTGTTGCAGGTGGTGATATGTTCTTTTGAGACCCTGAATCGGTTGCAGAAAATCCGCTTGTCGCTATCTGTAACTGTTTTTGTTCTATGGCAATAAACGTTGAAACTGGAAGATTTTTAATTCGTCCGGTTTGAATAGAGGATTAACGGAGGAGATGAAATGTATTCTTGGGACACTGAATCGATTGCAAAAAACCGCTTCTCAATATCTTTCGCTCTACAGAAATCAATATTCAAACCAGAAGTACTAGTAAATTTGAACCACTTTCGGTTTTAGCAGAGTGCTGCGGGTGGTGATGGTATGCTCTGCTGAAACGTTGAATCGATTGAAATAAGCGTTTGTGGCTATCTGTTACTGCTTTTTGCTCTATGACAATCAACGTTGAAAGTGGAAGTGCTTGATTTCTACCACTTGATCTTGATTCGTGGAACGCTGAATCGATTGCGAAAACCCACTTTTCGATAGCTTACACCATTTTTGCTTTATGAAAATCAGTATTAAAACGGAAATACTAGTAAATTTGAATCACTTTCGGTTTCGGTAGAGTGTTGCGGGTGGTAATGATATGTTTTCTTGAGATCCTGAAACGGTTAAAAAAAAAGTCTCTATTTGTAACCATGTTCTGTAGCTATAAATGTTGAAACTGGAAATAGTTGATTTCTAATTCTTTCGTCTTAAATAGAGGATTAATGGAAGAGATGAAATCTATTAACAGAACGCTGAATCGATTACAAAAAACAGACCTGTTTACAAACAGACGAGCAGGCGGACATAGGTGTTCTATAAGACTAATTTAAATCAATCCATCTTGATAAGGTTCAACTACAAAATGAGTAATTCATAACCCCTAACGAATGTGCTAACGCTCTCGCCTTTGGTACGAGCGGTTCCGGATTCATTCCCGAGTTGGGACAATCGGTCGAGAAAGTGTAACAGCCTTTCAGTCCAACCATCCTGAGTGAGGTTTTACCTGGATTTTCCTCATTGATACCAGGTAAAGTCAGGATAGTGTCCAACATATAGATTCTACGCCCTACTTTCCTTTCCCTTCCTTGGGTTGTGTTCGCCGAGGGACGTCATCCCTCATAGGTGACGGACTTAAGGCCCAGAAATATGTATAAATAAAATAAATAATTAATAAATTTATTTTTTTGAAATCTTTTGCAGACACATTTACTTATTAATTTATTATTTACTAATAACGTATTTAAATATAGTTGTGTAGTTATTCATACTGCAACAATTAAAAAATGAAATGAAATCTTTAAGTTTAACGTCCCACGATTATGCCGGTTAGGTTAAAGGAGACGGTGATAACGAGAGATGAGTGAAATGAAGAAAGTGGGAGGAAACGGGAGAACCCCGAGAAAACCCACGAGCACGGTGTTTGTCCACCACAAAGTCCACACGGCGCGAGCTGGGATCGAACCAGGGACCCCAAGCACAGGAGGTGAACGCTCTACCACTGAGCCACCGCGCCCCCGTCTGCAACAATTAATAAAACACAAGAAACTGGTTTAGAAGGACGTCAGTTAGGGTTTTATATCAAGACACTAATATCAGTATTCACCTGGTGAAACTTTAGATGCGGTTATATCTGTCAGATTATAGTGTATAATTATAGTTTTTTTTTCTCTCATCTATTTGACACAATGTGCAATTGCAAATTTATTATAAATCTATTATGCAGCATGGTCTCGTCAGTTCTCGTAAAGGGTTATTGAAAAAGCGCGCTGGTTTTGGATCGTCTGGCAAATTTTTGTTTCTCGGTTGCCGACATTGTTTTGTATAGTTGCTCTACCCGCAAACATTCCGATTGTCGCCTTAGTCTGAATTTCTCACATTTCTTCAGTCTGTGTCTAGCCATGGAGCAGTTTACTATAGCGCAACGTGTGCTAATTGTGAAAACTGTTTATCAGAACGGACAAAGTTATGAAGCAACTGTCAGGCGACTTCGCGTGGTTCTAGGGCGAAATACGGCACCGAATGAATCAACAGTTCGCAGACTTATGAAAAAATTCATTGAAACAGTGAAACAGTGAACATTAAAAGTCCTGGGCGTCGTCGTTGTGGTCGTTCTGAGGAAAACATTGCAGTGTCTGGCAGTCATAGCGAATTTCACAAAGTTATTGCATGCCAGCGCAGTAGTGGTCATATGCCCGACGTCATTCATATATCTGAAATCGGAAGTGTGATGAACATGTTTATGAATTTTGTTAGTGTGTTTTGAAAAAAATAAAGTTAATAATTTGATGCAACAAAATTGGCGCGTTTTTTGAATACCCTCTATAGCTCAAATTAACGAAAGTAAAATTAAGATGTAGAAAATTTTAAAATGACAAAGATTTTTGTAAACTAAAACTTGTAGAGCAGAGACAATGAGTTCGGAACCTGGGCTGCTTTGTAAATGAAACAGAACGCATTTAAATTGGAAACAGTATGATGTTAAGGAAAAAAAAAAGAAGAAAAAAAAGATTAAACAGTAAGGGATGAATATATAGGATAGGTAAAGATCTACACAGCATTTGCACGGTGCTTTCGGTGATTCTCCAACGATGTCTCCCTTCGTGAGTTGGTGTCGCCCTTCTGATCCGTGGTATTCAGGCGATGGGTGGTCAGACGGCTTGGAAAGAAGTTCGGCGTGGATACAATGAAAATCAACTTAAACGGCAGCGATGAACAATAGCAATGTCTAACCTGTCGTTAATACAAGAAGGAATAAATACCAAACATACGCAATATTCAGAATTTAAAAGACGCGGCTCGTATGTCTTGCATTCTCGTCCTAGGTTAACTCGTCTGCAACTCTCCTTACGTCCTCTCCTCTCGGTAGTTTTGTTAAAATGCCTCGATCATTTAATTCTCCATTCATTGAAATGCCACATGTGTGATGAAAGTGCAAGGTGTGTAGATTTATGTCAAGTAAGCTGATGGTTGGAATGTGAATAAAAGAACAATCTGTATGTTTATTGATTAAGAAATACATAAAAGGAAACGAGTCAACACAAAATCGTTTTATGTCTGAATATGTAACTGAACTGTTAGTTGCGCTGAAAAAAATAGAAATTAAATATAATTTTAACATGGATCTGATAATGAGAATTCACTATTCATGATTTCAAATTAATAATGGTTGCCATTTTCTCAGAATTTCATCCCAATATGTTACGTCCAAAATTTATTGTGGGTTGGCAACTAAGTTCCCGCCGTTTTTTTAAATTGGAAAAATCTGTATGACATTAAATACTTTTGGCACGAAGTTGTACATCATTCGAAAGAGTTCTAAAATATATTGTTCGAACAATATATTGTTCTACCTAAATATATGTTTCGTTGTTATTAAGATACTTTTTCTTGTTATTTGCAGATCATTAACATGGAATGTCAAGTTGAGAAAAATGAGCATTTTCGACACCTTCTTCTTTTTGCCTTTAATCAAGGTTCTACTCGCAACATTTGTGCTGTGTATGGAGTGGGTGCTATTGCTGAAAGAACCGCCCGTGATTGGTATGCAAAGTTCAAAAAAGGAAATTTTTACCTCAAATACGCACCTTGTTCTGGCCGTCCAGTTGAGTTCGGTCAAGAGCGATTGAACCACCTTTTGCATGAAAATCCGCATCAAACAAGGGAATTGGCAGAGACAATGCTCCCACACTATTGTAGAGAAGCATCTTCACTCGATGGGCAAAGTTCAGAAGTGTGGAGCATGGGTGCCTCACACGTTAAGTGTCACCAACAAAAATCAACGAGCCACAATCTCTGCTGGTTTGCTTGCTCGTCACCGTGCAACCTATGGGCACAAGGAACGATTTCTTCACCGAATCGTTACTGGTGATGAAAAATGATGTATCTACATGAATGTGAAGCTGCGTAAGGAATGGTTTAGTCCCGGTAAACAAGCAACCCCACGCGCGAAACAGGACGTTCATCCGCGTAAAACGGTGTTGTGCGTATGGTGGGACTGGGAAGGGATTCTCCATTTCGAATTGCTTGAAAGGAACCAAACTTGGTTGGATGACTTTTTCGAATCTCAAACAGGTGATTTTTACCAACGAGGTGTTGAAAAATTTGTTGAACGTTGGGAAAACGTTGTAAACAACAAAGGAGAATACATTCTTGGTTAACTACTTGTATGTGTTTATTGCAAAATAACCTTTTAACTAACATTATTAAAAACGGCGGGAACTTAGTTGCCAACCCAATATTATACACAATTTATCGTGTTGGACGCGATACTTTTACACTACTATTATGATTATTACTACTATACTTTAATATCACTAACCTTCATTCATTATCACTGTCCGACAAAGGTAGAGCAAGCTCAGAGTCTGAAAATGATGATCAGTGTCAGTTGTTTGCTTCATGTCGAATAAAAAAATTATGAAAATACCAATAGTATCTTCAGGGTTCCCACTCGTCCTGGAAATCCTGGAAATTTCCTTGAATTGAGTTTATCCTGGAAATGTCCTTGAAAATGCATTTTTGTCCTTAAAATTTACAGAAATACTGAATGTCCGATTTTTCCATAAAATTTACAGAAATACTGAATGTCAGATTTTTCCATTCCTTGCTAAAGATTTTATGAAGTTGGAATGAAAGTGGCACGTATAATCATCCAGAAATCTGTTCTTGGGACATTGTCTTCTGCTGTTCAACTATCACAATTCACCCCATCAAATGTGGACTTGGGATTAGCAGTTTCACAGTCTCCATAGTGCATGCAAAGAGAGGGACGTTACTAAAAGGGAAAAACTCCACGTTAGAGTTGAATGCGAGACATTCCTGTGCAAATGGCTGTCGTATGTCATACAGAAGAGTCCACTAAAATATAGGCTTGTGAGAAACTTTAAATCCAGACAGTGTGTCATCCATAACGTTTCGTGGTGCCTTTCAGTCACTGTTGGAGAAGAAATGGGCTACACCCAAAAAATGTGATTAGCGGTTTGTTTTGTATGGAAAATTTACTGAGCAGTTTAAAGATGCATTTGTTGGATATAAGTTGGACGCTGAGAGGCTGGATTCTTTTTACACGAAACTGTTGGATGGTTCGGAAAAAATTCAAGATTTGTTGTTAGTCATAAAGAAGCTTCTGGTTTTGTCTCATGAACAAGCTGCTCTCGAACGAGGCTACAGCATAAATAAAGATCTGCTTGTTGAAGATATGAAGGAGAGATCATTGGTCGGTTTGAGATTGGTGTATGATAACTTCCCCATAAAGACCTTACTTCAATCAACATCACGAAAGAAGTGTTGCATCATGCCTTCCACGCAAATCAGCTCTATATGGCAGAGCTGGGGAAAATAAGGACTGTTGAAAGAGAAAGTCAAGTGCAGAGCAAGAGGAGAGGGAAGTGAAAATGTACAGCAGCTGCAGAGAAAGAAAAGGAAATTGATGGAAACAAGTGAAGCTTTGGAGACTGAAGCAAACCAGCTTGTATATGAAGCAGAGCAGAAGTCTTCCTTTACTTTATTGGCAAAGTCAAGTGCTATCTGTAGAGCAGCTTCCTAAAGAAGAAAGAGATTATGTCTATAGAGAGGAAGTCACACGACTCCATACTCAGTTGAAAAACTTATAATTCCTTTTTTTTCCCCTAATTATATTTATCACACTGTCACGCAATGAAGATGCTATGTACGAAAAATCGATTTTAGTTGTTTGTAAATGTATTCGGTGCACAATTAAAATGTCATGTAGAAAGAATGCTAATACATGTGCTGGATGTGGGTGGATCGGATGGCTACCGTATAATGGGAGTTGTGAGGCACATTACGCTCCGCTTTGTGTATTTAATTGTTGTGTATTAATACTGTCCTTACATTAATATTCACTACATAAGCTACTGTACTTTTCATTTCACTGTTCTGAGTTTTGAACCTAGAGTTGTAATCTTTTATACCTTCCTGTGTCGAAGTTCTGGAAAATAGATGATTTGTCCTGGAAACGTCCTGGATTTTTTATTATTGTTATTATTATTATTATTATTATTTTAAGAAAGAGAGTTGGAATTCTGTGTCTTCCATTGAAGCATCTCGTTCCCACTAATAATTTTCAACGTTTATAATGTACTTGATGAATGTTTCGCAGTCCGCAGCCGTCACCCTCTGGAATACGTCCTTTGTTACTTTTTCCAGTCTTTGTAATGGAAAATCACTTGCAATTACCTGCTCGAATTATCGTTTTATTTTAGCAAAAGCTTTTTCTACAGCATTTAGTTCACACATATAAGGCAGCAAACGAAGTACTGTGTGGCCATACGCTTTCAACATCTCGTCTACTTTAGATATATTTTCAGGCTGTTCGTGCTTTTCCATCAACTGAAATAATTCAAACTTTTTCGTGTCGTAAAGAATAACAGTTCATCCAGTTGAAGCCACTCCATCATTACTTGTTTCACAGTGTACTTCGAAGGAGCTTCATTTGCTTGAACGCTGTGATAGGGAGCGTTGCCCCATGACAATGACATCTTCTTTTGGTAGGTTAGGCACGAGTTTGTCATTCAGCCATTTCTTAAAAATTTCCGTACGTTTGTTCATTATAGTCTCCAGACGCTTTTCCTGTTCTAAATATTAAAGTTGTCCCATCAATGAAACCACTTTGCGATCTAGGATTAAGAAATATGAAGCGGTTAGAGAAACTGGTGTTGATCAACACTCCTTGGATCAACACTTCACTTAGTGAACATTTATTAAATGTCAAATTATTGTCTACCCACGATTCGTCAATGTACACAGTGTTCTTTGTATGCGACCTATAACATTCTGATTGACTTGAGATATCTTTCGTGCCACATCACAATGTTCGGATGTTAAATAAGTATCTTCCTTGTACTTCCACACTCCTTTACCTAAATTCCATATCACGAAGCAAACATCATAATGTTTGGGGGATTTTTTTCTTCTGTAATGGCCACTAGCAGTTTTGGTACTTTTGGTACCTTCCTCTGGTTTAAGTAAAAGTTTTGATATGTATCTTGTATCATACGTTTATCAAATGCATCACAAGATTCTTCACAGTATTCTTCAGAACATGGTCGTTTCTTATCTGGAGTAGTTACTGAAGATTCGCCAGCTTCACGTCTTCTTTCTGACTTTAGACACACTCCTCACTAATATTCTAGTATAATCAGACCTACTGCAAATTAGGTTGATGCGATAAATATTTTATTTGTCCTTTCCTTGCTTCTTCATCACATTTATTGATAACTTTTCTTACAACTTCTTAACTTCACTGTGAATAGTTTGCCCCTTTCTGCGAACTGAAGACATAATTTGACTGGCTGGAATTACCGTTAAACAGAATGTAATACGATGATTTATCCTTTTATCCTATTCAGAATTAATTCACAAAACAAACAGGAATTTTAAGAAATATTGTTCTTCTTAAGAAGAAAAAATTAGCGAAAGAAACTGACTTGGTGGAAATAAGTGAACATTTCGAACAGTGCACTAAGATTGAACAAATGCTATCCACTAAGACGAACCCACGACTAGGTGAAATGGAAGCGCCTTGAGGAAAACGGATGCGGTGCTAGATGGGTGTATTGTCCATTCCTAGCAAGAAGGATAATTGTTAGTCATTTATTGACATGTTTCTATACAAAATACCCTATGATACAGAACAACGGAAACTTGTTTGTTTAATTGGACCTCGCTTGTACGCTCATGTCCAAAATTATTGTCGCATATCCATAAATATGCTGTAGGAATATAATTTGATAACTAATTCGCCCGGCATTTCTTATAATGTTGGTATGTGTATAATCGGCAAAGACATGTATGTGACAAATTTCATGTCAAAAGAGCAGTAAATAAGAACAATAAAACGAAAATAAAACTTTCTTGTCCATTTAGCAACATTTTGCTTTATTCATTCTAATTTTCGTATTTATAATTATTTTCCTATGAAATTTACCACAAATACCCATTTCCCGATTATACACATCGTATCAGTATTAAAAGTATCCTGCAAAATCATTATCAAATTATATTATTACGAGAAGACAGTTATAGATATGCGACGGTCATTTTTATACATGAGTGTACATAGGTTGCCAAACACTCAAACTCTTCCTTTTTTTCCCTTTCGTATCAGATAAATGCTAAGACCAGCACTTAAAAAGCTGGAGCCGCTTTCTCCTCCTTTTTATGACATAAAATATAAGCAAGTATTTGGACTTGAGATTAAAAGCGTAAGTGCAAGATGCTAAAAACAAAAACATTCGAGATGATTCTGGTGTAAAGTCAAGATAATAAATCAGCTTTCCACCAGGATTATTAGGGACTGGTTCCAATCTTACACTGTGTAAGGGGCATTGTTCATAACAAGCATACTATTTGTTTGCAATTTCATTTTGACGTTATGGCATGTCCAACAATTGTGAGTTCTGCTTAACTTTTTACATATCAAATTACACAATAATAATAATAATAATAATAATAATAATTCGTTAATGGTAATGAATCGATAATGAATGGTAATCGCAAGATGTGCACTAGTGGTGATGCAGGGTAAATTGATTTACAAGTTTATTTTCTGGCTAGAGATGTACGTATCGTGACTGAAAAAAGAACTATTGTCAAATAATTCTTAATTATTATTTAAACAATTTCTTTAGATTCTCTCCAAGATCTTGTAATTAAATTAAGCGAAAAAGAATGACATATTTGTTCACAAATACAGTATATTCATTTATAAGTTCTCGAACGATTCTTTTTTTCATTCTTTATTTTAAATGACTCATACTAAGACGGAATGCCTCTGTTCACTAACTACAGGGTAGCCATGTGTTAGGTGTCATTGAAGCTTGATTTACACACACACACACACACACACACACACACCCTCGAAAATAGTCAGAAGATAACATTTCTTTTGATTTCCACACAAACATGACATTCCTCATATCCCTGGCAACTCTGAAAAAATATTTGTCTTTGGAGAATCATAACCAATCGTGACAGTTTTGAGAGGGCAATGACTACACCCTTCGTTCCCGATTTCCTCACACCAAACTTGAATTTATCTGTGCAAGCATTTAAATGAGTGTTGTAGAACATTGGTTTTTAACTTGAGTCCAACTCTAAACCTATTGGTGAACTGAATTTTCTTTTTAAGTTCAAACTAGGTGATTTTATTTGCATTGCTGCAGACTACATTATCAAACTTTTGTGTCATACGTCTAGTGAACAGCGATCCGTCGGTGGCTTCTGTAATTTCATTCAATGTAGCTTTTAAAGACCTCAGGCATTAAAGATCCTTTATCAATTATGATGCTTCTGGTCTAAAGTCAAGATAACATACCAGCTTTCCTCCCGGATTATTAGGGACAGGTTTCAGGCTTACATGGTGTAAGAGGCATTGTTCATAACAAGCACACTATTTGTTAGCAATTTTGGTATAATAAAATATTATGTACATTCGCTACCAAAATAGAAATTGTCCCCCTCCCCTTTCTGTTGAATTTTTTTTAACCCAGTAGTTAAACTTGAAAGAAGATACTTTCTTTCATTTTAACTGTGCTGTCCTCCATGCTTTTGATATCACACATCCCTCATTCACCTATGTCTCGTCCAAATAAGAAGTTTTACTACCTTATTTTCTGAACCCGTTTTTGCGAAGATTCCTAATCGCTTTACAACGGATTGCTGATAGCACTTTTCATCCAATACACTTCTGGATCGCGGTCTTTTATACCGGGAGTAGAAACCTTGCTACTAAACGATTTCTCTTTTCGAATACTATACACGCTTGTAGCAAGAACATAATAAACTCAAATATTAGTTTAACAATATCAGTGATTGGCAATTTTCTGTGCTTCTGTGAAAATGTATTGAATACATTTAAAATCAATTTTCTCTCAACTATTAAAGGCTTTCCCGTCTTAGGTTTATTGAATACTCTATTAATACCACCCAAACATTGAATTTATTGTATATTCTATCAAAGTTAACAACTTAATATACGATAGTTACGTAAAGCTAAATTACTCCATACTCCTTCCTTGCTTTTCTCTGTCGATGTAATATCCCAATTTTCCTTTTACATTACCACCTTATTCCAGTTTTTCATACAAAAAAATACACATTAGATACAGATTTTGGAATATTACTCAACCAGTATTTCCGCAAGTATGTGTAACTTTCCCTCTGTTAATACGTACTTTAATATCTTAGAACACTTATAGTAAATTGCCTTGAAGAAGTAAATTCCCCCGTACTTAAGCAATGAAGTAAAAACTTGTTCCTTCCCTTTTCTCACTTGCAAATGATAAAACACACGAGAAGTTGCGTCCAAAGTTGCAGAGTTAACATAATAACCGTAACTTGGGAGGTAATGGTGATAAAGAAGGATGAATTTTTGTGTTCCTGGCAGCTTGTTGGTTGTTACTTTTACCCATTAAGGGGGGTGTTTGTATCATAGATAAGACATTGGAGAATCAAAGAATGAATCATAGTGCTCTTTGCAAGTAATTGCAAACTGCAGCGGGGATATTTACATGATACGGCATTTCAGTCATATTAGCTGCATTTCGAATCATCATATGTTTTCTACCTTCGTCAAACATGATCCAAATCTAACTTGTGAAGTAGTGAAAGAAATTGACAACTCATGATTCTTACGTGATTTTTGTGCACATGTGCCATAGATAAAAGTATTTTTAAGTTCATTTAAGTATTTCTATACAAAAGTAGATGTGTTTCATCAGATAACGATAACTTTACTGTCACAGATACATTACACATTTCGAAAGAGCCTATTACACTAACACACTCATATTTTATGTGAACTATTTTTAACGGACTTAGCAGGAATCGCACGACGTAAGCCATGAAGGAACCAGTAGTAAGAGGATTGTGGAAAGAAGTTTGCTCATAGCCACGTGTTTTTGGTTATCTGGGCTCTTAATCTTTCGCAGGACGAACTTTTGGCAAGGTCATTGAGCAATAGAGCACACTTAGTGCTCAGTTACGTGTACTACTCTCTGTAGTTTAATATTATACGAGAAGCATAAAATTATGGTGCTAGAGTGAAGCATACTAACAATAATACCACATATACAAAATTTTCTCTCGGTGTATGGTTCCCTTATGTTTGATAGTCAGGATGTTAGATCATTAGCAGAGTTATATTTTTTTCTTTGTAATCTGAATTTTATAACTGTATATGTGCTCATTATTATATTTTTCCTATAAAATTCTAGGTTTCAACTGTGGAAGCACAAAACCTTTCACGGCAGTTAAAAATTCCGTACATTGAATGCAGTGCAAAATTGCGAATGAATGTTGACCAAGCCTTCCATGAATTAGTTAGGATTGTTAGAAAATTTCAGGCCTCCGAACGACCACCACTGAGAACACCAAATAAGAAAAATAAACGGAAATGTTCTATATTGTAATATATTTGTGTATAATGTATCGATAAGAAATCTGTACGAAGATTTTTTTTTTTTTTTTTTAATTTCGGTTGTGCTACCGCATCACATAAAGAAATGTTAAACTTGAATTTAACTGTGTTTAGGAGATGGAGTATTTGATACCGTGGCTATGTTATGAACTACAACACTACTTAATATAGTACAGTTAGCATGTCGCTGTAAAACAGTAAGTTAAAGATTATAATATTTAATGTTCACTAAATTCCAGGAATACATCTTTAAAGTAAAAATAATATTGGCATGGAAACACTGAATTATCTCTTTATGTTAAATACATGTTATATATAGTCAGAATATTAGAGGAATCATAATATATTGCAATAAATTTAAGCATATTTTCTTTAAGTGTGATTCTGTTAAAATCTGTAACTGAAATTAGAATCCTGGAAAGAAGTTCCATGCTTTCGTAAAATAACGCTTTTCATCATGTTTTTTGTGAGATTGTTACATAATTCGATTTTTAAAAATATTTTATAGTGTGTCATATCGAAAGAAAAGCATAAAGAATGTTATATAATTAATGAGTCAAAAGAATTCTAGCAATTCTTTTATCGAGGTGAATTTTCAGTTTTGATTGTACATAATATTACAGTATATTTTTGTGTTTAAGAGTCTCTTCTTCTACAGTATATTTTTGTGTCTAAGCGTCTCTTCTGCCTTTTCCTTAACTGTACCTCACAGCCTGTATGAACCTGTAGATCATCACGTGAACTTTGACACTTCAAACTTGAATAATGGCGTGTACGTGTAAGCTACATCAAATATAATTTAAATGATAAAATTTCATATGATTTCATACTTTTATTTATTCAGTTTACTTCAGATGTATGTAGGTATTAAAACAGTAACATTTGCCCTGTTCACTCTTGAAGTAATGAAATATATTGTGTATGAAGTACTTAGTATTCTTAATGATGATAATAGGTTGTTGACGCCTTTCTTCCTTCTTTCCTTGGTTTGAGAATTATTGAAAAATTTATCAGTTTGCTTTATTGATACTTCTTGTGTGGAATCTTAAGAAAACCTAAATAAGCGTGTTTTATGTTTTTTTTTTTTTTTTTTTTTGTGTTCCGTAGTGTAATTCCTTTATGTCTGTATGTGCATACACTCGAGTTTGTTCGTTGAACACAATAAAGTATGTATTATGGTCATATGTATCTTTAACACTAGTAGGTATTGAAACTAATTTTTGTAGTGAAGAGTATTATATGGTTTTCTTCGGATTCTTCCGTTTTCTCCTACTCTGTCACTTCGCAAATTATTTTCTTCACTTACTGTTTTTTTTTTTTTTTTTTTAGTTTTTTTTTTTCTTTTCTTAAGTCTGAAGGGCATAACCGAGAAACTGTAAATAAAAAATTTACCTCTTCATATATTCGTCTTCAAGAAATTGAACGCTAATGCATAATAAACCAAGAAGAGATTTTTTTATTTATTTTTGTAAAAGACGGAAAATAATAAAACAGCGTAAGCTAACCAATCCGTAATGTCATATTCTACTCAACAATAAAATATATTTAAGGAACATTTGATCTGTTTTGTTCCAAAGTATTACTAAAAGTATTAAATTGTTATGGTATCTAAATTATGGGTTGTTTTGAAAATTTTAAAAATGAAAACCTGATCTACTGCAACTTCTTGAGATAAAAATTCCATTGTCTGTGTATTTAGATATTTTCAAATCACTTAAGTAGGAATACAAATACACTTAAGTGGGAATACAGATAATGCAAATTATCTTGCATTAAAATTCAGCACATTTTTTTTTTTTTTTTAATGAATTAACAACTCTTACTGATTCTATCATTGACATTAGAATGTGAAAATGTTATGTACATAATGTAACTTACTTTATTCTTTCATGCAACAAATTGTCATATTTGTAATACAGTAATATTTTAAATGCAGATGTTCTGAATTTGTTTTGAGTACGGTATTATTTTATTTCTAGTGCTGTATGCCAAAGTGTTAATATGATACTAATACTGATGTTTCTCTTAAGAAATGTGTTGCTATTCTTTAGGTTCCTCTTGGAAGCGGATTATTTTTATATAACTAATTTTATGAGTATGAAGAGATTTAGTGTATCAAAATACTATGTATTTTTTTTAACATACTAGTGAAAAAAAAGAAAACATTTATACTTGTATACCCCGTTAATAATATGTTATATAATCGGAATGAAAGATCATATTTCATCAGTAATTGAAGTTAATATTTTTTTGTCAGAGATATTTAATGTTAAAGTACTGTCTTCCTTCTTGTTCGTTGTTTATCTCACGCACGTAGTAGTGATGTGAACATGATTCGGTGTTGTATTTGCCATGTTGTGGTATGGAAATGCTTTTAACTTCCCTCAGGCATGGCCTTCAACAATAGGATAAAAATGACCATAACATAATAACGAACAACTAGAACAATTTTTTAATGTACAGAATGTTTGTAGCTGAGATATATTGTAATGCTAGATGAATTTATTGTGATGTTCTTCCGATTATTATGTATACATCTCTGTTTGTACGTATTTTACTTTTCTTGTCATAAAATACTTTGACTTTGTTCGCCATAAAGGACTCTTTTACATGTTTCATGTGTTTTTATATCATATCATGAGTTCAGTTTCTCTTGTCGAGAATTAAAGAGAAGTCTTTTTTTTCTTTTTAATTACTGGTATTCTAAATCAGTATTGTAACAGTCTATCAAAGCTAT
Source organism: Thermobia domestica (assembly GCF_964235325.1). Taxonomy (NCBI): domain Eukaryota; kingdom Metazoa; phylum Arthropoda; class Insecta; order Zygentoma; family Lepismatidae; genus Thermobia; species Thermobia domestica. The sequence continues at coordinate 204,170,026 of NC_137456.1, read as the reverse complement.
TATGTTATAAAATATCATACGAATACGTACGGTTGTTGTGAATACGAATATATGAATTATATCGAACGAGAAGATACATATATATAATCGTAAGTAAACTAAACTGAACTGTATTAAACATTGGTGATAAGAGCATTTGTAAATACGGGAAGTTTTCAATAATTTTTTTCTTTAGTAACTCTATAATATCAAGAGACCGAATTATTTAAACAGATATTTTAAAATACAAAGGTATCAAGGTACGTGTTGCGATTCTTGTTGATCTAACAGAAGTCTTTTTTTGTTAAATTCTAAGAATTGTCATTATCTACACAATTAACTCTTGTAAAGGTTTATTGCGTGTGCCAGAGAATTAAACATTATCGTTTATAACAGTAAAGCTGATAAGCATAACTAATAATAAATATTTAATAAATAAATAGAAATATATAGAATGAAGGAGGGTATAAAGTTGAAGCGTAATAAATATGAAAGAATTGACATTTTAAAAAAAATGCAAACTCAAAATAATAAGAATAAAACACTTAACCTTCTTTATTTATGATGTAGTACCAATGTAACGCTTAGTTTTTTCTAATGTGCTAGAGTATGCAAAGTTTTGAAAAAGTTCGTCCTATCTGCCTATAAACATTGTATACATTCTTTGGGTGAAATATTTGAGCATGATATATAATAATTCTTTTTCTTATTTAAAGATAAGTTCTAGATTTCTGATGTCCACATCAGTACACTTTTCGTCCTGTGGTGCTAATAGTAAAAAAGAAAATTACTAGGGATAAGTACAATGTGACGAAAAGGGTGGATTATTTTGCCATGTGATTTTAATCAGATAAGCCTTTTTGTAATTGATATCGTTAAGGCGAATCAAACAATTTGTATGTATTAAATATCAAAACACATATTACGTGAGAACGTACTAAGAAGTAACATTTGTTTTGATATTTAATGTACATTAGTGCGTTAAGATGCAAACTTTAACAATCTATATGTAGTTCAATGAATATATTTTTGATAACTATTAATAGGGATAATTCTTTAAATGAGAAGACGAAAAAAAAAAAAAAAAAAAACTACGCGACATGTAACATGAATGATATTTGTCCATAAGTTTATCTGGGCTTGTGTAAATAATATTTTCGATATTTCACGAGTTTTGTTACGTAATGTATATGAATAATTATGTTCAATTCAGCGTTATTTTTGTTACTAATGTATTACATAATATGTGGCGATTAATATGTGGTTAGTGTTGTCGTGAGTTTATTTGACAACTCTCATAAATTAAGGTATGATGTTTCAACGTTAGATAATAATACTTTAAATGAACTGTTAACAAGGTAATATGTATATAGATTTTAGAAGCTTATCATTTGTACAAAGTTGTCATCAGAGTATACACTTGTGAATTTCTTTAAACGTACGTATAATATTTTCTGTCTATTGTCTACAAATCGGTTATTCTTTATTTAGGTTTCCGCTTAGATTCCAAAGTAATCATAAGAAATTTTGTTTTTAGTTGTAATCCGCGTGAAAATGAATTACCTTAGCACTCATTAGTTCGTATATAGAAGTAACTGATTGAGAATGAGGATTGTACTTTAATTTGAAAGGAAAATCGGCTTAATATTGCAGTTAAATTATTTTGGCACAATGTTTACCTGTGAGCTACGTTTCAGTTTCATACTTTTCGATTTGATTCGACGGTAGATTAGTTCTTAGCTTTAAGCATGGAATTATTTTTATAATCAATGCTGAATCAGTATGAGAATATGGATATAATTACTGCATATATTTAGTTGATCTTCAATACTCAGTTTCAAATTCTGAACAACTTTTCGTTAATAATGATAAACCCTATGAGAGAAATAGTTACAGGTACTTACGTCATACGCTCCATCGCAAACTCTCAAACATCAGAGATGCTGCTTTGGTAGTGAAAGTATTGACGAAGTATATTAAGGACCAAATATTACAATAGATAAACGTATTAGATTTCTCTCATTGTTTATAATTTTTAAAGTATATTTCAGCTGTTCAATCGTTCATATTTATGTTGTATTCGAAGAACTTGTTGACAGAAGTTTCAATGATAATTAAACTTATAGAACAACAGTAATGGAAAAGATGCTTTGAGTTTTCCAGAGTTTCTAAGTGTCAAATTAATTTAATTTCTTTATCTATGGTGAAGATGCAATCTGCAGGATTTCCGGTAATAGTCGTTAATATGAACTGACATTAGTATTTTTGCGCACAAAATTATGCGGAATAGTGATCTTAACGTGTTCTTTGACAACTTCAAACACCAGTATGTTATGTACTATGTTGTTTTTACTTTTTTAAAAAAATGAAAGGTGTTCACTTAACAGTTACTATTTTGTATTTTTTTTCTTTCGTTACTGTATTATCAAAAGGAAATCTCAAGTTCTTAAAGGTCATCTCTTAAATTTGTTGTTTTAGGTAATGTAAAGTGATATAATTTTAATGTAGTTAATACTTTTAAAGTGCCAGAAACGATGTAATTGAAACATTTTCACCGAACTTAATACCTATAAAATTACAACTTAGATTTGTGGATCTTCTGTCATTTATCGTCAGCGCAATATACAGATAGCAGAATGTATATCTAAAATTAATATGTACAATTCTTATCAAAAGTGTATATCTCTCTTTTCGATGTTTTTATGACTAAAACTTCCGAAAAAGTAGGCCAGTTTAAGTGCAGTTTTTTGAAACTTACTATTCGTTACTGCATTGTCTTTTGTTGGTATATGAAATGCACGGGGAAATAAAATATGCGTCTTATATTTTATTTTCCTTTAAAGTTTGACGACATAAGGGTAACTGGAAAGTTACTTAAGTGTAAGAATTGGCGTACTGGTTAATGAGAACGAGATCTACTTATCTTCCAACTTAATCACCAGTTGGTCGGTTTTACTCCTTTGGAACTTCGTTCCAACAGTAATTACTTTATGAAGTTTTGTGAAAATGCGTTTCAATTAGGGAATATCCATATAGCAAAAGTGTTAACGTTTATTTCATTATTATTTTGAGGGGAAGGGGGAGGCGTGATTACCAGTAGTAAACACCAAGTGACTTTCAAAATGCGATAAATCCAGAGATAAGTATTAATGCATTTAATATTGTGAGAAAGTTTTAAGCTTTCGATTGTGACCATTCAGGATCAACAAAAAACGCTTCCTATAAAATTTTATTTTTGTAATTAGTAAATGAAACTACTGCCAAAAGAAACGAATAACACCAATTGTTATTGTCTGTTGTGACTAACAATGCAAGTTTATGAATAGTTAATAATGTGAATGCTTTTTGACCTAAAGTGCCTATTTGCAGGAATTCACCAATTCTATATTATCGGTGTGTTCTCTTTGGATATTTTGTTGTACGGAATTAATAATATAAAATTAAATTATAATGCTTATATAAACGAGTCATGGTTTTCAAATTATTTTGTTTTGAGTAAGAAATAAGCTATTGTGATGGCTCACCCACGTTAATACTTTATGGACAAAAAGAAGTTTTCGAAATAGAAGAATTGGATGAATTCTCTGTTCCATGTATTTTCTTTTTTTAATATGTATTGCTCTTAGACCCTACTAAACGTTATTAGTGTTTAAAGTAGTTCTGATGAGAATTTATTCTACTAATACCTTTTACATATGAAGCTATAACACGGTTATAAATTCATTCCAGTTACTTTCGTAAAAGGGAAACCTGTATTACTCTGTGTAATATGTTTCGCAGTAAAAAGAAAAGTAGAATGATGTTCAAATCATAAAACAAAATTTGTTGTCATTTTCCCAGACAAAAACGTATTTGCATGAATGGAAGTTTTTATGTAAACTCTTTTCTATATCCTTTGTAATCTTGTCTTCCATTGTTACGTTTCCCCACATTCTGTTATTAGTCCCTTGAAAGTTGGTTACGCTTGAAGAAAGAAAGAAAGAAAGAAAAAAAAAAACATTTGTGCAACTATATTTTGTAAAATAATAATCTCGTTTGGAACTTTAACACAAATAAAATTAATTGTAACAAAATTTAAAAGGTTTGATTTTGTTACCAACTAAAACACCTTTGTGAAACACATGAAAGCTACTTCTCGAAGTTATTCAGTTACGAAGCTCCAAAAATGTGTAGATTTGAGATTTGAAATGCGAGCGTTTTACAGAATATAATTTTCTGAAGTAGAGCGTCTATTAACATTTCCATATTAGGAAGTAAACAATTTTGCAAGTTAAGGAGGAATTTCTTTCAAGAAGCTTTTTCAATACAATAGCTTTATATAAATGAAATTAATTGTAACCATCAAAATAAGTGTGTTGCCAGATGTAACCGAAGGTGTGAATCAATTTTTTTGCAAAACATGTAAATTGATTCATAACTCATACGAATGGATGTGCTATCGTTAATTTTCAGTTCGTTTAGTTGGAATAGCTTGGAAATTATGGAGCAGAAAAAAGATAGCTCATTCCCAGCGATAACTAATGGAGCTTCCGATGAGACTTCTGTAAGGGGGAACTAGGAAAATCATAGTTTTCATAAATTAACACACTGAATTGGCAACCCTGCTGATGTTTCAGTGCATCAAAAGATGTGTTAAGGATCTGCCTCATTATGTAATTCCTGAAAACAACGAAAAAGAAATGTTGAAATTATCATGATAAAACTTACTTTCATGGACCGGGCAACACTACTATTCATTTCTATGGGGCTACTTAAAGCAAGAGATACACAAGAATAATTCTCGAACTATTCAAGACTTGGAAACGAATATTCGCAGTGCCATTGAGAACATTAACACTTCTACTCTTCGTAAAGTTGCTGTCAACCTGGTGAAACATGTGAATCAGTGTTTGAATCAAACAGGGGGCAATTCCAGCATCTGCTGTAGAGCTGGTAACTCATTTCTGATAGTAGGAGTGTTGCTGGGTGCATGTAAGTATAAGTTTTATCATGATAATTTCAAAGTTAATTTTTCATTGTTTTCAGGAATTGCATAATGTAGACAGATCCTTAACACAGCTTTTGATGCACTGAAACATCAGCAGGATTGCCAATTCAGAGTGTTAACTTTTACGAACTATGATTTCCCTAGTTCCCACTTACAGAGGACTAGAGATGCAAAAAAGCCGGCTTTTTTGAATCGATGGTTTTTTTCACATAAAAAGCCGGCTTTTTTGGAAAAAAACGAGAATTTTGGAAATTTTGGCTTTTTTCATTTTCATGATTTTTCTATCTAAATAGCTTTCTTATAGTATATTCTATAGTTAGATAAGAATTCCATGACCTAAATGCCATATTTCGCTCTAAAATTCACCATCAAGATGGATGGAGCACATGTTTTACGAATTAAAGCTAACATGAAGAATGTAGTATTTGAGGGCAATTTTAGATTCTATTTAACTTTATTTTAACTTTTGAGCTTTCGACATTTGTTTTCTTCTCTAGATCGTTTCAATTTGTCATCCGTGTTTCATTTCTAAGAACTTAGTACTCTAGCTTCTAGCGCAAAAGTTAAACTTACGTTTTTCTATATATTCGTCAAAGCGTACATTTTTCAATATATCCGTCAAACCGTACATCCACATTTCTGTTATAATGTAGCTATGCAGTGATTTAGCAATAATTTTCCATACACAACCTTGAATACCAATTTATACAAATAATCAGTAGCGGATTTAGAAAAGTACTTTAAGAGGGGTTTCTCTGATTGTTTCGTTTTCTAAAAAGTCCTAATTTTATTTGGGAGGTGCTTGAAGTTTATGAGTACAGGCATAACTAATATTTCGTTTCATTTATATGTTTAGCAATAATCTTCCGGATCATTTTACACTGAGAATCAGTGGCGGATTTAGAAAAGTATTTTGGGAGGGGTTTTTCTTACTAATTTTTAGTTTTTCTAAACATTCGTAATTTTTATTTGACGGGAGCTTAAAGTTTATGAGTAAAGGCATAACTAATAAATATTTCGTTTGTTGCAGACATTCCGTAACTTTGGGGAACAGGCTTCAGTCCAAAAGACCGCCCCCCTAACCTTCGCAAAACCGTCACTACTGGTAATTAGTAATAATAACGATTTAAAAACAATAAGAAAGGAAGTCGGCCAACTCACAGTACACGCACTATTTCTACATTCACAAATGGAATGAAGAAAAGCTTTGTCAGAATGGTCGAATGCTGGGTTGAATCCCGGACTTCCCGATAGAAGCGCAAAAGCTAACCACTCAGTCATGTTTGTTGTGCAGTTGTATTTAGCTTAACATAAATATATTCCGTAGTCCTTTTTGGGGTGGGGGGTTCATTAATGATATGTTGAATCCCCCTTGTTAAAAATTAAGAAAACTTGAGGATTGGGTAAACCATGATGGTGGTTATATAAAACTTAACTATAGAATTTCAAGAATATACAAAACCAAACGGTCTAGATGTGCAGCCTAATATTTCTCTTATGTTTTATTTTAATTTTATTTTGTTTCAAAAAGAGGGTATGGAATATTTTGAAGTAAAAATACTACATACAATTTTGCTAGTTATTTATGTATTCTTTGGAAAGAATGTTAACTTTTAGGGTTGGCTGGTTTACACCAACTTTTTTTAATAACTGGTTTAAACCAAAAAAATAAAAAGAACGAAAAATGCGAATCGTGTGAACTTGATAGAAACGTTTCCACATATCAAACCACCTGCATTAGTTTTATTTCCCTTTCACCTTTTAATCAAGGTGTCCTATGTTCAATTCTCGGTCGAACCACAATCCTTCTTTCATGCGTAAACCAAGTAGCGGTTCGGATGTCACTTTAAGCGAAAGTCTTCTCCTTGATAACCTCGGTATTACGTAAGAATGTTAAGCCTAAACATACGAAACGAAACCAAATTGTATATTTCTGCATGCCTAAATGCCTGTTGTTTTATAAAGAAGCCAAGATTGCTTAAATATATTGATAGAAATTGGCAAAATTTATCCATTGCCTACGTAGCTTCCAACATTAGCTTGGATTGGACTTTCAATGATATCTACGTACTAAATTTGTAATTTAATACCTCAGTTTTAGTGTACTGATTATGATACGTTGACCTTTAAATTTTACATGCAAAGCAATAACAGGATTTTCCCGTTATTGTTTTACATTTCAAGTAATGACGGGATTTTCCCGATGGCTAGGGCGGGAGCTTCTCAATTTAAGACATTTACTGACCGGACTTCTTTAAGCTTATGGGACTTCTTCCAGCATAACCCCGCTGTTGCATAACAACACCAAGGCGAAACAAACTTATTTCTGTGAATATGTAATATAAACACATAAAGCAAAATATCTAAATCAAAAAACCTGGTTTAAAAAAAAAGCCTGCTTTAAACCAAAAAAGCCTTGTTTAAACATCCCCCCAAAAACGGGTTTTTGGCATTTTCAAAAACAACCATGGTTCTTGCCAACTCTGCTTACTTTTGTATATAGGAAGTTAAAAGTTAAAAACTTCTTATTATATACATTGGTTAATTTTTGGAATTCATAATGTAAATATGTTGAAGTAAAATTGTTTGAAATATATTTTCGAAATTCATGGTTTATTTTCGAGGTTTTATATTATTATCAGCATCAACCACTAATTAAATGACTTTTTGTGTTATAGAGAAACGAAACAAAGTCTGTTTTATCAATTTAAAGCAGAATTTTGAAAAAAGCCCAAAATTTCCCAAGCAAAAAAGCGAAGCAGAAAAAACCGAGTTTTTTTCCAAAAAAGCCGGTTTTTTTCCGAGCCCTTGCATCTCTACAGAGGACTCATCGGTAGAAATTAAAAAAATCTTTTTTCTGCTCCATAGTTTCCAAGTTACTCCAACTAAACAAACTGAAAATTAACGATAGAACATCCATTCGTGAGCTATGAGTCAGTTTTGCAAAAAAAAATTGATTTACACCTTCCGGTACATCTGGCAACACTGTGTAACTCCTAGTGTACTTCAATCGTTGCTTCCTTGTTTAAAATTATATGCATGAACAAAGCTTCATTTTGGTATAACCATTATTTGTGTATCGCTTCGGGTTCAAAAGTTCTACTATCCCAAACTCCGGGTTGCATTGTATATTGGATACCCTGTAGAAGAAAAAAAAAAAAAGAAAAAGGAATTCATATCAGATCATTTATTTTACCTTCTACTTTCAAGTGAAATATTTTGCAAAGTTATATCCAGTCTAGTGTGTTTAATAAAAAGGTTCAAATGTTAATATGCGCAGTCAAAATATTGGGACATTGTGTGGAAGTGATTATAGGATTGACGTTTAATTTATCTTTTATGACATAAAATCAATGTCTATATGCATGATAACGTGTTATAGTATAAAGTGAAACTTTGGAAAGCGTATAATAATATTAGCTCTCTGTTTATTCATAATTCGAGAAGTGCATAAATTTGTTGCGCAACTTGCAAAAGTTAATTTTGCCGCTTGTATAGTGGCGCCGCTCACCTGTCAATGCGAGAACTTTATCAAAACAAAGCGGTAAGCACAAATAGGACTCGGAGTTACTACTTAATAGTTTTGTATCTAACAAGAGATATGCGTGATCTCGAATGCTCACACTGAAGAGTCCCACATGTTGTCGCTAAAATCTGATTGTCATATAGCACATCTGATAGAGCATCATGAGAAATGAAAGTGAGCAATGGACCAGAAGGATAGGAGCTACGGGGCTTCAAAATTTGAATATCCAAAAACTTATATCATGGAATTAGGTACATTTAAAGTAAATATCTTTAAAATCGTTAAAGCAATCAAAACAAAAGTTGCACAATATAATGAGAACGAAATGTCCTATCGAAAACCATAAACAGGGTTGCCATAGGTGAAGCAGTGTTGCCAACTCAGCATAACATTTTTTTTTCAATTAGCACCATATACAAGTGTGTACAGATTTAAAACGCACTATTATTACTAAACATAACAGTGAAATGTAGTGGTGCAGTGTTGTACACTGTTAGAGCTACGTATGCTGAAAATGTACAATGGGGAAGTCTGATATGTGGCAACAGAGGATAATAAAGGATTGCATTAGAAAAAAGTGACGGATCTGCATTACACTTCCGTAACCTCGGTTAATAAGCAGACAATTCGTGAAAACAAAATGATACACGCGATTAAAGAAACACGTGTTTTCTAATTCTGTAAACTGGTTCTGCAGATTATCTTATCAATATTTGGAAGAGTACTTTCTTGGTTTATATCGTTCGTGTTAAGTGACATATTCTTTTACTTCCTTTCTATGTTAGTACACTGAAATATTACCATATTCACATTGGAAATATAATTATTTTATTACTACCTCATTTCGTTTTTAGTCGGCCCGGATAGCCGTGTGGTCTAGAAGGCTAGACAACCGACCTATTATGGGTGCGGGTTCCAATCCCGACTCGGACATGTTTTTGTTGTACTTTTCACCTTATATTTCATTGTTGTCTTCCTTTGCCATAGTGGTTCGGATCCTACTTTACACTATAGGTCCCGTCCTATATAGCTTCGGAGCTGACACAGGACGTTAAAATGGCATCTCTCAATTTCGTTTTTCAAATGCATCAATAATTTGAGACACTGCTGACAATTTGCTATATTATACTATCGGTGTTATGGATTTGAACTAAATTCATAACATGAAACCCAGATTCCTTTATTACCATCTGTTGTCACATATCAGAATTTTCCACAGTACATTTTAAGCACACGCAGCTCCAACAGTGTCTAGCACTGCACCTCTACACTTCACTGTTGTTATGTTATGTGATAATAGTGCGTTTTAAATCTGTGTACACTTGTATATAGTGCTATTTGAAACGAAATGTTTTTATGCTAAGTTGGCAACACTGTTTATGGTTTTCGATAGGGCATATTGTTCTCATTATATTGTGCAACTTTTGTTTTGATTGCTTAACGGTTTTTAAGATATTTACTTTAAATGTACATAATTCCATGATATAATTTTTTGGATATTTAAATTTTGAAACCCCGTAGCTCCTATCCTTCTGGTCCATAGCACCTTAAATTTTGCTCACTTTCATTTCTCATGATGCTCTATCAGATGTGCTATATGGAAATCAGATTTTAGTAACAACTTGTGGGACCCTCCCGTGTCAGAACCGCACGAAAATGTGCTTAGAATATAAATCACTCATCCCAAAAACAGTGGTATGAGTCAATCGCATGCAAAACTGTGCGTCTTACCACGATAGACATTTCAATGCATCTATGCAAGGTCTAAGGGAGAAAGTTGGTAACGCGAAGAAACAAAATATCGGTAAAATAGGATCAAAAGCACATATCTTGCAGTGTCTGGACTTATTGCTATATTTTCCTCTCCTTAAAATAATCACGCTCTCTGAGCAACGAACTTTTGCCACTCACCTGATAGTGTTGCCTCGCTATTCAGGCCTCGCAGCGCATGCGTAGGATTTCTATCAAGTAGTTAAAGGAGAGTGGAACAGAACAAAATGCACATCTGAGTAAAACCACTTTTTCTGATTCGGCAGTACTTCTGCATTCAAGCAGTCCAATATTAAATTCCACAATAATTCGATTTTCAAACGATGGTATTGGTATGTCAAGATCATAACTTACCTTTTGCCAAGCACGTAACATAGGCTTGTACTTCGGTACAGGAAATTGATTGTATAGGACAGAGTGAAATGTGATGAAATAACGATCGTGTAACTTTACTTTATGTTTTTCACATTGTAGTCTTACAAAATCAAAGATCCTTCTCACACGGAGCTTATACTGCCTAAAGAAGTACACATCAAGATGTTGACAATATTTTGTCGTCTTCGGTGGCAATATCTTGAACGTAACATCCTTGTTCGGGAAACGTTCATGTAACAGCATGATCTTGATATTCTGACCAGGAATCACACAGCAATAGGCTCGCAGCACTGTCACCTACGTATTCAACAATGACGGTAGTTTGAAAACTTTTCATATCGTCGCTGCGTCTCGAAGAACCGCTATGTGACATTTTTCTCTAAAATAAGTTGTGCAAATAAACCTGAAAGCTGTCAGGCAGCGTACCCTTATAATATGATAAGTTAATATTCCATTGTTTCGCCACAACAATGAAAAAAATATAGATTGAAATTAAAGGTTTGAGGTTCTGATCACGTACGTTTTGATTAATGTATACAAATCCTCTGTGTGCTTACAAAGGCGTAAAAGGTGCAACGTAAACACAAACATAGTAATGTAATATTGTTGAAGCAAGCTACAACAATGTCCAGTGCATAATATACGCAGAACCAATTTTATTATATTTTCAAGTGTTTCCGTGTATATTTGGCAAAATTTTAAAAGTTCGGAATGTTTTTTTACTTCTGAAAAGTTGTGGTTTTAACACGTAGCAGTTTTTCGAGGCGCAGCGACGATATGTTCCTTCGTCATTTTGCCACTTTTGGTTGCCTCCACATGAATGTTTCGTAGACATGTTGTTTCAAGTTTCTTTAAACATTTGGGCTAAAAGTGCGTTATAGCTCTTGAAAACAGAGCTTCTTAGCTAATTTGCCACTCATTGATAAAGCCACATCAATTGTACATCTGTGCGTAGATTGCAACACACCAGCTGTAGTTTTCTTCCCTCGAGTTAGTGTTGATAATGAAGACTTTTCATAATTAAATTGACTTGATCACTGTTCCAAACATTTTCTTTGTCCACATTACATATTTGTTTACAAATCCTTATGCCCTCTGACGAATACTAGGATCATCTGTGTCCTTACGTGTGACCAACGTAATAATATTCATGGAAGATATGCCATATTCAGCCTTAAGTGTGTTGATAAAAGTAATCGAAGCTGTGAAGTTGTCTAGGCCAACTTCTTCAGATGTTTCTAGTGTCCACATTTGCAGATGCCAATAGCGAACAGCAGATCCATACGCTCTTGCCCATCGTTTTTAATTGTGATACCTATTTCCCTAGAAGTGAGCTCGGTCTCGCATTTTGCGAGTCATATAATCTAATATTACCTTGCAATTTGATTTACTTCGAATGCACTTAAAATGCCTCATAAGTTCACTATAGGAGTTAAAGCCACGATTGTAATTCTCTTCGTAAATTTTCTTCAGTATGTTGTCATCAATCTCTCCAGGCACGTAGCCAGGATTTCGTAATAGGGGGGGGGGGGTCCGTGACGAAATACTGTGGGTATCACACCACGGGCTCGATCATACTAAGCTATTTTACTGGCAACATATTTTGGTCCGTTTAGTCCGTATTTCGTAATAGGGGGGAGGGGCGTGACATGAAGTACTGTGGTTACACACCAGGGGCTCGATCCACCTAAACTATTTTACTGGCAACATACCCATATTGGTTTATTAGGACACTAAAATGAGGATATGTCAGTAAGTATTTTAATAAACTATGAAGAAATCTCGAGTAAAAGAATATGTAAAACGTTTTGAAAAATATATCATCTTTCGAGATCATTCGAACCCATTTCTTGTCTTCTTTCTTCTTCTTTTTCTCATCTTCATTCAAAGCCGTCAAAGATGGCAACGAGATCTTTTTCGGCAGTAAACACATCGTATAAAATGGATTAGTGTTGCCGAGAAATTGAAAACTTCTTCAAGTGTAATTGGAATCTGTGTTGCCATGCTCATATTATTGGTAATTGGGAACATTTCTTAAGTTCTACCTGAGAGTCTATCTGTTCAAACCAGTTTATCGATCGTCATTTGTAGTCCATAGGATTAGCATGGAACTACATGGAATTCGGTATTCTCCATTACAATAATATATATTTTTAACTTGAATTCCCCCATTTCCTCCACACATAGCTTTTCATAAGAAAGCGTATCCAAACGCTTGCTGTGGCTTTTAATTTTTAATGCTGGTTCTTCTTTTTCTTTTTTCTTTTTGTTTCATCCTTCCTTAATATTTTTTTCATTTCTGGTCTGAAGGGGGGGGGGGGTCCGGACCCACCCGTTGGCTACGTGCCTGTCTCTTGTATATACTTTCCCTCGACATTTTGGGTGGAGATGGTTCGTACTCATCCGGAATGATTCCATACTGGGACCAAGTACTTGGGTAAAACCTATATATCATCTAAAAGCTCTTACCATGAGAAGTACGAAACCGTTTTCAAATCTCGGGCAAATCCGTAACCTGACCCTATTAAGGGGCCAATTTGTTGGTGTTTGAGACCCTATATATGGCATATTCGACAGAAGTAAAAATGAATGTTCCAATGCATCACACATAAGCGCCTGAGCCCATCATGTTCCTTTTTGACTCATTGCTAGGACATGACTCGGGCAAGGGTAACATAAAATCAGTTTACACCCAAACGTACCCATTTAGTCAGTGTTGCCAACGAATTGTAAGTTTCTGTCCACTGGATGTATATCCATGAAATGTGGCATAAACATCATTCGTCACTAGAGAAAATATACTGTGGACGTAATCCCCCCCCCCAACGAACCCAGTTTGTCAGTGTTGCCAAGCAATCGCAAAAATGAGAAGTTGTAAAACAGGTTCCGTACGACGAGACGTTTATATACCAAGCTTGGCAGAAACATCACACGACACTATAGCAAAAAAAGTTGAGTGTGACCGTCTCCCAACCATTCTAAGTTTATCAGTGTCGCCAACCAAGTGTAAACATCACGATGACGTCTTAAAAGTTAGAACCAAAACCTTTTTTTTTTTTGGTTATAATTATTTAACCCATAACCAAAAATGTAAAATGTAACTAAAAGTAAATAAAGACCAAAAGAGCTTAAATAACGGCAAGGTCATCCCAAGCACCTTCTAGTGAGTCATGACTTACATCAATATCGAAGCAAACGCATACCAAAACTAAATAATATGCTGTTATCAATGCTAAATTATGGATATTAAACTAGCTTTTTATTACTACAAATATCTTCAGTAGACTTCGTTGTGACACAAGCTACAAGAATGCATAGCAAAATCTTCATGGCGAGTCGTGACTCATCTTCACCTTCGAAGAGCATCGATTCCAAAATAAGGCAATTATATGTTACGTAAAGAAGTGTAAAATATTTTTATTACTAGAAATCTCTTCGATATATTTTGTTGTGAGTCAGCGCAAAGGAAGACTATCTCAAACCCTTTGTAATGAGACATGACTCACTTCTATCTTCGAAGCGCATCGATTCCAAAATGAAGAAATTATGTGCCACTTAAAGGAAATGAAGAATTCAACGTCATTTCATTACTAGAAATCTCGATAAATTTTCTTGAGAGTCACCACATAGAAAGACCATCACCAACGCTTTTTAATGAGATGACTCACCTCTACCTTCGAAACGCATCGATTCTAACATTAGACAATTATCTGGAATCAAAAGCAAATCCATAGTGAAAAATATTTTCACAACTAGAAATCTCTTCGATAAATTTTGTTGTGAGTCAGCCCAAAGGAAGACCATCTCAAACCCTTTGTAATGAGACATGACTCACTTCTATCTTCGAAGCACATCGATTCCAAAATGAAGAAATTATGTGCCACTTAAAGGAAATGAAGAATTCAACGTTATTTCATTACTAGAAATCTCGATAAATTTTGTTGAGAGTCACCACACCGGAAGACCATCACTAACACTTTTTAATGAGACATGAATCACCTCTAGTTTTGAAGTGCACTGATTCTAAAGTTAGAAAATTATCTGGAATTTAAATCAAATGGAGAATGCATAATATTTTCGTTACTAGAAATCTCTTCGAAAAATTTTGTTGTGAGTCAGCGCAAAGGAAGACCATCTCAACCCCTTTGTAATGAGACATGACTCACTTCTATCTTCGAAGCGCATCGATTCCAAAATCAAGAAATTATGACCACAGTATGTACCTCTATTAGTATTGGGGGTCTATGTCGTTCCCTTTCATGGGTAAGAAATTGCCAAAAAATCAAATTTCGGGTTTTTTTGACCTAATTTATCCCCTTTGATGAGGTGTTATTACCTTATATAGTTATGGTCATGTATAGGGGTCCATTACCTTTCATAAGATATGGGTATATTTGTGCACCCTTTTAAAAATTTGGGAGGGGTACTTTGGCCCACCCCTTACATTTTGGAAATTGCCCAATTTAAACATTTGGTATTATAGTACTGGACCCTAACATGTATTATGATAAATTTGGGTAGTCCACCTCGTTCCCTTTTAGGGGTACAAAATTGCCAAAATACAAACGTAAGCAATACGTTGTACCACGTGTTTGGTCTTTTGGCCCAATTTATCCTCTTGGATGAGGTCCTATTACCTTATATGGTTATATGGTTATGTATAGGGGTTTATTCCCTATCATAAGACATAGGTACATTTGTGCACCCCTTTTAAAATTTGGGAGGGGTACCTTGGGCCCCCCCTTAAATTTTAGAAATTGCCCATTTTACACATTTTGTATAATAGTATAGGACCCTAATATATACTACTATAAATTTGGGTGGTCCACCTCGTTCCCTTTCATGGGTACGAAATTGCCAAATTTTTAGTACAACCTCATGTTTCGTTTTGACCTCATTTATTCCCTTGGATGAGGTCCTATTACCTTATATGGTTGTATGGTCATGTATAGGAATCCAATACCTATTATAAGACATAGGTACATTTGTGCACCCATTTAAATTTTTGGGAGGTGTACCTTGGCCCACCCCTTTAATTTTGGAAATTACCCATTTTATATATTTGGTATTATAGTATAGGACCCTAATAGAGACTACTATAAATTTGGTTGGTTCACCTCGTTCCCTGGATACGAAATTGCCAAATTTTAATACATTCACGTGTTTGGTTTTTGGGTCAATTTATCCCCTTGGATGAGGTCCTATTACCTTATATGGTTATATGGTCATGTATACTGGTCCATTTCCTATCATAAGACATAGGTACATTTGTGCACCCCTTTAAATTTTTGGGAGGGATACCTTGGCCCACCCCTTTAATTTTGGAAATTGCCCAATTTAAACATTTGGTATAATACTATTGGACCCTAATATACATTACTATAAATTTGGGTGGTCTATCTCGTTCCCTTTCATGGGTACGAAATTGCCAAATTTTAGTAAAACCACGTGTTTCGTTTTTGACCTAATTTATTTCCTTGGATGATGTCCTATTACCTTATATGATTATATGGTCATAATTGGAGTCCATTTCCTATCATAAGACATAGGTACATTGATGCACCCCGGGAGGGGTACCATAGCTAATCCCTTAAATTTTGGAAATTTTCCAATTTAAGCATTCGCTATTATAGTACATGACCTCAATATGTATCATGATAAAATTGGGTGGTCCACCTTATTCCCTTTCATGGGTAAAAAAATTGCCAAAATATATAGCAATATGTTGTACCACGTGTTTGGTTTTTGGCCCAATTTCTTCCCTTTGATGAGGTTTTATTACCTTATATGATTACAAGGGGGTTCATTTCCTATCATAAGACATGGGTACATTGATGCACCCTTTTTAAAATTTGGGAGGGGTATCTTGGCTCATCCACTCAGTTTAGAAATTGTTTAATATAAGCATTTGGTATCTCCGTACAGGTCGTCAATATGTACCACTATAAATTTGGATGGTCCACCTCGTTCCCTTTCATGGGTAAAGAACTACCAAAAATCAAATTTCGGAGGTTATTGACTCCTATTTAATACGTTATATGGTTTATTACCTTTATATGTTTATGTTCCCTTTTAAATTTGGGAATTATCAAATAACATAATTCGGTAAACGTTTTCTAGGACCCATTTGTATTCCTCTTATGGGCAAATATTCAAAATTTAAAAATTATTGACCTATTTTTTTGATACGGCTTTATTATTGAATAACTACATTATTTATTACTTTTTATTTATTACTTTGTTTATTACTTTCAAACTTTGGTTTGAAATTTTTCGTTTGAAATTTTTAGTTTGAAAATTTTGTTTCGAAAATTTTGTTTAAAAAATTTTTGTTTGAAACTTTTGTTTCAAACTTTTTTGTTTCAAAATTTTGTTTGAAATTTTTTCGTTTGAAATTTTTAATTTTTTTTCGTTTCAAAACTAAAAAAAAATTGTTTGAAATTTTAGTTTAAAAAATGTTCGAATTTTTTTCTGTTTAAAATTTTTTGTTTGAACATTTTTGTTTGGAAAATTTTGGTTTCAAATTTTTAAGTTTGTGCACTCATTAGTGAAGAAGCGGAACTGCTTAGAAGAAAATTTGGTTTGAAATTTTTTTTTGAAAATTTTTGTTTCGAAAGTTTTGTTTGAAATTTTTGTTTCAGAGTTTGGTTTGACATTTTTAAAAGTTTGTGCACTCATTAGTAAAGAACCGGAACTGTTTAAAACTAAAACCTCTGGCAACATTGTGGCGCAATATTACACGTCATAACGTGATAATGCAACGTCATCAGTTTTGCATCATATATAAGTATCGTTCGAGTTAGTATTCATGATAACATCATCATGGCTACTTGTCTGCAGTTTCTAAACACACGTGATGTGATGAAATCATTTACCAAGATTACTGGTTTACAACAGAATGTACCTTATAGAATCTTAGCTAGCCAAATGATCCCTACAAAGTTTGGATTAAGAATCGTAGTGAAGGTTGAAAATGATAAGAATATAATTTTACCAGCAAGATATTTACCCATGGAAGCATCAAAACAAGAAGAACTGCTGCGTTTCTTAAATACTGGATCTGTATATTTATGTTACAAAGGATTCTTGGGTCGAAGTCATCAATTTGAATTTAGTACACAGCCAGATTCGTCAGCAATTGTGATGAAATCATGAATTCAAACGTCAGCACATTCCTTTGACGTCAGGCATAGTTGTATGAATTTGGTTGGTCAGCATGACGTCAGCAACTGTGATGAAACCATGAATTCAAACGTCAGCACATTTCTTTCCAATGACGTCAGCCGTAGTTCTATAAATCAACCAATACACTGCCATCCCACGAAATCATTTGAGCAAGTGCTTTTCAGAAGGAAAGATGTGTACTTCTAACGATAAAGAGTTCATCTTCGCAAGCTATTATCCAATAAATATATTTCAAACAAAACATGTGATGATTGGTATCAGTGCTAGAACATTTGAACCAGTGATTCGATTGGGCAAAGCAGAACAATTTGGTGTACAACTGACCTGTGAAGAATGGCACATATTATGTTCACGAATCGACCAAATGAACGATTATTTTCATAGAGCTAAATGTGACCATAGTCAAATAATTAGGCTCAAATCATGAAGTTGTGCTGCGTACAGTCCTCGAAGAGAAGATGGTGCTGTTACGTAAAAAGAGTACATTCCATGTCCCTCGCAACATGGTGTATCTAACGCAAACAGAATGGAAGAAATTCATCAGCGTATTCCAGTGTGTTAAACATGCAGTGGAAGTGTGCAACAAAGCAAGTATATTCCTGAAAAAGTACTATTTTGAAAAATGTGTTATGCATATTTTACAACATGTATCTAGATATTGTGATGGTTGTCAACATCGTTCGTGGGTGCATACCTGTATTGATAAACAGTTTATTTGTGATCAAGTGGACATTGAGTTTCCACCAATTGATATTGCAATAGACCTTAAAAGACTTCAATTGGAATTAAAATTATATGCTAAAGACAAACTAGTGCAAGAAGTTCAAAATACATTGTATCGACAATATCCAGATCCTATATCTGGTATGGATGTATGTGGAGTGTAATAAAATGATCCATTTCAATGAATTGTGTTTTTTCATTTCAAGTACAACGCCATGTTCTGACATGTACTATTGTGCCACAATGTTGCCAGAGGTTTTAGTTCTAAACAGTTCCGGTTCTTTACTAATGAGTGCACAAACTTTTAAAAATGTCAAACCAAACTTTGAAACAAAAATTTCAAACAAAACTTTCGAAACAAAAATTTTCAAACAAAAAAATTCAAACCAAATTTTCTTCTAAGCAGTTCCTGTTCTTCACTAATGAGTGCACAAACTTAAAAATTTGAAACCAAAATTTTCCAAACAAAAATGTTCAAACAAAAAATTTTAAACAAAAAAATTCGAACATTTTAAAACTAAAATTTCAAACATATTTTTAGTTTTGAAACGAAAAAAATTAAAAATTTCAAACGAAAAAATTTCAAACAAAATTTTGAAACAATATTTTCAAACAAAAAATTTTGAAACAAAAATTTCAAACAAAAAATTTTAAACAAAACTTTCGAAACAAAATTTTCAAACTAAAAATTTCAAACGAAAAAATTTGAAACCAAAGTTTCAAACAAAAAATTTTGAAAAAACTTTCAAACAAAAATTTCGAAACAAAAATTTTCTAACTAAAAATATCAAACGAAAAAAATGTCAAACCAAAGTTTCAAACAAAAAATTTCAAAAACTTTTTTAAATGTTAAACAAAACAAAACTGAATGCAGCAAAGATTTGAAAATCAGCAACCAATCAGATTGCACGAAAGATAGTGATCAGCCAATCAGATTGCACGAAAGATAGTGATCAACCAATCAAATTGCATCAACAATAACTTTGCCAGTGTTGTAGCATGTATTCCCTTAAGACTATGAGTCATAAGATTCAATAAGGTTAGCTATGTATTCCTGTACACTACCTCATCAAGGTCAATCATGTGGTACATCGTATTGCTTACATTTATATTTGGTCCATAGGCTGTAATAATCCGAACCAATGACGCAATTTCAATTGACAATTCTCAAATTATCCTAGAAAGTTTAAATGTACCAATGTCCTGGACTCCTAATCCCATCATAGGTCAATTGATCACGTGATCATACTAATATTTGACAATGATTTACCCAAAGAAAGAGATACCACCCAATTCTAAGAACAATTACCAATTATTGATATAAGAATAAGAAATGTACCCCTCCCAAAATTTAAGATTGGTACACAAATACACCTGTGTCTTACGAAAAAGTAATAAATCCTGTAGTTATTCAATAATAAAGCCGTATCAAAAAAATAGGTCAATAATTTTTAAATTTTGAATATTTGGCCATAAGAGGAATACTAATGGGTCCTAGAAAACGTTTACCGAATTATGTTATTTGATAATTCCCAAATTTAAAAGGGAACATAAACATATAAAGTTAATAAACCATATAACGTATTAAATAGGAGTCAATAACCTCCGAAATTTGATTTTTGGTAGTTCTTTACCCATGAAAGGGAACGAGGTGGACCATCCAAATTTATAGTGGTACATATTGAAGACCTGTACGGAGATACCAAATGCTTATATTAAACAATTTCTAAACTGAGTGGATGAGCCAAGATACCCCTCCCAAATTTTAAAAAGTGTGCATCAATGTACCCATGTCTTATGATAGGAAATGAACCCCCTTGTAATCATATAAGGTAATAAAACCTCATCAAAGGGAAGAAATTGGGCCAAAAACCAAACACGTGGTACAACATATTGCTATATATTTTGGCAATTTTTTTTACCCATGAAAGGGAATAAGGTGGACCACCCAATTTTATCATGATACATATTGAGGTCATGTACTATAATAGCGAATGCTTAAATTGGAAAATTTCCAAAATTTAAGGGATTAGCTATGGTACCCCTCCCGGGGTGCATCAATGTACCTACGTCTTATGATAGGAAATTGACTCCTATACATGACCATATAATCATATAAGGTAATAGAACCTCATCCAAGGGGATAAATTGACCCAAAAACCAAACACGTGAATGTATTAAAATTTGGCAATTTCGTATCCAGGGAACGAGGTGAACCAACCAAATTTATAGTAATCTCTATTAGTGTCCTATACTATAATACCAAATATATAAAATGGGTAATTTCGAAAATTAAAGGGGTGGGCCAAGGTATCCCTCCCAAAAATTTAAATGGGTGCACAAATGTACCTATGTCTTATAATAGGTAATGGATTCCTATACATGACCATACAACCATATAAGGTAATAGGACCTCATCCAAGGGAATAAATGAGGTCAAAACGAAACACGAGGTTGTACTAAAAATTTGGCAATTTCGTACCCATGAAAGGGAACGAGGTGGACCACCCAAATTTATAGTAATATATATTAGGGTCCTATACTATTATACAAAATGTGTAAAATGGGCAATTTCTAAAATTTAAGGGGGGGCCCAAGGTACCCCTCCCAAATTTTAAAAGGGGTGCACAAATGTACCTATGTCTTATGATAGGGAATAAACCCCTATACATAACCATATAACCATATAAGGTAATAGGACCTCATCCAAGAGGATAAATTGGGGCAAAGGACCAAACACGTGGTACAACGTATTGCTTACGTTTGTATTTTGGCAATTTTGTACCCCTAAAAGGGAACGAGGTGGACTACCCAAATTTATCATAATACATGTTAGGGTCCAGTACTATAATACCAAATGTTTAAATTGGGCAATTTCCAAAATGTAAGGGGTGGGCCAAAGTACCCCTCCCAAATTTTTAAAAGGGTGCACAAATATACCCATATCTTATGAAAGGTAATGGACCCCTATACATGACCATATAACTATAGAGGATAATAACACCTCATTAAAGGGGATAAAATCGACCAAAAACCAAACACGTGGTATATCGTATTGCTTACGTTTATATTTTGGCAATTTTGTACCCCTAGAAGGAAACGAGGTGGACCACCCAAATTTATCATAATACATATTAGGGTCCTATACTATAATACCCAATGTTTAAATTGGTCAATTTCCAAAATTTAATGGGTGGGCCAAGGTACCCCTCCCAAATTTTAAAGGGGTGCATTAATATATCCATGTCTTATGAAAGGTAATGGACCCCTGTATACGCCCATATAACTATATAAGGTAATAACACCTCATCAAAGGGGATAAATTAGGTCAAAAAACCCCGAAATTTGATTTTTTGGCAATTTTTTACCCATGAAAGGGAACGACATAGACCCCCAATACTAATAGAGGTACATACTGTGGTCCTAGGCTACCATATCAAATTTTTAGATTTGGCAATTTCCAAAATTTAAGGGGGGTGGTCCTATGTACCCCTGCCAAAATTTATGGGGTGGGCCATGATACCCCTGCCAAAATTTAGAGGGGGTGGTCCTATGTAGCCCTAGGTCATTGACCCCGGGCCAAGGTCATTGACCTTTGACCTATGACGTCATAAAGGTCGGGGTCAAAGTCCAAATTGGCCTCAAGTTGGGCGATTACTACTTCCGGTGTGGTGACTTTCAACAAAATTTATCGAGATTTCTAGTAATGAAATAACGTTAATTCTTCATTTCATTTAAGTGACACATAATTTCTTCATTTTGGAATCAATGCGCTTCGAAGATAGAAGTGATGGTCTTCCTTTGGGCTGACTCACAACAAAATTTATCGAAGAGATTTCTAGTTGTGAAAATATTTTTCACTATGGATTTGCTTTAGATTCCGTATAATTGTCTAATGTTAGAATCGATGCATTTCGAAGGTAGAGGTGAGTCATGTCTCATTAAAAAGCGTTAATGATGGTCTTTCTGTGTGGTGACTCTTACCAAAATTTATCGAGATTTCTAGTAATGAAATAACGTTTAATTCTTCATTTGCTTTAAGGGGGCGCCGTGGCTCAGTGGTAGAGCGTTCACCTCCGGTGCTTCTGGTCACTGGTTCGATCCCAGCTCGCGCCGTGTGGACTGTGGTGGACAAACACCGTGCTCGTGGATTTTCTTGTGGTTCTCCCGTTTCCTCCCACTTTCTTCATTCCACCATTTCAGTCATTTCTCATTATTCCCGTGTCCTTTAGCCTAACCGGCATAAGCGTGGGACGTTAAACTTAAAGATTTCATTTCATTTTTTATTCATTTGCTTTAATTGGCACATAATTTCTGCATTTTGGAATCGATGCGCTTCAAAGATAGAAGTGAGTCATGTCTCTCTAGAAAGGGTTTAAGATGGTCTCCTTTGGGCTGACTCACAACAAAATTTATCGAAGAGATTTTTAGTAGTAAAAATATCTTCACTCTGGTTTTGATTTGGATTCCTGGAAATTGTCTAATTTTAGAATCGAAGCACATCAAAGCTGGAGGTGAGTCATTTCTCATTAAAAAGCAATAGTGATGGTTATTCTGTGTACTGACTGGCAACAAAACTTATCGAGATTTCTAGTAATGAAGTATCGTTGAATTCTTCATTTTCTTTATGTTGAAAATATTTTCTTCATTTTGGAATCGATGCGCTAAGAACATAGAAGTGAGTCATGTCTCATTGCATACGGTTTAAGAGGGCCTTCCTTTGGGCTGACTCACAACAAAATTTATCGAAGAGATTTTCAGCATTAAAAATATTTTCACTCTGAATTTGCTTTAAATTCCAGATAATTGTCTAATTTTAGTATCGATGCACTTCAAAGCTAGGGTGAGTCATGTCTCATTTAAAAGCCTAGTGATGGTCTTTCTGTGTGGTTTGTCTCAACAAAATTTATTGAGATTTCTAGTACTGAAATGACATTGAATTCTTCATTTGCTTTAAGTGGCACATAATTTCCTCATTTTGGAATCGATGCGCATCGAAGATAAAAGTGAGTCATGTCTCGTTACAAACGGTTTGAGATGGTCTTCCTTTGGGCTGACTCACAACGAAATTTATCGAAGAGATTTCTAGTTGTAAAAATATTTTTCTCTCCAGATTTTCTTTTGATTCCAGATAATTGTTTAATTTCAGAATCGATGCATTTCAAAGGTAGAGTTGAGTCATGTCTCGTTGAAAAGCATTAGTGATGATTTTTCTCTTTGCTGACTCACATCAAAATTTATCGAGATTTCTAGTAATGAATAACGTTGGATTCTTCATTTGCTTTAAGTGGCACATAATTTCTTCATTTTGTAATCGATGCGCTTCGAAGATAGAAGTGAGTCATGTCTCATTACAAAGGGTTTAAGATGGTATTCCTTTAGGGTGACTCACGACAAAATTTATGGAATAGATTTCTAGCAATAATAATATTATGCATTCTCTATTTGCTTTAAATTCCATTTAATATGTTTAATTTTAGAATCGATGCATTTCGAAGATAGAGGTGAGTCATGTCTCATTTAAAAGCGTTTGTGGTGGTCTTCCCGTGTGGTGACTGTCAACAAATTTTATCGAGATTTCTAGTACTGAAATCACATTGAATTCTTCATTTGCTTTAAGTGGCACATAATTTCTTCATTTCGGAATCGATGCGCTTCGAAGATATTATTGAGTCGTGTCTCATTACAAACAGTTTGAGATGGTCTTCCTTTGGGTGACTCACAACAAAATTTATCGAAGAGGTTTCTAGTAACCAAAATATTTTGCATTTTCCATTTGCTTTAAATTCCAGAAAATTGTCTAATTTTATGATCGATGCGTTTGAAAAGTATAGGTGAGTCATGTCTATCTCTAAAAGCGTTTGTGATGGTCTTTCTCTCTGGTGACTCTTACCAATATTTATCGAGATTTCTAGTAATGAAATAACGTTGAGTTTTTCATTTGCTTTAAATGGCACATATTTCTTTTATTTGGGAATCGATGCGCTTCGAAGATAGAATGAGTCATGTCTCATTACAAACGGTTTGAGATGGTCTTTCTTTGGGCTGACTCTCAACGAAATTTATCGAAGAGATTTCTAGTTGTAAAAATATTTTTCTCTCTAGATTTTCTTTTGATTCCAGATAATTGTTTAATTTTAGAATCGATGCATTTCAAAGGTAGAGTTGAGTCATGTCTCGTTGAAAAGAATTAGTGGTGATTTTTCTCTTTGCTGACTCACATCAAAATATATCGAGATTTCTAGTAATGAATAACGTTGGATTCTTCATTTGCTTTAAGGGGCACATAATTTCTTCATTTTGGTATCGATGCGCTTCGAAGATAGAAGTGAGTCATGTCTCATTACAAAGGGTTTAAGATGGTATTCCTTTAGGGTGACTCACGACAAAATTTATGGAATAGATTTCTAGCAATAATAATATTATGCATTCTCTATTTGCGTTAAATTCCAGGTAATATGTTTAAATTTAGGATCGATGCATTTCAAAGGTAGAGTTGAGTCATGTCTCGTTGAAAAGCATTAGTGATGATTTTTCTCTTTGCTGACTCACATCAAAATTTATCGAGATTTCTAGTAATGAATAACGTTGGATTCTTCATTTGCTTTAAGTGGCACATAATTTCTTCATTTTGTAATCGATGCGCTTCGAAGATAAAAGTGAGTCATGTCTCGTTACAAACGGTTTGAGATGGTCTTCCTTTGGGCTGACTCACAACGAAATTTATCGAAGAGATTACTAGTTGTAAAAATATTTTTCTCTCTAGATTTTCTTTTGATTCCAGATAATTGTTTAATTTTAGAATCGATGCATTTCAGAGGTAGAGGTGAGTCATGTCTCATTAAAAAGCGTTAGTGATGGTCTTTCTGTGTGGTGACTCTCAACAAAATTTATCGAGATTTCTAGTAATGAAATAACGTTTAATTCTTCATTTGCTTTAAGTGGCACATAATTTCTTCATTTCGGAATCGATGCGCTTCGAAGATAGAATTGAGTCGTGTCTCATTACAAACAGTTTGAGATGGTCTTCCTTTGGGCTGACTCACAACAAAATTTATCGAAGAGATTTTTAGTAGTAAAAAATATTTTCACTCTGAATTTGCTTTAAATTGCAGATAGTTGTCTAATTTTAGAATCGATGCACTTCAAAGCTAGTGGTGAGTGATGTCTCATTAAAAAGCGTTAGTGATGGTCTTTCTGTGTGGTGACTCTCAACAAAATTTATCGAGATTTCTAGTAATGAAATAACGTTGAGTTTTTCATGTGCTTTAAGTGGCACATAATTTCTTGATTTTGGAATCGATGCGCTTCGAAGATAGAAGTGAGTCATGTCTCATTACAAAGGGTTTGGGATGGTCGTCCTTTGAGGTGACTCGGAACAAAATATATCGAAGAGATTTCTAGTAATAAAATATTTTACACTTCTTTACGTAACATATAATTGCCTTATTTAGGAATCGATGCTCTTCGAAGGTGAAAATGAGTCACGACTCGCCATGAAGATTTTGCTATGCATTCTTGCAACTTGTGTCACAACGAAATCTACTGAAGATATTTGTAGTACTAAAAAGCGTGTTTAATATCCATAATTTAGCATTGATAACAGCATATTATTTAGTTTTGGTATGTGTTTGCTTCGATATTGATGTGAGTCATGACTCACTAGAAGGTGCTTGGGATGACCTTGCCGTTATTTAAGCTCTTTTGGTCTTTATTTTCTTTTTTGTTGCATTTTACATTTTTGGTTATGGGTTAAATAATTATAAGCAAAAAAAAGTTTTGGTTCTAACTTTTAAGACGTGTTGTAAATGGTGTGCGTCCTATTGAATGGATATATAACAAATGCCATACAAGCATCATTGAACAATGAAAAAAAAGTGTGATTGTCCCTGTCTCCCATACACCCGTTTGGCACTGTTGCCAACCAATGCGAACATTCAAGATTTTTTCATGAAGTCTACAGTATTGGCGTACATAATTAGACTGTGATCCATACTAGGTTGTAGTATCTTAGTGTGAACCCACAAGCATTCATGTTGTCAGTGTTTCCAACCATTCTAGAATACATTTTCTCAAAAGGTTGTCCACCTATTGTATGCATAGAGATAGATCTTGGTTTAAACATTATTCGATACAACAGTCAACATACTGTCGTTGGTACCATTTCTCAAACACCGCAGTCTGCACAGTATTGCTAACGTTTTCAAAATGGAAGTTCTTCAAATAAGTATTATATTATCTAATGATATGAATATGCGGCTGAACATATATCTTGGAACATGACTATTCATCACACAATAACGAACGACACATTTTAGGAGCTCATGTAGAAAGAAAGGGTTGAATATGTCATGTATGCATATGGTCATAGGAGCTCCATTGTGACATCGAAAGCAATTTTGGAGAAAACACGATTTGTCTATAGACTTTGCTCATCATACCAAATTTGTTATACCGCACGCAAGGGGTGGGCCATATGGATCCAGGGTCCAACAGTGGTGACCACCATATAATCAGCAGAACATTGCAAGAGTAGGTAATCAGCAAGGTGGGTCATCAGATAAAAAAAAAAACAGTTACGAAAATAATTCCCTCCAGGCGCCTTCCGCTCAGCAGACGATTACTGTTGAATCCTAGTGCTTTAACAATTAGAGATGTCACTGACCATGTACATTACTAAATTTCATCAGACGTAACCGTACTTAAGCGCGAGGTGTTTGACATTTTCCTTTCATAGGCAGTTGAATAAGGGGAAACTAATGTTGCTGTTCTACGTGATTTTCAAGAATTTTTGTGCTAGTTTTGAGAACGTGCTTTTCCAACATACCCTTGAATTTTCATCATGGCAACGTCAGTTGGTCAGGAAATAACTCCTTGAGCTTGAACCTGCCCCTGATGCAACAGTCACACCCACGGTAATGGAGAAAACAATTGTACGGAGGATAAATACCATCATGAAAATAATGATTGCGAACCGTAATCTAGAAGGGGTTATCATCCGGATGGAAGACAGTTTTCTTGACCAGAACGAAGATTCGATGGATGCCTTGCCACGTAAACCGCTTGCTCTTGGTGGTGAGTCAGGCGCCAATGTGGACAAGGAGGAGATATTCACTGTTTCGCAAGAAACTGCAGCGTGGCGATTGTGGAAACCTGCCAAGATGGCTACAGTATTTGAAGTCTACGACAGTGCACCAAGAGGCAAACAGGTTAAATGAGAATCTCGAAGAGCAAGAGTTACAGTCACTGCCAAGGATATCCAGCGTATGAGATAGTAATTGAACCGGGATTCGAAGAACCTCAAGTTGAACACTCTTCGCGAATCTGTAAGGTCTTGGGTTCTGTCTGAAGTGGTCCTTTCAAGTATCATCTGATTACTGGAGAGGAACTTAGGACATATGCACGAAATCGAGCAATTGATTTTGGGATTGCTGGATTTACGACTTCTAGGAAATTGATTTTCTGAATCTAGAAGGAATTAAACCTGAGGTCACGGAAAGTCACCAAATTCGTAACAAGGGCTTCTCGTGCGAAGCAGGAGGATCGGTCGGTGGAAGCGAATGGTTTCATTCGAGATATACGTCGAACCATTCGCGACAAGAAGTATACACTGGAGCAAGTTATCAACGTTGATCAGAGTAGATTTAACGATGAAATAATTACAGTATGAACTTTGACTCCACGAGGACCGAAAGACCTGTACTGCCAAATCCGATCTGAAAATAAGACGAAACACTCGTTCCAACAGGCAGTAAGTGCTGCAGGCAGATTAGTTGGACCAGCTATGATCGTGTACGACGAAAAGCTAGCCAAACACACAACAAGAGACTCTCCAAACCAGACAGTCAGTGCGCCCAAAGGATTCGGATTTCAAGTATCTGTCACACTACCCGCATATCCAGGACGCATCATGCGGGGTAACTCTGGTAAGGTGACTGCTGACATCTTTGAACAATACTTGGAATCGTTGGTGACCGAAACAGGAACGCCTTTACTGTTGATCAAAGACCAGGCACCAAACATGAAGCACTCTTTAATGTACAACAAATGACCTGATTTGAATACCAAATCCATTCCAACAAAAACAATAGGTTTAATTCAATCTTGGGATGTGCAGGTCATACTGCAGATAAAATACGTAGTGCGAAAATCCCATGAATATATCAGGAAATCATGGGTTCTCCGATGATATGGACAGGACGAGCCGATTTGCTCTCGTCGCGATCATGGCAGTGACTAGGAACCAGCTGCAGTCCGAAAGATTTCATCCTCTCTTGCAGTACGCGTTCATGAAATCAGGATACATCGATCTACCTGCGGACTTCACGTTTACACCAGTCAAAGAAATGTGTTTTGGCCAGTGTTCGAAGTGGGAAAAAACAGAGGCGGTATTTTTATTACGATTTTGACTCGACATACCTGTTATCTAAATGTTGAAATATAGTGAGAGTATGTTGCCCAAAAGCTTGCATTCTGTATGTACATAATGGTTGAAAATCATTGGAGAGCTTTTTTATAGTTACGGAAGGGAGGACATGAATGGACTTTGTTCCCCCACCGACAACGTTTTGAAAGAATAAAAATCCCCTTATGTTGTATGATAGAGAATTATACACCAAAACGCTCAAAAACCTGAGTTTTATATTAACAAGTTCCCATGGGAAAAGTCCGGACCCCTAACTCGACAGAGGGGTAATCCAAACCCCTGAAAGATCCGTCCTCCTCAGCAGACATCCCCTAAACCCACCCATGCTCAAAACACATTTATGTGCATTAAGGCAAGACGAGACACATATATAAGAAAGAAAATTCAATATGGCACATCAAAATATAAACCAGATGGACTTCTTTTAAAATACGTCATTTTAAATACAAAAGGTAAGAAAATGATGATAAAAATATCTGGGTTGTCAACTTGGAAATTATTTCTACATAAAAAGCAAAAAAAAAATTACAAAGAAAGCTATGCGCCAATTACTGTGTATAAAAATGGATTTATTAAAGGTATTTGCCACCTACTCCCCAGTGACGGTGTGTCTTCATCACTGAAAAACCAGAGGCGGTATGGAATACTACGCAATAACATCTTACTTCGACCACTGGTTTTGGCTCTTCAAGAAAGAACCTTCGCTGGCAAAATGCAGCAATTCCGTGAATAACATTGTATGCACACAAGTTTTATCCAGTGTAATCACTGCCTTCAGCTTTTCTTTTCCTACCACTTGTTCATTAACAACAACATTGGGATGAGGACTGGACACACATGGAATCCTCATTACCATGCTGTGTAATCAGCATGAACGGGTGTAAGATATATGAGCATCACACATTATAACATGGAAATGAAATGTGGAATGCTCGTTATGTGGCATGTTCATACGAAACAAAATGGCGAACAATGTTTAGCTACGCTTTCCCATCTCATTATCCAAGCCTTACTATGGACAGAGTGCTTTAACTCATAAAGTTCACAAAGCGGGGCTCTAACAGATTGAGTATACACATCGGTTTGATCAAGCTAATACATATATACACTCATGTCCAAAATTATTATGGCATGTCTATAAATATGTTATTGTAGGAATATAATTTGATAAATTCGCCCGGTATTTCTTATAATGCTAGTATGTGTATAATTGGCAAAGACATGTATGTGGCAAATTTCATGTCCAAAGAGCAGTAAATAAGAACAATAAAACAAAAATAAAATTTTCTTGTCCATTTAGCAATATTTTATTTTACTCATTAGTAGTATGGAAGCGTCTTCTTGTCAACAATAGCCCAGCAGGGGGTCTAATTCAGCTGATAGTCTGACGAATTTCTTGTCTGTGAGGCCAGGTGCGGTCGGGCAGGTTATTAGGAGGGGAAAGATTTATTACCTGACCATTAGGTGGTCAGACTGGTTCCTGGAAAGGTTGCCCGTTAGGAGGGATGGTGTAGTTTCTAGAAAAGGTTGAAGGACCTGTATCACATGATTTCTTTATAG
This sequence comes from Thermobia domestica, assembly GCF_964235325.1. NCBI lineage: Eukaryota > Metazoa > Arthropoda > Insecta > Zygentoma > Lepismatidae > Thermobia > Thermobia domestica. The sequence goes on along the minus strand of NC_137456.1, from coordinate 204,139,495 downwards.
GGATCTTCATAATATTATTTTAATTGGGTCGTATTTTTTTTTAATATTTCGTAATACATTTTATGGATCGCTTCGATATGAAGCTGATTACATCAGCTACGCTGTGATCATATTAAAAACAAAATTAATCTGGAACCCAGATTATTTATCGGAGCGATTTTTATTTATTTAATTACATAATTTTATTTTATTCGATTGTATGCTAAAGCATACTCCGAACAGCTATGCTATAATCATATTAAAGATGGGGGAGGGAATAAATTTCATTCATATGGGACTTTTTTAATTCCTCGTAGTGATTACTCGAACACTGTGTGAGCGTACTAAAAGCTCTTTTTACGGAAAAGGTATACTCTGGCACGGTACGCTATGCTGGAACATATACAGAACGTGGTTCTCGTACGTCTTTTGCTGGTGAACTCAAGAGACGAACTGAACTTTCCCCGAGCTATTGGGAAACCGGTTGGGCGGGATTGAAAGATGAGGCTGTCGGGTAATGATCTTACAGGTACGTGTTAAAACATGAAGACAAATACAAAAGAAAACGGACGCCGCGTAGGGTAAACATCACAGAATGCCGACAGAGTAATAAAAACAAGTTTCGTGCCGCGGTAGGTGAACACAAGACATTTTCGTCGGAGAATACAACAGAAGATTGAGGTGGCGGTAGATGAATTTCATAGAATACAGACAGAGTAACAAAAACAAGTTTGGTGTCGCGGTAGGTGAACATAAGACATTGTCAGCGGAGAATATAAAATAAGATTAAGGTTGTGGTAAACATCACAGAATACCATCAGGTAATAAAAACAAGTTTAACGGCATGGAAGATGAAAATAAGACGTTGTCGCGGGAGGATACAAAAGAAGTTTGGCACCACGAATGGTAGAACATGACGCGACACTGAACACGAATACAAAAGAACTGTTGATCCTGTTGAAACATGATACGGTACTGCATGTGAATACAAAAGAAGATTGTCACATTGATGTGATACCGAATGCGAATACAAAGGAATTTTGGTAGTATGAAGAGTATTGATAATATATTAGTTGTAATCTTTTTATTTTACGTAGATGATATGTGATTGCTTGGTAGATGTTGTGTTCACGCGAATAACAATAATGATGGAATGTTGTAATAGAAGATGTAAATGACCACATGAATAATATAGATTTTCATTTAAAAACATGTAAACTATTTATTTGCACACGGATCATGTAAATCTTTTCTTTGTACGTAGATGACAACTGATTGATTAGTGCGCGATATGAACAACATTATTGAAGGAATACCATTGTAAGATGTGAATGATCGTAGCACAATGTAAACAACATTAATGATGTTTCAAAAGAATATTTGATCAGATGAATGATATATGAGAACATAAATGAAATGTAAGTACGTTTTCTCCGCCCCTATAGCTATGAAAATTGTATAGAGAATTGTGAAAGTACATGTAAAAATATTTTAATTGTTGTAGGGGGGAGTGTTTGAAGAATTGTTTTAAAGTACCATGTGATATGACGTCGTAGGTAAAGTTTTCCTTATATATGACGCATGAAGAGAAGACTGGCATAGTATCATCATGGACTCATTTGACAGTCAGCTACAGCGAGAAATTGAGCCTTGCAAGGAAGTAGACTGGCATCTTTTGAGTTTGTTGAATCCCCCAAGAAAAAGTTTAAATCCATAAGAAAATCTCTGGATTTGTTTATCGAGGAAGAAACCTGTTATTTCTCGCCGGCTTCTCCAGATGTCATTATAGAGGAAATTATTGATTTAAGATCGTTTTAAATTCTACATCTCCAGTGGGATCTCCATCATTATTGGCAGTAGATCCAACATTACCAGTAGCATCTTCAAATGGGTCGCCACAGGCTTCACATGGTCCAGCATTGCCATCAGCAGTTATCATCAGTATTAAAAATCCCTTCAATGAGATGGACCTTAGTGGAAAAAGAAGAAAGACAACCATCTCCAGACCTATTTAGCGAAGAAGAGGAGGAAGAAATTTGTAATTTATTTAATGAGCTAAACGATTGCAAACTGAACACAACACCACCAAGTGTTTCACCAGTGGATTTTGTATGTTCATCGCAAAAATATCTACTAGATTTATCAGTGCGGCGCAAAGAAAAAAAGTGCAAGTGTGCCTTTATACATGAAAACTAAAAAACAGTGTTCTAAAGTGGAAACTAAAGAGTGCTTAACTTTGCCAAGGATGTAGGTTAAATTATTTCAATCAATTTGGGCATAGGTGTATCTTTACAAATAAATTAACAAGTGAGGCAGAAGCCTGAAAAATTATGGCCAATAAAAATGTGAGAAATGATGCGGATGCTAATTATGTGAGATCATATTTTAATAGTAAAACTAATGAACACTTGTTTGATGAAAAATATGATTTAGTAAATGTACTCCTGGAGAAACACAGAAATCAAAGTTCTGATGTGTATTTTTTCTGTATTATGATTTGCATGTTTCCTTTCTTCTTTGTACATACATATTATTTTATAGTTGTATATATATATATATATACTTGTATATATTATTTTTCTATAGTTATGTGACAGTTATTTGTATTATTATGTTTGTATACTTGTATATATCTTTATATGAAAATAAATATATACAGAAAATTCATTTGTTGATGTTTATTTATAAAAAACCTTTTCCCAAATAAATGGTATGATTGGTATTTTACAAGGTGAAATTTATTTATGTATTCTATCGTTTCCTTTCGGAAACTCGTTTTATAAAATTGATATTTGATGAGTAATTTTTTTGAAAATTTTTACTATTTGAAGTATTTACAAGTTTGATGGGTGCTTCTTACTTTCTTGAATATTTTACATTGAATTACAAGTTCACAAATGAAATTTGCCCTTACAAGTTTCATAATTGAAAACGAATTTTTGCAAGTTCACACTGTAAGTGTTTTGATGAGGTTCCAATACGGATCGAATTATTTACAGAAACAAATAAAATTTGTTCCGAGTAATTTATTAGGAGGATATAAATAAGAACGAATTTGTACGTACCATTGAATAAGAGTTCGTGTAACGAACGAAGCATATAAATAAATAATGAATTTGCAAACAAAAGAAAACAAACTGATTTTCTACAAGAATTTTAATATTCTCGGAACTATTTTAACATCGTGTGTTATTATAAATAACTCGAATTTTTGTAAGTTCACATGGTATGTGTGCTTATGAGCTTCTACAATAAGCGCACCAACTAAAATTGAACAGCGAACAAATAAAATAATCACACTGTAAGTGTTCTTAGAAGTTTACGTAGTAATTATTTAACAGTACATCGAACGAACGTATAAAATGTCACACGAAAATTGTTCAGTGAATTCTTAATACGTTCACACAAAAAAGTTGACAACGAGTTTCCAAGGGAAACGAACCAATTAAAAATAATACGAAATAAAATATTCATAATCAAACTTAGCACCGACTTTCCAATGTTGAAAAGATTTTTCTAAGTTCACACTGCAAGTGTTCTTATGAACTTCTACATGAAGCAAACTAACAAAATTGAATCTGATCTAATAATTAATTGTAAAAACTGTGAAATGTTATAGTGAGATTTTTATTTTATATACTTACCTTATAAAATGCAATTTTTCACATGCATGTAATATAAAATTCAGAAACTTATTTTTTACATACGCGAATCATAAAATGCAGAAAGTTATTTTTCACGTTATAAAAAATGCAAAAACGTTTACTCACATGTGTACAATATAAAATGCAGGAAGTGTTTCTGCATACGCGAGTCATAAAATGGAAAAAAATTTTCACGATATAAAAATGCGAAAAGTTTTTTCACATACGTGCGTTATAAAATACAGAAACTGATTTTACATACGCGAATCATAAAATGTAGAAAGTTTTTCAGGTTATAAAAATGCAAAAAGGTTTTTTCACGTATGCATGCGATATAAATGCAGAAATATATTTTTGTATACACGAATCAAAATGCAGAAACTTATTTTTCACATCCATGTAATATAAAATTCAGAAAATTTTTGTTCACGTTATAAAAATGCAAACTGATTTTACATACGCGAATCAAAATGCAGAATATTTTTCACGCTATAAAAATGCAAAAAAGTTTTTCACATACGTGCGTTATAAAATGCAGAAAGTTTTTTTTTACAAACGTGACTCATAAAATGCAGAAACTTACTTTTCACATGCGCGCATTATAAAATGCAGAAAATTATTTTTCATATACACGTGATAAAGTTTTTAATTGCAAGAAATATTTTTTAAGTATAATAATGTAAAACGTATTTACAGAATTGAAATTTTAAAAATATACATGTAAGGAAATAATAATAAAAACATGTAATATAAAGTGATAAAAATTTTATTTACAAATTTCAATATATTTTACTTACAAATACAATTGTGATTTTAAAATGTTAACATTCCTTAAAATATTGTTTAATACAATCAATATTTATAATATATGTACAGTAACATGTTGGCCAATTTAATGCTGAAAGTCTATCTTTTGTTTTTGTTAATTTACAAACTTTGTTTTTATTATTTTGTAATTGATTAACAGAAGAGTTTTTATTTTCCATTATTATTATTTTACGTTTAAAAATGCATATTATATTGTAAAATTTTTGTAAGAATAAGTGTAATTAATTGAATATTGCCTTTGTTTAGCAATATGTTATATAATGCATATGTAAATGTCTAATCATTAATTTCAATATCACTATGCACTGATACAAATTTTTCATATAAAGATCAAGTTATCACATTAACCATAGCACGCCATGCATTATATCATAGTCTAAAGTAATACACTCACGTTCATCTAAAATACTGCGATTTTCAAAACAAACGTAACACAAAAGTTTACGATGTGGTTTCCATCGTGCAATACACAGTAACACATTGTTCATTCACAAAAAGAGAACACTTATATTCGCAATGATAATACACATTTATTGAGACATATTGATACACTGACGATTGTTGAAACATATACTTATCCTGTTCAAGATATGCTTTTCTTAAATCATAAATATGATAATCATTAAATGTTATTTCCTGATATGTATAGCTAAATTTGTTTATAAGATGTGGAATAATGTTTGCATCTATATATTTCACATGAATTTTTAGATATTGTTTTAATATTTCTTCACGTGTTGATTTCTTAATTAGGAAATTCCACACAATAGTACAGGGTGTTTCACCTAAGAGGTCGTGATTTCTAGCGGCTACAAAATTTATTTCAATAATAGTATAGTAATATTTATCTGTAAATACACAGCGAAAAACGGTAAATTTTGTTTTACAATGCTTTTATGGTTCCATAGTCCAGTATAATAATGGTGGACCGCAGACTTACGTTGCAGCAGATCTCATTGGTGCCTTGGTTTCTTGAATCACGCTCCCTTGTTGCTCGCCAACGACGGTTCGGACTGGAGAATCATTGTGCATGGGCACCATCCACCAAGCCCATATGGCGTTATGTTGATTAGTTGAATAAGACTCGTAATACTACAGGACTTCGAAGGGGGGATCCAGATCAACTGCCGTACAGATCATTGCATTGCAGTAGTGCGAGCATCTGTTGTGAATATCCTGACTTAAAAAATCTCTGCAACGTTTGCCAGCAGAAAATGGAATATCTATAACATTATGTTGACGTACTCTGCGAAAAGATCTGCAAATGTTCCCCTACAAAATGAAGATGCTTCAAAAATTTATAGACATTGCAAAAAGAAGGCGTCTGCATTTTGCAAATCAGTTGAGTGCATTATTTGCTGATGACCCAGACATTATTGAAAACTTGTGGTGTACAGACGAATCTTACTTTTGTCAGTGAAGTGAAGTAAACAAACAAAATGTAAGATTTTGAGCAACAGAAAATGTACATGAAGTGGTAGACTCACCTCTGCATCCGGAAAAGTTTTCTGTTTGGTGTGCTGTAACAAAACGTGGCATAATTGGACCTTTATTCTTTGATGCCTCTGTCACATCAGAAAATTATTTGGAAATGTTTGAGCATTACTTTTATCCTAGTCTTCGTCGATTTGATCAGGATGGAGCTAAACCGCATACAACAGAGTCTGTCCTTAATTTCCATCACACAAAATTCCGCAATTTTGTGATCTGTAATCGCTATCCATTGTTTTTTTGGAACAGAATTAGAGTGGCTTCCATGCAGCCCAGACATTAAACCTTGTGATTTTATATTTGATTACCTCAAGCAGGAGATATTCAAGCGTAATCCCCGATATTTAAAGGAATTAAGAGCATACATAGAGCAGTGTACGGCAGCAGTTGGTCACGTCACCCTTGTTAAGGGTTTTGATAACATGCGCATCAAGGTCAGGAAAAACTCCAATCGTCAGGGTGGGCCATAGATGTTCATTTTACTTCGACCTCACTCACCCTCGCCCTCGCAGTAACAGTTGGCCCTCGCCCTCGTTCACCCTCGCCCTCGCGGCCAAAACTTGTCCTCGCCCTCGCGCACCCTCACCCTCTCCATCGAAGCTTGTCCTCGTCCTCGCGCACCCTCGCTCTCGCTGCCGAAACTTGTCCTCGCCCTCGCGCACCCTCACCCTCGCCATCGAAGCTTGTCCTCGTCCTCGCGCATCCTCACCCTCGCCATCGAAGCTTGTCCTCGTCCTCGCGCACCCTCGCCCTCGCGCACCCTCGCCCTCGCCGTCGAAGCTTGTCCTCGCCCTCGCGCACCCTCACCCTCGCCATCGAAGCTTGTCCTCGCCCTCGCGATAGGAGTTGTCCATTATCCTCGCTCGCCCTCGCCTTCGTGCTCAAAACTTTTCCTCGCCCTCGCGCACCCTCGCCCTCATATCATTGAGGGCGAGGGTAATTGAGGGTGAGGAGGCCTCGAGAGGGCCTCCTTCGTGAGGATCAGAGCATCAATTATTCAACCTATTTGTTGAATTACTTCCTTATCGTCAGTGGCGGATCCAGGGGGGCGATCGGGACGATCGCTCCCCCCAGAAGAGGAAACTTCTTTATTTTATATATACAAATAAAACGCATCACAGAGTTTGGAGCTCTTAAAAGTAGCTCTAAGTAGCAGTATTACAACCCACCACCCCCACCAGAAGTCCCTCCTGGATCCGCCCTTGCTTAACATACGTCCTAAAGAAAGGAAACTAAACATATCATCGTATAACTTACTGTGGAACACCTAAAATGGAACAACTGTTACAATGGAGATCTCGGTCGATAGTGACGTTTACATCATTTATCAACAGTATCCAATGCCTTTACTTCAAAATGTTTCTTGAACTACGATGCAAGCATAACTATTCAGCCACACAAGGGCGGCTCTCATGAGGGTGAGGGTGAAATCAAGGTTTGATGAGTGGCGGTAGAGTGACTGCCGCGAACTATCTGTCAGAATTTGACAGTCAACACGTTGGCCATCCCTGATGTGTGTAGCGTAACTGAGGAATTTGAACAAATTCAAAGGGAAAGATCTAAAGAGCTTAATTTTGAAACCCCGTCAGCAGACAAATAAAATACTTCAGAACACTATTGTTGAATTATCACTCGGAAATATATACCCACTCTAACGACTTCATTGATTTGAATGTGAATCTAAGTTAATTGATATTTTAAAATATAAACTGAAATGTGTCAATGTGCTTGTAAGATTAATTTCGATGTTCAAATATTGTTAATATTCACCACTAATAGAGATATATTTGTCCTACCTTAACAATGTTAAAATTTTTAATTTTTTTCAATAATTGCCATAAATATGAAACTTTGTCTTAAGAAACTACCCTAGGGGCCAATTTTTGCACTTTATCACTTTGATCTTGGTTCATTTTTGGCAGCTATCATTGTTGGAAAGTTTATTTTCAGTAATTCCCACAATTATGAAGTGATATCTTTCAAATGTTGTCTCAAGGATTCCTTACACTACAAATACGTAAAGGCAAATGAAAAATGAAATCTTTAGTTTAAGATCCCACGATTTAGATTAAGATCTTTAGTTTAGCGCCCCAGAGTTATGTAACTGCTAAAGGAGATGGATGAAATTGCAAGTGAATGATGATGAAAGAAATGGTGGAACGGGAAAGTAAGAGAACAAACCTTTATTTTCTTTAGCACAAATAATTAAATGTATAGATTAATTGATTTCCAGAAATTTTATTGTAATTAGCAATTAAAAACTGAAAGGGCGATCACAAACTTTTCTTGCCCAGGACCTTGCAACAATTTGTTACACGCTGCCATACATCATTAAAACAGGAGTAGAGTGACTGAATTATTTTGCTCTGTGGTTGAAAAGTAATAATGCAAAACAGACAATTATTGACTTGAAGAGATAGGATAGTTTAAAAATTCTGACTGGGGAATAAAATCTTCATTTTTACGTCCTACGATTATCGCAGACTTGTAGCCAACCTGGAACGAAAGAGATTCAGCCCACTGAAGATTCTTTGCGAATATCATTTCAATGTGAATTTCGAACAAAGGTCTAAGCTTACCTTCATGCTTACGTTACGTCAAACAACTAACATATAAGGTGGAAATTATTCAACTTTTTTCATAAGATGTAATCCAGCTGACTAATTAAAATTTTATAAGCTTTATATGTTATATGTTGATTGATTAAATGTTGCACCTGATAATATGTAGTCGTTCGTTACTGCTTGTTACATATTATTAGCGTGTGTAATGGTTGTATGGGGGAGAGGAGTATTTAAACGCTAATATTCTAAAGTGAAATATTTACATAAAAATTAGGATAATTAAACATTTTCAATAACTCCCTCTTAGACTTCGACTCTGGTTATAAGTCGATTACCAGTGATTACTGAAAGTTAATGATATTGAAATATACAAAGGAAGTTAGTATAGTGTCTAGCAAGCATGTCTGCTTTGCAGCAAGTCTCAGGTTCGATTCCCTTGAGTGAAGTTTGAACGCATTATGGTGGTTCGGATCCTACCATAAACTATAGATTCACGTACCATTTAGCATCGGCATCGGTGATGAATTATAAAGGGACATTGACTCCAATACGTCAGAATACAGACAGATCGACTGATTCCCAGATATTCATAAGTAAGACTTATATTTTCCAAAACAGTAAATTACGTTAGTAGAGTGCTATTTTTTCTAAATATAGATCATGAACGGTTTGAAATTATGTTTATTCTGTTGTGTGAGAAGGTTTCTCTATAGTTAGAATTGAGGACATCTTCGAAAGTTCCCCTTCGGGAGGATGAACACTAAGAATCATGAAATTATAGGTGTAAACCTGAATGGAGTTTTACCCACTTATATCAATAATAATCTATGTAAATGTAAGGTCACTTGACAGGTCCAAATGTAAGGTCACTTGACCAAAGGCTTAGATAATGTCCCCACAACCTCCACGATGCGGGGCCACCAACTCAGGGATGTAAAATATATAGAAAATGTTTAGAAAGTAGAGGCGAATAACTAGGGACTGCAGCGGGCAGGGGCTGTATTGCAATAATAGACTATCAAAAACTTCCTGTTCAAGTCCTAAAATTTCACACGGCGTACACCATAGTCTTAAAATTTTCACAGAGTATACGCTAGTCTTAAAAATTTCACAGGTTATATATGCTAGTTTTGAATATAGTAATACACGACTTGAAGCAGAAAGTATGCGCAAATGACTAAGATTGAGCATACACCTTCGTATACTCTCCACTACACCCCTGAATATATGCTTTTATTTTCTTAGTTTGCTTACATACGTGTGACGAAAATCTGGAAGGAACGCGACCACCCAAGCCCCTCGTTACGACGCCCATGATTAGATGAACCATAGCCGAATACTTCAGGTAGTTTTGCTTCTTTATTTCTAAGTTTTCCTATGCTTTGCTGACTAAATATCAGTTGTCAGGGAGCTTTAAAACTTGCGATATAGAACCAAATCATTTTATTTTAATATCCTATTTAGCGAAAAAAATAATAATAATAAAAACGTCGATAATAAAGGGGAACAGATCACAGAAAGAAGCCTACTGGACGCCCAAAATAGTCTCCCTTTTCAAGACTGTGCGCTGCATATTCTTACACTATATTAAAAACGCTTTCAAATATACCAATCTTAAAAAAAAAGTAAATAAATAAAATAAAATAAAAAAATAAATCTTTAGTTTAACATCCAACGGTTATGCCATCGATGGCTAAAGGAGACTGATGGAATTGCAAGTGAATATGATGAAAGAATAGGTGGAATGAGAAAACGGGAGGAAACGGGAAAATCCCGAGAAAACCCAAGTATACGCTATCGTCCTCCACGAACTCACTTGGCCTGGGACCGAACGAGTGACCCCTGAAACCAGAGATTGGCTGTAGCACTAAGCCAACGTGCTCCCGTCCAATAATACCAATCGTGTTAATCGTTTAATTGCAATAAATATTTTCGTTTTTAGTTTTCAGTATTGACTTAATAGTTTTGTAACTGGGTACTTGGAAAATGGATAGGATTTCAATTAAAAACAGTTTGTGGGCTGGCCTAGATAGTTGCGATCTACACATAACGTAATTATCTTAGAATGAGATTTTATTTACAAAATTGATAATTCAATTAAACCATTAACAATAGTGATTTGTAAGATAATCCTAATTTAAGATCAATTAAAATTATTGATCAACTAATAACTGACTTTGATGAAGTGGATTACACTAAGTGTTATCAGTTTACGGTGTCTACATTTAATTCATTTTAAAAGTTCGTTATTGAATTCTTCGCCCTCTTCGTCGAAGCTTTTCCTCGCCCTCGCGCACCCTCACCCTCGCCATCGAACCTTGCCTTGCCCTCGCGCACCATCGCCCTCTTCGTCGAAGCTTTTCCTCGCCCTTGCGCACCCTCACCCTCGCCATCGAAGCTTGTCCTCGCCCTCGCGCACCCTCGCCCTCGCTGCCGAAACTTGTCCTCGCCCTCGCGCACCCTCGCCCTCTTCGTCGAAGCTTTTCCTCGCCCTCGCGCACCCTCACCCTCGCCATCGAAGCTTGTCCTCGCCCTCGCTGCCGAAACTTGTCCTCGCCATCGCGCACCCTCACCCTCTTCGTCGAAGCTTGTCCTCGCCCTCGCTGCCGAAACTTGTCCTCGCCCTCGCGCACCCTCACTCTCTTCGTCGAAGCTTTTCCTCGCCCTCGCGCACCCTCACCCTCGCCATCGAAGCTTGTCCTCGCCCTCGCGGCCAAAACTTGTCCTCGCCCTCGCGTCACTGTGGGCGAGGGAACTTGAGGGTGAGGATGCCCTCGAGAGGGCCACCCTCGCGAGGGTGAACATCTCTGGGGTGGGCACTTCGAACATGTGTTACATTAAACTACTATGATCATCAATAAAATACGTTGTTACACTTCAAAATCATTGCTTTTTACTGAAACACCCGTTATTTAATTCTTTATCATTTTCACTTACACATTTATGCACAGTTTCTTTCTCACTACGAATTGCACAACTTTCACAAAGTAATGTTTCAGAAAGTTTATATTTTTCTAGTAACTGTTTTACACAAACTTCACTTACTTCATTAGGAGTACAACTACACTTCACATCATTGAATATCAGAATGTCATTAGAAATTGCATTTTGATCTACTACTACCTCTTCAAAGGGTATTTCTTTTGGGTATCTGAAATCTCGTCTATTCACAGCATCACGTATTATATCTTGTGTGGGAAAAATAATCTTATATGCTTCAGCTTCTTCAGGAATGTCAGGATTTCGATGTAGAAAAATAATTTGCTTTTGTTTTTCAAGTTCAAAACGTTTTTCACGTAGTGAAATAAACTTTACGTGTTTACTTTGCGATAAGGAAAGATTGGTTTCAATTTCACCTTTCCTTTTCTTTTTATGTGAAGAAGAATATTTTCTTACATGTTTAACATTATGCAAGTCTTCAATTATTTTTCGCTTTGCTACCGCTGAAACAGCTAGCTTTTGACTGTACATCTTAACACCGTGTCACTCACTTTATTTGTGCTAGTACAAGCACACGCATGAGCGGAATTTATAGTGCAAAGGTAGGGGCTGTGCTAAATAAATGCGAGAAAATACGTAGTTTTTTCAATGAATACTTGTTTACGTATTGAATTACATTCCATGTATTTTAAATAAAAATATTTAATTCGATACGTCAGAATAACATCACTTTTATTTTTTACTCTGATTGAATATAATTTAAGAATCACATTAATTATATACATGATCATATGAAAATATACTGAGAGAAACCATGAGTTTTTATTCATACAAATGTAATTGGGTGACAATTCAATATTTAGATGTTACAGCACTATATCGATGAGTAATGTTTTCATAATACAATATATATGCACAAAGTAAAGAAATATCAAAGGAATAATTCTGCCATATACGTGTTATGGTCGACTTATGTTTGGCTTATGCCCCACATGCATGGAGGAAGAAAGTGTCAGCGAGCGTTTTCATAGTGAAAATGATTGTGCCATTACTGGCACATTCTGCACCCCAGAACTTCATAGAGCGGTACAAAACAGATATAAAGTACTTGCAATAAAGGAAATTTGGGAATTCGAACTCCTAGGTTCGGAGGATAATCCGTAGGATCGTAAAGCGTAGTTTGTTCCGCAACTACGTGAACTCTTTCCTTTAAATGAAGCAATCTTTAGGATTTTCTGCATGGTGCCGAATTAAAGAAGACAAACAAATATATTGAAGAGTATCATGCACATGAAGGCATACAATTGAATTACAATAACATTAGGACGAACCCTGATCTGAGGTATATTGCAAAAACATTTTACAATTCAATTTACGGAAAATGGACACAACGATCACACTTACTTACTTACAAACAAAATTTTGACTTACTTACTGTCAGCACAATATGAGGTGCAGTGTCACACATTGTTGAAGGCCATCTCGTTATTACATACAGACATCGAAAAGGAACATAAGGCGTTAAAGTTTGAAAGGAAATGTTAAAGACATTGGTAATGCTAAAGGTTTATAACGTATTGATAACAGTTGGACTTAATGTAATTTTACACGGAAAATATATTTGTGCAAAATTCAAATATACAATTGTTTTTTTTTACGTAGGAAAACTAACTAGTGAAGTTCAAGTAGGGTGAAATGTTATCGTTTTATTACAAGAATATAATTTCGTTATGACATTTGTTACGCATGAAATCGGTCAAACAACCTAATGAGCTTATTGATTTGGTTGTTTTCCATAAGCTACTGCACTATACACGGACAAGAATAGTTGAAAATTACCATTGCAAGGGGATACGTGTAGCCAACGAAAAATATCAACATTTGTTGATCGAAATATAGAGACATTTTAAGAGTTGACAGAATATTATTATTTAGCAAAATGTAAATTAGTATATGATACCACTGATCGTTATCATGAAATTGGTAAAATTGGTAGGATAAAGAAGTAGATTTGTAAAAAAGTTCAATCAATTGATATTGGTAGGTAAAACCTATGAACTTTACATCAGCACACATCAAATACAATGTATGGTACCACAATTTGAAATAGTAAAGACAACATTTCGTAATTATACGTACAGCGTGCTAAAAGGGAAAAGAAATAAGTATTAAGTGTTCAACTGAAAATGAAATAAAAAAACCTGAATTCTATGTTCAGGCACTATTTGATTTTGTAATAGATAACACGTTCAAAAACATTGATAAGAACACTGTTGTAGGAATCACAATTGAAAGCTCAACTTCATAGCTGAACAACCCTTTATATGTCTCATGGAAAGGCAAATCGGAATTGAACTCGGAGTTCCTCTTTTCCGTAGTAGAAAACACCCTCAACAGTAATGAGACGTCCCTGATCGGAGCTGTCGTCACGTTTAAGGTGTGCAATGTGCATCTCTGAAAGGGGAGAGATAAGAATCGAACCCATGGATCGGCCAAGTATGAGGATTATACAACTCTTGGAAAAGTGTACCATCCCAATGAAAAGAAATATCTATTGTCTTCCCAAGGCTATCATCCTCGGTAAGGCTAGGACCGATCGAAATTATAGTTAAGTATATGCGTGAAAAATCATCCTGGGCGATTATTAAAGCAGGCCAAGGATTTGTGTGATGATGATTATATTACCATTGAGCATCAAAATGGTTGTACTATTACTGATGCAAAAATTCCAAAAACAAACTAACCCCTCAATACTAGATCGTCATCTATGAGAAGAACAAAATGACTCGGGAGTATAATATAATAATATCCGGGAATTAAAGCTGGCAAGCAAATTTACATCTTGTATGAGGACAACTATTACCACTTGATAACTAGTGTCCGTAAACTTTTGGGAACCGATGGCTTTGTGATCATTGTTTGCAGGAGAACGATAAATATGCGATTTACACGGTGTATTATTATTATTATTAGTGAACATCTTACTATCACTTATTTAATAAAATTGTTAATTCATTCTTACATTATGAAACAGGAGTCACCAACATTTCCTCAAGATTTATAAACACTTATTTGCTATAATTGTACCAAAGGAGTATCTTTCAATATTTTAAATTGGTTTGTACACAGTTTTAATTTTGTAATGGCGTTAATCAGTTTTGCCTCTGCAACATTTACCACTTCCTTCGCCTCATTATCAAAAGAAATGTTTAAAATAATTGCACTGCACTGCACTACACAGTAACTAATTTAAACTTTCTTAGACAATTACAACAGTAAGACTCATTTGTTATCAGTTTTACGCTCACAGAAAAATTAAGTCATACCAATCCTTTTACACTTTGTATGTGTAATACACCTACAGAACATCGACAAGATCATTCAATGAAACAGTTCTATCGATCACGAACACATTTCAAAGTTTTTCTGTTCATAAACAATGTTCTTAACTTAAAATCTTTTGCAAGAGTATGTATAAATTGTTTAACAAATATATTATTATAAATTGCTCCATAAAGTACGATTATACATCTTCTGAAACTGATGCACAATTTCATCTTGTATGTCTATATCCGTAATAATACTTATCAGATTTATCTTCAATATATTTTTATCTAACAGAATGTACAAGGCTCACTACGAAAGTTTTGAGATACGCATTGTTGTGGCACAGTATTTGAATTCCAACAATTGCGTTCGGTAGTGGTATCCAGAGCGAAGAAGCGAAGCAAGTTTCAACTCGCCTCGCATATCGGCGTGGCCGTATCGCCTTCACTTGTTTGTTGATGTGAGCAGTATTCGGCTGTCTAGAATGGAGCTCGAAAGGGAACATTTTCGGGCAATGATCCTTTACGATTTCAAAAGTGGTTTGAACGAGACACAAAGCCTTGACCGTTTTCAGGGGGCATTTGGAGACCTTGCTCCTTCCCGTGCTACAATATTTCGGTGGTTTGGTGAATTCAGAAGAGGCCGGACATCGCTTAAAGATGAAGAGAAAGCTGGACGTCCGGCAAAAGCTGTGTCAGATGAAAACATTGCCGCTGTGGAACAAATGATTCGAGAAAATCCTCGAACAACTTTCAAGGACATTGAATCTACAGTGAACATTGGATCGCCAGCAGTAACAAAAAATTCTTCATGATCATCTTTGGCTCAGGAAGGTTTCATCTCGTTGGGTGCCTCACACTTTGACTGAACAGCAGAAGCGCATGCGTGTGGAATGGTGTGATGAAATGCTTGCAAGATTTGATGGAGGCAATTCTCGACGCATCTCTGACATTGTTACTGGTGATGAGATTTGGATCTATCAATTTGACCCTGAAAATAAACGCCAGCCTACAGTTTGGATTTTTCCAGACGAAAATCCACCCACGAAAGTGAAGCGACCGCGAAGTGTGGGGAAGAAGATGGCCGCAACTCTCTTCTCCAAATCTGGCCATGTTGCAACTGTTCCACTTGAAGAACAAAGGACTGTTACTGCTCAGTGGTACACCACTGTTAGCCTAAAAAAAAGTGTTCCAGAAGCTTCGGAAATGGCGTCCAAGAACTGGATTGCGTGGGATCCTGCTTCATCATGATAACGCGTCCGCAAACACGGCCAAGATCACAACTCAGTTTTTAGAATCTACGGAGGTCAAACTTATGACTCATCCGCCGTATAGCTCTGACCTAGGCCCGTGTGATTTTTTTCTGTTCCCCAGGATTAAAGATCGCATGCGTGGGAAGAGATTTTGCAGCCCTGAAGAAGCTGTAGTGCTTACGAGAAGGAACTTTCAACACTTGAAGAAAAAGACTGGCAACACTGCTTCCAAAAGTGGTTTTCGAGGATGCAAAAATGTGTACAGTGTAATGGTGAATACTGTGAGAAAATGTAAGTGTTAAATTGATTTTAAGTATGTAAGTTATTTCACATCTCAAAACTTTCGTAGTGACCCTCGTAGTCATGGCTTATTTTGCCCTCTTGTACATCCACTGCAAAGAAGCAAACTTCTTTCACATTCCCACTTTCGAAATGTGATTATTATACATTGAATACTTATGTAAATGTTTTAGCAGTAACAGATGCACACATCTTTACTACTAATTTCATTAGACATTTTGACTTCTAATCTTCAGCACCCACAAAAAAAGATGTAGAAGATCTCTCTATCCAAACACTATTTGAAAATATTGTCTTGTTATGTATATTTGTAAAACAGTACGAAGAGAGATGAGCACAGTTCATGATGTACACGCTCACATATAGATTTATCCTTTCTTAACTGTGGCATTTATATATTTTTAGTGACATTGTAGAACTTTCGCCGGATCTTTTATCGTTTTATTTGGAACGTCTACGTAAAACATGTTTGAACAAGCGTAAGACGGTAAATAATCCTGAAACTTCAGTTTCTATTTTGTATTATCAATAGGCTTAATTTTTTCATGATTATGGAGTGTACTTGTATTCTTATGCTTAAATTAAGACTACTTTTTAAGTTCAATGAAATATTTTTGCAACAGAATACTCACATTTTCGCTTTCACAGGTTTCAAAACTGTTCACTGTATTCACCTAATTATTTTTTCAATGTATGTGTGCTCACAGGTTGAATTCACATTACATTGTGAAGCAATAATATTATATTTTAATTTGTTTTCGTTTCATTAAAGAGTATCCCACATATAGTGTAGTATAAACCATTTAAAAGTTAAAGGAGATGCCTTTCTAATTCTTGTCTACTAGATTCTCCTATACTTAAGTTTTGCATTTGTCATTTTCCCATTTTGATTATCCTAAGCTGCACCTATTCATCATTTTCTTTCTTTCGACCATACTTAAGTTTCTCTAATGCTGAGTTTCCTACTTTGACCACGCTCATCCCATCCTAATAGTCATTTTTCTACTTTGAGCATTTTACATTTAAGCCTGAGCGGTTTACTCCCTTTTCTGTTTGCTTTTGACATTGTCATTAGCAGATTGTCACCAGGAGGCAATAGCTGTTCTACTATCACAGAAAAGTATGTACACAGATAACTACAACGAACAATATCTGAAAATAATAGTGTTCAAACGCAATAGGTATAATCAAATCGTAACAATAACTCGTTTAAGGGTTAAGGAGCACAACAATGTTTGTTGGCATTACATGGTGTAGGTTGAAAATATATGTTACAGTTAGTGTCCAAATAGGGTGCAGCATTTTACCACTTTTTTTCGGAACGAAATGTAATACCTGGCAAAAGTGGCCCACCCACATGGACATTACAGGTATAGAATTTTTTCAAATCGGATAATATCTTCCGTGAGAACTATTGCCTCAAAGTTCCAAATTTCACTGAAAATTACAAAAAATAACAAAGTTCTTCATGAATTTTTATTATGTTAAAGTAAACATTTTTTTTGTTAAATACATGTCAGTTGCTTAAAAAACTGACATTCAAGTATAAAAATGCCAGTTATGTGCCCTTGGGGGGATAGAAATGCCTCCTCTAAGACCAGAAAAGGGGGCAAATTCAGTCATTTAAGCGGTTGTGCAGGTCCTCGCTCATCTGGTCATATAGCCTGTCCTAGCGTCCCAGAGTCTACCCCGTGGAGGTGGCTGCACCTAGGGCTCCTGAGCCAGCCCTATCCAACCAACTAACCATACATAGGGACGGATGAACTAATCCAATTCGTCACTGTCAGGGAAAATTGTCACAAATTGAGACTTTGATCGAAATTTAGACACAGCTTGCCTAGAAAGTAAGGTTGACCTGATCATCCCGTCCCTAACATCCCCACATATTCGAGAGGCTGCTTCAGCGACTAATTTCACTATCCGTTCTATTGCCACCGTGTGGCATGGATAGACGGTGGAGGACTATTCTGGCGCAGTGTTGTCAGAAAGTGAAAGTTTGTCCATGAGCTATTTGTTTGATACCGTCCTTAGAACTGGTGGTACAGTTATTGAAACATCAGTGCTTTCCCAAAAGATCATTTCAGTGTAATCTTTCGCCTCAAAATTCAGTCTGTGAATGATGTTATATCTAATAGTGTTATGAAGATTCTCTGCTTCGTGTTTTCGAGCACTAAGAATCTTATGTAAATCATCTTGTCGGACAGCAAGTAGACCATCAGTCATCATGGCGAAAAGAACATTCTCTGGGAGTGCGAGAAATACATTCGTCTGAATGGATGAACGGATTACAGCCTGGTATTCATTTGGTAAGTATCTAGACCTATGAATGGTCTCAAAGACGTGAAGAGGACCATTAGCAATGGAAGACTTGAGATAAGTATCTCAGGTCTTTACTGAGTTTTCTAAGCTCTTCTGACCATGATGAGGTAGGTCACATTTTATTGGTTTGAATGACACCACTGGAAGCTTTTCACAGTCAGACAGTTTTGAACCTATGGGACCTGTGTAAGAAAGAGGCTTGATTTAGCGTCAATGTGCGTGAAGAGAGCTCGGAAAGGCAGTTCATTAAAATGCAAGAGACCAATATCCTGTTAGTTCCTTTAATTTTCGACGAATACCTTCCTTCCAACCAGTGTTAGTGTTTGTTCCATCACACCCAAGAACCTTAACTTCTTCAAAGCCACCTACGATTTGGTTCATGATGTACTCGAAAATAGCCGTGGTCTTGTCATGGCCAGAGCCAGAGGATGGTGTCACGTCACCAACGTATTGAGAGTTAGGTTCAGCCACAAGTGATAAGTGCTCTCCTCTAACGATGCCTGCATGTGTTTTAGTGCCTTCCCTTTGACCATCAAAGTATAGGTTTTTAATGGGTTCATCATTTCTAGAACTTTCTTTTAAATTCCGAGCAATTTTAATTTTCGCACGCCTTATTTTGCTCCTGTCCACAATTAAAGCAGAGTTATGTTGCTAGATTGTTATGTAGTTATAATTCCAGCCTTTAAAGCTGCCTGAAGCACAGTTGATGTTATATGTGCCGCAGCACTTTCGCTTACATTGTATCTCTGAGCAATAATAGCAGTTTCAGTCAAATCTAGCTTCGGTTTAGATGTTTTGTCTCTGGGTTTGGTCTCTTCCTCAGAAGGGCTTTCCTCTGCTTTCTCTTCAAGGTCTTCTTGATTGTCACTGAAGTCATTTTTGTGATATAATAAATAATATTTAATTTAAAAAAAAAAAAAGAAATACAGAATTTTCTGTGAAAATAGTGTTTAACAAACTATTATTTGTAACGGCCAATTCATATAAGCTTAAGGCAACAGTAACCAAATATAGCGCTTAAGAAATGGCGCCAAATTTGAAGCGTATCCGACTCGTTCCTGATAGTGACGCTGAGTTACGCAGATCGGGACAGGAGAGGGCGTTGCAGTATTGTGAGGTGGAGGGGTGGGAGTGTCACGGTGAAAAATAACAATGCTACCACTATGAACCACCAGTAGAAGGAAAAGGCAAGGACGAAAATAGCTGTAGAAACGCTTAATTGTACTGAATTTGCCCCCTTTGCCGGCCCCAGAGGAGGCACCCCTATCCCACCGCAGGGGCATATAACTGGCATTTTGAGACTTGGATATCAGTTTTCATAGCATTTGGCATGTATAAATCAAAAAATATGTTTACTTTAACATAACTAAAAATAATGAACAATTTTAGTAGTTTTTGTAATTTTCAGTGAAATTTTGAAACTTTGAGGCAATAGTTCTCACAGGAGATATTATCTGATATGAAAAAAATATATACCTGTAATGTCCGTGTTGGTGGGCCACTTTTGCCAGGTATTATATTTCGTTCCGAAAGAAAAGTGGCAAAACGACCCACCCTAGTGTCCAAACCAACTATTTTGCCTTTGCTACAACAACATGCAAATTTTCATGTTCACTTGATAAATCTCCGATCGCTAATATTGATTAAAGCACAGTACACTTTTTATCGATAGATAGATACTGAAAACTTCATAGCTAACATATCCTTAGATGTTGAAAAGCTCAAACAGAAAAATCTAATTCCTAACAATAGTCCAGGAAATCTAGAGCAATTTTACCCTCAACCTGGGCAAAATTGCAACCTTTAGTTTTACACCTGTATTTTGTTTAGGTACCCCACCTGATGTAAATATCCAAAATCCGACAAAATCGGACCACGGGAACACCTCCAAAAACGGGTTTCAAAATGGCGTACCATGGTTTTTCGAAAAAAATCGTAGACCTTTACGTTGGAGGCTCTAGTAGTCCTCTTAATTGACACAGAGACATAAATGATACCTCGTTGAAACGCCCATAGACAACAAATTCCAACGAAGTGACTTTTGTACCCATCATGTCCAATTCCTAGAAGAAGAAGAAGAAGAAAGGTGATTTTTTGTTTTTTTCTCTTTTAAATTGATATTTCTTGGACCCTTGCAACACTGTACGTCCTCATACGCCTTCAGAAAAATTCCCACGCGTAGACCAGATATTGGTAACAATAACATTAAAAAATGAAGGACGTAGGTTCAACAGTAAGGGAGATAAAAATTCGGAACCGCGGACCAAGGAGGGTCACTCTGTATATTTTTTACAGTGGTCTAACTTATGTTTCTTAGATCTAGCATCCTCCCTAATTGTCACAGGGACATGAAGCATACCGCATTGGAAAGCTTATGGAACCCCCTTGCCAATGATGTATCGTTTGTGCCCTCTGTGCCCAACCTGTAGAAAAAGAAAAAGAAGAAACCTTGAAAAAAGAAGGGACTGATCACATTGCATATGACAGACGGCACATGAAGCGTCAACTAATGGAGTACTTCGGTGAAAAAATTATAACTTCTAGTGACAGTGGAAAAAACGACTTCATTACACTTCGAGAAACTGCCAATCACATTCTACGGGCATATCGTGATTTGCCACGAGAGTATGATGAAGAAAAGGAAAATATAGAATAATAAAAACCGTGGCTCGACTGATCAAAAGCGACATAAAATCCAAACTACAATCTGGAAGTGATACATATCCTTCACCCAGCGAGTTGACCATTCAGGAATCCCTTCAGTACATTCCACCTAGCCTTAAACTATTCTGTGCCACACTTTTTGCCGGAAAGGACAATGCAACCAAAATATCATCGATTGGCCAGTGTTTGATGCAAGTAGCCAGACCAAGAGCTATATTAGCTCCTCTGCAGTTAGGTGTTGCTGTGCAGCTGCACCATCACTATCGATCGAAACACCTGATTGACACGCTACATCACCTGGGATTTTGCTCTTCATACGCGAAAGTGCAGCGGTTTGAACGCTGTGCTGCAAGTACATTTGGTAATCGTGTGACCGAAATGTCAGCAGACCAGACTCTCTTCTTTGCAGCGGATAATGTAGACCATAATCTCCAAACGCTGAGTGGTTTAGGCACATTCCATGGTATGGGAATGTTGGCGGCCATTACTCCATCCACTACTACCAGTCTAACCATTCTTCGGAAGCCTGTCTCTGATGCTGATGTGAAGTCCCTTGCCAGTGTTCCCATTCATGCATACACTGAAGCCAGGGCTATTCTTGAAAAGGTCAACTGTGAACTGGTAACAGCACCATCACAGAACGAAAGCTCCCTGGACATTTTGTGGAAACTTTCCTGGCACTTTCCGTCACGCACTTCAAACTGGTCAGGAATGATGCAGGCCATTCACGCATATCCATCTCTTCATCATCCAGGGAAATCCACTGTTCTCTGCTTACCGATTATTGACCTCCCTCCATCTGATATGTCATGCATCTATTCCACTTTAGTGTACCTAAATAATCTTGCGAGAAAATATAAAGTCACACCAATCACCACCTTAGACCAACCACTGTTTTGGAAAGCTTCACGTATCCTGCATGACAGAGCACATAACACCAGTATTAAGGACACGGTTCTCCTGTTGGGCTCATTTCATACTCTGATGAACCTTCTGGGAGCAATTGGTTCCCTGATGGATGGTTCAGGCTGACGTGAAATCTTGCATGAGGTTTATGGAGAAAATTCGGTTGTACATATGTTAAGTGGCAAGTCCGTAGCAAGAGCCTTCCGTGCGCACATGATGGTTGACCTCGCATTAAGTGCATTGCTTGTGGAGAATGTTTTTCTGGAAACCAATAACGGAATACACAGAACTATCAACGATGCTTACTCTCTCTACCAGAGTCTGATGTCGGGTGAGATTAATGTAACTGGAGCTAGTTCTTCACCTCTTCTTCAAGAAGCCCAGAAAAAAATAGAAGAACGAAAGTCAGAATTTATTAACACATCAAAAACAAGTCAGTTGTGGCTTGCATATCAGCGCATGTTGACTACAGCAAGGAAACTTGTGGCAGCAGACCGAACAGGAAGCTGGGAGGATCACCTTGATGCTATAGCAGAGTGCATTCCCATATTCGCTGCAGCAGGACACTTCAATTATTTGAAGTCGACATGCTTGTACCTGCAAACAATGTTAACGCTGCCATCGGTTAATCCAACAGTTCACGAAAGCTTTCAAAATGGGTTCGGAGTTATTAGAAGAAGCAACCGTTATTGGGCTGGGTTGTCTTCTGATCTAGTCATAGAGCAGGTTCTGATGAGATCGCTAAAATCCACTGGAGGTCTAATCCATGGGAGTGGAATGTCGGAGATGCAACGATCTTTGTGGGTGCTCTCAATGCCTGCATGCTCCGAGTATAATCTGGCGATGCAAACTCTTACTCACACAGCATATGTCACTAGCGAACAACATAAAGAAGCCGAAACGTCAAGAATGTCACGTGATATCAGTGACACACGTCGCATTCTTGCACGACTGCAGCCCATCTCACCATTTGACGGAGACAAATCATTGAGAAACATTGTCACTGGCGTCATAGCGGATTCCTCGGTCAACGTCCATAATTTATTTTCAGTTGGGGAAGAGCTTGCGAAGAAACTATCTGGCAAAGACCTGTTCACTGTGAAGTGGAAGCGTGCTGATAAAGTCAAAACTCTAGCATCCGCGAGTAGTGTTAAAATCAGCAGCGATATCTCCGTCGATTCGAATCTTTTGTTTTAAAGACTGTTAGTTGTAGCTAATGCAGGCAGCACATCTTTAGAGGAGACCTTAGCTCATGAATTATGAGCCTACCCACCAGCTTTATTTGAGTCACCCAGCATGATGCGTAAGGCAGACAAAGCCCCACTGGCCCATGTGATACTAGAGTTCAGCAAGCAGCAGACCGCACAGTTTGAGGAAACGGAGCCAGACAATATTCTGTATGTCTTAGACGGAGGATCTTTGTTACATAGACTACAATGGTGTAAAGTCAGTTCGTACGACAATATCGCTGCATCATTTGCTGAGTATATAGTTCGTAAATATGAGTAGTAATTGCATGACTTGAGGCAAATTTGGACTTTGACCCCGACCTTTATGACGTCATAGGTCAAAGGTCAATGACCTTGGCCCGGGTTCAATGACCTAGGGGTACCTAGGACCACCCCCTCTAAATTTCGGCAGGGGTACCATGGCCCACCCCCTAAATTTTGGCAGGGGTACATAGGACCACCCCCCTTAAATTTTGGAAATTGCCAAATCTAAAAATTTGGTATGGTAGCCTAGGACCATAGTATGTACCTCTATCAGTATTGGGTGTCTATGTCGTTCCCTTTCATGGGTAAAAAATTGCCAAAAAGTCAAATTTCGGGGGTTTTTGACCTAATTTATCCCCTTTCATGAGGTGTTATTACCCTATATGGTTATATGGGCGTATACAGGGGTCCATTACCTATCATAAGACATGGGTATATTAATGCACCCCTTGAAAAATTTGGGAGGGGTACCTTGGCCCACCCGTTAAATTTTGGAAATTGACCAATTTAAACATTGGTTATTATAGTATAGGACCCTAATATGTATTATGATAAATTTGGGTGGTCCACCTCGTTCCCTTTTAGGGGTACAAAATTGCCAAAAATATAAACGTAAGCAATACGTTGTACCACGTGTTTGGTTTTTGGTCGATTTTATCCCCTTTGATGAGGTGTTATTATCCTATATAGTTATATGGTCATGTATAGGGGTCCATTACCTTTCATAAGATATGGGTATATTTGTGCACTCCTTTAAAAATTTGGGAGGGGTACTTTGGCCCACCCCTTACATTTTGGAAATTGCTCATTTTATATATTTGGTATTATAGTATTGGACCCTAACATGTATCATAATAAATTTGGGTGGTCCACCTCGTTCCCTTCTAGGGCTACAAAATTGCCAAAATATAAACGTAAGCAATACGTTGTACCACGTGTTTGTTCTTTTGGCCCAATTTATCCTCTTGGATGAGGTTCTATTACCTTATATGGTTATGTATAGGGGTCTATTCCCTATCATAAGACATAGGTACATTTGTGCACTCCTTTAAAAAAATTTGGGAGGGGTACTTTGGCCCACCCCTTAAATTTTAGAAATTGCTCATTTTATATATGTGGTATTATAGTACTGGACCCTAACATGTATTATGATAAATTTGGGTGGTCCACCTCGTTCCCTTTTAGGGGTACAAAATTGCCAAAATATAAACGTAAGCAATACGTTGTACCACGTGTTTGGTTTTGACCTAAGTTATCGCCTTGGATGAGGTCCTATTACCTTATATGGTTATATGGTTATGTATAGGGGTCTATTCCCTATCATAAGACATAGGTACATTTGTGCACTCCTTTAAAAATTTGTGAGGGGTACCTTGGCCCACCCCTTGAATTTTAGAAATTGCACATTTTATATATTTGGTATTATAGTACTGGACCCTAACATCTATTATGATAAATTTGGGTGGTCCACCTCGTTCCCTTTTAGGGGTACAAAATTGTCAAAATATAAACGTAAGCAATACGTTGTACCACGTGTTTGTTTTGGCTCAATTTATCCCCTTGGATGAGGTCCTATTACCTTATATGATTATATGGTTATGTATATTGGTCCATTCCCTATTATAAGACATGGGTATATTGATGCACCCCTGGAGGGGTACCTTGGCCCACCTCTTTATTTTGGAAATTGCCCAATTTAAACATTTGGTATAATAGTATAAGACCCTAATATATATATATATATATATATATATATATATATATATATATATATATATATATATATATATATATATATATATATATTACTATAAATTTGGGTGGTCCATCTCGTTCCCTTTCATGGGTACGAAATTGCCAAATTTTAGTACAACCAAGTGTTTCGTTTTTCACCTAATTTATTCACTTGGATGAGGTCCTATTACCTAATATGATTATATGGTCATGTATAGGGGTCCATTTTCTATCATAAGACATAGGTACATTTTTGCACCCCGGAAGGGGTACCATAGCCAATCCCTTAAATTTTGGAAATTTTTCAATTTAAGCATTCGCTATTATAGTACATGACCTCAATATGTATCATGATAAATTTGGGTGGTCCACCTTGTTCCCTTTCATGAGTAAAAAAAAATGCCAAAATATAAACATAAGCAATATGTTGTATCACGTGTTTGGTTTTTGGCCCAATTTACCCCGTTTGATGCGGTCTTATACCGTATATGGTCATATGGTCATGTATATAGGTTCATTCCCTATCATAAGACATGAGTACATTGATGCACCCTTTAAAAATTTGGGAGGGGTATCTTGACTCATCCACTCAGTTTTAGAAATTGTTTAATATAAGCATTTGGTATCTTCGTACAGGTCTTCAATATGTACCACTATAAATTTGGATGGTCCACATCGTTCCCTTTCATGGGTAAAGAACTACCAAAAATCAAATTTCGGAGGTTATTGACCCCTATTTAGCACGTGATATGGTTTATTACCTTTATATGTTTATGTTCTCTTTTAAATTTGGGAATTATAAAATAACATAATTTGGTAAACGTTTCCTAGGACCCATTGGTGTTCCTTTTATGGCCAAATATTAAAAATTTAAAGGTTATTGACCGGCTTTATTATTGAATAACTACAGGATTTATTACTTTTTCATAAGACACAGGTGTATTTGTGTACCAATCTTAAATTTTGGGAGGGGTACATTTCTTATTGTCATATCAATAATTGGTAATTGTTCTTAAAATTGGATAGTATCTCATTCATTGGGTAAATCATTATGATCACGTGATCAGTTATTGACTATGATGAGATTAGGAGTCCAGGGCATTGGTACATTTAAACTTTGTAGGATAATTTGAGAATGCGTCATTGGTATTGATTATTACAGCCAAATATAAACGTAAGCAATACGATGTACCACGTGATTGACCTTGATGAGGTAGTGTACAGGGATACATAGCTAACCTTATTGAATCTTATGACTCATAGTCTTAAGGGAATACATGCTACAACACTGGCAAAGTTATTGTTGATGCAATTTGATTGGTTGATCACTATCTTTCGTGCAATCTGATTGGCTGATCACTATCTTTCGTGCAATCTGATTGGTTGCTGATTTTCAAATCTTTGCTGCATTCAGTTTTAAGTTTTGTTTAACATTTAAAAAGTTTGAAACTTTGGTTTGACATTTTTTCGTTTGATATTTTTAGTTTAAAAATGTTTGTTTCAGAATTTTGTTTGAAAATTTTGTTTCAAAATTTTGTTTGAATTTTTTTGTTTCAGAATTTTGTTTGAAAATATTTTGTTTAAATTTTTTTGTTTGAATTTTTCGTTTCCAAAATTTTTTTTCTGTTTCAAGATTTTTGTTTGAAAAAATTTTTCGTTTCCAAATTTTGTTTCAAATTTTTTGTTTGAAAATTTTTTCGTTTGAAAATTTTGTTTCCAAATTTTTCGTTTCAAAAAATTTTGTTTCAAAGTTTGGTTTGACATTTTTTTTAAAGATTGTGCACTCATTAGTAAAGAACCGGAACTGTTTAGAACAAAACCTCTGGCAACATTGTGGTGCAATAGTACACGTCAGAACATGCTAATGCAACGTCATCAGTTTTGCATCATATATAAGCATCGTTCGAGTTAGTATTCATGATAACGTCATCATGGCTACTTGTCTGCAGTTTCTAAACACACGTGATGTGATGAAATCATTTACCAAGATTACTGATTTACAACAGAATGTACCTTATAGAATATTAGCTTGCCAAATGATCCCTACAAAGTTTAAATGTACCAATGTCCTGGACTCCTAATCCCATCATAGGTCAATAACTGATCACGTGATCATAATGATTTACCCAATGAATGAAATACTATCCAATTTTAAGAACAATTACCAATTATTGATATGACAATAAGAAATGTACCTCTCCCAAAATTTAAGATTGGTACACAAATACACCTGTGTCTTATGAAAAAGTAATAAATCCTGTAGTTATTCAATAATAAAGCCGGTCAATAACCTTTAAATTTTGAATATTTGGCCATAAGAGGAATACCAATGGGTCCTAGAAAACGTTTACCAAATTATGTTATTTTATAATTCCCAAATTTAAAAGAGAACAAAAACATATAAAGGTAATAAACCATATAACGTGCTAAATACTTATCAAAGGGTCAATAACCTCCGAAATTTGATTTTTGGTAGTTCTTTACCCATGAAAGGGAACGAAGTGGACCATCCAAATTTATAGTGGTACATATTGAAGACCTGTCGGAAGATACCAAATGCTTATATTAAACAATTTCTAAAACTGAGTGCCCACCCCTTAAATTTTGGAAATTGCCAAATCTAAAAATTTGGTATGGTAGCCTAGGACCACAGTATGTACCTCGATCAGTATTGGGGGTCAATGTCGTTCCCTTTCATGGGTAAAAAATTGTCAAAAATTCACATTTCGGAGGTTTTTGACCTAATTTATCCCCTTGGATGAGGTGTTATTACCCTATATAGTTATATGGGCGTATACAGGGGTCCATTACCTTTCATAAGACATGGGTATATTAATGCACCCATTGAAAAATTTGGGAGGGGTACCTTGGCCCACCCCTTAAATTTTGGAAATTGCCCAATTTAAACATTTGGTATTATAGTATAGAGCCCTAGTATGTATCACTATAAATTTGGATGGTCCACCTCGTTCCCTTTTAGGGGTACCAAATTGCCAAAATATAAACGTAAGCAATACGTAGTACCACGTGTTTGGTTTTGACCTAATTTATCCCCTTGGATGAGGTCCTATTACCTTATATGTTTATATGAGCGTATACAGGAGTCTATTACCTTTCATAAGACATGGGTAGGCCTATATTGGTGCACCCCGGGAGGGGTACCTTGGCCCACCCCTTCAATTTTAGAAATTGCCCAATTTAAACATTTGGTATAATAGTATAGAGCCCTAGTATGTATCACTATAAATTTGGGTGGTCCACCTTGTTCCCTTTCATGGGTACACAATTGCCAAATTTTAGTACAACCACGTGTTTGGTCTTTTGACCTAATTTATCACCATTGATGAGGTGTTATTATCCTATATCGTTATATGGGCGTATACAGGGGTTCATTACCTTTCATAAGATATGGGTATATTAATGCACCCCCAGGAGGGGTACCTTGGAAATTGCCCAATTTAAACATTTGGTATAATAGTATAGGACCCTAATATATATTAATGTAATTTCGTTCCCTTTTAGGGGTACAAAATACCCAAAAATATAAATGTAAGCAATACGTTGTACCACGTGTTTCGTTTTTTTTTTTACCAAATCTATTCCATTGGATGAGGTCCTATTACCTTATACTTTATATGGTCACGTATGGGGATTCACTTTCTATCATAAGACATAGGTACATTTGTGCACCCGGGAGGGGTACTTTGACCCACCCCTTTAATTTTGGAAATTGTCCCTTTTATGTTTGGTATTATAGTATAGGACCCTAATATAAATTACTATAAATTTTGGTGGTCCACCTCGTTCCCTTTCATGGGTACACAATTGCCAAATTTTAGTACAACCACGTGCTTGGTTTGGCTCAATTTATCCCCTTGGATGAGGTCCTATTACCTTATATGGTTATATGGTCATGTATATATTGGTCCATTTCCTATTATAAGACATGGGTACATTGATGCACCCCGGGAGGGGTACCATGGCCAACCCCTTAAATTTTGGAAATTTTCCAATTTGAGCATTCGGTATCATAGTACATGCCTCAACATGTATCATGATAAATTTGGGTGGTCCACCTTGTTCCCTTTCATGAGTAAAAAAATGCCAAAATATAAACATAAGCAATATGTTGTATCACGTGTTTGGTTTTTGGCCCAATTTATTCCGTTTGAAGCGGTCTTATACCGTATATGGTCATATGGTCATGTATATAGGTTCATTTCATATCATAAGACATGAGTACATTGATGCACCCTTTAAAAATTTGGGAGGGGTATCTTGACTCATCCACTCAGTTTTAGAAATTGTTTAATATAAGCATTTGGTATCTTCGTACAGGTCTTCAATATGTACCACTATAAATTTGGATGGTCCACATCGTTCCCTTTCATGGGTAAAGAACTACCAAAAATCAAATTTCGGAGGTTATTGACCCTTTGATAAGTATTTAGCACGTTATATGGTTTATTACCTTTATATGTTTTTGTTCTCTTTTAAATTTGGGAATTATAAAATAACATAATTTGGTAAACGTTTTCTAGGACCCATTGGTATTCCTCTTATGGCCAAATATTCAAAATTTAAAGGTTATTGACCGGCTTTATTATTGAATAACTACAGGATTTATTACTTTTTCATAAGACACAGGTGTATTTGTGTACCAATCTTAAATTTTGGGAGGGGTACATTTCTTATTGTCATATCAATAATTGGTAATTGTTCTTAAAATTGGATAGTATCTCATTCATTGGGTAAATCATTATGATCACGTGATCAGTTATTGACCTATGATGGGATTAGGAGTCCAGGACATTGGTACATTTAAACTTTGTAGGATAATTTGAGAATGCGTCATTGGTATTGATTATTACAGCCAAATATAAACGTAAGCAATACGATGTACCACGTGATTGACCTTGATGAGGTAGTGTACAGGGATACATAGCTAACCTTATTCAATCTTATGACTCATAGTCTTAAGGGAATACATGCTACAACACTGGCAAAGTTATTGTTGATGCAATTTGATTGGTTGATCACTATCTTTCGTGCAATCTGATTGGCTGATCACTATCTTTCGTGCAATCTGATTGGCTGATCACTATCTTTCGTGCAATCTGATTGGTTGCTGATTTTCAAATCTTTGCTGTATTCAGTTTTAAGTTTTATTTAACATTTAAAAATCTTGGTTTCGTTCAACATTTTGCACTCACTGATAAATATGATCAAAACCGTTTATTTGTTAATCGAATAGTTAAAAACCGGATAAAGTTTGACTGTTAACCGTGAGACGTGAAATTTTTTTTAGTTTGAAAATTTTTTGTTTGAAAGTTTTTGTTTGAAAACTCTTGTTTCAAATTTGTGTTTGAATTTTTTTGTTTCAGAATTTTGTTTGAAATTTGTTTCAAAATTTTTTGTTTGAAAATTTTTTTGTTTGAAAATTTTTAATTTTTTGTTGCAAAATTTTGTTTGAAAATTTTTTGTTTAAAATTTTTTCGTTTGAAATTTTTCGTTTTCAATTTTTTTTTGTTTCGAATTTTGTTTTTTCAAAATTTTGTTTGAAAATTTTTTTCGTTTTAAAATTTTGTTTGAATTTTTCGTTTCCAAATTTTTTCGTTTCAAAAATTTTGTTTCAAAGTTTGGTTGGACATTTTTAAAAGTTTGTGCACTCATTAGTAAAGAACCGGAACTGTTTAGAACTAAAACCTCTGGCAACATTGTGGTGCAATAGTACACATCAGAATATGGGGTTGTACTTGAAATGAAAAAACACAATTCATTGAAATGGATCATTTTATTACACTCCACATACATCCATACCAGATATATGATCTGGATATTGTCGATACAATGTATTTTGAACTTCTTGCACTAGTTTGTCTTTAGCATATAATTTTAATTCCAATTGAAGTCTTTTAAGGTCTATTGCAATATCAATTGGTGGAAACTCAATGTCCATTTGATCACAAATAAACTGTTTATCAATACAGGTATGCACCCACGAACGATGTTGACAACCATCACAATATCTAGATACATGTTGTACAATATGTATAACACATTTTTCAAAATAGTACTTTTTCAGGAATATACTTGTTTTGTTGCACACTTCCACTGCATGTTTCACACACTGAAATACGCTGATGAATTTGTTCCATTCCGTTTGTGTTAGATACACCATGTTGCGAGGGACATGGAATGTACTCTTTGTACGTAACTGCACCATCTTCTCTTCGAGGACTGTACGCAGCACCACTTCATGATTTGAGCCTAATGATTTGACTATGGTCACATTTAGCTCATCCTGAAAATAATCGTTCATTTGGTCGATTCGTGAACATAATATTTGCCATTCTTCACAGGCCAGTTGTACACCAAATTGTTCTGCTTTGCCCAATCGAATTACTGGTTCAAATGTTCTAGCACTGATACCAATCATCACATGTTTTGTTTGAAATATATTTATTGGATAATAGCTTGCGAAGATGAACTCTATCGTTAGAAGTACACATCTTTCCACCTGAAAAGCACTTGCACAAATGATTTCGTGGGATGACACTGTATTTGCTGGTTTATAGAACTACGACTGACGTCATTGGAAAGGAATGTGCTGACATTTGAATTTATGGTTTCATCACAGTTACTGACGTCATGCTGACCAACCAAATTCATACAACAATGTCTGATGTGCTGACGTTTGAATTCATGATTTCATCACAATTGCTGACGAATCTGGCTGTGTACTAAATTCAAATTGATGACTTCGACCCAAGAGTCTTTTATAACATAAAGATACAGATCCAGTATTTAAGAAACGCAGCAGTTCTTCTTGTTTTGATGCTTCCATGGGTAAATATCTTGCTGGTAAAATTATATTCTTATCATTTTCAAGCTTCACTACAATTCTTAATCCAAACTTTGTAGGGATCATTTGGCTCGCTAAGATTCTATAAGGTACATTCTGTTGTAAATCAGTAAGCTTGGTAAATGATTTCATCACATCACGTGTGTTTAGAAACTGCAGACAAGTAGCCATGATGATGTTATCATGAATACTAATTCGAACGATACTTATATATGATGCAAAACTGATGACGTGGCATTATCATGTTCTGACGTGTACTATTGCACCACAATGTTGCCAGAGGTTTTAGTTCTAAACAGTTCCGGTTCTTTACTAATGTGTGCACAAACTTTTAAAAATGTCCAACCAAACTTTGAAACAAAATTTTTGAAACGAAAAAATTTGGAAACGAAAAATTCAAACAAAATTTTAAAACGAAAAAAATTTTCAAACAAAATTTTGAAAAAACAAAATTCGAAACAAAAAAAATTGAAAACGAAAAATTTCAAACGAAAAAATTTTAAACAAAAAATTTTCAAACAAAATTTTGCAACAAAAAAATTAAAAATTTTCAAACAAAAAAATTTTCAAACAAAAAAATTTGAAACAAATTTCAAATAAAATTCTGAAACAAAAAAATTCAAACACAAATTTGAAACAAGAGTTTTCAAACAAAAACTTTCAAACAAAAAATTTTCAAACTAAAAAAAATTTCACGTCTCACGGTTAACAGTCAAACTTTATCCGGTTTTTAACTATTCGATTAACAAATAAACGGTTTTGATCATATTTATCAGTGAGTGCAAAATGTTGAACGAAACCAAGATTTTTAAATGTTAAATAAAACTTAAAACTGAATACAGCAAAGATTTGAAAATCAGCAACCAATCAGATTGCACGAAAGATAGTGATCAGCCAATCAGATTGCACGAAAGATAGTGATCAGCCAATCAGATTGCACGAAAGATAGTGATCAACCAATCAAATTGCATCAACAATAACTTTGCCAGTGTTGTAGCATGTATTCCCTTAAGACTATGAGTCATAAGATTGAATAAGGTTAGCTATGTATCCCTGTACACTACCTCATCAAGGTCAATCACGTGGTACATCGTATTGCTTACGTTTATATTTGGCTGTAATAATCAATACCAATGACGCATTCTCAAATTATCCTACAAAGTTTAAATGTACCAATGTCCTGGACTCCTAATCCCATCATAGGTCAATAACTGATCACGTGATCATAATGATTTACCCAATGAATGAGATACTATCCAATTTTAAGAACAATTACCAATTATTGATATGACAATAAGAAATGTACCCCTCCCAAAATTTAAGATTGGTACACAAATACACCTGTGTCTTATGAAAAAGTAATAAATCCTGTAGTTATTCAATAATAAAGCCGGTCAATAACCTTTAAATTTTGAATATTTGGCCATAAGAGGAATACCAATGGGTCCTAGAAAACGTTTACCAAATTATGTTATTTTATAATTCCCAAATTTAAAAGAGAACAAAAACATATAAAGGTAATAAACCATATAACGTGCTAAATACTTATCAAAGGGTCAATAACCTCCGAAATTTGATTTTTGGTAGTTCTTTACCCATGAAAGGGAACGATGTGGACCATCCAAATTTATAGTGGTACATATTGAAGACCTGTACGGAGATACCAAATGCTTATATTAAACAATTTCTAAAACTGAGTGGATGAGTCAAGATACCCCTCCCAAATTTTTAAAGGGTGCATCAATGTACTCATGTCTTATGATATGAAATGAACCTATATACATGACCATATGACCATATACGGTATAAGACCGCTTCAAACGGAATAAATTGGGCCAAAAACCAAACACGTAATACAACATATTGCTTATGTTTATATTTTGGCTTTTTTTTTTTTACTCATGAAAGGGAACAAGGTGGACCACCCAAATTTATCATGATACATGTTGAGGCATGTACTATGATACCGAATGCTCAAATTGGAAAATTTCCAAAATTTAAGGGGTTGGCCATGGTACCCCTCCCGGGGTGCATCAATGTACCCATGTCTTATAATAGGAAATGGACCAATATATACATGACCATATAACCATATAAGGTAATAGGACCTCATCCAAGGGGATAAATTGAGCCAAAACCAAGCACGTGGTTGTACTAAAATTTGGCAATTGTGTACCCATGAAAGGGAACGAGGTGGACCACCAAAATTTATAGTAATTTATATTAGGGTCCTATATTATAATACCAAACATATAAAAGGGACAATTTCCAAAATTAAAGGGGTGGGTCAAAGTACCCCTCCCGGGTGCACAAATGTACCTATGTCTTATGATAGAAAATGAATCCCCATACGTGACCATATAACGTATAAGGTAATAGGACCTCATCCAATGGAATAGATTAGGTAAAAAAAACGAAACACGTGGTACAACGTATTGCTTACATTTATATTTTTGGCAATTTTGTACCCCTAAAAGGGAACGAAATTACATTAATATATATTAGGGTCCTATACTATTATACCAAATGTTTAAATTGGGCAATTTCCAAAATTAAAAGGTGGTCCAAGGTATCCTCCTGGGGGTGCATTAATATGCCCATATCTTATGAAATGTAATGAACCCCTGTATACGCCCATATAACGATATAGGATAATAACACCTCATCAAAGGTGATAAATTAGGTCAAAAGACCAAACACGTGGTTGTACTAAAATTTGGCAATTGTGTACCCATGAAAGGGAACAAGGTGGACCACCCAAATTTATAGTGATACATACTAGGGCTCTATACTATTATACCAAATGTTTAAATTGGGCAATTTCTAAAATTGAAGGGGTGGGCCAAGGTACCCCTCCCGGGGTGCACCAATATAGGCCTACCCATGTCTTATGAAAGGTAATAGACTCCTGTGTACGCTCATATAAACATATAAGGTAATAGGACCTCATCCAAGGGGATAAATTAGGTCAAAACCAAACACGTGGTACTACGTATTGCTTACGTTTATATTTTGGCAATTTGGTACCCCTAAAAGGGAACGAGGTGGACCATCCAAATTTATAGTGATACATACTAGGGCTCTATACTATAATACCAAATGTTTAAATTGGGCAATTTCCAAAATTTAAGGGGTGGGCCAAGGTACCCCTCCCAAATTTTTCAATGGGTGCATTAATATACCCATGTCTTATGAAAGGTAATGGACCCCTGTATACGCCCATATAACTATATAGGGTAATAACACCTCATCCAAGGGGATAAATTAGGTCAAAAACCTCCGAAATGTGAATTTTTGGCAATTTTTTACCCATGAAAGGGAACGACATTGACCCCCAATACTGATAGAGGTACATACTGTGGTCCTAGGCTACCATACCAAATTTTTAGATTTGGCAATTTCCAAAATTTAAGGGGTGGGCCAAGGTACCCCTCCCAAATTTTTCAATGGGTGCATTAATATACCCATGTCTTATGAAAGGGAATGGACTCCTGTATACGCCCATATAACCATATAGGGTAATAACACCTCATCAAAGGGGATAAATTAGGTCAAAAACCTCCGAAATTTGAATTTTTGGCAATTTTTTACCCATGAAAGGGAACGACATAGACCCCAATACTGATAGAGGTACATACTATGGTCCTAGGCTACCATACCAAATTTTTAGATTTGGCAATTTCCAAAATTTAAGGGGGGTGGTCCTATGTACCCCTGCCAAAATTTAGGGGTGGGCCATGGTACCCCTGCCAAAATTTAGAGGGGGTGGTCCTATGTACCCCTAGGTCATTGACCCCGGCCAGGGTCCATGGGTCCTGAGGCAGGGACCCAGGGGCCAAAAAGTGTCCTAAAGTCAGGCCCATACTACTATATGGCACATCAACCATCGTGTTTGATGGGTATGGATCACCATCAACGAAAGATGTCACACACCGCCGTCGAGCTGGATCCTGTGCTGGTCCAACAGTGCATTTTATGCCATCGATGGAATTCATGGGCAAAAAGGACAGCTTCTTGTCCAACAAAAGTAATAAGGAGCAAATGATCGACCTCATAACAGTCCACCTAGAGAAAGTAGGTTGCACAGTGCTTCACGCTGACGGAGATGCTGATATTCTGATAGCCACAACAGCAGCCACAGCTTCCAAAACCTATCACACTTTTGTGATTGGAGAAGACACAGACGTACTACTTTTACTCCTATATTACTCACAACCGACTCCATTCCGCCTCGTCTACCGCAGTGACATAAATACAAGAAAAAACGTTAAGCCCGATTATGACATACACCTAATTCGTGAAAGTCTCAGTCCCAGCTTGTGTGAACATCTCCTCTTTTTGCATGCCTTTATTGGTTGCGACAGCACATCACGAGTGTATGGGCTTGGAAAGCAGAAGGCATTTATAAAAATGCAGCAAGACTCTAGACTTCGAGAAATAGCTTCTGTATTTAGTTTTCCTGGCCAGCCAGCAAGCGCAATAATCGAAGCCGGCCATAAAGCAATGGTTCTATTGTTTGGGGGTGATGATCACATCGACCTCACTCGTCTTAGACATCGCATGTTCAGTGCAAAAGTCACAACAGCCAAATGTTTCGTAGCTCCAGAAAGACTGCCACCAACTGCGTCTTCCACCAAATTCCACTCTCATCGCACCTACCACCAGGTCCAGGTGTGGAAGTCGAAACCTGCAAACGCTACAGAATGGGGCTGGTAAGAAAGGAATGGTGAGCTCCACCCAATCTTATGTGATCTACCACAAGCTCCAGCGAATTTGCTCACCATTGTTCATTTCAACTGTGTTACCGGGTGTGCAACAACGCATTGTACTTGCAGAAAGCATGGCCTTCCATGTGCTATTGCTTGTGGTGTCTGCCAAGAAACTGAAAGTTTTAACTGTTTAAATGAATATAGTGAGGACAGTGTTAGCGTAGGCGATGACGATGTAGATGTGTAATTAGCCTCCAAAAGTCTTTCGTCTTCCCATTCTTTTGCTTTCGAATATTTTTGCTTTATATATAGGTGTTATGTTTCAATAAAACAAATTGTCTTGTACACTGTATTATGGTATGACCTTCTATTTGCTATTTCTTGTGGTGTGTGCCAAGAAACTGTATGTTTTAACTGTTTAAATGAATATGGTGAGGACAGTGTTAGCTTAGACAATGACGATGTAGATGTGTAATTTTCCTCCCAAAGTCTTTCGTTATTCCCATTTTTTTGCTTAAGAATATTTTTGTTTTATGTATAGTACTTATATTAAAGCGACCTTTGATTTAAAGAAAGAAACAAGATTTTTTCAAGCGTACAACGATTATCAGGGTTGCCAGAGCCCAAGAAAGGTAAAAGTGTAGATTTTCCCCATTTTTTCAAGGTTTCTTCTTTTTCTTTTTCTACAAGTTGGGCACAGGGGGCACAAACGATACCCTTCAACTTTTCTACATTTCATTCATTTCTCATAATCACTGTCTCCTTTAGCCTAAGCGGGTTGAAAGTCTGATTAGTTTACTACAAGACAAAGAAAAATATTACTGCCGAAAAAGTCAATTAAGCATTTACCATTAAGAAAATAATACTTCAATTCTCATTGAAGGTATATATTTCATATAGACGCGATTTTTAAAAATCAGAGTTTGTTTTCTACTGTTGAATCATGTAAGATCTGTAAAACAAAAAAAGAAAAAAGATTCCATTTTGAAAAATATTTACCAAGTTCTTTCATGCCTGAGTGGTTAGTGCCCATGGCTTTGGCTAAGTGGTTAGTGCACCACCATTTGAAATCAGGTTCTTCATTAGCTGAATGAATAATTAGCGATCTCCTTTGTATTTGAAGTTCCCTTGGCTATGTATCAAAATGAAATGAAATCTTTGAATTTTACTTTCCACACTTGTGCCTGCTACATTAAAGTTGAAAAGAAGTATTTGAAGATGAAATTGGGAGGAGGAAACGGAATAACCCCGAAGAAAACTTTTGGACACGATATTGTTCACCATAATCTTATTTGGGCAAGGATTAAACCCGAGATCCCAATCACCTAAGGTGAAGTAAAGTTAAAGAAGTAGTTTGAAATATGTATTCATGGAAACGGAGGGAGGAAAAGTAGGCTATAAGTTGTATGTTAAGTCTCATTCTACCATTTAATTGGTGAAAACGTAGCTTGGTTTTGAACTTGTGACCACTTCCACGTAAGGTGAAAACGATCTTATTTTATTGAACATCGCATTTGCAAGGTAGGATTAAGGAAAACTTCAATTAAGATAGTCTATGGTAGTGGTAGTGGTGCAATTTGGAGTTTAGCTTCCTGTTCACCATCAAGGTTATTTTTGTAGTTTTTACACAGTAAACTATTAGGCCTGTCTCCTTGATTTTGTTTGAAGTATAGCAAATATAATTATAGTAATAATTATACAAATACAAAGTAGCTTCCAGCACACTTCATAATGCAAATTTTTGTCACAGAAATCACAAACTTACAAAAACTTATGAAACATTATTTTAAAAAATACGTTGTTTTTACGTAGCATAAATTTCAAGTATACTGCGTAAAGCTTTTGTTATATCTAAAATGCAACCCATTCTAACTCTTAATAGAGCTAGTTACATCTTGTAAACGGTATGTATGGCAGTTAAAGGATAAACTTTACCCAATGCTATCTTGAGTTGAGTTGATTTTGAGTTTAACGTCCCGTTCAGCAGCGAGGCTATATGAGACGTGGACCTACTGATAATTGTGGAATCCGAACCACATGACCTCCCGCCGGGAATCGAACCCAGGGCTCCCACGCCAAAGGCGCGTACGCTAACCGCTTAGCCACGGAGGAGCTCCCAATGTTATCTTGAAACAAGCCATATCTCATTTGCTTAGAATTAAGTCCACCTCTTCCTATTTCTGGAAACTTCCCAATGGGCTATGAGCTCCTCTGTGGCTAAGCGGTTAGCATACGCGCCTTTGGCGTGGGAGGCCCGGGTTCGATTCCCGGCGGGAGCTCATGTGGTTCGGATTCCACGTTAATCAGTAGGTCCACGTCTCATATAGCCTCGATGCTGAAAAGGGACGTTAAACTCAAAATCAACTCAACTCAATTCCCAATGGGCTACGTTCCTCGGTTACAAATCATAGTAATAGAAGAAAATTGTTGAACAAAATTAATACTTAAGCACACTTCTTAAGTAAAATCGTATCATGCTGCCTCTAAATATCATATGTAACCCTCAAAACAATTATGAAATGTTGATTGCATAAGCTTCTAGGTGTCAAAATGAAAAAAATGAAATCTTTGACTTTTACGTCCAACGGTTATGCCGGTTAGGCTAAAGGAGGCGGTGATGATGAGTAATGAATGAAATGGTGGAATGAAGAAAGTGGCAGGAAACGGGAGAATCCCGAGAAAACCCACACACACGGTGTTTGTCCACCACAAAGTTCACTTGGCGGGGATTGGGATCGAACCCGGGACCTCAAGTGAACGCTCTACCACTGAGCCAAAGCGGCCCCGTGTCAAAATGAGATAACCATACTTATTATTATTATTATATACACAAGACATCCCGGTCTCTCATTCACACTAAATCGCATAGTTTACAGTAAGGCTAATAGTTGTCGCCAATTGTGCTGCTGCTTGCCTTCTACGTTTTACCTGACGCTGTAAAACTTTAACCAAACTATAGTGTTCCAAGTGGTATCCCTTATTATAAATTGAATGTTTCAATTTTTTTTATATAAATCTAATCCTAATAAAAAAACAAACGCACTATTAATGTCGCTACCTACACTGTTTAGATTATGCCAAACTTGTCTTAATGTGTATTCCTGTTACATATATCTCCTTTACTAATCTACTATTTTTATACACATAGTCGCTATTAAAATCTCAGTGGGAAATAATTATGGGTTTTCAATGTTAAAAGAAATATCCTTCAGTCAAGCAATCAACTTCAATAATATAACACAACTTATTATTTTCGATCTATTTCCTTCAACCTAATGTATTATGTATACAGATAGATAAAAATCTAATTTCATATTCAGAATTTTATCCGTTAACTGTGCCATGTTACGCTTGCAACTTTATTTATCTACAATACGTTTCTTTCCTTATAAAATGTTTGGTACCAAAACTTCATAAACAGTAAATAGTACTGTCCATAAACTAAGTCACTTCTGAAACGAAATGCTTTCGTTCATTCAGAGTGTATTTCTACCACAAAACATTGTGCCCGGAGTTCTCTCATTTCCTTCTACATTCTCGTTTCACCAAATTATAAATGCGTACTTTATTCATCCCTCTCCTTTATCCAAAAATATAATCGTGAGAAAGTAAACTCAAATACAAACAAAAGCTGCAGTACTCAGTGGTAGAGTTACTCTGGTGCAGGGGTACTTGGTTCGATCCCAGTGCACCAAGTGAGCTTTGTGGTTAACAAAGAATATGTGCTTAGGGTTTCTCACGGTTCTCCCGTTTGCTACTACTTTCTTCATTTCAGCAGTTTATAAATGCGTACCTTATTTAGTCCTATCCTTTAACTTAGCCGGTATATTCGTTGGACGTAAAACTTCAAAAATTTCATTTCAGTTTCAAAATACAAACACGTGCGTATCTTTACGTCAAACAATAATACTTAGTGTTTACACAATCAGTAAGAAATAAGTGTGTTTTCATTCTTCATAATATGTTTATTAACTATTTGTGTGTTTATGTACAGTTAAATAATGAAATATATTTTACTCATAGCATCCGAACTTCCTAGCCTCATATATAACATGTGTTTCCTAAAAAAAGAAAGAAAATATTCAATTTAAAGATCCTTTGTGCGAGAGTTCTGAAGGTCAAGCACAAACACACACACACACACAGAAAGAGAGAAAGAGAGGGAGAAAGAGAGAGAGAGAGAGAAACAGAAATAAGACCCTTGCTACCTGTTACAGGAACGCAATCAGCTGTCCCTGCTATTATACCTGTCTAATCGTTTTCTTAATATATATAACTAAGCGACTATGGTGGTACAATGACATGCATCCATATAAATTACATTCTGCAGACATTTCAAAGATATAAGTTTCCTCTCAGTCATCATGAGCATGTGCAATTACATGTCAGTAATTATTCCTAAAGTACCGGTAGAAAATCAGTAACATCAAAGTTCAATTACAAATGGGTCCTTGTACTTCAATTAAAATATTCGGTACTTAAACGAGTGTACTCGAGTAATTAGAGTGTACGCAGTTAGAGTAATTAAAATATTCGTTACTTCAACAAGTGTATGTACTGATGGTAATTAGAGTGTATGTACTTAGAGTACCTAAAGTAATTAAAGTGTAAGTACTTAGAGTACTTAGTGTATGTACTTAGAGTACCTAGAGTGTAAGTACAGAAACTAATTGAAAAAGGCGACACAGTAATTGAAAGTGGGGTACAAATGTACATATACACTACTCTCTTCCAGAAATTTAAAGATTTATGGAGTGCACTGGGTATCCAAACTGCTGGGCCTGGGTATCCATTTGGATACAAAAAGGTAACTTAAAAAATGCAATGACTCTTCGTGGTTTAAATGTATTATAACACACTCTTCGTGGACGTGGAAGGCTTCTTATAACTTCTACATAAAATTAAGAAAAAAATAAGGCATAGGTTGTATACATAAATTTACGAAACGAGATTAGCAAAATTCCGAAGCGAGACGAGAAATGTTTTCCGAGAATCGAGACGAGGCCACCTTTTTTCTCGTTTCGTGGGAAACATTAGTGATCGCGACTTGGGTATGCTATCCACGTCACATTGGTTTGTGTGTTCAGTTATGTCTTGTTTTGCATATAAAAATGAAAGCATCACACTCTTCAGTTTTCGAAGAGTAAGATATACGTACCAACTGAGCGCAGTATTATATGAAAACGAAACGAACTTAGTGATAACAAATGTGGACTATGATTACGCGCTTTTCCAAAAAGGATGTATCATAAAGACACACACACACACTTACATTTAAAAAATCGATGTTGAAATATGCAATAGATTTTTTCATTATACGCAGTTAACACAATTTAAAATCTGCTACAGCTTAATAGAATTAAGTTCTTTTTTAAGCAGAATGCTGAACATAGTTCCAGTACACGTGATATCAGGTTCAATCCAGTGTGGAACACACACCTCTGGAAAGAAATGAGCAATGGTTCGGGTACAATTGTGATATTAGATTCTCTACTTTATATTTTTGGAGTTGACTGAACTAGTGATGATTTCAAGGCTCGAGGTGATTACTATCTCTTACGAAGTTACGAAATTTCCCTCGGTGGATATCTCAGTAGTAATGGCCTTACTTTGCCTCACTTTTTGGCCCCCTGGGTCCCTGCCTCAGGACCCATGGTCCCTGGCCCAGGGTCAATGACCTAGGGGTACCATGGCCCACCCCCTAAAATTTGGCAGGGGTACATAGGACCACCCCCAGGACCTATGGTCCCTGGCCCGTGTCAATGACCTAGGGGTACTTAGGACCACCCCTCTAGATTTTGGCAGGGGTACATAGGACCACCCCCCCCCTTAAATTTTGGAAATTGCCAAATCTAAAAATTGGGTGTGGTAGCCTAGGACCACAGTATGTACCTCTATCAGTATTGGGTGTCTATGTCGTTCCCTTTTATGAGTAAAAAATTGCCAAAAATTCAAATTTCGGAGGTTTTTGACCTAATTTATCCCCTTGGATGAGGTATTATTACCCTATATGGTTATATGGGCGTATACAGGGATTCATTCCCTTTTATAAGACATGGGTATATTAATGCACCCCTTGAAATTTTTGGGAGGGGTACTTTGGCCCACCCCTTCAATTTTGGAAATTGCCCAATTTAAACATTGGGTATTATAGTACAGGACCCTAATATGTATTATGATAAATTTGGGTGGTCCACCTCGTTCCCTTCTAGGGGTACAAAATTGCCAAAATATAAACGTAAGCAATACGTAGTACCACGTGTTTGGTTTTTGGTCGATTTTATCCCTTTGATGAGGTGTTATTATCCTATATATATAGTTATATGGTCATGTATAGGGGTCCATTACCTTTCATAAGATATGGGTATATTTGTGCACTCCTTTAAAAATTTGGGAGGGGTACTTTTGGCCCACCCCTTAAATTTTGGAAATTGCTCAT
Source organism: Thermobia domestica (assembly GCF_964235325.1). Lineage (NCBI taxonomy): Eukaryota > Metazoa > Arthropoda > Insecta > Zygentoma > Lepismatidae > Thermobia > Thermobia domestica. The sequence continues at coordinate 204,096,041 of NC_137456.1, read as the reverse complement.
TTTATATATTTGGTATTATAGTACGGGACCCTAACATGTATTATAATAAATTTGGGTGGTCCACTTCGTTCCCTTTTAGGGGTACAAAATTGCCAAATTTTAGTACAACCACGTGTTTGGTTTTTGGTTATTTTATTCCCTTGAATGAGGTCCTATTACCTTATATGGGTGTATACAGGTGTTTATTTTCCTATTGTAAGACGTAGGTACATTTGTGCACCCCTTTAAAAATTTGGCAGGGATGCCTTGGCCCACCCCTTAAATTTTTTGGAAATTGCCCAATTTAAACATTTGGTATAATAGTATAGAACCCTAATATAGATCACTATAAATTTTTCGGTGGTCTATCTCGTTCCCCTTTTAGGGGTATAAAACTGCCAAAATATAAACGTAAGCATTACGTTGTACCACGTGTTTGGTTTTTTTGACCTAATTCATTTCCTTGGATGAGATCCTATTACCTTATATGGTTATATGGCCATGTATAGGAGTCCATTCCCTATTATGAAACATAAGTACATATGTGCACCCCCGGGAATGGTACCTTGGCCCGCCCCCCTTAAGTTTTAGAAATTGCCAAATTTAAACATTTGGTATCATAGTACTGGACCCTAATATATATTACTACAAAATTTGGGTGGTCCACCTCGTTCCCTTTTAGGGTGCATTTTGTTCCGCTTTAGGAGTGAACCTTGCAATCGTCCCGAGTTTGATTCTTGGAAATGTTGAATTTAACGTCCCCGCGAAAACGGTGAGAGATGATAGGACGAAACATGAACTTACTTGACTGAGGATTGAAGCAGTGACCTCATACAGTAGAGACAAGCGCTGAGCCATCGTACACGTGTGTTGATTACTATGCAATAGTCCCGAGTTTGATTCTTGGTGCTAGTTTCAGGAAATGTTAACGTCCCACTTGAAACGATGATGAGAAATGAGAAAACATCATAAACTTACTTGCTTGCGGATTGAAGCAGAGATCTCACATATTTGAGCCACTATGGCCCATTGAGAAGTTCAGTTTGTTGATTACTATGTCATGGTCCCGAGTTCGATTTTTTGTGTTAGTTTAAGAAATGTTGAGTTTAACGTCCCCTTGAAACGATGATGAAAAATGATAGGAGGAAACATGAACTTACTTCGTTGTGGATTGAAGCGCTGAGCCGCCGTACTCCATTCAGTGCGAACAGTTTCGCGTATGAAAAGAAGACGAGCAGATTATGTTACATTACACATTTCAGTGCGAGCAGTTTATACTAGGTTTATGTTTCATATAGAAAGATAGAAGATCTGCGTTGTCATCTTTTTACTTCGTGTGCAACTTTGACCTTGAAGAAAACCTTGTTGACTCAGTGCAAAGCATTGACGTATACACATAATCTTATTGTTTAGTTGGCTGTATTTAGAGATGAATCAGACATGTAAGGTTGCTGGTTCGAATCTAGTTGTGTTCGCTGTAACTCAGGGTCTGAGCGATACTTACCGAAATTTTTCCAGTGTTGCCAACACTATCAGAATGAATCGATTCATTTAGTCGGAGCAGTTTCGTGACGAAAACTGATTTTTGTTTTGCACACAAAAATTTTTCTGAAACAGAATTTTGTTTGTACATAAAAATTTTTCTGAAACAGTTTTTGTTTTGTACACACAAAAAAATTTCTGAAACAGAATTTTGTTTTCGTACACAAAAAATTTTTCTGAAAACATTTTTTTTTCGTACACAAAAATTTTCTGAATCAGTTTTTTTTTTCGTACACTAAAAATTTTCTGAAACAAAAATTTAGTTTGATTTTTTTTCGTAAAACATTGATTTATTTTACCGGTAAACTGATTCAGAAAAAAGAAATTGAAATCGCAGTACAGGAAAAAGAATTTGATTTTAGGATGTGAAATAAAAAACACAGAATCATGTTTTTGTACATTTATTTTTAGCATGTGAAAATGAATACAGAATTTCTTTTTTCTTCAAAGGAAGACGTGTCCGTGACGGGTACAAATTCTGTAAAGAGAAAATAAAACATATGAATATACATGGTAATATTTATTTTGTTTCCTGTGAAAGAAGAAAAACAGATTATTAACATCGAACTAACTGATCAAGAGAGAGTGAGGTGAGAAAAGAAACGCAAATGTGACGTACCTGAATTCCTTTTTTTTTTTTCTCCACGGGTTTCTGCAAGGTGATGTCATCTGAGTTTTGTTTCCGCTGTGGCCTCGTTGAAGCATGTCCCGTGTTGCGTTGATTCTTTGCCCCGTCTTTGGGAGGCGTTGATTCTTTGCCCCGTCTTTGGGAGGTGATGTTGGTGGGATTAGGGGAAAATATGGCTGTTATTCTGTTCTGGCTTTTTTATACCCATAGGGCAATGTCTCGTATGTTTCTGGTATTAATCGGCGTTTTTTATAGTTGAAACTGTACTTCTTTTCTTCAGGTTTTGTGACAAGATGATGATCGTGGGTTCTGTAAATTTTGTGCGGCGTGCTAATGGAGATTTTTTCATTCGATTGATTTATGATCATTTGCTCCAGACTGTTAAAATTTAGCTTTTGACTTGCAGTATAATTGAGTGTGAATCCACGAATTTTGCATACATAACTGGTTGATTTCGTGTCGGGGTTGTAGATTTCCAAGGCGTACTGTTTTGGGCCACCAGACACGAATTTTTTAATGTATGCTTTTGGTCCAATTGATTCCAGTTCATTTGACATTGAACCAAGAAATACTTCTGGTTCTATTGTGGGCTGTGATGGTCGCTGCGTGAATATTACGGAATCTGTATCGAAATATAGTACTCTTTCTTGCAGCAGTTCTAAATATTTGTAGAGTTCCAGACGAGCTTGACACGTTGTAAATGCTCCAAGGACAACATTAGCATTGTGATTTTGTACTGGAACATCATCTTCATACTGCCAATAAAGGTATAACATCGAATCGTTAACAGGTAAAATTTGGTTGACTTTTATATCTGGAGCAGTTAATTTCTGATACAGTTCTTTGGGGTCGTTAATGATGGTCGTTTGGCTGAAATTGTCTCTTATAGCGAGTCGTCCCCAGAAGGCATTCAAACAGAGTTTTGCAAGACTACGACGTGCTGAATTTGTCATTATATTTGCTGCATCTAAAGTTATGCCTTCCCGTTGTTGCACCACTTGAATATACTGCTGCTTTTCTTCTTCGGTGACGCAATTGGCAGGCCATCCAGAAGCTTCCAGCTTAGATTTCAAAAATGTGTTAATGTATTCGCTGAATAATCCGCCAGTCTTGGTTTCTGGATCATATACGGTGATGTCGTAATCCCAAATTTCGTAAATTTTAATGACTTGATACCCAAGTTCAATGGCTTTTTGAATTTCATAGGACACCCATGTTCCTGTTAGACTTCGTTCACTGTCCGAATGTGTACATTCAGAATCTTGATTTAATGCTGTGGCACAGGCAGCACAAAGTGGAAACAACAACTTCTTATTTGAGCGAAATGGCAGCACTGGATGAAACACATTTCTGCTAGGCAAAATCTTCAACTTGACCAATCCGTTGACAGTTTGAATGTCGGGCATTTCTGGATCTCCCTGTAGATATATTCGTGGATGCCCTATTGGATACCGTCCACATTTATTGACATAAGGATACAGGGAGACGATATCCAAGAATTTTATTTCTTCGCCTTCATTTTCATTTGCGACGTGATACAATTTAATGGCATTAACACGGCCACCATAGAAGCTGTCTCTTGGATTTAATGGTGTCTTATTAGTATAAGGATGTGTGCTTAAAGAAGAGGCCAATGCTGGATTGGATTTTAACACTTGACGAAATTCACATTCCCACATTTCATGTACTTTATATCCCATGGATCGTAATAATTTCATTTTACGCTGTGTTCTCTCGTAGCGATAGTTCATTGTTTCTTCGGAGTTCTCATAAATGGGCTGATCACGGCCTGTAGGGACACATAGAGGACAGCCGTGAATTCTGCAACCTTCAAATTCATACACGTGTTCCTCTTTAGTGTCAGGATCTTTGTAGTAGCCGTCCAGATGAAAACCAGCAACATAAACTTCTTTTCCTCTCGCAGCATGTTGAATTGAATGACCCTCTTTTTCTTCCATGTAGGCAAGCCACTGCAAAGCAATCCGTGACTGATTGTTTCTGTGACGATATCCACGTGCAGGGAGAATGCTAATAGTATTAGGTTTTAAGAAATTTCGTCGAAATACTAAATTGCACGCACTCGCCAAAGTGATAGCCTCCAGGAAAGGATTGACGTGAGTTTCTTGTTCAAAAGTGGTCATGAAAGATATACAAGCCATTCGAAGTACGTTGACGTCCTGGACACAATAGTTTACCAATTCTTCTTGGAAAATAAACGTATCGTTCTGGTGTTCGTTGTACCATGTCATGAATTTTTCTCGTTCATCCACTTTCATTTCATCTGCACCATAATAATGGATGTCCGGTAATTTTCCCACATACGTTTGATTTGCAGCAGTATTAAAAAAGTGTGGAAAATATCCTTTGGTCGCTGGTAAATGAAATGCCTTGGATAATTTACTTAAAGCCATTGGCATGAAATTTAAGGAGTCAATAAACGATAAGTGATTCACTTTCATGCTTAAAATTTTTGCTCCGTTCAAGATCAAAGTAGGTTTCAATTCATGTTCTTCCACTAAAGATTTAAGAATAAAATGACCATCATATCCCTTACAGTTATGTGCCAAAGATACAATAAGTTTGATGTTGGGTCGTGGTTGACGTAAATACGCAAGAAAGGCATTGATCGGATCATCTTGAAAAATATGTTCTCGCTGTCCACAAACTTCACACGGATGATGTATATCCTCATCTTGAACACAGTTGTAACATACTTGTTGGGCCACCAGTAAATTGGGCTTATGAATGAACGTGTCTTCATCGAAGAAAGTATCCTGTGTGGCTTCGATATCATAGAAGACAATCATAGCCTTCTTGGCATGTAACACTGATGGAACTCCAGTTTTTAATTGAGTCGTATCAGGCTTCATGTAGCATTGGTGGGTAGACGTAACATGTTTATGGCACACATTACAAAAATAATCAGTACAATCATGTTTTCTTTCCCCTGTATGGACAAACGAATAAATGCGTAGACATTTGGCACACTGTTTCACCATCTTGCATATTGGTTGGCCTTTATGGTATGGTACAGTCAGATGATTTGTATAACATGTTTCACCATAAAATTCACGATTGCATTCTGGGCACTGCTTCTCCGTATTGGTCTTACTGCATGGCGGTTTCTGCAAACATTTTTCACACATGGCCGAACAGTTCTTGACGTGTCTATTAAGATGATCATATTTTTTGTGGCATGCAGCACAGTAATAGTTGGTAGAAAAACGGCCGTTAATGACGTGATGATGTCATAATGGGAATTGATGCACATTAAATTGATTGGAATCTTGTCTTCGCCACCCGGTCCTTCATACAGAATATCTTCTCCGGAAAAGCTAGTGTATACGGTAAGTTTATAATTTGTCAAGTAGCGTTGCAATTGTCGCAATTCTTCCACGGATCCCCCATGGTCTAAATTCACTGATGATCGAGACAAAAGTTCATGTACGTCAGGGAGAACAACACACTTTCTCTGGTTGTGATATTGTCTGTACAGTTTCTTATTTGTATCCTTATATTTCTTTAGGCCAATAGCAATCACAATCGCATACGCTAAACATTTCTTGTCGGTGTTTTTTACTCGTAAAATGCCTTTCTTGCGTTTTAATAATTCGTCGTTTGATAAAAGACCTCGACGCATTCTCCCAAATCCACGGGCACATCCACATGATGAAAATGGACAATGAACGGTTCGTTCATGAGAAAACTATCGTTACTTTGAAGGATGCGATCAAAGGATGCCCATAAAGTCTCCAGTGTCAAATTACTTGCATGCCGGAAAGATAAATAAAATGGCTTGTTCTTCTCATCGTGGGATAAAATCGATAATCCAACCATCGATGATTCGTCGACGTTTTCCAATAAATAATCCAACATCTGTTGAAAGGAGGCCTGAACCCACTCCACAATATCGGTGCCACTGGTCGGAGCATTAATTTGAATTTCCAGCATTCGTCCTTCGAGATTAAAACGCCGATAATGTCTATTGATTTCTCGCAAGACAGTAAAGCCAGAAGTAGCCATATTCAAATAGGAAAAAAGGTAAGGTAAGCAAAAAAGGAATAGGCAAAGAAAACAAATATCTAAAACGAGAAGAGAAAAAAAAGCACGAATTAAAATCGAATTCAGAGATCACTACGTTATCAAAATGACTACACGATCAATCCTAAAAGAATGATCATATCTCAAATAGTTCTACTACTGAAACGTTTTATTGTCGTCAAACCCGGGACCAACATGTAAATGACCTAAGTTTCTGTAGTGATAAAAAGAATGAATGAAATTGTTTTTCTAACTGTGTTGAGAGAATCATTGTAGTAAGTATTTTTCCTCTGACACTGAACTTTAAAACGTATGACGAACATGAAACGAAAACAAAAATCTCATGCGCTTGCTTTTTTCAAGCGGTTAGACAAGGAATACTCGAATTCGATTCTCGGCGGGAGATCAGATCCCACATTAAACTGCAAGTCCACGTCTCACGTTGTAGGGAACAAATTCGTGCGTAGTTTCTTTGTTTACTTTCAGAAACTGAGCTAAGTGGTTAGCGTTACGCACCTCTGGCCCGGGTTCAACACCCAGTATGCGCTCAGATTCAACATTAAGCTGTATTCCTAGCCCCCCCACTACTGAAAGGACGCTAAACCAAAATCAACAAATTTCTCGTGCTTACTTCTAATGTGTGGGATGTGGCCCGAGTTCAACACCCAGTATGCGCTTAAATTCAATATTAAGCTGTATTCCTAGCCTCACTACTGAAGGGACGCTAAACCAAAATCAATAAATTTCTCGTGCTTACTTCTAATGTGTGGGATTCCCGGTCAAGTAAGTGAGGGTTATTCTTCCATTTGCTAAAATATTTCATGTTAAATAAAAACAGTGATAACAATGTTATCCTCATGCAAAAACACTCCATTGATATTAAGAAAACGCGGTTGATACTTACCTCAAATTCAAGGAACGGAGTAAAGTCACGCTGTCACTAGAGGTACACCTACGTTCATTCAAGATCTTCGTGGAAGTAGGATTTGAAAATGAAATTAAGAATTTTATTTAGATCTGAAACGGGTTCAACTATAAAGTGACAACACTATCAGCCAATCAGAAACGAGGAAATGAATCAATGACATCACGGAGAACCAATGAAAACACAGCTTTCATCATGTATCATGAGCCGAAACGTGATGTAAGAAACAATCTGATTGGTTGTGACATTATTCACGTTTTTCTCCTTACACATCAATCGTTACGACATCTAGTATCGCAATTTTGATAATGACATCATACCGTTGACTCGTTAGTTTAATACGACATTCAAATTACCACATCTAAAATGTGATTCATTTTCCTTAAACTTGATTGAAAAAATGTAACACTCATCGATATGTTACGAAACTGTCTTTCACATAAATGTAAAGTTGAGCTTTAAAAGTCCGTCAGCTGAGAAAAATGCTGATGTAGTAAAAGCACATGCTGCAATTTCACAATAACAAACTTCTATGCTTAACAACGAGCAGAAATGTGTAATGTAACATAATCTGATCATGTTCTTTTTCATACGCAAAACTGCTCGCACTGAAGTTGGCATGATGGCTCAGCGTTTTTTTTTTCTGATGTGTGAGGTCCCTGCTTCAATCCGCAAGCAAGTAAGTTTATGATGTTTTCTCATTTCTCATCATCGTTTCAAGTGGGACGTTAACATTTCCTGAAACTAGCACCAAGAATCAAACTCGGGACTATTGCATAGTAATCAACACACGTGTACGATGGCTCAGCGCTTGTCTCTACTGTATGAGGTCACTGCTTCAATCCTCAGTCAAGTAAGTTCATGTTTCGTCCTATCATCTCTCACCGTTTTCGCGGGGACGTTAAATTCAACATTTCCAAGAATCAAACTCGGGACGATTGCAAGGTTCACTCCTAAAGCGGAACAAAATGCACCCTAAAAGGGAACGAGGTGGACCACCCAAATTTTGTAGTAATATATATTAGGGTCCAGTACTATGATACCAAATGTTTAAATTTGGCAATTTCTAAAACTTAAGGGGGGCGGGCCAAGGTACCATTCCCGGGGGTGCACATATGTACTTATGTTTCATAATAGGGAATGGACTCCTATACATGGCCATATAACCATATAAGGTAATAGGATCTCATCCAAGGAAATGAATTAGGTCAAAAAAACCAAACACGTGGTACAACGTAATGCTTACGTTTATATTTTGGCAGTTTTATACCCCTAAAAGGGGAACGAGATAGACCACCGAAAAATTTATAGTGATCTATATTAGGGTTCTATACTATTATACCAAATGTTTAAATTGGGCAATTTCCAAAAAATTTAAGGGGTGGGCCAAGGCATCCCTGCCAAATTTTTAAAGGGGTGCACAAATGTACCTACGTCTTACAATAGGAAAATAAACACCTGTATACACCCATATAAGGTAATAGGACCTCATCCAAGGGAATAAAATAACCAAAAACCAAACACGTGGTTGTACTAAAATTTGGCAATTTTGTACCCCTAAAAGGGAACGAAGTGGACCACCCAAATTTATTATAATACATGTTAGGGTCCCGTACTATAATACCAAATATATAAAATGAGCAATTTCCAAAATTTAAGGGGTGGGCCAAAAGTACCCCTCCCAAATTTTTAAAGGAGTGCACAAATATACCCATATCTTATGAAAGGTAATGGACCCCTATACATGACCATATAACTATATATAGGATAATAACACCTCATCAAAGGGGATAAAATCGACCAAAAACCAAACACGTGGTACTACGTATTGCTTACGTTTATATTTTGGCAATTTTGTACCCCTAGAAGGGAACGAGGTGGACCACCCAAATTTATCATAATACATATTAGGGTCCTGTACTATAATACCCAATGTTTAAATTGGGCAATTTCCAAAATTGAAGGGGTGGGCCAAAGTACCCCTCCCAAAAATTTCAAGGGGTGCATTAATATACCCATGTCTTATAAAAGGGAATGAATCCCTGTATACGCCCATATAACCATATAGGGTAATAATACCTCATCCAAGGGGATAAATTAGGTCAAAAACCTCCGAAATTTGAATTTTTGGCAATTTTTTACTCATAAAAGGGAACGACATAGACACCCAATACTGATAGAGGTACATACTGTGGTCCTAGGCTACCACACCCAATTTTTAGATTTGGCAATTTCCAAAATTTAAGGGGGGTGGTGGTCCTATGTACCCCTGCCAAAATCTAGAGGGGTGGTCCTAAGTACCCCTAGGTCATTGACACGGGCCAGGGACCATAGGTCCTGGGGGTGGTCCTATGTACCCCTGCCAAATTTTAGGGGGTGGGCCATGGTACCCCTAGGTCATTGACCCTGGGCCAGGGACCATGGGTCCTGAGGCAGGGACCCAGGGGCCAAAAAGTGAGGCAAAGTAAGGCCATTACTACTATCTCCGACCGTGCTTAGCGACTGTTATCAGTATTTTGTCGGTACTATTTTCATTCCTCGCCGAAGGAACGTGGTGTTATAATCCCTGAGCTAGTACTACTGCTCACTGAAAGAAGGGTGCCTGTGTACACGCGCAAGCGTAGTACGCTCGTTACGTATTTTGCAAGCTGGATAGAGGATATCTCTCAAGAAAGCTAGCGTCTGAACACAAATGCATCTTTGCCGACAGAATAACCTTAAATTATATTTCTCCTGCAGCGAGGGTCATTTGCACATAGAGCATTAAAAAAAAAAAAGACTCTCAGGTTCAAAGAAATGTTTGCAATTCAAAGAAGCGTACTGCATTATTATTTAAATGAGGATAATAAAAGTAAATTTGGTTTAGCATTCCAAAGTATATTTGGAAATACAATTTCTTGCAACATTTTAGTCAGTGGTTGAATTAAACTTCCGAACGAGAGGGGGATGCTTATCTATTGTCGCTATAAATGTAGAAGGCGAAAATTTATTCCAGACAGGGATGTTATGTTATTTCTGTGATACGAGCTAGACATAAATTTTTACGAAAGGGAAAATTCCCCGGCATCCCCCGATAATTCGAACTGTGATTTTAGTTAGGAGGCGGCAGAAAATTTAGAGCCGGCTGAGCCCGTCATAGCCCCTCCCTGACTACGGGCCTGAGACACTTCAGTTTTTCTTTTTCTAGAGTTCTTCCACAAACGGTTCCACCATTTCTTCTGTATGAGTTTATAGATACTCCACATTAAATTAGATTAACGATAGTACAGTAGCGCCACCGGAACCCATCGAAGGGTCACCAAAGTCCATTTAGCCTTTTTTTTTTTTTTTAAGGTTTTATATATTCAACATTTTTGGAATGAGAGGGTTGAAAAGATTACGCGTTGATTTGTAGGTAATAAAAGGCGTTTATGAATATTACTAGGTGGGCACGTTGTTGTAGGTAATCAATCAGTTTGTATTCAAGGCAAACCAAGTAATTTCATCCCCCTTAAAACAAAAGAAAACTGTTGTAGATTTCAGTTTGCTCAGCGCCTCGATTTATCAACACTGAAATACACTTGTCTGGATTAGATTGATAGACCTTGATAATTCTGCATTCGGAATACAGTACTTTCGATTCAATTATTTCCTGGGATATATTTACTTTCTGTGATGTACCTGCTTCTTCTGGTAGGCCTATATTAAATGAGAAATTTTCTGAGTCATTCAATGCTGCTGCCTCATTACGTGTTTTATGGCGTCTTCCCCTGGCTAAAAGGCTAGCCTTAAACCTTTGCATGTTTAATTTCTTTTCGCCCTCTAGAAAGTGGCTGATTCAATTTACACATTCCTGCATTTGCACATTCAATTTGAAAATTTCTCACAATTAATAGATGGTACAAACGTGTAAGAAATTAAGAGATTGTCCATTAAGTACAAAGCGATATTTTTAACAATTTTTGACCCTCTTTGTTGCACAGTTACCTGCAGTTGGGAGGAGGCTGAGGTCCAAAATTTTAGGATTTCTATATTAAACGAATCAAATGTTACTCATGTTACTCATAATCTTCAAGCCCCTTCTCTTAAAATTTTGGGATTCCTATACACGAAATAGCCCTAGGAGAAGCCCCTACCAAAATATCTTTATAAATCTGTCGCTGTTGCCTTTGTGCCCATCCCCGTTTTCCCGTATACTCAGACACTAGAATCTCTAATACGGAGTCACTGTGTACTTTTCCGTTTTTTCTTCAGCGCGAGTTTTCTTAAATATTGTCAGAATAAAATCCTTTTCTTTGGTAATCAGTCAGTGCCATTTATTCGGTGATAGTAGATCATGTTTAAATTCCGTGACAGTAATACAGGTATTAACACTGCTAGTGATATTAACGGCTCCGTGAAACCTATGGTAACTAGATGAGAAACTTACTCAATTTTATTGTAAACATGTAAGAAACCAAACAATGCAATTGAAGTGTGAAAATAATACTAGAAATTAACCAGTTGCAAGTGGAATAACACGCTTTAAAACAGGAGAGATTTAAACCATAAAGATAAATATTTGATTACATTGTTTCCTAAAAATAAAATATTGGTAGTAATATTTAGTATCGAATACATACGTATACACCTAAAATAATTTCGTTAGGGAAATGTTTAGTAAGGTTCACATATTGTTATTTCTTTATTGTGTGGTTTGTGTCTTGTATTGTGTGTTTTTTGTCCTCTCCATCTCTACTTGTAGCGTTCCTTTGTCCTTGTCCTATGTCCAACTTGAAAAAATGATATAAAAATAAATAAATAAATGAAGGAAGGAAAATATCCAATTATGATAGCACAGTATGGTTTTATCTTTAAATATCGACCTGAGGGCGGATCTGAGCCAAAATGTAAAAAAAAAGAACATGTTCGCTACTCTATGTGTTAAATCGGAAATAAAACGGCTAGCAGAAGTCTGACAAATACATCATTTTTATGTCATTATTTCAAAAGTGTGCATTATACAAAAATGCGCTTTAAAAACTCTGTGCGTTTGAATTTTGCTATGAGTTTGTAAAGGGCCCTTTTGTGCCTGGATACCCAGTAGCTATTTCTTAAAAAATGCAATGGTCACAGTGGTTCATATAATTCATATTACGCTTTAAGTGATATAAGGAACTGTTGTAATCATGGCTGAATAATCAGGAGGAGACCCTCCTCCTGCACATTCCATGGTCACGGACCCTCCCACAGACAGTACATCTGCTGATTCTGCAATCCCTATAGCGCCAGAGGTTACCATTGAAACTATACAGCTTGTCTCAGACGGGACTGAAGTAAGGCTGCGATTCACGACGTAAAACTCACGACCTTACTTCCACGACCATCATTTTCCTGATTTCGTGGTGCACGTGACATCTGATCCTTCTAATACCAATCCAAATATTAGGCGCAAACACCCCTTAAGTCTTGGTAGACTACTATTTCCCAATAAGGTTCCAGGAATTAAATCTTTTCAACCTACGGGACGAAATCTTATTAAAGTGCTTTTTTTATATCAGACAGCAAGCTAATGACTTTTGACTAACCCGATTCTACGAGAAAACGGATGGAGAGCATACATTCCAACCTACACCACCCGTTCCGTTGGAGTGATCACAGGGGTGAACACTGACATAACAGATGCCGAACTCAAAACAGATCTCAAGAGTAGGGCAGAAATAACGCATATCCGCCATTCATCGCCGGCAAAATAATGAGTTCATCCCCGCCACCACAGTGGTACTCACTTTCGCCTCTCAAAATTTACCAGAGGAATGCTCGCTCTACTATGCGAAATTCCGAATAGCAATGTATATCCCCCCAGTCAAACAGATCTGTGGGGGTTGTTTCCGCCTGGGATACTGAAAAGCTGGGTGCCGCTCCAGACAATTAATATGTACTAAATGTGGAGATTCACATAATACTGACACTTGCATCAAGCCACTTTGCTGCATCAATTGTCACGGACCTCACGCAGCCACTGAACGCACCAGCACGGCCCGGAAACGACATGATCGAATTAATGAACTCATGGTATTGGAAAAATTATTTTATAACGAAGCGCCTACCTCTAATTTCTACTCCCCACTTCTTGCGCTACCTCAGCAGCTCACGCCCGAGCGCCACCCAACTACTTCCTCTTCCACGAAAGCGAACATCCTTTCTAACCACTATTCTACCAAACACCAACGACCTCTCTCTCGTAAAGAAATTGAGCTCCGCGATGAACATCGCCACGTTATTCCTCCAAAACGACGACGCCCAACTGGACAATTCTATCCAATCGGCTCCACAGAAACCATCGTTTATTCCAACCTCGACTAATTACTCTTTCTCAGAAGAACGTGCATTAATAGTTTCTCCAGGATCCTCTCCGGTTAGACGGACTTACACGTTCAGAGTAGGTAACTTGTATACCGGCTCTTCTAAGACAGTCTGGAAGCAAGAACTTGATACTAGTCATGTCAAGAAACAGGAACTACCAAAGGAATTGCATCAATTGACTCCCAAATTTCTATCCGACACTCAGCCATTAACCACATTAGATTTACAAGCGCTACTACTACGAATTATTCGCTTTCTGGAACATATACAAGAATCACTCAGTTCAGCACTTAAGAATACTCCAATGGAATATCCAACAATTTCGTGGCAAGGAGGTGTTTTTATCGCAACGATACCGCTTCTTTACTCCGGCTATCATACTGCTACAAAAAACCTGGACTCGCCTTCTTAAGAATTCCTCGATACCGAGTTTATCACCGTCCTCGGGATGACCACTACTGTGGGATCGCCTTGTGTACCTGCACCTCTTTACCGGCTCGTGTCATCTCAACACTTCCACTAACTGGCTCAACAAAAATACAAGTTCTCGTAGTGCTTTGTGCTGGACTCACTTTTATCAACAGGGCCGGATTTAGAATTTTGGCGCCCCTAGGCCCAATAATTTTTTCCGCCCCCTAGTCTGGTTAAAGTTACTTTCTTAAAAACCTTTATTAAAAAATTACAGCCAGTTCTCCCGTGTTTGAGATCAATGTTGTAACGAAGTTTATGTATTATGTTGAAAAATAGTTTAACTTTACCAACAATTATTTGTTCCAATGAACTTCAAAATCAGAATGCTTTATTAGCCTAATTTTTAAAAATCAATTCAAAAAATATGTAAAGTTATGGCCATTTATTTTTATTTCAAGATTTTTTTACTTTTTTCTCTCGTCCGTGTGCCCCCTGGGAGCTTACGCCCATAGGCCCGGGCCTATTGGGAAATCCGGCCCTGTTTATCAACATCTACGCCCCACCAGACAGCCCTCTTACAACTAATTACTGGCAACAATTATTTACTTCAATCCACGATCCCTGTGTTATTGGTGGAGATCCGAACTGTAAAAGCGTAAAATTGAGCAATCGTTACGCCAACGTAGCTGCCCGGAACCTTCTCGCTGCAATGGACCATATAAGTCACCTCATTGCAAATGATGGGACTGCTACTCGCCTCCCGAACCTCAATGGTTATCCCAGTGCGCCTGGCATCACCATCCTCAGTTCTGCTCTGTATGCAAACCATAGTTGGAGTGTCTATGGATATACAGGTGGCAGCGATCATTTTCCTATCATAACTACACTTGAAGGAGTTACTTTTCCGAGAACTCACCTCTCGCCATCTGCCCCAACCGTTTCTCGCATTCCTCAATCATACAATCGTACAACATACCAGAGTGCGACCGACGAACTTTTCCGGTATTTTTCTTCAGAAGTCATTCCCATCAATACCTCTTATTTCATACATATTATAAAAGCAGCAACCTCAGAAGCCTCCACATCTCCTTCTCAAATTCCTGGTCAGACTCGAATTCAAGCATTCTGTTCCCATTTTCCTTGGTGGAACAGGCGTGGCCAGCTACTCCTCAATTCTTCTCGATCCGGAGTGTGTTCCAACAACCTACAAGAATATCATCATCCAAGAATGAACCTGGTGTTAACTACTCGGCGATCCACAGCTCGTGGGAGAGATCACATTAGATATCAACATTTGTACGACCTATCTCCATATGATCGATCCGTACTTCTTCAAATCTACTCTCAGATATGGAGGACAGGACACATTCCACCATCATGGAAAGACTTAGTGGTAGTCCCTATACTTAAACCACACAAACCTATTGTGTTGGCTCAGAGCTATCGTCCGATTACTCTTATTTCATGCGTAGTGAAAGTTTTTGTGAAGATCATCCTCTCTAAATGGAACTGGCACTTGGAATATTTTTCAATCTTCCCACCCACATTAACTGTTTACCGAATAGGTATGTCATCTTTGGACTCAGTTGCTGCTCTTCTTCTCGATATCTGGAACACATTTAAAATCGTCAGTATTTGATTGCTGTTAAACTGGATCTGGAACATGCATATGACTCCATCATTCTCGATCGCCTCATCACTCATATGGCACAACTCCAAATTCCTACACCTTTTCTCCGCTATATTCATAATTGGTTGGAACAGCGTCGCATCTGCATCAAATACCATAACAGATATTTTTCTTACCGTTCAACATCCTTGGGGATCCTCAAGGCTCTAGTCTCTGTCCAACTCTATTTAACATATATACACTTTTTCTCCATCAACGACTTAGAAAACTGGTTCGTATTCAACAATACTGTGATGACATGTTGTTATACGTCAAAACTTCTAACATAATGAAAGGGTTACGCATTTTGCACGACGCTTTCCTATAACTTCATTCGTGGATCTCTGAAAACGGCATGTCAGTCAACTGGGCGAAATCTTGCACTCTCTTCACCTGAAAACATTTTCAACCTCCCATCCATGTCACGGTAAATAACATTCCTTTACCAGTTAAACCTACTTTACAATATCTTGATTTTCAGCTCGATTCTAAACTAAATTCGAAGGATCATCTCAAGACAATAGCACTTAAAGCCCAACCTTATTTCAAGTTGCTGTCCTGCATCAGCCGCAAGGGTTGGGGAACAGACATGTCCTCCCTGCAATAAGTCAGTACTCAATATGTGGATGCAAAACTTCACTATAGCGGAATATTATTCTCTTCACTATCCAAGCGGATCAGTGAACATCACATCCGTCTTCAAGCCACAACACAGCGAATTATATTCCAACCAAAGACGGCACCTTCCTCAGCACTTTTAGAAAAAGCTGGAATAATTCCTTTCGCAGTGAAAACATATTTTGTTGCTAAAAAAAATCCTCCTTCATCGTATATGCTGTACCTCCTCCATATTATTACCGAAATTACAAATCCTCTACAATAGCAACCTCCATACCCGACTCCCATATTAAAACAGCTACCTTGGATTTATCGAGCATTCGTTAGTATTCATAACTGGCTCAATCAATTGCATCGAGGACCGAAACTACCATGTTATAGTGCACAATATGTAATTCTTCTACATTCTCACACACTTAATCAACCAGTGGTCTCTTTCAAACGTCTTCGCTCGAATCAGCCTCAGATAGTGCGCCATCTCTGGGAACACCACATTCAATCTCATCACTCAAATACAATTTTAATTTACACGGATGCTTCTAAACAGCATACCGAACATGGATGTGTGGTTGGAGCAGGAATTTATATACCAGCACTTGATTACGCAGAGACTCACAGATTTCTACCGAATACATCAATTTATTTAGCAGAAACCTGGGCAATTCGCACGGCATTGAAGGTCGCCCTACAACGGAAACTACCTATCGTGGGCATTTGTGCGTTACAAGGAATATGTAGAACCCCATGGAGATCTGCCGATACATGGTGACGCATTAATATTCGTCAACAGCTTCGAATATTAAACAACAATCATCAAGTGGTTACGTTAATCCATACGCCACCCCACTGCGACATCCCCGGGAACGAAGTCACTGATATCCTGAGTAGATATACAACTTAACATGGCACACAGATTGATCTCCGGCTTCCAGCATCTTCTGTCTTCGAGATGTTGCTACAGAAACGGCAAACCGAATGGCGAACCTACCAAAAACAACAATGATCAGGACCAGGGATTTATAATGTACTGTGTAGTCGATGAAGTCCAAGACAGCTTTACCTCCTCTCCTTCCAAGAATGCACATGAATGCATAGAAATAAAAGAAGGTTCAAACAACACAGACTAACAGATAATACTCTACCTTTCGTTAATAACATAAAATACACATTAGGTAGGTAAAGTAAAACAAGATTTTTTGATGTGATCTCTATATGCAACAGCAAAGAACTATGTTACGTAAAGAATAGGGAAATTCAACAACATGATTGTTTGATTATAGCTTACACAGATATCTTTGAAGCTGAAACTCAAGTTCGGCAACTCAAGCAAAAAAAAATCTAGTTATAAGTTGAATAAAGAAGTAAATAGCAATTAACAAAACATCATCATGATCCACAAAAACCATTTATTTTAAACTATGAAGGGCTAATAACATGGTACGAACAAGCTTACAATAAACTTTTATACTTGCACCTTAATGAAGAGCAATTCGTCGATTTTTATGTCCAATATTGTGCGTTTACCACATCCTCTACAGAAATATTCATTACATGTTTTCTTTCTGCTGAAAGGAAACAAAAGATCGCTTAGACGACCGTTTGCCATTCGATTTCTTAGGTATGTTTTAACCCGTCTAAGACACGAGAAAGAACGCTCACATAGTGAACTAGATACAGTGAAACCTGTCTATGTTGGCCACCATCGGTTCCATCGAGTAGGTATGTGTCCCATCGTCACGAATTAATTTGATATCACGCTGTATTACGGGCTTCTAGCGCTGTGGTGTTGCCAAATTAGGCCCTAAAAGGGTTGAAATTCCCTATATTTTACATATTTATAGTGTAAATTAGGCAACATTGTAAGATATAATTTAATTAAATTTTTATATCAATTTAATTAACCCTTTAATCAAACACCTATCAAATTGATTACCCCTTTAATCAAACAGCTATTAATTTATTCAATTAAAGATGATTTCGTAGAATTAATGTAATCGCGTATGATGATACACGTACCGTTATTACCTTATAGTACTATTTAATTATATCAAATTTAATTACCCCTTTAATTAAACTCCTATCAGATTGATTACCCGTTTAATCAAACAGCTATTAATTTTAATTCAATTAAAGATGATTTCGTAGAATTAATGTAATCGCGTATGATGATACACGTACCGTTATTACCTTATAGTACTATTTAATTATATCAAATTTAATTAACCCTTTAATCAAACTCCTATTAAATTTCATTACCCCTTTAATCAAACTCCTATTAAATTTCATTACCCCTTCAATAGAATACCTATTAATTTATTCAATCACGGATGATTTCGTAGAATTAATGTAATCATGTCTGATTATACACGTGACGTCATCACCTTATACTGGTGTTTCATTACTTACCTTACTCACATTTATTCTTGGCGCCAAAATTCGTTTTCTTGATTGGTCGGTTTCATTTCTTCTTTGACGAATACTTCATACACGATATAGGAAAGATTCTGAGTTAAATCTTTGTGCTTGACGATAAACTATGATGTAATAGAATATCAGTTACTTTTAATAAAATAATAATTTAATGATTTTGGTATTATAATTTAAAAATTAAACAGAATATCGTGCCTTTAATACGATAACTGATACTCTATTTTATACATAAGAAGTATATGTATTCTTCCTTTGTCTTATACAGAATATACATACTTATGTTATTAATGTACGTAAATAAACTTATATAATAGTATATGAAGCATATGTATTCTTCCTTTATCTTATACAGAATACACATACTTATGTTATTAATGTACGAAAATAAACTTATATAATAGTATATGAAGCATATGTATTCTTCCTTTATCTTATATAGAATATACACACTTTGTATTAAATACTTTTTTTGATTGTAATTGTATAGGATGTAGAAATAAAATGCCGGGATGTAAGTTTTAAAAAAAGTTATTGAAAATTTAAAAAAAATATGATTAAAAAAATTGAATATATGATAAAAATAAAAAAATGTAAATATATAATAAGAAAAAAAATAAAAAAAGTATTTTGAAAATAGGGAAAAGGGTATATATACAATATTTATATATTGATCTATATTTGTTTACATAGGTTTGTTTATACTTGATTTGAATTAACAAATTAATTTAAGCTTTGAAATATTCTATATACAATATGCATATTATGAAAAAACTATTTACAATATAATATATGAAAACTATTTACAATAATATACAAATGACTTAAAATACGATATACCTAATGTATAAATACTATTTACAATATAAATTATTTGAAAAATATTATTTACACCTGAAGCCGTAGATCTTAGGGTGTGAGGGGTCGTGAAAGATTTAAAGAATTTGATAACATAACATACCCGGGAATAACATGATACAGTGTATAATTGTTACGTGTTTCCTTTCATCCATACCGTTATTTACATTTCCCTCATTCATTCATTTATTTTATTTACAGTTTTTATATGTTTATTTTATTACATATTAACAAGATATATACAAATATTTACATCACATTCATGCACTCACACATTCACACATTTGCTAACCATTATGCGCGGTACCCAGAGGGTAATGTCCTGTAGTCAGTCGTGCTGTCAGGATTTAATCGACGTCTTTTGTTGGCTACCATTTGATGAGTCTTTGCTTCAGGACGCGAAACGATGACAAATCCCTGCTTACGGGTAATCCTACCTGGGATGTTTATTGTTTTTCTTTCAATTTTTCCACGAACCAGGTTATAGAAATGCTCAAAATTAATTCCGGCGGGAGCAGGAAAATTCGGTGTAGGAAAATTCGGTGTACAGAAAATTCGGTGTACGGAAAACTCGGTGTTGGGAATGTTTGGTGTAAAGAAAGATTCGTTGTAGTAGACCATAGGATTTATTAAAAACTCAACTTTGAGGATAAATGAGCGTATTAGTTTTAAGATCAAACTTTGTGTAAAACGTACTTTTACTGTCTGCTATACCAAATTTTGAAAAATTGTGATTGTGAAATAATTTGAATTCTAGATTTCGACTGATTTTAACATTTCATTACCCTTACATGATGAGAAATTTGTTTTTTTGATGTCCGTTTGTGTGATTTAGCGAAGCGACCATCGCTACCAATCGACATTTTATTTAAAACTTAAGTTTTTATGCTGTTTGGGAGGATGTCTCCTAGAATTTTCTACTTCAAAAAAAAATGTAGGTTACTAGACGGGTAAAGTTGAAAATTGTAGATTTTTCAAAAATGTCCTGACGATTTTATGTCTATTTTATAAATAAATATTTAAACCTAAATTCTTCAAAAACGACATAGTTTATTTATGTTACTCAAAGGTGTAAAAATAAATGCAACTAAAGTATCTACGCCTGATTGGAGGAGAAGTCAATAAGGAGTCAATAGGGTTGCAGTACTTGTTTACCTTAACTTAAGGCAAACAAACTAAAGTGTCTGATTGGAGGAGAAGTAAACTATTTGTACAAATATTATCTGATAAAACCATCCTGCTTTATATTGCCCTTTCCACTAAGACTTTTTTGATCAATATATTTTTGCATCTTACATATGTATATGCAGAGTGATTCTTTCAAAACTCACGGATTCATTTGGCTCTAGAATTTCTAACTGAAGTCCGGTTTTCACGCGATTTGTTGCAAATCATCAAGGGAGAATGGGAGATTTATGGGACTATGTTTACTGGTTTAAATTCATTCGGGGTAATATCGAGCAGGCCGCAAGAAAAACAGCAAATATTCGCCATTGTACGTTACAGTTCGATTGAGATATTGGATATTTGAAGCGAAATTGAAGAATACAAATTAAGTGTTAGTGAGAATAGAAATTAAGTGTTAGTGAAATGAAATGAAATCTTTAAGTTTTATGTCCCACAATATCCGCCAGCAGGGTCCGATGCTTCCCTGCCTTACTCAGAAGCGATCCTGTTTCCTGCAATTTATTCACTAGCGACCATATTATGTTCCTGTTTGGGGCAGAATGTGAGGCAAAGTTGCGTGTAACTGCCCCTTGCGTAGCAACAACAGATCCCGGCCTCCAAAATCTTTTTAACGATAAAATCACGTTGCTCCAAAGAGTACATTATTGTAGCTGTATCCTGATCATATTGGTATAGTAGCACAGCATAATTCTCAACACAACGGCCCAGTTTCCTGTTTCTTATTGACCGTCGCGAGGTTGCCATCTAACGAAGAAACTCAAATCTCCACACCGCACCTCACCTAATTCCAATTCGGTACAGTGGCGAATATTTGCTGCTTTTCTAGAGGCGTGGCCGATATTACCCCAAATGAATTTAAACCAGTAAGCATAGTTCCATAAATCTTCCAACGTTCCTTGATCATTTGCCACAAACCGCATGAAAATCGGAGTTCAGTTAGAAATTCTAAACCCAAATGAAATCCGTGAGTTTTAAAAGAATCACCTTGTATATGTTCTATGATGCACCTTATAGGAAAGGTGTTTTTAGTTGTTCCTATAACTATTCTCTGAAATTATAGTTGTAATTGTTTTATTTCTGATAAAAAATGTCAGCTTCATTGTGTGATGAAAAGTAGTTTATAGTAATACCCTGCAAAAGACATGCAAGAGGTATTGGACTCAAGGCAGAAAAAAATTTTTGCTTTTCTTGAAATAGGTAATAACATTTTATTCGTTACATTATATGGTTTTCGTTTTCACAATATGAAATGTCGTAAATTATCGTAAGTGGTAATATTCAATATGTATTACACCGAATCTACCTTACACCAAAATTTCCCCACACCGAGTTTTCCGTACACCGAATTTTCCTACACCGAGTATTTTACACCGAATTTTCCTAGTCCCCATTCCGGCCGATTACAGTTCAAAACAAGAGACTGTAACTATGAAAACAAATGAAAGCGAAACTGTGTACTGATATAGTTCAGACCTGCGCATGAATAGCTATAATATTAGCATAGTTTTCGTAACTTTCTGCAGGCATTTGTAATTTAATAGATTATATTAAATAATTTAGAAAACAGGTCAATTGATTTTGCAGGATTCTTATCGAATTTTCACTAAATAGTTTGTCCCTTTTACATTAAATGGGAGTTAGGTTAGGTGACGTTAAAAGAGTAAAGTGCTGCTTAGGTATAAAATCGTCCCCTATACTGAGCTTTTCTTTTTTTTTTAAAAAAAAAATCTGATTCTTCAAATGGCGTACTGATGACAGAACCACACTCAAAAAGAAAAAATCGAACTGTTTCCTAAAATTGTGTGTATCAATCTGTACGCAATTATTTGACATTAACAGAGATTAATAACAGTGCAAAACGTCTTATTAAATCAAGAAAAGTCAGTTATATATATATT
Source organism: Thermobia domestica (assembly GCF_964235325.1). NCBI lineage: Eukaryota > Metazoa > Arthropoda > Insecta > Zygentoma > Lepismatidae > Thermobia > Thermobia domestica. Next base: position 204,073,533 of record NC_137456.1, on the reverse strand, counting down.
TTTTATTTAATGGACTCTTCTTTCTTAATCTACACCCGGTATTCTTGTATATTAAGTTCTCAAATTAATTACTTATACTTCTCATTGCCTCAAAATTTAACAAAAGTTATGGGCATGCAAGCATTATAACTATATAAATCGTGAATATTATCAACAAAAATACTAACAATATCTTCCGGCGCAAATATTAGCTTTGTTTATTATAACACGCACTTGGAATAGGAGATAATTATGGAAAAGAGTAACGAAAAGATATTTATCCAACTGCAGCTGTCTCACGACGCCATCGTACTTGTTTTGTATTTTCCGGGACTCAAACTCGACCGCTGATTGGCTATTGAATGCTCTTGAATTGGATTGTTTAGAACAGGACCGAAACGAAATTTCTTGAACGAAACTATTGAATTCAAGAGAAAAATGACGTCAGTGCTGACGTCTTTTTCATCAAATAGTCTTGAATGGTCTTGAACAAGAGTCTTGTTCAAGCTTTCTGGGATCGTCTACAAGCAGTATAAGTAATGTCATCAATAATTTTTGTCACTCAAAACGCTGGGGGCTTAGACCTCTCCGACCTCTGGTTAGATACGTCTCTGGCTGAACAAGCATAAAAATATCGTTAAAAAAACCTAACTGTTGCAATAAAATTATTATAAAGCCTATAAATGTAGGTAGCATCTTTTTACTGCGACGTGAAAAGATGTTGGTACCTTGCCTTGCTATGTAGTAACTAGTGGCGATTACCTAATGCATTCAGCCAGTCTGCATGCCAGTAGCGATTCCTAGTCTGTAAAATCACCGGTTGCAATATTAAAGGTATGTAGATACGCGCAAGTGTTTCTCTCCCCCAGCGTTCTTGAATTTTATCCAAAAATATTCAGCAAATATGAAGAGGAAACTCTTTTAAAGCTCTATTTATATATTTATTGATTAAAGTGTATTCTCTAATATTAATTTAATATATAAGCTATTTTCTTTATTTGAAACAACCACTATCAATGTACGTTCATAAACTACTTATATACCCAGGTACAAAACTTCTATACTCGTGTTATTGAACAAGAGATAAATCGAAAAAAATGAAATGAAATGAAATCTTTGAGTTTTACGTCCCACAGTTATGCCGGTTAGGCTAAAGGAGACGGTGATGATGAGTAATGAATGAAATGGTGGAATGAAGAAAGTGGGAGGAAACGGGAGAACCCCGAGAAAACCCACGCGCACGGTGTTTGTCCACCACAAAGTTCACTTGGCGGGGGCTGGGATCGAACCCGGGACCCCAAGCACCAAAGGTGAACGCTCTACCACTGAGTCACCGCGGCCCCATCAGAGATAAATCGAATATATAGTATGTGCTGTAAGCCATGAATGATGGCGTTAAACACAAAAGAAGAAAAAATGCAAGAAAATTGCATATATTCAAGCAAGCAGTTAAACAAAAATTATTTAATTACCCTTATCCGGGCAAGCTATTTTTGCAACGTAGACGACAACTGGGGCCTTACCATCTCTATTAGCCTTACCAACTCGATATGTTCATGACTTTAACTTCGACTAAAGATAGAAGAATTCAGAATTTTATGTCATCGAAATATTTATGGTTATTGATAAATTCGAAAAACAATATGAAGCTACTGGGCCTGGGAAGCCCCGCTTGCCCGGATAAGGGTTAAATAAGCTATGCATTATTTTAAAATAAAAGGTCTTTCTTCGTTCTTTTCAGGCTTCAAATTTTTCTATGACTTCATTGAAATCTGAAATGCTGCTCGCCAAGTTTTTTCTGACTAAAAATCATCGCTACCGCAAATATTTTCCGCTTTATTCTCTTTAGGGTACAGAAGCACGTCTCTCCTCCGACAATACGCATTTTGTTAGCATTTCTTTGTATGAATATAAGGTACAAAAGTCCATTTTCAGTAACCACGTATTTTTGTCTGCTGTTCTCCTATAAAGAAGCATGAAATCTAAGATGTTTTCCTTCAAAAATAATACTAAAAAAAAAATAGTTTAACATTCCAACAAATTAGGCTAAAGAAGACAGATGATTATTGAAATTAAATGACTTGAGATTATTTTTTTATGTTTTTCGTCGGAAATCAAACACGGGATCATGTGCATGAAAGAGACAGAGCTAGGAATTAGACTAGTGGTAGGACTTTTTCTCCTTCGAGACATGATTTACTAAATGTTAATATTTGGAATGATTTGTTAGTTTTCAATCGATGGGAATTAACCGTGAATTCGAAATCACTGAATTTGATGCTGAAAATATCTTGTTAACTTATACTTGGTATAATGTAGCATGGCCCGGAAGTTTTGGGCAACCAGTGTATATATAGGAATTTTATATTTATTGAACTTTTGCAAAATATATAATTAGTCGTTTACTCAATTTTAGGTAGATCGCAAAATTTGCGTTAAGTTGCGTGAAATGATAATTTTAGTGTATTTAGTTGAAAATATATTGTTATATACGTACAGTATATCTACATTGGACAATATTCGTATATTTAGCCAAAATATAATGTTATTTTAGGAAATAAGGTCATATCTGGTCGTTTTGAATCCTTTCCAGTCTATTTTCATAGACATTTTTGGCTTAGGAGATCCTCAAAAGAAATCAAAATTTTTTATTTCAAAAATCTTCTCTGAAATTTCACATTTGTAAAGTCAGCCATAGTAGCTTCTTGAAGCATCCCTTTGTTTAATCTAAATTATCTGTGATTGGATCTTCCGCAATCACAGTTGTGGTTGAGATTTTCGGCTTTCTTTGATCTCGGGAGATAAACCTATCATCATATAGTTACGTCACAATGATCCTCCAATTAGGGATCTTCTTCCCATTGTCATTGTCTTTCATCGGAAGCAACGTTAAGAGGTGGACGTAAAATAATCTTCGTCGCCATAAAACGTGGAAAAACAGAAATTTTAAAATAACTACCTAATAGTTGAAGTTTTCCATATCTGTGGACATAATATGATGGGATTGAGTTTGGTTGCTGTGCTCATTGGACTGTAAAGTTGTGAAAGTGAAAACAAACTAATACGTCAGAGCATGTGGGACTGACGCCAGCCATTTGGGTGAAGCCTTGTGGTCGGGAATCGAACGCCACGTCCAGCAAATGCATTTTACTTTTTGTGATCGCCACTAACCTACTCATTTGAGTGGGGGTGAAAAGAATCTTTCTTTGAGAAGTCCGGCAGGAATCAACAGACCAGGGAGTGAACATCTTTTCTTGTATATGAAGAGTTCATCAAGTAAGTGGTAGAAGGTAAACTCCAAATTATCGTTGTTTTGGCCAAGTTTGAACCTGCTAAATCTTAACATTTTTCGGATTGAATATGTATTATTCTGGTGTAGTGATGTTTGAATTAATGTGATAACTCCGCGTCGTTTTCCCTAAGTTGCATGGTATGTAGACTCAAGAGGTGACAGGAACCGCTCGTTCAATGGGGGGATATATTTTTTCTTTGAGTTTCAATGTTGACGATTGTCATAAACAATCCAAGAAAAGTGTGTACGTTCGAGTACACACATTCTATCCAAAATTTATATTTATTTTGGAAATATAAACCTCAAAATTTTCCGTACTGCTAAATAATACAATGTAAATCCATTCACTGGTTTTAGCTCACCTTTACTTCAGATTGGGTATGATGAGACAAATGTTTACGAAAGTTTCGGCTCACATTGATGACAAGGGTGCCACGTACAACTACTGATAATGGGAGATGTTCATCAACGGTGAAATATCCGCTTTATATTTTGAAATTCCCTTCATTAGTAAAACAAAAGCTTAGATTTTAAGAACATATTTAGGATTTTTTTAACATTACAGAAAATTTAAAGCTGAATGGTAAGCGTTCAATACGTCCTTAGTAACAGGCTGTGCATGCTATACATTAAAAATATGTTTGATAAAAGTGATTTTATATGTGTTAGGTTAAGTTAGTTTAGATAGTTAGGTTATGGATTTAGGTTAAGTATACATTTTTCTTTTCCCATTTGAATTTGCTAGTGTGTGTATTATCTCAGTGGAAATGTTTTGTTCTGAAAGGTAAAAGTGGATAGGCCTAAGTTCATAGAAAAGGTCACCCTACTGGTATAAATCCTCTGTGCTGGCCCCACTTACACAACTTTGACCAAAGAGAAATACGAAGGAAAAGAAATTGAGTGTATAGCACACAATCCTAATGAGTAGTGTATGTGTAGTGTAAAGCTTATGTGATTAGTCTGTTTTCTTGTAGTAAATATCATAATATACAAATTGTTTTACAGTCGACGAAAATTAAATACATGTAGAAGTTGCTCACGAGGTGTGAAGAGAAAAATGTGATTCTATTCAAATTTGTAGATAAACTTACCCATTCAGCTATGTAAAAGTTTTCATTCACATTTCTGACCCTTGCGACTTTTTTTATTCTTTTGATTTGTTAGTTTCTTGTCATACAGAAAATCAGTGTAAATAAAAAGTACGAGCCGAAACACAATCTTTTCTTCTCCAGTGCAAAGTTCATCATTTAGAATTATGTAGTAAATTAACTTCAGTTTTTATGTTAGCAAGTAGTATATAGGGTTTTGAAAAGCAGTACGTGAACAGTGTGACAAAAATAAAGTGTAGCGTTTGAAAACATGCAGAATTGATTTCACTTAGTGTGACCAGGGTTGGAATCACAGACCTGACATGTAATATGCCATTACAGTCTAATGAGATTATGTTTTTAATAGGAGGGTGCCCGAAATTTTTTGCACCGACTGTACCTGACGTTTAACAAAAAAATTCTGGCTGTTCATATAATTCGTAATATTGTTCATTATTCTATTTCAAATTAACATGGAAAACTGTAAAAAATTTATTAGGAATTATAGTTTTGGGAATCAATATCTTTATTTATATTTTAAATTAGTTATAAGTCTTGTATATGTATATGTAAATGGATTATTACAATTCTTACGGTGTCAGTGCTATCCGAAAATATAGATTCACTATTGGACGGAACTTTCCAGACCAAATAACCAATCTAAAATTCGACAGAATTTTCAGGACCACCCTTCACCTCTCTTTTAGATACCTAGGTCCTTCTAAAATCTAGTTTAATCCAGATTTTACCAAATTTTATTCGTTTCAAAGCCCCACCGCCAAAATGCTTAGTTTTGATTGGCTGATAAACCCACGCTATGTTATTAGGGCGCAATTATTCCATTCCATGCCGGAACGTCTCGCTGAAGACACTAGATTTGGATCGTCTAGCTCAAAAAGTTGAAAAAGGAGTAGAACAGCTGCAAACAAGGTAATATTTGGGAGTTTTTTAACCTCTAAATCTCTGGAAGTCTCGAGGAGCCAAAAACTGTTAAATTTCATAGTCAAAACTGGACTAAAAAAGGCTGAAATAGTAAGGGCAATATACTGACGCCATGATTTCATCTGCCGATCGATATGGACAGGATTCAGAAGTGGTGTGATTTCTGTTTTCTTTTCTAAAACCGGTTCTGAAGATCAGTGTTTCCCATCATATTTCCACCTTCCAATTTTCCTGCTAATTGAGGGTTACAAGACCTGTCCACATAGAGATTTGTTTATGTAGGTAGCGAGTGATTTTTTTTTTAGCATACATGGCGGTATTTAATTTTGTTGTAGTTAGAATAGTAATCACAATGTACGTGTAAATTTACAGTAAGGGCTCCTATCTGACTCCCAAATTGGGAGTACGGCTTCCAGCGGGATGAGTTGAACATTTAGTTTGTTTCCGGGTTCCTGCCCCTTCAGGGCAGGGGTCCTATTGTTAGCTAATACTCCGATATGTCCCCTCAGGGCATTAATTAAATACTCAAGAATGTGATTTAGTGAATACAGGGCCAGTTGGCCCTGTTTCCTTTCTTCCCCTTTCCTTTCATAGAGCCGATTTAAAATGGTAAAATATGAATGTTTTGTGTATATTTATTAGTATAACATGTATTAATGTAGTGTGTAGTATGAATGTGGCATGTATGTGTTCGTAATGTAGAAACATGTTCTAGTAGTAGTAATTGTGGTAGTTAAGTGATGAAAGAGTGTGTGAGATAATTAAATATGGACAGTGTAGTATTTACTATGCGATAAATTCTTTATTATTCCGTCATTAAGTGAACTCATACACAATATTCAAAAGTGAACGTAATATAGTATAATAATTCCGTGTACAAGGTCACATTCAGTTGTTCAAGGGTTGATTATATCGTCGCTAGCCCTAGTGTCAAAAGTCAGTACTAACCGCCATTCTTCTGTCGAGGTGCTTAGTGATTTAGTTTTCATGAAATTGACCTTTCTTTCCGAAATAAAACCTAGAAGGTATAATTCACAGCCCATATAAATGTACAGTTAGGTCAAGTGACCCAAAATTATTATATTCTGAAAGTTTCAACATTCTGCATAGTCTAGAAATCGAGATATTTAAGTAAATAAACAATACGTAATTTTTTAACAGAAGTCGGGCGATATGATGCTAGTTCTTCGCTTTGGAATTATATTAGATGTTCATTTTTCTTCGTGGCTGCAGAAGCTCATTGTTGCTGCAGAATTTTATAAACATTAAATATTATCGCGGATAATTCTATTTTCAGTGAACATACGTAGGATTTTTTTTTGTTCTTAATAAAGCTACCAGGTATTACATAGTATTGTGTGAGTGTGAAAGAGTCTTGAGTTCGAGTGAGGTTGTCGTGCGGAGATCGGAATGGGAAATGTTTGTAGTGACTATAGATTTTAAAGTATTATGATGAAATGTGTAAATAGGCTGGGCGTAGATAGAGGAAACAGGGTGTTTGTAGAATATAGCGTCGTGGCAAATGAATATTAATGTGAATATGAATATAAAGTGTATGAATATTGTAGTAAATGAATATAGAAGATAGAACGCCCATATAGTTAAATATATAGTAGCCCAGTGAATACTTCGCCGCGTGTTGATATATAGATATTGAATAGATACGTGTAACTACAAACATCTCAGGTTCTGACCCCTGCACCATGATATCACGCGGACCGGAGGGCGATATATAGTCGGACTACGGTAATACTTTGTAGTTTTATGTGTTATAATAATAATCAACCATAGTAATACCATCTGATAGAAGGGGTAGCATCATATAATCGTTGACTAGACATATTGAATAATAAATTATGAAAAGACAATAGTAGTTATACAACAGGGCTGTAGTGAATCATATTTTCTGGTCGGGTTTTAAAATAGAATATCCTGCTCCGTGAGATTTTTTTTTCCTTCACGTTACCTACTCAGGCTAGCTTACAATGTTCATGGAGACGACAGCTCTGATAGGGTTACAGAATCAAAACAATTAGTTATTGAAATTTATTTTCGCGTACCCGGATGTCGACCCCTAGTCCCTTTAAGTATTTTCATTTCTTTTCTTAGTTTAATTAGACGAGGGAAATTAACGACATCCCAGACTGTGGCGTGTCTGCGCAGGGTAGCTATCGGTGAGGTTTGGCATAGAAATCACCGATCCAAAATTCAGTTTATTTAATTTTTTTTATTTCGGCAAATCATTAACTAATAATTAATATCTTAGATAATACTTTTATTCTAGTTTCATTACTGTCCTCGAACCTTCTTAGTTTTTTCTAAGGGGTCGAATATTTTTTTTACTTAGAGATTTCAAAATTGGGGACGCAGTTACCTGGTCCCTTTCCCCCTCTCCTTTTATCCTGCTGGTCTGGGCCGGATACGGGGATCGGATTTCAATCTTACAAGCAAACTCTTGTAGGATTGGGATCTGATGGACACAGAACTTGCATCCTTGGCAGCAGGGCGCCCCTTGAGTCTACGTATTTGAGTAGACCACCCTTTTGGCATGTTAAGAATATTTTGGCTATGGATTTTGTTGAGAGCGAAATTCGACTTCTATCTTTGTAGCGTTAGTTATTTCTCACTTAAGTCTTTGGCGCCCCTATTCTTCGTCTTCCTTCTTCTCTATCTCTCTCTCTGTCTTCATTACTTCAAGATTTTTTTTTCAAATTTTCAACCTTCCCCCCCCCCCCCGATTTTGAACTTGTCACTTACGATTTATTTAACGTACAACTCTGATCTGAAATTACCAGCTGAGACGTTGCAGGACACGATTCATGGATAAAGTAGATAGTGATTGGGTCCTCCATCACATTTTGACCTATCGCCGAAATGAACAAAGACTTCGTAGTTGACGACACTTCGATTACGTTCTCCCACCGTCGTCCCTCTTAAGTTTTTTTTTAATCCGTTGGTCACTTTCCTTTCTGTTTTGGTTTTCAATTACCTTGTAGTTAACCTGGGCCCAGAAATTGTACTTTGGTTTATCTAGTTATATCTTTAGAAATGCTCTGTGTTACGTGCCTGCCTCACAAAGTTTTTTTTTCATGATTTAAGCACGAACTGATTATATAATAAAGTGAAAAATTTATAGATGCGCGGTATCAAGTAAAAATCAATTTTCTTTTTCATATGTAATGTCGGAAGTCATTTGTTTTGGGACAATGTTTGCAACCTTGTAAAAAATTTATTATTGGGGTGATTAATTTAAATGTGTGCGCATTTATTGAATATAAATATATATATATAGAGAGAGAGAAATGAATACGTCGAAATGTATATGTACTTAATATGTGAATATGATTTTAAAGTAAAAGTATGATATTAAATGTATTATGAGTATATGTAAGAGCGCTCGTGTCTGTCCCCCCTAAACGTGTATTGGTTGCTATAGTTTGCCAGTGAGTTTTCCGACGAATTTGAGAATGTAGATTTTGTCATGAATACCGCCGTGCACTTAAGTAATTTTCCTTTTCTTTTGAATAAATGTAAATGATACCTCATGTAATTCTGTAATGGCATGTATTGGAAAGTAACGGCAGGTCTAAACGTAACCCACATCATAACGAATATTATCCCTGAACTACCAACCAAAAACCATTGTGGAAAGTGTACCTTGAATCCTTCTCACCTGCATATGTATCCTGTGACTTGACCAGTTTTTTTTTATCCTCAATTTGAACCTTTATACTCCGTACATCTGCGGGAGATCGTTTTAAAAATCCGAATTATATACAAACATATACGAAAGTGATCCTAAGGAAAGGCCTCATGACATGTCCCAGTGTTGCATAAATAACTTAAAACTATTCAATCAATAAGTTTGGAAATTAACCGTCTAAGAGGAGAAACATCCTCTAGCGATAGTGATTTTTCGAAATCCCTGGATGGGTATAAAGCGTCGCAGTGTGCGATTGCAGATATAAACTGTTAAAAGTTATAAACCAAGTATAGACGACGAATGGTTTTGTAAACCAATAGATATATATACATATAGAAATATATATAAACACGAACGAAGTTAAATGGAGCGAAATGTTTTGGACACTATGAGTAGTGCGTGATTTGTGATTTGAACGCTCAAAATCATTAATATCTTATTACCCAATGTGAGGTAGAGACTCATATAAGTTCTAATACACCAAAAAGTTTTTTTTCTTTCCTCTTTGTCCAATTTTTTTTTAAGTGAAATAAGTGTCTTCTTTGCGTATGTCGCAAATCATAATTTTGTTTTAGCATGCCTAAGATATGATACATGTAATTATTTTTTTTTCCCATTTGTCAATATGATTGAATATATAAAAACTTACTAAAATTTAATACTATGTACTCTATTAATATATAACCAAGAACTTGTGCTTTTAATATTTTCTTCATAATTATATATTTGTCTTTTTTTTCACTATGAATGTAATAAACTATTTGTACCCTTGTAGTTAGTTGGTTTCCTTTAAACATATATACACTGTCCTGAGTGAGTGAGCGTGTGAATGCATGATAGATTTAATTTAAGTAATTTTAGTGATATCATTTGTCATATTAACATCTGTAATATATGTGTCATGTTTTAATATATGTGTTAAGGTAAATAACCTAGGTCATGAAGGACCGCTACTAATGGTTTAAATCGGCTCGAGGAGTGAAGCAAAAATAGCAGGATAAGCCTAAATACGACATCTTTCTTCCAGAAAGTTGAGACTTCGATTGATACGACACATAAATTTATATTGAGTTTATAAGTTTGATTTTTTTTTCCTTGGCTAATTCACATGTGTGGTCGATCCTAGAGGACAGAGTTCAGATGCTGGATGGTTATCAATCACCGGTTGGAATAACTTTACAAAGAATTAAATTTCACTTTTCTCATTTCCAGGTCTAGGTCTGGGCAACCCCATGATCGTGGTGCCTGGAGCTAGGTCTGGGTGGTATGAGGGAACATGTGTCTATACCGAAGCATTCCAAAATTGATTAGTCGTTAATAACATTTAGAATGATTCATCTTTCGAGGACTTTCCCGACCTTTTACTATATTTCCGGAATTATCCAGTAATCTGTTTCTTATTAAAATACCCTACTTCTTTTTCTTTCTTCTTTTTATACCTCCTTCTTTTACCCTTCTACTTTCTTCTTTTTTTCTATTTCTAAATGAAAGAAAACGGAGTCATGATTGAGAGTAGTCGCTATGGGCACGGTCAATAAGTTGGTTAGATGAGTTTTCTTCGGGAGTCCGATATGGGATAATTAACAATAACCAAAAGTTTAATTGAAATTTACTTTATTGGAAAATAATCTGGATTTCAATCAGTAGGTGATGTTTCGTAATCGTCCTCGTTCAAAGAAAGTTAATTTTTAGCGACTCCTCTCCTCTACATTAGCTCTTTTATCTTCGTTTTTTTAACGTTTTCTTTCAATATTGGCGACCGTTGACGTCGGACAGTTACCATGGAAACAATTGTTTTCCCTGGTAACGAATCTGAAATTATTTATTAAACACTGTCTAGGATCGAGCACATATTGACTTGGCCACAAAAGGTGCATAATTAAAAAGTTACAGTGGGATTAAATAATTATAGTCATTGGCTGTTCTGCTATCTTTGTCTCTCTCTGTAGAAAGGGGGAAATGAAGGAATTTGCTAAAGTGACTTCTAAAATTTGAAAATGCTGGAAGTTGACCCAAGGAGGGAATTAGATAGGAGTCCTTTAATTTATGAACAGTACCTGAATAATAAGTATTGTTAGTCTATAAGTATATAATTGCATGTGTTTATATTGTGTCTTTTTATATGGAAACTATGGCAACCAATAGGGAAGTAGTATCACACGAGAACGCGGAAGTCTCATGTACACAATGTACTTTAGAAAGTAGTGAGAAAAGAGCTCGCGTCTCTCGTAGGCTAGTGAGGTGTCACGAATGTGGGCTGAAATGGATCCATTTCAGTTGTATTAATTTAGAGGATACTGCTGAAAATGCAGAAAAGGTTCGGGCTGGTGAAATAGTTAAATACTGCAAAGAATGTGAGGGGAAGCTCCACCAGTCGCGTGAACCCATGAGTTTATCCTCTGAAAAAGAAAATGAACATCCCGATTCGGACGGTGAGCGAGGGTATAGTACCCCGAAGAACCGAGGCCAAATATCTCCAGTGGAGATATCTGACCTCGATGATGATGAAAAAGATGGGGATCCAATTGGTGATAAACCCAAAGAAAAGCAAAGGAAGACTGTGTCATCTAATAATGACGCTCTCCTCCTTTCATTGCAACAAATGCTAAGGGAAATGAGACGCGAAATAAATGAGAAAATAGATAATAATAGCCTGGAAATGAATGAAAATAGCCGGGAGATAAGACGTGAAATAAATGAGAAATTTGACTCCTCGAAACGAGAAACCGAATCTCGATTCGAGGCATTAACCCAGAAAATTGACAACATATGTTCGGACTTTGCTTCCTCAATAACCACATTGAGGCAGCAAACGTCTACTGAAATTGATTTGGTCAGATGCGAGGCTCAACAGTCCCTAAAGCAATTTCAGCAGGAGACTGAGGGTAAATTAGAGCATGTAAATTCTGAAATTGAACAAATGGATACCAAATTGCATAAAATCAACAATAAATTAGAAACACAGCAGGCCGAAATTGATAGTTTAAAGTCAACCTTGTCAGACTTATCATTGAAAACCAAACTGGAAGTAACTGACCAGAAAATTTCGAAAATTCAAAACGAGATAGCAAATATTCAAAAAGAAATGACAAAATCTAGTCGCGAAAAATCAGAGGTAACCTATCCTTTCCCCGGTAGCGATTCCTCAGAAATCTTACCCGCTATAACAACTACCCGTGGCGCAGGAAAAGAAAATTTAGTGTCAGTTGATGCACGGGATATTGCGACGCACTACCCCATGCATCGGTCAGAACCAAAGTCGTGGTTCAATTCCAATAGTGTGCCGAATCAGTCGAGTGTTGTGACGACTACGGTCACTAGCGTGAGTGCTCCCTCCTTACATGGAGGTATACAATCACATAGCGTGTTGCCGGGAAGAGGAGATGGGTGCCATTCTGAGTCGTTGTTCATGGGTGCGATTGGTCCGGGGATGGAGCCCAACATATTCAATACGACCAACAGAATCCCTTTCACTTACATGGGTAATTATAACACCGCTACGACGTCGTCGGTGGTAAATCCGGTGACGATTCCGATTGTGCAGGATAATATGTTAATTCCCAGTAACTATTCCCCTGCTTATGTTAGTATGGGTTCCAAGGTTTCGCTGAGGGACATCGAACGTTTTCCCACTTTTGACGGGAATATTACCAATGGACAGCCTCGTGTTTTTCTGCGTAGATTGCAGCAGTGTTTAGAAATGTATCGGCTGACCGATAGAGAACGTTTACAAATAGTTGAAAAACTTTTAATTGCAGCATCAGGCGCGTGGTTTGCTTCTATTAAATATAGAATTCATACGTTTGATGATTTTCTGATCCTTTTTAAGGAAGAATACTGCAACGAACATATAGAGAGGCTTCAGAAACGCAACCTCCAATCTTTAAGATATGATCGAGCCAAGTATGGGTCCCTTTTGGACTATGCTTGGAAGATCATCGAACTGTACTACCAGATCGCAGAAAATCCATCGCAAGCCGAACTAGTAGACATCATAGTGAACGCTCTTCCACCAGATGAGTCGCGGGCTATTGCTTCCCACTTGTGCCAAACGGTGCGAGAAGTTACGTCACGCCTAGCTGCCCTGTGTGGGAAAGAAACTGGAGGCCCACCAAAGAGGTATTTCGCCCGACAAGCAAAAGTCGTGAAACCCGTGAAAAGCAAGGCAACGGCAAGTTGCCAAACGGACTTTCTGAGTTACACCCAAGCTGGATCTCGCTATCCGAGTGGGAGTGGCTCAGAAAGCAATCAATATAACGGTCGACGTCTGTTCCGTAACCGACCGATGTTTAACAATCGCCGGGGTTATCGCCCCTATGACCGCACAATGGGGGAATCGAACCCGAATAGGGACGATAATAGGAGGAACTTTAACGGGGCGTACCGGAGAAGAGAAAACGGTACTGGTCAAAACGGCAATGTTAACAATAACTGTGCAAGTAGATCTCAGAATTCTGCCCCTTCGCAAATACAAACTAATGGCGGAAATGGAATTCTAGCCACTCGAGGGATTGATAGTCGCGAGACCGCTGTCAAATCGACAAACTAATTCCGCAACTACCTGATGAAATGGGGGAGGATAGTTGCGGGAAAATATACCCCATTATTTTGAAAAATCAGACTGACCACGAATGTAAATTTAATTTGTGGACACAAAATTTATCATTTCGGGACTCGTTACAATTTGTTATAGATGAGGAACCCTTTGCTTCAAGTGAAGAACGCTATTTTTCTACCTCTCCCAGCCTACGAGGAAGTATCGGCGGCGTTGAACTTGTCGCTACAATAGATAGTGGCTCGGAGCTCTGCCTAATGGACTGGGAGGTGTGGAAAAAATTAAAGCAACGGTTTCCATCCGCTAAATTGAGACCATACACGGGCCTTACACTTGGCGCTTTCGCTGGAAAAGAAAGTTTTTCGGTTCAGGGCGTTCAAAATTTTAACCTAAACATACAAAATCATATATTCGAAATAGCCATCTTCGTCATAAAATATTTGCGAACGGACCTAATACTGGGATGTCCGTTTCTGGACAAATTCCATTGTATCATTGACCGGGAAAAGAAAGAGATTAGAATGAAAGACAGTTTAGGAAACACTGTTGTCGTTCCTACGGATCGACCGAACATAATGCTAGTGAAATTACCAGTGGAAGAGATTGCAATCGGTGAATCAGGATGGCCGGTGGTGGATCGACCCATGCTTGACCCCAGTTTAAATTGTCAAGCTGCCTGTGCAGTGACACCTCTCCACAAGGGAGGGGTTAACAGGGGAGATCAGCTGGATCCACTCCTGGGCACCGAATGCAATGTCTCGGAACAAGAGATTGATTCATATATTGCCACTCGGGATGACTTACCATTACCGATTAAATCAGGTCTTCGGAAATTATTAATAAAGTACCGTTCTCTTTTCTCTGAGTACCCACGCCGCGTTAACGCGCCTCCCTATAAAATACAGTTGAAGGATGAAGAACCAGTTGTTGGACCATGTTATTCCGTCCCTCAGGCTATACAACCTGAGTTTGAAGCAGAGTTGAATAAATGGTTACGGTTGGGAATAGCAATAGAACAAATGTCTCCATATCGAAATCCTATTCATGTCGTCCGGAAGGCCTCTGGCGGTGTACGTCCAGTTTTAGATCTGAGGGCTACTAACTCAAAAATTATATCTCCACAGGTGCAGGTAGAACCTATCAATGAGTTACTACACCGTGTTTCGCAGGCAATGTGGTTTTCGTCGTTTGACGCGTCAAGTGCATATTATGGGATCAGTTTACACCCAGACTCTTACCAATGCACCAGTTTTGTGTACAAGGGAAGACAATATTGCCTTACTGTTCTGCCACAGGGGCTGAAAAGTAGTCCTGCTGTATTTCAATCGGTAATGACAAAATTTTTTAATGACTCGAGCCATTCTTTTGTTATTTTGTACTTAGACGATGTACTAGTAAAATCAACTACTGAAGAAGAGCATTTGGTTCATTTAGAGATAACTTTCGAAATCTTTAAACAAGCAAATTTTTCATTAAATTTCAAGAAATGTAAGTTCTTCGCACGGGAAATCAAATTTTTAGGACATATAATTAGCGGCAGAACAATAAGGGTTGACCCTCGACTCAATGAGCCAATTCGTTGTTTTCCAGTACCGAAATCCAAGAAAGCATTACAGAAGTTTTTAGGGCTTATAGGATGGAGGCGAAAATTCATCCCAAACTTTTCTGGTCTCACTGCTAATCTGTATCAACTCCTGAAAAAGGATCAGAAATTCGTACTGAATAACGAAGCTTTGGAAACTTTCAATAAATTGAGAACTCTTCTTAGTAACCCACCTGCATTAAGTCAGCCAGATTTCTCCTTGCCTTTTCACATCCATAGTGATGCGTGCATGGAAAATTTGGCTGGTCTACTCGCACAATATCCTTCAGATAAAGATAATCCTAACGTCATTGGATATGCCAGTCGACGGGTGAAACCCTATGAGTTGTCTCTTTCAATATCTCAGCTGGAACTCCTGTCAGTTCTGTTCCTTTGTGAACATTTTGAGCAGTATATCATGGGTCGTACTACTTATGTCCATACGGATAACGCGGCAGTCACACATGCATTCACCCAAAAGAACCTTGAGCCACGAACCACCCGCATTCTATTGAAACTGCAGAAATTTGACTTAATTTTCCAACACTGCCCAGGCAGAGAAAATTTTGTAGCCGATACAATTAGCAGATACCCACCTGAGGTATTGCTTGAGCCCAAAACACATTATGTTCATTTTTTAACCAAAACGCAGGATGCCGATATTAATCTAGACTTTATTCGAGAAAATCAAATAACAGATGAGTTATGTAAGAACCTGTTAAAGCAATATGAAAACAACCGTAATCTGGACAGAGTAACAATGTACTGTGGGTTAATTTATATTAAACCTTTGCGTATTCAGAAATGGCTCCTAGTGATACCGCAGAGTTGTATACCCCAAATTATCAGTGTTGTCCATTCTACCGGTCACTTTGGAGTTCAGAAGTGTTATCGTTTTTGTCGAGCTATATTTTATTGGAAAAATCAAAAAAACACGATTAAAAACTTCATACGAAATTGCATAGAATGTGCCGAAACAAAGTTTACAAACCGTGCTATAGCTAAGCAGGAATATCATATTCAAGCCACCGTACCCCATGAGACTCTGGGGGTGGATCTTATTGGAAAATTGCCACCCAGTCAGGGATATTATTATATTTTATCTCTAACAGATATCTATTCTCGTTTCGTTACTTTCCTTCCCCTGAAAAAGGCTCATACTAAGGAAACAATCACAGTATTAGAGAGACGATACTTTCATCTATTGCCTTACCCACAGGAATTCTTATCCGATAAAGGACCACAGTTCCAATCTAAGTTATGGCAGGACTTCTGTAACAAATATAAAATTAAACATAAGAAAACTTCCAGTTATTCCCCGCAGGCTAACGGCATTACAGAACGTAGCCATAAAGAACTCAATAGATTAGTTAGATTATGGTGTCATGAGGATCAAACCACTTGGCACAAGTACTTAGTTAAAATTCAGGATCTCCTAAATAATTCATATTGTTCCAGTATTGGCTGTACGCCTGCGGAACGCTTTCTTAGTTATTCTGCCGTTGATAGCTATAGGAAAGTGTTCCCATGGCCCAAAGAGTTAGATTCCGTAGATAACCGTTTCCGATACGCTGAAGTAGAGGTAAAATTAAAAAGTCATGCGAAACAGTCGTCAAACGCTATAAATCTGCAAGAAGGGCAATTAGTGATGTTGAAACTGCATAATTTATCCTCACTTATAAAGCATGAGTCAGCAAAATGGATAAAAGTCTATACCGGCCCGTTTTTAGCAGTTAAATTATTGAAAAATTGCGCTGTATTACACAATCTAAAAGGTGAAAGTATCGGAACTCACAATTTTCAGAATCTTAAGCTTTTCAACTGTACTGAGGACAAAAAACGGGAACTTCTATCTCAATACCCAAAGTGAATGTTACACTGTCTCATTTGAGGGTATGAGTGTATGAGTGAGTAGTTAGTTTATTAGTATTAATACATGTTAATTCTATTCAACAAAATTTTGTTATTCAAACAAAATTTTTTTAACGACGCCGGGGAACTGTAATATGCCATTACAGTCTAATGAGATTATGTTTTTAATAGGAGGGTGCCCGAAATTTTTTGCACCGACTGTACCTGACGTTTAACAAAAAAATTCTGGCTGTTCATATAATTCGTAATATTGTTCATTATTCTATTTCAAATTAACATGGAAAACTGTAAAAAATTTATTAGGAATTATAGTTTTGGGAATCAATATCTTTATTTATATTTTAAATTAGTTATAAGTCTTGTATATGTATATGTAAATGGATTATTACAATTCTTACGGTGTCAGTGCTATCCGAAAATATAGATCCACTATTGGACGGAACTTTCCAGACCAAATAACCAATCTAAAATTCGACAGAATTTTCAGGACCACCGTTCACCTCTCTTTTAGATACCTAGGTCCTTCTAAAATCTAGTTTAATCCAGATTTTACCAAATTTTATTCGTTTCAAAGCCCCACCGCCAAAATGCTTAGTTTTGATTGGCTGATAAACCCACGCTATGTTATTAGGGCGCAATTATTCCATTCCATGCCGGAACGTCTCGCTGAAGACACTAGAATTGGATCGTCTAGCTCAAAAAGTTGAAAAAGGAGTAGAACAGCTGCAAACAAGGTAATATTTGGGAGTTTTTTAACCTCTAAATCTCTGGAAGTCTCGAGGAGCCAAAAACTGTTAAATTTCATAGTCAAAACTGGACTAAAAAAGGCTGAAATAGTAAGGGCAATATACTGACGCCATGATTTCATCTGCCGATCGATATGGACAGGATTCAGAAGTGGTGTGATTTCTGTTTTCTTTTCTAAAACCGGTTCTGAAGATCAGTGTTTCCCATCATATTTCCACCTTCCAATTTTCCTGCTAATTGAGGGTTACAAGACCTGTCCACATAGAGATTTGTTTATGTAGGTAGCGAGTGATTTTTTTTTAGCATACATGGCGGTATTTAATTTTGTTGTAGTTAGAATAGTAATCACAATGTACGTGTAAATTTACAGTAAGGGCTCCTATCTGACTCCCAAATTGGGAGTACGGCTTCCAGCGGGATGAGTTGAACATTTAGTT
The DNA here is from genome assembly GCF_964235325.1 of Thermobia domestica. Classification (NCBI taxonomy): domain Eukaryota; kingdom Metazoa; phylum Arthropoda; class Insecta; order Zygentoma; family Lepismatidae; genus Thermobia; species Thermobia domestica. The sequence goes on along the minus strand of NC_137456.1, from coordinate 204,055,336 downwards.
TGTTTCCGGGTTCCTGCCCCTTCAGGGCAGGGGTCCTATTGTTAGCTAATACTCCGATATGTCCCCTCAGGGCATTAATTAAATACTCAAGAATGTGATTTAGTGAATACAGGGCCAGTTGGCCCTGTTTCCTTTCTTCCCCTTTCCTTTCATAGAGCCGATTTAAAATGGTAAAATATGAATGTTTTGTGTATATTTATTAGTATAACATGTATTAATGTAGTGTGTAGTATGAATGTGGCATGTATGTGTTCGTAATGTAGAAACATGTTCTAGTAGTAGTAATTGTGGTAGTTAAGTGATGAAAGAGTGTGTGAGATAATTAAATATGGACAGTGTAGTATTTACTATGCGATAAATTCTTTATTATTCCGTCATTAAGTGAACTCATACACAATATTCAAAAGTGAACGTAATATAGTATAATAATTCCGTGTACAAGGTCACATTCAGTTGTTCAAGGGTTGATTATATCGTCGCTAGCCCTAGTGTCAAAAGTCAGTACTAACCGCCATTCTTCTGTCGAGGTGCTTAGTGATTTAGTTTTCATGAAATTGACCTTTCTTTCCGAAATAAAACCTAGAAGGTATAATTCACAGCCCATATGAATGTACAGTTAGGTCAAGTGACCCAAAATTATTATATTCTGAAAGTTTCAACATTCTGCATAGTCTAGAAATCGAGATATTTAAGTAAATAAACAATACGTAATTTTTTAACAGAAGTCGGGCGATATGATGCTAGTTCTTCGCTTTGGAATTATATTAGATGTTCATTTTTCTTCGTGGCTGCAGAAGCTCATTGTTGCTGCAGAATTTTATAAACATTAAATATTATCGCGGATAATTCTATTTTCAGTGAACATACGTAGGATTTTTTTTTGTTCTTAATAAAGCTACCAGGTATTACATAGTATTGTGTGAGTGTGAAAGAGTCTTGAGTTCGAGTGAGGTTGTCGTGCGGTGATCGGAATGGGAAATGTTTGTAGTGACTATAGATTTTAAAGTATTATGATGAAATGTGTAAATAGGCTGGGCGTAGATAGAGGAAACAGGGTGTTTGTAGAATATAGCGTCGTGGCAAATGAATATTAATGTGAATATGAATATAAAGTGTATGAATATTGTAGTAAATGAATATAGAAGATAGAACGCCCATATAGTTAAATATATAGTAGCCCAGTGAATACTTCGCCGCGTGTTGATATATAGATATTGAATAGATACGTGTAACTACAAACATCTCAGGTTCTGACCCCTGCACCATGATATCACGCGGACCGGAGGGCGATATATAGTCGGACTACGGTAATACTTTGTAGTTTTATGTGTTATAATAATAATCAACCATAGTAATACCATCTGATAGAAGGGGTAGCATCATATAATCGTTGACTAGACATATTGAATAATAAATTATGAAAAGACAATAGTAGTTATACAACAGGGCTGTAGTGAATCATATTTTCTGGTCGGGTTTTAAAATAGAATATCCTGCTCCGTGAGATTTTTTTCCTTCACGTTACCTACTCAGGCTAGCTTACAATGTTCATGGAGGCGACAGCTCTGATAGGGTTACAGAATCAAAACAATTAGTTATTGAAATTTATTTTCGCGTACCCGGATGTCGACCCCTAGTCCCTTTAAGTATTTTCATTTCTTTTCTTAGTTTAATTAGACGAGGGAAATTAACGACATCCCAGACTGTGGCGTGTCTGCGCAGGGTAGCTATCGGTGAGGTTTGGCATAGAAATCACCGATCCAAAATTCAGTTTATTTAATTTTTTTTTATTTCGGCAAATCATTAGTTAGGGATATCTTAGATAATACTTTTATTCTAGTTTCATTACTGTCCTCGACCCTTCTTAGTTTTTTCTAAGGGGTCGAATATTTTTTTTTACTTACAGATTTCAAAATTGGGGACGCAGTTACCTGGTCCCTTTCCCCCTCTCCTTTTATCCTGCTGGTCTGGGCCGGATACGGGGATCGGATTTCAATCTTACAAGCAAACTCTTGTGGGATTGGGATCTGATGGACACAGAACTTGCATCCTTGGCAGCAGGGCGCCCCTTGAGTCTACGTATTTGAGTAGACCACCCTTTTGGCATGTTAAGAATATTTTGGCTATGGATTTTGTTGAGAGCGAAATTCGACTTCTATCTTTGTAGCGTTAGTTATTTCTCACTTAAGTCTTTGGCGCCCCTATTCTTCGTCTTCCTTCTTCTATATCTCTCTCTCTGTCTTCATTACTTCAAGATTTTTTTTTGAAATTTTCAACCTTCCCCCCCCCCCGATTTTGAACTTGTCACTTACGATTTATTTAACGTACAACTCTGATCTGAAATTACCAGCTGAGACGTTGCAAGACACGATTCATGGATAAAGTAGATAGTGATTGGGTCCTCCATCACATTTTGACCTATCGCCGAAATGAACAAAGACTTCGTAGTTGACGACACTTCGATTACGTTCTCTCACCGTCGTCCCTCTTAAGTTTTTTTTTTAATCCGTTGGTCACTTTCCTTTCTGTTTTGGTTTTCAATTACCTTGTAGTTAACCTGGGCCCAGAAATTGTACTTTGGTTTATCTAGTTATATCTTTAGAAATGCTCTGTGTTACGTGCCTGCCTCACAAAGTTTTTTTTTTCAAGATTTAAGCACGAACTGATTATATAATAAAGTGAAAAATTTATAGATGCGCGGTATCAAGTAAAAATCAATTTTCTTTTTCATATGTAATGTCGGACGTCATTTGTTCTGGGACAATGTTTGCAACCTTGTAAAAAATTTATTATTGGGGTGATTAATTTAAATGTGTGCGCATTTATTGAATATAAATATATATATATATATAGAGAGAGAAATGAATACGTCGAAATGTATATGTACTTAATATGTGAATATGATTTTAAAGTAAAAGTATGATATTAAATGTATTATGAGTATATGTAAGAGCGCTCGTGTCTGTCCCCCCTAAACGTGTATTGGTTGCTATAGTTTGCCAGTGAGTTTTCCGACGAATTTGAGAATGTAGATTTTGTCATGAATACCGCCGTGCACTTAAGTAATTTTCCTTTTCTTTTGAATAAATGTAAATGATACCTCATGTAATTCTGTAATGGCATGTATTGGAAAGTAACGGCAGGTCTAAACGTAACCCACATCATAACGAATATTATCCCTGAACTACCAACCAAAAACCATTGTGGAAAGTGTACCTTGAATCCTTCTCACCTGCATATGTATCCTGTGACTTGACCAGTTTTTTTTTTTTATCCTCAATTTGAACCTTTATACTCCGTACATCTGCGGGAGATCGTTTTAAAAATCCGAATTATATACAAACATATACGAAAGTGATCCTAAGGAAAGGCCTCATGACATGTCCCAGTGTTGCATAAATAACTTAAAACTATTCAATCAATAAGTTTGGAAATTAACCGTCTAAGAGGAGAAACATCCTCTAGCGATAGTGATTTTTCGAAATCCCTGGATGGGTATAAAGCGTCGCAGTGTGCGATTGCAGATATAAACTGTTAAAAGTTATAAACCAAGTATAGACGACGAATGGTTTTGTAAACCAATAGATATATATACATATAGAGATATATATAAACACGAACGAAGTTAAATGGAGCGAAATGTTTTGGACACTATGAGTAGTGCGTGATTTGTGATTTGAACGCTCAAAATCATTAATATCTTATTACCCAATGTGAGGTAGAGACTCATATAAGTTCTAATACACCAAAAAGTTTTTTTTTCTTTCCTCTTTGTCCAATTTTTTTTAAGTGAAATAAGTGTCTTCTTTGCGTATGTCGCAAATCATAATTTTGTTTTAGCATGCCTAAGATATGATACATGTAATTATTTTTTTTCCCATTTGTCAATATGATTGAATATATAAAAACTTACTAAAATTTAATACTATGTACTCTATTAATATATAACCAAGAACTTGTGCTTTTAATATTTTCTTCATAATTATATGTTTGTCTTTTTCTTTTTTCACTATGAATGTAATAAACTATTTGTACCCTTGTAGTTAGTTGGTTTCCTTTAAACATATATACACTGTCCTGAGTGAGTGAGCGTGTGAATGCATGATAGATTTAATTTAAGTAATTTTAGTGATATCATTTGTCATATTAACATCTGTAATATATGTGTCATGTTTTAATATATGTGTTAAGGTAAATAACCTAGGTCATGAAGGACCGCTACTAATGGTTTAAATCGGCTCGAGGAGTGAAGCAAAAATAGCAGGATAAGCCTAAATACGACATCTTTCTTCCAGGAAGTTGAGACTTCGATTGATACGACACATAAATTTATATTGAGTTTATAAGTTTGATTTTTTTTCCTTGGCTAATTCATATGTGTGGTCTATCCTAGAGGACAGAGTTCAGATGCTGGATGGTTATCAATCACCGGTTGGAATAACTTTACAAAGAATTAAATTTCACTTTTCTCATTTCCAGGTCTAGGTCTGGGCAACCCCATGATCGTGGTGCCTGGAGCTAGGTCTGGGTGGTATGAGGGAACATGTGTCTATACCGAAGCATTCCAAAATTGATTAGTCGTTAATAACATTTAGAATGATTCATCTTTCGAGGACTTTCCCGACCTTTTACTATATTTCCGGAATTATCCAGTAATCTGTTTCTTATTAAAATACCCTACTTCTTTTTCTTTCTTCTTTTTATACCTCCTTCTTTTACCCTTCTACTTTCTTCTTTTTTTTCTATTTCTAAATGAAAGAAAACGGAGTCATGATTGAGAGTAGTCGCTATGGGCACGGTCAATAAGTTGGTTAGATGAGTTTTCTTCGGGAGTCCGATATGGGATAATTAACAATAACCAAAAGTTTAATTGAAATTTACTTTATTGGAAAATAATCTGGATTTCAATCAGTAGGTGATGTTTCGTAATCGTCCTCGTTCAAAGAAAGTTAATTTTTAGCGACTCCTCTCCTCTACATTAGCTCTTTTATCTTCGTTTTTTTTTTAACGTTTTCTTTCAGACAGAAAAATTCACTTCGTTAATAAAATCAACAAAATTCATTTTTCTGGCATTCAGTTTTACAAAATTTCATTCCGTTGCGCTATTCAGAATTCAGTTTGAGATTTTTTTATCTGGATTAGTAACTGCAAACATTCAGATCTTCGAAACATTGTCAGTTTTCACTCTTGGGGTCAGTGTCTTGTATTTGTTAGATTGTGGTTTGCAACCTATCTCGCGATGGGATGCAGACAATGAACTGCAGATCTGGATACTGGACTGCGAGTGAGAATGAAAGAGGCTTAGAAATCTTCACATTTTCTGGGTCAAATTTGAGTTCAATTTTCCGGGGGTGATTGGTTTGGTGGATGGATCAGTGAGTGTTGACAGCTTGCCCAACCTGGGCCCGGTGGGTTCGCGGTCACCAGTCAGTGACACATTCACGCAACCATAGTAGTAAGGAAAGTGAACATCATACAGAAACACATCAGTATCATCATCATCATTATATTTTATTTTTTATTCCATCATTTTATTTTATTATTTTTATTTTATATATTTATTATTTTTGATTTTTTTTTGTAAAAATCTTGAATATAGGAATTTCTCTTTTGGGAATGGTAGGTGTATATCTCAAAGTAGAGAAAAAGAACGAGCTGCGATTGCAAGGACTAGATATTTCTGCTATTATCAATGTTCATTTGATTTGATTTGGTTTACTATTCATTCTGTACATCATATTACATATATGTTTGACTATTGTGTCTTCTTAATTTCAGTTCTTAACTGTAATGATGTTTTAATATGGAGAAATTTTGTGAAAACAAAATCAAGCAACCTCTTAAATACAAAAATAATATGTATACTTCTGTGCATAGTAAGATTATTATTCTTACAGTGTCACAAATTATTCCCTATATTCTAAATTACTTGCGGCCCCTGGTTCGATCCCAGGTCGCGTCAAGTGGGCTTCGTGTTGGGCGAAAGCTGTGCACGTGTGTTTCCTCCCACTTTCTTCATTCCAACATTTCATTCATTCTCATCATCTTCTTTAGCATATGGCCATAAAAAGTATTGATGAGAAATTAATTACAAATTACTTAACTGGGTGAAGTTGGAAGAAATATCATAAATACAGTATTAAGTCCCGTTGACTACATTTATACTTCAGTTTTTCATTAGACACTTCCTGGTGTTGCATGTTGGAATCTCTTGATTTTATGGCTGGTAATATGACAATACCCCACCCCAGGAAAACATCTTGCTTGAAAGAGAACCGATAGGTACAGTTCTTGAGGCCGTAAACATTCTTAAAAACTGCAACGATACGAGCACAAAATTAAAATACAGAATTATTTTATATCTTGATAATTCCTGTTTTAATCATAATGAATATTTAGAACCACAACCACCCAACTTTGGGAGGGCAAAACTCCCCCGATATTAAGAAAGAAACAAACAATACTACCACCAGACGCGTATTTGTTCTTTGCGAGTTTGTTTTGTGAATAACTTCTTCCAAGCGTTTGTATGTTACCCTATCAATTGAGTCAAGCGCTGCCAAGCGGAGGAATTCGTAACTATTACACAAGCTGACGATACACCTGTGGCTTTTCAGGTTCTTCCATTTTTTACCAAATATAATCGAAACCGTCTCTCAATGGTCTTAGATATTCTTCAAAGTTACCTATTTTTTTCTGCAAAAACTTACATCACGAATTTCCTTTTGTAACATATTGAACAAGATTTCTTATCTCGATCCTATAACATAAAACAGTTCAAGTAAAAAATTGAAGTCAAACATTGAAGGGTTTGGTAGAATTTTGCTGCACGAACTCTGGTTTGAGAATCTCATTCGTCGATGTTTTCGTCATGGATTTAAAGAGTTCTAACAGTTCATCTTTAAAGCTATACAGCACATCATTTATCCTACTTCTATAGTTCCAGCTTGTGGTTGAGGCTGTTGGGATACTTTTGTTGACTACAGAGGCCGGTAGCCAGCCCCAAAATGTAGGGGGGACGGCTGAAGTTAGGGGGACCGAGCCAACCTTATTATAGTTCATCACCATATTGTAGTTCATTTGCAAGCCTACCGTAAAAATTTTAGGGGGGCAGCAAAAATTTAGCATGATCCGGCCCTCCTAAACCTCCTGGATACGGGCCTGCGACTACATAGTCCAAAGTATTTGTTCTTTTTGAAGACTTCGAGAAAAAAGAAGCAAGTCACGACATAGTTCTAGAAACTTACACCCTTTTGTACAGTCAACGAATTTTTCTAACACTAAATTAAGCCTATGGGCATGATAATAGAAAAAAGAAAAATACTTCTATATATCTTTGTTTAACAAGAGGCTTTTGCTTCATATCTCACCAACCATAACCGAAGCTCCATCGTATTTTTGAGCAACAAGTTTACCGTATTGAAAACTAGTCAGACTGTCAAACACAATTTGAGACAGTCAAACTACGGTATGATGAAGACGATTGCGCAGTTCTTTTTCAACTGCAAATTCAACAAGTAGGCTAGAGGCTGGAAATTTGCTGAATCGAAAGTATTCTATTGTAAATTAAAAACAAAATATTTTCAACTTGTTTAACATAAATCCTAAATAATAATAAATATTCGAATTAGAAGGAGCGCCAGGAAACATCTTCACTTCTCTCTAATTATCATTATTATGAAATTGTGTACTGTTAAGACAATGAAATAGCTTTATGAATACGGAAATTACAGCCAAGTTGTCATACTTGGATTAGGAAGCAAACGAAACAGTCAGTACAGTTGAATCACACTGACAGCTCGATCCTCTAAGCGAGAGGAGAGCGATTAGAATAAACATGCTAATGATATTCTAGATTCTCCTTGTTCTGACAGGGAACGTTCCTATTTTTTCCTGTTCCACTCAGCCGAACGGTAACATAAGGGCCATTCAGAACGTCCAAATACGAGCGCACAGGATGCTTCTGGCTGGCACGCTGAAAAATGCTTCTGGAGTGAATGACCGCTTTCGGGGTTCGCGTTACCTTTGAAATCTACGGTATCAACAACCGTATGTTCCTATTTGGCGCTGACAGTATAAATGGCATATGCGGCATAGGCCGTCCGAACTTCTTTTTTTTAAAAGGAAAATATGTAAACATCTTCCCATGTTGATGATGAAATTTAGAGACATATGAAAACAACGAAAAACTGTCATATTTTTACCGTTACCGCCGGTAACAGCGGTAATATGAACTACACGCCCCTGTAAGTTACTAAAAGAATAGGGAAATTCGACAGCATGATTGTTTGATCATAGCTTACACAGATATCTTTGAATCTCAAGTTAGAAAAAAATGGATAAAGAAGTAAATAGCAATTAGCAAAACTTCATAATGATCCAAGCTTACAATAAATTTTTATACCTGCACCTTAATGAAGAGCAATGCGTCGATTTTTATGTTCAGCATCGAATGCGTTTACCACATCCTTTACAGCAATATTCATTACAAGTTTTCTTTCTATTGAAAGGAAATAAAGATCGCTTAGGCGACCGTTTGCCATGTGATTTCTTAGATATGTTTTAACCCGTCTAAAACAACACGAGAAAGAACGCTCACATGGTGAACTAGATATAGAAATTGACAACAACAATTACGGCTAATTTGTGAATTTCATGAAAGCAATTTTGAAACGATCCATTGCTTCAGTAATCTGAGAAACGGAGGTAATTTTGCATTGGCTTTCCTCCTCATAACGTTTCCAAACTTTCGGGAGAAGTTTCAGTACCACCTCTACACTATCGACATCACATCCATAATGACGTGCAAGTGGTTCAATTTTCTCAAAAAAAAAAAAAAAAAAAAAAAAAAGAAGTGTTCACTTTTTGGGTGAAGATCGCTTATCTCACATAGAATACCTGTATTTTCTGTAAAACACCTATTTACTGTTTCTGCAAGTATTCTGTCAAGTACAGGAAGAAATATCCTAAGTCTGTAGTCTTCTTGGGATTGGATATCTTCTTCCTCAGTCATGATATACTGACGTAAATGATGGGGCAGTGATCGTGTTCTGGACATTGGACCCGTCAAAGATATACCGTAATTTTCCGCCAGACTCATTCCAAATTTTTTCGAACTCCTCGACTGTTTCGAATTTCAGTAAAATTATCCAGTACACCTTTCGTAACTAAAACAGCATCAGCTAATGTGCTCTCCTTATTTTATAGATAATCTGACAATCTTTTCAATTTTCCGAGGAAAAGTGTGAACAAGTTGTTGGAACACAAACTGAATATCAACTTCACTCAATAGACGTCTTGCTTCAGAATGTGATTTTCATTACTTATCTCAGCAAGTGTTAGAATAGCTGACCTAAACGTTCTCTTCATAGCCACACAAGCTGCAACCTAAGATAAACGGGTAAAAAAATATTTCATTAGTGGTTCAGAAGATACTTAATGCCATAGATAATACTATATATTGAATACCATACGAAGATAGTACATTAGAAGTAGTCATTTTCTGTGTAGTATCACTGACGACACCTCAGCAATATACAAAGGATGCGATGACCGATTAGTGTCCTGCTCGAAGGTCGATCTTTGACCCGAAGATACCTTGGCAAAGTGAACCCATGATGGCTTTCCATAGCCTTTCATGGAACGATGATAACGTCCTAAGAACGGGACTTAGAGTAGGATCCAAATCACTTGTGTTCCCACTGGGAATCGAATCCGTAACTCACCGGGGACACTGGAAGATCAATAGGAGTAACATTATTTCGCATCTGTTTATTTTCATGGCAACTGTGCGGACAAAATGTGGACCAGAAATAACACAGGTCTGCAAAAATAAAACAGTGCTAAGCTGTTTCGGTTTAGTTAACTGATTCGAGTGTGTTGGGGTGCGCTGAATCCAGGAATGACAACCGTTTTGTCCTGGGACGTCTGGGTTTCTAACAAACGGGTGGTCATTGTTGAACAAAAATATGAACACAAATATGCGATTTACAGAAACACCATTAACAGCGTAACAAATTAATGTACCTAGGTACAGAAACACGCACTCACGTGAAGACAAAAAAGTAACATCACTCTCAATCAGATTGCTTGTGACATCGTCTTTTTTAAAGGTCAAACTTCGTTCGGAGCTTGTCCTTTTGTAGGTGGCTGCCGGAAGATCCCTAAACAACATCCAGCAGTAGTCTTCCATCATCGTAACACTACAGTTTCCCTGATACCGTCTTCGATTTATTTAATATCTTGATGGAAACGCTCCCCCTGCTCTTCACTCACTGCTCCCACATTGTCAGGAAAGTAGTCAAGGTGGGAATTGAGAAAATGTACCATTAAGCTCATGGAGCAACCAAGCTTTCGGAACTCGTGCAATATTTTCCACCATTTCCTTGTACTGTGGGTCCTTTTGGTTTCCCAAAAACGTTTTGATGATCACAATAAAGGCAACCCAAACCTCTTTTTGAGTTGTATTCATTGAACTGATGAAGTCTTTGTCAGATATGAGTTTTCTAATATCAGGACCAACAAAACCCCACGTACTCGCGCACTCGTAGTATTGAGAAACAAACGTGTAGACAGAACTACTTACCAACGTTTTACAAATCTAAGATGTAATCTTACTAAATTCGTTTTATGAACAGATTTATTGTTTTTGGTTTTTCTTTGTAATCTCGCACTCTCACTCATTACACATTACGATATGTGTCAGTGATCCCATCCGGATCAATATACATGTGTTTTCATGTTTCGGGGAGCAAAAATACATTTAATCTTCCATGTTCATGTTTATTTTCGTGTGATGCATTTGCAGTTTAGCGATTTCCAGCTAACTGTTTGACCACGTTACATTTTGATTGTTCAAAAACTTGACGCCTCAGGAAGAAACGGTGGTCACTTTCGACTTCGGTGCACGCAGAAGCGTAAAAATCAGCTCAACTTATGTAAACAGCTTTTTGGTTGGAGAGCTGTGTAATCTTCGATAACTACAGCAGGAAGCACGCGTTAAACTGAATATTTGCTTGAACTGTTCGGGTTATTAAATTGTTTGGCGCAAAAAGGGAGTGCTCAAAAGCCACAAATCCAGTTACAAACGAATATTTGTCAAGGTTTAGTTATAATCTAAAACATGTACAGTTCCGTATATGTAGTTAAGCATTCAAAAGTCATTTGAAACAGTCTTGTATTCAAGAAAAGTGACCTGATCTAATCCAATAATTCACAACTGTTTCCGTTTGAACAACCAGTCTAAAAATATTAACCCTGCCGGCTAAATGTCATTCGGACAAGCGCAGGATTCGGATTACGGTAGGTTGGGATTAACGCGAGCAGCCTGTACTTAAATTAAATGAGCTCGAATAAAAGCAAGTCACCTATACTTGTCCAATAGAACAAGCTACCAATCATGTTTACACCATGCGAGGGGAAACAATATTAGCAATTCTCGCCGTGTTACGATAACTTTGCTGGTCCACGAATGGATTTGCGAATTATCTGCAAATGATGCGGACATCCCCCTTTAAAACTAGATACACCATGTAAGTTTTATTTTTTTTTTGTGTGTGTGTTATTTTCTCCTGGAGTAAATACTGGAATTAGAAAGGAAGGTTTACATGGATTGTGATGTCAAATAATGGACTTCATTGAATAATAACACATATTCCTCCTATTAGTGTATTTGGGGAGGATAAATTTTAGTTTTCTTTCCAAAAAGGAAATTTACAGTAACAACATTACTAATAACGCATAAAACAATAAATATCACGTATATGTCAATAACTGAAATTCAAGTAGAGCTATGAAGTAGCAAAAGCTTTCTTTGTTTCATGTGTCTGCGGCAATTACGAGCGATTATTTTTACATTTTCTTCCAACGCTACGAAATCGGTTTAAATGGCTTCATAGTCCACGAGGTCCTAGAATTTAAAGCCTGCGTAATTTAAAGGTTAATCACGACTCTTGGCATCATTATATTACTACAAGTATCTGTCTTAAAATCATTGTTCATTGCAGAGTTAAACAAAGCTTTAGAACCTTTTGCATTACAATCCAAAGTAATACCTATTGCTTTTGAAGTACAGGATGTAACCTTCGTTATTCTACTTCTGTTGGGGTGGGCGGATGGGTGGGCGAGGCCATCCTTCGGGTGGGCGGTCGCCCACCCCCGCCCACCCTCAATGCCGTCCCTGCAAATGGGGCTCTGAAACAAGATCCCCATTACAAGCGGAGCTGGGAAACGAGGTCTCCATTATAAGTGGGGCTGGGCAACAGAAATCCCATTGCAGACGGGTTGGAAAACAGGGCCCTATTACTTGCTTCCTGAGAGCTTAATACATAACAGTACAGAACACCGTAGTTATATGTGCGTTTTATCTTATTTGCTTTTTCTTATTATTTGGAAATGACATTACAGCCATTTTTCTTTAAATTTTTTGGGCCGCCAAGAGAGCGGGGCCCTAAATTATAGCTTGTTTAGCTTATACGTAAATCCGGCACTGAAGGTTACATCCTGTACTTCAAAAGCAATAGGTATTACTTTGTAATGTAGTAGGTTCTAGGACTCTGTTTAACTCTGTAATGAACAATGATTTTAACACAGATACTTGTAGTAATATAATGATGCCAAAAGTCGTGATTAGTGAATTAAAGTTTAACACACACATACACAATCGTGCTATTGAAACGCCAGTGTTTGTATGTGCTGCACTAAGAAAAAAAAAAAAGGTTGTGCTTTTTAAAAAGCCGACTAAATAGTGGACAGGACTGGCCAGTATTATCTATTGTTTCATTTCAGAAAGAGAGGGAGGGGTGTAGTGCTTTGTGTCGGCGCGATAGCTTATAAAAGGGCTGCAACTTGCAATTGTTTACAGCAATGTACCGCATGTCTTACCCGTGTGGCATTAAACAGATTTGTAAAACCCTTACTATAGCATTGTTGAGTTGATCTCTGTTGTGTTCAGAAGTCTCGACGGTCGGTGCTTGTTCAGCTAATTGGCTATGTCGAAAAAACTCAGCAATTTCTTCTTAGGCTCAGTGTCTTCCTCGTGTTCAAAGAAGCGCGATTTTCAATCCGTTGACGTTAGTGATAATCCTTCTTCAATAGAAAAAAAAAAGCCACAAAATACAAATACATTTGACAACCAGGATTCGCAATTTGAAGTGTTCGATTTCGAAGAAAGTGAAAATGAACTAGATGCTGGAGAGAGCGAAGGCGACAGCATTGCTTCTGAAGATACTGATTTATATTTTTTGTCTCTTGCTTTCTTGTAATAAATCCTTCAAAGATAAAAATGTTTGCAGTAGCCTATTTTATCCTTGTTTTACTTTACCTATTTATTGTGGATTTTATGTTATTAACGAAAAGTAGAGTAGCCTATTATCTGTTAGTCTGTGTTGTTAGAACCTTCTTTTATTTTTATGCATTCATGTGCATTCTTGGAGGGAGAGGAGTTAAGGCTGTCTTGAACTTCATCGACTACACACCAAAAAAAAATTGTCTACATTGCCCAGTTCTCATTTTCATTGTCCGCCCACCTAGCAACTAGGTCCGCCTTTTTCCGCCCACCCCATCAAGCGTTCCTGGCGCCGTCCCTGGTGTCCAGGCTTGTCGTCAACGACCCAATTTGAAATGTCTGTTCCAACAAACTCTACCAGTTAAGGCGTTTCCAGTTCATACATACATGCCCTTCAATATAGAGTGGCATGGCTCGCATCTATATCGCTATTACCTGATTTTCGCCAGTCAGCTACTGCCTCTACTAGAGGATTTTCGAATTATTTTAAATTTATTTATCTTTTATTAAAAGAGATTATTATTATTTACAAAATTTTCGTTTTACTTAAAAAATTACAAGCAGTATTTAGCAATCGTTGCAATATTTCCGCCAAAAAATCATGGTAAGTACGGACCGTGCGACTCTGCCGTGAAAGCCACGTTTTCATGCACCGCTGACTCTAGGGGCGCGTTTTTAAACATCGATCAGGTTAAATGCTTTCTTTGATCAGGTTAAATGCCTAGTGTTATGAAATTCTTTTCGTGAAAACGCTTATTTCGTTACGGGAGGTGAACCAATTATTAGCGTGAGTAGGCCTACACTTCGCAAAAAAAATTGGACTTTTTTGATGAACAATTATGGAAGTGAGTTATTTGGGGAGATCATCTGGCGAGCAATCGTAAGCAAATTAAGTATATCTGGTTTCTGGAAGACTATCTGATAGAACAAGGAATATATATAAAAAAAATCATTATCTATGACCATGTAGAGCATTTTTGTTTGCGTGCCTCTTAGTAGGGTGTTCAAAAGCTGAGAATGGGGTTCGTCTTAAAGAGGGCCCTACCCAGGATTTGTTTGAGGAGGGTATAGGCCATATTTAGAACATTTTGAGGAGGGTATAGACTATATTTAGGATATTTTCATAGGTGCATCACTGTATTTTATTTAAACCAGTAACTACAATAAAGGAAACTAACAGTGTCATAACAGCATTAGGCTGGGACAACAAGTATTTGTGCTAATCTTGATGTTGTTTTCGGACTATAAGAACATGAGCAATTTTGAAATATAAACCAAGAATATTCCAATATCGCACAGTGTGTTTTTCTGAGGACGCCATCTCGATGGAGAACAATGTTACAAGAAAGTGTGGGTTTCCAAACTGCAATGTTAGAATCGAATCAATCGTTTGAGCTATACAGATGTAGTCTTGAATGGTAGAGAAAATTCTGTGTGCAACTCTTGCTTTACATCAGTGTATGAAAGAGTGGATAGTAGGGATGGCCTTTTTCGAAAAATCTGTTTTTCGATTTTCGGAAATTTCAGTTTTCGTTTTTCGCTTTTTCGAAAAATTTTTCGTTTTTCGTTTTTTGAAAATTTTTTCGTTTTTCAAAAAAAAATTCGTTTTTCGAAAAAAAATTCGTTTTTCGTTGTTCAAAAAAATTTTCGTTTTCGAAAAAGCCATTTTTCGAAAAAGTATTTCGAAAAAATGTGGCCATATTCTCAGGATTAAAGAGATTCGCAGTCAGTGGTAGAGCGTTCACCTCCAGTGCTTGGGGTCCCTGGTTCGATCCCAGCTCGCGCCGTGTGGACATTGTGGTGGACAAACACCGTGTTCGTGGGTTTTCTCGTGGTTCTCCCGTTTCTTCCCACTTTCTTTATTCCACCATTTCATTCATTTCTCATAATCACCGTCTCCTTTAACCTAACCGGCATAACCGTGGGACGTAAAACTTAAAGATTCCCACTTGATTTTTTTCCATTTTATCCAGTGTATACCTGAGCGTCAAGGGGGGCTATAGCCCCCTTGTATCCACCACTGTGTATATATATAGACCCCCCTATATATATAGTATTTCACGTAAAGTCCCGGGCGCCAAGCTATTTTTTTAAAAATAGTATTCCCAATTTTTACCTGCCAGTAGTTTCTGAGTTGGCGCCTCATTTTTACAACTAGCGCCTAAAACAGAAGAAAATTTGACGAGTCATATATCAGTGGTAAGTTACAGGAAGACTGGGGGCTAGGATCACTGCTCATAAACTTGGCCCAACCAGTGGTCCCTACTCAATGTGGCCATGTTGCCACTAACTAAAACATTGAAAACCGTAGTACTAGTCGATAATTACTTCGTGCTATCAAATATTCAAAACTACTGCTCGCAACTACGGCAATCTCTGTACTAACCTTTGAGTTTACTATTAGGGGGAAAAAATCGTGTATTATAATGAATGTTAAGTATAAGATCAGTGACTACGTCAGCTTTAATTTCTTCAAGGGACAAAGAGAGGGACAGTAAATTTTGGTAATAGTGGGGGGATCTATGTCTTGTACACCGAAAATGATAATTCTATACAACTGAGGGGCACAGGTTTTGAGGGAGAAGCGACGCTTCGGTACAGAATTAGGAAAAAAAATATTTGCTTACCTTTGTTTCCGAGAAAATAAAGTAGAAAATTAAAAAAAAGTGCTTTTAGCTTATACCAGAAGTGTTCAAAGTTATTTTTTAAATGTTTATACATTCACAAATAAACGTTAATAAATATTCATAATTAGCTTTCAATTTCTATTTATGTTGAAACTGTGTTTTGGGGTCTCTTATCTTCCATCAACCACTCAGGCACAGGTGAATTTGGGACTATCAAATAATTCTGATATTGTTTAGTCTACATTACAATAGGTCTGTAGGCGGCAGTCAGGGCGTAGCGTTGCATCAAAGAATTACCCCCTTCCCCTCTTTGACGTCGTTGCTAATTGTATAGATTTTTGCTGGATAAACACCGTGCATGTGGGCTTTCCCGGTTTTTTCCCTCTCCTTTAAATTTCTTAATTCCATTATTTTGCTCATTAGCATCTCTTTTAGTTACGCAGACCCATTCGAGGTCCCTCGTGACTATATGTTTACCGTATATGCGTCTTCGGCTCGGGAGACCGAGTTCGATTCCAGGCTGGAGCTCAAGTGGTTTGTATATCATGTTACGCTGAGTTCACGTCTCTACAGCTGAGTAGGACGCTAAACTAAAACCAATATCCTCATCATCATCGGAACACATTTGCAAGGTGTTAAGCTTAAAATAAAAAATAGATTGCGATTCTTCTATTTATAGGTTTTCTTTTCACTTGAAAAATTTTTGAGTCTCTTTAAAAGAAGGAAACGCATCAATCATTTGAGATTTTACATTTAAAGAAAGAAAAAATGGTTAATTAGGCTTATATTATATGGAGCTTCTCCACTTTATAGTATAAAAATTTGAGATGGACCATTTATCTTGATACGCCAATGTAATTTTAAAACTAATTGATAAAAATGGCTGGAATTTTGTAAGATGCAAATAACGACAAGGAAACTCTGTGTAATAAACTCTGCAGTACCAACAAATTAACAGTGTTGCCAACATAGTATAAAGTTATATTTTTAACGCCACTATGCCATGTTATTTCATATCTCAAATCTAAATATTAAACGAAAACTTACAACACAAATTTCTTATTCAGTGTTGCAAATTAAAGACGCTGCAATATGACAAGCATATAAACTTCAGAAACCTGATAATAGTATTAATAAAAGCAGAGGCGGATTCAGGACGAACTCAACGGTGAGGAAAGAAGGTAGTAAAAGATTGTTTTCTCTCTCACCGACTTTTGCAGCACTGGTGATTGTGAAACTCAGGGAGGTGAATAACCTTTCCCCCTGGATCCGTCTATGAATAGAAGTGAGACGGACAGTGAAATGCAAACCCGAAATACCTTAGTGTCGAATACTATGACCATGGATTATTTCGAATGAATACAAGAAATTGAAAATTAGACTTTTTTCGAAAAATTTGTTACATAAACAGAACGTCTAATCACGTAGGTGATTCTCAAAAGACGTAAACTTCTCGGAGCCGTTACAGCAATTTGATATCTCAAATCGTTCAGGAGATATGAAAAACGTGAATACTGATAGTGATGCTCCTAAAAATGACGTATTTGGGGATTGTTTGTAATGTATCTTTAACCTCTTTACTTTTATAACATTACAGAAACAGATTTTGGTACTTGTAATTACAATAAATTCTTGCAATTATATAATTTTAACCAGTGTTGCAAACTTTACCAATGTGTATCATATCTCCAGATCAGTTTGAGATATCAAATTGCTGTAAACTGCTTTATGAACTTTACGTCCGTTGAAAATCTTCTATGTTGTTGGATATGATACTCATCCAAGCAGTTATCGAAATAAAATCTTTCGGGAAAAAAGTCAATATTTCAATCGCTTACGTGAAGACTAAGGAGCATGGAAGCTTCTCAGATGCGGCAAGTTACTTGTCAATAATGGTAGAATACCTATGATGACAACTTGTACAGCGGGGGACACTTCTAAATGGTACAGCCATATGGAGATTTACGACTAAGGTGTACCATTTAGAAGTGTCCCCCGCTGTACTTATTTATTTGAAATAAATCATATCATGATCATAGTATGTAACACTAATGTACTGTGGATGCGCATGCCCCGTCCATGTTATTATTTATTACTATTATAGAAGCCTAGAACATTTGGATCTTTGTGGATGTTCGTGATACTATAACATCCTTAGTTTGCAACAAAATGTCAGCCTTTTTTATATTATTCTAAAAGTTACAAGAGTGTAAAGATAAATAGTCCACTAAGTGTGTTCGTGTCACGTTATTTTTCATTTTTACCCTAAGAGTGTTAAACACGAGTGTCGTTTAAATAAATCTTATCTACCCCACTCGTGGAGGCGGGTAGAAGATTCAGATGACACCAGTAGATATGTACAATCACTTACCTCTGTTTCTTTTGTGGCTCCATTTCTGTATCACCCTCGGCCTCAATAATCTCTTCCAATGACTGCTGTCTTGATGTTTCCTGTATAACACCAACGTGTCGTGATCTTAAATGGTACCACAAGCCAGTCGCTGAATTTCGATTGTGGATAATATTTCGACAGTAATTGCATTTTGAAGAAACACCACCCTTTTCACGAATGAAATGTTCCCATATATTCGACTTTCCCATTGTAAATACTTCCCGAAAATATCTCTTCTTGCAGTTCTCTTATATAGTTCGAAACAAGCTCTGCGTTGGTAACTGATATAATGAACATCGGTTGGGTATTTCTCATAACGAACTAATGCTTCTCCCACTAGGTCAATAAACATATCAGAAGTGTTGATATCGTAGTACACGTGTCCTTTCTGTAAACAATAATCTTTTATTGTTACCAAAATATTCAGTCACAGCGAACATGAAACCACGTACCGTATCAGCAAAGGCGAGTACGAGATGGCTAGCTAAAAGCAGTCTCAAATAGCTAGTATGATTAGAACACGCCGCATCAGCGAAATAAGATACTATTCAATTTCAGTCCAGAAGTAAAGCTTATCTGTATGCAATGATGCGTTTCTTTTCTTTTGTTTATAACTTCAATCAAACCAGGCAGGGAAGGAAATGTTGCTCTTTCGCAACTTCAAATTTCTCTTCAGTTTCGTTTCGTCCCTTCGTATTCCATCTCCAAACATTGTCCTTCTGTTTCGATTTTTTTCGTTTTTCGTTTTTTCGAAAAATTTTTCGTTTTTCGTTTTTCGAAAATTTTTTTCGTTTTTCGTTTTCCGAAATTTTTTTGTTTTTCATTTTTCGAAAAAGTTTTTGGTTTTCGTTTTCGAAAAAGCCATTTTTCGAAAAAGTATTTTTCGAAAAAATTTGGCCATCCCTAGTGGATAGTTTTATGACTCTAATCCAAGGAAAATGAGACAGACGGGCAGCTAAATGCTGATACTTGCTTTTCGTACAAGTGTTACAGATTTGATCTGAGGAGTCTGCATTAATACTAAGCTTCTTTCTCGCTTCCCCTGGCCTATCGCATTCTTCAGTTAGTGCGTAGTCTCACCCATTCTACTTCTCTTTAATTCCATCTTTTTAATATTGCTGTTACAGCACTTAATTTCTTCTATTCTCCTTCATTATATATTTTGTCTGATAATTTACCTTTCTTTCTATGCCCACATTTCGAAAGTTTCCAATTAGATTTCATTATCTGTTCCTGTAGGCCCGGATTTCCCATTAGGCCTACTAAGCCCGGGTCTAGGAACTAAACGTTCTGAGATGCGCACGGACAAAAATTGTATAAGAAACCGCCAGAGTGATCATAGTTTAGTTTTATGTCCTTATTTTCGAAGGAAAGGAGAATGTACTAACAACTTTTGATCAAGATATCTTGCAAATCAAATGCGTAACATTGCATTTTCTTAGGTGATCGCGTGTGAAAGTGAACATGATTTAAAGCATATATTGAAAGCATGTAGAAAACCGTCGCCATTCTACATTTCAGACGCGAAAAATCAATGAATACGTTAGTTGGAAATTGATTCTATTTTGAATTGGAACTCCAAAAAGTTCACCACGTAATACAATCACAAACACTAGAGGTGAACACGTTTAAAGTTTTTGCGATTGCTTTTCACGGCGAATAGCCGCAGTCTTAGCGTTCTCTTGTGTATTAAATGCATGTGTGGTTAATTGTGACTAGGTGCTGCGTTAAAGCCTGACGGACCCACTCAGTTCGGCGCCACCGTTTCATAGACCCTTTGTTCTTAGCATGACCTTCCCGATCCCCCCTCCCCATCACATCCCAAAATCATTGCATTTCCTCACCGGACACCGTGTATACATTATAATATACTTATTGGAAATATCAGTATATTTCCAATAAGGGTGATGTTCGTATCAGAAGTGATATTCGAAAAATCTGCATAGAAATTTTCTAGAATTTCTGGCATGAGGATCTCTAATAGTGGATTATCACCTGTTCTCACTTTGTGTGTGGTAGGATACATTAAAGAGTCTGTTTATGTTGTTCCACTGCGAACTACCGTGGATGAAATGGGGAATGAGTATTTTGCATATCGATAATACTCGGGAAGAAGAAGAAGACTAGATCCACAGATTCTACTCCATAGCGTCTCACGGTGCCCCCTACACTATCTATCTTCTTGCGTAAACCGAATTTGAAAATTGTTCTTCGTTCAAAAGATATTTTGATTTGTCAAATTAAATGTACATAAAAACCCTGTATATAAAAAGTGTATACCTTTTTTTAACTTTATGAAAGAAATTTTTAATGCTGAAATTGTATTCAAACCGCATTCTATGTGGTTATTACTTTTAACAAACATTAAGAAAACACCAATAGCTCAATATCCGCGAACTTGTACCTTTTCATACACACGCACAAATACATTCATTTTCACAAAATTTATATTTGGATTGAAATATTTTTGGTAAAAAAAGAACAAAGCAACTTTATGGAGCCTGCGGTGCTATTTTCCGGGGTATTTATCATCTCCCGAACCTGGAAACGGAACGAAACTTTTCTGGTGGAAATTCACGCAATGCTGCTCTTTCAGCGCTAAACAAACTTATTGCTCCGTGCTTTGAATGCACCAAATCGGCCCATTGGAATGTGTTCAGGCTTGTCGTTGGCCAACCTTGTCGTCAGCGATCCCAAATCGATCCCGACAAGCCTGGACACCTCAGAAATGTATCCAGGCTTGTCGTCGTTAGTGATGGGCAGTGGGAATATTCCCGGTGGGAAGGAATTTAAAAATGGGAATATTCCCGGGGTTTTTCCCTGGCCTATAAATTCCCGGGAAGGAATTTATTTCCATTTCTTTAATTTATCTTCCAAATTATAAGAACCATGTGACTAATTACTTTATTTTAATATATTATGATTTACTTCTAGGTTTTAAAGAATTTGGAGGTTAAAAAATTAAAATTATTTGACTGTAGTTTATGTAACTAATAATATGATTTTTTAAGTTCCATTTCCATTTGCACTAAAAAGTAAGATATTTGTTTAGAATTGGGGGGCCAAAACTAGCAAAAAGTAGGTTGATTTATGCAAGAAATGAGTTGATAGTGATGTTCAAGTAGTCAAGAAAGTATAGAACAGATTTTTTTAGGGCAGTACCGGATTTATATAAAACGGAAAGATAAGTGGAAGTGATTTATGTGAGAAAAGAAAGTGAATTGTTGGTAACGAAGATAGAAAACAACGTGCCATGCGGGGCTCTAACCCGCCTTCATTCGCTAACGCTCGCTCTGCAACGCTGTCTGAATTTAATGTTGGTAACGTAATTTAACGCATGAAACCATAAAACAAACGCATCGGAATAGAATACCGCAAAAAAGTAGGTGCAAAAGCTAACCCCAATGCTAAAGAACAGCCAAAATTAGCAAAGTACTAATTAGCAAATGATGAAAAGGAACCATTTTGTAAAGTAATTTAGAATTATGTAGAAATAGAGACGAAATACTATTAATAAACCCCTAATAACCATTACTGATAGACGTCGGTCTCTCCTCTCTCTTACTCGAATTTCTGAAGAAGTAATCGGACTTCTTTTACATGTGTCTTTACGTATGGAATTTCGAGAGGTAGAATGAAAGGTCGTGTATGATAGTACGTGCTAAAATATAAAGATAAGTAAGTAACTTGCAAGTTTTGTGAACATAAATATGTATGCACAGATGTTGATAAATTGGTGAGACATGTATCTTCTAGCACTTACCCAATCTAATTGGTTTATAACATTTATAAATTTAATGTGTTTATAATATTAGTAATAGAGTCAAGTTGAGCAAATCCACTTACATATAAATTTAAACTGTTACTATATTATTTTCTACATGTTTTTTTCACACATATTTAATTGATAGAACATATTGTAAATACATATACGTTTATGCGTACTCTATAAATATAATAAAGTGTTAATAAAGTAACATAGTACCGTTCAGAATATACATAATAAACAATCCCCTGTGGGCAACAGTAATAATATGCTGTGATATAAAAATTAATTCAACTTTGAAATGATAATATAGTAATAGAATGGAATTTTCTTTCTGATTGAACATAAATTCCCGGAATAATTCCCATTTTGGGAATTTTCCCGGGAATATTCCCAGGGAATATTCCCAAAAAATATCTTCCCGGGAATTTACCCATCACTAGTCGTCGTCCAACCTTGTCGTCAACGACCCAAAATGAGATGTGTCCAGGCTTGTCGGGATCGACCACGACAAGCTTGGACACTTCAGGAATTCGTTCGAGTCTGGCGCAAGAGGATAAATTGAGAACTGTCCAAGCTTAAGTGTCCAGGCTTGTCGTCGTCCAACCTTGTCTGTGTCCCGTTGCCACACTTGGTACAATTGTACCAGATTCAGCCCTTTTGTTATTCACCGGCCCGTTGGTACCACGCTGGCAGTTTCAGCCCCTTTTGTGAAAAAGTTGGTACAATTCTATCCAATTCAGCATCATTTAACAAATATTGTCAGATTTTCAAAAGTTCACGTTACTCATATTGTGTTGGACTCTTAAGAAATGCTGGTGAACATTCATTCTGTGACGTTGCACCGCATAACACTACAAACTTCGTGTGGAAAATTCGTAATTCGAACTATACCGGGAAATAAATGACGCTAGATGGGCGCATCCGCACGAAGGAGACGAGAAAGAAGCAGTGTGGTGGAAATTTTAGCTTGAAATCTTAGAAAAAAAAAATACACACACGTTGAATCAAGTGTTGCATATTCTGAAGAAGACAAGCGGGTGTTGAAGGAAGTCCATAATTTATGTATCGTTGAAGAGATTCTACATCAAAACAATAATAGCACCAGTGCCCAGCGTTGCCAGATCTAGCATAATGATGCTAGATCTAGCATAATTTGCATGTCTTTAGCATCTAGCATCTTGCTTTTAGCATCCTGCCCAAATCTAGCATAATTTCAGCAAGTTTATCAAAAAGCCGCAAAACCTGGAGATGAGAAAGAAGTTGGTTGTGGGAAGAAAAAGAACGGCAGAAATGTATCCTCTTCCATTGATTCATACAGTCGGTAAACCATACATCATCATCATCATAGGTATTCTGCCTTTATTGGCAGGTCACTTGCCGCAGCTGAGAAGCTTCCATGCTCCACGGTCCTCCGCTAACCTCTTTGTCTTCGCGTATGATCTTTCTGTTTTAATATCATCCATTAATTGTAGTCTCCTTCGCCCCCACCCTCTCTTTCCCGCCACCATACATTCTAGGACGTCCCTCATGATACAATCTCTTCTTAGGCAATGTCCCAACCAGTTTCTCTTCCTCTTCCTAATACTATCTAAAAGTGTTCTTTTCTCACCCACCATTTCTAACACTCTCTCATTCGTTTTCCGCTCTACCCAACTAATTCTTTCCATTCTTCTCCACACCCACATTTCGATGGCTTCCAGTCGATTTTCGTCACCTTACGTAATGTCCACGTTTCCGCCCCATACAATACAACACTCCACACGAAGCATTTTATGAGTCTTTTTCTCAACTCTTTATTCAAGGTCCCACAAAACAGACTTTTCTTCCTACTAAAGGCTTCTTTCGCCATTCCTATCCCTGCTTTTATTTCACGTTCGCACTTCATGTCATTACTAAGAATACTACCCAGGTATCGAAAACTATTCACTTGTTCTATTTTCTCTCCTCCCACTTTTATATTTGACACAGACCCCTTCGTTCCAATCACCATGGCTTTTGTCTTTCTAACATTTATTTTCATCCCATATTCTTCAAAGCCCTTTCTCATTTTTTCTAACATTTTATTGATTTTCTTTTCAGATTCTGCAAGAAGCGCCATATCGTCTGCAAATCTTATGCATCTAATCATTCTACCACCTACCGAAATACCATCATCATCATGTAGGCTCTTTTTCACTATATCTTCTAGATAGACATTAAATAGTGTTGGCGAGAGGCAGCATCCTTGTCGAACTCCCCTGCCAATTGCACTGTCTTCCGTCATTTCTTCCCCTATCCTCACACTTACTTGTTGGTTCATGTATAAGTTTCTTATGAGTCTTCTATCTTTCCATTCCAAACCTATCTTCGTTAGAACTCCCAACAACAATTCCCAATTCACGCGGTCAAAAGCCTTTTCTAGATCAATAAATACAACATACACCTCTGTTTCCTGTTTCATATATTTCATTACATAGTCGGAACAATTCTTTCTTTCCCTTGTCTCCTATATTTTTAATGAATTCGATTGGTATGCTATCTATTCCGGTTGCCTTTCCATTCCTAATCTCGGATAATAACCTTTTCAAACTCATCCCGAAGAATACTAAATCCTTTATCATCCTCGTCTACTTCATTTTCTACTTCGACATTTAGGCTACATGGTCTATCCCTACTCTCATATAAGTCTTCAACGTATTCTTTCCACCTTCCTATGACCTCATTTCTCTCGCTGACTACCTTCCCATTCTTATTTTCTACTGCCATCATAATACCGTTTCCTCCGAAATTCCATAGATTTCACCTCCTTGTACATTTCCTCATATTTCCCAGCTCTTTCTAGTTCTTCTATGTCCTCGCATTTTCTTTCTTAAAACTCTTCCCTCGCTCTGTCTGTTTCTCTTCGTAATTCATTATTTAACTTTCTGTACATCTTTCTGCCCTCTTCTGTATCAACCTTTTTCCACATCTTCCTCTCACTCATTTTCTGCAACATCTGCTCTGTAACCCATGGTTTCTTAGCAGTTTTGTGTTCGCGGTAACCTACAGCTTCTTCTGCAGCCTGCTGTAAGCAACGTTTAATATGTTCCCACCGTGCGTTACTACCTGCACCTATTCTTTCCTCGTTTGAACATTTTTCTTCGAATTTTTTTAACGAAAAGATTTCTTATTTCCTCGTTTCTCAACTTTTCAGTATTCAACACTTTGTTACCTACTTTTCTTCTGCTTACATTTTTCAGTTGAATATCTACTTCGGCCAGCACAAGATTATGGTCAGAGAAAATATCAGCCCCGGGAAGGGTCTTTGCGTTCTTTAAGCTATTCCGATACCTGTCCTGAATCATAACATAGTCTATCTGATATCTTCCGCCGCCTATTGGTGATTTCCATGTATATCTTCTTCTCTTGTGCTGATTGAACCAAGTGTTCCCAATTACTAGTGAACTCTGTCTACAGAAATTCACCAGTTCCTCTCCCCTTTCATTTCTTTCGCCTAAACCATATTTGCCTACGATACTACCTTCCTGTTTTTCTCCCACAACTGCATTGAAATCTCCCATTAGAATTATGCACGCACCCTTCTTCTCCCTATCTATAATTTCTTCTATTTTCTCATAATTTTCCTCTACTTCTTCAGTTGCATGCGAAGTCGTCGGTGCATATGTCTGTATAACCACTAGATCCTTCGTTTTCCCTTTAAGTCTTAACATCATAACTCTATCATCAATAAATTCTACTTTCATTACCTTCTCCTTTAAGCGCTTTCCAAGAATTATTCCTACGCCATTATGACCGCCCTTTTCATTACCTGAGTAAAACATTCTATATCCTTCGCTGTTCAATACCCCATTACCTTCCCATCTAACTTCACAAACGCCTACCAAATCTAAATTATTTTGTTTCATTTCTTCTTTAAGATTTTCTAATTTTCCTCCCTGTAACATAGTACGTACGTTCCATGTCCCTATCCTAAACCTTTTGCTCTTCCCTGTCTTTCTTTCTCTGTCTGTGTTCCCTCCATTATTACTTTCTCGTCCAATAGTCCTTCCCAAGCCATCCCCCTCCCGGAGATCCTAATGGGGGGATATTTCACCTCCGGAACTACATTTTGACCTGCGAAAGACCATTGTTCATATGTTCTTTTTGTTGCCAGCAAACTAGGGAAAATAGAGTGAGGGTTTCCCGTTGCCTTCCACCCCGCAGTATCCCAGCCGTTAAAGTCACTCTGACCACGCCTGGGACTAATGTCCAAGTTGCCGTACCAATCACTATGATTTTCGCCAACTTGGCTACTGGAAAACTGCTGCCTTCTCCCAGAACACTCTTCGTCTGGCTACTCCATTTAGACCAATTCGGTAGGGGCGGTCCTTCTGGTAGTGAACTACCACCGACACAGCTCTAAATTTCACTGTAGCACGCAATCCTCCCCACCCGACACATAAGTGTCTTCGTAAAGGTGGTGTTTATCGGGGAGGGTAAACCATACAGCCAGTCTTATTTTCCGAAGTAAGTTAGAAACGGCTTTGGGCTTTTTTTTTTGTGGCTCCACCCAGAGTTTTCTAATCCTTTAACTGCGAGGCATGGGCGAAGCTATGGGGGCCATTCTCCCCCCCCCCACTTTTTGACAACTTCACCATCTTTATTTCTGACTTCATGACCATCTTTATTCCTGAAATGAAAGGTCCAAGACCGACCAGAATCTCCCCCCCCCCTTCAGCAGACAATTCCCAACTCCGCTTATGCTGCGAGGTAATTTCCTTTCAAAATATGTAAACAAACACTTTGCATTCATTTATACGATATATACGCCATTGAGTCTGGCAACGACTGCGTTAGTTTAGTTGAGTTAAAGCTTTGGTGCGTGAAGGGTTGAGTTCTACTCACGCATCCTTGCGCTCTGCGTATTTTAAGTTATGTTATCGTATCTCAACTTCGTTTTTTTCTTTTAAAACTTCTGAATTAGTAATTATGAGGATCTAGCATAATATGACCGAATCTAGCATCATTTCGATCAGGTTTTGGAATAATTCCGAGCTGTGAGTCTGGCCACGCTGCCAGTGCCGTACCTTAGAAAATCAGCCAGTGATGCCAATTGAAGGGAAATTTCCCTTGGCGCAGGGAAATTTTGAGTAAATTTTGGAGAAAAGGGAAAAAGGGAAATTGCTTATAATCTCTCAATATTGCAGGGAAATTTGAACGTCTCTCCAATCATTTATAGATTGAATGTATTTACGTCAAGGTGACCAGACGTCCCGTTTTAGCCGGGACAGTCCCTTTTTTCAACCGTTGTCCCGTTTTTATCTGATTCTCAAACAGGACGCCTAAATGTCCCGTTTTTAAGCAAAAATGACCCAGATGTCCCAGAATTATTATTCAAAATATAAATGGTCAATGCAAATTCTACACTCTTCCGTACCAACACTCATTGGGAAGGTTGAGCCGTGTCTGGAACTTCTGAATGTTCAAATGGGAATTGAGTGTTCGGTGGTTCAAGTGGGAATTGAGTTCGATTTCTGAGTGTTCAAGTAGTTAAAAGTATTGTTGGGTAGTACTTAAGTTAGAGACACTGTGTTATCATTCTTACTTGTGTATTTTGTAAATTGAAAACACTGTTGAGTCCCAAAATACAATCTGAAAGTCACATATTTATCCCCCCTCCCCCGCGTCGCCGATTCGTATGTGTCCCGTTTTTGCAAGTAAAAATTCTGGTCACCTTGATTTACGTATCTGATTAATCTCATTATAATTCAGTATAAATTCAACGTCGTATTTATTCCAAACATAATCCGTTGCACATATTTCATATAAATTCTCACAAGTTATCTTGCTGTGTATTCGTTAATATTTATCAACATTACACATCGATCAACATATTCAGTTAAATTCGAAACATTACAACAATGCTTATTGAAAATCTTTTATCAAAATTAACCTTCCCATTGTTGAATTAAATGCAATGCAATAAGATTAAATATTTCTCAATTAAATTATCACTCCAACTATTATAACAGTTTGGTTTTCCCAATCAGAAGATGTTTTTTCCAACCAGAAAATTGATTGTGAAGAGGATTAATCGATGTAAGAGAAGAAAATCTGCGTGTCGTGAATGTAAATATGTATATATGGGCGAATACTGGGTCATTAGTGTGTGTGTGTTTGTGTAAGTTTACAAATTTTCTGGTAACTGTGCGCACAGAACTATAAATTCTTAAGAATTACGCATCTCTAAACTTTGATTTAGTTTGTATTGTGCTTACGAACATTCCTCGTGTACAGCCAAAGACAGCAGCAGCTAGAGTTTTCTTTGTAACTGTTCGTATTCGTTTCAGTAAATATGGGAGTGCTGTTCTTAAGTAAGTACATACCAAATATATACTTAATATTTTCTTTGTACCTTAGGTTACATTAATATTAAAATCTATCATGTCATCTAGGATAAAAATTAAATTTACATAATATTTATTTTATATTCTTTATGATTTATTTAGGTTGTCCGTCCTGACCGAGGTATTTATAGGTTTTTCCTCAGTCACACCAGGCAAATGCAGAGATTGCACCTTTAACATAGGTCCTAGCCTACACCTTTCCATATTCTTCCCCCATGTGGTTCGGATTCCACGTTAATCAGTAGGTCCACGTCTCATATAGCCTCGCTGCTGAACGGGACGCTAAACTAAAATCAACTCAACCATATTCTTCCCCCTCCTCTATCGCGACGCCTTAGATACCTAAACAACAAATCAAGTTCAAATTCTGCGTAAGCTCAAAGGAAGGCTGTTAGGTGTCTGCTTGTATGTGGTTATAAGGTTGGGGTGAGGGGCTGGAAGCGAAAACGATTAAAAATACGTTTACTAAATACAGTACTTGAACGGTTTGGATGAAGGGAAATTTTGTCCGGAAAAGGGAAATTCTGAAGCTTGTGAAGGGAAAACGGCTCTGAAGGAATTGGCATCACTGATATCAGCGCCTGGGAGAGAATACACGACGGCGCCCCCGTACATGACTGAGGTTGGCGCGAAGCGTAATAAAATTATTAAAAATAAACCTTGGTCTTCCTCGATTTTGACCCCTTTTTCTCACTTTCTCCCTTTTCTTCCTTCCGAATTTTGTGCCCCCTTACTTGGCGCTCGGGACCGTCCCCCTGCAACGGCATGGTATAGCACGAAAAGTGACGCAATATTGACGAATATAAAAATACCAGAACATTTCTGCGTTTTAGAGATCTATATCGACGCGTGGTAACAAACTTTCTGTATAGGCCTAAAGTTAGATCAGGGATGATCATACGTGTGCAAAAATATTTTAATTTTTGACAAAAATGAATTCAGCCCTTCTTGTTTCAATTTGGTACTATTTTTCAGCCCTCTCCAGAGCTATGGCAACACTGATATGATATATTATGACGACATGCGGTTTCTCGCACAGGTCGATCTAGGTACATCACTCGATATAATGGTTAACAAATTGGTATTACTCGAACAGATGGTTCTACCAAATTTTTACAAATTTCTTATATTTTCAGGTTAGGCTAGGGCTTTGTATTTCTTTTAGCAAAATATCGGATAAATGAAGTATTCCATCAGTACTTGCAGATTGAGTTCAGGAGCGCTAGGTTTATATGCAGTACAAGGCAAGGTTCTATAACGAAGATCCCCCTTACTGTTTAGCTGTAAAAAAGACGGGAAACAACGTGCCCTGCGGAGCTCTAACCCGCCTTCTCTCGGTAACGCTCGCTAGGCTATGCTACACGGTACAAAAAGAACCAACCTAAGCTAAGCTCTATAGGGGAACTGGGCCTATGTTTAGCAGAAGGGGTCCAGTTCTTTTCTATATAAAATGTTACGGCTTAAGTTTAGAGTTGCCCCTCCAGTCTGTAGGTGCCCTTGGACTTTGCAACATACAAAAAACAGTGCTTAAAATATTAAAAATTATTACATTTCACTTAACTTTAGTACTCCTTGGCTTTACAAAAATTTAAAAGGTTTTCTTCATTATTTTTGAGCATCCATTACACCTGTTCGCCATATTTTACAACTACCATGCTGCTGAAACCTTCCGCGAATGCTTCCGCATCCGGCAAATAGTACTAACTTCCACATATCTTTTCTCGTATTAAACATAACTCTCATGCCGAACTTAAATTCCTAAACATCAAATAAAAACTTCAAATTATCATTTCTTACCTCATTTCTCCTGTAAATTTTCCTGATTTTTATAAAAACCGGAGGGGTAACTCTAAACTTAACCCAATGTTACAATTTTGGTAATTTAGTTCACTTTCGGTTAGTTTATGGTAGGGTTGGTTAGTTTAAGTTAGGTTAGGCTAGTTTAGGTTACGTTGGGTTAGTTTAGTTTATGTTATATTAATGTAGGAGTCCCGCATAATTTTCCAAAAAATGATAGAATTTCGCTTATTTCTACTAATATTACGTTAGTTTAGGTTAGTTCAGGTTAGCTTACGTTAGTTTATGTTAGGTTAGGTTACAGTTGGTTACGTTATGCTATGTCTAAGTACTTGCATCACTCATTTCTCCTGTAAATTTTGTGTTTTTTACGTGCTTCTGGACCCCTTCTACTAAACATACCCCGGGAACTGTTCTAGAACCTGCTCCAGTGTGGACGTAGGGCGTAAAAAAATAGTGCATAAAACGAAACAACATGTGGTAGGTGGCCACGGAAAATCGTGAATGCTATCTGAGAGTCGAAGCAAGAGGCACCGAGTGATAAGTAGGGTGTGCGTCTGTAGGAAGCAGACGCTTCGCAATAAATACGCGACGGGGGGTATGCGCGTAAACTAACATAGTAGAAGAGAACACTTACACATACAATACTTTCACTGTCAGTCAAATTTCATTTCAGTGGGTTGTACGAGTATGTATTACAATACATGCTCCAGCTCCGCATCGAGAAGTAGTACCGCTTTAAAAGTGTATAGTAGAGTTCAGTAGAGTAGGGTAGGGATAGGAACGATTTAGCTTAAGGTTAGGGCAGTCTTGACTTATTGTCTTGAACTTAATAGTGCAACTTCTGGTTTCTTAGAATATCAGCTGGATCCGGCATTGTAAAGTTAACCCATAATTATTGATATTCACAGTCTCATTCTTTCGCAAAAGATTCATGACGAGTTTTACGTGTAAATGTTCTGTTTGGTAGAACCATCTGCTCGAGTAAACCCGACAAACTATAATTCAGTAATTATATTCTTAGTGTCTGAGAAGCTCCATTACTACTTTCAGATTCACTTCAGGAGGACTGAGTGTAAATACAGTATTGCAGTATAGCATAAAAACTACAGTATGTAAAACTAACCAACTTTTGCTAGGTGGCCACTAAAAAGCACGAATGCTATCTAACCGAGTCAGCATGGGGTCCGAGCGCTAGCGAGGTAGTGCGTCCATAGGGAGCATGCACGTCACCGACGGAGGGTTAAGGTAAAGCGAGGTTAGTGGAATGGCACACTTACTTATACTATACTTTCACTGTCACTCAAGATTCATTTCAATATACTGTGCAGTGATTGTAATTAATTATATCCACACTTCCATTCCTTCACGAAAAATGTTTCACATCACATTTTACATATAAATTTCCTTTTTGGTAGAAACGTCTGCTCGAGTGAACCCACCACTAAAAAACACAGATGCTAGCTAACAGAATGAGGACATTGGGGAAGGTGGTGTTTCCATGCGTTAACATGGACATGTGTCCGAAGGGAGCAGACGCGTCAGTGACTGTGGATATACGCGTAAGCGAGCGTAGTGAAAACACGTGGCCTTTCGCAATAAAGGAGAGTTTCAATAGCACTTCTGATGGTTCCACACTAGTAATGCTACGCCCGAAATTGTAAAATACAACTTTTGTACAGTGTGAGGAAGTACTTTGCTGGCGAAAAATAGTATCTAATAAAGCCATGTTTCGTATGCACTTAATTATTTTAACCGTCGTAAAGCACTTGTAATGATTGTACGCTAGTAACCTTACACTTCTAAACACACTTGTAAAATGGAGCTGTATTAGTCAGTGTTTAATTCTTGTGCATGCAGGGTATTAAATTTTACCTGTAACCTTTGCCAAGTGTGCTGTGCCTACGCTTGAGCACTTTTTTGTCTACTGATATATTACTGATTGGAAAAAGAATTGCAAGTAACAAGTAGACCTACTGTATTTATCTTCGGTGCAGACCTGGTATTTTTGAGATCTATACTTGCATTCAGTGCTATTCCATTTTATGGAGTCAAAAATTTGTCAAATCTACGAAAGAAGTAAGTTAATTGATTGTACAATAGGACTACATAAGTAATCAAAATATATCTGGTTCTTCTCATATGTATAATATAGGTATACGAAATATAAAGTGTGTTCTTTACCACGTAGTACTTCACAAGGAACACATAATGAAGTGAAGTGCTATTTGAAGGCAGTGTACCAAGTGATCATAAAAGTGTTGCAATGCTGTGCCACACGGGAGGTATGTATTTTTATGGGCATTGTTCTAGAACCCTGGACCCATCCCCATTGAGTCGTAATAAACAAAATAAATTAACCTAGCTATTAACCCATCTTCATTCACTGTCGCTCTCTCGGCATTACTATGTGAATTGATTATTTATTAAACTTTCATAACGATAGGAACCAACCTGACTACTAACCCATCTTCACCGGTATGTGAAGATGAAGATCTGGAGCAGCATTATAGAACCTTGCCGTTTGTATGCCACATGAAGTATTTTTCTGACTTTCCTCGTTTATATTTATCCTCACCGTTACGGACGCGCTACTGCATGAGCCCCCTTGCTCCTGTCCTTACTCGGTTAGATCACTATGCATTTTAGTGGCCGCCAAACACAAGTTGGATTGTTTTTAAATTAGTTCATGTTTTATGCAGTGTAGTTTTATGACATATATATGTCCACACACTGTATTTATACTTATGCCTCCTAAAGTCAATCTGCACTCATTATTGCAACTCCTCCCTTAAGAAACGCTTTGTAAAAGTGCACTTCCCGCCGGAGAAGTACATATTTCACGAGTATAATTGTACCCCTAAAATGGAGTAGGACGCATACAATCATTGCAAATTTCTTTCTTTGTTAAATATACTTTTTCTACCTTAAAAATTCATTTCTTGTGTGTGTAGTTGCACATTCGCTTTAGGATGACAAGGATAGTGCTTCTGCATATGCTATAAAAGTTTTAGCGAGAAAAACATGAACTAACGTGTGTGCTAGGTAGCCACTGAGAGCGAGAATAATATGTTAAACATTAAGAGCAGGAGCGCAGCTAGGGTCCGCGTGGAAGGTCGTCTCTGGGTGAGCTGGCGCGTGAGCGTTCTTTAACCCTACGCATGAACGATTATAGTGGGAAACAATTCATTTACGATAAGAACTCATGTTTCACGTGTCTTCATTTACGCTTTTACGTACAAATAAACAGGAAGTAAACTTGCTTTGTGGCTCATTCCACGTCAAATTACCCAGGCCATGTCACCCACCAATTCAGATTTTAATGGAACTTCGTGTACTTGTTAACACTACTAGGGTATGAAGACCTGTAAAATTTTTCTTCCGAAATCCTAATAGTTTGTGAGAAATACAAGACCAAAGTTTCAGAATTTCAGGCATCCCGGTCGTTCTCGAGGACATCTAATATTTCGTAGAGCTTAATACAAAAATTCATATCTCAGTCTGTAGAGCTAATAAAAGAACACCATCAAAATTGCTGTACATTAAGGTTGAAGAATGCACCCTTGCACTTCAAAATAGTTAATTTTTTTTTGTTTAAATTTCTAATTTCACATAATGCGCATTATCGCTGTGAGGCGGACCAATTACCTTGCCGCTCTTTTTTTTTTTTTTAAATTGAACCATAAGGTATGTTCTAAGAGACTGTAAAACAAATTAGTGGTTTTTAGAATGCTTCGGTTAGTAATTCTCGTTTAACCCTTCAAGGCCAACGCGCCAGCTTTTCGTGTCATCTGTAAAGTGTTATTGCCATTGATGCAAGGAAGGTATTGGCACATTATTGCTCGATTCACTCACACAGGTCTCAAGTAATCACTAAGTATACGTGTTGTTTGTGTTAAAATGTTTGGGGGTTCAGAGAAGCGGGATAACCAGGCTAGAAACATTCATTCTCGAAATTTTATAGTTTTTATCTGTTTGCCGAACTATTAATATAATCAAAGTGAATTTAATGTTAAAATTGAATTAATTTTCCAAATCTTCAGTCCATTATCTTTCAAATAAAGTAGAAATGAAGGTTATATGACAGTCAAGGGATAGCCATTGCCAGATAAAAGTCCTGCCAACCAAACTTAATTTAACCGTACAAGCTTTTAATCATAATGCAAAGTTTTGTATGACTTGAAGAGTATACATTTATTTGATATATTTGTTGATAGTGTCAAAGATCTTACGTTCGTAGTTGTTAAATATACAGGGTGTCTCAAAAATTCCCTGACGTAGGGTAACTGTTATTATCACAGTTGCAACAAAATGTAAGAGGAAAAGCAGTTTCCAAACATAATGTTTTCAATCTAAAGTGAAGGATTTCTTTTTAAATCGGACTAGCCGTTTGGGCTAATGCAACATTGCCATTAATAGAGGGGCTGGGGGAGGTGGATCAATTTTGTAAAAGTATGGTGAATAGAGGTTATGTTTTAAATGGGGGCTGGCCATCGACACGTTAGCGTAAAAGACAGTAACTTCACTTATGTTGTGGGTCCAGGTAAATGGCAATGTTGCATTTTCATTTAACATTGGGTACATAAAGAGTGAACAGCCCAAACGGCTAGTTCGATTTTAAAAAATCCTTCACTTTAGATTGAAAACATCATATTTGGAGACGATTTTCCCTTTTACATTTAGTTGTAACTCTGATAATAACCGAATTACCCTATGTCAGGGAACTTTTGAGACATTCTGTACACAAGGACAAATGTTCGTTTCATGAGCACCCGAATAAAATGCTTTCTCCATCTGAAGTTCTAAACTCACTGTTATTTTTAGAGTTATTGTGTAGCTTTCAGTATTTGAGACGAAGTGAAATTGACCGAATTTGCAACTGTGGGAGGGGAGTAAATTTCATTTCATCATCTCAGAACTTTTAGCTGTGAATGTACACGATGCATAATAAACTATCAAATCTAATGCAAGACTCGTTACGGATTGCAAATCGTTTAGTTCATGCGAACATGCAAGTTGTGTCTTGAACTACCAAGCTGACGTGAAAAATCTTGTCTGAGCAATGCGAGTAGGAACATGTCTAATCTTGCCTGATTCTGCATTGTGACCGTACAGTAACGTGTTCATTTCGGTTTCAGCTGTGTTTCTGTGCAGATGTTTATGTCGTGTTGAGTGCTTAAGACTGAATACTTATTGGGGTTGCTGCAAGACTGTGTTGTTCATCCTGTCAAGTGATGATTTGGCCTACAACGATGTCGCGAAGTGAATTAGAACAGCGCAGTGTAGAAAAGAAAACTAAAAGTGAACGCGACAAAAACAGTTATACACGGGTGGTCAAATTGCATTGAATTATCAATACATCCGAGACACAATTGTTATCCCAAACACAATTGTTGAAGAAGTATGATCATATCAGACAAGTTGTTTTGATCCATTTAATTGCCACAAAAAAACAATCACTAAGGCTTTGCGAAAAGTAAGTGTTGATTTTGCTAATGAAATTAATAAAAACATTGACTCTGTAAAGGCTATTCCTGAACAAAAGATATGCGGTAATTGCAGAAACAAACTTGGGATTTCCTTTGAATGCAAAGACGTGAGCGGATTTAGTGAACACGATGTATTTGTTTTAGAAGAACCTGTCGCAAAAAACGAAACTGTAGAGCATTTTAATGTTTCACTTACAGCATTAGGGGAGTCACCTCTAAAATTCCATGCCATTCCGTCACACAGCAAACCTGCATATGCTAAAAGAAAGCTTGACAGCAAGTTCTGCTCTGAAAAGTAAAATAAGCAAAGTTGTGGGAAAAGAGCTTGTCTCTAAACAAGATTCTTGTAAAATTTCAAAAGATGTGAAACAAAAGGCTCATGATATGGATAAACTTCTTGATTTAATAAAGGCCAAACTTCAAGGTAAAATCACTAAAAAAGAAAAAGTACAACTGTTAACTTTAGTGCCCTCATCTTGGAGCAGGAAACAGATTGTCGATGAATTTATTGTGAGTGAATATGCTGTCCGGCAAGCAAGAAAGAACAGGAAGAATAAAGGAATTTTAACCATTCCTGAATTGAGAAAGGGAAAACAGCTGAGTGAAGATACAATTCAAATAGTAAAAAATTTCTACGTCGATGATGAATATTCCAGAATTCTACCTGGCAAAACAGTGAGTATTTCATAAAATGTACACATGGAGAAGCGATTATTACTGGGGAATTTAAAAGAATTATACTCCATTTAAACATCAACATCCCAACATTAAAATTGGATTTTCTAAATTTTGCACGCTACGCCCTAAGTGGTGTATTAGCAGGTTCTGCTGGGACACATTCCGTGTGCGTGTGTACAATACATCAAAACATTATTCTACTGCATGCATGTCATATAGAAGAGACATATTAAGACTTGATCCGTCATCTGGTTTGTTCTGTGCACAGTCGGGATTGCATGCTGAGGCATTGTTCCGAGTGTCCCTCCAGTGAAAATTTGAGGCAGCTTCTGATTGCAAAATTCGAGGATTTTGATGCTGAGGAGGAAGTAACATATTACCAGTGGGTATCAACGGACAACAGAATTGGTGAAAAGTACTGTCACACTGGACAAGTATGTGACAGTTTTGATACGAAATCTTGAAAAGCTTGTACCACAGTTATTTATTTCCAAAGCACAATCACATTTCTTAAAGGGCAGAAAGAAAAATCTTGAGCCAGAGACAGCCATCGTTCTGATGGACTTCAGTGAAAATTTTTCAAGTTTATGAATGTTTCTTTTGTGATTTTTTATAGTTTATTATGATTGTTATGCAATTGCAATCAAAGAAAAATTCTATATATTGTTTCGTTTCAGTAATGTTTACTATTAATGAAATTCATCGAAATACCTAATTTTTTTTAGGGGGGGGGGGGTCATTTACTGAAATCAGAAGTATCTTTGGTATCTATTTATGTATAAATGGGTCAGAGCCGAAGTGGACTCAGATAATTCTTATCTTTATTCACTTTTCTTAGTGATACGCAAATTAAGTCGTCGTATTTCTTTAACTTGGAGTAGCAAAAGTCGTAGTGAACTAACTTGGACTTAATTAGTTCTTCTATACTCTGAAGTGTTTTGAAATTGTCCATCTGTAATTATGTATAATGGTTTCACTTGTGCATCTGTTTATCTTTTTGTCCTTTTCAAATGACTCTTGACAATTATACAATTATACAGGGTATTTCAAAACAACTCCGACAACGTTTGGGAAGTAATTCCTAACACCAAGATAAAAAGTATAGACCAACTTGGGTGCACAAATGCTTCCTTTCGGATAGGCTGCCGAAAACATGAAAAAATGAACTTTAGAGATCCATAGCTTCAAAACTATGGAACGTACAGTAGTCGGTTCATGACTTCACTTAGGAACCAGTATTAGTTCTATCCAAATATCCAACTTTCAGAATCCTAAGGTACTCACGCGACAGTTTTTATGGAAGGAGTTTGGTTACTGGTATATAATCTGTAGTACTCATCAACTACCTCTAGAAAAATAGTTGCGGAAGTACCGCAGGATTCTGAAAGTCGGATATTTGGATAGGGCATACACTAGTTCCTAAGTGAAGTCTTGACCCGACTACTGTAGGTCCCATAGTATTGAAGCTATTGACCTCTAACATTTATTTTTTCATGTTTTTGGCAGCCTATAACTCCGAAAGAAAGCATTTGTACACTCAGGTTGGTCTATACTTTTTGTCTTGGTGTCAGGAATCACCTCTCAAACGTTGTCGTTGTTGTTTTGAAACACCCTGTATTATAAGTATGCAAAGATCAATACAACGTATCAGGAGTCCTGTGAGAGTGAGTCGGCAGACATATCGCATTTGTGACCAATTAGTCGCGGTTTCGAGTTCAAATGGAGGACAGTTTGTTTCGAATGTAAGTCAAGAAACGGTTTGGACTCCGCTTTAAGCTTATGTGACCCATTCCACCTAACCCGGCTTTTGCTAAATAGCACCAAGGTGAAACAAACTTATTTCTGTACATATGTGATATAAATACATAGAGCAAATTATTTAAAGAAAAAAAAAACTGGTTTAAACAAAAATAAGTTAAACTAAAAAAAACGGGGTTTTTTCAATAAAAACAATGTTTTTTGCCAACCCTGCTATATACACATCTTCCTGGATCTGCAGACATTTTGTGTGTGATATCAGATGACTTGGAACACGATGTCGCATTTGTTTATGAGACTCAGACAAATAACTTCTTTTCTGAAAGAGCAATTTCCGTACCGGTATGTCAAAAATGTGAATTACTTTGGTGATGGATGCGATGCGCAGTACAAGAATTGTAAAAACTTCATTAACTTGTGTTACCATTATGAGGATTTCTCCTTAAGTGCATCATGGTCATTTTTTGCTACAAGCCATGGTAAATCCCCATGTGATGGTATTGGTGGGACAATTAAACGTCTGCTTACTAAAGAAAGCCTTCAAAGATGTTCTGATTTTTTAAATACGCCAGAAAAAGTTTTTACCTTCTGTAGATCTCGCATTGAACATATAAATTTCAGCTTGCTGAAAAAAGAAACTCTCATAAACACGCAAAAAACTACAAAATCGTTTTTCTGGTGCAGAAACAATTCCTGCAACACGATCATATCATCAGTTCTCTCTAAGCCAAACCTCGATTGGTACAAAGCGAATCAGTGCTGATCCAGATTTCAGTTCCATTTTTCATTTTACTGAAGAAGAGACATCTCGAATGAACATCGCGGACATCATCACTAATTCGTATCTTGCATGTGTTTACGATAAGCATTGGTTTTTTGGGTTAGCTTTAGGTAAAGATGAAGAGGAAAATGATGTTGAAGTCAAGTTTATGCACCCTTTTGGACCGGCTCAATCCTTTTACTGGCCTTCTGCAGGAAAAAACGGCGTGTGCCATGTTCCGAAATCCAATATTATTTGTTGTGTGTGCACTCCCTTTACTAAAGGTACTGGAAGAGTATATTATTTCTCAGATAAGGAGGTTCAGTTTCTGGAGGAACAATACAGGCTGCGTTTTGCTTAAACGAAGTAGCAAGTTCCTTCAGTCTCAAATAGTGAAATCCAATCACTGTGATTGGCGTATGCTGAGGTAAGAAATTGATTTCATGCACAAGGAGTTTTGCATATTTCTTTGGTTACAAATTTTCAATTTAATGTAGTGGAAAACTTCAATCATTATTTTATTTCGTTTAGAAGACTAAAATGTAACTGTCGTAAATGTTGATAAAAAGAAGTACAAAATTGAGTTTTGATCTATACTTTGTATTGGTCCTGTTGTTCCTATTTGTAAATTACGTTTGTGAAAGTACGTCTTCCCAATCGAAAAATAATCCGGTACTGCCCTCCCCCCCCCCCCCGGACTGTCATATACCCTTCATTTCTACGTTATTTGAAAGATAATAGACTATAGATTTGGAAAGTTAATTCAATTTTAACATTAAATTCACTTTGATTATATTAATAGTTCGGCAAACAGATTGTTATTTTTTTAAAATAAAATTTCGAAAGTGAATGTTTCTAGCCTGTTTATCCCGCTTCTCTGAACCCCCACACATTTCAACACAAAGAACACGTATACTTAGTAATTACGTGAGACCTGTGTGAGTGAATCGAGCAATGATACCTTGCTTGCATCAATGGCAATAACACTTTACAGCTGAGACGAAAAGCTGGCGCGTTGACCTTGAAGGGTTAAACGAGAATTACTAACCGAAGCATTCTAAAAACCACTAATTTTATTTTACAGTCTCTTAGAACATTCCTTATCGGTCAATTTTTAAAAAAGAGCGGCAAGGTAATTGGTACGCCTCACAGCGATAATGCACATTACGTAAAATTAGAAATTTACACAAAAAATAACTATTTTGAAGTGCAAGGGTGCATTTTTCACCCTTAATGTACAGCAATCTTGATTTTTTTTTTAAATTAGCTCTACAGACTTATATAAATTTGGAGTAGAAATTTCCAAGTGATACATTGCTGAGATATGAATTTTTGTATTAAGCTCTACGAAATATTAGATGGCCTCGAGAACGACCGGAATGCCTGAAATTCTAAAACTTTGGTCTCGTATTTCTCACAAACTATTAGGATTTCGGAAGAAAAATTTTACAGGTCTTCATACCATAGTAGTGTTAACAAGTACACGAAGTTCCATTAAAATCTGAATCGGTGGGTGACATTTCGGAGTTTTTCTGGGTGATATGACGTGGATAAGCCTTGTACTACTATGCAGATTTACTACTCTTGTTCACAATAATTGTTAGTTTCCCATTATTGCCAATTCCAGCATCAACACAATAAGAATCTTTTAATGTACACGTACTTAATTCAGCGACACTTTATTAATTCATTGGCTTTAACTATGCATATCCTGTAATATGGGTTATATATGAAGTAGTTACTGCTTCGATTACTCTTACATTTTGACTTGCATTAATCCATAGCTACGCATCTCACAGATATCACAACATATTTTTATTATTTACACAATTATCTATCAACATTATATTTGATATTCGTCCTGTAAATTTTAAAAATTGTAAATTACCATGCACGGAAATAATACTTTCGCAAGAAGAAATTGATGTGCATATCAAGAATATAAGGACCATGACATACTAATGATTATACAGAACTTAATTCCCAATGCGAGCTCCTCCGTGGCTAAGCGGTTAGCGTACGCGCCTTTGGCGTGGGAGATCCGGGTTCGATTCCCGGCGGGAGCTCATGTGGTTCGGATTCCACGTTAATCAGTAGGTCCACGTCTCTTATAGCCTCGCTGCTGAAAGGGACGCTAAACTACAATCAACTCAACTTAATTCCCAATGCTTTGTAATCGTTGAAATTGGAGACGTGGTTGCAGCATCATCATAGGCATTCTGCCATTACTGGCAGGTCACTTGCTGCAACTGAGAAGCATCCGTGCTCCGTGGTCTTCTGCTAACGTCTTCACGTACCATTTCTCTGTTTTGATACCGTCCATTAATTTACTCTTCTTTGCCTTGCTTCTCTTTCCTGCCACAATACCCTGTAGCACGTTCTACGTGATACAGTTCCTTCTTACTCAATGTCCCAACCAGTTTCTCTTCCTCTTCGTAATAATATCTAAAATTGTTCTTTTCTCCCCCGTCATTTCTAACATCCTCTCATTCGTTTACCATATGACCCAGCTAATTTGCTCCATTTTTTTCACACCCACATTTCGAAAGCTTCCAGTCGTTTTTCATCTTTATTGCGTAATGTCTATGTTTCTGACCCATACAACACAATACTCCACACGAAACATATAAGTTTCTTCTCAACTCTTTATTGAAGATCCCACAAAATAGAATTTTCTTTCTACTGAACCATATACATCTACTCATTCTACCTTCTACTGAAATGCCGTCTTCATTTTGTAGGCTCTTTTTCACTATCTCTTCTAGATAGATATTAAATAATGTAGGCGATTATTTAATAGATAGATAGATGTTCGACTGCATACTTGTCGAACTTCCGTTTCAGTTGCACTCTCGTCTGTCATTTTGTCCTCTGTTTTAGCACTTACTTGTTGGTTATTTCTTATTAGTCTTTGATCTTTCCATTCCAACAAGCCTTGTTTAGAACTTCCAGCAACAATTCTCAATTCATGCGGTGAAAAGCCTCTTCTAGATCGGTAAATACAACATACACTTCTTTCGCTCTTTCTATAAACCTTTCACCGATCACACATAATAATTCAGTTGCATCTCATGTGCCCTTACCTCTCCTGAACCCGAATTGTTTCTTCTCAACTTCTTCATTTGTTCCTCCATACAACCTTCTTTTTAAAATTCGAAGCTAAATTTTTACTGCATGAGATATGAAACTAATAGTTCTATAATCCTTATAGCTCTTTGGGTTTTTTTTTCTTAGCCATCGGTATTATTGTCTTCAGGAAGTCTTTTGGCCACTTTCCTATTTCACATATTTCATTGCAAAGTGGGAACAGTTCTTTCATGCCTTTCCCCTATATTTGGAAATATTATAGGCAGCTTATACTATTAGCAGGAATCGTAAAGCATGCAGTTTATTAGACGTAATCAAACTTACAAATCTGTTGTTTTTCAATAATACCTTAACACATGCTGCATTGTTAATTTGTTACTATCTAGTTTTATAGCCATTTAAAGCAACATAACAACCAATAAACCAGTTTTTGTGTTGTATAAGTTTGCTTTATTTATTTATATTGTATATGGATAGAAATATTTGTTTGGCCTTAACATTTTTTTGCAACAGTGGTTTTATAAACGATGGGACGTACAGCTTAAATAAGGTTGCCAGATCTTATGTTTTCCTCGCAAATTCTACGTTTTTTTTTTAATAGAGCTCCTCCGTGGCTAAGCGGTTAGCGTACGCGTCTTTGGCGCGGGAGACCCGGGTTCGATTCCCGGCGGGAGCTCATGTGGTTCGGATTCCACGTTAATCAGTAGGTCCACGTCTCATATAGCCTCGCTGCTGAACGGGACGTAAAACTCAAAAAATCAATCAATCAATCTACGTTTTTTAAATGTTTTAATATAATTTTGCTAGTGCAGTTTTTTTAAATTAAAGGAACTGATTTCTCACATACTGTTAACAACGCAGTCCAACGATGTTAGTATTCACAGAGAAAATACAAGTTGCATTTTTCTCTCTTATTTAGCCACACCTCAACCTTATGATTATGAATAATGTGATTTTAGCATTTTAGTTAGTCTTCGTCTGTCAACATCGTCTCCATCATATATCGCAGTTTTGATTAATCATGGTATATTGATGCAGACCGGTAGCCAAGGAAGGGGAGGTTCCAGACCCCCCCCCCCCCTTTCAGACCAGAAATGAAAAAATTGAGGAAGGATGAAACAGCAAGAAACGAGGAAAAGAAGAATCAGTGTTAAAAATAAAAAGCCACAGCAAGCTTTTGGTTATTCTTTCTTATGAGGAGATTTGTATTACTTGCAGTACATGGTGGCGAATGAGCGGGATATCCTGGAAAATTCAGGGAATATGAAATTTCTAAAAAACTTAACGTAATTCTCGGAATTTCTGCTACTAGTCAGGGAAATTTCAAGCTTTCGAAAGCATAGTGCCGCTCTGTAACAGTGTAAACATTTTTTATCATAATTTTTCGTCATCGCTTCTCTGCAGTATCAAACTTGTTATTTCAGAAACAGTTTTCTATTGCTCCTTTAACCTATCATTTGGAACAGACAGTAGTTGACGGAATAATGAAAGGAAAATTGCTATATTTGAATGAACAGAGGAAGGAACGTAAATATTATAAATTTTTTTCAATGACCGATTCCATTTCATATCGTCCCGGCAAACCACAATTGGTCCCCATCATAGTCTCAGATTTCATTTATTTTTTTTATATGAAATCTACATGCAATATTATTAGACCCATATTTTCTTTTTGCTGAAAAAAAAAATTTTCTTCGACTTACAGCTTTCCAAAATGGCTGCCCTCCTCTCGGATTGCCTGAAAAAATGAAAAACATGTCAAATTAAAAGTTTTGTTGTAGAGAAACGAGTGTACTTAGTAACATATTCACAATAGCAGGAAGAGTATAAAGTTGTATGTTTCGGTGGAGGGCCAAAATTCGTCAATTGGTCCAATAGGAATCGCACAATTCACTCGCAATGTTGCCAACTTTGGTGAATTTTTTCCTAACTTCAAACCTTTTTTTTTCTGTCCTCATGAGCAATATCAACCATCTGCTTCTAGCATCGAAATCTACTCCATAAGGTCTCTTGAAAATGTAAAGGACTTACGTTTCTTATTATTACATTCCACGTTATAGCATGATGAAAACCTGAAAATTTTATTAAGACGCCATGTTTGGACGCCATTTTCTCGCCCTTTTAAAAATCTGAATTTTTTACATGTATTGGAGAAGTACCTAAGTATTTAATATCCGTTAACCGTTCATGCGGCTGCAGCCCCAAACATTTGCAATTAATTATTGAAATTCCGATTTTTGTACTGGAAATGTAAATATTTCCTATGAGCATTTAGATCCTATACACAAGGCGAATTCAAAGGGGGAATGAAAATTTTAAGAGATGAATCCTGACATCAAATCCAATAGAAAAGTTCCTATAAAGATGAGGCGAATTCCATTTCGTTTTTGAGTTACAGGGTTTCCAACTCGGGATCCAAAATCGGCTCTCGACAATGGAAAATATAAATTTCGCGTTAAATCAGAACTATGTGTTAAAGTTATGATGAAGTTCAGAAAGTTGATTTGTATCAATATGATAATTCTTAGGTCCGTTGCAGTTCGGTTGGCAGTGTTGCCAACTTGGTAGAACTTTTATTTGTTTCCAAATGACACTACGTGGTTTTTATTTGATATTTGGTATTCATTAATGATTGTAAACATCACATGAAGCTCAATTTTCTCACATCACCACAGTTTTTGAAAACTTGCATCCATTTCACTGAAAGTTTTATCTCGTGCGTTATTGATAGTTTACAACATTAAGTGTGAATTTCACTTGATGTTTGCCATCATTAGAAAAACCAAAATATCGAATAAAAACTATGTTTTTGTAAGTTGTAATAATAATAATAAGAAGAAGAAGAAAATTTATCTTTTGTTATTGCAAAACCTCTCGTAACTCCGCGCATCAAGTTTGAACTTGTTCAAGAAAGTTCTGCTGCAACCACGAAACGGTTTATTACGTGATTCAGTGTCGTGAACATCGTT
This sequence comes from Thermobia domestica, assembly GCF_964235325.1. Classification (NCBI taxonomy): domain Eukaryota; kingdom Metazoa; phylum Arthropoda; class Insecta; order Zygentoma; family Lepismatidae; genus Thermobia; species Thermobia domestica. The sequence goes on along the minus strand of NC_137456.1, from coordinate 204,010,360 downwards.
TTAGTGTTCTCTAGAACCATGAAAATTGTTTCCACTGGTAACATAATATTGTTGAGTTGAGTTGATTTTAGTTTAGCGTCCCTTTCAGCAGCGAGGCTATATGAGACGTGGACCTACTGATTAACGTGGAATCCGAACCACATGAGCTCCCGCCGGGAATCGAACCCGGGTCTCCCACGCCAAAGGCGCGTACGCTAACCGCTTAGCCACGAGGGAGCTCTAACATAATATTGTAGTGCACTAGTTACAGTGTTTGTGTGAATAACAATGAGAAGTCCTATTACAGTAAGGACCTATTAAATGTGTTGATTATTCTAAAAGGCATAAGAGGATTGTGTACAGAAAGAATTTGTGACAAAAATTTTATCTTGCGGTGAAATATATGTATTGCGTACAGCGCGTCTGCCAAAACGTAATATTAGGAGAGGATGATTATTTGTGTAAAGGGTGCTTTGAATATTTACCGTGAACAACGTGAATGTGTGTGAGATATTGGTGACCACGAAAGAAGGTGTAAATATGAAATTATGCACCAGCAAGATAAAGAATTTGTTCCTCTGAATGTAAATTTGGAAACCATTAACCAGACAGTTAACATGCTAAACATGAATGTGTCGCCATTAAAACCAGCCGTTATCGGTGAAACCTAGACTACGGTGAAGGAATCACCTCTCAAAATTTTTCATACTGCCGTTCAAATCGCCTTGTGTACAGGACACAAATAATCATCCTCCCCTAACAGTACGTTTGGGCAGACACGCTGTACGCAATCCATATATTTTACCGCAAGATAAAATTTTTGTCAAATTCTTTCTGTGCACAATCCTCTTATGGCTTTTAGCATAATCAACACATTTAATACGGTCCTTACTGTAATAGGAATTGTCCATTATAATTCACACAAACACTGTAATTGGTGCACTACAATGTCATGTTACCAGTCAAAACAATTTTCATGGTTCCAGAGAACACTAGGACGATGTTTACGACACCGAATCACGCAAACCAGGAGCGTCATTTCAGATTTTGTTTGGGGGGGAGGGCAAGACCCCTTGATATACGTAAAATTTCGCGTTTTTCACTGATGTACTACTATTCTATTGATAAAATCTATATACATCTGAAACTCAGGGGGGGCAAATGCCCCTCCCTGCCCCCCTAAATGACGCCCCTGACGCAAACTATCAATAACGCACGAGATAAAACTTTTTAATGAAATACATGTAAGTTTTCGAAAAGTGTGATGTTGTGGGGAAAACTGTGCTACATGTGATGTTTACAATCATTAATGAATACCAAATATCAAGTAAAATCCACGTAGTGTGATTTGGAAACAAATAAAAGTTCTACCAAGTTGGCAACACTGCCAACCGAATTGCAACGCACGTAAAAATCATCATATTGATACAAATCAACTTTCTGAACTTTATCAGAGCTTTAACACATAGTTCTGATTTAACGCGAAATATATATATATATAATTTCTATTGTCCCGAGCCGATTTTGGATCCCGAGTTGGAAACCCTGTAACTCAAAAACGAAGCGGAATTCGACTCATCTTTATAGGAACTTTTCTACTGGATTTGATGTCAGGATTCATCTCTCAAAATTTTCATACTCCCTTTGAATTCGCCTTGTGTATAGGATCTAAATGTCCATAGGAAATATTTACATTTCCAGTGCAAAAATCGAAATTTCAATAATTAATTGCGAATGTTTGGGGCTGCAGCCGCATGAACGGTTAACGGATATTAAATACCTAGGTACTTCTCCAATACATGTAAAAAATTCAGATTTTTAAAAGGTGGGGTTTTTGAGAAAATGACGTCCAAACATGGCGTCTTAATGAAATTTTCAGGTTGTCATCATGCTGTAACGTGGGATGTAATAATCAGAAACGAAAGTCCTTTACATTTTCAAGAGACCTTATGGAGTAGATTTCGATGCTAGAAGCAGATGGTTGATATTGCTCATGAGGACAGAAAAAATAATGTTTGAAGTTAGCAAAAATTTCAACAAAGTTGGCAACATTGCGAGTGAATTGCGCAATTCCTATTGGACCAATCGACGAATTTTGGCCCTCCACCGAAACATACAACTTTATACTCTTCCTGCTATTGTGATTATGTTACTAACAAGGGACATCACCCAATTGTCCGGCTCCGATTTCAATGAAATTTTTCTAGCTGATAGAGGACATATAGGTATTATTTGTGATTACAGAAATTTTTGCCATGGTGCAGGTTTTCTATTTTTTTATAATTTTTAAAAGTTGTGATGTGGTTATTAGAGATTACTGCAGAAGTCCCTTACTAACCTTTGTAAACGGAACGTTAATGAAATAACAACCACGTAGATACATATAAGGTCTAGGGGGAAGTTGTACGGTGGGTGTGATCTTGACGGAAGCCATCTTGAAATCCGCCATTTTGAATTAAGGTTAAGTTTTTTAAATAAAAATAGGGTAATATGATACATAATTTCGGGCTAGAATTTAATCAGGAAGACAATGGTGAAGCTAGTTTTGAGATACACCTATTCGGGGAAAAATTACAGGCATTTAATTGTTCAATTACTACGTGCGAAAGTCCCTTACCTCCGCTTCTAACCCGCGTATTAATGGTAATAATTGGATAAAAGCTTCGGTAATACATATTATGCCTCGAGTGAAGTGATAAGGTAAAGGTAACCTTGACGGCAGCCATCTTGAAATCCGCCATTTTGAATTAAAGTGAAGTATGAAAAATGAAAACCATAGCATGTGACACCTCATTTTAATAGCAAATTTTCCCAAAAAGCCAATGGCATGCTTATTTCTGTTCTATAGTTAACCAGTACGAATTTCGACCCATTATTCGACCCTTCAAATTGGCAACCAGTAACGTCCATTATTCGATCCTTCAAATTGGCAGCACTCCTAATTTTCACCCCATGTTTTACGATTCCAACTGGCACTTAGCAATTGTTGCCATGCCTCATGTTTTCTAAAATGTATTACATTTTTTAAGAGTTGTGATTTGTCAGTTCATGAATAGTGTTGGGAAAGGATCCAGCAATCTTTCTGAATTTTAAAGACTTGCAATGTAATTATTTATTTTAAAAGGGAACACATGAAGAACCTATGAACCTATGTGACGTAAAGAAATACAAATGAAATTATAACAAATTGGTGTTATACGAACACAAAATTATCAGGATATGTAGCATACAGGTTGCGCAAACGACAAAATAAAATATTTAAAAAAGAAAAACAACTTTAAAGGAACAGTAGCAATGATAGAAAATATCAAAGAGGCATAATATGACTGTTCCCAAAACATTGTTGGTACCATGACCATAATATGAAAACAGGTAACTTGTTTATAAAGGCGTGTAACTTAATTGAGTTCCCGATCAACACTGATTATAAATCTTACAAACATGAATCATCGACAACAATCGCTAGAAAACGAATGACTTTTTTATCTGACTAGCTTAAATTTTTTTATAGAAAATAAATAAATAAATATACAATAGAGAAATAAATATAAAATAAAACAAAAGACCCTAGATTTACACAACAATCATATTTCGTTTTCCTCTTTGAAGTGAATTATCATTTGATTTTTCGTCTCATCTATTATACAAGCTACGTCTTCGGCATTACCTGAATGCAAAGTTGGAGTTCTTTCGTTGTGCGATGATTCATATCAGTAAACAAGTTTTTGAAGGGCAGGTATAGGAAATAAATAATTACATGGCAAGTCTTCAAAATTCAGGAAGATTGCTGGATGCTTATTCCAACACTACTCATGAACTGACAAATCACAACTCTTAAAAAATGTAATAAAGTTTAGAAAACATGAGCCATGACAACAATTGCAAAGTACCAGTTGGAATCTTAAAACATGCGGTGAAAATTAGGAATGTTGCCAATTTGAAGGATCGAATAATGGACGTTACTGGTTGCCAATTTGAAGGGTCGAATAATGGATCGAAACTCATACTGGTTAACTATAAAACAGAAATAAGCATTCCATTGCTTTTTGGGAAAATTTGCTACTAAAATAAGGTGTCACATGCTATGGTTTTCATTTTTCATACTTCACTTTAATTCAAAATGGCGGATTTCAAGATGGCTTCCGTCAAGGTCATATCCACCGAACAACTTCCCCCTAGACCTTATATGTATCTACATGGTTGTTCTTTCATTAACGTTCCGTTTACAAAGGTTAGTAAGGGACTTCTGCAGTAATCTCTAATAACCACATCACAACTTTTAAAAATTATAAAAAAATAGAAAACCTGCACCATGGCAAAAATTTCTGTCATCACAAATAATACCTATATGTCCTCTATCAGCTAGAAAAATTTCATTGAAATCGGAGCCGGACAATTGGGTGATGTCCCTTGTAAGTACACTCGTTTCTCTACAATAACATTTTTAATTTGACATGTTTTTCAGTTTTTCGAGCAATCCGAAAGGAAGGCAGCCATTTTCGAAGGCTGTATGTCGAAGAAAAATTTTTTTTCAGCAAAAAGAAAAATTATGGGTCTAATAATTTTGTATGTAGTTTCTTATTTTAAAAAATTAAACTAAATCCAAAACAGTCATGTGGACCACCCTGGACGATTTGAAGTGGAATCACACCAATACTTTTTTATTCTTTTACTCGAGATTTCTTCATAGTTTGTTATTAAAATACTAACATATCCTCATTTTATTGTCCTAACAAACCAATATATGTTGCCAGGAAAATAGTTAAGATTGATCGAGCTCCTGGTGTTATGACCACAGTATTTCATGTCCCCCCCCCCCCCCCTGATTACGAAATCCTGGCTAAACGAACCAATATATGTTGCCAGGACTGGAAAGAATCAGTCATTGTTCCAATTCACAAGAAAGGCGACAAAACTGACTGTAATAATTATCGAGGCATTTCTCTTCTGTCAACATCCTATAAAATCCTTTCAAATATTCTTTAGCAAGATTGACCCCATACGCAGATGAAATTATTGGAGATTATCACGAAATCGATCAACTATCGACCAAATATTTATGATAAAAGGAAAGTCCGTTTCTTTTTCCTTTTACGGGATGTAAGTCACGTTAAGGGATGTACAAACATATGTAATGATAGGAATTTTGATATTCCAGTGAAGACACTGTTGAAGGTTCCGTTAAAATCGATCTAATAGTTCTCTTCGAGTTACACATGCATACATCTGTACACATGTACCATACATACACACATCAACCTTTGAGGTTTCTATGTAGATATATTTAGTATAGAAAACACATTATACTGATGACTTCATGAAATAACACGAGTTATAACAATAGAGCTTATATATTTATTTTCTGTTATTATAGGTTTAAATAATGTTCAGTACTTCAGAAGATTTGAGGCGACGAACTGGTAAAAATGGTGTTGGAAGATTAGAATATTTACAACAGTTGGTTGAGGAGTTCACTTCCACAGAAAGTTATGGTAATTTTATACTTTTCTATATGATGTATGTAAATTTTTAGGTCGCAAGTATTAATTTTTATTTGTTTTATGTTTACATTAAAAGTTTGTTCTATTTGTATAAGCATCTCCCTAACCGTATTGCTAATGCGCACGCTTTATATGTTTGCAGTTTCAAGTCTTACAAACTTACAATGTTTTACAAAAAAAAAGAAATGGTTCGGATTCACTTTAATCGTAAGAGCCGTCCTTTTTAACCTCAGGTTTGCATACAAATTTGTAATAACATAATGGAGTATCAGTTAAAGCTGTTTGTAAGCTACGATGTATGCGTTAAATCAGGTTTTTACTCCGTGGGACGTAAAACTCAAAGATTTCATTTCATTCTTTTTCAGGTTTTTACTCTTATCAACTTTTCAGGTAGTGTGATATTGATTGAAATCCTAGTTACGGTAAATTACGTGGAGTATTAACAAAATTTAGATTATATTATAGGGCTTATGTCCTCATGATTATGTAAAACAGAATAACAGAGAATCATATTCCTGAGTCTTGCTGCTTTGTGAGTAAAAATACAAATAAAAAAGTAAAATACACTTGTTTAAGGATTTCAGCCTTAAGGCGAATCCACCGTCTTTTACTTGATAATTATTATGAATGTATTAGCTTGGAAATTACTATGTCACGCCTGAAATAATGGATGTCCATCATTCACTCGATATATGTTTTGTTAAGCTTCAAATGTCTTAATTTGCATCAATCTCGAAAACCTTCAAATATCAGTTTTTAATATTATTATTATTATTGTTATTATTTTATTGACAAAGTATTTTTTGTTAATAGATTCAACATTGCTTGTCGTACTTTTGGATAAACTTTTGAGTCGTACCTTTTACATGTATTGTAAGTAGAGATTGTTCTTCAGCACCAAGGCTGTAAAAGACTGACTCAAGTCTAGTCTTGTACCATATGTTTTTCTCCTAAGAAACAAAGCAGAAACCACGCAGACATCACTATTCTAAACACGCTTATGTCGGAATTCTTAGTCGCCTTCCTACCATGATGATTTTGGGCATATTGGAAATCGCGTTTAGATGTCCAATGTCTTGAAATGTGGAAATTATTCGTCTCTGCCTTTTTAGAAATAGAGATATTAATATGATGGAATAACTCAATTCGAAGGGTATAACTTTGCCCGATTATCTGGTAACGAAGGTAGGTGAACATATGCAGTTACTAACACGTAACGTAACCAAATATTTATTTTTGTTTGATACTAAGCTCGTATAGGTTTAGGCTTTTCAAGTAAAATTTGATGGTGTTAAAATACAAGATAGCAACTTCTTATTTAAAATCTGGCGGCAGTTGTGCCAAAACTGAGTAAGAATTGAATAGCATCCGTCAAATAACTGAAGTAGATACTACTTCCTACTTAAATTTATCATCTACTCCAAACCATCTGAGATTTCGTTGCATATGTGTTTCCTAAATTCTACTAGAAATATCTGGAAATAATCTAACGAAACTACACAAATGTGCACGTTACAAGATTTAGTAGTATTCACGCAGTGATGCCGAAATGGAGTGTGTTGGATTGCATTCCCATGATAATTTATAGTATCTAATACTATCTTTAAGCAACGATCTGTAGATTAAACTGAAACTAAGAGACGGAGGAAGCGAAGAATTGTCAAAATATCAAAAATTATTCAAACTTGATACCAGCAAGGTTAGCTTAAAGTTTGAGCGAGTTCAGAGCTACCTGCGCCGCGATAGCTCAGTTGTTGAGCTGTCATCTCTGGTGCATGGGGTCCCAAGTAGGCTTTATGGTGGAATAATACCTTGTAGTAGTTTTCTTAGGGTTTTCCCGCTTTCTTCCACTTTCTTCATTCTATCAATATCCGTCTCATCATCATCATATCCCGTAGCCTGGGTGGTGCATAATCGTGCGACGTTAAAATAATAATAATAATTTAGGGCTACTAGAGCGAGACACTTTCTGGCCACACGTTTCTGTTCTGTTGACGTCTAAGATACATTTTGTCGTTACTCATTCCAAGCAATTTCTCAGTGACACCTATTAAATACTTACAATTATAAGTAACCACAAAATAGGCTACTTCTAGATTTCATGATTGTTTCGTTGTGGAAATCATCTTTGAACTCAACTGCTATAAGCACAGTGATAATTACACTAAACAAGTAGTGCTCTTCAGCCTGTTTTCATGACCAAAGCGCGACGTTTCAATTTTTCGTTTTGATGTTGCCAAACTAACACAGCACGAAAGATGAAATATGTTAATATGATATTATACACACAAAATTACCATTCAACGTTATTTGAGGAGAGAATAAATATTTCAACCAGGGATAGTTAATCTTTTCGAAATGATATAGAAATGATTTCCAAGAAAACTTTTCAATCTACTGATATTTGCAAGGAATATTATCTTAGTGATCCAAACCGATTTCGATCAAATTTGACAGCTACATGCTAGACATGAAATAATCGAATCCATTTTTTTTTTAAATTTTATTTTCTACGCTAAAACTTTTCTTGGGATAAAAAAAAATCTTCGCCCAAAGTTTGAAAGTTACACATTAGGAAGTAAATCGAAGCGAGTGAAATTGCTCATAGATATGGTAGACGTAAAATAAGGGAATACGTATTTCATATTTTCCTTTACAAAATGGTTTGGTGGGGTAAAGACCCCTCCTAATTTATGACCAGGAGATGTCAAAATTTGTAATGAGTCTAATTCAGAAGTACCTAAAGTACATGCAAAGTGGTAACAAAATTGCATATGTAGACAGTATGGAAAGAATAAGCGAATACGTGTTTTACTTTCTGCGCTAAAACTGTTCTTGAGGGGGAAAAAATGGAGCAGAAGCTTCCACTCAAAAATTTGAAACTAGGCCGATTCCAAAAATTCGGAACTAGATCGAAGCGAATGAAATAGCAAACTGAAATTGCTTGCCTCTCAGGACTCTTTAACAGGAGACTATGGGGATTACTCGAAACTTTCATTATATTGATATTGATCATCTAGTGTCTATTTATTTCCGCACACACTGATTCTCGTTGAGGGAAATACTGAAATATTAAGTGGTTATTATCGAGCTATATGCAAATGAAATCGACGTTGTTTGTTACATTATTATGTAAAAAATGCTAATCGTTTGAAATTACTTTCTGAACATAGTACTTGGCTCGAACTGGGTTTTTATCATGCCACTTTCATTAAGGGAAGAGGAGGAGAATTCTATATTTATACCAAAAGTAGAGTTCTTCACGAGCCCATCATATTACGGAGTTGAAACGTAGTATATAAACTCCTTATTGAACGCAAGTGGATATGCCTAGCGTTTGCGGAGCTTGCTTATCCAACAAGGAAAAGCAGAAGAGAGAGTAATTTCTATAACATGTTTCTCAATATGTGAAAATGATATCAACGTTGTCTTCCTCAGTATTACCAGTAAACGTTGAACTGTTTAAAATGAAGTTTACAACATAGCGTCTTGTATGAGCTGGAAATTTATAGTTTCATGTTCTATTCAAATAAGCTGCCGAAGGGAAAGAAATGGGGTCAAGTGTAGTTTCAAATAGCTGTAAGTCGTTAAGACCGTAATCCTAAATAGGTAGTTGAATCGTTTAGCTATAAATGATTTTCTAACAGCAGAACAACATTTTATTCATTAATGAAAACTTCGTAGTCCTACTCTAAACGAATTCACGAGTAACATACTCCCCTACTCTAATAAAAGGAATCGTACTATGTCATCTTGTGTGATGTGTCTAAAACTTTAGGTTGTGTGTATCACAGAATACTGCGAAGTAAATTAGAAAAGTTCGGTATTAGAGAAATTTTATATAAATGTTTTGAAAGTATCATATTAATCAGAGAACAAATTTGATTTTAAAAAGCAACTTCTGACGCTGGTCCCTCAAGATTCCAGTTTGAGAGGTTTACACAAAATGATATGCCAATAAACATAACAAATAATAAATTTATTCTCTATGTAGATGACATAGGCATAATTATCTCCGACATAGATTCCAAATTGCCCAGAAAAATTAAAACAGGACAAAATTTTGATAAAGTTTCGTTCAATCTGGATTTTTGTAGAGACCTATATTTTGATTTCCCCAACTTACCCTGAAAAGGGTATAGTATCATTTGTGGCCATAAAGAAAATTCCTGTTCAATTGCGACCATTGATGGTTGGCTATCTGTAAAAATACCTATAAGACTCGTCATTTGGACTATGTAGAATGTAGAACTGTTTAGTTTCAATTCGATTCCGTTTGATTCATTATGAATCTACCTAATTTCGATGCATTTTTTTTTCTAAAATAATTACAAGATAATTTTAAAGGGATGTTAAAATATAGAACTTGAAAACTGCTTTTTCCGCAACCCATCCTAATAAATAATATATGGTGGTTTACTGCTCAAGTGTGAACGTTCATTGTAACATTAGTTTTGCAATAAAAACTATTTTAATAAATCATATGCAATTTTGCAGTACCGACAGTGTACTTTGAGCGTAAGAACAAAAAATCAGATTTTGTTTTCTTTCAAATGCTACTATACTGTACCTGTTGGATGTCAACTCATATTAAGTAAGGTTTGTTCGTTTGTTTTATTTTTATTTATATATTTTTTGTTTCATGCCCATTAATTAGAAAATATAATAGATCTTATATGTTACTATCAGGGACGTCATTTAGGAAGCGCAGGAGGGGAAATTGCCCCCTGAGTTTGAAAAATAATTGTTTTTTAATAAATTTATACTAACATACTAATTAAAAGTATGAAACTCTTATATTGGTGGACAATCTTGCCCTCATTTGGCAAAGTCTGAAAAATTCCAAAACTAATATGCATGTCATCTATTAACGGAAAGCCATTTAGAAAAACATACTTAAATTATAGAAAAGTTCTGATTAAATGTAGAAAGATATTTGAACAATTACAAGCAAATATTCGTTGACATTATCTAAGTTCAACAGATCAGGAGCAAGTATATCGACTCTTTAAAATATCTATCTATCTATATATATATATATATATATATATTTATGGGTATGGCTCTTCTTGAGATCAAAATTTACTCTTGATATTTTGTCTTTTAAACACTTGAACACACTTTAAATGGGCAAAATGATGTAGACATGTATACTTCCATGTTGACTAAACCTCTGAAACGTGTGACCTCCGGTGACTAAGCATTTAATCCGCATCATGAGTTATATATATATATATATATAAAAAAAAAAAAAAAAAAAAAAAAAGCTTCCACATTTTAAGTTTGGCAAATTCAACAAATTTGGGGAATGTTGCCTCGAAGGTAACAGGTCTATTATAAATTATACTATTTGCTTCAGATTTTGAAATAATTATATTCTCAAATATACAATACTTATACAGTTCTTCTTATTATTAAGAATACGTAGTATTTAGAATATTTGTTTCTAGGAGAAGGTAATGGCTCTTTTTCTTATTCATCGACTACTTTTCTTCTTTAAAGCATAGAAACAATACACTGCGTATATATATTATAGTTTATCTAAACTTTGTAGATGGAGGAAAGAATTCACATTCAGTTTGCTCATAGAAATGTAATCATGGATAAAAAGAATGCACTAAATTGCAGCTTAAAACGTCAACAAGTGCTTGCTGCTGATTGGCCGAAACTAGATAATGCCAATAAAATTTTGCTTGTAATTGTCCCGGTATTTATTCAGATCATTTAATCTGAACATGATGTTGTTGTATAAATTGAGTATGATTTTCTAAATAGCTTCCAACCAATATTAGGTTCGTGCGAATGAAATGTCCGTCTCTGATATTTAATGAGGAAATTACCTCAGTAACATGACACAGGAATGCACTGAGCCCACATGTCTGAAGTCACAAAACTGTACACATACAGCAAACAAGCTGGGATACCCAGATAGTCAGAAGGCAGTGCGTTGTTCAACAGGGCCGCAAGAAAATATACCATGGAAAATAGACAACTTCGAGTAAGTTTTCTTTACAAATTCATACTGGGACATTCTGCACGGAAGCCACAAAAAACATTAGCAGTGCATTTGGGTCAGAAATAGGAATCAATGCACCATTTGTCGTTGGTTTGTCAAACTTCGTTCCGGTGACTAAGCATTGTAAAATGAGTCCCTTGGATACCAAGTAACATCATGTTCAAATAAGTTCCTCATGAACATAGGGGAAGCAGACTCCCGGAAAAGTGTTCGTGACATTGAAGTGACATTGAAGACGAGTTAGGCATATACAGGGTGCGGCACGTAAAACCGGCCCGTCGTAATATTCTGGTATATTGTGTTTTTGGCAACACTTAAATAATCTACCTTCCTACCAAGAGATGGCGTGTCGAGGTCGGGTCGACTTACGTGACCTGCAGCAGTCACGTGCAGCCGCAGCCAGTGAAACTTGTCGAAACCAGTTGAGAAAAAGGCCTCGTTGTGTTAAGCCGGGTGAGTGTCAGTGTGTGATAATGCCGTATTCGATACCCGAGCGTGTTGCCATTGTTGAAGGGTTCATTCTCACTGGATCTTTTGTGAAAACAAAGAATTTGTTTCGGGAGAAATTTCCAGGACGTTCTGTGCCAGCAAAAAGCACCATTCAGGAATTGATTGAAAAATGGCGGCGTACAGGATCGGTTCAAAATGCTCCCAGGAACAGACGACCATCTGTCTGCACACCTGAATTAAAGATGCAGGTGGAGGAGATAATGACAAGAAGTCCTCGAAAGTCAACCAGGAGATTGAGTCAACAGGTTCATGCGAGTGAGAGAAGTTGCAGACGTGTTTTAAGGGGGACTGAAGTTAAAACCGTACCGGATAAGTGTTACGGGCCTGTTTTACGTGCCGCACCCTGTACCATATCACTGTCGATCGGCGGCTCGTGCAATAGGTAAGGTGAAAAAGATGAACTCAGGGTGTCACATGAGTTGATATCCTCCAATAGCAGTCTAAGAATTCCTTAGTGGCTGTATGACTAGCGTACATGCCTTCGTCGTGGGAAACCCGGATTTCATTCCTAGTGGAAGCTTATGTGGTTAAATCCCACGTTAAGCTGCAGTGCTGAACGAGACGCTAAACTTCAAATCAAGTGATCAAGAATCGCCGTCTTGAGGTATGAAATTCTCTGAGTATAATAATATACAGGAAAATTTCCTGCTTCGTATTGTCAGTTTTGATGAAAAATGGTTCATCTGCGACAATCGTAAATGGTCAGAAAAGTGGTTGAATCTTGATTAAAGTCCAGGACAGTTACGAAACTTCTAGATGTTGTTGCTGGTATGGTGATATATGGTGGGGTTGATTCATCATGTCTTTCCTTGTCAAGCCAAAACCATGCTGAAACTCATTGAAATGCATTGCAGTTTGCTGGCAAGCATCCAAAAACATTACAAAGGATATGCTATCGCGCAAATGTCGCTCAGAGAACGTTGCAAACTCTCCGTGAGTTGCAGTATGAAACCATTCCTCATTCACCATATTTCCTGACGTCTGGTCTACTGACTAACATCTGTTCCGACATTTTGAGCACTTCTTGAGGAGGAAGACCTCTGATGATCGGAAGGTGCAACAGGCGGTTGAGGACGTCTTCACATCGCATACTCCAGACTCATTTCGCAATGGATTCCAATCCTAGGCTGAAAAATGGCAAAAGTGTATAGTTGCAGATGGCGACTATTTTGAATAATTAGTTAAACACAAACAAACAATTCGCTGAGCAAAACAATATATTCACATAAAAAAACCACATACGTGTTACAGTTTCGCCAACTAACACGTATGTGGTTTTTTATGTAAATATATTGTTTTGCTCAGCAAATAGTTTGCATGTGTTTAAGTATATACAAAGCAAAGCCTCTACTTATGAATAATTAGGTACTTTTTTTGAAGGGGGTTTGAAAATGACACACTTGGGGTGGATATTTCATTTTCTCCAACCTAATTAATAACGTATGTTAATTTTCAATTTCAGATAAAATTTACTACGTACATAAGAAAAATATTTGTTATATTTTTCTAATTAATGGTCATGAAATGACAGAAATAAAACTCACGAAAAAATCTGACTGAATATGGCATCCAACACGTAGAATCATTTAAAAGTAAACAAAATCTTAACTTTTGTTTTTACGCTCAAAGCACACAATAGGTACTTCACAATAGTGTACGACCCATTAGAATAATTAATACTGCAAAATTTACGTTACAAAGAACGTATATATTAACTAAACTAACTAACTCTATGGTCTCGGAGATTCAATGCCGCGTTCACAAAAGCTCTCCATTAACTTGTCCTTAGCAGGTTAGATCTAGTTTCTACTTTGTATTCCCATTTCTGCGAAATCAATCTTAATATTGTCCTCCAATCCTAGATATTCCTAATAGTTCTTTTCCGATTGAATTTCCAGTTAAAACTTTGAAAGCGTTCCTACTTCTTTCCATTCTGGCTACATGATCTGACAACGTGACCATCCTAGACTTGATGACCCTAACAATGTTTGGTAAACAGTATAAATTATGCAGTTCCCAATTCCTTTCCTCTTGGGTCCGAATATTCGTCTCAGGATTTTGTTGTCAAATACTTAGTCTACGTTCTTCCGTCAGTGTAAGCGACCATGGGTTTCGCAACAGGCATGACTATCGTTTCATATATTTTAAGCTTCAAATTCCTCGACAGAATTCGCGACAATAATAGATTGTAAACTGAATAATAACACGAATTCCCTACTTTTAGTTGACATTTAATTTCTTCGTGAATATGGTTTTGGTCTTAATATTGCTCGTAGATATTTGAAAATATCTACTTTGTCGAAAGTATTTGATATTTTAACGCATCCATAATTTGCAGTATTACGATCGTTTATACTTGAGCAGTAAATTACTATACATTGTGTATTACTGCAAATATGTCAAGAAAAAGCAGTTCTCCAAATTCGATATTATAATATTCCTTTGAAAGTTATGTTTTAATTATTATTGCAGAAGAAATGCATTCAACTGAAGTCAATTCATAATGAATTGAATGAAATCGAACTGAACTTAATAGTTCCACATGGTCGTAAATGATGCGTCCCTGTCTAAGGTATTTTTACAGATAAAATACCATGAACCATGGTTTGAACCATGGGATTTTTTATTTAGGGAGAAAAGGTAAATTTTTTGCAATATGACGAAACTATCTTTGTGAGGAAAATTGTAATTTATAAAATATTTATGAAGAAATTGTAGTTTATAAAATTCTATACAAAAAAGGTCCTTAGACTTTTTGTCGTAGAATCAATCGTTTGAAAGATTTGGACCGAATTATGTATATGATAGAGTGATGTTTTTAACTTGAAACTGCAAAATATCTGGAAAATAAGCATCAGAAGGAAAAAATGTTATAAGTAAATAGTTAATATTCTGAAAGGGAAATTCGCGTGTGATTAAATTAGCCCACTCCTGTTCCACTTGGTTGGGACTTGGAAGTGGATTTGGGGGAAACTTTGAAAACTCGCTGGGTACTGAGTAATATAAATAACGACGAAGCGTTGCTCTTGTCAATTCCCATGCCAGCAACATGCATGTTCTTTACTAAACTTGGTCTTAAATGTCATCAGGATTGCCACCAATCAGCTTAGAGACTCCGGAAACTATGGATTCGGCACTAATCTCGGTGATTTATTTTCCAGCTCTTGTCATCCCCGACGCAGATGAGGTCTATGACTTCGAGAGTGCCATTATTCACCTCAGCGACTCGGAAGATTCGATATTAATACCTGTTTTTTTCAATTGATTTACGTCACGTCCTTCCCTATTTCTCTCGGCCCTAGGATGACATCGAGAGTGCCATTATTCACCTCAGCGACTCGAAAGATTCGATATTAATATCGGTTTTTCTCAATTGATTTACGTCACATCCTTCCCTATTTCCCTCGGCCCTAGGGGTATCTCAACTTGTTTTTAAAAATGAATTTACAAACAGTTTCATTTCCCTAACATGAGGGAGGTCGTGAGATATTCTATTTTTGGCATAAATCTTAAACTATCTCTTCTCCTTTGAACTTTTATTCCTTCATTAGGGCCATCAAAATATTCTAAGTAGGTTACTGCCTGTTCCAAACTTTGGTCTTTTCGATACAGTAACTTAGAAGTATATCAAGCAAAGAGTGTGAGGTTTGTATACTAGATAAACAAACAAATAAAGATTTTTTTATATATAAGATAAACTACCTCTTCCCTTTTGAAATCATCTCCTTCCGCTTTAGGATACGCATCAAAAAATTTTAAATAGCCTATGGTCTCTTCCAGACTATGGTTTAGAAGTGTGTCAAGCAAACAACTTAGATTTGTGTACCGGACCAACAAGCAAACGAAAAGTCATTTTTATATATAGGGTTATAGTAGTGTGTGCTATTTCTGTTCAGACATAATTCGGCTTATATCTTTGAAACAATTGATTTTACGAAGAAAAAAAAGCCTAAGGATCCTTTTTAAAGAATTTTATAAAGTACAATTTTTCTCGAACTATTTTCTTCAGAAAATCGATAATTTACGAGGTAATTGCAAAAAATTAGTATTTCTCCCTTTCAGAAAAGAAAGCTAAGTACCTTGCAGGATATGCTGTGGACATAAAATAAAGGCCTCCACAAAAATCTAGATTTTCAGAATTGTTTCGAAGTTTAAATCTAATTTTACTGAGGTAGAGTCTAAAGTAAACAGACAATTGTTTTGCCAAAGCAAACTAAAATTAAGTGGAAAAAAAAAAAAAAAAAAAAAAAAGAAAATGTGAATTACAATTTAAGATCAAAACTACACGAAGCTTTACCAGAAGTAACTTTAAATACTTCATTTATCTGGATTCACTCAATTTTTAAAAAAGTTTTGGAAGTTTATATTAACAGTCAACTCATATAGGAAGAACGTGTTAGTCATATTAAATATGGATGCCGTTATATCTTTCTACTATACTGCATTTTTATTTGCATATTAAATATGGTATAAAATGCTGGGGATTCTTAGGTAAATTAAGAAAAGTATCCTAGATAGGAAGGAACATTCCTAGACGAGTTACATATCGTAAAATTTTTGACAGTCCCCTGTATTTATATGTAAGAAATAACATGATTAGATAGAAAATATAAATATTTATTTATTAGTATTTACTAATTTTAGAGACTTAATTGTAGTAAGACATCGAACTCAAATATACTGAAGTGCTCTCTCGTTGTTATATATGGCTAGCATACATGCCTTCCGCCCGGGACTCATGTGATTCGGATTCTACGTTAAGTTGTACGTTCATGACTCAAATAGCTTCGGTGCTGAAAGGACATTAAACTTCAATCCAACTAACAATTTAATATATATTCATAAGATTATCAGTGAGCAGTTGTATGATATTTTATGACAAGCTACCTCAGCATATAAAGAATATTCTTTCATTGATTCAACATAGAAAGAACATTCAGTTTAATCAAAAGTCTGCGAACGCTTTACGCGGGCTGCTGTCGGAAAATTCTTGCTATATTATTGAAGTAAAACCCCAAAAACTGGAAAAATCAGAGAATTCAACTTACTCGTAAAAAGTCTTGGAAAAGTCAGAAATTTCATGAAAAGCTGAAAAAATCTGTCAAAGTCAGGGAGTTTTAAGTATGTATTTTTACTTCTGAGAACCCATTTATCTTTTTGCCTTACCCGGTATTTAGTAGAAGATATTTTATAAAATAAAGTAGTTCATTTTGCTAAAGTTCTGTACCCAGATATATTGTATGTACATTAGGGTGGGCCGAATTTCAACTTTTCGGCGAAGCGGTTAAAGGGTGTGTTTTAGATTTTGATCTAAAAGTGGACCAGATTTTTTTCAGAATTTTTAGTTAACGCCTTCATGTGAGGCATCGGGGTTTTATGGAAAATGTATGCAACCCGCACTGCACGGTACAACATTTCACGTTTTCGGCTGTGTAAAACGCATATATTCTCGTTCTTTTAGATTCAGGCTTAAGGTCAGCTTGAACTATACCTAATTCACCTTCCCAAAGCTCACTTAGTTCTTCACAGTGCAGTTCTTTGCTTAAATCGGCCAAATTTCAACGCTTAAGACAAGAAGTTTGCGTTTTTTGTATTTGTATGTACAAAAAATTGATTTGTTTTTGTTTAGGCGTAGAGTAGAGTTTATTTATTAAATACATATTTATTTATGTATTTATTTATCTTTTGATGTAATGCAATTCATTATCAACATTCACTGTCATTTATTCTTTGTCCAAAATAACCCTGAACTCATCACAAAGAGATGACTGCACTTCGAGTTCCACCCACCTTAAGTTTCGCCCTTCAGTTCTGTCCAATTTTCTGCCATGGCCTAATTTGCTTGCGTCCTCACATACTTGCTTAATTTTTCTAGATGGCATAGTATTATTTCCATCCGAATATTGGCATCCCCTTGCTAGAAACCAAGGCACATCTTAAGAATCCATCACAACCTGCCAGCTCACACACGGATAGAGAAGCTTGCGTCACCAAACCCATCATTCACTCTACTGCTTGGGTATGGCACGGTAACGTAGTTATTTCTTCTCCGAGCATTGCAGCTGACTAAATATTTTCTTCAATCTCGTCGTCGGAGAGCATCTTGGTGAGCGAAGGTTCTGCTGGGGACAAGGTCATCCACTCCACCATGTCATAGTAATCGTCCGCGTCAAAATTTACTTTTAAGAACTGCGAATTATTGGAAAACACAGAGAATACTATCTGCTTAGGCTCCGTGGGTAGAAATTAGGCTAGCTGTCCCAAATTCCATAAATGCCGTGGTCGTTCACAGTATGACGGCTTTTGCTGGATGGCAAACCAGACCCGGGAATACACCATGACGATATATTGTACAAGACACATGAATGCCTCGCAAGATCTCGCTGTGCTAATGTACAAACGAAGAATGCGATATGCCTTGTTGAGCGAACTTGCCTGCACCAGTAGACCGGGTTTCTTATTCGCCAAGTTTGAAGAACAGTATCCCGAGTAAAGTGCTCTGCAGATTGCTAGTAAATATTGTTGGTCCGGACTGAGGTCTTCAACTTTTGCGAATTCATCCAACCAGTCAAGATTTATTGCTTGGTATTTTACCAAGGGCGCTTCCTCGCACTTGTCGAGCTTTCTTCGGATGGGTCCCGAAAGTGTTTTTGGACCCGATGCTCCCTCGTCGAGATGTCTTATTAAGTAACGAAGTGGTAGTTCATTTCCCTGAAGAAGGCAAATACGTTCTTCTCGATTGAAGTTCTTGATTTAGTTCTTTTTAAACAATGTAGAGCCCCTTTAAATTTTCCCGTGTTGATTGGTGTACCGTCATAGCCAACTGCTACCACCGTTGGTAGATCAGTTTACTTTTCATCCAGAAATTCGTACATAGACGCAGGGATGTCCTCTCTACTACCAGACTTCGGCACGACGTTGCCCAAATATGTTGAACCTGGTTCTTCTACTACTGTTAAGTGTTCTTGTTCGATCTGCCTTCGATATCAATGTCTTCCTTTTTTCGCTTGCGTTAGAGTCTGGTCTTTTCTTCCACCGAAGAAGACTCTTCTCAGATTTTCCGGCTATGTCGTCATTTTCTTGAACAGCTGCGCTGAATATACTTTTTTCACTCATAATCTCAGTTTTATTAATAACAAGGTTTTTGCGCTCCGTTTAAATGACTCCTGCATCTTGAATTGCTGCACTAATGATTAGTGAAACTGCCCAGAGAAGAAATAACTGCGTTTCCATGCCATACCCAAGCAGTAGAGAGAATGGTGCGTTTGGTGACTCAAGCTTCTCAATCCGTATGTGGGCCGGCAAGTCGCGACAGATTCATACGCTGTGCCTTGATTTCTAGGAAGGAAATGCCAACACTCGGACTAGGCCAAATAGAAAAGTAGAGCAAGTAAGTGATGATGACGCAAACAAGTAAGTCCAAGGCAGAAAATTAGACAGGGTGGGAGGGCGGAACTAAAAGTGGATGGAACTCGAAGTGTAGTCACCTCCTCGTGGTGAGTTCTGGGTTATTTTGGATAAAGAATAAATGATCGAGAATGTTGATAATGAATTGCATTACAGCAAAAGATAAATAAATACATAATAAATAAGTAAATAAACTCTGCTCTTAGGCTAAACAAAATAAATCGATTTTTGTACATACAAATAAAAAAAAACGCAATCTTCTTGCCTTAAGCTTTGAAATTTGGCCAATTTAAGCGAACAACTGCTCATAAGTGGGCTTTGGAAAGGCGAATTAGGTATAGTTCTAAGGCTGAATCTAAAAAAGACGGGAATATATGTGTTTTACATAGCGAAAAATGTGAAATATTGTACCGTGTAGTGTGGGTTGCATACATTTTCCATAAAACCTCGATGCGACACATGAAGGTGTTGACTAAAAATTCTGAAAAAAATCTGTCAAACTTTGCCCACTAAAAGACACCCTTTAGCCGCTTCGCCGAACCGATTTTCAAAAAAAGTTGAAATTCGGCCCACCCTAATGTACATGTACATACACAGTAGACGAGGAACCTACTGGTCGGGAAAATGTAGTTTTTTTTATTTATTTTTTTTTTACATAATATGTAGATCTGGAAATTTGTAAATAATAACCTGGAAAGGTTAGAGAATTCGTGCTCTCCAAATAAGTGGGAACCCTACCTTATTAATATTTCGCGTTCATTTTCATACTATATTTTGAAGTGTGATGATTATAAGTGTGAGTAACGAACTATATTTACGTAATGCAAAAGCTATGTATCTGTTTAAATATTGTATTCTATGTATTACTGTTATCTATTTCGTATATTTCAGTACTTGTGTTCGTATAATTACTGCGAACTTTTATACTAGTTAACACATATGTCCGAAAATGCTAATAAACTTAATTATAGAATTAAAGAAAATTAAAGTAAAATTACGTACATGACATTTATTTGAATTTTTGATTTGTAATGGTAACCCTGTTAGCTTTAGAGACGTATAATACAAATTATTGTTAATGTACATAACATTATGGCAGATGTAAGCAGTACTGTAGTATTATATAATAATCATTTACTACTCTATCATATACTGTAATAATGATTCTCTCTCTCTCTCTCTCTTTTTTTCAGAAGTAAAAGAACAAATACTTGCAAATCTAGCGAACTTTGCTTATGATCCTATTAATTATGAATATTTAAGAAAATTGAAGGTAATTGATTTGTTTTTGGATCATCTTTCGGAAGAGTCCGCTACATTGACACAATTTAGTTTGAGTGGATTATGCAACCTATGTCTTGGTGAGTATTGTACTTCATAGTATTGTGAAGTTACAAATAGTATTGACAGATTGGGAGTAGTTTTGCTAAAAGATTTTCAAAATACAGGATGAGGCAAAAGTCCCACACCACCATTTTATTTTTGAAACGACTTGAGGAAAGATGACGAAACTTTGGATGTAGGTAATTGGTGTGGGGACACGCCAGATGATGCCATTTGGCATCATGGTGGCCATCTTAAAATTCGCCGTTTTGAATTCAGGTCCAGTATTTCAGATGGGAAGAGGCATGCGACAATATTTTACGCTAGAATGTCATGAAAAATACAAATATGAAGTTATTTTTCACCTAACTTTAATCAGTAATGAAATTTTGTGAAATAAACATTGCAATGTAGGATCCTACAAGATATGTTGTACTTGTTCCCCATTGTGTGCTACACATAATATAAGATGTTTTTCCCAGTCCTGATGGACACGTAATAACAATTTCGGCGTCACAGTCACAAGGATGCCTGATTCATTGTTCGAAGTGTCGGAGATCGTGATTTTTTTCTTGATAAACAAGTGCTTTGAGATGGACCCACAGATAAAAGTCTAAGGGTATCAGGTCGGACGAACGGGGTAGTCACTTAATTGACCCTCAACGACCAATCCAGTGGCCCGGGAACTGTGCATCCAACCACTCCCTGACACATAATACATAGTAAGGAGGAGGCACACCATCTTGGAAAAAGGCTGGGAAGTCACTATTTAAGCTACCTTTTTGTATCCAAAAGGATACCCGGGCCTAGTACTTGGATACCCAGACCCAGCCGTTTGGATACCCAGTGCACTTCATAAATCTTTAAATTACTGGAAAAGTACTTGAACAATAAATTACTTGAATTACTGTAAATTTAAAATTACTTCTTCAATATACTTTAGTTTTGTGACTACATGTTTTAGCATGTATTTTGTGGATAGGTATAAAATTGGAGAGCTTCATTCTTGAAATTTCAGCTATTCCTCTTTCCTTCGTTTCGCGTACTCATTTGTCTACCTCTTGATCCTAGCACTTTCATTCTACTCTAATACAGAGAAAGTTAATAGACTGACTAAAGAGGTAGAAAGGTTGAAGCCGAACTCTAACATCAGTAACGATCCAAATGACCTTTGGATTATGCACCTTTTGTATAGTCTCTGGGAAAAAATAACAGAAGAAAACAACTTGCTATTTGGATATTTAGTTTTTATGAAATTTAATTTTTACTTATCCTTAGCTTACAATACTCTTTTGGTTTGTTACAACTGATAAATATTGAGAATAGAACATTTACAACACTTTTGGGGAATACTTTGCGTTGCGACGATAGCCACTTAGATCAAAATCGGCAATTTGTAGATTAAGAAGAGCTGGCTGATTCAGTACCGACGCCGATGGCTTTTTAGTGAAAATCTCTTATGCCAAATGATTAATGTAGCTAGCTCAAATCAAATCCAAGATTGTCGTCTGTCATCTAGAAGGTAGGCCCACCATTTACAACATATTTGAGGGTAAGCTAACCTGCCTATCGAAGAGGAGGGTATTGTCAAGTATTGAAGAGGAGAGCCAGAAGTAGAGGAACAGAATTAGTTAGGCTTGCCATGTTTGTTTTGCTTTGCTTCTTGTATGTTTTCTGGAGACAATTGAATATCGGGTTTCCTAGCATCTATTTCCGTTTTATTGAGAAGAGGCGATCACAGACGATTTTTCCTTTAAAGTCAGATTGCCTTTTATTCTTTACCATAACGTGATTGTTTCACACATCCTACCATCACCAAGGGCGCCGATCCTGCCCCCCCCCCCCCCAAAGCTCATGTGGGCCCCCTTATTGTATTTATGAATATACAATACGCATTAGACATAATTTGAATGCAATTTGTCTGAAAATCCTCATAGATATATATACCTTCTGCATCTGAATGCCCCCCCCCCCCAGATTTACAGAGAAATCGGTACCCTTGACCATCACACCGATCTACTATGCACTATATTGTTGATATTCATTTGATGCGACGCATATTAGGTTATAAACTTTGATAAAGCAATTTTGATTTTTTTCTTAGGTTGGGTCATATTGAGTGCATACATAATTTTGAAGTTATTATTTTAGAAGCCTGTTGAGGCTAACTTTCAGCTGTTCCTGAGCTACGCTCTTGCATTCGTAATTTGGTTCGCTTTTCAGAAATTCCCAATTCTCATTATCGCCAATTCCCTCAAAGATTGTTCTCTTTAACCTAGAAATGAAAATAAGAAATAAAATTTTACTCGCCCAAGAGAAAAGCTACTAGCCCACATCCCTGAATAGAAATAATACACTTATCTTCGGTATGATAAATACTCGTCCGCATTGATGAACCCTTGCCCCGGACGAGTGGTTATTTGCATCCTGCTTTAACATTTCGTATCTGTTATGGACAATATCGGTAACTGATATTTGTTCACGCAATTTTTCTGATGCAATTAATAGATGGCACAAACTTGTAAGAAAGTAAGGTATTGTCCATTAAATAAAAAGCGCTGTTTTTAACAATTTTTTACCCAATTTGTTGCACAGTTACCTTCAATGGCGGATTTACGCCGGGGGGAAGGGCTGAGCTCCTCCTAAATTTTAGGATTTCTATAGAAAACGAATCAAATGTTCCTCATAACCTTCAAACCCCTTCTCTTAAAATTTAAAATTTCTAAACCCAAAGTATTCCTAAAGAGAAGCCCCTACTAAAATATTTTTCTAAATTTGTCGCTGGTTACCTCTGTGCCCATCCCCCTGTTTTCCCTTATACTCAGATATTAGAATCTCTAATACTCAGATTATAGTCACTGCCCATTTTCCCGTTTTTTCTTCAGCGCGAGTTTTCTTAAATATGCTAGAAATGTTTCCTTTTCTTTGGTAATTTTACGATCAGTAAGATGCTACAAAATGATTAAACGTTTGTGACAGTTAAATTGTTTAAAAGAATCCCTTTTGCCACAAAGCATAACAAATTGTAAACGTTTGTGACAGGTAAATTGTTATAAAGAATCCCTTTTGCCACAAAGCATAACAAATTGTAAACCTTTCGCATGCTCTGTAGCGTTACATAATTAATAGACTGTCCTGATAGTATCTAATGCGAAATCAATACACCGCATGCATTCTATTTTCATAGGAAAAGCAGGGTTACATACAATGTTCCTGTATTGATGACGATGTATTGAATCGGAAATAAAACGGTTAGCAGAAGTCTGACAAATGCGTCATTTTGCATGTCATTATTTCAAAAGTGTACATTATACAAAAAGGTATTTTAAAAACTCTGCCATGTGTGTCAAGGGCCCTTCTGTGCCTGGATACCCAGTAGGGATTTCTTCAAAAATGCACTGTGTGCAACACACGGAGTATCGATTTTTGAGTTATACTTGAAATTGCAGCTAAACATCTGGTACTGCATTTCGGGCTTTTCACGAAGGATGCTATACCTTTCCTTGCCGTTGCCTCATCCATTGCAGTCCTAGGGCGTCCAGTGCGTTGTGTGTTGTGTACAGATCCAGAAACTTGAAATTTCTGTAAAATACGCGGCACTGTGGAACGTGCAATGTTGTTCGTTTCTGGATGCTGGGGATTTAATTCATCCGCGATGGCTCTGAAACTGTGTTTCGTACTGATGAGAACAATTCCAATCCTTTCTTGGCGGGTGAGAGCCATGTTACATCACCTGAAAGACAAATCAGCACCCATTACATGATAATGCAATGTTTACTTCACAAAATTTCATTACTGATTAAAGTTAGGTGAAAAATAACTAAAGATCCGTATTTCTGGTGAAATTCCAGCCTAAAATCATGTGTTGCATGCCCTCTTCCCATTTGAAATATTGGACCTGAATTCAAAATGACCGATTTCAAGATGGCTGCGATGATGCCAAATGGCATCATCTAGTGCGGCCTCGCCCCCAATTACCCACATCACATCCAAAGTTTCGTCATCTTTACTTAAGCAGTTTCAAAAATAGAAGGATGGCGCTGGACTTTTGCCTCACCCTGTATAGTAGGATAGAATATTTTGTTATCAACGTGTACAAACGGGTAGACATCGCCCGAACTAAGTTAATAAGCGTAATCATTGAACACGAGCTCAGTTAATAGCTTAACATAATAATTGAAATATAATGGACGTAATAATGTCTACGTAAATTAACATGCTGGAGCTTACAGTATTTCTTTCCATTCAATCAGCTCGAGTATAAATAGTGGCAATTAACTATTTATCAAGCTTCTTTTTGTAAGGTTGTATGGAGGCTGCAGTTTAAGATCTTTGATTCTACATATAAATTATTGTTTTACAGTATCGAGTGTTATATGTGTGTACACTCTCACTGAGTGTCATAGTAACAAGGTTTCGGTTCGTGTAAAGTGGCAGTTAATAAATATATAAATTCGTGACTGTTATTCTCTTAAGCTTAAAAAGTTGCGATTTACAGTGTTTTACCAGATGTTCCATCTATTTGGTCTAGGAATTAATTCGTGCGGGTGGACAAGAGATGGCGCAACGAACGGAGCGTCCCACAGTCCGTGTATCCACACATGTGTTGCAAACCCCTGTCATCGCGTATCGTTCGTAGTATAGGGCAGTGGATTAAAGCGTCAACAACACCAGTTTGTA
This sequence comes from Thermobia domestica, assembly GCF_964235325.1. Taxonomy (NCBI): domain Eukaryota; kingdom Metazoa; phylum Arthropoda; class Insecta; order Zygentoma; family Lepismatidae; genus Thermobia; species Thermobia domestica. The sequence goes on along the minus strand of NC_137456.1, from coordinate 203,984,944 downwards.
GTTAAGTGAACATGGCGCAATTTGTGCCTGATAAAGTGTTTTTGCGGGGTGTCCTGCTGCATTACTTTAACATGCAGAAAAGTGCGACTGAAAGTCATCGTATTTTGGTGGAAGTGTATGGTGACCATGCTCTAGCTGAGCGAACGTGTCAGAAGTGGTTTGCACGGTTTAGAAGTGGTGATTTCGGCTTGGCAGACCAAGACCATGCTGGACAGCCAAAAAAATTTCAAGACGAAGAATTGACAGCATTGCTCGAGCAGGATTCGTGTCAAACGCAGGAACAACTTGCAGCAGCATTAGGCATTGATCAAACAACAGTCTCCAAACGCTTGAAAGCCATGGGAATGATTCAAAAGATGTCACATTGGGTTCCACATGAATTGAAAGACAGAGACGTTGAAAGACGAAAAACCATTTGCGAATTGCTGCTTCAACGACAGAGCAGAAAGGGGTTTCTGCATCGAATTATTACGGGTGATGAGAAGTGGATCCATTACGAGAACCCTAAACGAAAAAAGGCCTGGGTGAAACCAGGTGAACCAGGTCCATCACAACCAAAACGAGATATTCACTGTGCAAAGGTTATGCTGTGCATATGGTGGGATATGAAAGGTGTGGTGTACTATGAGCTGCTGCAACCGGGTGAAACTATGAATGGAGAACGTTATCGACGACAATTAATGCGTTTGAAGCAAGCTCTGGCCAGAACACGACCAGAATGGGAGAACAGACATGATAAACTTATTATTCAACATGATAACGCTCGCCCACATGTCGCAAAACCGGTCAAAACCTATTTAGAAAATGTCGGATGGGAAGTTTTACCCCATCCGCCGTATTCACCAGACGTTGCTCCTTCGGACTACTACTTGTTCGATTGCATGAACAACGATTTGATTGGACAGCGGTTTACTTCTTCAGAAGATATCGAAACATGGGTCTCTGGCTGGATCGCTTCCAAGGATGAGGACTTCTTTCGCCACGGAATCCGTACATTGCCTGACAGATGGGCGAAAGTGGTGGCTAGCGATGGACAATATTTTTCTTAAGGTATTTATGTATTTTGTGTTAGTACTACAGCTTCAATGTGTTCGTACCAACCGCACGAATTAATTCCTAGACCAAATATTATCATGATTGTTTCTTTTTGCAACATTGACATCATGGACGTGTCTACTATTTCCCTAAAGCAAAATTACATATCCAGTTACATTCACATTCATTAGGCACTATATACATAAATTGGATAATAAGTAGTTGCAACCTTCTGAAGTCACTTCTGTAGGGCTCTATTTTAGCACTACAAGATTTCCATAGCTGGTAAGGAAGTGTGCGGCGATAAAGTGGGGTGAGTAGTAACGACTTTGTATTGTTCAGTCAATAACAACAGTGTCGTAAAATACGTAGAAGAGGAGAATGGTGTTATACTTTAGCAATGCTAAAGATTTATGGCCTAAATATCGTTTAAAAGGCGACGTTTGAATTTTACTATATATTTAACTATTAATCATTATTACATGTTACATTTTTAACATAATTCTCATTCCATGATCCGATTACGTATCACAAATCATAATTCAAAAACTTCTAACAAATCAAGCTTTCTTCTCCAATTTTCTTCTTTTTTTTATATATCAACGGCATGTGCATTAATTTAAAACAGATTCTGTCCCGATTCTGCCCCTAACATCCTCCTCCCCTCTAACAAATGTTCATTCGTACCCCCATCTGTCAGGAGGTTTGCGATTTCTTTGTGACCTTCTCCAACAGTCAGTCATAACTGTTCCTTCTCTATCGTTATTGCCCATTTCCAAGTTGTCTGAAACGTCTTGTTTTAAATAAGTATTATCTACCCTCCTATCCACCTCAGAATGACCTGTACCATCACTAATATATCTTCTCGTGCAGAATAATTTTGTATTTTTCACTTCTGTCATTCCCTTATTTTGACTTGAAACTGTATCTGCTATCCTTATTTGATGTGTATATGACATTTACGTATCGAGCCATTAACAAGTACTTCTAATGTGTTATTGCCTGTGTATCTAATAAAACTTCCTTTAATAAATTTAGGAAGGTCTGTTCTGTAATTTCATACGCAAACGTTCATACCCTCCTTTAATTGTGGTTCTATCTTTTCTTCATTCACACACAACTTATTCTCTTTGTTCGGTACTGAAGTGCTTACATTAAACCAGGTAGCAGGTTTGAAAAAAAAATACCAAAGAAGCCGGTGATGTTTGTATAAGCTTCAAAGGCGTATGCAATAGAGTGTAATTAATTTCTTTCAACCACTGCATGACAGCTTGCTTGTTAACTTTATATCCATTTTGAATATAGCGTTTCTTCAGTAATTTTTTAGAAGTCTGCACTGCTCATTCTGTACTTCCGTTGCTCTCCGGTGAATATGGTGGTGTATTTAAAATTTAATATTTCTTTGTCTACAATATTCTTGAAATCTTTGACATTTAAAAGGTGGTCCATTATCAGTCAAAATAAACTCTGGAAATCCAACTAATTGAAATCTTCCAAACATTCTAAAGTAACTGCCGCATTAGTAGAATCTACTTTCCACACTTTGATCCAATGGGGAAACGTATCTTCTATAACTAAAAACAGGAAACCCAACAATTGGCAATGGTCTATATGTATCCTATTAAAAGGCTTGCTTGAAGTAGGCCAAGAAGAATAATTATTTCTAGGTACATTGTTTGCCACCGCAGCACAAATCTCACACTTCCTTAAGTAGCAACGCAAATCATTAACCATGTCTGGCCACCAAACCTCATTAGATGCTAATTTAAGTGTACCATATTCTCCTAGATGGTTCTGGTGTAACTTTCTCATGTACCGTTTAACTGTCTAGGAATTACCATTCATCCTTTCCAAAAAATACATTCCTTATGTTATTCTAATTGAAAACGTTTTTTGAACATGTCTTGATATTCTTTGAAATCAAAACAAGGAGGCAATCTTTTAGGCCAACCTTTCATCATCGATTCTTTAATTTTTAAAATCATGTGATCTTTCTTGGATTCTTCCTCAATCTCATCTTTCTCTAAAATAGTGGAAGAAATCAGGAGCTACGTGTTCTTCCTCCGTTGACACCTTTAAGAGAAATCTAGATAAGTAATCCGCTAATTTCACAGATTTACTATATACAATATGGTAATCATAATTCGTTAACATTAAAAACCATCTTTGTATTCTCGGGGAAGCACAATCGGGTGCAGCTTTCAACCCGAAAATCCATTTTACAGGCTGTGAATCTGCAATAATTTTAAAATGCCTTCCGAATAGAAATTTATGAAACTTACGCACACAGAAAATGAGTTGGTCTGATAGATCTCCGGGTGATTGACATACATAAAAAAAAGCGAGGATGGGATTTAGTGCATTGCTTTCTGTTCTCACAGATCTTTGTATGTGTGCGTGAGAGGACTTCCTCTGGTTCATGCGTTCAGCAAGAATGGCTAGTTGTTTTATTTTAGCTAGGTGATCAGACAATTTTGTCTGCCTTGAAAAGAAATGCGAGCTTTCAGTTGCTTTATAAAAAGAAAATTCTAATTTTGCTGCGTTTGATGTTCGCCAGAAGAAATAAATCACGTTCTTGTCCCATGTTCAAGAACTTTGTCCGCTTGAGACGCAAATTGACTAAGAAATTAATCCTGTCCTCAAAATGCTTCATAATGTTAATGACAGTAGTAAATGTTCCGTTTGACACAGCTAAATGGTAAGGTGGTAATAAACTTTTTATGATACAGCATCAATATTTGATCTGTTACGGAATTATTAGAAGCAAAACGAATTCCAACTTTTCAGAAACATAATTTAAGATTGGTTCGGAATTCAATTGTTCTCTTTGTCTAATTTGTTTTTCTAAGCAAAATAACATTGTCGTGGAATACATCTATGGTTTTCCACTTTATATTTAAATGCGTAAGATTGTCATATTTGGCATTACATTGCAATACAAGCAAAAATACACAAGCTCCGTCATCTAAGCGATAAGGCAAAATATGTATTTTCTGTACGTCTTTTAAAGAACGTATTACTGCATAGTCTTCAAGGACGTTGAAGAATGTATGAACATGATCATAAAGTTTGCCGTAAAGCATCGGCATCTTAACTATTCAGTCCAAAGAGTAGGGAACGATCTGACTATTGTGTATTATAATCATGTTTTCCAATTCACTAACTGTTCAATTCTAAATCAAAATATTCTCTACTATTGTAAATAACCCAATACCTTATACCAATATATATATATATATATATATATGCCAAAACAACAGTAAAGAAAGATATATCTCCTTATAGCTAGCTTAAATACTAATAGCAATAATAGCTAAACACTGTGATCTTATATTGTAGAAAAAAAATATATTCCTGGGAGGGAATATATATCAGCGACAAACAACTCTGCTCAAAATATTAATGCAGGCGAAACCACAGATGAAAAGAAATTTAGTTGCTCTTAATGAACAAATTTATGATCGTAGATAGGACGGGTTGGAAGGAAAAATTAATAAAATTTTACTTCACTCTTTCAAAAAATAAGAATATGCTGCTTCAAAATTTCTAGAGAGACTTAAAAGTATTGAAATACAGCATATCAATATTATGTGCCGGAAGATAAGAGGCACTACACAGATTGAAACCTTGCTAAATCTCTGCCATGTGCAGATGTGCAATGTCAATTCAATTAGCTCAGGAATTGACAAATAAATTACTTAAAAAAATGTAAATGGGTATGAGAACTGATAATTCACACGCAACTAACGAAGGAAGGGCGCAATGTCAGTCAGAGATAATTGCACCAAATTTGGTGTAGGAGTAGGTAATGGGAATAGAAAAGAGTCGTGTGGAAGCATTCATTTCGCAGACGTTCGGAATCAGAAATAATTGGCCCTACAGTTCAGGAGAAAAGTATGGCCTGCCAATCAGATATTGATGGGTCGGAGCCTTTGTTCACTGTTACGACCAATGCAAAGAAGTAAAAGATGAGCTGAACGGAAAATGCGCCAATGTCCGCCCTAAGTCCCACCAGGCAAATGCCGGGATACTAAATCATCAACTGCCCTTGCATTTACCCACCTTATCTCTATAAAGAGGAATTGAAGTATTAAAAAAAAAGCATCGGTTTCATACTGAACGTGTGTGTTTTTTTTTAGCATATTTATTTTTTGAATGCAGTTCCTGGTATTGTGTGTGCCTGTTATACTTTTATATTTTTTAATAGTTCTGTTAACAACTGTTTCATTATGTCAAAAAAAACAGTATTTAGCTAAGGTATATTAAGGTACGGAATATTAAGGTTAACTACGGTATTTTCTAATCTTGTTGAGACCAATTTGGAAGCTAACTGTACGAACTTGGCATGTGTGTAGACAGTGAAGACGTTCTGTCTTATGTGTGCTAGGCAACAGAAGTGAAACGCTTATGTTCATTTTGTATTCACGCTATTGAAGTTCAGTGTGTGTGTTATATTTGGAGTCATGAACGCAGTTGTTATGAGGCTGTTTCTGTCCAATACGTTTTGCTGCTTTCTAGTGGTGAGTAGACCAAATTCAAATCTTTCCTTTATTCTTTGCGTTAACGTAGTTGTGTTAATGAACAACCTTATATGTATTCAAACGGTTATTTTGTTATGGCCGTCCACAGTCATTCCCATTTTAAACATCACTAATCCCGAAATATTTAAGCTTTAAGCTTAAAATATACAAAACGATAATCATGCCCGTTGTTCTGTATGGTTGCGAAACATGGTCGCTTACTCTGAGGGAAGAACATAGACTGAAAGTATTTGAGAACAAGATCCTGAGACGAATATTCGGACCCAAGAGGAACGGGAATGGGGAATGGCGGAAACTTCATAACGAGGAACTACATAATTTATACGGTTTACCCAACATTGTTAGGGTCGTCAAGTCTAGGAGGCTTAGATGGGCAGGTCATGTAGCTAGAATGGAAGAAAGTAGAAACGCTTTCAAAATCTTGACTGGAAGACCAATCGGAAAACGACCATTAGGAAGACCTAGGCGCAGATGGGAGGACAATATTAAGATGGATCTCGCAGAGATTGGAATACAAAGTAACAACTGGATGCAGTTAACTAAGGATAGAAGTCAGTGGAGAGCTTTTGTGAACGCGGCATTGAACCTCCGGTTTCCATAGGCCATAGAGCGAGTGAGTTAGTTAGTTAATCTCGAAATATATATTTAAATTCGCCTCTCAAACACACGACACTTTAATTTTGGAGAGCGCCACGTCGTAGATATCAAACACCCGTACAAATGAAATCAGTTAATATTGGTGATGTTCAAACATTTAATGCTTGCGTACTGACAGCATCTTATAGTGTGAAGAAATACAGCAACTTTATTTCGACTCCTTCCCTGGAAAACTTCTGGCGACGCCCATGATTAGTTTTTGTATATATTTTCTTTATTTTTTAAATATAATTTCATTTAGCAAACTAGTGACGCATACCCAATTGGTAACGGCAACAATAGGGCAATTAACAGATTTAATATCCCGGCATTCGCCTAGTGGGACTGAGGGCAGACATTGGCTCATTTTCTGTTTAGCTCATCTTTTCTGTTTTCATTTTACTTTATTTAACTTCTTCTGCCTTGGCCGCAACAGCGAGCAGTCGATTCGTCTCATCGATATCTGATTGACAGGCCGTACTTCTTCAGAACTGTAGGGCCCATTATTTCTGATTTCGAACGTCTGCGAAACGAATGTTTCCACACGTTCTTTCCTATTCCCATTATCTACTCCTACACCAAATTTGGTGCAATTATCTCTGAGTGACATCACGCCCTTCCCTCGTTTCAAATGATTATAGGCTATTCAGAAGGAACTATTTAAACTAGAAGGAATTTAACTACTAGAAGTGATAGGAAATGAACACTTACCTTAATTATCCTTTGTTCTTTGCGACGCTAAGTTGTTCCAGTTGGTGAGATGACTCCAAAGTTGTGTAACTTCTGGCGTAGATGCAATAAAACCAATGCTGAACTTGACAATTGGGTTTCATATCTCGTCAAATCTGCAAGGACTACGAATGGATGGTCGTAACTCAGTTTAATGATAGCTAGTTGGTAGCCTGAATTTCGTTTTATGGACCACTTCTGTGGTGATTAACTCTCGCAGGTCCCAATTACTGATCGGTCTGAAGATGATCCGAGCCTCTAATAGTGGTTGCTGTGGCTATGACTTCGCTCTACTTCTATCTACACAATCCACCTCGAAAAGTTTCTTCCCAACAGTTTTGTTAGGCGAGAAGGATGACGTCTTCGGTCATACAAACAAGAAGGCTCGTGCACCCAAAGGAATGTGGCGTGATAGTTGAAGAAATATTAGTCTGTCGTTTATTGGTTTTCTTACAGAATGATTAAATGAATTCGATTATTTTACAAATACTTGTCTGGCAATGTACTGGCAATATAAATGGTTTTTTGAAGTTAAGTTAATAAATTGAATGAGATTTAGAAAGGATTTTAAGTAAATTGATTTTAACAACAATTTAAATAGTCCATTGAGTATGTAGCTGTAGTAACTTTACGAAGGGGTGTCAAAAAGTTCGTGCAATCACCTAAAAGAAACCCACTCTGGAGAACTCGGACATCTTGGTGGTATTAGTCCTTCTCTACGTAGTCACCGTGCCTAACAACACATTTTAGCAGTGGCTCTTTACTTTCTGTAAGCCCGTTTTGTAAAAGTCTGCAGTTCGGCTTTGAAACTGCAGTTCAACTTCAGAAATGACGTCATCCCTACTGTCAAACTGGCGTCCTCTGAGTAGACGCTTCATTTCTGGGAAGAGAAAGAAGTCACTTGGTGCTAGGTCTGGTAAGTATGGGGATAGGCAATATTTTATACCCTAATTTCACTGCCTTCATCATGGATGCATGGGTGGAATGAGCTGGTGCGTTGCCTGCCAACAGCCGTTTTATGACCTATCCACGACGTTTCTTCCTCAGTTCCTCTCGTAACTTAGTCAGGAGATTGGAATAATAAGTACTAGTAATAGTTCGTCCTTGTGGTAGGTAATCTGTCATGATGACCCTTTCATAGCACCAGAAAACAGAAAGCATCACCTTGGCGGCATACTTCTGCATTCGTATATTTTTTAGGGGCTGGAAGAAAAGGGATGTTCCATTGTTTGCATATTTCCTTTGTTTCTAGGTCATAAAGATAAAACCAACTTTCATTCAAAGTCTAACAAAACAGTCCTCTTCATCCACCTTATAGCGATGCGGCATTTCTCTTGCAACGTCCTCGTGATTTCTCTTCTAGAAAGTTACGAGCAGTCGTGCCCCCCCCCCCCCCGATGCTGACACTTTTTGAAGATGCAGCTGGGTGTGATGATATTCCAGGCAGACCCGTCACTCATACTTGTTGCACACATAACATTTGAATGGTTATCCTCCTGTCTTCCATTATAATCTCAACTTTCTCCGTCAAGGCGGCATGATCAGTCTTCAGATGGTCTTCCAGATCTGAAAGGGTCTGCGGTGGTCATGTGTCCAGTTTGGAATTGCCGTTTCCACTTGGATACCATCTCGTAGGATGGGCATGTATCCCCATAGACATTTTTCATCTCTTCATGGATCGCTTTCTGATTTGCCCTGAAGATGGAAGAATTTTATGACGCTCCATGCCTCAAGCTTGTCAATCATCGTATCGTCAGTGATTTACCTAAAAAAGAAAAAAAAGTAGTTCTAAGAACCTAACTGTAAAATGCGTGTCCGATGGAGGTTCATAGTTCGTCACCTTCTAAGTGATTGCACAAACGTTTCGATACTCTCTCGTACGCTAATTTCATAGTATTGCGTAGTACTGCACAGTATTACTTAAATGTTCTATTATAAAGTCTACAATATGGAGTAAATGATTTGTCACGAAACAATTCACATGGAGTAGTTTATTCTTGTTAGTGAGTTTTATACGGTATTTTTTTCGTAAACTGTGTAGGTATTCTGTTCATATCCCAGTCAGGATTCTTCAATTCGGCGTGATTTCTCATGAAAAGATCCGTAAGGGAGAGTACTCTTGGTGATAATTTTTCTTCAGACTAACAAGAAAACAGACTTTGGTAAATGAACTTTGAGACCATCTTTCGCGAGTGCACAAACTGGGAGAGCGCAATAGTCAGAAATAGCCTAGAAGAAGCGTCTTAAAGTTTCCGACTAGCCGCATATGATACGACGCCTAAAGTTATCAAGTGACGGCGTGTTAGGGTGAGGAGCTTCTATGATTCACGTGCAAAGGGTCTCGGATTCGATTCTCGCTCGAATCAGCTTTTTTGCTTTTACCAGTAAAGTAGCCATTTGTAACTACAAGTAAAATATTAATTCACCATATGTTTATAATGCATAAAACAATAGAAATATTGAAATCAGTTGTAAAACCTTTCAATGTTACATGTTAAATAGCAACAAAATGTAGCCTATTCCGTAGATATATTGATATCACGAGTTATATTACGGTTACCAAAGTCGATTTGCCTACAGCATACATCAAGTATTCCCAAAGGGGATTTCCTCCTCATCCCCCTTATAATTCGCACACTTTCCACAGATATAGACACGAAGCGTCAAGAACATTTTAACGTAACGAATGTGGTTACCATAATATAACTCGTGATATCAGTATATTTACGGAATAGGTTACATTTTGTTGCTAGTTAACATGGAGCATTGAAAGGTTTTCCAGTTGATTTCAACATTTCTATTTTATGCATCATAAACATGTGGTGAATTAATATTTTACTTGTAGTTACAAATGACTACTTTATTGGTAAAAGAAAAAAAAACTGATTCGAACTGGAATCGAACTCGAGACCCTTTGCACGTGAGTTATAGATGCTCTTCACTCTGTCACGCCGTCACTTGATAACGTTACGCGTCGTATCATATATGTGGCGAGTCGGAAACTTTAAGACCCTTTTTCTAAGCTACTTCTGGCTATTATGCTCTCCTAGTTTGTGATATTAACGCTTTAAATGTGCTCTACTACCTCGCAAAAGATGGCCGCAAAGTTCATTTACCAACATCTACTTTCTCCTTGTAAGTTTTCCGAAAACGTCTCTTATAGCTTTGTTCGTATTTCAAAAGTTTCCTCAGTAATTCCAGCATGATAGAATTTAATGTAAGACATACGAGCGAGAAAGTTTAGAGAAATTGGTAGTTTCTTTCATTTTAACATTGAAGAATGAGACAGATGGAATGTTCTATAAGCACAATTAGACGTGATATTTGGGTCATAGCTATGACACTTGATATAATTTGGAACTCTTCAGTTAATGGTTAAATGTGGATATGTGTGTTGCATTAGCTAGGAAACCTGTAGGCGAATCGTCATTTTGTTTTACTAGTATTTAAGATTAAATTGTTGTGGAATTAATATATCTAACATTAATATCTTGATTTCGTTATCTTGTGTTATTATTGACTCTTACTATAATGTTTGTGTCGTCTACATATATATAGCTTCCCTGTTCAATATTTGACGGTAGATCTTTAACATGAAACATCAAACAGAGAACCCCGGATAGTCCTCTATGAAGGCTGATTCACTAAAGATCAAGAGGTGGTTTGTGGTTTTTTTATACACGCACTTTGTTCATGTATACACGTATTTCTTGATTTTGAGTTTAGCGTCCCATTCACAGCGAGGCTATTTGAGACGTGGACCTACAGTTTAACGTGGGAACTGAACCACATAAGCTTCCGCTGGGAATCGAAACCGGGTCTCCCACGCCAAAGGCGCGTGTGCTAACCGCTTAGCCACAAGAGAGCTCTACACATATTTTTATTTTTATCATTCATGTCCACTTTTACACAACCAATCCTTCACACAGTATTAAAATTGCATATCCTGAAAAATATTGAACCAGCACGCATACCTAATTTACTTAATAATAATAATAATAATAATAATAATAATAATAATAATAATAATAATAATAATAATAATAATAATAATAATAAATGACCGAAATACTCCACAACTTATGGAAAATTTTTTGTGTAAGGTATACTGAGATTTTAGTACTTTTATACGAATATATGAATAGAGAACATCAGCTCACTCTCTTATTTTTTTAGACATTATTAAATAGAGTATGCTGGTTTAGAATTGAACTACCAATTATACCAACAATAGACTTAGAAAAAAATAATGGATTCATTGTGCTATGGAGTGACAGCTCATCATAAACATAAATATTCTTGTTTGCATGCAGTTATTTTCAATGGAAACATTTTTCTTGTAGTTACAGACCTCTAATATTAACCGGGAGGCAGTAAGAAAGGTATGTCTGAAGATAATGCTGAATACCTGACAAAATATTCTGCCAGTTTATGTCTCTATTTATTGTTTTTATTTTTGTTTTCACATGTTTGTATTTTCGTTTCAGATCGTGAAAACAAAGGTTATATTCTTCATTGTGGAGGTGTGAAACTGATTGCTAATTTGTTATCGTCTGCCGACGAAGAAACTGTTATTTCAGCAATTACAACTTTGATGTTTCTTGTTACACCAGAATCGAAAACAGGTAATTTGAGTCAATATAAAGCAAAGTGATGCTAGTTTGTACAAGCACTTCCTCAATGAAAGCTCAGATTTCAATTCTAAAATCAAAACATAATTATAAAATAATTTGTATTCCTTTTTCAATCAAAAAGTAATCGTAAAAAATACTGAAATGAATTGAAAGCTAAATTCAATATTTAGGCTAAAGGAAACAAATTAAATATGCAAATAATTGTGATGAAGTACTTGGTGGAGAGTTAGTAGTGTATAGAAACGAACAACATCGAGAAATCGTGTCATTGTCTACCACCTACCGTCTACCATAAACTTACATATCTGGAATCGAATCATCTACATTCCTTATCAGAGCTGTGCAGTCTACGGCTGTCATCGACGTTTGGAGTTATGGAACTTTCTTAAATCCATTTCTGCTTAAATGAAAATCCAAGTTTCTGTTCCAGTTCAATCTAGCGCAAATATGGAGGAACATAATGTGTAAAGTAATGAATAAGTAAGTTTCGTCGATCTGTTTGGTCAAAGATTAAAATATAAGTTCCATTTTTTTATTATAGTATACTAAAATGTTGGAGCTAAATTAGTACTAGTATGTTGGAAAACTAGTATGTTCACAAAACTTCTTTCGTAATTGGTCATTGTGCGATGAGCAACTATAGTAATCAATTGTCTCGTTTCTCTATTATGGCTTCCCAGATGTTGTTGAAGATTATTCTTTACCCTATTTATATCTTATTACACCTACATCAACTTAAATCTTGCCATACATTTAATCAATAATTACATTGTCTCTTCTTTCTGTGACAAATTTTTCTCATATATCTGTAATAGAATAGTGTTACCATATACTAACTTATGAATAATATATTTTCATCACCTGTATTTCTTATCTCTTCTTTCTTCAGTCATTCACATTTTTCAGACTTAAGTTGTACATGTACAAGTCAAATGAAAGAAATCACATGTTAAGATCTTCTCTCTCTCTCTCTCTCTTTCTCTCTCTCTCTCTCTATATATATATAATATGAGTGGAAAAGTCAGGAAATTTTGAGTACGGAATTTTACTTGTCAGAACCCGAGAACCCGTTGCTCTTTTTCCCTTACTTGGCTATTTGGTAGGAAATATTTTATGAAATAAGTTTTTTTTTTTTTTTTCAAAACCTCTGTATTTGCATATACATGTACATACATGATATGTGACAACGTCCTCGTTGGGAAAATATAGTTGCTGTTCTACATTATATATAGACCTAGAAACTGATGAATTGTGGCCTGGAAAATGTGGAAAAGTTAAAAAATTTATTCTCACCAGATAAACGACCTGTAATGGTAAGCGCATTTTTTTAACTTTTAAAGTAAATTGGAAAAGAAAGTTCAAAATTGTATTGAATGCATACTTGAATTTCATAAAAAATATTTTGTGCCGCAATTTTACAAGTTAATAAGTATTATAAATTCATGAGAAATGAAGCTAATTAAGTTTTCACCATTACTTAGTTTTCTGTATCTACTTTGTTAATCAGTATTATGTTAATAGTTATGTAAACAAATACTTTTTATAGAACTGATTAAGAAATTCAAATGAAAAAGTAGGTTGAGTAGTGTTGGAAACATCAACTGTTTTCCACTTCTTAAATGGATTGAATTCTTTGTGCTGAGTAAAATATTTAAAATCAAATTCAATGATTCTGAATGTAAGAGAGGTACAGAATATGTGATTGTGTAATTGTAAATTCATTTGTGTAATTGCAAATTCATTATTATTTTGCCTGTAAATGTGTACCTTATATCAGAATTTATAAAGATGCTTCCAAAGTGAGCAATTATTGAAAGTCTCGAAACCTGGAGCCCAGTGCCTTACAGCATTGGAGGTCCCAGGGGTGTTTGTGGGGTGGAGTCAAAGTCGATTTCGCCGCCACTGCCGATGTGACTTTCCTTTTGTAGATGTTTGGTGCCTCCAGTGAAAATAACTGAATTGCGCTGTCAATTTATACATTTCCTACATCATCTGTTATTGGTAAAATTTCATTAACGGCTGACAATTTAATATTACATGTTAATAATAAGGGGACCTCAGTGATAGCTACGCTTCAAGCAGCCATTGATATTGGTACATCATTCCATACAATTTCTCACCATTTTCATAGAACTTCAACTGTTGTATTTTATACAATCGTGTTTAAACTATATTTCTTATAATAAATTTATATTTATTTAATTTACTACCGTATTTGTTCATATCTCCTCACATTTCCTAAGTTCCCTATATCGTGATATTTACTTTCATAGTATGCTTTCATGGCCTTGTTGATTTCCCTTCGTTGCTTAAGAATGAGGAGAAAGTATTACTATTTGGAAAGGAAAAAATAATCGATATTGACAAGTGAAGATATAAGTTAGAGAAAAAATGGGGTGATGGTTTCCAATCTGCAACCATACAACATTGGCCAATAAATTTCATGTTATGTTACCGAATAGATCTATTTCATTACCGCATTTCGTAAATCTAGATTGAAATTGCTCTGTTTCTTTCTTTACAATTTCTAGGCTAATGGTGATGGGTGATAAATGAACGGCTTCTTGCCCAAGTTAAGAGTGTGTGTAAAAATGGAGAAAATAACTTTGATCCAGATTAAGTTTATAACGACTGTGCATAAGACAGTCAGGTGGCAAAGATCATGTATGATGAACGAGACTACAAGGGATTCTTCACATGACAATAATGTTTCCCACAAATTATGTGAATACAATTTGGGCGAAAATAAGCCGTATTAAAAGATTTCCTCCTCGTAATACGTAATTCCGTGGAAGATAATAATTCTGAGCACAGAAGCAATGAAATTTGACGCAAATCAAGCTATATCACATGTTGTAGAGTGATACAAAGAAATGCAGTTTCAAACTACCGATTTGTACAAATAATGATACCTGTGAAATACTCAGAGATACCGTGTACACAAGGTCGGATCCAGGATTTTCTGAGGGGGATGCACCATAACTACCAAGATAACCAGTCTCCTTGAAACTCTTCAAAGTAAGATGTGACAATATTCTTTACACCTGATTTCGTTGATACATAGCATCGTGGAAGGGGGGGGGGGGGAGTATTTTAAAGAAGGTCGCAAGTGATATGCAGGAAAAATTGTTCTTCTCTCTTCCTGGCGTATATTTTCTTCCCCACTTAAGAAGTGTTATATTGCTTTGCTTGGTGAATCCTTTTCCTTCAACCTTCAGAAAATCGACTTGAACTACTGCATTTGCAAAACTCCTCTTTCTTTTAAGCACCAAACAGAAAGTTTCGGAAAGTGTTGCTATTTTCACTGCTAGCTTCTCATTTTAGATGGTGTATATTTGCAACGAAGAGGGGATACACGTGCACCGGTGCACCTCCCTAAATCCGGCCCTGCTTGTACAGTATTTGTACAATACAGTATGTGTACACGAAACAGCTGTGAAGAATAACAGTTCACAGTCTGTTATTATCGACCGTTGACCGCATTGGAAAGATGACATCGGCGAAGGAAATTTTTCCACGTGCGGTCAAATACACTTGAAATTTCGGAGATGACTGCTGCAGCTATATTAACTCGAGCATCTAGTTCTTCGGCTGTCGTCGTTGGTGTCGCATACAAAAGACGTTTCATACCCCCGAAAAAAGAAATCAAGGAGCAGGTCGAATCTACGAAATATTGCACCCGGGGCAAAGACGTATATCTGCCCTCCTTCCTCCCAATTTTGCATCGAAATGGCGCCCTCTACATATTCTCAACCAACTGCGCCCCGGGACAAATGCTCCGAATTGAACCCCCTAGATCCGGCCCTGTCAAGGGGTGTGAGGTAGGATAAACAAGGTGGTCATAACACAGGTCCTTTTCTCCCAATCCAACGATTTGAGGAATGTTTTATTTAGGTAGGTCTGCATTTCCTGTCAAAATGTGCAGGTGTACTGTCATCCTGGGATCACATCTGCTCTCTTATGCTAAAAGGCACATGTTCTAACAATTTTGGGAGAACATTATGCAAAAATGAAAGATACGTACTCCTACACAGGCGGGCCAGTAATAAATAAGGTCCTACCACAAAATTATCCACCATACCGCACTGCATGCTCACACTAAATCTCTGCTTCTGATAGTTCACTTGAGCTGCATTTGGATTTTTACGCCCTACACATGGCTACTGGTAAATTCAGGACGGTCTCTGATCACTCCTAGTACGCTGTCTTCAAATTCAACTGTCCACATGGTGTGATTTCCTCAGATTTCAATTAGAGGAAATTGAAGAGACCCTATCTCTCGAAGGCAAAGATGGAAACGTAGAAAAAATACAGAAAAAGTTACTCTCCTTTGAGGGCGATGGTCACGATGTAAACGCCTCGCATCTAGGCTATTCCCATTGCCTATTCATAGATGAAGTGCATATCTGCCAGCTCGTGGACATTCCGATTGTTGCTTTAGTGTGAATTTCTCACATTTCTTCAGTCTGTGTCTAGCTATGGAGCAGTTTACTATAGCGCAACGTGTGGTAATTGTAAAAACTTTTTTATCAGAACGGAGCAACTGTCAGGTGACATCGCGCGGTTCTAGGGCGAAATGAGACACCGAATGCATCTACAGTTCGCAGACTTATGAAAAAGTTCATTGAAATGGGTTCAACTGTGAACATTAAAAGTCCTAGGCGTCGTCGTAGTGGTCGTTCTGAGCAAAACATTGCGGTAGTTCGTGACAGTAGCGAATTTCACGAACAGAGTTATTGCATGTCAGCGCAGTAGAGGAGATCATATGCCCGACGTCATTCATCATACCTGAAATCAGAATGTGTGATGAACATGTTCATGAATTTTGTTAGTGTGTTTTGAAAAAATAAAGTTCACACTTTGATGTAACAAAGCCGATGTGCTTTTTTTTTAATAACCCTGTAGTAATCTGCCATTGTGCAGGCATGTACAAATGAACACTATTAATTTTACTTAAACACCAACGTCTACACTTTTACACGACTGTGAATACCTGGGCACATCCCTGTTCCGTTGAACAGAACACTTCCTATCATATAATACAGCAATTCCACATGTAACACCAGAGCATCGGACTATGTATATCACTCACAAGTTGCGTAGATGCCTACTACAACACAGCCACGCTAATTGGCGCCATTCCACTACAAAACTGCAAGACAACCTTCTGCGAGCTACTCGAAATTGGCAGACAAGGGACGATAGTTCCGTAGTGTGTGACCAAAGTGTCATGCCCTTAGTGAAAGTATTATGAGCTACGTACGTGCTGCTACGTGTACGCAAAAGTGTCACATTCTCTTCCCTCTGTGTAGGTATTCCATCCAGCTCCAAGACACATCAGAACGTCGAAAAAAAATTTCCCCCCATTTTTTGAATGTAATTCCAACGAGCTTTCTAGAAAATTTCTGCAGTAGTAACAAAATCGAAATGTAAGTGGACTACACGAGGATGCTCACGATAGGAATGTAGTTTCTCGCAGCTCAGGGGTAAGGGCGGTTTGCCAACTCCAAGTTAGGGGAAAACCCCCTCGAAAGTATCTTTGGAAGAAAATTCACGTAACGGATAAATCAAGTATACTATCCCAATGTATTTCTTTGTATCGATGCAGCGTGTACATCTTCTCGCGTTTCTTCCATTTTTGTTGCTTCTGTGCACGAAGGTATCATATTTCACAGAATTACATATTAGAGGAAATCTTTTAATGTAGCTTACTTTAGCCCAAAATGTATTCAGACAATATTTGGGAATCGATGTAAAGAATCCGTTGTACTCTCGATTATCACATACGATCTTTGCATTTTTAGACACTACATGTTGTTATGTTTCTTTACACGCCGCCTGACTTACTCCTAATCTGAATCAAAGTTATTTTTTTCCATTTTTACACACTCGTAACTTGGACAGAAAGTCGTTCATTTATCATCCGTCACCATTAGCCTAGAAGATATAACTGTGATACGTTAAAGACCTCGTTTCATTTAAATTCTTCTTCCGAGGGTTTATTTTGTATTGAGACAAAATAGATCAATCAACACATGTGTATCTCTCTTTATTTCGAATTCTGTTGAACTATGAACTGTTATTTTTTGATTGTTGAAATCTTGTACTTGATTGTTGTTCATTTTCCTCATTCAACGTTTGATAAAATACTCAAAAGAATACACCAGGTTTCTTTGGGAGTCATCCTTGAGCCGCCAGTGCACTATATCCAATTGTATACTAAAGGAATCTACGACTAAAAATAATGGCCATTCTCTTTTACCCGACTTCAATTCGACGTTTTGTTCTTGAGTTATAACTGTTTTTACATTTTCCGACAAATTTTCGGGTGATCAAGGAGACATTTTTACACCCAGGTTGATGTATACTTTTCGTTTTAGCTCGGTGTCTGGAATCACCTCCCGACGTTTGTTATATTATTTTACACCCTATATATATATATATATATATATATATATATATATATATATATATATAATATGTGTGTGTGTGCCATTTTATCTTACCAAATAGACCTACATGTTATGTGCTTTACTGGCTTGATACATATTTTTTGAAAAGTGATTGTACCTGTTCTCTGCCAATAGCAACTTTATGAATTTATAGGGGCCGCGGTGGCTCAGTGGTAGAGCGTTCACCTCTGGTGCTTGGGGTCCGGGGTTCGATCCCAGCCCCCGCCAAGTGAACTTTGTGGTGGACAAACACCGCGTGCGTGCGTTTTCTCGGGGTTCTCCCGTTTCCTCCTATTTTCTTCATTCCACCATTTCACTCATTACTCATTATCACCGTCTCCTTTAGTCTAACCGGCATTACCGTGGGACGTAAAACTCAAAGATTTATTTTTATGAATTTATAATACAAAACTGGTATACAGAATAATAATAATAATAATATCTATATTGTGGTATCTCGCAGGCCGCCTTGCATAAGGGCGCACAGTACCCTTCACAGATTCTTTACTAACAACCACTATATGAATTTACTATACAAAACTGGTATTCAAAAGAAGAATTAAAAACACTTACATATAATGTGATGCTTCGTAGGGCGTACTGTACCTTTCAGGGGTTCTTTATCAACAATAACAGTATGTGTTTATTGTATACTCACTGTGCTATACAGAAGCATAAATAAAACCGTTATTTTTGATGTGGTTTCCCAAGGGCGCCTTACGTAAATGGCACACTATATCTTCATGGGTTCTTTACTAACTGTACAGAACTGGGCCATACAGAAGAACAAATAAAACCGTTTATCTTTGACGTGATTTCGCAAAGGCGCATTGTAGTTATCACGGGTTCTTTACCAATAACAATTGTAAGAATTTATTGTATATATATATATATGTAAAACTTGTACCTTTATTTATAATGTTATGTTTCGGGGGGTGCATGGGTCTGAGGTATATGTATTTCTGTGTAAGCTCGTCGATTTCGTTTGCTGAGTTTCAGTGAGCGTTACAAAATTGCTTATTCTTTTTACCAGAGGCTAGTAATGAGAATAATTGAAAAAGCAGCGTCTGGTGGCCAAAAAACTGACTACGTTCACTGCAGAAAAAAAGACTTAGTTAAAGAAGAACCTTAAAGCGTCAGTTCTTCACCCGCAACAATCGTTTGTAGAATAATTTATGCCGTGTAGTTTAATTATTCTAGTCTTCGGTTATTTGTTTTATGCAATCTCTACCATCATGAAAGTATGTAAGGCTAGGATATACAACAATTAAACTCGTTTGTGTTAAGTATAAACATCGTGATTTTTATTTACACGTACAGTTTCCTATGTTAATAGTATATGTGCATATAAAAATTTCGTGTTATTGTTACCTTGGAATAAATGAAAAATGGCCCAATGATGCGGGTGTCCCATATGCCACAGCACATCATCACCTTCGCTGGACTATGTTCTCGACTCAGATCAACCCAGTTCGGATTTGCGTCACACCAGCATCGACAATTATGTCGATTAACCTCCCCGTTCAAAGTGAAATACGCCTCGTCGCTGAACAGTATGCCCTTGGCAAACGCAGGATCCAGTTCGTGTTGTTCAGTAGCCCATATGCAGAACTCCAACCGGCGATCAGGGTCATCCTCGTTCAGTTTATGTTGCATGTGCAGCTTGTAAGGATGCCACTGATTGGCGTGCAATATCCGGAAAACGGAGGATTGGCTTATTGCACATGCTAGGGACACACGACGGGTACTTCGTTTAGGACTTTTCACAAACGACGCAACAACCGCCGTTGCAGTTTCCTCATTGGTGGCAGTCTTTGGTCGCCCACTACGTGCCCTATCTTGAACAGAGCCCGTCTCCCGTAATTTGAACACGTGAGCCACAGTGCTGTGCAATACCGGTTCAGTAGCTGCGTTCCCCTGATATAAGGATGATTTCAATCTTCTGTTCACGTGTCAGACACATTTTAGATCACCTGGAACAAAGAACTGGGTCAGTATCAAGGTAATTTCCCACCTTTAAACATTAATAACTTCTAAACTGTACAAGATAGAAGAAAACAAATTACACCACTAAATTCCTGAGCTCAAGCTAGTGTTATTTGATGTGTCATACAACCCCCTTCCCATTTAAAAAAATTGACTTGAATCCAAAATGGCGGATTTCGAGATGGCGGCCACGAATGACATACACTCCAAAAGTTGCGGCCCCTCATCAAACCTCTGTTCCCATCATTACTTTTTACTTTTCCCGTTCATTTTCAAACTTATGCAGGTGTCAAAGGACTTTTGACTCACCCTGTACATTTAAATTTCAAAAATCGATAAGTTCCGAAATATCATACATATATTAATACAGAATATTGTGAACCCACAATTAACAACATTAAAAAAATCACCTCTAAGGTACATTGTTAAGTTAAAAGCTTTAAATAATTTCATTAGTGGGACCCAGAAAACCAAATACTGAAACTTATAGCTCTCGACAAGGAAACTGTATTCTGTGTTTGTCAAAACTATTGACCGAAAAGAAAAGAAGCACAAAAACCATCAATCCGGACCATATACCCATAAATACTGTAAATAGAGGGAGGAAAAAACACTGGCTATAAATCAAATGTCCCCTAGATATAAAGAAAACAAAGGTACGTAACCGACGAAAAATCACCCTTCATGGCCAGTATGGATTTAATGTCAAAACTTCCCCGGAAAACCGAAATAATTTGGGTCCAGGTTAACTATATCGTAAGTGTAGAAAATAAATATCATAAATTAATAAATTCATATATATTAAGCACCAAAAGTAAACCTACATGAATAAATAAGACTAATAGGAAATAAATACTTCGCTGCTGAGTATTTAAGTTTACAGAGTAGCTAAATTTAAGACATCAAAATGGTAGTAGTAACAAAAAAACATTTCAAAATAAGAGTTCAAGAAGAAAGTCTGAGAAATAAAATAATCGTTATAAGAAAGATAAATGAAAGAAAGATGCTACCGAAAATTGTATTCAAACTTAATAAAAATATACGGCAAGCGTCGATTTTATAGTCAAAATTTTATCTCCATAGGCCAAAACGTTTGGGCTCCAAATATGGCCACACGAGGTCCCTTGGCGCAGAAGATGCAAATCTGTGCCCTAGGAGGAGGTTTCGCAAACACAAGTCTTTAGGGAACTTTCACCACACGCTATATCCGACTTAATCCGTCAAGGTTACAGCCACGCATGCTGGAAGAGGGTTGAGCTGCCTTAATTTTGAAATTTCTACAACAAAAATTGTTCGATACCGCAACGGCGGTGAAGAGAAAGAACTCAGATTAAGACGAAGAAAGCAGTTCAGAAACTGAAACGTGACACCTTGAGCGCCATTAATTTTAACTAGTACAATGATTGTAAACTGAAAAATAAGGGAAGGGGGCGAACTGTGGTACGAAATGGGTATCAAATAAACGAAAGTATGTCTACATCATTGACTGCCCTTTGCCCGTTCTTACGCAAACTCAATCTAATTATGTATAGAATAATTAGAAATAAATAGGAAATTCAATCTAATAAATAGAAAGAATTCGAAAGCTTATTTGAAAAAAATCCACACGAGAGGTAACTACTAAGAATTCGAAGTTCATAAACCATACGTCTTTCATGTGCTTTTATCCAAAATATTCAATAAATAACCAACAACATGTAATATTCTAAATTTAGTTCATCGTTGTCAGAGGAAAATTGTTGTGCCTTGTAGTTTGCCTCATCCTTAAAATGTTACTACGAGTTCGCTTATAAAAACACAAAATCTTCAAACCACGTAAACATGTAATTGGGGAAAGAAAAGAAACTCGGCATTTGTTTCAGTAAAAGCGTTATTTCATTTACGCCCAAACCTAATCATTCAATTCGCGATAACTTTTTAAAGAAGGGGTATCGATAAGGGCCGATTTTGCCCCCTTCCCTGGAATAAGCTGATTCTCAACTATTTTGTAGTTGACTATATGTAGTTTGTTGAAACCAGCATAACTTGGCCCTTGCACTCTTCTGTAGATACGTAATTATGGCGGAAACTTGGTTGTAATGGCCGATTTTCGCGAAAATTGCATGCTTTTCGACATTTGAAGGCTTATTTCATACAGAGCACATGTGAGTGGCATGATTTCCACTGAATATGTTGTAAAGGGATATAAGAGGCTCATGTTGGGCTAGGTTTGATTAGGTTGCTGCCTTGCGCTCATAGTAAGAAAAAAACGTTTTCTGTAATATCGGGAGTATTTCGCGAATATGGTAAAAGCCGAAGAAAGATGGTGCAAGGCGGGTAATCTGTATCAAACGCGAACAGGTATTCCGTAGGGCAAGAGAAGAGGATTAGGGAGCCTTTGACAGCCCATTCTGATACATGTTAAACACGGAGAAGACCCTCTTGAAATTAAAATCATGAAAACAGTGATTTTGTATTTAGTGTATGGATGAGTGTAGACCGAACTTGTGTCAGAAAAATAAGTGGCTGCGAGTAGGTTGCTTAGTGAGATTGCAGATAAACACGCTGGTTTGGTTTGGTTGTTTTCTACGTTTGTATTGCATGAAATATAAGAAACAAAGCAAACAAATGGGCTTCTCGATAAGACGAGAGTGATTGTGAACCTAGTTATCAGCACAAGGATCCTACTATTTGTCTGAATATCGGATGACTCACATCGCTTGTGCGATACATTGCAGACACTGGCTTAGACAACGTAAGCGTTCGAACTAAATGTGAAACAACATGTATGTACTGTAATTTTCTATATATTTAGAGTATTACCTTGTCTACGCTAATTTATATTATCATCATTTTTAGAGTGTTTTTTTATTGTTAAACCTGTTTTCATTCATTTTAGCTCTACATACTGCTATACAAGTGTTGATATAAGGGTTTTAATCTTCAATAGTATTTCGCACGTTATTCATAACGGTAGTTTAAATATTTAAGTAGTGCAAAACCTTGTTTCAAAAATTCAGCAGGTACGTAACTTCCCTATCCACTCTAACCAGGTAGCTAGTAAAAGAAATCTACAATACTCTGACCATTTGCTGTGAATCTGTAAATAGAATTAGACTTTATGCTCATCTAGCACATGTTGCGGATCGCATTCTCCACAACATAAATTCACGTAGTTCCCTTACTTTTTTGCATAGAGAAATAAAACTGGTGTCGTTTTAAAGGTAATAAAATGACCTACAATATTATGTAAAAAAGCATGTATTAGTAGCCTATAATCAGAGAGATATTTACGTGCAAAGTTAAAAAAAAGTGAATTTTTGCAGTTTATTTGGAAATATTTCAAAAGAAACCTTCGATTTAACCACTATAGTTTATTCTACAAATTTTCCAATCAGTTCTCTTAAGTTTGTCAAATAAATAAATATCTTGACTTTGTTACGTGAAAAGTTACACGCATTCAAAGATTTCACACTATAAATTTTGACGGCAGCCATATTGATGACGTCATAGCTTCTAAACCGAGACTGACAAGGAAGACAGGCTACGGCGCAACGTAACAATACGAGTGTGACATCATCAACTTAGCCCGACTCACTTCTCTAGCTGAATAGTGGAATTTTAACTAGTTCTCTGGTTCTACCACAGGTTAATTTCAGAATTTCTTAGTGTAACAGGAGTGACAGCCTATTTATGAGAATTCTATTTAGAATCGAAATAATTTCAGGCTATAATCGAACACATACATAACTACCCCCTTTTATTCTATACATGTTGTTACACGAGCGAAGCGATTTAACCCAGGGAATATTTGGGTCAAATTACAGATCTTGTATCATTTCCAGTCTGTAGGTAGAAACCAACTTAAGGTAACAAACCTAACAGAATAATTAATATATAAGCTGTGAGTGTCCTTATTGCATAGCATTTCAGTACGTGTATTACTTCGGGATGGAAAAAAAATATTACAGGAAAGATAGAATACATTTATAGCAGAAAGTTAGTGAAATATGAAATGAAATAGCTAATTTAACGTCCTACGTTTATCACCGAGGCTAAGGGCGACAGTGATGATGAGAAATAAACGAATTGGTTAATGAAGACAGTGGGAGGAAACACTAGAACCCCGAGTCTCCAGAAAATTCTCTTGGCGCGAGCTGGGATAGAATCAGAGACCTCACGCACTAGAGAGTAAAACTTTAAGCACTAAATAGTTTACCATCGCTTCTTACCTGCTCGCTACGAACGCACGTGCGCGTTTGTCCATAAATTTCACCCTGCCCTGGCGCGGAATATATACAATTCTTTGTTTTAGTGGTCATCAAGCATAAGTTGGTGCGTGTTTTCTGGATGGAAAATATTTTTACGGCAAATTAATTTCCACACACATAATGAATCTGTGCACAATTATTTGGGCATGCGCCATAGGCAAGTAAGTTTGGAGAATCGCTTAGGGAGCGCTTCAGGCAAGAAAAATGAAGTACAATTTCTTGTTTTAATTCGATGAATTATTGTAAATCTGGACGTTTGACTATGAGAAAATAATCGTGCAATAACAGCAATTTCTGCCAGCCATTGTGTATCAAAGTCCGTTGTCCCTGTGAATTAGGAGTAATTTCATACAGAAAGTCACGGGAGTCTCGGACATGTAAAATTTGGGATGACATCAAAGAAATTGATTTAAATGGTACTTCCTAGTTCAACCTGTTTATTATCTTCGATTCCATTTTTACCCTTTTTGCTTACCTTCACGGATCCCCTGAGGTATATTAAGAACTCTGTTATAATCGTTTCACAACCTGAATATTATATTCCAAATAAAAAATGTTATTATTATTTATATGTTATTCTATCGTTAGTAAATCATTAAGCTAGAATAAAATATTGAATATTTTGTACTTCAAAATATTGGGAGGGGGACGTGTTCCCCTCGTCCCCCCGCCAGAGACGCCCGTGCAGAAAGTATTATCTTTACTCTCACTTATGTGCCATTATATTTTCGAAGAGAAAGAAAACACAATTACTCTTAATCATAATTATCCGGAATTTTACTTATTTTTACATATCTCCCTCGTACGAAGTAACACATACATATTTAAAAAAAACTGGGAGGAGACGAGAGGCCCTGAGAACACCCACGGACATCATCTTGTCCACCACAAACCGAGGCCTCCGAGCTAGAATAGAGCTAGGGACCCCACGCACCAGAGAGCAGAAATTTAAGTTTTTTAAAAAAAAAAGTTTAAATAAAAGAAAGTCAAAAATCACAAAAGACCTTGTTAATTCAACTACTGACCCACACACTAAACAAGTGATGGATATACAATATGCAAGCAGTCGTATAGATTAAGAGTGAGGATAAACTTACCATGGCAAAAACTGAGTTATAAACAGATACGGTATTCTGCTTCACTCATTTTTTGTGATATTTTTCTACAGATTAACGAATCTTACAGAAGTTATAAAAGACGAGGTAGTTTCACAAAAGGAGGTTGACGAGGAAACAGTCCCAAGTGTAAATAACGGATTTAGTTGGGGTCCGGAGACACGTATTTTGTCGTTTGGGCTCATACGCAGAAATTTCCGAAATACGGGGCCCCAAAGTGGCTCTACATGCTATAACTAGGAAGCGAATGACGTTACTTG
Organism: Thermobia domestica; assembly: GCF_964235325.1. Taxonomy (NCBI): domain Eukaryota; kingdom Metazoa; phylum Arthropoda; class Insecta; order Zygentoma; family Lepismatidae; genus Thermobia; species Thermobia domestica. The sequence goes on along the minus strand of NC_137456.1, from coordinate 203,959,306 downwards.
TACACAACCGATTTGGCTGGGTCCGGATATGTGTTATGGGAGACCAAAGTATGAGACACGTATTTTGTCGTTTGGGCCTATACGCAGAAATTTCCGAAATACGGGACCTCAAAGTGCCCTACATGCTATAACTAGGAAACGAATGACGTTACTTGTACACAACCGATTTGGCTGGGATCCGGATATGGCTACTATAAGCCCAAGTCGAAGAGATATAGTTTTCTTCCGACCAAACCTTTGCGCAGAAATTGTAGACATACATGTATTCATTTTGGCACCATAATTGACAAAATGATGTTAATGGTGTTATTTGTATGTAACGGTGTGTATGGTCACGATATGTTTGTATATAATCCAAGATAAAATATTTATAATTTTTGAGCCCATTCGCAGATAATGTGAAGGCATGGGACCCCAAATGTCCAGTAGCGGCCTTCTAGGCCATAAAGAGCATGTTTGTATATATGTTGTAGCCATTGAAATGCTACTGATACGACCCTCCGGATGTATCGTCGGACCAGTCTCTTTTCTGACGTAACTATTTTGCCTAGGTTTCGTATTCGGTATTTCCGCGGCTAGCATGTGTTCCTCTTCTACTGTTCTATCCAGTAAGGATTGTTTAGGCAAGTTACATTTGTTTAGGAAGTAGTAAAGGAGTATAATGTCCATCATACCGAGCCAACTTTAAGAAAGGTGTCAAATGGGGCGCTGACACTGTGCAATAAAATACAACAATATCCCAACCATTTTTAGTGGAAATGATGAAAGGCAACGACAAAGTGATCAAAACAAATATGTTTGTCGCAGTAACTGCACCGAACAAAAAATGCATTGGCGCAGTTCAGATATGCACATAGAGCATGAGTAATTGGGAAGCACACCTGCTGAACTGTTTCGAAATGTTCGGGTGGCTCATCAATATAGCGGCTCTTGAACCATGCATATTAAATTAAACTCATAAACTTATTGGATGTGAGCTGGTCGTGTATCAGCGAATGCGTTTTTATGAGGTGGTTGCGCTCACTCATGTTGATCTCTAACTGGTCGAGGGCCACCCGATCCAACATCTTTTTGGCGAAGTATTTCCACCAATAGTTAAAAATACGTCCAAAGGTTGAGCGACTGGCGTTGCATTTGGGGGAATTATTTTATATATATTTATAATAACGTATATCCATTGCGGTCCAACGTGGCAACGTTTCGTCAGTTCTTGGTACGTTGCCACCTGGAAAGGAACTGGAGGAGGTGTTTCTTCTCTAGTGGAACAGAAACAAGCGAACAATAGAATAATAAAAATAATATATCAACTGTTCAGAGAAATTTTACATATATATTATATTGTTATCCATTGTTTCTAAATACTACATACTATAAGATAACTTATTATTTTATTGTGATATCTACTTCCACCAAGATAACTTATTATTTTATTGTGATATCTACTTCCACCAATAACTTTATAGAAGTTTTTCCATTGCCTTACAAGATATCTCATAGTAATTTATCGTCAAAAAACAAATTAGTTCAATTACATATGCCCAATATCTGCATCTTAGCTTGTACATGTAGTTGGTTGAGGTGAACTGTGTACATGTGACATTTTACGATGAGACCTCAAGAAATATTTCCAGTTTTACGCGATCTCTCAGAAGCTGAATCTGAAGAAAATAATGACAATTTGAAGGATTCGAGTGAAGAAGATGGAAACTGAAGTGATTCTCAACCTAAAGAGAACATTTTATATTCAAGTGATGAAAAAGTGGAAGACAGTGATAGGAACACAACGCCAGTAGTGGTGACAGTTTATTGCTCCTGATGGAACAATATGGACCAAATCGGATTTCGAGCAAAGTGACGTTTGCCGTATATATAAGCAGAATACTGTTCACGAAGCTCCAGGAGATTGATTTTGCCAAGTGACGAGTGTCTGAGGAAAAATGTAGTAGTACTTTCCGTTTTCTATTTGATGATTCAATGATGAATCATATCCTAAAGTGCAACATTCCTGAAGCAAAAAGGCAACTGAAGTCAAGAAAATGGACATTAGCTCTTTCAGAACTACAATCTTACTTGGGCCTTTTTATTTACCGAAGTGCTGCTGGTGCGTCAGCAATGCCCATTACGGTCTTGGAGAGAACAACCGGGTCACCAATTTATAGGACAATGAATAGAGATGAGTTCTGTGAAATAAGACGGTACTTGAGATTTGATGAAAAGGTGACAAGATCCACAAGACTTCAAACGGACAAATTCGCAACCGCATCCGAACTGTTGGATTTCTTTCTTGAGAACTATATAAAATGTTACAAACCACATGACAGCGTGACTGTTGACAAGCAACCCTATCCTACGAAAGTCAAATGTCGAATTCTGCAATATATGCCAAATAAATCCAATAAATTTGGCATCAAGATCTGGTTACTTGCAGATATCAGTGGCTTTCTATATCTAGGCAAGGATTTCGAATAGAGTAAGGTGAATTTATAGTGCCTAGTTTGATAAATCTTTTTACTAAAATAAATAATAAATGTGACATGTAATAACTTCTTCACAAGGAAACTTACAGAATCTATTAGGGATAAAAGTTCAGCTCTACAAGTTTGGTTGCGACAATAAAGTAGAACTGAAGAGTTTCGTAAAGCGCTACCACTACGTGTTTAACCCCCCCCCCCCCAAAAAAAAAAGATCTACTTCACTGTGATGTTTACTGCGATCAGAGTGGTAGTACATTAACTGTCTACAAATGTAAGCGGAACAAGAGTGTTTCTGTGTTGAGTTCCATGCATAAATCAGTGTCAATTTCTGTGACACCAAGGAAAGACCCGAAAGTATAATATATTACAATCAGACACAGTTTGGTGTAGTCATCGTGGATCAAATAGAGAAGAAACACTATATGAGATATGAGTGTAGACGGTGGCTAAAGTAGTTTTCTTCAACATGGTTGATTTGGCATGTTTTAATTCCTGGATGATATACAGAGAAGCTACCGGGAAGAAAATCAGTAGGAATAATATCTCCAACGTTTGGCAGAGGAGTTGATGCTCAATGTCGCTGATGACAATTACAGTGCATCTGAAGACGATAAAGTTCCTTCCACACACACGTGACAATGTCAAGTACAATTGTATAAAACAGCAAAACAGTTGAGATATGCTTCAAATGTCGAAAGTATGTTAGTGGAATGTGTACTGCAGAGATCTGAAAGCGAGTTATCTGCGCCGAGTGCAGGTGACTTTGTAATAATCTCCTCCTAAGAAGATATTTAGAAAGATATCATAGAAGATATTATTTAACAATAAACATTTAATATCTAAGAGTTGAGAGTAATCTTTGATTATTATTTAATTATTTTAAAAATACTGATATCGAATATATTTATTCATAAATATTTTTAATATATCATATTAATGCACTTAATGCTTATAAATAAAAATAATAAAATAAACAATATACTTCCTATGCTTAGTTATGAATGTGACTCATTACGAATGCCATTAAAAACGTTCATCCTGTGTCACCATTACTCTATATTTTAGTCAGAAACGGAAAGCAGTCAATTTGACTGCTTCGTGCTTCTAGGGGGTTCAAAACTTCCGTGCTTCTAGTGATATATTCCATGTAATATTCCTAATTCTACTTTTGTTAGGTTAGATGGTAGAGCAGCCTACGGCTGAACCTCGCCTCATGAATAAAGGCATTTTCAATTCAATTCATTTATTTGAAATTCGCACAAATATGGACTAACTAATTCATTATCATATATAGTCTGATCAGTATGACCACCCCAACTATCTACTAGCCGCAGAAACTGCATGACGAAGAACGTTTTTACAGAAATGTAGTATATGTGATTTCGTTAACTTCCCAGATATACTGCACGTTAGAACATCATTGTTGGGTTTAAATACATTTACAGTGTTAGGCAATTTACCGTTTGGTTCTTGCAGGCAAATGTAGACTGGACCGACTAATTGACCCTTTAGGTTAATAGTGGGTTGAACAGTAATGGAATGAGTAACGGCGTTCTTGGATGCAGTTGTTAAGTACGTAACTTTCTCGCCTTTATTAGACAGGGTTCTGGAGTTCTTTGTTGAACCCCATTTGACCAGTATTCAAAACGTTCTCAGGCAAATAATTTGGAATTCTTGTCTTGACAAGTTCCCTGAATTCGGTAACGAAATTCCTATGACATCAGCATCCTGTGTGTGACGCTTGGTTACAAGTTTCGTCACCTTCCAAGACCGTATGTGGTTTTTCCGTTTAAAACGCGTTACCCATGTGTCAGAGGCTCTGAACTCTGACTGTAATTCCCTATCCTTACACAAACCCCAACTCTTTAGGTCGTTACTATGCACCGGTAGGTTTCACGTCTAGCCTCCGCGAACATCTCCAACACAAAAGACTGTATTCCTGGGTACTTTTCTTGTTTGGCCCTTCCATTGCTGTTGATGTATTTTCGAAATCTGTCAATTAAACTCTGATGTTTTACACGCTTGTATCTGTGTTGGAGGGTTGACCACTTCCACCTTTTCGTTCTCACTTATTTATCGTAGTCTTGGATAGTATGTTCCATTTCTGGCAATGCCACTATACGATTTTAACATTCCTGATCCTCCTCCCCTACTTCATACTCTTCTGAGGATTGTGACTCGTCAGTCGTAGTGTCAGACAGTATTTCACCATCCATTGCGAAATCAAGGCATTCGTCATTGCCTTCGTCACATCCACATTCGCCTACTTTGGCATTTATTTCCTCAAATAACTGTCGCGCAATTTCATTTTCGACATTAGACACATCAGTCGTTGGCCTACCTCTGTATACTGTGCTTACGAGCTCGGCAAGCACTGTTACAATATTGTGCGCGTTAATCATATCGTTAACTTGACAGTTTACTTCCAGAACTGTTTCCTCGTAATAAGTGCAAGAAATGAAAAGTTCCGCAAAACGACACAAAGTGGCACTACAGGTATATGGCCGCACATGCGCAACAGTTCCATTTGCGTTCCGTTGGTCTTTCATAAATTATACATGAGTTATGTTCAACTCTAGCAATACCAAGGTCTCATCTGCAGCAATACCAAGGCCGCATCTCCGACGTGGATGACCAAGTGGGGAGTCAAATTTGCCCGTGCTGTTTGTAATAAATGTTTATACCAGCGTTTCTGAAACTGTGGTACGCGTACCTCCAGGAGTGCTCGGAGGTTTTCGAGGCAGCACGCGAACTGCAAATGAGAATTGGAAAGAATTTGGTCCGATATCCATGACGACACTGCAGACACACATAGGAATGTTATACTTCTGTGTATAATCAATCAGTTAGTATGTGATGTATTACTTTTTGAAACTTGCAGTATTCATTATTTTTGCCACCAAAATTAGCTTCAAACGAATTGTATTAATATTTATATGGTTACCAACTCGAATGATTATTTCATCTTTCATCCAACTTATAACCTTCCTCTATTCCCCTTCCTCTCTCTGTCTCTCCGTTGGCGCTCTTTGTAGCGATCCACTGACCTGACGATTAGATATTGCTAGAGAACCGTTTCTAGAACCACGAATGGCCTGCTAATTCACCAGTCAAAGCATCTACTATGGCTTATCTATCAGAAAGAGCCTATCAGAGGGGTAGTTTACACTTGTAGGTAGTTAATTATTCTTCCTACTAAAAGAAGCCTTATTCTCAAAGAAACAAAAACATACATTACATTTCAAAGACCAATGACACAAATGTAGAGAATATTTTACACATTTCATAGTGTAAAACCAACAAAACTTGAAACAGGCTGGCAAACTTTACTTCCGCCATTCTGCCCGGTTTCCTGACAACACACGCCGTATCGATTAAATATTAATGTTCACTCTCTTGCACAAAAGTGTTCCGCCCGGTTTCCACACATCCTAGCCATAGAAATACAAGCTGAAAACGCAAACATTCTTTCGCTCCGTTGACACCCTCGTAGTCAGCAGATGCGCCCTAGACGGCTCGTGCCGGCTGAACATCTGTTCAGAATGACATGAGTGCCACATACGCCAACTTCATGGCCTTATTGAAAATCTAGCAATATGGGACCCTGTGTATTCGACATTCCTTTTTGTGGGACCTAACAACAAACACAAGTCTCATACTTTTGGATATATTACAACATATTCCAACCCAAGCCAACATTCTGTACAAGTAACGTCATTCGCTTCCTAGTTATAGCATGTAGGGCCACTTTGGAGTCCCGTATTTTGGAAATTTCTGCGTATGGGCCGAAACGACAAAATACGTGTCTCCTACTTTGGTCTTCCGTAACACATATCCGGAGCCCAGCCAAATCGGTTGTGTACAAGTAACGTCATTTGCTTTCTAGTTATAGCATGTAGGGCCACTTTGGGGCCCCGTATTTCGGAAATTTCTGCGTATGGGCCCAAACGACAAAATACGTGTCTCCTACTTTGGTCTCCCGTAACACACATCCGCACCCCAGCCAAATCGGGTATTTGCACTTGGGACCGTTTCCTCGTGAGTATAAGAAATTAATTTACGTTTGCTTCAACCTTCGTGCCGTGAATTACAATCGAGTAATACTAACAAATTTGGTGGATAATAGTAATCAAAAAGTACCTTTTTATTGCATTTTTTGTTAAATATGCTGTAAAAGATTCTGTATCTGAATTCACACGCTGCTTAACGCCTTTCAAATAGCCTACTAATCAAAAAGTACCTTTTTATTGCATTTTTTGTTAAATATGCTGTAAAAGATTCTGCACCTGAATTCACACGCTGCTTAACGCCTTTCAAATAGCCTGCGCTTTTCCACAAGCTTTGCCCTGCCGTAGCCGCATATTATAACAACTTGTACAAGTTAACCCAATGGTGTCGGGTAACGGGATGACACTGCTAAAATATACATTATAAACATAACTCATGCACTAAAAACTATTTTCTTATTCACTTGAATTATTTAATAACTTACTATGCATTAACCTACACAGTTATGCGTTACGTAAAAAAAAAAAAAAAAAAAAAAAAAAAAAAGATTGCGTGCTAGTAACTAATTTTTATTAAGAAACATGTGCATACATAGACATTATCCATGGTGAAGCTACAGAGTATTCGGGCAAAAGAAAGAATTATGTAACATTTTTATTGGTGTAGAAAACTAAGTGCAATAATATGGCAGAAATACAAAGTATTGTCATAGCCTACAGGAATAAGTAACACCACATCGTAGTAAGTGCAAGAAAGGCATGTTCGTTGGGTTAATGTTAGTATTATACACATTCCCACCATCTCTTAGCGCCCACTGAACTGTGTCACGCACCGCCATGCTAAGTGTTTGTCGGATGCAATACAAAATCTGGTTTTCAAATTAATATTTCGCAATGTTGGCCCAGTGGACGTAGCATTTGGTTTCATGGTCAATAATGAGTAGAAAATAATTAGGGCTGTGTACGAAATAAGAGTTGAGAATATCTCGTCTGGAAAATATGTAGTGAAAGTAATGTCTCACCTAGAAAAGAACATGAGTTCCTATTTGAAGAGCTCTGTCTCGTTTCGTCTACAGCGCAACCATAAAATTAAGCAGTTTTAGTAGTAAAGAATTGCGGTGATACAATTTCGCATACTTTTATTTATTTATTTTTATTTATTTATTTATTTATTTATTTTTTTTTTAAGAGACAAAATTGTACCGCTGAATTTTCTGTCTGTTTTAGTTTACAGGAAATATTTCTGACAAACAATAGATTCTATATTATTTGCAGTTTATGGGTAGCAAGTACCTTAAACTAATAAACCTAACCGAATAATTAATATACCAGCTAAAATTGCTCTGATTTTTATACAATTCCAGAGGTTTTGCTACTTCGGACTGGCGTGTAGGAAAAAAATGAGGGGAGATACAATATATTCCAGCAATTTATGGAAAAAGTACATACTATTTCAGATAGCAAGAAACTCAAAATTCAGGATTATTCATAAATGTATTAACCAATATTAAATTACAATAAAAATTACAAGATCGAGAACAAGTACAGTTATGCAACAGCTGAACGATTTTGTACTATTATCTGATACTACAAATACTACTAGCTTATAACCGAACAGGCAATTATCGGTTAAGAAATATTAAAATCAGCTCAAAAGATGTATCAAATGCTGCTTTAATTCATATACATTTATAATAAAGTACATCACACACAATTTACAATATTATTTACTCAATTTTCTTATTTTTTTACCGGAAACATGCGAGTTCCTTTGAAAGTCATTTTTTGTCTTGATCAAATTTCCAAGCATTATTTTACTGGTACGTAAACATATATTTGATAACACATCGCAAAGTTTGTTTGCATTGGCATACATCCTCTAGTTTGAAAGATAGGACATATTTGTTTTGTAATAGTTTGATGACACTTAATTGATGTAACACAGACAATTGATTCCGTGTAGACAGAAATAAAACCTCGTGATACTCAAGGAGCTTTTGTAGAACATGCCATGCAATAGCAGTTGCAGAAAGCGCACATTCTGTTGGGACTATTAGTTTTCCACGATCTATTTCTTTAATAAGATCAATGGGAACTTCGACATTAACTTCTTTTCCAGATTCTACCCATAATTTGCACTCTACACAATTCTTACGTTCCAATTCCTTTCTAACTACATAACCAGATATATAAGTTAGAATGAGGATCACATCTCTTGGTATTTGTTGTAATACGAAATCATGCTCAAGAACACCAACGAACGCACCAATATCAACTTCAGCATCTTCAAAATTCTCAACTGGAAGAAGAGATTTCAATGGAATGGAAACATTACTGGAACTTAACATAAGTAGACTTTTCAAACGAAGCTTCCTTTCACTCTCTAGAATTTGGACATAACTTATATAATAATTAGCACCACTCATTTGCCGGTAGTTCCCGAAACGTCCTTTAAGGTCGTCTGTCTGGAATTTTCCCAACAAGAGTAGTTCGTTCTGTAGTTATGAAATACATAGGGTATCATTTGCAAAAATGCGTCCGTCGTTGTAATTAAAGATTGAAAAGTTTGTGTTGTTAGTGCATCAGCTATAGGAATAATCTGTCGCCAGGTTTTTAACCACGTGGATAGAGTACGAAGAAAATCAACAGATGAGGAGTCCATTCCTTTTACAGGTTCCCTGTCTGGGTCATTGAATCGTTTTCCCTCAAAAACGCTTTGAACATTCACTATTTTCCACCATTTACAGAAAATAATCAAAAAAGTACACGTTTCCTCATACCCAGGAAATAACTGAGGATAATGTACAGCAATATCTCTTAAAGCTGCTACATTCTTTTCATTTATTATATCTAAAGCTAGTTTTACGTTTTGTTTTTGTATGCTATATGGATACAAACACTTGCAAGACAAAATATGACCATATTTTACAATAGACTTCTTTTGCACACTGTGTAACACTTTTAAATGCTTGTATTGTGCTTTCAAAAGAACATTCTCATTATTCATTTCAAGATACACTACACTGCGTCCATCATTTCTTTTGGCAAGCCAGTTATTTCGAATGCATTTCAGGATGTGAACGGTATGGAAGATAAAAAATAAGAGTAGAGTTATCTACTGGATGAGAAATAATCGGTTCAAGAAGTTTGTGTGGGCTTAATAACTCAAAAGCTTTGCGATTTACAGAATTATTATCTAAGATTACACATAACACCTGAAAACTATTTTTCTCAAGAGCAAAAATAACTTCTAAAATCAAGTTTTTCAATTGCTCACCTGTAAGGCCATGAACAGGTAGAATACTGACATCTTTAAATTTAGAAAACACAGAAGAAATCATAAAAACTTGAGCTGTTTCTGCAACCTTTTTAGGATTTAACTGCCTAGACCATATATTGATCCACCCTTAAAACTATAATTCTGTTCCATGTATATTTCGTCAATCAGTAGGTTAATTACATGCTCATAGTCTAACAAAAAAGGAAATTTGGCTTGCAGGTAGCGCATGCTACCTTCTAAAGAGCTACCTTCAAGTGAATATTTACACATTAATTTTTCTTGATTCCTTGGGTGAGGCAGAGAAAGTAATTTATATTTATAAAGAACAATATAGGCTGATCGTGAATGTATATAAAATGAAACTCCCAAAAACATAGTATTGTCTCTATAACATCTCTTAGGTTTTGGCACCTGGTTATGTTTAAGCTGTTCACAAATAAAATGTATTCGAGGTGAATCACAAGGCTGAAGAACAGAAATAGCAGTATCAATACAGTCAACTTCATCTATTGTGTTTAATACTATTTTTTCTCAAGAAATGTCATTAAATCTTCTAAAATATTTAGAGAACTTAGTTTTTGTAACCCTTTTTGGAAGTTGAGTTTTTCGCACTTCTGTTTAGTGTACACTCATGTCCAAAATGATTGTCGCATATCTATAACTATCTTCTTGTAAGTGTTAACAAGTTGAAAATTTCATGGGTAACTGTTCCTTCTAAATATTACTTGTGCAGTTTCATCTACTTATATCAGTAGCTTATTTTTAAGCCTAACGACATCTAAACTTTATCCTATAAAAATAATGAACGCCAGTAATTTAACACCAATTAGCTAATACCAGACGTGCACTTTAATATCACTTTGTATTCCCACATATACTGATATAAATTATAACATATGTATAAAATTTAGATATGAGCCAATACATTTTATAACTTTAAAATCTTCAAAAACTACAATATAAACAAGCACAATATATACCCTTCTTTTTCTTTTAATAACAATTTTACATTGCAATGATCTGGTAAGTATTATTTCAATTAACACGCCTTTCCAATCTCCCAATATCTTTCCCCCGTCTCTGCAAGACAATGTTTCGTACCATCTCCTTTCTTTCCTCCTCCGACCAAATTGATCGTCAACCTCTGCACTTTCTTCCTTTTTGATCAAATACCTTGCACATACTAATTCTGACCACTAAGCTCCTACTACTTCTGAGCACATAGCTCCTGTTGAATACTAAGCTCCCTGACCACACACCTCCACTTACATTTTCCAGCACACAGCTCCTGTTAAGCACTAAGCTCCCTGAGCACACAGCTCAACTTAAATTTCCGAGCATAAAGCTCCTGTTGAGCACTAAGCTCCTTGAGTACACAACTCTTGTTGAGCACAAAGCTCCCTGAGCACACAGCTCCATTTAAACCTCCAAGCGCACAGCTCGTGTTGAGCACTAAGCTCCCTGAGCACACAGCTCTACTTAAATTTCCGAGCACAAAGCTCCTTTTGAGCACTAAGCTCCCTTTTCCATCTATGACATTACTTATGCCCTTTACCATTCCATTTTCACCTTCACTGAATCTAAGTTTGTGTACCTCAACTTGCACCATCATATCAATGGTCATGAGCCGAACCATAAATTTTTATAGCGTTGGTCCGTTTTAAGTAAGACTGCGCCATTTGTTAACAAGTTGAAAATTTCATGGGTAACTGTTCCTTTTAAATATTACTTGTGCAGTTTCATCTACTTATATCAGTAGCTTATTTTTAAGCCTAACGACATCTAAACTTTATCCTATAAAAATAATGAACGCCAGTAATTTAACACCAATTAGCTAATACCAGACGTGCACTTTAATATCATATCACTTTGTATTCCCACATATACTGATATAAATTATAACATATGTATAAAATTTAGATATAAGAGCCAATACATTTTATAACTATAAAATCTTCAAAACTACAATATAAACAAGCAATTTTTCGGAAACTGATTTAACTCTTATTTTATGTTTTTTCTACTCGTAACATCGGTTCAAACACGTTACTTCCAACAATGATAGTGAATTAGTTGGATATCAATTTTTAAATTTAAAATTTATTTATGAATTGTTGAACAATTTCAAACATGAATGTTTGTTTACCTTACCAATCATTTGCTAAATATGTCGACCGGACACGATACTAGTGCAATGTCCACAAACGTGGATGACTCTGTGTTGCTGAACGATAGTGATGATCCGAGCATTAACATTTTAAATACAGCCGGTGCATCTATTTATCATGATTCAATGTGTTCCTATTGCAACAAACAGTTACTTAATGCAAGAGGTCTAGCAATCCACAACAGTAAGTGCCATCGTACTAGTACTAAAGCCAAACCTACATCGTCCACCCTCACTTCCATTTCTTCACCTTCTTCACATAGTTCTATCTTGCGCAACTGCATTGATAGTTCCAACGAGATGTCGATCGAAGAATGCAACACACTCCTCGGAAAACTCAAATCCATTACTCCTATTCTACGTAGAGTACCTCGAGGAGCTAGACCGGCGATGGCTGACTCCCTCTGTCAAGTTCTACAGAATATTGTATCTTCTAATAGCCTGCAATCGTGGAAGGAGCTCTTCTTCTTCCCATACGTAACTCTTTGTTCACCAACAAGAACTAACAAAGTGTCTAATATCACTACATGGGTGAAACAAAGAATCACTTGTTGAACTAATTCTCGCTGCGATGCCCTTCTTTATCGCCACCAACGACCCTCCAAACCTCGCCAATCAACAGATGCAATCACCTTCAACACGAAGAGTATAGAGAACAAACTTTCCGACGGCGATGTCCATGGAGCAGTCAGACTCCTCATATCTGATGACACTTTGGCGCTTCCGAATGCTACAGTGCAAGAAGCTTTACGCAACAAACATCCTACTCACAGTCACACCTTCACACCTCCTGCACTCATCGAAAACGCTCCAGCCGTCCCTAGTGTTTCTGTCAAGGAAGTCCAAAGAGCTCTTCGATCCTTTCCTTCCGGCTCCGCAGGAGGTATAGACAGTTTACGGCCTTCCATCCTCAAGGATCTTCTGCTATACCAGAACATTTACTCTAGAGTCCGTCTGTTGAACACTATCATTGATTTTCTTCAAATAATTCTCACTGGAAACGTACCTAAAGAAATCAGGCCAATATTTTTCGGAGCGTCGCTTATAGCATTGAGGAAGAAATGTGGTGATATACGGCCCATCGCTGTCGGTAACGTTTGGAGACGGTTATCAGCTAAAATAATATGTTAAAGAATTAGGGAACCGTTATCTAACTTTTTGTCACCACATCAGTTGGGAGTGTGCATTCCACATGGCTCAGAGGTTGCAGCCCATGTAGCCCGACTATATTATTCTCATCCCCACAAACAAGAAAAAATTTTCTTGAAACTTGATTTCCGGAATGCATTCAACGAAATCAACAGAGACTCAATGCTTACAGCTGTAAAAACGCACTTCCCTTATATATACGCTTTCATACATCAGTGCTATTCACACCCTAGTCACCTATTCTTTGGTGAAAACATCATCCTCTCCCAGCGAGGTGTTCAACAAGGCGACCCCCTAGGACCTGCTTTATTTGCGTTGACACTTCAATCTATTGTCAGCAACATCAATACTGAGTTAAACATTTGGTATCTCGACGATAGAACTATAGCTGGAGAGAAGGAAGATGTCCTGGAAGCTTTGACAAAGATTCATAATCAATCTCGCGAGATTGGATTAAATCTCAATTTCAGCAAGTGTGAAGTTGGTTTCCTGGGAGTCTCAAACGAACAGGCTAACACCCTGTACACCCTACTCAACGAAGTCGCACCTGGAATTCAATTTATATCACCAGACAGAGCCTCCCTTTTAGGTGCAGCACTAAACACTGACACTCGACGCATCGTATTACTAGACAAAATATCCCAATTAGATTTCTTTTTCACTCGCCTATCTAAGATTTCTGCACACTCAGCTGTTTATCTCTTACGGGCCTCATTAGCAATACCTAGACTGTTATATTTCCTTCGTAGTTCTCCATCCTGGCGCGAGACAGATCTTCTGAATCAATATGATAATTCCATCCAACTTGGCCTAGAATCTCTTCTCAACTGCTCTCTTACGGATAGGTCATGGCTACAGGCATCTCTCCCAGTGGATCACGGAGGTTTAGGTATTTGTCGTGCCCTTGATTTGGCCACTCCATCTTTCCTTTCTTCCATTCATAGCTCTATGCCATTGATCACTTCTCTTCTTCGCCAGGATATTCATCAAGATTCTGAAGCTGAGATTAATGATTGCATCTCCCAGTGGAGATCGTGCGGCGGACTTGCTCTACCTGATCTTGATAAGATAATTTTACAATCTTCATGGGACGCTTCTCTTATAAACTCCAGATTTTCTTCTCTTCTTCAGTCCTCCACCAATCCTGAGGATAAGGCACGTCTTCTAGCTACTTCATCCCCTGAAGCAGGTGCCTGGGTACAGGCTATTCCATCTCCATCCCTAGGGCTGCATCTTCCCGACGAAAGTTATCGAATCGCTTGTGCGTTACGTTTGGGAGCAGAAGTCTGCGAACAACACCGGTGCCTTGCTTGCGGAAGTTTAGTGGATAAGAAAGGTATACATGGCCTCTCATGTCTCCACAGTGCTGGCAGATACTCTCGCCACTCAGATGTAAATGACCTCATCATGAGAGCCCTCATCTCTTCTGGAACGCCTTCCGTGAGAGAACCAATGGGGTGTAGTCGTTCTGACGGCAAGAGACCTGATGGAATGTCTTTGGTGCCATGGAAACGAGGGAAGGCTTTAATATGGGATTTCACTTGTGCCGATACTCTAGCCCCCTCTAATCTTCCTACTTCTTCCACAAAAGCTGGGATGGTGGCAACTCGTAGAGAATCTGAAAAGAGACGAAAATATAACAACCTCCTGGACAAATACCACTTCATCACCATCGCCATCGAAACTTGTGGGTCCTGGGGTCATGAAGGACTAAATTTTATTAAAGAAATTGGGCGCCGAATAACTCTCAAAACAGGCGACACTCGAGCTTCAGCCTTTCTTATACAGAGATTAAGTATGGCTGTGCAAAGAGGGAACGTAGCAGCGATGCTAGGAACGCTTCCACCGGGAAAGCACTAGAAGAAATCTTCCTTCTGGAACCACTCTCCTCTCACCAAACTCACGCAATTATTCCAATTTGTGTTATTAAATATTAATTTCGATATTGTTACAATATTCGTTAAAAGAATAATTATACCAATGATTGTTATATGAATAAAAATTTCAATATTCGAAAATAAAAATACAAATAATGTCAAGTTGCATTTACAAAATAAAAGTTTTCGAATAGTAGGTGTATTTGAAGATAAAAATTTAGAAAACAAAATTATATTGTATTCCTTAAGGAAAAAACTTTCAAAGAGCACCTTATAAAACTTCATGGTTTTACTTAAAAAAAAAAAAAAAAAGCACAATATATACCCTTCTTTTTCTTCTTTTAATAACAATTTTACATTGCAATGATCTGGTAAGTATTATTTCAATTAACACGTCTCTCCAATCTCCCAATAGTAAGAATATAATCTGATGATGATTTTGCAGGGTACTTTTAATACTGATACTATGTGTATAATCGGGGAATGTATATCTGTGGTAAATTTCATCCGAAAACAATTATAAATACGAAAATTAGAGTGAGTAAAACAAAATGTTGCTAAATGGGGAAGAAAGTTTTATTTTCGTTTTATTGTTCTTATTTACTGCTCTTTTGACATGAAATTTGCCACATACATGTCTTTGCCGGTTATACACATACTAAGATTACAAGAAATACCGGGCAAATTCGTTATCAAATTATATACCTACAACAACATATTTACATACATGCGACAATAATTTTGGACATGAGTGTACATATATATTAAAATCTAATGTATCGAATACTACAAGAGATCCTAAAATACAAGGTATATTTTTTGTCACATCAATATAACAAAATGATGTTTATTGTGCACTAGACACACACGCCCAATTTTCTGCAATACTCTCTTTATTATCAAGGAAGTAACACACTACATCTTTCCTTGAATTTATCGCCGTCTTAGCCACATATTCTTTATGTTCTACAATACTTCGTCTGATAGCTTCTTCAAAGCGATCCTAATCCTTCTCTTCCAACCTTTTTGATGTACTGGGAATAGAGGAGAGATATTGCGGCAAGTTGGGAAAAATACTTGGCACCGCTCCTTCCTTCAACTTCGGTATTTTTCTAGGAAACACTTTCACTTCACCACCCACAACAAATGTATCGTGACGAATTATGTTGGATTCATGAAAATGTTTTATACATATCGCAGGATTTTTTATCCTGGTAATATCGGTAGGTATTTTCCTAATCCATTGACTTCTTAATGGCTCTGATTTTGGGAGCAAAAATGTGGTAACAGTGGAATCACTTTGCTCACTTTTCTAATTAGACTTGCATCCACTCACGCTACAGTGACGAGGCATGATGATGGCAAGCAGTTAGCCGACATAAATTCTTCGTTCAATCTATAAATAAAATTAAACAGGCGTCAGTGAAACATCTAAATACGATTTACAAACATGTGTATTTAGTACATTTTAAAAAGGAATGTTATTAATATTACACGAACATACATATTTACTAAGTTAATCAGTCTTTTGAAGAAGAAAAAAGGCTCATGTGTTATAAATGGCAGTAAAAATAATTAGTGATAGATTACATGACCGGTAACCACACAACTTTCTCGATGCCAGATCAATTGTCAATGATATATATTATATGTAGGGTCTCCAGACAACATGTTACACAGCTTGTGGGTAGATTCTTTGGACCAAACTGGTTTAGTTTTCTTAATACCATTTTCTAGACTACAGCTTCGTTTGTAAGATACAGGGTTACCAATTGCGAGGCATCATTGACTTTCAAAAATAGTAAATACAATTGAAAACTGGGCAACAATAGTGATAATATATTGCAGCAAGGTGCTTTGTATACGATTAGTGCAATGAATACATAAAACATTAGTGACACGGTATTAAGAAAATCAATTTGGCCCAAAGAATCTACCCACAAGCTGTGTAACATGTTATCTTGGACACCATATATATATATATATATATATATATATATATATATATATATATATATATATATATATATTCATCATACATTGGAATATAACACCAAGAACTGAGCCATGAGTTATTTTAAACATACTCAGTTGCGATCTTCTGATACATATGGTGATATCAGGGTTGAAAAAACCGTGGTTTTTATTGAAAACACAAAACAACCGTCTTTTGTTTAAAACAGTTTTTTGTTAATTTGCTCTATGTATTTATATCCCATATGAACAGAAATAGGTTTGCTTCGCCTTGGTGTTATTAATGCAACAACCGGGTTATGCTGGAAGGAATCACGTAAGCTTAAGGCGAAATCCAAACCGCTTCTCGGCTTACATCCGAGAGAAATTGTCCTCCATTTGAGCTTGAAACCGCGACTAATTGGCCACAAATGCGATACGTCTGCCGACTCACTCACGAAGGACTCCTTCGATGGGTATTTGGACAAAGGTGATATGTCCGTGCCGTAATTTTTGCAGGACACAAACTTCAAGGCGCATCATAAATCAGAGGTTCATGCAAAACTTTGTTTTTGTTAATGGAATATTTGCTGGAGGTTCTTTTGTTTTTATGTAATGTGCTACAAATGCAAAAACCCTTCGGACATTATCCATATCAGTCAAAACCTGATTTTCGAAGAAAAATGGACATATCACCTTTGTCCAGATACCCATCGAGTTGTAGTGTTCTTTACATGTTAATATAACTGTCAAAGAGTCATTTCAGAAACTCAGAACACAAATGAACCATTATACAGAGTTGCATATGGACAATTTCAAAGTACTGCAGAGTACAGAAGAACAAATTTAGTCCACGTTAGTTCACTATGACTTTTATTAGTCGAAGTTAAAGAAATACAATGACTTAATTTGCATATCAGTAAGAAAAGTAAATAAAGATACGAATTATTTGAGTCCACTTTGGCTCTGACTCATTTATACATAAAAAGATACCAAAGATACTTCTGATTTTAATAAATGCCTCTCGAGGGTTCGTATGACCTTCCCCCCCCCCCCAAAAAAAAGTACGGCATTTCGATGTATTTTATCAATAGCAAACATTATTAAAACGAAACAATATTTAGAATTTTTCTTTGATTGCAATTGCATAACAATAATATCAAACTATAAAAAAATACAAAATAAACATTCATAACTTATAAAAGAAACGAAAGTTGCTTTTGTAGTATAATCTGAGTAATGAAAGGGTCTGAATATAATACGAATAATATACGGGAGTGAAACTTGATAATCCACAAATATGTGTTCATCAAGATTTTACGAACACTTACACTTCTACGAATTTTTCGTTTTTTGGTTTAAACCAGCCAACACTGGCTGATATGTTTCTACAACATAACGTAGTATGAAATTTAAGAATGATTTGTTACATTCAGATATAGACCTTGTAAATATAAAGAAATAATTTACTTGTGACGTGAAATTAATTAACTAAATATCAAATGATCAGAACTGATTTTTAGTTTTTAAAAACTGAATATATGTAATGACGCAGCTACAAAGTATCCAGGCAGTACTCAATTTACGGAAACTGTTTGTGGGTAAAGAAGGAATAACATATTTATTAATGTGGAAAACCTGTGTGCAATAACACGAAGTATTGTCACAGCTTACAGGAAGAGGTAATTTACATCCTATGTGCACGAAAGGCGTGTCTGTTTCAAGGCAAGATTTTAACACGTAACTTGTATCGGTGAATTTTAGTTTCATGCGCATTCCCACAATCTCTTCGCGCCTCCTGAGTTGTGATAAGTACCATCGTGCTCAGT
This sequence comes from Thermobia domestica, assembly GCF_964235325.1. Classification (NCBI taxonomy): domain Eukaryota; kingdom Metazoa; phylum Arthropoda; class Insecta; order Zygentoma; family Lepismatidae; genus Thermobia; species Thermobia domestica. Next base: position 203,940,570 of record NC_137456.1, on the reverse strand, counting down.
TTTAACCCGGATTCGAATCAAAACAAGTTTTCAAATTAGCATGGGGATGTAGATGTCGCTAAAGTGAGTTCAAAAGAAACATCATTTAGTACTAAAAAGTTGTCTTACAACAAAAAATAGTTTATTGATGCAGGGTAACGTGTTGCTCTCATATCCGCGATACAATTTGTCACCAACAGCAATATCATGAATGACAGTGAAACTTCCAGAGATGATTATCCACTCAATTGCTTTCGTTCACTTATTGATATGAATGAATAATCAAACTAGAATTTAAAATTAATGAATAGCCTACTTAATTCTACCAATACTCTTTGAATTACTAACTCTGGTTTGATGTTTTTAAGCACTGTTAGCACTAATTACTTGTATCGAAAAAAAAAAAAAAAAACATATTGGTAAGGTAAACTAGCATAACAGGACTACGCCACAGAGGAACCCCAAAAATATCTACACCAAAATTTTCATTTCTGTGTCATTTTGTAGCTATTGAAATGTTAAAAGGTCAATCACTTGCATTTAGCCATGCACATTACATTAGCTCAGTGTACTTTACCTTACGTATGAACATATTCGTGTGACTGCTCTGAGAGCAGCTTGAAACCCTTCGTAATGAAGCAAAGCTTTATATATAAGGCTATTGCCGTTTACATAGACATAAATATGAATCCGTGTAACGTAAAGTAGGGCGAAGCCGAAGTAGGTTAGGGCGAAAGTCGAAATAGATTAGACATAAAGTATTGAGCTCTTTCGTAGGTTTGGTAGCGCAAGGATAGAATAGAATACAATTGCAGTTAATTTGCAAAGTCGGTAGTATGAATTAAGTATATATATATACATATATATACATGGTTTCAGATCAAGAGAACCCTGGTTCCAGGAATTCACAGATCACACACATGGTTCTGACCCTTCTCAACTGGCCATAAATCTAAGAAAACAAGAAGCGAGAAACAGAAAAAGAGATTGCCAAATGTCCTCTTTTCTCAAGACTTCTTTCAGTCTTGAATCACTCTTTGTGTTAGTGTGTTCGGTTATAATTCGCTACAATGTCAATGTTTTTCCGACCTTGGTTAAACAATAACACTCGTAACGAGCAATATTTGGACGAAAATCCGGAGCCCGGGCCTTCTTTGCCAAGAACTACGACGAAAGAAGATAATGTTGTAGTTGGGAGGGGAGCTAAGTTGCGTAAGCAAACGATGATGTTAGTGATTTTTTTTTTTTTTTTAACGGAGTGTCATCGATAATGGTGGTGTTTTAACTTCCAAAAGTTATTAACGCAGGCGACTGCTATTAGCATTAGTACTATAAAAAGAATTTGTGGGAAAATTGATGTGAAAACCTATTCATCAACAAAAAAGAAAGTTGTAAAACAAAAGCTTCAATTCGACAAAATTGACAATTTCACTCGTGATTTATTGCGCCGCACAGTTTTTGAATTTTATAAGGAAGGCAAATCTTCCACCGGAAGCGCTAATTGAAGCAATGAGGCTTAAGATAGCTGACACCGAATATGTTTCCATACCAACGCACTACAGTTTATCGCCTGCTACGAAGTATGGGTTTTAAATATAAAACCTCGGTGAAAAAATGTACTCGTAGTGCGCAATTTTGCTCTTTCAATTAAAAGAGAATACATTCTTGGCTATGACAATTAATTATTTTAAAATGCTAAGTTCTCCTTTAAAGGTAATGTTCTTAAAGCCATCATTAAGGTATAATTAAACCGACTGTGCTCCCTACTTTCAATGAAATATTTTGTTTCAATAATAATAATAATAATCTTATGGCTACAACCAGCACCTAAACCACGCCTGTGGATACTCCTGAATAATAATAATAATTACAATAATAATGCTGTTAAATCTGTCACAAAAAGTAATAACATTATGTCTTTATTTTTCACTTGTTTTCCTACCTTTTTTCTTACTTGTTTCTTCTTCTACCTAATGACATCGGACATCTGGCAACAGCCATCAACCATCGTCCTAACTAGGGGTGGGTTGCCCTTTTGGTAGTGGTGTGAGAGAAGGCTCACATGTTTTGGAATCTCCTATATATATATATATATATATATATATATATATATATATATATATATATATATATATGTGTGTGTGTGTGTGTGTGTGTGTGTATGTATGTATGTATGTATGTATTTCTAGGTCTGATAGCGGAGGGGAGTAACTAAAGTTAAGCCGTGTTTAAAATCAATGAATCGTATATAGGAGTGAATACACATGGGAAAGTAAGTACGTTATGATGGAACTATTTGACAAGGCGAAAGGAGGCTGAATACAAACAAGGAACGAAACGCCAGTAAGTGTATGTTAAGCTTTGGAAAATGGCCGTCTGCTATGGTCACAACGCCAATTGTGTGTAACTTAAAGGTAGGAAAAAAGTAGCCTTGCGGGACTTTTAACCCCCTTTGCTCGCTAGCTACGTTTTGTAACAGTAGTGGCCAAAATCTAGTAAAAAAAAATCCAAAAAAATCCGTCCATAAATATAAATTTGGTAGAGTCATCTGCTAAAGTAATACCCCCTACTCTAACCCACCATAACCTAACTTTATCTAACCTAATAATAATAATATATAGCGAAATTATAAAATTACTAGCAGCGTTCACCCCGCTTCGCTGCGGTCACCCCGGAACGCAATAAACTTTGTTACTTAGATAATTTTTACTTTTTCGCTTTCAAGTGATATGATAAAAACCATAGAAGATTGCACTAAATGTTAACATTATATCGCCTGTCATTTATGTTAACCCGCCCCGCTTCGCTGCGGTCACCCCCGAACGCAATAAACTTTGTTACTTAGATAATTTTTACTTTTTCGCTTTCAAGTGATATGATAAAAACCATTATAACGCCTGTCATTTATGTTAACCCGCCGAGTGACACGGTCATGCGGGTTGCATATAAATACGTTTATTTTTATACCTATGATGAACTAACAAAGGATTTGTACGTAATGGACACCTGAATGGTCAATTATCTCAAGACACTGGTAATTGAAAATTAAAGTGATATGATAAAAACCATCTAGGGTCCAAATCCTAATAACCCCCCAAAAATAAAAGAAATTGGTTCAGCCGTATTAGCGTGATGAGCGGACAAAGGATTTGTACGTTCTCTTTTATATATATAGATAATATGACCTCAATTAACCTAACACAAACTAACCTAGCCTACCCTAATCTACTAACTGAACCTAAGCTAACCCAGACCTTAACGTAGTATCGTAAACTCCATTCAACTTTAAGATATAAAGAGAAATTAGCAAAATTATAACAATTTCTTAGGAAAAGCCTGACCACCTACAACTACTTGAAGACCAAAGTTTCCAGGCACCACGTACGTTTCGATCATATGAACATTATGTGCGTCGTCAATATTTCTGATTTGAAAGTTGTTCGCAGTTAATTGCCGTATAATTTCAAATTGTGCTTTTATTAACATGATTCTCCAATGACAATTTTATTTGGGACTTAATCAAAATCATGTCACCAATTTTGTACTCGGATAGATCTCTCTTCTTATCACATATTCTCTTACATCTTTGCTAAGCCTTCTCCATATTTTCCAAGGCACACGTTAGATCCTCTGTTAGGTTTGTCCGTGAAGATTTTATCTATTTTCCACTTTACGTCAAGTGGATCATTTACATTATAACGGAATTTTAATTCCATAGAAGATGACTTAGTTTCTTCGTGGACTGAATTATTGAGAGCAAATTCTATTTCATCCAACATTTTGTTACAGCTGTCCTGCTTATCATGCGCATATATTTTCAAACATTTTTTTAACGCTGGAAATCCATCTTTCTGGCCGGAAAATAACAGGAGAGAAGGCAATCTCTAATTGCCAAACCAGAATTTTAATAATAATAATAATAATAATAATAATAATAAAAACCTTTGAGATACGAAAATTGAAGCATTATCATGTGACAAAATGTGAATATAGCCATATCGATTTATTAACTTTCGCAAAATGCTAATAACCAAAATACTTTTCAGTTCGCGTAAAGGTTCAAACATAGTAAATTTCTTACATCGATCAACGATGATCAAGATATAACGCCCTGATCGAGAGCGAACTAAGGGCCCTATGACGTCGATATCCCAATGACTATTTACCACTTTGCTCATTTCAGAAAATGGCATATAGGAGAGTACTAATTAGATGCTTTCGCTCTTTGGCAAAGATCGCACGAGGATGTGAACTGATAAACGTCCTTCAAAAATTCGATCCCATATATAACGCGCAGCAATTTGGCTATAGATTTCCGCACACCAAGGTGAGATCCTAGTAAAGGATCACAATGGTATAAGTCCATAATTATCGGAAGTAGTATGTTAGGAATATATATTTTATATGATCTGACATTTCCCTTGGTTTTCTTACATAATATGCCATTCAGTAAATTGTATGTACTAACGAATTCCCATTTCTTTAACCTATCAATAGTTTGTTTACATTCCAGATCCTGATATGAATGTTCTTTAGTCGAAATGAAACTATTTTTTTTTTTGGGGGGGGGGGATCCCAAAAATTGATATTTAATAAATTTCGTTCCTCATCTTCCTTTCCAAGAGGCGTATCATCAATACTATAGTTAAACGGGTCATACAACCGCGAAAGAAAATCCGCTCATATAATTTGAACGAGGATTGGTGAACTATTTATACATCACCATTTTAACATGATAATCTATATATTAAGCTATTGTACCTTTTCATCTGTTTTACATTACTAACAGGAAAAAATCAGTACCTGATTATCGATTGAATTTCAAAATGATTATGTAAATGAAGTTTGTATCTCTCAATCGTTTCTACTACCGCCTGAAGTTCCAATTGATAAAAACTTCTATGAAAATCTGAAGGACACAATTTTCTGGGAAAAAAATCCCACAGGACGTGTATTTCCGTTATTAATTTGTTCTATCACGCTTCTAATCCCTCTTAAACTGGAACCACTCCATACTACAAATTTGCGATTAAGATATAGTTTTAGGGGAACATGTGTTTCAAAAAGCTATATGATTTCGTCAAGAGCAGTTGTTATTCGGATTGCCAAACAAATGTATTTTTCGCGGAGCGAAGCTTATTATTGGGGTGCATTATATTTTGAAATCCTTTATCAAAACGGCAATAGAATTGAAGAAAAGCTGAATGTGAAATAAAACCTATTTTCATTTTTAAGAGCCGATATCGATTTTAAGGTTCCCATTAGAAATAATACAGATAATGTATCCCAAATAATTTACTTCGCGTTGAAACAATACACTCTTCGTTAGTGATATGGTTAGATCATTTTTCTTAAAATGGGCAACATTTTAGATAATAATACAGGGTAAGCACAGAAACAGCCCCAGGTTTCAAATTAGTGTAAATTTAATATGCGACGGAATATTTTGCTGAAATTTTGAACAGTGATACATAAACTCAAAAAGTTTTTGTAGCAATAATTGAAATCATAAACACTCGATGTGCGCGCCACCTGTATCGCGGGAAATATCGAGGCGGTAATCTAGCTCCAACCACACGTTGTGAAGCATATCCGGTGTGATGGAGTTGATATCTACCCTGTTTGTATATTTTAAATCTATTGATATTTGTAAAGAGACACCTACAAGGTGCCCTTACGCGAGTAGAACAGCAACATGATCATGATACAAGAAACAAACAAAACTTTTCTATTGTAGAACACAGAACAGTATTATATAAAAAAAAAGGTGTAAATACGCGGATATCATGCTTTACAATAAACTTCCGAAAGAAATAAAAACTCAGGACTGTTGCTAAATTTAAAAGAGAACTCCAGAAATATTTATAACAACATTGCTTTTACTCGGTAGAAGAATACATGAACTGCTAAGTGAATAGAAATGTTACATGATGTACAGTAAATCAATGTCATTACTCGCTTTTAGCATTAGATATTTGTTGGAGGATTTCTAAATACATTGCAAGTAATAATCGCTAAGCTTATTTTTAACAATGATGTCATGTAAAATGTACAGTGTAATAAGATGTAAGAAGTAAGGCTTAATTATTAACCTAGTGTGTGTAATTTTCACTACTATTGTTTCTTTTACTTTTGTATTCATGTATAAATGACGTGTCCACTTCATATGCATTGTAATACACTGCTAAATGTATGAAAAAGGACGAAATAAATACAATACAATACAACGATTATGCAATTTTTACAATTATATTGTTTATAGGTGTTACATACTTTTAGTTTGTTCGTACAAACTGCTACTTAGTGATCGCCTGTACAAAAATGGCATTGTATTTTACGTTTCGCCAGATCACACTGTGATTGTTGCTAGATCAACACTGCTCGCTGATAGTTGGCGAATAGCAATAACTGTGTCTTCAATTGTTCTAGAGTGTCCAGCGTTTCATATCGAAATATTTAAAACTTTAATAGTGGATCCATACCCCCCAATACATAGTACATGATGGAATCCGGATTATGTTCACCAAACAAAATGTAATAGGAGTAAAAAACATAGTTAATGTATTTAATTATATTCTCGGTTTTATATCGAAGCCGATCTAACTAGTCTCGCTTAATGATACGGAGGCCTGTGTTGGTAATTAAAGATCACGTAGGCTTATATGAGTACAGACACTTGACCACTGGGTGCGATATAAGGTGTAATAATTCCTGCTTTAATTGGCCCGTCAGTGCGGGAAAGAACAGTGATAAGTATGACCTCACTAGTGTAAATACCAGTTTTCACTATTTGATTTACACTAAAATGCCCTCAAAGATCAGTCCTTCATTTTTTTCCATCACAAAAAGTATTTTAGTAACAAGTTTTTCGAAATTAGTAACAGCTACAGCAGCGTTTCCCAACCGGTGTGCCACAAGGAAATCGAAACAAAATTATTAATTCTATAGCAACCAAATTGTAAGATATAAGGAAAAAAATGTATATTTTTGTATTTCACATTACTATGAATTTCTACCATGGAAAAATTACTGTAATTGTAATATATTATTCTACATCTATTACTGTGTAGCAGACAGTATTTCGGCTCGTATACATTACCACGGTTAGCTGCAACGCTACGTTTCAATTGAGAGTCATACTGACACCGAGAAATGGAAGCACTTGTACGGTATGCGTTAAGTGAACGTTCGTAGAACACTCATTCGCACGTGAATGACAGAAGAACATTTTGTTCAACAGCTGTGTTTTGACTTCGACGCATCGCAAGCTGTGTGATTGCAATAATATGCACCGGTTTTGGTTAAAACAGCAAAGTTAAAAGTACAAGACATTTGTTTGTTCGTTCGTTATTAGTGATCTTCGTTCTTAGTGAAAGGTTGGATACAGTTTTCGAAAAAGAAAGCGTATTTTTAACAATCTGAGTCCTATATTTCATTGCAATTGTTTTCTGTTTTAAAATAAGAATAAAAAATAAGCATAATGAATTAGCATAGGGGAAAACCAGTGATCAAGCTTTCATCGCTGTGAGAAGGAGATCAGTAATCACAGAAAAAAATACCATGATATTTTATATGTGATAATAATAATAATAATAATAATAATAATAATAATAATAATAATAATAATAATATGAGCGTGCCGCGAGAATTCAAGTTACACCGGTAGTGTGCCGCAAGTTGAAAAAGGTTGGAAAACGCTGAGCTACAGTGTCTATCAGCTTGTTTAAAGGCAAAGGTAAACATGATTCCCCTATCTGAGTGGGAAATCCATGTCCCAAATCCACACGTCAATAGCCGGTACGTTGTTGCCTAGCCTTTTAAACTCAAGTGCCACAGTACAAAATATTTCGCTGAAAGGAATGCGTCGATACTGCTAGGCAAACGGCCTTGAGCCCACTGCTTTGTGTTCCAATCTCAATACAGGATTTAAAACTAGCTTTTCCTGTACTCCTTTTTTTTAAAAAAAATCATCTGAGTCCGTTGTATTCATTTCTTAGGAGTATACAGATCTATCGGCGACTCAAGCGTTAGGTTTTGCAATTCACTGTACAAAATTTCAAGCTGATTGTTAAAATATTCTAGTTCTATAATCCGACCGGAGAGACAGGAACCTCGATTTTGTAAACACAAATTTCATCATCGAGAGCACTAGAAGAATTTACCTTTGAGTTCGCACTTGATTCAACTGTACAGTCACCATTAGCAAGTGCAAAGTCAGATTTACTAATTATAACTAAATCTAAAAGTAATATTAATAAGCCACAGAACTTCGAAATACACCACGACATTCAAAATTTTCAAAAAAGGCTCTTAATATTTCCTGAATTCCTACATTGAACAACAAAGAGTCTAAGCATTGCTAGCGCCCACAGATCCAGTATCGTATATACTGATACGTATTTTTTTTAATTATTATTAACAACAAACGTATTTATTATCGCTAACCTGAATCCACGAATAATCCAAGCGTATGTCATTATTACCAGTAGATTATTTTAAAAATTTGCTTACATTTACCAACTATTGACAAAAATAGCAAATATATTGTATCCGGAAATATGTGTAATCTAACTTACGGTTCCAGGATCGAACACAGGCCATAAATTACACAGGGAGTAGAAAACTGAAAAGTTCCTCATACATATATTTGTGGGATACGAGATTAACGGTGTTTTTCTAGATTTAATAATGTTAAGCTCAGAAAGAAACGCTACAACAATAAAGAACAGTATCTGAATAGGAAATTGTAACAATATCTTTTAATAGTTGAGTAACTGTAAGATTTTATTTTCAGTTGATAAATTATATTTTTAAACCAACAAAGCAATTTAAAGGTTAACAATTCAGAGAAAGAAAAAAAACAAGTTGGTTTGTAATAAATATGAAAAGATCATTTTAAATGTGATTATCAAAACCTATAAATCAAACCAAATTATTAGACTACTTTAAGAATACTAGGAAATTGAATACAAAATTACGATATGCCACAACAACGGCGCCGACTTTCCAAAATTTATGTGGGCGCACAGTGGCGTATTTAAGATTTGTTTTTGGGGAGGGCTCTGCACAACATATAAACAAACACTTATATTTTTCCTTAGAAATGATAAGGAGGATTCTTATTGTACGTGAAATTTCGGAGGGAGGAGGATTGAGCCCGATAGCCACCCCCTAAATACACCACTGTGGGTGCATATCAATGGCGGGTCGTGTTATATGCTTTCAGGGGTCTCTCGGCATGTTTTGATTGATTTCCTTTTAGTTATAATATCTTATCAACACTGTTATAAAGAGCTGTGCTCTATTCTATTCACAATATAGTTCCTTTTTTTTTTTTTTTTTTTTTTATTGTCAGGACTGCTTTTGACTAGACCTGATACAGGCAAGTAAGGGGGTAGTATGTACCTTGGTTGCCATTTCACAAATACATTTGAAACAACTAGGTTTTAGACGTTAGAAATTTTAACTTCCATTTCAATGCTTTAATTGCTTGTTATTTTTTGATAATTGCAGGCACTGGTGCATGTCCACTCCAATCTTGGAAGTGGAGTGAGACTGTCCTCCTCAATAACCCGATTTGAAATGTGTTTTTGTAGAGGAGTAATGTGATGATTTGTGTCCGATTATCACAAAGGAAAGTGAGATGAAATTGATGTTCCCCAGCAGGCTCGCAACCAGCCAAAGAGGTTTGGGGGGGCCGTGAATATATTAGGGGGCAAGTCATTAAAAATTCTCTTACACACAGCTAAATTGTGTTTTTAGTATTAATAATAGCATTTTGTGTTAAGGTCTAGGGGGGCCAGGTACCCCTAGCCGCCCTCTAGTTGCGGGCCTGTTCCCCAGAATAAGCCACAGACTTGCTCACCTACCAATGTTGAAGACCCTGTGAACTGTGCTCCCGTGACCTCCACAGCATTGCTTTTCAACTTCATAAATATTTTCAACATCGCTAAAAATATATAGAGAGACGGTCTTACCTCCCCCCCCCCCCCACAATATTGAAAACAGATTTGCACCGCTGATTGCAAGTGAGAAGTATTTATTTTCTTTTGTTTCTATCAAACTAAAAATCTTGTGGGTGCGCTGCACCCGAAAGATTATTTGTGTGGATGCTGGAGCCCGGATTATTTGTGTGGGTGCATATATTTTAGTTCTATTTATAATTGGAAATAGGAAAATCTCAAGCCTCAAATCGGTATTTAAATTACTTCTCTTAAACGCGTTCTAAGTAAAAAAAAAAAAAAAAAAAAAAAAAAAAAAAAAAAAGACTAATGAAAAATGATGTTGTTGCTATATTAGTTGATCCACCCAAGATTTCCACTGGTTAGTGGATAGGTTAAAACGGCATACACTCACGAATTAACAGGAGAAAACCACTCTTTTCTATAATAATAACGTCGGCTTATATAACTTCATTCTATACGTCGAACAATATGAAATATTATTCATAGCGTTCTTGGATACACTTTACAGATTTTAGACGAATTCACTATAGGTTGCAACATTTATTAATGTCGATTAATTTCCCATTAATAGTATATGTTGAACAATACCATCGTAAGAAGACTTTCACTACCGGTATTTTAATATTTCAATCTGAAGTTCCGACATTTCGGAATTTTGAGTGATTCCGAAACACCAGGCTAAAGTTCTGATTCCTGAATTCTAAACCCCCCTAATCGTGCACTATCATACTTCGCACATGTCCGTGACCATCTCAGCCAACGTTTCAGGGCAGACAAATAGGCATAGTGGACCAATTTCGTGGTCTGTACTCATCTGATTTAACTCCAGTCATATTTACTTTGGGGCTACATGAAGAGACTAATTTACGCGACTCCCATTATTAAATCAGAGGAAGATATTCCACTTATTATGAATACAGTAAAAACTATTCAACGAAAATCATAGATATGCGCTGGTGTAATACGTGTATCGATTTTGGTGGTCACCACATCTAGCCGTTTGTATATATGAAATCAAACGCAATGAAACAAGTCGCCAGCAATCATGAACAAGTTTTCTTAACCGTGACATCAAGAGTACTATCCTTTTTCTCATAAAACAAACTGTTGGTTTTTCGGGTGGTTTCTCTTCTAAATGTACTCTACTCAGTACTTACTATAAATCCTAGAAGTTACTAACATGATTTATCTGTCACCCTGTGTATATATGTAGGTAATTAAAATAAGGATCAGCCTGCGGTGGTTCAGTGGTAGAGCGTTCACCTCTGGTGCGCGGGGTCTGTTCGATCCCAGCTCGCGCCAAGTGGACTTCGTGGTGGACAAACGCCGTGTGTATGGATTTTCTCGGCGTTCTCCCGTTTCCTCCCACTTTATTCATTTCACCATTGTTTTCATTTCACATCATCACGGTCTCATTTAGCCTAGCTGGCATAACCGTGGGACGTAAAACTGGAATATTTCATTTTATTTTTTGAAATGAGAGAGAGGAATTTTGCATTTCGCTTTATTTATGTCATACCTTCTACACTAAAACTTCTTTCTTATATATATTTTTCAGAAATAACGTCCTTCGAAGTAATAGATTCCATGATTCAGTTGTCACGAAGCAAAAATAGACGTCTAAAGAACTTGGCCACAATATTTTTGGAAGACTATTGTAGTAATAAACAAGTGGAATATATCAAAACTCACTTTGTAGACCACGATTAAACCAAAATATAGCATTTAGAATTATTTACTCTGTGTTTTTATTTTAACACTGTATTTCACAGTAAAATTCCTTGAAAGTAGTTTGATTTAGAGAAGAAGAAAGTGTAAATTGCATATACAAGGTGAACCCCAAAACTTGACCCCTCCTATTGTAACTTATCTTATAAACTAATTAATAAAATAACTTTAGTGTTTTCTAATTAATATTTTTTATTAACTAGAAAATAAATAATAATAAAATTAATAAACTAATTATTAAAATTAATCAAAAAAAATCTTCGAATCTATAGCAGCGATGCCTAATCTGAAAAAAATATTCCAATAAGAATACAGTACACAGTTCGTTCAGAAACATTTGAAGTATAAAATGTTTCTCAGGAATTGTTCGGAGTAATTACACGTAATATTTTAATTTTCTCAAAGATAATACAGAGGAGGGTTTGAGTTAACTGGATTTGTGAATAACATTGAGCAAGCTTTTGACATACTTGAGGCAAAACTATGTGAATTGTGAAGAAAATGTAATTTGCCCTTGGCTTCCGAATTTTATACACATGGAGTTTCGAAACCTGAAACCATGCCAAGTTCTATTCAAAAGCGTAAATTGGAAAATGAAATGGAGGAAAGGAAAATTACATTGACAGTAGCAATGGATTGATTTGATTTTAGCGTCCTGTTCAGTAATGAGACGTGGATCTACCCATGAGCTCCAGCCTTGACTCGAATCCGTATCTCCCACGCCGAAGGTGCGCACTAGCACTTCATAAATTTATATCTGCTTAAATACATCCTTGCAGAATTCCCTTTTAAAATAAAAAGATATAAATAAACGATTGTACACGATTTCCCACTCATAGTAGCAGAAGTATACAAATCGAAGCACTAACGTAGGTAAATGAAACATAACCTACTCTAACCTAACCTGGATTAACGTAAACGAACGTTGTAATTATTGTCATGCGTTTATGTATTATTATCGTGAAAAGTTGACGGGGAGAACAAAATTTATTCGTAGCTAGTGCTTGTGTATTACCTGAATTTAACCCTAATGTGGGCTATCCGAAATACGCATTACACATATTTATGCTGGGTGAGTAGTAGAAAAACACCATTTAATAAGACATTTGGAAAACTTAAAAGGAAAATTCTGCTCGTAGAGTATGCACAGGAATTTCCTAACTGATTTGCGTAGGAGGTTTCAAAATGAGTTATTCGAAAGTATTGTTGTACTACCCACACAGCATAAATACGTATATTCTGTGTCTATTAAATGTCTGAATTGGACATTGTTGTATTATCTACAATGTCTAATTCAGATATTTCAAAAACATGATATATTCATACTATATGGGGAGTCAATGTGTTTCGGATACCCCACATTAGGATTAAGTTAAACTCAAACACAGGCTCATAGAGATATACCTTCCATGGTAAGATATTACCAACAGTATATAATAACTACATAGAATCACGCCATTTTGAATTCATCCTTCCACTCACTGGTCAAAGCTCTAACAAACTCAAATTCAGTTATTTTTCCAAGCCTTGCTTTCAACACTCAGTACATTGTGCCCTCAACTTAGGAGATTATTTAGTGCTACCCGTTTCTAACTATTTCTACGTAAGTGAAGTAACTTTTTATACTGAATATTCATAAGAGTAACCCATAAGCATGTCTAAATATATATTGAAGATGGCGGAAAGTGTAGTGCCACATGCAGCTAAAGCTGGAGAAGATGTATCTAATAATGAAGAAATAACTTGTGGTAGGTGTAATGTAATATCAAGAAATGGAATTCAGTGTTCAATCTGTAAGAAACATTTTGGTTTTGGTAAAAACATCGGTGTAAGTAATGAAAAAGAGTCTCAAATTTGGAGTTGCGTTTTGTGTATAAATGAAACAAGACAATCAGCGTAACACAGGAATTGTTGATTCGATGTGTTCGGATATTTCTAAACTACATGAAGAAATTGAAACACTCCGCGAAATTGTGATGTTATTAAGGGAAGATATGTGTACACTAATGAACAAAGACCAGAAGTGCCTGAAATCAACAGTGTGTGAAAAGCAACATCAAACTACTTGGAGTGACGTTGTCAGAAAGTGCACGAACACAAACAGTATTAAAAATAATCCTCCGCCGCTAGTCAAATCATCGCCTCAAGATAATCAGGAAAGACAGTGTAAACCAGCTCGTGTAGAGAAACCGTCCGGGAACCAGAAGGTTAATCCAGTGTACGACAGAAGAAATATTTCTACTCAACAATAATGTTGTACGGTAGTGCAAGGTTTAAACAATAAGTGGTCTACAGTCAGATCAAAAACCTCAACTAATAAATCTGTTAATACCTCTGAACAGAAAATTGCTTATCAACAGTATCAAGTAAGTGCCCAAAACAGATTTAGTGTATTGAATTCTGATGAGTTGAATGAATCAGTTAAGCATTCGGATACTACATTAACCAAATCTCAGTGCAAGGTGCAGAGGAACAGTTTAGGTAGGTACAAGGGAACTCAAAAGAAGAACTTTAGGTTAAAATCCTGTACGCCTGGTAAAACTATTATTGTAGCTGACAGTCATGGCCGTGGTGTAGCTTCATATTTAAATGAAGAGTTAACCAATGTAACTGGGTTTGTGAAACCAAATGCCAAGCTGAATGAGATAGCAGCCTCCTATATTGAAAGTAGCAAAGAAATGACGTACAAGGATACAATGGTAGTGATTGGTGGTACTAATGATGTGGCAAGAAATGAAGCGGAAGATGTAACTAGAACATTGCGTGACATCCTCCCGATGTTATTACATACAAATGTTATTGTAGTCACAATACCCTTTCGCCATGATCTGAACAATTTGTCTTGTGTAAATTTAGCAGTAAGCGATACTAATAGTAAGATATTTAACTTAAGTAAACATTTCCATAATGTAAAAGTTTTGGATATTCAGAATATTCCTAGAAGTTATCATACAAAACATGGGCTACATTTAAATGGTACAGGGAAAGAGTATTTGTGTAGTAAGTTAAAGGAAATGATAACTGCAAATGTAGCTTATAGTATACATTCCAATGCAATTCCGCTTTCATATAAAATAGATGATCTAACCAATGTGCAAAGTAATGTAGACAATGTAGTGTACATAGGTGCCGAAGGTAATGTAAACCGTTATGATGAAAGACTCAACTATGTGGACAGAATTTGTTTAATACAGAAGACAGATCATAAGGTAGATCACAAAGCTGAAGATTCTAATAATGACGTTTTAGTGCAAGGGCAGATTAGTAGTAATGTTAGTAATATGTATTATCCGGTAATAGGACTAACTGGAAAAACGAAGGTTGATACATATAAGAAACGTACTGTAAATAATAGCGAAATACCATGTCCAATACGGCAATCAAACAGAATTAGAAATCCTCCTTCTAAACTCAGTAATGGTGATTTTTTATGTGTAACATTGCACAAATAGATGGTAAATATCAGAATCAAGGTACGAATTCGAACAAATTAAAACTTAATTTGAACACTAGAAATCAAGAAAACACGTCAATATTTGAAAATATGGATCAGCCTCCAAAGAAATACGATAATAAAATTCCTACTAATAAAAATAACCCACTTACACTCTTCCATCAAAATACACAAGGTTTTAATACAGATAAACAACTCCAATTAACAGTACAGTTACATGATTTGCACAGAGATGTTGATATTATATGTATAACAGAACATTGGCGTAGAGATGATGAGATTGACTATATTGTAATTCCAAACTTTACCTGTGCAGCAAGATATTGTAGAACTAATTTATCAAGAGGTGGATCATGTATTTTTGTTAAGAATGAAATGAAAGTGAAAAAAGTGTATTATGTTTGAAAAACTTAATGAAGAAAAACAGTTTGAATGTTGTATAATAGAGATACCTTTGCAAAAAATATGTATTATTTGTGTGTATAGGACGCCCGACAGTAACATTGAAATATTTATCAATAAGATGGATAAAATTTTGGCGTATTTTCATGTTAAAAAATACTTTCCAATTATTGTAGGTGATTTGAATGTAAAGATCTAAGTGAAAAACTCAATGAAAGCTTTGAATCTTTACTTCAAACATACAACTTACATATGAATAAACATACAACTTAAAATAACAATGACTATATATATCTGTTAAAAGAATTTAAAATTTTTCATAATAATACTTAAATCCCACAATTAAATTACTTACAAGAATAACAAAAAACTCAGTATCTAACATTGACCAGATTTTAGTAAATCCATTAGTCATGAATTATGATTCAGAAGTTATAAATACAGGTTTTTCAGATCATGAAGCTAAATTGTAAAAGTAAACATTTTAAAACAAACATCTGCAACTATAGAGAAACCCAATGAAACACCTATAATAACGAGATGTTTTAGTTCAAATAATATTAGTTATTTTGTTTATTTGCTTAGCTTGGAGACGTGGGATGATATTTATGAACTAACCGACGTGAATGACGTATATGAGAAAATATATGATACTGTAAAACAGTTTTGAAGTAGCATTTCCAATAAAAAATAATTTTAGTAAAATAAAGAAGAAAAAATAAAATGGATTACACCTGAAATCTTAAAAGCAAACATGGTAAACATACAACTAAATAAAACTAGGAAGCGTTACCCTACCGGGATGAATGAATTAATTTACAGACAACACAAAACTAGTTATAAAAAATTGCTGAAGATAGCGAAACAAAATTATAATAGTAGGAAAATTCTTCAGTCACACAATAAAACAAAGGCAATGTGGAAAATAATTAAAGAAGAGCTCAACATGCAAATACGTAGTACCCATACAAATAGCATAATTTATGAGGGCGTGAACATGACAAATCCAAAGGACATAGCAACGTCTTTTAATAAATATTTCACAAATGTAGGGCAAACTCTTATTAAAAACAAAGGAACTAGTAAAACTAACTTATCGGAACTTAAAATTAAAAAATGTGATAAATCTATATTCTTGAAACCAATAACAGAGAGTGAAATAATCATCATAATGAAACGAATGAAAAATTCGAATTCGGCTGGGTCGGACGAATTATCTAACAATTTAGTAAAAAGTTGTTACAAATATTTAGTTAAACCATTATGTTATATCTCAAATATTTCAATCGCCACAGGAACCTTTCCTGATAAACTAAAGATTGCTAAAGTTAAACCTTTGCACAAAAAAAGGTAAACTCAATGAAATAGGAAACTATAGACCGATATCATTGCTACCCATCATAAGTAAAATTCTGGAAAAAATAATGTTCAATCGGGCTATGGATTTCATTAATAAATATTCTATTATATCCAACACACAACATGGTTTCTTGAAAGGTAAACCTACTGAGACAGCAATTTTTCATTTTCTAGAAAACTGCAGAAAGTTACTGGATGAGAAATAATTATCTATAGGAATATTTTTAGATCTAACAAAAGCCTTCGATTTAGTAAATTATTATATATTGCTAGAAAAACTTAGTTGCTATGGTATTAGAGGCTTAGCAAATAAATGGTTTGAATCATACCTTAAAGATCGGAAACAAGTAACTGAAATCACAGGAATAGTTAAAAATAAAATTCAAAAATGTGTGTCAAGTGAAGAAATTATTAATCGTGGAGTACCACAAGGATCAATTCTAGGACCACTTTTCTTTCTTCTTTACATAAATTATCTTTCTGAAAGTATTAATAGTTCATGTGTGACTTTATATGCAGATGATACAAACATTATAGTTAGTGGGAAAGATGAATGCGAATTAGCTTCAAACTGCCAAACGGCAATGAACCAACTTTCAAGTTGGATGAATAAAAATGACCTAATCATTAATGTAAATAAAACATGTGCCTTAAATTTTAACAATGGTAAAAGTAATCTAGCCAATGCAATAATAAAAATAAATAATAAAACAGTTACATATGTAGAATGCTACCTTTCTCGGAGTTAAAATATCTAATAATTTCAACTGGGAATCACATATAGAAAAGGTAAGAACTAAGCTAAACAAACTATGCTATGCAATTAGATGTGTAAGAGATAAGATTAATGTAAAAACAGCTAAGTGTATATATTACTCAAATTTTCATTCTACAATAAAATATGGCTTGATGTTCTGGGGAAATGCACCTAAAAGTATTGCTATCTTTAGGCTACAGAACAAAGTAGTAAGAATACTTGCAGGAGTAAAATGGAACTCTTCTTGCAGAAATATTTTTAAGGAACTTGGAATAATGACTCTTCCCTCAATGTATTTGTTCGAAATATTAATGTATTTGAAAAAACATAGTAGTGAATTTATTGTTAACAAAGACATTCACAGTTATAACACAAGAAGTAAAGACGACATTTACTTGCATGCACATAGGACAAATATATACAATAAATCAGATACGCACAAAGGTACTCTATTATAGAATCTACTTCCATCATGTATAAAAAATCAGGTCTCTGTCAATAGCTTTAGATCCAAACTTAAAAGGTACTTGGTAGAACATTGTTTTTACTCGGTTGAAGAATATGTAGAAAATAATTCGTATACGTAAAATTAAATGTATAGTAAGTAAATTAGTGAAACTATAAGAATCTATATGTAATAATAGCATGTATGTTTATGTATACTGGTATATATATAAATGACATGTCCAATTTCGTTGTATGACGATAAGCGGATGCAATAAATTATGATTATGATTATATTAATTATTCAATGAGTCGATTGCATTCAAAACATTACAAGTGTATTGTTTTATAGCCGTAAGTAACAATTAACAACAACAACAACAAATATACTTACCAGTAGATGTTTTATACGCAAAATCATAGGTAAAGTATCTTTTTAAACCATTTTCGAATTCAAACCAACAGAGACTTTTCACAACACTTCCTTTTTTGACTGCTAACTGAGGAACGAAAGACAAGTGCCTTCCATACATAACAGGAGACCTATAAGTATAATATATACGCAGACAACACAATGTATGTACAGTACCCGTGTAGTACATGCACAATTGCACAGATGCAACATGTGTATCACCTGTATAAATGCACGCCTGTACATGCGATGCACATATGCGCCACAGGTCCTATTCAACATCTTCACGTGCGCAGTATATGTGCAATGCACACGTCCTGCAAAAGTGGTTTACACCTACTGCACAGGTGATTTACACGTAGCACGTATTCGATTTATATGTAGTGCACAGGTGATCTGTGCGTAGCACACAGGCGATTTACATGTAGGACAGAGGTGATTAACACGCAGTACCTAGGTAATTTCTTCGTAGTGCAGAGGTGATGTAAAACCAAGTAGACAATTATCCTCACTCATGAATATTCATACGTGTCGATATTTTTGACATTATAGCAGTTCCTATTTACATATTCTTTACTTTTTTGACAATGTAGGGAGAAGTGACATACTCCTTGTTGAGCATTCAATGTTGAGTTATAATAGGATACATAATAAGTGTTTTTACAGGCGGTCGACAGTTTGAATAATTGATACACCTTTTTTTTTTTTTTTTTGCATATTAATGATATGGAAAATGACCCAGAAGAAGAAATACGATAATATATGCAGCTGCGTACGGATGTTGTATATGCGAAGAAAATGTCACGTATAATAAATGTTTTCCGCTTGAAGAAATGTTAATTTGACAAGCAGAATATAAAAAGACCTTTAGAATTGAAACATACTGATCACACACGTATAACAAGGTAATATACTGTTTGTTTCATTTATATGCATGACATGTAACACGGCAGCGGATGTTGGTCGTTTTAATGGGTGAAAGAAGATGCTGCAAGTTCCCCGATTTTTCTCAAGGTTATTATCGTTGGAATAGGGGAAAGAATGTTCTCGATGTTTCCTTATGGCTCTTAAGGTTATTAGACTTCTATATATATATATATATATATACTGATTTATTTGCATGATTCGTACAACGTATAAGAGACAAGAAGCGCAAGTATAGTGTTGGAGGAAGAAAATTGACACGTAGAAGGCACTGGAAGAGAAAATTATTGGTAGGTACTTCCCATTCTTGTTTTATACTTGTTTATTTTTATATGGGAAGGGACATTGGAAATGAAATACATGTAAAACATATTGTAATTATCGGGAGTATAAGGGAAAAGAAGTATTTGTCTTCTATCGGAAATTGATTGCGAATTTTCCGGCATTGAACACCATATCACTCGGTGTACTTTTATGGAATTATAACTTGACTAAGATATAGTATAATGTAATAGGTAGGGTAGAGGGAATCTAGATTATTCATTACACCGGGAATCGAACTAGGATTCTCCCACGTGGAGAACCGCACGCTAAATTTTTTGCTTGCAGTTCGAACTTGTTACTTATATATAGCTATGAATTGTGTAAGACAAAACAGGTATATATAAATTATATGTTAAGAACAATCTTATATTGAACAGGAAGTCAGCAGAATCCGCGCCGGGAATCGAACCAGGGCTCTCCCACGTGGAAAACCGTACGATAAACCTTTTGCTTATTAGATCTTGTTACTTATATGCAGCTATGAATTGTGTAAGACATATAACTGGTATTTATAAAGTATGTGTTAACAAGGAAGTTATATTGAACAGGGAGCCATGACACTGCCGGGACTCGAACCAAGATTTTCTTACGTGGAAAACCGTACCCTAAACCTTTTGTGTCCACTGTGGACTTTTCACTTATAAATATTGTTGTAAATAGAAAAAAAAACGTTCGTATTTTTTCAGAAATGTTTTTTTTAGAAAAAAACATTGCTTCTCGCTTTTTTCTAAATTTCGTTTTTTTAAATAGTCTTTTGTAATGCATCTTACGTCTATTTAAGTATGAAATATTTTTATGTAGATGTAATCACCGTAAAATGCAACATAAATTAAACGCTAGATTGTGATAGGCTACAAATACTTTACAATTTATATGAATAGCATACCTACTAACAATTCGGGTTTCAGCAGTTTTCATCAATATCAACTAAGAAATAAAAATAGAAATTAAATTTTCTTTTTCTGTGAAAGCAGACCTTTAATAAGTACGAAAATAATGTCACGAACAGTATAAAATTAAAATGACTTGACTAAAGGTAAAAACTAATACTAATTTGCTTAATAGTATTTTTCTAAATATCATATATAAATAATTTGTCGACTAGATATATATGATATGCAGAGCCGGCTCTACCATATATGCAACACGTGCATTTGCGTGGAGTGGCAAGTTTGGAGGGTTCGGCAATTTCTGTCATAAGTATATTATTTAAATGAAATATTTGTGGTTGGAAACAGACTTCATGATGATGGTAGTTATATTCACTAAGCTGACCTTCTATTTGAATACTACATTCATAAATTATGTTTAGGTCGCATTAGTTTCAGGTCACATGGACAATGCTAAAGCAAATGGTCAAATAAATCCGAGCACAAATTGCTTGATTGTTGTTAAATGCAAGAATTCAATTCTCGAATAGTAGCGAATATCTGTTCCATTTAGTTAGTTATCACAGTTTTGATATGACAACTAGTCTTGTTTTGTCAGAAACAAGTTCCTTATCATTGAAGATAAAAACAAGTTTTTAAAAAAAAATGTTAACAGATGTAGAAGAAAAATCAAGAAATAAAGATAAAAGAGCTAGTTGCACTGGAATAGCAAACTGATACATTGAGACTGAAGCTCGATATTGAATTCTATAAAAAGGATTACCATCTTTCCTCTGAGGTGTTTTTGCTTTATCTTTCACTATCATATAATAGATTAATATTTAAAGAAAAAACAACAGACAACTGTATTGAATTTTTAGAAAGTATTTAAGCCTTTCTGAGTGCGACCACTTACCCTCCCCTTCGTTGTTCATGCTGGAGTAGAATACTTAAAATCATGACCTTTAAGATTTGTTCTTTCTGGAAAAAGGGGGAGGCGGCAAATTATGTCATTGCATGGGGCGACAAATTGCCTAGGGCCAGCCCTGATGATATGTATATACAAGACATTAATATAGGACGACACAATTTGAAGTAATGCAGGGTGTTTCAAAATGAATATTAGGATTTGAAACTTTGTGTATCTATTACAATTAACTTACAATTATAAATATTATATGAAATGAAGCAAGTACACAGTTTAGTACGCACACATGCATATGCACTGTTTCTTCTGTCTGCCGTTAGAAAGAGCAAGTAGCAAAGATGGAGACTAGAGAGCAGAAAGCTTTTTGTGTTTTAATAAAGACTGAATCTGTAGTTACAGTGCAACTGTCTGTGTGAAGAATATTAAGGAGACGCTTGCAACTACGTCCTTATCGTTTGCAGTTGCTACAGGTCAAAAGCCTACAGACTACGGTTTACGTGCCAATTTCGCAAATGAAATATTGCTGCATAACAATGAAGATTTTATGGATCGTGTCGTCTTCAGTGATAAATCGACATTTCACCTAAGAGCTAATGTGAACACTCATAATGCTTGCATCTGGCCGTCAGCAAATCCTCAGGAGATGGTACAGGTGAAACGAGACTCCCCTAAATTGAATGTGTTTTGTGCCATATGGCGGAAATTTTATGGGCCTTTCTCGCCTATCGACTGGATGTGTGCCATGTGACGAATTAATCTCACATCGAACACTTGTAGCAAAGACTGTTTGAGGTGCTCTTTTACTTGATGTATTGTTAATAATTGTACGTAAAATGTAATAAGTCCTACGAAGATTTAAAACCCCGATATTTATTTTGAAACACCTTGCATTTCTTACCAACAGTGTTGGAACTAAGATGTAAAATGGAGGGAAAATTTTCCTATAAAGTTACTGTTTACGACAACGATATTATTATTAGTCGAGACTATAACTACAACAACAACACGGGTTAGTAGTCAAAAAAATGTAATCAAATATACACTCGTAACCCTTTCGGACCCAGGTGGCCAAAGTGGCACACACGAGTGTTTCACTTTTTAAATCTGCTCCTGTGTGGACACTAATTAAGATATCGGCATATTTATTTTTGCCAAATATGGTTGAACCATAGTTTATCACATTAATTTCTCTTTCATCTGGTGTCGAATTCCCTTCTCAAATTCCACCCCAGTTAAAAATTCGAGAATTTTCGAATTTCCTGTACCCCTTTTTTCCCTGTAGCTTCCTTCCTTGTAGAGAGACCTTCTTAAGACTTGTCAGTAGACCTCGGATGGATACCTAACTGTTGTTATCAATTGGACGGGCTGCGCGCAATGTTGCCAATCAGAAAAATTAAAATTTCCCTAAATTTGAGCAAAAAATTCGAATTTTTTAATTATAAATTAGTACCTATACGTCCGAGTGCAAGTCAGCTTAGGTCAATCGAACATATGTTCTTACTGAACAAACGCGGGTACAGATCGTTACAATGGGGTAATTAGGGGACTCACGAAATATTGTATTTAAATTCTAACTCTTGATTTTTCTACTTTTTTCCTCCTTTTCTGTTTACCGTAATATATTTTTTGGTAATTAGAAGCTTTGTTCATTAAATATCGCAAAAATACTTCTAGGATATGTTAGTGGTGTACCAATGTTTAATTTAAGATAGTTTGCGTCTGTCTGGTAGCAGTGTTTTCAGCTACAGAAAATTTTAATTCCAGATTTTAGGGGGAAATTTTGAGAAAATTATCTGTTTTGTCTCTATTATTTCCCTCTTGTTGGCTACATTAGAACAAACGTACCAATGTCTAAAAGCCTCGTCCTTAGCCTACACAGCGCACCATAAAAAGTTTCACTAGAATAATTAGGTGAAGTACAGGTGAAGTTTATAATAAACCATGTTCTGTAAATGGTAAGAAAATGGTGAATTTCGTAGGTAGAATGAGATATTTTTTTATTTTATTTTATGCTTTCTTTGTTAGATATCGCCATGATACTTGTAGGATATATTCTTGGGGTACTAAGGTTTATTTTCAGGTAGTTTTCGTCTGTCTGATGGCAGTGTTTCCAGCCAAAACAATTAATTTCCGATTTTAGGTGAAAAATTCGGATAATTTCCCTTTTCCCCTCTATTATTACTCTCTTGCTCGCTACATTGAAACAAACGTACCACTACCTGAAAATTTCCTCTTTGCCCTACAGAACGCACCATAAAAAGTTTCAAAAGGATAATTAGAGAAGCTTTAACCCCGACATATCTGTTGATTTTTGTTTCTGAGGCGTAAAAATGTCCAAATTTTATGTGTATGATGACAGATATTTTTTCTTTCCGTCTTTCAATAGAAGCCAGCGACTTCAGGATTTCACTGTACCTTGTCAACATACCAAAGAATTTTTGGGTGACTTGAACCCATATGGCAGCAGTGGTGCTAGGTACAAAAAATTTTGAAAGTCGGTTAGGGATTTTTTGGTACATTTTCACACCTACATTTTCCTCAACAATTTTCCACCCGTTGGCAACACTGCAATACAACTTACACTAAAAAATAGCCACATCCTTTTCTTAAAAAACAAGGCCTTAATCATATCAATCGAATAAATGGTTCTTGAGCAATAAGTCACTAACTGAAAATGTAGGAAAACGCCAAAAATGACCTGGATCTGAAACACACAATTTTGCTCGTATAGGTACAAAGAAACAAACGATTTATAAGTTACGAAGGCTTCGACTCAAGTTCTGTTGATTATTTAAAAAATCTGCAACATGAATCATTAAATAATAGTTGCCAGAAAAAAACAGACATTTGAAAAAACATGAAAAAGAACAGTTTTTATTGAAAAAACTTCACAGAAGAAACTGTTCTTTTACAACACTACTTATAAATGTTATAAATTTTACTGTGTACGAACAAACTTATATTGGAAAGGTAGTGAGCAGAATCCACACCGTGGCTCTCATGCAAAGCCAATATGGTTGGGAACGTTGGTGTTACTTTGAATATCATATTTTTGTCATTTGAAAAGTCGTAATCCGGTAAATAGATGAGACCGGGGCTTGTTGTGACAAAATTCAGTTTTTATTTTTTCTAAGATCCCATTTTTATTAAATGTCAAAAAATTTTGTCTTAAAATAAAGTTTAGACATTAGACTACTTCCATAATTTTTTCTGCATCTATATTTTTCATTACAAGAATAATACAATAGAAAAAACAAACACAAATGTTTTGTCACAACATGCCCCTTGCTGGGGTAGGTTGTGACTTTGATCGGGTAAGTTGTGACAGAAAGAAATGTGCACGATTTCGCTTATGTAATTTTAATATAAATTGTGCTAAACATAACGAAAAAGTAATGTTCCCTAACAAAAATATTTTCTATACATAAAGAAACCAGTTTCAATTTTTCATTTGAATATTCTTTCTAAATTATCGTTATCGTACACAGTTATATGAGTCCACAATACTTCCTTCCTAATACTCAGTTTTATAATAGAATCACAATTCCTTTCCGAAATGACTTATGATGCAAACCTAGACTACATAGACCCCCTATCATCATCCGAGTTGCAGTTGTGGCATACATAAATAGGATTACCTTCTGTGCACGCTTCGTGTGACCACTGGTTACAGTCAACACATTTAACCCACGCTTCTCTGGGTTTGGAATTAGAAAATGGTTCCAGACACACAAGACAAAAACAATCTTCACTATCATCGTCACTATCATTTTTATGTTTTGAAATTTTCACCCCTTTTTTCATAGAGGTGTTCAAAATATTATGGCTTATACCCTTCTTAAGAGACTTTTCATGTCTCGCTCTTGCTTCTGCTTCTAATGCTTCTTTAACTGGAGTATCAGTGAGTACAGCGGACACTCGCTTCTTCCTTCCTCCTTTAGTTTCTCTGGGTCTAGCTTTTGGTAACAGACGAAGGGCGTTAGGACTAACATGATGAGGATTACTGTTATTTCTAGACGTTTCGTCGTGAGGCATTTTTTACATAGACGACAGTTGTGGATTTTCTTTACTTGTAGAAGGTCTATTGTCAACAGTCGATAAGGTTTCAGATTCTTTACGGTTTGTTGCTGGATAAGGCTGCTTTGTTTCTTTCACAGGTAGAGCTGGGAGTTCTGAATTCACTTCTTGTGTAATGTTAGTTGGTCCTTGTTCTTCATTATGACCTGTAAAGTTCGTTGAGGATTCCATTCCATTTGCAACTAACTTTTTAAATGTCCTCTCTCCAGTCTAACTTTTTTTAAATGACTCCTCTGTCCAGGGATTGCAGCTTATGGGACGTGTGAGGTGGGAATGATAGGAGAACAACACCATTTTTCTTGGCATAATTGATTACCTGCACTGAGATATGAGATTCAAGGTTATCAAGCAACAAAAGGACACGATGTTGAAGAGAACTGCCTGTATGTTTGACAAAATGCTCCATGAATTGCACAAACAGGTCTCCTGTCATCCAACCTGATGGGCTACTTCCTGCAATACTTCCTATAGGACCTTTACCATGAAATCGAAGTCGATCGAATCTCTTTCGAGAGAAGACAAACATTGGTGGCAAAGCATTTCCGATAGCACTGACTGCTACTGTAACTGTTACTAAGCTACTCCGTTCACCTGATGTAGCAGCACCTACTATCTTGACTTCTTTCTCTGCTACTACCTTACCTGTCTTCTGTACAGTTGTAATACCAGTTCCAGCCTCAAGATAAATATATATATATATATATATATATATATATATATATCTTGAGGCTGGAACTGGTATTTATCAAGAACAGCAGAAAGGTTATCGAAAAACATATTCACATTATGCCTATTAAAGTTTGTTGCCCTACTTAAGCTTGTAGGTTGTGTCGATCGGATTGATAAACTAGGGTGACGTTTCATAAATAAAGTGAACCAATCAACTCCAGCCATGTTCATGTCAATCCATTTTTCTGGGGTGGGAATGTGATTAGCAACTGAGTATTCATAAGCCAGTCGACGAACTTCTCTGGGTGACAATCCATAGTATAATTTACTACAAGTCAAGATATATTGGACCAACTCCTCTTCCTGGGCGTCTGTAAACACCTGTCGGCTGCGTTTGTATCCAATGGTAGAAGCTGGAAGAGGATTTTCCTTCCCTGAAATGAAAAAAATACAACATACATGTAGTTTTCTAATGTGCATATAAAGATATTATAGTTACATAATCATTTAATTATTATCTGTCAATTGAAAGAAGAACCAAGGAATAGTTTCTGTGACTGTGTGGCTCAGTCAGTTCTATAGAGGCTCCCAGGCCCATAGAGCCTGGTATTAGATAAGAAATCGGAAATTTCTTCCCAATACTAATAACGGGCCACGTCCTAACAAAACATTAAAAATATCCCTTATGTAAAATTAATAAAATTAATTAAACAATAAACTTCTATTGTCTGGTTTCCTGCGGGGTCAGTTGTGACATTTGTCACAATTTACCCCTAGCAGTTTGTCACAACTAGCCCCAATGGGTATTTTCTTGCTTTTATTGGCAATTCAGTATTTCAATTTTACTTTACCAACAAACAAAACCGTTTACATGCGTATTATAGTTGCTTTAGTTTTTAGAAAAAAACATTAATATTTCCAACTATTTTATATTGAAGAAAACAGAAATCAAACTTACCTTGAAAAATAGATCAAGACCTCCACAAAACCAACTTTCTTCTTTGCTCTGGCTTGGCGCGACTCACACTGATGGGAAACAATAGCCTGTGAACTCGTGACTTTAGACGTCAATCAGCGTCGCCAGGTGGTGTATATTGTTTGCACTTTTCCTAGAAACATAGCTGTCACAACCTGCCCCTGTCACAACAAGCCCCGGTCTCCTCTAATTGCAGTTTTGTTTCTTTCTGTTCTAGGTGCTGAAGCAAATAGAAAGTGATAGAAGCGAGAAAAAAGCAGAGAGCGACAGAAGATGTGGATTTCTACTGTAAACAGAGATAAACTAACACTCGTTAAACATTATTATTATTATTATTATTATTATTATTATTATTATTATTATTATTATTATTACTATTATTATTATTATTATTGTAAACTTTTGTGTTCCGTTTCATAAACGCTAGTGTAACAATGAGGCTATATGGGGACAAAACGTTTAACGTTACCACAGATCGAGCTTAAGGGTTTTTCATGCCGAAAGCTAATCCAATAAAAGTAGACCCGGGGTTGTTTGAACATATTACCCAGGATGAAATGTAGTAGTAATTAAAACAAAAAAAGTTGAAAGGAAACTTTATACTTATATTTTGTAATTGGAAATCGTAATACAGAAAATAACTAATTTTCAATTTGTTTTCTTGTTTTTTCTAGGTGGTGAAGGAAATAAAAAAAAAACTTAATAGAAACACTGGAGAATAAATCTTATTTTCGTGAATTGTTTGCTGTTGAAATATAGCGGTGTTTTAGGGTAAAGGAGATATAGATTGGTTTTAAAACATGGAGTCACTGAAACCTTTGGATTTTAGTAGAAGAGGTGAAAGTGATTTTACAGAGTCGTTATCTTTGCAGGAGACAGAGTTTTCAACATTGCTGGAAGTAACTCCGTAATTACCCCATTGGAAATAGAAGATACCTCGGTCAACGTGGATGTATTAACGTCCTTATCGGGTGACATTCCAACCGGTTGTGAGCCCGCAACCTCCGCCACTGGAAACTAGTTACCCCGGCCAACTTGGATATATTGACGTCTTTATCGGGGACATCCTAATCGGTGGAGAGTCCGCAATCTCCGCCATTGGAAATAGAAGGTACCTGGCCAACGTGGATGTATTAACGTCTTTATCGGGGACATTCCAACCGGTGTGGTGAGCCCGCAAACTCCGCCACTGGAAACAAGTTATTCCGTCACTTGATGTTGATTACGAAATAGAAGAATATCCCCCTACACCTTCACCAACAGTGAGTAATTCTCCCGGTGCAGAATTGGGAGTTGGAAGAATTTTTGAAGCTACCGTATAAGTGTACATAGAACGTACATCATTGGATTGTATAAGAGTGTATAATATATTGGAAACCAGACGATATTTGTATTTGTATTGCATACTGTTTTTTGGAAGATGGACAGTTAAAGCATAATTGTTTGATGTGGGATACGGAATCGCTTGAACGAAAAGCTATAGATGTAACAAAAGATTTTTTATCTTGAATTAGAGTTTGTACATTATGAGTAGAAGATATTGCCAATAACAATAATAAGACAAATACATATTTTTTATATTTTATTATTATACATTTATGTATTTTATTTTAATGGAATTTAAGTTCATGGAGTATATTTGGAAAATAATAGAACATACGTGGTGATATTAACGAATTGTTTCATGGAAAAGATTTATTTTGTTCGCCTTGAAACATGTTAAACAGGAAATTCGAAGAAAATATTATTTGATTTGTAATATAAGACGGAGAATGCATAGAACACTTTATTAAATGTAAGGAAAAAATGTTTTACACATGCGAAGAAGCTTCTATCGTAGGTATATAAATAGATGTATCACACTCTTTGATAGGTGCATTTCGCCAGCCCCCCCCACCTTGGACTTTCGAAAAAAAACCTATGCCAATCGTTTGTGCTACGTTTGTGCCGGAATGTACCGCAAAAATTTTCGTTTGTACCACTTCCGGTACGAAGTTATAATAGTTTTAAAGTGGGGGGCTGGGGAAACGGCAGCCCCCCACCTTGGAATTTCGAAATGAAACCTATGCCAATCGTTTGTGCTACGTTTGTGCCGGAATGTACCGCAAAAATTTTCGTTTGTACCACTTCCGGTACGAAGTTATAAGAGTTTTAAAGTGGGGGGCTGGGGAAACGGCAGCCTCCAAACTTCGAATTTCGAAACAAAACCCAAGACAATCGTTTGTGCTACGTTTGTGCCGGCATGTACCGCAAAAATTTTCGTTTGTACCACTTCCGGTACGAAGTTATAAGGGTTTTAAAGTGGGGGGGCTGGAGAAACGGCAGCCTCCAAACTTCGAATTTCGAAACAAAACCCATGACAATCGTTTGTGCTACGTTTGTGCCGGAATGTACCGGAAAAATTTTCGTTTGTACCACTTCCGGTACGAAGTTATAATAGTTTTAAAGTGGGGGGGCTGGGGAAACGGCAGCCCCCCACCTTGGAATTTCGAAATGAAACCTATGCCAATCGTTTGTGCTACGTTTGTGCCGGAATGTACCGCAAAAATTTTCGTTTGTACCACTTCCGGTACGAAGTTATAAGGGTTTTAAAGTGGGGGGCTGGAGAAACGGCAGCCTCCAAACTTGGAATTTCGAAACAAAACCTACGACAATCGTTTGTGCTACGTTTGTGCCGGAATGTACCGGAAAAATTTTCGTTTGTACCACTTCCGGTACGAAGTTATAAAGGTTTAAAAGTGGGGGCTGGAGAAACGGAAGCCTCCAACCTAGGAATTTCGAAACAAAGCCTATGGCAATCGTTTGTGCTACGTTTGTGACGGAATGTTCCGCAAAAAGTTTCGTTTGTACCACTTCCGGTACGAAATTATAAGAGTTTTGAAGTGGGGGGCTGGGACACGGCAGCCTCTCACCTAGGAATTTCAAAACAAAACTTATGTCAATCGTTTGTGCCTGAATGTACCGCAAAAATTTTCGTTTGTACCACTTCCGGTACGAAGTTATAAGGGTTTTAAAGTGGGGGGAAGGAGAAACGGAAACCCCCTTAATTGAAATTTCGAAACAAAACCTATGCCAATCGTTTGTGCTAGGTTTGTGCCTGAATGTACCGCAAAAATTTTCGTTTGTACCACTTCCGGTACGAAGTTATAAGGGTTTTGATGTGGGGGCTGGGGAGACGGCAGCCCCCACCTAGGAATTTAAAAAAAACCTATGCCAATCGTTTGTGCTACGTTTGTGCCGGAATGTACCGCAAAAATTTTCGTTTGTACTACTTCCGGTACGAAGTTATAAGGGTTTTGAAGTGGGGGGCTGGGGAAACGGCAGCCCCCTCCTAAAAATCTCAAAACAAAACATGCCAATCGTTTGTGCCGGAATGTACCGAAAAAATTTTTGTTTGTACCACTTCCGGTACGAAGTTATAAGGGTTTTGAAGTGGGGGGCTGGGGAAACGGCAGCCCCTTACCTAGGAATTTCAAAACAAAACCTATGCCAATCGATTGTGCTACGTTTGTGCCGGAATGTACCGCAAAAATTTTCGTTAGTACCACTTCCGGTACGAAGTTATAAGGGTTTTAAAGTGGGGGGTTGGAGAAACGGCAGCCTCCCTCCTTGAAATTTCGAAACAAAACCTATGCCAGTCGTTTGTGCTATGTTTGTGCCGGAATGTACCGCAAAAATTTTCGTTTGTACCACTTCCCGTACGAAGTTATAATAGTTTTAAAGTAGGGGCAAACTTCAGAAACATCAAATTCTATACAAATAGAGATAGAAACATTGAGTTAACGGCAATCGTTAGTGCACTTAAAAGCACTAAGCACTAACGTTAGTGCTATCATATTTTGGGATTTATTCAAGATTTTTGGTGGGGGGGGGGCAACTTCAGAAATATCAAATTCTATACAAACAAAGGTAGAAACATAGTGTTAACGGCAATCATTAGTGCATCATTAGTGCACTTATACGCACTAAGCACTAACGTTAGTGCTACTATATTTTGAGATTTATTCAAAAATTTTGGTGGAGTGGTCAACTTCAGAAATATCAAATTCTATACAAATAAGGATGAAACATGGGGTTAATGGCAAACGTTAGTGCATCGTTAGTGCACTTAAACGTACTAAGCACTATCGTTGGTGCTACCATATTTTGGAATTCATTCAAGCTTTTCGGTGGGATGGGCAACTTCAGTAATTTCAAATTCTATACAAATAGAGATAGGAACATAGAGTTAACGGCAATCGTTAGTGCATCGTTAGTGCACTTAAAATACTAAACACTGACGTTAGTGCTACAATATTTTGGGATTTATTCAAGATTTTAGATGGGGGCCAACTTCAGAAATATCAAATTCTATACAAATAGAGGTAGAAACATGCAGTTAAAGACAATCGTTATTGCATCGTTAGTGCACTTACATGCACTAAGCATTAAGGTTAGCATTACCATATTTTGGGATTTATTCAAGATTTTTGGTGGGGCCAACTTCAGAAATATCAAATTCCATACAAACGTTTAGTGCTTTCTAGAAGCACTAACGATACACTAATGAATGGCATTAATTTTTTGTTAGTGCTTGAAGTTGACGCAAATTCACCGTGCCCTCCAAAGATATTGTACCTGTAGCACCTACACTAATGAAGTACTAACGTTAGGGGTTGGTGCACTAAGAACCACTAACAATTGCACTAGAAGATATCATTAGTGCTTTTGAATATGGCGGAAATTTGATGCAATTAAAAATTCCCAATAAATGTCTTATAGGAGTTTAGTGACATGTAATTGTCCATAACTACACTAATATTGAAGGACAAACGAAACTGTTAGTGTTTTCTAGAAGCACTAAGGATGCACTAACGATTGCACTAGAATAGATCATTAGTACTATTGAATTTGACGGAAATTTGATGCAATGAAAAATTTCCCATAAATTTATTATGTGTTTCGTTACATGTAATTGGCCATAACTAAACTAATATTGAAGTTCTAACTAAATTGTTAGTGTTTTCCAGAAGCACTACCAATGCACTAACGAATGGCACTAAGTTTTTAGTTAGTGCTTGAAGTGGGGGCGCTAAGTTCACTCTGGCTTCAAAAGGTATTTTAATTATAGCACATTTACTAATGAAGCACTAACCTTAGGTGTAGATGCGCTAAGAAGCACTAACAATGCACTAACGATCGCTCTAGAAGAGATCATTAGTGATTTTGAATTTGGCGGAAATTTGATTCAATGAAAAATTTGCCTAAATTTCTTGTGAGTCTCGTGATATGTAATTGGCCATAACTACACTAATAGTGAAGCACTAACGAAATTGTTAGTGCTTTATAGAAGCACTAACGAATTGGACTTTTTTTCCGTTAGTGCTTAAAGTGTCGGTGCGAAATTCACGCTGACTTCCCCATAGTTTTTTTACTTGTAACACCTACACTAATGAAGCACTAACGTTAGGTGTTTGTGCTCTAAGAAGCAATTACGATGCACTAACAATTGCACTAACAGAGGTAATTAGTGCTTTTGAATGTGATGGAAATTTGATACAATGAATAATTCCCCATGTGTTTCTTATGGGAGTTTTGAGACTTATAATTGGCCATTTCTACACTAATGGTGAAACACTAACTAAACTACTTGTATCTTCTAGAAGTACTAACAATGCACTAACGTATAAAACTAATTTTTTCGTTAGTGTTTGTAGTGGGGTTAAGTTCACGATAATTTCGAAAGTTTTCTTTCCTTGTAACATTAGTGCTTCCTAGTGCACCAACACCTAAGTTTCGTGCTTCATTAGTGTAGGTGCTACAAGTAAGAAACCTTTGCGGGCCAGCGTGAACTTGGTTCCCACTTCAAGCAGTAACGAAAAATAAGTCCATTCGTTAATGTATCGTTAGCGCTTCTGCAAAACACTCATAGTTCCGTTAATGGTTAACTATTGATGTAGATATGGCCAATTATATGCCACAAAAATCCCATAAGAGATTTATGTGGAATTTTTCATTGCGTCAAATTTCCGCCAAAATCAAAAGCACTAATGACCTCTTCTACTGAAATCGTTAGTGCTTCTTAGTGCATTAACACCTAACGTTAGTTCTTCATTAATGTAGGTCCTACAAGTAAAAAATAAACTTTGGAAGCTTTCATAAACTTGGCGCCCCACTTCAACCAATAACGAAAAAATTACAGCCGTTTTCATTAGTGCTTCACTATTAGTGTAGTTATGGCCAGTTGCATCTCAGGAAACTCACATAAGAAATTTAAGGGGAGTTTTTCACTGTGTCCAATTTCTGCCAAATTAAAAAACACTAATGATCATTTCCAGTACAATCCTTAGTGCATCGTTAGTGCTTCTTCGTGCACCAACCCCTAACGTTAGTGCTTAATTAGTGTAGGTGCTACAAATAAAATATCTTTGGTGGTCAGCGTGAATTTGCGCCCTCCTCAAGCACTAACAAAGTAATTAGTGCATTCGTTACTGATTCCTGAAAATACTGACACTTTGTATAGAATTTGATATTTCTGAAGTTGGCCCCCACCAAAAATTTTGAATAAATCTCAAAATGTGGTAACACTAACGTTAGTGCTTAGTGCTTTTAAGTGCACTAACGATGCACTAACGATTATCGTCAACCCCATGTTTCTACCTCTATTTGTATAGAATTTGATATTTCTGAAGTTGGCCCCCCACCGAAAATCTTGAATAATCCCAAAATATGGTAGCACTTACGGTAGTGCTTAGTGTGTTTAAGTGCACTAACGATGCACTAACGATGCGCTAAGTTTAGTGAAAATCTGTCTGCATAAAGATGGGTGGGGAGCTAACTTCATATGAAGTTGGTCCCGCACCAAAATCTTCAATATCTCGTAAACGCTGATAGCACTAACGTTAGTTCTAAATGCACTAACGTGCACTAACGAAGCATTAACAATGTGCAACGTTTGGTGTAATTTGGGAGAGGTGGGAGCCAACTTCAGGCACGTAAATTTTTTGCGGTACATTCCGGTAAAAACGTACCACAAACGATTGACATAGTCTTATCTCGAAATTCCAAGGTGGGGAGTTCTGGAAACGGCAGCCCCCTAGTTAAAACTGTCATACTTTTGTACTGGAAGTGATAGAAACAAAAATGTTTGCGATATATTCCGACACAAACGATTGCAATGGGTTTTGTTTTGAAATTCCTAGGTGGCGGGCTGCCGTTTCCCCAGCTCGCCACTTTAAAACCCTTATAACTTCGTACCGGAAGAGGTACAAACGAAAATTTTTCCGGAACATTCCGGCACAAACGTAGCACAAACGATTGGCATAGTTTTTATTTCGAAATTTCAAGGTTGGAGGCTTCCGTTTCTCTAGCCCCCCCCCACTTTAAAACCCTTATAACTTCGTACCGGAAGTGGTACAAACGATAATTTTTGCGGTACATTCCGGCACAAACGTAGCACAAACGATTGGCATAGGTTCTTTTTAAATTCCTAGGTGGGGGGCTGCCGTTTCCTCAGCCCCCCACTTCAAAACCCTTATAACTTCGTACCGGAAGTGGTACAAACGATAATTTTTGCGGTACATTCCGGCACAAACGTAGCACAAACGATTGGCATCGTTTTTTTTTGAAATTCCTAGGTGGGGGGCTGCCGTTTCCCCACCCCCACATCAAAACCCTTATAACTTCGTACCGGAAGTGGTACAAACGATAATTTTTGCGGTACATTCCGGCACAAACGTAGCACAAACGATTGGCATAGGTTTTGTTTCGAAATTTCACTTTAGGGGGTTTCCGTTTCTCCAGCCCCCCACTTTAAAACCCCTATAACTTCGTACTGGAAGTGGTACAAACGAAAATTTTTGCGGTATATTCAGGCACAAACCTAGCACAAAAGATTGACATAAGTTTTGTTTTGAAATTCCTAGGTGAGAGGCTGCCGTGTCCCAGGCCCCCACTTCAAAACTCTTATAGTTTCGTACCGGATATGGTACAAACGAAACTTTTTGCGGAACATTCCGTCACAAACGTAGCACAAACGATTGGCATAGGTTTAGTTTTGAAATTTCTAGGTGGGGGGCTGCCGTTTCCCCAGCCCCCACTTCAAAACCCTTATAACTTCGTACCGGAAGTGGTACAAACAAAAATTTTTGCGGTACATTCCGGCACAAACGTAGCACAAACGATTGCCATAGGTTTTATTTCGAAATTCGAAGTTTGGAGGCTGCCGTTTCCCCAGCCCCCCAATTCAAAACCCTTTTAACTTCGTCCCGGAAGTGGTACAAACGAAAATTTTTGCGGTACATTCCGGCACAAACGTAGCACAAACGATTGGCATAGGCTTTTTTTGAAATTCCTAGGTGGGGGGCTGCCGTTTCCCCAGCCCCCACTTTAAAACCCTTATAAGTTCGTACCGGAAGTGGTACAAACGATAAATTTTCCGATACATTACGGCACAAACGTAGCACAAACGATTGGCATAGGTTTTTTTTAAATTCCTAGGTGGGAGGCTGCCGTTTCCCCAGCCCCCACATCAAAACCCTTATAACTTCGTACCGGAAGTGGTACAAACGAAAATTTTTGCGGTACATTCCGGCACAAACGTAGCACAAACGATTGGTATAGGTTTTGTTTCGAAATTTCACTTTAGGGGGTTTCCGTTTCTTCAGCCCCCCCACTTTAAAACCCTTATAAGTTCGTAGCGGAAGTGGTACAAACGAAAATTTTTGCGGTACATTCAGGCACAAACCTAGCACAAACGATTGACATAAGTTATCTTTTGAAATTCCGAGGTGAGAGGCTGCCGTGTCCCAGCCCCCCACTTCAAAACTCTTATAATTTCGTACCGGATGTGGTACAAACGAAAATTTTTGTGGAACATTCCGGCACAAACGTAGCACAAACGATTGTCATAGGTTTAGTTTTAAAATTCCTAGGTGGCGGGCTGCCGTTTCCCCAGCTCCCCACTTTAAAACCCTTATAACTTCGTACCGGAAGTAGTACAAACGAAAATTTTTGCGGTACATTCCGGCACAAACGTATCACAAACGATTGCCATAGTTTTTGTTTCGAAATTCTAAGGTTGGAGGCTTCCGTTTCTCCAGCTCCCCACTTTAAAACCCTTATAACTTCGTACCGGAAGTGGTTCAAACGAAAATTTTTTCGGTACATTACGGCACAAACGTAGCACAAACGATTGGCATAGGTTTTTTTTTTCGAAATTCCAAGTTTGGAGGCTTCCGTTTCTCCAGCCCCCCTCACTTTAAAACCCTTATAACTTCGTACCGAAAGTGGTACAAACGAAACTTTTTGCAGTACATTCCGGCACAAACGTAGCACAAACGATTGCCATAGGTTTTGTTTCGAAATTCCAAGTTTGGAGGCTGCCGTTTCTCCAGCCCCCCCACTTTAAAGCCCTTATAACTTCGTACCGGAAGTGGTACAAACGAAAAGGTTTCCGGTACATTCCGGCACAAACGTATCACAAACGATTGGCATTGTTTTCGTTTCGAAATTCCAAGGTTGGAGGCTTCCGTTTCTCCTGCCCCCCCCCCACTTTAAAACCCTTATAACTTCGTACCGGAAGTGGTACAAACGAAAATTTTTCCGGTACATTCCGGCACAAACGTAGCACAAACGATTGTCATAGGTTTTGTTTCGAAATTCGAAGTTTGGAGGCTGCCGTTTCTCCAGCCCCCCACTTTAAAACCCTTATAACTTCGTACCGGAAGTGGTACAAACGAAAATTTTTGCGGTACATGCCGGCACAAATGTAGCACAAACGATTGCCATAGGTTTTGTTTGGAAATTCCTAGGTGGGGGGCTGCCGTTTCCCCAGCCCCCCACTTTAAAACTCTTATAATTTCGTACCGGAAGTGGTACAAACGAAAATTTTTGCGGTACATTCCGGCACAAACGTAGCACAAACGATTGGGATAGGTTTTGTTTTGAAATTCCTAGGTAAGGGGCTGCCGTTTCCCCAGCCCCCCACTTCAAAACCCTTATAACTTCGTACCGGAAGTGGTACAAACAAAAATTTTTTCGGTACATTCCGGCACAAACGATTGGCATGTTTTGTTTTGAGATTTTTAGGAGGGGGCTGCCGTTTCCCCAGCCCCCCACTTCAAAACCCTTATAACTTCGTACCGGAAGTAGTACAAACGAAAATTTTTGCGGTACATTCCGGCACAAACGTAGCACAAACGATTGGCATAGGTTTTTTTAAATTCCTAGGTGGGGGCTGCCGTCTCCCCAGCCCCCACATCAAAACCCTTATAACTTCGTACCGGAAGTGGTACAAACGAAAATTTTTGCGGTACATTCAGGCACAAACCTAGCACAAACGATTGGCATAGGTTTTGTTTCGAAATTTCAATTTAGGGGGTTTCCGTTTCTCCATCCCCTTACTTTAAAACCCTTATAACTTCGTACCGGAAGTGGTACAAACGAAAATTTTTGCGGTACATTCAGGCACAAACGATTGACATAAGTTTTGTTTTGAAATTCCTAGGTGAGAGGCTGCCGTGTCCCAGCCCCCCCACTTCAAAACTCTTATAATTTCGTACCGGAAGTGGTACAAACGAAACTTTTTGCGGAACATTCCGTCACAAACGTAGCACAAACGATTGCCATAGGCTTTGTTTCGAAATTCCTAGGTTGGAGGCTTCCGTTTCTCCAGCCCCCACTTTTAAACCTTTATAACTTCGTACCGGAAGTGGTACAAACGAAAATTTTTGCGGTACATTCCGGCACAAACGTAGCACAAACGATTGGCATGGTTTTTTTTTCGAAACTCCAAGATGGGGGGGCTGGCGAAATGCACCTCTCTTTGATAGTATTTCCTATCGGCTACTAAAATATGCTCCGCTCTTTTTACTTACGTTACTTTTTGCATGTCTACAACTTTATTCTTTGCACTGATTTTTACAGTTTGGATTGGAAAACTTTCAAAATATGCATATTCTTCAAACCTCATAAACCTGCATATGATGTAACTTCTTATCGTCCTCTACAGTTCATAACAGTATTTAGTAAGTTGTTCGAAAAATCTTAGTACAGAGGCTTCATTTACATATCCAAGAACATAATTTATTACCCATACATCAAGTAAGTTTTCGACCAACATTTTCAATTAATGACTAATTACTTCACCCTTCAACACTGATCACCAATCAATATAACAAGGTCCTTCTATCTTGTCTCGTCTTAATGAATTTCGAAAAAGTTTTTGACAAAGTCTGACATTATGTGCTCATTCAAAATTTGCAGAAACTAAACCATAGTTATCTACATTTTATATATGTCTTTGTAGTTAGTCGAATCGGATATGTTTACATAGGACTAGCTATCTCACATCCTATTTTTCCATATTTCAGAGTTTCACAGGGTTCTGCTCTCAATCCACTCCTCCGATATAATCCAACTCATGCACAGCATGTACTTGTTTCAATGCGCTGATGATGCAGTCTTTTTAATCTTGGCAAAACCGCATCAGATCAGCAGAATCTTGAAATCAACTTTCAATGATTGTAAGTATTGGCGTAACACATGGTAACTAACTTAAACGCCATTAAAACGCAAGCATCTTTCCACCCTCGAAACGCCACTCGAAAGTTCATCGTAACCCGCAAAACCTTAACGTCACTCTACAAGACCATCCACTTCGACCAACACCTACGGTTACATATCTCAGTGCTGCTTTTGACTCTAATCAGGAAAGATCATCTAGAGACCAAAATCTTACCGACATTCCATTGAAATACATACTCTTTCGTTTACAAGTCTTCCACCCATTACTACTCAATACTTTATAAGCTGATGCTGAATTTGATTTCCCGCATAAGTATTTGGATTCAGCGTTAAACGTTTTTTACACACTACATTTTACAGCGCACGAACAGGACAACTTTCATACATATCATATACCCAGGCCCGTGTTGGCCCACCAGAACATGTTCCGGTGCGCCCTCCGAAACATCACATTATAGAAAGAATGATACAAGTTTATTTTTTAAAAATAATGGGCGGTATTCAGAGAGAATTCGTTAATCGAAGGTTAGTCACAGACTAGTTAGTATGCATGCTAAGGGCCTTATGCAGAGTTATTCTGACGCTTGATTAGTGCTATACTAATTAGTTCGATTAACATATGTTTCCTGCTGTAGTCAGGCCTTTAGTATGATGCTAATCATAAGTCGAAACGATTCTGCATAAGGCGGTAAATGTTTACTAAGGAAGGTGCACTTTTTGGTATTCAGAGTCTACTTTGAGTACAACTAAAATGTTGTTTTGTGTATGATTAACTTATAGAACCCCAATGCATCGGTGAGTAAAATAAATGTGGCAACTACGGAAAAGTAGATGAGCGCATGCGTAGTCTGTAAAAATGAAAATACATGAATTACGAAATACGAAATGTTGTGTCCCACGCTAAACCGTAGATAAAAGATTAGTCTCTGCTGTAGATTAATTAGTCACATGTGATTAACTTCGTTCAATACTACGTCCTAATCAGAGACTCTGAATACAATTTTGATAACCATCCGTTAGTCAACCCCGTAGTATGGTTTTAATCAGACGTCAAAACGACTCTGCATAAGGCCCAATAAAGCCATTGGTAAAGAACCCGTGATAAGTCAGTGCGCTCTTTACATAAGGCGCCCTTGCGAAACCACATCAAAGATAAACGGTTTTATTTATTCTTCTGTATGACACAGTTCTGTACAATGAATACGTACTACAGCGTATTACTGTTGGTAAAGAACCCGTAAAGGTACCGTGCGCCCTTTACGTAAGGCGCCCTTGCAAAACCACATCAAAGATAAACTGTTTTATTTATTCTTCTATATAGCACAGTTCTGTACAATGAATACGTACTACAGTGTATTACTGCTGGTCAAGAACCCGTGAAGGGTACAGTGCACCCTTTACGTAAGGCGCCCTTGCAAACCCACATTAAAGTAAAACGGTTTTATTTATTCTTCTGTATAGCACAGTTCTGTACATACTGTTACTGTAGATAAAAAAAAAACGTGAAAGTTACAGTGGGCTCTGCGCGTAGAGTGCCCTGCGAAACATCACATTATAGATAAGTAGTTTTAGTTGTTCCGTATACCAGGTTTGTATAGTAAATTCATATAGTCGCTGTTGGTAAAGAATCTGTGAAGGATAAAGTGCGCCCTTATAAAAGACGGACTGCGAAATATCACATTATAAATATTAAAAAAAACAAATTCTTCTGTATATTAGTTTTGTATTATATATTCAAACAGTTGCTATTGGCAGAGAAAAGGTAAAGAGTACGATCACTTTTCAAAAAATATGTATAAAACCAGTAAAGCAATTAACATGTAGGTCTATTTGGTAAGATAAATTTGGAGTTTTTCATACTGCTACTCATTTATTGCCCAAAAACTTTCAGAAGCTAGGCGCAATCGGTATAGCGCAGTTTAAACAAATCAAGTTTTTAAAGCTCTTTATTTACAAATTTCATTGTTCCTGTGTGTTTTAGAGCAGGGTTCGAATATTCAGTGCCTATTTGTTGGTATATATTTAGCTTCATTTTCTTTGATAAAAAAAAATATTACAAGAACTAGAAAATGTTTCTCTAGTAGACATTTTCACAGTTTAGCTATTTAATACATAAAATGGGGCCCGTATATATACAGGATGTAACTTAATTAATATAACAAACGTCGGGAGGTGATTCCTGACAGCGAGATAAAACGAAAAGTATGCACCAAACTGGAAATAAAAATGCCTCCTTTCGGTACATTGATCACCCGAAAATTTGTCGAAAAAGTATAAAAACAGCCATAACTCGAGAACAAAACATCGGATCGAAATCGAGTAAAGAGAATATCCATAATTTTTAGTCATAGATTCCATTAGTGCACAATCGGATTTAGTGCAGTGGCGGCACAAGGACGATTCCCAAAGAAATGGAATATTCCTTCGAGTATTTTATGAAACGTTGAATGAAGGAAATGAACAACAATCAAGTATAAGATTTCAACAATCAGAAATAATAGTACATCTCTCAAGCTACAAGAACACTTAGAATTCGAAAGAAAGAGAGATACACATGTGTGAGTGATCTATTTTGTCTCAATGCAGAATAAACTCTCGGAGGAAGAATTTAAATGAAACGAAGTATTTAACCTATCACAATTAAATCTTCTAGGCTAATGACGACGGATGATAAATGAACGGCTTTCTATCCAAGTTACGAGTGTGTGAAAATGAGAAAATAACTCTGATTCAGATTAAGTTTAACACGACTGTGCATAGGACAGTCAGGCGGCATGTAACGAAACATAACATGCAGTATCCAAAAATGCAAAAATCATATGTGATGAACGAATGTACAGTTCGCGGCATAGACATTGTTACAAAAATTCTAAGTCCAAATTAATAACAAACTCTTACCCCGTTTTCTTATGCATCCAGAAATACATGTCTCAATCGATTAGTTGCTTCTAGTACGATCCAACTCCAACTTCAACTCCTCCCCTCCTCCACCTCTCCTTGTCTAAAACAGAGTGTGACGTAGTACACTCTTTCCATTCAGAGGAAAAAAACACAGGAATAAAGTTTACAATGTTATAGCTCTAAAACAGTCTTTTTCATTCGTTTGTTCTGAAATATCTTT
This sequence comes from Thermobia domestica, assembly GCF_964235325.1. NCBI lineage: Eukaryota > Metazoa > Arthropoda > Insecta > Zygentoma > Lepismatidae > Thermobia > Thermobia domestica. The sequence goes on along the minus strand of NC_137456.1, from coordinate 203,898,677 downwards.
TAAGAGCCTAAATTAAAAAAAAAAAGTCTCACAATTTCCCCATATCTTCATTAATACCTTTAGTTTCATTCTTTCCCTTCTTTAAAGACCCCAAGCTAGTAAGATGCTCCCTAAGAAATCTATGGAAATTGCCAGTAACGGCAGTAAGTTTTGTGCTTCCTAAAGTCTGTAATGTACGCACAGAGCTCGAGAATATCTACTGACATAAATGAGTGTTATTCAATGATTCATGTTGTTTCTTTTCAGTAATTGCAACCAAATGTTCCAAGAGCGTCATTTGGGCAGAACAGGAGGGTGTAATTTCCTCTCCCTTTAGCTTCAGAAATACAAATTGTTTGATCAAATGTATAATAATACACTAATAAAAAAGTGAAATTTTTTGTCGGCGGAGACTCCCCCCCCCCCAATAAAATCTTAAATACACTCCTTTTAGCAACAAACCTATAGACTTACGATAGCACATTGCTAGAGAGCTTACGTTTGGTTTCAACAGTCGAAGGTTTGATCTCAAGCCGTATAGGTCCCTGGGCGACATTGAGAGAGACAGAGAGAGAGAGAGAGAGAGAGAGAGATTGAAATATTGGAGACAGAGAGGAATGCTTTATATACACAGATTTAGAACTGGGAAAAAATGATCGGACAGCATTCGTATTATGACAAAAATTGTGATTTTGTGAAACACAAGAAGGGAAGGTTTCGAACTGTGAGGAACATATTAGGCAGTTGTCGAATTAAGGTGGAGAACAGTTTTTAGAGCATCGGATGATTACGAATGGAGAGAAAGATCTTGAGAACTGAGGCATTAAGAATTTAAAAAATCTCCAGTTCCGATACGGGTTTCGAACCGCGAACCTTGTAATTATCGAACCATGACTTTATCCATTCTGTTACGGAGAACTCTGTACTTATTCACATACGTTTCCTTTAGCTACGTTGAAAGCTAACTTAATGGGATATTCCAAAAGTTGACTTGGTGGATGCGCCGTTCTGATAGGATATAAACCTCTTGTAACATAGTTACAAAGTGTATAATGATCGTCTTCTTGTTCAGAACACTTTTTAGGTCAGTCGAATTCTAAGTGTTCTAATTTGAACGATGTACTATTATTTTTGATTGTTGAGATATTGTACTTAATTATTTTTCATTTTCCTTATTCAACGTTTGATAAAATACTCAAAGGAGTACTCCACTATCTTTGGGAGTAATCCTTGCACTGCCCCTGTACTACATCCGATTGTACACGAATTCAATCTATGGCTAAAAATAATAGATATTCATTTTTGCCCGATTTCGATCGGACATTTTATTCTTCAGATGGTTGTTTTTGCACTTTTTCGAAACTTTTCGAGTGGTCATAGCTCTGAGGCATTTCTACACGCAGGTTGGTGCATACTTTTCATTTTCGTTTTATGTTGGGAACAGAAATCACCTCCCGGCGTTTACTACATTGATTAAATTACACCACACACACTATATATAATACGTATGCATCTTTGTATGGGCCCCCTTTTGGTAGACTTGTCCACCGCCCTCGTTAGCATCCCAGCACGGGCCTGCATATACCCAATCATCTTCATTATTTGTTTCCACTTTAGCACAACGTCTGACTTCAATATTAACTTATGCCCTTTCCCTTGTTGCCATTACTCTCGAGTCGCCCAGAGACATAAGAAGTTACTTGTATTCGTGAACCTAACGCTGTTGTGACTATGGCGTGCACTAACTGAATATCATTTTACATCATCTTTTCATAAAAACACACCACATCGCTTATATACTAAAGTTTCCTTCTGTTTATACTTGCATCATTTAGATACGTGTTTTGTTTCCTAGTATACATTTGTATTTTCTCTCTGTTGTGTGACAAAATTTATTTGTTCGAAAAAAATATTAACCAGCTGACGTATGCCTCTTGGACAGGACACTGTCTTAGGTGCATATTAGCTGGATACCTTGTTATCTTGCTGAGGTAGTGGACGGTGCTCCCATCTATGAGCTTTCGTGCATGTGCAGCGAACCTCCCCTCTTCAGTTAGAAAACTGGGTAAGCAGAAGTAGGATTACCTTTATTTTTTCTTATTAGTCTAATTTTGAAGCATGTTATCTTTAGGTTATTATTATAATTTTGTGCTTCGAAACAAATCCAGTGTGTATAGTGTGTTGAAACAAAGAAAGAAAAAATGAAAATTAAGTTGTATTGTGTCAAAAAAGTAAAATTATGAATGGAAATAATTTGGACAAACCAGTTTGACCTATTAGATGCATGTTAGAATTGGACCGTGTAGATGTTAAGTTACCTGGATTTTTGGTATGTATTCTTTTCTTTATTATTGGCATGCAGAAGAATATGGACAATTTATATTGGGTATTTATTTTATTTATTTATTTATCGTTATTACCTATTACGGAGCTATTGCTCCCTTTACAATAGGTATTACAGGTACTTTTCTTATAAAATTACACAGTAAAATTAATAAAAACGGACATTACAAAAAGAAAAGAATAAACAAAGTGAAAAGAAAAGTAACAAACGTATACAGAACATTGAAAGAAAATAGTACATACATTCAATACATTACATAGTAAAAGAGTAAATACATTGATTTGTTATAAATATGTAATAAATGAATACGTGAACAAAGTGGAAACCGTAGATATCCTAACTATATATAAAACTACATGAGCTGACATAAATTATTGAGCACTTCCTGTAGGGCTACAATGATTAAATTTGGCATGATTGTAGCTTTCCGGAACTAACCCACAGAAAAATTGTCAAAAGTGAATATTTTTAATTTTTAGGGGGTCTAAAGAGGGGATGAAAAATTACCCCATGTTATTTAAATGGACCTTTTTTTGGACTTATAATCTCATGTTTTAGGTACTTAAAATCGGAATACAAACTTGAAATTTGGTATGCTTACACATTTTCGTTAGCACTACCTAAGTAAAACAGTACAAGTAAAAAATTCCGATCTTAGAGTGGTTTTATAGGGAACTGAAAAATCTTTCCCATGTTATTTATATGGGATACCTTTTACACCCTCAAATTATTGAGCACTTCCTGCAGGGCTACAATGATTAAATTTGATATGATTATAGCTTTTCGGGACAAACCCACAGGAAAATTGCCAAAAGTGAATATTTTTAATTTTTAGGGGGTCTAAAGAGGGGATGAAGAATTTCCCCATGTTATTTAAATGAGACTTTTGTTTGACCTATAATCTCATGTTTTAGGTACTTAGAATTGGAATAAAAACTTCAAATTCGGTATGCTTGTACGTTTTCGTTAGCGTTACCTAAGTGAATCATCAGAAATGAAAATTTCTAACCGTAAATTGGTTTCATGGGGAACTGAAAAATCTTTCCAATGTTATTTATATGGGACGTCCTCTATACCCCAAAATGTTTAGGAACTTCCGGCAAGATTAGAATGATGAAATTTGGCATGATTGTAGCCTTTCAGGACTAACCGACAGAAAAATTGCCAAAAGTAAAAAATTCCAACTTTAGACTGGTTTTATAGGGAACTGAAAAATCTTTCCCATGTTATTTATATGGGACACCTTTTACACCCTCAAATTATTGAGCACTTCCTGCAGGGCTACAATGATTAAATTTGACATGATTATAGCTTTTCGGGACAAACCCACAGGAAAATTTCCAAAAGTGAATATTTTTAGTTTTTAGGGGGTCTAAAGAGGGGATGAAGAATTTCCCCATGTTATTTAAATGAGACTTTTTCTGGACCTATAATCTCATGTTTTAGGTACATAGAATTGGAATAAAAACTTCAAATTCGGTATGTTGTACGTTTTCGTTAGCTTTACCTAAGTGAATCATCAGAAATGAAAATTTCTAACCGTAAAATGGTTTCATGGGGAACTGAAAAATCTTTCCAATGTTATTTATATGGGACGTCTTCTATATCCCAAAATGTTTAGGCACTTCCGGAAAGATTAGAATAATTAAATTTGGCATGATTGTAGCCTTCCAGGACTAACCGACAGAAAAATTGCCAAAAGTAAAAAAATATAACTTTAGAGTGGTTTTATAGGGAACTGAAAAATCTTTCCCATGTTATTTATATGGGACAATTTTTACACCCTCAAATTATTGAGCACTTCCTGCAGGGCTACAATGATTAAATTTGACATGATTATAGCTTTTCGGGACAAACCCACAGGAAAATTGCCAAAAGTGAATATTTTTAATTTTTAGGGGTCTAAAGAGGGGATGAAGAATTTCCCCATGTTATTTAAATGAGACTTTTTCTGGACCTATAACCTCATGTTTTAGGTACATAGAATTGGAATAAAAACTTCAAATTCGGTATGCTTGTGCGTTTTCGTTAGCTTTATCAGTGAATCATCAGAAATGAAAATTTCTAACCGTAAAGTGGTTTCATGGGGAACTGAAAAATCTTTCCAATGTTATTTATATGGGACGTCTTCTATACCCCAAACTGTTAAGGCACTTCCGGCAAGATTAGAATGATGAAATTTGGCATGATTGTAGCCTTCCAGGACTAACCGACAGAAAAATTGCCAAAAGTAAAAAATTCCTACTTTAGAGTGGTTTTATAGGGAACTGAAAAATCTTTCCCATGTTATTTATATGGGACACCTTTTACACCCTCAAATTATTGAGCACTTCCTGCAGGGTTACAATGATTAAATTTGACATGATTATAGCTTTTCGGGACAAACCCACAGGAAAATTGCCAAAAGTGAATATTTTTAATTTTTAGGGGGTCTAAAGAGGGGATGAAGAATTTCCCCATGTTATTTAAATGAGACTTTTTCTGGACCTATAACCTCATGTTTTAGGTACATAGAATTGGAATAAAAACTTCAAATTCGGTATGCTTGTGCGTTTTCGTTAGCTTTATCAGTGAATCATCAGAAATGAAAATTTCTAACCGTAAAGTGGTTTCATGGGGAACTGAAAAATCTTTCCAATGTTATTTATATGGGACGTCTTCTATACCCCAAACTGTTAAGGCACTTCCGGCAAGATTAGAATGATGAAATTTGGCATGATTGTAGCCTTCCAGGACTAACCGACAGAAAAATTGCCAAAAGTAAAAAATTCCTACTTTAGAGTGGTTTTATAGGGAACTGAAAAATCTTTCCCATGTTATTTATATGGGACACCTTTTACACCCTCAAATTATTGAGCACTTCCTGCAGGGTTACAATGATTAAATTTGACATGATTATAGCTTTTCGGGACAAACCCACAGGAAAATTGCCAAAAGTGAATATTTTTAATTTTTAGGGGGTCTAAAGAGGGGATGAAGAATTTCCCCATGTTATTTAAATGAGACTTTTTCTGGACCTATAATCTCATGTTTTAGGTACATAGAATTGGAATAAAAACTTCAAATTCGGTATGCTTGTGCGTTTTCATTAGCTTTACCTAAGTGAATCATCAGAGATGAAAATTTCTAACCGTAAAGTGGTTTCATGGGGAACTGAAAAATCTTTCCAATGTTATTTATATGGGACGTCTTCTATACCCCAAAATGTTTAGGCACTTCCGGCAAGATTAGAATGATGAAATTTTGCATGATTGTAGCCTTCCAGGACTAACCGACAGAAAAATTGCCAAAAGTAAAAAATTCCAACTTTAGAGTGGTTTTATAGGGAACTGAAAAATCTTTCCCATGTTATTTATATGGGACACCTTTTACACCCTCAAATTATTGAGCACTTCCTGCAGGGCTACAATGATTAAATTTGACATGATTATAGCTTTTCGGGACAAACCCACAGGAAAATTGCCAAAAGTGAATATTTTTAATTTTTAGGGGTCTAAAGAGGGGATGAAGAATTTCCCCATGTTATTTAAATGAGACTTTTTCTGGACCTGTAATCTCATGTTTTAGGTACTTAGAATTGGAATAAAAACTTCAAATTCGGTATGCTTGTGCGTTTTCGTTAGCTTTACGTAAGTGAATCATCAGAAAGGAAAATTTCTAACCGTAAAGTGGTTTCATGGGGAACTGAAAAATCTTTCCAATGTTATTTATATGGGACGTCTTCTATACCCCAAAATGTTTAGGAACTTGCGGCAAGATTAGAATGATGAAATTTGGCATGATTGCAGCCTTCCAGGACTAACCGACAGAAAAATTGCCAAAAGTAAAAAATTCCTACTTTAGAGTGGTTTTATAGGGAACTGAAAAATCTTTCCCATGTTATTTATATGGGACACCTTTTACACCCTCAAATTATTGAGCACTTCCTGCAGGGCTACAATGATTAAATTTGATATGATTATAGCTTTTCGGGACAAACCCACAGGAAAATTGCCAAAAGCGAATATTTTTAATTTTTAGGGGGTCTAAAGACGGGATGAAAAATTTCCCCATGTTATTTAAATGAGACTTTTTCTGGACCTATAATCTCATGTTTTAGGTACATAGAATTGGAATAAAAACTTCAAATTCGGTATGCTTGTACGTTTTCGTTAGCTTTACCTAAGTGAATCATCAGAAATGAAAATTTCTAACCGTAAAATGGTTTCATGGGGAACTGAAAAATCTTTCCAATGTTATTTATATGGGGCGTTTTCTATATCCCAAAATGTTTAGGCACTTCCGGAAAGATTAGAATAATGAAATTTGGCATGATTGTAGCCTTCCAGGACTAATCGACAGAAAAATTGCCAAAAGTAAAAAAATATAACTTTAGAGTGGTTTTATAGGGAACTGAAAAATCTTTTCCATGTTATTTATATGGGTCATTCTTTACACCCTCAAATTATTGAGCACTTCCTGTAGGTCTACAATGATTAAATTTGATATGATTGTGGCGTTTCGGGACAAAATCACAGAAAAATGCCAGAAGTGAATATTTTTAATTTTTAGGGGGTCTAAAGAGGGGAGGAAGAATTTCCCCATGTTATTTAAATGAGACTTTTTCTGGACCTATAATCTCATGTTTTAGGTACATAGAATTGGAATAAAAACTTCAAATTCGGTATGCTTGTGCGTTTTCATTAGCTTTACCTAAGTGAATCATCAGAAATGAAAATTTCTAACCGTGAAGTGGTTTCATGGGGAACTGAAAAATCTTTCCAATGTTATTTATATGGGACGTCTTCTATACCCCAAAATGTTTAGGCACTTCCGGCAAGATTAGAATGATGAAATTTGGCATGATTGTAGCCTTCCAGGACTAACCGACAGAAAAATTGCCAAAAGTAAAAAATTCCTACTTTAGAGTGGTTTTATAGGGAACTGAAAAATCTTTCCCATGTTATTTATATGGGACACCTTTTACACCCTCAAATTATTGAGCACTTCCTGCAGGGCTACAATGATTAAATTTGACATGATTATAGCTTTTCGGGACAAACCCACAGGAAAATTGACAAAAGTGAATATTTTTAATTTTTAGGGGTCTAAAGAGGGGATGAAGAATTTCCCCATGTTATTTAAATGAGACTTTTTCTGGACCTATAATCTCATGTTTTAGGTACTTAGAATTGGAATAAAAACTTCAAATTCGGTATGTTGTACGTTTTCGTTAGCTTTACCTAAGTGAATCATCAGAAATGAAAATTTCTAACCGTAAAATGGTTTCATGGAGAACTGAAAAATCTTTCCAATGTTATTTATATGGGACGTCTTCTATATCCCAAAATGTTTAGGCACTTCCGGAAAGATTAGAATAATTAAATTTGGCATGATTGTAGCCTTCCAGGACTAACCGACAGAAAAATTGCCAAAAGTAAAAAATTCCAACTTTAAAGTGGTTTTATAGGGAACTGAAAAATCTTTCCCATGTTATTTATATGAGACAATTTTTACACCCTCAAATTATTGAGCACTTCCTGCAGGGCTACAATGATTAAATTTGACATGATTATAGCTTTTCGGGACAAACCCACAGGAAAATTGCCAAAAGCGAATATTTTTAATTTTTAGGGGGTCTAAAGACGGGATGAAAAATTTCCCCATGTTATTTAAATGAGACTTTTTCTGGACCTATAATCTCATGTTTTAGGTACATAGAATTGGAATAAAAACTTCAAATTCGGTATGCTTGTACGTTTTCGTTAGCTTTACCTAAGTGAATCATCAGAAATGAAAATTTCTAACCGTAAAATGGTTTCATGGGGAACTGAAAAATCTTTCCAATGTTATTTATATGGGGCGTTTTCTATATCCCAAAATGTTTAGGCACTTCCGGAAAGATTAGAATAATGAAATTTGGCATGATTGTAGCCTTCCAGGACTAATCGACAGAAAAATTGCCAAAAGTAAAAAAATATAACTTTAGAGTGGTTTTATAGGGAACTGAAAAATCTTTTCCATGTTATTTATATGGGTCATCCTTTACACCCTCAAATTATTGAGCACTTCCTGTAGGTCTACAATGATTAAATTTGATATGATTGTGGCGTTTCGGGACAAAATCACAGAAAAATGCCAGAAGTGAATATTTTTAATTTTTAGGGGGTCTAAAGAGGGGAGGAAGAATTTCCCCATGTTATTTAAATGAGACTTTTTCTGGACCTATAATCTCATGTTTTAGGTACATAGAATTGGAATAAAAACTTCAAATTCGGTATGCTTGTGCGTTTTCATTAGCTTTACCTAAGTGAATCATCAGAAATGAAAATTTCTAACCGTGAAGTGGTTTCATGGGGAACTGAAAAATCTTTCCAATGTTATTTATATGGGACGTCTTCTATACCCCAAAATGTTTAGGCACTTCCGGCAAGATTAGAATGATGAAATTTGGCATGATTGTAGCCTTCCAGGACTAACCGACAGAAAAATTGCCAAAAGTAAAAAATTCCAACTTTAGAGTGGTTTTATAGGGAACTGAAAAATCTTTCCCATGTTATTTATATGGGACACCTTTTACACCCTCAAATTATTGAGCACTTCCTGCAGGGCTACAATGATTAAATTTGACATGATTATAGCTTTTCGGGACAAACCCACAGGAAAATTGCCAAAAGTGAATATTTTTAATTTTTAGGGGTCTAAAGAGGGGATGAAGAATTTCCCCATGTTATTTAAATGAGACTTTTTCTGGACCTATAATCTCATGTTTTAGGTACTTAGAATTGGAATAAAAACTTCAAATTCGGTATGTTGTACGTTTTCGTTAGCTTTACCTAAGTGAATCATCAGAAATGAAAATTTCTAACCGTAAAATGGTTTCATGGAGAACTGAAAAATCTTTCCAATGTTATTTATATGGGACGTCTTCTATATCCCAAAATGTTTAGGCACTTCCGGAAAGATTAGAATAATTAAATTTGGCATGATTGTAGCCTTCCAGGACTAACCGACAGAAAAATTGCCAAAAGTAAAAAATTCCAACTTTAAAGTGGTTTTATAGGGAACTGAAAAATCTTTCCCATGTTATTTATATGAGACAATTTTTACACCCTCAAATTATTGAGCACTTCCTGCAGGGCTACAATGATTAAATTTGACATGATTATAGCTTTTCGGGACAAACCCACAGGAAAATTGCCAAAAGTAAATATTTTTAATTTTTAGGGGTCTAAAGAGGGGATGAAGAATTTCCCCATGTTATTTAAATGAGACTTTTTCTGGACCTATAACCTCATGTTTTAGGTACATAGAATTGGAATAAAAACTTCAAATTCGGTATACTTGTGCGTTTTCGTTAGCTTTACGTAAGTGAATCATCAGAAAGGAAAATTTCTAACCGTAAAGTGGTTTCATGGAGAACTGAAAAATCTTTCCAATGTTATTTATATGGGACGTCTTCTATACCCCAAACTGTTAAGGCACTTCCGACAAGATTAGAATGATGAAATTTGGCATGATTGCAGCCTTCCAGGACTAACCGACAGAAAAATTGCCAAAAGTAAAAAATTCCTACTTTAGAGTGGTTTTATAGGGAACTGAAAAATCTTTCCCATGTTATTTATATGGGACACCTTTTACACCCTCAAATTATTGAGCACTTCCTGCAGGGCTACAATGATTAAATTTGACATGATTATAGCTCTTCGGGACAAACCCACAGGAAAATTGCCAAAAGCGAATATTTTTAATTTTTAGGGGGTCTAAAGACGGGATAAAAAATTTCCCCATGTTATTTAAATGAGACTTTTTCTGGACCTATAATCTCATGTTTTAGGTACTTAGAATTGTAATAAAAACTTCAAATTCGGTATGCTTGTACGTTTTCGTTAGCTTTACCTAAGTGAATCATCAGAAATGAAAATTTCTAACCGTAAAATGGTTTCATGGGGAACTGAAAAATCTTTCCAATGTTATTTATATGGGGCGTCTTCTATATCCCAAAATGTTTAGGCACTTCCGGAAAGATTAGAATAATGAAATTTGGCATGATTGTAGCCTTCCAGGACTAATCGACAGAAAAATTGCCAAAAGTAAAAAAATATAACTTTAGAGTGGTTTTATAGGGAACTGAATAATCTTTTCCATGTTATTTATATGGGTCATCCTTTACACCCTCAAATTATTGAACACTTCCTGTAGGTCTACAATGATTAAATTTGATATGATTGTGGCGTTTCGGGACAAAATCACAGAAAAATGCCAGAAGTGAATATTTTTAATTTTTAGGGGGTCTAAAGAGGGGATGAAGAATTTCCCCATGTTATTTAAATGAGACTTTTTCTGGACCTATAATCTCATGTTTTAGGTACATAGAATTGGAATAAAAACTTCAAATTCGGTATGCTTTTGCGTTTTCATTAGCTTTACCTAAGTGAATCATCAGAAATGAAAATTTCTAACCGTGAAGTGGTTTCATGGGGAACTGAAAAATCTTTCCAATGTTATTTATATGGGACGTCTTCTATATCCCAAAATGTTTAGGCACTTCCGGAAAGATTAGAATAATTAAATTTGGCATGATTGTAGCCTTCCAGGACTAATCGACAGAAAAATTGCCAAAAGTAAAAAAATATAACTTTAGAGTGGTTTTATAGGGAACTGAATAATCTTTTCCATGTTATTTATATGGGTCATCCTTTACACCCTCAAATTATTGAGCACTTCCTGTAGGTCTACAATGATTAAATTTGACATGATTGTGGCGTTTCGGGACAAAATCACAGAAAAATGCCAGAAATGAATATTTTTAATTTTTAGGGGGTCTAAAGAGGGGATGAAGAATTTCCCCATGTTATTTAAATGAGACTTTTTCTGGACCTATAATCTCATGTTTTAGGTACATAGAATTGGAATAAAAACTTCAAATTCGGTATGCTTTTGCGTTTTCATTAGCTTTACCTAAGTGAATCATCAGAAATGAAAATTTCTAACCGTGAAGTGGTTTCATGGGGAACTGAAAAATCTTTCCAATGTTATTTATATGGGACGTCTTCTATACCCCAAAATGTTTATGCACTTCCGGCAAGATTAGAATGATGAAATTTGGCATGATTGTAGCCTTCCAGGACTAACCGACAGAAAAATTGCCAAAAGTAAAAAATTCCAACTTTAAAGTGGTTTTATAGGGAACTGAAAAATCTTTCCCATGTTATTTATATGGGACACTTTTTACACCCTCAAATTATTGAGCACTTCCTGCAGGGCTACAATGATTAAATTTGACATGATTATAGCTTTTCGGGACAAACCCACAGGAAAATTGCCAAAAGTGAATATTTTTAATTTTTAGGGGTCTAAAGAGAGGATGAAGAATTTCCCCATGTTATTTAAATGAGACTTTTTCTGGACCTATAATCTCATGTTTTAGGTACATAGAATTGGAATAAAAACTTCAAATTCGGTATGTTGTACGTTTTCGTTAGCTTTACCTAAGTGAATCATCAGAAATGAAAATTTCTAACCGTAAAATGGTTTCATGGGGAACTGAAAAATCTTTCCAATGTTATTTATATGGGACGTCTTCTATATCCCAAAATGTTTAGGCACTTCCGGAAAGATTAGAATAATTAAATTTGGCATGATTGTAGCCTTCCAGGACTAACCGACAGAAAAATTGCCAAAAGTAAAAAATTCCAACTTTAGAGTGGTTTTATAGGGAACTGAAAAATCTTTCCCATGTTATTTATATGGGACACCTTTTACACCCTCAAATTATTGAGCACTTCCTGCAGGGCTACAATGATTAAATTTGACATGATTATAGCTTTTCGGGACAAACCCACAGGAAAATTGCCAAAAGTGAATATTTTTAATTTTTAGGGGTCTAAAGAGGGGATGAAGAATTTCCCCATGTTATTTAAATGAGACTTTTTCTGGACCTATAATCTCACGTTTTAGGTACTTAGAATTGGAATAAAAACTTCAAATTCGGTATGTTGTACGTTTTCGTTAGCTTTACCTAAGTGAATCATCAGAAATGAAAATTTCTAACCGTAAAATGGTATCATGGGGAACTGAAAAATCTTTCCAATGTTATTTATATGGGACGTCTTCTATATCCCAAAATGTTTAGGCACTTCCGGAAAGATTAGAATAATTAAATTTGGCATGATTGTAGCCTTCCAGGACTAACCGACAGAAAAATTGCCAAAAGTAAAAAGTTCCAACTTTAAAGTGGTTTTATAGGGAACTGAAAAATCTTTCCCATGTTATTTATATGAGACAATTTTTACACCCTCAAATTATTGAGCACTTCCTGCAGGGCTACAATGATTAAATTTGACATGATTATAGGTTTTCGGGACAAACCCACAGGAAAATTGCCAAAAGTGAATATTTTTAATTTTTAGGGGTCTAAAGAGGGGATGAAGAATTTCCCCATGTTATTTAAATGAGACTTTTTCTGGACCTATAATCTCATGTTTTAGGTACTTAGAATTGGAATAAAAACTTCAAATTCGGTATGTTGTACGTTTTCGTTAGCTTTACCTAAGTGAATCATCAGAAATGAAAATTTCTAACCGTAAAATGGTTTCATGGGGAACTGAAAAATCTTTCCAATGTTATTTATATGGGACGTCTTCTATATCCCAAAATGTTTAGGCACTTCCGGAAAGATTAGAATAATTAAATTTGGCATGATTGTAGCCTTCCAGGACTAACCGACAGAAAAATTGCCAAAAGTAAAAAATTCCAACTTTAAAGTGGTTTTATAGGGAACTGAAAAATCTTTCCCATGTTATTTATATGAGACAATTTTTACACCCTCAAATTATTGAGCACTTCCTGCAGGGCTACAATGATTAAATTTGACATGATTATAGCTTTTCGGGACAAACCCACAGGAAAATTGCCAAAAGTAAATATTTTTAATTTTTAGGGGTCTAAAGAGGGGATGAAGAATTTCCCCATGTTATTTAAATGAGACTTTTTCTGGACCTATAACCTCATGTTTTAGGTACATAGAATTGGAATAAAAACTTCAAATTCGGTATACTTGTGCGTTTTCGTTAGCTTTATCAGTGAATCATCAGAAATGAAAATTTCTAACCGTAAAGTGGTTTCATGGGGAACTGAAAAATCTTTCCAATGTTATTTATATGGGACGTCTTCTATACCCCAAAATGTTTAGGCACTTCCGGAAAGATTAGAATGATGAAATTTTGCATGATTGTAGCCTTCCAGGACTAACCGACAGAAGAATTGCCAAAAGTAAAAAATTCCAACTTTAAAGTGGTTTTATAGGGAACTGAAAAATCTTTCCCATGTTATTTATATGAGACAATTTTTACACCCTCAAATTATTGAGCACTTCCTGCAGGGCTACAATGATTAAATTTGACATGATTATAGCTTTTCGGGACAAACCCACAGGAAAATTGCCAAAAGTGAATATTTTTAATTTTTAGGGGTCTAAAGAGGGGATGAAGAATTTCCCCATGTTATTTAAATGAGACTTTTTCTGGACCTATAACCTCATGTTTTAGGTACATAGAATTGGAATAAAAACTTCAAATTCGGTATACTTGTGCGTTTTCGTTAGCTTTATCAGTGAATCATCAGAAATGAAAATTTCTAACCGTAAAGTGGTTTCATGGGGAACTGAAAAATCTTTCGAATGTTATTTATATGGGACGTCTTCTATACCCCAAAATGTTTAGGCACTTCCGGCAAGATTAGAATGATGAAATTTTGCATGATTGTAGCCTTCCAGGACTAACCGACAGAAAAATTGCCAAAAGTAAAAAATTCCAACTTTAGAGTGGTTTTATAGGGAACTGAAAAATCTTTCCCATATTATTTATATGGGACACCTTTTACACCCTCAAATTATTGAGCACTTCCTGCAGGGCTACAATGATTAAATTTGACATGATTATAGCTTTTCGGGACAAACCCACAGGAAAATTGCCAAAAGTGAATATTTTTAATTTTTAGGGGTCTAAAGAGGGGATGAAGAATTTCCCCATGTTATTTAAATGAGACTTTTTCTGGACCTATAATCTCACGTTTTAGGTACTTAGAATTGGAATAAAAACTTCAAATTCGGTATGTTGTACGTTTTCGTTAGCTTTACCTAAGTGAATCATCAGAAATGAAAATTTCTAACCGTAAAATGGTATCATGGGGAACTGAAAAATCTTTCCAATGTTATTTATATGGGACGTCTTCTATATCCCAAAATGTTTAGGCACTTCCGGAAAGATTAGAATAATTAAATTTGGCATGATTGTAGCCTTCCAGGACTAATCGACAGAAAAATTGCCAAAAGTAAAAAATTCCAACTTTAAAGTGGTTTTATAGGGAACTGAAAAATCTTTCCCATGTTATTTATATGAGACAATTTTTACACCCTCAAATTATTGAGCACTTCCTGCAGGGCTACAATGATTAAATTTGACATGATTATAGGTTTTCGGGACAAACCCACAGGAAAATTGCCAAAAGTGAATATTTTTAATTTTTAGGGGTCTAAAGAGGGGATGAAGAATTTCCCCATGTTATTTAAATGAGACTTTTTCTGGACCTATAATCTCATGTTTTAGGTACTTAGAATTGGAATAAAAACTTCAAATTCGGTATGTTGTACGTTTTCGTTAGCTTTACCTAAGTGAATCATCAGAAATGAAAATTTCTAACCGTAAAATGGTTTCATGGGGAACTGAAAAATCTTTCCAATGTTATTTATATGGGACGTCTTCTATATCCCAAAATGTTTAGGCACTTCCGGAAAGATTAGAATAATTAAATTTGGCATGATTGTAGCCTTCCAGGACTAACCGACAGAAAAATTGCCAAAAGTAAAAAATTCCAACTTTAAAGTGGTTTTATAGGGAACTGAAAAATCTTTCCCATGTTATTTATATGAGACAATTTTTACACCCTCAAATTATTCAGCACTTCCTGCAGGGCTACAATGATTAAATTTGACATGATTATAGCTTTTCGGGACAAACCCACAGGAAAATGGCCAAAAGTAAATATTTTTAATTTTTAGTGGTCTAAAGAGGGGATGAAGAATTTCCCCATGTTATTTAAATGAGACTTTTTCTGGACCTATAACCTCATGTTTTAGGTACATAGAATTGGAATAAAAACTTCAAATTCGGTATACTTGTGCGTTTTCGTTAGCTTTATCAATGAATCATCAGAAAGGAAAATTTCTAACCGTAAAGTGGTTTCATGGGGAACTGAAAAATCTTTCCAATGTTATTTATATGGGACGTCTTCTATACCCCAAAATGTTTAGGCACTTCCGGCAAGATTAGAATGATGAAATTTTGCATGATTGTAGCCTTCCAGGACTAACCGACAGAAAAATTGCCAAAAGTAAAAAATTCCAACTTTAAAGTGGTTTTATAGGGAACTGAAAAATCTTTCCCATGTTATTTATATGAGACAATTTTTACACCCTCAAATTATTGAGCACTTCCTGCAGGGCTACAATGATTAAATTTGACATGATTATAGCTTTTCGGGACAAACCCACAGGAAAATTGCCAAAAGTGAATATTTTTAATTTTTAGGGGTCTAAAGAGGGGATGAAGAATTTCCCCATGTTATTTAAATGAGACTTTTTCTGGACCTATAACCTCATGTTTTAGGTACATAGAATTGGAATAAAAACTTCAAATTCGGTATACTTGTGCGTTTTCGTTAGCTTTATCAGTGAATCATCAGCAATGAAAATTTCTAACCGTAAAGTGGTTTCATGGGGAACTGAAAAATCTTTCCAATGTTATTTATATGGGACGTCTTCTATACCCCAAAATGTTTAGGCACTTCCGGAAAGATTAGAATAATTAAATTTGGCATGATTGTAGCCTTCGAGGACTAACCGACAGAAAAATTGCCAAAAGTAAAAAATTCCAACTTTAAAGTGGTTTTATAGGGAACTGAAAAATCTTTCCCATGTTATTTATATGAGACAATTTTTACACCCTCAAATTATTGAGCACTTCCTGCAGGGCTACAATGATTAAATTTGACATGATTATAGGTTTTCGGGACAAACCCACAGGAAAATTGCCAAAAGTGAATATTTTTAATTTTTAGGGGTCTAAAGAGGGGATGAAGAATTTCCCCATGTTATTTAAATGAGACTTTTTCTGGACCTATAACCTCATGTTTTAGGTACATAGAATTGGAATAAAAACTTCAAATTCGGTATGCTTGTGCGTTTTCGTTAGCTTTATCAGTGAATCATCAGAAATGAAAATTTCTAACCGTAAAGTGGTTTCATGGGGAACTGAAAAATCTTTCCAATGTTATTTATATGGGACGTCTTCTATACCCCAAACTGTTAAGGCACTTCCGACAAGATTAGAATGATGAAATTTGGCATGATTGTAGCCTTCCAGGACTAACCGACAGAAAAATTGCCAATAGTAAAAAATTCCAACTTTAGAGTGGTTTTATAGGGAACTGAAAAATCTTTCCCATGTTATTTATATGGGACACCTTTTACACCCTCAAATTATTGAGCACTTCCTGCAGGGCTACAATGATTAAATTTGACATGATTATAGCTTTTCGGGACAAACCCACAGGAAAATTGCCAAAAGTGAATATTTTTAATTTTTAGGGGTCTAAAGAGGGGATGAAGAATTTCCCCATGTTATTTAAATGAGACTTTTTCTGGACCTTGGAATAAAAACTTCAAATTCGGTATGTTGTACGTTTTCGTTAGCTTTACCTAAGTGAATCATCAGAAATGAAAATTTCTAACCGTAAAATGGTTTCATGGGGAACTGAAAAATCTTTCCAATGTTATTTATATGGGACGTCTTCTATATCCCAAAATGTTTAGGCACTTCCGGAAAGATTAGAATAATGAAATTTGGCATGATTGTAGCCTTCCAGGACTAACCGACAGAAAAATTGCCAAAAGTAAAAAATTCCTACTTTAAAGTGGTTTTATAGGGAACTGAAAAATCTTTCCCATGTTATTTATATGAGACAATTTTTACACCCTCAAATTATTGAGCACTTCCTGCAGGGCTACAATGATTAAATTTGACATGATTATAGCTTTTCGGGACAAACCCACAGGAAAATTGCCAAAAGTGAATATTTTTAATTTTTAGGGGTCTAAAGAGGGGATGAAGAATTTCCCCATGTTATTTAAATGAGACTTTTTCTGGACCTATAACCTCATGTTTTAGGTACATAGAATTGGAATAAAAACTTCAAATTCGGTATGCTTGTGCGGTTTCATTAGCTTTACCTAAGTGAATCATCAGAAATGAAAATTTCTAACCGTAAAGTGGTTTCATGGGGAACTGAAAAATCTTTCCAATGTTATTTTTATGGGACGTCTTCTATACCCCAAAATGTTTAGGAACTTCCGGCAAGATTAGAATGATGAAATTTGTCATGATTGTAGCCTTCCAGGACTAACCGACAGAAAAATTGCCAAAAGTAAAAAATTATAACTTTAGAGTGGTTTTATAGGGAACTGAAAAATCTTTCCCATGTTATTTATATGGGACACCTTTTACACCCTCAAATTATTGAGCACTTCCTGCAGGGCTACTATGATTAAATTTGACATGATTATAGCTTTTCAGGACAAACCCACAGGAAAATTGCCAAAAGTGAATATTTTTAATTTTTAGGGTCTAAAGAGGGGATGAAGAATTTCCCCATGTTATTTAAATGAGACTTTTTCTGGACCTATAATCTCATGTTTTAGGTACTTAGAATTGGAATAAAAACTTCAAATTCGGTATGCTTGTGCATTTTCGTTAGCTTTACGTAAGTGAATCATCATAAATGAAAATTTCTAACCGTAAAGTGGTTTCATGGGGAACTGAAAAATCTTTCCAATGTTATTTATATGGGACGTCTTCTATACCCCAAAATGTTTAGGAACTTCCGGCAAGATTAGAATGATGAAATTTGGCATGATTGTAGCCTTCCAGGACTAACCGACAGAAAAATTGCCAAAAGTAAAAAATTATAACTTTAGAGTGGTTTTATAGGGTACTGAAAAATCTTTTCCATGTTATTTATATGGGACATCCTTTACACCCTCAAATTATTGAGCACTTCCTGTAGGTCTACAATGATTAAATTTGATATGATTGTGGCGTTTCGGGCAAACCCACAGAAAAATGCCAGAAGTGAATATTTTTAAGTTTTAGGGGGTCTAAAGAGGGGATGAAGAATTTCCCCATGTTATTTAAATGAGACTTTTTCTGGACCTATAATCTCATGTTTTAGGTACATAGAATTGGAATAAAAACTTCAAATTCGGTATGCTTGTACGTTTTCGTTAGCTTTACCTAAGTGAATCATCAGAGATGAAAATTTCTAACCGTAAAGTGGTTTCATGGGGAACTGAAAAATCTTTCCACTGTTATTTATATGGGACGTCTTCTATATCCCAAAATGTTTAGGCACTTCCGGAAAGATTAGAATGATGAAATTTGGCATGATTGTAGCCTTTGAGAACTAATAGTGAAAAAATTTCCAAAGTGATTTTTTAAAAAATTTTTCTGGGGTCGAAAGGGGATGAAGAAATTCCTATGCTATTTAAATGGGCGTTTTCTTGGGATGCAGAATCTTATCTTTCAGATAGTTGAGATAGGAAAAAGAAAAAAGAAAGTCGGTAGAGTTCCGCTCCGCTGCAACTGCCTTTGTCCCCACTTTGAACTCGTATTGCATACACGCCCTTATGACGCTCTGTGGAGGTCTCATTCATTCTGTTCTTACGCAAGTTCACAATGTAACTGAACTACCATAACCAGGCAGTATGCTGCACATACGCAGAACAACAGCTGACCTTCGTGTTATTCTCATTCGCATTCAACTCACGGTGGGAGGTCCAATTGAACACAGACCTCCAGAAAAGCGACAGAACTTTCTTGCTTACCTTTATAAATTAACAGAAATAAAAAATTCCAACTTTGGTGGGGTTTATTTATAGGAACTCCTTTTATATCTCAAAATTATTGAGCAATTTCTTTAGGATTACAATGATTAAATTTGGCATGTCAAAGGAAAATTGCTAAAAGTTAATATTTTTAGTTTTTAGGGGATTTTTGAAACGGGTATTACGGAACGTGTTTGTTACAGTTGCTTTATATGTTGTATTCTTATTGATCTCTTGTTAAAATGCACGGTTATTGTTACCTTAAGTTATCATTATAGCGGTTGCTGTTAATTGTTTAATTTCATTTAATGTTATTTGTTTTAAACAGTTGTGTACTACATATCAAATGAGTACCTCTGATAATTGTAATCGTTCCGAGGACAAGAACCTGCGCTCTCTACACAGCGCAACATTCGCATATGAGCATGAATCTCCTTGACATTCCTGGAAACATCTGTACATATTCATTACAGACAAAAGTTATAGACGCCGTGATAAAAATTGGCAAATGATACTATAAAACGGAGATTTTTTCGATTATTTTTTCAATATCTCGGACCGTTTGCAAGATTTGAGCCTACTTCCGTTTGAAGTTTCTAATTCATGTATGATAAGTGTATTCTTTCTTCTTGCATTCAGTATGTAATAAGCAAACACATTACATACACAATTAATTACAATGTCAGTTATAGATGGTGTTCAATGGGCAAAACACTGCAAAAATAAAAGTTCGTCTTAGACTGCAGAAATGATTATCGTTCCTTTTCAATTATTTGGCCATAAAACAAACGTCTGAGACATATACAACCCCAATATACAACGATGTGGTGTTGCAATGCATAATGCTTAGGATATGTTGCTCTTTTTTGTTTTTTTTTTTTAAATTTCAACACTTCCAGTGTACCCGTAAAAATGTAATAAAGAAATAACAACTATGCTTTTTAAATATTCAATTGGAACTGGACAATCTACAGAAAATTTGCAATCGATCAGTGAAAATGCCATCTATTTTGAGCCTGTTGTTTCCGAGATCTCATTTTCGAAAGGTTTCAGCACAAACATATAAAGTCCACAAACATATATTCTAAAGGAACTCCAAAGATGGCAGGGCCGTTCGTTTCCATTGATTTTCGAGAATACTTATTTAAATACAGTCTTTGAACACTAATTTTAAATCATAAACTTTATGAAAAAAGTGTATTTAACTGGTTTATTTAAAGCACACAGACTTAAACTGTTTGTCTCTCTGAAACGTAAAATCACAAGTAACCGTAAATAAAAGAATTCAAAGCCGAAGTTATAAGTTGAGTTGAGGCGCTTGTATTCGAACTGGCCACCTGGAATCTCTAACCAGGTAAAAAAATAGGGTATCCGTTGCTGGCGGAGAAAAATAAACTAGCCACTTAGGCATTCCATCCCCACTGGTTTATTTTTAGTCGCGATCTTCGTATATACGGTTGGATTACTTGCCTCTTTGAGGCTGAGGAAACAACCGTCGAATTATATTTAATACCTCCACGGAGGTTAACGCACCAAATTGATCTTTTCTGTTGACGACCTAGCTATTCCTCTTGGCTTAACGATTTATTTTGATACTCTCCTCTTCGGAGGAAGAGACAAGCGAAATTAGTTGACGACTTAGGCATCTCTACTGGTTACCGATTACTTTTTGTGCTTCCTCTTCGGAGGAAGCAGATTAACAACCTACAAACTTAGAGCATTGCTCTAAGAACAAACCATTTCAAAGGTACACTGTTACCCTCTTTTGTGGTAAGCTGGCGCCATCTCCTACTTTAAGTATAAAGATGGTCTCTCAGAAGACACCAGTGAAATCTGAGAAAAAGGCCCAATCATCCAAGATTCCTAATACCAGGGGCAAAATAATAAGATCAACATATAAACCAGAAGACTTCCTTGTGCCTTTAGGTAAAAACAAGCAAACGACCGCTCCAGCGAAGTCAAAATTGAAACCGAATACAGTTAAACAGACAAGTAATTCGCAGCCATCAACGTCGAATAACACGGAAGACATGGATTTCACAGTAGTGGGAACACTTAAGCGGCGTAGGTCTTCCTTGGAAAATCTCAACAACGCTGAAAAACTATTTAATAGCACTCAAGAATATCCACCTCTTCCCACTAGCAATAAGTTCGCTGTTTTATCATCCGAACAAACAGACAATAAGAGTGCCAGTAGCATCACTGCGCCGAATAACAAGCCCTCCAGTTTTAAGCCCCCTCCAATTTTCATATATGGAATTACAAACACATATACCTTTATCAAGACCTTGTCACGAGCATTGAAAGAGCCCCCTCTAGCTCAGCCCAATAAGGAGCGCATTCGGATCCAAGCGGCAAACAAAGATGACTACAATTCTATCAAGGCTTATTGCGAACAAACAAAAACTGAGTATGCTACAGGCGTGGCGAAAATGAAAGGCCTATTAAGGTAGTTGTCCGAAAACTGCCTATAGACACCGACATAGACGATCTGAAGGAAGAACTATTGCGTCTCGGTTACAAGCCAATAAACGTCCACCAAATGTCTCGTAAAAGCAAGACGGATGACAAGAAAATAATGATGCCACTGTTCTTGGTTGCTTTAGAACGTACTGCAGCAGTCAAAGAAATATACGCTATAAACAACTTGCTTCACTACTGGGTTCAAATTGAACCTTACTAGCCTCCCTCAGTCTTGCAATGTTACAGATGTCAACGCTTGGGGCATTCGCAAGACACCTGCCAAGCCCACCCGAGGTGTCTCAAATGTGGGCAATCACATTTTACACAGTCATGTACTAAACCAGACACATCCACACCCGCCACCTGCGCAAACTGTCAGGGAGATCACCCAGCAAATTACCGAGGCTGTCCGGTATTTAAATCCTACTCAGAAGCTCTCAAATTGCCGGTGCAACAACCGAACAAACACCCAGGTATACCTAAGAAAAATTTCCACACACCATCCTCAGAGAAAATTTCCATTCCCACTGCTGATAATATACAACCCGTGATTAAGGATAACAATGATGATGAAGCTCCCACTTCTTCTCACACCCAACCAGTTACTGCCGTCCAACAAGAGAACTCTAACGAAGATGTTGACTTAAAATCAGTTCTTTCATTTCTCAAGGGCTTACATTTCCGTAAAATACTTACACACATTAAACGTGGTATCACACGTTTTCGACAAGCTGCAGACTCAGCTTCCAAGGCTGCAGCAGTAATCGAAACAATAGCGGAAATGGTTGACGATGGCTGTTTCTAAATCCGGCGTCCTACACCACACACTAATACTTGCCACGTGGAATGCAGATGGTCTTGAGGGGCAGAAACAAACGCTTCTTCGCTTTCTAATAAAGCATAGAGTTGATGTCATGTTCATCCAAGAAACACATTTTACTGCTCGCATCACTTCTTGGCGCCTATCTAATTACATTGTATACAGACAGGACAGAGTGGGTAGACAGAAAGGAGGATTGCTGCTCATAATCAAAAAGTCATTACCAGCAAGGTCGCTTACAATACCACCACTACTTACTTTAGAGGCACTTGCTGTTGAGCTAATAACTCCAGGAGTTCCATTAGTACTGGTCACTGGTTATAGGTCTCCGGCCACACAGTTAGAACCGACTGACTTCGACATCATCGCAAATTTAGGGCCCAAAGTTATCTTAGCTGGTGACCTTAACGCAAAGCATGGAGAATGGAACTCCATTACTCCAAACACTGCTGGAGACGCTTTGCACGAATATCTCCTCACGTCCAACTTTATCATCAGTGCTCCACCAGATCCAACTCATTATCCAAAATTCGGCGGCCAACCTGACGTGCTTGACGTTGCTCTTTGCAAAAACGTATCCTTTAGTATTCATCCCTATGTTCTCTCGGACCTAGACTCAGATCACGATCCAGTCATTTTTCATGTCTCCCACCGCAGCATCGCCCACACTGCTCCTATTCTTAAACACATAGAAACTGATTGGGATTTGTTTAAACAAGAATTAAACACACTGATCGACCTAAGAGATCGGCCCGCCACCATTCAGGACATCGATCAGGCAGTCTCTCATATCACTGTAGCACTTCGTACAGCAGAGGCAGCAAGCTCCACTACTACCATCTCTCCAACGCAAACAGGTCAATACGACAGTCTACATCTGCAACTCTATGTTCACTTAAAACGTTGGGCTAGACGTCGCTGGCAGCACACACTTCATGCAGCCTACAAGACACTGTGGAATAAACTGCGTGCAAAGATCAAGATGCTGACTCAGCGACAAAACCAACAGTACTGGGAAGATACTTATCGCAACCTCACAATAAATGATCGTAAAATTTGGACATACTCTAAATCCTTCCAACGGGCTACTAATGCTTCCAAAGCCAGAGTTCTCCAAGGACCACAAGGACTGACTCAAGACCCGCAGTTGCAAGCAGCTACTTTCGCTGACTCCTTGCAAGCACAGTTCCAGCCCAATAGAGGCCAACTTGATCCTTATTTCCACCAGCACATTAGAACTACCTTATATAGTATACGAACTCAAAACCCTACACATGGCATCAACCCAGTTACACCTCGGGAAATAGAAAAACACATCAAATGTCTACCGACAAAGACAGCATCTGGGCCTGATGGGATTCGACCTGAGATACTGAAACATCCAACTCGAAAATCACTGGTCTTTTTGGCATATTTATTTAATGCCATCTTTCAAATATGCTACTTCCCAAAGACCTGGAAGGAAGCTCGTATCATCACTATCCCTAAACCCGGAAAGAATCCGCTACTTCCGGAAAACTATAGGCCGATAAGTCTTCTGTCACACTTAAGTAAATTATTTGAACGTGTGTTCCTCCGGAGGTTGAAACAACATGTCGCCAACAGTGATCTTCTACCCTTGCATCAGTTTGGGTTTCGTGCTCAACATAGCACTACTACCCAACTCGTACGAGTAGTTGATCACTTAACAGTGGCTTTCAATAGAAAACACCACACCCTTGGAGTATACCTGGATGTGTCAAAAGCATTTGATAAAGTATGGTTAGCTGGATTATTATATAAGCTATACACTCAAGGTTTTCCGGATCGTTTTCTGCATTTACTTCGCTCTTATTTAATTGGCAGATCATTTCATGTGTCGGTTGATGGTGTCAAATCCTCGTCTAGGCCAATTAAAGCAGGTGTCCCACAAGGCGCTGTACTTTCACCGCTCTTATATAATCTCTATACAGCAGATCTTCCGACTTTACCAAACTGCTTTTTCGCAACGTATGCCGATGATACCGCCTTTTTCACAACAAGTAGTTCACTTGCACAGTGCTACATCTATATGCAACGTCAACTAGATAGTTTTCAGGAATGGGCAAGGCGCTGGAGAATTAAAGTAAATGCCGACAAAAGTTGCGCTGTCATCCACAGTAGAAGACGCATCTGCGCCCCTCGAAATCTAATATATGAGAACGCACACATTCCTCACGCCACGCATGCGAAATATTTGGGTGTGACATTAGATCATGGGCTCGCGTTCGCCCCACACATCAAAGATATAAAGCAACGAGCATTACGGAAAATCTCGGCATTGTACCCCATTTTTCGCTGCAGTTCAATCTCTCATGAGGTTCGCGTGCACATATTTAAGATGATAGTCCTGTCCACACTTTCTTATGCATGTCTTGCCTGGCAACATGCTTCTAATAGCCTTCTTCAAACACTCGAAAGTGTGCAAACGAGGGCCGGTCGCATCATCACTGGTCACGACAGATATACACGCAACAGACAAATTCTGGAAGATTTAGAGCTGCCTCCTGTTAGAGAAGTTCTACGGCATCTCCATCATAAGTTCTGGCATACTTTACAAAGACATGTTAATCCAGCTATAGCCACCATCGGCACCGAATGCGCTCTACGGAATGTTCATCGCACGCCACGCATTTAATATCTTTCCATAGCTCGTAATAACAATATCAGCTACTCTGCGACAGTTGCAGATGTAGACTTCCAGACATAACAAAACAATAGTAATACACAACTAGCCACCACCACATCTATCTATATTCTTTATGCCATCTTACTCATGGAGCCAGGGGCTTCGGCCCGATACTCTTCACAAAACTTCAACATTACCGTGACCGTGACCGTGCTTGTATTCGATACTCACTCAGAATTCAGAATCGATCATCGATTCACAGGTCTGAGGTCGATTGCTAACGCTCTACGAGCATTGTCTACCATTTTTTTGTTCATTTAGGGAGGATTGTACTGTTACAGACAATCGACATCCCCTTGCAGTCCGTATTGCTGACTCAAGTGGGAGCCCGTGGCCATCATCATATTCGTTTTCTCATCTCTTTTGTGGAGGGCCAGTGCTTGCACTGACCGACATCTCCGCGAGGACGTATTGTTGCCTCAAGTGAGAGCCACAGTGGGCTTCCTCTCGATCGAGGACGCTTTAGAACCTCATTTCATTGTCACTTTCATCCTCTTCGCCGCAATATTTTGCGCCCATCTGGATGGCGTCAGGTGGCCATCCAGGACTACCACAGCAACCTCCTGGGCCGTCTCTGAATCCCACATCAGTGGGCCAGGGGACTGACCGAAGGCATACATCTGCTTCTCAAGGCAAAAATACTGGTAGATCCCGATCACGCACACCGGATAAACATAACGCTTCCTCAACTCAGCCACCGTCTAAGCGTCATCACACCGTGAGTGAATCAGAACAGTCTGTCTCGTCCATGAACCTTGACGACGGTAATGAATTTCCATCTCTACAAGATTCCTCCAAACCTCGTTCCTATATATAATTTCATATGTATTTGATATTTGTTTTGTAGTTTCTAAATATACATGGTCCAAATTACATTGCAAATCAGTAGGTCCTCATTAGCTACAAAAGTACTGTTTTACTTATTAATGTATTCTTTTATTAAGCTAATATAATATTCAATATTCATTGCAAAGTCGACATCACAACATTTTTCGCTAACAGATTATGCTTTCTAGTTATCCTTGCTATTGGCGAGTTTTGATGTACGAGTGTATTAGACTTACAACAATGAAAAGGTAATCGAACTCGTAGACTGTGCTTCCTAATATTAAAATTTAATGAATGTAATAGTTCCTGACTATCGACCAAACCATTAACTATTTTGTACAAGACCACTTGATCAATTAATTCCCTGGTATCACACAAGCTATCATAATGAAATTCCGTTAAAAGGGTTTTATATGATATACGGTTTTATACGGTATAAAGTACTTCAAACGATGACATGCTACATAGACATTCGAAATATCCATTGTCATTATTATTTTATTTTATCGCGGATAGTCTAAATTGTTTGAAGACAAAATTGAAACGATATTATGTTTTCTTAATTACTTACTAGAGAAATTATCTATTTAAAAGTTGTTTTCCATTTTTGAATTTTTACCATAAAATTTGTTATATTCGTTTAGTTGAAAATTTCATGTTTGCTTTTGCTATTAATCCTGACAATACACCACAAAACGTATTATCCGAGCGGTTCTATATTTTTTCTGAAAAAGAGAACCCGCAACAAATATTAACTTGTCCAGTTTTCTCTAACTCGGTGTTTCTCAGTAAAAGCTTTGGCTTATGAGAAAATTTAAGTTTGTTTGGATTGTAACCTTATTAGAGAACAGATCAACCTGCAAAATTAAAACCTGTAAAATTGAGTTTAGAAGTGTGAAAGAGAAGCACGTTAAACCAAACATAAGACAGTATAAATTTCATGTACGCTGCAGAGGCATATGATAATTATAACCAATTTAATAGGGGGAATTATATTCCTAACCGCTATCAAGATTATATCCATTTAAATAGCAGTGGTTATAATGCTAGTGTGGGTAACATGTGTTCGTCTGGGCATGTGGAACCGGGCAGAAGTAGTCAGATGCGACCAGTTGAGGATCTGATTGATTTTGCGGGAACTACAATCTCTCAAGACACCTTAAGTCATAACCCTAACCTACGGCAAAATACCGGTATCCTATGTGAATTCGGTAAATTTAAAAATTAAGCGCATTCAAAGCAGTAGAAAGTTTGGTTAATAATATTCCCGTATTGAATTCCGTAGATGCCTACCAGGTATGTCAATTTTTGATGCAGGCTAACAGTTTGATAAAGCAGAATGTAGTACCTACATATATATATTAGTACTATTATTAGGTAAAATTACAGGTCCATTATTTTTAGATTTCCACCAAATCATAAATGAAAATGCTAATTGGGCTATAGTATGTAATAGAATTGTAGAAAAGTATGTAAGCAGTATTATAAAAACTGAAATAATAAGCGAAAGGCTGTATAGAGTAATGAGACCAGAGGAAAAATTTAACGAATTTATATTCGAAAAAGAAAATATTTTTGAAATATTCAACATGCATATGGGTGAAATAGAATTTTGTAACATGATAGTTATTTTAATCACACCTGAGATTCGTAATATATTTTTGTTAACCTCCAGTCCGAACCAAAAACAATTATTATTGTCATTTGCTGAAACATACGACTCAAACCGGAAATATAGTATAGATTATGCAAATGCAACCGTGCAGTCTCAAGTACCTAGTAGTTCATTTTCACCAAATGTTAGAATTAATCGTAGTCAAAATAGACAGTGTTATACTTGTGGTATGAAAAATCATTTTTGTCGTCAATGTAATATAAGAGAAAAAACTGAAAATCTAGTAGAAAACAAAAAGTGTTATAATATTTCGGAAGCAAACAAGATTACATGGTGCAAATTATGGTTTCGGTGTGTCATATTCCTGTACGTTGTTACATAGACACTGGCAGTAGTACAAACTATATAGGCAAAATATTACTGGATCAGATTAAGTTAAACTGTACTCCCAAAAGAAAGACAGTTAATCATGTGATCACTTCCATGAGTCAAGTACCCATTTCCATAAAAGAAACAGTGGAATTCATTTCTTTATAAATAATAGGAAATTTACAGACCGGTTTTCCGTGATAGACTCTCCAGATATTTCATTATTAATTGGTGGACAACTTTTGGAAGAACACTATGCGTGCATTCGGTACAAAGGAAAAGAACTGTGTCTAAGTAAAAAAGATATCTCTGTATTTTAAATTGGAAGAAAATAACGTGTCAAAAACAGAAAACTTCTCGTTTTGGAATTCTCGTTTCAGGGTTGCCGGCTCAACAGCTATGTCGACAAGCACACTAGGCATTGCTGGAGAGAGAACAAACAACCTTGGACAATTGACTGAACAACCATCAACCAGTCAGCGAAACCTTCAACGCCCACAGGAGAGAAAAGGTGGCAGAGGAGAGCGAAAAAGGAGGCTACCGGATTTCCCCTGCTGCAGGACAGCCCGTGTTGAATCCAGTATACCATACTATTCATGACAATGAGTTGGATGAAGTCATGAATGAATCCCAAGGTAATAATGAAATACTTACTGATATTTTTGATGAAAGTTTGTGTGATTATGTAAAAGATATAAAAACAAAATCCTCTGATGTCATCTCAGATAAATTAGGTACTATAAAAAACTAAATATGAGGTTCTGTTAAAAGATGATAAACCTAGTATTCAATCGCCTTATGCTTTACCGAAACATAAAATGAAAGAATTGAATAGCTACATAGATGAGTTAATAAAACAGGGTGTTGTAGAAGAAATTAGAAGTTCGCCATATATATCCCTATGTTTTTTAGTAACTAACAAGGATAATAGTAAGAGATTAGTAGTCAACTATTCTTCTGTAAATGAGAAAGTAATTATGCAGGCCTTTCCAGCTCCTAATTGTGAAAGCATAATAGGGAATATAGGTAAACATAAAATTTTCAGCGTTTTAGATGGAAAATCAGCCTTCTACCAATGCTTATTAGATGAAAAATCTAAATTATACATAGCCTTTGCTACTCCCAATAGACTTCTAGCCTTCCGAAGACTTCCGATGGGCCTGTGTGTTTCACCCTTTGTATTAGCTAACCTCTTTAATAATATATTTAAAGATCTATTAGGTGAGCAGTTAGACATCCTATGGGATGATTTTATAATACACAGTCCAGATGTAGAATCTCATAAAAGAATTTTTGAAAAATTTCTTGAAAGATGTAGAGAATGGGGAATAACAATCTCACCCAAGAAAAGTAAACTCTGTAAGAAAAAGATAAAATTCATGGGATACGAATTTAGTGAAGGTAACATGTGTATTGACGAGAATAGAGTCAGGGTGTTAAGAAATTTACCTGCACCGAAAAACAGAAGAGGTCTACATAAGTTCATAGGCTTTTTACGATGTTATCTTAGATATTTACCCAATTATTCAGAATTACTTGGTCCTTTACATAAGTTAAGGTCAGAGAAAACACCATTCAAGTGGGGTGAGGAAAAAAATAAAATTCTAGATAAAAGAAAAAATAGAAAATCATATAATTTTGAAAATCCCAGACTTTGATTCTCCTTTTATAATTCATGTAGATGGCAGCACTAAGAACTATAGTGGGATTCTTAGACAATATGACGAAAATGGTAACCTTAGACCAGTTTATTTTTATTCCAAATTGGTTCCTGAAACAGATTGGAATAAAAATGTTTTAGAATTAAAATCATTAGCTTTGGCTCTTTCAAAATTTGAACCATATTTGCATAGGAAATTTACCATCTACAGATTCTAAAGCCTTAAGCTGGATTTTTAAAAAATTATGGTAGAGGGAGAAATATGGTACTCATATAGAGAAAATTAGTAAATTTCAATTTGATATAGTTCACCTGAAAGGTTCTCATAACAGCCAAGCAGATTTTATTAGTAGACTGTATGATACTACTTATTTTCATCCTCCATCTCCAGAAATAGAAGAATTTTCAGAATATGAAGGAAAACCAGTATCTTTATCTTTTATAAATTTTTGGAAGCTTCCTTCTTTGAACATATCTTTATAGGAATTGCAGCGTCAAGATCCATAATTAAAAGGCATTATTACACAAATAGAGGAAGGTAAAACAGTACCAGGTTATTTAATCAGAGACAGAGTGTTGCTAAAAGAAACTAAAGATAAATAAAGGTTTTAGAGCCGTAGTACCTAAAGATATGAGGAATACTATTATGCAATACCATCACGATTTTCTAAGTTCAGGATCTCATCAAGGAATAAAGCGTACAATAGTACATATTGCAGGAAAATTTACATGGTCAGGAATGTTCAAAGATATTAGAGATTATGTACAGAGCTGTAAAACTTGTCAGGAAAACAAACCGAAAAATACGAAAAGGGTAGGAGCATATTATTCAAAAACAGTTACTATGTCGAATCATACTTTTTATATAGATGTCAAGGACCTCTTCCTAGTAGTTCTGGTTATAAATATATTTTGATATTTACAGATAGTACCAGTAGATATTCATTTTTAGAACCATTAAAACAACTAAATTCCAGAGTTATAATAAATAAGTTAGATAAAATCTTGTGTCATTACGGGTGGATAAATAACTTAGTATCACATAGAGCTGTATAGTCAGGGTATAAAACATATTACTACTAGTCCATACAACACTTGTTCGAATTTAGTAGAAAAAGTGAATGTCATATTTAATCTGATTTTACGTTGTTACGTTAAGAATAATGAGAGTCATTGGTCGAAACTCTTAGATAAGATTCAATTCACTTTAAATTCAAATATAATTAGTGAACTTGGTGTTTCACCAGCAGAGATTTATCTTTGTAGAAAATTTTTTAGTTCATTAGATTGTAAATGGTCTCTAAATGTAAATCTTTTTGAAAATGAGAAAAATAAAGAAAAAAATGTTAGAATTTAAATCAGATAATATAAGTAAACCGTGGAAGAGAAAAGAACAAAACTATAAAAGGAAGAGAATCCCTGCTGAGTTTACTATCGGACAAAAGGTACTTATATAGAATATGACTAAAGCGTCATTACAGAAGAAATATAATCCTAATGTCGATAAAATCTATAAGGCCCTATGAAATCCTGGACTTCCCGACAGAATACTGTTTAGGCTAGACTAGTAGAAAATCCAGATGTAAAGGTTAAAAGACATGTTAACTTGCTAAAGAAATATGAGCGTAGAAATTCTGTAAATGCCAATGCAGCAGCAACAAATATAACAGTAGCATAAGCTTGTTTTGTAAATATTGTATAGTATGTTAAGAAAAAACTGTAACTAAAAAAGTCATTTGTAAAATAATAGCATGCTATATTTCAAAGTAATTGCAGTAGATATACTTAGAGTTAAGGAATTTTTGTGTAAGAAAGATACTGTTTTCGGTTCATTATTTCACAGCATTTTTGTAACCTGGGGAGTCGCCAAACACGAATGGAAGATCCTTTGGAACTAGAGTTAGGAGGACGTGGTACCACCTTCTGACCAGTAGCATCAGGATTACTTGGATGGAGAACTTTCGCTTGGAAGCATCATTGTATTTCTATGTAATAAGGGCCCTTGGAATGCAATATGGAACTGTCCAAGCACCAGAACTTAGTGATGTGATAGAAGATCTAGTGGAAGTAAATAGTGAACAAATAATCTTTTCAGTGATTTGATCATAACATTTTGCGCGCCTTCCCCAGAGATTTTTGTTGTGACAAAATTTATTTGTTCGAAAAAAAGAATATTAACCAGCTGACGTATGCCTCTTGGACAGGACAATGTCTTAGGTGCATATTAGCTGGATACCTTATTATCTTGCTGAGGTAGTGAACGGTGCTCCTATCTATGAGCTTTCGTGCATGTGCAGCGAACCTCCCCTCTTCAGTTAGAAAACTGGGTAAGCAGAAGTAGGATTACCTTTATTTTTTCTTATTAGTCTAATTTTGAAACATGTTATCTTTAGATTATTATTATAATTTTGTGCTTCGAAACAAATCCAGTGTGCATAGTGTGTTGAAACAAAGAAAGGAAAAATAAAAATTAAGTTGTATTGTGTCAAAAAAGTAAAATTATGAATGGAAATAATTTGAACAAACCAGTTTGACCTACTAGATGCATGTTAGAATTGGACCGTGTAGATGTTAAGTTACCTGGATTCTTGGTATGTATTCCTTTCTTTATTATTGGCATGCAGAAGAATATGGACAATTTATGTTGGGTATAAAGTACTTCAAACGATAACATGCTACATAGACATTCGAAATACCCATTATCATTATTATTTTTCTATCGCGGATAGTCTAAATTCTTTGAAGGCGAAATTGAAACGATATTATGTTTTCATAATTACTTCCAAGAGAAATTATCTATTTAAAAGTTGTTTTCTATTTTTGAATAATTACAATAAAATTTGTTATATTGGTTTAGTTGAAAATTTCATGTTTGCTTTTGCTATTAATCCTGAGAATACACCACAAAACGTACTATCCGAGCGGTTCTATATTTTTTCTGAAAAGAACTCGCAACATCACCTAATAGGTTGTTTCTTATTATGCTTTCAGCGCTGTGCATTTATAAAACTACTTAGACCATCTAACAATGATTTAAAACAAAAATGTCGTCAATTCTATGCCAAAGAAATTGCGTAATCCTCTAATGGCTAGTTTTAGGAGACTTATTACAAGAAAAGATGTTCACGTACTCACATACTCAGCGAAACCATTCACACAGCTAGACTACTGTTTAATATTCAGCGTCACGCCACGTACTTTGCACCCACAGTACATTTCCAAATCTAACCTCTTGAAGTTTGTCTAATATGGCGGAATTCGTTTCCAATTTGTTCTGTGTATTTATTATGACTTACACATTACTCTTTCTGAGCATACGCTCATTACTAACGCATCAAGTGCTTTTCACACAATTATTACAAGAACAACAAATATCAGCTTTTGTACTGAACGAACAATATCTGGCTCTTTCCCTGAATTGTTACATACTAAAATATGTCTTACTCTGTCATGATGCCCCGTCGGGACCACGTCTCTGTGATGACACAGCTATCGGTATTGGCATTCGCCTGCCATATCGATCCGTCACAGCACCTCATAATTTTAATCTTTCTGAAATAAACATATTATGTATTTTTCGAGGCCGCACCGTCAGCTTTGCTACAATTATTTTCGCCCCGGAAAATAATTAACTATGACTTCTTTTGCTTCATTGACTCACATTCTAAGCATTATATCATTATGACGGACCTGCATTTCCGTAGTCGTACCCAGTGAGGCAAACAGCACTTTCTCGATTTTCTTCAAAACACAACTATTAGTGAGTTCACATCTATCAGTACAAGAGAAGTTAGTAGCACTATTCCTGATGTTATTACCTCGTCTTTTCTGACTCAGCTTATCACTATTTCGATACTGGACTCCTGATCATTTTCCTATGAAGTTAGAGCTACACTGCGCAGCGCAATCTTCACATTCATTACGAGCTAAGACACTATAGTTATAGTCATGCTAATGGGATCAATAGCGTTCCGCTTTTGACGCTGCCATCATTGCGCTCACTGTGCGTAATTCTCAACATAACCTTGATCTAGTAATCATTGCGCTTACTCCAAACACTTCAGTGTTGCTGACTGCTTCGTTCCTAGTACTCACGAACATCTTCTTAAACCCACATTATCGTCGAGATATCTTTCATTAATAATTGGGTCACGTAGAACTTATCGAGAGTTCCGAGTGAGCGGCAACTTAGAAGAATTTCGATTACGTCGCCAGTATCTCCACCTAACACAGAACTACATCGTTGCCTTGAAGAAACCACACTGGATCTACACACGTAATATTATCACTGCCGAAACTCATCCAAGCGAATATTGGCGTAAATTTCACCTACTTATTGGCACAAATACTTGCACGCCATATCCGCTTATTCATAACAATCAAGCTCTCACTACTGACACAGAAAAGGAAAATACATTCACATATTTTTTAAAGATATAGGGGAGAGTTCCCGACATCGCACCGGGTCCTAAATTGCACCGCCCTAGTTTTGAAAGAACTGTAGTACTAACATGCCATCTAGTAGTTAAATTAAGTACCTAAGCATCTCCCATAATAGCACAGTAAGGTGACGACGTTCAGTAAGTTATGTGTGTGTGCAGTTGCAGAACAATATAATTGGATAATTCCTTACTAAATTTCGGGGTTTTTCACAGTCAAATAGGAATTAAGGTAAGAGAATTAGCTTATGTTTCAATAAATAACATTAAACAAAATACCATTAATATTATAGTGACAAAGTCAAGTTATTCTTTTTCTTAATTTGTGAGTATTTAAAGAACCATTTTTTAAAATAATGGCAGTTTCCCAAATCGCACTAGTACTGTGTGTCTGAAATCGCACCAGTGCAGTTTTGACTCCCATGTTGTAATTTTTTCCACGTGTTTCTTTCTCGGTACAATCCATACAATATGAGTACATGCCAATATGGGAAATGGTCTCCGGAGTCTATGAATCGTGCTTTGAAGGAGTATAGAGAAAATAAAGTGAAATTAAATGAAGTAAAAAATAAATATTGCATTCCAAAGAAACATTTTTTTTTGCGACATTACCACGGTGAGGTGGATGTGGAACTGGAAAAACGGAAAATCGCCAAAGCTACTAAAAACGGTTCATGAAATCATTACGCTGCCCAGTCCAATAGCAGGAAGAAGTAAGCCTACCAACAGATAACCACAGAGAACAGAAGTTTTCCCATCAAGTCCTTATAAAAAACATCTTGAAGAACGACAAAGGCAATCAAGAGTATCTAAACGTGTGGAGAGACCTAATCTGTCTGAACCGTGAGCTAGGTCTGTATATATGCTTCAGGAAACCTTAAAACCAAAAGGTGTACTTGAAAAGTAGATACATCCAAATCATGCTGCTCCGAGCTACATATTCGCAATGTTTCAAATGTGGCTGTTGAACACGATTGATTTTACATCCTTTCTTAACAAAATTTAGTCGAAGATATGGTACAATGTGTTTTGTGTGAAGTCTGGATACATGAGTCTTGTGCGGGTGTTTCAGAAAAATGAACGTACATTCCAATGTTCATATAAGGTGAAGCTGTCCGTGTTTTCCATAAATAAGTTACAGATACGTTTACGTTTCATAGGATTATGAGCAACATTGCTCTTCATGGATTATTGCTTATTGAGTTAAAATATGGATTTTTTCTTTCAATGATGTATTTTTCCTCTATTAATAACACTCAGATAAAAGAATTGATATATCATAGAAATATTAATTCGTTTTACTTATAGGTTGCATTTCTACTTAATTAGCTTATTTCTAATGTTTATTTCTATGCTCCGTTATTTACATTGCAGTATTTTTCTCTATAAGATGTATTATTCCTCACCTTAATAAAACATGAACAAAATAATGTGATATTCAATGGAAATGATAATTTGTTTTATTCACACACTATTCCATGTATTCAAATGGCGTTGCGATTTTGGCTTCACGTAGTGCGATTTGGGAAACCTTTTGCGTAAATCGCACCAATCACAGGCTTCTAAACTATCGTTATTTTTATCATGATAATGATAAGATATCGTTATGAAATCACTGTGAAAGGATCGGGTAACTATAAAGTTCAATACGATTCAAAAATCATTTTAAATTTCCTCAAAAGTTTTGTATTAAAACCATTTGTGTAAAAGTGGTGCGATTTTGGCTACTCCCCCTATCCACTTCACTGCAAGGGTGGCACACGCCACAACGACTTCAGTCCATCATTGACCACCAAACTCATCCAATCTTAGCCCACTTACAACCGTCGTCTCTTCATCTTCTCGAACCAAATAGTCCGCTTACACAATCTATAACATTGGACGATATCAGTACAAGTTTAAGAAAGAAACGCAATACCGCATCAGGATTTGCTTGCATCACATATTTACTCATCAAACATGCACTTCATTCTTTTCTTCCATGTCTCAGTCATCTTTATATTTACATCCTTCGTACTGGTTTCTTTCCACTTGTCTAAAGTTCCTTTATTTCTCAAAGCAAAAAAAAAAAAAGAAAAGAAAAGAAAAGAAAATACCACGTGATAGTCAGTCGTATCGACTATTCATTTAACTAGCTGCCTCTGTAAACTCTTGACACACACATCCGACGTCACAATCTTGTGCCAATCCATCAAGCTGATTTTCAACCTCATTTCTGTGCCCTATATCAGTTATTCTCTCTTATCACGGTGATTTCTAATCAATAAAATTGGGTTTTTCCTTCTTGTTTGGTCACGTCTTATCTCGAAAAGGCATTTGATCAAGTATGACATCCTGGGCTTATTTAGAAATTACATTATCATACTTATATATTTCCTTTATACGTTCGATCACTTCCTTCTAAACAGGACGTCTGGCATACACATGTATCATCAGGACGTCTGGCATCATCCAATATTCTTACATTTTGGAGTTCCTCAACTCTTACATTTTGGATTCATCTTTGTCTTCTCATCTCTATTTATTTTACGTTCCCCATCTCAGACTACCAGCCAACGTACAAGTCTAGCAGTTTGCTGATGACAAAGGTTTACTCTCAACACTCCATACTATTCAGAAAATAAATCTACTTATACAACCTGATATTGATATATTTGTCCACTGGTGTAACGATGGAGATTGAGTATTCACTCTAAGAAGAAACGCTTTATTTTTTTTACCACCAAACGACACATCAGAGTGTATCGAAATCCGCATTCACTGCGCCCCATGTCGACTCTTACTTATCTTGACATCGTATTTGACACTAAGCTATTTTGGATCCCAAATCTTGAAAAGGCTGTCACCCAGGCTCAAAACAGACTTAAACGATTAATTGGTACAAGCAGAGGCTTAAAACCTTCTACTACCTACCTACCTGATACTACATACCTACAAAGCCTTCACCAGAAGTACCTTAACTTATGGCCCCACAACTTAGTTCTCTCCAATCTGACAAGTATTATAAGAAATTGTCTATCATGGGGGGGAGATATGGTGTACAACTTGCGTATCAAATAAGCTTACTGGGCCTTACGCAGAGTCGTTTTGACGTATGATTAGCGTTATACTAAAAGCCTGACTACTGCAAGAAACATGTTAGTCGAACTCTTTAATATGGTAGTAATCACACGTCAGAACAATTCTGCATAAGACCCACTAAGTCCAACTATGCTCCTATACAACCTACCGCTACATTAAGTTACGAATTAATTATTATAAATTGTAAAGCTCCTTTTGAAAATGAAAACCCCTTTCAATGCTTTCCAAGATCGTAGGTGGCAACATTGACTTATCAGGCAACTACGCAGCTAGCTTGCTGTCGAGACCAGCTGCACGAGTGGAAGGGGTGATGTCATAGCCAAGGCTTCCACTTCGCGAGCCACGAACAGCTACTGCTGTTAGCTGGAAGAATCGTAAGTGCAATGTAGGGCGGAAATTGCAGAGCTTGATAAGGAATATGGGACGCCGGTAGTGGATATATTCTAATGGAAACCCAGTCTGAAATTAATTTAGTGAGAATTCTTGGCTTTTGAAGACGGATTGAAAACAAATGGATGTGAATATAAGTAATATAGTGATAACAGGTATTTAGGTGTAAGAATAAGCGTAATTAGCTGTCTTTTGGAGGGCCTGCTTAATTTGCAACATTGTGCGTGTGTGATCCAAGGTTTTGAAGTGAGTTATATTTAATGAAAGTTTTCTCTATAAACCTCTCTTGGATTTGTTTTTTAAACGTCGTAGAAAAACCAGTCATTGATAATGGTCACTTTTTCTTTGAGAAAACCCGCTCTTATTTGGGGTTCTTATTAAATTTAATAAAAGAAGGAAAAAAGGGAAAATAAGAGTAAAGGAAGTAACCTCACTTTAGATTCTGTCCGAAACCTTCCGATTGAGAACTTGAATGGTGATTTCATAATGAACGATTTCCGTCAAAAATTCTTGTGAAAAAAATATAGGCCTATTAGAGATAATCCATGTTTGGTTGAGAGAAATAAACGAGGGTTCCTTATCAACAGTCTTCGAGTGTTTTGGAGTATTTAAAAAGTTTGTTTTCATGTTGAAAAAAATTTCTGCTTAAATCATTATTACTTTTGCGAAAAGTTTATTGTATATATATATATATTTCGTTATAATAAATTGTTAACTGCCTGGGAATTATGGGATTTAGCATTTTAGAGCAAGGTACTTTAAATCCTTTCCCACAATTTCGGTATTCATTAAAAAAAGAAAAAACAAAGGAATATATTAACTTCAAGGCTATATATTTAAATTGAATGGATTTTTTTTAAAAAATATGGAAAGTATCAATGTGCTGAAAAACTTAAAATATGGTTATCTTTTGCCCTTGAGTAAAGTTGAATTCATGAGTTTATTCAAACACTTTTGTTCTCTTGGTTTGCTTAGAGTTAGCAACGAGAGAAGGGAAATGTGCAAACTATGAAAACAATTGATATTATCACAACGACGCAATATTATAGGAAGCTTACTCAGTGAAGATAATTCATAATACAAAAACAGGATACCTGATATTGAACTATGACCGCAATAAGGCAGTAACATAGGAAATTTAGTCAGTGCTTACGGATGCTTGGACGCGTGACATTGCATCATGCGTCGGACATTGTACACATGTACATGTGTCATCTGTATCGTATTCTAGGTGCGGCAGTTGATGAGAACCAATGAGAAGGCTAAAAGGGCAATAGGTTTCAATATTTAGGAATGGCGTAATTTATGGTCTGATCACCACGAGATTTGAGTGTGACCCGATATACTTTAAAAGTCTGAGGATCCCCAGCCCTCAGTGATTCGAGAGTCAGCCCTCAGGTGTTCCACAGTCAGTGCGACAACCATCGGAGTAACGACTCACTCAGCTTACAAGAATTCAGCAAGGTGCGTAACAAAGATTCTTATAGTACTATTCTCTTGTATTGGGGATGTCATATCAGATTCAACTATGTTTTGTCTCCCTACAATAAAGCTCTCACGATTAAGAATGAGAGTCTTATAATTGCATTTCGCCGTGTATCCTCTAAGAAATGTTGATAGTAAAATAACTATTGTGAATACTCAATAACCAAAGTAATGAGCTGTAAGTTGCTTAATCAATCATGTAAATAAGATTCCATCAATATTAACTAGAGCGTTTATTCAACCCCTGGACTTAAGTTCCTATTATTCCCAAGTAACTCTTGGTGTTTACCAATATTTTCTCTTGTGACAACCGCTAAGTGTTAGCGTAAGCAGTTCTCCAAATATATAGGAAAAACGAGCAAGATGAAACTAGAGAGCTGCCCCATCGTCACAAATGGGAGCTCGTCCATTTTATTTTCTCACTTTTCATTTTTCGGGACAAAGAATTGTCTGGTGCTGCTATGACATCCCTACTTTTAAGTTTCAGTGTTATGTTTATTGTGCATGTTTATTTAAGATAATTACTTGAGCCGTTATGGATTTTACGACAATTAGTTATTGATTATATTATTCATGGTGAAATAACCCCCATCTTAAATGTCAATATTTTTTGAATAGTGGAAACAATCTTTTAAAGAAGTAATTCGAGATGGCTTTGCATTGGTTCCCCTGTTTGAAATTTAAGAAATCTCCGCAGAAGCTTCATCATTGGTATATTGCAAATTCGGGTAAAACAAGTTGCAAATATTGTAGAAAAACTCTTGCTCAGGAAGCCGTGCTCACGAAGGCGTTTCGTTCTGAATTGTGTCCATTGGCAAAGGTAGTTACAGACTCGTCTGTGCAGCAAGCCAGTTTGCCAGGTACATGTCATAAAGTAGGCGAACCGCGATTAGATCATCCTCAGCAGTACAGTTTTACCAGATTCTAGCCGATAACGGAAACGCAGCGTTATAGAGAAAATTTGGCGAAGTTTGAAGAAGCTTGTTGTAAACCACCGTTGACTCCCTTAGATAGTACACGGTATAAACCAGTGGTTGCGAAGCGTACGATTTTCCTTAAGCAGGAAAGATTGGCTGACCCTTCATATGAAGGTGCAGCTTGTTCTTCCAAAGAATCCCCCGGTGTTATGACAAGTGATTTTGAGTTTGACCCAAGATTTGCTTCAACACCTTTAAAGAAAGAAGAAAAGAAACATATTATTGACTCGGAAGTGGTGGAGTATGAGGAAGTTCATTTTCCATTCGGTTCACCTCGTCAAGTGGGAAAATCCTTTTAAGGTAAACTGCGAGAAGTCTCGCCACCCGAATCAAGTAAATATGATTCAGATTATGAAATTAAACAATTGGCAACGAAGGAACCCTATGAGGAAAAGACCAGTGGAAAACGTGACGCACTAATTCCAAGTCCTCTTCCGTATGACTCGGATGAAGAACTTAGAGTTTATAAATGAAAAACCTTGTAAGGAAAATTTAAGTTTTCCTAAATATGTTCAAGTTGTTTCTAGCCCTCCTCAGGTGAAATATTCCCCCACTGCTGATAATGCACTTACACTATTGTTATATGAGAATATTAGACAAGAAATTTTAGATAACCACAATGTGAAGACTCCATCAGAGCATTCATTAACTTTAGATGAGAATAAGGCAATAGAAATTAATTCACCCTCTCCTGAAGAACCTCAATTAGACGACAGACAGAACCCTGAAGTATCTAGCGTAAAGGAAGATACTTTAGATCGAGTAGCTAATATACTAATAATGAAATTGGAAGGAAAAAATGAAATGAAATCTTTGAGTTTTACGTCCCACGGTTGTGCCAGTTAGGCTAAAGGAGACGGTGCTGATGAGTAATGAATAAAATGGTGGAATGAATAAAGTGGGAGGAAACGGGAGAACCCCGAGAAAACCCACGCACACGGTGTTTGTCCACCACAAAGTTCACTTGGCGGGGAAATTCGAAGGAAGTTCTAAAGAGTCTGTCGCTAGGTTTCTTGATAAATACCAAACCATAGCTCGTGCTTGTGATTGGACTGAACGGGAACAAAGTATTTATTTGGCAGCTTGTCTCGAAAATGCGGCTCTTGATTGATACCTATGTCATAAGGATGTCATTCAACAGATGCATTTTCAAGACTTAAAGGAAATGTTTTCTCAAGCATTTCCTGATGACTTATATAAAGATCAGCTGGAACAAAAACTGAAAAGAAAAATATTACCTTCCCTTTTCCCACCCGATAATTTCGTTTATACTTTACGAAGGGACTACTTTACTAAGGATCTTGTAAGACCTGAGATTTGAGAAAGAGAGTTATTGCGCTTATTGTATAAGGCGTTGCCTTCAAATTATGTTCAAGCCTTGGTGTTAAAAGAGGTGTCGACCATAGAGCAAGCCATTTATGTATTACGGTTATTGCATTTAGGTGACATTTATACTGAGTCTCGCAAGGAAATTAAGAAGAAAAGCAGGGAATCAAAAAGAATACATCATTCAAAACCTTACATGTGTGTCGAAGACACTCCTTATGTTAAAACAATATGGGTGTGTAAACGTGAAATAGGGAGAGATGGTAAACCTATTGAAGTTAGAAGAGCTCGAACACAATTATGTGATCAAAGATTGCCTACAATTCCCATTAGGATTTTTAATAAAAGTTAATGCATTACTGGACATGGGATCTCAAATCTCAGTGATGGTAGAAGAGCTGATTCCGTTAAATTTTCCTGTAGCTAAGAGAATGCGTGCTACAATCCGTTTACGAACATTAGGAGATAAATTAACTCAACCATTTCCTGTGGTTCGGTTAAGTTTTCAGGTAGGAACCAACGGTAGACGATCTCGTCAACTATGGTTAAATGTAGCTTTAGTTAAACAAACTCAATTGGATAAAAAAATGGTTTTAGGAATAGATTTTATTCAGCGTCATACGTACGGTGTAGGGTTATAATCTGTAATTATTAAAGGAAATCAAAGGCAGCCAAACATGAAGTTTAATGTTCCGTATTTGCCAAACCGAAAAGAACAAACAATATTGAATCTGTCACATGTTCAGTTCTATAATAACCCTAGAGTATACGAAAATGATTGTCAAACATCTAACCCCAGTACTGAATCTAACACGAACCGAAGCTATTTAGTGCTCTATAATTCAGGCTCTTTCTCTGAAAGTGACCCCCCTATTCAGCACTTGGAGACTGAATGTCCTATTCTGAAAATCAATTGCATTGAAGATCAACCATCGCGGATTTTAGTTAGAACTGCAGAGAGTATGCAAATACCGGCTGGAAAGGTTGGTTTAATAAAAGTCAGCGTCTGCAACCCCATTGTTGGAGACTATTATATATAACCGAATGATGCCTTACATAGATTACATAAATCCTTAATACCACCCACAATTTACGTGAAAGAAACAGGGTTTGCTAAACTTGCAGTTTTTAATCTTAGCAAAAGGGGTGTAACTATACCCGAATCCCAGGTTGTATGACATGTGGAGGAGTGTATTCCTGTATCAGAAGCGGGAGTAAACGTGGTAAAAGCCACCCCATTTTCTCCTGGGAAAGTTAAAAAACGAAACCGAAATTACAGCGTGATATGTACAAGGAAATTGATATCTCTCCAGACCTTACCCCTGAAGATCGGGAAAAGGTTGTAAAACTTAAATGAATTTCGACATTATAGCATGGACTATAGAAGATATGACGGTAACGCATGAATATGAGCATAGTATAGAATTGATTTCAAATATCCCTGTATCTTCATCTCACTATAGAAAAACTTTAGAGACAAAGAAGGTAATGAAGGAAGAAATAGTTAAATTGCTCAAACAAAACATTATTTTTCCTTGTAGATCTTACGCGTGTACTGTCATTTTAGTCAATAAAAGAGATAATTTTAAGAAGCTCGTGGTGGATTTTCGCAAACTGAATTCTATCTTTCTCCTGACTGCTTCGCTCTCCCGTTAATTAACGACGTAATACATTTATTCGCAGATATCCAATTTGTAAGCTCGTGTGACATGAGAAGTGATTTTTTCAAATCCCGTTAAGGAAAGAGGATAAATTGAAGACTGCATTCATTTGTAGTGCCAGGTTGTTTACCTTCAATGTTGTTCCTCAAGGACTTTCCACCTCCCCAGCAGCATTCCAAAGAATGATTGACAAAGTGTTTGCAAGGTTAAAATTTGACATAATGGCATGGTACATGGATGTTTTGATTATCTTTGAAAAATCTATAGATGAAAAGTTTAATAGACTTAGGAAGGTGTTCACACGCCTTCGGGAGACTAATTTAAAATTAAACCCATCAAAATCTCATTTCATGTATTCTGAATTACCGATACTAGGAATCATAGTAGGACGTGACGGAGTAAAGATTGATCCCAAACGAACTGAGGCAATCACTAAATTTCCCGAACCAAAATCTGTTCGTGATGTACATAGCTTCGTTGGAATGGCCAGTTACAATGGAAGGTTTATCAGAAATTTTTCAACTGTCGCGAGACCCCCTAATAGATTTGACGAAGTCAAATGTACCCTTTCATTTTGAAGATAAAGAACGTCAAGCGTTCAATATTTTAAAGGAAAAGTTGGTCACTGCTCCTGTATTAGCCATCTTCGATCCGGAAGCAGATGCTACCAAGTAGTATGTAGATGCATGCGAATACGGGATTGGTGCAGTACTAATGCAAGTTAACAAAGAAGAAAAACGACCTATTCCTTATTATAGTAGAAAAATCTCCGATCATGAAGCTAAATCCCCAACTATCCGAAAAAGAAACTATGGCTTTAGTTCAAGCTGTTTTGCATTTTCATGAATATTTAATAAGACTGCCTCACTTTACAGCATTCACTGACAGTTGCTGTTTGTGTTATTTGAGAAATATAAAAACCTAAAAGGGAAATTTTTGCGTTGGTTAGTTAGGCTAGAAACATAATTTCACAATTAAAGCAATAAAAGGTAACCCTTCAAACCGGCATAGTGATTGTATGTCGAGATACCCCACACAAACCTTAAGTGAGGAAGAGAATGCGAATCGAGAAAAAGACTTTGTATAAACATTATGAAAATTGACGCTAATGATGTAATTAAGGCTCAGGAAGAAGACGAATATTTTGGTAGGATATGTGAGTTAGTAAAGACCGATTCTACTCATAATGAACCCCGTTGTTACGTATTGGTGGATGATGTGTTATATCGTAAGTCTAGTAAGGATATAAAACAATGTGTTCCCCGAAGCATGTTCCCAGAAGTTTTGTAAGCCGCACATATATCATGTTTAGAAAGCGGACACTTCGGAGACCGCAGTGTTCTCTCGTGTCAATGAGCGATTTTATTGGTCCCGGATGGAAGCCGATATCAGAAATCACATCAAGACCT
The DNA here is from genome assembly GCF_964235325.1 of Thermobia domestica. NCBI lineage: Eukaryota > Metazoa > Arthropoda > Insecta > Zygentoma > Lepismatidae > Thermobia > Thermobia domestica. Next base: position 203,854,206 of record NC_137456.1, on the reverse strand, counting down.
GTAGGGAGTGTCAAGAACGAAAGGACCCAACCACTAAACCATTAGGATTGCATGAACCCATCAAGCCCATAGCACCTTTTCATACCCGGAATTTGGATGTGTTTGGTCCTTTGCCCTCCTCTTATGGCTACAAATGTCATTACCGCTGCCGATATGTCTTCAAATTATGTATTGGCACGACCATTTAAAACTATAACAGCCAAAAATGTTGCGAAGTTTCTATTAGATGATATAATCTGTTATTTTGGCCCACCACGTAATATCCTATGTGATCTTGGATCAAATTTTGTAGCGGAAGTGATGCGTAAAGTTATGTCTATATTAGGAATAAATTTAGAAAGTTAGTACAGCTTATCATCCTAGGACAAATTCACGAGTGGAAAGATATAATCACACTCTGGCAAACTACTTGAGCAATTATGTGTCTACATCTCAACGGGATTGGTCTCTATTCATTAGAACCGCCTGTTATGCTTACAATACCGCGAGACACGAACACCATCCCTACTCTCCTTTTGAACTGGTGTTTGTTAGAAAGGCTGTGTTAGGTCTCGAACTCGAGACGCCATGTAGAACCCCATATGGAAAACTAGTGAAGAAGAATCTTCGTTGCATAAGAAAGCTGGCACAAAAGGCTCTAATTAGACAAGAGCAGAAACAAAAGGCCAAAAGAGATAAATATAGGAAGGCCCATACCTTTAACCCTTTGGGGATCACATGGTACAATTTTGTACCATACCGGTGTTTCATGGTACATTGCGTTATAACTCCTATTTGAGCTTTTTCGTCCGTTTTTTTGTTTTTCAAGTCCAGAGGCATTGTGGAACACGCTACGTATGGTTTCACACCTTCCTGCGTCCAGATATAGGAGGTGATGACGTCATATCTAAAATATATATTTTCATTTATGAAGCCTATGTTCATTATTTTTTTGGAGGGCTTATTTTTGCACGTAGAAGATTGAAATTTTGCACAAACATTCAGTTCACCGAGTAGTATTTACCAATTTTTTTCAGACTTCTGAGTTAAAACAGGGGAGATCCAGAGCGGCCAAGCGTTGAAAAAAGGTTTTTTTTTACCAAAAAATCCCTTTTTCGGGATTTTCCCTCCTTAGATACATGATGGAGACACGTGAGTCATACCGTCTGAAAGGCAGTTTTATTCTCAAGAGAATGATGGGCGAAACATGACCCTAGGGTAATTAGGGATGTCTCAGAGATTTTTTACAAAATATCCTTCCTTATACGGGAATAAGGTACATTGTCGGTATATATATTTTTTGGCGGGCTTACTTTTGTACCTAGAAGATTGAAATTGTGCATAAGCATTCAGCCTACCTAGTAGTATTTATCGGGTATTTTTCAAAACTCTGCGCTAAAACAGGGGGTCCAGAGTGGCTAAAATTTGAAAAAAGGGATATTTAGTCCCAAAAAATCCCTTTCTTCGGGATTTTCCCGCCTTAGATACATGATGGAGACACGTGAGTCATACCGCCTGAAAGGCAGTTATATTCTGAAGAGAACGATGGGCGAAACATGACCCTAGGGTAATTAGGGATGTCTCAGGGAATTTTTATCAAAATATCCTTCTGTATACGGGAATATGGGACATTGTCGGTATATATATTTTGGCGGGCTTAATTTTGCACCTAGAAGATTGAAATTGTGCACAAACATTCAGTCCACCGAGTAGTATTTAACAGATTTTTTTCAGATTTCTGCGTTAAAACAGGGGCGTCCAGAGGGGCTAAAAGTTGAAAAAAATGATATTTAGACCAAAATTCCCTTTTTTCGGGAATTTCCCGTCTTAGATACATGATGGAGGCATGTGAATGGTACCACCTAAAAGGCAGTTCTATTCTGAAGAGAATGATTGGCGGATTATAGTCCTAGGGTAAATAGAGATGTCTCAGGAATTTTTTTACCTGAGATCATGGTGTTTTGCAGTAATTTGGGTCATTGTGGGAATTCTTGATAAAATTTCTCCCGCCCTTAGTATTCAAGATAGAAACTTGAAATTTGGCACACACATTCAGTATACCAAGTACTATTCATCAGATTTTTTAGATCTCTACGTTCACACAGGGCCGTTCCGGAGGAGCCCAAAGTGTGAAAAAATTCCCCTCCGAAATGTTCCCTTTGACATCATTTTTCACTCTCCTGATATACGGTATGAGCATGCAAGTAGTACCATTTGAAAGCCGGTTCCATTCTGAAGAGAATGAGGTATGAACCATGATCCTAGGATAAATAGTGACGATGCAGTAGCTGCTTGACTGAAAGTCTAAAAAATACCCCAAAAAGCCGTGATCTCCAAAGGGTTAAGAAAAACGAATTAGCCCTCATTAGTGCACGATATGTAGGACCCTATAGAATTATATCTGTAATGTGTGTGCAGTACAGAGGGTAGATGGAAAGAATCAGCCAAAGAAAGTTAATGTTGAACGGATGAAGTTGTATTATCCAAGTTCTATGGTTCCAAATCGGATCAGCTTTGTTCGACCATCTCACACTGCAAAGTCTACTTAAAATAAGTTATTACAATAAGTTATTTTGATAGGCGTAGGAACCTCTAACGCGAAATTCTATTAGAGGGCAGGCTTTCTGAAAAAAATAAATAAAATATATAATGAATAAATAGATAAGAGTTGTCTAGACAAATACAAGACTGTTTTGAAATCCATATATGGTCGGAAAACCTGCCACAACAAAAAAGTAAGGGATATATATATATATACAACTAAAGAAGTTACTTGATTTCCTTAAGAAGTGTTACATTCCTGGTGTAGACAGACATGCCAATAGACGGACAGACTGACACAAAAACACCAAGTGAAAAAAGGTAGATAGAGAATTGTAGAGATTAAAAGATTAAAAATCCATCTTCCGTTGGAAAGGTTATAAGTCATGAGCAGCGTTAATGAGAATGTAATTAAAATAGAATACGCCTTTCGTATTTTGTAGGTCCAGATAGGGTCAATAATATATCCGGCTACTTCTATCCGGATGTCAAAGGAGCCAACAGCGATCAGAAGTTCCATTAGGACGCGAAGTAAGTGATAAGCAGTGTTTGGAAAAATCATTTTCCTTCTATTTCTCCCGTAAAAAGGAGAAGGCCTAATATAAAAACTGAAGTACGCTCAGAAATGGCTGGGATAATAATAAATTATCCTCTATCACCATTCCACCCTTTTTCTGGGAAATTACATGAGGACATCTCAATTCCTTGACGCGTACAAAACTTGCTCCAGTCTATATCAGTGGACAGATGAGGAGCAACGAAAATATTTGCCAGCGTACTTGCAAGGAAGTGCTGCCGATTAGTATCATGAAAAAGGAGTCGCTGTCGACTGGCGAAATTCGAAAACCTTGAAGGTCAACTAAGAAAGGCCTTCGCAGCCTCCTCCGAGCTTGGTGAACCTTGTGCCTTATTGGCAAGACGGAATAAAACACTTCATGACAGTTTTTTCCGAATATATGCAGTATTAAGATTATGCATTAAAATAGATCCTAACATGAGTGAAACTGAGCGAAAATGACACATACTAAAGTGATTGGACCCCAGTACTCTGGAATTTGTCATTACACGTGAGCCAGATAGTGTAGATGAAGTCGATAGACTACTTAAACTGTATGAATCGGCAAAGCTTCAAGCAGGTGTACGTGCCCTCTCTGATGCTCTCTTGGAGCTCCCTAATTTAGAATCCTTAACCCTTTCCAGCCCAATGATAACATTTAAAATCACTAACTTTTTATAATCATAAATCTAATATTAACTCATGCAGTTTCGCCATGTAATCATAACACTCTTCTTTCGGGTCAATCTCATAATTTAGTACCTCTACTTACTCGCGGTGAAGCAAAACAGAGGATCTAGGACGTGGCATCATTTCAAGAGGAAATACTGTAAACATATGTTTTTCCACCACACAAAAATATTCGGGCTGGATAGAGTTAAAGTTAGGATCTTAGCATAGAATCTAGACGACAGTTTAAATCAGTAAATCGAGGTGTACAGCGATTTTATCATCGTAGAGTACGTGGATCAAGAGGTCCCCGCCCTAATTTAGTCCGAAAATTCCAAAATATGAATATCCACGGGATATAATGTTTTTCTTGTGGTAAATACGGACACTATGCCCGTGAGTGTCGAAATCGACAACACCAAGATCAATATCGGAATCAATCGAACAATTCCGTCGTGGAAATCGCTATCATAATAGAGGCCAGCCGAATAATAGAGGACGTCCTGGAAGACGACCTGATAGGAAGAGAGTCAAATAATGAACGCAGAACTCAAAATGTAGAAACTTCCGACAAATGCCCAAAAATAAGGTGCGTACTAGTATCCCCCTTTTCTAAGATAGGCAATTACACAAGGCTATATTAAAAAAAACAACGAATATGTTCAGGATCAGTAAGCTTTAGTTAACTGGTATTAGAAAGAACGTTATTATACCCTATTATTATTATAACCTTGCATTGTAGGATTACCATGAACTATTATATGATACATCCTCGATTGGCTAGAGGAAATCTTAAGATTAAGTTTTGGAGATATTCCTGAAAGATATGTGAAGCTAATAATGTGAAGCAAAAATCCAGCTAATAATACTCCCTGGAGATTTTGAACAGTTTTAGCCACCCTTATTTTGGTGCTAGCACCCGCAGAGGCAACACTGTTATATGATAGCTGAAATTGCCTATCTATTACCCTATTCAATCATTATCTATTCCTACGTTAGCGTATGGCGGATTATCTATTATTCCCTTTGACTCACCTATTCTCTATGAATCGGCTGTGATAATTCTCACAAAATTTATCTATCAACAGGTTATCACTGAACAAAACGAATTTGAAAAATTTGATCAAATATTTTATCTGAAACCATATCAGTCGATGACCCCTATACAGGATTTCTCCACATTAAATCAACTGAGTTGTCTTCTCTAAACGAGTTTCTTAATATGAATGAATGTGGAGTATATATGTAAATATACGTGTATAGCAAAAAAATTTTTTTTTGCATAACTCTCATCAAACTTTTTTAATTAGGCTATTTATTTTTCAGATTGTTCCGATTAACAAAACATTACGGAAACAAAAACGGACACTTAATATATTCAACCCAGGTTAATCTCCGTAAGTAGTTGCTTTTATCATGACCACTAAATCTACCATTAAAGATCATGAGATACCAATGAGCCATATGAGTGGTCAAAATTCCTCTAACGATTCTAGTGTTAAATTCAAATGTAGTTTGTTTTCAGAATGAACTAAATATGTTGGCGTTACCCTGTAACCACTTGGCTTTTTGCGCACACTGTGCTGTATCCATGCAACACTGTTATTTGTAGACACCCCTTATCAGGATGTAAAAGAATATATGTTACTAAATGTTACTGTTACGCTTCAGCGATAAATATTAACTGTCCGTATATTTACATATAGATTTCCAGATTTAAAATGAACAACAGATCCATTCGAAGGCGAAATAGTACCGTCTCAATTCGGAGGCCGGGGATTGAATCTCTAAATTTGCCAGAGATGTTCATTTCCCTGGATAATCATTACAAATATGTGTTGTTCAAAGAACATGCTAAGGTAACAGTAGAATTCCCTTGTTTTTGTCTGCAGGATTTTTCTAAAACAAAGGATGTCATGAATTCTTATAAAAATTACTTTTATCTTGAGCTTAAACCCTTAAGGGTCTATAGAATAACATTTTCATTTTCGGCATGAAACTGTATGCTTTAAAACAAATCTCTACATCATTTAGACGCTCTTCCATGTTTCTTACTTTTGTCTGCTTTATTCTTCCTACTAAGAAATTGTCATACAAACTGGCCTTTATCATACTATCTGGTCTAGGCTATGACGAGATTCATTACCGTTTCACTCTACTCAAAAATGTGTTCAGACTCAAACATCTTATGCCAATTGTTACGATTGAAAATATAATTCAAAGCCTAAAGTTCTATAATCAGCGAGCGTTAATAGTAGCTTCACCGAAAAGGGCCCTCTTGAGAACCAGTGCTTATGCACAAAGCGCCCTCGGATGGTCTAAGCGACGGCTAATTTTCAATCTTAGATTTCCTCCGTGAACTCTGAATACACACTCATTAAGAACTAGGAGTACTCCATATGAGTAAAACACACTATTGCCACTATAATCCTAAAACACACTAGTTCTATAATCCTTTTCTATCTGACCTGTGCGAGATTAGATAAGTTTTTCTCTCCTTTCTGCTGACGTAAAAAAAGAAATAAATGCCATTCTTGTCTATGCTTACATGTATTTATTCGCTTTAATTTTGTTTATTAATAAGTAAATATTATATAAAGTATGCACTACTACAATATAACTACCCTAGTATTATGTATACAATAGTGTCCTAGGAATGCATATATTCATATTTATATGTATAGTAGGATATATATTGTAGAATATATTATTAAAGATTCTATAGACATATCTTACCAACATCCTAATTACTATGCAATATTATTCTTATGTATAAACATGTGGGTTAAACATAGGTTATTCGTATTTGTTTCTTTAGATGGGTATATCGTAGGTTGTTACCATAAATTTAAGTCATATTCTACCAGCATGTTATATATATATATATATATATATATATATATATATATATATATATATATATATATATATATATATATAGATAGATAGATAGATAGATAGATAGATAGATAGATATAGATATATATAGTTTATTTCATATTATTCATGTTCACTATTAATAATAATTAATGTGCAATATTATCCTTATATTATGTATATAAATATAAGCTATATATTTTTGCTTCGGAAACATATATTATTCACATATTTTTACATCCAAGTAATATTCATTTATTATTACAATTATATACTATTCAATACATTCTTATACTGTATATTCATATAGTTTATTGTGGTATAGTAATTTTCATTCGACCTTATCTGCTAATTGTAATTAGTGTACTCACTGCTCTACATTTTCTTCCAGACCCAGAATACAATACGTGCAATATGTAAAAAGTATATTTACTTAATTTCCTTATTTAATCTTCCAAACACCTCCTTAAGATGCTGTTACATACTCTACAGTCCTGCTACATGCGATATACTACAACTACATACACCATGTTCATGCTTCATGCTACATGTTTGGGTTCCAAATGATCTTCAAGCCTTGCTCCACTCAGTCCAGCTAGTTATTGCATTTTAAGTGGCAGGGTGTTGCTTAGGGTAGCTCGTACAATTTCCTTTTCCACTTGGAGGAACACATGCAAGGGCTCTGAAGTATTGACCTTTCCTCGATGGATGCTCCAGCAGTAGGCGATGTTAATAATCCCCGTCTACTGTCAGAGCACCCCGAACGGTGGGTCATCCATGTCGATCCCCTTCAATCCCCTTTAATTTGTGTACAGCCCTAGTCAATGATTTTTCTATTCTCATCCTTCTTGGTTCGTTCTATCCTCCATTTGCCTTTAGTGTAATTATATTAATATTATTCTATTATACAGATTTCATATTGAAGCAGTGAGAAATTGGAAGCTCTAAAAGTATTATTCCCTGTAGGCACCTCCGTTACTGCAATTGTCGTGAATTATACTGACCCCCTTTTTTGTAGCATTATATTTTCTCTTTTCATTTTGGGAATAACACTCTCTTTATTCGTAAGTCTTGATACCCTTCCAAATTTTATGTCTCGTTATAATCATGTTTTGATTCTCTTACAGATAAACTTTTCTTGTTGCCTTCAGTTGTGAGTAATTACATTTTAGATTACTTTTATATACAATTTTGTTTAAATTGTTTGAAATAATTACATTATGTTATTAAAGGATATCACAGATGAGAAGTTAATATTCTCGAGTCGAGAATACATTGTGTTGGCCGATGCAGGTCAGTCATCAACTAGTTGTGAATGTCGGGATAGTACTCTAGCGAAAGGCCATGGCCTCCTTCCTCCCTTTCCTTTTTTCTCTTTTTCCGTCTAGCCTTGCAACATAAAGTTGCAATGTCACCTACATGCTATGTTCTGTACCTACACCGAAAGCCTTAAATATTTTGTAATGTATTTCATACTTGTTACGCAATCTCATCATTGAGCTTTATAACCAAATAACAATAACATTCAGTAAAACGTTTGATATGTGGGGCGATCACTTATTGTAATGAGTCATATATAGACAAATTTTAGTTCTGCATGTGAATCTGTCACGTACGTACATGGAGGTATGTTTATTCTAATTTTCTGTATAATTTCTACTAATGAGGATTACTTCTGATTGATAACCAATGACTACAATTGAGCATTGTTATGATTTAACTTACTGCATTCTGAAGTTTTGCGTATCGCGATTATTTTGCTTTTTGCACGTTGATGTACTAACAAACAAGTGTAGTTTTGTAACTACAGTGAAACCTCTGAATAACGGACACCAATGGGACATGAATTTTTGTCCGTTATTGAGAGGTGTCTGCTACAGAGAGGTTCAGAAATTTAATTTCTCCCAACGGTAATTGTATGCAGTAATATACAGTAAAAACATTATGTATGAGCGTAAATACGTAAAATTCAATATGAAAATACTGTATTTAGTACGTACAGTATTTGAATTACGGGGAGGGATGAAGGAGAAATTCAATTGTTAAATAATATTATTGCTGGGAATGTGTTAATATATTTGTATATTGCAAAAGATAATGCGTGTATGGTAATTTTCTTAAGTACATGTCATCACCCTGTAAAAAATCCATTAATTCACATACCGCCTACACTAAAAGTAAAAATAGCTTAATAAGTGCATACAGTTTTATTTTTAAGTATTGAAAATGTTGAGAACAAACTCACCAACTATGAATTTCTTGGGAAAAAGTCTGCAACAGCTGTCTGCCGTGTACATCCTACGGACACTAGTTTCTGTTCGAAATTTGCTTGTAACTGTTGGATCAATTGGAGAGCTTCTGCGTCACTGCGATTAATGGCAAATTTCTTTAACTGTTCAACTGTTTGACACGCCAATTCATAGTTTGGTATCTCGAGTTGATCCAACGAATTTGCTTCTGCTGTTCCCTCTTCATTTTCACTGCACTCATTGTCTTTCACATTGTTTACGATTTTAGCGATTTCTATACCGTTGTTTTCAATTGACAAATCTTTATCAATAGACGTGTAATCGGACGCCTCAACATTTCCGTGTCCAGCTTGAACGAGAAGTGTCTGGATAGAACTTTTGATTTCATCACCCTCTACGTTTTCCACGTTTGCCTCGCACGGGACAGAAAACCCAGCTTTCGAAGAACAGTTCCGAATGTTTTTTTTTTTCACTGCTTTCCACGACAAATTTACCCAACCAATGGCATCGAGTACATTGATCGATTTACTAAGTGCTGTAGAAGAAACTGAATGGTCCATTTTTGCAATAAGACGTCTGAGTATCATCCGCCTATAATGACTTTTGAATTTTCGAATGATACCTTGATCCAGTGATTGACAGACTGATGTGGTGTTCGGAGATAAAAAGAATTACCTCTACATTTTTTAATTTTAGTTGTGGGTGGGAAGAAGCGTTGTCGAGGAAAAGTAGAATTTTTCTTTTTTGTTTTGCCATTTTCTTGTCAAAATTTGTAACCCATTCTGTCATGATCTCCCGTGTCATCTATGATCTTTTGTTCGCTGTCCATTCTGCAGGTAGTTTTCTGACGTCAATTCCTTTAAAACAGCGAGGTTTTGCTGCTTTCCCAATAACTAATGTTTTTTCTTTGTCCCCTGCCATATTTGCACACAAAAGCACAGTTAATCCTTTGATATTTTCCTACCCGAACATTTCTCACCGCGAAAACTTAACGTCTTTTCAGGTAAAGCACAAAAGAGAAGACCCGTTTCATCTGCGTTATAAATATTTTCTTCACTATAGCCTGAAATAAAGGACTCGTTTATCCTTCCAGTCTTCAACCTGCTTTACTGGAACGTCGATTGATTCCCCACACATGGTTTTAAAAGTTATGTTGTGCCTGGTACGAAATTTTTCCAGCCAGCCATTCGACGCTTTAAAATTTTGGAACCCTAGCTCTTTTGCTGCTTCCCTAGCTTTCTTCGGAACTAAAGGACCGGAAATTGCTATGTTCTTACTTCTTGCTACTGAAAACCATTCGAAGACAACACTGTCGACAGCTAGACCTTCACTTTTTGGAAATTTATTTTTCCTACTATCGCTGCCGTTTTCACGCCACTGCTTTAAAATATTGTCCTTTTGTTGCAGAATGGAACTAATTTGAGTCTTACCAACATTAAACTTCTCGGCAGTTACCCGAGCACTGCTTTTCATTTTTTCAACCCACTCGATCACTTCAACTTTTTCGCAAATTGTTAAAGTTTTCCGCTTCGCGGCTACAACGGTATGTTGTATAGTGTTGTACTGTTGTACTATTATTTACCTGTACCGGTATTAGAAAGACGATCAGAGGTGCGACAACGGAGCATATTTTGTAAAGAAGAAGGAAAAGGAAATTGTAAAGATTATCATTGCTCCTTAGTTACTGTAATCGGATATAAATAAGAGAGCGAGAGGTTGTTAAGTGAAAGATTACGAAGTTCTCAGAAGAATTGATGTTTAAGAAATTAATGGTTTGTAATAGGAATATTAAACGAAGGTATAAATAAATAATATTTTACGTTCCTATGTTCTGTTATAGATATTGTGGCTCAAGAAATACTTATTAAGAACCAGTGGTGTTACATAATTAAATGGTGCCTTCATACCGGGAGTTTGTGTATCGTTCTGAAGTAGAGTAACAACGAGCACAATTGAGCCCAATATTTATGTCACGATACTAAGAAGTGGTAAACGAATAAACCGAGGTATGTCGGAAACTGAAGAAATCCAAGACCGACCTATGCAAAGTGGTAGTCATGCTCCTGATACCGTGACAGATCTTTTAAAGCAGATATCATGCCAAATGAACCAACTTCAACAGAATCAGGTTACTCAACAACAATTTGAGGAATTCCAACAAAAAATGGTTACTCAACAACAATTTGAGGAATTCCAACAAAAAATGGTTACTCAACAACAATTTGAGGAACTCCAACAAAAAATGGTTACTCAACAACAATTTGAGGAATTTCAGAATGTAACCCATCAGCAATTGGAGGAATTCCAACAAAAAATGGTTACTCAACAACAGTTTGAGGAATTTCAGAATGTAACCCATCAGCAATTGGAGGAATTCCAACAAAAAATGGTTACTCAACAACAGTTTGAGGAATTTCAGAATGTAACCCATCAACAATTGGAGGACTCCTTAAAGCAATTGCAACATAAAATTGAGGAACAACTGCAAGATAAAATGGATCAATTACAACCATTAGGTCAATTGGAGGAACAGATTTCCACGAGATTTAAGCAGTATGACCAAAGGATGGAACGAGTATCCCAAAATTACACTGAGGTGCAGGATGTGGTTAAAGCCATGGAATCGGTAATTAACGAACACACCTTTCACATCCGAGAACTTCGAGAGGATATGAATTGTTTGCAAGAGTGGTACCATGCTACTAAGGAAGAGCACGATGGTGGACATAGACATCAGTCCCACAGTGGACATAGAAATCAGGCTGCATATAATGGATTAGAACCAGTAATCTCTCATGATGGTGGGCAGTGTGCGAATTAGATAATCTATATTGGGGAGGATAAAATTAGGCCAAAGGACATAGTCTGAAGGTTCACATTTCAAAATGAGACAATAAATGCCTTACCCCCATATATATATATATATATATATATATATATATATATATATATATATATATATATATATATATATATATATATATATATATATATATATATATATATATATATGAAGGGCTCGGGTGCAATAAGGAGCTAACCCTCAAAAAGTTGTTTCCGAGATAATAGCTTTTGAAAGTTTGAAAAAATCCATAAATCGGAATTATTATTTTTATGTTGTGCAGTTCATTCGAAAAGCTTCACTAAAGTTTCTAGTTTATATAAAGACATACAATTATGTACAATTAAAATGAAAAGATGTTGAATTTGTTCTTTTTGTAATTCAATATTACTCATTGTTGGTTAGCTCCTTATTGCATCAGAATTTTAGGAGTCAGTTCTGTGGGATAACAACTAACATAAATGCACAAGAATTATATTGTGAACAAAAAATATACATAATAATGAAAAATCAAACTGAAGTATGTAAGGAAAACTAAATACTTTACAAGTTTAATGAATATGTAAGTCAGTCACAATGCTCTTAGCGCTGACATGAAATAGTGGCATATTATTGCAGGTCACAAATTACATTGAATTCAACCAAGGTTGACCCTTCTTATGCATCAATCATCAAGTCCATCCAACATTTCTACACACTCTTCTCCAGCTACTTCCGTCGGAACAAGGCTACGATAAAAATTATGGTATATTGGGGGGATCCATTCCAACAGAGACATTAGATCAGAGTATTTCCGGATATCTATAGGAATTCCTTCCTGGTACTTGCGTGGCAAATCGTTGAGGTTCACTTCTGGCTGTGGGCGGCCTCGTTTCTTTAGGTTGCACGTAGTCCATACAGGTGCTTCCTTCTGGTACGAATAGCTTACATGCAAAACATAGGGAGTAGCTGATTCCATCTTAAACACGGCTGCATCTGAAAACTTGAGAGGCTGTTTGGTGTCTGTGGTTATTTTCTTGGAAATTGATGACACAAGTGGTGTGAAATCCTTGAAGTCGGTTTGCTGCATGCGAGTTACATGAAATTTCTTCTTTCTGTTGGCACTGCTGATTACATGTGCCCACTCATCTGTTGTATACACAATGGGGTGATGCCTACGTGCGTACAGTTCTATGCGGCCAAAATCACGATCGCATGGCAGTTGTGTGTGGCCTACGACTGGAAAATGATGAAAAATTTTCTTAAATCGTCCACACCGAAGCAGTGCTTCATATAAGGCAATCAAGGTCCAATTCTTATTTTGCCCTTTGCAATTGTCACTAATAATATGAAGTTCTTCACTTTGCACGTTATTTCCCATAATGTATTTAAGTATGCAACTAGAAATTTCAGAGGAACCGCGTTTAGCTATATTTTCACTCCAGAGAAACATAAAGCCAATGTCCGAGCCACAATCATGAACTGCGAAATTATAACTCCAGAGTTTTCTCTTGTAGAAAGCAGGACCAACCGTTAATTTTGGAGTTGGGAGGGTCTTTTGTAAATCAACGCAGATTACATGATATTTCGTAGGATCTGAAGAAGCAAGCTGTGAGAGATAGGTGAGTTTCTCCTTAGCGGCTTCTGCCCTAGCTAGGTGTAGCGCTCTACTGGCTTCTAACTGTTTGGCTTCGTTTTCGTCATGTACAGATTTAGCATGATCCAAATTTATTTTATTCGAGTCGCAAAAGGAACAAGTGTCTGACTTAGGTAATTTAAACCCTATACAAAATTCCTCACAAAAAAGCCTTCGGAATCTGTCAGAACTAATGGACGTTGTCTGCTGAGATTCACACCACGGAATATACTTTGTCTCATATAGAGAATTTATCGTGAGATCGCAGTCCAGGTACTGCTTGTTCGCGTTTTGGCTCCGGCTGTAGTGACTGGCATATTTCGGTATGGATGTTATAAACTTCCTTGCAGATTCCAAACTGGCTTCTGTAAAAGCATTTGGCCGGTTGTGATGCCTACCCCTTCCATCACTTTTGGCTGTGATGTTTCCACCCTTGATTTGTTCCTGAAGTAGCTGTATTCGTTTTCTGCTGCGGTGAAGTCCATGAACTGCAAGAAAGGCCTTCTTGCACACACTAACATCTACACCATTAATTTTCAAATTATAAGAAAACGTGAATGATCTCCTCGAAGATTGTCCTTTTGTGTAGGAACGTTTCGTATTCTGAATTCTCATATTTTGCATGAGGTAGGTGTTTTGTGTTGCATAATCAGCCAAGTCCCAGAATGAATGAAAAATAAACTCTATGTCCCCTTTAATTTTTTTCCAGCAATTTTTTGGACATTTACATGGTTCACCCACTTTCCTGGCTGAAACAACATCCTTCGAATGACTGGAGGTATATTGCTCCCCTTTATTTCTTCTTCTCTTACGCTTCACTCTCTCCCAGTTATCCCTCTCACATCGTCTCTTTCTGGCTGGAGGACGTTTGATTGGAGATCCCTCTGTCGTCCTTGTAATGTGAAGGTCATTCTGAAAAGGATAAGAGTACGATTTTAATAAATACACACTAGGTTCTTTACAACAGGAAATTAGAAATACCTAATGAAAATATTCTAGCCATAGTGCTATTGAATCTACTGTATTTCTAAACCGATATGACGTCTCAACCCCACTGCTATTCTGCGTGCGCGAAATTTAGCAAAAATCCTAGTCAGTAACAAAAATTATTTCCATTTGATGAAAATTGTTTCGTAAATAACTTCAGAATGTAAGGGAAATTTGAATACATTTTTAGCAAATTGAAAAGACTGTAATTTTCTGTACATTCCAGCCACACTAGCATTATTCCCAAAATAATTTTACGAAATGGAAAGAACTTTTGTCACTGACTGTACAATCCACTCGAAAATCATAAATATTCGAAACAAATTCATTATTGAAAATGACAAAACAATTCTGATCATTTATCGTGACACAGTGTTGTCACACTTGGTGCAATTTTACCAAATTCAGCACTTTGTCATTCAACGGCCCATTTTCATCCCCTTTTGTGAAAAAGTTGGTACAATTGTACCCAATTGTACCCAATGTAACAAATACTTCTCACATTTTCAAAAATGTCAATAAGACTTTTCCTACATTTTACAGTACTCATACTGTGTGTTGGACTCTTAAAAAATGCTGTTGGACATTCATTCTTTGACGTTGCATCGCTTAACGCTAGAAACTATACCAGGAAATAAATGACGATACATTGGCGCATCCGAGCCCCGTATGAACTAGACGAGAAAGTAACAGTGTTGTGGAAATATATTCTTAAAATAATAATAATAATAATAATAATAATAATAATAATAATAATAATAATAATAATAATAACACACAAATACGTTGAACCAAGTGTTGAATATTCTGAAGAAAACCAGCCTATGCTCAAATAAGTCTATAATTTATGCGTCGTTGCAAAGATTTTACACCAAACGAAAATAGCACGAAAAATATATTGACATAATTCCTGCCTTACCGCGGTAAGTTGTTTCTAATTACGCCATATTGACGTATATAAAGATACCCGAACATTTCTCCGTTTTATAGATCTGTATCGACGCGTTGATTTGGACCCTTGAAAGAGGGGGGGGGAGGTCTAGAAATTTACTTATTTTAGTTTCGTGTTACAGAGTCATGTATTACACTGGAATAAATTCAACCCTTTTTGTTTCAATTTGGTACTATTTTTCAGCTCCCTTCAGACCTAGGACTGTGGCAACACTGTCCTGACATGATTGCTTTATTACCTTTCTCATTTCATAGCATTTACAGCACCGTTCTTGACGCTACATTGTCAGAATTTGTCATAATCAGAGAAAAATGTACATGTGTAATGTCGCTTTCTTTGTGGTTAATTATTTCAGCAATATGGCGCTAACCAACATTCATTATATTAGCAGCTGTTGTCATCAGAAAAAGTTCAAGATTTTTCTGTACCAACTCGCTAGAGTCCTGACGAATGCATAGGGAATTGATTTGCGTATTAAGATGCACGTAAAAACTCACACTTAAAGACCGTTTTTTACAAGCCTATATCTGAGGCAATAAGGTGTTAACCAACATTTTAACAAAATAACAAAAATAAAACTCGTTTCTTACCTCAGAGTCGGTGCTGTTGTTGCTTGACACTCCAAACACATACTCTGGGTCATCAAAGCTGTTTTCACCGAGTAGGGGGCCATCTTCTTCATCAGAAACACTAATATGTGCGGAGGTGCTCTGCATAACATTCTCGATAACTGACATCCGCTTGTACGTTTCTTCTCAAGAAGGATATCACGTGATTGCGCGCGATGACGACACAGCACAAGCACCATCTGTTGATGAATGAAGCAGACCTTCATGCCTAATGTAGTACACTGTTTATCTCAATTTTGACAAAAGTGAGGGTTAGCTCCTTATTGCACCGAGCCCTTCATATATATATATATATATATATATATATATATATATATATATATATATATATATATATATATATATATATATATATATATATATATATATGTGTGTGTGTGTGTGTGTATGTGTATGTGTGTGTGTGACGTCTGTAATAAATAAGAGATTTATTAATTTAATAAATCTACCGACAATAACTATGCACATATATATTGTCTGACATACACACACCCCACTAAACCTTTCTGAACGTGTTTTAATGTTGTACTCACTCTTGTCCCCGTAGCTCTCTAAGGTTTATTTATTTAATAATTTGGCTCGAGCTATGGGCTACGTTATTCAAATAAAGTAAAACATTACACTGAAGTTTTTCAGACAACATTAATTGCGTGGACAGCAAACTGTACAACGAAAAGATGGAAAAATGAAGGGTTAACTTTAAAAAAAAAAAAAACGCTCCAGTTGAAATGCTTATACAGACACGGACAATGACACGGAGAACCAGTCGTATTAACAAATGCTGAAACAAATCTTGAATTATTCGCTTATTCACCTAAAAATCACCTTCATTAACATGTCTGCTCACTAGGAGCGTATCCCCCAGCGTGTACGTTAACATATACTTACGAGAGAATACCTATATTTCAGATTTTGAGTACAGTTTCAAAAGTTCATTTCCGTAAACTAAAAGCAGTGATTACTATGCTAATTATCACAAATTAAATGCAACTTTTGAGTTGCATACACACAACCTACTAGGGAATGAAGACCATGTGCTAACAAAGAGTACACTGGAAAATGAAATAACATGTTATAACAAAAATTAAAATAAGATGATAATCGATACAAATATAGAGGCTGAATATGACATATCCGAACTTCGCCAAGTATGGTAGAAGAAGGTACAGTATTTGTTTACTTCTTCTTGGCCAACCGCTAATAACATTTATAAATCTATATGTGGCTTTGTTATACGCAATTAGTACATTCAAATTCACAAACGATGACGAACTGAAGGGTACGAAGGTACAGTTGCAAGTAACAACCGTAGTCATAATAATATAGTTCTACTAAACAACGTTGAAAATAGTGGGTAATTAGGTGGTAAGTAGAAATGACCAAAACTGAACAGTTTACATCGATCATTTCGAAATACAGCTAGAAGATTAAATTTACAAGAAATAACAAAAATCAGTGAAATTTTGAGTTATACTAAGCATAGTTTGAGGGGGAAAGCGAGCATCCCCGGTGGGGATACTTCAGCTGACTTCTTTGGGGGGGGGAACAAAATGTGATTGAGGGGGAAAATCCCCCTCATCCCGCCCGGTAATTCGCACCCTGATGGTGGGTATAGAAATCAGTCTCCTTTTAAGGAACCAGAACCAGTAACATCTGATCAAGTTTTGGAGGATAGTGAGTCTTCGGGATATAGTGAAGGTAGTACCGAAGTTGGAAGAAGAAAGAAATATTCATCCTGTAGGAAGTCAAAATGTTACGGTAAATATTCAAAATCACATAATAATGACAAACCTTTGCGATTTAGCGAGGTAAAATCATTGACCAAATTTAGCGGTGGACCTGATGATATTCCTGCACGGGTATTTATCGAGAAGTTTGAGGATGAATGCGACTTAATAGGCATCAAAGAATCGAAATTCTTGAAGATACTTCCACACGTCTTACAACCTCCATGCTTAACGTGGTTCAAAGCCATTCGAGAAAATCTCCATGCTTATTCAGATTTTAAAGCTGCCCTACTATCCAATTATGAAAACGACTTTATCCTTGCCAACAGGGATGCTTTATTACGTACTAAAGTTTTCGATCCCCGAAGCCACAAGAATGTTACGGAATTCGTAGTATCGACATACAACGAATTAAAAGCTCTAAATCCTAATCATCCTGAATCGCGTATAATTGCTTCAATTCGCATCCTATTGCCGTTCAGATTGCAACAAATGTTAATGTCAAATGCACAATGTGTCAATTTCAGTCATATGGTCATGCTAGTGCAGAACTTTGAGAGTCAATATTTGATGCAGAAAAACAATAAAAATCCCAATAGAGGTCAGGGTAATGTTAGCCGCAATCCTATTAATTATGCTCAGGTTCGCAATATAAGTGTACAGAATAGAAATACCTCCCACACACAAGGAAATGGCAATCGTCGTTTTAATGAACGAGCGTGTAATCTAAATAATAACGGTAACTCAACTCAATCTAATGGAAGAAATAATAATAGGAATTTCAGAAATAATCACCGAAATTATAATCGAAGTAACAACAATTATCGTAATTATGCACAAAATCGATTCATAGGTGATAGCAATTATAATAACAGAAATCCAAATTCTATGTATACATACAATCAATCCCATTCTACTCAAGAATGCGGAATACAATGTTCCTTAAGTGCGCCCTTTGAACGAATAACTTGAACCATTAAAAAGGCGTCCGACAGATTTGTATTAGATCGACCTTTGCTTATGTCTATGGTTAATGTGTTCTTTATTCAATTTATTACTAAAATGTACGTTAAAAATATATGTAATTTGAGAAATATTACGAAATGTCGATGAAATAAATTTATGGCAATCTACCAAAAATACTAGAAAGAAATGGATGGACTTAGTCAAAAATGTAGTCCCTCCTGAGATCATAAGTAAAGTTAATATAAATAATGTATAAAAGAGGGAACTTAATCTCAAATGAGATAAACACAGTATTTTATAGTTGCATAATTTAGTTATTGTATTTCTCCTCATGTTATTTTATTTTCAACTATTTTTCTAGTGTAACAATTATTTTCTTCAATGTTAACGTATGCTATATTGTTTTATTGCGTTCACAACACTATAATTACTCGTTAAGCCCTTTATGTGTTCTATATGTATATTCACGTAGAATGTTTATTCCGTGTTTACATTTGGATCAATTCTATTAGAGAACAAATCTATATTTAATTCAGTGCAATTATGCTTAATTTCATGAATTAAACTATATACATTATAGTAAATATATCCCAGTGAATCTAAAAATAATTGTGGACCGTATTATTATAGTTACTTTTCTATTGACGCACCTTGTAATTTATATTATAATGACAGGCCAAAGAATATGCTTAATTATGTGATTAATATATGATACTGATATAAAATGTAATCCTATGTATATACAAGGGCTGATCAAAATGTGTATTCTTGTACGGTCCAGGATTCTTTTCATTTATTGTTAATAAATAAATGAAATTCATGTTCGTGGCGCCAGATACAACGGTATGTTGTATAGTGTTGTACTGTTGTACTATTATTTACCTGTACCGGTATTAGAAAGACGATCAGAGGTGCGACAACGGAGCATATTTTGTAAAGAAGAAGAAAAAGGAAATTGTAAAGATTATCATTGCTCCTTAGTTACTGTAATTGGATATAAATAAGAGAGGTTGTTAAGTGAAAGATTACGAAGTTCTCAGAAGAATTGATGTTTAAGAAATTAATGGTTTGTAATAGGAATATTAAACGAAGGTATAAATAAATAATATTTTACGTTCCTATGTTCTGTTATAGATATTGTGGCTCAAGAAATACTTATTAAGAACCAGTGGTGTTGCACGGCCATCGCACTTAACTAAATGTAACAAACCCACAAATTATACGCTCAAAACGGCACTCTCTTTTGCACTGCATCAACAGATGAAGAATAATATTGCCGAAGATGTTTGGATATTTTCCTACATGAGAGGGGAAAGTGGGAGGCAAAGCGTTTTTCATTTATTTCATATTCTCAGAATCTTCTCAGAAGATGCATTAGAAACCAACTAACTTGTTAAACTCTTTTGTTTAGCGAAAAAGGTATGCTTTCTCCTCTACAAGAGCAATAAAACTCATTAGCAAGTGTCCTCTGAGAATCCTCAATGCGGTTGCGGAAGAAACATGTGTGTTTGTGTACTGGCGCGGTATCTTCGTTGGTGGAATGGATGAAAAGGCAAGTTATTGAGAGTGCATTTGTTTATTGGTTCCAATCACAAAGACTAGAGAAAGTAAAAAAGGAAGCCGGGAGAACTCCAACCCAGACTTGTTACAGCACCATAAGTAAAAGGAAAATGTTGCTTCCCTCCCCCCAAAAAAAGAGAGGAAACATTGCTCGTTGAAAATCTTATTGTAAAACAAACAATGTTTTGTTATCTATGAAATTGTCGGGAAAGATGCAAGGCCCAGAGGCAAAAGGGCTAAATTTGTTAGGGAAAGGAAGATCTTTCGCATAGAATTCTTGGCCACACGACTGACCTTGCGTAAGTGTTATTGCTTATTGAAGGTTTCCTAGGATTTCCACCAGAAAGCAATTTATTGCGGACAGAAAAAAAGAATAATTTCAAGTTCAGCTTGAAGTTCAAGAAGCTGTTCTGTTTGATGGTTAACCAGGTCAAGACTCATGATAGATACACTTGTGGGGAAAAGACTTTTCTGTCTACGGTAATATATCGCAGAACCGAGAATAATTCCTGTCCGTTATAAAGAGGTTATTGAAACGTTTGAGGAAAAAGGACTGTCCGCGTCTGCAGTAGCGTAGCCAGGATGTGTGTTTGGTTTGCTTAGAGTTAGCAACGAGAGAAGGGAAATGTGCAAACTATGAAAACAATTGATATTATCACAACGACGCAATATTATAGGAAGCTTACTCAGTGAAGATAATTCATAATACAAAAACAGGATACCTGATATTGAACTATGACCGCAATAAGGCAGTAACATAGGAAATTAAGTCAGTGCTTACGGATGCTTGGACGCGTGACATTGCATCATGCGTCGGACATTGTACACATGTACATGTGTCATCTGTATCGTATTCTAGGTGCGGCAGTTGATGAGAACCAATGAGAAGGCTAAAAGGGCAATAGGTTTCAATATTTAGGAATGGCGTAATTTATGGTCTGATCACCACGAGATTTGAGTGTGACCCGATATACTTTAAAAGTCTGAGGATCCCCAGCCCTCAGTGATTCGAGAGTCAGCCCTCAGGTGTTCCACAGTCAGTGCGACAACCATCGGAGTAACGACTCACTCAGCTTACAAGAATTCAGCAAGGTACGTAACAAAGATTCTTATAGTACTATTCTCTTGTATTGGGGATGTCATATCAGATTCAACTATGTTTTGTCTCCCTACAATAAAGCTCTCACGATTAAGAATGAGAGTCGTATAATTGCATTTCGCCGTCTATCTTCAAAGAAATGTTGATAGTAAAATAACTATTGTGAATACTCAATAACAACCAAAATAATGAGCTGGTAGTTGCTTAATCAATCATGTAAATAAGATTCCATCAATATTAACTAGAGCCTTTATTCAACCCCTAGACTTAAGTTCCCATTATTCCCAAGTAACTCTTGGTGTTTACCAATATTTTGTCTTGTGACAACCGCTAAGTGTTAGCGTGAGCAATTCTCCAAATATATGGGAAAAACGAGCAAGATGAAACTAGAGAGCTGCCCCATCGTCACATCAGTTTACTACATTGTGCGCTGAGTTAAAGTAAACTTGTATTTCAGGGGTCAGGGGCGTAAATAAGTGCCCCGCACATCCCGCATTGCGGGAGGCCTCAGGCTATCAGGGGCACCCAAATCGGGGGTGTTAGTCAAGTGGTTCCTCTTTTGAAATTAAAGGTATTATAAAGGAGGAAGGAACTAGGGCTGACCAACCGAGGTTCAAGTTTACATGTCACTCCGAATTATATATGTTGTGGCTACGCAACGTATATAATTCTAAAAGATTCTTCCAGCAAACAGGTGATACTTATCCATTTCTGTTAAGGTGGACAGGATATTTGAAAGAATAGAAAAATGTATCCCCCCTCTTTGTTTAAAGTTTGGAATTTAGAATTTATGAATGAAATTAAATGTTTTCATAAGCCTAACTCTGCGGTCATTTTGTAAAGTAGTAATATTGATATACCTATGTTTTGTGAAGGACGTTAGCAATATGACACATAATTATAATAGGAGGGATAGAGGTTCAAATTTTCCTTCGGGACATAATGAAGAAACTTTTAGTTCATGTAGCGATGAGTTTTTGGGGTATTCGTGTCATCCACTAACCCAAACTACTTTCAGTGGCGGAGCCAGGAGATAGTAAAGAAGCCTCAGAGAATATTGAAAATTCTCAAATAAGAATCAAACGCCATGTTAGATTTTACAAAAGGTATTTTCCTGCTAAAATGGGTGAAATTGTTGGTAATAATTAAAATTAAATTTGTAAAATTAATCCTAGGTTAATGGAAACATTTTATAGGTATAATTTAAAACGTTTGTTGGAACTTTTGGTGTTTGTGTTTTATGTTTCATTCTATTCCTGCAGGAAAAGTAAATCATCCCTCATCATTGTCAATGTCTTCGTATTGTAAACGTTTCTGTTAATTACCTGTAAGTTTGGGAATTTGGAAGGAAGAAGAATTCTAAAGAAGCAACGACCATGAGGTTTGGATAGAACATTTGGGGTAATATAACAATTTTAATAATTAATCTTTGTTTGGTCGGTATTCAAAATTGTGTCCCTCTGACCCCAGGGAATTATCTATGTTACGATTAATTATTATAAATTGTAAAGCTCCTTTTGTAAATGAAAACCCCTTTCAATGCTTTCCTAGATCGTAGATGACAACATTGACTTATCAGGCAGCTACGCAGCTAGCTTGCTGCCGAGACCAGCTGCGCGAGCAGAAGGAATGACGTTATAGCCAAGGCTTCCACTCCGCAAGCAACGAACAGCTCCTGCTGTTTCCTGGTAGAATTATAAGTGCAATGTAGGGGGAAAATTGTAGAGCTTGATAAAGAATATGGGACGCCGCTAGTGCCTGGAAAACCCAGTCTGAGATTAATTTAGTGAGAATTTTTGGCTTTTGAAGACGGATTGAAAACAAGTGGATGTTAATATAAGTAATATTGTGATAACAGATATTTAGGTGTAAAAATAAACGTAATTAGCTGTCTTCTGGAGGGCCTGCCTAACATTCAACATTGTGTGTGTGTTTGATCCAAGGTTTTGAAGTGAGTTATATTTAATGAAAGTTTTCTCTATAAACCTCTCTTGGATTTGTTTTCTAAACTCGTAAAGAAACCAGTCATTGATAACAGTCACTTTTCCTTTTGGGAAAAGCTGCTCTTATTTGGGGTCCCTATTAAATTTAATAAAAGAGGGAAGAAAAGAGAAAATAAGAGTAAAGGAAGTAACCTCACTTTAGATTCTGTCCTAAACCTTCCGATTGGAAACTCTAATGGTGATTTCATAATGAATTATTTCTGTCAAAAATTCTTGTGAAAAAATATTAGAGATAAGAAGGGGGGATGCCTTATGAAGAAAGTCTTCGAGTGTTTTGGAGTATTTAAAAGGTTTGTTTTCATGTTCAAAAAAATTTCTGCTTAAGTCATTATTACTTTTGTGAAAAGATTTGTTTATTGTATATATATATTTCATTATAATAAATTGTTAACTGCCTGTTAATTTTGGGATTTAGCGTTTCAGATTAAGGTAGTTTAGATCCTTTCCCACAATTTTGGTATTCACTTGAAAAAAAAAGAAAGGAATATATTCACTTCAAGGTTATATATTTAAATTGAGTGGTGGAAATTTTTTAAAAATATATGGAAAGTATCAGTTTACTACATTGTGCACTGAGTGAAAGTAAACTTGTATTTCGGAGGTGTTAGCCAAGTGGTTCCTCTTTCAAAAGAAAGTTATAAAGGAGGAAGGAAGTAGGGCTGACCTACCGAGGTTCAAGTTTACATGTCACTCCGAATTATGTATGTAGTGGCTACGCAACAATTACTACTGGTTTTGAGTTACACTATGAAGTGCTACAGGACGTTATACACTGATAGAGACAACGATTCACCACCACGATACATGGACTCCTGATGCATCACTACTTGAATTTCTATCACTGTCAATTGGATTTTGCTAATAGAGCCCCATATGTTTTTCCCTTGTATCATACTCATCATCTAACGCTTCACATTTATCCATCATATGCATAGTAATTACCAACTAATATGGGCCTCTTCTTTCTATATCAGTTCCTGAATATCTCTAAGACAAATACATCTGTTCACCAACGAAACCTAGTGGTGTGGCGTCTAGTGCAATTCATAATCATTTCATCATATCGTCCTTTTAATTTACATATTATCTTTTCTACTTTTTTACTTGCAAATTGTCTCTTATTATCCTTCATATATTTCGCAATGGTTTTATAGATAGAGACTAAATGACGTTCCGGACGAGTCTTTTCCCTCCACCAATTTTATTACAAAATTCTAATTAAAAATATCTTTGATTACAAAGAGTAAATAGTGTCCTTCCTTAATGACCAAATGAAGGGATATTGATATTTTGCCGACTGCCCCTTCCGCTCGTGGCAGCATCCAGATCACTGGCAAGGTTTATGGTGGAAAACGCCTCAGCTCACGGTTTTAATTGAAGATGGGATCCCTAGTCCAGTGCGACATAAGGCATAGGAAAGGTGTACTCTTAGTCCAATGCGACCTCAGAGCAGGTGATGATCGACTGATCGCCTGATGATCGACTGATCCCAGGTCCCTCCGTGGTTGCGCTTTTATTTGTCCTCTTCGGGTCCTTTCGTGAGGTCCGTCACCTTTCGGCTTCCTCCGGTGTCTTCCGTGTCTACTTCTCGTCTGTTTCATTGTTTATAATCAATAACACGTGTTGTGTTAACATGTGCTTCTGTTATGATGTGGGGATCCTTACACCCCCACACTGGAAAAAATAATCTGTAAGAGAAAATACATAATAATATTTTGAGAAAAATACATAATTGTTATTAATGAAAGCTTTTGCACCACAACACTGAGATATTTGGACACACTGTATAGACACTATAAACACTATGATACATTTGCAAATCACTATGAAAAAAGTTGTTGTGATATATATATATATATATGACTGGTAATAACAATATATTTCGGTCCCATCTAAGCAGGATAAAGGTAGTCACTATTATTTCCCTCAGAGTGGGTAGAAGTGCCATCAGTGTAATCAATCAATATATATCAGTTCGCTAATGGTTGGTATCGGTCGATGATGCTGTTTTTTAGAACCAGTATCTATGTTTAGGTCACACGCGGTATTTGTAGCCTATATTGGTTGAGTTTCAAAATTACCTAGGTAGTAGTAGTCGGCGGTGAGTTAAGTCTTTCTAATGGTAAAGATATGTTTAGCCAATTAGTTAAATTTTTGTTTTGTAACGGGCTTATAAAAGATGAGGCACAAATGAATTATTATCAGAACTAAGGAAAGAAGAATGAACAGTTTTAGAATTTGGAAAATTTTCGTTAAGAAAGAAGATAATAGAGATCGTGAATTTTTGGTCACTGTGTACAATGTTATTAAGAGCCTGATCTTTTGAACATCCTGTAAAAAATGACGTAATAGGTATTCATGAACTTCGTATTGAAGAAGCGATGTTGGAAACAAGAAAGCATTTTATTTCGACCTTGCATGGATTAATTAATGCCTTTTGAGACTAAAAAAGAGAGAAAAAATGTTGAGTTTGCACTTTGCTAGATGAACGGAAATACTGATATAGCGAAGTTAAATAACAGAATGAGATACAGTTTATAATTAAAATAAAGAAGTGCGATATTATGTTAGTGCATGTTTTCTTTTTTTCGTTTCTTCTATTGTTAGTCCATCTCCTGTTTCCGGTAAGTACTTCAAAGCTTGTTATATTCTTCTTCTTGTATTTGTGCCTCTATCTTCTAAATTCTGTATTCCCTCAGTTTGGTCCTTGTAGAATGGCTTCAAGCGGTCCACCGCAATTTCTGGAATTATGTTCCGAAATTTAGGAGGTAATTCTACACGATATAAATTTGGATTAAGCTTCTCTAAGATTCTTGCTGGTCCTTCGTAATGAATGGCTCAGATAAACCAATCTTTGTTGTAGGGTAATATACTAAACGAGGTCCCCTGGATTATAAAATGTCTGTTTATAGCGTTTGTCATAGAACTTTTTGTTTAAGATATGCCTGTTCCAGGTTATTTTGTGCTTTCTTCCTGATGGCTGTTAATTTATCCCTGTCAACTTGTATGTGTTGTCTAGATTCTAGTGTGCATTCTGTCGGGATCTAGGTTCGTATCCAAATAATAAGAAACTTGCTGAATATTTGGTCCCATCTTGTATGTAAGTATTAATGCCAAAAATAACGTGTGGTAGGCATTTCTCCCAATCCGTATGCTGTTCCTGTACAAAAAAAAATTGAGACAATTTTGTATAATTTTGTTAGTTTGCTCTACTAATCGTATTGGAGCGTGATTATATGCTGGTGAGTGTTTATAGGTGAAATCGTACTTTCTTGCTAGATGTTGTAGACGAGCAGTTCCCATGGACTGGATGTTGGTCCCAACACTGTATTGTAAATGCTCCGAATTTTAGAATGATGTATTCTAAAAATCTTGCTATATTTTCAACATTTATTGTGTCTACTGTCTTTGCAATAACATAAGGTGTAGCTAATTCTGTGCGTAATAACATATATTTATTTCGTCCCTCTTTGCTTGGGAATGACCCTAGTTCATCATATACCCATGTTGTTGCTATATTTCTACAGGGTGATTTATTAGTTCGGCCTGTTTCTTTTGTGGTAGCTTCTTTAGCTGTTGACAGTCTTGACACGTACGTATTTTGTGGACAAGGTAGATTTTGAGACGCGGCGTATAAAATTTCTTTATAGCGATTTTATAGGATTTTGAGAAACCAAAATGAGGGTTGGTTGTCTGGCGGTGGAAAGGTGTGAACTAGAAGTTGGCTAACGATTTGGATATGCATAGAAGATATAAAAAAAAACATAATCAGGATGGTTTTGTTTCCTATATAACATGCCGTTTCTAAGACAAAAAAATCTTGCTGATCTGTGTAGATCTTGTCCGGTTCTTTTCCTTCTAAAACAGAAATGATGTCTTTGTAACTGTCGTCCTTACGTTGCTCTCTTACAATGTCTGGTAGAAGGTCGTTATTTTCTACTTCTATAGTATTGACTTGAAGACTATTTGATCTAAATGCATAATAATCTTCGCCTTTTTCTTCGCTATTTTCTTTTTCTTCTTCCTTCTTCATATATTGTTTTTGTTCAAGGCTACTAATTATATCTGCTGGATGTTTGGACCCAGGTAAATACCGTATATTGAAATCATTATCGATTGAGAATAGTTTGTATCTGGTATATTTCCCGACTTTATCAGGTTGTGTGTTCATCGTTGCTATGCATTTTGCGTCTACGTAAAGATTGAATTTTCTATTTAGTAGAAAGTAGCGAAATTTCCGCAAGGTATATATGAACGCGTACAATTATTTTTGCCAAATACTAGCTTTCTGTTCACTTTTCGTGAATCTTTGAGAACAATAAGCAACTACCTTCTCAGTATCAGTTTTTGGGTCATAGCAAGCGAGTATGACAACTATTTGCATTTGTCTGTACTACTGTCGCTATATAGGCGAATTTCTAGAGATTCGTCAAAATGAGCGAGTGAAGGATCTTTTAGTATGTCTTCTTTTAATTGTTCAAAAGAATATCATGCTCCTCTGTCCATTGAAATTTAGATTTAGAGGTTACTAATTGCTGAAAAGGCTCAATTTTTATTGTGAAATCTTTAATACGCGCTCTGAGATATGAACATAACCCGATAAAACTTTTGAGAATCCGCTCGTTGTAGTTGGCTTTTTAAAATTTCTTATTTTCTTAGCTATCTTTGGATATATTTTAATAGATTGTCCACTAAGAAGGTGTCCTAACACGTTAAGCTCTTGGTAACCTATGTCTGTCTTCTTGGGAGATACCCGAAAACCGTGTTTTCTAAACTTCTTATATAGTAATTCTAAATCTTGTAACTGCTGTGGAAAGCTGTAAGCGCCGGAAATAATATCATCTGCAAAACTTGTAATCTTATCGGGTAGCCCTTCCAAAATCATTCTCGTTGCTATACTTAGACTTTGACTTGAAGTACGATGGCCCATCGGGCACCTTAAAAATTTGTACGACTTTGTTATGATTGAGCTCGAAGGTCATATATTTTCGGTTCTTAGGATGCAGCAAAATTTGGAAGTAACAACTAGAAAGGTGAATACTTGTTATGAAGGTTTTCCCTTTATAGAGCTTAGAACGTCTTCTGTAGATTGAAATGGGATTGATAAATACTTGGTATAGCTATTACACTTCTGTACATTGAGAACTATCCTAAATTCTTGTGTGTTATGTTTCCGGAGCACCAGAAGTGGAGAACAAAATTTATTGTTGTCTGTGGGTCTAATTATTTTTGCATTGATAGGTTGTTGAATCTGTTGGTCTACCTGGCCCCTGATATGTAAAGGAATAGGTGGGAACGGTCGTGAAATACTGCATACTTAGAAATCTTTATTTTATGACCATACCACCCTAAAATATCCAATGTCATCAGGAGCATACTTAAAAATATCCCCGTACGTGAATAATAATTCATAAACTGCTTGCTTTTGCTTTTCGTCTAAGTTGGGGTTGACGTCAAAGAGCTCTTTATTGAAACGTTTTCCTGTGTATTTTAATCGTTCTTCAGTTTCTTCTTTCGTCTTAAACAGGTAGGTTTTTTTTCTAAAAAATTTGGTTCTAAGGCGTTAAGAGAAATTTCGTGCCCTTCCTCAAGAACCACAACTGGGGTATTCCTCTTTCTAGAGACGCTGTTGCTATTAGGATATGAAATTAAAATCGTCATTTTGCCTGGTTTTGTCTTCTGGTCGAGAGCATTTAACCTGTTTCTCGAGTATTCCAGAAAGCAATGATATGTACAAGAATCCCGCATCAGCTATTTTTTCTTTCCTCCTACTTGAATGAACGTATGCGAGCGTGGAAGAAGTATTATCTGCTTAGTCACGTATAAGCAGTTTTGGTTTGTCTGCGATATTATCTGAGTTGTAAAAGGTGGCAGCGTATTTTCCCTTGTTTTCAGCTGGTAGCTGAGGCTTCCGACGATATTTAAAGAAAGAAATATGTTCTTGTTTAAGTCGATGGTGGAATGCGAACGTTGGAGAATTCAACTCCTATAATTATGGGCATTGTCTTGTTAATTATTCGAAAGCAATGAGTGAACGTTGTTTATCCTATTTTAAATTTTATCAGCTCTATTTGATTTAAACATTGTTTCCCGATATTCCTTTTACTATTGTCTGAAATGGAATTAGACTTGTCCCAGGGACAAGGAATCGGATGGCGAGACCGATATCGTACTCCTTGTATCAATTATTGCATTTTGAGGTCCTGATTTGGTTCTAATTGTTAAATGTGATCGGTTGTTTTCGTCTTCTAGAGTGACGTTTTCTCTTCTTTCTGCCAATTGTTCTGATTGCTGTTCTATCATAAGAATTTCGTAAACTATATCATTGTGCTTGCTAATTGTCATTGGTCTTCATGTTTCGAATGCTGATGGTTGTCTGTACCCCTTGGCAAGGGGCGGCCTTACACGTATTTGGAAGCTTATAACAAATGGATGAACCCTGTCCCCGCTTCCGGCATATTGCGCATACTAAAATTTGATCTTCTGTGGGTGTAGCCTGCTGACTGTTCTCGGCTTGTCCCTGTTTTTTCTTCCTTTATTATTGTTCTTCCTATATCCCTGATTTCTATTCTTCGGTTGGTTTCTATAACTTGTCTGCGCTATCACTAGCGACAATGTTGCCATTTTATTGGCCGAGGTGGATAGATCATGCTTTGGAGGATTTTTCTCGCGGTGGGGAACGGTCTTTGGTTCTTGAGTCGTGTTCTGATATTCTTGAGGATTAGGTACTGATGGGTGAGAAGTCGTTAATGATGGATTCGATTGATATGTATTAAATTGTTTTGGGATACAGGTACATAATTGTTCATTGGTTCTGTGATGGGTTACGTCTCTATAGAATATGTATGGTGATATGACTGTGTATAGAATACATTATCTTTAGCTCAGTTGGTAATGCATATGATATATTCTGTGGGTTAGGTATAGGATTTTGGCCTATAGCATGTGCAGTTTTTGTGATAGCTCTGCATGCTCTCTTTTTCGTAAAAGGTCATTGACGGCTTCCAAGGTGTTCAATTTAGTCTGTTAGGCGTCTACTGTTGCAAACCTTTCTAACGCTATCTTGTTAAGGAAATTTCTCTGTAATCCCTAGAATAAATGATGGATCTTTTGTTCTTCTATGGCCTCCGGTAATAACTGCCTCATTGCTCGGAGTTTACCCAAAAATATGAATCTATGGACTCATCTATCCCTTATTGGACTTCGAATAACTCCTGTTCCGCCTTATACAATGGAACCTTCGACCTACTTAGTGCTACTAATTTAGATTTTAAAGTTTCGTAGGACATTGTTCCGAATTGATTTTAGTTTTTCAGCTGCAACACAAGATCTAGTGCCGTGACCTGCAAGCAGGTAGGTAAAATTTCCTTCTTTTTAGCTGGAGACCATGATTGCATGGTGCCATATGATCAAATAGCATGAAAATTATATCCGGGTCCTCATGCACGTGTCCCGAATATTTCGCCAAATGAAGCATATTAAAAGATATATTAGATGCACCCTCTGTCATATTTGTATTATTTCCTTCTGACTTATATGTTTGTTTACCTGATCCAGTTTCCGGCATAAAATCGCACTCGGTGAAGATAAGAAGAAAAGGAGGGAGAAATAGTGAAACTTAGATGGATTTTGACACTGACCTCATCAGTGCCTGCTAAAAAGTTAATAAAAAGAGCGTCCCGTAGAAACTCCGGTGCCTACACCCCGCAATAATTTTATAGGTAGAGACTAAATGACGTTCCGGTTGAGTCTTTTCCCTTCACCAACTTTATTGCAAAATTCTAATTACAAATGTCTTTGATTACAAAGAGTAAATAGTGTCTTTTCTTAACGACCAAATGAAGGAATATCGATTTTTTGCCGGATGCTCCTTCCGCTCATGGCAGCATCCAGAACACTGGCAAGGTTTATTGTGAGATTATGGATAACCCCCTCAGCTCACGGCAGCCTCGCAAGGGTTCAGTTGAAGATGGGATCCATAGTCCAGTGCGACATAGGGCATAGGAAAGGTGTACTCCTAGTTCAATGCGACCTCAGAGCAGGTGATGGTTAGTTGATCAGTTGAACGACTGATACCAGGTTCCTCCGTGGTAGCGCTTTTGTTCTCTTCGGGTCCGTTCGTGTCTTCTGTGTTGACTTCTCGTCTGTTTCATTGTTTATAATTAATAACACGTGTTGTATTAACATGTGCTCCTCTTATGATGTGGGGATCTTACAATATATATATATATATATAAAGGATATGAAGGATAATAAAAAGAGAAAATTCTTATATTCTTTTTATTTTTCACCTATATACTAGTTTTCTGCACATATCACATTTCGTTATTATTGTTATTGTGTAATTATGGTTCCCTCAATTCATATTTCATACTGACGAATGTATGTGTGAATGATTTAGTAATTATTGATTAAAGACAAATTCCTTAGAGCCACTACAATTTTATAACGTCCAATTTTTTTCTGGACCACCCCTAAAGAAAGGACAGTATCATTTAACTGGGTAGCCAAAAAATAATAAAGTATTCAGTTTGGCACCGTGGCTTACTACAGACTTCCTAACTACCTTCTACCATCTTCGTACATTCGATTCATACATCTCATAATAGTGCAACTAGCTTAAATCTCGATCAGTGGAACGCTATCTTATCCAATCTTCTTGCAATCTGGCGTACCGCAAGGCTCATTTTTTTGTCTCCTTTATTATGCTAATTTACGTCGCCGACCCTGCTATTCCTAATACCACCTCAATATTTTAGTTCGCTGACGCCACTACTTTCCTTACAGCTGTCTGCGCTGTACGATCTCTTGAAAAAACGATGCAAGTAATTATTGACGCATTTGTGCGCTGGTGTCATGTGTGAAGACTGAATATTAACTATTTCAATACATAATCCATAGTTTTCTTATTACGTAGACGCCGCTCTCCAGTACACTGAAGTTCCTCTGTACTTCACCTTCACGTTGATCATACACCTGTTCCCCTGTCGACTACTATTACGTACCTCGGTGTCATTTTAGACATTCACGTTACCTGGACTACACATTTCACCAAAATCATAGGTCAAGCACAAAATCGACTTAATTTTTTCATACTTTTAGGTAACCAACCTGAGGGCTAAGGGCACATATCATACTAAGTACATATAAAACGTTCATGCAGAGTACATTAATATATGGTCATACAACCTGGACATCTTCACCCTTAGCTATCCTGGAGCGCTATGCTATGCGCCTAGAATAGGGAATATACCTGCTGCATCCAACACGATTATTTTATTAGCTGATCGACTTTCCACCACTCTTAACACATCTCGAACAATTTCGTATCCGATATATTTGCAAACGTTTCGCTCAGCGCCACTCCATATTGTTTGATATACTCCGCTACCACTGAAATACCGGTAAAATACTAGGACATTTGAACTAGTTCTGGTGGCGTAGAGTGTTGTGGATAGTCATGATATGTTGTCTTGAGAAGCTTAATCATTTGCAAAATAAATAAATAAATAATAAATCTCCCTGTCTTGCCATTTTCGTTCTATGGAGATGAAATGACTAATTGGTATAAATCAGTAATCCTAGTGGAACTGTAAGGGGTGGCATATAAAAATAATCGAAACTACTGATATTAGTGTCAAATCCATAGTTTTCACGGTCGCTGAGATGAACAGTTACAACTCTGATGCCGTTTAATTCCAAGTGCAGCCCCATCGACATGAACTATGTGTAAGAATGGGTGAAAAATTCTAAAGTGACGGAGAGTAATTCGAACTCATAGTTTCCAGGGTCGCTAAACTGACTAGTGACAATAAACTGACTAGTCCTAGACTCCAGGCCCCAACGAGTCTAGGACTCACTTTAAGGGGCAATACAGTTAAATTGCTTATACCCATTGAAATACAAAATTCAATTGCTTATACATGGTATATATATACCAGGGCATTTTTAAGCCAACTTTTTGTACCAAAAAGGATACCCGGGCCAAGCACTTGGATACCCGGGCCAAGCACTTGGATACCCAGGCCCAGCCGTTTGGATACCCTGTGCACTTCATAAATCTTTAAATTACTGGAAAAGTACTTGAACAATAAATTACTTGAATTACTGTAAATTTAAAATTACTTTAATATACTTCAGTTTTGTGACTACATGTTTTAGCAAGTATTTTGTGGATAGGTATAAAATTGGAGAGCTTCATTCTTGAAATTTTAGCTATTCCTCTTTCCTTCGTTTCGCGCACTCATTTGTCTATCTCTAGATCCTAGCACTTTCATTCTACTCTAATACAGAGAAAGTTAATGGACCGACTAAAGAGGTAGGAAGGTTGAAGCCGAACTCTCACATCAGTAACGATCCAAATGACGTTTGGATTATGCACCTTTTGTATAGTTTCTGGGAGAAAATAACAGAAGAAAACAATTTGAATATTTAATTTTTATGAAATTTAATTTTTACTTATCCTTAGCGTACAATACTCTCTCGGTTTGTTACAATTAAGACTCATTATTTCTGATAAAATATTGAGAATAGAACATTTACAACACTTTTGGGAACACTTTGCGTTGCGACGATAGCCACTTAGATCAAAATCGGCAATTTGTAGAGCAAGAAGGAGCTACTGATTCAGTACCGACGCCGATGGCTTTTTAGTGAAAATCTCTCATGCCAAATAGTTAATGTAGCTACGTCAAGTCAAATCCAAGATTGTCGTCTGTCATCTAGAAGGTAGGCCCACCGTTTACAACATATTTGAGGGTAAGATAACCTGCCTATTGAAGAGGAGGTTATTGTCAAGTATTAAAGAGGAGGGCGACAGAATTAGTTAGGCTTGCCATGTTTGTTTTGCTTTGCTTCTTGTATCTTTTCTGGAGACAATTGAATATCGGGTTTCCTAGCATCTATTTCCGTTTTATTGATAAGAGGCGATCACAGACAATTTTTCCTTTGTCAGATTGTCTTTTATTCTTTACCATAACGTGGTTGTTTCACACATCCTACCATCACCAAGGGCGCCGATCCTGCCCCCCAAAGCTCATGTGGGCCCCCCTATTGTATTTATGAATGTACAATATTAGGCATAATTTGAATGCAATTTGTCTTAAAATCCTCATATATATATATATATATATATATATATATATATATATATATATATATATATATATATATATATATATATATATATATATATATATATACCTTCTGCTTCTGAATCCCCCCCCCCCAAGATTTACAGAGAAATCGATGCCCGTGACCATCACACCGATCTACTATGCACTATATTGTTGATATTCATTTGATGCTACGCATATTAGGTTATAAATTTTGATAAAGCAATTTTGATTTTTTTCTTAGGTTGGGTCATATTGAGTGCATACATAATTTTGAAGTTATTATTTTAGAAGCCTGTTGAGGCTAACTTTCAGCTATTCCTGAACTACGCTCTTGCATTCGTAATTCGGTTCGCTTTCCAGAAATTCCCAATTCTCATTATCGCCCAATTCCAGTCTTCTCTAAGATTGTTCTTTTTAACCCAGAAATGCGAATAAGAAAAAAATTTACTCTCCCACATCCCACAATAGAAATAATATACTTACCTTCGGTATGATATTAAATACTCGCCCGCATCGATAAACCCTCACCCCCGGCGAGTGGGCGAGTGGTTATTTCCCGGCTTTAACCTAATCTGTTTTATCCTGGCCTAACATTTCCTGGCAATCAAACATTTCGTATCTATTATAGACAATATCGGTAACTGATATTTGTTCACCAATTTTTCTGGCGCAATTAATAAATGGCACAAACTTGTAGGAAATAGGGATGGCCACATTTATTCGAAAAATACTTTTTTCGAAAAATGGCTTTTTCGCAAACGAAAAACGAATTTTTTTTTGAAAAACGAAAAATGTTTCGGAAAACGAAAAACGAAAGAAATCGAAATAGAAGGACAAAGTTTGGAGATGGAACACGAAGGGACGAAACGAAAATGAAGAGAAATTTGAAGTTGCGAAAGAGCAACATTTCCTTCCCTGCCTGGTTTGATTGAAGTTATAAACAAAAGAAAATAAACGCATCATTACATACATACATTATCATTACATAAGCTTTAGTCCTGAACTGAAATTAAATAGTATCTTATTTCGCTGATGCGGCGTGTTCTAATCGTAATAGCTATTTGAGACTGCTTTTATCTCGTACTCGACTTTGCTGATACCGTACGTGGTTTCATATTCGCTGTGACTGAATATTTTGATAACAATAAAAGATTGTTGTTTAGAGAAAGGACATGTGTTTTACGATATCAACACTTCTGATATGTTTATTGGTCTAGTGGGAGAAACATTAGTTCGTTACGAGGAATACCCAACCGACGTTCACTATATCAGTTACCAACGCAGAGCTTGTTTCGAACTATATAAGAGAACTGCAAGAAGAGATATTTTCGGGAAGTATTTACCATGGGAAAGTCGAATATATGGGAACATTTCACTCGTGAAAAGAGTGGTTTTTCTTCAAAATGCAATTACTGTCGAAGTATTACCCACAATCGAAATTCAACGACTGGCTTGTGGTACCATTTAAGATCACAACATGTTGGTGTTATACAGGAAACATCAAGACAGCAGTCACTGGAAGAGATTATTCAAGCCGAGGGTGATCCAGAGATGGAGCCACAAAAGAAACAGAGGTAAGTGATTGTATATAGGGTCTACATATCTATTGGTGTCATTTGAAGCTTCTACCCTCCTCCCCGAGTGGTGTTTAACACTCTTAGGGTAAAAATGAAAAATACCGTGACACGAACACACTTAGTGGACTATTTATCTTTACACTCTTGCGACTTTTAGAATAATATATAAAAAAGGTGAAATTTTGTTACAAACTAAGGATGCTACAGTATCACGAACATCCACAAAGATCCAAATGTTTTTGGCTTCTATAACAGTAATTAATAACATGAACGGGGCATGCACATCCACAGTACATTAGTGTTACATACTATGATCATGATATGATTTATTTCAAATAAATAGGTACAAAAAGTTGTCATCATAGGTATTTTGCCATTATTGGCAAGTCACTTGCCGCAACTGAGAAGCTTCCATGCTCCTTAGTCTTCACGTAAAGGATTGCAATTTGACTTTTTTCCCGAAAGATTTTATTTCGATAACTGCTTGGATGAGTATCATATCCAATAACATAGAAGGTTTTCAACGGACGTAAAGATCATAATGCAGTTTACAGCAATTTGATATCTCAAACTGATCTGGATATGATATGCATTGGTAAAGTTTGCAACACTGGTTAAAATTATGTAATTGCAAGAATTTATTGTAATTACAAGTACCAAAATCTGTTTCTGTAATGTTATAAAAGCAAAGAGGATCAAGATACATTACAAACAATCCCCAAATACGTCATTTTTAGGAGTATCGCTATCAGTATTCTCGTTTTTCATACCCCCTGAACGATTTGAGATATCAAATTGCTGCAAAGCAGGGACGGCACTAAGGGTGGGCGGGGGTGGGCGACCGCCCACCCGATGAATGGCCTTGCACACCCATCCGCCCACCCCAACAGAAGTAGAATAATGAAGGTGACATCATGTACTTCAAAAGCAATAGGTATTACTATTGATTGTAATGTAATAGGTTCTAGGACCCCGTTTAACTCTGCAATGAACAATGATTTTATTTATAAACATAATTCCAGATACAGCTGAACGCCAATTTACACTGGAATAAGCAGTCTTCATCCTAAAAGTGAACATTTCCTCTCATTTGAGAAAATTGGACCACTTGCACGTCATTATGGATGCGATGTCGATAGTGTAGAGGTGGAAATGAAACTTCTCCCGAAAGTCTTGAAACGCTATGAGGAGGAAAAGCAATGCAAAATTACCTCCGTTTATCGGTTTACTGAAGTGATGGATCGTTTCAAAATTGCTTTTCATGAAATTCACAAATTAGCCGTAATTGTTGTCGCCATTCCTGTATCTAGTTCACCACGTGAACGTTCTTTTTCGTGTCTTAGACGGGTTAAAACATATCTAAGAAATCGAATGGCAAACTGTAGCCTAAGCGATCTTTGTTTCCTTTCAGTCGAAAGAAAACTTGTAATGACTATTGCTGTAGAGAATGTGGTAAAATTATTCGATGTTGGACATAACAATCAACGCAATGTACTCCATTAAAGTGCAGGTATAAAAGTTTATTGTAAGCTTGTTCGTACCATGTGATCAATTGTTTAAAATGCATTGTTGTTTCTGTGGATCATGAAGTTTTGTCAATTGCTATTTAATCTTTATCCAATTTATAATTGTTTTATTTATTTTTTTTCAACTTGAGTTTCAATTTCAAAGATTTCTGTGTAAGGAATGATCAAACAATTATGCTGTCGAATTTCCCTATTCTTTTAGTAACATAGATCTTTGCTGTTGCATATAGAGATTACGTCAAAAAATCTAATGTGCACAAATTAAGGATATACGAGAGAAAATATAAACGATTTATATTTTTTGTCTCTTGCTTTTTTGTAAAAAAAAATGCTTCAAAGATAAAAATGTTTGCAATAGTCTATTTTATTCTTGTTTTACTTTAATTTATGTATTGTGTATTTTATGATATTAACGAAAGGTAGAGTATTATCTGTTAGTCTGTGTTGTTTGAACCTTCTTTATTTCTATGCATTCATGTGCATTCTTGGAGGGAGAGAAGGTAAAGCTGTCTTGGACTTCATCGACTACACAGTACACACAGTTGTTAAAAAAACTGGAAATAGAGCTAGTGTCTTTGCTACGTGGAATTCGGTAGGTCGAGCATATAGCCTCGAACTCCATCAGCCCATCCTAAGTCCTGCATTTCTTCAGTCCCACCAGGTGAATGCCGGAATTGTACCTTCTATAAGGCCAAGACAGCTGTTTTCTACATCCTTGTCCCTCCCCTATTTCGGTCTGAGCCTTAGCTAACTAAAGAGTTTAAAGATTGAAACTTAACTATTTTCCAAAAAATCTCTACATTGCCCAGTTCTTATTTTCATTGTCCGCCCACCCAGCAACTAGGTCCGCCCTTTTCCGCCCACCCCATCAAACTTTTGTGGCGCCGTCCCTGCTGCAAAGGCTCCGAGAAGTTTACGTCTTTTGAGAATCACCTACGTGATTAGACGTTTTATTTATGTAAGACATTTTTCGAAAAAAGTCTAATTTTCAATTTCTTATATTCATTCGAAATAAGCCATGGTCTAGTATTCGACACTAAGGTACTTCGGGTTTCCATTTCACTGTCTGTCTCACTTCTATTCATAGACAGATCAAGGGGGAAAGGTCATTCACCTTCCTGAGTTTCACAATCACCAGTGCTACAAAAGTCGGTAAGAGAGAAAACAGAATCTTTCACTACCTTCTTTCCTCACCATTGAGTTCATCCAGAATCCGCCTCTGCTTTTATAAATACTATTATCAGGTTTCTGAAGTTTCGGTGCTTGTCATATTGCAGCGTCCTTAATTTGCAACACTGGATAACAAATTTGTGTTGTAAGTTTTCGTTTAATATTTAGATTTGAGATACGTAATAACATGGCATAGTGCCGTTAAAAATATAACTTTATATTGTTGGCAACACTATTAATTTTTTGGTACTGCAGAGTTTATTAGACAGAGTTCCCTTGTCGTTATTTGCATCTTACAAAATTCCAGCCATTTTTATCAATTAGTTTTAAAATTACATGGGCATATCAAGATCAATGGTCCATCTCAAATTTTTATACTATAAAGTCGAGAAGTTCCATTATATATAATATAAGCCTAAGTAATCATTTTTTCTTTCTTTAAATGTAAAACCTCAAATGATTGTCGCGTTTCCCTCTTTTAAAGAGACCCAAGATTTTTTCAAGTGAAAAGAAAAGATATAAATAGAAGAATCGCAATCTAGTTTTTATTTTAAGCTTAACACCTTGCAAATGTGTTCCGATGATGATGATGAGGATATTGGTTTTAGTTTAGCGTTCTCCTCAGCTATAGAGACGTGAACTCAGCGTAACATAAGACACAAACAACTTGAGTTCCAGCCTGGAATCGAACCCGGTCTCCCGAGCCGAAGTTGCATACGCTAAACATATAGTCACGGGAGACCTCGAATGGGGCTGCGTAACTAAGGGAGATGCTAATGAGCAAAATAATGGAATTAAGAAATTTAAAGGAAAGGGAAGAACCGGGAAAGCCCACATGCACGGTGTTTATCCAGCAAAAATCTATACAATTAGTGACGACGCCAAAGAGGGGAAGAGGTTAGTTCTTTGATGCAACGCTACGCCGCCTACAGACCTATTGTAATGTAGGCTAAACAATATCAGGATTATTTGATAGTTTCAAATTTATCTGTGCCTGAGTGGTTGATGGAAGATAAGACACCCCAAAACACAGTTTCAACATAAATAGAAATTGGAAGCTAATTATGAATATTTTTAACGTTTGTTTGTGTATGAGTAAACATTTAAAACATAACTTTGAACACTTCTGGTGTAAGCTAAAAGCACTTTTTTAATTTTCTACTTTATTTTCTCGGAAACAAATGTAAGCAAATATTTTCTCCTAATTCTGTACCTAAGCGTCGCTTCTCCCTCAAAACCTGTGCCCCTCAGTTGTATAGAACTATCATTTTCGCTGTACAAAACATAGATCCTCCACCATCACCAAAATTTTCTCTGTCCCTCTCTTAACCCCTTGAAGAAATTAAAGCTGACGTCGTCACTGACTTTATACTTAACATTCATTATAATACACAATTTTTTTCTACTAGTCAACTCAAAGGTTGGTACAGAGATTGCCGTAGTTGCGAGCAGTAGTTTTGAATATTTGATAGCATGAAGTAATTATCGACTAGTACTACGGTTTTCAATGTTTTAGTTAGTGGCAAGATGGCCACATTGAGTAGGGACCACTGGTTGGGCCAAGTTTATGAGTAGTGATCCTAGCCCCCAGTCTTCCTGTAGCTTACCACTGATATATGACTCGTCGAATTTTCTTCTGATTTAGGCGCTAGTTGTAAAAATGAGGCGCCAACTCAGAAACTGCTGGCAGGTAAAAATTGGGAATAGTAATTTTTAAAAAATAGCTTGGCGCCCGGGACTTTTCGTGAAACTACTATATATATACACAGTGGTGGATCCAAGGGGAGCTATAGCCCCCCTTGACCCTCAGGTATACACTGGATAAAATGAATATATATAAATGAAACTACTTCTTTCGGAGAGTCTGGTCTCCTATCTTTCAAAGTAAAATTTAAAATGATGCTACTGCACAAATTTAATAATGGAATTACGTGCATAGTCCATTGGTTATATTTTAATATTTTGGATACTTGTTTCTATAAGGTTAATTTGTTTTGGTTGATTTATTTTGGTATGAACGTAAAACGTAAGGCAAAGTTTCTGATTATCTATGGGCAATTAAGGCGAAACAAAAGCACAAAATCAGTGTATTATTCCCATACTCAGAAATAAAAACTCATTTACTTATGACGTTGTGTAATAAGAAAAAAAATCTTTGCTGCAACTTCAGTTTATTACTTTGGATGTCGCGGGATGACTAACTCAAGTAAAAAATTATGCTACCACACTTTTTTTTTTTATTATTATTATTTCTTAATGTCTGAAATTACGTGTTATAGCTATACTAGTTCTTGCGGTGGCCCGTTGTTTGCCACAATTCTATTTTGTTGTCTGGCATGATTTGCCACAGTATTTTAAATGCGGTTTATTAGATCTCGTTATCGAGAAGATTCACATACTTAACGTAAGAGGTAAGGTTTGGCAAGCACCTCTATTTTTGGTCCTCTGTAAATAAGTGGTAAGAGTTCTTGCCTTTGGGACAAGCATTATCTTTTTCCTGCAAAAGAACATTAAGCTCTAAACAAGCGAACACAAAACATCATTAGGGGCCACGGTGCCTCAGTGGTAGTGTTCACCTCTGGTGCATGGGGTCTTTGGTTAGATCCCAATTCGTGCCAAATGAGCTTTGTGGTTGACAAACACCGTGTGCATGGGTTTTCTCGGGCTTCTCCCGTTTCCTCCCACTTTCTTCATTCCACCATTTCATTTATTTCTCATAATCATTGTCTCCTTTAGCTTAGCCGGCACAATCGTGGGACGTAAAACTTAATTTTTTTTTTTTTTTTTTTTTTTACAAAACATCATTAATATCGCAATAGCTTCATAAACTGATGTAATTGCAGTACTGCATTTTCTCATTTAACATAGATCTTAATAATGCCTCTTGTTATATACCTAATGTTCCATTTTTCGGTTCTGCTATGCGGCTATTGTCAGAAAAATAAAATATTTCAGTTTTGCGCCCCACGTTTATGCCATGTCTGTCAAATGAGAGGGTGACGATAAGAATGCATGAAAGATGGTGAAATGAAGGAAGTGGAAGAAAATGGGAGAACCTCGAGAAAACTGACGCACACGGTTTGTCCACCACGAAGTCCACTTGACATGAGTTGAAATTTAACCAGACCCCACGCACCAGAGGTGAATACTTGGCCAGTGAGGCAAAGTGGCTCCTATATACATAAGAAATGCATTATATAATACGTTTGGGTGGTCACAAGAGTAGAAAAAAGTTCCAAAATCCCAATTGTAAGAAAAGCACACATATTAACTTACGAAGCTCAAAGCTGATCTCATATATCCCTTCTGATAATTCTAACCCGTTTTTAAAATTCCGCAGCAACCATTCTACAAAGATAAAATAAAGAAGTAAAATTTATGCGCCCAGAAGCATGAAATACAAGTAGTGACTATAATACCACTTCACATTTAGTTCATAGTTCTAGGTGCCTATTAGAACTCCGTCCTCTATATTCTGTACAAACTCCACGTCGTCCATTGACAAAAATGTAAGTCTGAAATAAAATTCAGGTATTGACTACTGAAATTTATGTATATACAAAGCTCAAGGGACTGAGACATTTTCTCAGGTTAACATGTTCTCTCTGTCAATTTTCATATACATGGCTTTTCTGTTGTTTTGAGTAATGCTCAGCATTTCCATTCTTCTGAAAACATATAGAATCTTCACAGGACTGGAAATGTGCAGGGGTTCTGGATAATATTTTGTTTAAGCGTTTGTCAGTCTTCTACTGCTTTATTTGTTCGATTCCTGTGACTACTACAATTCGAACTTTCCGGAGAAAAATTTGGATTTTCCAGCCATTGTTCCGTAAAGTAATCATTGAAGACTCCGACTCTTCGTCTAATCGGACAGCCTCCATGTTGATCAACAAACCATCTGAAATATACTCTGCGGGAACTAGTGCTAGTGTTGCACACATCCGGACGTGACTGCGAATCTCTTTAATCTTGAGATAGTCATCGACTAACCCTAGACTTTTTACTTTCCGCCAGATGTTCTGGTTGAAATGGTAGTTGTAACCTGAAATCACTGCATTCGGAAACGTAAAGTGTAATGCACTATTTGCTGCAGTTTAAAAATCCATCTTCACAACTCCAAGTTTTCACAAGTGAAAATGGATGTCTGTAACTGTTCAAAGAAATGTCATGTGTCTTTACAGGCGCGCAACCAGAAGTTTTTGTTGAGGGGTTCAAAGTTTGGGGGGTCCAATATTACAAGACAAATTTTGGGGGTCAATGTAGTATTGAACTGGTGTTGTTCTACACCCGAAAAGACTATATGCGATTTTTAAGTACTGCCACCTATATTCTCAGAAAAAAAAACATACGAAGTAGATTCTCAAGCAAGATTGGGCAAGCATTCGGCTAAAATTGAGCTTCATAAAAGTTTCAAATACTGTATATAATAAATTTAGTTCTTATTTGGTTATCTCTTGAGTTTACCTACCAACCAACAT
This sequence comes from Thermobia domestica, assembly GCF_964235325.1. Classification (NCBI taxonomy): domain Eukaryota; kingdom Metazoa; phylum Arthropoda; class Insecta; order Zygentoma; family Lepismatidae; genus Thermobia; species Thermobia domestica. The sequence continues at coordinate 203,811,084 of NC_137456.1, read as the reverse complement.
GCGGTTATTCAAATATTAATGCTCAAATCTACGCAAATATGGTTGCAGCCCTTGTCTAAAAGTAGGAGTATAGATAAAATGTAAGATCAAATGGTTACCCTACATCTATCATTTCTCTGTCAGAAAATTATAGTTTTATTTTATAAACGTGTACAAATGTATGTTGAGTTACGAAGTTTGGGAGAGTCCGGACCCGGTGGACCCTCCACATGGGTACGCCCCTGTATCTTTACTTCTGATAGCCAATACATAACCTGCATTGCCTATTTAGCTTTATATATTTTGCAGTTTTAGTTACTTCTGATGGGTTGTCTGGCTTCATAGGATGGCTATAGGCTTCATTGCCTCAATGTATAATCCACCTTATTTCAGAAAGGCTATGGAAGGAAGAAATTGCCCACCAGTGTATTGTATTTTAATAATATTTGTAATAACTATATAAAATAGCCAAATAATAACACAAGTCACTAAATTATTGTATCGTCAACGGACTAACCTTCATTCTTATCACCAAAGGTTTTTAAAAAATTGTTAAAATCATATATTTAGTTTCGTTTAATTTAACCTGTAGGAAACTAATGAAAAATTAAAAGGAGATAGAATTTTTATCATGCTCCCTCCCGAAGGTCTGAGTCTCCGAAATTTACCGGGATTGCCACTCTCTCTCTCTCTCTTTTACAGATTGACCTAATGATATGCTTAGATTTAATGTTGGTGCAGGGGTAGAGCGCTTACCTCTGGCGGGGTCCCTGGTTCGATCTTCGACAACATAGTGTCAGTAGATTTTCTCGAGGTATTCCTGTTTCCTCCCACTTTCTCATTCCACCAATTCTTTCATCATCATTCACTTGCTTTAATCATCGTATTCCTTAGCCTAAGGGACATAATCATGGACGTTAAACTGAAAGATTTCATTACATTTTTCAACATTGGATGCACATTCAAACGCACACAAGTTGAACGTTGTATCAAATTTGAAACGTTTTTGGCAGGTTTCGAACAACAATAACCTTTAGACGACGAAGGGATTTAAATGCCGCAGCCCCTTTTATACGGCGCCATTTAAAGCGTTTTCGTAAGAGTTTACAAACAAGTCCATATCTTCACCCCTATTTATCCTAGGATCATGGTTAATACCTCATTCTCTGCAGAATGGAGCTGGCTTTCAAATGGTACCACTTGCATGCTCGTACCATATACCGGGAGAGGGGAAAATGATGTTAAAGGGAAATTTTCGGGGGGAATTTTTTTCCCCACACTTTGGGCCCCTCTGGAACGGCCCTGTGTGAACGTAGAGATCTCAAAAAAATCTGAAAATAGTACTTGGTATACTGAATGTGTATGCCAAATTTCAAGTTTATATCTTGAATACTAAGGGCGGGAGAAATTTTATCAAGAATTCCCACAATGACCCAAATTACCGCAAAACACCATGATCTCAGGTAAAAAATTTCCTGAGACATCTCTATTTACCCTAGAACTATAATCCGCCAATTATTCTCTTCAGAATAGAACTGCCTTTCAGGCGGTACCATTCACATGTCTCCATCATGTATCTAAGGCGGGAAAATCCCGAAAAATGAATTTTTTGGTGTAAATATCCCTTTTTTCAACTTTTAGCCCCTCTGGCTCCCCCTGTTTTAACGCAGAAATCTGAAAAAAATTCTGTTAAATAATACTCGGTGGACTGAATGTTTTTGCACAATTTCAATCTTCTAGGTGCAAAAATAGGCCCGCAAAAATTATATATACCGACAATGTCCCATATTCCCCTATACAGAAGTATATTTTGATAAAATTCCCTGACACATCCCTAATTACCCTAGGGGCATGTTTCGCCCATCATTCTCTTTAGAATAGAACTGCCTTTCAGACGGTATGACTCACGTGTCTCCATCATGTATCTAAGGCGGGAAAATCCCGAAGAAAGGGATTTTTTGAGTCTAAATATCCCTTTTTCAACTTTTAGCGCCTCTGGACCCCCCCTGTTCTAACGCAGAGATCTGAAAAAAATATGATAAATACTACTAGGTGGGCTTAATGTTTATGCCCAATTTCAATCTTCTAGGTGCAAAAGTAAGCCTGCCAAAAATATATATACCGACAATGTACCATATTCCCGTATACAGAGGGATATTTTTGAAAATTCCCTGAGACATCCCTAATTACCCTAGAATCATGGTTTGCACATTATTTTCTTCAGAATAGAACTGCCTTTCAGGCGGTGTCATTCACATGTCTCCATCATGTATCTAAGACGGGAAAATCTCGAAGGAAAGGATTTTTTGATAAAAATATCCCTTTTTTCAACTTTTTGCCTCTCTGGATCCCCCCTGTTTTAACGCAGAAATCTAAAAAAAAAATCTGTTAAATACTACTCGGCGGAGTGAATGTTTGTGCAAAATTTCTATCTTCTACGTTCAAAAATAAGCCCGCCAAAAAATAATGAACATAGGCTTAATAAAAGAAAATATATATTTGAGAATTATGACGTCATCACCTCCTATGTCTCGACGCAGGAAGGTGTGAAACCATACGTAAAGTTTTCTACAATGCCTCTGGACTTGAAAAACAAAAATAACCCGGAAGAAAAAGCTCAAATAGGAGAGTTATAACGCAATGTACCATGAAACACCCAAAGGGATAGAGTGTGGACTGTCTGGACAGAAACACTCACACACACACACAAACGCATTCACACACACACTTTTCCCCTTATCTCATCAACATCATTGGTAATAAACACCTCGAAGTGTAAGCTGAGTTCCTCACAAGAGAAACAATCTCCTCGTGTCAGCAGAAATAATTGATAAGCAAGCGGTCACAAAAGCCAACGTGAAGAAATGAAAAAAAAAAAAAAAAAAAAACAAAGGGAGGAAAAGTAACCAATTTTTTGGTTTGTTTGGGTTGCAACTGGTGAACCATTTTTCTGTCACGTGTTCCTTTGATCGTTTTAGAACACACAAATGCTAGCAGCGGAAGGTTTGATGCAGGATAGCCAGTGCTACATTAGTTATTGGTCTGAATAATTTTTTTGGTCGAAAAGGATCAAACCGTATATTCAGCCAAATTCGCTATTGGTCGAAAACGACCAAGTTCGTCGTGTAAAGGTGATTATCTCAAGAGCTTCAATTTAATTGGTATTAATAGATGATAGCTCAATAATCTAATAACGCACTTGAGACCATTTGCATGTATTCTGTTTAAAAACATAGTCGGTTTTTCATGGTTATATCTTCACCCTGGCAACCCTAAACTTACGAGTCGATTTATGTAAATCTTTACGATTGTGATATAAGATAAATCAGCAAAAACAATACTGTGGGAAACGACACGGAAAACCGCACGGAAGCGTTGTTGTGGGCAAGCATTCGGCTAAAATTGAGCTTCATAAAAGTTTCAAATACTGTATGTAATAAATTTAGTTCTTATTTGGTTATCTCTTGAGTTTACCTACCAACCAACATGCGGTTATTCAAATATTAATGCTCAAATCTACGCAAATATGGTTGCAGCCCTTGTCTAAAAGTAAATAGCAAAGCACGTTCATGTTCAATGTCATCACTATCTATTTTGAAATATTCAAATTCATTAAATACAGCAATTAATTACAATATATCACAATTAAATCATTACAATATATCACTGTAGAAATACACAGTTGTTAATGCATAAGTGCAAATATGATTACAGTACTTGCAGTCGCCTTATTTTGAAATTAAATTGAAACATTACAGTTCTTGAGTTACAGTTAAATCGTCACAAAAGTTCTAAATGGGCAACTGCCTCACGCTACCGACATCTGTTAACAATAAACGATAATGGAAGTAGATAGTTTTTAGCGTGACTGTTTACTATAGGAATTCATGTGATGCACTAAGATATTTAGGGCCATATGCAGAGTACTTCTGACGTGTGATTAGTGCCATACTAAAGCGTTCGACTTACATATGCTTCCTCCAGAAGTCGGGCGTTTAGCATGTCGCTAATCATTTGTCAAAACGACTCTGCATAACAGGCCCGCAACTAGGGTTTCTGTCACCCGGGGCAAACACACAATTCGGCGCCCCCCCCCCCCAAGGTTTAGTCGAAAAGTATCACTTATGGATTGCAACTGTAAATAACATTCTTAATGAAACCAGTTATATCGATTTTTAAGTACTTTAACCCTCCAATACGCGCGCGGGCTACCATTGTAGCCCAGCGTTTTTATTTTCCTTGCCGCAAAGTAATTCGAGATGATAACTCAAAGGGTGTCTGTGTACCTTTCTATCAACTATCATTCTGCGTGTTTAGGGTGTGGTCAAACGTAAAATCGAAAGGATCTCATTGTTATTCTGCTTGGAAGTTTTATGGGCTACATCTGTAGCCCGCGCGACTATTGATGTCACGGATGTTCAAAAGCGTCAAAGTTTTTTCATTATAGTTTGAGTGTTGATCAGATGGTCAATGAGTTTGCAAAATGCCAATTCTGATGAGAAATGTTTTTAAAACCAATATTTACGATCCAAAATCATTGAGAACATAACAATGCAAAATGAAAAGCTTATTTTTATTTCTGTAAATTTTTCGGTGTAATCCTTTGATGTGGAGAAAAGAAGAAAACTTTCCATCAACAATGAAGCACACAAGAACTCCACACTATATTGTTATGTGTACCTCTCGAACTTGAGCACTTTCTGTACCTTTTGGGCACCTTTCTGTATACTTTCTCTTTCTGTATATATGCACCTCTAAGGTGCACACAAGTGATAGAAAAAACTTATTCGAGCAAAGCATCTCTCTTTACAGTGCATTAACTAGAAAGTTCATTAAATATGAAAAAAATTGCTTCATAAAATATTAATAAATAGATCAAGATATTTAGATTATTTAATGTATAGTAAATATTATACATTATACACGATTAATGTAAAAAAATGATTGAAATTAACAATAAAGCATAAGTTGGACTGATAGATAACAATTCAAAATGCCTCGAAAAGATCTCAAGCAAAACTAATAGATAAAACTTCATACAGCCTTCACTCGCAAAATCTCTTGGTAGGCACCGTGTGCGTGGGTTTTCTCGGGGTTCTCCCGTTTCCTCCCACTTTCTTCATTCCACCATTTCATTCATTACTCATCATCACCGTCTCCTTTAGCCTAACCGGCATAACCGTGGGACGTAAAACTCAAAGATTTCATTTTTTCTCTTGGTAGGCGTACAAGAAACAATTAAATACACCGAGGCGTGTAAATTATCTTTTCCGCCACAAAACTGCCCTCTAGTTTAAAAACATTACAGCAATTGCGTAACATTACAGGGGGCGCGTCTGAGCTAAACTCTTCAACCACCAGCAAGCAACAAAAATCGGGAACTTTTCGCCCCCGCCCCTATTGATAACAGCGTTTTAAACTTCAGAGCTGTTCTCAATGGAATTATACAAACAAACAGCTCGCCCAAGGGAACAAATGCATGCAATATTAGGTTTTTAATGTATGACATTACACCTATTTAGATGAGACTCTCTCTCTCTCTCTCTCTCTCTCTCTCTCTCTCTCTCTATATATATATATATATATATATATATATATATATATATATATATATATATATATATATATATATATATATATATATATATATATACGAGGGCTGTCTAAAAAGTATCCGACCTTTGGCCAGAAAAATAGTTGCGAATACCTGACAGATTTGGGACCCTAATCCCCTTCAAAGTAGGCCCCTTGTGCTTCCACACACTTAGCCCATCGATCCTTCCACTGCTGGAAACACCGCTGGAAGTCTTCTTTTGGAATGTTGTTCAGCTCTGTCGTCGTGTTCCGCATTATGTTTTCTCTACTCTCAAAACGGGATCCCTTCAGAGGCGTCTTCAATTTTGGAAACAACCAGAAGTCACAAGGAGCCAGGTGTGGAGAGTAGGGAGGTTGGCGAACGGTTGTAATTCCATGTTTGGCTAAGAACGTGTGGATCAATTGGGATGAATGTGCTGGGGCGTTGTCATGATGGACGTGCCAGTTCTTCGCTGTCCACATGTCTGGTCTTTTGCGCCGAACTGCGTCACGGAGTCGCCTGAGAACATCTTGATAGTACTCCTTTGTCACTGTTTGTCCTTCCGGTGCGTACTCGTGATGCACAATTCCACGGGCATCGAAGAAAACAGTCAGCAACATCTTGATTTTGCTTCGCACCTGCCGCGCTTTCTTCGGCCTTGGAGAATCGGGATACTTCCATTGAGACGATTGTTGTTTTGTTTCTGGCTCGTACCCGTACACCCATGACTCATCTCCAGTTATCACGGAATTCAGATACCCAGGATCAGTGTTGGTGGTGTCCAGAAGGTCCTGTGCCACGTCAAAACGGGTGTCTTTTTGTTCCTGAGACAACAACTTGGGTACAAATTTAGCAGCCACTCGTTTCATGTTCAAATCGTCACGCAAAATTGCATGTGCAGAATCTTTACTCACTCCAACATCTTCTGCAATCTCCCGCACTGTCAAACGGCGATCTGCCATCACCAAATTTCGCACCCGCTCAACAACAGTTGCATTCCGAGCAGTTTGGGGCCTGCCGCTACGCTGCTCACTCTCGACTGATGTGCGTCCATCTTTGAATCGGTTGAACCATTGTTTAATTTGTGTTACACCCATCGCATCTTCTCCAAACACCTGCTGAATCTTAAAAATTGTTTGGCTTTGAGAATCACCCAGCCTTTGACAGAATTTGATGCAGTATCTTTGCTCAATTCGTTCAGCCATCTTGCGAGAAACACTAAATCCGACGAACACTACCAACAGCACCTCACTTCGCGACCACCAGCTCACGACTGGCACACGCGAACGCGGTGAAAAAATTCAAGCATGCGCATTAAGGTTCCTCCTTCCACCGTGCACGGTGGCGCCGCCTGAGAATCACTACTTTGCGTGGAGAAAATTAAGGTCGGATACTTTTTAGACAGGCCTCGTATATATATAATCAACGAAAAGAGGTCCCATGGAAAAGGCATGGTAAACTTTTAATTTCTTTTAACCTCTAGAATAAGTTCCTCAAGGGAAAGGGTGCGATTTTTAAAACAATTGATATATCTTCTTTCCGGCGCCCCCTCCAACCACGCGCCCGGGGCACGTGCCCCCTCTGCCCCCCCCTAGTTGCGGCCCTGCTGCATAAGGCGGTTACTGTTTATGAATAAGATTAAATTCAATAGAATGACCTCGAATTCTACCTGGGATACTTACAGCTAAATCATCTGTAAAATATTAAAACTTACAGACCTCTTTCATTATTGATAACATTACCCTTTCAAAATCACGCGTGCTTTGAAGACATTGTAGACTTCAGTTACTTGCAGTGAATCGCATTCAATATTTAGGGAGAAAAAAAATCCACTAACTTCGATAGGTCTCTTAGTAGTGGAGTGCATCACTGAGAGAATTCATGTTCTTCCTGTACTGTTAAACTACATTTCTTTCTATTTATAACCAGGCCTGTAGCCAGCCCAAAAATGTACGGGGGGCCTGCTGAAGTTAGGGGGGCCCGGTGCAACCATATTATAGTTCATTACCATATTATAGTTCATTTGCCAGTCTATCGGGAAAATTTTAGGGGGGAAGCCAAAATTTAGGAGGGGGCCTAGACCCCCTGGATACGGGCCTGTTTATAACGTTACCATGCCTTTTGAAGTTATAATGACTGAACAAAATTGATTTAAAAAACTCAGGATACAAATGCAGCAAAAATGTAGGTTTTATTAAGAAGCTGATGAGAACAAATACTGAAGGAACACGAACTGTCATTCATAATTTTTGCATATTAAATATTTTATGAAAAAAATGTAACATTTTGTTCTATTGTCTCTCAAATGCCCCACTTACAGTCCTGAATGGATTGTTTGTAATCATTTTTTCTCCTTCATGTTAGAACGTGATCTAACTTTTTTTAAACCTCACATTAAAGTATTGAATATGGTAGTACTATTCTCTGTTCCACATAAGGGGATAGGAAAAAGAAGAAGTTTTTTCCCCCACCACGCTCAAGGACAGGTGAATGTTGGTGTTCTGTCTTCCACCATCAGCCCCCGCACACGGAGGTATAGAGTGTATCAAAATATGTCTAGGCCTAAATAATAAATTACAACTTTCATAATAACACTGCGTATATTAAAACACTTAATTACATTTACCTGCATTAGTGAGTAAGTAGCACATGTGTCATTTTAATGGAAATTTTATTGAACAGCTGTATTGTTTATTTTCCTTCCTTTTTGGCAGTGGGGTTGTGACATAATGTTGGAATGGCAAGGGATGTCAGGGTTGGTAATTGAATTGGTATTTACTGCTTTGATACATTGATTTCATAATATAAAATCGGAAACCAAGTACAATATGTATGGGTAAATTATTAGTGCGTTAAGATAATAAAAAATGAACCTGAAATAATAATAATAATAATAATAATAATAATAATAATAATAATAATAATAATAATAATAATAATAATAATTAAACACTTCTTGTTTCCTCTCTTATATACATGTGTTCTTACATTAAAAAGAACCAGAAGAAAAATAACCATATGTATAAACACTGATAATAGTCAATAAATGCGTCTCGCCCCGGGCGCCTCAACTCAGGCAAATGCCCTGGTTTCTATTGATTATATTTCAATGAAATCATTTTCCTACGTTTTTCTCTTCGTACGTGCACCTGATGTGATGGTGGCAAAGTATCTTTTTTCGTTTGTTGTTTATTAATACGCGGCGATAAATTTACGGTAAAGCATCATACATACAAGATTCATCAACATTGAAATCTTCTGAGTTTATTAAGGGGAAAAATTTGTTATGGTGGACTTAGAAAAACAATCCCAGATTGATTGAAACCTGACACGAAGTAGTAACTACAGATGCTACGTAATTTGAACAGGCCCATGTCTGAGTCTGCCGTTTGCAAGCAAAATTATAATTATTGGAGCTTAACCATCGTAGTGAATTTGACGCCCCTAAAATCCCCTAAAGTTTTGCGCCTTGTGCGGTTGCAATCCTCACCCGGCCCTTTCGTTGGCCTTGAGTTTAACCAATTGATAATAGAGAAAATTGACTTTTGAATTGTTACTTGACTATTTTAATAAAAACGGAGTTGTCAATAGTGCTGACGACCATTGTGGGGGATTGAGAGTAACAGAAGTTTGGAAATGAAATGAAATCTTTTAGTTCTACCTATCGCAGTTATGCCGGGTAGACTAAAGGAGACTGTGATGACGAGAATGAATGAAACAGTGCAAAGAAAAATGTAGGAGGAAACAGGAGAATTCCGAGAAAATCTGTAAAAGCAGTGCTTGTCCACCACTGAGCCTACTAAGCACGAGCTGGGATCGAACCAGGGCCTTATGCCCCAGAGGTGAACGCTCTACCGCGGAGCAACCACGGCCCCAACAAAAGTTTTTAGTTCTCATAGAACTCTTGTCTGGATGTCAATGCAATTAATGGGTGCTGACTTGCATTGACTTCAAATCCTCTATAAAATCAACATATATAAATACACACGAAAGGACAAGTAATACTGAGTAAAATGTATTAGTATTAGTTGCTGCTCTCCAGAGGTTCTGTATTCATACTTTGGTCACTCACGCCAGAGTCCCCACTGTTGTCTCCAAGGTTAATAACGATTTTTCTGTAACTTCGTCAGTTATCCTGTCGAGTTTTCAGTATTTCGTTTCTTCCATCTCCACTGCATGTTGCACACAATCTTTCCACTTTTCACTTGTTACAATTCCTAACTTTTCCTCCAAAAGAGTATTCACTTCACTAAGTGTAAAACGTTTATTGTTTCGTGCCACATGTCCCTTTACTTGACTCCAAATCAGTTCAATTGGATTAAATGTACAGTAGTAGGGGGTATTCTAAAAACTTCCCTACCTGAAGAGGCCGCCATTTTGTCCACTTTATACTTGTAGCATTCACTTTTGGCTGCAGGAGGTATAAGACTAATTAACTCAGTTTTAACGAACGTATCGTCATAAGAAATGCTTTTATTTTGAAGCCATTCTTTTATTTTATTTTTTGCCCAAGACATGGTGGGAACCCGATCTACTTTTACAGTGTGATAAGATGCGTTATCCATGACTATCACGCAGTTGGGTTCTAGATGTGGAAGTATGTTTTGAAACCAAGGTAACATTTTACCTTCACTGGTTGGGTTCTTAAGTCCAGTGGAGAGTCCAGAAAGAAAGGCTTGTTTACTAGAATTCAGTTTCATCTACCATTACTCTTGACACGGTATGAGAAACATTTACCCATGTCTCATCAAGATAGTATATTTTCCTACCCGCTGCTCTGTACTTCTTAATTAAACGGAGATATTTTCTCCTCCATAATACTATGGCATCCCTATCAACTACAACAGGCCTTTTATTGCGCTATACATACTTGAATTTCATTATTTTCAACAGTCTATGGAGAGTTGAGTGAGAAAAGCAGGGCACTTCATCATCGGTATTTATAGCTATCAGAATTTTATTTAACGTTGACAATTCATTACGGGAAAAGACCTGGTGTACCTTTGATCGAATTGCCGATTTCGTGAAGTCGTCATAGTTTTCCGAGAGGGGAAATACTTGTACGCGTATTTTTGGGACTTAATTTATTTCCATTAAAGGAGGTGGGCTGATAAGGGCCATTTTTCGCCCATCAGGCCCGAGATGTGAAATGCATGGTTTTCAATAGTATACCTCATAAAAATAAGAAAACAAATATATTTTGACGGAAAGCGCTATAAGTGAGAGGTAAAAAAAATAAACAAAGACGTAAGTCGTGTGCTAATGAAAGAACGTAAACACTACTGTCATGAGTTGGAATCCGAGAAAGTAATAGTAAATAGAACACTAACAGCAAGAATAAGAAGAATGAAGTCTACTACGACTATGAGATCAATATATTACATGGGAAATAATCAAGCATAGATAATAATCAGACAGCTGGAGACACTTGTAGCTAGTTTGCAGATTAGGCATCATGCTTGCTGTCGTCATCCGAATCGCCACTGGACCATCCTGCAGCGGCGGCATCTTGTAGTGTATGAGTAGATGATTCTAGACTTGGTTTCTTAACTGCGGTGGAATTGTGGCGCCAGTAAGCCAGAAACCATAGTACGGAAGCAACATCCGACGACCCGTGCTCCTACTTTACATTGACAGTACCACTGTATGTGTGCGATGTTGCTTTGCTCTGTTTTGATCCAAATATTACAGGTTTTGGATCTTATGTGACGTGATCGTAACTGAACTCGGAGAACAGAAGCACCGTCATGATGTATGTACAGAGAGTACATACCTTCGTCACTTAAGTGCTCGTGAGTGTAAGATTGGCTTTGTTTAAGTTGATATATGGCAAGAGTTGATTGCCGTACCTCATCCCAAGTTAGCCGTGGAAAATCTTGAAGATCTGTCTCGGTTAACTTAGCCCAAATTGCCTTTTTTCGCGCCCAGCCTTGTTGGTCGACCATCTGTTTTAAGTAATTAGGTTTTTTAACTAAAGCCAGCATCCACTGAGTGATTATTGGGTATTGGGTACCACTTTATCAAATGTGCGCCAGCTTTTCAACTGTCCATTAACGGCTTCGACAACCCATCGAACTTTCGTCACAAGAAGCGGCTCGTTAGCATCCGCTGTTGTAAACTGTGGCTGCTTATTGAGTAATCTACGCATTTCAGGTACGAGACCCATTTCTTTCAGAAGTGCCAAACAATCACGGAAGCCTCTATCAACAATCAGAACATCCTTTGGCTGCAGCCACTCTCTGATATTGTGTGCATCTTTTTTTAAAAGATATGAGTGAGTATGTTAGCGTCATTGTTCTTTGAATCCGCGAAGTAAGGTCCAAAGACATCCAAAATGTAACCTGTCATCGTGACCAACATCATAGGCTTCACCAAAGGTCTTCCTTTGTATAACGAGAATGATCGTCGCTGAAAGAAATAGTGGGAACTCTTCTGGATATAAATGTACGTGCCATCAGCAACAGGTATTACAGTATCATTGTCGTCGTCGGGAATGAATAATCGTCGTGCTAAAGGCCTCGTATGGTTTTCAATAACCTGTGTTCTGGTGATGTGTTCCGTTCCAAGATATAGTGGAACAAAGTTCTGCATCAAAGTTCTGCAGCGTGCACAGAAGATGATATTCTTCGTTTTCTGACATTGAATAATGTGGACAGAACACCATTCGAGAGACCCGTTCGAAGCTTTACAAGTAACACTGCCAAACAAGTACGAGAGGATCTCTGTGTTGAGGAACGCATTTTGGACTTTACTAGGTCATAAATACAGTTAAAATCAGACCTTGATATATCCATGAGAGTATAATAATCGGAGTCGGAAAGTCGTCCCGGTGAGTCGAAATCGATACCTTTCTTCTGTGCTACCTTTCTGATATCGTTTATCAGGCTTTCAATATCTTTTGCAGACATTGTTGTCTTCTCACTTACAGGGCGTACAGCTTGCAGAGCCTCCTCACGGAATACGGACTCCGTAAGATGCGTTTAACAGCAGCGTTTCCCGACGAAATATAGATTCCCGTTTCTGTAAAGGCCTGCGCTGGATCTGCTTTTGGTACAGCCACTAAGTATTTCTTACGCTTACATATTATACAACAGCTATTAGAGTTGCGACAACGAGGTATTGCTAACTCTTTTTTAGGACTCTTACAGGTAGTGTCGACGGCAGTACTCGTAGACGAACGATCTCTTTGAACAACAGACTAAGGCATAGGAGTGCTTTATATATATATATATATATATATATATATATATATATATATATATATATATATATATATATATATATATATATATGGGGGTGGGGTGGGGGTGTTTGTGGGTATGGGTATGTATTAGCTTGGATCGGATGCATCTGGTAGCCATTGTTGGTCGTTGTTTTTCATCTTTCCCTCAGTATTGCAATATAACGTATCAATGAATTCTCATCGCGTGGTCTGTATGATTCTTATATATATATATATATATATATATATATATATATATTGCAGAATTTCATGCCATTCTGCGACTGGTTTTCCTGCTCGCACTTTTACTCATACCACTTTTAGAAATGACACGCTTTCTCAATACTCCATAACATGCTGTCTCTATTTTTCTGCCCTACACACACATCCGCGCAAACAATACATTTTTTTATATATTTTATTGACATACTGAGCATGTATTTTCAATCACAATCGGTAAATAACATCAGAGCTGGAGTCTCCAGTTGAACTCGTACATTACAGCGTATAAACGGTAGTCATCGCTCTATACTCTCGCGCAATACATTTTGTTCTCTAATAGGTAGAAGGACACACTGAACCAAAATCAATTAGTACTCATATCAAAGCGTTATATTATGACGAGTCAGATTTATTTTGGTTCATCGACTCCTTCTTCCTATAAGCCTCCATCAAAGACAGCAAACAGTACCAAAAGGTCGCAAAACGCTGATACGAACTCTTTTTGGGCACTCATTTCTATGACTTACTATTTTCTTTATCACGTATCTATTATCTTTACAAATGTAACATATCTTCTAGTATAAAAATACATTGCAAACTTGTCGGAATCGGACACTTCATTTTTCCGTTGTCTGATGGGCGAAAAATGGCCCTTATCCGCCCACCTCCTTTAGCCTCCCGCCTACTTCTATAAACAGTTGCCTTTCCTACACTTATCTGTTTCCCAGTCATGTCGGCGAATTCTTCAAGAGAGGGTGTTGCTCTCTTAAAGCATGGAATATATTCAAAATGCAACGCTTCTCACTACTTCATAACGCTTTTCCGGGCTCATGTTTTATAACAGAATTAGTGTAAGCATCATGAATTGTCGCTTCACAAAGCACTAAATACGCAATTATTTACAATCTAATATGGACTAAAATTTGTTTCAGATAATATAAACTATACAAAATATAATGGACACAAAATACAATTAAATATGCACTAATTTCACCGACACTATATATAATATAGTTACCACACACGCTAAATTCATCCAATATTTGCACAGGTCGATAGTCTGCGCACTGCATCAGGTGCGAGCGAATTTACGTACGAATTTAGTGTGTACACGATTCTGTTTATTAGAAAAGCTTCCCTCCCTGTGAAGGTCAACGGCTTGCGTTCCCCTCCGTACTTGAGAGTGGTGGGAGGAAGGGGAGTTTCCTATCAGGTTGCCTGGAATAGACGATAGTTCCAATTTCGCCTCGAAATTTTACGAGGGCTGACAATAAAGTAATGAGAATTGTTAAAAAAAAAACAAATTTACTTACATTTTTAACCAACCACAATGTGATCACCATCAAAGTACTCCCCTTGCGCCTCTACACACTTACTCCATCGGCGTTTCCATTGTTGGTAGCATCTCTGGAAGTCATCTTTTGGGATGCCTGCCAAAGCCCGTGCTACCGTTGTTTGAATGTCTGTTTCTGCTTCAAAATGGTGTTTTTAGGGACTGCTTTCACTTTTGGGAACAGAAAAAAATCACACGGGGCGAAGCCCGGTGAATAAGCAGGGTGTAGTAGCACTGTAATGGATTTTGATGCCAAATACTGCCGAACAGACAATGCAATATGGGCAATGCAATATATGGCATTATCGTGATGGAGAATCCAGATGTCAGCAATCTCTGGACGAACACGACAGATGCGTTTTCGAAGTCTTACGAGAATATCTGTGTGGAAATGTTGATTTACTGTCTACTCGGGAGGTACCCACTCTTTATGGACAATTTACCTCGAGCCAAAAAAGCACACAAGCATGCATTTCACCTTAGACTTCGACATGCGGGCTTTCTTTGGTCGTGACGAATCTTTCCAACACCATTGTGCACTTTGACGTTTCGTTTCGGGGTCATATTGAAAAAAACAACTTTTATCACTAGTGATGATTTTAGTAAATCCGGGTTAGATTCCATTTGGTCCAACAAATCAGCCGCCACAGTCCTCCGGTCATCTTTTTGTTGCTGTGTGAGATTTTTTGGAACCAGTTTGGCACACACTTTTCGTAATATCAAAGTTTCGGTTAATATCAGAGGCACTGTTTCTCGATTCATATTCAGTTCATTCGCAATCACTTTCACGATTAATCGTCTATCTGCTCGCACAAGTTCCTAACCCTGTCTATGTTCTCTTCCGTTCGTGTTGTTGAGGTTCGCCCACTGCGGTGTTCATCTTTGATTTTTGTTCTGCGTTCCGCAAACATTTTGTGCCAACGATACACCTGTGCCATTGATAACATTTCATTTCCGAAGGCCTGCTGAAGCTTCCGGTACTTTACCGCGACAGTCTCACCATGTCTATATCGCGTTAACAACTGATTGTTGGACCTCTACAGCCACACAGTCTTACATCACAATTACTGCACACACTTTAACAGAAGAAAATAAATTAATAAATTTTGTTCTAGAAACAGTTGAAATGGAAGAAAGACATACAGCAAGAAATCTTGCTGACACGCTAACATACAATATATATGATTGGAAAATTCAAGACAAAATCTGTGGTATCGTGCATGACAATGCGAGCAACATAGTAGCAGCGGCGGCTTGCTTACCGTATGAAAGCGTATGTTGTTTTGCCCATATATTGCAAAATACCATCAACAAGGGACTATCAATAGTCGAAGTAGAATACATCTTAAAATTGTGTTCTATCATAGTAGCACACTTTAAACACAGTTCTTTAGCCTCCAATGAATTACGTAAAAGACAAGAACTGTTCGAGCTTCCAAAACATAAATTAATACAACATGTTAAAACCAGGTGGAATAGTGCGTACGACATGCTCGACTTACAAAACAACGCCTTGCCGAGGTAGACATTTTAATGGACAGAACTCTCACATCATCAAATGATGTAAGAAAATTTGAAATTTCTAGTGACAAGTGGAAAGTGTTGGAGGAGCTTGTAAAGTGTTTGGAACCTCTGAAAGCAGCAACTACAGATCTTTGCAGCCAAGAACATGTTACTCTTTCTAGTGTGCGTCCTATAGCGTATAGTCTTGTAACACGTCACCTTACTCTGAAAGACGAAGATTTAGAAATTATTAAAAAGATTAAAGTGGAAATAGCTGAAGATTTAAAGCTGCGCTTAGACTTAAGTTGCACAGACATAAAAAAGATGTCTAAGTCCGTTTTGACGATAGCAGCTGTCCTTGATCCGCGATACAAGCACTTACCATTTCTTACTAGTGAACGTAAGAAAGAAGTGCAACTTGCTCTTGAAACATTATTCATTGATAAAAGTCGAAGGGTATCAGTGATGATTCGAGGAAAGATGATCAACAAGAAATTCGTAGCGTGGTGGATATGTTGCATGCAGACCAATACACTACTCTTCAATCTTCAAGTCATGCTGATGAAGTAAACTCTTATTTGTCGGACCCACAAATACGACCCTCAGATGACCTATTGCAGTGGTGGAAGAAAAATGAACACAGATTTCCCATACTCTCAAAATTGGCCAGAAAGCATTTGGTTCTTCCAGCAACATCAGTTCCCGCAGAAAGAGTGTTCTCAACAGCTGGAATGATTGCAAGTTCGCGGAGAAGTAGAATCACACCTGAACACGTTAATATGCTGTTTTTTTTTTTTTTTTTTAACAGGAACATGAAGAATGAGTGAGGTCGAAAAGTAGATTTCATGAAATCTCAAGAGTAGTCCTTGTTAGAGGTGTATACTATTGGGCTTATTATTTTCAAATTAAACGGCGTGACAAACATCTTGACATTTGAAGGCGGCGCTCCAAGTTCCTTTTAAATTCTGCTAGCAAATGAGAGGCCAGCGATATTGCCACATTTACTTTGTACACATTTACGTCTATCCCCTGTCATCTGATCGCGCTGTAGTTTGTTTGCTTAGCCATAGCCACACCCCTTTACCACTTGGCAACTTGGCCATAGAGCTTGCGTATTATTCGTTTAGCTGAAATGCCAAGATGTTTGTCACAGGCGTTAGTCCTTGATGAAACATAATATTAATCATTTTAATTAATAGTTTTAATTTTTGATGTATAATTCTTGAAGTTTAATTTTTCCAGCCCCGGGGTATAAGAAACGTGGATAAAGTATGTTCCGCACCATTATAATTCTTTCAATATTCTCTCACTGATGATTAAACCCGGGCCCACATGCACCAAAGGCACATATGCTAATCACAAAGCCAGTGGAAAGGATTGAATTTTAATTGTTATGTGTGTCTATATCACAAGTCACTGTTCAGTGAAATCACATTAAAACTATGTGTATATTTTTATAATTGATTTAAATTTTGTTTTAATACTTACTAGTAATTATTTATGAACAAATGTTGGAAACAGCAAAATCAGAGTTATAAGCTCCCGAAAATGATAAGTAAGATTGGATTTTATGTAGTTCAAAAACTATGAACCTATAAAAGGTTGTCCAAAGATTCCTTAGAAAGTAAAGTATGTGCTATCCATTTATCAGAATCCTACGAAACATGTATAACGAATATGGTTGAGGAAGTCTACTTACTGAACACTGCATTCCCATTTCTACATTTGTTGCATAAAATGTATGTGCACGTGATGCAATATTGTAAAACATGCACATTTTATGGAGTCCATATTAATTTTTAAGCTTCTTATTAGTTTGTATCAAAGGCTCTCGACCTACTTCGATAGGTACACTCATGTCCAAAATGATTGTCGCATATCTATAACTGTCTACTTGTAAGAATATAATTTGATAATGATTTTGCAGGGTACTTATATTATGTGTATAATCGGGAAATGTGTATTTGTGGTAAATTTCATAGGAAAAGAATAATAAATACGAAAATTAGTGTGAGTAAAACAAAATGTTGCTAAATGGACTAGAAAGTTTTATTTTTCGTTTTATTGTTCTTATTTACTGCTCTTTTGACATGAAATTTGCCACATACATGTCTTTCCCGATTATACACATACTAACATTATAAAATATTCCGGGCGAATTCGTTATCAAATTATATTCCTACAACAACATATTTATAGACATGCGACAATAATTTTGGACATGAGTGCACATAGTTTTAGAGCTACAACAGATCAAATTAATAACAATAGTGGTATTTACGATGTTCGTATGAGCTTTTTCTGTTCTTTCATTCCACGTATTTCACTAGTGATTTTTGTATAAAATTAACACCCTATGTATATTAAAATCACTTTATATTTTAGTACTTAATAGTAATATACTGGTAAATATGCCAAGGATAATTTGTATTTTGGTCATTTTTATTTCTATAATGCTGATTCTTGATATTCTTTAACAATGAGTTCCATTACGGTTCATGCAATTTATTTGGACTTTAAATATTGCAAAGAGGATTGAGAATACTGTAATTTTAGAAAATAAACCAATTAGATCTTACTGTCTATAAAACGTCATGAAATTAGGGATGGCCACATTTTTTTGAAAACGAAAAATTTTTCGACAAACGAAAAACGAAAAATTTTCCGAAAAACGAAATATTTTTCGAAAAAACGAAAAATGAATTCTTTTTCGGAAAACGAAAAACGAAAATTTTTCGAAAAACTAAAAATTTTTCGAAAAACGAAAACTTTTTTGGAAAACGGAAAACGAAAAATTTTTCGAAAAAGCGAAAAACGAAAAAACGAAAAATAAAATTTCCGAAAATCGAAAAACAGATTTTTCGAAAAAGGCCATCCCTAGTAGGAAAGTAAGGGATTGTCCATTAAATAAAATGCGCTATTTTAAACAATTTTTTACCCAATTTGTTGCACAGTTACCTTCAGTGGCGGATTTACGCCGGGGGGAAGGGCTGAGCTTCTCCAAAATTCTCGGATTTCTATAGAAAACGAAACAAATGTTCCTCATAACCTTCAAGCCCCTTCTCTTAAAATTTAAAATTTCTAAACACAAAGTATTCCTAAAGAGAAGCCCCTACTAAAATATTTTTCTAAATTTGTCGCTGGCTACCTCTGTGCCCATCCCCCTGGTTTCCCTTATACCCAGATATTAGAATCTCTAATACTCAGATTATAGTCGGTGTCCATTTTCCCTTTTCCTTCAGCGCGAGTTTTCTTAAATATTGTCAGAATTTTTTCCTTTTCTTTTGTAATTTTACGATCAGTAAGATGCTACAAAATGATTAAACGTTTGTGACAGTTAAATTGTTAAAAAGAACCCCTTATGCCACAAACCGTAACAAATTGTAAACCTTTCTCATGTTCTGTAGCGTTACATAATTATTAGACTGTTCTAGTAGTATCTATTGCCGAAATCTCCAGTACACCGCATGCATTCTATTTTCATAGGAAAAGCAGGGATACACACAATGTTCCAGTATTGATGGTGATGTGTTGAATCGGAAATAAAACGGTTAACAGAAGTCTGACAAATGCGTCATTTTGTATGTCATTATTTCAAAAGTGCACATTATACAAAAAGGCACATTAAAAACTTTGCCACGGGCCCTTTTGTGCCTGGATACCCAGTAGCGATTTCTTAAAAAATGCACCGAGATATACTTGTACATATAGAAAAATAAAAACATGACAATGACTGTTCAGTTTATCCTTCCACTTACTTGCTACTTTTTTTAAATGCTGTTACTTATACAATTACACTTCATAGTTTTTGCCATAATAACTCTCTTATCCATGTTTTGAATAATGATTTTAATTTCAACTGTTTGTATTCAGTTGGAATTTCGTTAAAGCATTTTATGGGATAGTTCTTAACCCCTCCCGTTCCGTATGTTTTTGAAGAATAAGATTCCACATGGATTTGTTCTTTGTCTTGTCTCATAATTACGAAAGTGAGTATTTCGATTTACTATTATATTATGATGCGCATTATTATTCATAACATTAAACATATAATACATAGTTGATTCTTTGGCTAAATAATCTATTGGTAATACTTTAGACCTTCTATAAGTATTTAAATTTGGGTTTAAGCGTGGCAGATTGTAGAGGGTACGTAATGCCCTATTCTGCAAAATTTGTAGTGGATGCAGTGCACTTTTGTTCGAACATCCCCATAATATGTTCATGTAAGTTAGATGAGTGTGTACTTATGCATAGTAGATATTTTTTTAAGATTCGGCGATAATATATTTCTACATCTATTAAGCACCCCTATTATTGGTAAGATTTTTTAACACAAAAATTCTATGTGTTGTCCCCATTCAAGATGCTGATTAATTATTATTCCTAGATATTTAGTTTCAGTAACTCTTATTTGTTGACCTTGCAAATAAATATTTATATTATGGTCTAATGGATATCTGTTTTCTTATGAAAACTTATATATAAGGTTTTTTACGTTTAGTGAAAGTTTATTGCAATTCAACCAATCCTACAGTAGATTTAGATCCTGCTGTATTATATTTTCTAATGTATTTTTATCTTCCGCTGTGTATAATATATACATATCGTCAGCGAATAATATTAAGGTACCATTTAGTGTAATGTTTGCTATATCATTTATATATATTAAAAATAGGAGAGGCCCCAAACAGGAACCTTGTGGCACCCCACATGTAATTGTCTGTTCTGAACTTGTGAAGTTGTTTATCTCAACATATTGCTTTCGTCCGTTTAAATAACTTTTAAACCATTGCAATGCAAGTCCTCTAATTCCTAAATTACCAAGTTTGTTAAGCAGGATATCATGCTTAACTGTATCAAAGGCTTTGCGAAGATCAATAAATAATCCTGCTGACGCCTGTCCTTTATCTAAAGCCTCTTATATCTTAACACTAATGTCTAAAACTGCTGATTGTGTTGAGGAGGCTTCCCTAAACCCATACTGGTGTTCGTAAAAGAAATTGACAGATTTTAGGTAATCTTCTAATCTAAATTATACACTTTTTTCAATTAGTTTTGAGAGCACAGGCAAAATTGATATAGGACTATGATTATTTAGTTTTTCAACGTTTCCGTTTTTATGAACTGGAAGTACTTTAGCCATTTTACAATAACTGGGCATTGTTCCCGAAGTGAATGAATGATTTACAGGATGAGCAATGTATATGCTTAATTGATTTTTTGTAATTAATCATAAATATATTGCTTATTTTGTCTTTAGCTGCACTATTTTTCGGTTTCAACATTCCTATTATCTTCTGAATTTCGTAGGCTGTGACTGGCCTTAGGAAAAATGAATTGTTATTTATTGGCTCTTTCATATGTTTGTTAGGACTTGAATCGTTAATACTTTTAGCAAGATTTGAACTTATAGTGACAAAGAAATCATTAAACATACCTGGTACATGTTCCAGTGGAACTATTTTACCTTCCATTTTTATTGTGAAATTTTGTTTGTTAGGGAAATCGTTTGTAGTTCTTATTACTTCATTCACGGTTTTCCAAAACTTTTTAGGATTATCTAGCGAATTATTAAATTTATTTTGGTAATACATGTTTTTGAGTTTTCTCTTTTCTTCTGTTACTTTATTTCCAAAAAAAGATATATTCTTCTTTTAATATTTCATTACTAGGATATCTCCTGGTTTTTGAAAAGAGGATATCTCGTCTATTGATTAACCCAAGTAATTCTTTATTGACCCATGGAGCTACTGGTGTATAGGGTTAAGTGTTTGAAATTAATTTCTTTTTAACCGAAGTTGAATTTTATATTCCCTTATTTAAGAATGAAATAAAATTGTTGTAATACTTATTTATATCATTATCTTCATTATTAAAGTTTTGTATTTCAAAGTACTTTTTAGTTTTATTATGGCCAATCTGATTAGAAACCCGCACTTCTGAATTTTCATGTTTTCCACTAAGCTCAGTTTTCCATCCTATAACAATTGTTACTAACACCCTATGATCACTAATATAATTTTCAACAGTACATACAATATGCTGTAATTCATAATTGTTAGAATATATATGACCTACAAGTAACTCATTAGCGTTACCAACTCTAGTAGGGTACTTTGTATTACATAGTAACAAACCAAAGAACATCATTAACTCAAGTAAAGGCACTCTATAAGTATCTACATAATTAATTATATTAACATTTACATCTCCGGTTAATATTATTTTTCTATTAAAATATAGTGACAATATGTTTCCAAGATGCTCCATCATTAGCGGACTACTATTGTTATTGGGATTATATATATGTGAAAATTCTGCAAGAAATTTCATTTACTTTACTATACTAAGTAAGATTTCTGGGGGGCTTAAGCCCGGAAGCCCTCCCCTAAATACGCCACTGGTCACGAATGTAAAGATTAAAAAGAATCGGGCTCAATTTACTGGCTTGAAAAAGGCCCAAAGAGGTCATGCGTCTAACGTTATAAGAATTCCCAATTTTAATATAGATTGTTCTGTTAATTAATGTGTTGTGTACAATGCGTATTACCTTGCCAGAGATATGAAGGTCGTAAAGTTTGTGAATGAGAATGTCCAAGATAACGGAATCATAGGCGTGTTTGATATCAATACTAGTCGCCAAAAGATGTCGTCTAGCATAAAAAGCATAATAGATGTCGAGTACAACCGAGAAAAGAGCATCGGATGTGGAAATATTTTTCCAGAAGCCAGTCATATTGTGGGGAAGGAGTTGGTGATGTTCAATAAACCATGTTAAAGCGTTGAGAATGAGGTGTTCGAAGATTTTGGTAAGCACATGGAAGCAAAGCTATGGGGTGAAAGTTCTCTGCGGAACTAACAGAACTTTTGTTTTTTGGGACTGATACAATGAACACCTTCTCCATGCCGAAGTAATAAGACTGGTGTTCTATATGTGATTTAAGTATGAAAGCTACAAAGTGAATCCCGAAGGCGGTAGATGTTTATAATGATTATAGGTAAGACCATCGATCCCTGGAGCAGTAGATTTATTAATGCTGTTGAGAACAGTTTCCAATTCGCAAGGGGAAAAGTCACGATCGAGAACAGGGTCTGAATTGCTAAGAAATTGCCGTTGAAGAGAGAGTCGATCATTATTGATATAAGGTGGTGATAAAGAATAATGGAAACGGTCAACCCATCGTAAATCCTGAAAGTGAAGAGGTAGGTTCTGGGAAAAGTCGCTCAAAAATTCCAAAGCTTACGAGTGGGTGCACAAGTGGAGAGAGAAGTACAAAAGTCGTGCTAACTCTGATGCCTAGTGGTGTTAATAGTGCGTCAAGTACGGACTTTGTGATAGCTGTAGGAGAAGAAATTGTCCTTGGACGGATGTTGAAGGAAAATGCGAAAGGCCTGTTAACTGAGATTAATGCTTTGCTGGCAAAAAGAAATGCAATGATAAAACGGGTAGACCCTGTCTAATAAACAGGGTGAAGATGAGTTTCTGTCTAATAACAGCATACGGAAATCAAGTGCAAAGACATAATAGGACTAGATATCAGTGGTGCTGATGGAAACAAAAGAGTATATCTGAATGACAACTTGACAGAAAGGAACAAGGGCCTCTTCAAGAAAGTTAGAGATCTTCGTCCACATGTTAAGTATGTGTAGGTTAGTGACTGTAAAATTTTGACAAGGAAAAGTGAAAATGACAGAGTGGTATGGATTAGGAGTAAAGAAATATTGCCTTATTAAGGAAATAAAGCTAGATAATTATGTTGCAACTTAGCAATAAATGGATGGATATTTGGATTTAGGATTAGGACTTATTTATAAGGATCTTTATTATGAGTCTATTTTAGAACGTTTATTGTCTGAACATTATCGACTATAACAGGAAGGTGTAACTTGTGTAATAATCAATGCAAGAAGTTTAAGAAATAAATTATACAAAATAGAGACAATATTGCATAGACTCTCGCTAGTGAACTTTTGGTAATTAGTGAAGCATGGGTTGATAAATTGGAAATAGATTACTTTAATATAAGAGAATATATATCAGTACATGTGAATAGAGATAGGCTTGGAGGAGGTATAGCAATATATATCCATAACTCATGGCAATTTAAAATATGAAATAAAATTGAAAAAGAACAGCATATTAGGGATTGAAGTAAAAAACAGATAGTATAAATATGATTGTAATATATATAGACTCATAATATTCTAAAATACTCATAATAAAGATCCTTATAAATAAGTCCTAATCCTAAATCCAAATATCCATCCATTTATTGCTAAGTTGCAACATAATTATCTAACTTTATTTCCTTAATAAGGCAATATCCTCTTCACTCCTAATCCATACCACTCTGTCATTTTCACTTTTCCTTGTCAAAATTTTAGTCACTAACCCACACATACTTAACATGTGGACGAAGATCTCTAACTTTCTTGAAGAGGCCCTTGTTCCTTTCTGTCAAGTTGTCATTCAGATATACTCTTTTGTTTCCATCAGCACCACTGATATCTAGTCCTATTATGTCTTTGCACTTGATTTCCGTATGCTGTTATTAGACAGAAACTCATCTTCACCCTGTTTATTAGACAGGGTCTACCCGTTTTATCATTGCATTTCTTTTTGCCAGCAAAGCATTAATCTCAGTTAACAGGCCTTTCGCATTTTCCTTCAACATCCGTCCAAGGACAATTTCTTCTCCTACAGCTATCACAAAATCCGTACTTGACGCACTATTAACACCACTAGGCATCAGAGTTAGCACGACTTTTGTACTTCTCTCTCTACTTGTGCACCCACTCGTAAGCTTTGGAATTTTTGAGCGACTCTTCCCAGAATCTACCTCTTCACTTTCAGGGTTTACAATGGGTTGACCGTTTCCATTATTCTTTATCACCACCTTATATCAATAATGATCGACTCTCTCTTCAACGGCAATTTTATAGCAATTCAGACCCTGTTCTCGATCGTGACTTTTCCCCTTGCGAATTGGAAACTGTTCTCAACAGCATTAAATCTACTGCTCCAAGGATCGATGGTCTTGCCTATAATCATTATAAACATCTACCGCCTTCGGGATTCACTTTGTAGCTTTAATACTTAAATCACATATGGAACACCAGTTTTATTACTTCGGCATGGAAAAGGTGTTCATTGTATCAGTCCCAAAAAACAAAAGTTCTGTTGGTTCCGCAGAGAACTTTCACCCCATAGCTTTGCTTCCATGTGCTTACAAAATCTTCGAACACCTTATTCTCAACGCTTTAACATGGTTTATTGAACATCACCAACTCCTTCTCCACAATATGACTGGCTTCCGGAAGAATATTTCCACATCCGATGCTCTTTTCTCGGTTGTACTCGACATCTATTATGCTTTTTATACTAGACGCCATCTTTTGGCGACTAGTATTGATATCAAACACGCCTATGATTCCGTTATCTTGGACATTCTCATTCACAAACTTTACGACCTTCATATCCCTGGCAAGGTAATACGCATTGTACACAACACATTAATTAACAGAACAATCTATATTAAAATTGGGAATTCTTATAACGTTAGACGCATGACCTCTTTGGGCCTTTTTCAAGCCAGTAAATTGAGCCCGATTCTTTTTAATCTTTACATTCGTGACCAGTGGTGTATTTAGGGGAGTGGCTTCCGGGCTTAAGCCCCCCAGAAATCTTACTTAGTATAGTAAAGTAAATGAAATTTCTTGCAGAATTTTCACATTTCCAGGCAAAGCCCCCCCGAAAGTTAGCAGTTTCGCAGATGGTCTGTTCCTTCGTCTGTTAACGCCTACTCTGGACACTGGATGCGAGACGCTGGAACGTACTCTTCAAACTCTCATTTATTGGTCCTCTCAACATGGTCTTGACATTAATTGAAAGAAGATCAGATTCATAATCTTCTCTCGACAGAAACATCTTCCTTCCACCTTTCTTCGTATTAATGGTATACAACCTTCCAATGAACCTGCGCTCAAATACCTAGGCTTAATTCTTGATAAAAAAAATAATAAATTGAAAGACCACCTCAACTATTTAACTCAGAAGGTAGACAACTTTAATCGCTTGTTTCGTTGTATTTCAGCCAAAAAGTGGGTCTGCACCCTTTCAGTCTTTTGACCATCTTGAAACAATGTGTGGTCGCTAAATTTATGTATGGTGGCATTTTCTATTCCACTACCATGAGCTATTTTTACACGAAGTTGACCCGCATAGTCTATGAGTTGGTGAAAATAATTTTTTTCTCAGCCTCGATTTTGTCCCAAACAATCCCTCCTTGAAGAATTCCATTCTGTACCACTTACTGTACAACTACCAAGGCTAGCTGGCAAATTCATCTTAGCATGACTTGGTCGTACTCACTCTTTACCAATTGAGAGACTTCAACAATTAGGCTACCTCTTCAGTACGTCAAGTCACGCCCTCACTTGAACACTCGGACAGGATTTTACAAGCCTATCTTGATCTTAAACATTTAAAGCCATATATCTATACCGTGCCACTTATTCCTTGCTATTTTTGGCAGTAAAGTACCAATCTTATCACTATTCCAGCTATTGTTCCTAATTCATGTATCAACGCTACAATCTAGTCTACAACAATATCTGGACAGATTGCCTGCAACCTCTTCGTCCTGACACTGTTTTCATATACACAGATGCCTCTAAATATCCCCACTTGTCCGTGGGAGTTGCAGTTTTCATTCCTGATCGCAGTCTTACAATGCAATACAAATTACCTGCTTCCTTCTTGATCTTCGATGGCGAAGCGTTTGCTATTCGCCAAGCCCTCTAATATGTCAAGCTTCACAACATCCCAACTTCTTGTACGGACTCGTTTTAATGTGCTTCAATCATTATCCCCTATTTACTGGAATGCTAAAGCTACCTGTCTCATACTTAATATTAAACATCTTTATAACTCTCCCATGACTACAGACCACATAGTTCACTTTCCTTTCATGCGCTCATACGTGGGATTGGAACATAGCGATACTATAGATCTGGCTGCGAAACCTACATGTAGCGATGACAAGGCTTGTTTTATCAAATTCCTTATCAAAGCTACTACTACCGACAGACAATACAATCACGCTTTGACACGATGGCAACAGCAAAACAGACGTGGTCCTGGTCAATTCTACTGGACAATTGTTGAACCTCATCGCCTCAAACCCAGGGATTTCATTACTAATTGGTCTCGCGCTGAAATCACCACCTACTATCGAATCTTGTTTGGAACTGCTCTTACCCCCGTCAAGCTTTTTCAGATTCGCAAGAAAGACACTTAGCATTATTGGTACGACAAAGGTATAGGCACCCTTAACCATCTCTTGTGTGCATGCGATCTTCTGAATCAATATCGTCATTTCTTCTTACAGGAACTGACTTTCTATCTTGGATTGGGCCCTCTTTCCTATCAATACATCTTAGCAACATCCAACTGGTTCGCCATCAGAATTCTTATTAACTTTCTACTCAACGACGGTATTTTCCTCTAACATAATCATTACCACTTAGTATTACACACCAAATATTCACACACAAACACACACACACACACACACACACACACACACACACACACACACACACACACATATATATATATATATATATATATATATATATATATATATATATATATATATATATATATATATATATATATATATATATATATATATATATATATTGTCCCTCAGCTCAGTCATCAATTTTGTAAGATCTCTGTTCAGTCAACAATTTTGTAAGATCTTTACGGAGGAATTCTCTGCCCAGTTGTCAATACTTGAAAGAACTTTACGAAGGAATTAACTGCCCAGCCATAAATATTGCAAGAACTTTACGGAGAAATTCTCTACCCAGCCGCCAATTTTTGTTTCCAGATCATTGATCAAATTTCATCAATCTATGAAGTTCTACGCTGATGAAGGCACTTACCTGTCGACCGAAATATTCCTCCATCCAGTGGCGTAACAAGACGGGGGGGCAAGGGGTCATTGCCCCCCCCAAAAAAGTTCTGGTAGAAGTTATTGGGGGCGCCAAAGGCGCCTAATGATTACTTTGCATTTTTTAAAGCCTATTGAAGAATGAAAAGTTTATGCACAAAAGCAGTGTTTTGTATGCACTGCCAAATCTTCGACAAAATATAGAGCGCAGTGCTTTGTATTATTATAACTAATGGATAATTTTTCTGTTCTTTTGTATTGATTGTCTAGGGCACCTTTCATACAATAAAATAAAGAAATAAAAATCACCTATATGACAGTCAAGCAGCGATATACAAATTTTCTTAAACCTTTGTCGCCCCTCATTATGTATGGGCGACATAATGCTTCGATAGAACAAAAAAGGAAATAATGTTACAATGACGGAGCATTGCAAATATGTTAATTATTCCTTTCGTAGTCCCTGGATGTATAGGGGCGCCTTCGATAGAATAAAAAAGAAATAATATTGCACCAAGGGGCGCTGTAGATATTTTATTTCTTTTGTCGTCCCTGATTGTATAGGAGCGCATTCGATAGAACAAAAAAGGATGTAATATTGCACCAAGGGCACTGTAGATATATTAATTATTCCTTTTGTCGCTCCTGATTATATAGGGGCGCCTTCGATAGAACAAAAAAAAATAATATTGCACCAAGGACGCTGTAGATATATTAATTATTCCTTTTGTCGCGTCTAATTGTATAGGGGCGCCTTCGATAGAACAAAAACGGATATAATATTAGAGGGCGCTGTAGATATATTGATTATTCTTTTGGCGCCCCTGGTTGTATAGGGGCGCCTTCGATAGAACAAACAACGATGTAATATTGCACCAAGGGCGCTGTAGATATATTAATTATTCCTTTTGTTGCCCCTGATTGTATAGGGGCGCCTTCGATAGAACAAACAACGATGTAATATTGCACCAAGGGCACTGTAGATATATTAATTAGGCCTATTCCTTTTGTCGCTCCTGATTGTATAGGGGCGCCTTCGATAGAGCCAAAAAGAAATAATATTGCACCAAGAACACTGTAGATATATTAATCATTATTTTTGTCGACACTGATTGTATAAGGCAGGGGCGGATCCAGGACCGACTTCTGGGGGGGGGGCGGTCGGTTGTCATACTGCTACTTTAAAGGGCACCAAACTTTGGAATGGGTTTTATTTATATATATAAAATAAGAAAGTATTCCTCTTCTGGGGGGGCATCGTCCCGATCGCCCCCCCTGGATCCGCCCCTGGTATAGGGTCGCCTTCAATAGAACAAAAAGGATGTAATATTGCACCAATGGCGCTGTAGATGTATTAATTATTACTTTTGTCGCCCCTGATTGTATAGGGGGGGGTTTCGATAGAACAAACAAGGATCTCCTCAGCTACCGCGCGGAAAACGGACTCCGAAAAGACTAGAACACTCGCAGACATCCGCGCAACAGTTACTCACCACTATTCCCACTTCAAAAAATCTGAGAGACCTGCTTGAGAACTTCAAGAAACTCTGTAAAGAAACAAGAGATATGTTTCCTGAAGTGTTGAAAATCATTTGTCGCCTGCTTGTCATCCCGGCGACATCTGCAACTGCCGAGAGAAGTTTCTCAATGTTGCGTTATATGAGGTCCACAATGACCCAGGCAAGACTGAACCATTTTGCAGTTCTTAATGCATACTCAGACAGGCTTGACTCACTGGACGTGAAGGAACTGTGTAGAGAATTCACAAATAGCGCCTACAGTGAAACTGTCTTCGGCAAACTGAATTCTGCTCTTTAAAGTGTGCAGTTCTTGTGTCGAAATGAGCTATAGGATCACAGTGGCTCGGTATTTTTTACATAAAATATTTAATCAAATTGAAACTATATTATTCCGTTCTTGTTAAATATATTAAAAGTTGGATGTTACGTACCCAAAGGCTTAAAAACGGCTTTTAAAAAAGTTTTTTCCACGCTTTTTTGCCTGTCACATTATTTTTTTTTTTCCATTTTTTTAAATTCAACTTTAATGAAGAAAGTATTTTCCACATTTGTTCCCCATTATAAGAAAAATAAATATGAGAAGTTCAACAATCAAGAATAATTGATCACTCATAAGAAAAAGGCCAAATATATTAACCCTTTGGGGACTTTTGTTACAGATCTGAACCATGGCGTCGACCTTCGGAATTTACTTTATAAATCTCTACTAAAGCTTTTCATACCGTTTTCTGCATTCATTCAAGCGGGGAAACTTTAAAGTGTGTGTTTCATGGGCATTTTGCAGTCACACTTGCGATGCCTGGGGGCAGTGACGTCACAAACATGGACGAAGGAACAAAGAAAAGGAAAAATTTTAGAGCTCTTTAAAAAAAAAATCCTAACACATCGATATTAATCCTAGGATCATGGTCCATACCTACTTATGTTCGTAATAAAGAAATTTTTCCAACTGTATCACTCAAATATCCCTATTGTGTACCAGAAGCGGGAATATCCCGACCAAAGTGGAAAAAGGAGATTTTTTCAATCTTTTTCTTTTTAAACAAGGTACAAACCACGATCGTAGGGTAAATATTGATTTTTTAAAATGAATTTTCCCCTATTACACATTTTTCGTCAACGTGTTTAGTAAAGTAGCTACAGGGCATCCCTATTTATCGTAGGATCATTGTCTGCACTTAATTTTGTTCGTAATGATACAACGTTTCCAACGGTACCACTACCATTGCGCTGTCATGTACCCGAGGAGATAAGATTCCGAGAAAGTTAATTTTTGAAAATTTGAATTTTTCCGCTTTTCTTTATACATTTTTGGCTTGGGATTTTTTTCTTTTAATATTTCATATTTAGCGAAGAAACAACAATGGGTTAAAGCTTTTCTTTCCCATCATAGTCTAACTTTAAAAAAAATACTGTATTCTGAAGAAAAATAAAAGGTAAGAGCCACCACACTAAACTTTGTTGCTCCAGTTACTTAAACTAAATCATATGCTGCTGCTATTAGTGAAACACTTTCTTCTGAAATATGAGCAAAGTTATGAAGCCTTCTCGGCTCTAATATTAGATATTGAAGAGTATCTGAAACAATAGTGTTTCTGGAATGGCAGTGATACTTTTTTTCTTGTCTGCCAGTTTGACTTTAAGCAACCCAAACAACATATTTCAAGATGTATAAGTTTCAAGAACTTGACATGGTTAGGCAACCAACGTGGGACTTATGAGGTCGTAGTTTTGTCAAAAGAGCGAAAATTTCCGTTTTCTTTCATAAAGCCGTTTTGTTTTTAAATGAAAATAAAGCACGTCTCAAAAATTCGGCTATTTTGCATCTCTAGTCCGGTATATCAATACATAGTGCAGTTCAATCTATGTACTGAAACATTTGAAGATTAATGTGGTGTGAAAGTAAAATAAGAAAAGTGTGCGTGTAGGTGTATTGTGAGAATCTGTTGATCACTTTAGAAAATTTTTTTCACAAAAAAATACATAACAGTAATACTGTAAAGATTAGTGGAAATTACGCGCTGTGATGGGGGGCGCTGTTGTGAGAGGGGTGCAACAAAAAGACTTGCCTCCTCCTATATTCGAAATGTTGTTACGCGGCTGCCACCATCCATATTGGACTTGCAACAATCAATTTTCTTCACCTTCTCTAATTGATCAATACAACACTTGTGGCCTACATAGGCATTCCTCATGCCTGTGGACACCCCCCCATCACTGATAACAGTGTACAAGAAAGAAAGAAAGCATTTTGTTGGGGTCCGTATGCTATGAGTATAATGCAATGATAAATAGATAATAGTATCATACTATATGTTTGTTATTGATTGGCAACCCTGCATGGAATGGAAGAATGGGAATCTGCGTTTCATGTTTGAAAGGAACGTCTGGGAATGATACTACACCAGACCTGGTATGTTAAATATAAATGGAATTACCAAATAAATTCTAGACTAATAACCTGGGAAGTATGAGAAGTAGTGATAAGCCATTAATTCCCTTATGTATTATGTACTAGTTTATACTGTATGTCAGAAGTTGTGAGTTATGTTTACAGTACACAAATAGGCCTATGTGAAAGATGCGTGAGAATGAAAATTCGGCAGTTGTAAATAATATTATTAGTATATTAATAATATGCAACAAGCTAATGAACAAGGTGGAGTGAAAAGTTGACGACCGAAAGTTGACAAAAGTACACACGCAATTGCGAGTCGTATTACCAATGAAGGAGTAGTAAAATCTACCGAATGACATACTACTTACCGCATCGCTTATGTACACATATACTTCACGCGAATGGATTAATTATTACAAGTTTACAGTAGACTTTACGAAACATACTTCATACCGATAAATAAAACCACTTCAAAAGTGAATAGTAAAGTAGAGTACTGTCAAGTTAGCTTACGAGAGTTCGGGCTTATTTTGTTGATCTAAAAATTTCTCGTGTCAGTGTAACGTTATCAACTGGAGCGGGCATTGTAAAGGTAACCCTAAGTTTATATATATGAGTTCTTTCTGAAGCTGTATTCATGCTGGCTTATAACACACCTTGAAATAAATATATATGGCTAATCTTCCGCTGATGGCATCCCTAAATGACGCCCATATGTATATGTTTTCAGCCTCGCATTAATTATTTATTGTCATTGAAATATACCTTACCTACAGTTGTTCATGTTTCATTTTCATCCTTTGCTTCTAACTGTTGACCACAAATATTGGCAGGGTTCTAGATCACTATCCTGTATCCCCAGTGAGTCATAATAAAGTAACTAGACTGCGCGTCACCCGAATTGGCGTATGGCGTCAGCCAATAAGCTCGCAGTGCGCTGTTACCAAACCTTCAGTGACGAATCTAATCATCCATAATTGTCCACAAATACAAACAAAATCAATTATGATTGACTCCCTGAAGGTTTAGTAACACCGCACTGGCAGCTTATTGCCCAATGCCATATGCCAATTCGTGTGGTGCGGAGTTGTAATCAACTTTTTACTAACCTGCCTTCTCTCGCTATTGCTCACTCGGTTTTTAAATTGAGTATTGAGCTTTAATGATGAAAGGAACAAAACTGGCTACTAATCCACCTTCACATTTATGTGCAGGCCACCATTCTAGAACCTTTCCCAAATTTTTCTTATTTTTATGCTTTTTTCTCTTCTCTGAATACTTAAACATTTGTATCGTGTGCAAAATGAATACCTTTAGGCTGTTAAATCTTCCAAACTAAGCACTATTGACAAAGAAAGCAATGTGTTTTTATCTTCTCACTGCGATGGAAAATATAGCTTCAATATTGCTTCTAGAACTCTTGAACAATTTATTGTCTTTTGTTGCCTGTTTGAATAGATATTGGGGCCGCGGTGGCTCAGTGGTAGAGCGTTCACCTCTGGTGCTAGGGGTCCCGGGTTCGATCCCAGCCCCCGCCAAGTGAACTTTGTGGTGGACAAACACCGTGTGCGTGGGTTTTCTCGGGGGTCTCCCGTTTCCTCCCACTTTCTTCATTCCACCATTTCATTCATTACTCATCATCACCGTCTCCTTTAGCCTAACCGGCATAACCGTGGGACGTAAAACTCAAAGATTTCATTTTCATTTTTTGAATAGATATTCTACCTAATACCCACTCCTACCACCCTTAGGAAGTGTTTCTTAAAAGTTTCATTAAAGCTTACAGGTTCATTTTAGGAGAGTTGAGTATAAAATACAGCATGTGGACGTACGTCATGAATACTACAGTGCATAAAACACAAAGCAAATTAAAATACAAATCAACTTGTGCTAGGTGGCCTGTAAAAAGCTTGAATGCCATCTAACCGTCTCAGGCCAGGGGGTCCTCGGGATGCGTCCGTTGGGTATATTTGTAAACGAGGATAGTGCAAAATATTGCATATGGCTTAAAAATATTTGCCTTCCGTGCGGAAAGAAGGAATTTCGTAATTCCTTCAGGAATAATCATAGGATGGTGTTTCGACATCAAAATATTTACCACTTTAGGGACATCATGCTGCATTCATAAAGTGAATCTTAGTGCAACTTCAGTTTCATTTCCTTCTGCTAAACGTTTTTGTTTTTCTCCATTATTGCAGTATACACGTCTAAGTTAGTTACTAACACAATGGAATTAAAATACCAACACATTCTACTAATATCGCATCAATACACGAATTCAAATACTACACAATTTCACTTCGTTTTTCTCAATAATCACTCATACTACAGTGATACGTTTATTTTCTTTCTTCTGAATCTCATGCGGACACCCCTATTTACTTGGCACATATTCAAACAATTGCGTACAGATTGATATGCGTTCATACGGATATTGCTTTTTCTTGTATGAAGAAGTGCTTATGGAAAAAGAACAACAAGCTTAGGCCTTTTCTGTGAATTTAATTGTGATGATGGTATACGGTTGTCAGTTCAAATGTGTACAGTTCTACCTTTTTAAAACCACGACATGGATAAAAGCTGGTTATATATCCATGGTGATTCTCCTGCTAATGGAAAGTTAGAAGAATTTGGATTATTTTCTATATTAGTGGCTTGAAAACGATTACACTCTTCTGAATATATGGACTTGTTGCTAGCGGAAACATGCTGTAGAAGGATGGAATAATAAAATAGATGCATTTCTCGGTAGACCCTATTCTAAGGGCCAAGACTTGTTTCCTGTCTCAAATCGGAATCAACGTGAATGGATTGCAGTGATGTTTATGTTATCATGTTCCAATAGATATAAGTAATGAAAAAGTTAAATATATATATATATATATATATATATATACTCACGTATACTTTGCGATATTTCCTCCGTGAATGTAATTTTAAAAGTGAACCAAGAACAAAAAATAAGAAGCGATCCAAATACAAAATTAAAAAGAAAAGTCGTATGACCTTGTATAAGAACAAATTGAATTTCCAATGAAGTCAAAAATAAGTTACATAAACACTTCCAAGGTGACTATTTTAAAGAAAAAGGAAAACATATTTTCCTTTATGTCGAAAAACAAGTGTAAACATGTGCTTTCCCTTAAATCCAAAATAGTCTTCGAATTAGTATAAAAACGGGCATTTTTGAACGATTATTATGATCCGATCGTCATCCATCAACAGTACAATTAGTGAATATTCGAACCGCATCGTTTGGTGACAACCGTCTTCTCAGAACGTCTCAATCAGAGCCAACGACGATGAAAGGACTCTATGGGTTGTGAGTATGCATTGTGCTTATGATTATTACATGATTTATTACTGTATAAAGGGATTGCATGAACACATGAACATACGTGAGAGATAGCAAGGACTGACTTCTTGATAACCAACTCCGGCCACTATGCTACTCGAGTTACTGATATAACTTTGTAAATATAATTTGTATTATTACTTTTGTATTATCTGAAAAAATGAAATGAAATCTTTAAGTTTTACGTCCCACGGTTATGCCGGTTAGGCTAAAGGAGACGGTAATGATGAGATATGTGTGAAATGGTGGAATGAAGAAAGTGGGAGGAAACGGGAGAACCCCGAGAAAACCCACGAGCACGGTGTTTGTCCACCACAAAGTCCACACGGCGCGAGCTGGGATCGAACCAGGGACCCCAAGCACCGGAGGTGAACGCTCTACCACTGAGCCACCGCGCCCCCTTGTATTATCTGAGGTGAAGGTTGAAATTACTCAATAAATCTACTCCTATATGGATGCTGTCTTGCTTCTTAGATGATGACCCATCTTCCATTATGTTTTATTATCTTAACCATATAAACGTGACAATTAAGCATCATTCAGTATCAGTTTAATCTGAATGCAACTTAAGGGAGGTGGGAAGAAGGAAACGATACATACTGATGAATGAAAGGAGTAAGATAATCATTCAGAATTACGAAGTTGCTTGTAATTTCAAACAAATCCCTGAGAGATTTGACCCATGTTCAAGAGCTGGCCTAATACAGAATCTCTGGTGAAACTGACAACACATATAATGCTGATACATGGTAGTTCATTTATAGTACCGGTATGTAATAATAATACTTGTTGTTGTTGTTGTTCTTGAAAAGACCGCGATGTGAAAATTAATATTGATTTTATACACACCAAAATAGATGTGCATCTGTTCAGGGTTCCGACTATATCCTGAGGCACTTTTCCTCCTACATTTCCTTTTTTTGTGTGTAGAGAGGGAAAGGCTGCAATAAAAATCTGTCAGTAACCGGGATTATTACCAGGTTACGGGATTTGGATATGATCAAAAGGGATGGAACAACTAAAATAACTCAGTTCAGCTCAAAATACATGTAACGTTCCCTCTCGTCATTCCTTGCTTGAATTAGTTGCTAGTCAACTGAACACTAGAGACTTGATTCGAAGAAAATTATTTCATTATTTTGATTTCTAACTGTATGTTCTAAACTAAAAATTTTATATGTCCGTGCTGAAATATTGACACCACAAGGAATCGAAGAAGGATGGTTAGCCTGGAAGGAAAGAAAAGGAAACGAAGAAGAAAGGACAGAAAAATTAGAGAGGTAGAAAAAGAAAGAAAATAGAAAGATTGGAAACAAGGGATGAGGAATGTGTGGTTGAAGGATATAGAAAAAGAGAAGACAAGAGTTGAGAATAGAATACTAAATAGAACAGGGATAAAGAATTATAAGATCCAAAGAAAGTTAAAAAAGAAAATCCTTCGCGTTGAAATATTAAGATTAAACTATAAATTTTTTTTCTAAAATTGAACTGTTGATCTTGTGAAGAGATATTCTATTTTTATTTATTTTACTTTGGTGAGAACGGTAACAACCTATTTTCTGAATTGTAATTCTATTTTACATGTATATCAGCTGAAATAGAAACCTTACACATTAAAATATATACATCTTATCACAAGGGCTATAAGGAAACCTGGTTCTACTTTTGCATTTGTATTTAAAATCATACTCAACAAAAATATATAGCACATGTGTATTACAAAATACGAAAATAAATAAATAAATAAAACTTGAAAATAGCAGAGGTTATATCAAATGATTACATAGCGCCATATGAATATATGTATATAAATATTTTCTTTTATATGCTTACGAAAGAGTTGATAAAGTTACAAATGTTACTCCCCACCTCCTCCCCAGATATGGATAGAATAGTGAATGAAAAGGGGGACTGAGAAACAAAACAATTTGTCATTTGGGTTCATATGTTCAATTAAGTGTGTTTATACTTTAGGTTTGTACATTAAAGGAAGTTATATCACATTTTCATTGGTAATTATTTCTCATATACGGAACAATATTCACTGGCTTGAAATGTTTATAGATTACATGATATAATAATAGAGTATTTTAAAATAAGAAGAGAAAATATTCGCCAAATTTATGCATCTTAAATAATCTTTCGAAATCACGTTCCGTTCGGATCATATCTTTACCAAAGAAGTTCATGGAAAAAAGTCACACATAAGTTGTAATCAAGAATTCTTTAAAAATATAAAATCTTTCTGAGGATGTTGAGTCTATATTTTTATATATTAGGGATGTTACACACAAAATATTTAATAAAGTACTGCAAAAAAATTTGCAGTATTGTCTTTCACCGTAAACTGTAATTGTTCTGTTAGATTTATTCCATAAACTAGAAATATTTTGTCATGTCCGAGATAATAAACGTTGTCAATTTCAGGTAAACTCCTATGTCTGGTATATTAAATATGTTTTGATTTGGTCCACATGTTCTGTTATACGAAGCAATGCTAGCATCAGTTAAAAAACTGTTCCATTTAGATAGAACAACTTTCCGAGAATGATAACCCATACAAACAAGATGCTCGGCACTACTTTTGTTCCAATAATAATGATTTAAGTAGTTCCAAACTGTGGGAAGATCCTCCATAAAATTTCAGTAGAAAAAAAAAATAATAATAATTATCCAAAAAGATAATATCTTGTAAGAGGTACGACGAATTATTCAAAAAATTATAGCGCTGAATTAGTACTAGCGACTAAGTAAGGCATTCATGACGTAGGCCAACTTTTCGAACACACTGTATGATATTGATAAGTAAACACACTTTTTGAAGTTTACGACATTTCACTAAAATTGAATTTTCACTATAATACTTTTAGATCAC
The DNA here is from genome assembly GCF_964235325.1 of Thermobia domestica. Lineage (NCBI taxonomy): Eukaryota > Metazoa > Arthropoda > Insecta > Zygentoma > Lepismatidae > Thermobia > Thermobia domestica. Next base: position 203,773,139 of record NC_137456.1, on the reverse strand, counting down.
TGGGGGAGGGGAGGGATATCTACTTCTTCGCCTGATTTACATTATCTCATTACATAGAAATTGACATAAAGTCAGTATAGTGTAAAAACACCAACCAAATCAAATTACATTAGCAATTATTTTTGTTTAGATGACATTTCACAAAGAATATTCCGCGTGCAATAGATTCAGAAGAATGGGGACAATACTATGTTGGAGGGCACATGACTCACTTCACTCCTTTAGTGAGAGGAAAGTACCATTTAAAGTCAATATTATGTTAATCCTCAAATTAGAGGAGACAAGGAAGGATAATAACCTCTCCCTATCACAGAAGTCGATACAACCATTAACAAACATACAGTACTTATTTAATACAAAATAAAATGTAGTCATTTTGTCTAGACTCTTTTGTCCCATAAGTACAAGATTCGATATAAAATTAACGATGGAATATTTTTACTTCTTTCTATATCAATCATAAACTCTCTTTAATAATAATAAACTATGTCAGCTAGTAAACAAAGATACTATTTTTTATTTTCTCCCATACAAACAAAAAAAATACAATATCTCAAGGCCGAAATATTATCGTTAGGCCTAACATCACAGAATTATTAAATTTTGTACGTATTATTCATTTAAGATCAGCCGCACCAAAAGTTATTTAGGAATGAGATGAGCAAAATAATTCTCTATATAAATATTCGTATGTTAGATGGGATGGATATATACTTCATGTTTCATAAAATACCGCATCATGGGGTATGAAGCTATTCATGACATCCCCCTCCTCAAAAAAAAAAAAAAAAAATAAAAAAATAAAATAAAAATAAAAAAAGATATTTTAGTAATCTGTAGTGATGACATGGAACATTGCACTTCCAAAGCCCGAACACTACACAACTTGAGTGAGAAGATTAAAAGAAAAAAAAGAATATCGAACAACGCGTATACTTCTCGTCCACAAAATACGTCCAAGCAAGGAAGTACTTGAGATCTTTAATCAAAATAAAATATAATCAAATATGGTTTATTGTAAATATAAGAGGAACTTGAAAAAACTTAAAGAAAAGAAATAGAATAATAGAGAAAGTGTTTTTTTTTTTAATGAAAAAAGTAGTTTGAGGTGAGAAATAGAAAAGTGACTGATGCATCCGGAGTCTCGCAACTAAAAAAAAAAAAAAAAAAAAAAAAAGTATACTATCATCGTGTTGATGTAGCGCCAAAAATATTTATCTGCTGAAAGATGTACGGCCTTCGCCATCCAGGCCTATTATCCGTTTGGAGATCGCAACGAGTCTGTGTCGCGGGAGATATTACAAAGAGGAAAGTTATTAAGAACTCCCCCTTTCTAACATGCCCTCTTATCGCCGTAATCCAAGGCCCTTCTGGACGCCCTCCAAGGTTCCGGACTATCCGGGATGGTGTTCGTTTGCTTTAATTTAGAATTTTTTTTAAATAAAAACTATCCGTTACCGTCGGAGGCAGGGGAATAAAAGTAAGATAAAAATGAAAGAAAAAAGGGTAAGTTTGGGCTCCAGCAATAAGTTTTAAAAAATTGAAAAAAAGTAAAACTGAAAATTGTTGTCTCTTTCAATTCTTCGTTTCATCACTTATACTGTATTATTCTTTATTTCCCAATAGTTGTATCCATCAAGGTACGCAAATAAATAAAAAAAAAAAAAAAAAAAAATCGTTCATTGATATATTAATTCAGGATCTACACGTAAACACAAGGGCACAGACTGTCAATATTCACGATTTCGAACGTACGGAAAGAAAGAAAAAAAGGAAAGGAATATCTCATGACTTCAGCTACCTGAAGTTAACTAAGTAATGTTTCTTATGCATTGAAAGTAAAAAATAAAAAGACAAATTAAGAAAAAGAAAACAGGCTTCTGAAATGTTCATAAAAAACTTGAATACCCCATAATATTATTGACTTTCTATAGTAACTATAGCATTTGCTAATGGAAGACCAGATACAAACCACGAACCGATGGCTTGCAAATTTGCACTACACCAATGTACTGAATGTAGTGTTTACCTCTGTTGTTTACACTATCTTGATCACTCTGTGTATAAATTTTATTTATGGATAGTCCCATGTGCTCTTTTACTTACAGGGTTGTTTCGATCTTTTAAAATATCAATTTCGATCCTTCAAAGAGAGAATTTCTAGAGATACAACTTAATTGTTAACTTCGGCTATTGAAAAATTAATGCAATCTGATCAAAATCTGATTTATTGGCGGTTACAGTTACAAAATTAACAAATAGTATAGTGGATACCAGTGAATGTATTATCCCCTCACGGGATACCGATTTCACTACCCAATCCACAGCTCATAGATCGGAGAAAAGGGAAAATGACTTACACTCTTGTCTCCACTTCCATGCTCCAGAAAAGGTCTGATCCTCGATCGCTTTGCAGTGGAGTGACGAGATGAGAGCGGCGATGAGAGAGAGATATGACCCCGCTGCTCCCACCCAGCTTTTTTATTTGGAAGTTTATCTTTGTTTTTACCTTTTGTTTAGTTATTAAAAACCACTTTAATAGTCATTTATCTAAAGGTTGGGTGTTAGCATGCGGGGTCCTGTTTTATTCAGTTGCATGCATACTGGTTTTCATCGTTGTCAGTCATTTACTATCTTAAACCTGTTTTTAACACTTAAAGATAAAAAAATTTCGTTCGTCTTTCCTGGCGGGTACGCGATAGGGTGGAGGTACCGGTTATGGCCACTTTAAGGACTTTTTCATTTTCGTTACTTTTTTTTTTGTAAAAGATATTGCCGCTATTTGTAGATGATTGGAAAACGTATACAGGGTTTTCATAAAGTCTGGACGGATTTAATTTGCTTATAATTTTCATAAAAATGCTCATAATGAAATCAAATAAAGTGCAAGCGGTAGCGGAAGGATTAAATTTTTAGTTGACAAACTGTTACCGTATCAAAGATGGCGTCGGTGAAAGAGAAAGCGCAATGTGTTCTGTGGTACGCAGAGCTAAAATCACCAATTCTGGTGTGTCGAAAGTTCACCAAAGAGTTCAAAAAACCGGCACCGACTGAGAGTGCAATCCGAAAGTGGCATGCTAAGTTCTTGGAGACAGGAAGCGTCCTGGACCGTCCTCGAAGTGGGAGGCCGCCAACATCGCCTGCAACAGTGAGCAGGGTAAGGGAAAGCATCATCAACAGCCCACAGAAGTCGATTCCTAGTGGCGCCCAGTTGGAGGTGGGGCGGTGAATGAACTGAGCTGGTGAAGATTACAGGTAAAAATTTAATCCTTCCGCTACCGTTTGCACTTTATTTGATTTCAATATAAGCATTTTTATGTAAATTATAAGCGAATTAAATCCGTCCATACTTTATGAAAACCCTGTACTTCTAATTTGAACTCTTGTGAACACGTTTTCCGTATTAAATTGTTACCTACAGTCTTTAAAAGTTAGTTAAAATGTATTTTTTAAAGATAATGTACATTTCACCACTTGTGGCCATTCTGTTTCTACCTATGGCCACTTTTTTTTTTCACTTATGGCCACTCAGAATAAATATAAAAACTCAACTTCCAAATTATTATTTAGTAAAAAGACATCAAAGATCATTTACTAATACATGAAATAAGTCTAGATATAGTGCTCTTGCCTACTTATGTCTGAATGCTAAAGTTTTATATATGCTACGTTAAAAAATGTATTATCTTTAACATTCAGATATGGAGATACATTTTATACATAATTTGGAAATTTATCTATAACAAGAAGTTACCTAATAGAATAACGACTTAACAAACAGGTCAAAGCTAGTCGAGCATAGAACAATATCAATGTTGTAGTGTTTTCCAACTGGTTTTACAGCTCCAGGAAATACATTTACCATCATTAGATCCCGTTCTTTATTCTCGGTTCTAGCAATTTATCAATAATGTTCAAAATATTTACTTGTAGTATGTCGATATGTCATTCTTAATGATTACAAACTGTGCTTTCTTTGAATCCACACGAACTCCTTCGTGACTAAGCGGTTAGCGTACGCGCCATTGTCGTGGGAGACCCGGGTTCGATTCCCGCCGGGAGCTGATGTCGAGATTCCACGTAAATCAGTAGGTCCATGTCTCATATAGCCTGGCTGCTGAATGGAACGCTAAACTTAAAATCAACTCAACCGACTCTTTGAGTCCACACATTTGAAACATTGAATATTATACTCAAAATTTTATATTTTGTTCAATATTTACACCAACATACTTGTACTCTGTCACACGGAGGGACGCGGTGGCTCAGTGGTAGAGCGTTCACCTCCGTGGTTCGATCCCAGCTCGTGCCGTGTGGACTTTGTGGTGGACAAGCATCGTGCTCGTGGGTTTTCTCGGGGTCCTCCCGTTTCCTCCCACTCTTCATTCCACCATTTCATTCATTCCTCATAATCATCGTCTCCTTTAGCCTAACCGGCATAACCGTGGGACGTAAAACCTAAAGATTTCATTTCATTTTTCTGTCACACGGAGAGATTTCATCAAGTTTGCATATAGGTTAACACAATATTTTATACCGAGTGTAGTAGGCTAGGACTGTTTGTTTCGTTCCATTATATGATTAGGTGGAGATAAAAAAAATTATTTTTCCTTTTTTCGTTACGTCAAAATATTTTGTAAAGTTAACTTAATATTTAGATCTATTAGTGGATTTGCCTATTTTGGCCTACAGCAAAAAAGTGTTGTGATGTCAATAAAATACTGTTTTTGTTATTTTTATTAATAAACAATCCAATTACTATCACAATTGCAAAAGGTGGCCATAAACAGTAACTAGTATGAAACTACATACGGCCACCTACTGGTTACCAGGATGGAAAAAATCATGATTTAAAAAAAAACATTTTTGTTGATTTTTTTTTATTTAAATCGATTTTTTTGATTTAAATCAAATCTTTCTCCTCGTATAATACAAGTTGCGAACTGAAGAAAAAACATTAAAACTTAGTATTAAATGTTAATTATGCCATTTAAGCGAAAGTATTGGGATTTAATTTTGAATTCATCCCCAATCGTTAACCTATTTCAATCCCAATGTTTCTTATGCATTATGGAGAAAATACAGCAACGTTTATCAACATGACTTTTTTTTTCTTTTTACAAAGGTGATTTTTACAAAGGTTACTGATATTTGGCAGGGGCATATATTCATAATAAATCAGAACTAGCTAGTGGCATGAAATACATATAAAGTACATAAATTTCGACTAAAATTAACTAACTAACTCCATAGCCTATAGAACCCGGAGGTTCAATGCCGCGCTCACAAAAGCTTTCCATTGACTTCTATCCCTAGCTAACTAGATACAGTTTCTACTTTGTATTCCTATTTCTACGAGATGCATTTTAATATTGTTCTCCCGTTTGCACCTAGGTCTTTCTAATGGTCGTTTTCCGATTGATCTTTCAGTTAAGACTTGAAAGCGTTCCTAATTTCTTCCATCCTGGCTGCATGACCTCCTGACCAACCTGAGTCTCCTAGACTTGATGACTCTAACAATGTTTGGTAAACCGTATAAATTATATAGTTCCTCGTTATGAAGTTTCCGCCATTCATCATTCTCGTTCCTCTTGGGTCCGAATATTCGTCGTAGGACCTTATTCTCAAATACTTTCAGTCTATGTTCTTCTCTCAAAGTAAGCGACCATGTTTCGCAACCATATACAACAACAGACATGATTATCGTTTTATATATTTTAAGCTTCAAATTCCTCGACATAATTCGCGACGAGAAGAGATTTTGAACTGAATAATAAGAGGAATTCCCTGCTTTTAGTGGACATTTAATTTCTTCGTAAATATTGTTTTCGTCTGTTAGTATTGATCCTAGATATTTGAAAGTATCCACTTTATCAAAAGTATTATTCGACATTTTGACGCATCCAACATTTCCTGTATTACAATTTCGAGGAACTTCTATGTAGGGGAGAGTTCCCGATATCGCACCACCCCTAGTTTAAAAAGAACCGTAGTACTAACAAGCCATCTAATAGTTAAATTAAGTACTTAAACATATTTCCATAATTATAGAGTAAAGTGACGACGTTCAGTAAGTTGTGTGTGTGTACAGTTGCAGTACAATATAATTGGAGTATTCCTTACTAATTTTCGGGGTATTTCACAGTAGAATAGAGATAAAGGTAAGAGAATTAGCTTATGTTTCAATAAGTAATAAAAACAAAGCACCATTAATATTTATAGTGACAAACTCAAGTTATTATTTTTTTAATTTGTGAGGCATGTAAAGAATATTTTTTTTAAAATGATGTAGTTTCTCAAAGCGCACTACTACCGTGTGTCCGAAATCGCACCAGTGCGATTTTGGCTCCCATGATGAATTGTTTTTCGGTTACAATTCACACAAGGTGGGCACATGGCAATATGGAAAATGGTCTCCGGAGTCTATGAATTGTGCTTCGAAAAAATATATAGAAAATAAAGTGACGCTGCCCAGCCCAGTAATAGGAGGAAATAGAACTACCAACATGCAATCACAAAGAACAGAAGTACTCTCATCAAGTCCTTAAAAACCGTAAAGGCAATCAAGAGTATCGAAACATGTGGGGAGATCTAATCCTTCTGAACTGTCAGCTAGGTCTGTATGTGCTTCAGGAAACCTTAACACCAAAAAGTGTATTCAAAAAGTAGATACATCCAAATCACGATGCTCCGATCTACATATTCGCAGTGTTTCAAATGTGGCTTTTGAAATCAATGAACGAGATTGGTTTTGCGTCCTCTGTCAACAAAATTTAGTCGAAGATATGGTACAGAGTGTTTTGTGTAAAGTCTGGATACATGAGCCTTGTACGGGTGTTTCAGGAGATGAACGTGCATTCCAATGTGATTTTTGTGCACATAAGGGCTAGCTGTCTGTTTTCCATAAATATACATACTTTACGTTCCATAGGATTATGAACAATGTTGCTCATTGGATCAACAATATGGATATTTTTTCTTTAATGATATGTTCTTCCTCGTATTAATAACACTGAGATAAAAGAATGTGATATATCATAGATATATTAATTTGTTTTACTTCTAGGTTGCATTTCTACTAGGTGTTATTTCTGTGTTCGGTTATTTACATTGGAGTATTTTTCTCTTTAAAGATGTATTATACCTCATCCTAATATAACATAAACAAAATAATGCGATATTCCATGGAAATGATTTGTTTTACCCATATGCATTAGTGTAAAATTTGCGTGTATTCAAATGGCGGCGCGATTTTGGCTTCACATGGTGCGATTTGGGAAACCTGTTGGGTAAATCGCACAGTCGCAGGCTTCATCATTTTTATCATATCAAGATATCGTTATGAAATCACTGTAAAAAAAAATTGTAAACTATAAAGTTCAATACGATCAAAAACTCATTTTAAATTTCTTCAGAAGTTTCGAATTAAAGCAATTTATGTAAAAAAGCGGTGCGATTTTGGCTACTCTCCCCCATGTAGTACATAAATTTCGCCTAAAAGTTTTAATTTTTTTTTTCGGAGAGGGGATCGGACCCCTCTAAATACGCCCCTATTATCTGGAAACACAAATAGACGTGGACACAAAAGAATTTTCGTCTTAAATGTCCATGGTGATTTCCCCGTTGGAATAGTTAACGGTTTAAAAACCCTATGTTATTAAGAGAAGAAAGCAAGATTCACTCGTTACCCGTTCAAAACGGGATTTTCCGTAATCATTCTCTGCATGATACTCGTTTTCATACTGTGCTTACATACATTTGAGTCTCATTGCATTATGATTATTATTTTCCATAATCAAAATAACAGAACAGAAATGAGATTTTACTTCTTTTCTCTTTAAATTAATTTATTTAGGAATTTGATTTAAATCAACGATTTTTATTTAAAAAATCAAGTGATTTAAATCTTGATTAAAAACGTGATTTAAATCAAACTGATTTAAATCAATCCACCCTGCTGGTTACTCACGGAATATTGCGACCCACTAATGGCCATTGCATTTATTTGTTGTGTTTTGGGGTTCTGGCAGTTACAATAGCATTGTGAAGAAAATATAGAGTTTTTTCTTATCAGGGAACTAAGTTTCTACTTTCTAGGCCACGAGATAAATTTTCTACATTTTTTTGAAAAACTCAAAACTCTTAAGAAATTTCAGAAAAAATTGGAGAATTTTATGCATCACAGATATAGGATTCTTTCGGATAGTCGAGACGGAATTTCTTGCGGGAGGAGCTTACGTGCTCCTTGAGTCTTTTTTGCTTCGCGACTTTTCTTTTAAGTCAGAGCAGGGGTACAGCCGAGAGATGGCTGTGGATAGGATCAACTTTAGACTTGTTTAGTGGAGTACGAATCAAAATATTTAAGTTCTGGTTGTATGTCAGGGGGTTTATAGTCTAAGGATAGGTTCGATTCCCGGTTAGGAATATTTAAGGAAATGAAATTTAGCAGGGATCTTTAGATCTATTGTGGCAACGTTCCTTTCGGACGCTGTCTGTTTGCAGAAATTTTTCTTTTGATTTTTAGGGAAGGCTGTTGCTATGGCAACCGAGCCGGATAAGTAATATATTTTTTTTTCTCGGTTAGTTGTATTTGATTAACCGATTAGATTTTTCACAGCTGATTCCTCACATAAGGGGATGGTAGGCTGTTGTTTGTTTTGAGTTTTATCCCTACTACCGAGCCTGAGTGAAGGTGCTTTATTCCTAAATGAAGGAAAATTCCCTTTCCCTTTACCTTCTTAAAGTCTGTTAGCTAGCTATTTCCTTAAGGGTTGTCCAATAAAGGGCGATACCTGAATTAGGGATTTAGGCCAGACAGTACTCGGAATGTTGGGTCTGTCTTTAGAGTATGCGAGGTTCATGATGGCTTGTACGAGGACGCATGTTCAGAACCTCTCTTAAGGAAATTTTAGTTAATCTTTAAAGGAAGCTTCATGTCCGGAGCAAACTGAATTTAAGGTTTAAATAGATGGGGACCTCTGGGTCAAGAGGTGTACCTAAATGATATATATATATATATATATATATATATATATATATATATATATATATATATTTTTTTTTTTTTTTTTTTTTTTTTTTGATTAGAGAAATCATTTTCATTAAGGATCATTAATCTCACAGAGAATATTTTTTTAAATTTTTTGAATAAACTATAGTCTACTGAAAAAGTCTGATTGATATAAAATTCCCTGAACCTTGGGTATTACTATTAAGTTTATTGTTTGCTAGTTACCTAGACGATTAGTAAACAAATTTATTTATATTATGTGAGTGTCTCATGAATTAAGTTTTATATTTGGAAGCAAAGTATAAGATAGTAGAAGGAACATACTATATCATATGCGTGTTATATAGGGCACATCACAAGTAGCTATAACTTTTGGAATCAATTCAAAACTTCGTATGTTATTACACGAAGGAGAAAAAAAATCTAACACTGTTTACATATGAATCTTCACTTTTGTCATTTATAAAATGCTTAAAAATCGTACTAAATTGAACCACTGGACGCTAACCTGTGACGCCAGGGCCACTTCACCGTGACTACATCGTTATGTTTACTTTCAAGATTTCAGAAGGCTGCCCTGTATACTACCAAAACAACACTCTTTAAAAAAAAGTAATCTGTGGATCTGCTGCCAAAAAGATCACACAAAATTAAAAAGAATGAAAATAAAAATACTTGGAAGTTTGTAGAGATCCTTTTTAATTCGATTAGGATCAATCGCTAGGGAAAGCAAAAGGTGGCGATCCCTATGCGAGCTTTTAGAATGCCCGCTTCATATGCATGAATGCATAAGGAAGAATACTTGAAAATATACTGAAAAGTACTAAAATAAAACGAAAATCCTAGTGCTGTTTATGTTTATGATCACAAATGTTTGTTTACTTTCGAGAACTATGGATAATCACTTCTAACTCTTTCTTTTTATGATCTAAACTTTGTAAAGATTGCCCCCTAAAGTATATCAGAGCCCTATCCTCTACAACAGAAGTAGGCGCTCGTATTACGTCGCTATTCTTATGTAAATTCCTTTTCTATTCTTGTAACAAACACACTGTTTTATTTTAGCGTTATAAATTATGCACTATTGTAGCAGGTAAAATATCAAAGTAGCAGGGCTCATAGAGAGTCACTTTTGTAACTAAAAGTTACTTTTTTTTTTTTTTTTTTCAAGTTGGTCACTCAAAGTTACTTTTTTCGGGGGTAAAGTCATTTTTTGTGAGATTTATGTTTTGCATTGGCAATTTTCCAAGAAAAATGTCACAGAAATAAATGGAAAAAGGTAGAAACTTGTTCCTTATTACTCTTCTGAAAATTCAGTACTTGCTGCCATGTGCAGCTATGCTGCCCCCATCTGAACCAAGTCAGCTTTATTCTCACTTCAGCCTTCGTTCTTTCTAAAGCACAGTGGATGATTGGTGGGTGCTTAATCTCTCAAGGTGGGTTTCAGAGCCCTTGTAAGCATTTTGTATGCAATTGCATTTTTAGTTAACATTTGTGATTTATTTTAAAAGCTCATAATAAGGATAGAAACATAATCCACATTATTTGCTTTGATCTTATTGTGTACAAGGAGAATGACATATATTACCTGTTTACAGTTTACTTTTCATTGTATGTGGATTGTTGGTAGAAGCCATACCTATGTTTACCAATCATGTGGTACCAAGACAAAATTTGCAACAAGCCAATTGTACAAGACAAAATTTTATTACTAGTTAATGATAATCTAGATACTATGTATTAAGTACATTAATTTTGTATTATTGGACATTATGAAAATATAGAAATTAGGCTTTACCCGATCCAGATCAAAGTTGAAATACAAAGCCGTGCAAAGTATGTAATTAATTATGAATCTCTAAACACAAGTAACCCATTCTTTATTTAATTAGTTGACAAACTTAAGTAAAATAACTTTTAATCGTAACATGTTTAAACATTACATATTTCAACTATAATCCAGCCGGCCCTGTTTTGGTTGAAGAAAAAAAAAAGTGTAAAATTCAATTTATGCCCAAGTTTACCATAAGGTTTAAAGTTACTTTTTGATGAGATTTTAATCACTTTTTCATGTGCTTTTGGTCACACAAGACTGAATATAGTGGTTGTATAGAACATGAACCAGGTTCCTATAGCATAGTAAAAACTAAGTTAACCTAAGACATGAACTTTAAGATCCAAACACAATGATAAATGTAAACATACGATTCTACAGAAATATTTCAGGGGGCAAGACTAATAAGGGACCAGGATTAAAAAAAGGAACTGAATATACTAGTTTATTACATATTTATAAAATAAATAAAAAAAAATGTTACAGAAAAATGGGGGAAGAGGATATGTTAGCTCCCTCTTGTGAGAGTCCACAAAACTATTTCACCTATTGAAATCGTTTATATTAAAGTGTTTATATATATATATATATATATTTCAACCAATTACAGCTCGTAGTTGGGACGCTATTCCAAGATTCGCAACAATCGGCCTAAATTCTCTTTGTTGTGGTGTTCCCTTCTGAAGTTTCCAGAAGAAAAAAAATTTGAAGATTTATGTACTTGTTCTCTGTAATTGGTGAACCATTCCACTTTATTTTTTTTTCAAACAGAACTTTTTGCTAATTATATCTTTTTCTTCTTCTATATTATAAGATTTTTTCTTTCATTTTATTACAGTGGTGATTTTTCACATTTAATAATTAAAATATTGATACAGGATGAGTTTAGTGTCCCTTTCAGTAGCGAAATGAGGCTATATGAGACGTGGATACAGTTTAACGTGAATCCGAACTCCGAATCGCATGAGCTCCCGCCGGAAATTACAACGATAATGTATATTTTATATATACTTCTAAGTATTGTTTATATTTACGAGCAAAAATGCTATTTAACCCTTGTCCGGGCAAGCTATTTTTGTAACGTAGACGGCAGCTGAGGCCTTACTAACTGTATTAGCCTTACCAACTCAATATGATCATGACTTTAACTTCGACTAAAGATAGAAGAATTCAGAATTTTATGTCATCGAAATATTTATGGTTATTGAGAAATTCGAAAAAGAAAAACATTAAGCTACTGGGCTTGGAAGGCCCCGCTTGCCCGGATAAGGGTTAAAAGAACACAAGCGGCTAAGAAGAAAAAGAAAATATATAAAGAAATAATTTAAATATTTGTATTATATTGACATATTTTTTGTTTTCGTTGCTATGACAACCTGTTTATGTCGTTGTTAATATAACTAAGAAAGAACGAAGAACCATCTAAAAGGAATTGAATTATATTATTTTTGATGTGACAAATACGGTATATGTTGAAACACACACACACACACATATATATATATATATATATATATATCCAAAAGCACATAACTGATGTGATTCATTGTAATCTGGAATCAGGGAATGTTATCATCATCATCATAGGTATTCTGCCTTTATTGGCAGGTCACTTGCCGCAGCTGAGAATCTTCCATGCTCCACGGTCCTCCGCTAACTTCTTCGTCTTCGCGTATGATCTTTCTGTTTTTATATCATCCATTAATTGTAGTCTTCTTCGCCCCCTCTCTCTCTTTCCGGCCACCATACCCTCTAGGACGTCCCTCATGATACAGTCTCTTCTTAGGCAATGTCCCAACAAGTTTCTCTTCCTCTTCCTAATAATATCTAAAAGTGTTCTTTTCTCACCCACCATTTCTAACACTCTCTCATTTGTTTTCCGCTTGACCCAACTAATTCTTTCCATTCTTCTCCACACCCACATTTCGAAGGCTTCCAGTCGATTTTCATCACCTTTACGTAATGTCCACGTTTCCGCCCCATACAGTACAACACTCCACATGAAGCATATTATGAGTCTTTTTCTCAACTCTTTATTCAAGGTCCCACAAAACAGACTTTTCTTCCTCCTAAAGGTTTCTTTCGCCATTCCTATCCTTGCTTTCATTTCACGTTCGCACTTCATGTTACTACTAAGAATACTACCCAGATATCGAAAACTATTCACTTGTTCTATTTTCTCCCCTCCTATTTTTCCATGGCTTTTGTTTTTCTTTTAAGTTTAATAGAGCCGACTGTATATACCAACAAGGGAGTATTTTTTCTCAACATGCATGTAATTAAATGGTGCATGTTTGGTTTAGTTAGTTGTCTTTATGTATAGTACTAACAGTGGTGTATGTAGTTAGTAGTTTTGTGTGAGTGTGTGAATTTTCGGTTAGGACAGTGTATAAATATGCGTTAATTTAGTACCATTTGTCTAACTCGAAGTATACTAAACCAGAGTAAATATTAAATTTCTGATTAATGAGTACAAGTATATATTTCAGTACACGGTAAATTATGCCTCCACCACAGCGCCATAGTGTCTGTTTTCGGTAGTCAATTGTTTGTTGACATTACGACATCGCATGACTTAGTGATCTAGATTGTTTGATTTTGGCCATTTATTCTCAAATTACTTCCCGTGGACATGGTTTTCGGTTCAGATGAGTATACCTTCATATAAGATAGCATGAGATCTTACTGTACTGAAAATTTCAGCTTGCTAGGTCCAGTAGTAATTGAAATTTCTACTGAAATAAAGAATACCTATTTTCTTAATAGAAGTAAAGCCCCTATGCTGTTACTGTTTGTTTCAAAATGTAGTATTAAATTCTCTTTTCCCGTGGCTGTAGGAAAATTCCATTGTTGCTTTAGTTTTATCAGCAAATCGGAAATATATTAATCGTTGACAATTTAACTTTCAGTGAATACACGTATGATTTTTTTTTTTTTTAAAACTGCGAAGTAAATACAATTTGGGTGCTTCGAAACAAAGAGTACGTGGTTCGATGAATGTTATCGTGTAGTAGTTTGAGCGTGATAGATTGTGATAATTATATATATATTTATTACTGTGTAATGTAAATATGTGTATGGCCTGCGTGTAAAATGTATGAAATAGGGTGTCTGTAAAATATTACTTCGCGCGAAAATTAGTAGATAATGAATGAATGTAATGATATATTAATAATATGATATAAAATATGAATGAGATGATGACCCCTATATTTAAATGGATAGGCCTAGTGTATGTTATATAGTGAAAATATGAATACGTTTACGGAAAAAAAAAAAATCTCTCGCGTTTTGACTTTTACACCAGTACATTCATCCAACCGAGTTTGCTACTTGGATAGTAAATTGTAGTTGGGAATTGTGTGTTACTTCGCATTTAAGTACCTCATAATAACAGCCCCGGATCTTAAGCCTTTCAATAGATAGGGTAGCATCATGTGGGAATTACTTCTAAAGGTTGACAGAAATGATAATTAAGAAAACTAACTGCTATATTCTGTGATCTTCGAAAAGTACAGGTTTCGGTCATTTGTACCTTTAACATTCATAGCCTCTCCGAGATTTTTTTTTTTCGTTGCTTACCTTATTTATTTATTGTGCAGTGTTCATATAACTCAGTTCGGACTATCCGATTAAATCAACTGCTACTAAATTAATATTTATGTCATTAGCGTACCCGGACGTCGACCCCTAGTCCCCTTAAGTATTTTCATGTCTTTTCTCAGTTTAATTAGATGAGGGAAATTAACGACGTCCCAGACTGTGGCATGTCTGCGCGGGGTAGCCATCGGTGAGGTTTGGCATAGAAATCACCGATCCAAAATTCAGTTTATTTAATTTTTTTTTTATTTTGGCAAACTCTAATTAGGGATATCTTAGCTATTACTCTAATTTCATTACTATTCTGGAATCTTCTAGTTTCCAAGAGGTCGGATGATTTTTTTTTTCTTTTGAAATTCTAAATTAACGCCGTCTCTAACCTTCCGGAGGATTTTCGGGACCCTGCTGGTTTGGGCCGGATACGGGGATCGGATTTCAATCTTACAACCAAACTCTTGTGGGATTGGGATCTGATGGACACAGAACTTGCATCCTTGGCAGCAGGGCGCTCCTTGAGTCTACGTATTTGAGTAGACCACCCTTTTGGCATGTTAAGAATATTTTGGCTATGGATTTTGTTGAGAGCGAAGTTCGACTTTTATCTTTGTAGCGTTAGTTATTTCCCACTTAAGTCTTTGGCGCCCCTATTCTTCGTCTTCCTTCTTCTCTATCTCTCTCTCTGTCTTCATTACTTCGAGATTTTTTTTTTTCAAATTTTTCAACCTCCCCCCCCCCCCGGTTTCTGAAATTCATGAAAACATACAATATTCATATCACTTATTTCGATCGTATGTACTAACTGAGACATCGAGGGATGCAATTCGTGGAGGTATTGCAGCACATCTCAGGACCATTTTCGCGATATTTAATCCACCACGAGAGAAACTGACGAGAAGGTACACTATGCTTTCAGATTCCTAGAAACATTTGTTATTCCTTGATCGTACAAATTATACCCATTGACGACTGATTTCTGGTTTTTATTTCTATTGATTGGTCATATAGTGTGTATGTATTAATAGTTTGGGCCCACTAGTTTCGAATAACATTGATTTTTTTTCTGTATATACATCTATATATGTACTTACATAGTTTTAAAAGTTACGTGCCTGCTCTATTTGTTGTATTTCCACCTCTTATGTCAACTTATTAAATAATACCAACTATTTTTTTTTATATACGCGGATCTTTAGTAAATTGAGAATGATTATTGATTATCGGGTTTATACATATAAAGTTCAATGTCGCAACCTTATAAAAAAAAAAAAATAATAATTTTTGTTAGTCAGGGTTTTTGTTTATTTTGAGCCAATAAAATATGAATACTTGTTGAATATAACGGTTATGTAGAATTTAAATGTCGACGAAATACTACGATGGATATTAAAGTGAAATTTATTATATTGACTAATATGAATATATATATATATGCGAGTATGTATGTGAAGGGCTCGGTATTTACCCTGGTTTTGTTAGGTTGCCATAGATTTTTGACACCCGATATTAACCAACTCTTTGTGATATATAGTATTACCGCGTAAATTGTAATAAATTACATTTTGTTGAGTTGTTATTGATGTTTGTAACTATTAAAGTTGAATATCATGTTAAATACTGCATGTAAATAAAACAAGTAGCAGGTCGTAAGAAAAGTAAGAATAACCCTAATCCTTATCCAAATGTATTTGCGAGATCATAGTGAAATCAGTAAGCTACGAAACAGTGTGCCCCACCAACGAATCCTTCTATCAGTAAACCATGAAACAAATCCTTCCTCTACGATCGGAAACCTAACTATTCAGTGACTAGAAATCTTTTGACTACACGATCTATACTAGAAAAAAATTAGTGATCTTAAATTCAACGAACTGAAATTAGGTTAATAATTTAGTAGTGTGAATACAGGAATATGGAAATATGTTCCCAATGTCTGTGACTGGATTCGATAATTTTTCTTTAATCTTGATAAACTTTGAAATTTTATATCAAGTGCGTCAAGTGACGAAATGAGAAATATAAATATATATGTGATATGAAGCAACTATTTGTCTATAGTTAAAACAAAAACAATTAAATACTCTCATGGACACAAATCACAGTGCGAAAAGAGAGTTGAAAAAGGAGTTATTATCGACGTGAGAACAAAGACTCATAAAATTGTCGAAATGTCTCCTCTTGGGACAGAGACTCAATAAAATGTTACTAAAGTGTTTTTTTTTTAAGAATGATTAACCAATTATATTTTTTTTTCTTTCTTTTGCCCGCAATGATATGTATTCATTGCACTGAATCTTAAATATATTGACCTTTGAATTTTCTTTTTTTTTTCTTTAATTTTGTCTTTCGTCTTTTGTCGAATTTTTTTTTCATGTAATCCAACTTTTAATATATCTAGAAAGAGAAATGTGTTATTTGATCTTGTTGAAAGTAGCGGATTTCTGTGCATGCTTATAAAACATTCTTTTCTTGTATTAAATTCTTCCTGTTATGTCAAACTAAGTTTTCTTTTATTGAAATGTAATAAATGTCTATAGAAATGTAGTTAGGTTAGTTTAATTCAACTAAATACAACCGGAAGTATACATTGTCCTGTATGAATGTGTGTGTGAGTGAAATGTAGGTTTAGTATTAAGTGCACAAATTATTTTGACATATATGTGTGACTTATTATAATTAATGGTAGCTAGCAATTAAAGTCATTGAATGTTAATACTAACTTAATTTAAGTTGGCTCTATGAAGGAAGTAAAAAGGACCGAAGTAGCCTGAACAAATGATCATCATGGGAGAACTGTGAAAGTCAAAATCTTCGACAAATATGTGATACTCTGATTTTTTTTTTTCTCTGTGGTCGATTCTAACATGCCATCAACTTCGTCGTTCATTTTTCAAATATTGGATATTAGTCTAGAACTTCTGGAAATATTGAATAAACGGTAAAATTGAACTTTCTCATCTATCTCAGAGCTAGATTGGGATAATTCGGTAGTTGGGGTTAAATGGATCTAGGTCGGGGATGTATGAGTTAACATGTGTCTACCTTTGATTACCTTAATACCAAATATTCACCCAATAGCTATTGGAAATGATCCCAATTCGATAATTATTCACTTTCCCTTTACCATATTTTTCAAAATATCCAGTAACAGTTTCCTCTTTATCACCTTCTTACTTTACCTCTTTCCTCTTCTATCTTCCTCTTCCTTTCTTCATCTTCTTCTTCTATTTTTAATAAAACTGAAAAGGGGGTCGTGACTGGGAATTCTATATGTAATAAACACGGTCATGTATTTATTTATTTTATTTTATTTTCTTTAGAAGTCCGATAAAGAGTTTTCTCGTTTCGATCTAACCTAGTATGTTCGAAATTAAGAAATGGGTAATATATTCCAATATAATTAGACATAAGCTGATAGCTTCATGAATATCCCCACCAGGGGTGAAGGGTTCCCACTCACGACTTATTCCGTGCATCACATTTGTTGCAGATTCTTTCTTCCCTCAATCAGTTTTAGATTGACGAGCCGTGACGGAATTCGTTGTTATGGAAACGGTGGTTTCTATGGCAACGGCTCCCCTTTTTTTTCAGTTTTAGAGTGGCGACACGTGACAAGATTGTTGCCATGGTAACGCATGTTTGCTGTGGTAACGGATCTGAAAATGCTTATTGAATAATACCAGTTATCATGCCAATCAGTTTGAATTGGTGAACCGCGACAAGAATGGTTGTCATGGCAACGTTTGTTCCCATGGCAACGGATCTCAGTTTAAATGGCGACCGATAGATCTGAATTTTTTTTAAGAATGTCAAAGAGTGAGGTTGAAGGCATGTTGAATTGATTACAACATTGAAATTAATAAGAGAAATTTTATAGTCAAGTGGGACAAGTAGAGTCGTTGGCTACTTTGTCATTTTTGTTTCCTTTTCTAAGGGGGAAAAAGAGAAGGAGTGTCAAAATTTTTTCTAAATTAGAACTAAACGCTAGAAGGGTTTCAAGGAAGGAAAGAGAATGGGAGTCCTTTAATTCATGAATAATACTTGTCTGGATAGCGAATAAGTATTTTATAGTATATGTGTATTTTTGATATATATCTTGTCTTTTGTAAAGTGTCTCAAAGCTATGGCAACAAAAAAGGTTGTTGTGTCACAGGGCGAATGTGAAGTCACGTGCACTCAATGCACATTAGATGAAAAAGAGAAAAGATCTCGCGCCCCGCGGAGATTAATAAGATGCACCGGTTGTGGACTAAAATGGATCCATTTTGCTTGCTCCAATTTGGATGATACTGCTGAAAATGCAGAAAAGGTTCAAACCGGCGAAATAATAAAATACTGTGAGGATTGTGAAAAGGACCGAGGCCAAATATCTCCAGCGGAGATATCTGACCTCGACGATGAGGAAAAGAATGGAAATCACAGTGATTCTCGGGATCAGACGGCAAACCCGAAGGAAGGAATGTCATCTGGAGGGTCTGACACGTCTGCATTAATTCGCCAGATGATGGAAATGATGCATGAAAAATTTTCTAATATGAACGAAAAATTCACTAACATGGAAGTTAAAATAGAACAGAATGGTGCAGATCTGAGACGTGAGAATGCAGAAATGAGGCGTGAGATAAATGAAAAGTTAGACCAGAATAGTGAAAACTTAAGGCGTGAGATAAATGAAAAGTTTGATACCTCGAAACGAGAGACCGACGCTCGATTCGAGGTACTAAACAATAAATTTGACCAGATCTGTTTAGACTTTGCTTCTTCGATTAGCAAATTGAAAGAGCAATTGTTTACTGAACTAGAGCAGGTTAGATACCAGGCCCAACAGTCTACCGAGCAGCTCAGAGACGAAACAAATAAAAAATTAAATGAAATAGATGTAAGGTTTGAGAGTACAAACAAAAGATTTGGTGACATCGAACAAAAGGTTGAACAGCAGCAGGCTGAAATAAGTAAATTAAATGTTGTAATATCTAACCTATCAATGGAAACCAAACTAGAGTCGGTTGATCAAAGGATTGGTCAAATTCAAACCGAAGTAGACAGTCTTAAGGGGAATATTACTAAATTGGAAATCGTCAAGTCTGATATCTCCTATCCTTTTCCTGATGGCGATTCTCCAGGGAAAATTTTCCCAGAAACAAGTAACGTCCAACCGGGAAAGAGTCAAGTGTTGCCTGATGCACGGGACACAGCAATGTATTGCCGCCCGCATCAGCCAACCTCGAAATCATGGTTGAGTAATTTCGATGTACCGATGCAGTCGAGTGTTGTGACTACAACAGTCACTAGCGTAAATGCTCACTCTACCTTTGGAATGGTACAATCTTACAGCGTGCTGCCAGGAGGGGAAAGGAGATGTGCCGGACCGTCAGTTACTGCCGTGGTGGGTCCTAAGTTCGAACCTCACATGGTCAACACTAATTATAAAACCTCTCTTGGTCATATGGGAGCGTTCAGTTCGGTGACCACTCCGTCGGTGGCAAATCCGGTGACAACCCCAACCGCTCAGGATAACGCGTTGATTCCAATAGATTCTTTTCCTGCCCCGTATAGTATGAGCTCTAAAGTTTCCCTCCGGGATATTGAACGTTTTCCCACTTTCGATGGGAACATTGCTAACGGGTTACCTCGAGTTTTCCTGCGGAGACTGCAGCAATATCTAGACATGTACAAACTTACTGATGGGGAACGCCTACAGATAGTTGAAAAATGTTTGATCGCCGCTTCGGGCGCATGGTTTGCCTCTGTTAAATACCAAATCCGGACGTTCAGTGATTTTTTGATTCTTTTCAAAGAAGAGTATTGTAATGAGCACATCGAGCGGCTCCAAAAGAGAAACTTACAATCACTCCGGTATGATCGCTCCAAGTATGGGTCCCTCTTGGACTATGCTTGGAAAATCATCGAACTATATTATCAGATAGCTGAACATCCCTCTCAGGCCGAACTGGTAGATATTATAGTTAACGCTCTTCCACCCGATGAGTCCCGGGCCATAGCGTCCCACTTGTGCCAAACGGTGCGAGAAGTCACCTCACGTTTAGCTGCCTTGTGCGGCAAGGAAGTTGGTGGTCCACCAAAACGATACTTCGCCCGACAGGCAAAGATTCTAAAACCGACGAAGACGAAGGTAACGGCAAGTTGCCAGACAGATTTCCTGAGTTATACCCAAGCTGGATCTCGTTATCCTAGTGGGTATGGCTCAGAAAACAACACTAATGGCCGGCGACTATTCAGGAATCGGCCCATGTTCAACAATCGCCGGAGTTATCGTCCCTATGACCGTACCAACATGGAATCGAACCCGGATAGGGGCGATAACACCAGGAGGAATTTTAACAGGACGTACGGAAGAAGGGAGAACGGTAATAGTCAGAATAATAACAATAATAGTAACAATAATGTAAATCGACCCCAGAATTCGGTCCCTTCGCAAGTGCGTGGTAACGGTGAGCCTAGAACCATATTAAATGGGAGTGATAGACGGGAAACTGCGGCCTAATGTCATCAGATATGCTAGTCGACGGGTAAAGCCTTACGAATTGTCTCTGTCGATTTCTCAGTTAGAACTTCTGTCCGCTCTATTGCTATATGAACACTACTGAAAAAAAAAAAAAAAAGGTATCGGAACTCACAATTTTCGAAATTTAAAGATTTTCAATTGTACAGAAGATAAACGTAGTGAATTACTCGCGCAATACCCCAAGTAGATATAATATACTGTCCTAGTGAGACTGGTAACGTTTGAATGGGATGAATGAGTGTGTTAATTTAACAAGCATCAGTAGTTAGTATTCCCAATTAGCAAAATTTTGTTATTCTAACAAAATTTTGTTAATGGGCCGGGGAAAACTGTAATGTACCATTACAGTTGAGAGTAATGGCAACTTTTTTTTACGCACCCTGTACCTAGTAATTTTTTTTTTTATTCAATTTCGGTTTAGTTACACAATTTATTTACTCTCTTTACTTCGAATTAAATATAATGAATCGAAAGATTTCATTAGTAACCATATTCCCACTGAATAATATATTTTATTTATATTTTGATTAAGTGTAAATCCCATTTTCGGATATACAAGTCGAATAGTTACAAGGTTTACCATTCTGACGTCATACCGAAACATAGTTCCGTCATTGGATATAAATTTTCTTAATTTCAGACCAATGTAGATTTTGGCCAGGTACCTAATCTTTCCCTCACCCCCTCTCACTAGTCCATAGTCACTTTCAGATCCGGTTATATCTGGATTTGCCAAATTTCTATTTGCTTTGTAATTTCCGCGGCTAAAGTTTTCGTTCTGATTGGAGGAATTCTCCTACCTCTGGCTTTTTCGGCGCAATGTTATCAGAATAATCGAAGACACCTTACGAGGCGCAGCTTATAATTTCGCCTACATATATGCGGTAAAAGGACTAGGATTTTAATAGAATTCAGGTAAAAATCTGATTTAATTTCATAGTTGAACATTGAAGGCTGTGTAGGAGCCCCAAAAAAAAGGGAAAAAATCTACATTTTTCGTAAAGAAACAATAAGTTAGTGAAACATCCAGTTCTGTTTACTAGGAAGCCATGTTTGCTGCCCAGCTAGAATATACAAAGTGAAATAGTGACTTTACTTTCTTTTTCTTTCAAACCATAGATTCAGTTAGGGATTAGGGAAATTACGACCTGTTTAGTGCATGTTGTTCGTGTATACAGTAAATGTGATTTTTTATTATTTATTTAGTAATTGCATGTACGTAGTAGGTTTGATAGTTGTAATGTAAATAATCATAATGGCAGCTTAAGTTAGCTTAAAAGGGCTCCTATCCCCTTTTCCAAATTGAACCAGTTCTAGCGGGGGAATGGGTTAGTTATTGTTTGTTTTAGGGCCTTTTCCCCTCTCAGGGGAAGGGTCCCTCCATAAATCTCGTTAAGGTGCCCCCAGGGCATCAATCTTTGGCAATCATTATGTAAATAATTGGTCAGGTCAATTGGACCTAGGGTTACTTTTCTCATTTTGCCCCCCCCCCCTTTAAGTTTAATAGAGCCGACTGTATATACCAGAAGGGAGTATTTTTCGTCAACATGCATGTAATTAAATGGTGCATGTTTGGTTTAGTTAGTTGTCTTTATGTATAGTACTAACAGTGGTGTATGTAGTTAGTAGTTTTTGTGTGAGTGTGTGAATTTTCGGTTAGGACAGTGTATAAATATGCGTTAATTTAGTACCATTTGTCTAACTCGAAGTATACTAAACCAGAGTAAATATTAAATTTCTGATTAATGAGTACAAGTATATATTTCAGTACACGGTAAATTATGCCTCCACTACAGCGCCATAGTGCTCGTTTTCGGTAATCAGTTGTTTGTTGACATTACGACATCGCATGACTTAGTGATTTAAGTTGTTTGATTTTGGCCATTTATTCTCAAATTACATCCCGTGGACATGGTTTTCGGTTCAGATGAGTATACCTTCATATAAGATAGCATGAGATCTTACTGTACTGAAAATTTCAGCTTGCTAGGTCCAGTAGTAATTGAAATATCTACTGAAATAAAGAATACCTATTTTCTTAATAGAAGTAAAGCCCATATGCTGTTACTGTTTGTTTCAAAATGTAGTATTAAATTCTCTTTTCCCGTGGCTGTAGAAAAATTCCATTGTTGCTTTAGTTTTATCAGCAAATCGGAAATAGATTAATCGTTGACAATTTAACTTTCAGTAAATGCACATATGATTTTTTTATTAACTGCGAAGTAAATACAATTTGGGTGCTTCGAAACAAAGAGTACGTGGTTCGATGAATGTTATCGTGTAGTGGTTTGAGCGTGATAGATTGTGATAATTATATATATATTTATTACTGTGTAATGTAAATATGTGTATGGCCTGCGTGTAAAATGTATGAAATAGGGTGTCTGTAAAATATTACTTCGCGCGAAAATTAGTAGATAATGAATGAATGTAATGATATATTAATAATATGATATAAAATATGAATGAGATGATGACACCTATATTTAAATGGATAGGCCTAGTGTATGTTATATAGTGAAAATATGAATACGTTTACTAAAAAAAAAAAAAAAAATCTCTCGCGTTTTGACTTCTACACCAGTACATTCATCCAACCGAGTTTGCTACTTGGATAGTAAATTGTAGTTTGGGAATTGTGTGTTACTTCGCATTTAAGTACCTCATAATAACAGCCCCAGATCTTAAGCCTTTCAATAGATAGGGTAGCATCATGTGGGAATTACTTCTAAAGGTTGACAGAAATGATAATTAAGAAAACCAACTGCTATATCCTGTGATCATCGAAAAGTACAGGTTTCGGTCATTTGTACCTTTAACATTCATTGCCTCTCCGAGATTTTTTTTTTTTCGTTGTTACCTTATTTATTTATTGTGCAGTGTTCATATAACTCAGTTCGGACTATCCGATTAAATCAACTGCTACTAAATTAATATTCACGTCATTAGCGTACCCGGACGTCGACCCCTAGTCCCCTTAAGTATTTTCATGTCTTTTCTTAGTTTAATTAGATGAGGGAAATTAACGACGTCCCAGACTGTGGCATGTCTGCGCGGGGTAGCCATCGGTGATGTTTGGTTATTGAAATCACCGATTCAAAATCCAGTTTATTTAATTTTTTTTTTATTTTGGCAAACTCTAATTAGGGATATCTTAGCTATTACTCTAATTTCATTACTATTCTGGAATCTTCTAGTTTCCAAGAGGTCGGATGATTTTTTTTCTTTTGAAATTCTAAATTAACGCCGTCTCTAACCTTCCGGAGGATTTTCGGGACCCTGCTGGTTTGGGCCGGATACGGGGATCGGATTTCAATCTTACAACCAAACTCTTGTGGGATTGGGATCTGATGGACACAGAACTTGCATCCTTGGCAGCAGGGCGCTCCTTGAGTCTACGTATTTGAGTAGACCACCCTTTTGGCATGTTAAGAATATTTTGGCTATGGATTTTGTTGAGAGCGAAGTTCGACTTTTATCTTTGTAGCGTTAGTTATTTCCCACTTAAGTCTTTGGCGCCCCTATTCTTCGTCTTCCTTCTTCTCTATCTCTCTCTCTGTCTTCATTACTTCGAGATTTTTTTTTCAAATTTTTCAACCTCCCCCCCCCCCAGTTTCTGAAACTCATGAAAACATACAATATTCATATCACTTATTTCGATCGTATGTACTAACTGAGACATCGAGGGATGCAATTCGTGGAGGTATTGCAGCACATCTCAGGACCATTTTCGCGATATTAAATCCACCACGGGAGAAACTGACGAGAAGGTACACTATGCTTTCAGATTCCTAGAAACATTTGTTATTCATTGATCGTACAAATTATACCCATTGACGACTGATTTCTGGTTTTCTTTCTATTGATTGGTCATATAGTATGTATGTATTAGTAGTTTGGGCCCACTAGTTTCGAATAACATTGATTTTTTTTTTCTGTATATACATCTATATATGTACTTACATAGTTTTAAAAGTTACGTGCCTGCTCTATTTGTTGTATTTCCACCTCTTATGTCAACTTATTAAATAATACCGACTATTTTTTTTTTATATACGCGGATCTTTAGTAAATTGAGAATGATTATTGATTATCGGGTTTATACATATAAAGTTCAATGTTGCAACCTTATGAGAAAAAAAAAGTGAATTTTGATAGTCAGGGTTTTTGTTTTGTTTTTGAGCCAATAAAATATGAATACTTATCGAATATAAAAAGGTTATGTAGATATTAAATGTCGACGAAATATTAAGATGGATATTAAAATGAAATTTATTATATTGAGTTATATGAATATATATATATATGTGAGTATGTATGTAGAGGGCTCGGTATTTACCCTGGTTGTTTTAGGTTGCCATAGATTTTTGACACCCGATATTAACTAACTATTTGTGATATACAGTATTACCGCGTAAATTGTAATAAATGACATTTTGTTGAGTTGTTATTGATGTTTGTAACTATTAAAGTTGAATATCATGTTAAATACTGCATGTAAATAAAACAAGTAGCAGGTCGTAAGAAAAGTAAAAATAACCCTAATCCTTATCCAAATGTATTTGCGAGATCATAGTGAAATCAGTAAGCTACGAAACAGTGTGCCCCACCAACGAATCCTTCTATCAGTAAACTATGAAACAAATCCTTCCCCTACGATGGGAAACCTAACTATACAGAGACTAGAATCTTTTGACTACACGATCTATACTAGGAAAAAATTAGTGATCTTAAATTCAATGAACTGAAATTTGGTTAATAATTTAATGTGAATACAGGAATATGGAAATATGTTCCCAATGTTTGGGACTGGACTCGATATTTTAAATCTTGATAAACTTTGAAATTTTATATCAAGTGCGTCAAGTGACGAAATGAGAAATATAAATATATATGTGATATGAAGCAACTATTTGTCTATAGTTAAAACAAAAACGATTAAATACTCTCATGGACACAAATCACAGTGCGTAAAGAGAGTTGAAAAAGGAGTTATTATCGACGTGAGAACAAAGACTCATAAAATTGTCGAAATGTCTCCTCTTGGGACAGAGACTCAATAAAATGTTACTAAAGTGTTTTTTTTTTAAAGAATGTTTAACCAATTATATTTTTTTTTCTTTCTTTTGCCCGCAATGATATGTATTCATTGCACTGAATCTTAAATATATTTACCTTTGAATTTTTTTTCTTTATTTTTGTCTTTCGTCTTTTGTCGAATTTTTTTTTCATGTAATCCAACTTTTAATATATCTAGAAAGAGAAATGTGTTATTTGATCTTGTTGAAAGTAGCGGATTTCTGTGCATGCTTATGAAACATTCTTTTCTTGTATTAAATTCTTCCTGTTATGTCAAACTAAGTTTTCTTTTATTGAAATGTAATAAATGTCTATAGAAATGTAGTTAGGTTAGTTTAATTCAACTAAATACAACCTGAAGTATACATTGTCCTGTATGAATGTGTGTGTGAGTGAAATGTAGGTTTAGTATTAAGTGCACCAATTATTTTGACATATATGTGTGACTTATTATAATTAATGGTAGTTGGCAATTAAAGTCATTGAATGTCAATACTAACTTAATTTAAGTTGGCTCTATGAAGGAAGTAAAAAGGACCGAAGTAGCCTGAACAAATGATCATCATGGGAGAACTGTGAAAGTCAAAATCTTCGACAAATATGTGATACTCTGATTTTTTTTTTTCTTTCCCTCTGTGGTCGATTCTAACATGCCATCAACTTCGTCGTTCATTTTTCAAATATTGGATATTAGTCTAGAACTTCTGGAAATATTGAATAAACGGTAAAATTGAACTTTCTCATCTATCTCAGAGCTAGATTGGGATAATTCGGTAGTTGGGGTTAAATGGATCTAGGTCGGGGATGTATGGGTTAACGTGTGTCTACCTTTGATCACCTTAATACCAAACATTCACCCAATAGCTATTGGAAATGATCCCAATTCGATAATTATTCACTTTCCCTTTACCATATTTTTCAAAATATCCAGTAACAGTTTCCTCTTTATCACCTTCTTTCTTTACCTCTTTCCTCTTCTATCTTCCTCTTCCTTTCTTCATCTTCTTCTTCTATTTTTAATAAAACTGAAAAGGGGGTCGTGACTGGGAATTCTATATGTAATAAACACGGTCATGTATTTATTTATTTTATTTTATTTTCTTTAGAAGTCCGATAAAGAGTTTTCTCGTTTCGATCTAACCTAGTATGTTCGAAATTAAGAAATGGGTAATATATTCCAATATAATTAGACATAAGCTGATAGCTTCATGAATATCCCCACCAGGGGTGAAGGGTTCCCACTCACGACTTATTCCGTGCATCACATTTGTTGCAGATTCTTTCTTCCCTCAATCAGTTTTAGATTGACGAGCCGTGACGGAATTCGTTGTTATGGAAACGGTGGTTTCTATGGCAACGGCTCCCCTTTTTTTTCAGTTTTAAACTCTTTATTCAAGGTCCCACAAAACAGACTTTTCTTCCTCCTAAAGGTTTCTTTCGCCATTCCTATCCTTGCTTTCATTTCACGTTCGCACTTCATGTTACTACTAAGAATACTACCCAGATATCGAAAACTATTCACTTGTTCTATTTTCTCCCCTCCTATTTTTCCATGGCTTTTGTTTTTCTAACTTGTTTTCATCCCATATTCTTCAAAGCCCTTTCTAATTTTTTCTAACATTTTATTGATTTTCTTTTCAGATTCTGCAACAAGCGCCATATAGTCTGCAAATCTTGTGCGTCTAATCATTCTACCTCCTACCGAAATGCCATCATCATCATGTAAACTCTTTTTCACTATCTCTTCTAGATAGACATTAAATAGTGTTGGCGAGAGGCAGTATCCTTGTCGAACTCCCCTTCCAATTGCACTCTCTTCCGTTAGTTCTTCCCCTATCCTAACACTTACTTGTTGGTTCATGTATAAGTTTCTTATTAGTCTTTTATCTTTCCATTCCAACCCTATCTTCGTAAGAACTCCCAACAACAATTCCCAATTCACGCGGTCAAAAGCCTTTCCTAGATCAATAAATATAACATACACCTCTTTCCCTTTTTCTATAAATCTTTCACCGATCGCCCTTAATAATCCAATTGCATCTCTTGTGCCCTTGCCTCTTCTGAACCCGAACTGCTCCTCCTCAACTTCTTTATTTGTTCTTTCATATAACCTTCTGTTCAGTATTCGGAGCAGAATTTCAGTATTACGGGAATGTAACGGAAGAAATTAACGTTACATATTTATATGGTGCCGAAACCGTGGAACCCTTGAGATTAGTTAGAAGTTTCAGTAAACTATCTCAACATCACGGATTACATTTTACTACGTAATAAAAGAAAAATATATCGAGGAACTAAAATGAATACCAGTACAGGAGTTGAAGATGTCAATATTCCAGCAACTGAGACTTCAACGAATGTGATTGATCTTTTACGACAGCTAGGACAGCAACAGATGGATTCCAAATTGGAACAATTAACACAAAATTTGAATTCGAGATTGTAACAAGTAAAACTACAAATAGGACAGCAGATGGATTCCAAATTGGAGCAAGTAACCCAGCAGATAAATACCAAACTGGAAATAACCGACAATAGGATAGAGCAAATTATCCATAGTTTTGCAGTGGTGAGAAATACCGTTGATGTAGTAGAAATGCAAGTCAATGAACATACAAACCAAATTTGCAGACTGCAAGAAGAAGTACAGACCTTCAAAGAGAAAATCAGTACAGCAAAGTGTAATCCTGATCCTACCCTCAACGTAGTGTATGAAGAACATAGGAGAACTGAATCAAGACCCTGTGAAGAAGACAGCAACTTATCAGAAGGCTATTCTGAAAGGGAGGATACCATTTCTAATATCGAGGACGAAGAAAGAGGACCACGTCGAAGGAACCATATACGCATAAAACCTAGACACCTAAGGTATTTTAATACTAATACTTGTGTGAAATTTAATGAAATAAAGTCCTTAACTAAATTCAGCGGTAGATCTGAGGACATCCCAGCGAGTACCTTTTTAGAAAAATTTGAAGAAGAATGTGAACTAATTGGTATAAATAAGGCTAATTTCTTCAAAATCTTGCCTCATATTTTGTTACCACCTTGTTCGGTATGGTATAAAGCGATCAGAGGTAGTTTACGTAATTATTAAGATTTTAAAAATGCGCTGCTAGCAAACTTTGAAAACGATTATATTTTAGCATACCGGGATTCCCAGATTAGAAACCGACGTTTTGATCCTAAAGTGGACAAAAGTCTTACAGATTTCGTGATCTCAGCATATAATGACTTGAAACAGATCAATCCATATCAGCAGGAATCACGCATTATTTCATCAATAAAAATATTACTACTGTTTAGGCTACAGCAAGTATTGATCTCTTCGCAGTGTATTAATTTTAATTACTTAATAATGATAGTTCAGAATTATTAGAGTCAGTCTAGATTGCTAGATAATAATAACAGAAATCAAGCTAACCATATTCCTGTTCGAAATATCAATGTTAGAGAAGATTGTAATCATAATACGAGAGGCAATGTTGGATTTTCTCGTAATGGCAATACAACCGAACCTAATTTTAGAAGAAACAGAAATAATAATCGTACAGCTTTTAGGAATAATGTAAACAATCGATCTAATTTTCCACGCACTCCCAGATTTCGTAGTAATTACATAGGTGGCAGAAATTTTCAAAATAGGAACCAAAAAACTGGTGAAGTAAATAACATACAGGACTGTATTCAAAATTGTGCCATTCAATGCAACCTAATCGAATCTTTTGATAATGTAACCTGAACTAAAGTTATGGCGTCCGTCAAAGCATACCAAAAGTAAATGGATGCAATTAGTTGAAAAGTTAATTCCTACAGAAGTTTTATCTAAGATCAATATAGATAATATTGAAGTTTCAGATTAATCCTTAGTGTAATCATTTCTTTATTGTGAGATTATTTTTTCATATCAATTAGTTTTTGTTTTGTTCCACTGAATATTGTTATGATTTCATTGTAATTTTTACTTCGTTCACATTCTATATAATCACATCTATACATTAATACAAATATTGTTTATCAAAGTTATGCTAACTGTGCCCGAATAAGTAAAATAGGTTATGTTGTATTTTAACTTACACCAACTTTATTAACAAATATAAATGGTATTGTACTAAAGAATCTATTTAGGATTTAAATAATCAACCGACTTATCATATTTTGAATATGTCTTTCTTATCGATAATTGTATAAAATTAAAATAAAAAT
Organism: Thermobia domestica; assembly: GCF_964235325.1. Taxonomy (NCBI): domain Eukaryota; kingdom Metazoa; phylum Arthropoda; class Insecta; order Zygentoma; family Lepismatidae; genus Thermobia; species Thermobia domestica. Next base: position 203,742,887 of record NC_137456.1, on the reverse strand, counting down.
TGATTATTAGAAAAATATAACAATGATATTGAGATAAGATAAGAATCATATATTATTTCATGAATTGTAATTTTTATATGTAAAGGCTATTCAAAAAGTAAGGTAACTATGTATATGACATATTTAACGGTCCAGGATTGTTTCTTCAGTTGTAATCAATTTAAGAAGTCCTATAGTTCGGGAGTCATACATACAACGATAATGTATATTTTGTATGTACTTCTAAGTGTTGTTTGTATTTACGGGCAAAAGTGCTATTTAAAAGAGCACAAGCGGTTAAGAAGAAGAAGAAAATATATAAAGAAATAATTTAAATATTTGTATTATATTGACATATTTCTTGTTTTTGTTGCTATGACAACCTGTTTATGTCGTTGTTAAGGTAACTAAGAAAGAGAGAACGAAGAACCATCTTGAAGGAATTGAATGTATATTATTTTTGATGTGACAAATACGGTATATGTTGAAACATATATATATATATCCAAAATCACATAACTGTGGTGTGACTCATTGTAATCTGGAATCAGGGAATGTAACGGAAGAAATTAACGTTACAGAATTAAACCGGATCTCACACGCCAAAGGCGCTAACCGGTCAGACTCGAGGGAGCTCTTTAGGGAAATCAGCAAATGGCAGTACAATGTGAATTAAGTTGCTTTGGTTACTCACGAACAGATACAGAAAAAAAGTATGTTTAATAATGAACATTGCGAAAGACAACAAAATGATGGAAGCAAAAAAAAAAAAAAAAGCATTAAACACAATAGTAGAAACAATCGGTCGAACTCCCTTGCACGCGGTTAGTTGGCTGTTAAGTTGTGCAATATAAAGAAAATATAATGTAGATACAGTACATCAATCTAAGACAATTAAACAAATAAAGGTGGCTGTTAACTTAAACATAAATGCAGTTGTGGATATTATTTTAATATTGCTCAAAAAAGCAAAGGAAGGAGAAGGAAAAGTGCATAATTTCTTATTTGTTTTTATCGACAGGTGAGATCGTTATTAAGTGCGAAGTGCCGTAAATACACATAAATATAAGTTACTGAACTTCAAATGAGAAATGCTGTTATAAGAATCCTACTTCCTTTCAGTCGTCGGATACTATTAATTTAAAATGCGTAAGGATTATTTTAACATAACGAAACATCATCATTATTCTTGCATTATTTCTCTTTCTGGCAAAAGGTAAAATTGCCGTGAAATTTAGCTTAAATTTTTTTGAAGGGGGGGGGCTCTAATTTAAAATACAGGAATATTTTTGTTTAGTTTAACGTCCCACGATTATGCCTCGAGGTTAGGAGACGGTGATAATAAGATGGAAGATAATGGTCCGAGAACACCTACGCATATGGTATTCGCCCGCCGCAAAGTCCAGGGACCTCACGCACCAGAGATAGAAGTAACAAACAAATCATTATAATTTTGTTTTGTAAAGATTCATAATTTTCAAGATTCTTTTAATCGCGTTTGTGTATTTATTTTGAGGCAAGCCTTTTTTTTTTTTTTTTAAAAAAAGTAACCCATCTTATGCAGAGCAAAATTTGTTCAGGTTTTGGTTTATTTTCTGCTAAGTTGTAATACTGATATTGCAAGTAAGTGTGATTGTACTTTGTTTCCTGAAATATAATTCCCTCTCAACCTCCTATGCAAAAAAACTGTTCGATTGAATCACATGTTATACCAGAAAACAACAGAATATTTTCAAATATTCTTGCTTTTACCCTGGTGACTTCAATGAGTTTTATTCAATTACTCGTTAGCTTTCGCTCCAAGGAGGGTAACTGAACAAAGGTATGTTTTGGGGACATTGGAATTGGCAGTGAAACAATTAACAAATAATGTGAACTAAATGGTTAATCATAGTAATCTGTTTGTAGTTACGGTATTTTCCCTACTTCCGTCACTTATTTAATTGTTCTCAATTAAAAATATAAATAATGTATCACATTTGCGAGTTAAAATTACAGCAATTTTCTGTATTGTAGCTATTTTGTTTGTCTACAACGAAATTATCGTATGCATACTGCAATATTATCTTTCAATTTTCACCTCTGACTGTGGCAAAAATGCAGAGAATAAGAGCCAGACCTAAAGAGAATTCGTACGGAGCTGAAATTACGCCAGAGGGAAAGAGAAGCTTGAAACTGCTGGCTATGGTCTTTGCAAAATTATAGCTGAGAGAAATGGCCATAAATCTATTCCTTGTTTAGGATAGGTGTGTACATGTAAAAGCTTTTATTTTGCCGTGTAGAGGTTTGATTGTCAAGAGAAGAAATAATGTATGCAAGTATATCTTTGTATTTCGTTGAGTAGTCTCTGGAGTATTGTCAGAGAAAAGTCGGTGACTCATGGCTCTTGAAAGGTTTGATTGTTTAACTAGAATAGATAAAAAGAGGTCAGCTCGTCTGCCGAAACAATCTCACATTACATGCGTAGCGAAATCTGTTAGAAGATGTCGAATAAGTGTAAATAATTGAAGTTAGGTTTACATGTGCTGACATATCACGAAAGATAACATTAATTTATCGAAGGGGGATGCAAAGTCCTTGTCCGATACTAAACCTAAACTATAGTACTTAGAAACTAAACTTAAACCTAAAAGTATTCTTCTTTGACTGAATGCAGAATCAATCTGCAGTTGGGAGCAGAAAGATAATTTTATCATTCGATTCCAGTACGTCTACTGGAGCGTAGTCAGTATGCTGTTATGTGTACCAGTATTCTGAAAGTGTCTGTTTGGTGAAATCAACGTGGCTACACAATCATAACTAGTACAGTGAAAGTGTACTGTTCAATTTCTACTATAAACTACTAACCTGTAACATCTCGGAGGATGTTAACTACACTCGTGCTCATAAATTAAGGATAATGCGGAAACATGGTGAAACAACGCTCTAGTGGGCGGTTTTCGGTTGGAAATCACCTCGGGGTATGACCATGCGGTGCATTTGACCATTCGGTGCGGTGCGGTCATCGCACGGTGGCGCTGGCAGCAGTCCAAATACGAGAGGTGTGTTGGTGCATGTCAGAGTACGGTGCAGCGTGTAAGTGTGCAGATGTTGTCAGACGTGCTAATGGTGACTGTGTGTTGAAAATGGCTCAAAGAACACATATTGATGACGTTATGAGGGGTAGAATAATAGGACGACTGGAGGCTGGTCAAACACAGCAGGTCGTAGCACGGGCACTCTGTGTACCACAAAGTGTGATCTCAAGATTATGGCAACGATTCCAGCAGACAGAAAGCGTGTCCAGGCGCTACAGTACGAGACGTCCACAGTGTACAACACCACAAGAAGACCGATATCTCGCCATCAGTGCCCGCAGACGGCCACGGAGTACAGCAGGTAGCCTTGCTCGGACCTTGCCACAGCCACTGAAACAGTTGTCTCCCGACACACAGTCTACAGACGACTGAACAGACATGGTTTATTCGCCCCGAGATGTGCAAGGTGCATTCCACTGACCCCTGTTCACAGGAGAGCCCGTAAAGCCTGGTGTCAAGAACATAGTACATGGTCAATGGAACAGTGGTCTCAGGTTATGTTTACGGACGAGTCCAGGTATAGTCTGAACAGTGATTCTCGTCGGGTTATCATCTGGCGTGAACCAGGAACCAGATACCAACCCCATAATGTTCTTGAAAGGAACCTGTATGGAGGTAGTGGTTTGATTATGTGGGGTGGGATTATGATTGGTTCACGTACACCCCTGCATGTCTTTGACAGAGGAACTGTAATAGGTCAGGTGTATCCGGACGTCATTTTGCATCAGTATGTTCGCCTTTTCAGGGGTGCAGTGGGTCCCAACTTCCTCCTGATGGATGATAACACACGGCCTCACCGAACTGCCATCGTGGAGGAGTACCGTGAAACAGAAGATATCAGGCGAATGAAGTGACTTGCCTGTTCTCCAGACCTAAACCCCATCGAACATATCTGGGATGCTCTCGGTCGACGTATCGCTGCACGTCTTCAAACCGCTAGGACACTTCAGGAACTCCGACAGGCACTGGTGCAAGAATGGGAGGCTATACTCCAGCAGCTGCTCAACCACCTGATCCAGAGTATGCCAACCCGTTGTGCGGCCTGTGTACGTGTGATGGTGATCATATCCCATATTGATGTCGTGGTACATGCACAGGAAACAGTGGCGTTGTGTAGCACATGTGTTTCTCAACTTATCACCAATACCGTGGATACCATGGATATCACCAATACCGTGGTACCGATATGTTTCGTTTGTTCGTATGTTGTGTTCACTATGTGCCTATGCTATTAGCGCCAGTTTTGTGTAGTGCCACGTTGTGTAGTACCACAATCTGCAATTATCCTTAATTTTTGAGCATTAGTGTAAATAACAAAATGGTAGAATGAGCCCTAGTAGAATGTTCCCTGTCTGTTAGACAGCTCAGTTGCGATATCATAGCTGATGTTCAATTTCGTTCATGTTTTTGGTCGACTTCGAACATATTAGCATACAGTTGAGCTAGAAAATCTGAGGGCTGTGCGTTTAATTCAAAACAAAATACTCGATGGGAAACACACGTTCTATGGAGATTCCATGACCACAAAAACTACAAGCTCTTGCATCATCCTTTACGAAGCACAAATTCTCCATATGTACTATAATACATACATACTTCCTTCATTTTTATTAAGAGTGAGATATCCCATTGACGTAGTATTAGGTGAGAACAGAAAATATCTAACGTTAATAAAAATGAACTATGTTATTTCCAAGGTAGAGTGTATCATGAAAAGAAAAGAAAATATTCGAAACTATATTGTATGTTGAAATGTGATAGATTCTCTTATTTCATAGAAGACACTTTACAACCTGCTTTGTTTAATTAACCAAGTTCTCTTATTATAGGAGAATGGTTAATACATACTTCCGGTACACGTGATATGAAACTGCACACAGGCTTCCTGGTATATTGAGTCATATATATCTTATATGTGTGCGGAATAGCCATTGTATAAGTTAATTTTTTGGACCTACAAAGATGTGGGGGAGAGTTTTATTTCCCAAGTTAGGAAAGGAAAGAAAACTAAAATCATGTTGCTAAGGAAACATACACACATAATAAAACATTCGTTTTGTACAGCTTCACATTAATTTTACAAGATCTTGACTGGTATGTTCGCTTGCTTGAAGTTTGTATTCTCAGTTTATTCAGTGCCTTTTTTTCTTTCTTTTTAACGTTTTGGAGATATTTCTCCTCTATAATTTTATGCTTGCTAATACTTAGCAATGAAATTTTGTATGCAATTACGATCTTAGATAAAATCTTTATTGAACTTCCAGGAGATAAAAAGACGGCAAATGGCCGAGGCAGCGGAAAAAAGATTAAAAGAGCAAGACAGTAGAGGTATTAAAAACCCCGAGAAATTGAAAAGACAGTATCAGAAGATGGAAGAATTAGAGAAGCGACAGATGGAATTTGACAAAGCAGGAGGAAGTGGAGGTTTGAAGGTATGCAACATATACGTTATACTTCAAAATGAAATGAAATAAATCTTTTTAGTTTATAACGTCACACAGCAGCGCCATTTAGGTTAAAGGAAGACTGATAATTAATGAAAGTGAATAATTGTGAAATTATTGTGATTTCCTACCGGGAATGGAACCCGGAACCACATGCACATTGACAAAAGCATGCACACTAGCCACTAAAGCAGAAGGGAGGGCTCTACTGCGAAGTGTCAACCGTACCTGTTCATTCAACGACTCACAAAACAAGATTGTCTTCTACCTAAATGGTTCTTTTGCTTTTCCTATTTCTACTAATACCACTACCTCGGTACTGAAAATTAGTAACCTGTTTTCTCTGTTCCTTTAACCTCTATAGTTTCCATAGCACGCTTCGTTTAAACATTATTAACTCCGTCGTATTTCGCATTAGTTGTAGCATTTCTTTATAGCTTATCCTTAAATTGTTCTGTTAACTTTTGATTTGGGTTTCTTTAATTGAATGGAGTTAAAATTATGCATAATAGTAATAATCATTTGTCGGGATAGTCATGACTTAGTTTTTCTGTTTCCCATATATCATTTCTTTATATGAAGAACGAAGATTAATAAATAATGTATGGTTAGTTTTGTTTGATAACGTCTTACCATTTTTCAATGAGCTTCATATTTCCTCGTTCATAGGAGAACTTGTCTTTATCGGCAAAAACCGAACAAAGTGCTGATTTGTAGCCTCATCTGAACGTAACAAGCAGGCCCTTATTTAGGTAAGTGCTATTCTGGGCTCGAGCACAGGGCGGCAAAATTTTGGAATTCTTTTTAAAATTCACAGTAAAGTATACTTAAAACTAACAACTCGCAGAGTCCCGCGCAATCACGAGAAAATATGCTAATGTGTTTAATTCGCACTAATTACACTAGATACTAATTAGATAGCTTAACCGATTTTTAAAAAGTAATCCTCTCCCACCCCGACCTCAAGAGGTGAGGATGGACTTAAACAACATGAAAACCGATGCCGTTAAACCCAACGATCACGAAAACTATGTATTCAACACTAATATCTGTCGTTTTCGATTGTTTTAAAATTTTGCCCCCTCACTGTGGAGAGGATTATGACCCTGAAGTTGAGTTGGATTAAATCTGTCACCATTCATCTCAGCGATCCCAAAAACTATGAATTGAACTCTAATATTGGTCGTTTTCGGGGGCGGCAAATTTTAGAGCACAGGGGCGCACAATATATAAATACGGGCCTGGTAACAAGGGAAGCCTGACGGCACAAGGTCAGTTGAGTATGGTGGGTATATAGCGTATGAGGTAACCAATTTCTCGCGAGTGTTCAGTCTATTAAAGGACTGTCAGGTATAACGAATATATATGATAATCAGTGCAATAAGTCGAAACAACAAAGTGCTGCATATGTTAGTGTAAATAATATGGAGGCAGAACAGAACAGTAAAGTGAGCATTGATCAGAGTTCTCGTCTGAATTTCAAACAAGGGTGAAAAAAGAAATTTTATAAATGTGGACGGCGCGGTAATTTAAAAAAAATCATAATGCAGAGGGGGATAATCGTTCACAAAATAATTCTTAGCCAAATGTAAATGCGAGTAAAAATAAAAGTAAACCGCAGGGTGCAAACAAACACACACACGAAAATCAAGCTAACGTACAAAATCCTCCGAGCACTTCGAATCAGAATGGTAATTGGTTTCCAGCGTTTAACGAAGGTCCCACTGTGAATAACGCTAACAGTCAACAACGGCAGTTTACGTACCAACAGGGTGGATTTTATCCACAGAGCGCTATTCCTTTAAACTAGTAGCGCCTTCCCACTTGGTTGCAAAGGGGAGGGATTTTAGTCGTGTTAAACAGATTACTTGTATGTGTGCAACAAAAATCACATACAAGCTAACGATAATATAGATAAAATTAATGAAAAGAAAGTAATTACGTGTGAATTAGGTCGCAATACTATAAAAATAAAAATTTTCTTAAACAAACCACCCAAAATTTGTTTATTAAATTGCAAATCGGAATTGTGTTTGTTACAATATAACATTTTTCAAAAAGTGACTAAGTGCTTTATGAATGTGCATTTGCAAAAAGAAAAGCATATTGCCTTATGTGATTTTCTTGAAAGAAAGAGGAACATGAAAAAAAAAGTTATTTTACCTGTACGCATTAAAAACGTAAAGTGTCAGTTCAATTTCTCGTACTTCCAGAGTTGCATGAAGACGTCATACTTGGTGCAAATTTTCTTGAAAAATTAAACAGTCTTACAGATTTTAAGCGAAGTAACTTGCGTGTTGCATTTGAAGAAGTTACTGGTAAAGTACCTTTAATACAAAAAAATAGTAAACAGTATCACTGTAGCTAATGTTAATATAATTAAGCATAAAGTAGCCCCTATTATTGTGTTGTCTAAAATAAAAAAAAAACTTAATAAATTTTACGCATGTGTTTCACAGTCAGTGCGCCGGAACAGTAAAAATAAATAAATAAATAAAGCTAGTAACCAAATAAAATACTTCCCACCAAATTTATACTTTACAGTAAAAAGAAATTATAAATGCAGTTACACGCGCTACGCTGTTTAACAAAAATTAAAAAAAGAAATTTCAGCTGCTATTAAAAGACAAAAAGGTGTTTGCTCGTCTTCCTAGTCTGTGTAATAAATTTCAATACCGTTTTCAAAACTAATACAAATAAACCTATTGTTGCTCGTCCTTACGATATTCCGCACAAATATAAAAAAAAGTGCGTAAAAAATTCGTAAATTATTAAAATAAGGTGTAATCCAGCCTAGTTTGTCTTGTCATCTATTACCGTTGCACGTAGTATTAAAAAAAGTAAAGCTTTGAAAATAGTAACAAATTGTTAAACTTTAAACGTGCATATTAAAAATTCAGCTCTTGGTGTAAAAAAGTTGTCTGACCTCTTTGCTAAGTTTAGTGCTAAACGTATATTAAAAACTTTTAATTTTACCAATTCAAATCAACAATGTGGTATTACCAAAGACTCCATGCAATATTTAGCTTTCTTGTTTAAAAAAAGAAAAAAAACTAATACACGCGTATAGTTTTTAAAGTAAAAAACGAATCATCCATATTGCAGTTGTGTTTAAACAAAGTGTTCCCGTTGCCATTACAAAATAATAATAATAATAATAATAATAATAATAATAATAATAATAATAATAAAGTACATGGACGACGTAGCCCTCGCATGTACAACAGTTGCAAAATTTTTACAGCAGTTAGACAAAGTGCTTAGTTTATTGATTAATGCGAACATGACGTTAAATTTAGCAAAGTGCATTTTTAGTGTAAACAAAATCAATTATTTAGGGTATTACGTTTCTTCAAAAAGCATACAAAAAAAATGTCCAAAATCAGCTGAAGCAAGTAAAAAGTTACCAGTGCCGAAAAACCTAAAGATGTTACGTTCGTTTCTTGGTGGAGTGCAGTGGCATTAAAAATCAATCAAAAATCATGCCGTTATCTCTCAATCCCTTTGTAAGCTCCTAAAAAAATAAAAATAAAAAATAAACATAAAAAAATTGAATTATTAAAGGCTAAATTAGTAAAAAAACGTAAAATTACACGATCCTCAATTCGATAAGTCGTTCTATCTCAAAAGTGATGCCAGCAGATTTAAATTAGCTTGTGCATGTTATCAAATTATTGATGGTAAAAAGTGTGTGCTAAACTATGCAAGCCGTACCCTCAACAAACACTTCGCCATTATTGAGCTGAAATGTCTTGCGTTTGTGTGGTGTATTCACAAGTGGGATGTTTGATTTAAAATATCAAAAATATACATACAAACGAATCATAAAGTTTGGTACAGTTAAGGCGCATGCGTAATTAAAATGCAAGACTTACGCGTTAGTCCCTAAAATTGCAATCTTATGGTTATGAAATTAAATTCATTAGTAAAATGTCTATCACGTTAAGTAACTGTTTATCTCATATGTTACCAACTCAAAAAAAAAAAAAACTTAATGGTAAACGTAAATCTCATTCAGGCTGTTCAGTCGGAAGTGTTCGACTTAGATTCGTCTACAATTGCGAAATTACCATAGAAATGTGATAAATACCGCCCTATTATTAGTTACCTACAAAAAAAAATAATAATAAAATAAAATAAAAATAAATAAATAAAAGCAACAGCGCAAATAAAAGTTCTTTCCGTAATAGTGCTAGAAATTAAGAACAAAATTATACTTTAAAAATGGTATTTTAATGATGAGAAATTTTCATTTCCCAAATAAATTAAAATTGTACCTACCTCCTTGCTTAGTGAAACATATCCTAATTGGCTACCATGATCATTATGGTTACTTCGAATTCATGAAAGTGTTTAATATTATTTCACGTACATTTTACTGAAAAACCATGGCAGTGACATTAAGTCGTACATTCGCAATTGTAAAGTCTGCATGAAAATAAAGGTGGATCATCAGCCAGTAAAGTGTTTAATGCAGTCTGTACCAGCGAAAAGTGTTCGATATCTAGTCTCAGAAAATTTAGTGGGTCCTCTTGCTCGAAGCAAACGTGGTAAAACTTACCTGTTAACTGTGTATAACGTGTATTCTCGTTACTTAGTGGCATATTCTCTTCGCCGTGCAACAAGTGCAAGTATAGCAAAATGTCTTACTAAATTGTACATGCTTCATCTTGGTATTTTCATAAATAACTTGGTAGATAATGGACCTCAATTTATTGGCAAAAAATTTATGCGAGCCATAAAAGCTTATAATATCAAAATACATTATACTACGCCTTACCACGCCCAAGGAAATGTTATTAAAAAATTACATACTAACCTAAAAAAAAATTGCGTATGTTGTGGCGCAATTCTCATTCTTCACAGCCTAAACACGTAGTGCAAGCGTGTTTGCTGTTGAACTATACTATTAGTGCCAATTTGGAAATAGCGCCAGCTAAGTTATATCTTAACATCAAACCAAAAGAGTTTACATTATAATATTTTGGTATTGTGCAAAATAACAACATGATTGACAGAAAAGGCATAAATTAAAATGAAAAGTTAATTATGGCTAATTTACAACAAAAAAATTATCAAGCAACAAAATAAAAAGTTAAACGTTTCTCAAAAAGCCAAAAAAAACTCTGTGTATGAGCAACCTAATAAATAAACGTATAGCAAAACTGTATAAAATGTACCGTAGTCCTTACTTCTTGTATATAAAAAAAAAAAACGTTAAAAACGTATTTAAAATAGTAAATCCGCAAAGTGGTAAATATCTTAAATTTCAAAACGTTTCAAAAATAAAGTTGTAAAAACCAACACCAGCCACTAAAAAATGGCTTAAACTTCTAAAAAAAACATGTAAATGAAAAACAATTCAGTAATATTCTAAAAAAGGCTAGAAAAACCAAACAAAAATTACATAATTCAAAAAAATAAAAATAAAAAAAATCAGTTGTGAATATAAACAACAGAAAACAAAAAGTGCATTCTACATTTGTTAATAATAATGTTTTGTGGTATGTACAACAAGGCTACTTAAACAAACAAAAATTGTTTAATCTATTAAAAAAATACTATCATTAGTAATAGTAAACGTGTAAAGTTAAATATAATGATATATTAAAAGTTATTAAAACATTTATGTATTTACTAAAATATTCCTTTTGTTGTTAAAAAACATCAAACTTTTACCTCAAAAACCTACAACCACGCTTCGTCTTAAATTTTAAATGCTTTTTTTTGTCTTCTATAAAACTCTATGTAAGTTTCCTAACATGACTTCTTTTTGTTCAATAAGAAATAAATAAATATATTTGGTTTTTGTAGATTGGCACTACTTTACATAGTCATCAATCCATCCCTAAAATGAATACAGATTGGCAATTATAAACTTCTGGAATGCCTCAATATAAGACTCCATCATACGAGTTTATATTGGTTTATTTCCCTCTTCATATTAATATCCATGTAATTACCATCATTAATATTATACTTGTAAGCATATTATGTTATATATATATATATATATATATATATATATATATATATATATATATATATATATATATATATTCAGCATCATATCCTGTATACATATATTTAAGTATCAAATATCAATGTATTGTGTACCGTGTGTTTATTCAATAAAGTTGCATGTAAGAAGCAAAAATTAAATCATATTTTTCGTGCGTAATATGCATAAAAAAGTGTAACAAATAAAACAAATAAAAAATACTTACATTTCTTTTGTTGACCCATCCCAAGTCAACTTCCTCTTAACTCATTGCAATAATCACATGTAACACGTAAAAAACATACATTTGCTATACATACACAAAAAATACAACACACACACACACACACACACATACAAAAAAAAAAAACATTTTCCACTCAAATTCTAAATAACACAAATGCAAAAGCAGCAGCAGCAAATTTAAAAAAAATTTTAATAAAAAAAATTCATACACGCCAAAACAGTTTATATGCAATTAAAAAAAATAAAACAAAATACAAATATTAACACCCTACATTCGTACACAAAAAAGTCCTAAGTAAAAAAACAATAAAAAATATATGCAAAAAACCTCCATTAAACCTAGCCCTATCCAATTAAAAAATAATAAATACAAAAAATCAAATCATCAAGTGTTTATTCAATAAAAAAATGAACAAAAAATATCCCGCCAAATTAAATAATAATGTAAACAGTGCTGTGTATGCAAACAGTAAACAGTATAAATAATGTGTTTTCATAAACAGTAAAGTGTTATTCTTCAAACTAAAATACAAATTATATTTTAATAATCGAAACTAATATATATATATATATATATTCATTTTAATGTTTATCTACTTATCTTTCAATTAATTACAACACTAAAAGTGTTAAGTGTTTATAAGTTAAAGTTTATTCATCATTTGAAATGTTTTTCTCATTTTATTCATATTATGTTGCAATATTCTAGTATATGTGTTAAATATCCAGTTATCAACCAAGTGAACATGCATTTAAATTATTATTTTAACTATAATAAACAAGTATACATGTATACTTTATTATATATCATATAACTTTAATAAATACAACATTAACTCCAAGTGCTTGTGCAAACTGTAACTTAGACAGTGTATATTCAAAATAACTTACAGTGTGTCCCCGTTATACGCAAGTATAAACAATAAGTGTTGCCAAAGTTCTTAAGGTAAACGCATCTCTTGAAAACTTTACCTATCAGCTGTTCGGGGATCATTTGTAATAAACTTATTTATGCATTATTTTTTATGTGCCCAGCTCAAACAATTTAATCACTTTAATTTAAAGGCTGATATATCTTCGGGCATAGCGTAACTATTCGTTGTACGTTCTCATAATGGATATATCAACAGTAAAGCAAACAATAGCAATCATCGGCCTTGGCTGCCGCCAGCAGCCAATCACAGTCCTACCTGTGCTTACATCAACTTAGTAGGTAAAACTCACGTGAGCAGCAAAAACAAAACAAAACAAAAAATGCATAACGTAACCAGCACTTGGGCGCCAAAAGCAAAACAAAAACAAGCAACTTAGAAAACGCTGCTCGTAATAGTTCAAGTCATTACCGTATGTGTATATCAATCACTAATTTCACTTGTATTAACCATCCACATATTATAATTTCTTAAAATTGTTTTCCTGTTATTAAACAAATGTAAGTATATCATAATTTAAAAATAAAGCCCTTATTTTATAAATATCTCGTTGCATCAGTTTAATTAAATATCGTTACCTCGTGCGGCTTCAGGGTGTTATGCGTGGTGCAATATATTAATACAAATATTTTATTGTTTTATGTTCTCTTTCAATTCAAATAATGCTAAAGCTTTGTTCTGTTTATAAATTTACAGTTATTATTTAAATCTTTGCCTACGAATTATTAACAATAAAAAAAGCTATTACTCTAGTAATAACTTGTTTCGTCGTTAATGCTCAAGCAAACTATTCAATCAATAACTACCTAATATAATGCTTACTCTATCTAAATTTCTATCCTATAAAATAAACTCCAATAATTTTAGTGAGTGATCAAACTTGTGTGTGGTTTCGCGTTGTAGTGATGGAACAATTCTTTTACGATTAACGAGTTCTAGATATTTCTATATTATGGGTTCGTTCCAACTCTCTAATTGCCGACAGTACACATTCGAATTGATAGATTGGTCCTTGGTACGCGTTGGGAATTAATATAGTTGTAAGGGTTGAAAGTGCTTAGTTTCTGAGATTGAATCTTAGTTCATAAATCAGTTTTTTTGAAATTATAGTAAAAGACGGTAGTTTATTCATATTTCGTACATTAGAATAGTTTTGGACTTTGTCTACCGCTGAAAACAATTCAGTGTGATAGAAGGAGCTAATTAATGTATAAATATGTTAAGGATACAGTCAAATAGTTCTAGGAATAACTAATATACAGGATATAGTTCATACTTCACCTTTCATCATTTACGACTAAGGTTCTAGTTAGTAATTATCTAATTGTGCTTATTGTACACTAAGGTTTACTACGGTAGAATACCTTTAAAATATCCACCATAAGAAAAGCATAACCTTCTTCTGATGAATGTCTGCCTTCAATGTTGTTTGAGGCAAGTTATCACGTCGAAACCAAGACCATTTGCGCACCACACTTCACTTTTCATTACCAGTTAGTTACCAATCACTCAAGAAGAAAAAGGTTTCGTCACATTTAATGAGCTTATCACAGCTTTTTATACGTGTTGTCAAATGTACTTGTTTGGCATTCTAATAACACTCTCAGAAATTCTAATAATCATTTTACTTATAGGTTTATGCAATTTCTGAATACCACTTGCAATTCCGAGCTTTCGACTCTCCCTTGGAGTCTTAGTCGCGGAGGATAAAAACAGGAGGGGAAAAAATCAGGTAAAATAAAAGGAACGGACAGGCTAAAAGAATGCTAGAAGTACCTTGTCAGGAAAATCAAATGATGAATACACGGATTGCGTTATGATGGGATTAATTTGCACATTTTTTTTTTTTTTTTTTTTTTTTTTTGTGGAAGGTTGCCAACTCAGGTTGGTGTTTTTATTAATATGTCAATACTGCTTTCCATTCATCACATAACCATCCTCTGTCTAAATTTAACTTTTTTTTAATATACAAATTTTCGACACTAGTTTTTTTACTTCATTTTTAAATTCCATTAATTCTTTTAAATCTTCTATCCTGTGTTATGTCCCTTATTAGACAAATTTGACACCGAACGTTCCGCTTTAGCATCCGTAAGGAGTTCCTTAACATGCGCCTTGAGGCGTTATTTAGTCTTGTCTATGTAAATCTCATGGCAACTATATTTTATTTCATAGATACCTGATTTCTCATTGAGATCTGTGTAATAACTCTTAAATTGAATGATATTCTTCTCTACAATTTTTTAGTGTTCAAAGCAGTACGGAAATCGTGCTGCGTAAAAAATTTTGATCTCGAATTATTGGGGCTAAAAATGAAGGGCATTATGCAGAGTCGTTTTGTAACGTGATTAGTGCCATACTAAAGACTTAGACTAAGATATGTTTCCTGCAGTAGTGAGAGCTTTAGTATGACGCTAATAATGCGTCAAAACGACTCTGCATAAGGCGGGAAGTGTTTAAAAATGTTTTTATTCATTTTAAAATAACAAAGTTAAAAATAAAGAGGGAATGATTAAGTAATGAATGGAAATCAGTAATTACAAAATCTGCATAACAATAAAAATACGAACGTGAGTTGACAATCTTCCACAAAGGAACAAAAGAATGTGAAATTAATCCCGCCATAACGAAATCCGTATGTAAATCATTTGGTATTAAATCTGCGTATTTCACAAGGTGTTTCCAGCATCGCTCTACCCTGGTAAATGCATTCCTTTTATTTTTCCTGGTGTTTTTCTTTTTCTGCGTAGACCTATAAGCAGAATGACTTATGTATCAAAGCTTCTTCAGGTGGACGTTAACACTTGCTTTCTGCAACCTCTCGTGTCGTACGACGTGGTTTTACTCAGTCATTGCCTTTGTCATCATTAACCTCGATGGGACTGCTGACCGAAAAGCATCGTTAAGATCAAAATCATTAACACGGAATTTCGTGAACTGAACCATCATTGGCACTGACATTTATGTAGAACAGTGCCACCATAAATTTTACGTAACCTTTCGTAAGCTTGACGCCCTTTCTTCACTTTGCGGAAATAAAACAGTAAATTATGGCGAAAGTGCACTGTTTGGTTTTCCTTCTTGAACTTGTAAAATCTGCAAAATCAACCAACTAATTTATTTATTTTTTATTTTTTTTTAAAAGTATTTATTTTATTTATTTGTTTGTTTGTTTCTTGGAATGAAACTACAATTTTTTCCTACCAAATTTAGATGCCAGTGATCTAATACTTCCAGAAATGAGCTAGTGTCAGTGTCATCTCTTCTAAAAGTATGTCCTGACTTTTCCGACAATTTAATAATAATAAGAAAAAGAAGTCATTTTAAAGTTCGTATACCGTATATTCATTATATTTCGGCATATTCCCATGTCATTCCAGTGTAGGTTTAGTGATCGGTAATATTAAAATCAACTTAGTCACTTCTAAGAAATGGGTGTTGAAACTTTGCTCAAAAGAAAACTTAAAACAGAATTATTATGTCTTAATTGAGATTTTGTTTCATTCATTAGTGAGACAGTTTAACTGTTAAAACATGGTGCTAAGGTAGAATTAAGTGTTGTCAGCAATAAATGACACAAAAGGTTCTCTGATTACCATCTGGTTATTAATAATTTTTCATTGGTAATTGGAAATGTAGGGGAAAATGTTACTATCTATGCGTGATTAGCATTAATTCACAGTCATCGTTAAAAAAAGACAAAAATTAATTCGAAGAAAGATTTTTGCCTAATATAACTTTATGACCAAACAGAGGAAGACTTTTTTTTTTTTGTAATATACATATGGTTGTCAAAATAATGGAAATACAAAGGATGTGTAATTAGAGGATATGCTCATAGCTATTTTTATCCCAGTGAAGCTGAGAAACAGCTGAGCATCGCTAAATCTAAATGGCTGCTCTGTTTCCTGTTTTAATGTTCACTCAAAACAGTAGGTTCTCCGTATGTGAACATGTGGTGTTTCTTGCATTTATTTATATTTAAACCTTCGCTTTAACGTGACATTTGCAGATTACAAGTGTATAAACAAAAGTGACAAGATATTACCAGCAGTAAGCTTTCACAGTGAAGAAAATCACAAAGGACACCTTGTTCTAGTATTCTCATTTTAATATTCGTATTAGCTTATATTAATATTATTATTCGTCCATTCTTTCTTGCATTATTTTTCCAAGGTTTTAGTTATAATGATTTAACTAAAAATGGAATTATATTTTCAATTATATGTAGTACCTCATAGGTCTTTCCAGAAGTACTGACTACAATTATTGTTGAAAAGGGCATTAATTGATTTCGGCAGCAGAACATTTCACGGTTTCATAATCTTAAAAGGTGTTTATATATATATATATATATATATACATATATATATATATATATATATATATATATATATATAGAGAGAGAGAGAGAGAGAGAGAGAGAGAGATAAAAATCGTGACACATATTGAGCTTTAAGTGTGAATATGTAGGGGTGCTGGAAAATGGTATTATTCTCGTTTTTTTCTATCATTAACATTAACGTTCACCATATAATACAGTGCATCTACTACCGTTTCAGTATCTCTCAAATTCATTTGAAGCAATAGCACCAAAAACATGAAAAATACTAGTTAACTTACTTTATATTGTATGTACCAATTAGAAAAGCTCATATATCTCGTGTAGAATAGAAGCTTTATACGCAAGCAGGAAACATCTGGCGGAAGAGGACCAAACAGAAATAAACACCTGGAGAGTGCCTTCAGCACTGTTCCTATCAATTCTTGGACCATGTAATCTGCATCCGAGTCAAGCAGTTTGGGTTGCCTATCTAAATATAGATACTATGGCTTACTCTACGTATACATACTATAAAACTTTACTCTCAAATCCCTTCACACTCTAGCCGAAAAATCTCCTTAGTACGCGGTGAAAATCTATATGTGTAGATAATTTGGTGACTCCTTTCTGTGCGAAAATCTGATGTCAGGCACATACATTCTTTTATATATTAGTATAAGTAAGTGTATCTACTCTCATCAATTCTTATTTTTCAACGTAGTTCCTTTGACGTTGAATGCAAGTATTCCACTACTTCGGATACTACGTTGGAAGAGGTTAAGATTGTATCCACTCGTACACCACATTTTTCACCTCTTCATCACTATTCCCATCGCTTCCTCCCAATACTTGTCTCCCATCGCTTCTTTGAGTGGTTCCAACACATGAAAGTCACTAAGGGCAAGATCTGGCAAGAGGGTGGATGAATGACACTCAAACTTGATGTCATTGATAGTCTCAACGGTCAAACGGGCAGTATGCGGTTGGACGGTGTCATGCAGTAGGAGGACACCTGAGGACAGAAGTCTCCGCAGTTAGGGCAAATTTGATTTTTCAAGAAGTTTGAATACGAGGCACTGGTTACTGTCACTCCTTTTTCCATGTACTCTGTTTCAGAATTACTCCCTTTGCATCCCAGAAGAGAGTGAGCATGACCTTTCCTGCTGAAGGTTGAGTGCAAATTATTTTGGTTTCGCTAAGAGCTATACCGCCATTCCTCGCTTGCTTTTTTTGTTTCTGGTTGATGATAGTGAACCCAGGTCTCATCGCCTGTAAATCCTGTTCAGAAATGCACCACCCTTGGCGTTGAAACGACAAAATTTCTTCACAGGCTTCGACGCGATGGTCTTTCAATTCAGCTGTCAACCCATTTTGCAGACCTTATTCAAATGCAGAATATTATGCACAATGTGTTGAGCCGCCTATTTTCCTTTACAAGTTGTTCCGCTAACGCAATGTTTTCGTCGGTCGCTACGCGGTGAGTCTGTCCCTGTCGAGGAGCATCCTCCACAGATGTTATGCCACTTTTAAACTTCCTACACTACTCATATACTTGCTGCAGGGACAAACACGAATCACCATACTTTGCTATCATCCTGCGATGAATTTCAATTGGTTTCACACCTTCACTGCTCAAAAACCGGATCACCAAACACTGTTCTGACAAGGTGCATGCGGCCATCTTGATACGGACGCTGCCGCGTTCGTCGTTCTTCCAGCAACACTCTGTCACCTGGTGGTCATTAAGTGCAACTCTAGGCATATTACTGCCACGTATCGAAGCTATCGTCCAACTTTACGGCATTTGATTGCATTTTTAATATATATATGCAAATAGAAGTTCATATGTAAACATTACATGTAAGGTAATGGGAGAACATACATATTACCATAAAGATATAGCACGAGAAAAAAGACGAAAATATTTTGGCGTTTCAAACGTGTTTTATTGTCAGTTGCTACAGTATACAATAGTACAGGGCAGGAACACGTACCTGCGACATCTGGAAGTCCCTGCCATCTTGTGGATTCTTGGGGAGACTTCTGATGCCATGAAATGCACGTAGTTTGTAATGTACTATTGCATACAGTTGCAATTGACAGAAACACTTTTGGAACATTTTTGTCCGTCTTTTTTCTCGTGCTATATCTTTATGATGGTGTGTGTGTTCATCCATCTCTCTACATGTAATGTTTATATATGAACTGACCAGTGGCGTATTTAGGGGGGGCTTCCGGGCTTAAGCCCCCCCCGAAATCTTACTATAGTAGAGTATATGAAATATCTTGCAGAATTTTCACATTTTCAGGCAAAGCCCTCCCCGAAAGTTAGCAAAGCCCCCCCCCCGAAAGAAAATCGTAAATACGCCACTGGAACTGACCTTCCATTTGAATATTTCAGAATTCTTTAATTCTGTACCATTTCCGGGGAATAAAATAGTTGCCATGAGTTTTTCAATGGCCCTTGTATATATATATATACACGAGGGCCATTGCAAAACTCATGGCAACTATTTTATTCCCCGGAAATGGTACAGAATTAAAGAATTCTGAAATATTCAAATGGAAGGTCAGTTCATATATATATATATATATATATATATATATATATATATATATATATATATATATTGTTTGTATGAAATCCTTCCAAGATTAGAATTGCTTGTCTATAGTGAGAATTAGAGGAACTTGCTAATATATGTTATTCACTGTCTTCCATTTGGTGCTATAAGAGAGATAAGAATGTTTGTGCTAAATTTCTGAAGTGACTATTGAAAATAAATATTCTAGTTATATATATATATATATATATATATATATATATATATATATGTATTTGTTTCAGTGGCAAGTGGACAGATAACTGAAGAGATATTCTGTAAATAATAAAATTAAATTTCGTAAGTATTTTAATTTATATTCAAATTTCATCATTTACATGCTAATCATATTCTTAAGTTAGAAATCAAAACGATACGATTCTTGAGAAGCTAATAACTAAGGCTTGGATTTTTATCCTGGATCTTTTCACATGTCTAATTAAATATAAACACGAACACTACTCTTGTGAACACGAAAATACGGTTTTTATTAGTGCTATAAATACATATTTGAACCAAATATTAGCATTAGATCATATTTTGGTCCGGAAGAGGTATCAGAGCATATTTTGGACATATTGTAGGCGGATTTCACTTATTGGTCAGAAGTATATTTGCAAGTATTGGCAACGAGGTTCTATAGAGCTATTGTCTTACAAGCAGTTGGTGTTTTTAATATTATTTGAAGGAATCAGAGTGATGGGGTCAAAGTTGTTGACCTGCCTTAGCATCTGTCACTTTGAGAACAGAAATTGCCATCTCAGCTTCTGGCTATCTTAGTTTCTCTCTTCTCCCTACAAAAGTACCTGAAAGTTCAGTTTCTTTGTTGCGTATTGGAAAGTATTTCAGGCATTCCAGGAGAGACTTCAAGTACATGGGAGATTAAAATAGCACTGAGAAAATACTGGTAAGCCACATTAATCACGATCGGAGATCCAGGGAGAATTTCCACCTGGGCCACCTTCTGAAATCATTACTGGTACGTACGATAAGATCCATCCTCTTTTTCTGTTACACTGAAAGTACGGGTATTTTTCAAGTATGAAAGATATTTCACATTTCTCAAAAGGATTTTGTCATAGATTCTGGCATCACTGAGTCAATTTTCAAGATGTCTAAAGCCAAGTGTTCTAAAAAGTAAGTATGAAGTTGCGTACTTCTTTAGCAGTAGTGTCATTTCAACATTTGCTTTGTGTGGGGAGGGGAACTGTGCTATGATATATATTATCCCCATTCCTGCAGCCACAAAGACGCCTGCCTGTTTTAGATTATTTTTAAGGTAATATTTTCCATTTGTTTAGGGCATAAATGCATGCTGCATATTTTCAGTCATAGAAATTTGAGCCCTACTAATTCTGTTTCTTGTTATTGTGTTATAGCGTGTAGTGATTTCTCTGTGTAGTGTTCATGCCTTCAATAAATATGGTAGGGTATACCTGTACTTATCAATCTTATTTTTGAACAGATAGTGGTACTCCACAAATAACGAAAAATATGTTAATCAAGACTTTATCGTTTGTTCTTCCTTAATGTCGAAGAATCGGGAAGGGAGTTTAGAATTGTATTTTTTTTAAAATACACCGAATTTCACACTGTCCACTTTACTCAGAGGAATGTCAGTTTAGATAAATAGCTCACATACAGATGGTGATCAGAAAAATGGAAATACCTGTAGTTGGCAACACGTCAGATGTATTGGTTGGCAGTGGTTTCGTGGCGCCCGCAGCGCCGGACCGCTGGTGGTGGTGTGTTAGGTCGGTCTCCATACTACGTCAGGCGCAGTGGAACAGCAGTGTCCAGTGGCTGCAGCAGACGGAGGTAGTGTAAAATGGGAAACCTCTCAGATTTTCAAAGAGGGCAAATTGTTGGTGCGCGGTTATGTGGAGTGAGTGTGACGGCAGTGGCTACTGTGTTAGGTGTGTCGCGTGGGACAGTGTCGAAGGTGATGACGGCCTACACAACACAAGGGAAAACCACATCGGGGAAGCGGAACAGTGGGCGGAAGATGATCATGAGTGACAGGTCACGCCGGGTATTAAAGCGCATTGTCACGCAGAACCGTCGTGCCACTGTGGTGCAAGTGACGGAGGAACTCAATCAGCACCTCCCCCACCCTGTTTCGACAATCACAGTCCACCGCGAATTACATGACATGAACTTATGGGGTTGTTTTGCACGGGCCAAACCGCTCATCAGGGACCATAACGCTTTTGCACGCCGCAAATGGTGCCGCGATCATGCAACTTGGACCGTTGAGGACTGGAAAGTGTGATATGGTCTGATGAGTCATCCTTCACCCTATTCCCAACCACGAGCCGTGTTTATGTGTGGAGAACGCCCAAAGAAGCTTATGATCTGCAGTGTTTCCGCCCAACTGTGAAACATGGCGGCGGTTCGGTGATGCTGTGGGCCGCTATATCATGGTTTTCATTGGGTCCTGTGGTCACACTTAGCGGACGAATCACTGCCAACGATTATGTCGCAATTTTAGGAGACCACTTGCATCCTATGGTCCGGATGTTGTTCCCGGACAATGACGCCATCTTCCAGGATGATAATGCACCCATTCACACAGCTGGCATTGTTGCAGCGTGGTTTAAGGAACATCGGGATGAAGTTCAACACCTCCCCTGGCACGCCCAATCCCCAGATCTCAACATAACTGAACATCTGTGGTCCGTCTTGGAAACACGACTCCGGCGACGATTTCCACCTCCATCCTCTCTCACAGAACTGGCCGATGCCCTGCACGAGGAATGGTGTAAAATTCCACTTCCTACCATTCACGACCTCTATGCCTCCATCCCACGTCGCATCAAGGCTGTTCTGAAGGCGAAAGGTGGCCCGGCACCATATTAATTTGGTAAGTTGCAGTTTCGTTCAGGTGTTTCCATTTTTCTGATCACCATCTGTATGTCTTCTAAAAACACAGAATGATTTGATGTTTCAAACTCAACCCAGTGAGTTTTTCGTTCGCATATAGCCTTAGTTCACGCTTTTATTTCGCCCTTCGTATCTTGACGGACAAAATTGCTTTACTAGTTAATGACGACTGCTTTGAAACCAAATGCAGAGTATGAGAATTAAATCTGACATATCTGTAGTTTGGTGTGGAGAAGAAACAAAATTGCGAACCAAAAGTTTAAGAACAACTCAAGTTATTAATACAAACTATGCCAAAGATTATTTGACTTATATCATGATAAAAGAAATACGAAAGAAGTTTTCAAACATAGAAAAATAACGTAGCATTTTGTAAATGGAGGCAAAGAAACCTAACATAAACACACTAAAGACGAATCATTTGACGATCGTGATTCAGATGTCAAGGTACTCAACCAGTAATCTGAAGTCCTCGGATCGGAACCACGGTGTAAATATATGTTTTTATAATTTCGAATTTTTGCTGGCGATTGATCAGCGATGAGACGTTTTATTATCGTAAGATATGTGAATATTTGGATGTTGCAATGTTTGAATTATCAAATCTTCAGTAATAATAATAATAATAATAATAATAATAATAATAATAATAATAATAATAATAATAATAATGGTATTAAAATTTTTAAAGTTGTCCTAAAATTAGGCAAAACTTACAGAAGAGTCGGGATTACGGGGAGGAGGTCCGGACCCCGAGGACACACTTCGGCAACTACCCGAATATTAAACGAAAGCGTTCCACTAAAGTTTCATGTAGAAAGTATTCTACTGTGCGTTTTAAGGAAAAGTAACTGTAATAAAAAATAACTGAATCACTGAAAAGTAAGGCATATAGTGAACTAGTTTGTAGGATATGCAGAAAGAATTATAAAAACTTACTACAAAATTACCTGCACAGACCATAATTCGATGAGCTCCGGAATATAAAGTAACAAAATAGTATATGAGATTCAGTCTACAGAGTAATTGTTAATTAAAGAATGGACATACACTATTTCGAGAATCGAGATAAGACGAAAAATTTCTATGATACTTTTTGTGTCGTATCAATTCTCATCTCCAAAGCGAAACGATAATTTGAGTTAGCGTTGTTCCGTCTCGAATTTAAAATGTTAATTTTCGTCTCGATTTGTTTGTTTTAGGAACGAGATGAGAAATTCCTCTTTTCGTGGGCAACACTAATCAGAACCGCAATATTCTTCTCAAATGTCACGTTTCTGCTTATAATGGTATGACCTGAGCGATGATGAGCTCCTAACTTTTCATCTTTTACGAGATATTATTATTATTATTATTATTATTACTAAAGATTTGATAATTCAAATTTTGAAACATCCAAATATTCAAATATCTTAACATAATAAAACATATGTCGTTGCCAGTCAATCGCCACCAAAAATTTTAAAGTAAAAAAGTATATTTACACCGTAGTTGCGATCCGAGGACCTCCAGATTACTAGTCGAGCGCTTTGACCACAACCACAATCACTACGCGCAAAATGATTCGTCTTTAGTGTTTTTATATTAGGTTTCTTTGCCTCCGTTTACAAATTGCTACGTTATATTTCTTTGTTCTAAAACTTCTTTCGTATTTCTTTTATGATGCTACAAGTCAATAATCTTTGGTTGTCAATAAAATTGAGTTGTTCTTAAATCTTTGGGTCACAATTTTGTTTCTTCTCCACACTAAACTACAGAAATGACAGATTTAATTCTCATTCTCTGCATTTGGTTTCAAAGCAGTCGCCATTAACTGGTAAGCAATTTTGCCTACCACTATACATGCTATTAAATAGTAAATATTCTTTCACCTACAACTGCCATACCACACACTTTACGTAGAGAATAGAGCCATCCGTGATAAAAACCTTTTCACCGCCGAATTCAAACACAAAACGATTTAGTTTGGAACATGTACCTTCTTTAACTTTCAGGATTTAGGAAGTACCTTCTTTAACTTTCAGGATTTAGGAATATCAAAGCTGCACTCTGTACAAAACTGTCTGCCTCAACTGTTAGTCTAGTTCTCACATGATCTAAAAGTATCAACAAAGTTGAAAGCCAGCCTCTATAGAAATAGAGGTCAAGGCGATCGGGCGAAAGGGAAGAGAAACAGGTTTCATACAAAAATTAAAACTGGACAACGCAGAATTTGAAGAAAGGAAAACCTGAATGTTTCTTTTTCTTTAGGTGAAGTGAATTTAACGTTAAAAACATTGTACTGTGTTCATTTTTATTAAAAGAAAAGCCCTTAAGCTGTTAAAAGATATGCAGTTAAAATAACGATTGAATACTAAAATTGCACCTAAATATGCATAAATGTTAAAAAATGCAATTATAAACAGGAATTATTTTTAAAAGATGCCAAACCAAATGTGCTTTAAATCACTCGGTTTTTAATGAAACAAATTGTATCATAATGTACAGGTTTCTGTTCATGAGGGAAAGAGATAGAAAACCATAGAAATCGTAAACCTAGTAATGAGTATAAAATATTGTAATTATCTATCTTGTGTAGTATATAGTATGGTCTGTTTGGTATGTAAATATTATTCTACTTCCTATAAAGTGATGCATAAAGTAAGATATTATGTATTATTGTTTATTCATATAGTAGTGATATAAAATGTGATTGTCCAACTAGTACGAGAAGTGTTTGGTATATCCGTCCGTGACTTCGAAATGAAAGAATTCTTTCATACTGAACATCATGTTTTTTCGATTAGCCTTCCATTTTTTTCGATTAACCTTCCATTTTTTTCGATTAGCCTTCTTTTACCTCGGTAATTATTCAGCGTTTTCCCAACATTTTTATGCCTTCCGAACAATAGGATTTGTCAATTGCTGCCAAATAGGCGTTCGTATCAAGCATGATCTTATCATCAAATGCAAACTGTTTTCCAGCGAGTCAAATCTTCAGTTCACGAAAAAGGTCAGAGGCGATAAAATTTGGAGAATATGGTAGTTGAGGTAGCAGTTTGTAGTCAGTTCAACAGTTTCAATCGTAACACTTGCAGATGCATAGGCCTTGGCATTGTTCTGGTGAAAGTTTTTTTTTTTTTTTTTCTAAATGGGGTTATTTTTTCATCAGTTCCTTGTAACACCTATTAAATGCGGAGGCCGTTTTCTAGGTAGTTTATGAAAACAGTGGCATAGGAATTCCAAAAAATCCTAGTAAGATTGCTAGTTGATAGAACAGTTATTACCTTTTCTGAGCACGTTCTTCATTTGAAATATACTGTTTTGACTATTCTTTGCTTTCTGGGTTGTAGCAATGTATTAAAATTTAATAAGCAGTAGCATAACATCTCAAAACTCACTCACTTGAGTTACGCTTCCGTATGTCCAAACACTGTCTCGAAATGTTCATGGGATTTCGCCTTTGAGCAATCATGTCATTCATCTTATCAAAGCGTTCATATATATAAATATTCATAAAGAATGTTAAAAACACGTTTCGACTGAAATGATTACCATTATAGCCTCGTGTATCTTCACCCAATCTTTCAACTCAATATAATGAATTTATTCACCATTTCTTCAGATGTAATCTACTTCGAACGCCTCGTATGTTCAGAGTTGTTGACGCTCGTACGACCACAACGAAACAAGTGAAATGTTTAGCACCTCCTATGACTTGGAGCAATCTTCACAATACTTTTCAAACTTTTTTAAAAATAGTTTTTTATCGCAAAAAGTAGTGCTTAATCAATACATGAAGTTTACTTTTTCCCATATTAAGTACTGTAAAACCTGTTAACTTGGCCATCTCTCTAAGTTGGCCACAAGTCTATGTTGGTATCTTTCCTATGAAAGTTATGTTTTCCGATAAGACATACATTACTTATTACTCTAAAGTTAGGCGCTTATCTATCTTAGAACTTGGCCGCATTCAAGTAACGTTGCTCCTATGCCGCTAACATTAAATGCACCTCTGTTGATACCTGCCTGATCTTTATTCCTTAGAAACGTTTTCTAAACATATTTTACTGTTTCAGGTCAGTAAACCGAACAGTAAGAGGAGAACTTGTCAATTGAAAGTAACTCCTCCAAAAATACAGCAAACGGTGTAAACTCTTTATTGGTTTTATAACTATTGTCGAAAAGTCTATCAATAGATTAGTGCCTTCCTTTTCATATTCTTTATTGTAATAAAGATCATAGATCATTTCATGGTTACCATCAGATTTTTTCGCCACTTCCCCGAATCTTTTCTTTTTTCTTTTTTCTGTGAGGAACTTGCAAAAAATTTGAAGCAATGGCGATCGGATACATGTTGAAGAATGTTAAAAAACGCTACATAAGAAAATAGAAGTCTCCTTGCCTTTATTAGGTAGCTGGTCAGCAACCACTTTTCTGATGCACAAACGATCACGTGTTTCATTGCTGAGAGCTTTGGGCGAGTAAAAGTGGATGTTTCGAGTATTTCCTGGAACCTATATTTTACCTTATTTCATTTATCGTCATATGTGGAGAATAGTAAAGATAAAACAATGTGATGTAGTGTTTTGCAGCTAATTGGTATATTGAAATTACGTATAAAGTATAGTGTGTGAATAACGAAATAAGATAGATGTTTATTTCATAAGATAGTTTCATATTCCAGAAATAAGTTTAACCATGTATTTACGTAGATAATGATTAGTAGCAGCATTACATGTATAAGTGTTTATTACGAGTTACAATAGTATTCGTTTCAAAAATAATTTTATTTTCTGTAAGTTGGTCACCTGTGTAAGTTAGCCACTTTGGAGTGTAACAAATGATTCCAACATAGACAGGTTTCACTGTACTAAACATGCTTTTATTTGGTTTAGAATGCTGGTATAAACAGTATAACAAACGAAAGACAATCAAAATTCAAGTATATTTATTGAAGGATGTCAACTTCAACTAGAAATTTGAACTTGCTATCGGAGTGCATGGACTTGCTAAACGTCCCTCGCATTTTAAATGATTCTATCTTTAGTTTGTTTCCTTTTCAATAATGCAATGTTATTTTATTTCAGAATTGAAGACATGTAATGTGATAAATATTGCAGTAGTCTCTATCCAAGGGACCACACATACTAACTGAATTGAAGTTTTTATGTAATATAAACTTTGTATAAATATGTACATATCAATACAGATGTAATCTAAACTTCATAATTGTAATAAAAAAAAACTATCAATGAAGGAAAGTGTTGTTTTATTACATAAAAAGATAGCTTAGATCTTTTTTGTAAAGATCCATACTGTGTGTATATAATAGGTTTGTAGTATCTGTTGTGTAGTTATTTGTGTTCATCACATACATATTTATGGAAATATACTGTACTTTTAAACATTGAGAGTAGAGACAAGCTTAGTTTCTAAAACTAGAACTATGCATTGGTTTCTCATGTACCAACCTCGTAGTGTATCAGTTTGCCTTTACTTGCCAATGTAATGTGTAGTATTTGGTTTTATGGATATGTTATACAGGGAAAGTAGAAAGTCGATATTGTTTTATTTTGAAACCTGACAGGAAAATGTATAATCTGTTAATAGAAGATGGTAATAGAGGAGAAAGGGGTGCAACATGTAGGGTATATGGCGAGCATGGCTACCATCTTGAATGCAAGTTGAAAATTTAGATAGGATGAATGCAAGTTCGAAATTTAGATAGGAAATCAGACGTGTCGCATAAGTAACACTAACGTGAGCTCAGAATCCAAAAGTACGAGGGTCGTTCCGAAAGTAATGCCTCCTATTTTTTTTTCCCTGGAAACTAATGGAGATACATAAATAACAACAGCACAGCTAAACAGAGCAATATTTCAGCTACAGACTGTCATTTTTCCACATAGTTCCCACCATTCGTTATGCATTTTTGCCAACGATGAACCAGAGCCTGCATGACGCGCTTGTAAAAATCGGAACCAGCTGAGGCTAACCGCTTCCTTACAGGTTTCGACACTTTCGAGTCTTGAAAATGTTCGCCACATCTAGCTTTGTACACAATTCTCTGGTCGTTATCCGGCGATCAGCACGGATGAGTTGATTAAGACGCTCTTCATTGCGAGGGATGGCATCTGTGCAGGGTCGACCGGGCCGTGGCTTGTCATGAGCACCCTCTTCACCACCTTGAAAATACCGTACCCATCGCCTCACATTGCTCATGTCTATTGTATCATCTCCATAAACTTTAACCAAGCGTCGATGGATTTCAATTTGCGTAATTCCTTCAGCAGTGAGAAATTCAATCACACATCGTTGTTTTATACGCACGTCCATATCAGGCTCCATATTGGAACACTCCTATGCTGGCGCCAACTACCGCAGAATAACGGGACCAGCTGCAAATAAAAGAGGAAGGTTCAAGTATTAGCACTACACCAATGACGTCTGGCATGGACATACACAGTCAAAAAAAAGCCTTAATTTAGGAACGACCCTCGTATGTAATTCAGGATTCAAAACTGAACTTTTTGATTCCCTTACTTCAGACGACGAAAATCTTTGGCAATGTACCACAGACCGTTTGCTAATACCGCAGTCTAGTATTATGCTAAGGGACAGCGGTTGTGGCGTTTGAAGGCTGCACTCCGAGTTCCCTTTAAACGCTGCTATTAAATGAAAGGGCTTAGGTGATGTCACGTCTTTGTACACATTTGCGTCAATTATACACGAAGGAAGCAGAGACAAAATGTATGTATATGTTATCTACTTGCGCTGTAGTACGTCTTTAGACACACGCTTTTACTACGCGGCAACGTCACTTCACAGCATTTATTTCATTTGCCTAGTCAACACGCCACCGATTGTGTCCTACGTTTCAGTTTACAACGCAAACAGTGGTACATAAAGATCGTTTTCAAAAACGTTTACAAAAAAATAATTAGTTAAAATATATATTTTGGTCACTAACCTTTTATTTTGAAAATGAAGGATGGCACTGTTTCTTCCGAGAGTTGTTAAAAAAAGTTTTGCGGTTGGTTAAGTATAAATATTCATCGGCCAACACATTTTATATTTAGACTTAATGGTTTTCATTTGAGGCCAGGTTGCTTCAGAAAGGTAGGTTGAGGCAGAGAATGCTAACAGACGAAGAGCTGCTACTTCTCTCCATAAAGAAGGGACGAAAAAAATGTTTTCAGACCTCTTTCCTTCATGAAAATATCAGTTTGTAGTCTCAATAGTTTATTCTCTACATACTTTTCACTGCAGGTAGGCAAAGTCAAATGAGAAAGAACAAACAAACAAATATGCAAAGAACAAACAAATGAGAAAGAACATAGAAATGTAATTCATTCGATTGCTTCTATGTTTATTATTTCTCGTTTGGTGTGTGAGATTTCAGGTAATATCTAAAACTTTCTAAAAACATTTCGTGATCTATGCAGTATTCAGCGGCGATCGACTGTTTGGTTAACCCGGCTGTAATTCTTTCTTTAACCGACCTTAAAAAAATACAATTATCAGTTTGAGCTCCTTGTATGTATGTATGTTTTTTCGCGATTATATCGAGAACCATTGATCATACTTCGATGTGGATTTCACTGATTGAATAAGCTATTCCCAGCGAAGGCTTTTACGTATAAAATATGAGAAACTTTATGATAACTAATTAATTATAAAAAAATTAATTACTGCAATTTCTGATAAAAATAGTATTCCAAAATGTGTGAGAAGCACATATCAACAAAGTAAGGAGGGGAAAAGCACACTACGATACCACAACTCTTCATCTCTTCCAAAATAGTTAAAGATAATACATAAATTTCCAGAACTAGGTAAGAGAATATAATTCAGTTTATCATTACACAACAATTGGGCTTTGTTTGTTCTTTATATTGAGCCAAACTAGATACAGATTGTTTTGACATTAAAGAAGAAAAAGAGAAACAAATTTTCATTTTCATGACAAATTTCTTTTAATACTTTTAAATTTATATTTGTCAAACGCCTACTATTCATGATAAATGATCAGACTTCGTGAGGAATACCGTGCAGTATTACTCTACAACGACTGCGCGGCATTCACTCTCATATCGTTTGTTGAATATAATTTGATTTACAAAGGTTTCTTATATTCTGCAGTAAACAAAAATACTATATTAATGTTTGATAGGTAACCTTTAACTCTATAGCAAGATTATTTAATAAAAGTTATAGGTTTTCACTTATCTTTTAAGATTTCTCAGCGCAGAATTATATCAAAAATCAATTTTATTGAGAACATACCCTCAGACGACAAATAAAATGCTCACTGGCGGTTCTTTATCACTCCCACTACAACCACGAGGCACGTGTTTCCAGCTTTGTGATGCTTTCCAGTCTTGTAGTACGCTTTTGCGTGGCATTCTGTAACGATTATATATATATACATACACAATAAAAATACACAACTTTTACTTCTGTAATTTACTCGTTCTCGATTTTTTTTTAATCTGTCCTTCATATATATATATTTGGTCTAGGAATTAATTCGTGCGGGGGGACAAGAGATGGCGCAACGAACGGAGCGTCCCACAGTTCCGTGTATCCATACATGTGTTGCAAACCCCTGTCATCGCGTATCGTTCGTAGTATAGGGCAGTGGATTAAAGCGTCAACAACACCAGTTTGTAGTTAAGTGAACATGGCGCAATTTGTGCTTGATAAAGTGTTTTTGCGGGGTGTCCTGCTGCATTACTTTAACATGCAGAAAAGTGCGACTGAAAGTCATCGTATTTTGGTGGAAGTGTATGGTGACCATGCTCTAGCTGAGCGAACGTGTCAGAAGTGGTTTGCACGGTTTAGAAGTGGTGATTTCGGCTTGGCAGACCAAGAGCGAGCTGGACAGCCAAAAAAATTTCAAGACGAAGAATTGACAGCATTGCTCGAGCAGGATTCGTGTCAAACGCAGGAACAACTTGCAGCAGCATTAGGCGTTGATCAAACAACAGTCTCCAAACGCTTGAAAGCCATGGGAATGATTCAAAAGATGTCACATTGGGTTCCACATGAATTGAAAGACAGAGACGTTGAAAGACGAAAAACCATTTGCGAATTGCTGCTTCAACGACAGAGCAGAAAGGGGTTTCTGCATCGAATTATTACGGGTGATGAGAAGTGGATCCATTACGAGAACCCTAAACGAAAAAAGGCCTGGGTGAAACCAGGTGAACCAGGTCCATCATAACCAAAACGAGATATTCACTGTGCAAAGGTTATGCTGTGCATATGGTGGGATATGAAAGGTGTGGTGTACTATGAGCTGCTGCAACCGAGTGAAACTATGAATGGAGAACGTTATCGACGACAATTAATGCGTTTGAAGCAAGCTCTGGCCAGAACACGACCAGAATGGGAGAACAGACATGATAAACTTATTGTTCAACATGATAACGCTCGCCCACATGTCGCAAAACCGGTCAAAACCTATTTAGAAAATGTCGGATGGGAAGTTTTACCCCACCCGCCGTATTCACCAGACGTTGCTCCTTCGGACTACTACTTGTTCGATTGCATGAACAACGATTTGATTGGACAGCGGTTTACTTCTTCAGAAGATATCGAAACATGGGTCTCTGACTGGATCGCTTCCAAGGATGAGGACTTCTTTCGCCACGGAATCCGTACATTGCCTGACAGATGGGCGAAAGTGGTGGCTAGCGACGGACAATATTTTTCTTAAGGTATTTATGTATTTTGTGTTTGTACTACAGCTTCAATGTGTGCGTACCAACCGCACGAATTAATTCCTAGACCAAATAGTTTCTGAACTAATGTACTATTGAACTTTCTACTATACATTTTTTTCTTGTTCGCATTTATTTCCTGACTGTCCGTCCCCCTGATACTCTTGAAGTTCCCCTACTTACCCAGATATATTTCGCAGCTGCGTTTCCTGTGTGATGGTGTCTTGCTACTCTTTATGTCTTAATGTGTTTATGATGCTCTGAATTACGTATGTAAGCGTTACGGGTCCTTTAGTGAGCTCTCATATCGGTTTCTTTACCATTTAAATAATTTTTCACTAAATATTTTATAATTTAGAAAATCATTATTGTGACGCAATGAAAGAAATCAATAAAACTAGTTCACTGTTAACTATGTAGAGTTTATAGAATGTATAGCATTAAACATGCTTTTTAAGGTCAGTCTTACCCCAACGCCTACAACATGCTGTACAGTGTCATGTGAAATACGATAATACAAGGAACATCTAGTAAATATTCTTACAGATTAACGACTAGAATTGGTTATCCATGAACTCAAGCTACTTGTAGTATTCTTAATGTAGTTCCCTGCCACTAACATATTTTTACCACTTGGCTATGGACTTTTTTCTTTATTTCGGCAGCTCTCTTTTTGTATTTTTTTCCATCATTAGAGAACTTCCTGAAGCACTTCGTTTAATAATTTTTAAAACTCATAAATCCAAGCTGCATGATGTATTCATATACTATTCATAGAATTTGCATATTCTTACAATTAAACACGGAAAAAGGTAGTCTCCGGACGAAGAAATTTTTACGATTTCCACATTTTGTATCGTGGCGAAGTATTTGATCAGGTAATAGCGACTGCTTTGAAACCAAATGCAGAGTATGAGAATTAGATCTGTTATAATTGTAGTTAGGTGTGGAGAAGAAACAAACTTGTGAACCAAAGGTTTAAAAACAACTCAAGTTATTAATTTATACTATGCCGAAGACCATTGACTTATATCATGATGAACCAAATACGAAAGAAGTTTTGAAACAAAGAAAAATAACGTAGAACTTTGTAAACGGAGGAAAAGAAACCTAACGTGAACACACTAAAGACGAATCGTTTACCGCGTAGTCATCGTAGTTCAGTGGTCAAGGTGCTCGACCAGTAATCTAGAGGTTCTCGGATCGAATCCACGTTGGGCAAGTTTTTTTTTTTTTACTTTACGATTTTTCGTGGTGATTGATCGGCGATGACACGTTTTATTATCTTAAGATATTTGAATACTCGGATGTTTCAATACTTGAACTATCAAGGAGCTTATCATCATTCAGATCATACCATTATAAACAGAAACCTGACATTTGGTGAGAATATTTCGGTTTGTTTCATGTTGCCCACGAGAAGAGGAATTTCTCATCTCGTTTCTAAAACGAAAGAAACAAAATCCAGAGGAGAATTAATATTTTACATTCGAAGCGGAACAAGTGTAACTCAAATTATTGTCTCGCTTTAAAGATGATATTCGAGACGAGACAAAAAGTATCATAAACTTTTCTCGTCTTGTCTCTAAATAGTGTATGTCCATTCTTTAAGAAACAATCGCTCTGTAGACTGAATCTTATACGCTATTTTGTTACTTTGTATTTCGGAGCTCATCGAAATATGGTCTGTGTAGATATTTTTGTAACAAAGGATTTATAATTACCTCTGCCCATCCTAAAAGTTAGTTTATTATATGCCTTAGTGTTCAGTGATATTCAGTTATTTCTATTAGTTACTTTCCTTAAAACGTGCAATAGAATATGGTCTACATGAAACTTTAGTGGATCGCTTTCGTTTAAAATTTGGGTAGTTGCAGAGATGTGTCTTGGAGGTACGGACATCTCCCCGAAATCCCGACTTTTCTGTAAGATTTGCCTAATTTTTGAACAACTTTAAAAATTTTAATACCATTATTATTATTTGAAATTTTGTGAATTTAATAATTCACCCTGCTCCGAAAAGATTAAGCGCTTCATTTATGGTTGTTTTAGTCGTAGCCCGCTCAGCCAAGTGCTGGACAAACACCTTGGGTGTAGGTTTTCTAGGGTTGTTTCCTTCCACTTTTTTAAACCACTATTTCTTTCATTCTCATCATCGACGTCTCGCTTAGCCGGAGTTACCATGGAATGCAAAATTTAAAAATTTTTCTCAGGGATCCTGTAAGTACAATAGCCCTACTTTCTACATGAAATTTGCCTGAAAACTTCTGGATTAACATTAGCTAGTTGTAGGGACGTACCCAGAGGGTATGTTCTGGTGGTCGGGACACACCTCTCCAATCCTGACTATATTGTAACTTGCCATATGTTAGGGGTAGTGATGAGCAAATGCAAGACCAAGACCAAGACCAAGACCGGGGTGGTCTTGGTCTTGTTCTTGGTCTTGAACTAGAACCCTTGGTCTTGGTCTTGCAAGTTTTGCATTTAAGAAATCTTACGCTTTTCATAGGTAAATTTTACTTTGAATATAAGGAAGAATGAACTCTACAATGCGTCAATAGTAACGGAAACACAATATATGTTTCTAAATGTAATACAGTTTTACCTTCGTGTAAGTATGACGATACTATACAACATAGGTGATGACCTTTATTTTTTTTAATGTACCCACGCTTCATTACTTATAAGATAAATCACAACTTTTCGGAATCTGTATATATTTTTTAACAGATCCAACACTCTACTAGTTCCCAAACTGGTGAGGCTACCCCTGAGACGCAAGAAAGAAAATCAAGACGGCACAGATTATTGAAATACCATGAATTGCAAAATCATTTTTACACTATAAGGGTGTCAGATTTTTCTTTTCAATCGATTAGCTAATCCTTATATTAAACGAACTTCCAATTAAATATTGAGATTTTGTTTTATTGATTCCAGTATGTATTCTATGGGGCAGAAACATGGACATTACGCAAAATCGATTAAAAAATTGCAGGCTTTCGAAGCATGGGCATGTAGAAGAAAGGAGAGTATTAGCTGTGTTAAACGGAAAATGAATGAAGTGTTAGGAATATTAGCAGTAAGGGGGAGGGGAAGAAGAATTGTAGATATTGTGAAGAGGAGGAAGAAGAACTTTTTGGGATATTGGCTGAGGAGGAACTGTATTATGAGCGACGTGCTAGAGGGTATTGTAAAAGAAAACAGAGGGAGAGAGCGAAGGAGACTAGTTGAAGGAAGGCATTAAAACAGAAAATTGCTACGTCAAGACGAAGAGACTAGCTGAGGGCCACCATACGTCGAAGCTTCTCAGTTGCAGCAAGTAACCTGCCAGTAATAGCAGAATAGCTATGATGATGATGATATGTTCAGCAATATTGACCAAAAAAGATAGAGAGAAAATTAAAATAATAATGATTATAATCAAACCTCTTAATATTTTAGAATAATTTGAGTGAAAACTGAAAACAACTCAACTGTCTATGTCTTTTGTGTAAACTCAATTTATATAAATACTTTTGACCTGTATTAGAAATACAAAATAACGGCATCAAACTCCAATTTATTTGAAGTCTCACTTGTGAATATGGAGTACTAGCATCAATCACCCTCTTCGATGCGTTAATATATATACCTCTCCCCTCCTCCTCCCCTAGTTTCTACCATCAAAGTGAAACTAAAAACTTTCCAGTCCCGAACCTCATACATGTTAAAAATTTGAGATCGGTTGGGTGGGTTCAAGAATTATTGTCACAAAGTTAATCACTTTTATTTTTATTTATGTTGATTTTTGCACATCTCCCCCTCCTCCTCCTCCCCTATGCTGTTTCGTCAAAGTGAACTGACAAATAACATTCTAGGCTTAAACCTCATCTATGTTAAAATTTTGATCGAGATTAGTAGTTTGGTTCAAGAGTTAAGATTTATTTGTTATTTTATAACTCCCCCTGCTCCCTCCTCTAAGTTTTACCGTTAAAGTGAAATGATTAAAACACTCCCAGGCCCAAACGTCATCTATGTTGAAAATTTGATCGAGGTCGGTCGGGTGGTTCAAG
Source organism: Thermobia domestica (assembly GCF_964235325.1). Classification (NCBI taxonomy): domain Eukaryota; kingdom Metazoa; phylum Arthropoda; class Insecta; order Zygentoma; family Lepismatidae; genus Thermobia; species Thermobia domestica. The sequence continues at coordinate 203,706,636 of NC_137456.1, read as the reverse complement.
AGATTAGGAGTCACAAATATAGTCACTTTCAATTTTATAATATTTTCATATAGTTTATCGTGCTAGGGCTGGGATCGCAGTAGAGTTGGATGCAGACAACGTTTGCAACAAATGATGAAACCAAAATTTAGATAATGAAACTATAATATTACTCAATAAACACACTTATTACATGCACATTAACTAAAGAAATAAATGTATTAACACCTTTTGTTTAATATATAAACGAAATTGGTGGCTTGGCATATGAATTAGACAACTCACGTCATTCTTCGGCTAGCCAATAGTGCTGTCCTATCACTGTTCTGGGGTCGAGTCCCGAATGCTGCCTCCGTGATTGATGTTCCAAGCTGGTGTCGAAAATACGATGTTAAGTATATATGGTAACAGACGAGGTTGTGCTCCAGGGTTCCACTTATTGCGATATCGTAATGAATATTGAACTGACTCAACTTAGTCTTCACATTTAAAAATACTTTACAGACAAACTGTTCGTCACATATCAAACTAATTAAGCGCTTAGGTCCGTCTCGTGGAGGTATAAATCTACGTTTTTCAGAAAGTATTTAAAGGTACGCGCAGTCTATGGTTTTAGGCAGCATGGACGCTGCTTTCGAGTAGGTGCGGACCGCACCGCCTAACAAACAGCAACGAGGAGGCAATCCTCACAAAGGGTGTTGAAAAACTGAGACACTCTTGATTAACTATAGAATATCAACCCTGGGGCTGGAGTCTCCCGCTTATGACGTATAATGTTGAGTCCAAGCTCTTTGGCTGAAGAGATGTGGATGCTTCAAATCGTTCAACTAGCGATGGGCGATAACAACATGTAGGTGTTATTGCAAATGTCCCGTTTTCTGGACTCAAAAGAACAATCACAAAGGGAGTCACTGTGTCCACATCATATGTCTATATATAGCCACAAAATCGAACTGAGGCTCACCAACACAAACGAAGAAACATACCAAAGCGATGAGAGAAGAGTTTCTAGAATGTTTGGAAATATACGAGGCTTGGTTAATAAAGTTTGAAAGCTATGAAAGTTTTTCCTGATTCTCTTCAAATGCAATAAAACAGGCTGGGGGTCGGTGATAACGAAAACATTACACATATGTGGGAACTTCTCTAAAATATGTATGGATATTCTGAAAAGTGGGAATATAGTGTCTGTTTTCAAACAAAACTGAACCAAATTACGGTTCGGCTTCTGAAATAAACGGACATATTCCGTTTGAATCGCCAACCGAACCCAAACCAGTTAATCGTGTTTTGAAACACATCTAGTGCCTAGATTGTAGTTGGTGTTTCTACTGTCCCGTGAAATCAATTGCCATTGTGTAGTTCAAAGTTGATTAAAACCTCTATAACTCCCCATTTCCGCCCATATATATGGACGGAATTTATCTCAATCTTACGTGTTGAAACGAATTTCTGCACAGGGAAAATACTAGCAACATGACGTCACATGTCTACTATTTTCGTTCGCCATTTCCAACAGGTTTCATATATCCGTTCTACCAAAATTTGTTCCATAATTCGTGTAAATTTCTGCAGCACTGGAAGATGAAATCTTCACACTATTAATGTAATATTTGGCATTCTTATTGAAAAATCTCTGATTAAAAAAAAAAAAAAAAAAAAAAAAAAAAAAAAAACAGTAATTGAGAGAAAGTCACTCTTTAGCCCCTGTTTTGGGTCGTAAGCACAAAAGTTCATGTTCCTTATAGGAGATTCAATGTTAAATTTTTGTAGCAGTTTTCTCCAATAATTATTGGTAAGGAATTTGGCGCACATGAGTATTATTGCTACAAAAGACAATAACACTTATCCGCAATGTTAGTATGGTCATCTGGAACATTATTTTTGGTAAGGCTCCTCTTTTGGGTGGCAAAAGGCGAAAAATGGTGGTAGGTGGAATGTTATCAAAATTCCAAATTGTATATTCTGGAACGCCAGTAAGCGTTAGCTTAATCACAAATTTCACAGAATTAATATTCCCATGCTCCTTGCATGTGCCAATGACTGATATGAGGCTACATTCCCCCTTCTAAAAATCACATAAAAATCACCATAAATATCCATAGTAGGGACTAGTAGAAGATATTTTTTGAATCTATTAATGTGATACCGCGTTATTGTAGTAGAAAGGTATGCGTATTTTAATATTGGATGTTATTTTGGAAACGCGTCAACTTAGGGGAGCACAGGGGGCGAAACACGATGGTGAAACTTTATATCAATTCCAAATTTTAATCTGGAAATGCCAGTGAACGTCAGATTAATAATAAATTTCACAGAATTATTATTCCTATGCTTCTTGCATGTGTCAATGACTTATATGGGGCTACAGTTCCCATCTAAAATCCACACAAAAAATTCTGCATAAATATCCTTAGCAGATACATACGGAAAGAAACCTTTTTTGGTGAATTAATGTGAAAATTGGTATTCTTGTAGTAAAAAGGTATGCGTTTATGAAATCTGAATTGTTATTTAGTAAGGCAGCGCCTTAGGGTGCTCAATCTATGATGATGAATCTTTATAAAAACTCCAAATTTTACTTTGGAAATGGGCGTGAGCGTCATATTAATCACAAATGTCACAGAATTAATACTCCGATGCTCCTCGCATGTGCCAGTTTTAATATGGGCAGTTACCTTCACCACATTCTTCAACATATCTATCAGATGACTTGAAGCAGAGAATTGTCGAGAGTGTAGAGATGATCATATACATTGAAGGTGTTCATAATGGTTATAGTAAATCGCATTACTTTCTGTCTTGCTTGTTCAGGAGAGCATGCTGAATAAAAGTAAGTTGAATTTATCTGTCTTAGACTAATGATATTTTTAAACAATTAAAGGTGATAGAGCCACAAAGTGTTGTTTTTAAGAAGGAATAATTTTCAAGTAATGATTCTTATTCCTCGCGAGGCATTTGTTTCTACTACAACTATGTGTCCATAGTATATGGTTTATTGATGTATTTATGTGTGCAGTACATGCAAGTAGGCTATTGTTTGTAAAGTGGGATCATACGGTTATCATGTAAGAAGTTTGAGAAAAGTACGCTCCTTTTAAGGAACAAAGAAGACAATATTGAACTGTAAAGCCAACCAACTAAACCTGCAACTTTTAAAACGTTAGTTTTCATTACGATTTTGTATGTGTGCTTGTGGTTGCTGCGATATTTTTCATTATCATTTTATGTTCTATTTCGAGCTGGTTTTACTTTAGTTGCAGAAAATACGTTGGTGACGTGTGTGTGATTTTGTGCTATAACAAGTGTCCCAATTGACTTTAGCAAATGCAAATTCTTTGATTATATTTAAGTGACACCATAAGAACAAAGCTATAAAATTTGTTATACTGTTAGAAGATAACGATTGAAGTAGATTTGAAGTTTTTAAAGAAAATCACAAAATTTGTCTGCAATAATGATACATCCACATAAGAATATTTATCGTGCATTGCACATGCAAGGACCATCAGAATATTAATTCTGTGACATATATAATTAATCTGACGCTCCTTTTCATTTCTAGAGTAAAATTTGGTATTTTTATATAAAAATCACATCTCTTGTGTCCTCCTAAGGCTGTGCGTTACCGAAATAACATTTCAAATTTGAAAAACTCAAACCTTCTTAGTATGGTAGCACCAAATTTCACATTAATTGATCCCAAAAATAGCTTCTTCCGGTATGTCCCTGCTAAGGATATTTGTGGCAAATTGTTCACGTGTTTTTTAGAAGAGAGGCTGTAGCATTATATCAGTCACGGGCACAACCAAGGAGAATCGAACTCGTCTTCTTTTCCCATGGTATTGATCTTCGTGTCTTCCTGTTCAGTGTATAGCCTGCTTGTTTGTAAACATTAGCACATGTTGTCCATCAACATGTGCTCATGTAGGGATGTGGGGATCCTGACAATATATATATATATATATATATATATAAATTTGAACTACATGGTGGCAGTTGATTTCGCGAGACAATAGTGAGATCAACTACAATCTAGGTACTAGACAGGTTCCAAAACATGGTTAACTGGTTTGGGATTGGTTTAAGGTTGAATCAGAATGTGTTCGCTTATTTCAGAAACCGAAAAAACGCTATATTGCCACTCTTCAGAATATCCATACACATTTTGGAAAAGTTTCGAAAGATATAAAATGGTTTCGTTTTAGGTTAAGGTATTATGAATCTGCTGTTTCACTTTTGTTTGGAATTACGATTCCCCATGTTTTTTCTCTATATATATTTCTGAAAACACGTTAATGAGCAATAGAAAATACAACTGCTTTTCGGTTAGGATGGCTTTGGATTAGTCGTTTGAAAGTGAAATGAAATGAAATCTGTATTTAATGTCCCACAATTATACCTGCCAGGTTGAGAAAGACCATGATTAAAGCAAGTGAATTATGATGAACATATTCGTGGAATGAGAGGAATTTGAGGAAACAGGAGTGCCCGAGAAAACGCACGAGCACGATGTTTTCCATCTGAAGCTTACTTGTCTTGGGAACGAACTAGGTACCCCACCCATCAGGTAGTTCAGTGGTCAGGGTCCCGGGTTCAATTCCCGCTGAGAGCTTTTGAAATTTTAAATGGCCTCTATGTATCTGTGTTCGTGTCCCTGTTGTTCAAGGTTACTGAAAGTAACTAAAACGAGTTTAATGAAGTATAACAGAGACAAGTTACGGATATACTTTCGGTGAATCAGAAACAAATGGCCTGAGGTACCAGGTTCCAGTTAAGCGTTCGAATTAGTCTTAAGACCAATTTCTCCGTCATCTCCTTGTATGTTTCTATGTTTTTTTAAATTTAAAATTGAATTCTCTGGACTATAGTATTTTATCATGACAGAAATCAGAGTGTTTCATCGTTAATAAAATATTGGAATTGTTAACGTGTGCTATTTGCTACATACACAAGTGTGTTTTGACTCTTAACAGAACACTCTTAGGGTAGTGGCTTGAGTATTCGTTTCGTGATTTTAAGGGTCCTGGGTTCGATTTCCCCTGAGGTAATTAAAGAAATTATCATTTACAATGTTGATACTTCTGATGTATAATAACATGAAAAATATTCAATTTATCTTGCTCTTACGAGTTGAAACTACCTTCTTCATAAGGAAAATATTAACAACATGACGTTACATGCCTGGAATTTTGATTCGTAGTGTGTGAGAACGTAACGTGTTTAGCAAACAATCCATGAATACATTAGGGTCATCCTTAGGGTCTAATATGAGTCATAAATGTGTCTGAAACGTTATTGTTCCATTGTAGAATTGTTTCTAACTTCTTCCACTATTACTAGAAATCATACTAATATTTTCGTTCGCCATTTCCAACACGTTCCATATATCCTTTCAATCAAAATCTGTAAATAGGAACTATTCTTTTTTTATATTTGTATGTATATTTTGTTAAAATACCAATATAACGCACATGTAATCCAAAGTCTCTTACCCAAAGATGCAGTTTGTAGTGGGTTCCTATGTATCGTGATGAAGACAAATCCTACTTAGTTTCTGTTTAGGCATCCGAAGTTTTGACTTTTATATTATCCAGGAGCAGATACCTTCTTTTTTATAGTCTTTTCCTTCCGGACACTAATCCTTCCAAAGTATCTCTTATAAAGCTATTCACCCTACATCTTTTCCTTTTTCCTATCAACTTCAGTATGCTTATTTGCATTGGAATTGGACGTAATATTGAGGTCTCAGATGTTCAGTAATAATAATAATTATTATTATTATATAGAAGGCAAATTCAGTATGAGGACAGATTGTACTAAAAACTGTAAAATCGCCCCTAACATATGGCAAAAGATATATATATATATATATAGCAAAAGCAATGTCATTGGGACTGGAGAGAAGTGTCCCGACCACCAGGACATACCCTCTGCGTTCGCCCCCACAACCAGGTAAATGTTAAACGAAAACTTTCCAGGCAAATTTCATGTAGAAAGTCTGAACTCACAAGATCTCTAAGAAAATTTATTTTTAAGTAATGGTTACGCTGGCTAAGCTAAAAAATAAGTCGATGATGAGAATGAAAGAAATATTAGAATAAAGGAAGTGGGAGGAAGCGGAATCCCGAGAAATCCTACACACACACACACACGGCGTTTGTCGAGCACAATGCGCACTAGGCGGGAGCTTGTTGGAACAGGTTGAGCCATTAAATTCCCAAAACTTCAGTGATAATAATAATGGTATTAAAATGTTTAAAGTTGACCCAAAATGAAGCAAAACTTACAGAAAAGTCGGGATTTCGGCGAGTGGGTTCGTACCTCCAAGACACACCTATGAAACTACCCAAATTTTAAACGAAAGCGCTTCACCAAAGTTTCATATCCAGAACGTATTCTACAGTACCTTTCAAGGAAAATAACTGTAATAGTAATAACTGAATATCACTGAACACTAACGCATATAATAAACTAACTTTTAGGATATGCAGAGGTAATTATAAAAGCTTTACTTCAAAAGTACGTACACAAACCATTATTCAATGAGCTCTGAAATAAAAAAAATAACAAAATACCGTATAAGATTCGGTTTACAGAGCAATTGTTACTTAAAGAATGGACATACACCATTTCGAGAACCGAGATAAGACTAGAAATGCTTACGGTACTTTTCGTCTCGTCTCGATTCTTATCTTTAAAGTGAGACTGTAATTTGAGTTTGCCTTGTCCCGTCTCGAATGTAAAATGTTCATTCTCATCCCAATTTCGTTTCTTTTGTTTTAGAAACAAGATGAGAAATTCCCCTTGTCGTGGGCAACATGAAACTAAACCGAAATATTCTTACCAAATGTCACGTTTCTGTTTATAATGGTATGACCTGAGCAGATAATAAGCTCCTAACTTTTAATCTTCTACGAGATAATAATAATTATTATTATTATTATTGTTATTATTCCTGAAGATTTGATAGTTCAAGTATTGAAATATCCGAGTATTCAAATATCTGAAGATAATAAAACGTGTGTCATCCCTGATTAATCGCCACGAAAAATCGTAAAGTAAAAAAAAAAAGACTTGCTCGACGTGGATTCGATCCGAGAACCTCTAGATTACTGGTCAAGCGCCTTGACCATTGAATCGCGATGACTACGTGGTAAACTATTCGTCTTTAGTGTGTTTACGTTAGGTTTCTTTTCCTCCGCTTGCAAAGTTCTATGTTATTTTTCTTCGTTTCAAAACTTCTTTCGTCTTTCTTTCGTTGTCATATGATCTTCGGCATAATTTATATTAATGAACTTAAGTTGTTCTTAAACCTTTGGTTCACAAGTTTGTTTCTTCTTCACACCATACTATAGATATGACAGAGTTAATTTTAATACTCTGCCTTAGTTTCAAAGCAGTCGTTATTACCTGATCAAAGAATTTTGTCCGCCACGATACATAAGCATTTTTGTACTTATGTTTATTACACGTTAGTGTTTATTGGGTCGAAACATTTCCTTGTTTATTACACATTAGTACATATTGGGTCGATACGTCTATAGACATTCTAGTTCTTCCTCCAAAGTAGAGATAGTGGCTCAATGATAGGATTCTCACCATGATTCTCACCATGGCTCAATGAAGGATTCATAGTTCGATTCCAGACCATGTAAGTTTGTGATGGACATCATTCTATGAGTTTTCTCGGGATTTTCCCGTTTTCTACCACACAACTTATCCCACCAATTCTTTCATATTGATTCCTCAATTCATTAATAATCATCTCCATTACCGTAAAAGGTATATTCGTGAGACGTTGAGGATTTCATTTCATATTAGTTCTCTCCGAAGTTTATTTTATACTGAAAGAAAGTAGATTAATCCGACATGTCTATCTCCCCGTCTTTCGAATTCTAACAGTGTTCTTCTGGATGTTCGTATATCAATCAAGATGATGACTTAATCAATGGGACTATTCCGAATAGTGCTCAGTTTTATACATGATTAATGCTGCCTAAGTGTACTGATTTGACCCAGGTACTAGACATTGAATTGTTTAAAATTTATAAAACCTTTGTGAAATTTATCACAGGGACAGTGATGTCCATCGATAGTTTCAGTATCTGCCATCTGATAATTATCTCCGCCTACAAGCGTTCCCACACTTCCAGTTTCGCGCTTTCGCATTTTATTTGTTACGCGTGTTTCAAAGGTGGTTAAGTTGAGCTGCATCCTGATTCATTTCAAACGCCATTTGAATATACCTTTTTGCTTCTAAAAGTACTGTCAGCATCATACATGCACTAATCTTCATTTTTTCATACGCGCACATTCTAAAACGTCATTCTCTTCACTGATTCATTGAAAGAGGAACTTCATATTACTTGCGTGAGAGATTAACACGAGTTCCATTTTCATCGGCGCATCTTTGCTTTGGAAGTTGATCAGCCTTTGTAGATTGTAAGTTAATTATATTCGTAGGTGGAAAGAGAGGTTAAGCTACAAATTCAAGAGAAAAGTTAGAATTAGTCATTGTCCAAAATCAGTTGTATTGATAGTGTATTCGTTGCATCTTGTGGATACTCCAATTCTAACGGAAGGGGGAGGAATCATTATAAAGTGAAATTTCAGTTGGGCGGAACCGTAAGTTAAACAAGTAGGAAGTAAACATTGATGTAACGATTGTGAAATTTGCACAAGAAAAATTTTACTCAAGACTGGACTCAGGCCCGTATACATTGTGCGCCCCTGTGTCTAAATAATTTGCCGCTCCCCGCACAAACTTATGTCCCAAACAAGGGAACAATCGGTGATTTTGCAAACATACCAGATTTTGTCGAGTAGCAGTTTAGGTATTAGAAGTTACAAAAGTTACAACGTAATTTGAAATAGCCTAATTCTCTCAATGATGATCATAATGTGGTGTTCTGCCCGAAGGTAGGTGTTTGACCCGAATGTTCCTGGGCAAGGTGAGCCCATGGTAGTTTGCTATTGCCTTTCATAAGTTGATAATAAGGACGGGACCTACAGCTACTTGGGATCCGAACCACTTGTATCCCCACCAGGAATCGAACCCGGGACCTCTTGATTACAAGGCAACGAGCTTAACCACTCATTTATTGGGGACACATTCTCTCAATACTGGCATGCAATTTATTCATGTAGATTTTAATTAACCGTTATGTCATTTTTATATTTCATAATTTCACTTGAATTATGATTGAATTTTTTAAGGAGCCGCGGTGGCTCAGTGGTAGAGCGTTCACCTCTGGTGCATGGGGTCCAGGGTTCAAACCCTACTCCCGTCAAGTGAACTTTGTGGTGGGCAAGCACCGTGTGCGTGGGTTTCCTCTGGGTTCTCCCGTTTCCTCCCAGTTTCTTCATTCCACCATTTCATTTCTCATCATTATCATCACCTTTAGCCTAGCCGGCATACCCGTGGGACGTAAAACTCAAAATTTCATTTTTTGATTTTTTTTAAAATTAGACCTACTCTTATCATTGTAATAGTAAAATGTGGAATTAAAAAACTAGCCAGTGTTTTTAACATTATTTATTTTGAACTTATCACATAACGAAAGATTATAATGAGTTTAATAAAAAGCATTGTATAAAACTATATACTGACGGAAATGGAAATATCGACACCAAGAAGGAATTATGTCAGGCAAATGAAACTCACACAGAACACGAGCGTCTCTGGCAGGGGGGACGCGTCCCCCCAATATTTTGAAGTTCAAAATATTCAATATCTTTTTTCTAATTTAATTTATTTACTAACGACAGAACAACATATATGTAAATAATAATTATTATATTTATTTGGAATATAATATTCAGTCTGCGAAACGATTATAATAGAGTTCTTGATATACCTCAAAGGGTCCGTGAAGGTAAGCAGATTGGTAACAAATGGAATCGAAGATAATAAACAGGTTGGGCTAGGTAGTACCATCTAAATCACTTTCTTTGATGTCCCCCCCAAACTTTACATGGCAGAGACGCCACTGACAGAATAGTCACCTACATGTTTTATTCCAATGATACCAGTTACAAGGTCACAACTCCAAGGACGCGCGTGCACTGCCGTGTTAATGCGAAATGGGTAGAGCCATTAGATATGTGCCACGCTGGTGAGAAGCAGTAGTGTCATTGTGCCAGTCTACGGTAACGCGTGCACGAGTGTACAGAATGCCTCGAAGCAGTGGCGGCGGTTGGACGTTAGAAGTGGGGGGGCAAGACATGATCTGAACAATTGTATATCAATGTTAGGTTTCTTGATTGTTTCTAACACTGTTTCATGAAAGGTTGTATAACTAATAGGATACTATCTTTTTTCACTTAAAATGCCGTATATCGTATTTCTATTTCATTAAGTAAATTCATAAGAGCAATACAGGTAGGTACTAACCCTTTATACTCTTAAACAACGAAAGCGTAAGAAGAGATTTGAGTTCTTGCTCATGAACATATTAAAATTCTGACTGGAAAATTGTGTGATCAGATTATCTAATAAATTTGCAAAATAAATAAATAGAAGGGATACTATTAATCATAATAGTAATGAATAATGACGCTTCTTTTGCACGAGTTATATTGAAACTGGGAATTAATGAACAATTTATACTTTTAATTCCACACATGCCATTATATTAATGTTTTTACTCTTAGAAAATGAAATACAGTAAGTACTGCAAGCATATGCTATGACATTTAAAGAAATATGCATTTGCAATATTAATTGCTTTGAATTGCAATTAAAACTCAATTCCTGTAGCTTTCTTAACTCCATTTGAAGACAAATAACCAATATGTACTCACGCAACGGCAAATATCATATGGCACCATTTTTTTTCTATGAAACGGTAATACATACAAACCCTTTACCAGGGTGTCCACATTCTGGAAAATAAGTGTAAGTCAGGGAAGTAAAAATGTATCAGGTGAAATCAGGGAAATAGCAGAGTGGTCAGGGAAAGTCAGGAGAAAATCGATTTAGGTCCATTGTTCAATTATTGAATTTATGAAATAGGGTTGATTTCTTTACTGTTACTGGACGCAAAATGTGGTGTTCTCAGTGGTGATATTGAGGGAGTCAGTGTTCTCTGATATAGTCATTGAAACTAATTTTCTGCGAAAAACACATCTAACTACATCCTGGCATATTTGCTCAAAAGGGTAGACGCTGTTCTAGAAGAATTGCATGGTACCAAGAGGATATCTGGACAAGTGGCTGAGAATGCGAAGAAATAGTATCTCCAGCTCACAGTGAAAGCTCAGACTGAAGAATTTAAGGAACACTAGAATGAATTCATAGCCAATGGTAGAGATGGTATTGGACTTGATGAGTTTTTTACTTAGTCTTAGGAAATGGGAAGAACTTCTTTGATTTATGGTCAGTTATGAAATGTGTTTTATCTTCTTTTACGGAAACGCATTTTTTGAAAGTCGTTTCACAATAAATAAAATTCTCATTGTTGACAATTTACAAGAAGAATCTCTGGTGGCTCAACGGATCATATATGATTCTGTGATGAGAATAGGTGGATCATCAGGATTAATAATTACAAGAGGCATGATAAATTCAGTTAGAAGTTCAATGAGACAATATCCGGTGTATTTGGAAAAGAAAAGAGAAATAAATGCTGGAGACGAGAAGAGGAGAGAGAAACGGAAAATTCAGCAACTAAAGGAGCTGGAGGAAGAAAATAAAATTAATCTGCGAAGACAAGGACATTCAGATCAACTATGCGAGAAAATATGAAAACAAATTTCTAAATTTGCTGCATTTAACAACTGCACCAGCAAAAGTATGTGTTACATAATGTGTGTGTGTTCTTTTTTTAAATAATCAATAAAATCATGTATGAACTGTTTATTGCTATAGGCAATATTATAATGCTGTGTAATTGGTATTATAATGTGTAATTTTTTTCATATCTTAAGTACTCTGTATACTGCACACTTTCGTTTGTAACTTTACATTTTGTGCAATATGTAGGCCTAATCAATAATGGCCTAATGCACATATTTATAAATTTACATTCCTTTGGAAACAAAATTGAAAAAGAAAGAAACAGAAATGGAATGAATAGAACAAGGCCAACTATGGGTAATGTGGAGGCTGGTGTTTCTTTCTTTTTTCTATATTTTTAAGTTATTCAGGGAAATCTGCAACTTTTGTCATGGAAAGTCAGGGAAAAGTCAGATCTTTTCTCCAAATTGTATGGACACCCTGTTTACATTTCCAAATGAAATTATATAAATAAGGGCACTTCAAAAAAGTGGGGGGGCAAGTGCCCCCTCTTGCCCCCCCTAATAGCCGCCCATGCCTCGAAGACGACAACAAACTATTTACTATCAGTTAACGCAGTTCGAACGGGGCCACGTGGTAGGGTTGCGAGAGGGTGGATTTTCATTTTGTGACATTGCAGCAAGAGTCGGTCGAGATGTCTCCATGGTATACAACTGTTGGCAGCAATGGTCCCTAGAAGGCAGTACTAACAGGAGACCGGGTTCCGGGCCTTGCCGGTCCATGCCTCCGGACTCATCCTTAACCAGCAATGACCATCGCCGATCTAACCTTACAGGTGCAGCAGGCGTGGTACGCAATCCCATAAGATGACATCCGACACCTCTACGATCGATTGCCTGTTCGTGTGGACGCCTGCATTCAACGAGGCGGTGACTACACTGGATACTAAAGACGAATGTCGTTCACTTTCGTCTGGCGGTACACCTGCATTCTGTAAGTTCTGTACTTCAAACTTGAATCAATGTAATAACACATGTACAGCGGGCCACAGAAATGCTTGCTGTACAAAATCCGTGAGATAGGCAACCCAACTAACGCCCGCTCCAAGATTAATTACGCCTGGTAGTAGCTAGAATAGCAGCATGAAGTTGCCCCCAACAGTTGAAAGCACAAATAGGAAAACTGGTTGTTGGTAGGAGTGGGGCGAAATGCTGGCTGTCGAAATGACTAAAGGGAGTCTTTGGATACTTGTACTCAGAGTACTTCTTGTTTGGATGATACACACGTAAAATTATACACTGGCACTTGAAAAAATATACAGACACCAGAGGCGCCGATGAGTAGATAACAGTCGGGTGACTTAGTTAATCTTATACTGTAATTAACTCAAACGAGGGATTATATAAACAAGTTTACTTAGTTCAAATGACTATACATATGTACGTATCAAATATACAGATAGATTATGCGGTATATTTAGGTTATTTTTTAACTACCTCGAAGCTTTGGGCTAACTTTTGAAATTATTAACAGTAATCCTACCTGCAAATCAATAAAAAGTATGGATGGATCATTTCGGAGAAAGAATCCAACCCCCAATGAAAATTTTGGGGGTCTAACAGGGCGTGAGCTCCTAGTTCCGCCGCCGTTGATTTCATTATTGGTTAAATAATTTTTGAAAATGCTGACTATTGGTAATTTATTCGTAAATATTAAAAATGCAAAATTCGATAACACTCAATCGAGTTTGAGAACTTATCCGTATTAACGTATTTCCCATTAGTTGCAAATATAACTGAGGGTTCATGATTTGTTTAATATTTGTGAAAATTTACACATTGAGACAGAGAGAAAGAGGGAGAATATAGCGTCAATAAACAACAACTTAAGAAGGCACGAAATTAACGGATAATATCACATATAGAACGATTAACAGAATAAACTTTGTAACTGGTTTTTTCAATTCATTTTTCTTCCTTTATTTTCAGGATTACATCATCACTAAATTTTTCCACTGGAGATTATCTTTCATTTAGCAGCAGCCAACTGGAGCTCAGCCTTTTAAATGAAACATTTTAAAAATTGTGTAAAGGGGGAAGACGAGATTCGAACTCGAACTGCGGGATTAGAAAAATACAACTATAACCACTCATCTAAAGCGTTACTTATTCTGACTTGCCTATATAAAGAGCCTTTTCAGTTTGTTGAAAACAGTTGCTTGTTAATAGTCACATTGATTTGCAAACAACAGGTATATGTGATTGAGAACTCGGAGAGTATTCACTAAATTATCAACATTACAGATTTTTAAAAACAAAATACAGAACTCGTTTATTGTGAATGAAATATGGCGCATTTATTATAGTCATACAGAAGAAAGTAAGGGATCTGACCGGGAATCGAACCAGAGACCCCTGGAACCACAGCCGACCGCTCTATCACAGAGCCAATTTTCAACTGAAGTACTAAGTATGCAAAAACGATACACACGGTAGATAATCTTGCTTCTCTAGTAACGATCTAAACATTCATTGCCTTTCGGTTTGGAAAAGGGCTTTAAATAAACATGAAAATCAACAAATTGCTGATGCAAGCTTACAAAAAAGGAGTGATACCCCATTAAAAACAGCGGAAATGTCAAAACGCTAGCCAAGCGACCGCCACGAAAAGTATTGAAATCAAATAAGTCGGCCAAGTGCTTTTGTTCTTTTGTGAATTGAAATCATAAACACTTAGCAAACCGCAGATGGGGTAGTAGAAAACTGTACTTTCCAAATAACATAATTTCACCCTTATAGGCTATCCTTTGAGATACTTGGCTTACTTTGACAGGCTCACTCTTTTCGATGGGGTATGTTTTACAGGAAGCACCTCAAATTACATATTTATTTAACCTTTTGAAGGCACCAGGGCCTATGAGTTGAAGGATTTATATAGTACCATATTTCACATAAGTAGCAATAAATCCTCAGGTTAAGCGGGTTTGCGTATCCAGACTCATAACTATGAAAACATTTACGACCACTCCAACCACAATCATTTCAAGGATTCAAACTGTTCTATATAGGCTAAGTTTTTAGGACGTAAAATCGAATGTACTTTATTCGGAAAATAGTTTTATACATTGCAAGACCTGTAACGCCCAAATATTCACCGCAAACTCATAGTCGTATTATCTGTGACACAGAAGCTTCATTTCAGACTTCGCTTGAGGGGGGCAAGAGCACCACTGACATAAAACTTTCACGTTTTGTACTAATATATTAGTAGATAATCGATTAAAGTATACGTAAATCTCAAACTCTTGGGGGGCAAATTGCCCCCTCCCCAAATGAAAAATCCTAGTAAAACAGCAAAATATATTACGTTCCCAAATGCAATGTACACAATAAATGACACGAACAGTGTGACAAGCATGGAAACCCGAGAAACTGTTATATGGTAAGACGACAGAAACAAAAGCCACAAGCTGAATGTTTAAAGTGTATAGGAAAAAAATGACCATCTGAATATGTGGCGTATTGGATAATGTTCTAACCTACGAACATCAACTGATCCATGTTTGAATCTTCAAGTGCACCCTTCTTTCTTTTCGTCGAAGGAACAGCCATTACTTATAATATTTACTTTTCTCCTTTCGTGAAAGGAACAGCCATTACTTGTAGTATTAGAGTTTCATATATGGTGTGATTCTGTTAGTTCTTTTCTTTCTTTTCTAAGGTAATAATATAATTCTGCAAGTATGATTCTACCTAGGAAGATCAAAAGTAAGGACGTTCTAGATTTCTTTCCATTAACAAAATATAAAAAGAAACTTTCATCCGAAACTAAATTATAAGTAACTGAATTGAAATAGCAAGTGTCTGTCAGCTGACTCAACCAGAATTTTTGTTTCTGTCCGTCTATCTGTTTGTTTGTTTCACCACAACTCTCGTAAAACTTACTTCATTTTAATTGAACTTGGTATATGCCTTCTTCCAATCTTTGAAAATAACTTTATTGTTTGATGTTGCAAGAATCTATCAAAATAAGGAAGTAAAAGGAAATAAAATCTTCTCCGTGCTGCAGGTTTCCACATACAGAAAATCATTTTCTGGTATAAACTACGTAAATATGATTTGAATGCGATAAAAACGTAGCACATACTCTCTTTAGGGTATTCCACTCATTCCCAATGTAGTTAAAACCGACGAAAGTAGTTCTGTGCATTTTTGCTGACACTAAGTGAATCACAAAGGAAATACTCCATGCGCTAAGGGCCAGAGTAATATTATGCGTTGATTTATTTATTAAATCATGTTCATTGTGGGTATTATTAATTTTATTTTTGTAAAGAAGCACGTTACTATCCAGACCCACAAATATAAATATAATTGTAACTATATTCTTATTCTATTTTTGAACAAAATAATATGACGCGTGTGGATCTTTTGTTCGTTTTTGGGTGTGAAACTCTTGAGCCAATGAAGTTTTCTTCAGTAGTAAGCAACTACGTATTCAGTGAGTCATCACTAAATGCTATAGGCAAAAAAAGCAAAGCAATATTGCCTGAAGCGTTCTTTGAAATGAGTGTCGTCTCTGTTTTACCCGTGAAGTGAAGGCACTTTGCTTCTAAAACGAATTTCTGATACACATTACCTCAATGGAATATTGGTCTGTCTGTGAAATAAAGAGGAGAGGAAAGAAAAAGTATGAGATATCTGCGTCACTCTATTGGATCTTTAAGCATGTTGGAGAAATAAACCATGTCCAGTATTTAACAAAAATATGGTCAATAAGCTAGCGTTATTATCGAGTGGAAAGACAGTATGTGACCTGGAATTTTATATTATATCTGGAAGAGTTCGTGTCAGATCCAGAAGAAATGTAACATTTTATGATTATGACATTTAGGCTAAAGAAGACAATGACAAATTTATCATGAACTTGCAAATAATTGCAACGACAAATCGGAAAAATGGAAACACAGTATTAGTGTTCGGCGTGGAAGGCCTTGGCCCGGTTTATCTGGTTCGGGATCCCACATTAAGCTGTAGGCCCACCTCTCATATAGTCTCGGTTACGTTACGCTAAACCCCTAACCATCCAACTCATCACTCTTAGAGCTCATAAGATTGTGAGAAGGTGATTAATTTCTAATCCGTGATGGGTTGCAATTAATCTAAAGAGCTAAAAGAAGAATCACAACGCTGGGTATAAAAATCGATCTCTTGCTGAAGCATCGTGACTTATAATTAAATTTCAGATTTCTAGCTTCCAAAAATTATGCTTATAGGTTCCTAATATTGTGACGATGTGCAGGTCTCTTTCTGTTTAGTTAGCTTGTTAAATTCCACATTCATTAGAGAACTGCTCACGCTATAATTTAGCGGGTGTCACAAAAGTATTATAATTAAATTACACTATGATTTTCATGGGGAAAAGTGGTTTAATCTAGGGGAATGACAACATAATTTCTAAAAAGTAAGTTTATTACATAACTAAAATTGTAATATACAACAACATTTAGTTGAATGATTCAACAAGAATAATTTGATATTTGATAATCCATTTGATAGTTTGATATCTTAATATAGATCGATTGACAGGCAAAATATTCACATATTTAAGTTATTGGAGATGGAAGATGAAATACGAATATGCGACTTCAGTTCTTAACCTTGAAAGTTTTACGGTAGGAAGACAAACCATTTTGAAGTACTGTATGACATCTCTAAACTTGAAATTTATGATGCAACAAGGGCTTATACACACCTTATGGTAGTATTCTTGTAACTCTTAGAAACTTTGACGATGATTCTGTCTGTTCACAACCGACGTCTTGAATTTCTTGAACCTCTGCCCCTCTGGACCTCTGAACTTCTGAACTTCTGAACCTCTGAACAACCGTTTGAGACCTTGAGGTCCTTTTATATTATTTTCGAGGGACACACCCAAGCCTCGTATCAGTCAGTTCATCCGTTTTATCATCTCCACAAATATGGAAACTTATTGCTCTTTTGCATTCTGATTGGCTCTTAGAGACTGCCGCACCCATGATACGTGGCGTGACACACATGTACACACGTGTACTGTCACAGCCGGAAGAATTCAATAGCATGATTTCTAGATTTATCTATAGATTCCTAACTATTTAACCAATTTCCGCACATTAATGCGGCGTCACGTTGTCAAAATCATGATTATGTATCCTGTAGGATGACTATGAGTAACCTTCGACAAGTAAACTTCCTACAAAATTGCGCAGCAAAAGCAACATCAGTCATCTTCAGAAAGTTTTACGTATTTCCTCTCTCTATTGCTAGCTTGTGGCAAGTCAAGGAAGAAAAATGTCTTTTAAAATGCGATCTTTTCAATTCCTCCAATAAAGAGCAATGGAACCATATTTTTGGATTCAGCGTCACAATATAAGCTTGGAAAAGTAGTTACATATATTCTAAAACTCATGAAATAGAATCAACAATTCCTTTAAAAATATTGACTAGGTGATACTTTAAATCCAGGGTTTAAAAAGATTTATGTAAAAATAATTAGACATATAGTTACATTAGTCTGGATTTTCAAAGCACGTTTTCACTGTTCACGTCATTTTAAAAATTATCAACCAACTAGTTAAAATTTCCCATTCTTCATACGATAAGAATAAGTTTATGAAAATGTTATTTGTGAAATATTGAAGCCCCTTCTCCCCTCAAAAAGTGAATGATAAAAGCTATCCAAGTCAATCTACGTGCTAACTATGTTCAAAATTCACTTTCAACAGTTAAATTGCTTTCTTGTTTTGACCATTTTATAACTGGAAAATGTGATATTAGGATCTTGTAGGAATTACCCCCTTTCCCTACCTCCTACATTCTACACGGCAAATTTTATTGGCTCGCTTGATTGAATTTTGACAATCTCTTAAAATCATATAACTTATCTTGTAATTCTCAAACGTTTATACTTCCATAGATCTTGTAGTTATCTTTCAGTGTAATGTGTTGACACACACAGACGCACACATCCAGAGAAAAAACAATTATAAATTTAGTGAGAAGAGAGGGAAGAAATCGTGTTGTTAGAATTACATTAAAATGAAATGAACATTAATGAAAAATTAGGTTAACGTTCCATGATTGAGTCCTTTAAGCTAAAGGAGACGGATCATCAATGAAAATAAATGCTAGTTAAAGTAACGTTTTAACGATCTCCTAACGGAAATCGAATCTGAGACTACACGAACCACAGGCGCCCACGCTAGCCACTAGACCAGCAGGAACGTTTAGGACTACTTAACTGTGTCATACAAATTTCCGTTTCCGTCGTCTCCAGGTTTGTTCCGGTCCTACCGGGACACGGTTCTGACTGCTTCCAGGTCATGAAATTCTTAACCAGTTTCATCACTTATCCCAATACCAAATATAATACAAGGTTTGTTCCAACCCCAACGGGTAAGAATTGACTGTGGTCAGATATTTTGTTCCAAAAGCGGAGTTCAATTCCGGATGCCACGTTAAACTGTTGGTTCATGTCTCATATAGCGTCACTCCTGAACGGGACGGTAAACTCAAATAAACTACTACAACTAATAACACATTCTAGAAAGAGCACCGCAGATCATTTTCTTCACAATAAACTTTTTTCGTATCAAACAGGACAAACATAAAAGTGTAATAGTAAGTTTCTGTAAAACCCTCCGAAGTATTCAAAAATCTAACAAAGAAAAAGATTTGATGAAGGAACTTCCACCTAAAGTAGGTTCTAGAAAGCAAAGTAGGCTATTTTTGGCATTATTCAATTGATCAGTTGCTACATTTACTAATGAAATGTTGACGTTACTTATTCTTCCTCCTGGGTTCGATTCCTGGCGAGAGCTCATGTGGTTCGGATTCCACGTTAATCAGTAGGCCCACGTTTCACATAGCCTCGCTGCTGGACGGGACGTTAAACTCAAAGTCAATTCAACTCAACTTGTTCTCCCTGTATATGCAAAAGAAAACATAGCTTTTGAACAAAAATCTGGCGTTAGATACGTTGACTTATATATTTAAAAATCGGGAAACAGGAGCTGGCTCAGTGAGGCACCCCTGGATTTATCGTTAGTTTAGTCAGTTCGTAACGACAATATTATAACCGTGGGACGCCAAACTTGTGCAGCGTTATTCAAGGTGCAAAGTTCTTAACATATTTCCGATTCTATCGATAATCAAATTCAAGGTGTATATTTCAAGGTGAAGAGTCCATATGTATTGAAGAAACTTGTATTTAAGCATATAAGAATAAATATTGTTGCCAACTTCAAATACCCTGCATTTCATTGCAGTTTATTTTATTATAAACCTTTGCTTAATTCTATTATAGAATTGTTCATAATATTTGTCATATTATCTTGGACATTTTCAAGTATAAATATATTATTTTTTCATTTCTTTATGTAACGAAATGTAGTGGCATAGAGACATTTTGAACTATGATTTGTGTTTTGTTAAGAACTAAAGATGAGTATTTTATACGTAAATGACAACAAAATTTAGTTACATTTAGTTCCAGAAATAAAGATGATGGAAACCAATGTCCTGACCACACACAAAACAACTAAAATCCATCTCCTTGCCCATAGTTGACTAATTATGGACTACAATATTGAAGAGCATTCAATTTATTTTGAGCTGTAAACTTATTCATAGTTTTTATTAATAGTAAAATCTAGAACGGTAATCTTGTAAAATATTACTTCATTTACTTCCTAATAATAAATAAATAAATACTTGCAGAATATCGATTAGGATTAGGAATTAGATTTCTGAGATGTCGTCTTCGAAGGCCATTTAACCCGTCACGTATATGAGGGATGATGTCCCTCGGCGAGCACGCTATCCAATGAAAGGAA
Organism: Thermobia domestica; assembly: GCF_964235325.1. Classification (NCBI taxonomy): domain Eukaryota; kingdom Metazoa; phylum Arthropoda; class Insecta; order Zygentoma; family Lepismatidae; genus Thermobia; species Thermobia domestica. The sequence goes on along the minus strand of NC_137456.1, from coordinate 203,686,045 downwards.
AGGAAGAAAGGATTGGGGGAGGAAGGAAGCGGCCTGAGACCATTATGTTAGGTACCATCCCGGCATTTGCCTTGTGTGAATTAGGGAAAAAGAGGAAAAATCTCATTCAAGATGGCTGGCCTGAAAAATCTGTTACACTTTGCCGACTGAATGTCCACACCGGAAATGGAATCCGGGATCGCTCGTACCAAATTCGAGAGCGTTAGCGACTACGGAACCACTTGCAGAAAATCGAATCACATCTTAAACTGTAACCACATTTTTTCTTTACTGGAGTCCTACCTGATCAATGAAAAAAATAAAAATAAGAACGAACGAAAGCTTTCCTTAATAAATAGAACTTTACATTTATTTCTCTTTCTACGGTTTGAAATGGCAAAAATCATAACTTAAAGAGAATTATAATACGTAAAAGAATAAAGAATTACAGAAGTAATGAAGTAAATATTTTCGTGTGAGTTATCGATTTCTAGTCGGATTAAATGTTGAATATGCGTTCCCAGCCTCCGCCAAGTGAACTTTGTGGTGGACAAATACCGTGTGCGTGGGTTTTCTCGAGGTTCTCCCGTTTCCTCCCACTTTCTTCATTCCACCATTTGATTCCTTACTCATCATTACCGTCTCCTTTAGCCTAACCGGCATAACCGTCGGACGTAAAACTCACAGATTTCATTTCATTTTCGAAAATTCGTGAAGATTGCACTTTAAAGTAAATCCTCTCTCCATATAATTCTTACTGAAAAGGCAGGTTGAACTTCAATTACTTAATCAATATTTTTAATAATATATTTTTATTGTAATATTTTTACTACTCAATGTTGTATCTACTTCATTTCCCAAAGCAAACTCTCGCTAATGTATGGTGGACTAGTGAATATTATCAATTAAATTATCGTTTAGTTTACATAAATGCTGCATCGCCTCATTTTAAACTTCGTAGTTTAACTAATAATAATAAGAATAAAATCATAGTCATATCTTTATCAGAATTTCTGGCTTAGTCAATAAATGAATTCCACGTGGTTTCTATTCGAAGTTCTATTTAATCGAATCCGATAGAAACACAAAGAGAAACTTCGCAAACAGGTAAAATAAAAAACTTTAATGGGACTCGAACTAACCTTTAAGAGTGATCTACGCGCAAGCGCTTTAAACCACTTTTTTCTTTTCTTTAAGTTTACTGATTCACAAAACGTATTTTACAAGGAGAAAGCATACTTTGGCAAATAAACTTCTGATCCATCTTTTTCAAGGTGACAGTGCACATTAAAAGTGTTCTTATTACAAACTGGGAGTGCGCAATGGCCTAATATAGCAGAGAAAAAACGTCTCAAAGTTTTCGACTCGCCTTATATGTCGTACATTAGGCATATGTACTAAGTGCCGGCGTGGTGGGATCAGTAGCATCTTTGGCTCACTCCCCAAGGGTCTCGGGTTCGATTCCCGCTGGAGTCAAGTTTTTTCGTTTTTTTTCTTGAACCAATAAAGTAGCTACAAGTAAAATGTTAATTCACCATATGTTTATAATGAATTAAAAGAATAGAAATATTCAAATCAGTTGTAAAATCTTTCAATATTCCAATTAACTAGCAACGAAATGTAATCTATTTCGTAAATATATTGATATCACGAGTAATATTATGGTTACCACAGTCGCTGTGTAAAGAATGTTCTTGACGCTTCGTGTCTACATCTGTTGACAGTGTGAGAATTACAAGAGTGGTGAGAAGTAAATCTCCTTTGGTAATACTGGATGTTACTATAACCAAAGGAGATTTCCCCCTTATTCCTCTTGCAATAAGCGGCGAAATTATGTTTCCAACATTGGGGGGTGGGGACGCTTTATATTTTTTTTAAAGCGATGTTCAAAATATTTATGAAGTTGAAAAACAGTACTGTGGAGGATTATGGGAGCAGAGTGGTCTTCAAAATTGGAAGGCGGGCAGATTTGAGGTTTATGCTTATTCTGGGGGATATTAATTTCATCTCACTTTCCTTTGTGGTAATCGGACACAAATCATCACATTTCTCCCCAAAACTCACATTTCAAATCGGATTATTAGGAGGACAGTCGCTCAGTTTCAAGATTGGAGGGAACATGTCCCCCTCATCCCCCCGTGCCATTTGCGCCAGTGCTCGTAACACACACACTGTCAACAGATGTAGAACCGAAGCGTCAAGAACATTGTTTACATAACGACTGAGGTAACCATAATATAACTCGTGATATCGAATTATTTACGAAATAGATTTCATTTCGTTGGTAGTTAACATGGAACTTTGAAAGATTTTACAAGTGGTTTGAATATTTCTATTCTTTTAATTCATTATAAACATATGGTGAATTAACATTTTACTTGTAGCTACAAGTGGCTACTTTATTGGTTCAAGCAAGAAACAAAAAAGTTGACTCCAGGGGAATAGAACCCGGGACCCTTGGCCAGAGTTGGCGTGGGTCAACGAAAACTTGACCCACGACGCACTGACCCATCACCCATCGTGACCCACCCTGGCCCACGACCCACCATGACCCACTCTGACCCACTCTGACCCACCACCCAGCATGATCCACTCTCATCCACTGTGACCTACTCCGACTCCCAATATCCATCGTCATCAACTCTGACACATGATCCACAGTCTCTTCTCTACTGACTAGAGTTTACACTTGTAATAAAAACAAGGCTGTGAAATTGTTACTAATCGGAATGTGAATTTCTGCGGTCGATCGCTCAAACACCACATTGTTACAATAACAGTGGATCTGACCTTTACGACATAAAATGGTAAAGTATTTGTCAGTGTGGAAATTGAAGCACTTCGAGGTGGGGGGAGGGATTAGTGTGTGCCTAAAATGTACTAGGAGAGTATTCTTGCAAGTGTTAATTTCTCAACACACTCCAAAAGAAACTTCTATTCGCAGGAAAATACCCTATAAAATATGGAAAAGGTTATGATTTCTTAGTTCACAGTATTTTCCTCACAAAAGACTTGAAAAATCAGTTTTTCATAGCGGTATTAAGGTGCTTGGGTACCCTCTGTGAAAGTATCTCTACAAAGTATGCTCATAATTGTAATCTGTGTAATCACTAAAACAAAACGTTAAATTTAAGTTACAAATATACATAATTGCAATTATTATCAATATTTATTCAAAGTAGTTTACTTTCTAGTTTATAAAAAGCAAAGAAGAGGCTTATTAAAAATTAGGTACTAAGTTGAATAACACAAATAAGCCACTAGTAATATAAGTATACGTTTTCCGTAACTCTTAATTTATCACCTTAAAACAAATCCGAAATCAGGTTTCTTTCCTGTTCGTCTCCAGAACTTTTTCGTGGTAAATCATCCGCAGCGGAATGATGTCCATCCTTCGGCCAAGAAATAACTAGTTCGTTTACTTTGAGGTTGTCTAGCGGAGGGCCATTAGCATTGATGAACAACAAGTTAGACAATGTTTGAGCACTTAGTCTATTTCTAATATCAGTCATCTGTAAATTCATAAGGGAAAAACCCCGTTCGCATTCTGTTGTGGAAATTGATAATACTTCTTGTGGGGTAGCATAATGATAGAATCATGCATATTGTGATAAGAACATAAAATTTTGCACAGAGCTTACTAACAAAGTAACAAATAAATTTTGACGTAGACCCCAAAAATCTGACGACAATTTCCTGGAATTCCAGGCGCTGGAACATCTGGAGCACTGGAGAACGGTATGTTATCGCTGGAATAGCTATTACGTGAAAACGGCTTGACCTACAGAGCCAAAGTAAGACTCAAACGCAAGAGAAATAACAAGCCTTTAATTTAAATTCTATATTGTCTTAATTGAACATCATCCAGGGCCGCATGAGGGGCCCAAAATTCATTAAAAAACAAAAAAACTATGGTGTACTTTTTATTTGGTCACTTCATGAAGAAAAGTTACATAAAATAGTAATAAAGTCAAAAATTTAAATTAAGTAAACCACAGTTTCTTGCTGTAGTAATTGCATCAGTTTATAGTCATTTACACATATCATCACAGGCAGACAAGGCTGTGCATGGAAGGAATAGGTCAGCACATTTACACATGTTAGTGCACAGAGATTTGCATCCAGAACGAACAAGTTCTTGGCAGTGCTTGGAAAGTTCTGGTAGCACAGACCATAAAGGTGTATACCCTGAATCACTTCTTTTCCAGCCCCACTGTTCAGGATCTGGCAAATTAGGTTGTAGCGCAGACCACTGTGATTAAATATATCCTTGCAAAATGGCTCTTTTCACATGTTGGAGAAGTGCAGCCTCAGTGGCTTTCCAACTGACGACATTTTTTTTTGTTACAAGCATTCGACGACAGTCGTTTACATTTTACAGGTTGCTGGTTCGATCATATAGGTACACGGTGAAACCTTGCAATTTCATGAATGGAGTATCGTCTAGTTTTAAAGGCGCATGTAAAAGTTCTACAAATGCAGCAGTAATTTCTAGATTTGTCCACCACGCTTCTTACCAACATCATAATCAACCAACAGGTGGGACAGTAGTAGTTTGGAGAAAGCATGCAAAGCCAGGACATCTACATCTGAATCTACCGTTTTGATGATAATGGATTTATGGTCTGCTTTACTGGCATGTTTGGCATGCAGAAGCAACCTCGTATCGGCCTCTTCATGCGTGCACGGTGCTAGTGGACCGTGTATAGTTAAGTCAAATGTACCCCATATGTCAATATCTTTAGTGCAAATAACATTTTTCTCATTGGGTATTTTAGCCTCGTTCATAGATTCTGCAATTAAGTGAAAAAGACTTTTTTGTTCTCTTCATTCTGCAAAAACAGATTCCAATTTTTTCGGGATGGGAGTAGAGTTTGTAACACGAACTCGTGATGCTGACCCTCGTTTCTGTCTCTCTTCACTTTTTAAGCTATCTTGCAAGTAACGATCAAACACCAGATCTACTCTGCTCTTCTCTGATAGAATGGATGAAATATAAGGATGTACTTTCATCTGCAAGTAATCATGGAATGTTTGTGATGGTGACGGCTTCAACATATGGATGATAGCAGAGCCGTCCATATCATACATGTATCAGGTGGAGGGGTAAATTGGGTGTCGCCGTATTTTTCTAAACATGTAACTACATCTGATTTAGTTCCTTTGCGCATGAATCCATCTTCAGAAATTGACGGAGGATATCCCAGATTTTCATGAGCAAAAAAGTAGGATAGATCTCCCTGTCGACTCTGACATGCTATGAAGAGACGACTGAAGAGAGCACAATCATTTTTAATATGGATAGCTTACGGTGTTCAGGATTGAGTTTTTTCATTGTCTTGCGACAAAGAGCAAGGTTATTTCGTTTAATTGGTTCAAACAGTAATTTACCGCACAGCTGCAACCGTTTCTGTTTAAAACTGTTATACTGATCTCTTCCAAGAGTTTCAGCAATGTATACCGATTTAACTGAATCATCGGGCATTATAGAATTAGTCGCAACACCAAAATGTTCATTACCTTCTTGAATAAAAGGATTGTTGCCATTCTCTGAGAACACACGTACTAGTTCTGTGACATAATTTTTAAACCGCATCATTCTTAGCACCAGATGATTCTTTGTGGTGCATTCTGAGATCATCATTATCTGAGATCAATCCACACTCTTCCTCAAAACCCGATACAAGGTTGGCAATTACAGGTCCGGACATCATCCGTTTTAGCAACGCACTTGAGTTGTCGAGAATTCCAATTCCACCACCTTCAGACTTCACTGTCTTATTGCACTGTTCGTGCATTTCATCATGTTCCATACAAGAATGTGGTCGACTTGTTTTGGAACCTCCACAGACAAATTCCTCATAAATGGCAGGATGTCTAACCCTAAGTTCCTGTAAAGATTTAACAAACACTGACATCCATCTTGCATAGTGAGTATGGTCAAGAGCAAACATCCAAGGGCATATTTGAGATAGTGAACTTACATACTGTTCAAAGTCTGCTATTCGCACACTGTGTAGAAATTTAAGAGCAGCAATTCCAACTGTGATACTGTGTACCAGTATTTAAACTGAACCGATTCACTTTGTCGAATATCAATCCATTCTTCAAATGATATATGTTTATCAGAACCAGAAGCCGCATACTCTACGTACGTTTTCCTTAGTATAATGTACAATGCTGCTGATGTTACCTCGTGCGCATATCTAGCTCACTTAACGTGAGAACCATGCAAACATTGATCGGCCTTTCCAGAAGTTGTTACGCCTGCCTCAACCAAAAGATCCGTCCATCCACTTTATGTTAACCACGTGCCCAACATTTCCAGAGACGCCATCTCGATATGCAAAGGACCCATCATAATTATAGTTAAGTCTTCTCCATACAAATTGGCAGCATCCATTGTACTTGCTTTGCCATCGCATAAACAGGCTGATCACACGTAATGACAGATACTTGAGATGGATTCAATGAAGATAAAGTTCTCTTTATTATATCAAAGCAATGCCGAATCATTGCAGGCGAATTTATGGAATCTGGAAGTAACGGAAGTAAAACACACTGACTTTTAGATGGAACCTTACCACGATACTCACAAGTATAAAAAGCTGTCCATGTCATGTTTGGCGTATTTACAAGACTTTCTGTTGCAACTGCTTGGATGTGTTCCAACCACTTGCTTGACAATAACTTACTTTGCTCAGGCAGTTCATCAGGATTTATGGTCGAAACGAGCACATTGGATTTCAGTGGAGTCATCCAGGGGACATTTGTCATCCACGCTGGTAACGCACCTTCTCATACAGATTGCGAGAAAGTTATTCAGTAGTTGAGTAGGAATTTTTATATATTCTGGTAGCTTAAACAACGAAGATTCTTGTGATATATAAATCTTCTCTCAACTCTGTTTCTGTTAAACAAAAACTTTATCAACATTACCTGAATATCAACATCCCAATGAACAGCAGAAAGACCGGCTGGTTATTTAAAGTTCCACCTTCAAGCTTCTTTCACACATATGCAATATTAAAAGGCTTTCTTGATGATAAAATATAATTTGATTTTTCAACACAACAACTCTTTTGTCAAATATAAATAGATTTCTTCAGTTACGGCGCAAAGTTGCTATCATTACAACCACATTTTCAGCTGGGAGTCACTGTAGCCAGCCACTGCAATTATCTACAAACATCTACGTAGCCGCGTTTAATTTCTCACTGCTGCCTAAACATTTGAAACTGTATACTGGGAGGAAACTTAGATGCCTTTGTTATGCTTCCTTCGGTGTCAGATACAACCACTGGGTGGGTCACTTTTGCATTCATCTTTTGCCCACAAAATGATAAAGTAAAATGTGATGGCTGCAGGCGTTTATTCAATACTAGCATGAACGGAAACCAGTGGTGTAGCGCATCACTTTAAATGCACATAGCTCCGAGACTATTGATTTCATATACATTAAAGGGATATCAACGTAAAGCTTAAGGTTTTGCTAAACGATTTACAAGAGTGTTATTGCGATATCTGTTAAACCAAAGCTTCCAGATGTATAAAACCATAAAGAAACGCTATAGGTTTTTTTGTTGTTTTTTAATGAATTTTAGGCCCCTCGTGCGGCCCTGGATGATGTTCAATTAAGACAATATAGAATTTAAATTAAAGGCTTGGTATTTCTCTTGCATTTGAGTCTTACTTTGGCTCTGTAGGTCAAACCGTTTTCACATAATGGCTATTCCAGCGATAACATATCGTTCTCCAGTGCTCCAGATGTTCCAGCGCCTGAAATTCCAGGAAATTAGCGTCGGATTTTTGGGTCTACGTCAGAATTTATTAGTTACTATATTACTAGACTCTGTGCAAAATTTTATGTTCTTATCATAATATGCATGATTCTTATGAATTTTTCCTCTAATCCACTCCACTATTCTACCCGACGTAGAAATTCCTGCAGCTCCTCATCGACAATCTGATTGTTAGACTTAAGTCTGATAATGATTGTTCTCTGTCAGTTTTGAAATACTCAGCAAGAAGTATCACCTCTCTATCACCATACATCTTTTCCATATCGACCATGTCAGTTGGCAATGTCGACTCATGGAGAACAGAAACTTCATCTACCACACCTTCGATAGGGAATCTTGCGCATAAATGATCAATTAAAGCTTGATGATTTATTATTTGTTTATAAATTTAATTTTTGTAATTACACATGAAGGTTTGATGTCACCAGCAAGTCCCCCCCCCCTAGAAAGCAAAAGGGAACGAGGTTCCGAGGAAGTGTTCAGAGGTGCCTGTTAATCTCCCCTCTTCTACCCCTTAAATTACCACACTGCTGTTTGTCATGGGCCAAATTACGATGAATTTCAATTAAATTATCAAAGTATAATTATTTCCTTGTTGAATTTTCGATACTTTTTAGTGGAAAAAAGGATGAAATTTGAAAGTCCCAAATCAAGATAAGTAGACCAACATAAAGGGGGAAAAAGTGTACGATTTTCCATATAATTATGCGTACAGCCCAAACTTAAAGTTTCCGTGTAATTAAGCTTAAAGTACAAATTTTACGTCTATTCTCACAATTTTATGGCTTGATTGCCCTGTGCTGTAAACGCCCCATATAATAAACATAAGCTTCGGCATTTATTATAGTAGCAAGCAATGGATATATGAAGCGAAGCACTGAATTTTTTGTTTCTGAATCTTTTTCCAACTAATATCGATCGTTTTCGATCATTTTTAAAAAACAACTCACTACCAATTTACCATATATAGAAAGTGCTCCCCCCATAAAGGAGAATGTAAAAAAATGCTAGGACACATTCTGTTTATTTTCAATGAAGAGTTAATACACTGAATTTCAGCTCCGTAAGTTTAACGGCTTGCGAGATACTCAACTTTTTCTCAAAAATTCGGATCCCCACTACCTCCTTAGGATATGTACAGTATTATAATGAAAGCGATATAACATCCCAGTTTTTATTAAGGCCTAACTATGTATCATACCAAAGGTCATTTCATTTGACTTTGCAATTTGGCCGTGATGATCAGGCACACCTAGTTACGTTCAATTTTTTATATAATAATTTATATATTACAGTGATTCAAAAATGTTTTTTTTTTTCAGTAGTTAGCTCCTCTAAAAACTCACAGGCCTCTAAGAGTCAAGTAGTAGTATAAGTCCTATTGCTATTATTACAATTACAAATATCAATATCCAAAAGTGCTTGAAGTTCATTTTTCACTTAGATATTACCTAACCAGCGAACGAGTACGGGCGGCTGGTTTTATAACTAAAATACAAGCAACAGTGTTTCTAACCGGATTACTTGTAATTAATCTATCACCGTTCTTTTTGTCCTGTTCATAATAAGCCACTTCAAGCATATGTTAAGTTGAGACAAACACAGTTTCAAAAGTTATGTAAGTTATTTCCAGAACATTTTAAGAGACATACACCCTCCATATTAATTTGGCAATAACTTGCAAATAAACTAACCTCAGTGTTATACAAAGAAACACTAAGAACTTCGTAGCATTCGAGTGTAAGGAATTCCTACTTCTCCTATTAACAAAACCTCGAAGTTCATCTTTGTGAATCAAAGTAATACTTTGGCAACTACACTTTCATTGTTTAAAGCAAGTTCTATTGTGTAGTTTTGAGATAAGACGTATTAGAAATTGCGACCAAGTTGGACAATGTGATCTTCGATTATTGTCTAAGCAGTGTCTTGAGTAACAAAATTCTTTTGCATTGAGATTATTTTCGGATGTGCTGCAAAAGTTCGGTCAGAGAGAAACTGATAACTTTTGACCGCCAGCTCCGGAGGAGACTTGGATCCGCCCTTGATTGAGATGGTAGATAAAGATAACTTTCTCTGATGTTTAACCTGTCATTACTTAGCATGGTTTTGTACTTTAAAAAATCCAGTATTTCTTCGATATTTTGAAAACTTTATTTAAAAGAAATATACCCAATGTTACATTGAGAGCGGTGGGGAAGCGAGTAAGGTTTAAAGTGAGGTGCCTGTATTGAAGGTTACTTATAACTCCAGTGAAATTAAGAAAAAAATGAATTACGTATTAAAAAAGAAAACATACAAAACACATTTTTAGGCTAAGTTACAGGCATTATGTTATTATAAAATAAATGCTACTTCTGAATCTGATTAGAATGAATAGATATGTATTTGAATAACAAAACCACTTGCATAAGTTTTTCAAAGTATGAAGTTTGAGAAGAACGAAGTTTGTCTCCCACTGTTATCTCATTGTTCAAAGATACTGGTAATGAAACAATTAGCAGAAAATCACACAACCGCTTCTTACATCAATTCATGAAGAAGAAAATGAGTGCCAATGTTAGGTAACTAAGTTCAGTATTTTTTTTTAAAAAAAAAGAAAGAAAATAAAAAGAAAACCTTTTGCAACCATACGTAGCACATTTTAATACTTAGACTGGAAACAAAAATACAGCTGTTTAAAGACGATTGCCTTTGTCTTTGAATTTCATGTGGATAACAATACAAGGCTTTTCAGAAAGAGGAGGGGGAGGGGCAGGGTTTATTAAACAAGACCGTACATATGATATGTTTGAACCATAGGTAATTTGTGCGTAAGGGCTAAACTCAGTCCTCTGAAGTAAATCGACAAATGATTATGTATTACAGATACAAAGATAACACGGCTCCCAAGTTTCAAAATTATATTGTGTGTAAAAACAGTTAGTAGAATTAATTCTTTGTCACCTGAGTCCTAGAAACTGAAAGAAATTCAGAGGTACCGGTAGTTCAAGGTGAATTTCTCTACTGATAAATAAAAGTTGTGAATTTATTATGTGTTGAAGCAATGATACTTACGCTTACATTACCCATACGCTGATGCTTTATCAATACTTTTATTCCACATTTATCAAAAGTCTGGATTTCGAATCATAAAAGAAAGATGATGCACTGTAATCAGATTTTACAAATCAATCCCGAAAGGCAAACTATGCAATCCCATAGGCCTTTAGAGAAAATGAAGGAAAAATTCTGCTTCACCTTCCTTTCCCCCAATGGATTCGCATTCATCGAGAAAATAAAATGAAATTTCTTTAGTTTAATGTCCCATGATTATGCTCTTCCGTGTAACGTGGGTTCCTGTCACCACGGCATGGCGCGTCCTCAGGTTGCGGATCGAGGAGAAGGCCTCTAGATATAGAGGTTAGCTGCGAATATACTGAATAAGCAGTCGCGGACAGACGACTAGGAGTGGTCTTCCAGCTTGGGGGTTTGGGTAAGGCTAACACCCTCATCCTGTAAAAAAAGGTACTTGTTCAGAAACAATCACAAAAGCCTCGGACAAGGACTGATAACTTGGCACGACATCAGCAAAAGAAAATGGACATGAGATTTGGAACATGGAATATTAGAAGTCTTTATAGGGCAGGCGCGTTAAAATCTGTAACGAGTGAGTTAGAGAAATACAGGATGGACTTAGTAGGAGTTCAGGAAGTTAGGTGGGAAGGAAATGGATCTGAGAATTCCGGAAATTTTACGTTCTTTTACGGGGAAGGAAATAAAAATCACCAGTTAGGAACAGGGTTTTTCGTTCACAAACGAATATTACCAGCAATTAAACGGGTTGAATTTGTTACTGACAGACTTTCTTTTATTACTCTTAAGGGACGGTGGTATGATATTATTGTTTTAAATGTACATGCTCCAACTGAAGATAAGGGTGACGATATAAAAGATAGTTTTTACGAAGAAGTGGAACGGATATTTGACCAACTCCCGCGATACCATATGAAGATTCTATTAGGGGATTTCAATGCGAAGGTAGGACGAGAGGATATTTTCAAACCGATTATAGGGAACGAAAGCTTGCATAAGGAAAGTAATGACAACGGTGTTAGACTCGTGAACTTTGCAACATCCAAAAACCTAATCGTGAAGAGTACAAAATTCCCACATCGCGACGTTCATAAATACACTTGGACATCACCAGACGGAAAAACACATAATCAAATTGATCACGTTTTAGTAGATAGAAGAAGACAATCTAGCATAATTGACGTCCGGTCGTTTAGAGGGGCTGATTGTGACACTGATCACTACCTGGTAGTAGCGATAATACGGGAGAGATTATCGTTGAATAAAGGTAATATTCAATGTCCGAAAACGGAGAGATTTAATTTAAAGAAATTAGAAGAGAGCCAGGTAAGAGAGAAATACCAGATTGAAGTTTCGAATAGATTCTCGGTCTTAGAAGACTCGGAGTGCACTAGTGTTGAGGATACTTGGATTGAAATTAGAAATAGCATTAAAAGTTCAGCAATAGAAAAATTGGGACACGCGGAAATACGTAGGAACAAACCATGGCTCGACCAAGAATGCATTAAACTAGCAGAGAAGAGAAAACAGGCAAAATTACGGTGGCTACAAAATCCGAATGAAATAACCACACAAAATTTCGCAGATATCAGGCGGGAAACTTCCAAAACTTTTAGAACAAAGAAACGGGATTTTTTGAAAGCTAAAATTAAGGAACTTGAAGATAATAGTAAAAATAAAAATATTCGGAACATGTATAAGGGGATCAACGATTTTAAGAAAGGCTATCAACCTCGTGCTTATATATTAAAGAAATCTGACGGAACAGTTCTCACTGATACGGATAGCATCTTAAATAGATGGAAAGATTTCTTTGACGATTTGCTTAACACGCAGCCAAAAACTAATGTGCGTGGAGAAAAGGAGATACACACCGCAGAACCGTATATTCCAGAACCCAACCGAATAGAAGTGGAAGCCGCTATAAAGAAATTAAAGAAACACAAATCTCCGGGTGTAGATGAAATTCCGGCTGAGTTAATTTTAGCTGGAGGCGAAAAATTGTGGAACAAGATACACAAACTCATTCTCCTTATCTGGAACAAGGAAGAATTGCCACAAGAGTGGAAAGAGTCAATCATTGTTCCAATTCACAAGAAAGGCGACAAAACTGACTGTAATAATTATCGAGGCATTTCTCTTCTGTCAACATCCTATAAAATCCTTTCAAATATTCTGTTAGCAAGATTGACCCCATACGCGGATGAAATCATTGGAGATTATCAGTGCGGATTTAGACGAAATCGATCAACTATCGACCAAATATTTACCATTCGCCAAATACTCGAAAAGAAGTGGGAATACAATACCCCGGTACATCAACTATTTATTGATTTTAGAAAGGCTTACGACTCGGTTAGGAGAGAAACATTATACAACGTTCTTACAGAACTTGGAATACCGAGAAAGCTAATTAGATTAATTAAGATATGTTTAAGTGAATCCCAAAGTAAAGTCCGGGTAGGAAAATTTTTGTCCACGAGCTTCCACGTCGAAAATGGCCTAAAACAAGGAGATGCGTTGTCGCCATTATTATTTAACTTTGTGCTGGAATACGCCATAAGGAAAATCAAAGATAGCAACCAGGGCTTAGAGTTGAACGGCATTCACCAGGTTATGGCATATGCTGATGATGTAAATTTAATAGGGGAGGATAGGAGAACAGTAGAAATAAATGCAGAGATCTTATTAAACGCTTGCAGGGACATGGGTTTAGAAGTAAATGCAGAGAAAACTAAATACATGGAAGTACGTCGGGACCGTAATACGGCAAATTGTGGAGGCGTTAAAATATTAAATAATGCTTTTGATAAAGTGGATACTTTCAAATATTTAGGATCAATGTTAACAGACGAAAATCATATTCACGAAGAAATTAAATGTCGACTAAAAGCAGGGAATTCGTGTTACTACTCGGTTCAAAATCTCTTGTCGTCGCGAATTCTGTCGAGGAATTTGAAGCTTAAAATATATAAAACGATAATCATGCCTGTTGTTCTGTATGGTTGCGAAACATGGTCGCTTACTCTGAGGGAAGAACATAGACTGAAAGTATTTGAGAACAGGATCCTGAGAAGAATATTCGGACCCAAGAGGAACGAGAATGGGGAATGGCGGAAGCTCCATAACGAGGAACTACATAGTTTATACGGTTTACCCAACATTGTTAGGGTCGTCAAGTCTAGGAGGCTTAGGTGGGCAGGTCATGTAGCTAGAATGGAAGAAAGTAGAAACGCTTTCAAAGCCTTGACTGGTAGACCCATAGGAAAACGACCATTAGGAAGACCTAGGCGCAGATGGGAGGATAATATTAAGATGGATCTCGCAGAGATAGGAATACAAAGTAGAAACTGGATGCAATTAGCTAAGGATAGAAGTCAGTGGAGAGCTTTTGTGAACGCGGCACTGAACCTCCGGGTTCCATAAGCCATAGAGTTAGTTAGTTAGTTAGTTTATGATTATGCTCTTTGTGCTAGAGGAGACAGATTAATGAAAATGAGGGATTGTAAAATTAATTTTTGGGCTCTCACTGCGATTTCAATCCAGAACCACGTACAGCAAAGGCAGATGCGCTAGCCAATAGGCCAACAGAGAGAACTTCCACAGTTCTCGAGTGGAAACGTATCGGAATTCTTTCTTGGCTAAAACTCGAGAAAATAATTTATTTGTCAACCGATAAACATACACTTAAAACAAACACAAGCATCGTGAGCCTTATCTTGATTTACACTTACAGTTACAAGGTATCTAAGCTATCAACCCTAAATTAATCCTTTAGCTATTATTGACATCTCATTCCTGCGTTTAACAGATTGCTCCTGTTTTATAATGGAATCGAATAAAAGTAATCAATGTTATACAATCTGCTTAATACACGTCACTTACGTGCTGTGTTGTTCTTAAATTGTTAATTTCTATGCATATGTCATTATCCACAATACATCTGCATTACTGCAGGAATGGTTCACCATTCCTGCATTCAATAATAACTATATAATTTATGGTGTTCTTTATTAAGCGCAAAGAGATTAGGCTACTTACAACATGTAAACTGCAACTTTTAAAAAGCGTTGGATACACTGCGTAACGCTCTCCGCTCCCCTGTTCCAACGCGCTTACTTAGAAACTGATGTAAACACAACAGCAGCGCCATCCGCCAAAAACCGCACTAATATCCTACCTCAGGTAAGTAGACAAAAACAAATGGAAAAGAAAGGGAAATGGAGGATTTGAAAGTAAAACGCAAACAAATTCACTAGTCTTCAGAAGATACTGTCTATAATGCAGTGAGCAGAGTGGATCGGTAGGTCAGAGTGAGTCGGTGGGTCTCAGTGGGTCATGATGGTGGTGGGTCGCAGTGGGTCCGGTGACTGGTGGGTCAGAGTGGGTCACGGTGGGTGGTGGATCGCAGTGGGTCACATACGCTTGACCCACGACCCACTGACCCACTCCATCTCTGCCCTTGGCACGTGAGTCATAGATGCTACTGATTCTGCCACGCCGTCACTTGATAAATTTGCGCAACGAACGGTATATGCGTCCAGTCGAAAACTTTAAGACTCTTTTTCTCTGCTATATTAGGCCATTGCGCTCTCCCAGTTTGTAATATAAACGCTTTAAATGTCCACTATCACCTTGCAAAAAATGGCCCCGAAGTTCATTTAGCTAAGTCTGCTTTCAACCTGTCAGTAACTTGTCTCACTTTTTCTATTCGGTATACACATTTCACAGTTATTTCCAGCAACCTTGAACGACAGGGACACGAACACAAAAATGTTGAAGACAGTTGAAATCCCAAATTTTCTCCCAGTGGGAATCGAACCCCGGACCCCTCCAAACCTTTTATCACGAAATATAAAAAATCCTAATAACAGTATGTCAGTTGTGTGGAAAGAACATAAAGAATAGCAACGAAACTTTGTGTACGGACATTACGCAAATATAAACGAATAATGTTTTTCTTATTTCCTGCAGAAATACTGTTTTAGGGGCAAAAGCCCCCATCTAAAATTTTGGAAGTTGACGCCCGAAAACCAAGAAGTGCACCGAAGTAAATGAAATTGTGCACAGATATTGTAGCACTAAATAAGGAAACACATGTTTCGTATTTTCCTCCAAAAAACGGTTGGGTGGACTTCTCCAAACCTTTGATCATGAAATATCAAAAGTGCTAATAACAGTATGTCAGAAGTGCTTAAAGGACATGAAGAATTGCAACAAAACTTTCTGTAGGGATAATACGCAAAAAATGAACGAATACGGGCTTTTCTATCTTTTGCGGAAAAACGGTTTTAGGGGCAAAAGCCCCCATCCAAAACTTTCAAATTTGATGCCCGAAAGGCAAAAAGAAGTTAACCAAAGTGAATGAAATGGTGTACAGATACTGTAATCGTAAAATGAGGGAACATGTGTTATGTATTTTCCTGAAAAAAAAAAACGGTTGGGTGGGCCACAGACCTTCTAAACCGTTCTAAAAGTGCAAATAAGTATACGTCAGAAGTTCCTAAAGGATATCAAGAATTGCAACGAAACTTCGTGTAAGGACAATTTCCAACACAATAAACGAAACGTGTTTTAATTTGTGCGAAGAAAACAGTATTGGGGCCAAGACCCCTTCCGAAAAAACGTAAAAATTACCGTAATAGCGCAGTAAGGAGTGGACCGAAGCAAATGAAATTATGTGTAGATATTGTACATGTGAAATAAGGGCTTTCGTGTTTCTCAAGTGACCCTATCCGATTTGCTTCAAATTCGGCACATCAACAGCAAACAGAAAATAAATCGATACGCGTTTGTGTCTATGCGGAAAAACATTGTAAGGGTTAAAGGCGCCTCCTGAAATACTATAAAATACGCTATACTCTTTGTGCGTATTGATCTGCCAAATTTGAAGAAATCGGATGGGGACACTTGTAAAACACGGAAGGCCTTAATTTACATATACAATATCTACACACAATTTCATTTACTTCGGTCCACTCCTTCCGCCACCCGACGCCTTCGTCCACCGAACATTTTTTTTTCTTTTCAGGAAAATACGAAACACGTATTCCCTCATCTTATCTCTACAATTAGTCCAGTAAAGATAGGATTGAGAAAGGAACAAATTAGTAACTAGCTGAAAATTGGTATGGAAATAGGGGAATGTGTCAGGAATAACATACTAAAAGTCCCCTAAAATCCCACTGTAGCTTTTCCCGCAATTTTGAAAAATGTCCGCCATCCTTAGATGACGACAAGGAATTTATGGAAATTGTCACCCTTTATGTTTATTCTTCTAGCCACCGTTC
Organism: Thermobia domestica; assembly: GCF_964235325.1. Taxonomy (NCBI): domain Eukaryota; kingdom Metazoa; phylum Arthropoda; class Insecta; order Zygentoma; family Lepismatidae; genus Thermobia; species Thermobia domestica. Next base: position 203,668,902 of record NC_137456.1, on the reverse strand, counting down.
TAATTATCACAAAGTCATGAATCATATATGGTTGGAAAGCTTGAAAGACAGAGAATCTAAGTAAATAACATATATACCCATCGTGCTAAATTTCTAGAAGAAGAGGAAGAAGAAAACAGCTTTTTTTATTTAAAAAAGATATTTTCAAAAATCATGAGAAGTTTGCAACACTGACAGTTATTGCACACCAACGAAACACCACCAAAAGATATCCTTGATATTTATCTCAATCATAACCAACAATGACACAAATCGGTGAAATACAAGCCGAGAAAAAAATATAACTTATGTTACTTTCTGACATCTTTGTACAAAAGTGCATAAGGTGACATACACTTTCACGGCTCTAGTCAGCTTCTTTTATCACATAGGACCAAGAGTTATATATAATTGGAAATCTTAAGAAACGTAAATTCGAACGAGGTAACACTTATACTAATCAAGCCCAATTTGTGGATGAAGCGCAAAACCCAAAATTTCGGGACAAAACGTGATTTTCGCATAAATTCTTCAAACCTTGCAACACTGACAATTATTGTGTGTTAACAAAACTCAGTCACCGTTTTCACTATCGTCATTATTAATTTACTTTTAAAATGACCAACGTTTTTCCCAATGGAGTAAGCTTTTATGATTCATAGTTTTACATCACTTAAATATAGCACAAAAATCATTTATTGACAGCATTAGAAAGTAGCAGAAATTGGTAGGCTCCTATTCATAGGAAAATCGTAATTCACACACTTAAAATCACTCTCCACTACAGTAATCATTTGAGTGTATTTTTTAAAAATGTCATGCTCATAACTAAAATGCAATTTTCCTCCTAGTATCCTTCAAATCAACTTAGTATTTACATTAGACGTTAGTATGCACTTTAAGAACATTTTTGTAACTAGTCCATTTGGACTTATTTTATTAGAAATCAAAGAGGTTATCATTATCTCGTTCATCTCCATGGTTTTAACATTTGATTTTGCATTCACACATCCAATTCCTCGAGAATGACATAAATTAGAGTACACAATTCCTGCTTTCCGACAACCGTACATACTTTCACAGCCCTTTTTACAGTTACATGGAGCGGATTCCTTGGTCATTCTTGTTGGTACGAGGATACCCCCTAATGTTGTCCATTCATATTCAGTCGCTCGCATATCATTGAACAATACCTGGGTTCAAAAAACGTACACTGTCAAAGAATGAATGGAATATATCACTTTTAACATACACACGCAAAGGTAATGGCCTTTCGGATTTAATCATTGAAGATATAAGATACCTTCGTGTTATGAATATCCAAACTGAAATCCACCTTCTGTACGATGTAACATGGATGATTCTCAAGTGGTTGAAGACACTAACTTGCCCGAATTGGAATGGATTTATGCAGCTGGTGACAAGCAACAACCATAAGTATCAAACATATTAAGTAGTAATTCAACCTCTTATCAATCTTCAACCAATAAACATGGATGCTGTATACTCGGCGCTTATGTTTGCCAGCAAAGAATGTGCAGGAAATAAGCAAAAAAAAAAAAAAAAAAAAAAGTGCTTAGTCACGTTGGATCAACCTTTGTACTCTAAAGCATGTGACATTGTAACAGCATGTAGAAATTCTGGTGAATTACCGTCAGTGGTTGTTAGACTTCGGGGGGTTTCACTCTATAATGTCATTTATGGAAACAGTTGCATATATAATGAAAGGTAGTGGCATTGAAGAACTTTGGTCTTGTGTGTATGCTAGTAACTCCATGCCACAGATAAAGCCAGGCCATTCTTATTGCTCGTGCTTTGCGAGCTCATTTTTTTTTAACACAACACGGCCCTTAGCAATTGCAATATATACTGTTTAATTAATGATTCAGACGGCAATGAGGAGTTTGTGTGTCAATTGATGTTTGTATTGTATTCCTCTGATGACTGAAGAAGATATCGATACTGATGTAGTTGTTCAACATTCATAGTCAATCAAGATTGCAAATGACCTGAAGTTATTCATTGACGCTGCTGCAGAAACAAGCCGTATCTGTAAGTTATTCGCTCTGTACTTTCAATTTGTAGAAATTATGCTTCTTTTAATTCGAAAGAACTGGAGACTTGAATCTTCATCTTCGCTGCATGTAAGAAATGTTACCATACTTCTATGCAGCTGAGCATCTTTTGTATGCCAAATACGCACATCTGTACTTACAAGAAATGTTGCGATTGGAGGATGAAATGGATCTTCATCAGTTCCAGCTATTTGCAGGAGACGGTTACTTCACTATTCGCAGAAAATATATATTTTGGAGTGGTACATGGTCTGATATGACGATTGAGCAGGTTTTAGCGAGAGCAATGAAGAGCAGCGGTGGACTGACCCATGCGAGGGGCATGACTGAAAAGATAATATCTGGGTGTGTGTCAAGTGTGCCAGCAGCGTGCCACTTACGAGATTGTCTTGAAAAATTATTAAACAAAGATAGGCATGAACTTCACACTTGTCTGCATGTGGACCTGTACCAAAGCAGTCAATCGCGTGATATATTACATCTAAAGAAGTTCTTGCGTTGGTTTTGCCAGCATTCTCCATTCCCTTCATATCCGGAGCTCGCGTTCCTAACCACTGGCATGGTAGGTAATGAAATGGTCAACTGATAAATCTAAGGAAATCAGATTGGCTGCTATGGAAGGAATGTTTGGACAGACTTTGAGAAATGTGAAACTTAAACAAAAAGAAAAAGTCATCCCACTATCCGTAATGCACAATGTAGTGCGTATCCGTGATGAGCTACTGGCTGTAAACACCATACTTCAACTGAATCATATGAGTAGAAGTCCGAAAAAGAACTCCAGTAGTGTTTTGCTTACAAGCTTGCACCCTATTCACTTTCTTCACAGAAATGTCTATGAGAAAAACGAAAAACTCCACTTTGTACGACATGTTTGAATATCGGACAAATTTTAAAACTCAAATTAAAAACACTGTGTACGTTATAGATGGAGGCTTGCTTCTACATTATGTTGTTTGGCCACAATATGGAACATACCTTGACGTGCACAACTCGTATGTGTATTATGTACTCACAAACTCAGGAACGAAAGTAACAATTATTTTTTTTTATGGGTATTGCACTGAAAACTGTACAAAAGCCGCTGAGCGGGAGCAACGTGAGTCAAAGGTTCAATCAGCTTTAGTGTTATTCACAAATGTAACCATATTATTAACAAAAAAAGATAAATTCTTACGTAATTTAAAAAATAAGAATTGTTTCGCCCGTGAGCTGATGGTTCATTCGACACAAGCTGGTATTCAAACCCAGCAAACAAGGAGTGATTCTGACGCACTTATAGCTAAAACTGCTGTAGCCAAGTCTTTAAATCCTTGTAGGCACGTCGTAGTAATAGCGAGGATGTTGACATTTTAATCATTTTGCTTCAACAAGGTAATAATCAGTACGACATCACATTTCGAAATAATCAGTACGACATTGGATCTGTACAAGACGTGAGTAAAGAATTTAGTACTAAGAAGTTGTAAGATACAAAGACAAATATACTAACTGTTTTGCTCAGTTATCATGCTTTAACTGGATGCGACACATCATGTGGTTTGAATCGACAGGGAAAGAAAAAGCCATTGTGATTACTTCAAAAACGGGAAGATTTATGCCGATCACTTGAAGTTTTGAACCATGATAATGCTAGTGTACAATCTATGAAGCTGGCACATCATTTCTACTAACACACTACGATTCTCCAGCAATAGTAACCTTACTGGATGAATTCCAGTATCATTCATACATCCTTGCAGTAAGTCGCTCCCAATTCAGAACGAAATACAATTGGCAAAACTGCCACCCACCGGTGATGCTGGGAAACACCATATCATCAGGTTCAATAGTAACGTGGAAATAATTTGCGAGCGACTAAATATGGATGGACAGCATTAGGAGGTATCCTCGTACTAACAAGAATGACCAAGGAACCCGCTCCATGTAACTGTAAAAAGGGCTGTGAAAGTATGTACGATTGTCGGAAAGCAGGAATTGTGTACTCTAATTTATGTCATTCTCGAGGAATTGGATGTGTGAATGCAAAATCAAATGTTAAAACCATGGAGATGAACGAGATAATGATAACCTCTTTGATTTCTAATAAAATAAGTCCAAATGGACTAGTTACAAAAATGTTCTTAAAGTGCATACTAACGTCTAATGTAAATACTAAGTTGATTTGAAGGATACTAGGAGGAAAATTGCATTTTAGTTATGAACATGACATTTTTAAAAAATACACTCAAATGATTAATGTAGTGGAGAGTGATTTTAAGTGTGTGAATTACGATTTTCCTATGAATAGGAGCCTACCAATTTCTGCTACTTTCTAATGCTGTCAATAAATGATTTTTGTGCTATATTTAAGTGATGTAAAACTATGAATCATAAAAGCTTACTCCATTGGGAAAAACGTTGGTCATTTTAAAAGTAAATTAATAATGACGATAGTGAAAACGGTGACTGAGTTTTGTTAACACACAATAATTGTCAGTGTTGCAAGGTTTGAAGAATTTATGCGAAAATCACGTTTTGTCCCGAAATTTTGGGTTTTGCGCTTCATCCACAAATTGGGCTTGATTAGTATAAGTGTTACCTCGTTCGAATTTACGTTTCTTAAGATTTCCAATTATATATAACTCTTGGTCCTATGTGATAAAAGAAGCTGACTAGAGCCGTGAAAGTGTATGTCACCTTATGCATTTTTGTACAAAGATGTCAGAAAGTAACATAAGTTATATTTTTTTCTCGGCTTGTATTGCACCGATTTGTGTCATTGTTGGTTATGATTGAGATAAATATCAAGGATATCTTTTGGTGGTGTTTCGTTGGTGTGCAATAACTGTCAGTGTTGCAAACTTCTCATGATTTTTGAAAATATCTTTTTTAAATAAAAAAAGCTGTTTTCTTCTTCCTCTTCTTCTAGAAATTTAGCACGATGGGTATATATGTTATTTACTTAGATTCTCTGTCTTTCAAGCTTTCCAACCATATATGATTCATGACTTTGTGATAATTAGAACGGTGACTAGAAGAATAAACATAAAGGGTGACGATTTACATAAATTCTTTGTCGTCATCTAAAGATGGCGGACATTTTTCAAAATTGCGGGAAAAGCTACAGTGGGATTTTAGGGGACTTTTAGTATGTTATTTCTGACACATTCCCCTATTTCCATACGAATTTTCAGCTTGTTACTAATTTGTTCCTTTCTTGGCAGAAAAATGGGCTATCTTTACTGGACTAAATATCTGTGCACAATTTCATTCACTTCGGTCCACTTCTTTTTGTCCTTCGGGCGTCAAATTTCAAAGTTTTGTGTGGCGGCTTTTGCCCCTAAAACAGTTTTTCCGTAGCAAATAAAAAAACCCATGTTCGTTTTTTTTTTTTTTTTTGCGTATTGTCCCTACACAAACTTTCATTGCAATTCTCCATGTCATTCAGACACATCTGACATAGTCTTATTAGCACTTTTGATATTTCGTGATCAAAGGTTTGGAGGGGTCCGTGCCTCACCTAACCGTTTTTTCCAGGAAAATATGAAATACATATTCCCTCATTTTACGGCTACAATATCTGTGCACAATTTTGTTCACTTCAGGCCACTTGATTTTGCCTTTCGGAACTCAACTTTCAATTTTTTTTGGGGGGGGGGGGCTTTAGCCCCTTAAAACCGTTTTCCCGCAGAAAAAAAACACGTATTCGTTTTTTTCATGTGTGGTATCTGCCTGCCAAATTTTATTAAAATCGGAGTGTTACACTTGGGAAGTGTTACTTGTGAGTAGTGTTATTAGTGATGAAATGACATGCAAACGTGAAATAAAAGCAAGGATAGGAGTGGCGAAAGATGACTTTAGGATGAAGAAAATACTATTTTATGGGACAGTGAATAAAGAATTGAAAAAATACTCATAAAATACTGCATGTACTGTATTTTACTGTATTGTATAGGGCAGAAACATGGACATTAAACAAAAATGATCAAAAATGAAGGCTTTCGAAATATGGGTGTGGAGAAGAATAGAGAGAATTAGCCGGATAGAGAGTAAAACGAATGTGAGGGTGTTAGAAATGGTAGGAGAAAAATATTATTAAGAAGAGGAAGATAAACCATTTGGGATATTGGTTAAGAATGAACTGTATCATGAGGGACGTGCTAGAGGGTATGGCGGCAGGAAAGGCAGGGAGGGGACGAATTAGGCTATATCGAAACAGAATTAGGATATGAGCGACATCAAAACAGAAAAATCGTATGTGAAGATGAAGAGGTTAACAGAAGATCATGGAGCATGGCAGCTTCTCACCTGCAGCAAGTAACTTGCTACTAATGGTGGAATACTTCTGATGTTAATGATACTTAGCACAGTAGAAACAAAGAGATCCACTTTAGTGACATTTGTAATACAAATCACAATGCAAATTTCTACAGGCTGTTAAAATGTCTCGCTCTAAAGGCTGTAGAGAACTATCTGTTACTTTGCGAGGGAAAATTATAGCTCGAGTAACAGTGGGACAAACTCTCAATGAGATCGCTTGGGTTTTGGTCTGTGACGAGAAAACAGTGAAGAAATTGATTTAGCGGTATGAAGAATTTGGTGAATATTTCACATCTCGTCCAAGAAGTGGGAGACTAACAATAATAATAATATCAGGAATTTATATTTATTTCCAGCAAGACTTTTGCATACCCTCCTAGTGCAGTATTATTTTTTAAATCGCCATTATAAAATTGTCAAGCTAAATTTTAAAGGGTCATTATAAGTGGTGCTTTATTCATTTCACAATTCATTTCTGCTATTAGCTTTTGCCCTCTTACCCGCTCTTCACGCCTACCCAGGAGGAAGCTGCGCGCCCCTAGGTTGGGAAGCACTGCTTTCCATTGAGACATTCTGACAGTTTGTAAAAAATTTTCATTCTGACTACTATCAGTAAACTGGATCTTTTTGTTTCTACTGCGCACGCACTAGTGACTTTCCATGAAAGATCATGAATAATTTTGATAACTTACCTGTATATAGTATTTATGGACGAATATGTATTAGAACCTATATCAATAACATACATCATTCCTCAAAGTGACAAATACGGTGAACATAAAGATACGATCAATAGATATATTACATCAGGGTGAAATAGGCTTACACTTCAGACACTACAAAAGCCTTTTCGTTTATTCTCCCTGCCGGTGTAGTGGCTAGCACGTGCGCCTTTAGTGTACGGGGTCCCGAGTTCGATTCCCGCTGGGGGAAAATTTGGAATTTTAACTGCCTTCAATGTTTTTGTGCTTGTGTCCTGTCGTTCAAGGTTACTAGAATTAACTGTAAAATGTGTACACCCAGTAGAAAATAGAGACAATTTACTGAGATACGTTCGGTGAATCGGTTAACTTATAGAAAAGAAAAAAAAAAGTGGTTTAAAGCGCTTGCGCGTAGATCACTCTTACAGGTTAGTTCGAGTCTCATTAAAGTAAGACTTTTCTTTTACCTGTTCGCGAAGTTTCTTTTTGTATTTCTATCGGATTCGATTAAATAGAACTTCGAATAGAAACCACGTGGAATTCATTTATTGACTAAGCCAGAACTTCTGATAAAAATACGACTATGATTTTATTATTATTATTATTATTATTATTATTATTATTATTATTATTATTATTATTATTATTAGTTAAAGTACGGACTTTAAAATGAGGCAATGCAGCGTTTGCGTAAACTAAATGATAATTTATTCAGTAATATTCATTAGTCCACCATACATTTGCGAGAGTTTGTTTTCGGAAATGAAGTGTATACATAATTGAATAGTAGAAATATTAAATAAAAATATATTATTAAAAATGTTGATTAAGCAATTGGAGTTAAACATGCCTTTCTAGTAAGAATTATATATAGAGAGGATTTGCTTTAAAGTGCAATTCACTCGAATATTCGCATTTTAATCCGACTAGAAATCGATAACTTACACGATAATATTTACTTAATTACTTCTATAATTCTTTATTCTTCTACGTATTACAATTCTCTTTAACATTTAAAATAAAGTTCTGACCAGAACAAAATGAATTATTTAATAACTATACGTTTTTTGTTACAGTTTCAAGGACCTAACGTCCTCTTTATCAGACATTGAGAAAAGACAGATGACAGCAAATCTTATATCTTCCTCAGCCGTTAGTTAGCATATTCATTTATATAATTTTAATTGTTGTTTTATATAAAAAAATTAAATTTATAATATGTAACAATATCATATACTTACATTGTTAATACATGTTAATTGTCAATGCAATTTTACAATTATATTGATTGAAATTTGGTATGAGTATTTGATTCAAAATAAATGAGTTCTGTATTTTGTTTTTAAAAAATCTGTAATGTTGATAATTTAGTGCATACCCTCCGAGTCCTCAGTTACATATTCCTGTTGTTTGCCAATAAATTTAACTATTAATAAGCAACTGTTTTCAACGAACTGAAAAGGCTCTTTATATAGACAAGCCATAATAAGTAACGCTTTAAATGAGTGGTTAGAGTTGTGTATTTCTAATCCCACATTTCGGCTTCGAATCTCGTCTTCCCCCTTTACACAATTTTTAAAAATGTTTCATTTAAAAGGCTGAGCTCCAGTTGGATGCTGCTAAATGAAAGATAATCTCCAGTGGAGAAATTCAGTGATGGTGTAATCTTGAAAATAAAGGAAGAAAAATGAATGGAGAAAACCAGTTACAGAGACAATTCTGTTAATCGTCCTATATTTGATATGTATTATCCGTTAATTTTGTGCATTTTTAAAAGTTGTTTATTGACACTATATTCTCCCTCTTTCTTTCTGTGTCTCAATGCCTAAATTTTCACAAATACTAAACAATTCATGAACCCTTAGTTATATTTGTAACCTAACGGGAAATACGTTAATACGGATAAGTTCTCCTACTCGTCTGAGTGTTATATTTTGCATTTTTAATATTTACAAATAAATTACCAAATGTTAACATTTTCAAAAACCATTTAATAAATAATGAAATCAACAATTCCTTCTTTCGAAGTAGTATCACGTATCAATCAGTGAAGCCGGAACCTAGGATCTCACGCTCTGTTAGACCCCCAAAATTTTCATTGGGGGTTGGGTTCTTCCCCTCAAATGATTCATCCATATTTTTAATTGATTTGCAGGTAGGACTACTGTTAATAGTTTCAAAACTCAGTGCAAAGCTTTGAGTTAGTTAAAAAAAATAACCTACTACACATGCCGTATAATTTATCCGTATATTATTTGATACGCGGATATGTATAGTTATTTGAACTAAGTAAACTTGTTTATATAATCCCTCATTTAAGTTAATTACAGTATAAGATTAACTAAGTCCCTCGACTGTTATCTTTTCATCGGCGTTTGTAGTATCCGTATATTTTTTTCAAGTGTATGTGTATAATTTTACATGTGTATCACACAAACAAGAATTATTGTGAGTACAAGTATCCAAAGACTTCCTTTTGTCATTTCGTCAGCCAGCGTTTTGCTCCACTTCAGCACAAAAACACTCTTTACGATTTGTTCGTTTAACAGGTGGGGACAACTTCATGCTGCTCTTCTACCAAACGTAATTAATCTTGGAGCGGGCGTTAGTTGGGTTGCCTAACTCACGGATTTTGTACATCAAGAATTTCTGTAGCCCGCTATACATGATTATTCTGTGTAAGTTTCATTCACCTAGCATATCTCCTTCTTGGTGTTGGGATTTCCATTTTCGTCAGTGTATGGAAAAAATATATATTACTTTACATAATGAGTGTGGATTCTTTCATATGTTTTTAAGGTACTCGAACGAATAAGAAAAACTCTTTCCGAAGTATTTGCAAGTAAACTTTTTCTTCTGTATGCATTTTCTTTCCTCATGTTTTAGGTTACTCCAATAGTAAAAGAAAAAAAACTCCCAAAGTATTAGCAAGAAAATGCTTTTTTCCTGTATGCGTTTTCTGATGTTATTAGATTACCCAAATAAAAAAAAACTCTTTCCAAAGTATTTACAAAGAAACTGTTTTCTCCTGTATATGTTTTCTTTCCTCATATGTTTTAGGTTACTTGAATAATTAAAAAAAAAACTTCCCAAAGTATTTGTAAAAAAATGATTTTTTCTGTATGCGTTTTCTCATGTTACATTACCCAAATGAAACAAAAAAAAACTTCCCTAAGTATTTACAAAGAAACTGTTTTCTCCTATGTATGTGTTTTCTTTCCTCATATGTTTCGGGTTACTTGAATAAAAAGAAAACTCTTTCCAAAGTATTTGCAAAGAAATTCTTGTACTCCTATTTGCGTTTTCTCATGTTTTTAGGTTACTGGGTATACTTTTGCTCAATTTTTTTAATTTTCGAAATTACCATTGTAACATCTCCTAAGATTAGGGAGGTAATTTAATGACATTTCTCCTTGTTAAAATGCAATCCTTTGGCTTTCTTTTGAAAGCAGTAAACACTCAGTGTGACCAAGAATGATGATTATAATTCCAATTTTTTTACGCTATGCAAGATTTTTCATGATTGGGGTAACTTTAGCCCATTTGTCAAAATTACTAATTAATACACAAAAGTATTATTGTTGCACTGCATTTAAGAAGCAGAAGAGAAGAACAGGGTATTATAAACACATTGGTGAAATTATCAACGTTTTTACTCAATTTTAATCGAACGAGAAATATCGTCTGATGAAAATATTTGTATTCTACTTAGGTGAATACGAAACATCTATAAAGAACGCTGCAAATTTCTGAAAACTTAAAATATCGATATGACAAACATAGAGGTGAAATCACTTTGTTCAATTTAGAGGCAAAGAAAAATATCGTTCAATGAAAATCTCTTTAAGTGAATAAATATTTAACATTCGAAAATAAGAGCACCATATTCTTCATTGCGGTAGAGTACTTTACCGGTATCATACTGCTTAGTTTTAGGAAGAAAATTCTTACAATTCAGGCACAGTATAATATCCTCTTTTAGAAGGTAGTCGGAGGTTAATCCTTATTACATCGCACCATTTGTACGCCATTTTATCTTTAATATTTGACCAATTACCAACACAAAAAATATGGGCCAATGTTACGCCACGCAATAAAACGCTTAATAGTTTGTGCGTAATTGAACAAGAATTTAGATGTTAGCTTATTAATATTCGCGAATGAACATGTTTTTATTTTCTATCTACTTGTGCATTCAGGATATGTCACTTCAATGCAATGAACAAAACTTGTGGAACTTGAAATATGATAAATGTTTACTTGCTAACAACTGCTACCATTTTGCTTCCCACGTTCTGGAAACAAATCACTAGCACCAATATTCATGTGTTCTCAATGTTGTGACACTTCGATTCACAACTTTGCTTACTGATAGAAACCATAATCAGTGATGTAAATTTTCCACAAAATTTTCCAATTTGTAAAAGCATATTCCACTTATTGCTACATCGTTATTTAGCCGTAAAATTTATTTGTAATAAATATTGTCTGAAAAAAGTTTCATGAAGTGAAAATCTAACGATTCTTCATTTCTGCAAAAATGTTTCAAAAACTTCAATGTATTCTTCCCTCAAAATTCAAATTTGATCTCACAAAGTCATATTTCGTTAATTTAATACGCGTAAGATGATGTTTTCTTATAGCTTTAAACACAATAAAATCAAAACATTTCTTCTTATTTTCTACTACAAAAATAATCTCCATAAAGAACTAGAACTTTTACGTAGTTATTTCATTACATAGAGAGGCGTATATGTGAAGAAATAGTGTAATTTTCTGATTTTCAAATAACTGATAAATTCAAAAAGGCTTCTTTTCGCTTTCTCGTTACATTTTAAACAATGGGACGGAATATTTCTACTCTTGGAACTCGATTTGTGTTTCCTGTATTTTTTACACACACACACACACACACACACACACACACACACACACACACACACACACACACACATACATACATACATACATACATACATACATACATACATACATACATACAGAGAGAGAAACACTGTAAATTTTCACTTACCAAATTGAAATATTAGAAATTTTCCGATTTCTGAAAGCTAATTGGAAAATTATAATTTGTTGCTGTCTAACTTTCACAACAGAAATTCAGTTTTATAGCTCAATGTGCAGTTAAATATAGTGGAAAGTTTTCCACCTAACATCATTATATATAATATTCAAAATTGTCCCGGTTATGAAAAGTTTTTCCACTGGCTTCCACATCATAATGAAAATTGTACGAACCATGAAAACTTTCACTTGTTTCTACAGAGAAATAAAACTTTCCGATTCATAAAAAATTGTTTTACCTTTTGCTTCAAAATGATGAAAATTTTGCTAATTATAAAATGTTTTTAAATTTTTCCATACATGACAGAAAATTTTTCAATTCATGAAAAATTGCTTCACTTGTTCCTACATAGTACCGAAAATTTTCTGAGCCATGAAAATTTTCAGATTCTTTAAACGATCTTCAACATTTTAACATTTCTATACAAGAAGTTAATCAATTTTATGGTTAATGAGGAATTGTTACTTGATCACTGATATTTGTTTAGAACGGAAAATTTTTCGGAAAAATATAGGGGGAAACTTTCCGGAAAATTTTCTGAAATGGAAAATTATCCGCGGAAAATTTTCCACCTCACATCGCTAACCATAATAACCATGTAGAAAGAAATCAAATATTTCTCTTCCTTTGGGCCAAAGTTGCCCTTAAAGGGCCAAAGTATACCCACTTTACGGTACTGGACTTTTAAGAAAACTCTTCCCAAAGTATTTGCAAAGAAACTGCTTTTCTCCTGTCTGCATTGTTTCATCGGTTTTTATGTTACCTGCACACTCACAAGAGAAACTAATTTATCAGCTTACACAATGAACGGTTTTCGTCTAGCTTGACTGTGAGCAAAGTCATTGATTATTTCGTTAAAACTTAGCCTGTTAGTTATCAGTAGCGTAACGTGGTATTCCGAAATGGGGATGCCAAAGTTAGTCACTTGTGCGATACTCGTACAATACTAGTGCAATCAGCACTACATAGCTATCTCGAGGGGAAATATAGGGTTATAAAAAAGTAGGGGAGAGGCCCCCTAATTGGTGGCCTAGTGGGGCATACAGAAACCCAGATAGCACAGAAAAATTTTTAAAAATGTTTAAAAATTTGCAAAGGCAAACTAAAAAGTTTCCAAAAAACTTGCCTTTTCAAATGAGAAAATTTGCCGAAAGTTCAATGCAAATAACGAAGTTGACGCTGGCTGAGTTTGCAGCAAAGTTGCCTCAGAAAACGAAAACATCTGCCAATACAAACGAAACGTTTGCGACTGCACAGCAAGAAAGTTTGCCAGGACTTTGCTGCAAATATTTTGTTCAAATTTTCTTTGACAAAATTTCCGAAAATGAGCTGATAAATTTGGTGAAAATATTAAAAGGTTTGCAACAACATTGCAGAAAGTGTTTTCACGATCACAAGATCATGTTTGCTGCAAATGTATCAGGTAACGGTACATAAACTGTATTCTAGTATTTTTTCTTGAAGTTCACTGGTAACCAATTATTGACAGTCACGCCAACTCACGAAGAAACTAATCTTAACTATTACCGTATTACGCGAGCGAGACATCGGAGAAACAGCGAAGAGCCAACTACTGTTTGCTACATATCTCAGCCTGTAACCGCTAACACACATTTGTAGTTTCGACAAATGTCCTCCGTACCTTTTCGAAATTCACAGCCTATTCAAATTGTAAAAATAACTATTCTATTTAGTAAAATCATCTGCTTATAAGCGAACCCGGCAACAGAAAAAGAGTGAAACCTAACTTTATAAAACATCAAAATTTTTATAATATGGATCCGTCTTTTCTTAGTGGCAAGCACTAAACATCTTTCGCTACTTGCCAAAGATAAACTTATGAACAATAAACATACTTAAATTTCAAATTATACTTAACGAATTCGTAATTCATCTACTTACTCAACGATCATATCCCTGTACTTACTCTCACACACATTCACAAAATAACGTCAGGCTGCCTGGGTCAACAAAAACATCTGATAAGAGACCAGTGAGTTTATTCTGGAGTCCTCTGATGTATTTTAATGGGTTCTTATCGGTGAAAAAATATGTGAGTTGGACAGAACCTGTACTTACTGCTTTTCTCAATTCTCATTTCCCGCTTGTTTTGTCACACTTGATGTAGAGCAGTGAATTCTGGGTACGATGTGCACGCACGAGGTAATATCATCACATATTTGCTTTCAGCAAATTTTCAAAACAAGTTTTTTAAAGAGTTGCAAACTGTTTGCGACGGCAAACTTTCAACGCCATATTTTCAAAAAAGATGCAAGTTAATTGCAGTGGTGAATTTACTTTTACAAATCAGTGAAAATTTCCAGATCATATTGAAAGCTTTTAATAAATATTAAGAAATTTTGCCTTCGCAAACTTTCAGATTGTTTTTCCACTAAACGGAGCAAAAATTTGCCGCAAGTATTCGTGCTATCTGGGAACAAATGCGTGGATTACGTTTGAAGCCAATAAGAAATTGTCTCAGCTCCTTCTTGCCACTATCGTTGTGACGAGAAAACTCGGCCCGACTGTTGTATGAACATTGTTTCCAGTATAGTTCCCTTTATTTCTTTCTCGTGGGCAGCTTCTTTCTCCGCATACCATACTTCAATCTCGTTCTTTAAAAAGTCGCTCCTAGAAATTTGTCATCTTGGGTCCAGAACTCAGACGCCCATTCGTGAATATGGGCCTGAATGTACACGTATATCATTTGAAGATGCAAATAGAAAGTACTTAAACCAACTCTAGGGCTTGTTTCTGTGCATGTATTTCGCTGTCAGATATCCAGATACTGAAGACAAGGACGCAAATCTGTCTTCAATATTTGGGAGACGGGTAAAACCGTTCCCATATATTTTTTAAAACGACGTTCAAAATATTTATAAAGTTAAAAAACAATGCTGTGGAGGATTAGGGGAGCAGAGTTGTCTTCAACATTGGGAGGAGGGCAGATTTGAGGCTTATTCTGGGGGAGGGGAGATGAGACTCATGTTAAGGTAGATGAATCTGAATTCTGAGGTGAACCTGTTGTATATTATATACCAGGCGATGTAAATGAAATTGTGGTACATATCAGCATTATAAATCAGTGCCGTGGACACATTCTGAAATCTGAATACATGCATATTTATAATTGATATGTTTCTACTTACTCATCCACAATGATATACATTAAAATTTTAGGACACTTGTTTTGTAATAATATAAATAATGACTTCTTCCAAAACTATGAAAGAAAATCAGCCATGTATGGCGCAACAATACTCTTATTTGAGTAAAATTATGATTATCAACCGTGCTCGAGGGTTTTCTGCGGGTTCTCGCGTTTCTTCTCACTTTCTTCATTCCACTATTTCACTCATCTCTCATAACCACCGTCTCTTTTAGCCTAACCGGCATAATCATGGGACGTGAAACGTAAAGATTTCATTTCATTTCTTACAAATAATCACAATTTCAAATCGGACTATTGAGGGGGCAAAGTAGTAATGGCCCCACTTGAGGACAATTTTGCGCTTCGGATTCTGGCGCCCGGGCGCTCAGGTCAATGACCTAGGGGTACTTAGGACCACCCCTCTAGATTTTGGCAGGGGTACATTGCCACCCCCTTAATTTTGGCAGGGTTACATAGGACCACCCCTTTAAATTTTGGGAATTGACAAATTTGAAAATTCGGTATGGTAGCCTAGGACCAGGGTATGTACTTCTCTCAGTATTGGGGGTTCTTCTCGTTCCCTTTCATTGGTAAAAAATTGTCAAAAATTCCAATTTCGGAGGTTTTTGACTTAATGTATCCCCTTTGATGAGGTCTAATTACCTTATATAGCTATATGGGCGTATACAGGGGTCCGTTTCTTTTCAAAAGACATGGGTACATTAATGCACCCCTTTAAAATTTTGGGAAGGGCACCATGGCCCAGCCCTTACTTTTTGGAAGTTGCCAAATTTAAACATTTGGTATAGTGGTATAGAACCCTAATATATATCACTATAAATAATATAATAATCATACTTTCAAATATTAAGGA
The DNA here is from genome assembly GCF_964235325.1 of Thermobia domestica. Classification (NCBI taxonomy): domain Eukaryota; kingdom Metazoa; phylum Arthropoda; class Insecta; order Zygentoma; family Lepismatidae; genus Thermobia; species Thermobia domestica. The sequence continues at coordinate 203,652,737 of NC_137456.1, read as the reverse complement.
TAAATATTAACAGACGAAAATCATATTCACGAAAAAATTAAATGTCGACTAAAAGCAGGGAATTCGTGTTACTATTCGGTTCAAAATCTCTTGTCGTCGCGAATTGTGTCGAGGAATTTGAAGCTTAAAATATATAAAACGATAATCATGCGTGTTGTTCTGTATGGTTGCGAAACATGGTCGCTTACTATGAGGGAAGAACATAGACTGAAAGTATTTGAGAACAAGATCCTGAGACGAATATTTGGACCCAAGAGGAACGGGAATGGGGAATGGCGGAAACCTCATAACGAGGAACTACATAATTTATACGGTTTACCCAACATTGTTAGGGTCGTCAAGTCTAGGAGGCTTAGGTGGGCAGGTCATATAGCTAGAATGGAAGAAAGTAGAAACGCTTTCAAAGACTTAACTGGAAGACCAATCGGAAAATAACCATTAGGAAGACCTAGGCGCCGATGGGAGAACAATATTAAGATGGATCTCATAGAGATAGGAATACAAAGTAGAAACTGAATCCATTTGGCTAAGGATAGAAGTCAGTGGAGAGCTTTTGTGAACGCGGCATTGAACCTCCGGGTTCCATAGGCCATAGAGCTAGTTAGTTAGTTATATGAAATACAAGTGTGCAAGAGATGCAGAGTATTGATCCTCACATTTTTCATGTTGCAAAAGGCTTTTTGCCAGTAATTGAAGCATCAAACGTTTTGGCGAAGATCCAGATCCAGACATTTCGGTACTAGCTTTCCGTTTTATTACAGATTTTAAGTCTGTATGTTTAAAAGAAACCGTGTATTGAAAAATCTTCACAGTAAATTTTACTCATTCACATTTTATTAGATAAATTAGTAGCTTATTGTTGTTATTATTGCAACCCATTTTCTTACAGAATCAGATGTTACCAGTAAAATTAGAACTAAATTATTAGCTTTTAAAGCACAACCAGAGTGATACTTAACACATATTGAACGGCATGTGCCAGTAGATGATCAGGCTTTTCAAGCAGCAGAAGAGTATCTAGTATAAGTTTAGAAGTGCGGTAGTCACTCATCAAATTTCAATGATCTCGGAGAGGAGATGGCGACTCAGTCTAACCTTCTCCAAACCTTCTCCTGCTAACACCAACAAACTCTTTTATACAGGGTCATATTATCAAAGTACTTCATCAAAATATCACGCTGTTACCAGAAGAATACGGATGGATTGTAGATAAGGACAATCAATTGGTACTTGACACTAAATTAAACCCAGTTCCCAAAAGATATTATTTTTACACGTAACTGCAAACAAAAATGCACTACAAAGAGGTGTCGGTGTCATTCGAAGTTTTCTTTTTTCGTGTTGTTCTGCATCTGCAATAAACTTTGGAAAAATATATACAAGACCATAGATTAGTGACTGATATATAATTCCTGCTGGTGTATTGGTTGGCAAACGTAATAAATTTTGTGAAACTATATCCAAAAGCATAGATTATTGATGTCCAGAATTTTTAAAAGTTTCAGAATTACCAATTCTATGATCCAAACAAAATTCACAATTTAAAATAGACGCACAGATCAATTCTTCTGCATCTCTTATACACTTGTATTTCATATGGCTTCAGCTAACTGATCAACACTTAGCTCGGAAGAATAAACAAAACTAGGTTCATATACACATCAAAATATAAACAAAGTTATCATTCACATTCAAAATAGTATATTTGATTAATAGAGTAATTAATTACTAGCATCGTTTACAATCATACAAAAATTTCATGCTTAGAAGTATATCAACTCATTATTGTAACACAAAATATTTACTAGTGTAGTGTCTTGTACTCCTAAATTTCACATGAATTAATTTTGTTACTATTATAAGAAAGCATCCATCTTCAATATTTACTTTCATTAAAAATAACTTCGAACACATTGGGAAAGCAACAAAATAAATATATACTTATTTTCATTTATTTCTTATTATTAGTAGTATTATTTTAATTATTGTTACTGCTATGAAATAATGATATTACATATGAATTAAATTCAAATAAGAATACACGTAAATATTTTCAAAACATTTGGTTGTAATATCAAAAATTTCACTTAAATCTACAAGGACATTAATTAATCATGACACTCTGCATTTATTACATTCCGGTTAGAGATTGACCAGGAATGGACCGAGCAGTCGATGATTTGTCAAACCATTACACTTTTAAAGTGTCTGCCCTCCTAAATTTAGAAGACACCACCCACATTATAATTATTTATTTTCCAACCCCGAGATTAGGGTGAGGGACAGAATAAAAGGTTAAAATTTAAAAGAATAAAGAAGAGAATAATACAAAACTTGCCTAGGCCGGGCTTTAAATAAATATAATATTACCCAAAAGTAGGAGGAACCTCATATCATGCCTTGGCAAGCCACTTGGCATATGTTTCTTTCTTTAATAAAAGGCTTCGGCCGTCCGGAAGTTACATAGTGGATCACGGACGCTTAATAACACCGGTACGTACTACGCAAGTACTACAAATTGTAACAGAAAAATTACGTTGTTGCACAAGCTTTTTCTGAATTACCAAATCATTGCAAGTATCAATTTCATAAAATACAAGCAGTCCGGCTCAATGAGGCTTTTGTTTACCCTACATTTACGTTAGGTTTTTTCAACACAAAAACAATTTCAAAAAATTTCATTTGCCAATAAACGACTAATGTGAATGTATAAGCTACTATGTAGTTTCCACCAATTCTGATTGCTTTAGGAAGCAGCAGCTTAGTACACTAAATTGGTTTCTCAATATTTATGATAACTATATTACATAAGAAATTGACTAACTTCTTATTGCTTCACTTGCGATTTCTTTTCTTCCGTGATATTTCTCTATGCACAACCATTTTGCTGCATTGAAATTGAATACTAAATTGCTTTTTTTCGTTTCACTCGGTTTTTCAATTTACCTGTGTGCTTCACTTTCGCTATGGCGTCACAATCAGCTGATGGCACATCACTAGTAGTAATTGGTAATTGACATTTAATTTTATTGTTACGTTTGTCTTCAAATCGCTTAGACGTAAGGGGTTTGTTCACCCAATTACCACATTCTTCCTGAAAAGGTTTATAATTTTTGTTAACTACAGGTAATGCGTCGTCAACTCCTGGCCCCTTTACTAAAGTATGAACTGCTAAATTGCTACTATGATTCGATTTGAAATTTTGATTACCTCTTTCAAAAATACTTGCAGAATATTGATTATCATGATGCGACAAACAACTTCAGATTTACAACTACTTGTCTGTGCATTGCTTTGACTATGACCTTTATTTTTCAAAGAAAGTTTACGAACAGACTTTGAAAATTTACGAAAACAATACAACATACATTTGGCTCTTTAATTTCCGTCTGATTTTACATATTTTCTTTTTATATTGCCGGTGCTTTTTGCTATAACGAACTTGCAAATTATATTTCATTACAACTTGACAAACAACATTTCGTAACCTACTGAAATTTTCTTGATAGGTCTTAAATTTCTTTTCCCACGTTACTGAGTTATTGTTACTATCATAAGACCATTTTTACTATCTTCTAAATGTATAATTTGTGTGCAAGTGACTACACAGAAAGTAAAATATCTCAATTGTTTTATCTGTATTTCTTTCACATTCAACACACAGCTTATAAAACTACTCTGCTCAACAACCGTAACAGACAAAAATAAACAAGTTTCGCGAAAGGGAACACATTCTAATTTACTGGCTAGCAAGGTGCCTGGGAAGCAGATCTGCTTGAACAAACATAATACACTACAAGGATGCGCGAATTGCCTACTCTTGCCTTGTTTTTCAACGCAGTTTATTACTACTTTCGTAAACCTTTTTGTAGTGAGGCACACGTTGTATCCAAGAATGTTTTTCGTTCCTTTACAAAACAAACAATCAGCTGGCCGCTGATTCACACGTACATCTGCGGTAGACGTGACCAACTCAATGGTTGAGGTTAGCGGTCGAAAAACATTTTTTTTCAACAGCTGGGTTGCGTTCGTTACTTTTTTCTTTTTCTGCTTTGCTTGTTTTTACAACAATACTATCTAAAGGAGACACAACAAATTCCTTGGCCTTGTCTAACTCAAATTTAACATGACTAACAACAGGAATTATTTCTTTTTCTACATTTAATTTACAGTTGGATATTTCTTCAACCTGTTCAAATTTATTGTCAAGAAATTTAATACTAGCCTGATTTACATTAACAGCTGGTTGCTGAAGACTAACACATGGTAAAATAGTACAATCTCAACACACTCATTTTCCACTATTTGTGCGTATATTTTTTGGGCTACGGGGGCAATACCCCACAAAATACCTTCAAACTCTGGTCTGGCCCATTCTATATTATTTTTAGCAAATTTTATGTCTAACGGTACTGTTTTACTTTTACAACTCTTAGTTTTGAGTACTTTCCAAATTACTAACTTTTACAGAAGTGTGCGCAAATTTTATAACCTCAGGAGAATCTGGAAATGTAACTCGTATTGGTGATAGGATTTGAGAATTTGCCTTCCGATCAACGCTGGAAGCCTGGTTACCACTAACATTGTGATACTTTAAATACTTTTTGTATATCCTTTCAGCTAACCTTTCGTTTGCAATGCGTACAATGTCTGAATTTTCGTAATGAACTTTCAACCTATATTGAATGTTTGGCAAAGAAACACATTCTAATTAAAAAATAGACTCTTCTTTGGTTTTTTGATAAAGATTAGATTTACGTAATTCACGCATTTTCGCAACAATTTTATCTTCAATTTCAGCCCTGTACTTTATATTTCTTTCTAAAACAGATTTTGCAATTTCTTGCTTTGCTCTTTTTCGAATTTTACACACTTCCTGATCTACCTTTAAAACATTCTCGACTTCTAACAATGTAAATGGTTCTTTTTGATATATCAACTGACTTCCTATAACTATGTATTCTGTTTCTTTCCATGTTTTCCGCATTTCATGCAAAACAGGTATTATTTCTCTATTTACGGACATGATAATTAATTTACTATTTCCAAAACAACAGAATTAAATAACACTAGAAAGGCACTACAATTTATCCCAATAAAAGATTCAATTAGCGTCGCCTTTATGCAATTCTACCAAATGTACCTATTCGGGTGCCAGTTATAACTGTGTGTGGTTCGAACCCTGCAGTTCCCTATGAGGGCTTAGGCGTTTATGATAGTTCGAAATTCGATCCTCTATATCCTAAACGTCTCCTTTAGGCTTTAATAGCTGTTCGAAGATTTACCAAAGCCGATCATATAACCATTGGACAGTGTGGTTCAAAGTTCGGGTCAGAACATTCTGGGAAATTGATATAAAGACTGATTCTAATCGTATTCTCAATGCCGATACAATTTAATAATGGGAAGATTATGTTGTATAGGCATTAATTATTTATGCTGAAAAAATAAATTAGGTTATCTTAAACTCTAACAACATAAAAATTTAAATCATGGTGATAATTTTGATAAATTATGATAAAAGGATACGAGTAATTATATTTTCTAGATTTTAATCAATAACACTGAAACTTCAGTCATACAAAATAAATTCCACTTTGGCACTTTGATTTGAATAATTAAATATAATAATGGAATTTAACACTTGGCCCAATTATCTTATTACAATCGAGAAAGACACGGTAGTCGGGGGTTACCGGTTGAACTTCACTACATTGTTCGTTTCCGTAATTTCGCACTGTCACTGGTTTTTCACTTTGGTGTTTAAGAAAAGGAATTTTTGAACGGTTCCATGGGAGTGAACTTGAAGATGAAAGATCACTTTTCCCATATCTTCCCAATCCATGTCTTCCTTTTTGAATGTTTTGGATTTAACTTTTCAGAGTTGTTCGAAGGCTTTTGACCATGTTGCTTTACATTTTCTTTTATATAGATTAATACGTTGAAGACGTACGTAAGAATTACGTGCTTACGAGGATTTGTGTTGGGCCCCCTCCGAATAGAAAACCTGGATACGTGTCTGTACTGAATGATAGACATATGAGTCAAGGTGTAGACGGGCGCGCTAGGCGATAGACTCCAGAGCATGAAAAATAGATTAAGACCACAACTTGCAGTTCTTCTTGCCCATTGGTGCTATCTGCAATGATATGTCGGATCGTACGGTATGTGAAACAAAGGAAGGTCAGGTAAGCGAGACCATGGTGTATTGGTGTTTCACGCACCTAAATCTGTAAAATGTTTGTATAAACAATTATCTTTCACTCCGTAGCTAAGTTTGTGTGTATGATCACACACCTTGCCTTATAAAGTATAATCTTATAAAGAAAAAAATATTTTTAGCTAAAAGTGAATTTTAATTGATTCAAATGCAAAGTTTTCAGCGGCCCAATGCATATTGTACTAATTTTAACGGCCCATACGTAATTTGCATATTTATGGGCCTTCATATATCCGGAATTCAATCATACACTACTATAACACGGGCCGGAATTTTTAGCCTGGACCCGGTCCGGCCCGTGAATTTACAATGCGAGGCCCGACCCGAGTTCGAAATATGTTTTAGCATTTAGGCCCAAGCCAGGCCCGAGCTCATGTGATAATCAAATGAGCCCGAAACAAGCCTGAATTACAGAAACTTAATAATTAACGCAAAATTGCATTTTATTTACAGCAATTAGAAGTTTAATTTTGCAGTTGTACTTTAAAAGTTCTCCAGTGATATATGCTTTGTAGGCCCAAGCTCATGAACACCTCTAGCTCGGGCACAAAATTGAGCTCCTCCGTGGCTAAGCGGTTAGCGTACGCGTCTTTGGCGTGGGAGACCCGGGTTCGATTCCCGGCGGGAGCTCGTGTGGTTCGGATTCCACGTTAATCTGTAGGTCCACGTCTCATATAGCCTCGCTGCTGAAAGGGACGCTAAACTAAAATCAACTCAACTCGGCCACAAAATTGTTTTTAGTTTCTTTATACGCGTATGGAACTGGACATGAATGTGGGCATATGCAAAACAAATTGGATCAAATATTGGATCAAGGAATTGTTATGAATAAATATTAGTCTAGTAGCGCTTTACTGAGTAAATAGGCAGAACGATATGGAGGAGACATTTGTTTCGGATAAGCACAACAATGGCTTGTGATTGAGGAAGACAAAATTATGCATATAACACTGTTGTCCGAAATAAGATAAAGTATTCTACATTGTAGATATTCATTATTATTGTTATTATTATTATTATTATTATTATTATTATTATTATTAATAATAATAATAATATTATTATTATTATTATTATTATTATTAACAACTTCGGCATGCAAAGTGTCGAACATGTCAATATTTCGTGAAAGCAGAGAAATGAACTTGTTTTTCCAATTACCTTTGTAATTAGCTGTTTGATTCTTCCTGTTATTTGAGGAGTGTATTTAGCTGCAAATTCTGACTACCATAGCTTTGCTCAAATAAATGACAAACTGCCGCAGAAAAGTAATATTGTTCTTTTCCTTTTTTATTGCCTACTATAAACTACAACTATTCAGTCAAGAAAAGTCTGAACCTCTGAAGGGATCTCTGATTACAGATTCCGTTTGGTGGTAACTGGTTTACTTTCAGAGTTGCAGTGCTGTTGAACAATAAACCACACGTGTTCAGTTGTAGTCCAGTCAAAATCTGTAAGGTTTGCCTACAATGGAGAAGATAAAAGAGAATTTCCGACCACACAAAATATTAAGGAGCGAAGTCAGCACTTTATTTACCATGATATGAGAGGATTGAGCGAGCATAACGATAAGTGTCACTTCCGGTAAAATTGAGTTATTAAATGGAATCAATTGGCATCAAACCACAGAGGAAGCTTGTTCGATGTCGATATGTATCTTTGTATCGAATTGCAGGGGAATGATGAACTTTCTTTTCATACTTACTCGAAAGTTAGAAATGTGACATACCATTATGTTTCTACGAGCTGCCCATACTAGTATACAAATAACAACATTGTTATCCGGAATAAGCTTTTTGCAGATTGATGTTCTTGGCCAGCTGAAGAACCAGTAAATAATAATAATAATAATAATAATAATAATAATAATAATAATAATAATAATAATAATAATAATAATAATAATAATAATAATGTAGGTTTCAACAATCTAGGAACTAGATGACAATTATTCTTCTCGCAAGAAATTCTAAATACGAGGAATTTAAAAGTATCATACGGAAATTACACAGCTAAAGACAATATAGGAATATTACGAAAGAGTATTATGAAGATAATTTAAAGTATGATTTCTTTTGTCATTAGAACTCTTTATAATAATTGATACTAACATAAAAACAGACTAACAAAGCAATAGGCCCATGTTAATACTGGAAAATTAGTAATTTCTCCATATATGATAAGATATTCAGAAAAGTGATTAATTTTGAATTATCCCTTTCATTAATCATTCATAATAGGAGTCATTTCAACACGGCTATGCACAGTCACAAAGATGAAGACAAGGAGATTTAATGTTGATAATTATGGTTGGAGGGGGTAATTCGAGATGTATGATAAAATATTGGAAAATACGGTAAATTTTAAGTTTACGTATTAACTAAGTAATTAATTATTCATAACGTGAAAGCTGCTTCAACATGGCTATAGTATAAAGGTGTATACCAGGAGATAAATTGATACCGACATCAATTTGATTAAAGAGGGGTTACATGAGACATATCCTGAAGAGGTCTACATCCACCTTAGAATACCCCGGCAACCCTGTTATTTTTCTGTTCTGGAGGTAGCAGTTATGTGAATCACCGCGGTGCTCGGCCCGGGTTTAGGATTGTCAGTGGCTCGAGTGTCTCGGCTCACAGCTCATCTACTATCGAGCCGAACCGAGAAGTTGAACCGAGCCGAGTCGGTTGACATCACTATCCAGGTTGGACTTCTTCTTAGGTTGAGAAATTCGACCGTGCAGGTCTCAGTCTTGATGGTAAGAACTACAATATATACTTATATTGGTGCTCACGACATTTGAGGCTGTCTCTTTATAAAAAGCTATTGTCGTCTCGTTATAGAGACGAGACTAGATGTAAGCAGTGTCCTCTCTCGTGAGCCACACTAAAAGTATTCCACAGTACGGCTGACATTTTTCATGGGTTTCACTTTTCAGTTCAATGAGTCCATGATTTCAAAACGAGCTAAAACGAGCTGGACGAGCGAGCCATGTATCAAACTCGACTCGACTCGAAACTCTATCTCAATAACAGTAACTCGGCTCGGAATTCGACTCGAGAAAACTACCTTTGACTCGGCTCGAAACTCGACTCGTGCCCATCCCTAGTTATTTTACAGAAAATAATGATAGTTATGTCAGACTAGTGAATAAGTTATGGGTACGCTATGTTTCGGAGCCCAGGTATTTTTTAAGGAATTACAGCCGAAATTCTAAGATAACTAAGGTGAAAAGGCATTTAAAGAGGTTCGAAATGATTAGTATTTTAAGCATCTTTAATCCAAACTAATTTTGATTTTCGAGTTTTTCGGTTTAGTCGTTTAAAGCTATCCTCAACATAACCTATCCAACCTTACTTCTTGACATTTTCTGCTCTGACACCGAAAGCTCTCGGCGCCGACATCCATATATACAATTTTAATATTTCGAACTTATTGAAGAAATTTTTACACTTAAACCTAACAAAATTGTATATCTCCGTTATTAATTGAGATACATCAATGATTTTAGTCGGGTTTGAAAGCTATTGAAATGCTCCATAACGTTTGTTTTAGGATGTTTTTCCTTAAACATAGCCGTTTCAAAGTTATTTGCCATAAAAGTTTAAAAAATAATGTGAAAATTATCATTTCTCTAGTTTGAATGACCATATTTAAAAATGGTGGCATTAGAAGGAAAAATTTTGAAATCACAAAAAAGCCCAATATATTCTTTTATAAACAAAAGAAGAACGAAACTTTTATTTACAGTTTTCTGAAAACTTTTATATAGTTCCATCATCAGAGTTTGACCTCTTATTGGGGAATAGTTTCCATCGAAAATATCAAACAATGATAGATGTGTCCAACAAACTTTACAAGATTCAAGCTAGGAAGCTAATAATTCCTATAAATCCCCCATCTAACCTGCAACAGTCTACTCCTCGGACGAATTTTTTATCTTCTAGGGATAGCGTAGTCAATCCCACTCTAGCATGCTCGAATGGGGCTGAGGAGGCTGCTCGATTCCCTAGAACCATGCAAAATCAGACATGCAGTTCACGACAGCAGGCGCTTGGAGAGCAACAATTGGCTGCTGAATTGGAAACCTATGTTGACCATGAGGTGCTCCAGGTTACTGATTCCGGGCAGAATGCAGCACCTTCAGAAGGTAATTATAAAGTTTCTTCGGAACTTTTAGGGAAAGATCGTGAGTTACAAACTTATGTAAATAATTTAGTAGCTTCTTTTTCAGACGTTATTACGGATCGTTTAGGGTGTGTGAAGGATTTCTATTATGAAATTGAATTAGTAGATAACACTCCTGTAAAGTTACAACCATATAGTGTACCAAATTATAAACAAAAGGAATTGGATGATTATATTCAAAATTTGATTAAAGAGGGGGTGGTAGAAGAGATTAATGCCTCTCCATTTACCAGTCCGTGTTTTCTAGTAGAAAATAGAGACCACAGTAAGAGATTGGTCGTGGCTTATGGATCTGTGAATAAGAAAATAATTACACGTAATTTTCCGTCACCTAATCTTGAAAATGTTATCTCTAGTATATCAAATAACCATATATTTTCAAAAATTGACCTCAAGAAAAGTTTTTATCAGTGCTTGCTTACTGAGGATAGTAAAAAGGTAACAGCTTTTGTAACAAAAAATAAGATGTATCAATTTCGGCGCCTGCCGATGTGTTTATCAACTTCACCACATGTCTTGAGTTATTTGATGTCAAAAATATTAGACGGCTTAATTGGGGATAACTTAGAGATATTTTATGATGACGTGTTAATATTTACACCTGATTTGGAATCACATAAAAAACTGGTTGAGGAAGTACTAAGTAGGTTCCGGAAAGCTGGATTAACTGTATCACCTTCAAAAACTCTTTTGTTTCAAACCAAAATAAAATATCTAGGGTTTCAGTTTGAACGTGGGACGATGACCATAGATGAGGACCAACTAGAAACTATTAAAAATCTATCGAAGCCAAAGAATAGAAAGGGCTTGAATAGTGTGTGTGCGTTTTTTCAATTCTTTTCTAAATTTGTACATAGTTTTGCTGAACTCAATGCACCATTACAGGAAATGCGTTCCGCAAAGGTTCCATTTAAATGGACTAAAGAACATGATGCCTTTCAAAAACTTAAAGATGCGTTTTGTGATAAGGTAATCCTTAAGGTTCCTGATATGAACTCGAGTTTTGTTATTCATTGTGATTCTTCTTTGAAAAACTACAGTGCTATATTAGCTCAGTATAATAAGGAGGGTGATTTAATGCCGGTACACATGTTTTCAAAGGCCATACCAACATCAGATTGGAGCAAGAATGTTTATGAGTTAGAGGCCAAGGCTTTATCTTTGGCTTTAGAACGCTTTGAATACTATTTGCATAATTTCTTTGTAGTTTACACTGATTCGAAAGCTTTATCTTGGTTCTTGCATAATCACAAACGGCAAAGGAAATATGGTACATTAATGGAAAAAATTTCACAGTTTAAATTTAAAATTCTCCATATTAGGACGAGTACTAACATAGCCGCAGATTTTCTGTCACGAATAGGAAATCATCTGGAGCAGTGGCGGCGGTTGGCCGTTAAAAGTGGGGGGTCAAGACATGATCTGAACAATTGTATATCAATGTTAGATTTCCTGATTGTTTCTAACACTGTTTGATGAAAGGTTGTATAACTAATAGGATACTATCTTTTTTCACTCAAAATACCGCATATCGTATTTCAATTTTATTAAGTAAGAGCAATACAAGTAGGTATTAACCGTTTATACTCTTAAACAACGAAAGTGTAAGAAGAGATTTGAGTTCTTGCTCATGAACATCTTAAAATTATGTCTGGAAAATTGTGTGATTAGATTATTTAATAAATTTGCAAAACAAATAAATAGAAGGGACAATATTAGTCATATTAATGTATAATGACGCTTGTTTTGCAGAAGTTATATTGAAACGGGGGATTAATGAACAACTTATACTTTTAATTCCACGCATGCCATTAAATGAATGTTTTTACTCTTAGAAAATGAAATACTGTAAGTACTGCAAACATATGCTATGACATTTAAAGAAATATGCAATAGCAATTTTAATTGCTTTGAATTGCAATTAAAACGCAATTCCTGTAGCTTTCTTAACTCCACGCGAAGACAAATAACCAATACGTACTCACGCAACGGCAAATATATGGCACCATTTTTTCTATGAAACAGTAATACATACAAAACCTTTACCAGGGTCCACATTCTGGAAAATTAGTGAAAGTCAGGGAAAGGTCAGGAAGTAAAAATGTATCAGGTGAAGTCAGGGAAATGGCAGATTGGTCAGGGAAAGTCAGGGAAAAATCGATTTAGGTCCATTGTTCAATTACTGAATTTATGAAATAGGGTTTATTTCTTTACTGTTGATGGATGCAAAATCTGGTGTTCTCAATGATGATATTGAGGGAGTCAGTGTTCTCTGATATAGTTGTTGAAACTAATTTTTTGCGAGAAACACATTTAACTGCATCTCTGCATATTTGCTCAAAAGGGTAGACGCTGTTCTAGAAGAATTGCATGGTGCCAAGAGGATATCTGGACAAGTGGCTGAGAACGCGAAGTAGTAGTATCTCCAGCTCAGTGAAAGCTCAGACACGAAGAATTTAAGGAACACTCGAGTGAATTCATAGCCAATGACAGAGATTGTATTGGACTTGATGAGTTTTTTACTTAGTCTTAGGAAATTGGAAGAATTTCGTTGACTTATGGTCAGTTATGAAATTGTGTTTTATCTTTTTTCACGGAAACGCATTTTTTGAAAGTGATTTCACAATAAATAAAATTCTCATTCTTGAGAACTTACAAGAAGAATCTCTGGTTGCTCAACGGATGATATATATATTTTTGTGATGAGAATAGCTGGACCATCATGATTAATAATCACAAGAGGTATGACAAATTCATTGACAAGTTCAATGAGACAATATCAGGTGTATTTGGAAAAGAAAAGAGAAATAAATGTTGGAGACGAGAAGAGGGAGAAACGGAAGATTCAGCAACAACTAAAGGTGTTGGAGAAAGAAGAAAAGAAAATTAAACTGAGGAGACAACAAGAAGGATATTCAGATCAATGAGAAGAAAACTATGCGAGAAAGGATAAAAACAAATTTCTAAATGGGTTGCATTTAACAACTGCACTAGCAAAAGTATGTGTTACATAATGTGTGTGTGTTTTTTTTAATAATCACTAAAATCATGTATGAACTGTTTATTACTATGGGCAATATTATAATATTGTAATTGGTATTATAATGTTTATTTTTTCCACATCTTAAGTGTGTATACTGCACACTTTCGTTTGTAACTTTACAATTTGTGTAATATGTAGGCCTAATCAATATCGGCGTAATGCATATGTTTGTAAATTTACATTCGTTTGGAAAGAAAATTGAAAAAAAAGAAACAAACAGAAGCGGAAGAGAAGAAGGCCAACTATTGGGAGTGTAAAGTCTGGGGTTTCTTTCTTTTTCTTTATTTTTAAGTTATTCACGGGTCAGGGAAATCTGGAACTTTCGTTATGGAAAGTCAGGGAAAAGTCAGTTATTTTCCCAAATTGTGTGAACACCCTGTTTACATTTTCCAAATAAAACTATATAAATTAGGGCGTCACTTCAAAAAAGTGGGGGGGGGCAACTGCCCCCTCTTGCCCCCTCCTAATCGCCGCCCATGATCTGGAGTTTTATACAAATGAACCCAATACAGCTGAGGTCATAAAGGATAATGTTAAAAATGTCAACTTAAGTTTTGTAAATTTTCGGAAATTGCCGTTGTTAAACGAACCATTAAAAAACATCAGCAATCAGATAAAGATCTTCAGGAAATTATAGGTAAAATAAAAAAGAAAGAAAGCGTAGACTCTTATATTTTAAGAGATGGTATCTTATTAAAGAAAACGAAGAGCCAGATTGGGGATGGTTATAGAGTAGTAGTTCCACAGAGTTTAGTACCAACTATTCTTGACTATTTCCATTCTCAATTGATTAGTGGCGCACATAGAGGGGTGAGAAAGACAACTGCCGCCATAGCTAGACGTATGACATGGCCGAATATGTTTAAAGATATCAATGAATTTGTAAGATCGTGCCCTAAATGCCAAAGGATACGCGATAGGAACACCTTGCCTCAAGGGAACTATTATACAAGACATGTAAAAGCTCCAAATAACACGTTTTTTATTGATATTGCAGGAAAATGGCCAAGTAGTCAGGGGTATGAGTATGTATTAGTTGTTGTTGATGCCTGTAGCAAATTTGTATTTCTTGCACCTTTAAGGAAATTATCTAGTCAAGCTATATGTAAGAAATTGATGGATATATTTTTAAGAACTGGGTTTGTCTCTAAAGTGGTTCACGATTGTGCAACATACTTCGTATCAGGGTATTTTACACATTTCCTGTATAGCCTAGGGATACAGGACATTAAAACCTCGCCATATAACCCATCACCGAATATCTGTGAGAGAACTATACGTAGTTTGAAAGGGATATTGAAGGCATACATTGATAAGAATCAAAGAAATTGGGCTCAATCGTTACCGAAAATTGCTTTCTCTATCAATGTGAGTCTTAATGAGACTACGGGTGTCTCTCCATTTGAGGTCTACTATGGAAGAACCATGTATAGCCCACTTGATGTCAAGTGGCTAGAAGATCTGGGAATTTTAGACGACGAAGTAGACAAGAATACGAAGTATGAAATCATAAAAAGAAATTTAGAGAAAGCCTGGAAAAGATGTGAAAAAAACTTATTCTAAGAGGCATTTGCCAGTTAACTTTAAGGTTGGTGATCAAGTTTTGACCAAAAGATTCATGAAGGCATCATTGGAAAAACACTTTAACCCTAAACTTGCTGAAATTTGGGAGGATCCTTATTTTGTAGTTGGTCAACCGACAATGAATACCTTGTAGTTGGAGAAGGTGGACAACCCACAGGTTAAGATAAAAAGACATGTTCAGCATTGTAAACGTTATATTCAGCCAAGAAATGCGCAACCCATGAATCAAGTTAGAGATTAAAAGGTTAATGTATAAGGTAACCCGTACGGGAAAGAAAAAAAAGAGTAAGAAAGATTATTTTATATGTCATATGTCATATGTTTGTATGAATTGTTTGTGTCGCTTAATTTTTGTATCCTGCAGGAGCTGTCCGTGGTTTTGGTCCTAATGTGTTTTGTGGCTATGTCCGATTGAATGAGGGGAGATCTTCCAGCATTGACCCGAATTTGGATACTCGTATGTACGCGGATTTGTCTAGCCTTTGTAATAGAGCACGTCCTCAAGGTATAGATGGATGGAGACTGTAAGTTATAAATTTTTGTATAAGCATGTAACGCATAGAACTTGTAATTATAATTAAGTACATGATTCTTCCCCTTAACGCATATACTTTTGAAGGTTGTAAAATCATTTTTAGGGCAGACAAATCTATATGTAAGGTATATTAGCGTTTTCGTCGAAGAAGAAGAAGAAAAAAAGGAGATTTGTGATGGAATTGAATATATTGTATATTGGATGTAAAGATAGGAGTTAAGTAATACGGCTTCTACTCGATAGATGCCCTTCCACTTCAGTTATAAGTACTAGTTACGAGGAGTTCCCTCGAATGTCAAGAGATGGCAGCACTAGTTTCGGCCAGCGGCAGCTTGCTAGGTGGAAGCGGATGGTAGATCGGCCACTTGAAGACTTGAATGGGTGAGGGATAGTTGTAAGGGAGTAATATGGAAATTAATCTAAATTATGTTTAGTGGGATTAACCTTAAAAATTCTATTTGGAAACGCGTTTGGGAATTATCTAATGATTGTCATAATGTTATATGAATTCAATGGCTTTGAATATTGTGTTAACCGAATATTTTGAAGAATAGTATATGTGTGATCTTTTTTATGCTGGTTTTGGTAAGTAGAGTGCTATATTCTACCTATTTGAAGAATTGGGCTTGAACTTGGTACTGTATTGAGGAATGAAGGGAGGACGAATTATTTAACCTCTTTTGGCAGTGGAAGGAGATTTGAAATTTATTCGCCCTCTCATTATTTTCCATAATAGTGCATAAGATCCCCAATTCTTCGGTTTGGATCCCATCATATTGGTTCGGATTTCCCATACGGGTTCGGATCCCAATAATCATTGAGGATGGCAGAGCTTAACTTTTTTCAGAGCGCATTATTAATGTTGGGATTTCACAGAGATGAATATTCGAGTTAGTACAAGAGTGGACGTATTACTAGTAATTCCTAACCTATTAGAAAGAAATATTGTGAATTTTGGGAAAGAAAAGAGTTGTTTTCAGTATTTGGGAACAGCAAGTCAATGTGAACCGAAAAATTTGGATTTTTGGAAGAAAAAAGTACTTTTCGGGGAAAATTAAATGCTTTACTATTTTTGGATATTTATTGAGGTTATTTTCCGTATTTGGGTACAGTTAGTCAATGTGAACCTAAAAATTTGAATCTTTGGAAGTAAAAGTAATTTTCGGGGAAATTAAATGCTTTACTATTTTGGATATTTATTGAATATTTGGAAAATTAATGTTAATCTTTCGAGTTATTACTTGTTTACATGTTTTTTTTAAGAAGTTGGGAATTTAAAATGAATTACTTCGGGTTTTGGATATTTATTGTTATTGTTGGATATATATTTGGTTTGTAATAAATTGTTCCAGTTGAAATTTGAGAGTTTACCTGTATTTCCTGGTTACAAAATTAAGCTTAATCGCTACAAGGAAAGAAAAAAAAAGGGATTTTATTTTTCAGTGAATTTACTCTGCATGCCAAAACAAGAATCGGGGAACGGCTATCCGCCAAAGTGTGCTTGTGATTGATTTGTACGCAGGTAAAGGGAGGAATTGTGTCTAGTGGTTAGGCAAGGTTTGGCTTTTACCTGTAGACAAGTTGATCGCGGGACCACGGTTGTATGTGTATGCATGCAACGCTACAATATATATATATATATCCTACTCCCCCTCCCTTTTGTTGTGCCGACAATGTGAAATTATAAAAGACATCCTAGGCTCGAACCTCATCTATGTTGAAAATTTGATTGAGATCGGTAGGATGGCTCAAGAAGTATAATGTAACAAACATAGTCATTTAATTTATATATATATAGATTTCCAAAGCATGCATTAGAATTTTTATTGTCATTATTTTAATGTAATTTAGTGTTATTACTTAATATATACATATAGTAATATATAGAAGATTCTACATTGAAGAAATCGTCGTGAAGAGGTTTTATCCTGACGACATTTCTTCCCAGGCGACACTACGTCTCGCTTAATTTAGACCAGGCTAGATTCTATGTCGCGAGATCATTACAACAAGGTTTTGGTCAGGTGAGATTTTGGGTATGGCGATATTTTGGGGCGCGAGGTTTCGGAAGACGAGGTTTTGGCCCGGCGGGATTTTGGCCCGCGAGGTTTTGGGTGGCGAGGTTTTGGCCAGGCGAGGTTTTGGCCCCGCGACGTTTTGGGCGGCGAGGTTTTGGCCAGGCGAGATTTTGTCCCGCGAGGTTTTGGGCGGCGAGGTTTTGGCCAGGCGAGGTTTCAGCCCGGCGAGATTTTGGGCCGCGAGGTTTTGGTCCGCGAGTATGTCGCCGCGAGGTTTTGTACCCAAACCCTTTCTGTTAACATACACTACACTTACACTCTTTTTTAGCTTTCCACGTTCATACATTTCCTTCTTTCTTCTACACTTTTTTTCCTTCATTTTACAGTCCCCACTTTTCTCTACCTTTTGCCCTGTCCTTCTTGGCCTTCAGCCCTCTTTAACTGTTTGAACTTCTCTCTTGATTTAGACCTTTTGCCTATTATATTTCTTTTCACATACTTTTACCTTATCATAATTATTACTTTGTACACTTTTTATGACTTTTCCTACATTTATTACTTTCTACCTTTCTTCCACTAATCAAATCTTTGCATTATACACGTTTAATTATCTTTGTAAGTTGTCGATGTCTTGTCCAAGACAGTGGCAACGTTATTTTGCGTAGCTTTTGTGACACTTACTACTATACAATACAAACCAAGGATGTTATAAAATAGAGGATCTGCCCATACAACAAAATCGTGAAGCTATACGCCACTGCTTCGCCAAATCTACTCTGCCCACTTCGAGGCACTAAGATTGCAATGTTTCGAGGCAACAATCATGGCGGAAACGAGAGTAGCTAATCAGATGTTCCGGCTCAGATGATGCTCGGTTTGTTTTTGGCTTCATTGAGTTCATATAATGAAGATACGTATAGGCAGATCCTCTATTTTTATAACATCCTTGATATTCGACATAACATCCTTGATATAACATATTCGACATGAGGAAAGACAGAAAATGTGCATCTGACTGATACGCATGCGTAGGGAATAATTGTGATAATTACAAGCTAACTATATATAACGAAATACGTACTTTTTCTCATTAACAGGGGATGCCGGGCTTACCGGCGTTCCCTTACGCCACGCACTGTTAGTATATCCAACTCAATACATAGAACTGCTGCATTTACAAGTCGTTCTTGTGTTTGGCTAGACTGCATGTATTCTTCACTCTTCTTAGAACAGAAAACGACCTATTAGCTGAATAGTTGGTCGTAGCCGTGCAGTTATAAATTTTTGCGCAACACAAATATTCGCATAAACTTCTTGTAAGTTTCTTTCAATTAACGTTTTTTTTTTTAAGTTTGCGAAGTCCAGGATTTTTCTACTTTTTTTTACCTTGCTTGTTTATCACTTCACGTTTACCAAATCCAATTGTACAATTCACACAGTTCTTTTGCTGAATTCATTATACTACTTGGTTCAAGATTAGTAAATTTACAAATAAAATAAAATCTGGACGCAAAATTTGCGTACACAGATATTATTTTCAGATCTTCCGTTAATGTGACGATTACGAAATAAAAATTTGACTTGAGCCTTTTTACATTTAACGGTATTTCTTTTGATCTTTTATTTTCATGCATAGATAAATAATAATTTTCCTCATCACTCACATCAGAGTCAGACTGATCGAAGAATCGTTTCTTTTTACTCTTCCTCTTAGATGAGATCAAGTTAGGTTCTGACGATGTTTGATTTAGAGATGTTATCTCATTTACCTTTTTCACAGCTTCGGATTTGTGTTCGGAATACAGCTCCCTTATTCCTGTAAGATAACCAATCAACGATTCAGAAAATTCCGGGCAGCAGACACATCCATGTTTTGTTCCTGTAGCTTTTCTATCGTCTTCCCAAACTGTTGGAATATAGCACCCCAAAGGGAATCTGCTACCCTAGACATAAATGCCGTGTGAATTTGACTTAACTGCTTAAGTAAGCCTCTAGCGTTGTTTGGTCCAAAAGTTTTTCGGTGACATCTTTGGAAAATGACATAAGAGCCTTGAATACAGCTGGCCAATCTGAATTAGACTTTTTCGTGCTTCTTCTTTTGCAAACCAACGAGTTTGACAACGATTTTAATGTTAAGCTTTGTGAACCAAAGAATGATAAAAGTGAATTCCATCTCTGTGTCGAACTAGAAAAAAATGCGTGAACTTTGTGGTGGACAAACACCGTGTGCGTGGCTTTTCTCGGGGGCTCTCCCGTTTCCTCCCACTTTCTTCATTCCACCACTTCATTCATTACTCATCATCACCGTCTCCTTTAGCCTAACCGGCATAACCGTGGGACGTAAAACTCAAAGATTTCATTTCATTTCATTTCATTTTAGAAAAAAATGCAAATATACTCTGCAAAAAATCAAAAAATCTTACAGACTCCTGGCAACACTGCTGCTCGAAAACCACTTGAATTTGCTGAATGTGCAGCACGGAATATAAAAAGCTAGTTGATTGATTACTTTCATTCTAGTATGAAAGCCAGAGTATTTACCTGACATGTTTGAACAATTGTCGTAAGTTTGACCCCTACAATCAGATATATCTAAATTTACACTTTTAAAAAATCGCCAATACTGTGTGTGCTAGCTTTAAACCTGTGTGACCAAGATTTTTGAAGAAGGTTAAAAATTCTCAAGTACCTCTCATGTCTCATTTACATAACGAACAATGAAAGCTAATTGGTCAATATGAGTAATGTCTGGAGATAAGTTTACAATTATTGAGTAATATTTACAAAACTGTATCCCTTGAACAATCATACGAACTACTTTCTCTTCCATAACTTTGATAAGGTCACCTCAAACTAGTGGACTCAAATATGATGTGCTTCCGCTACCAGGATTTCCATAGCGTGAAATATGAGCAGATAGAAAAGGGTCATACACAGCTATTAATTCAAGGCACATCATAATATTGCGTTATGTTCTGATCCAAATACTCCATTATTTCCTCGGAATGCTAGTCCTCGTGAAGATAGCTTTTTTAAGACAGAAATTACCCTCTGCAGTACATTTCTCCAACAGTGAACCTCTTGCGCAAAAACAGTGACTAACTTTTTGCCATTTCTAGATAATTCATTTGCTCGGGTTTTAAACTTAATTACACAGTCTCTGTGAGAGGAAAGGTTTTCATGCTCGCAGATACATTGTGCAGCGTGAATCCAATCACTAAACCCGGATTTTGAAGCAAGCCCAGATATGCCCCCCAAAAAGTATACAAGGAGCACAATATACAGACCCCTGACTTGGTGAATAGACTAGATAATCTCGATTTACAACATTCTCATTCAAAAGCTTTCTTTTAAATAAACTATAATTACAGTACCTCTTTCTGCCATCATGATATAGACGAACTAACTTTGAAAATAGTGGTGAGCAAAAGCAAGAGTTTTGCAATTCTTGCTTTCAAAAAATCTTATGCTTTTCCTAGGTAAATTTTACACTGAATATAAGGGATAATAAATTCTATAATGCACTAATAGTAACGGAAATATAATGTATGTCTCTAAATGCAATATAGGTTACTTTCGTGTAAATATGATGATAGTGTACAACATAGACGATGACCTTTATTTTTTTTTTTCAATAGGTGCCCACGCTTCACAACGCTTCGTAATCTTTTTGTATTTTTAACAGATCAAATACTCCACTGGTCCCCAAACTGGGGAGGCTATCCCTGAGACGCATGAAAGAAAATGAAGACGGTACAGATTATTGAAATACAATGAATTGCAAAATCATTTTTACACTCTAAAGGCGTCAGATATATATATATATATATATATATATATATATATATATATATATATATATATATATATATATATATATATATATATATATATATATATTTGCGTTTCAACCACGATTAGCTAATGTTTGTATTGAACAAACTTCCAATTAAATATTGAGATTTTGTTTTACTGAGTCCAATATGTACTCTGTGAGGCAGAATCATGGACATTACGCAAAAGCGATTAAAAAAATGGACACTTTCGAAAAGTGGGCATGGAGGAAAAAGGAGAGGATTGGCTGGGTTGAACAGAAAACGAATGAGGTGTTAGAAATAGTAGCTGTAGGGAAGAAAAGAAGAATTTTAGATGTAATTAAGAGAAGGAAGAGGAACTGATTGGTACATTGGCTAAGGAGGGACTATATTATGAGGAACGTGCTAGACGGTATGGTGGAAGGAAAGAGAGGGAGGGACGAAGGAGACTGTAGTTGAAGGAAGGTATTAAAACAGAGAATTGCTACGTCAAGATGAAGAGACTAGCTGAGGACCATCGTACATTGAAACTACTCAGTTGCAGCAAGTGACCTGCTAATAACGACAGAATAGATATGATGATGCACTCTTAAAAATTTCCTTGCTCAGAAATGAGAAAAATGCATGTTCAAAACAAAATAAGTAATTTTTACTCATATTTGAGGAAAAATGTCTCATTATTTGCAAATGTGTTTTCATTTATGAGCTCAAGGCAAATTTTCAGGTTCCCATTTATGAGATTTTCTCACTTCTTAAAAATGAGAATGGAATAGTGCGTGATTTTCAATATCATAGATGATTTAAAAAACAACGATAACAATCTTACCGAAATAATATTACTATGTTTTACTAGGGAGTAATATTATTAGGGCTTAATTACTATTCAGGAAAGGAGATAAAGGATTTCAGCTGTAGCAGAGTGCGAATGGATATGAGTACGCAGTAGGTGATGCAGCTGAGGTGGCGTATGAATACACGTCATGTGACAGCGGCGAGGAGCAGCGTACATATCAACTTTCGAACGTAAGTTTGGGTGAATTGTAAACACTACCATAGACTAAAAGTTACTGTAGTATACTGTAGTATAGTAAAAGTACTGTAGTGTAGAACGCTGACCCCCCCCCCTTCATACAGGTTATATAGGCTATAGCAGTCAGGTTGGCTCTTTATGTATCAAAGCTCAGTACTCAATTTACATAATAACGAGTGCAGCAATAACAAGTGAAGGCGGGTTAGAGCCTCGTAGGACACGTTGTTTTCTATATTACAATAGAACGGGGAGGCATGTCAATGTTTTACACCCTTCGTCATTCGTTATAATGTGCAAAATAGCTTATGTACGGAAACAAAGAATACATAAGTCATCTGTGTAGTTAGAAACAGCGTTACAAAAGTGTGATTTATTATTATGGAATTGTAATACAAAGGTACTTTGTACTGATCACCTAGCATAGCTTGGCGCCTCCGTTCTTTCACTAAAAGTAATCGTTTTAATGACACGCGTTTGCTGGTTATTTATGTCATTTATGACATTTATGACGCATTTGCTCTTAATTTAGGGGAGAAGTGCCGATTATCACACCCCTTCCTAATTCCGTACCCCGTTGGATTTCGGCCAGGGAGTGCTGCACTCTGGTGTTAACACGTGTACTATAATCGGCTAAGGTATCTACTCTAGTAGACGGAGTTTCGCCGCGCTGTGTGCACGTGGAAGAAAAGCACGAGCTGTTGTAATTTTGGTGAAGGCCAAAATATTTTGCAAGATTGTCGTCAACGATATATTCTGCAGTCAAAGGTATGTTATAATCATATAATTAGTGCATAAATGGTATGTATAACTACCTAGTTATAGTGTAAATTGTATATTGCGAAGTGGATACCAAATGTGTTGGTAGAATTAGGCGCCATGTTAGCATGCCCATTTGTGCCGAATATCGCACCCTGCATATGTTCCAAATACCGCACGGGTGCGATATTACGAATAGCACTTTTCACCTTGGAATGATGTCACATAAGGCTGTACAGGGCATGTTCCGTGTGGGTTGTGCCGAACAGGATATAGATAAGCTAGTTTCCATTAGGTTAGGTCGAAAACCAACTCTTGGGTACAATCTGGAAAGTGAATTAGTGAGGTATTGTGTAGATATGGAATCTGTGTTTTTTGGTTTAACGGTCAAGCATATCAAACTTTTAGCTTTTCAACTCACTGAAATCAATTCCGCATCCATTTCCGAAGAACGATTAGTCAGCTGGTGCTAAATGGTTTCGTGGCTTTATGACTAGCAATCCAAAGCTCACTCTAGGAAAACATCAACCGACAAGTCTTGCTGGACTTAAGGGGTTCACTAAAGAAAAGGTTAATTCATTTTTTGATATATACGGACCACTGGTTGACATTGTGCATTATGATCCAACAAAAATTTACAACGTTGACGAAACAGGCCTTACCATCGTCCAGCACAAAACAACAAAGGTGATTGCTCTTGAAGAGAAAAGGCAAGTTGGTTCAGTTTCGTCCGCGGAACGTGGTTCCCTAGCCACAGTGGTTTCATGCATGAGTGTGTCAGGGCATTTTGTACCACACCTTATTGTATATCCTAGAAAGAATATGAAGCAGGAACTTCTGGATGGTGCCCCTTATGGCACCATCGCTCATTGCCACAGCTCAGGCTGGATACAAATTGATAGTTTTTTTAAAATGGTTCCAGAAGCAGTTCTTAACGAACGTCAGACCCTCCAAACATAATCCAGTTATTCTTATTCTGGATGGCCATTACTCACATACGAGCAATGTTAGGTTGCTTCAATTGGCACGCGAGAATGGTGTTCACATTTGTTCTTTGCCACCAGACACGACATATAAATTGCTACCTCTCGGCAGAGCTTTTATGCAACCACTGAAGACATATTACGCGCAAGCAATAGAGACATGACTCAAACATAACAAACACAGAGCAGTTACCCACTACGAAGTTGCAGCATTGTTTGGAGAAGCTTACAAAAAGGCTGCCACAATTGAAGTAGCTGCCAATGGATATCGAGTGACTGGTCTGTATCCCTGCGATCGCAATATATTTCGTGAGCATGAATACATTGCTGAAGCAAACGAAGAAGTCAGCAAGGAAGCAGCAAACGGAGGGACTGTGGCTTCCACACACGTGAGAACACTTAGGCCTACATCACAAACAGAAAACCCCAAGACATCTACAGCATTAGGCCTGCATGAGTTACCTGCTGCTCACTCTTCAACGACTTTTGAAGGCAGTTATTTAGGAAACACCGATACGTTCAACCAGTCTTCGCATTCTTCAAATGGATGCACCTCCAGTGCATCGTCGCTCGTCTTACCATCGGCTGTAAGTCCAGTGCCTCATCATGTGCCTAATCCTGGTATATCTAGAGGAAGACGAGGTGGTTCTGCTACTCTTCTAACAAGCTCACCACACAAAAATAAACTCACTGAAGATTTGCAACGCGCATCTCAAAAAGGAACAGTCAAACAAAATGAAAAGAAAGCAGCAAAGCGAATTGGAAAGGACACACGTTCGTACAGAGAATAAACAAACGTTAAAGAAGGGGAAGAAAAGAACACGGGAGAGAAGCCCTGGCATAACCAGTGATGAAGATTTTTTTTATTAATGTCTTATATGTCTTTTCATTTAGTGTCAACTGATGAAGACAGTGAAAATGAAGACTGAGAATGTCCTTATTGTAACGGAACATTTTCCTGTGACAAAGGAGGCGAAAAATGGATCCGTTGTATTCAGTGTAGCTCTTGGTGGCATGAGCCATGCACGAGCACTGACTACTACAAGCAGTTTGTGTGTGATTTGTGTTTGCAACATTAGAATAATCACTTTCACATTGAATTTGACGTGAAACACTGAACCGTATTAGCGGCATTGTTTTTTTTTTATTTCGCCTCTTCTATAACTACATCTTTTCTAATGTTTTCTCAAAGCATCCATTCCATATTTCATTGAATATTTCTAGCTGTGTAGCCCTATGCAATTTCGATGTTTCATTTGTAATTTGTAGCACACATGTAGGCTATTCTGCAATGTACATGTTCCATTTCTGGATAATTTGTACAAGAATGTGTTGTATGCTTTAGAAAGTAGACCAAACATGTTTTTTTTTCTATTTTAGCATGTAAGAGGCCTTAATAGTTGTAGCATATTAACATGTAAGAAGCCTCTGTTTAATTACATGCCTCATTATAACTTCTTGTTCTTGTTTTCGGCAACAAAGTCCTGCACATTATGCCCTTACAGAATGTGTTCTTAATATCGCACCGGGGTACGATATTATGCACACTTGTTTTCAACTCGGAAAATCGTAGACTTTTGTTTAAAACGTTATGTACAAGTATGTAATGTATTGAAATCCATTCTAGGCATCACACGAGTTGGCAAACACTCCATCCTTTGCCTTGTCCTTGTTCTGTTTTCATTTTCAACTATTTCTGCTTCGCTACGTACGAAAAATAAAATGGGTGCGATATTCGGCACCTCTCCCCTAACGTAGAGGCTGCGGTAGCTCAGTGGTAGAGCGCTAACCTCTGGTGCGATGAGGCCCTTGGTTTGATCCCAGGATTTCCAGCTCGCGGCAAGTGGGCTTGCTGGTGGATAAACACAGTGTGCATGGGTTTTCTCGGGGTTCTCCCATTTCTTCCCACTTTCTTCATTCCACTATTTTTTTCATTCTCATCATAATCGTCTCCTTTAGACTATCCAACACAACTGTGGGAAGTAAAACTCAAAGATTTCATTTTTTTTTTTTAACCCAACGTCCCAGAATTGTGCTCCAAGGCTAAGAGAGACAGTGATAGAGATGGATAATAATGGTGTAATGAAAATGTGGACGTACGTTTCTTGGCAGTTTTTGCATGGGTTTGTGACCTTGTTTCCAATCTGAATTGAATCCTAGCAGTGGAGTTTCAGCACATTTATGAGGGGCACAAACTGTCGCATTCCCGTGCAGTAATGAAGAAGGTGGAAGGTAGGGGGTGATTCCTGGAGCTCCGGACCTTCCCCGAAATCGCTACTTTTATGTAAATTTTATCTAATTTTAGGTACAATTTTACATGTTTTAATACAATTTGTCCTCGTATTGAACTTGGAGCATCTCCGAAATAAATTCCTGCGTGCGTTTCTTGTAGGAGGAAACTGAAAAATCCTGGAAAAACCCACGAACACGGTGTTTCTCATGTAGGTAACTTTTTTTATGGTAGAGAAGTAGGCATATTGGACTGCGATAACTCAATGGTAGAACTAAACTCCGATGCATGGGGTCCCTAGTTTGATTCCACCTCCGTCAAGTGGGCAGTGTGAGTAAACATATTATGTATGTTTGCTCGGGATTCCCTCACTTTCTTCATTACAGCATTTTCGCTCATGATCATCATAACGTCTTCCTGAGCCTCGTAGCATAAGCGTGGGACGTTACACTCCAGCAGAAATTGTTCTGTTATTCTGAAGTAGACGGATAATTCTTGAATCTGAATTATCAAGAACTTGGTATAATGTTGGATCAAACGGGACAATTTTGAGTAAACCACGTCGATGAAAAAGAAAAGTCTTGAGAAAGTGGACAGTGATGAAAAGAAAAATGTTCAACTGTCTGATGCAGTAGGAATAAGTAACGCACCTAAAATACAAGTCATCGTGGTATTCGTGGAGTTTTCATGAATTGAAGTGAAGATTAAAATGTTATGTTTTAAAAAATATCTATAACTGTAGGTGTTTATTTAATATAAATTCTGGGTGTACTAATAGTTTGAATTTTTTTACAGGTTTATATTTTGTTTATATTCTTTTCCGTCTTCTCGTATTTGAGAACCCTGTTTCTGTGCACCGTTTCTCGCTTTTGAGTAGGGATGCGCTCGAGTCGAGACATGTCTCGAATCTCGACTCGACTCGACTCGAATTCGAGTCGAGATTCGAGTCGAGACACACTTTGTAAAATTCGAGACGAGTCGAGACAAACGCATTTCTCGACTCGAATTTTCGAGTCGAGACTCGAGTCGAGTCGAGACAGCTGGTAAAAATCTCGACTCGACTCGAATGTCTCGAAAATTTTTCTATAATTTTTAATATTATTTTGAAAAAGTGCTCGATCAGAAACACTCGGCACGAGAATTTCGGAAACTGCAGGACTTGTCAGGTGTTCGAGGAGTGCTATGGTGATTGTCTTCAGCAAGTGGCGAAACCAAGGGGAAAAGACGTCCAAATGTCGAGGGGTTGGGTGCCCCACCTCATTACAGATGTCGAACGTTGTAGGCTGGGCAGACTGGTAAAACAGAACAGGCGGCGAACTGCGTCGGAACTAAGATCAGAGTTTAATGCTGGGCAAAGTACAAGTGTGTCTGAACTAGTGTTGTCAAATTTCCGGAAATTTTGAACCTGTTTTTTTAAAAAAAAAAACGTTTTTTTTTTCGATTTTCCGGAAAATTGAAAAGATAAATATGTTTGTATTAGGTTAATTTTACTAGTAATGATATGTCTTTTTTTTCAAACACGCGAAAAATTTAAGTTAAAAAAATTCAATATTGCGAATATTAAAAAATAGCACTCGAAAATAAAACTATTCCAATTATTATCTATATATATTAAAATACTAGATACACCGTGTGCGTGGGTTTTCTCGGGTTCTCCCATTTCCTCCCACTTTCTTCATTCCACCATTTCATTCATCACTCATCATCACCGTCTCCTTTAGCCTAACCGGCATAATCGTGGGACGTAAAACTCAAAGATTTCATTTCATTTCATTTTAAAATACTAGATTTACGCATATGTTTCTCCTCACAGAAAAGTTTATATGTTTGTCTCCAATCCTTTCAACAATGAGATCTCGAACCCACAAGTGCTAGAAACGTGCCGTTTTCATTTGTCGATTCCAAATTTTATGTAAATTGTCCAATTCTAATTGAATATTTTTATATTAAAAAAACATGGCCATTAGTTCTTTATTACATTTATAGGGATACACAAGAAGTACTTTGGGGGCGCGGTGACTCAGTGGTAGGGCGTTCACTTCCGGTGCATGGGGTCCCTGGTTCGATCCCAGATCGCGCCGTGTGGACTTTGTGGTGGACAAACACCATGCTCGTGCGTTTTCTCGGGGTTCTCCCGTTTCCTTCCACTTTCTTCATTCCACCATTTCATTCATTTCTCATCATCACCGTCTCCTTTAGCCTAACCGCCATAATCGTGGGACGTAAAACTAAAGATTTCATTTCACTAGAAGTACTGAAATTTCTGAAAAAGTAAAGCATCATACCCTACGAGTTATATATTCCAACATCACATAATTGTATATAGGGGTTGTATGTCTGTCAGACGTTTGTTTCATGGCCAAATGATAATGAAAACGAAGGATAACCATTTCTCCAGTCTAAGATTAATCTTCATTAATCTTTGGAGAGGGTTATTTTTTTCAATAAACACCGTTTATCACTGACATAATTAATTGTATGTGTACTTTATTTATTTATTAAATAATGCATGCATACACGACATGAGCATTCAGTAAATGGATACTTGAATATTTGAATTCAATTATCTATACAAGCCGGCTACGAGTCTTTTGTCCAAACTACTCTTTGGGATGAGCTTCTTACCAGATGTGTAGCCTACCGAAGGACCACACATATGTTATCGAAACTATTGTGCTATTGTTTTTTTTATTATTATTATGCTTTGGCAGAAAGTTCTGTAGATATCGAAGCCCGCCAGTGAAGCCATATCTAGCATCTTGGTGCTAGATCTAGCATAATTCACTCCCATTTAGCATATAACATCTTGACTTTAGCATCTTGGCAAAATCTCATTCTTTTCTCTGGAGAACAGAAAAAGAACGAAACTTTAGATGGCTCACTGACCGTTGGGAATTATCCCTTAGTTAAAGCGATGGTTGGAGTAATAAAACCAGTTAGTATTTCCGCTGTTGTATTGTTGAATTCACAGAAATGTTCAAAAATAAGCAAAACATGACTCTGTACAAGATGTTTACTTACCCATAGTTTTATTATTGTCAACTGAACCCTGAGTGTCTGGGATGTTTCAGTCCCTTCTCACTTTACAACTTGAGAGGGGAAGGGGTATGACCGCTAAAAGAAATGCTTCAGTGCTGCGTCGGAAGCGGCATGTTTTGTATATATTTCTTAAAATGTTATCCATTCTTAAAGTATAAATTCCCCCTTCCTCCCCTGATTCTCTTTCCAATACAGAGAACCGACTCTTTAAATGAAGAAAGAACCCTGAACCCTCCCGAAAATGCAAAAATGAATGATGCGTACAAATAAAAAAATCTGTGGAAGAATCAAATAATGCAGATACATGAGAAGATGATGATGAAGATAACAATGTTTGATGCAGCGCAGTCCACCACATGTAAATAGATTTGAAGGGTTCATATTTGTGTATGTGTACGTGTGTATGTACTTGTTTCTGAGTATTTATATGCGCGTGTGTCTTGTAATTGTTATATTAGTATCCACTGGATTAAGTGAAAGTATAAAATGGATTTGATGACTGCTAAATTGACGTCACCTTGGTAAGTCATTATTTTTTAATATTTAGTAATATTAAATTAGATTATAGTTTAGCGTCGTTTTCAGGAGCAAAGCTCTACAAGACGTGAACGTACAGTTTAACGTCGGATTTGAAACACATGAGCTCCTACCATGAATCAAACCTTGTTCGAGAAAGGCGCATACGCTAACCACATAGCAACGGGGAGCTCAACATTTAGTGATATGTATATTAAGTTGTAAAATTATATTCGTTTAATTTTCACTAATATAATCTTCACAATATAAAGCATTCGCTAGGCACGTTATCTTGTTTAAAAACAAAAAGCCTATCTTTTATGTTTCCGTCTCGGGGTTGGACTGCGGGATGATAGAAATCCGAAAGAGATGTTTTTATTATATTTTGTACAGTAGATCTGCTCCTTCATAATCTCCGTGTTTGATAAGAATGAACCTCCCTGGCTCACGTATACGTAATATAACAAACCATGCACATTAAATGCAAAACTAATATAGCAAACATTGAAGATGCCCCCTAGAAAATTTTCTTCGACCGCCCATATCTGGAGGTACACAATTTCGCAACTCAGTGGATACGATGTGGATGTATTCAAAGTCTACTGATTTACCCATAAAATTTAAATTTTATAACAATATTCTCAGTGAACACTAACCTGAGGAGAACTATTTTTTTAATTCGATCGCTAAAGGAGTTTTTTTTTTTTTTCACCAGGTCTCGGTAATCGTTTGGCACGAAAAATGAAGTTTCTACAAGTGTTTCCCCAGCAATTTTTTTGAGAAAGGGGTCCTCCAGGAGCGTTATTTAGGGTATAATTCCTGCGTTTGTTATATACATATATAGATATAGATAGATATAAATATAGATATACTGTGTATATATATAAAGATAAGTAGGCGCGGGTCTTTAAAATTAGTTCGGAAAGATAATATGAAAATCTGGCATAATTTGCAAAAATCTATCTAGTCTAATATAAATAAAATAAATTGTTTGTGTTTGTCTGTCTGTATGCAGCCTGGGGACCAGACGAGTGGACCGAGAGTTACCAAATTTTAGTCAGGGGTACCCTGGCCCAGGCCCCAGATCAAGACGAATCTTTTTTTTTTTTTTTTTTCAAAATTCGAACCAGGGGGTCTCAGGGTGCGCTTACAGGGACATGTAAAAATGGTAGGAAATGGCCGATATTACTGTCGAATTCAGTTTTCGCGGTCGCTGAAATCAATGGTGAAACTCTGATCACATTAACTTACAAATTCACCCTTTTCGGGCCGGTGGTCACCGGAGGGGGGGTCGGATACCGAGACATGTAAAAGTAATCCAAAATGACCAATATTAGTGTCAAATCCATAGTTTTCGCGGTCACTAATATCGATGGTGACACTTCCATTTGGGATGATTTGCAAATTAAGCTATAATTGCATGCGGGCCGGGAAAAAATCTTTAAGTTTTGCGTCCCACCGTTATGCCGGTTAGGCTAAAGGAGACGGTGATGATGAGAGATGAGTGAAAGGGTGGAATGAAGAAAGTGGGAGGAAACGGGAGAACACCGAGAAAACACACGCACACCACGAAGTTCACTTGGCAGGGGCTAGGATCGAACCCGGGACCCCAAGCACCAGAGGTGAACACTCTACCACTGAGCCACCGCGGCCCTCAATGAGGTTGGAAGCTGGTCAGTCATGGCGGGAGGTGGCACATGCCATAGGAGTGGCACAGAGTGTGATTTCCCGATTGTGGAATCGATTTCAAACAA
The DNA here is from genome assembly GCF_964235325.1 of Thermobia domestica. Taxonomy (NCBI): domain Eukaryota; kingdom Metazoa; phylum Arthropoda; class Insecta; order Zygentoma; family Lepismatidae; genus Thermobia; species Thermobia domestica. Next base: position 203,621,023 of record NC_137456.1, on the reverse strand, counting down.
CTGGAAGTGTTCAAAGAAGACAAGGACAGGGCCGTCCACTAGCAACCAAAACCAGAGACGATCGTTATCTCTTGTTAACAGCCCGTCGAAACCGGCGTCAGAATACAACTCTGCTGCCGCGAGCCTTCCGAACAACAACAGGACGCACAGTATCTACTCAAATGGTCCGCAATCGCCTTCGAGAAGGTGGTCTCTACGCACGTAGGCCTATGGTGTGTGTCCCATTAACTGCACGACACTGTGTTGATCCAAGAGCGTAGGCGGAGGAACATCGTGGGTGGGAACGCAATGAATGGGGCAATGTTTTGTTCTCTGACGAGTCTCGATTCAGTGTAGAGCCTGATAATCGACGTGTTCTCATCTGGAGAGAGTGTGGAACACGACACAATCCCATGTTTGTGCGAGAAACATCCCAGTATCATGGTGGTGTACTGATGGTGTAGGCAGGAATCAGCATTGGTGGGCGTACTGAGCTCCACATAATCCGAAATGGCTCTTTGACGGCTCTCAGATATAGGGATGAGATCACGAAAACTCTTGTTCTTCCTTATGCTGGTGCCATTGGTGATTCGCTCCTTTTTATGGATGACAATACTCGTCCTCACATAGCTCAGTTAGTGGATGAGATGCTGGATGCTGAGGGTATCGCTCGGATGAAGTGGCCAGCATGCTCTCCGGATCTCATTCCAATTGAGCATGTCTGGATAATGCTTGGCAGACGAATTGCTGCTAGGCCAGTAAATCCAACAACCATTTCAGAGCTGGAAGTCGCTCTTCTGGATGAGTGGCACAACATCCCCCAAGAACTCATCGATAATCTGATTGAATCCATGCCCACGCAGGTGCGAGGCCCTGTTGGCTATTCGAAGTGATCATATGACATATTAAGGAACAATCAGTGTTGTTGCCTTGCCTGTTTGTGAGCAGTTCGAGAGGTGCACACATAACCGTCTTGTGTCATGAGCCATGTGAACAAGGTTTTCCGTGCCCCAACACCAGTATGTGCCCCATTTTTCTAGTATATCTTAAAGCATTCCTTCTTGTATGATAATATGAGTCAAACACAAGCTTATTCATACACTATCTTAAGGTCTTGTGTAATATTTCAGCTGAACCCCTAATTTTTTTGAGCATTATATACAGTATATATATATATATATATAGTGGCGGATCCAGGATATGATCAAGGGAGGGGCTAGACCATAGTTTGCAGTTTTATCCAGTGTAAAGCAGAATTGAAGCCCATTTTATGCAGTGTATACTTGAGTGTGAAGGGGGAGGCTATAGCCCTCTTGGATCCGCCTCTGTATATATATATATATATATATATATATATGATCGAAAATGGCCTCGAATCCATACTCGCTAAGATGAACAGAAGATGTCGTTTAAATCCACAAATTCAGCCCCATTAGTACTCTAAGGAGGATGGTGACATGTAAAGATAATTGAAAATTACCGATATGAATGTCAAATTCATAGTTTTGGGGCTCCACAAGTTCATTGGTGACAGTTTTGGTGCCCTTTTTGTCCAAAAATGAAACGTATTCTCCCCGTGCGAAGAACGGATATTCTGCTAGTCTGTAATAACTAACGGAAGTTTCATTTAATATATTTCTCGCTGCTCAAATTTACTCACTTGTGCGGTATATGTGTGTAAAGTAGAATTAAAACCTGTTCCTCTAAGTATTTTTCCGTTAGCGAAATACATTGTATATACACTAGGACGTCGATAATCCTAACGTCAAAAATCCGAACGCGGTCCCTAGAAGGTTTTTACATTTTGTCTTAACGCTAGCGATAAACAAACAATAGCGTGTCCATCGACGTTATGTGAAGTCAGTGTTTTTACAAAAGCTCATTTATATGTAATTGTTTGTCATGTACTTTTATTTTTATATTTTCTTAGTCCTATAAGTTTTAAGTGTGACTTAGAGTACAAGCAAGTTCTTCAGAAACATTAAATGTAAGTAGCCTTACGTACGGTATTGTAATTACTGTATGTACTGAATAACCACTGTATCGATAGAAGAACATACCGTACAGTATATGTAAGCCTAAAAGACATTTTCTTGGTCATTTTCGAAAATCCGAACAATTTGAAAAACCGAATACCTGTGGTCCCAATTAGTTCGGATTTTCCACTTCCCACTGTATATGTTGCAGACATGTTACAGCAAGTAAGATCACTAGCATCAGGCCAACAAATAGTTTTTAAACTACATTTTCCTGTTTTTGCCAATATTTCCGAACAAATGATTTTTTCTAATGGTTTCAAAATTTCCGGAATTTTACATAGAACAATGAAGATATCTCTATGAAATATATGTTTGATTTAACATATTAACTAAAATGATTCTGTGATTAACAAGAATGATGATTCTGATCATACCCAAATTTTCCGTTTTTTCTCCAGCTCGGGAAAACAGTAAAAAAAAAACTGTTTTTTACCCAAAATTTCCGTTTTTATCACAGGCCTTCACAACACTAGTCTGAACACACAGTGCACCGAACACTCCTAACGATGGAGAATGTTAACACCACGACATCGGCAAACTATAACTAAAATGAACACGTGACCATCACCACTAGACCTTGGCACAATGGCAGAGCGTTGCATTGTCTGATGAATCCCGATATCTTCTTCATCATGACGATGTGAGGGTGTGAATCCGTTGTGTTCAAAGGGAACAGCTCCTTGACATCTGTACTGCGGGACGGAGACAAACTGGCTGCGGCTTAATTATTATCTAGGGAACATTCAGTTGAGCATCCATGTGTCCAGTGGAGCTCGAGCAAAGCACCATGACGGCCGAGGTGTCGCACGCTGCTTGCAGACTACGTACACCCCCTTCATGACGGCCATGTTTTCCATCGGTAGTGGAATTTTTCGACAAAATAATGCACCATGTCACAAGGCCAGGAGTGTGATGGAGTGGTTCGAGGACCACAGGAGCGAGTTCCAAGTGATGTGCTGGCCCCCAAACTCTCCGGATCTTAACCCAATCAATCACATCTGGGATGTGATTGAACGTAACGTGAGGGTGCATCACCCCCTCTCCGGAATTTACGGAAATTAGATGACCTGTGTGTGCATATGTGGTGCCAACTCTCTCCAGTGACCCACCGAGGAACATTGCGACCATGCCAAGACGCGTTGCCGTTGTTATTCGTGCCAAAAGTTGGACATACTAACAATTAGGTAGGTAGTCTTAACGGTCTTGCTGATGTGTGTGTATATTTTAACTCATATATTTTGTCTCGACTCGAATTTCGAGACGTCTCGACTCGAATTCGAGTCGAGTCGAGACAGAGACTGTCGAGTCGAGACACGAGTCGAGACAGCACCATATTTTCGAGTCGAGACACGAGTCGAGACAACCTTTTCTCGAGACGAGTCGAGACAGGCTTAAATCTCGACTCGACTCGACTCGAGCGCATCCCTATTTTTGAGGGAGATATTTCTCAAATCTTTTTGAGAAATGTGTTTCTCAAAATTGGGGCTATACGTCTCATTTCCTCAAATGCTACTTTCTCAATTTTAAGAAAAAATACATTTTTTCTCAAATTTGAGAAAGCAATTGCACCCTCAGAAATGAGACATAATTCCTCGCATTTGAGTCATTATTTCTCAAAATGATTTGAGAAAATCGAAATCTCACTTTTAAGAATGTATTACTTGGTGCACAGATAAGAAACGGATGTTCTCAAATACGAGGAATATTTTCTCGAATTTAAGAAACCATTTTTAACAGTGTGATACTGAGTTGAGTTGATTTTGAGTTTAACATCCCTTTCAGCAGCGAGGCTCTATGAGACGGGCTGATGATGATATGTTTAGCAATATTGGCCAAAAAAGAAGAGAGAGAAAATTAAAAAAAAATATTATAATCAAACCTCTTAACATTTTAGAATAATTTGAGTGAAAACTGAAAAACGATTCGACTGTCTATGTATTTTATATAACTCAATTTATATAAATACTTTTGACTATACTAGAAATACAAAATAACGGCATCAAACTCCAAATTATTTGAAATAACAGTACAAAATATACACTTATGAATATGGATTATTTATTGTTGTATAATGTTATATCGCTCAATCCTCGATGTGCCGTATACCTAAGGAGGTTCAAAGATATATTGATAAACAATTATGCAACATATAAGCATCCGCCGTCGAAATCAAACTTGAGGTCACATACACTAAGTTTTTGTCAATGTCATGAAAATGTTATTTCGATATTAATTCTATGAGCACACATTAAACATTTCCAACGGATAATTGAGCCTTGAAGCCGAGATCATACCCATGTAGTCGGCAACTATGATATACGGAATTACCGATGTTCAATACTACATTTCTCTTTAGTTTTGGAAGAAGAACACCAGTAATATGTTTTGAAATGAAATTAAGTATCTAATTTAATATTCCACGATTATGCACCGAGGCTAACGGAGACGGTGATGATGAGAAATGAATGAAATGGTGGAATGAAGAAACCAGGAGCGAACGGGAAAACTCGGAGGAAACCCACGCACACAGTATTTGTCCACCAAAAAATCTCAAATTGCGTAAGCTGGGATTCAACCACAGACCCTGTTCAACCCACGGGAGGTCCTGAGTGGGGAGTGAGCATGCGGTTGAGTAAGCTCGAATTCGTTTCCCCATATTCGAATTCGAATTCGTGGGCGTGAAGTCGAATGAACGTGTAGTCGAGCGAGCGCGATGTTACATCGGCTGAGTCGTGAAGTCCGATTCTCCTTGTGATCGTGAGATCGAGTGAGCGTGAGTTCGAAGTCAGTTTTGTGAATGCGAGGTTGAGAGGAAATGAACACCTCTGGTTAGCGGCAATTAATATATTTCATAGTTTAATTATAGACAATCTCTACATCAAAATCTTTGAATTCTCTATGTCAAAACATTTCAGTGGAAAAAGGCTTTTTTTACTGTTCTATTTCCCTCTCCCCCACTTCGACCATGTCATGATTTTCACCCTAGTTATGCCTCTGACTACCACCCGGGTTCGATTTCTGGCGGGAGCTCATATAGTTCGGATTCCACGTTAAGTTTAGTACTACAGATAATACACCTATAGAATAGTGTCTGATTTCCCGATAAATAATCCTCATTGTTTAAAAACGCAGGAATTCATCGTAATCCAGCACCAATGACACGTTTCTTTGTGTGCAACAAGCTTTGATTAGAATGACACCTGTGTCTTGGAAACGAGTAAAAAGTACAGAAAACGCGAACAACCGATTCAGAAAACGATATATTGTAGCTATATGGTACAGGGGCAGATCGAGTCCTCACGGATTGCATAACTGCTGGAACACGTTCACTCCAGCGGCATTTTTACTGAAGCTAAGAAATTCAAGTGAAAGATGTAATGATTTTTTTCCGCTTCTTTTTTGCATTCTATAAAATAAATTCAAGTAGTACCAGTACTTGTGCAAGACTCTTGCGCAAGAGTTTTAGTCTTGGTCTTGCAGGTATGATCTTGGTTTTGATCTTGCACCCCTTGGTCTTGGTCTTGGTCTTGCATCGGAATTCCTGGTTTTGGTCTTGGTTTTGCAAGAACCAAAACTCTTGCGCTCAACACTATTTGAAAATTCAGAATCGTTATTTTGTTTTATACCCTGTTTGACTAAGAAATCAATGGTTTCATGAGGAATGACCCAATGATATGGATCATTGCCTGGCAAACATAATATGCTGTCATTATTTTTGTCTAGATCAGAAGATGCTGATGTTGAGGGTTCTTGATGAAACTCACTATTTTCATCAGTATTCATTACCATTATCACTGGATTCTCCAGAAATTTTGTTTTCAGTTTTTTTTATAACTACAAAAGGTTCTAATTTTCTTACTTTTTAAAGCGTCATCTCTTTTTTATGCTTCTTTTCTTCTGCCTTCCGTCTATATACCGCCCCACTTAGTCTTTTCTTACGGTCAATCGCAACTTTATACTAAAAGAGTAACTCGTACTTTTCTCTTTCTCACAGTACAGTTCAGAGTATATTATAAACTAGCATATAGACAAACATACAAACACTCCCGTCCCACAGGAAGTGGAAGGGGAGCGACACACGAGTCCACAGAGAGAGAGAGAGAGAGAGAGAGAGAGAGAGTAGTCTACTAGAGTAGTGATGTCAACCGGATCGGTTCGGTTCAACTAAGCCAACAGCTCGAGCCGACTGGGTTGTGATGAGCCATCGGCTCGAACCGGCTCGCTTGCGATAAGCCATCCGCTTGGTAGACGTGATACATGAGCGTTCTTTCTGAACTCGGCTCTCTGGTGAACAAGCCGTGAGCAGATTAATTTAAGCCAATTGCACTATTAGAGTCGCCACGTTCCATTCAATACATCCAAATGGATCGAATTTGGTCGCTAGAAGTTAGATTGGATGTGGCTTTTATTGGAGTGACTGTATGTCCGGCTTAGTGTCTGGCCTCTCCTTAAAGAAATCCTTGATTCGGCTAAGAAGAGGACTGTTACGAAACAAAATTCTTGTAAAGTCAGGTGTAAATTTCCAACTCGATAAATTTCTTGTATAATTATCTTGAAGAATTGATGGATTTAAGCAGTGTTTAGTGGTTTTCATCGGTTCGGGTCAGTAGGGCCATGTTTTTCTGCCCTTCCTTTGGTTATGACCCGAGTACTCTAAGTCATATCCTTAACTTTAAGAGCTTTCGAGTATACAGAAAACCAATTGAAAGAGTAATAAATTTCCTGCTACCGCTTGTTGAAATCGAGGCAAGCAAGCTCGCCGAGATAATGATGTCAACCGGCTAGGCTCGAACCTTGAGCCACTAGCTCAGCTCGAGTTCCGGCTCGGTTCAACTGTATCAACAGGTCGAGCAGGCTCGATTGAAATAAGCCATCGGTTCGGCTCAGCTCAGGTGAGCCATTGGCTCGAGCCGGTTCGGTTGGAATTAGCCATCGGCTCGGTTCGGTTCAACTGAGCTGAGGGCTCAAGCCGGCTCGGTTGGGTGAGCTGTTGGCCCGGCTTACTTCACGGTTCCGGTCGGTGGTGACTAGCCGTGAGCCTCGCCGCTCGACCCGTTCATAACACTATGCTAGAAATCTAATGGGGGCGTGATTTTGAAGCTGGGATTGGCAGACATCCATTGGAGGACGTCACTGTGAGACACCAATAATTATTGGTGATAACTAGAGTCCGGATTTTATATAATATCAACCCCCTAAATATGTACATAAATATGTAACAAAAATCGCTTAAAATGTAAGAAATATGTAATATTATATAAGAATATGTAATATTACATGTTACATATTTATCAAAACGTAATATTAACACGCGTATGAGTATACAATATTTAACCCTTTCCGGATCCTGGCTTTTTGGGCTATTTTTTAGACTTTCAGTCAAGCAGCTACTGTATCGTCACTATTTATCCTAGGATCATGGTTCATACCTCATTCTCTTCAGAATAGAGCTGGCTTTCAAATGGTATGACTTGCATGCCCATACCATATACCAGCAGAGGGAAAAAATGTCAAAGTGAAAATTTTGGAGGGAATTTTTTTTCTCGAACTTTGGCCCCCCCTGGACCCCCCCTGTGTGATCGTACCATCTAAAAAAATCTGATAAATAGTACTTGGTATACTGAATGTGTGGGCCAAATTTAAAGTTTCTATCTTGCATAGTAAGGGCGGGAGAATTTTTATCAAAAATTCCCACAGTGCCCCAAAGTACCATAAAACACTATGATCTCAGGGAAAAAATTCCTGAGACATCCCTAATTACCCTAGGACTATAATCCGCCAATCATTCTCTTCAGAATGGAACTGTCTTTCAGGCGGTACCATTCATATGTCTCCATCATGTATCTAAGGCGGGAAATTCCTGAAAAAGGGGATTTTTGGGGGCAAAATTTCCCTTTTTTCAACTTTTGCCCCTCTGGACTCCCCCTGTTTTTAGGCAGAAATCGGAAAAAACTTCTGGTAAATACTACTCGGTGGACTGAATGTTTGTGCAAAATTTCAATCTTCTACGTAGAAAAATAAGCCCGCCAAAAAATATTGAACATAGGCTTAGAAAATGAGAAAATAAATTTTTGACTTATGACGTCATCACCTCCTATGTCTGGACGCAGGACGGTCTGAAACCATACGTAATGTCTTCTACAAGGGCTCTGGACTTGGAAAACAAAACAAAAAAAAAAACCGGACGAAAAAGCTCAAATAGAAGAGAAATAACGCAATGTACCATGAAAAGTGCATATGGTACAAATTGTACCATAAGATCCCCAAAGAGTTAAACGAATTATGAAAATAAAAAGGAAAATCTACTACACTTTATCCTGCTTAATGCAAGTCCCCCAATGAAGTGAAATGCTTGAACAGCTGAGACAGCCATACGTCACTGACGTGACTGATTGCAGGATAATAAAAATCAGACGCGAATGAAGGAAGATGTGAATCGGCTAGAGAGAAACAAGAAAGCCCCGAGAAAAGCAATGCATGCGGCATTTGTACGTCAGAAATCTCATGTAGTGTGGTGTGGTCCCGTTTCAAATCTAGAACCTTTGACACTAAATGCGCATCCGTCACTACGGCCTAATCTTGAAATGAATTATACGCAAAATACAAATTTAAATACTAAAAGCAACTTAAGACGAAATGTATTGTTTTATATATATTGATTTCATGCAGGGAAAAGCAGTCCTATATCTTTTAAACAATACCAGCTGAACTAAGATTGAAGAGTATTTCCACTAATGAACATTTTTAATTTCAAATAAAGTACTTACAAAAGGTGTGCCTGCAGTTCAACTGTGTGTTGTTGCACAATGGGTTACAAGGTACATTTCCAAATGATCAGAAGTAAAATTTTGACGGCGATCGGATAAGATATTCTTGTATGCAGAGAACGATCTCTCCACATTACATGAGGTAACAGGAGCGTATTCCAACTGGGGATGTAGTCGCGGGAAATATCTTCAGGGGGTTCTTGTTTCACCACTGAGAATCTCACACACTGCCAATAGGTTGTCGTAACCCGGGTTTCTTTCCAACACTGCAATTAGGTTCTTTCGAACTTTTTCTCCTACATCTCCACACCCACCTTGCAGCAGTCTCTTTGCATCCTCTATGATTTCCATGGATTCCGGAATAGGCCGCCCAACAGTCTCTAGCTTTTTAATGCTTGTAGGTAGCCAACCAAAATTGCGGTCTATGTATGCGATATCACACGCTACTTTTGAGTTTCTGAGCAGTTTAAACAGTTTCTGAGCAATGCCACCTGACACAACAGACTCCTATGGAAATGAATGAACAACAGGCTTAATTTTTTTTAAATGTTCATTGTAGAAATGTAGTGCCTGTATCCAAGTGTCCCATCGCGTTAGCACAGGCTCCGAAGGAAGTGGCACGTCTGGCAGTTGATCTATGTAAACTTGAACACGTTGTGGCGCCTTAACAAACATTTTTTTTCGTGGAAGAAACTAGTTGATTTACTTCGCAAAAGTTGTCTCTCACTTCTTCAGCAACACGCTGAAGAGCATGGGCCATACAGGTGAAATGAATTAAATGAGGGTAAAAAACCTGTAAGTGCTCTAGCCGCTTTTAACATGTACGCTGCACTGTCTGTATAGAGAACAAGGACTTTTTCTTCCTGAACTCCTCCGGTTCACAACACTTTAAGACCATCGTTTACAAAGCGAGCAATCGTGGAATGAATCGTGCGTTCCAGCAATTTACTCGCAATAAGATAGGATTTAGATGGAGCATCTTCACTTAACTTTCCAATCACTAAATTTGCTACATAACGTTCCTAAACGTCTGTTGTTTCATCCAGAGAAATCCAAATATATATGAACTACTTATTTCTGCCCTAATGGTATCTATAGCTTCCCCATAACAAACTTCGAGATAACACTTTCGAAGAGTGGATTCGTCAGGAATTCGACGCCCGCAGTACTTCTCCAGAAAAGCACGGTATTTTGACACTTGAACTTTGTTCCAAGGAATGTTTGCTGCTATCATTGCTTGGCATAAATCTTTGAAAAACTCACTCACTGAAGTATCTTGATGCATTTGTGTCAAGAGTACTTGGTTTTTTTGTTGTTTTTTTGTTTTTTACAGTTCGCACATTTTTATTTCTTGCATGGAGTGCACTTCGTACATGTTGTTTAACTGAGATTTCATTGAACATCCACTTTTTTTTTTTAACACACACTTGGCACAACACCACTTTAACGTCCGTAGTAAACGCATCATCGATAGTTAGCCACGACCTCAATTTCGCGGATAAAGTTGAGGCAACCGGAGCCATTTCTAACTTCAACGGTCAATACAGAACACGTGCGTTTTGCAACTGCAATACTAGAGTAGTGTTCTGTCATTCAGTTAAACAAGCGAATTTCTTTGAAAGCTTAGGTTACCTGCTATGATATTGCCATGCAGCTTCTTGGAATGAACTCTTGCAGTAAATTCCTGGAAGCACTAGCATACAGTTTTAACTTGAATTTCAGGGTTTGTTTTAATCTTTTTTCCCGTTCGACCTCCCATAACAATCAAATAGACTTCATTTTAGGAATTTTCTGACCAGTCGCCTCTCAGGCACGTGATCTGTCTTCCTCCAGAGTTGAGAATAAAGGGCGCTGCTAATGTACCCCGGAGGGAGCATTTTTACTTGTTTCTTCTTATATTTCTTTTATTATCCACGAAAATTCTACGAAACATTTTTTGACAAATAAAAAAATATATATTTCTCTTTTGGTAAAGAAACGAAAAGATAGACATGACAAAATTGAATCTAGATGCAAGACTTGCACAGTTGGAGAGTATATTATTTTTATTTTAAATTAAAATTTCAGTAAACGCAACATTTTAAGACAGTTTTATGTAAAAATGTGTAGAAACCATAGAAATATGTAATATTGGTCAAAATATGTAAAAATATGTAATATGAAACTTGAGTTGAAGCACCCTACAGGTGTGAATCACAAAAATATAAGGATTTGACGAACCTACATATGAAGGAAAAAATATGTAATTACATACAAATCCGAACATTAGCGATAACTGATAAAAATAACTGTTTACATTATTCAGCGTCAGTATTGGCTTAATAGCATCTATATTAATAATACAATACGCTGTCTGTTTGTAGCGCCTTTCAACTCGAGAACCATAAGGGCTAGAAAAATGAAATTTTAATATGTTTTAAAGCACTCAGAGAAATCACCCAAATAAACTGTTCCAGATCCCTAGGTCACACCTGACCTAAGATATGGGAGTGCAAAATCCCCATAAGAATAACATGGGAAAATTAATCGAAAACGACCAAGAGTTGAATTCATAGCTTTTTGGGTCGCTGAGATGAATAGTGACAGTTTTACTCCAATTCAACTTCAAGGTGACACTCCACTCACCAGAGACGCGGCGAGAATTTAAAAGTAATCGAAAGCGACAGACATTAGTGTTGAATTCATATGTTTCAAAGTCGCTGAGTTTCACCGCAACAGTTTTCATGATGTTCAAATTCATTCTCACCCGTGGGGTGGAGGTGGGAAAGCATGATTTTTTAGAAATAATTAGTAAGCTAGCTAATTAGTAACTACTGTAATTAGATCGAATTAAACACATTAACATATTTTCCCGAGCTTGCGTGGAGCTCTTCGGGTTGCTAGTTTTAAATATTACTTTATTGTGAATCTTTAAAAGAATCCAAAATTTTGCCGCCCTGTGCTCGAGCACAGAATAGCACTTACCTAAATACGGGCCTGACTGGTCTATGGAGTAAGTAGCATTGAAGATCAGAGTAACTGTAAAAGTAAATATTATTTTAGTGGAGGCACGTCAGAATTTCGGAGAGTGCATCATGGACCTTGGGTATGTGGACCCGTGTTGAAGGTAGTATGGAAATAAATTAAAAATAGCTTCTCAGACAATTATGCCGCGAATTTTCAATTTATTCCTAATTTGTGATAATAGACTAAATTCTTTACAACATGGTACCTGTCAAAATTAATAAAGCATGTAAAAGCATTATTAAAAAATCTTACTATTCTTACAATGATTTTCCTTTCGTGCCTTTGAACAAAAGTTTGAATGGTAATGCTCGGACTGAAAGCAACACAACAATTTGTTTACTATTCAATAGAAAAGAAAAACAGTTAAGTTACTCATATTTACAAATGCAGAAAAATTCTATATTAAGGAATGGCTGTTTGGTATCTATTTAGAACATCTATACATAGAAGTATGAAAAATGAAGAATATTAATACATTAATACATCTGTTCATTGAAGCTCTAATAACTAGGATATATGAAAGTAGACATCAGTGCTTATAGTTCATGTCTGTCGCAGAATTACAGTTGACCTGAATTACTCCATGAAAAATGAATACTATGATTAAAGAAGTTACTAGTTCTACTTTCTTTGTATTATTAAAATATATATATATATATATATGTTTTTACAACAGTTGACAGAAATATATGTAAAATTATTTTATACAAACTTTTTCAATTTGAAGTTTCTGAAACACTCATAGACCAAAAACAACGAAAGGAAAACAATGACCCTACTTTTCACTCTAATATACAGTATTTATTTAAAATTTTGTTACAAAGCAGGTTACATGACAATGGCTTCTGATCACATTGCTTAATTACAAACTTATTACAATCAAAGAACAAAGAAATATCAGTAAGTTTAAAACACAGCTATGTCCCTAAACTTATTTATTTATTTTACAAAAATAAATATATTATGTACAAGTTACACAAAAGCTGTTTTATTATCTTCAGAAGTATGTTTAGTATCTTATATAATTTATAGAAGAAAATAAATTTCACGCAACTCATTAACATGATCTTTGTGCATCTGATTGATGCAGGGTCCCACCTGACCTTTCACCACGCTCTTAGAATTCTTGAGATATATACATCAGTTATTGATCGTGATTATATTAATCAAAATAGCAAGATTTTATTCTAATTATTTTGTAATTACAGCACGTTATATGATAATGTTATTCCCTTTCGAACAAAAAACACTAGGTTTAACTTGACGATCACCCCGATCACAACTAAAAGGTCAAATGTGTGTGAATGTATTAACGAATTATAAAATGCGAGAAACATTTGAAAAGTTCTCGGCAGATGGCAGCACTAATTCAAACCAAGGTAGACAACTTTTTGTTACGATAAATTTGCATAATTGTAAATTATTTTTGGACCACATACGTATTCATTTCAAACAAATACATTTTTTGAATATCCAGCTGTCATTATCAATTCGGTGAAGGATATGAAGACAACAGGAATATTTAATAAATAATAATAATAATAATAATAATAATAATAATAATAATAATAATAATAATAATAATAATAATAATAATAATAATAATATGTAAAATGTTTTGGGGCCTCGGCTTCATCAGTTGCAAGTTTTGTCAAATGGACAACCAAAATCTGTCACTATACCAGATATTATTGAAGAAGTATACACTGTACTCCAAGATCATCCGTTAAAGATGAGTTATATTGCAGGAGCTCTAAGAATTTCAAATAAACCAGTTTTTACGTTTTGATTTTAAAAAAATCCATGAAAACACTGTCTGCAAGACATGTGTCTCGATTGCTATCGATTGACATAAAACGAATCAAAATGCAAATCTCTAAGGGGAACTTAGGATCGTTTAAGAAATATTTAAGGAACAGGAGTCAAAACAACCTGATTTTCTTTGTCCAAAGAAGACCATGTGCATGAAATCTAAAATAGCTGGAAGTTATGGAAAACTTGTGAGTCAGGTACACATAAAAATAATGTTTAAAAAGGGTGGGTTCATCTAAGAAGACTAATTTTACAACATGATTATGCTTGTCCCTATACGAATGTGTTTGCAATAGCTAAACTCAACGAGTTAGAATATAGTTTGCTGCTACATACGCCTTATATACCAGATTTGGCTTATCATATTTTCAGTTCTTCTCGAAGGAGAAAAATAACTTGATTGTTTCTTATTTTCTTCTGACAAATCTGACTGCTTCAATTGCATAACAGATCATAATATTATTAGATCAAATATATTAGTGCTAAGAGAAATTATATTAGAAATTAATCACCATTTTGAGGACTTTAATTAATGTTTTGTACATGATTGTAAGAACAATGGCCTTCCTACTATACATTAATTACAAATCATCTTACTCATTGTAAATTTAGTTGGACTTTTTTACTAAATTCACTTTTCTTTCAGCAACAAGATTATGATATATGAATTGCAGTATGAGCAGTAATGAGGCTAACAAATGTTTCATAATATGTAGTTTTATTTTTAATTTTCTTTGTTTTTATTATATAATTTATCGGAATTTTCTTTCTAATACATGGGTCATTTCTTGCTCACCCATTTTTATGAAGCTTGTGAAAAGGTTGGTTTTCACATAACTCTGCTGCCGTTTCGACATATTACAATATTAATGGAAAAAACTAGCAATGGTATTTTATGTTGCACCACTTTCTTGATACTGCAATATCTCCGATCAATAAAGCTAGCGTAACAACTCAAAAACATTGGAAATATATTGGAAAGACAGATTATAAATATTTAATTCGTAAAACATTTGTTTGAAATTTTCATATGTTCCATGTTTAAGTTTGAACATCAAAGCATAAAACTTTCCGTCCGAATTTATGCAAATTTTGTGAATCTAAAGCACCATAATATTTGTACCTATATAACCAAGAAAAATCTTGATCAGTCAGAAGATTATGTGGTCAAAATAGTATATGCCCATGAGTAAGGACAGACTTTCTTCCCCGCGCATTGGTTTGGAGAGGAATGGTATTAGTGTGAAAAGTGGTGTTATTTACTAACTGTAATTCAGTCGCGATGAACTTGATGTTGTAAATCTCTGCTCCATCAGCTGGTTTTCATTATCTTAATCCCTACCGGGCTATATGAATAATCCAATGATAAAATACTATACATAAGCGTTTGATATGCCCCTGAAAAGAATAACAAATCGAATGAAATGAAAGTGAACAAGAGAGTCAGAAGCTCTACTTTTAATTCTAACATGGGCTTCCACTGTCTTCCATCCAATTCATACAGAATCATTATAATGCAGTACTAGTTACCAGCCTCCAGCAGGTTTCATCGCTAAGCCAGAAGACAACCATCTCTGCCATGACCTTAGACAAATCATAACAAACAAATAACGCTATGCTAACATTTCTCTTGCTTTTCGCCACAATATGTTTGCAATTTTTTAGTCTGTATAATTAGACTCATTATATTTGTATTCATGAAACGATGTAGGGTATTCATTTGAAAGTTTTTGTAGCATTCATTATTTTTCTATTGAACTTAATATACAACAATTAGCATAATATCAACTTAGATTGTTATGATATTTTTTAGCAATCAATGTACCCTCATGTCCAAAATTATTGTCGCATGTCTATAAATATGTTGTAGTAATATAATTTAATAACGATTTCGCCCGGTATTTCTTACAATGTTAGTATGTGTATAACCGGCAAAGACATGTATAGGGCAAATTTCATGTCAATAGAGCAGTAAATAAGAACAATAAAACGAAAATAAAACTTTCTTGTCCATTTAGCAACATTTTGTTTTACTCATTCTAATTTTCGTATTTATAATTCTTTTCGTATGAAATTTACCACAAATATACATTTCCCGATAATACACATAGTATCAATATTAAAAGTACCCTGCAAAATCATTATCAAATTATATTCTTACAAGAAGACAGTTATAGATACGCGCAGGCCCGTATCCAGGGGGTCTAGGGGGGTCGGGCCCCCCTAAATTTTTGCTGGCTCCCTAAAAGTTTTACGGTAGGCTTGTAAAAGAACTATAATATGGTGATGAACTATCATATGGTTGGATCGGGCACCGCCTAACTTCAGCCGGGACCCCTAAGTTTTTGAGCTGGCTACGGGTCTGGATACGCGACAATAATTTTGGACATGAGTGTACATGCAAAGACAAAATTAATTCAAGTAGATGCTTAGGTTAGTATGAATTTTTGAAAGTGTGCTTCTACACATTGCATTTAAGTAATGAAACAGAAAAACAAAGAAGTGAACGCTAGCAAATAAAGCAGCCATGTAGCAAATTAAAAAAAAAAAAAGTTGGCTAGAAAACATGATACTGGCCTCCTCTGTGAAAAAGGAAGAAAGAGTTTCAGGAAAATGCGAAGGAAAGAGCGATCAGAAGAAATTAATCAAAGAAAGAAGTATAAGAAACAAAGAGAAAGATGGATCAACAATGATGTAAGATAGGCAACACGCAGCGACCTATGAAACTTTATGTCTACTGCAAACAAGAGACATGAATGAGGAGAAAATAAAATGTCGACAACAATTTTGACGGACATTTTCTATTACAGATGTGCTATAAGATATGCCATTAGAGAAGATACCTAAATTACATTGCAAAAAAAAAAAAAAAAAAAAAAAAAAAAATGTGAAGGCTACCATGTATGGTACATCAAGAGTGCGGAAGTTCTAGAGAACTAACCCTATTATATTCATCTGATAAATGAAGTAGTATATTGTAATATCAATGAATTCCCTAAAACTAAGCGAAGCACTTTTCAAGCCAGTTTTACTCATATATTCAAACAATAGCGCGCAAGATTATGCAAGCTATTCCTCTATCATCATGCATAGGCGCATACTTTCATTAATTTTGCAAAAATTCTGTTTATTCAACAAATACTGAAATATATCCTAAAATGTGAGATTTTGCATGAAAGCAAATCTCACGATCCAGTTTCAGCAAACTCTAGAAGTGAGGACACGACATGCTGTTCTGGTATAGAATGGCCTACACTTCCCAGTTTTTGATTTCTCATGTTAATAATCGTTTTCACTACTCTTTTGAGTACTATTTTTAATTTTAGTGAATAACTTAAACCATGAAGAATAACAGAAATTTCTATAGGAAATTGTATTGTACCAACAGCATTAAATAGACTGCTGGTAAATAAACCAATAACTGTTAGCAAGTTCTTCCTATGTAGTATGCCAGAAATTTGAGGGCAGAGCTTATGACGTCATAATTGTCACCCATTCAAATTTCTACTTCCAACTCTTCAACTCATCATATTGTTTATTTACACACAAGAAGAAAAATGGCGAAGAGCGTAGAGAACTTCGTTAAACAATAAATAGGCCTATAATATAAAAATATTCTTACATAAATTTGAAAAGTATTAACTTTTAGGTACAAGTTTTAACATTAGGAGAAAATGAAATCCATTTAGATTTCGCCTTGAAACTGTCCGGAAATAATGTATTCATGAATTTGTTTGAAATAAAAAATAAAATTGAGGAATTTATTCTTAGACATTCAAACATGATCTTGTCTACATATAGTAATAATTTATTTGTAAAATTATTTATTTTAAGCATATGAGAGACTACTTTTAAATTATGTATATTATTTTAGTGCACACTGAGAAAAATCCGTTCTCCGGACAGCGGTATATTGTGCAAATATACGGAATCCTTTTGCTTACTACAGAAATCAATATGGAGCATACGTTATACATACGTACATACACACTGCCCTTAGATGTTACATCATGCCGTTGCATGATGTCTGACATCTAGCAGTTTTCCGTATATCACATGCATATACTTATGTTACATTCCTCAGCTATATGTTATATACGTCCATTTGTAGGTGAGATCCTGACCGCCTATATTGTTTCATATGGAAAGTACGTATAAATGGACCACTTGTACGGAAAATATTATAAAACATGCGTTTTCAGTTATACGTCTGCTGTACGTTAAGTCCAAAAACTAGAAGAATTACGCATATAACCTACCTTTTTAAGTACGCCACCTACAACTTTTTCTCAGTGTAGTGTAGTTTTCTGGCTTTCCTGGTTCATGTGTTTTAGGTAATTTTGTTTTAAATGTGTTACACAATATTATAAAACTAGTACATATACGTATATTTCTCAATAATTTAAAGTCAAGAATATTAGATTATATATATATATATATATATATATATATATATATATATATATATATATATATATATATATATAAATAAATCTAGTATTCTTGATTTTAAATTACTAAGGAATTTGTAATTTATTTATTTTTTTGTTACATTTCATTTATTCATCTATTTATTTGTTTGTGAATATTGTATCCAACGTTCTGTATGTTATTATAAGGGAAACCATGAGAAATAAATTATAACGTAATGAATTGTGAAATGATAATATGTAACCACTGCGAGATTCGAATCCGCGACAAATAAGTCCTGCTATTTCCGGAAATGCCTGCGACCGCTCGACCATACCAGCCAGTATTATCTCAAGAATAACAATTTATTATTAAAACATCTGAAAGGATTCAACTGGATGAGGCAAATATATTAAATTAAATTGGTCTACATTGACTACATTGAAATTTTCATCATAGTAGTATACCAGCATTTTCTTGTTTTACTTTTACCTCTAAATAAAATCTCAAAAGAAATGTTTTATTCGTTGTAGAAACAATTCAATTGACTTATCAGAACTAATATTTCATTGAACAAGATTAAGGTGCGCCTCTGTGCAGAATCAGTTAACTTAAAAATTTTATTTAACAATAAGACATTTATTGATCATATATGTTTTTAACGTGACGGGACGATATTGGTTTCAATCACATTTATCATCTATAACCATTTTAGGTAAACACGCTGACAATAAAAATATTCATACTGATAAATGTTGATGTATGCAATAGATTGTATAGTAAAATCTTGTACCATATGTTCAAGATGTTTCACATGTTAAGAAAATTACTATCGCAAGCTATAACGGAAATATAGCTTTTCTTTCTTTCTTTGTTATTATGCACAGTTCAGGTAGACAGTTTCTGGATTGCAGAGAACTTGTGTCAGTAATATAAAAGGCTTCTGAGTGAGTGTTTTGGATTACTTAATGCGAAAAGTAAATCAACTTGAACAGTATGTTAAGATAGATTTCAATAACTCTTTCTAAATTAAG
Organism: Thermobia domestica; assembly: GCF_964235325.1. NCBI lineage: Eukaryota > Metazoa > Arthropoda > Insecta > Zygentoma > Lepismatidae > Thermobia > Thermobia domestica. The sequence goes on along the minus strand of NC_137456.1, from coordinate 203,601,976 downwards.
CTCTTTGTAGCATAGACATGAACATGAAAGAACATTGTGAGAACTTTATATATATATATATATATATATATATATATATATATATATATATATATATATATATATATATATATATATATATATATATATATATATATATATATGTAGAACTTTATATATATAAACAGCCTTGTTGAAGAAAGGAAATCATTTATCGCGTTTATATGATGTAGATATTTAGTTGTGAGCAAGGTACAATAACAACGGATAAAGTAGAATAATGAGAAAAAAAAAGACACATATTCGCAAACACATTGTTTTACATATTAATTTAAGTACAGGTCTTTGATCAGTTTGTGTTTAATATGTTCAATAATTTACTTATAATGTTAATAGAATTAGTAATAATTTATACTTGACTGTAAATATAAAAACACATTCAAATTTGTTTATTTATTTTTGTATTGATTGTAAAATAGATCATGGTTTCTAATTATTTCACATGTTACTGGTTTGTATCCATTGAAATTAAAATTTCAATGTTTATACAACATAGATAACTTTAACTGAAATAGGCTGTATTCTATAGTTTTTTGTATTGATTCGAATAACTTAAAGCGAAATAAATTGTAGCAGCTAGAAATGAAATATTGGACGTCTGTAGAAGCGAAGAGTACATGAAAATGAAGGGCCAAGCCCACTTATCGTGCTTCTGAAAATACGTGATTTTTTTCTTCAGAATATTTAACAGTTTAATGCCAAAGGAACAGAGTATAATATAATTTCGAAAATAGCAACAACAATATTTCTATATCATATTAAATTCCTACAATCTGTGCTTACAAGGGAATCTCTTTATGTTTTCTATATGTGATTACAGTGTAACGCCTCGTTCATACCAAAAATATATGAGACGACGATCTTCAAGGGAAGTGGGATCTGAGCCAGACTAACTCCGACGTTTCTTCTGTTGTGGTGCTTTGCCTTTCCTTCCCCTTATTTTCAACACGTTAAATTTAAAGACAAAACACACCAGACGCCACACAGAATCATAAGCAATTCAGTAGGACAAACAGATACGTCAGCATGAGATACAGGGTTACTGAATGAGAAAATATTTTTTGTAGTTTTAAAGAACATACGAACATTTTATATCTGATACCACATTGAAAAATTACTGCTTTCTTTTCATTATCCTCTCATTGCATTATCATTAGGGAAACAGGATTTAATCTGGAATGGATCGTAACACATATAGCTAAGAAAAAGGCGTAAACATTACAGCTTGTAGACTTCCAAACTGTGCTATTCATAAGTATCGAAAGTCTTATGTTAAGTTGTAGTCTATGTCCGTCAGTCAGTCTGTCGACATGTATCAGAGCAAAAACGGTAAGAGATATCGAAAAGCGGCTTTTTGGAACCGATTCAGGTCCCAACAATAAACTCCATCTCATCTGTTTACTTTCTATTCAAACCGGAAGTGGTAGAAATCAATCGTTTCCGATTTCAACGTGGATCGCCATGGAATAGAAACGCTAATAAATAGCGATAAGCAGTTTTTCGGAATCGATTCAGCGTTTCAAGAAAATATATTACCTTCACCGTATTAGTATACGAAAAACCGAACGGGTAGAAATTTATTACCACTTCTGGTTTTAATATTGATCTCCATAGATCGAAAACTAAGAGATAGCGACAAGTTTTTTTAGGAATCTATTCATAGACCTACAACTTAACACTGAATCCGAACTACATGAACTCCCATAACGAATTGAAGCCAGGTCGCCTGCGCCCCTTAATACAGATGCCTTCTGCTTTAGTATATGCATGTTTGATATATACAGGGTGTCTCAAAAGTCCCCTGACAGGGTAATTCTGTTATCAGAGTTACAACAAAATGTAAGAGGGGAAACTGTCTTCAAATATGATGTTTTCAATCTAAAGTGAAGGATTTTTTTTCTTTTAATCGGACAAGCCGTTTGGGCTGTACACTCTTTATGCGCCCAGTGTTAAATGAAAATGCAACGGCGCATTTACCTGGACCCACAACATAAGTGAATAAAGTGACTGTCTTACGCTAACGTTCCGATGGCCAGCTCCCATTTCAAACAAGTCCTCATTCACCATACTCTTACAAAATTTGTCCACATCCCGTCCTGCCCTCAGTCAGCTTCTCTATTAATATCATGAGGTTAATTTCTTGAAATTACTCCTCGGACCCCATTTATAACTACGAATACATGTAAATCTACACACTACTATTTACCATATGGTCACAAAAACAACCCACATCCTTCTCCGCCCCTCCCCCTATTTTTAATGACGTGTTCGTTTCTACATCCGGGGCCCCATTTAGAGCCACGAACATATTTGTAAGAGTATGGTGAATGAGGGCATGTTTGAAATGGGGTCTGACCATCGACACGTTAGCGTAAGACAGTCGCTTTATTCACTCATATTGTGAGTTCAGGTAAATGGCAACGTTGCATTTTCATTTAACATTGGGTGCATAAAGAGTGTGCAGCTCAAACGGCTCGTCCAATTTAAAAAAAAAAATCCTTTACTTTATATTGAATACATCATATTTGGAGGCAGTTTCCCCTCTTACATTTTTTTGATAAAATTCTGATAATAACAGAGTTACCCTATGTCAGGGGACTTTTGAGACACCCTGTGTATATATAACGAAGAAAAGGTATATTTAAACATAGCGAAAACCTAAATGTCTAGCTGTAAGTTACAATATCGGGTATGTTGTAGTATATACTGATGCAATAACGATATATATCTTATCTATCCTTATTTGATCACGTTTGGCTTTTCTGTTTGTATATTGAATTAGCCTATGGTTCCATGTGGTGTGTTGTCTGTTTCCTCTGAAAATAAAAATCCCCTCTTGCCATTCTGTCTGTTTAAGCTTTACTGTAGACTACTATAATAAGAGGAGAGGAAAAATAGGCATGGCCTGAGAACAGTGTTACTACTAGTAGTAGCTAATTATTGTTAAAGAATATTACTTTTTAAATTTCCCTCGATGTACAAGGTCAAACTGGGCCAAGAGGTAGTGTGGCAATCGGACAATTTAACACGGAGGCCGCTTATCAGTATTACTATTTAGTTTTAAATGTCAGTGGCGATGTGTGCTCAACAACGTCCGATATGTGAACTGTTACTGTAGAGTAGGCTGGGGTAAAAGTGTGTGGCGTGAAAGTTCGTAGTGTCATTATCTTTCTTTCTGTTGAAGAGAGGTTAGCAACACGAAGTTATTGTAAAAGGTGTCACCGTAGATTGCTATAATATGTATTTACAGGTGGTTGGAACGAATAGTATGGAAACCATGAAGTGATTTCGTTTTCTTATCGTTCTGATGTAATATTTTCATTTTTGAAATCTGTATTTCGCAAGAAGATACAAACACAAGTACAATTAATATGATGTTCTGATTAAGTTATGTGTGATGTGTGGCATGACGTGTTAGATGAATCTAATTATTCTCTGTAAAAGGCAGTATTAATAGGTAGATTAACAAAACTGTAGAAGGGGTAAAAGTTTGCACACCATATTGGGGCAAAAGTACGCACAAGACAGTAATGTAAATTATCGTGTAACAAGCTAGGACCAAAGAGAGAAATTTTACGTTTGTATAATTGCTTATGATATGATTCACTTATGAGTTGAGTTGAGTTTATTTTGAGTTTAACGTCCCTTTCAGCAGCGAGGCTATATGAGACGTGGACGTACTGATTAACGTGGAATCCGAACCACATGAGCTCCCGCCGGGAATCGAACCCGAATCTCCACGCCAAAGGCGCGTACGCTAACCGCTTAGCCACGGACGAGCTCCTGATTCACTTATGAAAATAACTAAACTTATTTCCAGTGCAAAGTACGAATCCAGTTCTTATCAATTTTTGCAGAATTATTGAGTTGATTCGTTCGTGCCGTTAGGGACCCAAGGATACATTTCTTCTTTGAGGGGTGAACCAATCAGAGAGTGGATTACAGATCAGCTTCCCACATTGTTTACAATCTGGGCCCAACGTTCAAGCATTTGTCGGATGCCTTTACGAAAAAGAAGAAAAAACGGCTTGGATGCATAAAATTCATCAATGAAATTTCGCAGCTGCTCCTCGTTTTCATAAAGTTATGTGCCATTAAATGCATTTGACAGGTACTGAAGGGGACGTAATTTCTAGGAGGCAAATCCGGGAAATACGCTAAATGAGGAAAATCTTTCATTGAAGCTGCTGAATGCCAACGGTAGTCATGTGTGCCACATGCAATCTAGTATTGTCCATTTATTAGTTCTTTTTTCTTGGAGTGTTACACGAACACTTTGGAATTGATCAGTTCAGCAGCAGCGATGGCATGATTACGTGGTAGAACTTCACTGTGAATAATCCTTCCACGTACCACCAGACATACAGCATTGTCTTCTTGGGATGCAAACTCTGTTTGGGACATAGTATTGCCTTCCTGTTTGGGCTGACCCATTCTTTCTTCTGCTTAAAGTTTACGTATAGGCTAAATTTCTATCTCCGGCAACAATACGTGAGAGAAAAAGCTGATATTGGTGACAGGATTCACGATGACGGATAAGCACAAAAATCATACATTGCAGCACGCTAGTTCTTGTCTTCACTGAATGAACGAGACACCTATGAACCAAGTTTTTGAACTTTTTCCATACGTTTAAAGTATTTCACAACAGTTGCCTTTCCACTGTCCATTTCCGTGGCCTATCCTTGGGTGCTTTGATGAGGATCAAATTGTTTAAATGGTCCTCATCAAAGTAGGATGGGCGTCAGGCCCGTAGCCAGCCCAAAAATGTAGGGGGGCCCGACCCAACCATATTATAGTTCATTTGCAAGCCTGCTGTGAAAAGTTTAGGGGGCCAGTGAAAATTTAGGCCCCTCCCCGTGGATACGGGCCTTGTGGGCGACCAGAACGTGAGGAATCGCTCAGATCAAAATTTCCTCTTCTAAATTTGTCAACCATTTCTGGGTGGTCCTTTCAGTACTAGTGTCCTTCCCATACATTTGTCTGGATGCCTCTGCGGTACTACAACCTTTGTCCAACTCATACAGGAGTACATGACGGATTTTTAAAATTTTAATTTTAGTTTAGCATGCATTTCAGCAGCGAGTCAATATGAGACGTGGACCTACAGGTTAATGGGATCTGAACCACGTGAGCTTCCCTCCTGGAATTGAACCCAGATCTCCCACACCGAATGCGCGTACGCTAACCGCTTAGCCACGAGGGAGCTCCGAGAACATATTTGAGATAATTCTTTTTTTCAACTGAACACTCCATACTTCAGACCGTGAATAGCGAAAATTGATTAGCTACACATTACTGATATTATAGCTACAATTTGGTATATTCCACAGCACTGCCATTATCACTGACGTCTGGCAAAAAAAAAAAAAAATAATAATAATATATATATATATATATATATATAAACAGAACGAATTAATGAATAAGCTCAATACCGGAGGAAAACACACTTTATTTCTCCTTGGAATCTGTTCTTCGTGAAAATAGGATTCACAGGTATAAATTTCACCTCACAAATCCGTAAGATTCAGCCCTTGAGAGATGCTTATAAATCTGTTAAAGGCCCATCTAGCATAAAACTGTACTTTGTAAATAAACTAAGGAGAGTCACTTCAAAATTTCAGATAGTAGAATTGTTTGGTCTCGTGTTAGTGGGTGTGTATCAGTAGGAAAGTTGTCAGTGTTTCTAAAATATGTGAGACTCGAACCTCTGTTGGAATCAGAAGTTTTCAGTGACGAAGACTTTCCATCATCGGCAGTAACAGATGTGCACAGTAATGAGGAAATGTCATCTCTGCAGCAACAGACAAGCAATTGTATGAATTTGATGAAGTAGAAGATGCAGTACCATGAACTTCCGGTGCCTAACAAGTACAGAAGTGGTTTGAGCGTAAAGCCTTATGTACCTGTACAGCGATCTCAAATCAGATTAGATAGTAGTTTGGATTTGGAATCTCCGTTTGACCCTCCAATTCTAGCAACTGTTAAATCAGTTTCCCTGGCTTTATCATATCACTCCCCAAAAGGCAGTAGACAAACAACAAAGGCAAAAGATGTGAAATAACTACCAATTATTACCAGTTTGCCGTTTAAAAATATGTTACAAACAAAAGCTCAAGATAAGGCGAGAAATTGAAACTTGAAAGACGCTCCTCAAATACTTAGAAAGTCAATTAAAGGTGAATCCTCTGTAGCCAGTGATAACACACTCTCATATATATTTTTTTTTAAAAAAAAAAAAGGAAAAAGAAAGTGGCTGAAGTTGAGGGTTCTATATTCTGTCTACAATGTGAAGAGGTATACCCGGAACTGCATTTGAAACTGATCATGTGCAAGTTTTGTGAAGACTGGTGACATGAAGCCTATTCCAATTATGAAGGTAGAGGGACTTCATTGGTGATAACTGCTAAGAGAATCAAAACAATATTATTTTTGCTTACAACAAAGTATTGTTTCCATATTTAGTTTGTCAATGCAGTTTACATATAATCGTTGTATAAATTATAATTTATATTTCATATAATATTAATACACCCTTACAGTATTACTGTTTTGTACTTTTGTTGTCCCATGCGAACTTTTACCCCACCTGTGAGTCAAAAGTGCATTTTCGTTAATGGTTAAATAACCATTTATTGCAACCAGAATCTTAAAATTAAGTTATTAGATTGGAACATACTATTTTTTAAAAATAATAATATTTGAAGATTGTCAGACGTAAATAACGAACTTCTGGTCCTCTTTACAATGGAGATATGAGGGGTCAAAAACTATATATATATATACTCTTGTTCCACTCTACTCTATGAATTCGAACTTAGGCATAGTGCTGCGACAGCAATTCAAAACTTTTGCCATTCGGAAAGGGAAGCTCCAGTGAAGCACAGCTTTGAAAATCGTTGTTTCCAGAAATTTCGTGCAGGTTGTAAAAATTAAGAAAATCAGCCAAGGGTCGTCCACCAGGGTAACGGATTCTGAGTACACACGACACGCCATTGAGAAAAAAATCATCCATTAGCACACAATGATTGTCAAAGCATTTTGGCATGTTCCAGTTCATTGTAGTGCATCGAACTCGGATAAAACATCAGGAGCTGCTGCATTGTGCACACGAGTTTACCCTAGCTCAGTCCCAGAGGAGAATGGATATGAGCCGACAACTGATACAAAACCCGCGTGATTTACATGATCGTTACATGAGACGGTATTTTTCGAATTGCAAATGTGCCAAAACGGTGATTGAGCAAGGTTCAACTTCCAGAATCTGTTATCAAACAGGGCCGTTTCTTGCATAAAGTCATGCTTTGTGTGTGGTGGAACTACGAGGGGATAATTTACTTCGAGTCCATTCTTAAGGGTCGTAACATCAATGCTGCATTTATTCTGAACAGTTGGAGCGAATGTATGATGCTCTACGCCAAGAATGTCCTACATAAGTGAATCGAAAGCGTGCCCTGCTGCAATAGAATAACATAAGCAACAAAAATGCAGGAACTTAATGGCATTGAACTGATGCTTCACCTGGTATATAGTTCTTGTCCCTTCAGATTACTATCTGTTTTGGTCCATAACCCACTTACTGAAATCACGATGCTTCACCAACCAGTAGGAGATGGAAATAGCAGTTACCGACTTATTCGCGTGGACGTAGTATCGACATGAAATCGAGGAACTGGCAGGAAGGTGACTCCAGACAGTCAATCATGAGGAATTATACTTTGAACGTTAACCTGATTTCATTGTACTGTAGTAAATACATGTATGTTGCTACCAGAATATGCAAGACTTATGATTGATCCTTGTAAGTAAAATGTAATAAGTTGATAAAATGTTGTAAATGTTTTAAAAGTACGTCAAGATAATCATTATTGGTTAAATAAAGTTGTTGGATCGCATAATATTATTGATCTAGATATGATGACATATGATTCAGATCAGTGGTTCTCAAAGTGGGATCCGCGGGGCTAGCCAAGGGGTCCACGACACCTAAAATTTGAAATGTGATGTAATAAAATGCTGTTATGCAAGAAGTATTTTTAAGATTAGCAAACTGCAGCTGTGGGCAATACGAGTACAAAACAATAACTATGCATCATTTCTAGTGCTCAAGGATTTCATTGGTTCTTCAAGTGAAAAACTCTCTGCTGAAATGCACAAAATAATTGTAAGACACATAAAACCATTAGCTGCAAGTTTTCGGGAATATTTCCCTGTTCCACAACCTGGTAATTGTTGGATTGAAACCTATGACATACAAGTTATGAATCTTTCTAACACAGTACAACTATTGGAACTAGTTGTATTGCTGTGAGTATGAAGAGTTGTCTAAAAAGGCATTGCAACATTTGATATCTTTCCCTACCACTTACTTAGGTGAGCGGACTTTTTCTGTTCTATGCAGTATTAAAACCTTAAAGCAAAATCGTCTTATGTGGAATCGGACCTAAGATTCCTTTTTAAAAAAAAATCAGTCTTGAAAGTTACTGTATTTTCAACTGAAATTTCGTTCACTAGGAAATAATCATGTATCTTTAGAATAAATTACTTATGGCATTATTTTTCTTGTCAGTGGTAATTCTAATTAGTATTTTTTTAAATACCATGTGAAATTTCAGATAGCATTGCAAGAGCGTCCGCAGATCACTTTCCGAATGAGCAGGGGGTCCGCGTTATCGGAATGTTTGAGAACCACTGATCTAGATAATTGAAAATTATCATTCAAACATTGTTAGGAATTTTCTTTGGGTACGATTTCCCATAAGGTTAAAAAAAAAAAAAAATACGAGAATTCAAAAGGACATGTATGTTAAATATTTCTGTTATGAATGATAGTGTGCGTGCTTAAGAAATTAAATATTTGCACTTTTCCTTTAAGAAGGTCACAGTGGGACTTCTATTTTTAAGCATCAAATCTAGTTTGTTTGTAGGAAAGTAACTGCTTTTTTGGAAAAATTATTACTTTTAAAGTTATAATTTTGTTAGCATTAATCGTAGTTGAACATAAATTATCAATAGCCATTCGGAGCCTTATTCAGTTTGTCTTGAATACACTCAATTTTCCTTTCTTTTACATACACTATATATTTTGTAGAGAAAGGCTATGTTAAAATTTCCATGAAAGAATTACACTTCCGATAAAAAGAATCTTATATTTTTACTTTAATTTTCTTTGGAAAGATTTATAGAACTTGGAAAACTTACAGTTATTTCATATATTTAAATAATTAAATATACTCTATAATAAGTAGTTATTCTATGTGAAAATTGATTAAAGCAAAAACCCTGATAATATTCATTTATTGTAGTGGTTGAAGTCATTTTCTATTTTGTAATATAAAATATCTAAAATACCAGATGTGTTCTGTATTAATTTGCGCTGTCATCTCGCTTGGAGTCTCGTCTGTTTTGCCTACATCCATCGATGTTCCCACTTTCCGTTCCTTCACTAAGATTAAACATATTAATATTTGAGAAATCAATTTTTCAATCAACAGTAAAATATTCTATATCGATGATAGGCTGCATATATATTACCAACCGCACTTGATTCAATGATAGGCAATCACCTTTCTTTACCTGTACTCTTCACCTAGTCATCCACATGAATTTAACTTATTTTTACTATTTATGTAAATGAAATATAGTTAATAAGTAAGTAATAGAGCTCAACATAGCTATGAAAACTTAACTTTACTCTGTGTGATTTTTTTTACAATACTAAAATAATGAAAAATAGCATTTTTTGTAAAGTATACTGTTTATTATTTGTGAAATGCTGTGAAATGAGTTGATTGATATGTTAACGAATTTTAGCATTGCCCACAAATGTGTAAAGTATAAATTATAATGTCAAAATTGAATCATTTAGAAGTATACTTTAAAGTAGCTACACAATTTTTAAGTTGAATTTTGGAGCAAGTTAAATTCCTAGGTAATATAATATTTAAAGACTTTTTAAATTTCGTTTTGATTATTTACTAAAAATCGGAGGAGATGAACATTGGGGAAAAATCAAAAGTGTTCCTATATCAAATTCTGGCATGTACGAAGGTCATCCAGAAAATAAAGACTAGTTACACAAATGGAAAAAAAATATTTGTTGGGAAAAACAACTCTGTTACGTACCTAAAGCTTTCTTTATTTCTCTACATAATCACCACCTTCATTTAAACATTTGTCGTACCTATTCACGAGCTTCAGAATTCCCATGTTATATTATTCTGCCGCCAGTTCATTAAGCCAAGTAGTCACTGAATTCAAATATGGCAACCGTCTTTTGGATCGTAGAGGTGTTCTTTTGGTGGATTTCATGCCAAAAGGCACTAAGATTAATGCAAATCGTTATTATGAGACTTTAAAAGCTACGGCGAGCCATCCAAAACCACTCTCTAACTCAAGAATTGCTGGATCAATTCGGATGGAAAATTTCTGATTATTCACCCTATGGTCTTGACCTTGCTCCTAGCGATTTCCCCCTTTTTCCTAAGCTAAAAGAGTTTCTGGGTGGTAAACATTTTGAAAGTGATGAACATTTGGAGAGTGCAGTGATCACCTAGCTCAATGAGGTGGCGGCAGAAAAGTATAATATAAGTCTCGTGACCAGGTACGACAAATGTTTAAATGTAGAAGGTGATTATGTAGAGAAGTGAAGGAAGCTTCAGGTATCTAACATAATTTTCTTCAATAAATATTGCATTTTTCATTTTGTATAACTAAACGGTCTTTATTTTCTAGATGACCCTCGTAAAACAACGGAATAGATATGGTATTTTATCAGCGTTTAATTTCAGAGAGATTGAGTTGTTGAAACGTTAGATTTAAAATAGTATTAAGGAATAGTGCTTGTACTAACTAGTACCCTGTCACACATAAATAGCTACGGTGACAAGGTAGCTACATACATTAGTTGTCAGTATGATATACTAAAGCAAAAACTATTCAGTCTTTTAGCAAGTGATGTAAAAATAATATATATGAGTTATTTGCATGAGTGCAAAAATAGCTTCAAAATATTATAGACATTATCTCTGTAACAACGCAGCGGAACAATTATAAACATTAACATGCTGTATGATAATAAAAATGTTCATGTTTGGATGACTTTGAATTATTCATAGTTACTCATTTTCTACTTATAAAGTGCACCTTAATTTTTTCATACAATAGAATATATCTTTTTTAATTACACAAATACTGTTATATTTACACACACACACACAACAACAGCAATATAAACAAAATCCATTCTTTCTTTACTTTCTAAATACAATATTCATTTCTAATACTGACAAATACTTAATACAAGCCTGAAAATAAATTTGTTTCTCAAAAATAATCTGAGAAATTTTACTGTTGGATTGGACTTCATTATCGTAAAATTTATTTCATGACGTTTGTGACGCTCCTTGAGAATTACTCTCTCGCTCAGTGGAGGATCTGCATCGTTTTCCAAGAGGTTCAAGAAGCATAACAATTCCTCCCATCAACATGCACGTTCCCATGAAATAGAAACAGTATTGGTATCCTCCTGTTACATCTTTCAGAAAACCTGTGATAAAACAAAAATACAGTATTTAAAAAATGCATAAACGTTAACATGCATGAATATAACTGTAAAATTATTTATAATTCATTTTGCATGTTTTCTTCTATTTCTATTTTAGATAATAAATATTCAGTAATCAGTATTTCAGTGCTGGTGTATTGCATATTAATATCTTTTAAGAAGCACAGTAATATGTTTTATATTTCTATAGAGTGTATCAAGGTTCCTATATATGTTATCACATTCATCAACAAACATGGTTTTGCTACAGAATTTTTCTTGTTAACCAAGGAGGTACTCTTACCGTATTTGCATTTACCGTCATCTTACAATCCATTCCAGTATCCGTTCAGATATGTACTTTGTAAATAAGTAAATATTTGATAGTTTATAAAAACTTCAAATACTCATAATATTACACTTTATAGAAATATGAATTTCAGGAAAATTCACATACCGGTATATAATTAATTCTATTGCATTATCAATATCAGTTATAGATACCTTAATTACTATATACCCAAATTACTTACATACAAGTGTTGATAAGAATTAAATTCCGTTGAAAATTGTTGATATTTTGAGTAAACATTGTTGTATTATAATGGAATAAAGTGTATTACTTCCTTTTGCTTTTATCTTGAATTGACAAAACAGTACGGAATGGGCCAAAAATTGACATAAGTAAGTGACTCAGTTGGCATCCTATTATAAAATTTGCAGTTCGTAGTATGATTTCAAAGGTAGTGGTAAGAGGCTCATTGACCTCACGATGCAGCGGAAGCCAAATAATCAGAAACTGCTACTCCAAGCCTACGACTAGGAACTGTGGCTTGCGGATCATCACTCGAATCACGGTAGAAGAAAAATGTGCAAATGATAAGGAAATGTTTATTCTAAGTTATGTAAAAGCAGCACACCAAGCTACTCGTTATCTAATCCAGACTGTTTTAAAAAGAAGGTTTAATTTAATACTTGAAAGCCGCATTATTGTCATGAACTATCGCCGTAATGCTAGGGAGAGCATGTAATTTGATATGAAGATCGGACCCAGAAGATGAATAACATCCTGCGGGATCGGGAAACCTTACGCTAATGACACTGCCGTAGTTTATAGATTAGATGAACAATTACAGCTAGATTACTGGAAATTAAATCAGATTCACTAAATATTAACTTCACAACTGAGCACAGGAAAGATAATAGTTTGAATTTGCACGATTTGACGTTCAGCAGATTCAAAAATAAATTTATTGTATAATATACAGCAAATCAACTGTATTGATTTTTACATACCAAAAAAAAAAGCTGTTTACTTCTATAAGACTAAATTACGGTTGAATTTCTTTATAGGAGTATATATGTTAGTAACAAGTAAGAATGTTATAAAAAATCAACTAGAAGTCATCAGTAGCTTACGCAGAATTCCATCTAATTAGTGGTATTTACTTTGAATTTAGTAACTATACTCAAAATCTGACATTTTAAGATAATAAACTGGGCAAATGTGATACAAAATCTGAGAAACAGTCTGTCATATCAATTCTAAGATGGGATTGAATAATTTAACTTATAATTAGGTTTCCATTGTGTGTATATTATTTCCATACTCCCGTATTCTTTCAATGTTTATGATATATTTCACATTTCGTTCTCTTTTTCTTTTTTAATTAAGACATGGGCGTCTCTGGAATTCTAAAATTGAGAGGACGACAAGAAAATGGAATACTTATAAGCCTAACAAATTTATATAAAAATCCATAGCAGTTTCAGAACTATTTGAATTACTAAGAGCTCTTTAAGTTGTAAACCGATTGTGCATAATTTGTAATAATTCAACTAAAAAGAAGGAATATATTAAAGCATATTGCTCATTGTCAAGTTTAGAGCAGCATGATAATACTGAAAGATATGAAATTATAGCTACATAAATGAACAGTAAATCTGAGACACCATTGGCAGGAGCAGTGTATTGCACAATGAGATATCTGACAAATGAGTAGCATTAAATATGCAATAAATTTGCGAAGGAACTTTTTGTGAGCTTCCCGCTGTGGCTATTTAAAAGCAACTGAAATAGAAAGAAAGTAGAGTCAATTGCAGTATTAGATTGGAGAATATTTTGTGGTTTGCAGTCGTACCCAAAACAAATACAACTTTTTGTAGTTTACATCTTTAAAATGATTTCGGAAATTCGATTATCGGCACATGCATTGATTTAAGTAATGCCATTATAATTATATTGATGAAAAATGGTGAAATGGCAGTTCTCGCATCTTGCTGTTTAACGATTGTTGTGGAAATGGATGTTACATTTTGTTATGTTCTAAACTTGTTGAAGAATATTTAAGAAATCCCGTATGCATTGAACAATTCAAATGAATTCATACCACACAAAAGTTTTGTAAATGGAATGCTGATTTCCGTAGAGATTTAGCTATTCCAAAAGTCGGCGAACATATTTGAAGTCCTGAAATGAAGATTCTTATATTTATCAGTCACTGTCCGATGGCTACTAACTTAAAAGTGCAGCAGCTCTCCTTGTTTAGTTCTTATATTATACTGTACTTTATTATGTTTAGTATAAGGCATTGTACTATACTTATATTTGCACACCTGCAGTACACTGGAGAAAAGCTGATCTGCATTTCTCGCTGTCAGTTCTGCGACTGACTGTAAATTTGCTGATTGAATGAGAATGCTAGAAACAGATTCAGAGGCCACATTATTTCAAGGAATTTTGTTATTGGCTTGTTCAGTTTAACAATAGGGGATTTTATTGACGATACTGAATTAGTCAATAGCAAAATAAGAGCCTAAATGGTCTTATCAATACTTATTATTAATAATAGGAAGAATCATAAACTGAAAATATAACAATAACTGAAATTAACTGATTTCTTAGTAAATATAAAATTTCATCTAAAATAAATGTCTAAAATATCTTAAAATTCTGAAAAGCACTACATACTAATTACTTGCAACATAAATGCAAACTGGTAAACATTTCAAGGTAGTATCATAGAAATAAAGAAATCACAGAACTGTAATTAACTTTTAATAATAATGCTTTACGATCAAAGGATTACTCTTGTTGATACTGCATAATGTCTCCATGTACCTTACCTGTCTTACCTGGATTTTCACCAGTTAAAGTTAATAGCTGAGTGCTGTTTCTATACCACCTCCGCACCACGTACACTCCAACTTAGCAGTGGAAATACTCGCCTATCTCATTGTCGGCTGCTGAGCATTGCTGTTGTGTTTTGGTCATAACCAAATCTCCAGGGTTTAGCTGTGGATCATATGTACTACCTCTTACCTGATTCTTCCTGTGCACTTGCTTAATATTAATATACACATATAGAAACTTATCGCTATTTACAATATATAACAGTCTTCAGGCCAAGGGTAGCTACATTTGTAGCTTACCTCCGCTGGAAAGTGGGCAATATGACTAGAAGTCGAGTAATTAAGAGGTCCAGATCTCGTTCTGCTTGCTGCTCCAGGTAATGTGTTCGTTTTGGCAGAAGTACCTGCACATCACGTTAATCGAGCCGTGGGGCCTTTCTGTGTAACTTCAGAGTTGTCATCACTCGTTGTGTTGCCTTACTCTGTGCAATATTTCATCTATAAGTTAATTTAAGCTGGCTGCCTTGGCCTCAGATAGTGCTTCAAATACTGTCTCTCAATGACGTTATAATCATCTTAAAGCTGACAAAACTCAGTGGGCAATAAATTTGCTATCAATGATCAGAATAGAAAAATATACTTAAACCTTCCAATCCAGAAAAGTTTTTCTATAAGCTATATGCTCAGCTTCTAGTGTGATTTAGATTCCTCCACATGAAACGTTCTTGACAATCGTTCTAGTGATTCTCTTCAATTTAGTACAAGGAACACAATTCCTTATGTATTGTGCCGCCATTTTCTCCATCATTGGCCAATAATAGACTTGCTTACAAAACCTGTAACACTTTAAAGACTAATGAACCCTGTCACGGAATGCTCTATCATCTTGTTTACTAATTTCTGCTGAATAATTAATCTAACCAAACCCAGTACAGTTTCAATTGAACACAAGACCTTGTGCTTGGTTATATTCTCCTGGCATAATCCAAACTTTTTAGAGACTAACTTTCTACAATACGCATCCATCTCTTGCTGTTTCTTCAATATCTCTATTTCGATAGATAGATGATAGTTCTGTGTTACATGTAAGAAAGTTTACTCTTCATTCTTTAGGATCTGCACAATTGTCTTCCACACGGTGCCGAGAAATGTCCCATCCGGCTGTAAAATTGTCCCTTCCGACGATGTGCACGAAATGTTGCTTGTACTCCTGTAGCATAAGAAATAAGCATGTGATTACCATCATGGCGCGGATTATCATTTTACAGTCCGTGTGAACTATTACCTTTCTTCCCAAGATATAATTCCGGACGGTGTCATATAAATAAACTACTATCTCCAGCTGGAACATCGACCTCGACAACTATGGTTCTTGACCTTTCTCTTCCTTCTAGCGTAAGCTATAATATTTGTATTCTTCTGCTCCTTACGGTACTGCGCTAGAAAGTTCCCAAGTTGAAGATACAATCAACCCGAAATATGTTAAGTCTATACTGAAATCCAGTTGGGTAAGAACATGCGGTGAACAAATTTCACTTCCTTAATCACTCAAAGGAATAAACAGCTTCCTGGTTAATTAAAGAAAATGCTTCTCTTTCTGCTCAAAATTCGCTCGTGCCAAGAAGCAATTCCAAGAATTTTTCTCACCTATTAAATCTTGGTAAGATAAACTTTATGATGGGTTCTACCACCTTCAGATTTAATTTCATTTGGTTCTCACTTAATACGTGTTTCAGAAACTAACTTTTTGTTAAAAAAAATTACAGTTTTCAGAATTTAAAGTAAAGTTAAATTTAGCTAGAAGGTTCAAAACCAATTCAATAATATAAATGCTACTTCAAATTACCTGAATATATTAGGAAATCGTGACTGTAGACTATCAAAAATTTTCTAGTCTCTAGGACAAAGATATTCTACATAGCCTGCTGAAATATATAGCTGCTTGCATACAATCGCATAGACAAAACTCAATAACAGAACTATACCTTCATACAGAAAACGGCATTCTCATAAGTGTTGGAGTGCAGAAGAATGCAATGGGATGCACTTTTTGTATCGATTTAAGGAGAGATTCTGTCCTCCTCAACTTGGTTGAACAAGTCGTCGATAGCTTCTACTTTTGCTTTGGGAGAGATCATTTTAAGGTTCAATTCCAGGAGATTCAAAGTGGGCTCAATGAACCATTGCTTTCACACACACAAGCTAACAGTTATATATATATATATATATATATATATATATATATATATATATATATATATATATATATATATATATAGATGGATTTGATATCTAATAACTCTCAAATTCGATCACTTTTGAAATTGCTTCTCGAACTCGTCTCTTGATTCAGTGAGGTATGTCATACACCTTACCCACTGGTTCATTGTCTCGCAATCTTGTATGGCAGTAATTTTGACGATTGAAGTCAGCCTGAAAACACTCGCCCGTGTTCATACATGATCTGAAATAATTTGATTATTAGTGTTCCCTAGATCACTCATGGATTCTAAGCTTTTATTAATCTCTCCCACTGATAGTGCCTTTTTCACATCTATCTCGCGATCTGCACTCCTCTAGTTTTGCCATAATACGCAGAGGTACCGTGGTTTTATATTTTATACAGGATGGCACTCTCGAGATAAAATATCGCTTGCTATATCTAATGATTGTCACTTGGGTCTCAAATGCATGACATGCCAATCAAGGTTCAACACTTGTGCTCTTTTAACTAAGTAATTATTTTCCCTGTAAGTCCCATTAACAAGAGATTTCTAACTGGAAGTAGCTTAGGAGAAGCAAACCTCCCCTTTTCTCCTGCCCAATTGTATATTCTAAGACATTCACTTCACTGCCACTTTCTATGAAGGAAATCAATTCCAATCTAATAATCCGGCTTTGAAGTAGGCTTGGAGCAAGCTACATAGTCCTTATCAATTATACTTTGTTTGTGATTAAATTCACTTCTAGTTTTATTGACTTAAGCTTGACTTTCTTGAAATGTTGCAAAGTAAGCATTAATTTCCCCATTAGTTACATATTGGACGCGCAGTAAGCTTTTCAAAGATTCTCCCGCAGTCAGACATCGGCCTTACGAGTGATCGCGCGTGACGTTTCTCGATTGTGTTCTTAGGTGTTTCCAATACAAGCTACATAGAAAAGATCCTATCACTCGAGGTTCGATAAACCGACGCCTTCATCTGCGTCTTATTTTCTGAGCATTTTCCACTCGAGTTAGGAGTAGAACCAACGTTCAGTCCACCGTCAATGCCATTCACTGGCCTAGCATAGACCAGAATAGGATTTTCATGTGCACTTTCCATATTGGCAATTGTACTTATACCTGTGGTCCTAGTGCTTCTTGTAGTGGTTTGTTACTGCGAACCTGGTTGCTTTTGTTAAAGTTGAATTTACTCTTGTGTTTACCAGTGACCTATCTAACCTGTCTCGTTTTGCTGTGGCTTCACTTCCTACTGCTTTCTAGCCTTACCATGTACCTTACGCGTAACAAAGCGTTTCTTATCTTTAGACTTCGACTCTCTTCCCTCGTGTTGCTTGGAGGACCAAGTTCGAGCGAAGATGTGACTACACTCCTCAATAGACCTCCCCTTCAGTTCCATCCCCACAATGCACTCTGCAAGCTTCTCCAGTGTCTCACAGTGCAAGAGAAGTAGATACAGGCTGAGATAGCATTCAGACACAGATTAACTACGTCTAGCTTACTTTTTAACTTACTCATGAGATTTCTATATTGAGAATTGAAATGCCATGCATACTCAGCTATCGAGTTGTGGCAGTCGTTATCATAGCTCAAGAACTGAGATGCCGTAATTGCGCTCGTACTGTACGTGGAAGAGTATACTGTATGATAAATAATTGACGGAAATGTTTATAGAATTTCACCTGCGCTTTATCGCCTGGTACCAATGCCGTCTTTGAAACTTTGCTAATCGAGCGACTGCGCTCGAAATCGATTCAGAGATGACATGGCTTCATGGAACCGAACCGAACCGAACATGACATCTTATTGTTAAACCCTAATTATTATTTGTTATAATTAGGGTTTAACAATAAGACGTTTTAAGGACATCACTGAATTACCCGACAGAAATAAGAGCCTAAATTATCTTCTTATTATTGTTAGGGAGAACCATAAAATAGAAATACAACAGCGACTGAAATAAACTAATTCATAGTAAATATAGAACTACAAAATCAAAAATATTTTGAAATTCTGAAAAATGACTATATATTCTTTACTGAGGACATATAAAAATGTAAAATTACAAGGTGATCATTAAAGAAATCAGAAAATCCTCATTGAATACTAATTATAATTCACTAAAAACAAAGGATTACTCTTGTTGCTAAGATATATTGCATTATATCTAAATGTACAGCCTTAATTAGGCTCCATGTTAAATATTAGTTAAAATATTGATGGATATACGAAATAATTATTATATGAGAATGCTATTAAATATAAATATACAAATTTCGAGATATACAGCGTGATTCAGAATGATGTGAACTATTACAACTCCTTATAACTTTTTTATTAATCATCCAAATAGCTTCAAATCTTACAGTTAAATGCTAAAACTCTCCAAGTTTTTGTGATAAGAAATGAAAATAGTACATCACAAATGTTCTATATGGCCCCCTTTGTTACCCTGCATACATCTATTTGGTATTCCAATTCCTCCCAGACCCGTTTCAACATGTTTGCATCAACAGTTTGCACTGCAGCAGTAATGCGCTCTTTCAGCTCATTCACATCTTGGAGTAGAGGGGGTTTGTAGACAATGTCTTTTAGATGTCCCCACAGAAAAAAATGCTCTTTGCTAACTCTCTTTGTTGACTTTTGTGGGCTGCGTTGAAAACTGGTTCGAACCCTTTCGACATCTGCCTCAGAAGTGGATGGCCTACCGGGCGATTTTTCTTTACAAATGCATCCCGTTCTCTTGAATTTGTCATACCACTTACGTATGGAGTTCTTTGATGGTGGATCTTTATGAAATTTTGTGCGGAACTCGCGTTGAACACTAACAACAGACCGACAAACGTGAAACTGTAAAACGCAAAATGCTTTCTCTGCACCACAGGCAGCCATCTTGGAAATAATCACTCTGCCACCTAGCGGATAAATTTTAAACTAGACGCTCGTTCCAAACAAAACTTGAGGATAATATTGAAACTATTTCCATAGAGATTTCATTGTTGATAGAGTATTATCATTTATGGAACGTTTCCTTATCGTTCACATCATTTTGAATCACGCTGTATTGACTGAAGGAGGTAATAAGAGTACGATTGTTGCTACTTTGTGTAAATGTTAATAATTTATCACTGAAAGTGTCAATAAAAGGTCAGTATAGCGAGACTACAATGAACAATTAACGTATCGAATCCGGACGAGGACACAATAATAGTCTTACTATTGAACAAAAGAATGAAACTAACTCGCTTATCAACACCCAGACCATACTACTATGCTTAGAAACTTGAAATTTGCACAGAAAACTCCTTTTGTCATGGAAGCAGGGGATATAAAAGGATTTAAGAAAAAATAAGTATTCGAAAGGAAAAGAAACTAAACTTCTTCAAAGAATAGAGTACTCCACAAATTTTTAACGTTAGGTAGATGAAACTGGGTACATAAATTTCTTAATATATTTAAGTGAACGGTTAGCGTTTCGGAAATTCCGCTCTTACAGGAGAACGGAGGCCAATTTTTATAAAAATCTAATTCCTATTGTTATATACTAGTGTGGGTTTAAAGGCGTCTCTCTGCAAGAACTCTTCTAGAAACAAGGTAATATTGGCATTTGGATGTGTGGAAATGCAGTGTCAACTGAGTGGTGCGAAAACAGCATTCAAATCGGTTCAGTGGTTGAGTGGTTCAGTAGAGACATATTCTTAATCGAATTAATTTTCAGAATTCTAACAATTGAGGATTAAAGTGTTTCGTTAATTCAGTTTATCTCAACAATGAAAAGGACAGTATAGTTCGTTATTATTTAAATTAAATCAGTTTGTTTTAAACATTTTAAATTTTGAACATAATATGAATATCTGCAGATTCAATTTATTATGGACATAATCGAGCATTAGAATTGACAACTTCCCAAGTGAAATCACCGTTAACCAGGAAGATGGCAATGAGATTGAGCCCGTGGACTCCAATAATATCGATGTTTGTGATTCAGATATGTTTCAGTCTAGCTCCACATTGGAAGTTTCTGACATTACAAACGAAGTCCAATGCGAACATTGCAATAAACACCTTTTCAATCAAAGAGGTTTGTCCACCACATTGGCAAGTGCAATCGCGATATATTCAAAAGCAAACGACCTTTCGCTAAATCAAAACACTTCGTCAATGATTTATCAAAAGTAATATTACACGCCATTCTGGGTATTAATTCCAAGAATCCTCAGACCAATATTCCGATCCTTCGTCGAGTTCTACAAGGTGCCTGTTCGTCTGTAACAGATTCTTTATGTGGTCTAATGAAAAAGATCACAAATACTAACGATTTCGAATCTTGGATAGATCTTTTCCTCTTTCCATTTGTGGTCCTATGCATCTCACCACTTTCTGAAAAAGTCACAAACTTCACAACTTGGTGAAATAAAGGGTCAGAAACTGGTCTCAAAATCGTGTAATATGATGGAATCACATTGCACCATCACACAAAAGCCCACTACAAACCTCGCAATTCAGCAAAAGCAAAAACCTCCAACTCCAAGATCATCGAACAAAAATTATCAGACGGTGATATTTGTGGTGCAGTAAGATTATTGATTTCTGAAGATGTAATGACCACACCAGATTCGTCAGTATTTGAAGCTCTTAGAGAAAAGTATCCTGCTCACTCCCACTCATTTGCTAGTCCAAAACCTCCTGAAGGCTCTACTTCTGTACCCAGAGTATCATCTGCAGAATTCTTAAAAGCACTGAAATCCTTTCCGTTTGGACCGGCAGATGGAATAGATAACCTACACCCCTCAATTCTAAAAGATTTGATACTAAGTCAAGACTTCTAATCAAAAGAGCGTCTGATCACTGAATCATGTGATGCTGCACGAATGTATTATTCATCTCCCCACACTCAAGTAAAAGCATTTCTAAAAATTGATTTTCGAAATCCTTTTAATGAAATCAACCGCGATTTCATGCTCCTCTCCGTCAAAAATTTTCCAACTTTCTATCCATATATTTACTAATGTTACTCTCAACCTACTAACCTTCTTATAGGGAAAATGCCATCTTGTCACAACGCGGTGTACAACACGGCGATCCACTACGCCCTCCTCTGTTTGCTTGACTCTCCAACCCATTGTAAATGACATTAACACAGAGCTGAACATTTGGTAGTTGGACGACGCTCAGTATTGCACACATTAAACAATATTCGAACTAATGCATCAACTATTGGCTTATTTCTTAATTACTCCAAATGCGAAGAGTTTTCTGGGCGCCACGAATGAATCAGCACCAGGAATTCAGCTTCTAACATAATCTAATCCTGCATTCTTAGGCGCTGCCATTTTGGCTGATGCACGGAGCAAAATATTATTAGAAAAGATCTCTAAATTAGATTTATTGTTTTCCAGCTTAGCCAAAATTTCAGCCCATTCTGCATATTATATACTACGAACGTCATTTTCAACACCAAGGGTATTGTACTTCCTCCGATGTTCCCCTTGTTGGCGAGAGGATGACTTACTACAGAAGTTCGATGAAAAATTAAAAACCGGATTAGAATCCACTCTCAACTGTTCCTTAGGCGACAAATCATGGCTACAAGCTTCTTTACCAGTTTGAAATGGAGGTCTTAGGATTCGTCCCGTCATAGATATTGCCATTCCGTCTTTCCTCGCTTCAACCTATGGTTCTTGGCAATTAATAGGATCTCTACTTCAGTAGGAAGTCGATATAAACTCTGATTAAGATGTGCAGGACTGCATTGCCAAATGTACTAATTTAGTAGGATTAGATTCCCAGAACTCGAAAGAAGAAATATCCAATCAGCCTGGAATGAACCTATAACAAAGTATCATACAGCATCACTATTAAGATCAACTGATAACCTCGAAGATAAAGCCAGACTTCTTGCTGTCACATCCCCATAAAACGGAGCATGACTTCAAGCGTTACCTTCACCTTCTTTGGGTTTATATCTATCTAACAAAAGTTTTCGAATAGCCACTGCTCTACGCTTAGGAGTAGATATCTGTGAGCCACACTGTTGCTCCACATGTAACACCCATGTAGATAGTAGAGGATTGCATGGCTTATCATGTAAAAACAATGCTGGCAGTATTTCATGACATACCAGTGTAAACGATATCATTCTGAGAGCTCTCATTTCAGCAGGCGTTCGATCAATGAGAGAACCAAGTGGATGCAGCCGCAATGACGGAAACAAGTCTGATGGAATGACGTTAGTGCCATGGAGGAAAGGGAAGGCGCTTGTTTGGGATTTCATGTGTGCAGACACTTATGCTCCCTCAAATGTACCAGATACATCGACTCGAGTAGGACTCGTAGCAGCTCGAAGAGAGATCGAGAAAGGAATAAATATATACATCTTTGAACAAATATTTGTTAAAATAGCAATTGAATCAAGTGGTTCATGGGGCCAAGAGGGGTTTAATTTTATCAATGAATTTGGTCAATGCATATCGCTAAAATCGAGATACCCGAGCTAGAGCATTTCTCATACAACGCATTAGTATAGCCATTCAATTAGGAGATAATGTCAGCTATTTTGGGAACTTTGCCAACCGGAAAAGAATTAGAACAGATCTTCCTTTTGTAGGCAATTTACGAACTATTCATGATAAAATTTTCGTCGAATAATAATAATACTAAGATAATAAAGAAGAAACTGTTAATAAATAGTTATAAATTTGAATGTTACAAATTTGAATGAAATGTTTGATTGTTGAATTTGAAATGTAAAATAATTAGGAAATATTTAATTGTTAAATGTTGAAATATAAAATTATATCAACTTAAAAAAAATCTAATTTCTAATTTTATACTTATAAAATGTCCAATGTGAGTGTGCGCTTTCGTTAAAGGTGTAATATTCGGTATATAAATTCTTGATTAAATATAATGAAACACCTCTTTGAGGGTTTCCGAAAAACTCACTCTTCAAGGGAAAGGTGAAAACGTCTTAAATATTCAAATTTCCGATTCCTTATACAGAAAATGCATGTGAGTATTGATTTACATTGGGGGTATGAAATTCGGGATATAAGCTCATAATTAAGAACAACGGAATACGTTCAAAAATTTGTCCTAACGGGGAAAATGTAGTATTAAATTCTTCAATATTCAGATTTCCGGTTTCTTTAAAACGGTTCAACTTTTTCTTCCTTTCCGGGTTTCGGCACCAATATAAAACGGTTCACTTCAAATTTATTGAGCCATAAAAGAATGCAAACTCTGTTAAATAAATCCATCTATTCATTTCTTGTTTTCCTGACAACGACATTTCAAAATCCTATTATTTAAAACATATGAATGTCTTTTTTTATATCGATATTATAATTAACATTTTTCTTTTTCTTCTTCGAATTACATAATCAGCTTAGTACATATTTTAAAATATCTTACGCCCTAATAAAATACGGATTTACAAGTAGTAAAAATATACAACGTACTGTTGTATATTATGGCGCTCGATGGACTTTTCTTTTTATTCATTTACTCAATAAAAAAAGAATTCTGGACCGTTTACCTTTACATATTAAACATTCGAGTTTTCGAATGCACCTCATATACTTGAAAATTACAAGTCATATAAATATACATACATCATATTAAATTTTATAACAACATTATTATCATATTTCTCATCATATTTATTTTAAATTTTATCATCGTATTTATGTATTTATACGTTTCAACGACGCTAAGACACATTCGAAATTTGATTTGCAAGTTATTTGACTTTAAGTCCTTTTTCGAGTCCATTAAATGCTTGTTACAAGTTAATAATTATTTACTTAGGCATCATGAAGAAGGTTTTGAAAAATATGTATGTGATATTTATATAGTTGTTCTTTGAACATAAAATGATCGGATATAAGATATATTTAAACAAAATATAGATTAAGACTGGAATATGATAATAATCAGAACATAACATATAATAATTAACGTCTTCTTAACATCATAAAAATACGAATAACAAACGAAATCATAATGATATTTCAAGTGAGCTAAAACAAAAATCAATTGAGTACGGTTTTCTCAGATGCGGTAACTTTAATTTAAGTTACATGACCAACGAATTCACTTAAACTGCATTGCAGTCATAATCAGAAGTACGGTATTGTGCATTATTTATTTCTACAGTTCTTCGTTTCTTACGTTGAGAATTTTTGTCATCTATGGGATTTCTACGAAGTCCCCATCGAATGAAATTAGATCTAATGCTTACATGCTTCTTAGGTGAACGTAATCGTACTACGCTAGGATTAGATTGAGTCACACAATCACATTTACCGTTACTACTAAGGTTAGGTTCGGTTATAGGTTTAGTTTTCATTTGTTTCACTGGTGGCGAGATGTTGTGTCCGTACCTATTCTTTCTACAATATTCATGGTAATCTGTCCTACCATGGTTTCTGTTCCGAGAAGACTCCCTCGAAGCATCCGATGTATCTCTATTTTGCTTCTTAGAAGTAGCCGCTTTGTTGTCGGGCGGATAATTTCTGTTTGACTTCCTTTTCTTTCTGTCAATCCAATCTTCTCTTCGCCAATCATTTTGACGTCCGTCTCTGTCGTTAGGTTTGGTTACATTACCGGTACATATGTATTTTACATTATCTTGTACACTAGGATCACTCTTTAATCTCACATGAATGTATCGAAGTTGGTTTCGATTAATGTTAGTATAGTTCAAGTTACCACTGTATTGGACCAGTGAAGGATTTTCAAAATCTCGTAATGTCATGCTTAGATGATTGAAATCAACGCATTGTGTCATGTTCCGTAAGGACATCGTCGGATTGCCCACTATTATCATATTAGTCTTGTCATTAAATGCACAGTTCAGCGGATTCAACTCAATCGGGCAATCAATACAAACACTGTTGGGAACACACGTCTTCTTTCTGAATTTCACAGATACTGGAATCAACTTTCTTCTTGCTACTAATGTCATGTGCATACCATTAAATGATTCTATTATCATTACTTCATCTTCAAGATTAATATCATGACATGATATATACTCAACATGACACTGTGAGTTCAAGTAATCAATAGCATTCACTAGACGAAAACGATCGTAACTTTTCGCACATTGATACATATCAAAATCATCATTACACCAGAATCCATAAGACAATCAAAAATATGCGACTAAAAGGAAAAGTTAGGATAGTCTGTTCCACCAATACGGCAGTATGCTTTTGTGAAAACTCCGTAAATTTCACTAATGTAAATTCAAAGTTTGCTTTCTCCGTTGTCTCTATAATGTCTACAGAGTCCTTAACTTCATTGAATCTCTGTACTATCTTGCCCATTTCTTCATCATGACGTTCGAACCTAACTGTAATTTGCTGACTCATCTGGCTTAATTATTGTTGTATTTGGTCCCATTTGCCATCGTTACATTACTGCAATTGCTCGAACTTTTCGTCAAAATATTGAACTTGATCCTTAATCTGTTGATTCATCTTTTGGTCTAATTTCTCAAACTGTTCATCATTACATTGCTGCAATCGCTCTAACTTTTCGTCAAAATGTTGAGCTTGTTCCTTAAACTGTTCATTTCGTCTAGCTTGTTCTTTAATTTGTTCCGATATTCCCCTTAAAACATCCATCATGTTTTCTGGATATATATTTCGGCTATCCGTAACACTCATGATATTTCGGGATATAATCTTGCCACTTCTTAAGATGGTACAATTAATATTAGGCTCAATGTTGCTCGTTTTACTTTACTTCTTAACTATATAACCTATCCCGGGTTTCGGCACCAATATAAAACGGTTCACTTCAAATTTATTGAGCCATAAAAAAAATGCAAACTCCGTTGAATAAATTCATCATTTATTTCTTGTTTTCCTGACAACGACATTTCAAAATCCTATTATTTAAAACATATGAATGTCTTTTTTATATCGATATTATAATTAACATTTTTCTTTTTCTTCTTCGAATTACATAATCAGCCTAGTACGTATTTTAAAATATCTTACGCCCTAATAAAATAAGGATTTACAAGTAGTAAAAAATATACAACGTACTGTTGTATCTTCTTGAGAAAATTCTCCTTGTGAGGATTTGCTTAAATTGCAGGTGTAAAATTCGCTATATAAACTTCTAATTAAATTTGAGGAAATATGTGTCTCAGCGGTACTTACATTTCTAACCCTAAAGGAGAAAAATGAGGTAATTTGTAAAACATTCAAGTAACTTCTACAATATTTAAATTTACGGTTTTGCATTTTCTAAATCTTCCCGTGAGAAGAACGTACAATTCTGCTAGTAGAACTATAAGTACTGCTACCTACTATTTTACTTGCTGACCAAAGATCTTACAAGTAATTTCGACGAACGATTACCATCAAATACAGTTTCCGAAACTTGGTGCAAATGAAACAGAAATGATCAACTGTTCATGTGAATAGTTCTATTAATTGATTGGATAGCAGGTCATTGTGTTGATCTGGAGGTACTTACTCATTATTGCACTCTACCGCGCTAAACGATTTTCCTCAACTAAGGAACCCCTGCTCGGGCAATTCTTTTTCGCCTTTCCACTTTATCAAGTCTCTCGTGTGAAAACGATATCGCTATCGATCTATTTTCATTACACATGTTCTGCGTAATTTCATATCTACTTTTACCTCCTTCAGTTTGTAGATATGTTATCTTACTACCCTATATCTATCCTCAACTAATGAACCTTGAAACACTTTACATCTTCATACAAGACTTACTTTACCATATCCTTGTGAATCTATAGAAACTGACCACAAATTCATGAAATCAATACAATAAGAAGAAGATAGCTAGTAAGTATGAAGGATACACAAAATGTACTAAGATACACGTTAAAACTACACTAAAATTCACGCTGGAAATACACACTAGAAAGATACACTAATGTAGGGATCTACAATTTCATCTAATAAAAATACGTGTTATACGTCTATGAATGTCTAGAACTATACACATGCACTTGAAAAGTAATTGTTTAAGACGAATATTACATTTTCCCTTGAAACTTCATTTGAAATCCCTACTTATATGACAACAGTTCTTCATCAATATTCATAAGAATTATTATTAATGTGAACGGGAATTTAGAGCAAGTACACAAATTGAGGCACCTTAGCTCATAAACATATAAATATGTTTTCTTTTTGCTTTATCTATTTTAATATTGAAAGAAATATCTTCAATCAAGAAGAAAATAATATGTACATTATCAACAAATGATGTAGATGTTGGCCGAGAGGGGAGCTCGGTTAGAGTCGGTAAAGTATAACATTAGAACTCGAATAAAATGTTTCTTAATTAAGATTATTTAAATTAACGAATTAATAAATATTAACATTCTTTAAGTTTTTAATTCTATTTGCAGCCAATTCATATACTTTATAATGCTTGCACTGCAGCTATGTTCGAAATTAATACATACATCGCAATTGTATTTGAAAGAATAGCTATAACTTTAAGTCATCGACAAATGAATCATACTGCGTACTTCGATCAGAAGCCAAAAATGCAGTCTTTGTCTCATTCTCTTGTTTAATGTGTAGTACTTGTTGATAACTGGGCGGCTTTCTCAGTCAACAAAGCGAAAATAAGAATTTTAATTTTCATTCCATTTTAATTATAAACATTTCAATTATATTAGCCCTATTATTATTAAAAGTATCTAAGTATTGTAGTTCCAAGAAGAGATATTAAAAATGTTGTTAATTTAAAAAAATATTGCTAAATGCTATTTGCTTTCAGTTGTACTACTTAAGGACCAAAACTGGCTGGCGGCCAATTGCCATATCATTACGCTTATGCTTATGCCAATACAATAAGCTGCACTCTCGGCACTGAGCGAAAAAAAAAAAAAAAAAAAAAAAAAAACCCTCACGGTATTATATTATGACAGCGTTTTGTCAAAGGGTATTCCGTTTTTGATTAATCTTACTCTGCTATTCATTTTCCTAGCTAGAAAGCTTCTGAATTTTGGTCACAAGATGATCAATCAAATATATTTAAAACAAACTGTTCCCATCCCCCATAACTTATAAGCAGAATGAATATTCGTGCATAACATTATGAAGTGCAGTATATCTTCGAGATTCCCGTCTTTGATATTACACTTTTCAAGTTCAATTGTTCAATTAAATTTTAGCAAGTTAAATTTTATTCTCTTGCACAATAAAAGCGGAAAAGAGAGCGTACTCACCTGAAAATGGAGGCACAGTAATTGCTCCGACGCTCTGGAAGAGCCGAATCAGTCCATAAGATGAGCTAATTTTTTCGGTGCCGTGCTGGTCCGCCAGCAATACAGGAACCAATAGGAACCATGACCCCAAACACAAACCATAAACACCAACAAGTATTGCAAGAATGTAGAAGGAATCGGCGAGAGGCAGAAAGAGTACAGCAATGGCAGCACCGAGGATACTAAAAAAAAAAAGAATTGTAATTAAAACATGAATTGTAAATATGGGGAAAAGCTCTAACCCCCTCTCTCATGTCATCTCCATAGCAACGATCTCTGTAGAAACCATAGCAAATATTAACCGTGTGTTAGATAAGGCGGCCACTTCACCGAAGAAAATTCTAAAAAAAAATATTCCAGAGGAAATGTCTTTAGAATAAGATGACACGAGAATGGCAGTTAGACTAGGAAAGAAAGAAAGAAGGCACGTTACAGCAAAAATAAGATTACTATCAGGCGAAGAAGTAGTATTTAAATTATATTTTCCGGGTTTTACCAATATTTCCGAACAAAAGATTTTTTTTCTAATGGGTTCAAAATTTCCGGAAATTTTATATACTAGGACAATACGTATCTCTATAAAAGATATATTTGATTTTAACATACTGGTATTAACTAAAATGATTCTGGGCCTGTTATTTAACACTTCCCTGTCATAACTTTAGAAGATTACTTAAGATAATTTAAATGCGTCTATATTAATTAATCTAACTAGGATTATATTTTAGAATCTTTTGTAGCCATAATTTCATTCTATCACGGTGCTAACTTTAAAACAGTGGCACAAATATATTTGTTGCCACAAAATTTCCCCATTCTAACACAAGAAACATAACTACTCAATGATGTTAACTGTAAACTAGCAAATATAAATTAGCTTTCATCTTAAAAGCATAATGTAGTAAAATATTTGAAAATTTCAATTTTTCCCAATTTTCTGTCTTTTTCCATACTCGGGAAAAAACTAAAAAACTGTTTTTTTTATCCAAAATTTCCGGTTTTTTTTCCAGGCCTTTACAACACTACTCAGGACATTAAAAGAAAACATACCTGCACTTTATGTAGTAACCTAAACAGATGATCTTAAGTAAATCGTTGAGATATTAATTCCCGTGTGGCCACCAGTGCTATGTCATAAGTAGCATCTTCCGGGACTAATTATAGATTAAACGAAGAATGTTCGAATCTCAAATATGCCG
The DNA here is from genome assembly GCF_964235325.1 of Thermobia domestica. Taxonomy (NCBI): domain Eukaryota; kingdom Metazoa; phylum Arthropoda; class Insecta; order Zygentoma; family Lepismatidae; genus Thermobia; species Thermobia domestica. The sequence goes on along the minus strand of NC_137456.1, from coordinate 203,571,569 downwards.
CTCTAAAAACGCCGTGTGGCAGTACCACGCCATCAGCCATGTGCAGAGGTGTAGAGAGGTTCTTTTCCACGTTGTGCATTCATGCTACTCGACAGTACTCCGAACTGGACCAGATACTGTGTTGCTACATAATCACCTAGAACGTTTTACGTGATTTCCCCTAATTATTTTGAGCAGTATATCTATCTATCTATCTATCTATCTATCTATCTATCTATCTATCTATCTATCTATCTATCTATCTATCTATCTATCTATAGGATGTAACAAAAAGGCACGGCAAAATTTCATGGCTGGATTCCTTATGGGTAGACAAACAAAAAAGTTCATATCACCATATGTCGGGAAATGCATCGTTAGAGAGTTACGGCCATTGAGTCACCTGATGGTGTGAACTAGTCACATTCTGTTCGCTCCTTAATGTGACTCAATTTAAACTTCAATAACTCAGCCCCTAATTAAGCTAACAGGATAACTTTAATAGCAATGGGTTTCTGAAGAATGAAGCTTTCCGCCAATATGCATTTTATGAGTGTACCCAAGGAGGAAGGAATGCCAACCCCAAACTTCTGTTAGTGCTCTCAACGGGTCGGGTCGGGTCGGGTTGAAGACCGACCCGACCCGACCCGTGATCCGATCCGATTGACCTGACCCGACAACCCGACTCGAGCTGACCCGATTGACCCGAGCTGACCCGATTCGACAACCCGACCCGAGTAGCCTGACCCGACAACCCGACCCGAGCTGACCCGATTCGACAACCCGACCCGAATAGCCTAACCCGACCCGAGCTGACCCCACTGACCCGACCCGACCCGATCCGTATCCCGACCCGTTTGAGAGCACTATGGTCACGACACTGGGTGAACGCCAAAATGCACTCCCATTGGGAATTAAACCCGGACCACGTGTACCGAAGTCTTACACATTAACCAAGCGGGATCAAGCGGGGGATTTGTATATGCATCTTAATGAATATTTGGCACTTTTGAGGTTTGGTTAGTTCTTTTTATAACTGATACCAGTGTCCGACGTGGGAGAAATTGATTTTTTTCTTGCTTTAGTTCTGTGACGAAATTTTTATTCAAGGTCAGTGTTCTCACCTGCTCGGACGGCAGGGGGTCTTCTCGGAAGGTAGTAGCAAGAGTCTCTTGGCGGAGACAAAAGGAAATCGTTTAACTACAATGACAAGGGTTGAGGAAACAGGAGAACACCTGTGATTTTTTCCAACCCTTCAACTTTCATTCCAAAATAGGTTCTTATGATTCCGAGACCCGCGACACTTTGATTTTTCTTTCTCGGTAATTAAAACGTATTTTACAGTATATATAGTTGCAAGTAAGAAGATACATAATATGAATTTTGTAATTTAAAATTTAAAAATACAGTATGATAATTAATTATAAAGTACTAATTTTATTTCATCAATTTCAGCCCAACAAATGAAATTCAAACAATTCGCACCCTGGGTCTTGGTCATCAATACTGCGTCTTATTCTTTGTCTTGCAGTCAAGTCTTGGTCCTGCATTTCGTACTTTTGGTGGTCTTTCATGCTATACAAGAGCCAAGAATGCTTGCCTCATCGGTACAAATGAAGACCAAGTGTGATTTTGATTATGGTCTCTCATCCTATACGGAAAGCAAGAAAATATGCTCATCGCTACTTGGTGATCACCAAAACAAGGCCAAGAGCAAGATTACTATGCACTTCGTCTTGCATATCCAATCTTTATCTTATTCTTGTATCGATGTTCTTGAGCTTGGTGAAATAAAATGAAATATTCATTTTAAGGTCCCTCGATTCTGCACCGAGGCTAAGGAATATGGTGACCATGAGAAATGAATGCAATGGTGGAATGAAGAAAGTGGAAGGAAACAGGAGAACCTCGAGAAAACCCACTACACGGCGTTGCTCCACCACAAAGCCCACTTAGCGCAAGCTGGGATCGAACCATGGACGCCATGCACCAGAGATGAATTCTCTACAACTGAGCTACCGCGGCCCTGCTTCGGCTTGGTCGTCCATATCCAATCTTTCTTTTGGCCTTGCTTAAACAACTTATAGTTTTGTTCTAAATCCAGACTCCATATTGGCGTAGATATTAATATTACAGTCGATTGGTAAAATCAATCTTCTACATTTAAAAATTAAAGTACACACAAGCACAAAAATAAGCATTTACCATAAAAACACTAGCTGCAAGTGTTTAAAATAGATTTATGGTTTCTATAAAATCAATTGAAAGTTGCTATTTTTAATTAGGCAGCTAGTGAAAAACAGCAGCTTTCGACTCCAGCCGAGTTTAAGCTCAACCTAAACTCAGTTGACCAAAGTGAACTGACCCGACTGACCCGACCCGAGCTGACTCGAACCGACAACCCAACCCGAGCTGACACGACCCGACAACCCGACCCGAGTAGCCTGATCCGACAACCCGACCCGAGTTGACCCGACCCGACCCGTAACTTGACTTGAGCTGACCCGACTGACCCGACCCGACAACCCGACCCGTTTGAGAGCACTACTCCTGATGGAAAAAACAAAAAACACGTAAATACCCTCCCCGTCCGCCGTAGTACACCCCACATACATAAAATACATATCGGCGGAAAGCGTCGTTCTTCAGGAATACGTAGATACGTCTTCCTAGCTTAAATAGGGGCTGAGTTACTCAGGTTTAAGTTGAGTCACATTAAGGAGCGACCAGAATGTGCCTATTTTACACCGTCAGGCGGCTGAATGGTCGTAACTCTGTGACGATGCATTTCATACAAACTTTTTTGCTTATCTACCCATAAGGAATATATATATATTAGGGTGCATCAAACCCCCACAATTTTGAAAAACTAACCGGGGGAAACTAACTAGTGTCAAAAAGTATTGAAATAATTGAAATGCGAGTTTGATAAATAAAAACGTTTTTGCAAGGATTACACAAATTCTCTCATTTCTAAGAATATATTAAAATAAAGTAGTTAAAATATAATATATATTACAAGTATCAGAGACTCGAAGTGTGTTAAAAAATTGAAATGCAAATTTCATAAGCAAAAGCATTGAAAGGATTACACATTTTTTTTTTTATTTTAACAATATATTTTAAAAATTATATCTCATTTACCGTTAAGTAATCTAAACTGTCTCACAATGATATTTCACAACTAACATGTGGCATCTAGTATTTCAGTGGTCATTTGCGCAAACTTGGACTGTCTTTCCTATTCTGTTCAACCACTTGCAGAATGTTTTGGAAATGGTCCTCTTGTTTTGCTGAAGAAAGAAAATCCGCAGTCAGCTTGATTCCACGTTCTGCACACTCGTTGATAACATTCATGACATTTATATTGAGAAGTGAGTTTTGAAATAAGAATTTTCTGGCCAGCCTGCAACTTCGTCACCGAGGAAGTCATCTTCGAGTTTCAAGGTATGAAATGTAAACCAGGATAGTAGTCTGGTCCAACCAGATCGGTTAGAGATGTAGTATTGGTAATTTGTTCAGGAAACCGAGGTTTTCCAAATCCTGTTCCGTAGCATTCATTTGGATTTGGTAGGGGAGCAGTAGGTTTCACAGCTAAGAGTCTACTGGCAAGAGAACATTTCTGTTCGAAGGGCAGCGCGCTACTGAAAAGACTCAGAGGAACCGTCTCTGATGTTAAATACCACAAGCGTCGTTGAAATGCACGTAGCACTCTTAGAAATGAATGAACTTGTACAGAAGTAGATTTTGATAGTGCTTCAAATCGTTCCATGGAGCATTAACTGCAGAGTTGCATGTCATCCACCACACATTCTACACATGGGTAACAAATATGACAAAGTCTGTAAACTGTCGTTGAGAAATGATGGCATCGTGAGGTAATGTCTGAATATGTTTCTCCAATAAAAACATTTTAATACTATAGATCAATTTAGCCATCCATCTCGCTCTGTGAACAATACCCGGTCGTTTGAATTTAACTGGAGTCCCAGATATTTCTCCGTCGAGGAATGTGGTACAAAGTTCAATGGACTCGAGGTAGTCATTTCTCAGAATTGTGTTTTGCACTGAATTATTTTCATTTTGTTTTAAATTATATTGAGAAATTTAAAAAAAAAATCATTTTGTAAATTTTTATGTACAGTTTGTTCACTTTTGTTAGACGGAGTTGGATCAAATCGTAAGAGAGGGTGTTCACTGATATGAGATAATTCGTCATAGTGCTCACGAAATTTTGTGAAAAGGGAAATATAAGGGGACTTAGTGATTTCAATTTTCAAGTCCTTAAACATTTGCCCAACTATAATTTCACCTATAAGGTGGCGACAAGGTGACCACAGAAGAGCTCGATTTAGCTATTCCTGTAACATCACGCAAGCAGCAGTAACATGGCCGGTGTTTGATGCAGTAAGTACGCCAGAAAATTTACTTGGGGGTGTGTTCAAAATAAAAGAGGGGGTGTGCTCTCAGAATAGTGATATCATTTTAAAACAAACTCAAACAAGAAAACAGTATATTTTGTTACGCAACTATTGCAATACTACTACTACTACTACTACTACTACTACTACTACTACTACTACTACTAATAATAATAATAATAATAATAATAATAATAATAATAATATCAACTCTTCGCAGTGGTAGGTTCAATAAAGTAAGTTCACACATTTAAGCATTAATTATTATTATGAAACTAAGTAATACAGTGAATCCCCTAAAAACGGACATCGGTGGAACATAATTATTTGTCCGTAAATGAGAGGTGTCCCTAAAAGGAAGGATTCTCTCTCATAACACCACACCATACATATTTATGGAATAGAAGAATAAGAGTTCGTCCTCTTATGAAGATGTCCACTATTGAGAGATGCCCGTTAAGAGAGGTTTCACTGTATTAGGAATTAACCTCCACTATTTTACCCAGTAATTACATGTGAATTGATTACATACAAATTATTATAATTATTTTGCAAAATTCTGCTATTATGTCAATTTATTCACCTTCAGCAAGTTTTAGTGGGTGATTTTTTTTTTCAAAATATTAATTGGGAAAAAATTCCCTCGTCCCATGCTGAAATCACATACGTTTAGTAATTTGTACTGTACATAGCTCCAATTTCATTATTTTAATATTCTAACCCTGTTGTTAACGTTAATTGTTGTAATATTAATTGATCTCTTAATCTCCGTTCCTGCCCCTTCCTCGCTACGTTATGGCTCTGAATATCTTTCATAAGAAAATTATTCATTGATTTAGTTGTTTTCCAGAAATCCAGTTCTTCAATTTACAAATATTTCGTATTTTTCCGTTTTGTCTTCTTTAATATACCCTAATTTTAATAATCCCAGGACTCATAGTAGTCTGGTCTCTTGTAAATAGTTGAAAAGTGACCAAAAATGGCCAAAAGCACACTTAAAAGTGACCAAAATCTCATCATGCCCCTTTTTTCCTTTGTCGGTTTCTCCATCACCTCTCTCTTTGTTGTTTTGTTTCTTCTTTACTTCTTCTTTTTGAGCTTCCTCCTTTCTTAGGTTTTGAAAGTAAGCTTTGTAGTTACGGTAAGCAGACGTAGCACATGTAAAAAGCTTCTGAGTAAGTGGAACCAGTTCTGGCCTATTTCCGAATTTCTTCATCCCAGACATTATATTTAACTTCGCATTAAGAGTTCTCAAAAACGTGAAATATTCAAATTCATCACCTACTCTAAAGGAAAACATACAAGAAGCATAACACAAGACGAACATGATGAACCACACGGACACACACACGGAACGTTGAACGAAGCGTTAACTATTATGAGCGAAAATTAAAAGATTATTATGATAGAAGAAAGAATAGACACAGAAGGGTTCTCAACCCCACCTTGAGAGCTTAAGCATCCACCAACTATCCACTGTGCTTTAGAAAGAATAAAAGCTGAAATGAGAATAAAGCTGACTGTTTTACATGTGGCAGCAAGTACTGAAGCTTTCAGAAGAGTAATGAGTAAAAAGTTTCTGCCTTTTTCCATTTGTTTTTATATTTTTCTTAGAAAACTGCCAATGCAAAACATAAATTACACGAAAAAGTCACTTTACCTCTCAAAAAAAGTAACTTTTAGTGACCAACTTTGAAAAAAAGTAAATTTTAGTTTAAAAAGTGACTCGCTATGAGCCCTGTTCCACTCAATGAATTTACGTGAATAAAAATATACTTTACAAAAAATTAAGCTAGCGCCAAATGCGTTCCTGCATAACACTAGACTCAGTCTAAAATATACATAATTCTTATTTCGATCGATCTCTTCATTTCTAAAAACGTTTTGACTACACCCTTGTACGTCCGTCCGTTGATACACCACTTTCAGAGCAGGCTCGAACCAGCCACAGAGCTTTGGGGGGGGGGGGGTCATGAATATGTTAGAAGAGGCCAAATCATTAAAAATTCTCTTACAAATATCTAAATTGTGCGTTTTGTATTGAGATCTGGAGTGGACATGAAAAATTTAGGGAGGGCCAGGCTCTCCCTAGCCCCCTCTGGTTGAGAGCCTGATGCAGAGCAGCACTTACCAACTGAATCTGGTGTAGGCTTATTACTATATTGTCACATTTTTCCTTCTTAAAGAGGAGGTAGGTGAATGACCGCTCAAGACGTTGCTAATTTCAGTCATCTGCATCTGTACATCAATCTCTTTTCTCGGAAACGACCGCGGAGGGTAGGTATGAGCAGGTCTCTTTCGTCAATTATTTCGATCGAAACACCGTCCGAAACAATGTCATGTGGTTCTCGAAGCCGTACATGGGAACGAGGTCGCTTCGCATTTTGAAGTGAAATAAATAAATAAATAAGAATATTGCCTTCTTTCCTAAACGCTAAACCGTTTTTAACTTGATGTAATAAATAACCTATATGATACTGATTGATACTATTGGATTTGGAAGAGTATTCCTTTTCCATCCAGGGGTGTGTGTAAAGAAATTTGGAGGGGTGTTAGGGGGGTGTTAGGGGGGTGTAGATTACTCCCTGGTTTGATGCCTCAGTGTCAAATGTCATGTTTACTATCTTCTCTTCACAGTGCCATGACTTCAACAGATCCACTGTAAGTTCGGCAATAATAACCCCAGTATTCATACCAATCACAGATTTGTAAACAGGTGTGCCCAGTAGCTTTAGTCCATTCTTGTTTCCCACCACGACTGTAAGACGTTCTTCTTTCACGTACTTATTGGGCAAAGATGACATTAACTTCTGAGCTCACTCAGGTGGCAAGCTCTGAAGGAGTCAAGTTTTCCATTAAAGATCCTGATATCTGTTGACTAACCTTTCGTCGGGTCCTATCTGCACTGGAGTACGACGTAGTGAATTTTGATGTATCTCCACCTGCTTCCTTTATCAACGCTTTGGTATAAATAGCCTGTTGTGCAGGCGACATTTTCAAGCGAGTTGCCAAAGCTAGTATGTTTGGTCGTTGGATAATATCAAGTGGGACAAAAACACTTGTTCCAGTACGCACTGAACGATGATTAATGGAGCTTGCTGCTGAATTGGTGACAGAAGGATTTGTAGCTACTACAGTATAGTCTGGCTCACTCTTGGTTGGTTCCTCATCTTAATCTTAATTTTAAAATCTTAATAGTGCAAATACTAAGAGAAGAATATCTTACCCTTATGTTGTTTTTATTCAATATTCACGATACAAGCTACGTGGCGCCATCTGTTGAGCAACTTATCAGATAACTATCCTGTTTCATATAAGTTTATGCCTTTGGTGGACTTCCTAAACATGCTTTGATTTTTATTAAAAAAATTTCTGGGCTGTATTAGGCCCCAAATGGAATATTTCTAGCCCAGGGACCATAGGCGTGCGCAACGTGGGTGCCTTGGCACCCCCATTAGACAAACCTTTTTTATGTAGAATTATTACAAACTGAGAAGAGATTACGTGTAAATTATTTCCCGTCTGCATGTGTGCCGTGCGTCGCCGACAATGACGCTATCTTTTCTTAGGGGAAAGGGGGGGGGGGGAAGGAGGACATTCCATATGGTGGTACTTTAGATCTGGCACCCACATTCTCAATGCCCTGCGCACGCTAGTGCCAGTGGCAAGTCAGAGGCAAAGAAAATAGGCTACGTTTCAACATACTGGAAAGGGAGTAGAAGATAATTGGATGTGTTAAGAATGAAGAAAGAAAAAAAAGAAGAGAAAGAGGAAAGCCGAGATGATATGATGGAAAGAAGAGGAGTAGTTTATAAGATAAAATGTGGTGATTGTAATAGCTTTTATGTAGGTGAAATGGGGAAAAACTAAAAGAACCATTAAAGCAACATCAAGATGATGTTAGATTGGAAAGAGAAAGAAATGCCATTTTTTTAAACATGTAAGGGACACGGTGCACAATATTAATTGGTGCAAAAGTGAAGTGTTAGCAAAGGAACAAAGGACGTTAATATGAAAGTGGAAGAAAGACAGGTTCATTGAAAAAGAGAAAAGCTGTATTATGAATTGCAGTACAGGACTTAAAATTGACGACCAGTGGGGTGAGTTATTGGCAGTGGCGAAGGATGATAGTTTCAAGAGGGTAGGCCCAATGTTCTTCTACTACTACTACTACAACAACAACTATTACTACTACTACTACTACTACTAATAATAATAATAGTAAAATGAAACAGATTAGATATAAATATTTTACTACAGAAATACAAGAAAACGAATTCACATAAATTTAATGCAATTGTAGTTCATCGATAGCACTTATTCGATCCGGATCTCAATTTTCATAATGAAATTGACGTATGGTACTCATAGTTGATTTTAATTCGTCATAATGCAATTTAATTGTTTTAATTGGCGTGATCGGGTGGGGAAGATTGACTATCACATTATCTGCGCTTCACAAGACACTTATGCTGTTTAGTCTACATGTACTGAAACAAACTCTGCTTGTAAAATTTTGTTTTTAATTATATTGTTTAAAACACATGACAAGCATTCAATCAAGATATTTTGTGTGACTTAATTCCCCTTTATAAACAGAATCAGACTTCAATAGTTTTTATACGCTGCTCCTTATTTCAACAACTACAAATATATAGTACCAATGCAAGCAGAACTCTCTTGCCCTCTGTTTGTTCTATTTTCAACACAAGCGTTGGTCTTCGTTCCTTAATAACATTAATTTTCAAAAGACCACTGACATAGAAGATTCTTTAATAGGAATTATATTGCGTATATTCATATTCTCCACTTACTGGCATTTTCTCTTATTCACTTTTGCAAATGTAAGAAAAATATCACTCACAATATCTTAAAAACACACACTCTTTCTAATGGACTCAATGAGTCTGTTATTGTACAGGTTTGCGCCAACGCATCGAAATAAAGGGGCATTAGTTTGCGATAATAGGCGTAGCGCCTTTAGAATAGCTTGTTCCAGCTTTTGCGTTGCGTTCGAGTTCGCAAAATTAATAAAGTTGAAACGGAATGGAGCCCATGTTATCTTGCTCTTTATTTGTTTGATATATCGTATCGAAATCGAAGGTCTCCAGAGAACGAAAGTCGATAAGCGCTGAGGCCGGTCTCCTTCGCAGGTTATTACCAACACGTTCTCTCACGGGATTTTCTGAGTAGCTTGGCAGTAGTTCTACTGCCGCCTAATGGGGCGTTTACACTTAGTCGATTTAGTCGCACGACTAAATCGACTCGCTGCATTTGCCACTAAATCGAAGCAACTAGGCCGAATCAGATTGATGGATGTGTTCAATTATTTCAACCACAGAAAATAGAACGTCTTTTAATTCAGTTGCCAGTCGATTAGTCGCCTTCGATCAACAATCGATTAAGTTCAAGTCCCGTTTACACGGTCGATTAAGTTGAAAGTGACGTCAATTCAACTGAATCGAACGCAAATCGACTAAGTGTAAACGCCCCATAAGACACTGCTCGGTGAGCCTCCCAGCAGTGGTGCAAACTACGATTTCTTTATCGAACATTTTGTTTCGACTTAGAAAATACAATGCATTCTGTGCAAGGAAAATGAATTAATTATAAATTATAATTCCTGAAAGTAAATGGGTAGGCCGGGCCTCAGGGCATCTTACCACCCTTCGCCACTGGTTATTGGAAAGTCTTAATTTGTAGCTGCTTAGTTTACACTGGACCAGGGAGGATCTTGGTGTTTAGTTTCAATTTGATCAACTTCTATTATGATTGGATAATTCTTTAGGATTTAGGATTTAGATTTCTGGGCTTTCAGCATCTAAGGCCATTTAGCCCTTCACGTTTGAGGGATGACATCCCTCGGCGAGCACACAATCCGGGGAAAGGGAAGGAAGAAAGGATGGGGGAAGGAAGGAAGCGGCCTGGGACCTATAAGTTAGGTACCACCCCGGCATTTGCCTGGTGTGAATGAGGAAAACCCAGGAAAACCTCATTCAGGGTGGCTGGCCTGAAAAAGCGTCGACCGAGTGCCCCCACCGGGAATCGAACCCGGGACTGCTCGCACCAAGGATAATTCTTTATTGAACAACCAATCAGCGTTTAGAATTTTCCGTGTTTTCTGTTATATATGTCTGTTAAAAGAATTTAAAAATTCTTAACAATGAATATATATATATATATATATATATATATATATATATATATATATATATATATATATAGATAGATAGATAGATAGATAGATAGATAGATAGATAGATAGACAGATAGATAGATAGATAGATAGATGCATTTTCATTTATTTTCGATAGTGTCTGAAGAAAGATAGGTTAGATATCCGAAACTGTCACAATTATTATTTTATTATTTTATAATAAAACGTTGTTTTGCTCAGCATTTGTATTTTAGTGTAAGTTCACATTTTATTTAAATATTAACTTACATCTAAGGAAGTAGATTTTGAGAAGAAACTTGCACAGAACGCCATAATGCGTTGTTGCCAAATTTGTATGTTTGCTGTGATACTCACAATAAGAAAATTCCTGGATTCTAGCGTTGCAGTTCGAAAAGCGGAACTTAGCAATGAATTGCGATACGGGTCGAAAATTAATTTCTCCAGTAAGTATCCAAGCAGAATTCCATGATTACTTCCTTTATTATCTGGCATCAGTAAACACTCGACACTATCTGGCAACGCCGCACTATTCAAGCAGCGTTTAGCATAGCACCAAAAACACCTAGTGATCCATCTTAATACAACTAAATTTCAAGACAGGTCCCAGTTGTTAAAACAATTTAATTTAAACACAGGTCAGTGATCCCAGCGTGGCTATCACTCTAACATGTTATTTTAACGTCAAAGGTCTAATGTTACGGTGTTACCGATTTAACGCAGAGACAGTGTTGAACAAAATGAAAATAATAGCACGGCAGTGTTACAGAACTAGATGAATGAATGGAGAAACATGGAGATAGGAAGAGGGCCACGGTGTTCTTTCAATACATACTCTGTGCTATTAATAAAACTTCAGCCGGCATGGTGAATCCAAGCCATTGAGTATTAATAATACAGTTATTAATACCGATAACTGTATTATTTGGCAGTGATCAATGAAACTTTTCATTCGATAAGAACAAGTACTACGGATATCAGAGCCGTTTTAAAATCCTTTGTATTAGACAGATACAGATTACTGTAATTTTAGTGTGCATATTGCTTTACATGAATATCATAAACAAGTAATTGACGTTGAAAATTTGTATTTATTATGTTTTTGGTTAGGGATGCGCACGAGTCGAGTCGAGTCGAGATTTAAGTCTGTCTCGACTCGACTCAGTTTTTGTCTGGACAGGATAAGGATGGAGTCATACTTATAGACTATCTCCCCAAGGGTCAAATATTTAATGCGGAACCTCTGCATTACTCACAAAACTAAAACAAAAATTCAAAGTGCAACTCCACGGAAAATGAAAAGGAAGAATTATGTTCCTTCAGGAGAATGCACTTGTTCTTCAAGCACTGCAAACGTAACTGACATTGTATGATCTAGGATTTCAATGTCTAGATAATCCTCCTTATTCCAGAGATGTAGCTCCGTATTTTCCAAACTCAAATAACACTTGAAAGGACGCCATTTCAGATCTCGTAGCAAGGGTAGTGCTATGAACAGTGATGCGAGGAAGTCTCCAGATTTTTTAAAATTGGTCTGCAAAAAGGAGCACTGTACAAGGAAGTGTATTGAACCTCAGGGGGAGTATGTAGAATAACCAAAATTTCATCATTCCACCACCACATGCACTCCTTCTGAGTTGGACTACGAATTTTTCAGCAACTTCTCGTACATTTCCACTCACGTCTGTGCTTTGAACACAATGACTAAGGGAGCAGCAAAACATACCAATTTCTAATTAAAGATCAGCACTCTGAGAATACATTTTATTGGGAACTAATCAATTTAATTCCATACATTTATTATTATTATCATTTGTAGTAAGGGAAAGTACAACTCTTTTCGTTTCTTCCAAAAATTAAACTCTGGTACTCGCAAATTAAGCTGTTATAAACCCATCCTATGAATACTGAATGTCGAGAATAATGTTTGAAATCTATGGATATTAAAATTTGATAATGAAATTGGTGATGATACTGATATAAAATATTATATGTAGATTATAGGAGTCTTAAGGAGTTTTAAGATTGTAGGAGTCTGGGAGGGCAGTCACAAGGGCAGGAGTAGCCACCAGGAGGCACTTGCTCCCCTTGCTCCCCTTTGGAGTCGCCACTGGTATACCTCCAAAAATGTGTAACTCCGCGTCAGTCGAGCTGGCGGATGGTAGCAATCAATGATTTTGCAGCACACTGTTGCCAAATCTCTGGTAAAAAAAAAAGAAAAACAGTTTTCAGCGGGCTGATGTTGCATGTAGCAAAGGTATGCGTCTCACTGTTATAGCAACACAAAGTATGACATTAATAATATCATCATAGTCTTATTAATAATACTATTTTCTGTTACGAATGTGGTATGAACAATATATATTGTTTGGTTTGGAGGTTCATGAGACTTATAACCACATTTAGATCCATGCAAGTATCGAAGTGAGGACCGCTCAAACGGAAGGTCAATGTTCTACGATTTTATTTATAGTATATTTTTATTTTTTACCGAGACAAAGAAATTCTCGCACATGGAAACTATTACATGTTCCGCATTAATTCATGAAGTATAAATACAGAGTACACGAAGCCCTAGTGATAGTGAGCATGGCAGTACCCAGGATATTTTGAGGGTGAAAGATGGCAGACCATACTCAGGACTAGTATTGTAAAATTACCGGAAATTTTGAACCGGCTAGTAAAAAACCGTTTTTCCGGTTTCTTTCCGGAAAAATTGGGAAAATAACAAAAATCTTTGTATTAGGTTAGTTTTACTAGTAATTGAACCGTTTTTCTTATACATATATATATATATATATATATATATATATATATATATATATATATATATATATATATATATAAGAAGCATTCGAAAATAACACTTGTAATTATTTGCGAAAATTAATAGTCTGCACTCATTTCCTTTATGTGCCTTTTAGACGTTTACTCCTGGTTGTGCATTAATTACAGAAATTTTACAATTGTATACACATCTACTATCATGAAGCGTTTTAGTAACAACAAATAGGGCTCTTGAATGAAACTGAGTTCTTAATGTGCTTTTTGATCTGGCGAAATTTTGTTAATTTTAACCAAATTTCTTCTTAAAAGAAAGAGCAGTAGACAAATTTCACTAATACTCATGCACTAAGACATAGGCCTATAATTACTATTATTTAATATTCAAAATACATGTACAATATTTTGTATGTAAACAAATACCTGTTTCCTAATGCAACAAATTACACTGGTCGGCAAAATAAAACTTTTTTTTTTTTGCTCCAACGAACGAAAATAGGTGATTCCTATAGGTTTCGAGCTCCTGAGTTCGAATTCGTAACCCGTTTTTCTCCAGGACGTACCAGTTTTCAGGGAGGAGGGGGTGTTTCAATATCCGCCCAAAGATGCTATTCTCCACGTTATAATTTACATCAATATAAATTATGCAGATAAAATTGCATAAAAAGTTAAACACTTACGTGTCACTTGGTTTTCCTACTCCTCTTGTAATTACTACAGGGTGTCTCGCGTGTCACATTCCAACAGAAGTCTGCCAACATATTCACACTCCATTTACCACTGTAGCGCCTCTCCATGGTAGTTATTTGCTGGTGAAAACTTTCCCCGTGTTCGCCAGAGACTTCCCCAAAGCTGTACATTTCAGGGAAGAAGTTCAGGTGGCAATGCAGGAAGTGCAACTTTAGGGACATATTACATCCCATGTTACGAAATGAAGTAATTAACCTGCCCACAATGTCTTTGTAATCAGGTGACTTATGATTCCCTAGAAAGTTACTGCACACTTCTCAAAAGGCCTCCCAAGCCTCACTTTCCACTTCATTAAGCTTAGAAGAAAATGTAGTATCCTTAAAAACGTCTCTGATTTGAGGTCCCGTAAAAACACCTTCTTTCACCTTGGTCTCGTTGAGTCTTGGGAATAGTTTTCTGAGATGATTAAATGCTTCACCATCCCGGTTCAGGGCCTTGACGAAGACCTTCATGAGCCCTAATTTGATATGAAGGGGTGGTAAGAATATTTTCTCCGGATCCACAAGACGTTCATTAGCCACGTTCATCTCCCCTGGGACCATTTGCTTCCTTGGCGGCCATTTTGTAATGGTGTACTGATCTTTGGCTCGACTATCCCAATGACACAAGAAGCAACAGTGCTTTGTGTAACCTCCTTCTAAACCGGTGAGGATGGCAGTAACCTTAAGGTCAGCGCATACAGACCACTGGAACTGTTCGTACTTTATTTTCTGCAATAGGTTTCGCATGTTCTCATATGTTTCTTTCATATGCACAGTATGAGCAATAGGGATGGCTGGCTTTTCATTGCCATTGTGTAGTAACACTGCCTTGAGACTTATCCTAGAGGAATCTACGAATAGCCTCCAATCTTCAGTGTTGTAGTTCCACTTCAGTAGTCCAATAAGCGATGGAATGTCACTGCAATACACCAAATCACCATCCTTTGTAAAATTAGGAACTTCTCCTATACATCGATTTAGTAGATTATATTGTTGAAGTCGTGATGCAAGCAACAAGGCCTTAGACTTGGGAAGGTCTCTGATAAGATTATTCAGCTCCTCCTGACTTATCACATGTGGTTCATTAGTGTCAGACACTGGAGCGTAATTGGGATCTGACTGTATACTCGAAGATTGTGCAACATCCTCACAAGCAGCAGGTTCTTCATCCGATGAAACACTGCACAGGGTGTATGAGTCTGGTGGTACTGGTACAGGCAGACAGACATCATGTTTCACAGGTCTCCTCGCGGAATCCAAGTTAGGATACTGTATTTTATGCTTCATGTTTTTTGAGAAACCTTTTATAATAGTCAGGCAGAAGTAACAGTCTGAAACATGATCACGGGGCTCGCGCCGAACCATAGGTACGGCGAACGGCATCGATTTATGTGTACCTTTCAACCATCCTGTGAGAGTACGCGCACACAAGTTACAACTTTGTTTCGGAGCCCAAATGCGATCCTGGTCGCCGATTTTACACCCGAAGTACAGATGGTAGGCTGTCTTCAGGAACGGTGACAATGGCCTACTTTGTCCCTTGAAAATCACTTCCCCACATATGTAGCAGAATGAATCTGTCGAATTGTTGCAAGTTCTCGGAATGTTCGTTTAACACAAACATCAATATTTCACGCAGAAATATTTTTCACCTACGGTATACACAGATACAGCGTAACACGACCTTCTAACACGAAGATCAACTCGAACTGAAATATTTGTTTCACTGTCAACGTTGTGTATGTCTTGGCGCTTTTTTTCAACAATCTGTCTATCGTCTAGACAAAAGGGAGTCGACGAATGATCGCAAGTTGATTACGACACCTTTCTCCGTCAATAACGCCTAGGTTTTAGTGTATGCAGTGTGGAACGACAAAAATCTTTGCAACCCAAGGGGAGGTGGTACGTTTCCTGAGGGTCGTGAGCTAGAAAAAAGAATGTTCCTGGGATATAGCCTACTAACGGTTCTTGGATTAAGATTAAAAAAAATAGAATTATGCACTTCAAACACGGAAAACACATATTAAATACGAAAAATAGATTTTTCTGTCAATTATGGAAACAGCACCCCGCCCCCCAAAAAAAACCTTACGTGCTGGAACTTTCTCGATAAGATATTCGTAATCAGCGTCTCGAAATCTATCCGGTACACTCTTTCACCCTCGTGGGAGGATTTTCATGCCGACCAGTGTTATTTACATATATAAAATGACAGTGAATATATTTGTAACTTAACAACTCTTGAACCACCAAATAACTCTCGATAAAAATTTTCAACATAGATGAGGTTCGGGCTTGGGATGGATTTTACCATTTCACTTTGAAAGTGCAACTTGGAAGAAAGAAATGTGGATATATATTGAAAATTACCGACCTTAGTGTCGAACTCATAGTTTTCGGAGTTGCTGAGATGAACAGTGACATTTCGGATGAAGCTTAAATTCAAATTCAGCATTGCAACTTCGGGGAAGGAGAGGGAGATACATAAAATGATAAAAAATGACCGATATTAGTGTCAAATGAATAGTTTTCGTTGTTGCTGAAATGAACAGTAACACTTCTGATGCTGTTTAAATAAAAATTCAGGCCCGCAACTTAGGGGAGGGAGAAGAAGAGATATATAAAAATGATCGAAAATAGTCTATATCAGTGTTGAATCCATAATTTTCGGGGTCACTGAGGTGAACAGTGACACCTTAAATGGAGTTTAAATCCAAATATATCCCCACAAACTGGGGGAGGAGGGAGATATATAAAAATGATACAAAATGATCGATATTAGTGCGAATCCATAGTTTTTAGGGCCGCTGAGATGAACAGTGACATTTCCGATGCAGTTTAAATCTAAGTTCAACGCCGAAACTTTATGGACGGGGAAGGGGGTGAAATATAAAAAATGATTGAAAATGACTGATATTAGTGTCAAATTCAAAGTTTTCGGGGTCGCTGAGATGAACAGTGACACTTCTAATGCCGTTTAAATCCAATTTCCGTGATCTAGGAACGGGGAGAGGGGAGATATACAAATGACCCAAATGACCAATATTAGTGTCGAATCCTTTGTTTTGGGGGTTGCTGTGATAAACAGTAACACTCCCGATGTCTCTTAAATCCAAATGTAGGCCCGCATCTTGGATAACTGTATTATTGGGCAGTGCTCAATGAAACTTTTCATTTGATAAGAACAAGTACTACGGATATCAGAGCCGTTTAAAAATCCTTTGTATTAGACAGATACAGATTACTGCAATTTTAGCGTGCATATTACTTTACATGGATATCATAAACAAGGAATTGACGTTGAGAATTTGTATTTATTATGTTTTTGGTTAGGGATGCGCACAAGTCGAGATTTAAGTCTGTCTCGACTCGTCTCGAGAAAATGTTGTCACGACTCGGAAATATATTTTTGTCTCGACTCGAGTTTCGACTCGACCGTTTCTGTCTCGACTCGACTCAAATTCGAGACGAGACGTCTCGAAATTCGAGTCGAGACAAAATATACGAGTTTAAAAATATACGCACACATCAGCCAGAACATTATGACTACCTACCTAATTGTCAGTATGTCCACCTTTGGTACAGATAACAATGGTGACGCGTCTTAGCATGGACGCAATGATCCTTGAAAGGTTACTGGAGAGAGTTGGCACCGCATGCGTATACACAGGTCACCTAATTCCCGTAAATTCTGGGAAGGGGAGCGATGCCAACTCACGTCACGTTCAATTACATCCCATCTGTTTTCGATTGGGGTCAGATCCAGCGAGTTGAGCGGCCAGTACATCACTTGGAACTTGCCCTGTGTTCCTCGAACCACTCCATCACAATCCTGGCCTTGTGATATGGTGCATTATCTTTTCGAAATATGCCACTACCGTTGGGAAACATCGTCGTCATGAAGGGGTGTACGTAGTCTGCAAGCAGTGTGCGATATGTCTCGGCCGTCATGGTGCCTTGCTCGAGCTCCACTAAACACATGAATGCTCACGTGAATGTTCCCCAGAGCATAATTAAACCGCCGCCAGCTTGTCTCTGTCCTGCAGTACAGGTGTCAAGGAGCTGTACCCTTGGAACACGACGGATTCACTCCCTCCCATTGTCAGGATGAAGAAGGTATCGGGACTCGTCAGACAATGCAACGTTCTGCCACTGTGGCAAGGTTTAGTGACGATGGTCATATGTTCATTTAAGTCGTAGTTGCCGATGTCGTGGTGTTAACATTCGCACATGGATGGGACGTGGGCTTCAGAGGCCTATCGTTAGGGGTGTTCAGACACACTTGTACTTTGCCCAGTAATAAAGTCTGATGTTAGTTCTGCCACAGTTCGCTGCCTGTCCTGTTTTACCAGTCTGTCCAGCCTATGACTTCCGACATCTGTAATGAGGTGGGGGCGCCCAACCCCTCGACGTTTGGACGTCGTTTCCCGTTGGTTTCGCCACTTGTTGAAGACACTCACCACAGCACTCCTCGAACACCCGACAAGTACTGCGGTTTCCGAATTTCTCCTGCCGAGTCTCCGGGTCATCACAAGCTGCCCTCGGTCAAACTCAGATAAATCGCGTATTATTCTTCACACGGCCAGCACTCTTACTAATACTACATACCGTACGTGTGACTGACTGGCAGGCATTCATCGGCAGGTGATACAGATATCGCCTGGACGGGTTTATATCGATAGTAGGTAGGTAGTCATAATGTTCTGGCTGATCAGTACATAATAAAAAAATTTAAAATGTAGGAAATTTTCGACATTCTGATTAACTTGCAGGAAATTTCACAAGTTATGACAAGAAGCAACTGACTTGGACAAGACAACGGTTAGTTGATGAGGCAATCATTTTTTCTGGTTTTTGAGGTGTGAGCTTTAACCATGCTTTGTGAAATTTTGATGTTTAGTGCTCATCAGTAGCGCTTCCATTTTTTTCTAATTGTTCCAGTTCATGATAATTAACAATACATTGCGCAGTTCGAATACATGTTCACGTTTTCATTCAATCCAACTCAAGTTGCTTCAGATACTATATAGCTGTATTTGTTTACGAAGAATTAATTGCGTATTAAAAATACAACCCAACAAAAAAATTCTGCGTGCTCATCTGCTCAGTATTCAAGGTTTTAATTACAACCTGAATTGTTAAAATGCGAACGTAAGTTGCATTAGATATCTAAGCAGTTCCTATGGATAATTCAAGCACATGCTAATTAAGGTCTTTCTAGCAAGCACTTCTGCTGTTCATAAACCTTACGCATTCGAATAGGAAAGAAAAGATAGAAAGAAAGAAGTAAAAATGGTAATTTTGCAACCGTGACTCACTCGGGCTCATGCTCTCTATGCTCAATGGAGCTTGCGTTCGCTAATCTCAATGAGGATCACACTAGTCAGGATTCTCACTAATTCGAGCTTGGGCTTCTTGATATTCATTATGAAATTCTCTTTAGCTCGATCTCGTAATGCCACACGTCTTTTCCTGTTTTTACATTTGTCTCACCATTTTCGATATATAGGGGTGACCGTGGACTTTTCAATTAAGTTTTTGCCTTCATTTTACAACAGCTTTCAAACGATGTACTACTTAACCCCCCTTGCCATTTAAAATTTTTGAGTTGGACCCCGTCTGGGACCCTGCGGGGAATCTTGGGGCAAACATTTTTACCCCCAAAAAAAGTGTGGCCTTGAAAATGATGGGATACGTGTTCACCGAGTTTTCCATTTACCCAACCGTTTCCTAAGAAATTACTCGGTTCAAACTATTCTACCAGGTAATTTTTTGTAGCTTTTACATTACAAACCAGTTGAGAATGCTTCAAGAGCATTGCCAGAACGAACTTAAAAAGAATGGAGATATGGAGCGGGAAGGATAACTGTCATTGTATCTAGATGTAAAAGTAAATCTTTTTATCCGCACCCTCTTCTTTTTCTCTCAAATATTAGCAAAATATCATCTCTCTATGACACACAGTTCTCGAGATATGGCTGCTTAAATATCTAGAAATTCGAACTTTTTTGGCCAATATCTGGGGAACGGTGGTCAGTTGGCCAGTAGACAGTTAATCAATGGCCACCGGTTACTGTTTGGTACCAAAATATTTACCATCCTCTTAGGTATTGATCAACACTAATATGATCTCTCTATGACTTACGGTTCCCGAGATATGGGTCCTTACATTTCTGGAAATCGGCAATTTTTTGGCCAATATCTTGGGAACGGTAAGAGTGACGCGAAAACTTTAATTACTTTCTCTAATAGTTTTTGATGCTCTATCGAATGCAGTGTTCAAAATTGAAAAAGTCGCAAATAACAGACAGACGGACAGTCAGACACACACCCAGAGAACTCAGTAACGAACTTTTTAAGTTCGTTAAATATGCTGTAATTCATGATATCCCACCCGGTGTCACGTATAACTTCGGGATTCGTCTAGTTATAACATATCAAATGCGAACACAATTGTCTCGTTCGGATCTCAGTGGAGCCACTCCCTTGTCAGTAAGCAACTGTCTTGTTCAATTAACAAGTTGCAGTATCTCGAATTGTTTTCTTGGTAGATATTTCTGGTAAACACGATAGTTTATTGTAATACACGGTAATTATAGTCTAAGATACACGATAACGAAAATATGGCATTATAGACTAACATAATAATATGCAAATGTTACACTGGAAAATAAAATCTTTGGAAAATCGCAAAGAGCAACCTGACATTCATGTTCACAGTCATACCTCATTATTTAATTTTAATGATTACTTCATTATTTAATTCTGTGAAACTGTTAGAATTAATTATAGACTGTGTAGAAACGCTTTCAAAATGAATTAAAATTATAAATGACAAGTAAAAGGTGCCTTGCTGAGCGTACCTTGTAGGTGCCCCCTCAAGTCTGCTCCCCTGCACCGCGAGGTCTGTGGGCCCTTTATCACCGCCACTGGCTAATATGAATATGAAACAGATGTCAGGCAAGGACAACTAGCGGTGCAGGGGAGCGAAGCGGGAAGGATAACTTTCCCCGCTCAGTAACTTAAATTGTACGAAAATTTCCAAAGGAGGTTCATTGATCTGAGTACCGTATCTTGCCCACTTTGTCCAAGAGTGGGATGGTTTGTTTCTAACTTTTCTACCGAAAAGCATTTGTATGGAATGGTGCTTCGGAGACAATAAAATAAAGAAAATATCCTAGGCAGAGAGAGAGGGCAGGGAGGAGGGAGTGTACCAATTATTCCTTCCTCTAAACTTTCCTTCGCCTTCTACAAGAGATTGGCCGTGCATTTTTTTTTAATCCATTTTCTGCCTAGTCCTTCTAGAAAGCAAGGAAGGGCTGGGGGATGTGGGAAAAAAACCTGTAGGATTTCAGAACAAGTTTATCTCTTGTTTGTCTCGGTTGCTAACAATATTGTTTCTCCATAAACTAGGCATTCCTCATGCTCCCATACAAAAAGCCATTCTGTTATATTTAATTTTGTGCATGCTATAAGCATATATCTTAAATAAAAACATAGAATATGCTGAATATGCTCTTAAGCACAAATATATGCATTAACCTTTGAAATATGCATTTATATGCACTATAAATCTTCTAATTCGACTTGTATTATTGTTGTTAGAAACCCCTACCAAGTCTAACAGAGATGCATTCATATAAGCAAATAAAATATGCATTTGCATAAAAATCCGATGCCTACTCATTACCAGCCTTGTAAGTAGCATGGAAACACAGTGCAGAGCATGCATCACTGTCTGTGGTAATCACAGAACCTTGTAAGAACCACTTAGTACCTTCTGTAATTTCTGAGGAGACATCATGAATCGCAGTGGTTTCAGCGTTGACTGAATAAAAGTGTCATTTTTTCTACTCATGTGTTTCTTTGTATCGCTTCCTGTATCATACTTTCTATATATGATTCAAGTTCCACCAATCTATGCCACTTCGGGCATACGAAACTTACTTTCGCAAGTGACATAGCACGCGGAATTTACTTTTGTCCTAAGAGTTGCACAACAGTGTATACCTAGGTACATATACTAGCATAAGTGTCCGAGTTACGTGAGGAAGAATAAAGTTTAATGAATAAAATCCCAGAAATTTCAGTGTTATACGAAATAACTTCTTTCCTCCTTTAAAAACGGGAAAGCTGGAATAGGCCTACTGTTTGCTCATTCTTATTGAGGAGCGTTTAACCCTTTAGGGAAACGGGGTTTTTGGGGTATTTTTTAGACTTTCAGTCAAGCAGCTACTGCATCGTCACTATTTATCCTAGGATCATGGTTCATACCTCATTCTCTTCAGAATGGAGCTGGCTTTCAAATGGTACCACTTGTATGCTCATACCATATACCAGGAGAGGGAAAAGTGATGTCAAAGGGAAAACTTCGTAGGAATTTTTTTTCACACTTTGGGCCCCTCTGGAACGGCCCTGTGTGAACGTAAAGATCTCAAAACAATCTGATAAATAGTACTTGGTAGACTAAATTACTATAGACTGCCAATTGTCATTCAGAGAATTTATGATGTTCACTTTATTGCAATGGTTTTATACAAACTAGATAATCAATTATTATTATTATTATTATTATTATTATTATTATTATTATTATTATTATTATTATTATTATTATTATATTTGAAGTACAATCAAATATCACGACATTAATTATTAGTTTTAATTAACTGAATTGAGCTGAAAATTAAATCTTGATCTCGAAAGATTAACTATTAAATTTATGCGTTCTGTACCTTCTTACAGTAATAGGCCTGAATGCTGGAATTGGTTTCAAGGCTATTCCTGAGTGAATACTTTTTTCAAAATAATATTAAAAATTATATAAAAATTTTCGAGACATTCGAGTCGAGTCAAGAATTTTATGAGCAGTCTCGACTCGACTCATGTCTCGACTCGAAAATTCGAGTCGAGAAATACGTTTCTCTCGACTCGTCTCGAATTTTACAAAGTCTGTCTCGACTCGAATTCGAGTTGAGTCGAGTCGAGATTCGAGACATGTCTCTACTCATGCGCATCCCTATTTTTGGTTATAAGCAAAGCTTTACGCGGTATATTTGACATTTATACCAAGTAACCCCATAACATGATATTATATCTTCGTAATCTTTCACAAAAGTAGTGAATTTTCTGATAAAATGTATATGAGCAGTAGTGCTACTATCTATTTTTCATGTTCTTAAATTTTTTCTGGGTGTATTTCAGCCCATAAAGACTCTTCAAAATAAGGTTAAGTCAAAAATATTTGACGAGTTTGATTACTTTGCTGATCATTTCCCGATACTATTCTGTCATTCAGAAAGCGTGGTTAGTAAATCGGAACATTAAAGTTCACTATGTTCCGAAAGTTCACATCTTTCCCTTTTAACCACTTAGAAATAATCTATGCAACACTTTTCATTCTTCATGTCAGTTTAATAAAAAAGAAACTGTTTTTATAAACATAGCTGCATTGTTATTTGACAGCTGTCGACAAAATAACAACAATAGCAACAATAAAATGACTCCATACTACCAGTTGCCATGTCATGTAGTAGATTTAACCATTACCATTTTAACACTAGGGTAACACAGAGCCATTGTGTTGAATAATACAACTATTTTTCACTATGTAGAAGATTTCATTAAAACCAAGAACATGTTTGTAGAATTGCTAACACATATTCTTGTGAGATCTCAAGACGCCAGTCACAATATGGTATTTTTGGCCATGAACACAAGACCTACAATCAACGTCTCTAAACCCCATCGCACCACAACTATTTTTCGCACACCTACACTGGAATTCGCCCCACTTATGTTTGCAGTAGTTTTAGCTTATCCCCCCTCTCAATGCACAAAAATAGCCTTCATCATGAAACAAAACTTGTCAAGGGAACTGTGAATTCCTGTTGCACTGATTCAGAATCTATTGAGCAAACTGTGGACACCTGTCAGGGATCCATCTTGAGATATTGTTGTAACTGAATTTTATATGCGTGTCCTTTGTTGGTTTCACAAATAGTACAGTGGTTCTCAACCTTTTTTGACTGACGACATGCTTTACTGAACGTCCAAGATTTCGCGACACACTTCTTGGAATTTTTTTATTATAAATAATAATAATAATAATAATAATAATAATAATAATAATAATAATAATAATAATAATAATAATAATAATAATAATAATATCCATTATAATGGTGAAATCAATTAGTTTTTATAATGACTCTGTATAGCACTGGGTATTATTGCTACTGCTGAAGGTGTTGACTGATACAGTTTGTCTCGATTTTAACTAATCCTTATTAAATTCTTCGTGATTTTTAAATTCTAAAGTTTCGCTACAAACCTTAGAGCACTTCGTAACACACCAGTGCGTCGCGATACAACAGTTGAGAACCACTGCACTAATACACCGTAGCACTTTTCTTGTTAGTGTATGTCTTCCGACGTGACCAGTTTAATTCAGAATCTTACCTAAATTTCATTAGGGTAAATGCATACCAAAGACGCCTCGCGATCGAGTTTTAAGTCGCGGTCGCTACCTCGACGTCTAGGTCGCGATGGATGAAGGGCGCACATAGCGAGGAGGTCGCACCCTCCCTGTTAAGTTCTTAGTTTAAGGAGAAACATTGCTGTGACGCATGTGAAATTATTCCGTCAGTGCATAAAAATCACTGCGAAACTACATTTTGAAATTGAAAGGACCAAACAGTTTATAAATGGACCAGGATGCACGCGAGACGAGATATGAGAAATGCCAAAGTCTCGTCTCTTGTTTCGCAAAACTATTGGAGTGTCATCTCTTGTTCATCTCTATCAATATTCTAAATCGAAGCCTTTTGACTTTTATTCAATTATCTGAGAAGAAATGTCCTCTTTCAGCACTCAGGAGGAGAAATCGTTTCCCAGTAAAATTTAATAAATAAATAAATAAATCAGATATGTCTTCTGGTTTCGAGGTGGAGGGGGCAACAGCAAACGAAGTTTTGCCACTGCAATTCCATTATTCGACTTTCCTCCCTATGGATACGTGCCTCTCTACAGGTATTTCTTTACCTTATATCAATAACGAATTTAGAAGAAACCCTTTTATTAATCTCGGAATTGTGGGGGGGGGAATGATTAACAGTAGTTTTTTGTTTAAAAATTCTTTAATTTACGGACTTCAGCCCGAAAGCCCCCTCCCTGTGACCGCCACTGCCTTATATAATAATAAGCTACAATATAATTCTCAAATAAATAACTTATCTGACATTCCCATTTCAGTTACTATTTTCTTTCATTCTCTATTTAAAACGTGCCTATTATGATGTTTGTGTTTCTTATTTCATATTGCTGGAACATTCCTCATTAGTTCTATTAATATGTCTTTCATAATCAAATACTGTATACTAGTGCAGCAAAACCTCTCGAGCATGTAACGATACTGGTACATCCGTGCAGCGCTTCAGGGAGAGCCAATGACAACACGAGCCACAGCGATGCTTCCGCTGAACATCGATGTAAAAACAAACTCAGTTGTTCATCATCGCGACCACTAATTCACCCTTGCGTTCGACCTCTAGCTCGCGATGTAGCGTACATCTTCGGCATCGCTTACCCATTTGAATCCATGTGTTTGTGCCGGTATCGAGAGTGCGACCGTTACTTAAACCTCGACCTCGATCGCGAGGTCTCTTCGGCATGTCCCTACCCTTAGACACAGTATTGTGTGAATGTAGGCCTACCTTCTTTTTAAATGCACTATTATACTCGGCTACAATCTCGTATTCTCCCCCACCACTCAACAACACAATTCCAATCTGTTTCTGCAGTGACAATACTATACTGTATCACCTTAAAGATAAACCAAGAGAGTATGTCACCAATGTATTTATCGTTTTTACAAAACGTTATAACTTTTACATGATTAAAGTTATCTGCGATTCAAATTTGAGTTTGTGATGAAGAGTTACCCCATGAATCCAAAATAACGGACTTGAAAAAATTAAATGAAATCTTTGAGTTTTACGTCCCACCGGTCCTTTAGCCCGTTAAGCTAAAGGAGACGGTGATGATGAGAAATGAATGAAATGGTGGAATGAAGAAAGTGGGAGGAAACGGGAGAACCCCGAGAAAACCCACGAGCACGGTGTTTGTCCAGCACAAATAACGGACTTGAGGTTGACCGTTATATCTTATCAGGTGCTTCCTGATCCCCATGAACTCCTATCAAAATATTGTCTTATTTTCTGCAGCCGTTTTGAAATTACAAGAATGAATGTACTTTTTTTGCCCCACTCTATATTATTTTAAGATCAATATTCCATTTTCAATAACTCTGTAAATAGAACAAATTTCCAAGAAATCGTAAATGTTCCAAGCAAATGCATTTGAGTGTAATAATGGTAATCTTAAATATGATTTTTATATCAGATTATGTTAAGGAGATATTGTCACTGAGAAATCTGCATCCTAAATTGGTTAGTGGCTGTTGACGTGATAAAATGTATCAGACATAAATGATCACTAGCGAAGAGTTTAATGTGTATAGATGTAGACTTTTATACTATTTACGAAGAGAGAAAATCTATGATATAAAATCCTTAAAAATTTACGAGGAAAAAAAATCATAATTTGGGTTTTATTGTATGATTAGGTTCTTTTCTAACAATATAGTTTTCCAGGCAGGACTGTGTTTATGCAGGGCTGTAGTCAAGGGTACACGGAGGTACACGCCGTATACTCTCTGCTTAATCTTAGTCATTAGAGTGTACCTTCTGCTTCAAAGCGTCTAAAAGCATTTCATGCTATTTTCTTGATGACATTTCTTACTTACTTCCTACTTTTGCTTCGTTTATATTTATTTATTATTTATTTAATTGGATAAGACCTCAATGAGAACCCGGCGTCGGGATGTAGCGTGCCCATCGACCAGTTCTTCGGAACTGCAGTCAGCCACTAGTCCTCTAGGTTGGGGGTTGTGCCGGGCCAATCACCCGGCATTTAAAACTTGCAATCAAGCACAGTAGAAACATAAGCCTCGGATAGGCTATGGACTGCTTTTTTTGGATTCCAACCTTGCTATGGTCTGTTTATGATAAATGGATTTGTAGTTTTAAGACGCATGGACCCGGAGACATGGAACGAAATGGTGAAGCGCATGCGCACCCAGCAGGTATGGATGAAATGGTGCGTGAATGGTTGGTGAGAGTCTTGATAAGTGGTGATTTAAGTAAGAAGTGACATCAAGAAAATAGCATGAAATGCTTTTAGCATATAAAACAGAAAAGTATCCTTTATATTTCAATTGAATTAATACATGCATTGTACATTGTTAATTAAAAATGCCTTCTATGTGTTTTATGATAGTCATAGATGATCACAAAACAGTGTATACCCTCTGAAAATTTTAGGACTACAGCACTGGTGGGATGTGATAAAGTGTGATCGTAATTCAACAATAGCTGAAAACCAATGAAATCAACATCATTGTCCAAATCAGAAACCATCCACTCAAACACAAAAGGTTCTGCTACCTGCGTGATACTATAGAGTTCCAATTATTCATCACGTCTGTTTTCCTCAAGGGGGACCAGACTAACACTGAAGATCAATACTGCACTGAACTGAGGAGAAATGAACTTTCCGCCAACCCCACCAGCATTAGTGGATCGGCACGGAGCCGTCATGTCGATAAATTACGTTTGAATCTAATGTGCAGATTTTCTGTGTGTTGTACTGTGAAATTTCGCATTTTTCTTATTCATTAGCGAATACTGCAGTTGTATCCTCAGCTATCTCTTGCTTTCAAACGTTATCAAATATTTATAGTAGCTGCGAAAACTGAAATACATTGATAAAAAAAGCTAACAAGGGAGGGTCACGAAGTTGCTCCGCTGAGATCCGAACGAGACAATTATGTTTGTATTTCATATGTTATAACTAGACGAATCCCAAAGTTATACGAGCCACAGGGCGGAATATCGTGAGTTACAACCTATTTTGTAATGGAAAAGCTACAAAAAATTACCTGGCAGAATAATTTCGATCGAGTTATTTCTTCGGAAACAGTTGAGTAAATGTAAAGCTCGGCGAACACGTATCCCATCATTTTCAAGGAC
Source organism: Thermobia domestica (assembly GCF_964235325.1). Taxonomy (NCBI): domain Eukaryota; kingdom Metazoa; phylum Arthropoda; class Insecta; order Zygentoma; family Lepismatidae; genus Thermobia; species Thermobia domestica. The sequence continues at coordinate 203,543,389 of NC_137456.1, read as the reverse complement.
ACACTTTTTGGGGTAAAAAAATTGCCCCAGGGTACCCGTAATGATGGGTAAATTCCCGGGAAGATATTTTTCGGGAATATTCCCGGGAAGGTTCCCGAAATGGGAATTTATCACACTTTTTGGGGTAAAAAAAATTGCCCCAGGGTACCCGTAGTGATGGGTAAATTCCCGGGAAGATATTTTTCGGGAATATTCCCGGGAAGGTTCCCAAAATGGGAATTTATCTGGGAATTTATGTTCAATCAGAAAGAAAATTGCATTCTATTATTTAAAATATTATATTATGATTTCAAAGTTGAATTAATTTTTATATCACAGCATATTATTACTGTTGTCCACAGAGGATTCTTTAAAATGTATATTCTACACGGTACTATGTTACTTTATTAACACTTTATTATATTTAGAGAGTACGCATAAATGTATATTTATTTACAATATGTTCTATCAATTAAATATGTGTGAAAAATTATATAGTAACAGTTTAAATTTATATGTAAGTGGATTTGCTCAGCTTCACTCTATTACTGATATTATGAACACATTAAATTTATAAATGTTATAAACCAATTAGATTGAGTAAATGCTAGAAGATACATGTCTCACCAATTTACGTTCACAAAATTTGCAAGATACTTACCTATCTTTATATTTTAGTACGTAACATTGCCATACACGACCTTTCATTCTACCTATTTCTCGAAATTCCATACGTTAATTCACATGTAAGAGAAGTCCGAGTACCTCTTCAGAAATTCGAGTCAGAGAGAGGAGATAGACGGACGTCTATTACTAATGGTGGTTCAGGGTTTATTAATAGTGCTTCATCTCTATTTCTACATAATTCTAAATTACTTTACAAAATGGTTCCTTTTCATCATTTGTAAATTATTACTTTGCTAATTTTGGCTGTTCTTTAGCATTGGGGGCCAGCTTTTGCTCCTACTTTTTTGCGATATTCTATTCCGATGCGGTTGTTTTATGGTTTCATACGTTAAATTACGTTACTAACATTAAATTCAGACAGCATTGCAGAGCAAGCGTTAGCGAATGAAGGCGGGTTAGAGCCGCGCATGGCACGTTGTTTTCTATATTCGTTACCAACAATTCACTTTCTTTTCTCACATAAATCACTTCCACTTACCTTTCCGTTTTGTAAAATCCCCTGCTGCTCTAAAAAAAATGTGTTCGATACTTTCTTGACTACTTGAACATCACTATCAACTCATTTCTACCGTAAATCATCCTACTTTTTGCTAGTTATGGCCCTCCAATACTAAACAATTACCTTACTTTTTAGTGCAAATGGAAATAGAACTTAAAAATCATATTATTAGTTATATAAAGTACCTTCAAATAATTTTAAATTTTTTAACCTCCAAATTGTTTAATACCTAGAAGTAAATCATAATATATTAAAATAAAGTAATTAGTCATATGGTTCTTATAATTTGGAAGATAAAGTAAAAAAAATGGAAATAAATTTCTTACCGGGAATTTATAGGCCAGGGAAAAAACCCGGGAATATTCCCATTTTTTAAATTCCTTCCCACCGGGAATATTCCCACGCCCATCACTAGGTACCCGGCAGGATCCCAGACGGGTTCCAACTCAAAATTTTTAAATGGCAAGAGAGTTAAGTAGCACATCGTTTGAAATCTGTTGTAAAATGAAAGAAAATGGAGCAAGTCTCGACTCTCTACGACAACCCTGTGCAAAATGGCGGCGGGTCAAAATGTAAACAAAAACTTAATTGAAAAATCTATGGCTACCCCTACAAATCGGAAACGATGAGACAAATGTGAAAACAGGAAAGGAAGTGTGGTATTATTTTCAAAGTACAATGATTTAAGTTAAAACATCTTGTCCCAGGGTCCCCACAGGATTCCAGGTGTGGTCCAACTCAAAATTTTCAAATGGCAAGGGGGATTAAGTCGCACATCGTTTGAAATCTGTTGTAAAATGAATGAAAATGGAGCAAGTCTCGACTCTCTACGACAACCCTGTGCAAAATGTCGGCTGGACAAAATGTAAACAAAAACTTAATTGGAAAATCCATGGCCACCCCTAAAAAATGGGAAACGATGAGACAAATGTGAAAACAGGAAAGAAAATATGGTGATACGTGTTCGCCATTTACCCAACCGTTTCTGAACAAATGACTCGGTTCAAACTATTCTACCAGTTTTTTTTTTTTTTTTTTTTTTTGTAGCTTTTATATTACAAAATATGTAACTCACGACATTCCACCCCGTGACACGTATAATTTTGGGATTCGTCTAGTTATATTATATCAAATGCAAACACAATTGTCTCGTTCGGATCTCAGCGGAGTCATTTCGTGATCCTCCCTTGTAAGAAGATAAATTTATATCATATCATATTGCCTGATTTTAAAGTTTTATTAAAAATATAGCTATTCTACTCGTATAGTTTTACTACCAAAAGTCATCAGTACTTGTGGGATTAAACATCCATTTTCAGCTTCGACGTAGATCTATACAACTTTTAAATGCATGAGTTCTCATCTGCAATCAAATTCGGATCTTCAGCACGAGAAGCAGTAACGCTAATCATTTAGCCACTAAGAAGCCAATAATATAAATCCCAATATGACTCACTCGGCTGTGATTGGCTAAGGTACTTCACGTGACCTGATCACGTGATATTACGTCATAGGGGTTAATGCCCTCGTGATTTTGGCAAGAATAACTTGGCCCACCTCCTAAGTTTTGGGAGGAGTATATAGGACCACCTACCTTAACTTTGGAAATTGCCAAATTAAAAAAAAAATGTATTGTAGTATAAGACGAGGGTATGTACCTCTGTAAGTTTGGGTGGTCCATTTCGTTCCCATTTATGGTTGAAAAATTACCAAAAATTCCAATTTCACAGTTTTTTTTTTTTTTTTACTATTCTCTTTGATGATATTCTATTATTTTTCAAGGTCGCATGAATGAGTATAGGGGTCCATTCCCTTTCTTAAGACATAGATACATTGACGCACTTTTTTCAAAATTTCGGAAGGGCACATTACCCACCCGCTTAAATTTGGAAATTGTCAAAAAAAAAAAGAAAGAAAAAGAAAAAAGAGAGAGCGAAATATTCTCTAGAATCCAAATATGTATCACTGTAAATTCCGTTGGTCCACCTTGTTTCCTTCTATGGGTAAAAAATGCCAAAATTATAAACGTAAGCAATATGTTCTACCACATGTTAGGCTATTATGTAACCCTCCAGTTACAGTATATGTAGTATTATTTTTTTCTTTTTGCACCCTGGTTCCTGTCCCAATAGTTTTTAACCCCACTGTATAACAATAGAACGCATGATATGTTTATATCGTGAATCCGTTTTGTCTTAGTTTAAAGAAAATAGTTTGGAAGTTTCGGAATAATTAAGTATATAGGTTTCCGGGAAATAATTTCTTTCATTTATACGTTATATTTTCTTCATGTTTTTTTCTTATGTGGGCATCTCATTCGGATAATTATAGAATATACATTATTATTCTAATGTAATTCATATTTTAATACTTGGATAGAATTTCTTCGGAATTTTCCACCAATCTGAAATCTGGTAAGACACTTAAGACCCACCTTCAGCCCGATGAGATACCTACATCCTGCCAAAATCTGGTTTTATCCAGTTTTAACAATTTTCTATTCGTTTTGTAATACCGCCGCGCGAAATTTCTACGTTTGTGATTGAAAATTAGATGAAACCTTCGTGGTCTGGCGCGTTTCTACGATGCCTTTGTTACAAGAACAGTCATCGAGTTAACATCTTTCACATCACCGCTGTAATATATATATATATATATATATATATATATATATATATATATATATATATATATATATATATATATATATATATAAATTTTGAGGAAAGCTAAAAAAGAAAAAAGCAATGCTAGTTTAAATCGTTAAATAAACAACTTAGAAGCAAAGTGGAGTCCTGAATAATTGGACTTTATCTGAGAAACGAACAGAAAGTTACGAAATATGGAATCTCGTGCTGTGATCGCCATGTTAGAAATCGCAAACATCCCAGGACATGCTTGAAATGCTAGTGAATTGGTTTTTCGGTTTTGTGAGCTTTATAAATTAACATTTGGAGATTCGAATTCAAAATTTTCCCTTTCCGTTTATTTCAGAGTTAGGTCCTGTAACGTGTCCACAATATAGTCCCTTTGTGTGAGTAGTATCAGTGTAAAATATAGGATATGGCAGTATACGTGGTTTTTGGGTTAGTAAAGTCAACTTCTAAAATACCCGAGTAATTTCAGAAGGGACTTCTATTTACTTTTATTTGGCATAGCTTCTAAAAACTTTAATATGGGTTGAATAACGACGTGAAGGTTCCTGTCCACCAGAAGGGAATCTTCCTCAACCCCCTTTTTTGGCCAAATTTCCTATATCAGAATGTAAAAAATATTTTAGTGGGAGGTATTTTAGTTTCACCTGATCCTCGCTACCGCGCCTTTCATGTTAGAGCCGATCGAAAAGATGTATTGATTTTTTTCTTTTTTTAGAAATATTTTACTAAGATACCTCATTTCGATGTAAACTAAGGGTTTCGTTACTTCCCCGATCGGTTGCGATATAATGGATACGTTCCGTTGCTATGGTTTTCGTAACTTCGACAAATATAAAATTTGAATGTATAGAATATACCGCCTTTGTAAATAAGTGTTATTTCTTTCCTTGTGATGTAAACTGACCTATATGTGTCTAACACTTCTATGTGTCACATTACTAACCTCATGTTGGGTGTTGTAAGAGACACGTTATCACGACTCATGGTTAACTTTATATATATCCATAAAACATTGTGAAATAATATATAATTACATCTCTATTCCCTTTCCGTGACTTATGAATCTGCAAAATCAGATAGTGTCATTCATCCAACATCCAAGTGAAGTTATCGTAATTGCTTCGTAACAGTGATGAATAATTTTTAACAAGGGTGGAACGGCCTATGGTCAACCTAGGTTAGTAGTCGACCATTTGGATAAAGTAAGTTTGTAAGATCAAAACTATACATTGGTGACTTACAATGAAGGACTTGGTAAAAAAAATGTTTAGACACTGTATAATATCACTGCAAAGTTGTATTGGTTGATTCGTCACGGTTCGATTGGATGGAGCCAGTGTGTATGAGACTACAGCAGGAGGCTGAAGAATGAAGGAAGAATCAACATTTTTCATAATCCTGATGAGATGTAGGGAAAATATAATTATGAAAATAAGATCATAACTTATTCAAACTTACTGGTGCAAGAAGCTTGTATGAGATTAGTGGTGTATTTTGAGGCAAACAATGTGGAGGTCGAGTACTGTGTTTTTGCAAATGACCATTTTTCTAAACTCGACCAGGGTGGTCGACTACTATGGTTTTTGTAGGTTTATTAGAAATCAACTAGGAACGTATATATCTTTGAAGGTGTGCAGTCAATTTCCTGTTTACATCGTAGAAATAGAAAGGTAAAGCAAAGGAAACAGTAGGCAACCGGGGAGATCGACTATGGGATATAAGTGGTCAACTTTGGAAACTATTAACATTTGTGGTAGAGAGTGATATAAAATGAATTTGGACAACTTTGAAAAGACCTATGAAATTTGCAAAACTCGAGGAACAGAGAGAGTTCCATGCCATGCCTAAAAATTGCTATTACGTGTCAAGTGCACGCCCTGTATTCTGTTTTCAAGTATGGCTTTCATTTCTCTGATTTTAGATGCTGAAAATGTGAGGTTTTCTCTCCTCGCAGAATATTGATCCACTACTCAACTTCCTAAGAGAGAGAAAGAAATCTATCCGGACTATGAACGTACTTATTCATTAGTATTTTTTTTTTTTATTTCTTAGACCAAAGGCTATATGCCTACCTAATCTTGTTTTCTCGTTTGCAATATAAGTGACGACCCTTCACACGATTATTGTAGCCCTGTTAGTGTAATTAGTCTGCGTACGATGGCGTGTGTCCAATTACGTTTTATTTCATAGTTTAAAGGTAGCCTAACTTATGATAGTTCTACGTGATGTTCCAATTAAGAAACGACAACTATTCGGATATAGTGAGATGCATTGCATGGTGCTCTACATACTCTGCGCTTAAAGGTTCATCAACTTACTGTGTGTCCAGAAAAACGTTACTAGGTAAGCGGTATGGCTTATGTCCAGAAAGCCGACAAATGGGACCTAAAAGAGTATCGTCCAAAAAAGAGCAGAAAAGCTTGCTGAGTAGTTCGTATCAGTGGTGAAACAGGACTTCACAAGAAGAAAGATTTACGTATAACGCTCGACACAATTCAGCAAAATAATAGAACGGGAAGATCTGGCGCTGGCTAATAACATGCGTTTCTCAGAAGACATCCGGAATGACTTTGAGCACAGCGTAAACAGTGTTAGTTATGAAGGTTTGTTGGAATCTTCAGAAAGAATTTTCAACACAAACGAGGCGAATTTTTAATTATGTCTATGAAATGGGATAGTTTTGGGACTCAAAATTGGACTCAGCTGATTTCAACGCCGTAGTGTGTTTTGCCAACTATGTTGGGTTCCCATATGTGAAGCACCTAAAGATTTGGTAAATATTGTACGAGAAGAAAAAACAATAGGACATAGGATTATTCGATGCAGGGTGGATCAAATCTAAGACATTCTATGAATATACTGATAATTTTTTGGTCTCTTGATTGAAGAAGAAAAATGGGAGGTTCTCTGCTTTTTCTTGTTGGTGGGGTGACAATAAAATTTTCAGCTGAAAACGGGACAGGATCCTGCTTTTTAAAAATCATGAGAAATGACAAATAAGTCAGTGCGTAAATTAGTTCCTGTTTACCTTAGCAATACCAAATACATTTATATTGTAATATAACATAAAATTGGCGTTAACAGAAATTTGGCGTTAAAAAAATTCGCGTTTAAATTTCCTCTACCTACACATAATTTGCTTTTAATAACTATATTTTAGAGACGTAAGAATGAATATGAGAATTGGCTATAAAATGGCTAGAAGTGGAAAGAATGTGGCTAGGATTGCTACTGTGCTGAATTAGCAATCCTGAACTTTTAGAGGCCTGCCTTTGTTCTTATCAGCGCCCTGATATCAGAGCTCCTCTACTCTCTCCCCCTCTCTCTCTTTTACACGTCGGGGTCAAGTAATTCCATACTTATGAAAAAGGAAAGACGTGTTGAAGTTTGTTCAACAAAACCTCTGCCGACTCTCTGCTGCAACTGTTGAAACCTCTGCTGTCTTTTGAACAGTACTTCGAACTATAGATCATGTTTAATGTAGAGAAATTCAGTTCAATTCTTGCCTCTTTGTTATTATTAAATATTAATAGCTTTACAAGGAGTAAAGGGACTGGGTTTTGTTATTTACTTCTTTCTCTTGCATAAAACGGGACAAATACTACTTTTCTCCATCTACTGACGGGACGGCCGGGACACGCCCCTAAAACGGGACTGTCATGGTTAAAACGGGACGTATAGTCGCCCTACTTGTTGGTGAACACATGACCTGCGGTCTGAGAATAGCATTAATCTGTATGTCTCATAAGCCAACGCCAGTCACATTTTGAATTGGCTATGCAACGTCCTTGGCGAAAAAAATGCGAACACATCTTCAATGCATTCTTAGAATTCACGAACACAGTGTAGTCTTAACGAGAATAAAATAAATGAAAAGATCGGATGTAAAAGCAAAAAAAGTCTTAATAAATACGTTATTACATGATTTTGAAATATGTTTAAAATCATGTTTTAAACTGTTCAAAATGTTTAAAACATGTTTTTTTCGTGTGTGTTTTAAAACATGTTTAAAATATTTTGAACATTTTTATGTTCTAAACACATGTTTTGTCCTTTTTTTAAAAAAATCTTTATTTTTTCCAGCCCTGGTCTCTAGTACAAAAGTAAAATTATAATTTGCAATTATTATTTGTAATATTTTAAACTACATTTGTAGATTTTCGTTTAACTTCATAAATTAGCTGCATACATTTAGCTATAGCTTGCTCAAATTGGTCAAGTATAGTTTAACTACTTCGGGCTATATTTACTAAAAGAGACTTTTGTGGTTATGGTAGGTCTAGGTACAATTATTTTTGCAATATTTTACATCAATTCCTAAAATTAGCTCCGCACTTCTGAAGCTTGCAGGTGCTGGTTGACTACTGGTATACGTAGAGGTCGAACTTAGTTTTTGTACGGTCGACAACTGTACAATTTATCACATTTTATATTAACATTTAAAATACATTGTTTTAATAAAGGTTTTGATAAATAACCTAATTCAGATTATTCCAGAGAGAGAATGGTGTACGATACATATTTCTTCAGAGCTGTGCCGTTATTTAAAAAACGTAAATTAACGACACTAGTTCGTTGCAATCAAATTCGGTCGACTACTATGTGGTTGACCCAATATAGTTTAAAAGTTTTCTGCGACAAATCCGCCTAAGGCAACCCTCATAGTAAAGGGTTTTCACAACTCTTTGTGCTCTAAATTATATTAATTTAACTTTGATCTTTCGTAATTGTCAATGTACACTCATGTCCAAAATTATTGTCGCATGTCTATAAATAAGGAATATAATTTGATAACGAATTCGCTCGGTATTTCTTGTAATGTTAGTATGTGTATAATCGGCAAAGACATGTATGTGGCGAATTTCATGTCAAAAGAGCAGTAAATAAGAACAATAGAACGAAAAGAAAACTTTCTTGTCCATTTAGCAACATTTTGTTTTACTCATTCTAATTTTCGTATTTATAATTCTTTTCGTATGAAATTTACTACAAATATACATTTCCCGATTATACACATACGATCAGTATTAAAAGTACCCTGCTAAATCATTATCAAATTATATTCTTACAAGAAGACAGTTATAGATATGCGACAATCATTTTGGACATGACTGTACCTCGACTTTGAATATCTGCCCAAATAAGTGACGAAAATAAACTAAACCTGTTCAGAACCTAATTGTGAAAGTTAAGTAGCTTTAAAGACTAATATATTTAAATGACTATGCGTACATAATATGGATCAGTTACGAGATAACTAAATTATTATAGTATTGTGCTTTGAAGGAAGATATAGCGTGCGTGGACAGCTGGTGAATGAAAACATGGAAACGCTAAATAATTGATATTCAAAACAACGAGGAAATAGACTCGTAGAGTGAACTTCTTTTCAAAGTCTACACTAAAGAGATTCGAACTTTTGTTATGAATGCCCTACTTTCGTAATAAGCTATATTAAATTTCATAACCTGAATAGTGATGGTTATATCCTAACATTTTATGTATGCTAATATATATATAGGGTGTTTCAAAACAACACCAACAACCTTTGGAAGGTGATTAAAGACAAAAAGTATAGACCAACCTGGTGCACAAATGCTTCCTTTCTGAGTTTTAGGCTGCCGAAAACATGAAAAAGTGAACTTTAAAAGCTCATGGCTCCTAAACTATGGGACCTTCCGTAGTCAGGTCAAAACTTCACTTAGGAACTAGTACGTGCCCTATCCATATATCCAAGTTTCAGAATCCTGCGGTACTTCCGCAACAGTTTTTATATAGGTAGTTTGTGAGTACTTCCAATTAAATGCCCGTAGCCAAACTCCCTCTGTAAAAAATTATTGCATGAATACCTTAGAATTCTGAAACATTAATTTTTGGGTAGGGCACATATTAGTTCCTAAGTAAAGTCTTGACCCGACTACGGTAAGTCTCATAGTTTTGGGGCCATGGACCTTTAAAGTTATTTTTTTCATGTTTTTCGTAGCCTCTAACTCCGAAAGAAAACATTTGTGCACCCAAGTTGGTCTATACTTTTTGTCTTATCTTGGTGTCAGGAATCACATCCCAAACGTTGTCGGTGTTGTTTTGAAACACCCTATATACGTATATATATATATATATATATATATATATATATATATATATATATATATATATATATATATATATATATATATATAAAGAGAGAGAGGAAAATCACCAAAACCGACATACCGCCCTTTTTTGGCTGGAACACGCTGCACTCTGGCGGAGACATTATCTGTAGTTTCTACTTTCACCATTAGGTGGAGCAAGTGCAGTTTAAACAAGTTGTGAGAGTGGATTAGTATATGAGGAGTATTGTTTTGTTTTCGTTGTGCTAAAATTTCTGTTGATAATTCGTTACCATCAGAAAACGAGAATTATTAGAAGTAGGTGATTTGCTCATTACATACATTTATTCTTTAAGTTATTAAGTTTCCAAATCACCGTGGTTATTGTGCCAACTGATAGCCTTTAGTGGTGAAACATGTACAAACATGTAGGAGTAAGGTGTTTTTTTAACCGACGTATCCTTTCATTTGCCACCTCCAGTTCAAGGGAAACAGAGGAAGATGTTATGCAGAGGTCGTGAAACTACTCAAGCGGCAGTAATAACCTCATCACTGTAAAAAAAGCGAACTATTACGTACGATGGTAAAGAGGGTGCAGAGAGAAACTAAGCGGCACGCAGGTAGACAAGGAAACTCAAAAGGAAATGCAAGTAGGGCTAAGTCCTATTCTACGTCCAGGTCAAGGAAGACGCTACGGTATGAACAAGCAGACAGTGACTCATCATCAGATGAAAGTTTAGTGTCCAGTGTACCAGACAGTAATGATCAGTCTGTATTTTTTGCGAAAGACTTTTTTCCGAAGACACAGCTGGGAAGAATGAGTTCAGTGTGTATCTTGTGAGGACTGGGCACACACAGAATGTATCGGTCATCGATTTAGACTCAATGTGTAATTCCATAGCAATATTCCTTCTTAATGTTCACTTAACTTACAAAATACCCATACATGTGTAGACTATTCTAAACTGTTAATTGTCCCTAATGCTACGATAAGACTATTTCTATCAGCACTTATTTCTACTTTTAATAAGTAAAGTATAGTACAGATCTAATAGTTTCTTTCAAGTAAACCTATAACCGTCACCAGGTTATAGATGTACATTTTGTGGACGCTCTGTATATTTCGTGCATTAGATCTGTATATTTATATGTATATATATATATATATATATATATATATATATAAAACGTTATTTTGTGGTGAGAACATTTCGGTGAGCGACGACGCTTCTCAGTGTTTCTTCCTGACATATTAATATGCAAAAACTATGTTCTATGGTCATTTGAAACTGAATTAAGTGTATTCTCCAATCATTCATGGAAATACTGAGACCCAAAATACACATCAGGTGTCTGAGCACCAGGGCGACGCCAGCCACATCGCTTTAGCAGTTCGTTATCTGAATGTTTCCACAGTCAAGTTATCACAATGTCTTGTGCGTCGTGGCCAGTGGACTAAAATTAACGTCAACTCTTTTTAATATTCTATTTGCATTTCCATACAGGTGATTTAACCTGAGTGATTTTGAGAATGAACTGCCAACATTGATTCTTCGATCAATGCAGCTCGTATCTCGAACCCCTGAGTTCGAGGAGTGTTACTCCACGTTTTGAGGCAGCAACCACGCACATCGTGTCGAGCATCAAGTATAATGTTGTGCTAAGACGTATACGTTGTTAGCCACCAGTCAATGACTTAATCGTGGCTAGATCCAATCAGTAAGTCCCACGTTCAAATACATTGTGCGTCAAAGTTATAAACGCGCCCTCCAATATTATCATTCCACTTTGGAGACTACCTATTTTTACTGGATATAAACGTCAACATTTGAGGAGCAACAACTATATTACTTCGTGGGATTATCCCGGCGACTTTTCCCCAGTGCTAATCCCCCAAGTGCATTAGTGGTGTGAGGAAAATATATCTAGTGGAATCATGATCTTATTCTTCAATCCTAATATCTAAAGTGACAAAGGGCTAAAGTATAATGAGAAAGTAAAGTGTGATTTTATTAAGGGAAATAATTATACATATGCGGTGTTGAGTGTTATGATTATCTTTCAATCCGTTATTTTCTTTCTTTAAATAGTATTTTAATAAATAAGCATAGTGTCATTTAACCCAGTGTGTTTTTGTCGTGTGTATGAGTGATGTTTGTGTGTGTTGTGGTCTGAGTGACCGTCTGATCGTCCGTGAGGTTTTCTAGACGAGACATCCGAACCTCCCGGTGCTTAATACGCATCTCATTATTGAGACCAGCAGGCAATTTAAAGATAATTTTGCAATCCCTTTTAGGAGATGTCCTTCAACGCCTTACCCAGCTAAGTCCAGGTATCCGGAACATACTCATTAGCAGGACCACATAGGACAGACCCCGGAAAGCAGTTATATAAATAATTGACGCCTGAACAGCGACCCGATACTCTGGGCGATTATAAATAAGTGGTACCCGAACAGCGACCCGATACCCAGGCGATTATAGAAAATGGCGCCCGAACCAAAACAACGAATCGATTACAAACCTACTATTGTGCGTAACAGAACTTACACAAGGATATCAAAATACAAATTTAAAAATACATCTTCGTTTCATTTTGCAACATAATAATTTTCTAAGTGTATGTCGGTTTTGGGGCCTGGTTTTTAAAAATATGATTTCGGAGACAATTGAACAAATCGCCATAATCGGGGCAATATATGACAATTTTTTAAACTTGTTATATAATTTTATTGAGTAGTGTTGCTGGTTTAAAGAAATATATTTACTTCATAATTCCGGTCCTTCAGTTCAGCTTTACGAGCCAAAAACAAAATGGTATGTCGGTTTTGATGCTTTTCTTCTCTCTCTCTCCCTCTCTCTCTTAATATATATATATATATATATATATATATATATATATATATATATATATATATATATATATATATATATATATATATGTGAGTGTGTGTGTGTGTGTGTAAAACCATATGTAAATAATTTCTTTCTTGTTTTCTTGTCATCGGTAATAAATGTTATAAAATAGTAGTTAGGTAATAGTTTTCGTTCTAAAGCAATATTTAACCTATTTACCTATAATAATACGTTGTCAAATATGGTATGAATGTGTGATTGAATGAATGGCAATCCTAGTCTTAAGTAGAGAACCATAAAATTTAGTGTAAATTAATAAGCTTTGTTATGTGTACACTTTTATTGGAAAATGTGGTTACGTATGATTCATAACCTAGGTCAAGAAGGTTAATAATCTCTGATTAATTAGAAACGACTCTATAAGGCAAGCCGAGGCAATGGAATGGAACTGTTGTGTCCAAATACTTCAAGAATTGCAGTTCATGGATAATGAGCTTATAACCTGATTTTTTTTCTTGACTGTTCAAATTAATAGACTCAACATTCAGTTTCAGAATATTTTACTGTTCTTACAATATTTTGTGAGAAAACACGTTCGAACTTAGTCCAAATTACTGCTTTGTAACTCTGCTCTAATTTCTAGTGGGTGTGGCACATGTTTTTCAATATCAATAAAACAAATGCGCACGTGATATTCAAATATAACTACTATAGTGTATATATCCAAATTGAAAACAAAAAATGAAATGGAATACTTACAAGAGAATGATCTCTCACAGAAAGATTAGTATTTGTATGAAATTCCTTATTTTTTATTAAGTCCTTTGTGGTATGATGTACGAGTTTAGCACATTTCGCCGGCAATTCAGCATTAAGATACCACAAATTATTGATCTCCTTGATCAATGGATGTTTGGTTATAATGTGTTTCTTCTTTAGTTTTTTCTTCTTGAATCTCGAAAGGTTTTCAATCGGGTTCATATCTGGAATATTGCCCGACCACGGAAGAAAACTAATTTCGTTGTCCTCGAAGAATTTTGTCACAGCTTTGGCTCGGAGGCATGGAGCTCCATCATGCATAAAGATGAAGTGTGCGTCATCAAACCAGACTGCAGTCTGGGGAAGCAGTTCTTCTTCAAGAACTTGTAGGTATTGGTCGTGCTTCATTGTTCCCTCTACTATATACATATGTACAGTCTCCTAGGCCCGAAGACAGACCCCAGACTAGACCATGACTGAAGTAGGATGCTTCACTTTTTGTTGAAAACATTCCAACTCTAATTCCTCCCCAGGTCTATGTCGTACATATTGTGAACATTCATCACATACTCAAACACATGATTCATCACTGAAACACACTATTCTCTAATCATCAGCAGTCCAATGTTCTAGGCCTCGTGCCCACTCGAGGCGCTTCTTTGCTACGATTGGAATAATTTTTGTTTTCTTTTTTGGCCTGAATCTTTTATTCCCTCAGCACACAGAATCCTACAAACATTTTAGGCGAAATGTTTGCACCATACTCAGCTATTTTTATGCTTAAGTCTCTAGAATTTGCGTTTCTGTTTCCCAGCGCCAATCTTTTTAGTTTTCTGATACCTCTTAGCAATAGCTTCAGTTTTCGTCCACACCTCTCAACCCTATTTTGCTGATACATTTGTTTCTTGCTCATTGCAACAGAGATTCTATTCATAGAATTTTTTCCTACCCCAACTCTACTACCAATTTGTCATTATGTATATCTTCCTTTCGTCAGAATTGTTATGATAACTTCCACTTTATGCGGAGAAAGGTCTCTGGCTTTTCCCATGATGCCGCGATTACAGGACTTCATAGAATAAAAGATTAATACACAAAACACATCACGATCACTTTAAAGTGGCCCATTCGAACTGTTGAACGCTTTGTATGTTGTAACTGCTTACGACTGCAACCACAACACTTCAAACTGTAATTTGTTAATAGAAACCACAATGGCTGTATAGCTGTCTACAACTGAAACACTACTTTCAGAAGTTTCCCCCTCCACTAATGCCATCTGCTGTTCAACGGTGATATCACCACTTCAACTGCACAGTAAACAAATGAAGAATCCTATATTGGTGGTTTAACTATTAAATTACATGTTCTATAATTCCAAAACTAGGATTGCAACATCAACTTTGAATTTTTCGAGCTTGAGTCTAATAATTTGAACACGTCTGTAACTCAAATATGACTTTGATTCCCTGGGCAAGATTCAGTAAGCAAATAAAGATTATTTCATAATCAACAACGACGAATAGGACGATGAAGTTAACATTTCTCACCATCTGGGGTGAATCTGGGTAACTCCGACTTGTGTATTTACCTAAACCCAGGTCAGAGTTGTATGGGAAAACATGTGTCTTATAACAAACAGTTCAAACTCGCTTCTCAAGCAATAGAACGGAAATATAAAGAATCTCTTGTACCTATTTAAGTTTCTTTATTATATTTCGATGATTATCCCATCTTTTCTTAATATATACTTCCTCTTTTTCTCCCTCTTTTACTTCTTCTGTCTTCATCATAGGCCATTCAATATACCTTTCCCCTAACATTGTATTATTGTCTTTCACTATCCCTGAGACAAAATATCTCCATCAGAAGACTTTCCTAACTCTCTTTCTTCTCCCTATTCTCATTCTTCTTCTTCCTCTGTTTCCTTTATCTTCCCTATATATATATATATATATAGATATAGATATGTGTGTGTGTGTGTGTGTGTGTGTGTGTGTGTCTGCGTATACCCTGTTTCAAAAAGAATATACGTATTTCAAATGCATATATTTATTAAACTTTAAGACATACGAATATGAAATTTTACACACATATTTACAAACCTCTCAAGTTCAAATTACACTTCAAAGTTCAAATTACAGATGTTCAATATGTCCTCCATCAGCGACATGAGCAATATCACATCGATACTCAAATTCTTCCCATACTCGGGCAAGCATGTCCTGCGTCACTGATGTTATGGTACTACGGGTCCGGTTCTTCAACTCTTCCAGGTTCTGTGGGAGTGGTGGTACATAAACGTTGTCTTTAACGAAACCCAATAGGAAAAAGTCACAGGGTGGAAAATCCGGTGACCGTGGAGGCCAGCTGAGACATGCTACGTCGCCAGCTCCTTGACAACCAATCCAACGGTTCGGTAGAGTTTCATTCAGATATTCACGCACTTGGCGACTCCAGTGAGGGGTGCCCCGTCTTGTTGAAAAACGAAGTTGTCTTCGTGTAGCCTCGGAAACAACCAGTTTCGTAACATAGCGAGATGCTGCTGACTCTTAACCGAGTTTCCATTAAAGAAGAATGGGGCGTAAACAGATAATCGGGATATCGCACAAAACACATTGACTTTGGGCGAATCTCGTACATGTTCAATGGCTGCATGTGGGTTCTGTAGGCTCCAAATTCGAACATTTTGTTTGTTTACCTGAGCACTAACACGGAAAGTCGCTTCATCACTGAACACGATGCGTTGTACAAAAGTGTTATCATTGTCAATAGCATCCAGAATTTCGTTACAAAATGCCACACGTTTGTGTTTGTTATCAGGACGCAGAGCTTGTAACAGCTGTAACCTTATGGCTTCGTAACCAAACGACGTCTCAAAACACGCTAAATTGTTGTTGTCAGCAGTTGTAACTCCCGACTGGCACGACAAGTTGATTTTGAAGGATTACGTTGGAAAACAGTTTGAATTCGTGAAACATTTTCTTCAGGAACACGAGGGCGGCCAGGACTCTTTCCTTTACATACACTCCTGTATCTACAAACTGTCGATATCATCTACGAATGTTCTACCCATTGGGAGGATCAATTTGGTACCTCAACCTGAAACGTCTTTGCACTGTAATCACGGTATTACACTCCGCAAACTCGAGAACACAAAATGATTTCTGCTGCGGAGTAGCCATTTTAAACATATGACGGTTACCAAGCAAAACAGAAGACAACTGACATCTAGCGGCTATTAATATAAACTAGACTATGTATTCGTTTCTCCATTAGCCGAGCCAAAGCGCAGCGATCGATAGTTTGGACAAAATAATACGTATATTCTTTTTGAAACAGGATGTATATATCTTAATCTTTTTTTTATTTTAATAAAAATGAAGGTAGTCGTGACTGGGAGTTGTCGCCATTTGCGCGGTCAATAAGTTTAATTCATTTTTATCTTCGGAAGTCCGATATTCAACAACCATTAAAGAAATACTTATAAATATTAAATTTAGCAATCAACTCACTTCGTTTGTAAAATTAACATACCCGATGGTTGAGTATTCAGAAATTCAAGATGGTGACCACTACTTCCTGTCACTTCCCGTTTTCAATTAACCTTATTCATCCTCTTTTCATCAAAGAGGGCTAATATAGTTGAATACAGGGGACCATTGTTTTTAATTTGCCATTGATACATAATTACAGCTCTAAAATTTTCCGGAAGAGTACGTTGGCCCAGCCTTTAAATTTAGGATTTATCAAGAAACAAAATTTGATAAATGTTCTCTAGGACCCGAATATAAATATCTGTATATTTGATTGGTAGGCCTACTGCTTATTCCCTTTTATGGGCAGAAAATGCCAAAATTTCGAAATTTGGAGTTTTTGAATTGTTATATCCTCTTTGATGAGACTTTATAGTATTATATGCTTATATGGATCAATACAGGGTCTTTCGTAGGACATGGATACAAAAAATATATCTTGGTAAATGTTCTCTAAGATTTGAATACATATTTCTGCAAAGTTGGTTGGTCCTGCTTTTCTCTTTCGTACTTGTCAAAAATAACTTTATATTTGGCGGGAATTTTAAATTTTGACGTGAAAATTGAATTTTCATGAGGTGGGAGTTTTAAATATTGCGCTTAATGTTTACTCAAATAGATTGTAACATAGGATCATATGGATTGGACATGTGTACTTTGAGACACTCTTCTTAAATTTCGAGAGGAGTATATTTATCTCACCTTCAAATTATGGAATTGTCTAAAATAAAAATTCGCAATTGTTCTCTACGACTCGGTATATACTTTGCCAATATTCTAACTTGAGGATTTTGACCTAATATATCATCTTAACACTGAAACGTAGGGACAACTCATAGTTTAAGTTCATTAGTGCAATCTGATTTATTGATCGATGCGTCTGATTAACTTCAAAGTTTGGACTTGAAATCGAAATTTAGGGTAAGAAACTAAATAAGCAATTATAAAAACCGACTTTTCACACTTTAAAACTTAGGGTTTGTAGTCATTATTCTAACATACTTTAATGTTGGTGGAAAGTTATCTTTAGTGAAATCCGATTGGTTTATCCCTGCCTCTAACTCCAAATTTTGAACTTGAAACCAGATAGGTAATTATTGTAACCTTTTATTATACATATTCTAAATACTGTGTTATTAATATTTGGTTTTCAAATTACTGTGAAATGCTGTAATCTTACACTAGCTATACACGCGAATAAATAATTTATAAATGTGCGTTTCATTTGTTTGATTTTTTGCTTTTCTAATTTGTATTATTATATTAATTAGGCTTCAGCATAGTTGCCTCGCTATCTCTCTTCTACTGCAAATTTGAACACACCAGTTACAGTGCTATTGTTCGCAAGGATTAAATTATATGTAACCCTGAAATACAGTGAGTCATTCGAGTTGTCTAACTTGAGAAACTGTATTTTCAATCCCTTTTCCTCTTAAGATAAGTAATTTTGAAAGTTTACCCTACAATCTCTTTTTTAGTTACCTAGAAGCATATCAAGCTAATGGTGTGGAATCATATTTAAGATAAACAAACTTTCATTTAACGGTTGGAATATTGCGAGGTGGAATGCAACGGGAAACCACCACTCCGTTTTTTCCATAATTTGCTAACAGCAGAAAGATAACATATGTACAGCGGTGGACACTTCTAAATGGTACAGCCATATGGAGATTTACGGCTAAGGTGTACCATTTAGAAGTGTCCACCGCTGTACAATGGTCTTTTGCATGTCAAAATATAGTTCTCGAGGTAAAATATTCCCTCTTTCTGATCTCCAGGAGAAGGGAGGGTCTTGGGAAAGATTATTAGATGAGAGTAACAATGTAGGGAAGACAACTAGAGAAAGGAAGGCAAGCAAAACCAAAACGTGTAGGATAGTGACATGAATCGTACGTACCACGTTACAGTGAGGGGAATTAAAAAATCTTAAAGAAGAACTGAAACAAAATAATCTAGACTTGCTAGGAGTTTGGAAGTTAAATAAGAAGGTAATGGGGAGATATGAAGCGAAGGATATAGAATGTTTTAATCAGGTAATGAAAAGGGCTCGTACTGGTGTGAGTATAATTCTTAGCAAGTGCTTAAAAGAGAAGATAGTGAAAGTAGAATCTATTTACGATAGAGTTATGCTGCTAAGATTTAAAGGAAAAAAGAAGGATCTAGTGGTGATAGACATAGCACCGATCACTTCGCATACGACTGAAGAAGTAGAACAAGATTATGAGAAAATACAAATAGAAGAAATAGACAAGGAGAAAAGAGGTGCATGCATAATTGTAGTGGGAGATTTCAATGCAAATGGAAGAAGGACAGGAAGCTCATGTCGTAAGCAAATATGGTTTAAGCGAAATAAATGAAAGGGGAGGGGGACTGATCAATTTCTGAAGACAGAATGCACTAATAGTTGGGAACACATGGTTCAAGAGGACAATATATAATTGCAGAAATCCTCAATGGACGGCCGAAGATATCAAATAGGCTATTGTGATTCAGGGTAATTATCGGAATAGCTTCAAAAACGCGAAGACTCTTCTCACGGCCGACATTTTCTCTTATCATAATCATGTGTTGACCGAAGGTATTCCACTGAAAATGTAAGCAGAAGAAACGTAGAAAAAGGATGTTGAATATTGAAAAGTTGGAAAACAATGAAGTAAGAAATCGTTCATTATTTTTTAAAAAAAAAAAAAAGAACCCAAAACGAGTACAGAATAAGTGCAGGTAGTAATAGATGGTGGAAGCATATTAAACTTTCCATATAGCAGGCTGCAGAAGTTGTGGTTACTGCGAACAGAAAATGGGTAAGAAACCATGAATCACAGAAGAGATGTTGCAGAAAATCAGGGAAAGGAGGGCGTGGAAACAGGTTAACACAGAAGAGGGCAGAAAGCTATACAAGAAGTTAAACAACGAGCTACGAAGGAAAACAGACAGAGCAAGGGAAAATTTTAAGAAAGAAAATGCATGGACATAAAGGAATTAGAAAGAGTTGGGAAATATGAGGAAATGTACAAGGAGATTATTTTATGAAACTTTGGAAGAAACAAGGAAGCATTACGAGGCAGTAGAAAATAAGAACTGGAAGATAGTCAATGAGAGAAATGAAGTCTTACGAAATTGAAAAGAATATGTTGAGGACTTTATGATAGTAGGGATAGAGCGTGTGGCCTAGATGTTGAAGTAGAAAATGAAGTACAAGATTATGATAAATGGTTTAACATTCTTCGGAATGAGTTGGTAAAAGCTATGTCCGAGATTAGGAATGAAAAGGCAATCGTAATAGATAATATACCAATCGAATTCCTTAAGAATATGGGAGAAAAGGCAAGAAAGAATTGTTCCGATTTTACAATGAAATATATGAAACAGGAGAGTAACCAAAAGATTTCCTGAAGACGATCATGATATCGATGATAGAGAAATAAACCCAGAGAGAGATGAGGAGTATAAAAGTATTAGTGTTATATGACATGCAGCAAAAATTATGCTTCGAATATTGAATAGAAGGTTGTATGGAAGAACAAATGGAAAAGTTGAGACTGAACAGTTCAGGGTTAGGAGAGGTAAGGGCACAAGATATTAAAAGTAATCAGTGAAAGGTTTATAGGGGAAGTGAAAGAGATGTATATTGTATTTAATGATCCAGAAAAAGCTCTTGACTGTGTGAATTGGAAATTGTTGTTGGGAGTTCTGTAGAAGGTTGAGTTTAAATGCAAAGATCAAAGATTCATAAGAAACTTATTTATGAACCAACAAGTAAGTGTTAGAATAGGGGAGGAAATTATAGAGGATAGTGCAATTGAAACGGGAGTTCGACTAGGATGCTGTCTCGCACCAACATTATTTAATATCTATCTAGAAAAGATAGTGAAAAAGAGCCTACATAATGAAGACGGCATTTCGGTAGGAGGTAAAATGATATATTGTAAACGGTTTGCACACAATATGGCGCTTGTTGCGGAATCTGATCAGAAAATCAATAAGATGATAGAAACCTTAGAGATGTGAAGAATATGGGATGAAAATAAATTTTAGAAAGCAAAAGCCATGGTGATTGGGACGAAGCGGTCGGGATCAGACAGAAGTAGGAGAGTAGAAAATAGAACAAGGGGCTAGTTTTTGGAACCTAGGTAGTATTATTAATCATGACATGAAGTTCGAACGTGAAATAGAAACAAGGATAGGAATAGCGACAGAAGCCTTTAGGAGGGAGAAAAGTTTATTTTGTGGGTCCTTCAATAAAGAGTTGAGAAAAAGATTCATAAAAGGCTTCGTGTAGAGTACTACACTGCATGAAGCAGATACATGTACTTTACGCAAAAGTGATGAGAAACAACTGGAAGCCTTCGAAATGCGAGTGTGGAGATAGAAGAATGATAAGAATTAGTTGAGTCGAGTGAAAAATGAATGAGAGGGTGCTGGAAATGGCGGGGGAGAAAAGATCAATTTAGATGTTATCGAAAAGAGGAAGAGAGACTGGTTGGGACATTGGCTGAGAAGGAACTGTATCACGAGAGATGTGCAAAATAGTATGGTGACAGGAAAGAGAGGGTAAGTGTACAATTAATTGACAGTATCAAAACAGCAAACTTGTGAAGACAAGAAGTTAGCTAAAGACCGTGGAAGCTTCTTGGTCTTCCATCGACCGTGGAAGCATGGAAGCTTCGTACTTCCAGCAAATGATCTGCCAATAATGGCATAATATCTATGATGATGATCATCATCCTCCCTTTTTCTTAGCTCTTCTTTTCTTCCCTTCTAGGGCAAATATCAGAAGTTGATGAAACACGTGTTTAATTGTCTTAAATGAAAAGTCTAAATACCAAATTTCATGCATCTAACTTTGAAGGGATTCCGATTCCGAGATATGGCCATCTTATCATAATAATTGCCACCCTATGTTTCCTCTTTCACACTAAATTCCCAAAAGTCTTCCCTCAGTGGTACCTTACGTCAAAAATCCTATGTACTGTACAAATTTCAAGGTTTTGGCTTAAAGACTTGGCCTAGATATTGCTCAATCAGTTATTCTCTTGGCCATTCATTTAGTCATTAGGATTTTTCTTTTCAAACTAAACACAACACACTGAGTACGGATATGTGATAATATACACTATGTGATCAAAAGTATCCGGACACCCCCCAAACATACGTTTTTCATATTAGGTGCATTGTGCTGCCATCTACTGCCAGGTACTCATTATCAGCGACCTCAGTAGTCATTAGACATTGTGAGAATGCAGAATGGGGCGCTCCGCGGAACTCACGGACTTCGAACGTGGTCAGGTGATTGGGTGTTACTTGTGTCAGAAGTCTGTACGCGAGATTTCCACACTTCTAAACACCCTAGGTCCATTGTGTCTGATGTGATAGTAAAGTGGAAATGTGAAGGGACACGTACAGCACAAAAGCGTACAGGCCGACTTCGTCTGTTGACTGACAGAAACCGCCGACATTTGAAGAGGGTCGTAAAGTTTAATAGGCAGGCATCTATCCAGACCATCACACAGGAATTCCAAACTGCATCAGGATTGACTCCAAGTACTATGACAGTTAGGCGTGAGGTGAGAAAACTTGGATTTCATGGTCGAGCGGCTGGTCATAAGCCACACATAACGCAGGTAAATGCCAAACGACGCCTCGCTTGGTGTAAGGAGCGTAAACATTGGACAATTGAAGAGTGAAAAAACGTTGTGTGGAGTAACGAATCACGGTACACAATGTGGCGATCCAATGGCAGGGTGTGGGTATGGCGAATGCCCGGTGAGCGTAATCTGTCAGCGTGTGTAGTGCCAACTGCAAAATTTGGAAGCAGTGGTGTTATGGCGTGGTCGTGTTTTTCTTGGAGGGGTCTAACACCCCTTGTTGTTTTGCGTGACACTCTCACAGCGCAGACCTACATTGATGTTTTAAGCACCTTCTTGCTTCCCACTGTTGAAGAGCAATTCGGGGTAGCGATTGCATCTTTCAACACGATCGAGCATCTGTTCATACTGCACTGCCTGTGGCGGAGTGGTTACATGACAATAACATCCCTGTAATCGACTGGCCTGCGCAGAGTCCTTACTTGAATGCCATAGAACACCTTTGAAATGTTTTGGAACGCCGATTTCGTGCCAGGCCTCACCGACCTACATCGATATCTCTCCTCAGTTCAGCACTCGGTGAAGAAAGAGCTGCCATTCGCCAAGCAACCTTCCAGCACCTGATTGAAAGTATGAATGCGAGAGCAGTACCGATGGAGGGCGCCACAAACTTGTAAGTCATTTTCAGCCAGGTGTCCGGATACTTTTGATCACATAGTGTATATAAAATACACAATCACGTTACAGTTCCAACACAATAACTGTGTCTTCATCTGACTTCCACTTCTTCTGGCTGCTTGGGAGTTGGTCACTGAAGAAGTGGAAGTCTGATGAAGACATAGTTATTGTGTCGAAACTGTTACGCGTTTGTGTTATATATATATATATATATATATATATATATATATATATATATATATATATATATATATATATATATATATATTATCACATCCCCTTGCTCAGTGTGGTATTGTGTTTAGTTTGACAGTAAGGAAACAAGGCCTGATAGAATAGTTATTTCTTCTTTTATATAAGAAATAAAGAGGATTCCATTTGTTGATTTCTAGTATTATATGTTTCAGAAGTTTTATCTATTGTGGAAGCCTCCTCGTTCACTAAAACCTCTAATCATATTGCATAAGCATTGCGATGCCAAAATCCTTTATTTGCTGGGATACAAAATAATCTGTGCTATAGAAATCTGGTCATTGTAAGCCTGCTGAAACACTGTTGAATTTAGAGACTCAATGAGGGATTATTTTCTTGTTTTTAAACATATTATAGAAATCACGATTATAGAATTGTAAAGAAAGCATATTACTTAAGATACATATGGGAGTGATAGAAAGCAAACTTCTTCACTTCTTTACTACTAGTACAAATACTGATTTTACGTAAATATATATTCCAAATTTTCCTTCACCATTCCGAAAGCATATGTACAGGTAGATTACGTATACGGACACATCTGCATGTTATGCAGGTTTATAATTGCTTTATAATTAAATTTTAATAATGAAGCTCCTAAAATTAATTGAAATGATTGCATGAATATTAAATGTTGTATTAACTTACCTGCCTATGTATCCTTTCCGCCGCTCAAAAAGTCTGAGATCAGATAGCCATCCCAAACCCAAACGACCCACTAGGTCCAATACAGCACTTATTGACACTAAATAACCTGCCTCAGTCTTTGAGTAACCCGTAGAGGTTGCGTAGGCTGGGAGATAATACAATACATACGGACACCCAGCCGACATCAACATAACAGAGACACTCATAAAAATAAATTGTACGTCTTTCAATAAGGATAAATCTAGATACTTTCGTATTTTTTCTGAAAGTGTCTTCTTTTTCTCACATGCAAGATCAGGAATAGCTGTTTGCAAGCTTTGAAGAATTGCCTCCTCGATTTTCTTGTCTTTATACACACAAGTGGAATCTGTGCTGAGGTCCTCAACACTATGAAGGATACTCGAACTCCTAAAAATAATTGGCTTTATCTGTTGTATCATTTCACCTATTTTATCCTTTTCTTCATCGCTATCTGTTTCACCACTTCTATCATTTTCACTAGATGTAGGTTTTTTCTGAAAAATAGCAGTCAAATTATTAACATTCGCACCATCAGCATTTGGTGCCATTTTAAGAGGATCATTGATAAACAGGAATTCAAGTTTACTTGCACCACGTGCACTTTTAACATCTTCAGGGGAACACGAAATTTTCACTTCCAGTAATCCGTCCACATCTTTCAAAACGTTAGTTTCTTGTTTCAATTCTGGATTTTTCTTGCCTTCTTTCAACTCTACCAGCCTTTGGTGAACGACCAGAGGTCGATATAATGCAGCACTGACACACACATGAAGCATACAACCACCAAGGATGAGGATGGTTCCTTGAAAACCGTAAGTCTCAACTAGAAAATCGATAAGTATAGGAAATATAAAGCTCCCTGCTGCAGTACCAGACACACAAATCCCATTTGCAAATGCTCTGTGCTTGTCGAAGTATCTTGATACGATGATGATTCCTGGAGTGGTCGACAGCCCTCCTCCAATTCCTGAAAAATAATAGTTGCATTACTAAGTGATTCAGTTATTTAAAATATAATTAGAGCAATACATTCTTTTTTAAATATATTAGGTCTAGAACTATTTTTTCTACTTTGCATAGTTATGGTAATATAACCTGTAAATTGCATTTTTTTCTGATATGCTTCTATATAATAAATAGTAAATAGTAAAGTAACACCAAAATCCATAAAATAATTAATAATAAGACAATTTACAAAGTTCTTTCAATGACTCACAGATGGGAGCACTACAAAACTAGTTCGAAACCGAGGACATTATCATTATGAGCTATGCAGCTATCTTCCATTATGACAACATTGAATCATTGTCTGGATTAGTCAACTGCGAAATTGTTACAGCTCGATTGCAGTGGACGCGAATTGTTTACTTACTTTCTTTTAAAAAGTTAGATTTCCACAATAAATTTTGAATAACAAATTCAGCGGTCATTTAGTGTTTGGTGGGAAAGGTATGAAGGCACCATAAGCCAGGACTTCGTCAAGGAGGAGGGGGTCCGTGACATAAAGTACTGCAGTCATCATACCCAGTGGCGAAGAGTACTATGAGGCTCTGAGGCCGGGCCTACCCTGTTTTGTATTGTATATTTTCTTTATCTTTGATTTTTTATAAAATAAAGTCAATACTTCAACATTTCGGTTTTTTCGGTACAAAATAGTAGGTTGTAAACACTTTGAGACTATTCCGTCTGACAAGTAAACCTTACGTTTGGGTGAATCGAGTTGCTGACTGACATGTCAGTGTGACAAGCAAGATCTTCTCTCCTCCAGAAAGAACAAGATGGGCGGGTGTTTATAAAGTGTGTGTATAACAATGAGGAGAATTGGAGAAGGTCTCTCAATGGAGGCAATCATTTACAAAGTTATTTCCAGCAGTTGTTCTAGATTTGATATTTTCAGCTACTTTCAAGCATTTTCTGATTCATGTGTGACAGTATTTTTAATTCTTTGAATATACAGAATATAATGAAAAAATACATTACATACACAGCAATATTGAGATTAATATATGATGTTCATTGGACAACAGGCTCTGAACCAGAGAGATTGATCTCAGAATGGAGAAATGTTTCGTGCGTCATCTACTCACAATTTTACTTACATACAGACTTCACTTAGTGCTACCAACTGCTGTCAGTGCCGAAAAAAGTTACGTGTAAGTTGGGTTGCATCTGTCTAGCCGTTCTCAAAACTGCAAAAGTAATGGAATTAGAGCACTTATGGAGGAGATACTTTTGTGGCTGTGTGTACATAGGGATTAATTAGGAGGAGAAAGGGAAAAATGAAATGAAATCTTTAAGTTTTACGTCCCACGGTTATGCCCAAAAATTCTAACCGTAAGAAACATTCTTCTATGTAAAGATTTTATTTTAATTACTAACTGTAAAAGCTACACTGAGAAATAATGTACGTGGCGTACGTAAAATCATATGTTACTTTTGTAAATCCTGTAGCTTTTGGGCTTAACGTAAAGCAAGCGTATAACTGAAGACATATGTTTTATAATAGTTTCCGTATAAGTGTTCCATCTATACGTATTTTCCGTATGAAACAATATAGGCGGTCAAAATCTCACCTACAAATGGATGTATATAACATATAGCTGAGGAATGTAAAATAAGTATATGCATGTGATAATATGCAGAAAACTGTTAGATGTCAAACATCCTGCAACGGCGTGATGTAAGATCTAAGAGCAGTGCCTATGTAGCATACGGACAACCATGGAAACTATGTACAACGAACTATCTATGGATTTCTGTAGTAAGCAAGAGGATTCCGTATATTTGTATACATAACTCCCAAAGTGCATTAGCACCTGCAATTCTTCTTTTCCTGCAATAACAGGCAACCCAAAAATCTCGGCGGCTAGGTTGGTTACAAATGTGAAAGGCGTTGGACTAAACCTAAATTTTGTAACAACTATATCAGTGTGGCAAACTGCAAATAAGAGAATAAAACAAATTGTTAAGAATGATAATTTTATTATTCTGACGGAATTGGATGACATCAAAACAAGATGAATGGCAAGAAGCAAATATCAGAGGGAAGCATTTCTCTCCTTCCTCCGAAAAAAAGAATCTCATAAAAAAGAAAAAAGTTACATAATGTAAAGTTTTAATATAAAAGCCCACCCAAAATTTAGAAAGTTGACACCCGAGAGGCAAAAGCAACGGAACCAAAGTTGAATGAAATTGTGCACAGATATTGCAGACGTAAAATGAAGGAATACGGGTTTCGTATTTTCCTGGAAAAAACGGTTGGTTGGGGCACGGACCTCTCAAACATTTGATCACGAAATATCAAAAGTGCTAGTAACAGTATGTCAAATGTGTGTAAAGGACATGAAGAATTGCAATGAAACTTTGCACATAGACAATACGCAAAAAATAAACGAATGCGTTTCTTTTATTTTCTTTTGATATTTCGTAATCAACGGTTTAGAAGATCCGTGCCTCACTCAACTGCTTTTTTCTAGGAAAATACGAAACCCAATTATTTCATTTTACGTCTACAATATCTGTGCACAATGCCATTGAATTCGGTGCAATTCTTCTTCCCTTTTCGTCCTCAAATTTAAAAATTTTAGGTGGGGGCTTTTACCCCCTAAAACCGTTTTTCCGCAGAAAATAAAAAAATATTCGTTTATTTTTTGCATATTGTCCATACATAGTTTCGTTGCAATTCTTCATGTCCTTTACAGACATCTGTCATACTGTTACTACACTTTTGATATTTTGTGATCAAATGTTTGAGGGGTCCGTGCCCCGCCCAGCCATTTTTTCCAGGAAAATACGAAAACCGTATTCCCTCATTTTATGTCTGCAATATCTGTGCACAATTTCATTCACTTCGGTTCCGTTGCTTTTGCCTTTCGGGTGTCAACTTTCTAAATTTTGGGTGGGCTTTTATACTAAAACTTTACATTATGTAACTTTTTTTCTTTTTTATGAGATTCTTTTTTGGGAGGAAGGAGAGAAATGCTTTCCTCTGATATTTGCTTCTTGCCATTCATCTTGTTTTGATGTCATCCAATTCCGTCACAATAATAAAATTATCATTCTTAACAACTTTTTTATTCTCTTATTTGCAGTTTGCCACACTGATATGCCACAGATGTCTGCAATATCTGTGCACAATTTCATTCACTTCGGTTCCATTGCTTTTGCCTTTCGGGTGTCAATTTTCTAAATTTTGGGTGGGCTTTTATATTAAAACTTTACATTATGTAACTTTTTCTTTTCTATGAGATTCTTTTTTGGGGGGGTTGAGGAGAGAAAAGCTTTCCTCTGATATCTGTTTCTTGCCATTTATCTTGTCTGAACTGCTTAAGTAAGATCATTTTGTAACTTTTGATGTCATCCAACTCCGTCACGATAATAAAATCGTCATTCTTAACAATTTGTTTTATTCTCTTATTTTCAGTTTGCCACACTGATATATTTGTTACAAAATTGAGGTTTGGTCCAACGCCTTTCTAATTCGGAACAACCCAACCGCCAAGCTTTTTGGGTTGCCTGTATTGAAGGAAAGGGAGAATTGCAGGTGCTAATGCACTTTTGGAGTCGTGTATACAATAGACCGCTGTCCGGAGAACGGATTTTTCTCAGTGTAGATTTCTTATAAGACAGGCTTTCTTGCGCTACTGCCGAGAACAAATGTCACGATTGGCCCAACATATTCACCTTCATAATTAGTGTTTGCACAGTGTTCCTGCTTTCTGTTTGTGTCTTTCGGCTCTTTCCGGTTCCGACTTGTATGTTAAGTATCGATCTTCCACTTCGGTCTACAACTCGAGTTCCTCTTTCGTTCGCTCGGTTCAAAGGAAGGAATTAATAACCCTGCCTTTCCTCTTCTTCTTCTTGACGAAATTTGAACTTTTTAACAGCCAAGCACTACATACTTCCTTTACTTTCCTCTTAAAATTTTCCCTCTCTCTAATCCAATTGTAGCTCGCGCGAAGTGAGCTTTGTGATGGAGAAACACCGTGTACGTGGGTTTCCTTGGGGTTCTCCCGTTTCGTCCCACTTTCTTCATTCCATTTCTAATCATCATAGTCTCCTTTAGCCTAGTCAGCATAATCGTAGGACGTAAAACTTAAAGATTTCTTTTCTAATTCAATCGTTCATTCTCAACTTTTTTATAGAGCAGACTGCAGACTGTACTTAGTATTCATGATCAGTTAAAAACAAGATACCAAGGGGCGTAGTAGATAGCATGCTTAATAACTCTGCTATATACCGTGTTGGATTATGATAACAATACATCAAAGGAAGTAGTTTGAAAACATTCCAAACTTCAAGTTTCCTCTTTTAGCGCAGTTTTAATACAGCTTAAAATAAAAGATATAGAAAGATATTTCTTCAGTAAACATATTTTATTTCAATATTAATAGAAATAGAAATGCAACATCATTTATGTATGTAAAATCCGCGATACAGATAGTTAACGTACACAGTACCGTAACTCTCCAAGCCTGATGAATGAGTAGCTACAAGTATTTTATTTATTTATTTATTGAGAGAATAATGTACGTATGTGCTTCCAAATGTTTTCTAATAATAATTTTTATCTATAATCAATTACCTTTGCCATATCCTTAATTTTAATGTTAATGCTATCATTTCAAACAATACAGCTCTATTACAATACACTAATATTTATATTCTATACCATAGCTAAAACAGACCTCCCTTAAAGTATTAAATCTTAGTCTCTGTTTCCAATCTATTACAGGAGAGGTGTTTCAAAATAATTTACAAAAGATAAATATATAAAATTCTACATTTAATTGCAGATTGTCAAGATAAGAGAAGACATTAGTGTCGTCTCCTCTGGAATTCTACAAAGCGTATCTCGACTCGTGTGCAAACCTAATTCGTGGACAAGAATAGGCCGGTAATGCCCAAGTAAACAAAATCGTTTGAATTACCGGTGTGTGTATACAAGGGTGGCCCAAAAGTAGGTATATACCCTTGCATTGATCAAGTATAATTTTCTAGCTTATAGGTTTATTTGCTGCGGCTGTTCCGAGCTTAAGATATAAGTAAAAAGAATTAAGAACAAATAATAAAGAAACCAAGCATATCTGATAAGAAATGATATAAAAAGCAATGAGTTGCACAGTACGGGACTGTGTACTTACTTTTGGGCTACCCTGTAAATAAAAATCACCAGTGTAAATAAAAATGAACAAATAATGTGAACTTTAGTTAAGCTTGTTTTTACAATAATAAAAAATGAATAATTAATACCAGTGAATCACAGTGCATATATATATATTTCTAAAAATATTTCATAACGCTCAGAGATATCATTTTATGTCATTTTATAAGGTCATGGTATATTGATATCAATTTACCCGTTACCGGTCTCTGTTGTAATAATGACGATAACAAAGTAATCATCATGTAGGGCCTTCGAAAGAAAAAAAGTTAAAAATTCCAAATTGTCGGTCAAGGGGAGAAGTGGTGTAACTCGAAAAATAGTGATTTTGAGTTATGACATTCAGCGTCATTTAACCTGCTCTATTAGCATGAAAATTTCATAGTTGCATCCCTTTATTAATAAAGATATGGACTTTTTGAAAATGATGTCTAAAAAAATGAAACAGGTATAATTAAGATATTGATATTCGTTTCTTTATTAGTTTGTTTGGGGTTTTTATTTTTAAATGAACAAATTAACTTAAATCACTCTCTAGGATTAAAAGAAAAGAAAAACTAATTTCGTAAAACATAACTGTCGAAAAAGTACAAAGGCATTTATAAAGAATTTAGTGGACAGCAATTCGGGAACTGATTGTCACTAAGGAACAACCAGTCAAAATTTACTTAAAAATAATCATTTAGACGAACATCACGGAAGTATCACACTTATTAAAAAAATAACATTAACCAAGAATCATAAGTATCCCAACTCACAGCCCCAAGAATCTCACCACATTTATGTTCAGACTTAGCGAGTTTATGTCAAGGAGATACGCGTATTGTTAGGAATCCTGAGTTTGTGCTCTTTTACAGAAACATTTCACATTATAGGACAGGAAAGTAAAATCTTTGCGGAAGATCTTAACATGGTACACAGAGGTATAATTCTTTACTGTGAAGAATCTATTACATGCTGTTAAATAAACTTAGTTCTATCTGTGATTATATTATTCCTTTAGACACATTATAAAACATGAGAAAGTTTCATATCATTATTTATAAAGACTCTAAAATAGCCAATCGGCGTTCAGAGCTACCTTAGGTGTCCTTGTACATAATGATATGAAATTCTCTTTTGTCTTGTAATATAGCTGATGAAACCAATGGTTTAGTTAGTTGGCGAAACTGTTGTTACACATAAACATTTTAATATAAACATTGTGCTTTGATTAGAGGCTCTGTTTTATTTTTATTTTGAATTACTAAAGTAAGCTAATATGAACAGATAGTTATTGTTAATTAAGTATTTATTAACGAAACAAGATCAAATAAACGAATAGTTTTAGAGCAAAGTGTTCTTAAAAGGACTCACCTCGAAGAGTAAACTATCAGTTGTGATTTTGTAAAATGAAAAGTGATTTATACCATAATGTATGCGGTTCGATCCCAGCTCGCGCCGTGTGGTCTTTGTGGTGGACAAACATCGTGCTCATGGGTTTTCTCGGGGTTCTCCCGTTTCCTTCCACTTTCTTCATTCCACCATTTCATTCATTTCTCATAATCACCGTCTCCTTTAGCCTAACCGGCATAACCGTGGGACGTAAAATTTATGATTTCATTTCATAATGTATACGCATTAATTGAACATTTATTTCTGAAATATGAACAAAATTGCTTGAGTGGCTATTCAGAATGGCTTGAAACAAGGAGATGCATTGTCGCCATTATTATTTAACTTCGTTCTGGAATACGCTATAAGGAAAATCAAAGATAGCAACCAGGACCTACAGTTGAACGGTATTCACCAGGTTATATAGCATATGCTGATGATGTAAACTTAATAGGGGACAATAGGGGAACAACAGAAAGAAATGCAGAGATCTTATTAAACGCTTGCAGGGACATGGGTTTAGAAGTAAATGCAGAGAAAACTAAATACATGGAAGTGCGTCGGGACCGGAATACGGCAAATTATGGACGCGTTAAAATATTAAATAATACTTTTGATAAAGTGGATAGTTTCAAATATCTAGGATCAATATTAACAGACGAAAATCATATTCACGGAGAAATTAAATGTCGACTAAAAGCAGGGAATTCGTGTTACTATTCGGTTCAAAATCTCTCGTCGTCACGAATTCTGTCGAGGAATTTGAAGCTTAAAATATACAAAACAATAATCATGCCTGTTGTTCTGTATGGCTGCGAAACATGGTCACTTACTCTGAGGGAAGAACATAGACTGAAAGTATTTGAGAACAAGACCCTGAGACGAATATTCGGACCCAAGAGGAACGGGAATGGGGAATGGCGGAAACTTCATAACGAGGAACTACATAATTTATATGGTTCACCCAACATTGTTAGGGTCGTCAAGTCTAGGAGGCTTAGGTGGGCAGGTCATGTAGCTAGAATGGAAGAAAGTAGAAACGCTTTCAAAGTCTTGACTGGAAGACCAATCGGAAAACGACCATTAGGAAGACCTAGGCGCAGATGGGAGGACAATATGAAGATGGATCTCGCAGAGATTGGAATATAAAGTAGAAACTGGATGCAGTTAGCTAAGGATAGAAGTCAGTGGAGAGCTTTTGTGAACGCGGCATTGAACCTCCGGGTTCCATAGGCCATAGAGCTAGTTAGTTAGTTAGTTAGTGGCTATTGAGAAAATTATCCGGAAAAAATTCACCCTCAAGAGCAAACTATCACTTGTGAATCTTTTTTAGTGAAAAATGATTTACACCATTCTTATAGTTAACCCTTATTCTGGATTATTATTCCATAGAAATATGTTACATTTATATTAATTACATTTTTTTAAAAAAGAAATAAACATATTAGGTAAAACTATCCAATGCGCGTATACTGAATTAGGAATTAATTTCCAAAACGCGTCTTATTAGTGTCCCACGCTCCCAGCATTTATTCTTCTATTCATTTTTTCGTGGTATAATTTTCCTTCATATCTACATTGAATAAACCACTCGTTCAGTAAATTTTCATTTCGTCTGACGGGTAGACACAACTTAGAAACCAATACCGCTAATTCAACACAGTATATACGTAGATTGTAGCTTGATCACATACTTTCTAACGTGATTACGATTCTGAAGTGAGTGCCTTTGTATAAAACTGTTTGAAGCCGAACTGTTTGAAGCCCGCTAAAAGGAATTTTCTGTCATTGTTCATCGATCTATACGCATCTATTTTGTCGGCCTCACCAATCGGGAAGTAATATCTCACCAAAAATTATGACCATAGGAATTTTAGAGTGAAACTTTATTTCTACATCACGCTTGTGTTTTCTATTCATCGAAAACAATAATCCTAGTGAGAACACCAACATGACGATTTACTGACACTTTCATCCCCCTTGGAGGACATGCCAGAAATACTCATGTATGTACTAGGATAACTGTGGGTTCGATGTTCGATGACGCCACCTTCTGCGTTGACCATCTTTCAAAGGAACTACCCGTTATGGACTGTTTGTCGGATATATAAAACCGTCCATTGGAACAATCTCCACAATCTTTTAGGAATACTTTTCTGTTTAGAGCGAAGTGCAATGACCAGCGATAAGTGATTTACTGTGAGTGAGGCTGTTGAGACTTGAGGAAAATTTTCAGCAGAATACAGGATACACGGGAGCAAATACATGCTAAGTGCTATTTCACACCTGATACCTTTGCCTCTCATCATTATTGCTCCAATTATATCATGTATCTCTTCCCCATAAGAGACGAAAATTACTCGAGCATGGTTCTAATACAAAATTGAACTCCCACTGTAAGTTCGATCGAATTTGAGTTTAACGTTGAGCAGCGAGGCTATATGAGACCGGATCTCCTGATTAACGTGGAATCCGAACCACATGAACCGGGAATCGAACACCGGTCATACTATAAGTTATTAACAATCAAACTTGACACCACCTACGCAGAAACTTTGATCGTCCTTGGCCTAATTTTGTTTTATTTAGTTATTTAAACAAGTATATTTAATCTTACTAAATGTGACCCAAAACCTGCTCCCGTAAGTAACACTATTCCTTCCCAACTCTAACATCGGGACAAGGAACAAGAATTTTCGTTTATCCTCTCCCTATCCCATAGGAGGGGAGGATAACGATTTTGTAGGTTTCTTAATGGAATATTTATTTATGAAATAGAAACAAAATTACCTGAGTCGTTTTTGAGAAAATCGCCAGAAAAGAATCCCCACCGAAAGTAAACCATTCCTGCTGGGATTTTTCCCAGAGAAACGATTTACACTATATTATAGAGTTGTTAATGAAATATTGATATATGGAAAATAATATTGTTATAGCTATTTTCGAGAATTTTTACGTTATTTTCTATTTTCACCCTTCATTAAAGTACTCTTGTTTCTGGGGGCAGGAAGAAAATCGGTAATCCTCTGGAGAATTGTATAAAAACCTTAAGTTTAAAATTTGGCCTTGATACGTTGAACGATTTGGACTCTAGCCGAGTATATGTCAGAACCAACAGACGAACAGACATCAATAAACCCCGCTTTCAGTTCTAGAGGCTATAAAATGTGTAAATCTATTGAAATCTCGAATTCCATTGTTTTTCATAATCATATTTTCTTCTCCCCTACCGTTACTCGAAAGCTACAAAAAAGTAATAAATGCCGAAAGACAGACCGAGATTCAAATATATGGACAAAGATAATTCAATATGTGGGAAAGAAAAAACTATGAGGATTAGGATTAGAAATTAGGTTTCTGAGTTTTCAGCACCTAGGGCTATGTAAGCCCGTCGTGTATGAGGGTTGAGATCCCTCGACGATTACACTGCCCGGTGGAAGAAAGAAAAAGAGGACGAAGGAAGTGGCTTAGGACCATTATGTAAAGTACATCCCGGCATTTCCCAGGTATGAATGAGATAAACCTTACTCAAGATGACTGGCCTGAAAAAGCATTTACACCTTTTTGAGCGATTGTGGTCACCAGGAATCGAACTGAGGACCGTTGGGATAAAAACTACAAGGAAATATAAAGTCTTGCTTAGGATAGGGAAGAACGGAAACCATCAAAACAATTGTCGACCCAAGAAGAAACGAAGATAGTGTTAAGCGGGCAAAATACTGTACATATTTTTATTACTTCATCGTTGCGCAATATTACTCAAAGAGTTAAACTTACCATTCTTTCCATTCCTGAAGGTCGCCTTTTCGCCAATTAAACAACATACATTGTAAATCTCAGAGTAAAATGTTCCATACTATCTTAAGAAGTTCGACTTGAATCGAACCAATTCTTGGAGGTTTGTGATTTAGGAAGCCTTAATAAAAATTAGTAACGTTCAAATTTTGCTAGAAGTGAACACTAATTATAAGATTTATGAATTAGAACATTTCTGATTAATCGTGTTCATCGGGGATCATAGCCCAAATCTACTCCAAAATGTTCTGAATAATCTACCACAAAATCAAAATCTTAAGCTACTTCAAAATCTTCTGAAGTAGGTTAAGAGAAAAACATTTTGAAAGTAAGTTTTCTAGAATTAATTAATTTATTTATTTTAAGGTTTATGTTTCTGTCTGTTTAGATTACAAAACAGGAACTTGTATACATGAAAAGTGGAAGTTTCATGTGAATGAAGTTCCCACTTTTGACGACTGGTGAGAAACTCATCTCATCAACACAACACATGGATGGACTAAGTTTGCGCGTCTAAGGTCACAAACTCTGTACACCCCCGCAAACAGGTTTGGGTATCCAGACAATCAGGATGCAGTATGCTGTGGAACAGAGTTATATGAAAGTGTACCGTGGAGGACACACAATTGCGATTTATCTTTCTTTACATATTCAAAATTGGAAATTCTGTACTGCAAGCCGCAAAAGGCCTAGCATTTGGGAAGGAATGACCATTCGCTGTTGCTTGTCAAATTTCGTTCCGGTAACAGTATTGAGAAATAAGAGAAGGTCGTGAGTTCGACTCCCGCTGAGAGCTTATATGGCTTGGAAATTAAATTAAATTTTTGTGATATTTAGATTTATATTCTACATAGACCTCGTGTTAAGCTTTCCAGTGTAAAGTTCGCTATCACTTTATTCAAATATAATGAGAGCACTTTTAAGACGTAGATACATTAATTCACTCCTCTCAAATTTTGAGAAGAGACATGTACATGTGGAAATTAAAATTTTCAAAATAAAATTTCCAAACAAAATTTTGTAACTGAAAATATTCAATTCGATCAAACCAAAATTTTCAAATTACAAATTAAAAAAAAAAAAAGCTTTGAAAAATTTTCAACAGACATTTGAAAGTAATCACCCAATCAAATTGCACCAAAAATAGCTTTCTACCAATGACCTTAGACATCTCCTGCGCTCATTCGACGGTGTTAAGGTAAAACGTCGTAAGCCTTATTTCCAACTTTTTTCAGGACCGAAAAAAAAAACTAAATTCCATTTACATCCTTGCAAGACACAAGTAAAGTGGTTTATTTGCCTTAATTGTACACACAAGCTTACAATATTTTTCTCACCTATGGTCTAACCTATAGTGAGCTGAATAAGATAAAAATCCACATTTTCAATTTTTTGAGGGTTACGACCTTTTACATTAACACCGTATGATATAATAAAGTATCTCATCTTAGATGAGGTCAAAACTATCACAAATTTAAATTTTGGCCATTTTTATCCATGAGAAGACGCAAGTTGGACTATTCAGCTTTACCCAAGTCCTAGAAAACGTTTATCAATATTTGTTTTTTTGACAACTCCTAAGTTTAACGGGGGTGTTCCAATGTAGGCTGCTGAAATTTGTGAGGGTATATCAATGTATTCATGTCCTTGCAGGGGAATGTTCAAGACCAAGTTTCTCAAATGTACTTTAATATATGTGATGAATCGGTTGATTTGCCATAGCCTGGTTTCATTTTGTAGCGAGTCACTTACGTTGTCTTGGAGTCAAGTTACTTTTGCTTTTTAACTTTATATCATCACATCTCAAGCTTAATCTCATATGTTGATCAGTTTGCTCATAACCCTTATGAACTATTTGACAAGCTATAGCTAGACTAGACCGACCGACTAGAATTTTTTTCTGAATTTCATTTGTAATTAAATATTTTATTATTTAAAATTGATGCTGTCTTGGAGAACTGTTCAAAACTAAGTTTTCACTACTTAATATCTAGTTCTCGTATAATTTACGTGATGGGCAGTTTGATTAGCCAAAGCCGGACTTTTTTTTTTTTTTTTTTTTTTTTTGTAACGAGACATTTATGTTGCTAAATATGATTTTTTTAAAGCAGGAAATCTCAAGCTTAATCTCATAAGACAAATTGTCTGGTCATTTCTAACTCTTGAACCGTTTAGAAAACTATAGCCAGTTGGCGAGCCGTAATGTTTTACCAATTTTCATGTGTAATGAAATATACTTATTGCTTAAGATTTAAATTGTATTGAGAATGTTCAGCACTAAATTTTCACTACTAAAATCTAGTTCTCTCATAGTTTATGTGATGAATCAGCTGGCTAGCTTAGCCTGATTTCATTTTGTAGCGGTACATTCACACTGTCATGAAACACTCTTTGGCCAGCCATGATCCTTATAAATGTGATACACCGTTTGGCTGGACATAGCCTATAAGGTTTCCAGGAATTAACTCCTAAGGTACACTACTAGGTTACATTATAGTTTCGCAATCATTGAGACTTGAACCTATAGTTTAAGGTGAAATCCTAACCAATGTAATATATTCAGTTTTCAAGACTCTCACATCGAACCGAACACAGGATCTATGATAAAACAAACATAATCATTTACATCAAGCATTTGCAGTAAGCTATGTATATTTCCCCAATCTTGGATCGAATCCTAAGCAATGTGCTGATTGATTTCACAGAGATGTAGATTTCTGAATAACTTTAAGGGGCAAGGGAAATTAAAATATGCATGTTTCGTTTTTTTTGGACATCATTCCATATCTTATGGGTCCAAGAAACTTGGAAGGGGGATCCGGACCCCTAGACCCTCAAAATTGACGCCCTTCGGCTCATCCGCTCGGTTCTCAAAAGGACACTAAACTCTAAACCTTCCAATCAACTAATTTTCTATACACATCCTTTTGCATCGACAAACTTTTCGTACATAACATGACATGAAGAAAAGAAATATTGATTCAGCCTTTGCTATATTTAAATTCCGTTACAAAAATCACATGTAAGAGTGACAATTCTTCATTAGTAAACAAGAATTTACGTGAGAGGTGAGGGAGTGGAGATTTTTTTATTAATTCCTGTACGAGTTTCGTAACGAGATTCAATGAATCTCATTATAAATGTTCATTTCAATCTCATACTTTATTTGCCATCGGAAAAGAATGCAACATTTGCATTTTTAACTTTAATACTTAATCTGTGACATCATTAGTAAAGAATAAACGTTCATATTTGTAATAATTCAGACAGAATCCATACCTCAGTCATCTTTCATTCCCTTTAAATTGTGCTAGTGGTATTTGATTACCATCATATCAGTTCGGTGCTTGTGACATTAAACTTGTAATTAACTTACAAACAAGGTTTCCCAACTGTCACACTCTGATTTGCTTGAAACTCCTGCAGTGAACAAAGGAAGAAAAAGTGGGACATACGTGTTTTTGTATATCGGTCAACGTGGGGATGAAGGGGGTAAAACCTTCCTAAACTAAGAACATATGGCTATACGATACCTTGTAGCAAGCCCATAACTAGTTACGCCGTTAGAGATACACACTGGCTAATGTTGGAAAACAGCACGGATATTTCGAACACTAGGTGATATCCCATTCCGTTTCTGTAAACACACTAATAATTACAGATCGCTAACCATTACCATGTCAACCCGCGGGAGGATATATGAGGCAAATGTATATACTTTGTTCCCTGGACTGCAGAGAGTTTACCTGCTATGAATTAAGTAAGAAACACGAACACGGGATAACGCGTGCAGAATATCCTTTCACGAAAGAGGCCAAGGCTTGGAATATATTGGAGTTAGTGATCAATTCAGAAGACAGCAGTTCATGAATACATTTTTTTATTGGATTTGAATACAACAAGTTAAAACCCATTTACAGTGTTCATACATTGCTTACACCATTTTTACAGGTACTATATGTTATTATAAATTCCTTTCACTATATTTTTCTTATAAGTTTCTATCTTACAACTTAAATCAATATATTTAACTATTTTACTTATAGGTTGTACTCATTCTCAATGCCGACGACTTCTGAAATATATTAGTCCTTGGTTTTCAGGAATAAAATAGCCTATATCAAAGTTATCTGGTCGGGTGTTTCGAGGTGAAACATAAATACGGAAGGAAGAAACAAGTTTTTTATACTCAACTTTACCATTAAATATTTTATAAAGGAATACTATACCAAACAGAGTTCTTCTTTGGTGTAAACTCATGATACCAAAATTAATATTTAGAGAGTGACTGCTATCTGTCTGTGGGTATATGTGTGTTGCTTTTACGTTAGATGCCTTAAAAAATTGATTGTTTTTTTTTTCTAGTTCGGTAATTTTATTTCTGAAGAGCGAATTCCAAATAGTACTTGCATATTCCAATTCGGAACGGACATAGGCTTCATTAAGTCTTTGAAGTATTTTAGTTTTTCAGAATTCTCGCCCCGTTCTAAGTATCAATCCAAGATTTCTATGCGCTTCAATAATAATGTTGTCAATATGGCAATCGAATTTTAATTTGAAATCATATAAGATACCTAAGTCCATAACTGTTTCTGGAGTTGGTAGTATTTTGTTGTCAATTGAATATGAAAAAATGTGTCGGTACCTTTCGTCTTGTAAATGTCATTACTTTACATTTGTTAACATTTATTTCAAGTCAATTTTTCCTCACACCACTTAACTATAGAGATAAGATCGCTTTGGAGCTTCTCACAGTCATAAACAGAATTTCTTGAATAATAAATTTTTAGATCATCTGCAAATAATAGTTTATTTGAATTTTGTATGCAACTAGGTAGGCCATTAAAAATACCGGTAGTAAGAAAAGCAAGAGTCCCAGGTTGGAACCCTGAGGGACCCCAGACAGTACTGAGTAATCATTTGATCGGCATCCTTTATATACAATAAATTGTTTACGATTTTGTAAATAAGATTCGAATAGTTTAATACGAGACAACAAAAAATGAAACTGATTTATTTTTGCAATAATTTACTATGGTTTACGATATCAAAAGCTTTGGAAAAAATCCGTGTAAATCAGGTCAACCTGACCCCTTGATCCAGTGAATGTGCAGTTGATAATTATGCTCAGATTTGTTAGTTGAATCTACGTTTTAGAAAGCCATGCTGATTCACTGAACTGTATGATCTAACATGGTTCATAATGCGTTGGTATAAAATAGTTTCAAATAGTTTTGCAAAGACACATAATATGACAGCTGATCTGTAATTTTCAACTTCTCTTTTACAGTTTGATTTGGGTATAGGACACACTTTTGTAACTTTCCATTTATCTGGGAATGAGCTCGTACGAATAGCGAGATTGTAAATGATATAAAGGGGATAGAAAATGTTCCGCACATCCCTTCACTACGTACACTGGGATGTTATCAGGGCCAATCGAACTTTTTGATTTTAATCTTTTTATTGCTCACTTTATTTCATCTGCTGTTATGAGTGAAATTCTAACCTGATCTAAAGCGTCATATCCTTTCGAGCATTTGTAGTTAGCTGCAGTCTTAGGTCGAGCTTTTTTTTTTTTTAATAACTAACTAACTAACTAACTCTATGGCCTATGGAACCCGGAGGTTCAATGCCGCGTTCACAAAAGCTCTCCACTGACTTCTATCCCTAGCCAATTGAATCCAGTCTCTACTTTGTATTCCTATCTCTGCGAGAACCATCTTCATATTGTCCTCCCATCTGCGCCTAGGTCTTCCTAATGGTCGTTTTCCGATTGGTCTTCCAGTCAAGACTTTGAAAGCGTTTCTACTTTCTTCCATTCTAGCTACATGACCCGCCCACCTAAGCCTCCTAGACTTGACGACCCTAACAATGTTGGGTAAACCGTATAAATTATGTAGTTCCTCGTTATGAAGTTTCCGTCATTCCCCATTCCTGTTCCTCTTGGGTCCGAATATTCGTCTCAGGATCTTGTTCTCAAATATTTTCAGTCTATGTTCTTCCCTCAGAGTAAGTGACCATGTTTCGCAGCCACACAGAACAACAGGCATAATTATCGTTTTGTATATTTTAAGCTTCAAATTCCTCGACAGAATTCGCGACGACAAGAGATTTTGAACCGAATAGTAACACGAATTCATTGCTTTTAGTCGACATTTAATTTCTTCGTGAATATGATTTTCTTCTGTTAATATTGATCCTAGATATTTGAAACTATCCACTTTATCAGTTTTTTTTTTTTAATAAAGTGATTCAAAATAAAGTGCGAAAGAAGAGGCAATCTCATCTTTAGCTTTCAGTTCCTAAGTTCCTAACCATTGTAAAATAATGCACTTGTATTAAGATGGCGTGTTTTATTTTTAATGAAATCCCAAAATTGGCTAGAATTTGATTCTATTGCAGATTCTGACGTTGACACGAAATTATTGTATGCGTTATTGATGTTACCTTCAATTTCCTTACGTAATGGAGTAAATTCTGTAGTGTGATGACAACCACAACTATTAGCTGCTTGTATCATTTTTTTTTTATGGTACACTTTAGCTTTTACTTTTTTAATGGTATCTCGTGTGAACCAACAAGGATAACTTTGACTGCATTGATTTTTTAAAGGAATGCTTCGATCAAATATTTTATATAAAATGTTATAAATTTGTCAACTGTTATATTGATGTTATTATAGTGGTTAAAAATATTACAATAGACATGAGAGAGTTCTAAATAAAGTAGTTGAAAATTCGCTTTTCTAAAGTTATATCCAGAAATATTATATTTTGTTTTTGAAGCTGAACAATAACTGAATTTTTAGTAATATTTAGCATAGGGTGATATTTGTCTTCTTTTACTAGGGGAAACTCTT
The DNA here is from genome assembly GCF_964235325.1 of Thermobia domestica. Taxonomy (NCBI): domain Eukaryota; kingdom Metazoa; phylum Arthropoda; class Insecta; order Zygentoma; family Lepismatidae; genus Thermobia; species Thermobia domestica. The sequence goes on along the minus strand of NC_137456.1, from coordinate 203,500,947 downwards.
CCCTAATGACTAATACATTAAGTATGTTGCTAAGAATTAAATCTAGTGTTTTGCCGTCAGTATTGCAGACATTATTGAATGAATTTAACTAATATAGGGATATGAAATTATGAAAACATTTATATTTATCTGTTGCATCCAAAAGATTGAATTTATTACCAGTTATGTTTCTTAAATTGAAATCAGCAAACATGAGAATAGATGGACATTTTGATTCAGCATATTGATACACTTTTTCATATTGTTTGTTGATTCAGGCGGAAAATATATTACAGACACATAAAATATGGCTTTTTCATATACAAGTTTGTCAATACGCAATCAACATTTAATTCACAACACTCTATTACGAACACTTGAAATTTGTTTTTTAGCACCGCTAGCAGCGCCTCTCCTCCAGTAGCTTTATCCTCATTTTTTAGATCTATCTCGTCTCGGTACCGTGTATCTATCATCGAAAATTTCACCATTATAAAATCCAGGCTGTAGCAATGTTTCGCAGACACCTATATCATAATTCGATGATAGTACATACAATAAAATATACTTGTTTTGCTATTAAGCCCCCTCGTATTTTGAAAATATACATTTAGAATTGAATTTTTAACAATATCTGTCCCCTGGCTATTAGTCTTATTTCCTACACACTGTAAAATTCTTAATATCAGACTGACCTCTATTGTCACACAAACTACTTTTACCATCACTGCCACATTTATTTGTTTTATTGTCCAGGAAAATGTTTCCAGTTGTATGTTTATAGATCTTATGTCCATATACTCTTCACGCAATATACATAGACTCACGTATACAATTACGTAATTTATACATACTATTGTTCTGATTGTTTTATGTCAGTGAATATAGTTGTCATAGAAATGGTAATCGTGGAAGAAATACTATAAACACAATCATTGCTTGCACCAGGTATACTTGGTGATAGCAATCTGACCACATATACCACATATTGGAGGTACATCACTGTTAAAACAATAGAAAATAATCAATGGGTGTTTTCGAAATGTGGTGGATGGTCTGAAATTTATCCGGCTTTGTATACACGCGAACAAAAAGGGCATTCACACTTCCAATTTTCACATCCTTCAACGTTAGGAAACCAACTTTGCAGTTATGTTGGCTGGGTTGAGAACTAGGTAAAGTGATTCTACAAGTGCTCTAGTTTGTTCAAAAAAGTCAGTGTAGCTAACTGCAAAAAGTAGAATAAAATCCATGCCTCTGCAACAAATAAACAATCGGTGATAACGCATCATTTAGTATGTACAGAGCGATTCATATCATGAGAGTAACAAAGTGATCTTATTTAACCTTAGACATACCAAGGAAAAATTAATGTTGTTGAATCTTTCGTTTTGTTTCATACCATACAATATTTTCGACTGATAACTTGGCACGACCTCAGCAAAAGAAAATTAGAAGTCTGTATAGGGCAGGGGCGTTAAAATCCGTAACGAGTGAGTGAGAAAAATACAGGATGGACCTAGTAGGAGTTCAGGAAGTTAGGTGGGAAGGAAATGGATCTGTGAATTCCAGAAATTTCGTTCTCTTACGGAGAAGGAAATAAAAATCACCAATTAGGAATAGGGATTTTCGTTCACAAACGAATAATATCGGAAATTAAGCGGGTTGAATTTGTTACTGACAGACTTTCTTTTATTACTCTTAAGGGTGGGTGGTGTGATATTAATGCTTTAAAAGTACATGCCAACTGAAGATAAGGATGACGATATACAAGACAGTTTTTACGAAGAAGTGGAACGGATATTTGGATAACTCCCGCGATATTATATGAAAATTCTATTAGGAGATTTCAATGCGAAGGTAGAACGAGAGGGTATTTTCAAACCGATTATAGGGAACAAAAGTCTGCATAAGGAAAAGAATGACATTGGTTTAAGATTCGTGAACTTTGCAACGCCCAAAAAACTTATTGTGAAGAGTACAAAACTCCCACATCGCGCCGATCATAAATACACTTGGATCTTATCAGACGAAAAAACACATAATCAAATTGGTCACGTTTCAGTAGATAGAAAAAGACAATCTAGCATAATTGATGTTAGGTCGTTTAGAGGGGCAGATTGTGACACTGATCACTACCTGGTAGCAGCGATAATAGAGCGATTATCGTTAAATAGAGGAAATATTCAATGTCTAAAAACGTAGAGATTTAATTTAAAGAAATTAGAAGAGAGCCAGGTAAGAGAGGAATACCAGATTGAAGTTTCGAATAGATTCTCGGCTTAGAAGATTCGGGGTGCATTAGTGTTGAGGATACCTGGATTGAAATTAGAGATAGCATTAAAATTTCAGCAAAAGAAAAATTGGGACACGCGGAAACGCGTAGGAACCAACCATGGTTCGACCAGGAGTGCATTAAACTAGCAGAGAAGAGAAAACAGGAAAATTAGGTTGGCTACAAAATCCGAATCAAATAAGCACACAACATTTAGCAGACATCAGGCAGGAAACTTGCAAAATTTTTACAACAAAGTAACGCGATTTTTGAAAGCTAAAATTAAGGAACTTGAAGATAATGGTAAAAATAAAAATATTCACGACATGTATAAGGGGGTGAGCGAATTTAAGAAAGGCTATCAACCCCGTGCTTATATATTAAAGGAAACTGACGGAAAATTTCTGACTGATACAGATAGCATTTTAAATAGATGGAAAGATTTCATTGACGCTTTGCTTAACACGCAGCCAAAAACTAATGTGCGTGGAGAAAGGGAGATACACGCTGCAGAACAGTATATTCCAGAACCTGACCGAATAGAAGTAGAAACCGCTATAAAGAAATTTAAAGAAACACAAATCTCCGGGTGTAGACGAAATTTCGGTTGAGTTAATTTTAGCTGGAAGCGAAAAATTGTAGAACAAGATACACAAACTCATTCTCCTTATCTGGAACAAGGAAGAATTGCCACAAGAGTGGAAAGAATCAATCATTGTTCCAGTTCACAAGAAAGACAACAAAACTGACTAATAATTATCGAGGCAACTCTCTTCTGTCAATATCCTATAAAATCCTTTCAAACATTCCATTAACAAGAATGACCCCATACACAGCGAAATTATTGGAGATTATCAGTGCGGATTTAGACGAAATCGATCAACTATCGACCAAATATTTATCATTCGACAAATACTCGAAAAGAAATGGGAATACAATACCCCGGTACAACTATTTATTGATTTTAGAAAGGCTTACGACTCGGTTAGGAGAGAAACATTGTACAGCATTCTTACAGAATTTGGTATACCGAAAAAGCTAATTACATTAAGATATGTTTAAATGAATCCTAAAGTACAGTCCGCGTAGGAAAATTTTTCTCCTCCGGCTTTCACGTCGAGAATAGCCAGAAACAAGGAGATGCGTTGTCGCCATTATTATTCAACTTTGTCCTGGAATACGCTATAAAAAAAAATCAAAGATAGCAACCAGGGCCTAGAGTTAAATGGTATTCACCAGGTTATGGCATATGCTGATGATGTAAATTTAATAGCGAATGATAGGAAACCAATAGAAAGAAATGCATAGATCTTATTAACGCTTGCAGGGAAATGGGTTTAGAAGTAAATGCAGAAAAAACTAAATACATGGAAATGCGTCGGGACCGTAATACGGCAAATTATGGATGCGTTAAAATATTACATAATACTTTTGATAAAGTGGGTACTTTCAAATATCTAGGATCAATATTAACAGACGAAAATCATATTCACGAAGAAATTAAATGACGACTAAAAGCAGGGAATTCGTGTTATTAGTCACTTCAAAATCTCTTGTAGTCGCGAATTCTGTTGAGGAATTATAAGCTTAAAATATATAAAACGATAATCATACCTGTTATTTTATATGGTTGCGAAACATGGTCGCTTACTGTGAGGGAAGAACATAGACTGAAAGTATTTGAGAACAAGATCCTGAGACGAATATTCGGACCCAAGAGGAACGGGAATGGGAATGGCGGAAACTTCATAACGAGAAATTACATAATTTATACGGTTTACCAAACATTGTTAGGGTCATCAAGTCTAGAAGGCTTAAGTGGGCAGGACATGTAGCTAGAATGGAAGAAAGTAGAAACGCTTTCAAAGCAATCGGAAAACGTCCATTAGGAAAATCTAGGCGCAGACGGGAGGACAATATTAAGGTGGATCTCTCAGAAATAGGAATACAAAGTAGAAACTTGATCCAGTTGGCTAAGGATAGAAGTCAATGGAAAGGTTTTGTGAACATGGCATTGAATCTCCGGGTTCCATAGACCATAGAGTTAGTTGGCACACACTATTTTATAAAATCTTTGAATATATTACAATATTTGTTTCAACATTAGTTTCATTTTTGTTAGTTTTAAGTATTAATACCTCTACTGAAACTTTATGAAAAAAATCACCTCGTGCGGGGTGATTTGACTCCCGTCTTTCTTTTGTGAAAATTTCTTCTATGCACGAAAGTGTCGTATGTTTAATATTTTTAATAAAAATAACTATTATTATGATGTCATTTACACATTAAAGCTAACAATATGTTTTCGTTTTCTATTATTGGTTTCCAGGATGTTCGAAAAATGAGATGTGCATTGTATGACATTTTGCTTCGTGAAAACCACTGCATCAGTAGAAAACAATATGACAAATGGTAAAAGTGTATATCTTTGAGTATTTGTCAGCACATTACACGAGTTTGTGTAATTTAATCTCCAATTAATAATACATGCATGTCTCGATTACAGGCATTTACGAGATCAAAGAAACAGAACTTCTCTCTTGCAGAAAACCATAACATATCATAAAAATATCCCTTGCTATGTTCTAAGTAAATGATACCAGCAATTTAGTAAAGAACAATAAACAAAAACATAAATATGAGTATGGATTACTGTTCCTGATAATATTTCAATAAGACCTATCTCCATTCTCTCGGTTAACGTGTGCATGATTATTGCATCTCATCTCGAGATGGAGAAATTTCAGCAAAGAGAATTTATCATTCACTGTGTAAGAACAAATTAAATTTAAAAGTATTATTGTACAGTAGAGTGGATTTGAACTGAAGACGTTGGCATCACCACACTAGCGCCTATATCACCCCAAATATTCTTCACTGCTGGTGAAGTTTCTTAACTTGATAGTTATCATTATAAAATGAAGGCCGGAGAGAGAGAGAGAGAATGAAAAATGTTTGGATGAAAAAAGAACAAAAATAGATGCGTTTCGCTTCCCGAATGAAGGTTTAAGTAGCCAGGTCTCGGTTAGGACAATCTTTTGGAAACTAATAACCGAGCAGTAGTCGGTTAAATCATACTTTGTTTTTGTAACTTATTTTTGTGACACTAGTTACTGAGAAAATTGACAAAAAAATGGTTTCACCAACTTACTCGGTTACTTTAGTCAAGAAAAATGAGGCGTTAACGGGGCAGACTACTTAATATTTTTCAAAAGCTAACAATTTTTCTTTTGCCCATTGTTTGTAAAAATCTTTGAGTTTTACGTCCCACGGTTATGCCGGTTAGGCTAAAGGAGGCGGTGATTATGAGAAATGAATGAAATGGTGGAATGAAGAAAGTGGGAGGAAACGGGAGAACCCCGAGAAAACCCACGCACACGGTGTTTGTCCACCACAAAGTTCCCAATGTTTGTAAGTGAAAAGAGATAATGAAATGTAACTTATCCAGTGGCGGATAATCTTAGTGTTGCAGCGTTGCGCAACGACCAAAATATTTCAAGGAAAATATTATTAGCAATAGTAATAGTAATAAAGAACAGAAAAAATATTTTCTGATACTCCCATATATATTTTAAATAACATATTTTTTTACTTCTGTAACTGTCCGTTTCGTTAATCCGTTTTAAAAAGCGAAAAATAATCCGTCACAGAGTCTCTAATTTATATTGTGTTGCAGCGAGCATACAACGACCAGATTCCTTCAGCGCGGGAATTGGAGCGAATGTTAAGTCTCCTTTCCCCTATCTCAGAAGTTAAAGGGTCTGGTCGTTGCAGTGCTTCTGCAACACAGCACGGTTTCCAGTGAATGAGAGGGTTTTTCGCGCTAAATAAGCTTTCTGAATTTTATTTCACTAGCAATTAACAAATGCAATTTGTTTTTATGCATTCATATTTTTAAATTACGGTACTTATACTGAAGCACATCAATATAATGACAATTTAACAAAAGTGATAGCAGAATTACAAAATAAGAAAATATATAGTAGAGCAGAAATCAAATGAAAGTAGATCCGCATTTACAAGTTAATTCTTCGCTTATATAGATAATGAAGGTTTCTTCTACAGTAATTTGTGAACCAAATATTAAAAGTCAATATGCAGAACCCCCCCCCCTGTGGATAGTATTTTAGTATATACATATTTCTTTTATAAAATAAGTATATTTTATACTCTTGATAAAACTTCATGGTGGGGAACGCCACACTGAATTTGGGACTAGTTAGCAATGCTCAGAGGCGTAGCCACGAGGTGGGGGTGGCACCGGGTCCGGACCTCCCAAAAATTTCGAAACTTGACTAACATTTGTAGACTTTCCTAACGAACTATACTTGTTTAACAGAGAAATGATTGATGTACGCTAAATATTTTATTTTACGCCTCATCATGTACTCTTTCTTTTCTTATAGAAATAATCGTTCTATCATTTTTTCTAAAAATATAGGTGACAGTAATTAAGAATTACTTATCTTTTCGGGTACAGTATAAGACAGGTTCGTAATTACGTAGACGTATTGGACCTTCCTCAAATACTTTGGACCCCTCCCAGCTAACATGTTGTTCCTATATCTGGCGGCTTTCAAGGTTGCTTTCCAGAACGTTGATAAACATTGTTTCGCCTCATGTGGAAGTATATTGTGTTCATCGTGCATTGCGTAACAACCAAGACGGATGATTTGGAATGTAGTTTTTTTTCTTTTACGCACACGTGTGTGTGTGTGTGTGTGTGTGTGTGTGTGTGTGTGTGTGTGTGTGTGTTGATATATAAATAGGGGTGCCAACTCTGTAAAATAACCTCAAAATTCTCTATGATATAGGTCTCAGCGTTAAATATATCTGTTCGGACCTATCCATGGAAAGGAAATGTACTATCGTGAACAAAAGTGCATTAACACATATATTCTGTATGTCCTTAGAACATTCACTAACACGCTTAATAGATACATTGTGCTATAAATGAGAAACTGAAATTGATCAATTGGCATTTATTGTATTTACCAGTAACTACCATTTCTTTAAAATTATCGAAACAGATGAACAAAAGTATAAGAATCTTTACGTGACAATTTTGGATTTGGAAAATGAAATTCACTCTTTAAACATATAGTCTCTACTTCAACTATGGGAAATTGCTTTAAGAAGTCCTTTTCCACTCTTAATAAATGTATAAAATTCCTTGAAAGTACATTTCAAATTTTCCCTAGTACAGTCCCTGTCATCTCTCTAAAATCTTCTAAATAGGTGAACAAAATATATTAATCGTTGATAGATAGTGAAAGGTAACAGTTTTGAGTTTACAGAATGACAGACAAATATGAAAAAAAAAAAAAAAAGGTTATAAAGGGGCTGGTGAGAAGTTTGTACCGGCTTTAATCAAAATAACAGCAATTTTTCCGGCCAGGCCAATGAAAAGTCGGCCAGTTGACAGACCCTATGTATGAATATGTGACATTCGCAATTTATATACCAGTATCTCTTTTGTATCAGCCGTTTTGGTTATTAGTTATTAGATTTAATTTTATTGTGTTTGCTTTAATTCTGTACATAACCTGCAAATTCTGAATGAATTGCATACCATGACTTCTGTAAATAACTTACAAAAAAAATTGCCCAGCTTTCAACTGAGGAAGAACTTACAATTAAGGCTTAGACAAAACAAGCAACGTGCAATTCTGGAGAGTGTTAAAAAAAATCAAGTTTAAATTTACAGGACACCTTATGGCAGTAATGTTGTATGCACTAGATACATTTCCACAATTTATTTTAAATTTCCCTAGATAAATTGTGAATAAAGCGTGTTCAATGTACATTTTTTATAACATTAATTTCTGCTACGAACTCTCTTCAGTCTACACTCAAGAGGAATTCGGATCACTGTCAGGGACTGAGTTTGCTAGAATGAATTGTTCACAATAATCTAGAAAAAATATTTAGTGAATCTACAAAGCTTCTGAAATTAATATTAACTGTACCTATGGCGTCAGTAAAAGAAGAAAAGTTTTTTTTCACATCAAAAAGAATTGACACTTTCAAGAAATTGAATGCTCCAAGAAAGGTTATCACCATTGGTTATGTTTTCCATCGAAAAAGACCTGACAATAAGAATACTAGAGTTCAACCAGCATGTGTTAGACAGATTTGCTCCAATCAAAGAGAGAAGAATTAGCTTACTAATTAAAAGGTGATTAATCGGATTAAATATTCTGCGTTTTTTTATTTTTTAAAAACAGATTTTTATTTAATTTAACATGTTACATAGCATTTGCATCTAAAGTTATGCTGATTAGTCAATGAGACCATTTTATATCTTCTGTCTCCTTTCGTTCGTACTGCAACACCCGAAACCACAACCCACCGGCCACCACTGAACTTATCCCAATAATTGATAATGCTATTCTACACCCGAAAACCAGGAGAGGGAAAAATGATGTCAAAGGGAAAATTTCGGGGGAATTTTTTTTCACACTTTGGGCCCCTCTGATACGGCCCTGCGTGAACGTAGAGATCTAAAAAAAAATCTGATGAATAGTACTTGGTATACTGAATGTGTGTGCACAATTTCATTCTAGGTGCAAAAATAAGTCCGCCAAAAATATATATCTTGAATACTAAGGGCGGGAGAAATTTTATCAAAAATTCCCACAATGTCCCAAATTACCGCAAAACACCATGATCTCAGGAAAAAAATTTCCTGAGACATCTCTATTTACCCTAGGACTATAATCCGCCAATTATTCTCTTCAGAATAGAACTGCCTTTCAGGCGATACCATTCATATGTCTCCATCATGTATCTAAGACGGGAAATTCCCGAGAAAAGGGATTTTTTGGTCTAAATATCCCTTTTTTAACTTTTAGCCCCTCTGGACCCCCCTGTTTTAACGCAGAAATCTGAAAAAATCTGTTAAATACTACTTGGTGGACTGAATGTTTGTGCACAATTTCAATCTTCTAGGTTCAAAAATAAGCCCGCCAAAAATATATATACCGACAATGTCCCATATTCCCCTATACACAAGTATATTTCGATAAAAATTCCCTGAGACATCTCTAATTACCCTAGAGTCATGTTTCGCCCATCATTCTCTTCAGAATAGAACTGCCTTTCAGGCGGTATGACTCACGTGTCTCCATCATGTATCTAAGGCGGGAAAATCCCGAAGAAAGGGATTTTTTGTTCTAAATACCCCTTTTTTCAACTTTTAGCCCCTCTGGACTCCCCCTGTTTTAATGCAGAGATCTGAAAAATCTGATAAATACTACTAGGTAAGCTGAATGTTTATGCACAATTTCAATCTTCTAGGTACAAAAGTAAGCCCGCCAAAAATATATATATACCGACAATGTCCCATATTCCCGTATAGAGAAGGATATTTTGTAAAAATTCCCTGAGACATCCCTAATTACCCTAGGGTCATGTTTCGCCCATCATTCTTTTCAGAATAAAACTGCCCTTCAGACGGTATGACTCACGTGTCTCCATCATGTATCTAAGGCGGGAAAATCCCGAAAACAAGGATTTTTGGGGTAAAAATATCCCTTTTTTCAACGCTTTGCCCCTCTGGATCCCCCCTGTTTTAACTCAGAAATCTGAAAAAAAATCTGATAAATACTACTCGGTGGACTGAATGCTTGTGCAAAATTTCAATCTTCTACGTGCAAAAGTAAGCCCGCCAAAAAATAATGAACATAGGCTTAATAAATGAAAATATATATTTTAGAATTATGACGTCATCACCTCCTATGTCTGGACGCAGGAGGTGTGAATTCATACATAGCGTGTTCTACAATGCCTCTGGACTTGAAAAACAACAACAACAAAAAAAAACGGACGAAAAAGCTCAAATAGGAGAGTTATAACCCAATGTAACATGAAACACCCATATGGTACAGATTGTACCATGTGATCCCCAAAGGGTTAAGGTAGCAATTAGAAAAATGAACTCAACGATAATTGATGACTTATCAAGCTGTCTTTGTTCCTTGTTATCTACTTTTTAAATAGTATTTGTATTTGTTTTGTAATAACTTATTTATTTTGTAATGACTTGTGTAAGTTATTACAAAATAAATACAAACATTATTTAAAAAGTAAATAACAAGGAACATAGCCAGCATTATAAGTCATCAATTACCGTTGAGTTCATTTTTCTAGTTGCTGCTTTAACCTAGATTTTAGTTTGTTTCAGTTCTCGGTTAAAATGTATTTTGCCATTCTCTCGGTTAAATATGAAAAGTAACTTTTCTCTAGTAGTGCTATGGTAAAATTTTCTTCATAGATTGTGTTACATTAAATCACTATAACTATTGTGATATTGGGAAAGTATTTGTAGTCATACATTATACATACAGGGGAGTCGTTAGCAGGAGACAATTGTGCTCAGAAAAACCTAAAATCCCTTCCAGAGACTGTCTAAAAACGTGAACCTAGATCCATCGCAATTCCCGCAGATCTATACAGAGGGAATTCCATTTTTCCTCCGTCATTATATAAGTACTAGCTGCGAAAGGAACTTGTGCCAATGGTAGCCGAGCATGTGAGACACTGAGTCTTCGTAGAGAACTTCTGAAACTTGAAGGTCGATGGTTCGAAACTTGGTCTGATGTCTTTTTTATTTATTTTTTAAATATAAAGATATGATTGAATAATTAAAAGTGTAATAGAATGTAATATTTGTTACACATGTAAATTTCAAATTTAATAATTTGTTGTTGAAATATTTGTTAATTGCTATATTTGCTATTTGTTTATTGCAAAATGGAAGTTTGAACAACATTGATTTTGCCTTGGTATCTCTAAGGTTAAATAAGTTCACTTTGTAACTGTCTCATGATGTGAATCGCTCTGTACATACTAAACCATGTGTTATCCCCGATTGTTTATTCGTTGCAAAAGCATGGATTTTATTCTACTTTTTGTGGTTAACTACACTAATATCTTTTGAACAAATTTGACCACTTGTAGAATCGCCTTACCTAGTTCTCAACCCAGCCAACATAACTGCAAAGTTGATTGTTTAACGTTGAAGGATGTGAAAATTGGAAGGGTGAATGTACTTTTGTTCGCGTTCATACCATGTATATTGCAAGGCATGATTAGGTCGTGGAGACGAAAACTTGCGATGTACAAGTGACTGTAACTTTATGTTGGAGCATGCAAATTAAAGTCATACTCCTTGCAACATCACTGAATCTGCGAATCGGCGTACAAACTGCTTCCACAGTTGAAAACCATATGCATCGAGTGGTTATAACAGACCTATGAGTCCCTTTGGTATCATACAGGTACGCAATGTCCATCTATCCCGTCTGGCGTGACATCGCCTACAGTCCGCTCAGTGTCCGGTCCATGAATCTAACAAATATACTATTGTTGTTCCTATGAGGAAAATACACATTCTGCACCCACAGACGAATGCTTACCTGGATGTGACGTTACTACATGCACATTTGTAGGACGGAATATAGTTTCCTGTACACGGGAACTAAATTGTTCACTGGGTTTCTGTAAGATCATGAATAAAGGTGAGAGTAAATTATCGTTAGCAAAGATGATTATTTGAATGGTGTAGCTGTGTGTTGTTGAACTCAGATTGTACAGCTACCTCGACACGTTTTTAACCACGTAAAGCCTAATTTTTTCCCCACAGTACAATTGTTTTCGGGACGTTACTCTCTTGTAGTGTCGCATAACGACTGTAACGACAATTTTCAAGCAAATTTGCGTTGTGTATTGCTAGTTATGGCCTTGCTAAAAGGAGTCGTTTTGCCCTATGTTCGCACTTTAGGGAGGTGTTTACCCCCTTCATCCCACACGTTGACCAATATACAAAAACACGTATGTCTTACTTTTGAGTTCTTTATTCCCTGCAGGAGTTTCAAGCAAATCCTCATTGCGCGTCGCTAGTCATGGCCTTCCTAAAACGAGTCGTATTGCCCTATGTTTGCAGTTTAGGAAGGTGTTTACTCCCTTCATCTCTCACGTGACCAATATACAAAAATATGAATGTCCTATTTTTCGTCCTTGATTCATTGCAGGAGTTTCGTTGCAAATCCGCATTGTGCGTTGTTCGTTATATCCTTGCTAAAAGGTGTCGTATTGCCCTATGTTCGCAGTTTAGGTGGTGATAACCCCTTGATCCCCCACGTTGGCCGATAAACAAAACCATGAATGTTCTACGTTTGCGTCCTTTATACACTACAGGAATTTCAAGTGAATCGGAGTGTAACACTTGGAAAATCTTGCTTGTTAGTAAAATGCACATTTTATGTGATATGTGATAGTAATATCCTACAAACTAATTATGGAACCATGTTACCTCTCATAGAGGGTTTTCCAGTAATGATGTTATAATGTGAGCGATAATGCATTGAACTCAATTTAGGCTATTATGGTGCAAGACGTTCCCAGTTCGATTCCTTCATTGCTAATTAAAAGTGTTTCCTTTCCTTCTTATCACAAGTACATAGAATTTTAACTAGAGAGGGAAAAAAAGTGTAGTCGGACTTTACTTTTTGCTAACTCTGTATAGGAAGTGAACGATTTACTGTTCTGAAGTCACATATTCAACCCTTTAATATATTTCTCGCACGTCTGTGAAGTTGTCCCGCCCACCTAATGAATTTTTCTTTTTCTTATCTACATCGTTAGTTTACGTTAGTTTTGCTAAAATTATCGTTAGTTTCGAAAAAATAAAATTTTTATTCAACAAATAAATGGGCAGGCCAACTTCACGGTTCCCCGCCCACAAACGAATTTCAAAAGTTTTTCATATCACATCGTTAGTTTATCGTTAGTTTACGTTAGTTTGGCTAAAACTATCGTTAGTTTCGCAAAAATAACGATTTTATTCAAGAAATAAAGTTTCCCGCCAATTGTGAATTAGCCCGCCCATATTGAATTCTCATAAAATTCCAACTCATATCGTTAGTTTACGTTAGTTTTGCTAAAACTATCGTTAGTTTCGCAAAAATAACGATTTTATTCAAGAAATAAAGTTTCCCGCCAACTGTGAATTAGCCCGCCCATATTGAATCTCATAAAATTCCAACTCATATCGTTAGTTTATCGTTAGTTTACGTTAGTTTTGCTAAAACTATCGTTAGTTACGCAAAAATAACGATTTTATTCGAGAAATAAAAGTTCCCGCCAAATGTAAATCCTAACAGCACATTTACATAACAGGCATACGTAAGAAGTATATAAGGCGCATACTGGATACATTCTCATGTACCTGAGGGGACATGATAATCGTATGCCAGCTATGTAATTGTGTTTACATTTGGCAGAAACTTTTATTTCTCGAATAAAATCGTTATTTTTGCAAAACAAACAATAGTTTTAGCAAAACTAACGTAAACTAACGATAAACTAACGATATGAGTTGGAATTTTATGAGATTCAATATGGGCGGGCTAATTCACAGTTGGCGGGAAACATTATTTCTCGAATAAAATCGTTATTTTTGCGAAACTAACGATAGTTTAGCAAAACTAACGTAAACTAACGATAAACTAACGATATGAGTTGGAATTTTATGAGAATTCAATATGGGCGGGCTAATTCACAATTGGCGGGAAACTTTATTTCTCGAATAAAATCGTTCCTTTTGCGAAATTAACGATAGTTTTAGCAAAACTAACGTAAACTAACGATAAACTAACGATGTAATATGAAAAACTTTTGAAATTCGTTTGTGGGCGGGGAACCGTGAAGTTGGCCTGCCCATTTATTTGTTGAATAAAAATTTTATTTTTTCGAAACTAACGATAATTTTAGCAAAACTAACGTAAACTAACGATAAACTAACGATGTAGATAAAAAAAGAAAAATTCGTTAGGTGGGCGGGACAACTTCACAGACGTATTTCTCGCTGCTCAAATTTACTCACTTGTGAGGTGTATGTGCAAATATTATAATTCTTTTCGAGCTATTCGAAAAATATCCAAAAATAAAGAGAGATTTTATCAGAAATCAGAAAACCAAAAGTAAAATTTAAACCTGTTCCTTTAAGTATTTGTCTTGTTAGCGAAATACAATGTGGTTATAATTAAAGTGCCGCTATTCACGGGGGACCAGCGCGTTCTGTAATCAACATATCACATTGGAATTTGATAAATATGCTAGTAAGACGATGCGGAAGCGAGTTATGCTGGAAAAAAATAATGGTTTCACTTTCCGCCACCAGGGGAAAATGTGAGGCTGTATAGGCCGTAACACACGCGAGCTCGCACTTCATACACAATCGCGTGAAGAGCAGCATGGCTATTGATTAGGGAGACCGTGCACTGTTAGTAAAATTGTTCTATCAGAACGGGAGCAATTAAGTGCAGTGTTGAGGAATATCGGCGTCTGAAAGGAACGAAAAGAGGACAGCTATCAAAAAGTAGTTTTAAAAAGATGGTACTGAAATTCGAGATAATGGGTGAGTTTCGTGTGGCTCCAGAAAGAGAAACACGATCCATTCCAACGAAAGTTGTTGACGACGGGACTGTGGCTGTTGTGGATCACACAGCAGGTGCTCCATATTCCGCTACCAGTGCTCGGGCGGTGTCATAGGAATTGGCCATCCCATGGATGACGTGTGGCCGTGGAGTATCCTATGGACTGATGAGGGGCATTTTACACTAGAAAGGGCAGTGAACACGCAAAATTGTCGGTTATGCGGCACGGATAATCTGCATGTTGAGCAGGAACAGCCATTACACTGTGCGTACGTGACTGTGTGATGTGGATTCAAAGGAATTCATTATTGACCCGTTTTTTCTTTGAGGAGATGACACCCCAACGAGTTATCAGCTGTATCGTGGCACCGGCACGTTATAGGGATCTTTTTGTGCGACATGTGATTCCTGCATTACAGGAACGAAACGTTGAAGATGACTGTATTCATGCAAGACAGGGCAACATTGCACATCGGTCACCACGTGAAAGAACTGCTTCGTGAAACCTTCACTGCTGATCGCATTATCTCCTGAGGTTTTCCAGATGCGTGGCCAACAAGGTCCTCTGTACTAGAGAAATGTCCAGTCGCTGGCGGATCTCAAGGGTAGCGTAAGGCGTCGCAACAATTCCGCCGGAACTGCTGCGAGCAACTGTTGCGCACACCATTTTACGGATGCAACATGTCGTCGATGTGCCCGGTGGCCATATGGAGCATGTTATGTAAATTGGTCATTATAACCGCAAATGTTAATAAAGTTATTTCCATTGAACCTTTTGTTACCATTAAATGGAAATAAAGCTTCATCTTTTGTTATCTTCAAGTTGTTCCTAAAGTTGTTCCCTTTCCACCATTTGTTACAATTACCTGCTCTTCACCTTGTTTGCATTACATTTATCTCATATGTTTAACCTCTTCGACCTAATAATCATCTTTTCCATACATTAAGGACCATTTCTATGTGCGTATTATCTGTACAGCGCCACATTTTCTCCTGATGGCGGAAAGGAAAACTAATATTTTTCCAGCATTCCTCGATTGCGCATGGTCTCATTAGCATATTTACCAAATTTCAATGTATTACGTTGATTACAGCCTGCGCTGGGCCGCCGCGAATAGCGGCACGTTAATTGTAACCACCCTGTACATTGTATATATGCTACAGACATGTTCAGCAAGTAAGATTACGCGGTCTTTCTATTTCATGTGTGTTCTCGAAGAAAAAGAAAAAGTGAAACATTCTTCAGCCTCACCCCCGCCGATCTCCTACGGAGGAAACCTTCTCTTTGCTTTGGGGAAAGAACCCTATCCGCATCCAACTATTGAATGATCTTGGCCACAGCAACTTGTCCCTCCTCTTTCGAGTGAGATATGAGAAAATACACATCAACAGTAGCGCCAGCAGGGGCACACTTGAAACAGAAAGACTCTAGCACCAGACGAAGAAATAGTTTTTAAATTATATTTTCCGGTTTTTGCCAATATTTATGAACAGATGATTCTTTTCTAATGGGTTCAAAATTTCCTAAAATTTTACATAGCACAAGGAAGATATCTCTATGAAATATATGTTTGATTTAACATATTAACTAAAATGATTCTGACCCCGTTATTCCCTGCCATCAAGCGGGAACTTCATAAGATTGCTTAAGGTAATTTTAATGAGTTATTAAGCTAATTAGGATTATATTTTAGTTTCTTTTATAGCCATAATTCCATTCTATCACGGTGCTAACTTTAAAGTGTTTGGATCAGTGGTACACATATGTTCGTTGCCACAACATTTCATTATTCTAATACAAGAAACACAAGTACTCAATTATCTTAACTCTACGCTAGTAAATATAAAATAGTTTTCGTTTTAAAAACACAATATAGTGAAATATTCGAAAATTTCAGTTTTTCCCAAACTTTCCTTTTTACCCAAGCTTAAAAAAAAACAACGTAAAAAACTGTTTTTTTAACCCAAAATTTCCGGTTTGTTTCAGGCCTTCACAACACTAGTTAGGAGTTTAAATGACACATTGAAGATCTTTAACTTAAACAAATCCGTGTATTTGGCATATATGAATCCATAGAATTACCAGATAAAATTAAACATAGGAACAACTCCCCTTTAAGATTTGAATAAGAGAAAAATGGTGAGTTTGTCGATCAAGATTTGAACCTGCTACCTTTTTATGTGCTTTGTAGGAGATTACAGATTTACCCCTAAAAATTTAGAGATGAAGTTAATGAGAGGAATGAGAGAGGATCTCTTGATTCAGCAATACACAGCATTATAGTGGTATTCTGATACTATCACCATTTTAGAAACTAGCGATTTTTTGTTAAATGCATATTTATATCACATCACTGTTCACCAATTGCTATCCCAGCAACAATAGTAATTCTGCATCCACTAAGAGAGCGCATACAGCACTCTATATAAAGAGCTACGATAGTGAAGTTGTTAAACGTCTGCGTGTGAACTGGACGGCACGGGTTAGATTCTCGGTGTGAGAGGTTTTTTTTTATTATTATTATTTTATTATTATTATTATTATTATCATTCTATTATTATTCCAACCCGGCTTTCAAGTGCATCCATCCTCTTTAATCGGTTACATGGGTTCAATCAAGTAATTTCTATTTTGGGAATGTTTTCACATTTATAATCTCGTAATTATGGAAACGTTTACGATCATTTCGACACCAATCATTTGATACGATTCAACCTGCTTAACATTATTGTGACTCAAAATAAAATAAGGCTTGTGACAAAAGAAAGACGTGTAGTGCGTGTAGTGTACGCATTTGAAAAGAAGTAACTTCCAATTATTGATCCCAAACTCAGTCTATTTGATATTAAACAGAAACTAGTGTGCAGCTAAAAAGAGAAGCACGGAAACAATCAGTAATTGACTAATTTAATTTTCATGAATGGTGCATGCAAATGAATGAATAAATGGTTGCGGGAACTTTGCGCCCGGGAAATTTGCACCCTATCCGAAAAAGCGGGGAAAATGTGCCCGTTATATATTTGCATCGGGATGTTTGCGCCCTACAATTCGTTTTATATCGTGTAAAGTAGCTTCCCCTCACACATGAACCAGACTTGGGTCTATCAGAAAAGTGAACCAAACCTATTTACAATCTCAAGCAGGAAACTCTTTCCTTTGTAATTTCTTTATTATTATTATTATTATTATTATTATTGTTGTTATTATTATTATTATTATTATTATTATTATTATTATTATTATTATTATTACTTGATAACATTATGCAGGTACCCTTTCACCTTGTCATTTATTTTTATTGTGCCTTGATAAAATTATGTAGGAAACTCTGTCCTTTATCATCGTTTGTTATTCTTTATTCAATTATTTCCCTTTTCATGCTTGTTACTGTGTGTTTATATTGCTTCCTCGTTTTCACTCCAATTCTTTGGATGTAGGATATACTTCTCAGACATTGAACAATATCTTTGTGTGAACTTGTTTTATATCTGTGCAGTTTTTTTCAACTCTGTTGTCTAGTTGAACATATACCTTTCTCCTCTTTCCCCCCTTCCAAACCGAGAAACATCCTATCATAATGAAAAATCCAATCATATATATATCAGTGGCGTATTTAAGATTTTGTTTCGGGGAAGGGGGGCTTTGCTAACTTTAGTCCTGGAAATGTGAAAATCCTGCAAGATATTTCATTCACTTTAATATAGTTAATAACATTTCGGGGGGCTTAAGCCTGGGAGCCCCCCTTAAATATGCCACTGATATAAATTATTATACGTATATCAATATAATTAACTAAACTAACCATATGAGTGTAATTTAATCTACACAAGGCTCTTTGGGACATCCCAGATATCTGTTCACAATCCTTGCGAGTTGTTTGACTTTTTTAGGACACAAAATATAGAAAAGTAAATGTAAAGTGAATGTAAAATTATATCAGTAATGTTATCAAGAAAATCGACCTATATACAATGTGTTTACTTGCTGGAGTTATTCACTTCAAACACACCGTTGCATTAATCCGTTGTGCTATTGGGCTTATAATTGAGGTTTATGCTCCTCTTATATAATCCCAAGCTATCACAATCAGCCAATGAAAATAAACCACAGGTGGCACGGCTGTGGGGGAGGATTCTTTACTCTGTAATGTTCGCCCCTCCGGGCATTGCGTGAGCTCAAACAGGTCCTTTCATCTCGTAGGGCGCAAATTTCACGGTGCATTAGACCAAATGAAGTTCATGTATAAAACCAACTTTTAAAGCAGCATTTTTCTAAAGACAGAAAAATATTTCCCGATTTCATCGATAATTTCATCATTAATTTTTTTTTTTTTTTCAGAATATCTCTTTGAATGGCCATAAGCATAAATGATTCCAGAATATTATTTTACAAAGACGAACACTTACGAGTTTTAATTAATTTAAAATAACTGAATGATCGCTCACACGATACTTGAGTAACTGAAAGAGTTATGAAATATGTGTATACAGTAAACAGTGTTTCGAAAGTGGAAACATGGATGTTATTTCTTAGTAGCAACCTGTAGCAACGCAAGTAATACTGCTTACAAGGACGATTTTCGTTGCACATCTTATAACTGTTTTTCAGAAAAAGAAGCAACGTATTCCTCAGGTTCACTTTCGCCCTCCGAGGCACTACAGTCAGAACTGTCATATTCTGCAACATCTACGTCAATACAGTCTGGATTTTGTCGACCACAGGTCGAAATACACCAACATGCAAAGCTGCTGCTTCATCTGGTAATTGTGTGTCTACCATAGTTTCGTCAAAAAATGACTTTCTTCTTCGAACTCATTTCTTCGGAAATGTTCACTCTACCTCATCATCATAGTTTAATTTCTCGAGTATTTCATCCACATACTCAGCAAACTGCTTTCCTTCATCAAAAATTTCTTCAAGCACCAATTTGTTCAACTCCTTATTGATGCCCTCTACCATGTGGAATGCAGCTAGCATATCCTCTCCCTTTGTCTGAAGGTACTTAGAAACTGGAGAAATTATATCAAACAAGTGAACGAAGAAAATACCAAGTACCACAGACAGTGGTGTAACTACTTTTTTTGGGCCTCCCCGCAAGAGAATACCCAGGGTCCCACGCCTTAACATTTTTTGTGGAATGATAGGTAACAATAAATAACCATGCTTCCCTGTATCTGTGAATAATGAGTTAAATGATGCAACTACTAGGCCTAAATATTCATAAATGGAAGCCACTTTTTATACATATAATTTATTCAATAACCTTCAGAATGGAAGATGGGCTTATCTCTTTGCAGTCAGTGACGTCAGTCTTCATGGAAAGTAACAGCCATTAATTGAATGGTTTCCTTCTTCTTTCCTGTCAGCAACTCCCGTATATCAATTTTTTCAGCTTCGTCCGCATTAATTGAGAGCAGTGCTAGATTCTTAATGCAGACACGTACGCAGGAATTTATTTCGGGAGAGGTCCAAAACTTTTTGGGTGGGGTTTAAATTCAATATGAGGGTAAATTACATTAAAATTATAAAATCGCCTCCAAAATTAGACTAAATTTAAGAAAAGTCGGAATTTCGAGGAGGATCCAGATCCCCAGGACTCACCCCTGCGTACGTCCCTGACAATGTATTTTGGCCCATTATGCTTCTCACATAGTAATAATTTCAATCTTGAGAACGACCTCTCCACAAAACTGACAGAATCAAGGAGCGTCAAAAACAAATACGCGGTAATAAGTTCTGAAAAGCTGAACACCAATGACTTATATTTCACAATTAAAAGCTTTGTTAGGTCAAACACAAAATTCTGAACACTTATTTCAGATTTCAGCTGTTTCATAAAGCAAATTAATTCCATCGGGATCAAGGAACCAATGTCACAACTGTAAGTTATTCGAAGCATCTATGTCCTTCTTAGAATTTCATCATCAATGAGATGAATTATATTGACAGGAAACAAATAGGAAGATTTGGATACTGTATCATGCAAATATGTAAAACGAAAATGTAATTGTGAATTTAGTATGTCAAATAGATTAATATAGATGTTAATTCTAAAGTTTGATTCACTGTCATTGAGACGACTATCTTCACACAACTCATCAAAATAACGTTTGACGTTTTTGAATCGTTTGCATCTAAATGTTGTCTGATCATCCCACTTTTCACACAATTTAATTGCTTCTTCCTTCAGATATAGCCGAGAAAAGAGGAGGATTGCCGACTAATATAAAACTGAAAAGCATGTTGATTCGTCATATTAGGAGGCTAGGGTGAAGGGCCCCCTTGGAAGTGTCGTCCCCCGCATTGCGGGGTTTCGCGCCATAGTAGTTACGCCCCTGATCACAGACTCGAATTTCAACCAATATGAGATTAATCGTGAAGCCACTGCCACTACTTGTGCATCAAATTTTCCAGAACTTACAATTGCACGCAACAATGGATTCAAAATACACACCATTTTCTGGATTATCTTTACATGCAAATAATCTCTCTACACTTCGACTCTTCGACAACCACGAGACCCATCCATTTTGTGAAGTTTTTTTTTTTTTTTTTTTAATTTTATCATGTTCTACGTAGTTACTAGCAATGAATGATTTCCACATGTTCATTCGCTTGTAAGATTCATTTACCAAAGTAGCCGACTGTTGCAGATTGCCCCCCAAAATTTTTCACTTCTACAACACTCTATATCTATTAGTAATACACAAATTCAGAATCTGAGAATAGCACCAAATGTATACGCTCTGCGGCGATTCATTTCAAATACAGCTCTGTACCCCTGAAAATTCACTTCTCATACTAGAAGCACTATGAAATGACTCACCTACTACTTGTTATTGTCAACCCTAATTCCTGAAAACAACTTTTTGCTAAGGTATGAAGGCCTACGCCACTTCCGTCATTTATAGGTTTAACTGCAAACAGTCTTTAAAAAACGTTATCATTTACAAAATACCGCAAGACAATAGCAGCTTGTTCAATTACAGAGCAGTCCTGAGTACTATCTATTTGTATACGAATTTTTTATCTCCAATCTCTTTTACTATTTCCTTCTGCATTACTCGTCGTATAACTTCAATGATGTTGTTCACAATAGTTTTAGACAGCATGGTGACCAAATTTCCCCTGCCAGTAGTGTGCCCTGATTTCTCCACCTTTTCTTTCCTCTGCCTACTGGCATGAATTAACTTTTCCAGATCAATGGAGACCTCCTTCTACCCGAGCTTTGAAAACAAGTAAAAAATAAAATAAAAATCATAAGTTAAAAAATAAAAATTTGCAGGAAAGGAGTGGTGCGTTTCCATTGGGGTTCACTATTTCCGTGTACTTTATATATACAATAAAGAGAAATTGTTCCAATCGAATGCCCTGTTAAGCTGGATCGCTAGTCATCTTTAGGGTAAAACTTTCTCACTAGATGGCAGAGCACATTGCGATACATGCGTTGTTGCCACATGAGTTACGGATAGAAAAGTGTTTAGACACGATCGCATTTTATACATGATTTACAACATAGAGAAATGAGAGCTTTTATTTCCATTTTACTCAATACTGCCTGCTTTAGAATATGAATTAATTATATTCTTTGATCAAAAGTGTTCTTTAACTCATGAAACGTTTTGCGTAACTCTCAAACTAGATGTCTTTACGGCGCAGATTAAGAATGCCTATACTAATACAAAATCATTACATAAATTTCATCTTTTGGACAAAACAGACTCTCAGAACGCTCAAAAATGGTATTTTATAAGCGTAGTTGTAATCCTTGGTTTAAAACTTATCTCTACGTTAGAGATTTAATATATTATGGCTAAAATTCCATTGCTTTCTGGTCAAAGGGCAACTAAATTTGCATTTAGGGGAAAATTATATCATCTCTATGGTAATGGTTTCTTAGAAAACGGGAGTTAAACGTTATACATTTATTTATAATTAGATGCCTCTACGGTGCAGATTAAGGATACGTGTACAAATACTAAATCATTACCTAGGTAGATAGGACAAAACAGATTCTTAGTAGGTTCAAAAATGTTATTTTATAGGCGAAGTTGCAACCCTTGGAGCAGCTTTACTTTAGGGTAGGGTGACCAAATCGTCAACTAGAAAAAACGGGACACCTTTTATTTCTGTATAAATTGCTCCTCTAAATATATATTTTTGCCTTTCCGTTCTCTCTCTCTCTCTCTCTCTCTCTGTATCCCCCACAAAAAAGAGTAAATTTACACTTTTTAGTTTCAAAACCTATTTACAAGGTTCTTTAAGGATTACTTATTATCTTGATTGATCACGGCTCAAATCAGACAAGGATAGAAGTGAAATCGAACTCACTTGTAAGTTTGTACGAAGCAAATTCCTATAGTCGTTTCAATTTGTGTGGAACTTTTAGACAATCCCAACTAAGTATTGCTCTTAGCGCGAATCTTACAATTTTGGTTTATAGCAAACTCATCTATAACCTCTATTAGGGAAGAATGCTGCATAACACCACGAATGTCTCATCTATCAGACACATGAATTATACCTTTTTTACTTATTTCGAAATAAATTTCGAAGTAGGTGTTAATTTATTACGCGATTACGGAAATCTGGCTCCTGACATTTGAAGATAACATGTGGGGCGTTAGAAGCCTGTTGCCAAAGGCTCTGCAACAACAATCAGCAATATGCGCGACAGGCTTGGAACGTTCAAGTTATAATTTTAATAGGTATAAACTAACTGTAATAAAATGACCGAATAATTCGTAGTGTATGATATTCTAAAACAAAACAACCGCCAAGAACAAGCGAAAAGGTTCTGGAATTAATTAAATAACAAGTAACTATCAGCAACTAAA
The DNA here is from genome assembly GCF_964235325.1 of Thermobia domestica. NCBI lineage: Eukaryota > Metazoa > Arthropoda > Insecta > Zygentoma > Lepismatidae > Thermobia > Thermobia domestica. The sequence goes on along the minus strand of NC_137456.1, from coordinate 203,477,415 downwards.
AGTGAAATATTTGAAAAACATCACTAAAAATATATGAGCGCTCAAATCTGTCACCGACAGGATTTACATTACTCTCAGCATCGGATTCCAACTCCTTTTATTTGCATTTTGTTACTTTTAAACATTATTTCACTTACAATTGGTTTTCTTTTTACTTTTACTTTTATAGTTCTATACCTTTGTTACCCTTTCGTAGTGTTACATCTTAGTCAAATCACGGAAACACTGATGACAGCGCCTCAATGCGCCCAAACAGAGAGTAAAAACAGGTTACATTGTTCTTCATAAGACTTTCAGCCCCTTGCACTGTCGTCTGCGGAGTGGGGAGGCCTAGGAGGGAAAACAGTGCAGCCACCACATCCAATATCGCAAACGTCGTAATGACGTTGCTCACAAGGGACATCACCCAATTGTCCGGCTCCGATTTCAATGAAATTTTTATTGCTGATAGAGGACATGTATTCATTACTTGTGATGACAGAAATTTTTGCCATGGTGTGTTTTCTATTTTTTAATAATTTTTAAATGTTGCGATGTGGTTAATATAGATTACTGCAGAAGTTCCTTACTACCCTTTGTAAACGAAGTGTTAGTGAAACAACAACCATGTAGATACGTATAGGGCATAGGAGGAAGTCGTATGGTACGTATGACCTTGACGGCAGCCATCTTGAAATCCGCCATTTTGAATTAAGGTAAAGTTTTTTAAATAGTAATAGGGTAATATGATACATAATTTCGGGCTAGAATTTAACCAGGAAGACAATGGTGAAGTTAGTTTTAAGGTGCACCCATTTGGGGAAAAGTTACAGGCATATTAATTGTTTGTACTTACTATGTGCGTAAGTCCCTTACCTTCGCTTCTAACCAGCGTATTAATGATAATAAGTGGATAAAGGTTTCGGTAACACGTATTATGCCTAGAGGGAAGTGATACGATAAGGGTATCATTGACAGCAGCCATCTTGAAATCCGCCATTTTGAATTAAAGTGAAGTTTTGAAAAAATGAAAACCATAGCATGTGGCACCTAATTTTAATAGTAAATTTTCCCCAAAAGCCAATGGTATGCTTATTTTTTTTAAAAAAAAAATGTAATAAATTTAGAACACATGAGCCACGACAACAATTACAAAGTGCCAGTTGGAATCTTAAAACATGCGGTGAAAATTAGGAGTGTTGCCAATTTGAAGGATCAAATAATGGACGTTTCGTGCACATTAGAAGAATCATAAATTCATACTAGTTAACTATAGAACAAAAATAAGCATACCATTGGCTTTTGGGGAAAATTTACTATTAAAATTAGGTGCCACATGCTATGGTTTTCATTTTTCAAAACTTCACTTTAATTCAAAATGGCGGATTTCAAGATGGCTGCTGTCAATGATACCCTTATCGTATCACTTCCCTCTAGGCATAATACGTGTTACCGAAACCTTTATCCACTTATTATCATTAATACGCTGGTTAGAAGCGGAGGTAAGGGACTTACGCATATAGTAAGTACAAACAATTAATATGCCTGTAACTTTTCCCCAAATGGGCGCACCTTAAAACTAACTTCACCATTATCTTTCTGGTTAAATTCTAGCTCGAAATTATGTATCATATTACCCTATTACTATTTAAAAAACTTTATCTTAATTCAAAATGGCGGATTTCAAGATGGCTGCCGTCAAGGTCATACGTACCATACGACTTCCCCCTATGCTCTATACGTATCTACATGGTTGCTGTTTCATTAACACTTCGTTTACAAAGGATAGTAAGGGACTTCTGCAGTAATCTCTATTAACCACATCGCAACCTTTAAAAATTATTAAAAAATAGAAAACATACACCATGGCAAAAATTTCTGTCATCACAAGTAATGAATACATGTCTTCTATCAGCAATAAAAATTTCATTGCAATCGGAGCCGGACAATTGGGTGATGTTCCTTGTCAGTAATTCGACATACTCCAATATAATCACATAGCTTAGAAAAATAAGGAAGTTTTAGCGATTCGAAAGGTTTTTTGTACCGAATGTACGTAAATACGGGACATTTTGGCGTCCCGGGAGAATTTTTCGGGACACCAGGAATGGTAGTGAAAAAACGGGACAATCCCGTTTTTACGGGACGGTTGGTCACCCTACTTTAGGGGCTTAAATATCATGGCTAACATTCCAGCGTTTTCTGGGCAAAATTCGACTCAAACTGCATTTAGGGGTAACGAAAACTACTTTTATGGTAAAATTTTCTCTGCAAATTACAAAGATATACGTTTATGTATTACTAGATGTCTCAAAGGTGCAAATTAAGAATAAGTATACAAATACAAAACCATTACACAAATACGATCTTTTCAACAAAACGGACTTAGCTCCTTCAAGCATGGTATTTTGTCAGTTGTATTTCCGTGCAGGTATTTTGTAAGTTGTGTTCCCCAGTGCATATATTTTGTAAGTTGAATGTCTTAGTATAACTTTACTTTAGATGACATAATCATCAAGCCCGTATCCAGGGGGGTCTAGGAGAGCCGGGACCCCTAAATTTTGGCTGCCCCCCTAAAATTTTCACGGTAAGCTTGCAAATGAACAATAATATGGTGATGAACTATAATATCGTTGAATCGAGCCCCCTTTAACTTCAGCCGGGTCCCCCTACAATTTTGGAGTGGCTACCGGGATGATAATCATTATGGCTAAAATTCCAGCGTTTTCTGGACCAAATATGGCTACGTTAAATGAAAACTATCACCAACTTTTACTAGGTTGCTTACTTACATAGGCAGATTTGTTCCACAATCCAGGTGGAATGAAGAATCTGAGATAGGGCTTTATGCAGAGTCGTTGTGATGTATGATTAGCGTCATACTAAAGGCCTAACTACTGCAGGAAACATATGTTAGTCGAACTCTTCAGTAATCACGCGTCAAAATGACTCTGTATAAGTTCCCGCAGCGAGTAAAACTACGCGATTAGCACGGGTGTTAGGGTGCCGAAGGCGCTATTTGAAATTTTCTAGTTTAATATTGCACGATTATAATCCGAATCTAAAAGGAGCAGTGATGATGATTATCGAAATGTTGGACTGAAGGAAGTGGGAAAACACCGAGAAAATCCACGCACACTATGGGTCCTACAGAAAGTCTTCCTGGCGAAAAGTGGGATCGAACCAGCGATCTCATGCGCCAGAGGTGATCTATCTACCAAGCTATATACAGCTAATTTTATTAAAATCTACTAGTATATTTAACCTACTTCATTTCTCCTAGTGTTTTGCAAGTACTTGCTTTTGCACCTTGATTGCTGTACTTCATATATATCACATGATCTTCAACAATAATAACAAGTATGAATTCTGTAATTTTTTTTATAGTGGCATATATTCAAAACAATTTCACGCTATCTTTTAGTACTGGTTCATACTTGATACTATGCACACCTGAAGGTAATAACAGTTCCGAATAAGAACACCTTTCTCCAGAAACACCCGCAGGATTTTTCCAAGGTCGGGGAAGGGGCAAAAGCCCGACATACATCATAACGCATGATGCAAAACAGTTATTATTGAGACATATTGTATATCTTTGTGGACTACATTAAATAGGTCTATATTAAATATTCCCAAGGCTTTGTAATGTCTTTGTTACTCTTGGATAAGAACATGGAGGATATTCCATGGAAATCGTCCTACAGTAAGGAAACCGTTAGAAATGGAGTTGAAAACGCAAGTTGTGGCGTTGGGAAGAACCGGATCCCCTGAGCACAGCGGTAATGTTAGAAATCGGTCCCGTGGCCCGATACCCAAGAATTCGGGCCCCATTTGTTTGGGCCCAGGTCCCTTCTATTCGATACCAAATATATTGCGCTGTCCTTTACTGACATACAGCATCACAGTATTATCTTGTCATGTGACATGTCATGTGGTTGAATAACATTCAGGCAGGACAATAAGGAAACTTATTTTTGTGAGCAAAAAGTATGCAGAATATGGCATGAATATCCTTTAGGGCCCGATTTCTTGGGCTTCGGGCTCCCGGCCAGATTTACATCACCGGTGTGCTCAGCAGAAACCGACCCTTTCCAATGCAACCACTCACTTCCAAAAACTCCATGCTTCATTGATGAATAGAAGGGATCCAACCCTATAGTTTCGGGGCCCAATATCCGGGGATCAGGCCCCGGACTCGATTTGTGAGATTACTGCTGTGCTCAGGGAACCACTACCTTTCCATTGCTATCTCCCACGTCCAAGAACTACATATTTCATTGGCAAATAGAAGAGACCCAAGCTAGAAACTTCGGACCCGATTTCTAGGGCTTCGGACCCGTTTTCTGACATCACCACTGTGCTCAGGGGGCCATTACTTATCGCCATCACTCGTGTCAAACAACTCCTTCATGTCTAACTGTTCCCTTACCGTAGGAGAATCAGCTCCATGCTCCTTATATGTTATCGATTGCACATCACATTATTGAATACATAAATTCTGGACTAGATTACGTTTTTAAGTTCATAACTCACATTTATTTTTGGGACTTTTTAAATCGTTTTACTGATTTTTCAACAAACAAGGCTACGGGTTGTGCAGGGGCCCCCTTTCCCTATTGCTTCCCTCCTTCGCTAGTACTGCAGGCCCGTTAATTACGCCACTGGTTACTATGAACGAGAACGGAGTTTTGAATTAGTTATAACTAAACTAGTAATATCTTAAATGATTTTGCAGAGGGTAGGGCCCACTCGGAAACTTCCGGGTAGGGCGGCCTAGTCTGCCTCTGTATATATATATATATATACAGAGAGACAGAGAGAGAGAGAGAAGCAGACCGAAACCCAGAGGCCAATAATTTGTGTCCAAAATCTATACATCAAACGGTGGTAGAACTTATCAGAGCGTGAACTAGAGAAGTTTCCAGCCGAACGAGGGTTTGAAACTACCATCCCTGCAGATGGTTCTTTAACGAATGAAAAAAAAAAAAAAAAAAACAGTAATCCGACAGTGAAATATGGGGATATGTTTGCTTTTCTATCAAGTTGGATAACGTTGTCACAGGTGACCTTAGCAACATATAGCTTTACATTGTCCTAGAGCAGAATAATGGCTCTGTGCTTAAAAAACACTGGCTTTACAGTTCACAATTTCTCATACGAGATGTTTCAATTGATATGACTACACAGTTGGATTGATCGACTGGCCGAGTGAAAGCAGTTCTATCGATTGTTTAGTGTTTGTTTCTATGCGGGACGATGCGCAATACCTCGAACTTTCCACCAAACACACACCATAATTTATTGGTGCAGCGTTGATTTTGGTTAATTGGGATTGCACAGATGATTTCACGTTTCCTCCTGGGAAAACGTTCTAATATACGGGGATTTGAAGTAGTACTTCAAAAATACTGGTAATCCATATTGAGCATGATCGGAGATACGGCTCCGCTAAGAGTATCATAGCTTTTGGGGGAATTTTCTCCCAAAGGACTACTTCCTGAAATTATTGTGAAAGTGAGATAAAGGAAAGCAAGCCCGAGTGAGGATAGCGATGCATTAACCTCAACCAGATTAGTGAGCACAAGCCCAAGTGAATTCAATCCCTATTGAGATTACTGAGGACAGACTCTATTGATGATCGCGAGCCCTATTGAATTTGGCACACAGAAAAAATAATGTTTATGGACAATATTTGAAAATATAGACCTAAGTAGAATAAAATGCCCTAGGTGTTGGCTCTGTCAGGAAATAGGGAACCAGTAGAATAAATAACGACAAGCAACTCCTAAGTAAAAAAAAAAAAAAAAAAAAATCACGACCCAGGCCAGTTGACATACATACTCTTGACTAAACTTGGGCTTAAATGGCAGTGGAACTGTTACCAATTAGCTTAGTAATCCCGAAAACTATGGATTCGACACTAATCTAAGTCGTTTTGGACACTTCATTTTTCACTGCTTCTCACATCCGATGGGGCTGAACTAGGGTTTAGGTATCATTGGAAGTGTCACTACTCATCTCATGATCACGAAAACTATAAATTCTACACTACTATATATCATTTTCGGTTATTTTTACGTCACTCCTTCCCATCCTTCTTACCTCCTCAGTATTTTGTTTTCAGATTGTAAGTGATATGTATATGTCAACTTGTTGAATTTCATCTTCCTAAGATGAGAAATTATATTTTAATAAATTTTAAACTATCTCTTTCCCTTTGAGCCCCCTTGCTTCTCCTTAGGATACAAATCAAAAATTTCTATATAACCTATGATCTATTCCAAACTATTGTCTCTCCAATAAAATTAATTTGAAGATTGGCAAGTTAACGGTATGGATACGTATAACAGGCAAACAAATCAACACACAAACATTCATTCTTATATATATAAAATAATTTATTATATTGCTCTAACTAGTTTTTCACATTTCATGACATTTTCTTTTTTTTTCTTTTTCTTTTTTTTTTAAAGAAAATATCTGAACATCGGTTTTGAAAACCGAAACCGTTTCTCTGTTTTTGAAATGAAACATCTGTTATAAAAATCGAAATTTTGGTTTTGAAACAATAAAATGGTTTCAAAATCCAACAACTACTGGCAATTTTCGTCGTCGTCTCTTCATTACAAAGATATTTTGACGCAACTAACGGTGCTTGAATTGGGAGGAACAGTGTTCCCTTTCTTTCCATTTCTCTAAGATTACCATTTCCCTATAGTTTTCGAAAGATTACCGCTATTATCCGAGCTCGAAATGAGAAATGTCAAACGCTATACTGCTTTAAAAAAAAAAGAAAAAAAAGTATTTTAACATGTTTTTGACACTTCTACTCTTGAACGGTGGTTTACACACTCTTATCATACATACGCAAAATGCACCTAAACTTCTAACGCGTCTAATCTGCATACGTTCAAAAACGTCTTTTAAACATAGTTAAGGCACTTTACACACTACTGATACTCTTTGTACAACCGCGGTAAAATATTTAGTTCTCCAAGAGTCAGATAAAATATTTAGTTCTCCAATACAATTTTTATTAATTAGTACCTTTTGACTTTCCTTTTTCTAAGGAAATTCAACAAGAACTGTAGAAAATGGGTGATGAATTATTATTATTATTGTTATGCTCAAGAATTAATGTGTAATACTGCAGATATATAGCAGACTTTCGTCATTAGGTAATCTGCAAACAAGTGGATCATGGGGAAGGAAGTTCAAATACAATGAGAAAGAGTATAACTCGCTACCTACAAATCGTACCCGCGGCCGGTGGGCGGAAGGTAACATCCGACTTTAAAATCTTTATTTATCGTAAAATTATGCAGATATCAGAATGTAACTTACGTATTTTCCTGTATCATGTGTGCCGTTGCTACTCCTTGTAGGATAAATAGTGAGCAATCGGGTCAGTCAAAAATAGTCCCATCCTGAGGACACAATAATTGAGACTATTACGTTATCGTTGTGTGTAATATGTCATCACGCTTCAGAAGACACTGTCGCCGCTGCACCAGAACCGTTTCATACTGCATTAATTAAAGAAGTGTGTTTTGCGACGCATCAAAAAGCAGCAAATGTAAGTTTTCATTGTTCAGGCGACCAGAAAAGGTTTACCAGGTCACAATTTACAAATTTTCAGGTCTATATCTATACAATGCGAAAAAGCAACTGTACTTTTCTAGGCCAGAATGTTTCTAATCTACATGCATTTTTCATATATTTGGGTTTCAATCTTAAAGTTTCGTCAAATAACGCATACACCATAAAACTGCATGGTGATTTTAGCATTAACTAATTATGTATACTTCTGTGCATAGTAAGATTATTATTCTTTCAGTATCACAAATTATTTCCTATATTCTAAATTACTTGCAGCCCCTGGTTCGATCCCAGGTCGCGTCAAGTGGGCTTCGTGTTGGACGAACACCGTGTACGTGTGTTTCCTCCCACTTTCTTCATTCCAACATTTCATTCATTCTCATCATCTTCTTTAGCATATGGCCATAAAAAGTATTGATGAGAAATTACAAATTACTTAACTGGGTGGAGTGGGAAGAAATATCATAAATACAGTATTAAGTCCCGTTGACTACATTTATACTTCAGTTTTTCATTAGACATACTTCCTGGCGTTCCATGTTGGAATCTCTTGATTTTATGGCTGGTAATATGACAACACCCCCCCCCCCTCCCCAGGAAAAAGGAAAGCATCCTGCTTGAAAGAGAACAGATAGGGACAGTTCTTGAGGCAGTAAACATTCTTAAAAACTGCACCGATACGAGCACAAAATTAAAATACAGAATTATTTTATATCTTGATAATTCCTCTGTTTTAATCATAATGAATATTTAGAACCACAACCACCCAACTTTGGGAGGGCAAAACTTCCCCGATATTAAGAAGGAAACAATACTACCACCAAACGCGTATTTGTTCTTTGCGAGTTTGTTTTGTGAATAACTTCTTTCTTCCAAGCGTCTGTATGTTACCCTACCAATTGAGTCAAGCGCTGCCAAGCGGAGGAATTCGTATTTATTACAGAAGCTGACGATACACCAGTTGCGGAACGAGCTGCAACTGCAAGCAGGCACTCCATGTTAAGAGATAGGCGCTCGCCGATATCAACGCTCGCTGCAACTGGAAATGTAAATCTCTCTTTCTTTCAGTTTTTTTAATTCAATTTTTTAGAAATGCATCAATACTGTCTTGCGCTCAAGAGCAAAAGTTTATTTTTTACTGATACACTACTTTAATACCTAAAAATACCTTTAGTATTAAAAAAATATCCGGTTGCACAACCATGTAACATATAGTACCAGCCGCCACTGTTAACTACATTAAATACTACATAATCAAATATTTTTTACGAAGATGTATTTCGAAGCAAATTGAATCATTCAATTTATCATTAATTTCTGAAATCTTTATAGTTAATTATGAGAAGCTATAGACTATTTATCCTTGAATCTATATTCAACAGTTGCAGTTGCTAAATACGTGTACAAATATCTAGCAGGCCCATGAATGATTTCGGATCCAATTCCAACGAGAACGCATTAATATCTGCACAATCATTATGGTTATTAGTAAGATTCAGCTGCATTTTCATAAACCATGGATTTTAGCAGCAATAGGAGTCAAGGTGTAAGATTATAGGTGACGGATTTACCCATTCAATCCAATGGCTATACTAGTTAACAAATTTGCTTGTGAAATAAGAAGCAATTCTGTCACTTCTTACGCTCTACCTTACCACTCTTCTCCCAACAATCCTACTAGCTCTACAAGTAATGATTTGAATAAAAACCGAAGCTTGATTCCTCTCGAAAATCAGAGGAAAAAAAAAAAAACTCTTATCTTCACTTCACTGAAATGGGAGAGAGAGAAAAACCAAGGAGGAAATTCTCATCTTCAAGTACAAATACGGACAGTTAAGACTAGATTTGCTGCCTGTTACATATGACAAAAGTCCGCCGGATGGAGATTGACAAACTTACAGTGTCAGACTTACAAAGAGTACTATCCCGAACGACGCGTAGGCATCTTTGTTTAAAAAAAATGTATTTGTGGCAGTTGATTGTGAAAAACTGTTTCTAGTTACCCCATGCCTAGTTCAATTTAACCCTTCACAACAAAGTAAATGGAATCACTTGTTAAAATGGGTTGTAACTGTATTAGGATTTTCAAATAATTTATTTCACTATAATGTAAGAGCTTAATGTTTGCTTGTTTTTATGGATATAAACTCAGTATAAGAAATGCATAATTCACTTCAAACCACGATCTTTATAAAAGTTATCCGATTTCTGCTACCTACCCTACTTTTCTTCATGTTTGGAAATTATTATTACTTATTTTCTTTAGAGATCATGTTGCGAAATATATTTACTTTATAGTGTTATTTCATAACTTAAACTTAGTTAACAGTTAAAAATCTATAGAATATAGCTATTGTTCCATAATAGAGTAAAATCACAAAACTTACCTGTCAGTACACCGAAACTGAAAAAAAGGTGAAGTAAACTCGTTGCGAAGTAGCTTAGAATCATTCCCACTGCACAGAACACTCCACCAATAAAAACGACAGTTCGACATGTAAACCTTTGACACAATGCACTTGTTAAGGGAGCTGGAAGAACAGAAATAAGAAATAACAAATAAAATTCACATACCTTGAAATTATGAATTACTATTTTGTGAAAAACTCACTTTCACAAATTACCAACTCAGTACATTAATACACGCAAATCAGTAGATGTAAACAAAATAAAGCAAATAATAAAACATGTCCAATATACTTCTAAAAGTACTGTGTGTCTACAAAGTCATGCAACCCTATGTTCCGAGGCATATCACTCAGAAGTGGTATGAAGTGAGAACGAATTTTTTGTCCGCAGCTTATACTCTATATTGGATATTAAAGTGGTGATGCAGTGCATTGTTAAAGCAATCGATCTTCCCTTTAACTAAATTAAAGCCCAAATTATAGGAATAAGTCCCTAATGTCCGACAGAATAAACACAATGTTCTATAAAAACCTGAGTGTTTTTAATAAGTATTCAGGAAAATATGTCATAAAATTATAGAGAACGCGCCCCTTCAATATTGGCTGATTTCAACTGTATGCAATTGAGACGATAGGAAATTCTCAGAAAAATTTAACCATATTCGAAAATTAATTTATTTTTCTTTTTATTTATTTAAAAAAAATATACTTGAACTTCAGGTTAATGGGGGTCAAATAAGTCCTGATATTTGATTGATTTTAATTGCAAAAGTGGGGATTATGTGAAAACTTCAATAACAACATCATATTATTTTAGCACGTTAGCTGCCACAGCGAAATCCGGTAGAATGCTTCGTCGGGCCATGTTTTATTTATTTATTTATTTATTTTATTTATTTTTTTGTCCAATTCAATCTAAACATTAGTTCAGTGCCTCGTTTTCAGTTTTTTCTAGGAGCCGGAAACCAAGAATACCAAGCAACTGTCACAGGCCGCAGAAACTCATTTCACCATATAAACCTAGGTGCTGTCATGATTCATACGGTCATGATTCACCGGTGATTCATACGGCTTCAAACTATACAAAACTTATGAATCACATTCGATGCACACGGCTCCGGAAATCATCGGCTGTGAATCATCGGTGATGCACATGGCAGTCAACGTGTTGAAATCTGATAATATTTACGAAAGTTATCGAGGAAAGTATTTTGTTAAACCTAAGGGGAGAGGATGCAAGTTCACTCTCTCGTTCTCAATCCAAGTAGTGGGAATGACTTTGAACCCTCAAAAAGTATGTGTCATATTCCATACATATATTTTTACGAAAGTATCTTGGATCTTATTTTAAATCTGTAAGCATAAGAAATCCATACCACATCAGGGTCTAAATTCGGCGCTCATGTTTGGCAGAGTTTAACCCCAAGTCAGGATTTTACAGAAAAGAGTGAAATAAAATACATATTTTATTGTATCAAAACATAAGTTGTTGTGGAACTGAAAACTTCACACGGAGGTAATTCACACTGTTTATTCTTTACTCAGTTCAGATGCATGGAGAGTAAATGATTGGACACCTTTAAAGGAAATAGACAACATATTACACCAAAATCAAAATTTTGTAAACGAAAATTGTCGTGGAACATTTTGTTAAATTGAAGGGGAAAGGTGAATTCTTTACAGATTTTCAGACTAAGCTGTGGGAATATTCCCAATGCCATAAAACTTTTTACATAAAGTTTTGTGATAATTGATTTTTTTTTTTTTTTTACATGGTTTATATTGGAAAAGTATCTTGTATGTACAGAAGCCAGCAAAGGTATTTTCTCCCTGACTCCTATAATATTTATAATAGATCGTATCTAGCTTTTCTGCTAGTGTCACAAACATCTGGACAGATGCAACCTAATTACACGTAATATTTCAAACAGCCAGCGATTTTTGGGAAGCTTGCGGAGCATTGGAACAGGCCTTTGTTGTGGAGATGATGCACGAAAAATTTCACCATTATCAGATGAATTTCTATTGCGTGTTGCCCAATAAACGCCATAAACGTAATAACTTACGTGTATAATGTATTATTTCACTACATATTGCGTGCGAGAAAGAAGAAAAAACACTGATCATATATGTTAGAAAATGATTCTAATAAACTGAAAATATCAAATTTAGAGGGGTTGAACGAAATAAATATTTTTTCTCTATTCATGGACCTATTTCAATTTCTCGCCATTCGAACATTTCTTTCCTTCTCCACGGTAGATCTTGCTTATCACACTAAGTATGGATTGACATTAAAAATCGAAGCATGTTGGAAAGTTCGGACTTGTCGGGATTCGATTCCGAGTCCTCTGCGTGAAAATCCAATTTGACATTTTTCCTCATTATCATGGATCACCAGTTTTCATACTTGCCCTAAAGATTATAAGTTAGTAAAACTATAGATTTACGCCTTATAAATATTTTTATCATCCGTTAGTAAGACATCATCATCATCATCATCATAGGTTTTCTGCCTTTATTGGCAGGTCACTTGCCGCAGCTGAGAAGCTTCCATGCTCCACGGTCCTCCACTAACTTCTTCGTCTTCGCGTATGATCTTTCTGTTTTTATATCATCCATTAATTGTAGTCTCCTTCACCCCCTCCCTCTCTTTCTCGCCATCATACCCTCTAGGACGTCCCTCATGATACAATCTCTTCTTAGGCAATGTCCCAACCAGTTTCTCTTCCTCTTCCTAATAATATCTAAAAGTGTTCTTTTCTCAACCACCATTTCTAACACTCTCTCATTTGTTTTCCGCTCTACCCAACTAATTCTTTCCATTCTTCTCCACACCCACATTTCGAAGGCTTCCAGTCGATTTTCATCACCTTTACGTAATGTCCACGTTTCCGCCCCATACATTACAACACTCCACACGAAGCATTTTATGAGTCTTTTCTCAACTGTTTCTTTAAGGTTCCACAAAACAAACTTTTCTTCCTCCTAAAGGCTTCTTTCGCCATTCCTATCCTTGCTTTTATTTCACGTTCGCACTTCATGTTATTACTAAGAATACTACCCAGATATAGAAAACTATTCACTTGTTCTAGTTTCTCCCCTCCTACTTTTATATTTGACACAGACCCCTTCGTTCCAATCACCATGGCTTTTGTCTTTCTAACATTTATTTTCATCCCATATTCTTCAAAGCCCTTTCTCATTTTTCTAATATTTTATTGATTTTCTTTTCAGATTCTGCAACAAGCGCCATATCATCTGCAAATCTTATACATTTAATCATTCTACCTCCTACCGAAATGCCATCATCCTCATATAGGCTCTTTTTCACTATCTCTTCTAGATAGACATTAAATAGTGTTGGCGAGAGGCAGCATCCTTGTCGAACTCCCCTTCCAATTGCACTCTCTTCCGTCAGTTCTTCCCCCTATCCTAACACTTACTTGTTGGTTCATGTATAAGTTTCTTATGAGTCTTCTATCTTTCCATTCCAACCCTATCTTCGTTAGAACTCCCAACAACAATTCTCAATTCACGCGGTCAAAAGCCCTTTCTAGATCAATAAATATAACATACACCTCTTTCCCTTTTTCTATAAATCTTTCACCGATCGCCCTTAATAATCCAATTCCATCTCTTGTGCCCTTGCCTCTTCTGAACCCGAACTGCTCCTTCTCAACTTCTTTATTTGTTTTTTCATATAACTTTCTGTTCAGTATTCGGAGCAGAATTTTAGCTGCATGAGATATGAGACTAATAGTTCTATAATCCCCACATCTCTTTGGGTTCGATTTCTTAGCCATCGGTATCATGATCGTTTTCAGAAAGTCTTTTGGCCATTCTCCTGTTTCATATATTTCATTGCATAGTCGGAACAATTCTTTTTTTCCCTTGTTTTCTGTATTTTTAATGAATTCTATTGGTATGTTATCTATTCCGGTTGCCTTTCCATTCCTAATCTCGGATATAGCCTTTTCAAACTCATCTCGAAGAATACTAAATCCTTTATCATCCTCGCCTACTTCATTTTATACTTCAACATTTAGGCTATACGGTCTATCTATCCCTACTCTCATATAAGTCTTCAACGTATTCTTTCCATTTTCCTATAACCTCATTTCTCTCACTGACTACCTTCCCATTCTTATTTTCTAATGCCATCATAATACCCACTTGTTTCCTCCAAAATTCCATAGATTTCATCTCCTTGTGCACTTCCTCATATTTCCCAACTCTTTCTAATTCTTCTATGTCCTCGCAATTTCTTTTGTAAAACTTTAGTAAGACATATAAACTATAATAAACTATGTTTCTTTACCTCTTTACGTACTTGTCTCAACCTCTTCACCTACTCTATTTACAATCTCTTTACCTACTTCTAGAATTTGTGCAATCATGTTTATACAACTGCATTTTAAAAATTTATTACAATTCTGCCTGATACTTGAGTTAAAACTTACTATCAAATACTAAAATAGATTATTTTCTCGTTTTAAAAATCTTCCTTCTTTTCTATTCATGACATGTTTATTGCCAGTGGTGCTATTCAGCCGGTTCGCACCAGTTAGGGCGAACCGGTTGTTAAAATATTTCGAGTTCCCAGAACCGTTTGTTTTACAGAGATAAACCTACATACACACCTATACACACCTACACCTACACACACACACACACACACACACACACACACACACACACACACACACACACACACACACACACACACACACATCACCAAGCCAAGCGTGAAAGAAACAAGCCAAACAAAGAATGTGTTTAAAACGCAGAATCCATATTCAGAATTTGAAAATTAAACCATGCACATAGTTTGTTCACGATTGTTTTCATAAAATTTTCGTTTGTCCAGGATTTATAAACGATTTATATCAAAAACATAATGAGAGGTGGCAACTGCACGTAGCAGAACCCATTTTCGGCAATCGAAAATAATACATGTAGATAAGATTTCTATATCCTTTATATTTCTATTAACATAGCAAGTGTGTGCATTGCAAATTTCAGCTGGGAGGGAGAGCTTGTAGAGTACAAATTTTTCACAGCCAAAAACAATTGACCTATTTGAAGAACATTACTTTGCTCTGTACCTACGAGAAAATTAACGGAGGACAGAGGGAACGGTAAATTTTATTTTAAGTGTCTTTGTTCTTAGAAATTCTTACAGTTACAAGGTTAAACGTACGATTTCTCAGAAGGTATAGATGTTTATTCGTTAATCTCAAATGCTCCGATACGAAGAATGAGAACTGGAATCATATAAGTGAAGTAATAAGGGTCACTGGCGCAAATCCCAGGGGTCTGAGCGGGACATGTCCCCCCCAATCTTGGAATTGGGGCGGAACTGTCCCCCAATAATCCGATTTTAAATGTGTTTTTTGGGGAGAAATGTGATGATTTGTGTCCGATTGTCAGAAAGGAAAGTGACCCCAAGAATAAGCCTCAAATCTGCCCTCCTCCCAATGTTGAAGACAACTCTACTCCCCTGATCCTCCATAGCATTGCTTTTCAACTTCATAAATATTTTGAACATCGCTTAGAAAAATATATGGAAACGGTTTTACCCGTCTCCCCAATGTTGAAGACAGATTTGTGCCGCTGGTGATGGTTATTTAGAGAGAGAGAGAGAGAGAACCGGTTGTTAGAAAATTAGAATAGCCTCACTGTTTATTGCTAAATACAGTTCAGAATTCAAACGTGTGGAATGAAGCATATGTATTAAAACGATTTTCGGGAAAATTTTAAATCGAAATATTTGCTATAATTTTTAGATAAGAGAAATTTTAAATTTCTTTCAGACCTTCGGTTATATGCTTAATTGCAGGATATCACAAGAGAGTATGAGTAACATGATACAAAAAATACATATATATTAATTTTTATTCAAGCATTTTTCATTAGGAACGGGATTTTGCAAAATATAAATTGGTTTCTGGTTTACCTCATTCGACTAAAAAATATGTTACTTTCTGTTGCAAAAATTTATACAGGTAAAAGACGAATTATGCTTGTTTCCACCTATTGCACTGTCTTAAAACACGCACTTTTTAAAATATAAAATTCACGTTAGAAGAATTGTGCAAATAATGGAAGCTGGATAACAAGAAGTAAAGTACATTACCGTAATTTTCCGTGTTCAATCGTTTGAATACTGTTATTTTTTCGTTAATATTAGTTATCTATGTTAGGTATGACTACATTGGTATGGGTCGTCACCAGTGTTCGAAGTGGAAGAAAAGCAGAGATGGTATGCAGGAATAAAAATGGATCTGAAAAGGTGGGGGTACGGTATGTAGCGGCATGACGTCACGCCGTTCCCCCTGTCTATCTTTGCCCATTGTAATTTTTTTTAGAAACTGAGGGGACGCCGTACATATTTTTTCGAGGTGGGGAGACGGCGTCCCCCCGCGTTCCCCCTCACTTTTACCCCTTGTCAACTTACAAATTATTTCTACATACAGAAATAAAATCTTTTTACATGCAAAGCTAATCGTCAATTACTGTGCATAAAAATGGATTTATTAAATGTATTTAGCATTTACTCTTCAGTGACGGTGTCTTGATCACTGAAAAACCAGAGGCGGTATGCCTTCATCACTATAAAACCAGAGGCGGTATGGCATACCACCGCATACCGTATCACTTCGACCACTGATCGTCACGAGACCTCTCGAGAACCTTAAAACCAGAGATTCATTATTATTGAAGGGGTTATATGTACTCCTTTGATTTGATATCAAACTTACATTACGTACACATATCGTTGTTATTTATTTATTGAACAAATTCCCAGATACAGCATAACTTTGCCATTTTACACAGGGACATGCTAACAAAAGAAAAAAAAACAAAACAACAATAACAACAACATAGAAAGAAGAGTGTAAGAGTAAAACTATTCCGTCAAAGCTCGTGTAATTGCTCTTTCAAACACTGGGTAGCTCGAGAAAATGTCCACATCAGTTGTTACTTGATTATAACAATTTGGTATTCTATAAAAAAGAGACCTCTGTATAACAGCCAACCTAGGACGGACAAGATGGAATAGGTGGGTGATGCGGGAAGGGACACGTAAGGATAGTTCCTGAAGTAATATTTCCGATCTTAAGCTTCCATTAACTATTTTATGTAGATATTTCAGGTCAGAGATAATTCTGCGTATTTCAGGAGTCTGAATATTAAGATGTCGCAAGAGCTCCTTCTTAGATAATATTCGAAGTGCAGGAACACAAAAACGGACTATAGCGATGAAGAAATTGAGAACAGAATCAAGTCTGGAGAGATGTGTAGATGCTGCCATGGCCCATATGGGAGAGCAGTATTCGATCTTGGGCGCTATTAAAGTCTTATAAAAAGTTGCTAATGAAGAAACAGTGCGTAGTTCGGTGAATCGATAAAGAAGTCCCAACATGCGCATTGAATTCTTTAGTATTGAGGAGATGTGGTCAGAGAAGGTGAGTTTTGAATCAAAGATGACACCAAGATCGTTATGACTAGCAGAATGTGTGATAGTGGAATCGTTGATATGGTATGTGGAGGGAACAGCAGACTTTTTCAAAGTAATAGTAATACTGTCACATTTCTTACTGTTGAGTTTCAAGTGCCACATTTCACACCAACCTGTAAGGTAATTTATGTCTTCCTGTAGAGCAATTGTGTCATGGAGAAACGATATTTCTCTGTATAACTTACAATCGTCAGCAAAAAGCAGAAGGCCACTAGGTTGAGCTGATAAGTGCGTGTAGAGATCATCCATATACAGGACAAACAGCAGAGGCCCAAGCACACTCCCCTGAGGCACCCCTGAGATCATGGGTTGGGGGTTAGAAGTCGCCCCTGAAAGAACAACTCTCTGTTTACGGTCCTTCAAGTAGCTTGTGATTAGAGAGAGAAATTTGCCATGTACATTAAATCTATTGGAGAGTTTATGAAGAAGATGAATGTGACTGACAGAATCAAAGGCCTTCAAGAGATCAAAGTAGATAACATCTAATTGAGTATTGTTATTCATACATTTGACTGCACGGGAAAGAAGAGTACTTAAGTTTGAGAGACTTGAGCTTTTCGGTAGAAAGCCGTGCTGAGAACTATGGATGTAAGGTGAGGTGAATTTAAGTAGCCTGTCTTTGATTATTTTTTCGCAGATGATTGATATTACAGAAAGAAGATATATTGGCCTATAGGAGGATACATGATCTTTAAGTCCTGATTTATATATTGGGGTCACATGAGCTAGTTTCCAACTGGTGGGATAATACCCTTCCTTGAAGCATCTATTGAATAAGATAGATAAAGGAACCGCAATAACTGAAGGAGTTTTGTTGAGAAAGAGAGGACTAATTTTATCAGGTCCAAGTGATCTATGTGGAGATAACGATAGCAAGAGAGCCAGAACTTCGCCCGGGGTGGTAGAGAGATTGGATAAGGTGTCCGAACAGATGGGGTGAAGAGGGGGGAGATGGGTTGTAGAGGGAAGGGAAGTAAATGTTTTGCAGAAGTAGTTATTGAAGAGGTCGGGTCTTTGATCATCACTCGCTTCAGTATTTTCATCTTGAACTGTTGCCGGTATGCCCGGAGATTTTGTTCTAGATTTAATTACAGACCAAAAGACTTTAGGGTTACTAACAGTAAAATCACCAATTGAGTCCATGTATTCAAAATATTTACGCCGCTGTACCTTCTTGGCAAGACTTCTAATTCTAGCAAAGTTTTTGTATGTGTAGTCACTCGGATGTGATTTCCATAGAGTCCAGGCAAGCTTTTTGTTTTTAAGAAGTTCACGAAGTTCATTGTCGTACCAGACCGGAAACCTGTTCGATTTTGATGCTTTCACCGGCACAAAGTCCTTTATGGCTGAGTGGACAACAGATGTAAATAAGTCCACAGCGTCGTCAACAGTTCCTACCTCTAGCAAACACCAAGGAAACAGTTCAATACCCCGGCAGATGTCGCCCCAGGGGACTTTCTTCCAAAGAAGTTGTGACCTACTTTTGAGGGGCTGGTTTGTAGTAGTGGAGGGGAGGAAATCGAAAGAAACATCCAAGGAATCGTGATCCGAGGGAAAAAGATTTCTGCATGGGACAACACAACGAGGTTCTAAATTAGAGATAATATAGTCAAGATTGCTATTATTGCGGGTATTATGCATATTATGTTGACCTAGACCAAGTCCATGAATAAAATTGTCCATGAAATAACTGTCGTTTCTATCTTTAGCGACGCCATGCTTGCTGTCCTGCCACGTAATGGAAAGGTTGAAATCACCCAATAAGATGGCGTCACCGTGTGACAACGCATGTAACAGTGAGTCATGGCAAGCTTCTAAGATGTGCTGGGGGGTATTCTTGTGCGGCCTATAGAAGCACCCAATAAACACAGAACGACGCTTTGGAATAAATACTTCCACCCAAATGAGTTCACAATTCCGTTCGAGATCCAGTCTTCTCTTGCTCTTCCACTTATTATTTACACAAATCATCACTCCACCTCCACGAGTTATGCGGTCTTTACGATAAATGGTGAAATTATTAGAAAAGCTAATTTCAATGTCGTTCACTGATTCATTCAGCCACGATTCGGTCACTGCGAAACAATCCAGTTCCCTTATCTCACCTAGGTTCAATGAGCACTCAAGTAATTTGTTTTTAATACTACGAACATTTTGATAATATATATTGAAAGCACTGGTGTAATATGGACAGGGTGGGCCAGGGTTTACGTGAATATCACCACAAAGGAGGAGAAAACAAACGAGAATGAGGCACTGTTTTTTTGCTTTTGACTCATATCTTGGCACAAAATCACTGGTAGTTCCTCCGTCACTGTTAGCAGTACCAGAGAGAGCACATGGCGGTCCTCTGTGCTCTCCTATCTGTGCCATGTTCTGTCCTATATTTAATACACTATATCAATGCCTGCTTTTGCTGATGAAATTCATCATCAAGGATTTTCAGCATCGAGACGTGGACCTACAGTTGAATCATTGTAATACCTTTAAATTTCTATTATATTCTATTGGGGATCGAAGCCGGGACCCCATGAACCAAAAGCTCGCGCGCTAGCCATTAAACCAGGAAAGAGAACAATATCTATGACATTGATAAAATTGTTTAAGAATCTTATGACATTTAAATTTTATTTTTAATTATTTTTTTTATGATTATAAGTTTTATTAAATTATCAGTTTTGGTTTACTGCTAGCTTTTGATTTATTTATCTTTTATTGTCATCATGTATGGCCGTTTTCTATATGCAAATCAGATATTTGTGTGGCGGCATGTCCAGGTAATTTATTTTTCTTGTAGACTCTTCTAGACATTTACACATGTTACTCTGTGGCAGAATGGATGGAAAATAGACCATCCATAAGCACTTCCCCGTAAGCACAGACACAAGAGACGTAAGGATGTAGGTTTATTTTTTAGTCTTAGTCTTTGGAAGCAGTCTAGGTTTTTGTGATCTGAACTGTACCAAAAGTGGTCAAAATCGGCATACCGTTCTAGGGCGAGTTCGCAAACATCGTTGCTTTCCATATATATATATATATATATATATATATATATATATATATATATATATATATATATATATATATATATATATATATATATAGATAGATAGATAGATATATTATATGTAGTGTATATATATATATTATACAGGGTCGGATTTAGGGGGTGCAAAAGTGTAAATATACACTACATAAAGTGAGAAGCTGGCAGTGAATTTTTTTTAAAAAAAATCAAGTTTCAGTCAATTTTCTGAAGGGTGAAGGAAAAAAGGATTCATCGAGAGCAGACAGCATTTTCAGGGCAATTACTCATTCACACCACAGATGCCTATAGGCATTTAAAAAACCTCAATTTAATTCAAATGTTATTTGGTGCACCCCCTCAGACAATCCTGGATCCGGACCTATATATATATATATATATGTGTGTGTGTGTGTGTGTGTGAGTGTGTGATGACTGCTCTTAAAACGGGAATTTTCAAAGACCGTGAAACACGGATCCGCTTATTTTAAATGAACAATTTACTTAGGTAAAACACGTTTCATCTTTCTAACCGTAAGTTTACAGGATCGTAAGATATTTTCTCATACATTTTGATCCACGCTATCCCCTTAACATACGCATTTTAATCAAGGTTATATGATAAAAACCTATTTTGGGACATGGAAAAATCAAAATTAGTGCAGCGACCTAGAAAGGGTTCTCAGACAAACATCGTTACATTCATTTTTATTAATATAGAATATGACCTCCTTGCTCACCTTAAAATGGGAATTTTTCAGAAAAGCATGGTCACGGGTTCGCTTATTATACATTTATACCAAATTTCACCTTCCTAAATTGACAGAATCCTGAGATATTAAATTTTTGGGATAATTTTGACTACCCCTTCCCTCTTAGAATATACAATTTAATAAAAATAACATAATAAAAACTGAATTTAGGCCATGATCCAGTCATGTATCATAAAAACCAATCCTTTCGACAGTGAGTCCTCGGGAATCATAGGCTCTAGAAACATGCTCTTTTCACTGAGCGATTGTAAATTTTGTGTAGATTGTTCAATTCTAGTTAAATATTTAAAAACCATGACCATTATATCTTTATTACATTTTTTGGGGTACACTGGAAGTGTTGAAATTTTAAACAAGCATTATCATATCCTATGCGTTATACATTCCAACGCACCACACATTTGTATACGGGGTTAGTATATCTCTCAGGCGTTTGTTTCATAGCCAAAAGATATTGAGAAACAAGGATAACATATATCTTTATTGTTTGGAGAGTTTTGATCAGTGAACACCATATATCACTGGCATTATGATTAATTGTGTGTGTAATGTATTTGCTTAATACCTACTGCATGTAAGGAGAAAGAAAACACTGATCATACATGAATTAGAAACTCCAACCGGAAGTAGGCTCAAATCTTAAAAACGTTGCGAGATATCGAAAAAATAATCGAAAAATCTCCCTTTTATGGTACCCCTTGCCGATTTTTATCAAGACGTCTTTCACTTGTGTCTGTCAAGAAGCATGTATAGATGTTGTGAAGAATGACAAGCAGATTCATGATCGTATGTGAATGATGCGCTGTGCAGAGAGCGCAGGTTCAACTAATATATATATATATATATATATATATATATATATATATATATATATATATATATATATATATATATATATGATTCCTCTCCTTTGCCCCCATTAGGAAGAATTTTCAAGAATTATGGCTCACAGATATTATAGCTTGAAGATGAATGAATTTTCAAGTTAAGCTGAACAGTGAATAGAACGATTAGTAGAATGGAATTGCGTTGATTACTTAGTTGCGAATACGGAATTTAAATTTGTGTTTCAATATATAATAAATTAGGAAGTGTAGAAAGTCTTGAGCCTTTTGCCAGAGTATCTTAGGGCATATGAGTCACAGGTGGTCAAGTCTAACGTCATTTGAAGGTATAGATGTGCAAAAAATTGTAGTATTCTTATAATCAGAAGTAAGGTATTGCGTCATGAAGATGAGTGAATTTTCCGCAAAACTGTGACGCATTTTACGTACAATTATATTTGGACAAAGCCGCCAATCCTCTACAGGGACGTGAAGAAAATTGTGTTGTTTATAGCAAGGTACGTTACCAAAAACAACAACCAAAACATAGTTGAATCGCTTTCGTACTGGAAATTTCGATGTCCAAGATGTTCCGTGTTTTCGGTGACCAATCACAGAAAAAGTGGATGATATTCAATCAAATTCGAGCAAGACCAGCACGTAAGCATGTCATGCGTCGCCAATGTCCTACATCCTTAACCAAACAGTGTTAAAAGTGGCTACAGGATAAAGTTCTATGTTGGGTGCCACATGATCTGACTCAAACATATTTACACGATAAAATTTCCATTTGCGAACTTCTACTGAAACGTAACGAACTCAAGCCATTTATGAAGAGGTTGATCACGAATGAATAAAAGTGGATAACCTACGACAACAATATGCTGAAAGGATAGTGGTTGAAGCGAGGGGTAGCCCCAGTCTGTAGCAAAACACACATTTAAACCGAAGAAGGTTATGATATGCGTTCGGAGGGATTGCAAATGCATCGTGCATCATGAGATTTTGCCGTTGGGCAGAACGATAGAATCGAAGCTGTACTGTCCATTGTTAGCGCGAGTGCACCTGGCAATTCAAAACAAACGGCCGGAATAGCAAAACTGGATACCACGCTGACAACGCCAGGCCATATACATCTTTAAAAAGCCGTCAGAAATTGAAAAAAACTTGGCTGGGAGGTTTAATGCATCCAGACTATAGCCCAAACTTGGCACCATCAGACTATAGTTTGTTTCGGTCTCTGCAATTGTCTCTGATTGGTATTAAATTAATTTCATAAGAGCTGTGTGAAAACAACAAGTTACAATTTTATGATCAGAAACAACAGAAGTTCTATAGCGACAGCTTATGATATTGCCGGAAAAATTGCAGGTTACCAAACAAAATAGCATATATGGTTTAATAATGTTGTTTACAAATAACAATATAATGTATTCTCAAGTTTTACTCCCAAAGTCTCAATCTCTTTTATACAAACTGATATTCCACAAATTTGATTTTTTAAAACTATTGAAAAGCAGTACAGTATACTTGAAAAACCAGTCCAAGTGACGGTAGGAAAAAGTTTATTGAGGCGGAATACAAAAAACGAACCAAAACAGGTGAACAACAACGGGTTCTAAATCAAACTCTAAAACTAGATTATATTTTTAAAAGTAATATTTTACCAAGCAAAGAGAAAGACGAAGTATTGGAAAATGTAAAACCTGATCCTTATGTTGAAGGCTCACTGACTGAAGTTGCCATCAGTAGTTGTCCTGAGTATATAGCATTATATTTGTTTCATCTACTGAGACCGAAGTAACTGATATGAGTACAGTTGGTAAGATTTTAGATCTTAATAGAATCTCGGATATAGTAGAAGATCGATAAGAATAATCTTTACATCTGAGCATGGATCCAGCTTTATGAGTCTGAAACGAGTTGACAGTACAGTTTCGATTCTACCGTTCTGCCCACCGAACGCACAGTATAATCTTCTTGAGTCTCAATGTGGGCTTTGCTACAGACTGTGGAGCTTCTCCTCACCTCAGCCACTATCTTTTTTGCATATTGTTGTTGGAGGTCATGTACTTTTATTCACTCGTGATCAATCGCTTCTTAAATGGGTAATTGTTTTTGAGTCATATGGCATCCAAACATCGAGTTTTTCTTTTGGGCCACCTTTCTCTAAGTGATTTTAACATGGTTTAGTTACGGATGTTTAGATCACTGGCAATGCACAACATGCTTACATACTGGTCTTATTCGACTTTTGCCAGAATATCAAACACTTTTCCTGTGATTGGTCACCCAACGCAAGGAACATCTTGGACATCGAAATTTCCAGGACGAAAGCTATTCAACTTTGTTTTGGCTGTTACTTTTGGTAATGTACACTCATGTCCAAAATGATTGTCGCATATCTATAACTGTCTTTTTGTAAGAATATAATTTGATAATGATTTTCCAGGGTACTTTTAATATTGAAACTATGTGCATAATCGGGAAATGTATATTTGTGGTAAACTTCATAGGAAAATAATTATAAATACGAAAATTATAATGAGTGAAATAAAATGTTCCTAAATGGACAAGAAAATTTTATTTTCGTTTTATTGTTCTTATTTACTGCTCTTTTGACATGAAAATTGCCACAAACATGTCTTTGCCGATTATACACTTACTAACATAAGAAGTACCAGACGAATTCGTTATCAACTTATATTCGTAGAAAAACATATTTATAGACATGCGACAATAATTTTGGACACGAGTGTACCTTATTATAAACAACTCATTTTTTCACGTGACTGTAAAGATTGGCGGCTTTGTCCAAATATAATTGTACGTAAAATGCGTCACAGTTTTGCGGAAAATTCACTCGTCTTCATGACACAATACCCTACTTCTGATTATAAGAATTCTACATTTTTTGCACACCTAATACCTTCAAATGACGTTAGACTTGACCAGCAGTGACTCATATGCCCTGAGATACTCTGACAAAAGGCTCAAGACTTTCTATACTACCTAATTTATTATATATTGAAACGCAAATTTAAATTCACATAGTCCCTATTCGCACCTTCAGTAATTTACGCAAACCCATTTTACTGATCGTTGTATTCAATATTCAGCTTAACTTATATATATAAAATCGAGCATAACGATATTTGTACTCCAATATCTTTTATAACCCTGGACTGATTTTTGGTGTCTCATTTGATACTCGCCTAGCTCAGGTTTTAGACATATTACCCAATTAAAATGCAAATCTTAAGATCTGAACAAGCGAGGGGTCTCCATACTGCTAGTTAAACTTGTACAAATAAGACGGCAACGAAATAGGTAAGTTGTAGTTGTTCTAGATTCACGAATCCGGAAGTTTCACCTTGCATAGAAATGAAACAGTCAAGGCGTGATAGAACAAGTGAAATTGTGTACTTTTTCTTTACTGATCTTTACGATAATGTGCGGTTATTTTAAATGGTAGACCTACCTCTTACCTTTGAAAATTTAAAATAAAAATAAAATCTTACACTACGTACTTTCTAAGCAGTCACCATAATTCTACGAAACGGTTACTGAGTGTTCATCAAGTGATAAATTGATATTACTTATATTATGTCATATTTATTATTTTCTCATGTTTATTTTAATACTAAAAGGCGTTTGGAATTTTTAAAATTCAGTGATCATTCTTGTATGTAAATGGAAGGTGTCGTGAATAGTCTCAAAATTCTTTCTATCTAAGGACTGCGTAAAGACACTTGTTTACACAATGATTGACTGTCAAGTAGATTATCAACATCTCTGTGAGATATTTAAAATAAAAACTGTAAAAGCAAACAAAAAGAAAACGTCTCATTAGCGCCAAAATTTTCAATAGCAAAGCAGGGATTGAATTAGAGAAGACATAAAGAGAGTAGCAAGTCAATGAACAAGAACAACAGCACTGGATTGCTGAATTTGCTACTAAGATATAATTAGAAAATTGCCAAAATTTTGTTGAACGCTAAAACATTTGCTAGAACTTCTAATAGAATTCAAAATGACCTAAGTAGATCTGTAGCAGAGAAAATGTTTAACGAAATAATTCATGAAATTTTCACTTCTTCCTTTGTCGCAATATTAATTTTTTTAAAAAAAGAAAGGTGAAGCAACTTTCAACACTGTTACAGATGAAAAACGTTTTCCATGATTTTTAGGTATACTGGAAATCGATCAGCCGTGATGTTGGCCAAGCATGTGTAAAAATCAAATGAAGTCTTTAACTACCCATGTTTACATCATTAATACTCAAGAACACGGATCTTATGAAACAATTCGAGGAGTGATAATGTGGAAGGGAAGGGGAGAATTCAGAGAAAACCCATGAACACAATGTTTCCCATGTTAAACGCATGTTAATATTATCTTGTACTTCACAATGCCGAAGGATGTATTACTATTCATGACCTGTTGATCGGAAAATGCACCACACACCACTGGTATATATCCCTTGTTTTCATGGCCAAAGGAATTTCCTGTCCAAGTTTCTAGCTATAGTAGTACGGCCTTTATGTAATGAGTGAGTCACTTTTACTCTTCAGATAATAATATAAATACGAAACGGGAAAAAATCTAAATCACGCCAACACATTATAATAATTACGAACTTCCCAAATGTAATTGTGATCAAGGCATAGCCAAAAACAAAGAATGGAGGGCACTAGTTATCGCTATAACGAAGAAGTGCGCTCTCACACACAAATATACCAATCATTATATGATGTCACCGGCTGAAATGTAGGCCATATGGCCGGTCGGAGTACTTCATGTGCTTTTGTGACACGAAATTGAGTATTTCTTTCAGTACACAGAGGTTAGACGGATTGCAGGGGAGACAGGTAGGAAATTAGTCACATTTTCTTTAGTTACATAGTATTGAAATACACAGTAAGATTGCGAAGAAGTACTACATTAAACTTCCTGCCGCTACAATCATGAAAGGCTATGGCCAGTCAGATAATTTAATGAGTATTTCAATTGGGTGATAAGTTGCCAGTGCATCAGTTTCCAGGTGCCATTATTTCTGGCTTTTTAGATAGAGGTTCTATATTTCTTAATTCAGGTAGCTCCCCAATCACCTAATGATGCTGGGTAATACCAGAAATTTTTAGTCCTTGCAGCGAGAATAAAACCAAGAACCACTGAAGTCGAGCACGCTAACAATGCTACTAAACAGGAGCTAAATAATAATTGAACGTCCACTGTCTTTTCATACTCACTATTTGCACCTACAGATGATGAATTTTGATGCATATAATAACGAAAAAGAGTTGATAAAGATGAAAAATACAGTACATAATTAGTTTGATGAAATCTTGTGTAGGGTTAAGGGAAGTAGTTTGTCTCTAAACATAATGCATGTTTGTTTGTATAATGCATCTTTTTCGCGACGAATTATATCTATAAAAGAATCAGAGTCGCAAATGATACATACTACAAGAAAGCATAATCCATTTCGATATCATTGTACAATACGAAGCAAAAAACCTGCAACATGAAAGTTTAAGTTCATTGTGAAACTACGCCTAACAACATAGGCAACCAACCTAACGTCTTTGTGGCACTGATCACGCCAGGATAACCTTCGGCTTTGTCCCCCTGCACACTTCGTTTGGAGCAAGAAATGCATAGACCACGTGACTACAAACCACAAATTTCTCACAAGATGGTGTAATAGATTGAGGTTCTTCTCATTTCTTTTCTCATTTTACATCCTCAGTTTTAAAGAGAGAGAAAGAGAAAAAGGTCAACGGGATGAAAACTAAATAAAGAGGAAAATGCGAAATATAAAGGAAAAGAAAACGTGCGCATATATTGACAAATGACACATGTACTTCAAAGGAGACCACTACAAATTTTGTTATGAACCATATATAATAACTGTGAGAATCAGCAACCCACATATACATAATTACACACAGTAAGTGTTATATAACACATATTTATTTAGACAAATAAAAATGCTAGCAGAAAGCTGAAAATTTCTTTAAAATCTCAACCATAACTGAAAGAAGAGATTACTTCTCTATTGTTTTTCTTCGTAGCATCCATCTACATGGAGAAACGAGAAAGAGAGAACATCTTAAGAGATTCGCACGTATACAACATCGGAAACTGCTAAATGGAAAAAATTACAGTCTTTGGATGGGATTCGAACGCGGAACCATAGCATTAGAAATCCCACACTCTACCGATGTAGCTAGTCTGACACTAATTCCCTTCTCCTCCATCATTACCTATGAAAGATGGAATGGAGTCTGCAGAAAACTACGTCTAACATGTCCATGACAGACCGCCTATAACCTATGTCTAATTGGTACTTTAACAAGCTAGCTATACACGTGCATAGAAAAGTAAAAGCAAATGAGTAGTTAGTACAGATCACTTTGTCTGTCTCACACTATCTCTGACTATAGAAATCGAGGAAGAAGAAAAAAGTATAGAGGTGAGAACACAGGAAGAACAAGCAAAAATAAAAGTTGCAGGAAACTGAATATCAAGGGGAGAGAGAGAGAGAGATAGACATAGAGACAGAGAGAAAAATAGAGGGAACGGAGCAAATGATTTAATATACATCCGAAAAGAAGGTTCATAACTGTGCTATACATTTAATGTATTGAATACTCTGTTTCTTCTAAATTGCTTGCTAGTTGACAAATATTAATTTGTAAAAACGTAGCAAATGCCCGCGTTGTCTTGTTTTCTTACTGTTTCAGTAACAGTGAAAAATGTGGTTTATGCAAAATAATAAATTACTACTTTTCCCACAACAACCATGTAGTTGTTGTTGATGACTTTGAGTTTAACGTCCGTTCAGCAGCGACGCTATATGAGACGTGGACCTACTTATTAACGTGGAATCCGAACCATATGAGCTGTTGCCGGGAATCGAAGCAACCATGTAGTGTTGGTAAGAAATTTCGAAGCAAAAGAAAAAACTGATCAGCAAAATACATAAAACGATAGTCGTGCAAACTATTACTTAAAGAGAATTTATTGTAAAATCAATACATCCATGTGGCGGTATATAGTCGTAAAGTAATTAGAAAACTTATTATTAAACTGTCGATCACATCGTTTTACTTATTTGAATTCAATGTCGAATAGGTTAGGTTTTAGCTCTAAATTTCAGCGTTCTCACTTTGATTCTTAACTTGTTGGAAATATGCACTAATTGAAATTATAAACGTATACGAAATTTATCTAGCTAAAAAAAGAGAATAACATAAAAATTCGGGTTAGAGTACAGTATTACAATAAACATGTGTATTTTGTTTAGGGTTTGCCAGTCATAGCTTATAGGAATTATAGAAAAAACGTTCGTTGTGAAAGCACAAGAAAAAAAGAACAAACAGAGAATAGAAACAAACCTCCGGAGGGTTTGAACACGAGAAGGCGGAGGTAGTAGACTACTCTACTAAACCGCTCGGCTATATCTTACTTTTCTAGTACGTTTTGATAAATATTGTCTAGAGTATTTGCACTTTACTTGTTTCTGTTTTGTTGTTTGTCATATAATGTATACGAGTGGTGAATAATAGAATAGAACTGTTTTAGACGAGTATGAACAAATTCCCCGGATAAGTCGTAATCTTATATGTATCTAAATTGCACAAATAAATCAGATTAAATCTGTAAAGTACTTCGGGGGTTTTGATGGAAGTAAACTGTTGCTTAGTTACGAGTTTGTGTTTATGCTCACCACTCGATGGAAGTTATGTTCTTGAAAGATAGTAACTGCTACTATATTCTAATGTATTGGATTTTAAAACATTGGAAAATATTTTGTTACTAACAGTGAGTGAGTATTTTTGCGTGCAACAACAGTTGATTACAGGCACATCTGCTTTTTCTACGCATGCCTTTCATAATACGACGTCATGTATAGCAATATTTTGCATTATCCTATATTCAAAGATGTTCTAGCACTTTTACTTTGGTGTGTAAGAATGGCGCAATATGATCATTCTGTACGTGAGAGTGTTATCGCTCTTATTGAACATGCGGGATTGAGTGTTCCTGAAGCAGGCGCTCGATTAGGCGTGCATCGTGTAACAGCGTTCAGGTGGTGGAAAAAATATGAGGAAACTGGAAGTCTAACTCGAAAATCTGGAACAAACACCGTGCTCGTGGGTTTTCTCGGGGTTCTCCCGTTTCCTCCCACTTTCTTCATTCCACCATTTCATTCATCTCTCATCATCACCATCTCCTTTAGTCTAACCGGCATAACCGTGGGATGTAAAACTCAAAGATTTCATTTCATTTTTTTCGAAAATCTGGAAGTGGTCGGCCACGAGTGTCCTCAACGACACAAGACCAACGATTAGTTGATCAATGCTGTCGACAGCCTTTCATGTGCCCGACAACTGCAGCAGTCTACCGCCTTTCCAGGTGATGTAACTACAGTCCGACGGCGACTTCGGGCCGCAGACTTAAGATCCTTCCGAGCTGATGTTAAGGAGAGATTGATAGAAGATCACAAAGTCGATAGACTGGCGTTTGCACGCAAGAATACTCACTCACTGTTAGTAACAAAATATTTTCCAATGTTTTAAAATCCAATACATTAGAATATAGTAGCAGTTACTATCTTTCAAGAACATAACTTCCATCGAGTGGTGAGCATAAACACAAACTCGTAACTATGCAACAGTTTACTTCCATCAAAACCCCCGAAGCACTTTACAGAATTAATCTGATTTATATGTGCAATTTAGATACATATAAGATTACGGCTTATCCGGGGAATTTGTTCATACTCGTCTAAAACAGTTCTATTCTATTATTCGCCACTCGTATACATTATATGACAAACAACAAAACAGAAACAAGTAAAGTGCAAATACTCTAGACAATATTTATCAAAACGTACTAGAGAATTAAGATATAGCCGAGCGGTTTAGTAGAGTAGTCTACTACCTCCGCCTTCTCGTGTTCAAACCCTCCGGAGGTTTGTTTCTATTCTCTGTTTGTTTGTTTTTTTACTTGTGCTTTCACAACGAACGTTTTTTCTATAATTCATATAAGCTATGACTGGCAAACCCTAAACAAAATACACATGTTTATTGTAATATTGTACTCAAATCCGGATTTTTATGTTATTCTCTTTTTTTTTAGCTAGTTAAATTTCGTATACGTTTATAATTTCGATTAGTGCATATTTCCAACAAGTTAAGAATCGAAGTGAGAACGCTGAAATCTAGAGCTAAAACCGAACCTATTCGACATTGAATTCAAATAAGTAAAACGATGTGATCGACAGTTTAATAATAAGTTTTCTAATTACTTTACGACTATATACCGCCACATGGATGTATTGATTTTACAATAAATTCTCTTTAAGTAATAGTTTGCACGACTATCGTTTTATGTATTTTGCTGATCAGTTTTTTCTTTTGCTTCGAAATTTCTTACCAACACTACGTAGTTGCTTCGATTCCCGGCAACAGCTCACTTGGTTCGGATTCCACGTTAATAAGTAGGTCCACGTCTCATATAGCGTCGCTGCTGAACGGACGTTAAACTCAAAATCATCAACAACAACTACATGGTTGTTGTGGGAAAAGTAGTAATTTATTATTTTGCATAAACCACATTTTTCACTGAAACAGTAAATATTACAGACAAATATTACTGAAACAGTAAGAAAACAAGACAACGCGGGCATTTGCTACGTTTCTACAAATTAATATTTGTCAACTAGCAAGCAATTTAGAAGAAACAGAGTATTCAATACATTAAATGTATAGCACAGTTATGAACCTTCTTTTCGGATGTATATTAAATCATTTGCTCCGTTCCCTCTATTTTTCTCTCTGTCTCTATGTCTATCTCTCTCTCTCTCTCCCCTTGATATTCAGTTTCCTGCAACTTTTATTTTTGCTTGTTCTTCCTGTGTTCTCACCTCTATACTTTTTTCTTCTTCCTCGATTTCTATAGTCAGAGATAGTGTGAGACAGACAAAGTGATCTGTACTAACTACTCATTTGCTTTTACTTTTCTATGCACGTGTATAGCTAGCTTGTTAAAGTGCCAATTAGACATAGGTTATAGGCGGTCTGTCATGGACATGTTAGACGTAGTTTTCTGCAGACTCCATTCCATCTTTCATAGGTAATGATGGAGGAATAGGGAATTAGTGTCAGACTAGCTACATCGGTAGAGTGTGGGATTTCTAATGCTATGGTTCCGCGTTCGAATCCCATCCAAAGACTGTAATTTTTTCCATTTAGCAGTTTCCGATGTTGTATACGTGCGAATCTCTTAAGATGTTCTCTCTTTCTCGTTTCTCCATGTAGATGGATGCTACGAAGAAAAACAATAGAGGAGTAATCTCTTCTTTCAGTTATGGTTGAGATTTTAAAGAAATTTTCAGCTTTCTGCTAGCATTTTTATTTGTCTAAATAAATATGTGTTATATAACACTTACTGTGTGTAATTATGTATATGTGGGTTGCTGATTCTCACAGTTATTATATATGGTTCATAACAAAATTTGTAGTGGTCTCCTTTGAAGTACATGTGTCATTTGTCAATATATGCGCACGTTTTCTTTTCCTTTATATTTCGCATTTTCCTCTTTATTTAGTTTTCATCCCGTTGACCTTTTTCTCTTTCTCTCTCTTTAAAACTGAGGATGTAAAATGAGAAAAGAAATGAGAAGAACCTCAATCTATTACACCATCTTGTGAGAAATTTGTGGTTTGTAGTCACGTGGTCTATGCATTTCTTGCTCCAAACGAAGTGTGCAGGGGGACAAAGCCGAAGGTTATCCTGGCGTGATCAGTGCCACAAAGACGTTAGGTTGGTTGCCTATGTTGTTAGGCGTAGTTTCACAATGAACTTAAACTTTCATGTTGCAGGTTTTTTGCTTCGTATTGTACCAAATTTCACAGAAGTAAATCCCACGTTAAGCGGGTTTGCATATCCAGCCTCCTAACTATGAAAACATTTACGGTCACTCCAACTCCAATCATTTCACAGATTCAACCTGTTGGATATAAGTTATTAGGATGTAAAATTGAATGTAGTTTCTACGAAAAAGTCTTTTAAGCATTGCAAAACCTGTAACGTTCACATATTCACCACAAACTTATAGTCGTATCAACATAAACACGCACACACACCAGTGACGACGCCAGCTGTAAGTTCCTAGGGGGGCAAAGGAGTGCAGATATATTTTCGGGGGGGCGGCTATTTTCCACACCAAAAATGGCATTTATTATGTTTGATTTACTTTACATTGTGTATTTCGTTGTTGTTTTTATATTAGGCCTATATGATAAGCATATTTCAAGTAAAATTTGTAACTAACAAATAAGTAACGTCTGCACATGAAATATTTTTCAATGCAACTTTTAAAACCTAAATTGAATTACTTTCGCGTTTGCTACAAGTAATTCGTCTAGTACTATATGCTGCGTATATATATATATATATATATATATATATATATATATATATATATATATATATATATATATATATATATATATATATATATATATATATAATTTACGAGGGGCTGATGAAAATCTCGTAATCCAACCCAGAAGGAGTGTAGGTACTAGGTAGAAAGATGAAACTGATTTTCATATTATTAATTAAAAGAAATTTTCATATTAATAATGAAATTTTTATTGCTTTCTCAGGCCTCTGAAGTGATTGTGTGCGCCCAAACTGCAAATTTCACGAACATCCAGATCACAACTATTATAACATTTTTGTTGCACCAAGGATAATCACCAAAGTAAATTAATGAGAAAATCAGTGAAACACTACTGCCAGCATTTCAGCCAGTGGTAGATATAACCTGGGGCCGGGGTTCCTACGCCACCCCAGTTTTTGACTGACAAAAATAATTTAAGCTATTATTTATACACTTTTTAAAGTGTATAGTAAACTCACGATATACTTATTATAGTCTGAGGTCTGGCTGCAACCCCTTTCCCCAGTTTTTACCGTCTCAGTAAAACTTGTGTCAGAGATTGTGGGCATTTCTTTGGAACGCGTCGGTAGTATAATTCAGAATGGCTTGGGTATTCGCAAGTTCTTGACACAATGGGTTCCCCCCAAAAAAAAAAATTGTCAGGAGAATAAAAGAGTGACGGCAGTAAGAGAAGTCTTCTTCCAATTTGAATGTAATGCTGTTCATTTCGATCACGAATAGTAACCATAGATGAAATATGGTTGCACCACTATGATCCTGAATCGAAACAACAGTAGTAGAACTCATTTCTCCATCGCCCCAAGAAGTTCAAGACACAGAAGTAAGTTGCAACGTTCTTCTGGGATAAGTATGGAGTGGTACTCATAGACTACTTCCGCAACGGTCAGATATTTAATTCAGAATCTCGACATTACTCACAAAACTGAAAGAAAAATTCAAAGTTCAACACCGCGGAAAATGAAAAGAAAGGAATTGTGTTCCTTTAACAGAATACACCTGTCCATCGAACCCCTGCGAACACAGTTAGCATTGCATAATCTAGGATTTCAATGTCTAGATCATCATCCTTATTCCCCAGCCTTAGCTCCGTCTAACTATTGCCTGTATTTATTTCCCAAACTTAGATCTGATTGAACTTTAGATCTGATAAGGGTAGTGTTACGAACAGTGATGCGAGGAAGTCTCCAGATTTTTTTAACTTCTGCAAAACTGGAGCACTGTACAAGGTAGTACATTGACTCTCGGCGGAAGTGTAGAAGAAGTAAAACTTCACCATTCCACGTGCACTCCTGGGTTGGGCTACGAATTTTTCAGCAGCTCCACGTACATTTCTAGTCAATATGGTAGACGTTATGCCAGTACTTTGAAACAAAATAAGTAAGGGAGCACTAGTGCATACCAATTACTAACTAAAGATCAACACTCTGACAATACGTTTTATTGGGAGCTAAATAAATAATCGATTTAATTCCATACATTTAGTATTATTATCATTTGCAGGAAGGGAAAACACAACTTTTTTTCCTTCAAAACAATTAAGCCCTGGTAGTCGCAAATTAAGCTGTTATAAGCCCATACTCCGAATATTGAAAGCCGAGAATGTTTCAGGAAATAGAAGTACAGAACCTTTAAATAAAACAAAATATGAAACTGAAAACTTCAAAACTGGATAAATACAAACAAGTTATGTAATTGGTTTTACCTTTCTTTTGTTTCTAATCGAAGTTGATCCAATGAGAAGGCGCTAAATTAGAAAACAGAAATATGCGTGCATACCCAGACGCCCAAAGAAGAAAGCTTGAGGACTAATCTGCCACATAGTAAATGTATAGATAGTACGATCTGACAATGAGATTGGTTATGATACTGATATAAAATACTATATGTAGAATGTTTTATGATTGTAGAAGTCTGGGGGGGGGGGCAGTCTGGATGGCAGTCAGGGGGGCAGGAGTAGTCACCAGGGGGGCGTTCGCCCCTCTTGCCCCCCCCCTCTGGCGTCGTCACTGACACACACACACAAAAAGTGTGAAGCAGGAAACTACTTTACATAAAAATCTGAAGGAGGTTCAGTAAAAAAGTATGAACTGGTCGAGCGGTTTGGGTCAATAATCTATCAATCAGAAGTTTATGAGTTCAAACCCTGTATGAAGTACTCGTTTTTTTCTTAAAAGTATGTTCCTATTTTCATCAGAGGTCTGAGAACATTTCTTTCAATAAATCTTTGGCAACTACTTTTCTCTCAAATTCGATTAGAAGGGAACATTATATGAATTGCAAGTCTGTAATGAAAGACTAATTATAAGCATTGATGATTTCAGAAGATTCTTCCCGGGTAATGATCAATATATGAATGAGAGAAAACTGGTAGAACATTATCAATCCACTTTGTGCATGATCGAAGATATGGACACGAAGGGAAAAATTTATGTCGAGAGGGTCT
Source organism: Thermobia domestica (assembly GCF_964235325.1). NCBI lineage: Eukaryota > Metazoa > Arthropoda > Insecta > Zygentoma > Lepismatidae > Thermobia > Thermobia domestica. The sequence continues at coordinate 203,441,354 of NC_137456.1, read as the reverse complement.
CAAATTCTCCCACAGGTCATGCCCTGAAATCATCACTATTTGAAAGGTATCCGTAACAAATACCTAGCTAGAATATTACATTTATTTCTCGTTCTACGATTTCAAATTGCAAAATCATAATTTTAGAGAGAATTATAATACGATAAGCATAAAAATTTATAGAACTAATGAAGTAAATATTATTGTGTTAGTTATCGATTTCTAATCGGATTAAAACTCGAATATTCGTTTGCATCGCACTTTAAAGTAAATTCTCTATATATATATTTCTTACTGGAAAGTATGTTTAACTTCAATTACTTAATCAATATTTTTAATAATATATTTTTATTGTAATATTTTTACTATTCATTGTCGAATACACTTCATTTCCCAAAGCAAAACCTCGCAAATGTATAGTGGGCTGGTGAATATTATCAAATAAATTATCATTTAGTTTATGTAAATACTGCATCGCCTGATTTGTACCTTCGTACTTTAACTAATAATAATAATAATAATAATAATAATATTAATAATAATAATAATAATAATAATAATAATAATAATAATAATAATAATAATAATAATAATAATAATAATAATAAAATCATAGCCATATCTTATAAGAATTTCAGACCTACTCAATAAATGAATTCAACGTGGTCTCTATTCGAAGTTCTATTTATTCGAATCCGATAGAAATACAAAGAGAAACTTTTTTTCTTTTCTTTAAGTTAACTGATTCACTGAACGTATCTTGTCTCTATTTTCTACTCGGTTATACACGTTTTACAATCTTTTCCTTTAAACTTGAACGACAGGAACACGGATACAAAAAGAACTGGAACAGTTGAAATTCCAAACTTGCCCCACCGAGAATCGAACCCGGGACCTCGTACACGAGAGGCACACGCGCTAGCCAATAGACCAGCGGAGAGAGTGAATGAAATATATTTTGTAGTGTCTGAAGTTATACCTATTTCACCCTGGTGTAATATGCCTATTGATTTTTTAATGTTATCGTATTCGTTAGTTTGAGGAATGGTGTATGTTATTGATATAGGCTCTATTACATATTCGTCCATAAATATTGCATAAATTATCAGAATTATTCATGATCTTCACGGAAATTCACTGGTGCATGCGCAGTAGAAACAGAAGAATGCAGTTTACCGATATTAGTCCGAATGCAAATTTCTAACAGGCTGTCAGAATTCCTTAATGGAAAGCAGTGGTTCCCAACCTGGGGACGCACAGCTTCCTCCTGGTTAAGCATGAAGAGTAAGGGGTCGAAAACTACTGGCAGAAATGAATTGTGAAGTAAATTAATAAAGCACCATTTATAATGACTCTTTAAAATTCAGCTTGACAATTTTATAATGACTATTTACAAAAAATAATACTGCACTAGGAGGGTATGCTAAAGTCTTGCCGGAAATAAATATAAATTCCTGAGATTATTATTATTATTATTATTATTATTATTATTATTATTATTATTATTATTATTATTATTATTATTATTATTATTATTATTATTATTGGTTTCCCACTTCTTGGCCGAGATGTGAAATATTCACCACCTTCTTCATACCACTAAATCAATTTCTTCACTGTTTTCTTGTTACAGCCCATACCCCTAACTATCTGAATGGCAGTTTGTCCCATAGTTACTCAACCTATGATTTCCCCTCGCATAGTAACAGGTAGTTTTCTACAGCCTTTAGAGCAAGGCATTTTGACAGCCTGTAGAAATTTGCATTGTGATTCGTATTAGCAATGACAGTAAAGTGGATTTTTCTATTTGTACTCTGCATCATCAGCATCATTATATCAGAAGTATTCCGCCATTACCAGCGAGTCACTTACCGCGGCTGAGAAGCTGCCATGCTCCACGATCTTCTGTTAACCTTTCCATCTTCACATACGATTTTTCTGTTTTGATATCGTCAATGGCCTAATTCTGTTTATATATAGTCTAATTCGTCCCCTCCCTCTCTTTCCTGCCACCATAACCTCTAGCACATCCCTCATGATACAGTTCCTTCTTAACCAATATCCCAACAAGTTTATCTTCCACGTCTTAATATTTTTCTCCTTCCATTTCGAACACCCTCTCATTTGCTTTCCTCTCGACACAGCTATTTCTCGCCATTCTTCACACACATATTTCGAAAGCCTTCAATTGTTTCTCATGATTTTTGCATAATGTCTATGTTTCTGCCCTATAAATACAGTAAAATACAGTACACGAAGTATTTTATGAGTCTTTTTTCAATTCTGTTCAAGGTCCCACAAAATAGTATTTTCTTCGCCCTAAAGCAGCGTTTCCCAACCGGTGTGCCGCGAGGAAATCGAAACAAAATTATTAATTCTATAGCAACCAAATTGCAAGACATAAAAAATGTGTATTTTTGTATTTTACATTACTATGAATTTCTACCATGGAAAAAATTACTGTGATTGTAATATATTATTCTACCTCTATTACTGTGTAGCAGACAGTATTTCGGCTCGTACACATTTCCACGGTTAGCTGCTATGTTACGTTTTAATTGAGAGTCATACTAACATTTGAAATGGAAGCACTTGTACGATACGCGTCAAGTGAACGTTCGTAGAACACTCATTCGCACGTGAATGACAGAACAACACTTTGTTCAACAGCTGTGTTTTGACTTCGACGCATCGCAAGCTGTATGATTGCAATAATATGCACCGGTTTTGGTTAAAACAGCAAAGTTAAAAGTACGAGACATTTGTTTGTTCGTTCGTTATTTAGTGATCTTCGTTTTTAGTGAAAGGTTGGATACAGTTTTCGAAAAAGAAAGCGTATTTTTAACAATCTGAGTCCTATATTTCATTGCAATTGTTCTCTATTTTAAAATTAGAATAAAAAATAAACATAATGAATTAGTATAGGGGAAAACCAGTGATCAAGCTTTCATCTCTGTGAGAAGGAGATCAGTAATCACAGAAAGGAAATTACCATGGTATTTTATATTTGCAAATAATAATAACAATAATATCTATGAGTATGCCGCGAGAATTCAAGTTACACCCGTAGTGTGCCGCAAGTTGAAAAAGGTTGGGAAACGCTGCCCTAAAGGCTTCATTCGCCATTTCTAACCTTGCTTTTATTTCACGTTCGCATGTCATATCATCACTAATAATACCACTCAGATATTGAAAACTAGTTATTTGTTCTTTTCTCCCGCTCCTACTTCTATATTTGACACCGATCGCTTCGTTTCAATCACCATGGATTTTCTCTTTCTAACATTTATTTTCATCCCATATTCTTCACAAGACTTTCTCAAGTTTTCTACATCTCCTTAATCATCTTTTTAGATTCTGCAACAACATCCATATCAACCCCAAACCGTATAGGTATACACCTCATCATTCTATCTCGTACCGAAATTCCATCTTCATTATGTAGACTCATTTCGCCATCTTTTCTACACAGCTATTAGTTAATATCGGCGAAATACATAATCTCTGTTGAACTCACCTTCCAATTACACTATCTGTCTACTGTGCATGCACCAGTGAATTTCCATGAAAGATCATGAATAATTCTGATAAATTATATAATACTTATGGACGAATACGTAATAGAACCTATATGAATAAAATATATCATTCCTCAAAGTAACGAATACGGTAAACATAAAAACATCAATAGACATATTACATCAGGGCGAAACAGGTATAAACTTCAGACACTTCAAAATACGCTTCGTTCGTTCCCAGTGTTGAATTAAGACATTTTCACCCGGGGGGCAATATGAACTCCTCGGGGGGGGGGGGTGTTTTTTTATATTATTGCAAGAAAGCAGCATATTTAACAATTCCATTCACATGCACATCTTAGCTAATATTGAGACTAATTGCTGATAAATATTCAATGTGAGATTATAATAAAAAACACACAATCGTTTAATTTTATCTAAAACATTAAATAAAGACTGTCAAAAATATTTTAGACTAAACTTTAACTGCTATTTACAGTAGCTATTTTAGTTATTTTTTCCTATATTCTGTAGTTACTGTTTGTTACTAATGTAGAATTTAAAAAAAAAAAAAGATTTAAATTAACTCAAATATTTTTTGTCCTAAAATAAACATACATAGGAATATCTTAACAAAAAGTAATCATTCTTTCTCACACTTCTGATACTAAATCAAGTATATTAGCCTTGGTTTCTTCACTCCATACACATCAATAGTTTAGTTTACGAAATCTTCAGTGGGATTAGTGCCGTGTCGTGGAAAATCAGCGCTTGGGGCGAGAGTATACGATGGCACCTCCGTACATAGGAGTGAGGTCGACAGATCAGCTGTGAAAGGTGAGAAAATTTTAAAAGTAAACCCTACTTTTCCTTGATTTTGAGCACTTTTTATTACTTTTTTCATTTCATTTTATATATGTGCACATGCCCACATGTGCACATGTGTTTCATTCCTCTCTTTTTTATTTCCTTCTTTTCTTTTCTTTTTCCCTCCCGAATCGTGCGCCCCTTACTTCGGTGCTCGGGGCCGTCGCCCCGCTTACCCCTTCTTCGTCACCTTCAATAGCAATCTTTCACTTATATACTACTATTATATTGATAAATTCTATATAAATCTCTAACCCAGGAGGGATAACTGTTCCTCCTTGACCTCTCTAAATGACGCCCTTTGAATCTCATTCTTTAACTGACTTATTTTTAGTTAAAGAAAGGTGTGTTTACTTTAACAATCGTAAAACACATTTACGTCTGTTACTTCCGATTTAGGCGCTCTATTTCAAATAATGCAAGTACTGTACATTTTCAAGAACTGACATCAGAGATCATATGGAATGATCGAAAGATCTTCCCTATCTTTCCTTTCCTTTCCTATCTCAATCTGTGCTAGTGCTACCTACTAATATATAATATAGGGCGAGAGTATAGTACCGACTAAAATACAAACCCTTCTTCAACAGTTGACAATTTCATGTTCTGCCAAACTCGGTCATAGCGTTAAGAAATACAGGTTTTATTGACTATTTTGGTATTCTATCTTAGATGTTACATTTTTAATATTTATATAGAATAGGTCTGCGTCATTTATATGTATATTGAGAGATCGGATTTCGTCTGCACGTGCACGGAAACAAAAACAAATAATTGGGTGAAGTAATTTCTACATTTTGTGACTGAAATTTCGGAAGTATCTCCTGGGGGGAATGAATTTTCTTCGGGGGGGAGATTCCCTCCGGGCTACCCCCTGAATTCATCCCTTTTCGTTCCTCCCGCTGGTCTAGTGGCTAGCACGTGTGACTTAGATGGACGGGGTCCCGGGTTCGATTCCTGGTGGGAAAGTTTGGAATTTTAATTGACTTAGAAGTTTTTGTAATCGTGTTCCTGTCCTTCAAGATTAATTGAAATGATAGTAAAACGTGTATAACCGAGTAGAAGATAGAGACAAGTTACTCAGATACGTTCAGTGAATCAGATAACTTAATGAAAAGAAAAAAGTGTCCAAGGCATTTGTCTGTAAATTGTAATGAACTCTCAAAGGTTAGTTTCAGTCCCACCAAAGTAACATTTTTATTCTACCTGTTCTCGAAGTTTCTCTTTGTATTTCTATCGGATTCGAATAAATAGAACTTCGAATAGAGACCACGTTGAATAAATTCTTATTAGATATGGCTATGATTTTGTTATTATTATTATTATTATTATTATTATTATTATTATTATTATTATTATTATTATTATTATTATTATTATTATTATTATTATTAGTTAAAGTACGAAGTTACAAATCAGACGATGCAGTATTTACATAAACTAAATGATAATTTATTTGATAATATTCACTAGCCCACTATACATTTGCGAGGTTTTGCTTTGGGAAACGAAGTGTATACGACATTGAATAGTAAAAATATTACAATAAAAATATATTATTAAAAACATTGATTAAGTAATTGAAGTTAAACATGCTTTCCAGCAAGAAATATATATAGAGAGAATTTACTTTAAAGTGCGACGCAAACGAATATTCAAGTTTTAATCCGAATAGAAATCGATAACTTACACAATAATATTTACTTCATTAGTTCTATAAATATTTATGCTTATCGTATATTTCTCTTTAAAATTAAGATTTTGTCATTTGAAAACGTAGAACGAGAAATAAATGTAATATTCTAGCTAGGTATTTGTTACGGATACCTTTCAAATAGTGATGATTTCAGGGCATGACCTGTGGGAGAATTTGAGACCCTCTCGACATAAATTTTCCCCTTCGTGTCCATATCTTCGATCATGTACAAAGTGGACTAATAATGTTTTATAAGTTTTCTCTCATTCATATATTGACCATTACCCGGGAAGAATCTTCTGAAATTATCAATGCTTATAATTAGTCTTTCATTACAAATCAAAGGATAATAATGAAATATTGAGCATACTTAATATTTTGTTTTCAGCCGTGGATTTTAGGTTTGCAATTCGTATAATGTTCCCTTCTAATCGAATTTGAGAGAAAAGTAGTTGCCAAAGATTTATTCAAAGAAATGTTCTCATTCCTCTGATGAAAATAGGAACACACTTTTAAGAAAAAAAAAACGAATACTTCATACAGGGTTTGAACACATAAACTTCTAATTGATAGATTATTGACCCAAACCACTCGACCCATTTTTTTAAAAAAGTTAACTGAGCCACCGAACTTACTTGACCTAACTACACTTGACTTGCTTTACGTGCTTTACTCGGTTAACTGGCTTTAACTAGGAAGGATAGGGTCACGAACACAGAAAATCGAGGACAATTAAAACAACAAAGGCTCTCTCACCAGGAATTGAACCAGGGACCCCGTACACCAAGGGCGCACGTGCTAGCCACTAGACGAGCGGGGAGGGCGACCAGTTCGTACGTCTTAACTGAGCCTCTTTAGACTTTTATGTAAAGTGGTTTCCTGCTCCACACTTTTTTTTTTTTTATGTCGATACGACTATAAGTTTGTGGTGAATATTTAGACGTTACAGGTCTTTTTCGTAGAAACTACATTCAATTTTACGTCCTAATAACTTATATCCAACAGGTTGAATCTGTGAAATGATTGGGGTTGGAGTGATCGTAAATGTTTTCATAGGAGCCTGGATATGCAAACCCGCTTAACGTGGGGATTAACTTCTGTGAAATTTGGTACAAACGGGGTCATGCCTTGAACCAAAGCAGTACTTTGCCTACGCCGTTAACCATCAAATTTGTTACTCTTTTTCCTGACTAGATGCATACAGCTGCTATTTTATTAGCCTACTATATGATTGCATAACAATTTCTGAAAGTGATCGTATTTTTAATTAGATTTTTCTCCATTTTTACATTTTTTTTTTTTTACACATGTAAAGGCAAAGTCAAATAAATAGACTTCATAATAATAATTATAACAGTAATACAACCAAGAAAGTTTTTTTGTCGCTTTTTGTGGAGGTCTGTTCAAGTGGCCCTCACACCGTGAGTTGAATGCGAATGGAGATAAGGCGAAGGTCAGTTGTTTGTGTGGGTATATCCAACATACTACCTGGTTGTGGCAGTTGAGTTACACCGTAAACTTGCTTAATGACAGAGTGAACATGAGGGCCACAGAGCGTCATAAGGGTGTGTATGCTGTAAGAGTTCAAACTGAGGTCAAACGCCGCTGCAGCGGGGCGAAAGATATGCCAGTCGTGACTGCGTGGACAGTGAGTGGTGGCTTAACAAGTTTAAGGCCTCTTTCACATTATCCGGCTGTTTGCCGGATCCGGTTTCGGCCCCTTTCATATTATCCGGCGTTTTGCCGTGGATGAAAAATATGCGAGCAGGGTTGCTGTGCAACTGAAGAAACAAAACTCAGTGACTCTTGTCGTGTTGTAGTGGTTGTAATCGACAGACGCAAAATGTGTTTTCTACTCGCCTTGTTAGGACACAGGCAGAAAAAAAAAACGTCAGAGACACATACGGGCCTGTTTGTTACCGAATGAGAGAACATGCCACATATAGAAAAGATGTGCACTTTTTATTAGAGAAGCGGTATTTTGGAAGACATTTTTCTATACTGTTTCAACAATTGATAAACATGGGCAAAATAGCGGCCCGGTTCTGGATATTTAAAATACCGTTCCGGTATTCAACTGTTGTGACTGAGAAAATCAAGCTAAAGTCCTCTCGGGATAGTCAACCGTTGAGGTCTATCCGAGAATCTCAAGCCAACATTCAGCCACTGACCCGAAGACTGGTCTGTAGGCATTATTATTGTTATTACTAGCTGTTATACCCGTTCTTTGCACGGGTCAGATAAAATATCAATGTACGTACGTGTTTTCATTGGGAAGGCCGATGGGGGCTGAATTTGAAATTAAACACTAACGGGAGTATCAATATACATCTGAGCGACATCGACAAATATGAATTCGACACAAATATTGGTCATTTTCTACTACTTTTACATGTCCCGGTAAACGCCCCCTGAGACCCCTCCCTGGTTCGAATTGTGAAAAAATCGCCTCTGGCCTCCAGCTGATACAACAAAAACTATAAATGTGACACTAACATCTGTCATTTTCTACTACTTTTACATAGAAAGTAAACGCCTCTGTGATCCTCTGGTTCCAATTTTGAAAAAACAACGCCTTTGGCTCCCAGTCGACGGGGGCTGTATTTGGAAGTCAACGCCTTGGGAGAATCACCATTCATCTCAGCGACAGCGAAAACTATTGATTTGACACTAATATTGGTCATTTTCGATTATTTTTACATGTCTCGCAATTCTCCAGCCCGGTGACTCTCGGCCCGCATACAATGGTGGCTGAATTTGAAAATCATCGCTAATGAAAGTATCACCATTTATCTCAGACCGCGAAAACTGTGAATTTCACACTAATATCGGTCATTGTGGATTATTTTTTACATGTCTCGGTGATTTCCTGGCCCAAGTTCCTTAGCTGATGGGGACTAAATGTGAAAGTAAACCTATCTTGAGTTTCACCATTGAGCTCAGTGACCCCGAAAGCTATGGATTTGACATTAATATCGGTCATTTTCGATTATTTTTACATGTCTCGAAATTCCTCCCCCCCCCCCTCTGGTGATCCCCGGCCCGCATACAAATGGTGGCTGAAGTCATCGCTAATGGCAGTGTTACCATTCATCTCAGCAACCGCGAAAACTATGGATTTGACACTAATATCGGTCATTTTCTACTACTTTTACATGTCCTGGTAAACGTCCCCCTGAGACCTCCTGGTTCGAATTTTTAAAAAAAAAACACATCGGTTTGATCTGGAGCCTGGACCAAGGAACCCGTGACCAAATTTTGGTAACTTTCGGTCCACTCGTATGGTCCCTAGGCCGCACAAAGACAGACAGACACATAAACTCTTTATTTTATTTATATTAGATTATTATTATTATTATTATTATTATTATTATTATTATTATTATTATTATTATTATTATTATTATTATACTATTTCGGGTTTATTCTTTTGTTTTAAGCGTTCCGACTATTGACTCAAGTCTCTTTAAAGCACTGCTCTAGTCTCTGAATTCAGAGGACTATTCAAGAAATTACAGCCAGATAATTATAAAATATATAAAGTACGGTATATTTATCAAATATCACATCATGAATTCTCTCTTGCTTTGCGTAGCAAAATAGTACATAAATATATAGCAAAAGACTGTATTGCTGAAATATTTGATAGTGTATATTTCAATTTTGGGTCACCAAAAATTTATAGAAGGTCATTTGTCCAGTGCTACCCGGACATCTCCCAATCTTCTATTACATAGAAAAATAATAATTTATATTGATTTCGACACTTGGGTAGTATTGGTCGTTTTCAATTATTTTACATGTCATCTTTCCCCATATGTTGTATATACAGGTTTGGTTAATTACTCCAGATGTACTGGGCTAGAACATAACCACATACACAAACACACTCCACATAACACACAAAGCCACACGCTCCCATATTATAGCAGCCACTTTCTGCTCTTTCCTGGCAACACTTGCTTCCTCCCCCAACACCCATCCGGTAGTTTGCCGCGTATATGTGAAGAGCGTCATTGCTTGTAATGTCCCGCTTGGCTATACACGGCAATTTGCCGCGCCGGATTCTAGCAGGGAGATCCGGCTGTTTTTGCTCGCCGGATGAATGTCCGGCGACCGCCGCACATATGTGAAGAGCTTCATTGCTTGCAATGTCTTTCTACCTCGTCCGGCAATTCGCCGGAACCGGATCCGGCTAATAGCCGGATAATGTAAAAGGGACATAAGGCCGATGACGAAACACTCGAAGTCGCACCACGTGCCGGAAGACCAACACATGTACAAAATGAAGATCTTCAGGCAACAATTTAGGCGAACGGGGTTACTTTGCACCAAAGTTTATATTTCAGTAATTATGGTCATACTGAACGTTTACTCATGAACTTGCACTAACGTTTTCCTTATATATCTAGCTATTATATGTTTAAAATACACTGTTCTAAATCATTACTTTTGTAAGTTACATGCGATTTTCTTTAAAAGTCCGTAAATCTTGTGCAAAGTAACCCCGTCTTACAGTACTACAAGTTGGGTCGATGGGTTCCACATGATTTGTCTCAGGTGTTGACGGGTCCAGAAGACAACGCGAACAGAAACCTGTGTTTCTTTGCTGTCTCGTCTGAGGAAGGAGCTATTTCTGGACAAAGTGTTGACATGTGATGAGAAGTGGGTCCTGTACGAAGCTCACGCCGCCGTCATCATTGGTTAGCATCCCATGAACCGGTTCCAAAACAGCCGAAACCAGCACTGCGCCAGAAGAAGGTCCTCCTGTGTGTTTAGTGGACTGGTCGCTGCATCTTGCATCGGGAACTCTTACCACTTGGTCAGATCATCAGTACAACTGTGTACTGTCAGCAGTTGAGCCGTGTTTAAGAAAAACTCAAAACTCTGGAGCCAGCATTTCTGAATCGCAAAGGGATCCTCCTGTTACAGGATAACGCTAAGACCCATATGACTAGAATTACCCGGGACACCATTCTACGCCTTGAATGGGAAACACTATTATATCCGTCATTCTCCCCGACATTGCACCATCCAATTATCACCTGTTCCATTCCTTGGGCAATCCCTTTAGAGGACACCAGTTCAAACCCTAGTAGAGGTGCAAAATTCACTTGATACCTTCTTCGCTTCACGGCCCACCAAGTTCTACCGCGATAGAATCCATGGCCTTCCAGAACGTTGGCAGAAGGTCGTCGACGCTGATGGGGACTATTTGTGATCTTCCAGATACGTCTTAGATGACATATCGATATTCGAAGGTGGTGAGTGAAAAAGCGACAGAACTTTCTTGGTTACCTTTATAATAATAATTCTAATAATAATAATAATAATAATAATAATAATAATAATAATAATAATAATAATAATAATAATAATAATAATAATAATAACGGTAATATATGTAGTCTATAGATGACAAGTTATTAATGCTTTTGCACTCCGAAAGAAGATTTTCGACTCACTTTTAGTATGAAAAGTCCGGCCTCCTGAAAAAAATCATGATTCCCTCAAGAACCTCTCCTATTGCCTCTCACATTGGCACACCTCTGTCCTATTGCCATGTCCTAGGGTACGCCTCTATCCTCTGACGTATGTACCAAATTTGCGACTGAAAATTGCTGTATTTTTAGTACTGTATAGTTAGTGATGAGCAAATGCAAGACTAAGACTAAGACTCTTGCTTATCCAGTCTTGGTCTTGGTCTTGCACTGGAGCCGTTGGTCTTGGTCTTGGTCTTGCACACCAGTCTTGGTCTTGATCTTGGTCTCGTTTGCAGCCTTGCTTTTAAAAAAAAAATCTTATGCTTTTCATAGATAAATTTTACTCGGGATAGAAGTGATAATAAATTTTACAATGCGCCAATAATAACGGAAATACAATGTATGTTTCGAAATGTAATAGTTTAGCTTCGTGTAAGTATGATGATAGTGTACAACATACGTGATGACCTTTATTTTATTTTTTTCAATGGGTGCCCACGCTTCACTGCTTATAAAATAAATCACAACGTTTCGTAATCTTTTTATATTTTTTAACATATCCAATACTCCACTGGTTCAAAAACTGGAGAGGCTACCCCTGAAACGCATGAAAGAAAATCAAGACGGCACAGATTACCGAAATACCATGAATTGCAAAAGTATTTTTACACTCTAAAGGCGTCAGATTTTTTTTTCTTTTCAACCACGATTACTTAATCTTTGTATTGAACAAACTTCCAATCAAATATTTAGATTTAGTTGTACTGATTCTAATATGTACTTTTAATGGGCAGAAACATGGACATTACGCAAAAGCGGTAAAAAAAAAAATTGGAGCCTTTCGAAACGTGTGCAAGGAGGAAAAAGACGAGAACTAGCTCGGTTGAACGGAAAAAGAATGAGAAAATGTTAGAAATAGTAGCAGTAGGCGAGAAAATAAGAATTTTAAATGTAATTAAGAGGGAGAAGAACTGGTTGAGACCTTGGGTGAGGAGGAACTGTATTGTGAGGGACGTGGCGTATGGTACGGTGGGAGGAAAGAGAAGAAGGGGGCAATGGAGACTGCAGATGAAAGAGGGTATTAAAGCAGAAAATTGCTATGTCAAGACGAAGAGACTAGCTGAGGACAACCGTACATTGAAGCTTCTTAGTCGCAGCAAATGACCTGCCAATAATAGCATAATAGTTATGATGATGATGATAATATGCTTAACAATATTGGCCAAAAAGGAGAGTGAAAAATTAAAATAATGATGATTATAATCAAACCTCTTAATATTTTAGAATAATTTGAGTGAAAACTGAAAATTACTGTATATCTCTCGTGTAAACTCAATTTATGTAAATACTTTTGACCTATATTAGAAATACAAAGTAACGGCATCAAACTCCAAGTTATTTGACATAACTGTACAAAATCAATCTCACTTGTGAATGTGGATATTTATTTTTGTATAATGTTATTTCGCGCAGTCCTCGATGTATCGTGTACCTAAGGAGGCTAAAAGTTATCTTGATAAACAATTTTTCAACGTATAAGTATCTGCCCATGAAATGAAACTTGCGGTCACATGCACTAACATTTGTCAATGTCATGAAAATGTTACTTTGATATTAATTTTATGAGCACACATTAAAAATTTCCAAGGATGCTTGAGCTTCGGAGCCAAGGCTATACCAATGTAGTCGGTACATATGGTGTACGGAATTACCGATGTTCAGTACTAATTTCTGTATAGTTTTGGAAGAAGATACCACTAATATGTTTTGAAATAAAATGAAATATCTAGTTTAACGTCCAACGATTATGCACTGCATCTAAGGGAGACGGTGAGGATGATAAATGAATGAAATGGTGGAATGAACAAAGTAGAAGGAAACGGGAAAACCTCGAGAAAACGCACTCACACGGTGTTTGGCCACCCAATATCTCACGTGGTGAAGCTAGGATCGAATCAGCGACTCCATGCACAAAAGGTGAACGGTCTACCACTGAACTACCACGCCTCAAGCAACTGAAGTCTGAAACACAAATCCATCTTTTGCTATATTTATCCCAGGACGAGTCGACAAACTTTACCAGCTCGAAGGTCAAAGATTTAAATTTACTTCACACATGTGTAGAATAGTGTCTGATTTCCTGATAAGTAATCATCATTGTTTAAAAACGCAGGAAAGCATCGTAATCCAGCACCAATGACACATTTCTTTGTGTGCAACAAGCTTTGATTAGAATGACACCTGTGTGGCTTGAAAACGAGTAATAACTACAGAAAACGCAAATAACCGATTCGAAAACGATATACTGTAGCTATATGCTACAGGGGCACATCGACTCACGGATTGCATAAAATACTGGGAACATATTCACTCCAGCGACACTTTTAGGCCTACTGAAGCCAAGAAATTCAAGTGAAAGATATAATGATTTTTTCCCCTTCCTGTTTACATGTTAAAAAATCAAGTAGTACTGGTACTTGTGCAAGACCCTTGCGCAAAAGTCTTGGTCTTCGTCTTGCATACAAGACTCTTTCATAAACTGCAAGACCAAGACTCTTGCGCTCATCAGTAAGTATAGTATACTGTATTTGTATCGTACATCGTGCAGGTAACTAAATTACGGCAGGGGGCGCGGTGGCTCAGTGGTAGAGCGTTCACCTCCGGTGCTTGGGATCCCTGGTCCAGGATCTTTTTCAGACAGTTTGTGAAAGGGAGTTTAAGTTTTGTTGCCAAAAGTGGACATCAGTGTCCCCTGGAATAACTTAGGTTTTTAGCACATTTTCGGCAATGGGGTTAAGGGTGAGGAATATGACATGTAAATATATGTTTGACGGCCTACTCCTAGACCGTTGCATCGAATTTCATGATTTATATGGTACATGATTGGACCCTGGCGTAATTTAAGTTTTAACACATTTTTGATTAGGGAAAGAGAAGATCTGAGAGGGTGACATGCACAAATATAATTGAAAATAACGGATATTACTGTCCAATCCATAGTTTTCGGAGTCGCTGAGATTAATAGTAACACTCGCGACGTTGTTTAATTCCAAGCTCAGCTCCCATCAATAGAGATGTGAGATAGAAAGCGGCGACATGTACAAATAATCGAAAACTACTTATATTAGTGTCCAATCAATGAGATGAATGTTGCTGCTTAAGTTTAGATTCTTCTCCCATAAGGACAGGAAGGGGTTCAAATACTTTACATATTTTTTTCTTTGTGCAAAAAACGTGCATTTTAACTAGTAATACATATAACCTAAAAATGTAAACGAAGTTTGACATGTTCAACCCTGACAGACTGCGAGCTCGGGCGGTAACATCGTTGTTGCCAGCCCGTACTGTGGTTGCCATATCGGTTACATTCTTGATGTTTAATAACTTATGAGCTTTTTTGCTCCACTTGGACAGCATTTTATTCGAGATCTAAGATACTAAAATCAAAACGTATAGTTGTGTATTGAATAAATATCCATTTCTTTTCTTTAGTAATATGTTGATACTTAATAAAAGAAATACGCCTACAATTTACTTTTGCAGCTCAAAATATTATTAGTTTACTGATATCAGTCTTAAGAGGATAAATAAGTACACAAGTTTAGTGTTATGAAATTTGCCGCTTCAAAAAATGTTAAAAACTTGCCGCAAGAAGCTGAGACGTGGTTATTGTTGTTTGTTGAAATTTAGCGACTATTTTGAGCACCAAATTTAGAGGCTATAAGACACGTGTGCCTAAAGTTTAAGGTGGAAACCTAACCACTGTAATGCATTCAAATTTCAAGGCTCTCCCACCACGAATCTAATTCGTGACATCATGCACAAAACCGCGGGCTCTAGCCACTAGACCAGTGTTGCCACACTTGGTACAGTTGTACCAAATTCAGCCCCTTTTGTCATTCATCGACCCGTTGGTACCACGCTGGCATTTTCAGCCCCTTTTTTGAAAAAGTTGGTACAATTTTACCCAAGTAAGTACCATTTAACAAATACTTGTGACATTTACAAAAGTGTCAGTAAGACTTTTCCTACATCTCACGTTACTCATACTGTGTGTTGGACTCTTAAAAATGCTCTTGAACATTCATTCTGTGACGTTGCACCGCAAAACGCTACTAACTTCGTGTGGACAATTCGTAATTCGAACTATACTTGAAAAAAAAAATGCTAGATGGACGCATCCGCGCCGCGCATGAAGAAGACGAGGAAGAAGTAGTGTGATGGAAATTTTAGCTTGAAATCTCAATTTAAAAAAAGGCATACACACACACACGTTGAATCAAGTGCTGAATATTCTGAAAAAGAACAGTGTGCGCTCAATTGTCTATAATTTATGTATTGTTGCAAATATTCTACACCAAAACGATAATAGCCGAAAAGATACATTCCTCCATTCCTAAATAAATAAATAAATTTGTGTTTTTAAAAAGTAATTTTTGAAAAAAGCACTTTCTTAATCTGGACTTTTGGAAGAGGGGTAGGGGCAGTGTTCCAGACATTTATCTCTTTTAGTTTCGTGTTATAGAACCATGTATTACACTGATATAAAATAATGAATTCAGCCCTTTTGTTTCAATTTGGTACTATTTTTAAGCCTACTCCAGAGCTAGGACTGTGGCAACACTGCACTAGACTACCAGGAAGAGCTTGAGATGTCTCCAGAATTAATATGCACTTTTGATAATAATTAAAAATATGTTGGATACTATTACATTTGTGTTTTTTACAACTGTGGAAATTTATCAAGGTAGCAAAAATATTTATCTTTTCTTTAATATTTGATTCGTAAAACGCCAATATTATGTATATTATGTAAAACTGAACACGAGTATATAAAATATACCTTCACACAAATATTTAAAGCTCAATTGAAAGGTTAAGTTTGATATTTTGCGTAAGAGATATCCTTAAATCTAAAATGGAACGTATTAAGAAGCATTTATGCATTATGAAACATCCACACAACGTACCTTTTTAGGTAAAACGATTAAGTAATTGCTATCTTTCCTGTGAAGATAGTAGTGGCGGACAAATCAATAATTGTGCTGATTCACGGGAAAAGACATTTCGTAAGAAATTTACGTCGACCGTCCTTACATTGTTTAGTATAAACTTACAAAACGTAAATAGTTCATTATTTGCAATCCAAACTAGAGTTCACAGGCCTGAAAATCACTGAAAGTACGAACAAAATCTTAAATTTCAAAATTATATCTCTGTGACAAACATACTGATGTAAGAATTATTTTGGTAACATTTAGCCCCCCACACACACACACAAAAAAAATGCAATAAACAATTTTATTTCGGATTTAAGACTATGCTTTATACAAAGCAATAAGTAGCCTTTCCATTAAATTTTTAAGTATTTGAATGTATATTTTATGCCCTTCATGTTTGTTTTTACATAAAATATACATTATGTTTTGCTTATCAAACCTTTTTTGGAACCATGATAAATGGATGTGGAGAAAGGTTTTGAATTCAAATTCCAGTAATAGTAAAAAATGTTTTGATAGAATACTTTAACCGTTGTATACTAATGATATATATTTCTGGCTACAGAAATTAATTAGTATTTTTCGTCCTTCATTTGATTGTACTGAAAAATTAAATGCAAATACACTATCGTAGGAGACAACCGAACTCAACTGATCTAGATTAAAGTTGTTACGGTAGTGGACCTTGACCTACTATGTAAGCACAGGGTTGCGCGGAGCCGACTGACACATTTCCAAGTTGAATATTTCGCTGGCACGATAACTGGGACGAAGTTATGTGTGGGAAATTGGAAGAGAATAGAATACCATTTTATAGGAATACCAGAACAGTTGGAGCGTTGAACAATGTGTTTTCTGTGTTCGTACTCATTACGAAACGAAATCAGCTATTGAAGTGAAGTGCATAGATTATTCAGATATTTCATTATTACTTGACATTACATTGTTATGCTAAAGGTCAATTGTAACTGTTGCAGTGTTCTTATGAAATGGCATCCTATTCACCTTCCATCCCCCAGACGCAACTTACTTCAAGCTATCGCACCTGCGCAATATTCAACATTGAAATGGGTCAGTTGGCTCCGCACCATCCAGTACTATCTTGTACAGGCTTAATGTTCCCGAGTTATGGACGGTCGAATTTTACATCGTACTTTTGAAAAGAAAAAACTCACACACTGAACTTATCCGATTGAGACCAAACTTAACCTACGATAAAAATGTGTGAAATATTGTCTTGTACAGGCTTTCGGTTCCCGAGTTGTGAGCGGACAAATTTTGCATCATATTTCCAAAAACAAAAACACATATGTATGTAAATGATTTGATCCAGAACGAATTTGGTAGATATTGATCTGTAGTACAGTACAAGCGGATATAATATTACGTCACGCAGGCTTCAGATTCCAGTTATATACCGTCAAATCTTTGAATCATTGGACATAACAAAAATATAATAAATATTGTTTAAATAGTAATTAAAGGTCTTCCAATTAAAAGCTTTGAATAGAAACAATAAAAATTTAATGGACGACTCTTTAGGACAATGCGTATTTAACTTGTAAGAAAAACATCTGTAAGTCACTGCATAATGTAACTAAACTAGTTTTCTTGTGCAGTCAAAATCCAAATTCTTGTCCAGTCAATACATCATCAGCTGAATAGGGAAATATTAGGTCTAGCGACAAACGGATATTTGATAGTGGGTTTCTAAAAGTACTGTTGACATTTGAAAAATGCCTTTGGGTCTCATTCTAGACAAGGAGATAATCCCAACCTACAACTCGTCGCGGGAGGAAGCCGACAACATCTTAGGCGGCTAATATAGGCGGGGACCGACTGACTCCCGGGATAAGGAGTCAATTTCTACTAGTAGCCAACGGGATCCTCGGAAGATGGATGAGGAAGTAGAGGTCAGAGCATCTTCTTTTCCTTACAAGGGGAAACTGTCCTAAAAAGTGGATGAATCACGCAATGGTCAACGGTATGGAAATGTGGAAAGGAAATGGGAATACTATCACATTATTTTTTTCCAGGGGGACGAAGGAGAATAAATACAATAATGGTTCTTCCTGAGGTAAAACATTCAGGAGGTAAAATATTCTCCCGTTCAGATCTCTAGATGGGATTACTCCGAGAATAATTATCAAGGAAGAAAATAATAATAATGATAACTTTAATTTCAAAATAAGCATCTGTAACGTACGAACTTTACGACATGCGCTTAAACTTTAAAACTTAAAAATGGAAATGGATAAATGTAAAGTAAATAAAGTGGGTTTGAGTGAAGTGCGATGATCAGAGAAGAGTGAGATAGTATCGGGAAATTACACAATATTTTATTCGGGTGGCGTTAAGACCGAGAATGGTGAAAAGAAAAACGAAGCTGAACACATGGAAAAGTCCAGAAAATAAGAAACAGTATCAAATCGAATAAATTCTTGTCAAGCAACGTTTTACCAATAGTACATGAGACGTGAATACTACAGGGAACGGACACTGACTCGGATCAGAATATACTAGTGGCAAAAGTGCAAACATGGTAAAAAAAAAAATCAATCAAGAAAAATAGGAGGAAGAGAGATCGAAAATGGAACTTAGAGCGACGAAGAAGTACGGACAGTGATATGAAAGAAGAGACTGAAGAAAATTTCACTGCAATTGGCGATATGGTAGTGTAGAAAATACTGTGGAAAGGTTAAAGGGATTCTATTAGACGCACTCTACAACAATATTGGCAGAATGGAAAAAGCACCGAGAAAACTATGGATAACTCAAGCAATGCATAAAAGAATGGGGGAACACAGAAGGCCGAAAACCACGGACATCAAATAATACAGAAAGTTGAATAATGAATTGTGAAGAGAGACTGACAAAGCCAAAGAGAAGTGCACAAACAAATATGTGAAGAAATAATGTAACTTCAATGCACGGCAGATATGATCTGATATATCAGAAAGCACAAGAATTAAGACGGTAAGCTAATATCCGCATGTTTCAAATTAAAAATCAACAAGATCATGAGGTAATTGACCATTAAAGAAATCCTTAGAATCTGAGAAGAATATATAAAAATCTGTATGAACATTAGAACCGCTTCAAAGATACTGTGATTGAACCAGAAAAGGAGATGGATGATGAAGAAAAAGGACCCAGTATTTTGAAAAGTGAAGTAGTACAAGGCCCCAAAGACAGCAAAGAAAAAAGGCACCTGGGGACGATGACATACCGGCAGATTTCGTCAAAGGATTGGACGACAACGCAATGAAAGTACTGACTTAACTTATTAACAAGATCTACCTGGAGAATAGCCAAAGGATTTTCTTGATATTTCAATGCTTGAATTACCCGAGAAAAAGCTAGCCATGAAGCGCTGTGATCACAGAACTATTAGTCTTGTTTCTCACACTGGAAAGATTCGCGCATACTGGACAGGCGGATGGGAAGTAAGATAGCCCTAGAAGAGATGTTGGAGGAAGTTCAATTTGGAATCCGGAAAGGAAAAGACACCAGAGATGCTACTGGGTTGATGAGAATTATATCAGAACGAGTTCTTAACGTGAAGCAAGAGTTGTGTTTGTACCTCGTCGACTAGCAGAAAGCTTTCGACAGGGTTAATGGAACCAAACGTCTGAAAATATTTAAAGAAATTGGGGTCAAGAGATGAGAGCGACGACTCATTAGCAACCTGTACATAGAAAAATGAAGGAAGTTGCTCTTGAATCAAGGGAAACCAATAATGTGAAGATTGGAAGAGAATTCAGACAAGCAAGAATGTGATACATCATCCCAAATATTCAACATTTAAAGTGAATGTTTAATGAAAAAAGCGTTAATGGGAATTGGAGATTTCTAGATTTGAGGGGAGATCATTAACAAGATATGCAGATGATACAGTTCTTATAGCTAAAACCGAAGAAGAACTATAGGAGATAATGGATAAATTAATTGACAATGGGAAACAATATGAAATGGAAATAAGTGCCGAAAAATAGGAAGTCATGAGAATATCCCGTGGGAAAGCACCTTTATGGATCAAAATAGAACAAAGATAACTTGAAAAGGTAATCATTTCAAATATTTGGAAAATATTTTGACGAGAAACTAATACTGCACCAAAGAGATGAGGTCAAAAATTGCCGTAGCCAAAGAGACATTCAACAAGAAAAGGTCACATTCCAAATATTTGGGAAATATTTTGACGAGAAACTAATACTGCACCAAAGAGATAAGGTCAAAAATTGCCGTAGCCAAAGAGATATTCAACAAGGAAAGGTCGCTTTTAATTAGTAGACTTAATATTGGACTAACGAAGAAGCTGGTGAAGTGCATATGGAGTATTGGACGGTATGGTTCAGAGACTTGGACATTACAGATGTTAGACAAGAAACATTCAAGACTTTCGACAGGGGACATTGTTTGGCATACACTATGATACCACAAGGTTAATATTGTTTCCAACACAACATAAAGTTGTATTTTTTTCAAATAGCATTACGCCAGGTTACAACAACACACCTCAGATTGACTGTGTAAAGCGAGAACTTACAATACCATATTATTAGGCATTGTTGCAAACTAAAGACACTAAAATGTTACAAACATTGAAAAACAATCAAATTTTGGAAGAATTTACAACAATAATAACGCGCATTCAAAGTACATTAATGTCAAACACTACGGCTATGATATAATATATATTAAATAAATAGAAACAAAGTTACAAGGAACTGAAAATTTGATTTTTTCAGAGGATTTTATTTCGAAAAAGTTTTCAGAGAAGTATCACATCGAATTACGCACGTGGTTTTCAATAGGCATAAAGATCGTGATGCCGTTTACGGTAATTTGCTATCTCATACCACGTTCCAGTGGAGAAAAGGGACGAAATCCAGAAAAAAATGTTTTTCTTTTTTTATTTAAAAATTGTTAAAAGAGAGGCATTAAAAACTTGAGTGAACAATAGAAAAGAGTAACTTTATACAAAGCAAAAACAATAACTGTCCTTAATACGGAAGAGAATTCTTCGCAAAACTATTAACAGTCACTGCACAAAAATCTAACAGTCTTTGAGTGACGTCACTGTTAAAAGAAACAGAAGAAATAGGTTCTTCGACAGAAATACATCTGAGCGTCCTCATTACAAGACGGATGGAAAGCTGTGACCAAGTTTAAAATATTTTGGCCAAAGTGGAATAGGATACAGGGCTATGGCGTAGTTGGGTTAAAGTTACGGTTTGTAATGTGAAAAAGAATTGAGATTATTGTTCAGTTCATTCAAAAAAGAAGTACGATTCAGACGTATGCGTGGGTTGGATCTCTCCGCACAGTCTATCGTGTTCATAACCCGCGAAGACCCATCCGTGGTCTGTAGGGCAAGTAAATAATTAGCTCCGAGACTTATCTCACTTAGCTGAATTAACTTACAGCCAAAGTGTACTTGTGTTTAAGTCACTTTCTGTAGTCGCGAATTTTACTCGTCGTTACATTTTTGTTTTATAGTGTAGGAATGGTTGCAATTATGTAAGTACAATAAGTCTTATATTTCAAGTATGCATAAGGTAATGCAAAATAAAGTTAACTAGGTCTCATTATGACGTTGGCCCAGTGTATTCTGGAGTAGATAGGGAGCTTAATATAACTTTCTCTCAAAATTCGTCTTCATGGCGAATGACTTTGGGTACACTTATAAATTACACTGTGTAATATTTATGTTACATATTAATGCTGTTAATCAAGGTTGGAATGCTTTATGTTTTGGATAGCACGATCCTCGGACCCAGGATATTTAATACTTTGTACTACCTTTGTTATAATCCTTTGTAATTAACTCAAAAAAGAACAATAATTTACTACAATAAAAGGTATAGGAAGTTCCAATTTGCTTTTATTTAACGGCTAATTGAAAACAGGGAATACCTAGGTTATTTCTAGACTAAATTTCTAGATGTATATAAAACCAACTAAAATTCAATTTCTCTACGTTCATTTTATGTAGAACTCAAACCATTCCAAGGACAGTGCCGTGGCGTGGAAAATCAGGGGCTGGGGCGAGGGTATACAACGGCGCTCCTGTACATATGAGTGAGGTCGACAAATCAGCCGCGAAGGCCCACCATAGTTGGCGCGAAGCGTAAGAAAATTTATAAAAATAAACCCTACTTTTTCTTGATTTGAGCATTTTCATTACATTTTTCCTTCCATTTTATATATGTGCACATGGAAATTAAATATTAAATTGAAAAATACTGCTATTGATCTAAAATATTCTAAGTAATTTTCCTCTCTCTTTTTTCTTTCCTTCTTTTCCTTTTCCTCAAGAATTTTGAGCCTCCTTACTCTGTCTCCGGGGCCGTCGCTTTCCCATGCCACAGCACTGTCCAGAGATATGAAAAAATGGTAAAAGGGTATAGCTGGATAAGGCGGTAAAAAGTGCCCTTACACGGATTGCTGTGATATTTATACCAAAGGTACCTCATATCCAAAGATAACTTTGGACAGAAAATCAACTTCAAGTTCCTCCGAATTTCGAAGTTATTGTTGAAAATTCGAAAATGGAAAATTGTTCATATCTCGGAAACGACTTAAGTTACGATGATGAAACAAAATATGAATATACTTTGTTCGAAGGGCCGTACCGAAAACAAGAAACAATGTATTTCGCCCTTAAAATTTCTAGCGAAAAGCGCGTCGAAAATATTCGAATCCAAATATTTTAGTTTTATGTTTGAGTGACCACTTTCTATTTTCCACCATAGAAGCAGCACCAAACCACTTATAATATATTTGAACATGGTTTGATACTCCCGGTGCAACTTAATGTAAAATTAGGAAAATCAGATACTCCCGGTGCAACTTACTGTAAAATGAGGAAAATCAAAGTCGGACATGCAGGGAAGGCATGCAACATGCGTACGCCATAAATGGTTTGGCTGGCCCGAATACTGTCAGAAGTCAAAGATGGTGGAGTTTGAGTTTTTGACTCGTCATGAATGATTCTACGTGGGAATATGACTCTCACAATCGTACCTCTTCCAGAAACAGCGTGAGAGCACTAGTACCATTGATTTTCAGCCTGCCTTAGTAGGATACCAATATTTTAAGTCGTGATTTACAAACAATAACATTTTTTATTATCCCTACATGTAATGTATACCCATATATAATGTACAAAATATTATAATGCACATATTCAAAATGATTTTGCAAGGTCTTTCCTTATTAGAAAAGATTCTGGCAAAATGGACACGGTATGTGAAACCTTCAATCTTGATCACTATGTGCATTTATTACTGGAGTGACAAGACCAGCAACACACAATTTGCTTAAAATTTCTGCAGGCCGAACGATCTTAACAAAGTATCGAGCACGTGAAAACTAATAAATGTTTGCAGCCGACATATGAACAACATCAAACTGTTTGATTCCTATGTGCACATTCACAATAATACGGTTTAGGCCCAAATATCCAATTGTATTTGAAACAAAATCAATATAACACTTGTGTCTTCGTACTAATATGTTGAGATCGTATCTCGAATTTAACGATGTTGGTATTTTGTTTCAGGAAATGGAGATTGATGCTGTTCTCTTCGTTCATCATTACATGAGTTGAGTTGGTTTTGAATTTAACGATCCTTTCATCAGCAAGGATATATGAGACGTGGACCTCTGATTAAGTGGAATGAGAACCACATGAGCTCCAGCCGGGAAGCGAACCCGGGTCTCAAACGCCAAAGGCGCGTACGCTAACCGCTTAGCCATAAAGGGGCTCTCGTTCATTTCAGCCGTGTAGGAAACTGCCTGAGACAACTGATAGGAACCAGTAAAAAGAATTTTTAGATCTCTTTCTGTCAACTCCGGGAAGTCCAGGATGTCCGCAGATGTGACTTTTGCGAAAGAGTATGTATGTGTGTCCCAACCGTGATTGTCGTTCCATTTGTTGAACTTCTCATCGAGGTCATCGCCAGAATTAAGACGATTGCCAAAAGTATTATGTAAAAAAAAAAGTATCCTGCATAACAATTCAACTTGAGTAAGCAACCTGTTGTCCAGTTGGTGAAGTAGAAGACAATACTTGTCCAAGAATACCATAAACGACCTCAACAACCCAGCGAATTTTTGTAACATAGTGGGAAAAGTTCGCCTCAGCTGTTGTCAATTGCCTGTGCTTACCTTTCAGTGTAGGCATTAAAACTGTAAACCCTCTTTCTTCCAAATATTCAGTTGTATCCCGAAAGCCGCGATTCACACAATAAATATCACCTTGTGCCATGAAAATCGCTAGGCCGTTTGGACCTTGAAACACATTTTACTATTGCTGTGTCATTTGTGATTGCTATATGGCAACAGCATATCTACAATATAACCAGTCGTAGTATAAATACTAATGGCTTACATAGAGGGAACTTTTTGTCCATGGTACGATTTTCGTTCATACTCATTATTCGACCTCTTGCCGTGTCGAAATCTTCCACCAAAGATTAGGACCAAATGATCAACAGAATTGTGAAGTTTCGTATCCACAATAGCTTTTTCACTTGTTATGAACTCTTCTCGCATACAGGCCGCGAATCCGAACTTATAGGGTAAAATGATTTTTTTTTCGAAGAATGTTATCACAGATACATACATATCCGAAACTTGTTGTTCCAGCCCTAAAATTGCAGCACTAACACTATTCGAATTGCCAGTGCGTAGTTTAAACAAAAACGTAATAGTTATTAAATGACAGTTCGATTATCAACGGCACTAGCGCTCTCACACGGTTTCTGGAAGAAGTACGATTACGAGACTACTACTGTCATGTAGTGCCATTCATGACGAGTCAGAAGTTCAAACTCGGCCATCTTTGACTTCTGACAGTGTTCATGCCGACCAAAACATTTATGGTGTAACGAGAGCTGCATATCTTCCAGACGTGTCCGACTTTGATTTTCCTCATTTTACACCAAGTTGCACCGGGAATATCAAACCACGATCAAAATATATTATAGGTGTGTTGCTGCTGCATCTATGGTGGAAAATAGAAAGTGGTCACTTAAACATAAAGCTAAAATATTTGAATTCGAATATTTTCGACGAGCTTTTTGGTACAAATTTGAAGGGCGAAATACATTGTTTCTTGTTTTTGATATGGTTCCTCGAACAAAGTATATTCATATTTTGTTTCATCGTCATAGCTAAAGTCGTTTCCGAGATATGAACAATTTTCATTTTCGAATTTTCAACAATGACTTCGAAATTCGTAGAAATTTGAAGTTGATTTTCTGTCCAAAGTTATCTTTGGATATGAGGTACCTTTGGTATAAATATCACGCAATCCGTGTAAGGGCACTTTTCACCGCCTTATTCAGTTATACCCTTTGATATATTGCTTAAAAGGCGTATTTATGAAAACTTTTTAAATCAATTTTTGATTTAATTTGCTTCTATAACAACAATTTTTGATTACAACAATACTTTTTTGGTGGGTGTAGTTACAATAGAAATATAAGTTCTCTGAATTATATAATTTTACGCAGTGTTGTAAACTTCAATAGTTTTTACCATATATCCAGAACGATTTAAGATATCAAATTCATGAAATGGAATTGTGATCTTTACATGTATCGAAACCCACTTACACAATTTATTGGAGTACATATATCAGCAGTTTTTCGGAATAAAGGCTTTTGAAAAAAGTCAAAGTTTCAATCTCCTGTAACTTTGTTTGTATTCATTCAAAATTCATCATATCGCAATCATTGTATTAGACACTAAAGTACTTTGGATGTGCGTTACCTCGTCTGTCTCATTAGTTATTATTACTGTAGAAGTCATAAAAACTTGGATGTCTGTGATACTGTAAGATGCTTAGTTTCAACACTACATGGCAAGTGTGGTATTGCATATTTTTGTTTTACATGTAGATTTGAAATATGTAGTAACATAGATCAATTTAAAAAATACTTTATGTTGGGTTAGCAACACTGTCAACTCGTGATATTTCCTTGCTGATATTGTATAGTATAAAATTTCAGGGTTTCTGTCCATTAGTTTAAACTTTACTAAGGCGTATCAAGATAAATGGTCAACCGTGTATATATAGCTCCTTGGATAGAAAAGTGACAAAAACTCAAAATTATCGGTTTTGAGGCGAGCAATTTGAATATTTGCACTGAAAATAAAGTTCTGTAAAGAAACGAAGAATAATTTTTAATTCCTAGTTTTTGACGTAGTTTTTGTTCTTGTTGAATATGTTCTTGTTCCCCGCATAATTTGTTTTAAAAGTTTGAGTAACCCTACTGGTACCACAATAAATCTAAAATTTGATTTTAAATTGATTTGATCTAATTTAATTTAAAATTTAATTTGAATTGAATTATGAGTTGTGTCGTCTTTCCACATAAAACATGTTTATTCAGAAAAATGTATGGGGGAAGTAATAGCTTTTTCAAGTGCTTTATAATCAAAAGTGTGGTTTGTGATCAGGTACTAACAAAATATTATTTTATAATTAATTAAATAAAAATAATAAACTTGATATGAGAGCAATTCAAAGATTGGTAAGATTATACAGTAAATTGCGGTACGTTAATAAGGCAAAAAATCACATATTAAAATAGAAAATAAATCACGGTTGCAGAAAGTAAGTTTTATGTAAGAAGACAACAAGGCTGAAACTACATTTGATATTATTTGTTTCATATTTGTATTTCAATACGCATTCATTTGACGTTTAATAGGCTTACTGTTTTTAATAATATTTTACTTGAATGATAAAACCGAACGTAAAATAATACTCGAACCCTAAACTTCCGCATTAAAATTCAGTACGCTAACCACTTTTCCTTTTACAGTTCACATCAACCTGGACCTTATCTTCTGCATTATTTCTCAATTAATTATATTTGCTAGACTACGAAATCAGAGACAATCCAAGCCAGGGACACGAACAGAGGAAATACGCCACATTCAGAAGGGATAGTTTGTTCCTGGGGTAGCTTTATTCACACGATGTTTTTAAAATTTACTCAGACAATTTTGTTCTTATTTTATAAATAAATACAATACCAACCCTACAATATAGCACATGCAGACTTGTAATTAATCCGTTAAAAAGTGAGCGAATTAATTACTCGATTAAGTTTGTTGTTACTTTTTAATTTAATCAACTACATTTTCCAGTTAATTTTTAATTGATAATCGTTAAAAAAAATCGTTAACTATTAAAAAGTTATCGTTATTTTTTCTCAGAATGTATATTGATACTCTGGTAGTACTTTTAAAGGCGAACTGCAAGCTTTTTATGAGGGTTTTCATAGCAGTAATTTGCAGATTTTTTAAAGTTAACATTTCGGCCTCAATTTGGCTAGAAATTTGTGTTCAAGGTAGGGTAAACTGCTGCTTTCAATATAGTTCGTTTGACACACGAAAAGAGGCTTCTCGAACAAGAAATGTTTCTGGCGGTTATATCTTGTTATTGTTGACGGGATTGTGCGAGATTTACACTCTGCCTAATGTTTGTTTGTTTCTTTGCAATGAAGCAATCGCGTTCCAAAACCTCGTTTACTGTCTCAAACTACCAAAGGACAGAACAGCGCTTGGAAATTTAAAGTGTGTTTTGGTTAAGCACAACATATCATTGTCGTTTGCTAAAAAGATACGATATAAAAAGGACATGTGCAATTTACTGATGTTGGGAGGTCAATATTCGCAGTACACATTTCCTATTCGCAGTACAGGGTAAAAAAAAGAAAGAAAATGGCTTACCTTTGACATATTATGAAATTCCAAAGAACGTTGATTTTTTTCGTCGTACAATGTTTCCTAAAAACACAGACAATCGACAAGTAAAACAGACGTAAATTACTATGGTGCATTACGTGAAAAAAAAAAAAAAAAACCTTTACCCTCTTCTAAATAATATGACGGATCGATTCGATATATGTGAGTTCGGAACCATCAAAGATTTCGCATCAGTGCATTTCTAGTGGTTTATATTGTCTCAATGGTTTCACCAAACTGTATCAATTTTGTTATAATACGATGTATATTCTCTTTGAGACTCCTCAATAGTCCCAACTGCATGGAGTTAAAATAAATCAAGAATCGGGGATATATATATATATATATTCAAAGTTTAGTGATAACTTTCGTAACAATTTTGGATTTTTATACAATGGTTTGCATGTTGTTTGCGTCCACAATATCCTGGATTTTATCACCAGCTTTCGTACTTTTCTTAAAGGTTATACGTAAAACTATAGAGCCACGTGTTACACACCATTTGTTACTAACACATACTAAACTGCAATCAACCATATTATATCTTTAACTACTTCTACAATGTCGTACAATTATGCTCAACAAACAATATTTTAAAAATTCACAAGTTACTCTTGGCGCTTGAGATGAAGCTTAATTACTATAAATTACTAAAATCAGTTATGAAAATTTTCCGGGTTTTAACACCTTTCTTTCTTTTTTTCTTTTTATATTAATGTCATGTTTATTTAGAGTGCTCACAGGCAGGAAAAATTCAAGAAATGTCAGGAATTTCAAGATTTGTCAAGGCAGAAAAATAATCAAATATGAAGTCAAAAATGAGGGAAAAATACGACTTATACCGTTGGGTCTGGAAAATTTTCCCTCAAGGTTCGCATCTTGTGAGCACGTAGATTGACTACCATAGAGATATCTGAGTTAAGTTTGGCAATGCTTCTATTTTTCTACCAGATGTTTTTTTTAATTGAATTGATTTGAATTTTATTGCGTTCAATGACCATTTACATTGGCTGATTGCCACATGGTATAGAATATGTCAATGATATGATTATACAAAGATATATTCATATTATACTAAAAACATAACTACGTATCTGATGTCTGTGATCAACAAAACTGGTGATTTTTTTTAACTATTAGTCCTTATTACAGGCATTTAATTGAATGAAAATGGCAAGTAGAAAGACGATGTAACCTGTGTCTGAAACCAATTATTAGCCCTAACTTTGTTAAGTCGCTAAGGAATTCGGAATGTCCTTTTTACGCATATTGTGTTGTTTGTAAGAGAAATTTACTCTAGGAAATATGAGTCGGAAAGCAGTTGTGACCCATAGCAGTAGACAGCAACATAATCAACTGCTTAAATTAATATTTACAAATACACACTTGTCATCATTTTTGAGTTTTGGTACTTCATCATCAAAACATGTGGTTGAATCTGTATAAAAGAAACTGCTCAGTAGCAGTGAACATGTTATGAATATAGTGAACTCCTCCTCTTCCCCCCCACACACCCAATGCTAAAAGACCAGTTGAGGCAGCGTAAAGATATAGTCATGTATTTAGCATGGAAGAATTTATAAAAAATCAAAAATGGTAAAGTCAAAGCTTTATAAAGTTGTTGCAGAGCAGGTTAATGATAAATTTATCAAATGTAAGCAGTCTTTTTCCAAGACAATTTGTCAGCTATCTACAAGTCCTGCATTTATTCTCTAAATTACATAATCTCATAAAATTACGTATCAGTCGGCTTATATTTGGTCTAGGAATTAATTCGTGCGGTTGGTACGCACACATTGAAGCTGTAGTACAAACACAAAATACATAAATACCTTAAGAAAAATATTGTCCATCGCTAGCCACCACTTTCGCCCATCTGTCAGGCAATGTACGGATTCCGTGGCGAAAGAAGTCCTCATCCTTGGAAGCGATCCAGTCAGAGACCCATGTTTCGATATCTTCTGAAGAAGTAAACCGCTGTCCAATCAAATCGTTGTTCATGCAATCGAACAAGTAGTAGTCCGAAGGAGCAACGTCTGGTGAATACGGCGGGTGGGGTAAAACTTCCCATCCGACATTTTCTAAATAGGTTTTGACCGGTTTTGCGACATGTGGGCGAGCGTTATCATGTTGAACAATAAGTTTATCATGTCTGTTCTCCCATTCTGGTCGTGTTCTGGCCAGAGCTTGCTTCAAACGCATTAATTGTCGTCGATAACGTTCTCCATTCATAGTTTCACCCGGTTGCAGCAGCTCATAGTACACCACACCTTTCATATCCCACCATATGCACAGCATAACCTTTGCACAGTGAATATCTCGTTTTGGTTGTGATGGACCTGGTTCACCTGGTTTCACCCAGGCCTTTTTTCGTTTAGGGTTCTCGTAATGGATCCACTTCTCATCACCCGTAATAATTCGATGCAGAAACCCCTTTCTGCTCTGTCGTTGAAGCAGCAATTCACAAATGGTTTTTCGTCTTTCAACGTCTCTGTCTTTCAATTCATGTGGAACCCAATGTGACATCTTTTGAATCATTCCCATGGCTTTCAAGCGTTTGGAGACTGTTGTTTGATCAACGCCTAATGCTGCTGCAAGTTGTTCCTGCGTTTGACACGAATCCTGCTCGAGCAATGCTGTCAATTCTTCGTCTTGAAATTTTTTTGGCTGTCCAGCTCGCTCTTGGTCTGCCAAGCCGAAATCACCACTTCTAAACCGTGCAAACCACTTCTGACACGTTCGCTCAGCTAGAGCATGGTCACCATACACTTCCACCAAAATACGATGACTTTCAGTCGCACTTTTCTGCATGTTAAAGTAATGCAGCAGGACACCCCGCAAAAACACTTTATCAGGCACAAATTGCGCCATGTTCACTTAACTACAAACTGGTGTTGTTGACGCTGTAATCCACTGCCCTATACTACGAACGATACGCGATGACAGGGGTTTGCAACACATGTGTGGATACACGGAACTGTGGGACGCTCCGTTCGTTCCGCCATCTCTTGTCCACCCGCACGAATTAATTCCTAGACCAAATATAATCAAGTAAGTTGATATCAGCTCGTACTGTAAACACGCTCTTGTCATTTAACCTTAATGATGCTGGAAACCTGAGAACTATGGTTGAAAAGTTAAAAGAAAGAATCCTATTGAGATATAAGGAATTCAGAGGATTACTTTTTCCTAAATTCTTTTGTAATTTTTAACCACTCACTGGTTGGTTGTACTAGGTTCAAAATGCCTCTTTCGTTGTTTGTTCGAAGCTAGCAAAGTACCAGAGGACCTCACAGAAAATGCAAAAAGAGAGTACTCACTAATGTGTGAAGATGAAGAACATCCTTTTCGCAAAGCTTTGAAACATATTTACAAGACAAACAAGAAATTGCCGGACTCGATGATTTTGAAGAGAAATAATAAAGACATGATATCGTGAATGGAAAATGTGCTGACTATTTTGAACTGAAATATTTTAATTTGATAATTTAGCCATATACAAAACGATAATTATGCCTGTTGTTCTGTATGGCTGCGAAACATGGTCACTTACTCTGAGGGAAGAACATAGACTGAAAGTATTTGGGAACAAGATCCTGAGACGAATATTCGGACCCAAGAGGAACGGGAATGGGGAATGGCGGAAACTTCATAACGAGGAACTACATAATTTATACGGTTTTCCCAACATTGTTAGGGTCGTCAAGTCTAGGAGGCTTAGGTGGGCGGGTCATGTAGCTAGAATGGAAGAAAGTAGAAATGCTTTCAAAGTCTTGACTGGAAGACCAATCGAAAACGACCATTAGGAAGACCCTGGGCGCAGATGGGAGGACAATATTAAAATGGATCTCGCAAAGATTGGAATACAAAGTAGAAACTGGATGCAGTTAGCTAAGGATAGAAGTCAGTGGAGAGCTTTTGTGAACGCGGCATTGAACCTCCGTCCATAGGCCATAGAGTTAGTTAGTTAGTTAGCCAAATATGAAATACAAAATAAATGAATTTTGCAATTTTTGCTTTATATATATGTTTTAGGATT
Organism: Thermobia domestica; assembly: GCF_964235325.1. NCBI lineage: Eukaryota > Metazoa > Arthropoda > Insecta > Zygentoma > Lepismatidae > Thermobia > Thermobia domestica. The sequence continues at coordinate 203,409,003 of NC_137456.1, read as the reverse complement.
AACTAATTCATATCGGACTTCCGAAGAGAAACATAAAAAGAAAAGTTAATGACCGTGTCTATAGCGACAACTCCCATTCACGACCCCTCTTCAGTTTTATTGGAAAGAGGAAAAGAAGGAGTGAGAAAGAAGAGAAGGAGCTAGGAGAAAGGAGGAAAAGAGGAAGAGGAAAAGGAGAAAGAAAGAAGGAACTAGAGATAAAGGATTACTGGATAATTATGGAAATATGGTAAAAGAGCTTGAATAGTTATTAAAAAGGTGATTCATATTCGAAGGTTATTACTTCTGAAGTGATCCCGAAGATACACATGTTCCCTCATACTACCCCAGCCTGGATCCAGGCAACTCCATAAGTGGGAGTTGCCTTAACCCAGCCCATGTGACGAGAGGTTTTAATTTAATTGTTTGTCTATTATTTCGAGATGTTAAAAAACCTGTATCCAGTATCTGAATTCTCATAATGGAGATAAAACACATTTGAATCAGCCAAGATTTTTTTTTTTTTTTAAAGTAATGTATATATTTTCCACAAATAGAAGTTTTGAGATTCCTGAAAAGACTGCCGTTATTCAGGCTCATTCTGTTTTTTTGGCTTTTTTCCCAGAGCCAATTTAGATTACTTTAGAATTAGTTATCTTTCATGACTTCCATCATACACTAATATATATATAACATGCTATTACAAATTTATTATAAACATTATCATAGTAAATCAATATTAAATGCTACCACCTAAAAATTCAATTTGTCATTCATTCACGCTCACGCACATACATACAGGACAGCGTATCGACATGGATAAAAATAGTTTAAAAGAAACCATCTAACCACAATTGGCGAACATTTATTACATCTATTGAGAATTTAAACACAAAATGTTATAAACATGCAATAAACCTACATATAAATATATCAATCCACACACGAAATTGAACAACAGCAATGCAATGGTATATATATATATATATATATATATATATATATATATATATATATATATATATATATATATATATATATATATATATATATATATATATATATAACTTTTGGGAAATATGATGTAAGTCCGTGAATATAGTTACATTCTACAATATTATGAGTGAAAGAAAAAAACATGAGATGAGGGTTAAAATGAGTCTTTATCTCATATATGAAAAATTTTAAGTAATTACACGAGTCCTCTCTCGTAGTTCTAGACAAGGTATAATATCAGATGTATTATCAAAGCACCACTTCCTGGTGTCCATGCGTTTAGCTTCATTTCATTTTCATATACACACATGAGCTTATGTTTATTAATTGTAACCGACACATATTCTGTCCGTAGAAGTATTTATTGATACATTTTTCCCATTTCTGGGATTAAGAGAACGAAGTTTCATCACTAGTATCACAGTGACTATGTTACTTATTCAGTCATGCCATTTATTACTCCATTCACTAACTATCTTTAAATCACTATCACCTGATATCACCAGGTGCACACATTTGTCGTTAGATTCACACAATGTATAGAGGAATGAGAGGTTTCCAAGTCCAGAAGGATTTTCGTTTGTATTGAGAGCATGATTACTGAGGTGGAAACACTGGTCAGGTTTGAGGATTCGTATAGGAGGGATGGAATCGAAATGTAATTTTACAGAAGGAATTCCGTTTACCAACTTGAGGGTAGATTTAATAATACATTCGGGTTACGATGACCTGCCTTAATCCCATGCTACATGTAGTTAGTGTAATACAGATAATGTTAACTGTTACATATGTTACTTAATAATATCACAAAGATTGAAGAGAATATCTATCATGTGGCGGTATCTTCTAACATTCACATTTTATATTCGTTTGATATTTCGGATCTATAGCAACCACGGACCGTTCGGAGTAGGTACCAAGACCCTTTACACATATTTGTTTACTCAATTCACCATTATACATTTTACTTTAATATCATATTTATATTCCAGACGTACTAATATCTCGATATACATATGCTCAATAATCATTTAAACTTTCAAATTAATAACCCCGACAAATTAAAATTTTTTGGTTGCAACACTTCACATAAGAGAATCCGAATATATCACCAATTTAACAAACTGACGGCACATAATGATTCAATTTATATTCTCAAGCATTTTATTTAAAGTAGTAGACATTTAATTCGCAGGACAGGCACGTAAACACAGAATATATACAAATATATGACTCTAAAATTGTTAATACCACTTTTGGGCCCAAACTACTATGACAATATACACATTTATGGTAACCAATGGAAACAAAAGTAGAAATGACTGATAATAGAACGGAAAATTCTGAACGGATAACGGAAGAAACGAAAGTAAAATTTAATCCTGTACAGAACAATCGTTCGCTATTGCAGTGGGTCGAAATATGATGGAAAAACGTTTCCTTAATATTGAACATCAACGAATACCCCCACAAATCGTGTCTCGCGACATTTCAGTTGGTAATTCAGGTTCAAAAGATATATATTAAACAGTTGCTATTTGTCAAGTTCAAAACGGGGGGGGGGGGAAGTTGAATTTTTTTTTAAATTCTTGAAGAAGAGAATAGATGGATAGATAGAGAAGAGAAAGAAAAAACCGAGGCGCCAATAGAATACGCTGGGACACTAAAACTGCAAAAATAAGTGGTCGAATTTCGACGTACAACAATCCACAGCCAAATATACTTCCATATCCCGAAAAAGATGGCCTACAAAATGCGTGGCCTAACGGCGTCTCTGAGTCCCTAAGTACAAGTCCTTGCCTTCTAGGCAACTGTCTCACAAGGAATGAGCTCTGTGGAATGATTGACTATTAACCGTTTCCGGTACGAATTCACTCAGATTACGGCTGGTCCAGCCGAAAGGTTGGTGTAGTCTCTAATTTAGAATTTCTAAATAAAAAATATCCGACCCCGCAGAAACTGAGAAGAGTGAGTAAAGTATGGAAAACTACAATAAAATCAATGAAATAGAAGAAATCCTAACGGGGATTTGCCAACATTTAAGAAGTATTCAATAATATAAATTTTGTATTAGTAAATTGTTTACCAAATCTTACTAGTCGCTGCCAGTCCGCAAGGGCGCTAATCTTGAGGCGTCAACTAATTTCAAAACATTATATCTACTAGAAGTAGAAAAATGAAAATTCATGGACATTGGGGATTTTGGACGCTCAGGTACGGTATAACGAGATTCTACTGTAATAACTTTTTTGTATTATTCAACCCTATCCACCTCGTTATCTCTATGAACAGTAATGAACCTAACTTAATCAGATGACGTGGGAAAAAATCAAAGTTGCAGAGTGGTATCGCAAATATAAACTGAACGCATATATTTGAAGTGTACCAATTCTGCAAACCATTATGCTGTTCTCTGATTAACTGGAAAATATTCGGAATCATTTGCTATATAATCACTATTCGTATCGTCAGGCCGGATGATCAGTTAGTATGTCCGATTACTATTAAATGTCAAGCCACAAAGTGAAAATATAATCCATCCTTTTTCCACAACACTCTCTCCTCACACAATATTCTAACGTAATGGTTAGTGTACTAAATATTTATCATTATATAAATACAATCAATACCTTGTAGTAAAATTTACAACTGGGCACATATATGCATGGGCGTCCTATTATTTATTCACTCTCACTAATATATATATATATATATATATATATATATATATATATATATATATATATATATATATATATATATATATATATATATATATATATATATCATTAATATTATCGTTGCTCACTTATATATTTATTCATTTTCCTATAACGTCGATTTATTTTCAGACACCCTATACTCTACAATTACGCCCAAGACTGTTCAAAGCAGTCTTATATATTAAAATCAACAAATTATTATAGTACACTGACCAATACGAGTGAACTCGTATGAACTGATATTAGATTCTTTCGAAACAAACCACAGTATATTTTACTTTACGGCTTCGAATTATTTTATATGCAACAAAAATTCCATATTATTAACTATCCTCTTAACTACATGGAATTATATTTTCGGAAAATGTCAATAATGCGATCGTTCACAGAAAGCAACGGAGAGAGAGAGTTTGAAACTGCAGCCTGACAACAAGATAAAGCCATATACACAAACTTCAGGTTAAGGGAAAAAGCAAAGTTTACTATTATTAATAATTCGATTACTGGATTATATAAATGATTGTGCTTTTCAAAAAACTTAATTTATAATTAATCGTCTAAGTACCTATTCATATGGGCCAGAACTAATATTCAGGCATTAATAATTAAAAAAGACGGGTAATTTTCATGTTGACCAGATTGTTAAGTCTCGGAGTAACAAAAAACTAGGGCAAATAGTTCTCAACCCGACAGGAGATGGTATTGATAGTACGAAAAGTAACTTTGCACTATGCTATCGTTAAATATAAGTAATCTACTATGTGATTACGGTACAGGATTACTATGAATTTCCGTGGTGAATTGATTTATCCATTTAAACTGACCACAAGAGATTACCAATTAAACAATACACTGTCCGTAAAGAAATAAATCATACTTTCACTCACACATCACTTCTACGGTCAAAGTACTAAATTACACACACATACATGCTACATCCCACATAAACTAAGAAACCAAATATTAATACATATCACTACACATATTAAATCATCTTATCACACAGCTCAACTATACATAAATCAAACAAATTACTGAACTTCACCATCCTAAACCGGCTCTAGGCACTATGAAAAGAAGAAGGAATAATCAGAGCCCAATGGCCCTCCTATTAACTGAATCATGGTTTTCCAATTACAAAGTTATTGTCAAGACCCTAGAAGTAACATATTGAAACTACTAATGGTAAGAGTCCCTTTCCTGAAGGGAAAAGAACAATTTTTGATTCTTTATTTAGCCCATAATGTGTTGGAAGCTGTGATCAACTCAGGAATCAGGGAGAGTCCCTGTTCTAACTTACACTGACATTATAGTAATAAATTCAACCACGGAGAAATCTACACCTACCGCCATGTTAATAAAAATAAAAAATCACATTTACTACATATACAGACAAAAGCTATGTTAGGACAGGCCTATCGCAACCTAACAGGAAAATTTTTGAGGATAACGGGAGTATTCAGGAGAAACACTAATCTTCAAAACTGTTTTGAAAAAGATCACACATTATGATGAATCCTGTCCATCACTATTAACGTTTACGAACATGGCGTCGCTTGGGTTGAAGTCCATATCACTGATTTTCTGTCTGTTTTCAATGCAGAATTTTACTGTTCAACACGCCTTTCTGCTTCCAACGAGTCTATTTAACTAATTTATACATTGTTACCTGATTTCTGGTGCTTACTACTGAAGAAAACCAAGATATTCTTGGAGCAAACTAACGTGGTGTTGCTTAATTCTTTTCCAGGTAGAGAATGACAAGAAACGCGCCTTAATACTAGAGCGTCGGAAATAGTTCTAATCAGAACAAAGAGTTTTGAAGGCGGAAAATATCAAGCGAATAGAAAATAGTAAAAACTGGATGAAACCGGATTTTGGGAGGATATGGGCATCTCAAAGGGACGAAGGAGGTTTAAATTATTCTGCCAAATATCAGATTGGTGGATAACTTCAAGAATTCCTGTCCAAATGCGGGCCTATGTCTTTGTATAGCATTAAAGTGTAGAATTTCAATACTCATCCATTTGAAATGCCCATATACAGGGTTTACAATAAAATAATGTATAAATAAAGATATTATTCCCAGAAATATAATTCCTACTAGATTATTCCGAATCTTCCACATTAATTTTGATTTGAATAAAGAACAACTGGATTTACTACATGACCGAAAATTATGTATTAAAAAATTACAGTACGCGGTGTGTTCGGAAAGTATTGGGTCCCTCAAAAAAAAATTTCATTACCTTAACTGTAATGGCACATTACAATTTCTATACTTCCTTTCTTTCAAACAACTAGAAATACTCATCATTGTGGAAAGGAATAAAGTTAAGTTTGATATTTTCCTAAGAAAATGCTATGGTGGAGGGTGGTTTCAGAATCAACAAGACTACTCTCATTGAAAACTAATGTGAACATATGATCATAGCATTAAGTAGAGTGCATGGTGCTATTATCAATTGAAAAGGAATCCATCATACTGTCATTGCAGAAAATGCCCATGTATGTAAGATCTACAAGAAGGTGGTATGGAAGTTATTAGGAAACAGAGCGTAATAAAAGAAACAAAAGAGAATAATTCTGTCCAAAAAAGGAAGCCCTTGATTTTTTAAATAGCTGGAAGATGAGGAAAAAAATTGGGACGAAAATCTTAAATGATCTAAGAACTATTTCAGAAAATCAAACTTTTGCAGAAGTTGTAAGGTTAACATTTGTTGATAGTTGTTGAAACTTCTGTTTTCATTCTAGTAATATTATTTAATTATTGTAATAGTCTAATATTCATTGCATATATCATAGAAATTTTCATGCAAGTGTCTTGTAGTTGTTAGTATTTACTTTGGCTTGCCCAAATATGACATATTAATGATGGAAATGGACATTTGGTTTATTTTAATCAGTATCAATGCAAACAATTTTAGTAAAAATTTTGTTCATGTAATTTTATTATATTTTGAATTGTAACGAAATAAAAAAATAATCGTTTATAATAAAATTTCCTATTAAGGCGAGAGTTGGATAGCTATGAAGACGGTGGAGGCTGCATGTAAAAGAAAACAAAATATTTTCCAGAAGTACGAAATTGAATAGTACGGGAGTCATTTTTTTAATCTGGTAAGGAAACGTTAGGAAATTTAACTTCACAAATTTTACGGGCACCATATTATTACTAAAACAGTCAGGAATTGTTCCAATTGTATGGAGTGAAGCATCCGTATAAAACATTGTTTCGGAAATTTTTAAATTGAAAAATCGTGATAATTTTTAGATAGAGCAAAATTTTAAATTGTTTTAAATCCTCAGCCATTTGGTTAATTACAGTTATCACAGGATTTCTTGACATGAGCAATGTGCTGTGAAAAAATTGTATGGAGAATTCAAATTTTTGAAGATTTTAATTCAGAAAAATCACATTCTCAGTGTCTCTTCCGAAAAATGTCTATACTTATCAAGAAAAAGTCTAATACACTGTTTCAGTTATCAACTTAGATAGTATTGTTATCAACTGTCTCATAAGATAATTGACACAGAATTTCCCAATTTGTGCTAAAATTATTAAAGGAAAGACCATTCTTGTTTGTAAGAACAGTTTCTGTGAATAAATTCATTATTTTTGCTGTAATTTAAACATAAACGTAAGTACGTACACCACACATCATTCTAATCAAATATTGAATTAAAAGTTGCTCTTTAGAACTGAATGAAGTAAATAGAAGCGGGAACTTAACCTACACAAACATTTAAAAATATTAATTCTTATTCAAGTATTTTTCATTAGGAACAATTATGAAATTGTTTCCGTATATTGAACTGCCTTAAACACGTATACTTTTCAAAATAATACATTTATTTAAAAAATATATATATTCACCGGAAGCTGAAGAACCACAATTAGAAACAACGTACGTTCATTTTCTATATTTATTCCTATTCATTTATTTTTCGTTACTATTAATTATCTATGTTCGGTATGACTACTAGACTGAGTAGTCACGAAACCTTCTCTTGTGAACCTTATAACAAAGAAACCGCCATTATTGAAGGTTAAAAGTATCTCTTTTATATCAAACAGATATTACTTCAGGGCCGGCGCTAGCAGATTTGCCGTCCTGGGCGGTACTTTCACATGCCGCCCCTTTAATCCGCAAACCTTATTTTGACAGAAGTCGTTCAAGTGTCACGAAAAAGTAAGATGCCCCATTTAAAAACATGTATGAAATGGAAAAGTAAACAAAAACTTGAACTACCTCTCTCGAATGCTAACGAATCCATATATGACACAATATTCAGTATGCTCGATTTTGCTTTATATCTGTGATATACAGCAGCACATGCAGAAAATAAAATTATAAAATATGCTTTAGTCACGACTAAGAATTTTAATTTTCAAGCTTATTTTGTAGCAAAAGGAGTTTCCCTAGAGTATGGAGCATGAATATAATATAGTGAATCAGATATTACGGCAAAACTAAGTGATTATTCTAAGCCTTATAATGTACTAAAGCACAGATATTCATAAATTTAACATACCTTAATTGAAAGAAACTTTTCTTGCTTTGATATGAGCAAATTCTTTTATCACATGCTCGTAGTTCAATGTTTCAGCCAATTCGTATTCTATTGATATCATCACTAGTTCACACAAGCGTGTTTCAGACAAGAAGAACATAGATAGTTTTTAATATGTCTAAATTTCGAAAAACTTCTTTCTCCACTTGCCACTGTTACCGGTAAGGTTAACAAAATCCTAAGTGCAACACACATTGGGAGCAAAGTTATGTTCCTTAATTTTAAAGTCTCTTTTGGTGAACTTTTAGGCTTAATTATAGCGGATTACACTTTCAGTTTGTCATGCAGATCACTGGGGTTAATATATTTCCATTCTTTGTGTGTTATAATGCTGGCAAGTTTAGTGCACTTTTCAGACAAAAGTTCAGGTGGCATATCTTTATGATTACTTATATCGTAAAGAAAATTGAAATACTCGCAGTGATGTTTAAGTTGCTCAAACCTTTCTCTTAGAGCTAACACAATCACGTCTAGAACTTTGTAATAAAAATCCATCTTGTATCTTGTTTGTAGATTTTCAATTGCTTCATCCTCTGTCTCGTACTGAAACTGTCTCTTCTTCTTTCGACTACCGAGCTTTCACTGTATTATCTATCCGTGGATCATCCATATCTAATGCTAATGACAACCCCGTTAAATCAACTAAGTAAGATTGAAATTTTGCATCATTTCTGCTCCTCTCAAAGTACTCAGATATATTTTCAAGAAACCCGACTGCATCCAACACATGAGAATCAATGCCTTGGAGACTTTTGCTTACTATGTTTATGTGGAATAAAAAGTTATACCAGGTAACGAGTGAGCAAAGTAAAGTAAAGTCACGCAGTTGGTTTGCTATACGCAGAGCATCGTGGGAGACCATTCTGTTTTATTGTCGTTACTTATTTGAAGTAAGGCATCATAAACCTTCCCTATTTGATATCTAAGTGGAGTCTGAGCATCAATTCGGCTCTCCCACCTTGTGGTGCTTAATGGCTCTAAAGTGAGACTGCTAATATGTTCCTTTAGAATGACTCAACATTGAACTGATGCAGAGAAAATGTCAAACCTTATTTTAACTATACAAAAAATGAAACGGTGTACTGAGATCCTGTGTCTGCATCGTTAACGACAAGGTTTAGTGGATGACTACTGCAAGGAATATACAGTAGAAGGCTCGCGAAAACGGGAAAACCCGTAATGCATGCGCGATTGCGCAAATGATTCTAGCAGATATTTCTCAAGAAAAAATATGCTGTACGATTTCCTATATTTGGAATGAATAATTTGTAAATTGGTTAAAAACTTGCTGCTAGAACCTAAATGTCTCTAGATGCTGTAGGCTAGGACGGCCTGTCTCAAATGCATACTTAGAGTGGAGTGTACCTGGAGTGGAGAGTTAGAACATTGCTGAATAGAAAAAAATATAAAAAACGTCTTGATAATCTTATCCACCCTAGTTGAAAATCTTATCTACGCCGCTGCAAGGAAATATTGAACGAGATACCTGAGACTAGTAGTAGTTTATAATTGAAAATGAGAGGGAATGCTCTGAATTTCCTGAGTGAGTATTATCCTGAATGTGAGTAAAGTTCAGTTACATTCTCGGGTGAACACAATTTTATTTTTCCATGTGGGCCTATTACGAATCATTATATTTTGATAGTATTCTTTTCTTGTCAAATTTTGCCGCCTATTAGACTTGCCGCCCTGGGCGGTGGCACGGCTCGACCCCCCCTTGCGCCGGCCCTGTATTACTTACACATAGCATTGAAGTTTAGCGTCGATGCTTTTCAATAGTGAGACGTGGAATTGAAGATGGAATTCGAACAACCTTTATGCGTTCAAATTTCAATTCTCTCTGATCGGGAATCGAAGCTGGGAGCCCTTGCACCAAAGGTGCGTGCACTAGCAATTAAACAAGTAGGGAGAGCTATTTCTACCTATAGCATTCCTCAAATTTTCTTAATTTTATGATATTTTATCTTTAATAATTACACAGCCACATAAAATAACAAACGTTCTGTGCCGGCCCCCAGGGTATAGATTTGATGTATTTTGTTAACACAGAACCTAAATCTCGAAACCCCAGGGTCGTGTCAATTTTTTATGGGCGAAAAACTTCAGCGATTTTAGATAGGGAGATATACGTAACCCAGCCATACAAAAAACGTTCTGTGCAGATTACCCCAGGGTATGGATTCGATGTATTTTGGTACAAAGAATCCAAATTTCGAAATCCCAGCGCGATTGCCATGTCAATTTTGTTTTATGGGCGAAAAATGTATGTGCTGTCTTACGTACCAACATTCGTTAAAGTTTCTCGCTCACAAAAAAACTGACACGATTGATCGTCTTGGGGTTTCGAAATTTGAATTCCATGTACCAAAATACATGGAATCCAAACTCTGGAGTCCACTGCATAGTACTTTTATTGTGTGTGTGTGTGTGTGTGTGTGTGTGTGTGTGTGTGTGTGCGGCTATGTTATCAGTTTTGTGTTAAAAACCGTAAGTATCCATAATAATCAATTAATTTTTCCATGTTCATAATTTATTCATTAAATTTTACTTTAACTTTCATAGTTGAAAACAATTCTCATTATAGTATTAAAAAATGTCATTTTTTATTTTAAATTTAATGAAGTAATTTTGAAATTAAGTTTAATTTTAACCGTTAATATTTTCCTACATTGATTTTTAATTTCATGAGTTTTTTTTTTCAGAGCTTTAATTTTTAATTTTAATCTTGTTAAATTTTTCGTTAATAGAATATTTCCAACTATGAGCATATGTCATTTCCAGTAGAAATTCAAGAAATAGTTTCTTCGATTTTTTTTTCGAAAATGCCTATTATAATTCTGTTCATATTTCACAAATAAATGTCTTAGTAGTAACTTAGCACGACTTGATTTAATATAATAAGTGGAGGGAGAAAGTTTAGTGTGGTAGTCAGTACCTTTAATTATAAATATGCATTTAATAAATTTCTAGGACATTATTATTTAAATAATATTAAATTAATTAATAATGCTTACTTAATCTAATCTAATCTTTCTCCATTTTACAGTCACTATAAAGCGAAAGTGATATCTCATCTAGGAAAATGTATACTTTTGTTGGTTGGGGATGCGGTGGCTCAGTGGAAAGCCGGTGGGTGTAGCTGAGAGGTCTGAGGCTGATGATCGTGAGGTGAAACGCATTGGGGGTTCAAGTCTCTCTGAAGAGCAAGGGTGGAATTTTAACTGTCCCTGACGTTTCTGTGTTCGTGTTCCTGTCGTGTCTAGTAGTCCTGAAAAGTAGTTGAAGTAGAAAATAAGTCAGGAAGTTCTTTTTTTTTAATGGTAGAGAGTAGTGGTTCATCTCTTGTGCATGTGGTCCTTAGTTCGATCCCCGCTCGCGCCAAGTGAGCTTTGTGGTGGACAAACACCGTCTGCATGGTTTTCTTTGGGTTCTCCCACTTTCTTCATTCCACCATTTCTTTTATTTTTCATAATCACCGTTTCCTTTTCCTAGCCGGCATAACCGTGGGACATAAATCTTAAAGATTTGATTTCATTTTATTCTATTGGAAAAGATCTGCCTTGTCTCGTTTCGTAGGCAACTTTGAACTCCCTCTGTCCCTCAATGTTTCCCTCGTGTCGGCTCAAATAATTTGACATACGACAATTCGATTAAAAAAAAAAAGTTCAACAAGCTGGCAACACTCCATTGCTGACCGTATTGATAATGCCTGTAGATAGCCTCTGTAGTGACCATAATTTTGCCAAAATTTCTTATAGATTTCTTTTACGAACATCTGAAGATATTTGAGCTTATTTTAAAATTTCACCGTTGTCTGATTTTGGTACCTCTATTGTTTTACGCATTTTTATTGTATTACTAGAACTTACACCTTCGGAAGGGTCTATCTGAATTTGTATTTTATCGTTTTAATAGTTGAGAAGCATTCGTCGTAAGCACAATATCGTGAGACTTCGAAAATCAACTGAAATTATAACTTTTCCTCCATCCTTTGCATTGCAGTTAACACGGACGTACAATTGAGGGGGTGAGCGCAACAGTGGTCTAACCCACATTTTTAAAAGTGGTGAAAAATCAAGTTAAACTTAAACACATGTGGTTTTTTTGCACAATATATATATGTACAATGTATGACACATTCAACTACTTGTGGTATATTGTACGAAAAGCACATATGTTCAACTTTAATTTGATTTTTCTCCATTTTTACAAAAATGCGGGCTATACACCACTGTTGCGCTCACCCCCTCAATTGCTTCCTCGGAAGGAAGATATGTACTACCATGAGCAAAATAAATGACGCGTCTCTTTATTTTGAAGTTTTTGAAAATATCTCCGTTTTCTTTATATGTTCGAAATTTCGGAAGGTTTCCCCAGCAGGAAACGTTAATAACAAGCCCGTTTTAAATATTTGTGTTAGATATTAGCTTAAAATAAATAAATTAGAAGCAAAAAACATTAAATCGACCGAAATTACGAGAATTACCAACTCTGCTAAAGTGGGAAATTTTCAAGAACTCGAGGGAATTCTACAGTTCAACACGAAGCAACGACATCTATGTCATTGAGAGAAATGCGGATTAAATCTACAAACGAAACTTTCAACGAAACATTTCTAATATGTCTTATTACATGCATTATCTGCAAACTTCAAATATATGAATCTATGCCAAGTATTAGCGTTTAGATAGAGCAAATAGTTGAAATTACCTATGGAAAAGGACGAATTGGTAGCACGATCGTAACGAAAAATCATCTTTACCGTATAACATGTTCAGTTTGCGTAAGAAAACAAATAGCTCAGTTAGTTAAAGCAAAGAGTCTGTATGCCGAAGGTAGCTGGTTCGAACCCCCACAGAGGTGCAACTGTCATTTCTATTACTGTGGTTATTTTATTTATTTTTTATGTGGGAAAGAATCAAATTGTAACATATGTGTAAAACCCATGACAATACCAAAAAAGAAAAAATGTTGTCGCACTTGCATTAGTGTCTCTAATTTTTGTTTGCAAACAGTTTCGTAATTATTTTCCCTGTGCTCACTGCTCACAATATGCTCGCTGGTGTATAACGAATGCTTTCCAGTAAACGTTAATTCTAATTTGGAGATTTTTATAAAGTTTCACAATGTTTATCATTAAATAATCTTCTATCTACTTGTTTGGACATTTTGATAACAGATTTCCCTATTAAATGTTTAATTTTCCCTAGATGTTTCATTACGGAAAAGTTTTACAATGTATTTGTTTTAAATTGAAATTGTTTTGAATTTACCCCATGAGGTAAGTAGCCCGAAGGAGGAGAACTGAAGTAGCTGATATTCTACGTAAAAGCAACCTATTATAGAATGATGACGCTTCTTACCTTCAGCACATAATCTTTACATTAGAGAGTCAGAGAGAAAAATCCTGTTTTTACCTCTCCTATGACCACCCATCTTAAACCACCTCTACATACCATGGTTCGTCTTACACAATTTCGGTGCTCCAAAGACATTCATATAATAATAATAATAATAATAATAATAATAATAATAATAATAATAATAATAATAATAATAATAATAATAATAATAATAATAATAATAATAATCCTGAATATGCCATACAGTGGCGGCGATTGGACGTTAAAAGTGGGGGGGCAAGACATGATCTGAATATTTGTATATCACTGTTAGTTTCCCTGGTTGTTTCCAACACTTTGTTTGACGAAAGGTTGTATAACTAATAGGATACTATCTTTTTCAGTTAAAATACCGTATATCGTATTTTTATATTTTATTAAATAAATTGACAAGAGCAACAGAAGTAGGCACTAGCCCTTTGTATTCTTAAACAACAAAGGTGTAAGAAGAGATTTGATTACTTGCTCATGAACATCTTAAAATTCTGGGGGTCGCGGTGGCTCAGTGGTAGATCGTTCACCTCTGGTGCATGGGGTTCCTGGTCCAAACCCTGCTCCCGCCAAGTGGATCTTGTGGCGGACAAACACCTTGTGCGTAGGTTTTCTCGGGTTCTCCCGTTTCCTCCCACTTTCTTCATTCCACCATTTCATTTACAGTATTTATCATCTTCACCGTCTCCTTTAGCCTAGCCGGCATAAGCGTGGGACATAAAACTCAAAACTTTCATTTCATTTCTTTCTCTTAACATTCTGTCTAGAAAATTGTGTAATCAGATTATTTAATAACAAATTTACAAAACAAATGAATAGAAAGGATAATATTAATCATAGTAATGAATAATGAGGTATGCTATGTAGAAGTAATATTGAAACTGGGGATTAATGAACAACTTAATTTTTAATTCCACATATGCTTTTAAATGAATGTTATTACTCTTGGAAAATGAAAGCCAGTAAATACAACAAACATTTGCTACGACATTTAAAGCAATACATGTATTTGCTTGTGCAGCTTCTCGAAACATGTTCGTTGCCATTAGGTGCAGTTTTAACTCACTTGGAATACATCAAAACACAACCACACTTAGAATCATTTCACACTCCAGTTATACAAAATAATTCTAAAACCTAGAATTATGTTGAATTTACTAAATCTAATTGTGTATAAACTCGTACACCCCTAAACACACCACTTCACTCGTATATTACACTACAAAACAATGGAAAAGGTAGAAGTTGTTTCTTATTACGCTCTTTTTAATCAATATTCCTTACTTTAGAAAGAAGAAAAGACATTTTAGGAACTGTCAATTTTTGTGCAATTAAAGAATTCCTTGTGAAATACTTTTTTTTTTTTTTTTTTTTTTTGCAAATGTTCTCTTAATTAGTTTCAAAGCGGCTGACTAACATATCGAGCCGTTGTAAGAAGGTTGTATAGAAGCAAAACCTTCTAAATTCGTTTTTGAATTTTGGCTGGGAACGAAGAAAAAGTTACGCCCTCATGTTTTCAGAATTTCTTAACAACTTTTTTGTTTAGTTGTTGATTTCACTCATTTGTATTATTGATCACTAAACAAAAAAATGTTCAACAATTCTGAAGCATAAGGGCGTCACTTCTTCGTTTCCTGACAAAATTGAATAATGGATTTATCAGGTTTTGCTTCTATACCACTGAATTGAAAGTATGCTGGAATTATTGTGCTTCAATAGGTTAATTTTGGGGATGTTTTCCGTGGCAATTAAAACGCAATTCCTGTTGTTTTCTTAACTTCACGGGAAAACAACCAATATATACTCACGCAATGACAAATATTATATGGCACCATTTTTTCTATGAGACCGTAATACATACAAAAACATTACATTTCCAAATGAAACTATATACATTAATGGGTTACTTCAAAAAAGTGGGGGGACAAATGCCCCCTTTGCCCCCCCCCCTAATGCCGCCCATGATACCTTACTTACCTAATGTAGTAACCTTAGACATCTTAGTTTAAAATGCTTTCTTTTGTAATAATTTGAGCAACCATGTGGGAGGCGGCACGACGGTTTTTTGCCCCTCTCATTTCCTCCCAACAGACAAGGACAACGTTACTGACAAACAGGGACAACGTTACGTAATTTCTGATAAGCAGGGCAGACAAAATGAATAAGAAAATATATTTATATCACCCTCTCCCCGTTCATGATTGGAATATCACGTAGAATTTTTAATTCTACTGAAGATAACCCTGTGCGGTTAGGGGTAAGTAACTAAAGAGATACCTAATACATAGCTCCCCTTGATTGTAATATTACCGCTTCTTTATTTGTTCGAGGGAGCTCCTACACAACCAAGGGTGACAAAAAGAATAGGAAAAGTGTCTATTGATTCTAGTGGCTGATCCAGCACGGATTCCTGAGTGGAGGGAAGCGGTGAAGTGAAGGATTCTTTTGTTGATATGAAGCTGTCACAAATTACCACTTAACTAAACTAAACATAATGGTGTGGTTAACCGGAATCCAGTCAGTTCAAATTGATGTAAAAGTTTAATTTTTTACTTCATATTAAAGTTTTGGTTTCAAATGAGAATTTCAGTCCGAGTGGTCAATGATCAAATCTTGGGGGGCTTTTCGGTGTAGAGGCTATGACCCCCTTATGGGAAAAGGCAAAAATATTAAAATTCTTAAAACTTTCGAAGTTTTCGTCTATTTTAAAGGAACTTTTGGCTTCATATTCAAGTGTTTGTTCCAAATGACAATTCCAGTCCGAGTAGACAATGATCAATTCTCGGGGGACTCTGCAATGTAGGAAAAATAATGACGTCTATATCGTGATCCTGTTGGTGACATCACGAGTCATGACGTGAATATAGCACAAAATAAACGATAAACGCTGTCGGCTCTCGTAGCTGAGTGAGCTAGCGCAGCATGCTAGTAAGGAAGATTGGTTTTGGCGTGGGTTCAAATCCTGACTAGGGACGATTATTTTTATTATTTTTAAAAAAAGTTTATAACACTTCTTTCGTTTAAAAAAAAGTTTTAAAATAATATTCAAAAAGTGATTTAACAATTATTTTTTTTTTTTATTTTCGTTAAAATAAGTTGTACTATACAGTTCCACAGATCCATAGCGAAGTTAGTAATAAAAATAGTAGTAGTAGAAACGGGTTACAATGCAATTCAGCATTCATTTGTTTCCGTGCGATGTTGCCAAACGTAACTCGCTTACAATGCTTTCTGGCTAGGCCTTAGTGTGTTTCGAAAATATGCTTGTGTTCGGGATGAAGTTCCAAGGTTAAGCATTGACTATAAGTTTTTGCTATTAATATACCTTCTAACAATATTGGCAGTGGACAAAAGTTGGACCGTGTTGAAGCTTTTTGCTCCTAATTTAGTTATTTTACTTTATTATTTAACGAATATATTGAAAATATCTTTGTCAGCAAGCACGTATGCAGGAATTTATTTCGGGAGGGGTCCAAAGTTATCTGGGGGTCCGACTTCAATATTAGGATAAATTATAATATTTTTTTAAAAAAATAACCCCCAAAATTAGGTTAAATTTACAGAAAAGTTGGGATTTCAGAGGGGGTCTGGACCCCCTGAACCCACCCCTAAATGCGTCCTTGTTTTTCAGTAATGTTTCCTCATTTTGAAACCCTCAGAAACTTCGAATATATAAAGGAAAACGAGTTATTTTCGATAAAGTATCACTTCAAGGAGACGCGATATTTTTTATTGCACATGGTGGTACCCCAACTTAACAAGGGCAAGAATTCCTTTACTTTGGTTCTCTGCAATTGCGCTGTATCGAAAGGTTAGGTTTGTAATATATACTCCTAAGAACAAACGTGTTTGCCAGAGAACCGTGATACTGAACAGAGCTCCACAGAAATGCATGCTGAACTTTCGTTATAGCTACCCTTTGGTGTTTTTTGCCCTCAAGGTCAATCGAGTGATGATTCAGTTCAGTCCCTGTTCTTAAGCTGTGTTGGTATTACTTCGAATAGTTTTGACGTGTGTTTTCCAACCACCATATCAACAGACAATCAGGGCAAATCATAGCATACAATACATTTAAGCAAGTATATATGTCGCGAAATTATTTCACATATTATCCAAAGACACTTAATATATGAATCCATACATTTATTTATATAGGTAAAGCAAAGAGTGGAAATTACCTATCGAAAGAATAAATTAACAGCACGATCATAATGAAAAGCATGCCTCGTAATATAACAGACTTCTTTCGCGTAAGAAATCGAAACTCAGTTGGTCAGAGCAACTAGTCTGTACGAATTAGGTTGTTAGTTGGAGCCTAATACGAGTAAGAGTTTTTTTTACTATTGTTTTTCTCTTTTTTTATGTGAGGAAAAATCAAATTGTAACATCGCGATATCAAATGTATTTGGTTAGGTAACTTTGTCTTAGCTAAACTTTAACTGTCGAAATTATTTTACTAACCCATCAGTTACTGAACATTTCAAACACCAGTCGCATAACATGAAGGTTAACCTCACGTCCGCAGCCCTTAGTTATGCGTCCATACTTTCATGGCCGGACCTTGGGCGGGGCAAGAGTCAGAGGGACGCCAAAACGAGCCTCAAAAAGTAAATTTTATAATGTGTTTCCTACTGACTTTTTTGGTTTATATTCTTGTAAAGTAGCGGCAATTACATAATCTTTTTCCATTTCACCATGGAAGAAGAGTTTCATAGCACTAAGGGGACTGTATCGACAAATTGAGAGATGGCATGTAGAATAAAGAGTGGAGGGGGAGTAAGTATTGTTTGTTTCTTTGCTTGAGTTTAGCGTTCCACAGTTATGCCTTAATGGCCAAAGGAGATGTGGATACTGATTATAGTGAAATCCGAACCACGTTTATCGTTCAACAGTAACCCACCGGGAATTGGACCCGGGACCACAGAAGGCAGGCATGCTAGCCACTAGACCAAGCTGGAGGGGGGGGGCGTTGTTCGTATTGTTTATAGCAGGCCATATTTTTTGTGAAGTTTTCCTAGGTAATGAATGTCTTTCTGAAAAAATGGGTTTAAACTATTAAAAACGCTAGGATAAATGTAAAATATAGGCTAATACTAGGGGGGAGGGCGCCATAAGGTCACTTTGCCCAGGTGAAAATTTGGCCTGGTCCGTCCCTGCGTACTTTCTATATATTTTTTGACTTTGCAGCTTGTGCGGTCCCCACGCCACAGGGTTGTGGGGGCGCCATTTACGCCAATAATAATAATAATTATTATTATTATTATTATATGAATATCTTTGGAGAGACGAAATTATGTGACACGAATCATTACATGTAGAGCTTTAAGATGAGTGGTCAAAGGGGAGGGAAAAAAAGGATTTTTCTCTCTGACTCTCTAACGTAAAGATTATGTGCTGAAGGTAAGAAGCGTCATCAATCTAAAATTGGTTGCTTTTACGTAGAATATCAGCTACTTCAGTTCTCCTCCTCCGGGCTACTTACCTCGTGGGGTAAATTCAAAACAATTTCAATTCAAGACAAATACACTGTAAAACTTTTCCGTAATGAAACATCTACTGAAAATTAAACATTTAATAGGGAAATCTGGTATCAAAGTGTCCAAACAAGTAGATAGAAGACTATTTAATGATAAACATTGTGAAACTTTATAAAAATCTCCAAATTAGAATTAGCTTTTACTGGGAAACATTCATTATACACCAGCGAGCATATTGTGAGCAGTGAGCACAGGGAAAATAATTACGTAACTGTTTACAAACAAAACTTAGGGACACTAATGCAAGTGCGACAACATTTTTTTCTTTTTTTTTTGGTATCGTCATGAGTTTTACACATATGTTACAATTTGATTCTTTCCCACATAAAAAATAAATAAAATAACCACAGTAATAAAAATGACAGTTGCACCTCTGTGGAGATTCGAACCAGCTACCTTCGGCATACAGACTCGTTGCTTTAACTAACTGAGCTATTTGTTTTCTTCCGCAAATTGAACATGTTATACGGTAAAGATGATTTTTCATTACGATCGTGCTACCAATTCGTCCTTTTCCATAGGCAATTTCCACTATATGCTCTATCTATACGTTAATACTTAGTATAGATTCATATATTTGGAGTTTGCAGATAATGCACGTAATAAGACATATTAGAAATGTTTCGTTAAAAGTTTCGTTTGTAGAATTAATCCACATTTCTCTCAATGACATAGATGTCGCTGCTTCGTGTTGAACTGCAGAATTCCCTCGCGTTCTTGAAAATTTCCCACTTTAGCAGAGTTGGTAATTCCCGTAATTTCAGTCGATTTAATGTTTTTCGCTTCTAATTTATTTATTTTAAACTAATATCTAACACAAATATTTAAAACGGGCTTGTTATTAACGTTTCCTGCTGGGGAAACTTTCCGAAATTTCGAACATATAAAGAAAACGGAGATATTTTCAAAAAACTTCAAAATAAAGAGACGCGTCATTTATTTTGCTCATGGTAGTACCTTCATCAGCAATGTTCTTGTACCTTACTCTCTCAGTCTTTAGGATCATTTTCAACAAGGATCATTCATTTTCAACAAGGATCTCAATAAGGAGCATTCGTAAGTTGTGTCGCTTCCCTATTAAAGAAGTGATATTATGCTCCAATCTCTAGAAGTAATAGTTTTCTATGAATTTTAACCTCCTATTGTAAAAAGAATGAAAGAAATTTCGCATATACTTTTATACAGTGACTCAATGGTAGAGCGCTCATCTCTGGTGCGAGACTTCCCTAGCTCGATCCTCGCCTACACAAATTTGTGATATACAATATTCTGTCTATGGATTTTCTCGGAGTTCTCCTAGTTCCACTCATATTCTCACCTGACTAATTCTTTTTTAGTCAATTACATGCATGGATCTCCCATCTTCTTTAGCTTAAACTACATAGACGTGGGATATAAAACTAGAAATTTCATTTTATTTTATTTCAACTATTC
Organism: Thermobia domestica; assembly: GCF_964235325.1. Taxonomy (NCBI): domain Eukaryota; kingdom Metazoa; phylum Arthropoda; class Insecta; order Zygentoma; family Lepismatidae; genus Thermobia; species Thermobia domestica. The sequence continues at coordinate 203,388,366 of NC_137456.1, read as the reverse complement.
AATTTCAATGTAAAGATGGATTGTGTAATAGGAAGCATCAATGAAATGTGCAATAAAGGATTATACCGAACTGTTGGAGTGCGTATCTTTATGTACGTAGTGCTGACTCAGTATCATGAGACAAATTAGGAGTTACTTGAATCAAGAGATAGCGAATCCTTGTTGATTTTATTTTATTTCATTTTTAGTTTAGCGTCCCTTTCAGCAGCCAGGCTATATGAGACATGGACCTATAGCTCAACGTGGGATCTAAGATGGCAACAAGATTAGAGACCACTGAATTATATAGTAGCACCGTTACTAGTTCTGTCGAAAAGTTAAAAAAAAAAAACTTTATAACTTTTAGTAAAGAAACATACAATTGCCATTACCAATGAAATTCCCTCCTGGTATAAACTACAGAAAGAAATAAAGTTACGTCAACATCTAGAACAACTCATCATGATAATACGCAGCACAACAAAGCACCATTAGTATAGTTATTTTTCACAGTATTCTTATTCAAATCAAGTATTACCTTTCTTCATGAACACAAAATTTTAAAAAAATGTTCATACAGTAAACATATAAGGATTCATATCATAGACAAAATTTTATTCATTGCTTCTATCTCTGTTAAATAAAAATCATGTTCTTTTTCCTATTTTTGAATGCTCTCCTATTCACACTAAGCTTTAGACAAAATTGAACTTATTCAAATATCTAAAATTATTCATCAATAGATGTCTTATTATGTTACATATTACAATTCCTTGTCTTTCAATTAATATTTTATTAATATACCAACAACCTTTAAAATCAATCAGTAACATATAATTCTTACCATTTTACTTTGTATAACAAAGGAAAGATTATGATCAAAACAAATCAATTAAACTTACCTAAAGCGAGGCACAAAGTGGACAAGATGGCTGGTATCCAGGAGGCCATAGAGGCGCTGCTGTCACTGAAGGCTTCCATTATTTCAACGAAAAGAACACCGTAAGATTTGACAAGCCCTGCTACCCAGAATTGGACAAGGAAAGCTCCCACGACAACCCACCATCCATATCCACCATCAGGAGGCTTGAAACGGCGAAGCCTTGCTTTTCGTTCTGCTTCGCGGAGTTTCTTAGCCAACTTTTTCTTCCGTAGCTCTTCAGACTTGGCAATGAGTGGCCGAGCTGTAAGGCTTGAAATTGTAAGTAAATTTTCGTCTTCATCAGGTGTCCCTGAGTCAGATTTAATTGAGGCAGTCCGTTTTTGGTCCTTCGATAATTGAGTTGTCAAATTCACAACTAGATGATCCTTTCCCAAGGCCAGTAAAGGTTTAATACTAGTCACTGTAAGTTGGTTATCATCATCATCATCGAAACAAAATGAACTAAAAACGTCATCATCATCGTCTTGTTGAGGCAACACTTCAGATGCTGGTCTTTTTAAAGATGCAATGGAGGGTGACCTTTCCGCAAGGTCACTGCACTTTTCCAACACTGGTGCGGAATGGATAGAAAACTGAGAACCCAGTCGTTCATTCATATTTTCGTCCAACGAGTCCCCGGCGGGGAAAATTCTACCCCTGCCAACACTATTTTTCTGTTCTCTCCACTCGCGGGGTAAAGACATGCTCCTATCAGGCATGTAATGGTCGCCAGTTTTGTGGCTCTGAGCAGTAAAGAACACTAGTAACTGACTACTGTAATTAGGATATCTGCAGAAGAACAAAGGAGTATATTGCACAATGAACGTCTCGCGGCTGATCCAAGTAAAGTGCAATACCTCCGTACCCCGAAATTCACAAATAGCGTCTGCGCAGTATCGACTTCTATAGGAAGACTACCAAGATCAATAACAGCTGGCAGAGCTCGTAGAACGAAGGTGACGATACGATATTTTGCCACCATACTAAGAACTGATGAGCAAATGCAAAGAGATTCTTTTTTCGTAGAGCATTCCTTGAATTAGAGATGATGCAGCAATGTTATTTGTTTCGTAGAACGGTACTTCGTTTAACAAGAATGTTAATAGATTTCGCTATTAAACAGGATATCATTTTTTGTCTTTACCCTTTTACTCTAATATACACTACACATTTTAAAATAAAAGTTGACATGAATTATATTATACTAAACAAATATACAAAAATTACACATTTACGTACCAAAAATATATAATATCTAGGGAAGCAAAGTGTGAAGAAAAAAAACAAAATATGAAAATAGTTCAAAGTATGAAAAATATGGTTTTAATAATATATTTCCTAAATACGAACTTCATTTGTAGGCCTACGTATAATCTTATATTTTTGTCACGTATTCATTAACTTTTCTAAAGCATATCAGGTGTAGCTTTATACCACTATCTATCTATACTACTGTTATGAAATAATAGAAGTGCTACACTCATCGCCACCCAACCTTTTTTGACTGACGACACACTTTACTGAACATCCATGACGTCGCGACATATTTGTTTGATATTTTTAATATAAATAATAATAAAAATAGTGATAATAATAATAATAATAATAATAATAATAATAATAATAATAATAATAATAATAATAATAAAAATAATAATAATAGTGAAACCAATTAGTTTTTATAATGACTCTATATAACACGGAGTATTATTGCTTCCGCTAGAGGTGTTGATTGGCACAGCCTGTCTCGATCAGTGACGGCGCTACAGTGGGCGAGGAGGGGCGACTGCCACCCCAATATTTTTCTCGCCCCCCTTCCTCCAATTTTTCTATGTACAACCAGTGAAGTCATGATCACGAACTGATGCTGTAGAATTGCCACTGAAATCTATATGACATTGAAATCTTTGTTGTTCATTGACATGTTTACAGATATACATCGCCGCAAATTCGTCTTCAACATTAAGGGGGGGGGAGTAAGACCGTTACCATATATATAAGCGATGTTCAAAATATTTATCAAGTTGAAAAACAATGCTGTGAAGGATCAGGGGAGCAGAATTGTCTTCAGTGGGGAATTTAGCGGGCTATCGGGCTCAAGCTTCCCCCGAAATAAATTGAGTTGAATTTCAGTTTAGCGTCCCTTTCAGCAGCGAGGCTATGTGAGACGTGGACCTACTGATTAACGTGGAATCCGAACCACATGAGCTCCCGCCGGGAATCGAACCCGGGTCTCCCGCGCCAACGGCGCGTACGCTAACCGCACGGAGGAGCTGCCCCCGAAATATATTTGTTAGTTTTTCGCATTCCACGCACAACAATAATCCTTCTTACCATTTCTAAGAATGTCATTTACTTTCCATTTTCTTATGCTCTTTGTACAGAAATAATAGTGTATTTGTCAAATTTCATTCCATGTAAGAACTGTGTCCTTTTGTTCTTTCTTTCGTCCTTTCTACTTTTCTGTTTCTTTTTCTTGATGTTACCTTCTTTCATTTCGCGTTTCATACTTTATCGACCGTTGTCAGTTGTGATTCAAAATGAAATGAAATGAAATTTTTAAGTTTTACGTCCCACGGTTATGCCGGTTAGGCTAAAGGAGACGGTGATGATGAGTAATGAATGAAATGGTGGAATGAAGGAAGTGGGAGGAAACGGGAGAACCCCGAGAAAACCCACGCACACGGTGTTTGTCCACCACAAAGAGTTGTGATTCAAGTCGGCCGTCATCAGTAACACCAAAACTAAGAGGAATTGATAAGCGAAACTGGTGTTCCTCATTAACTTGCGCGGATATCAACATGACAGGACTTTAGTTATTATAACAAAGGAAAATTTATATCGTTTAGTTATTTTTAAAAGAAGGAAATGTTTGAATTAAAGAAAATCAAAACTCTGGAATAATTAGCCCGGCCAAGAGGATGCTTCCTTTTTCTTGTATGAATAGAATAAAGGGTTAGTTTCACCCCTATTTTTTTATATCATATAGGATTTATCGGTCTGCAATTCTTGCCATTATAACTTCAATTTATGCATAAATTAAAATATATTTAATTCTCAAACTCAGGTGGGCAACAGCCCATTTCCTTCCTTGTGTTGGGCATAGCCCCTCGAAACAAAATCCTAAATACGCCATTGGTTGTCTTCAACATTGGTAGGTGGGCAGATTTGAGGCTTATTCTAGAGAAGAGAGATGAAACTCATTTTACGATAGATGAATCTGATTTCTAAGGTGAACCCATTGTAGAGTATATTATATATTAGGCGATGTAGATCAAGTAGTAGTACATATCAGTATTACAAAGCACTGTCGTGAACACATTCTGAAATCTGAATATATGCATATTTATTATTGGTATGTTTCTAATTAGGCATTCACAAAGATCCACATTAAAATTGTTTTATAATAATATAACTAATGACTTCCCCAATACTATGAAGAAAAAATATCAATTATATATGACGCAACAATACTCTTATTAGAGCAAAATGATGATAACCTCAATAACATTGCAAGAATAGTTACAGAAATCTGATGCATGTCATATACTCTTTAGTTAACAGATGTAACCTGAAGATTAAGGAGAAAAATATTCCAGCAATTCAATTCTTTTCTTTGCTTACGAAGCATCCTCTCTCAAAAGAAAAATTGAGACATGCGAAAATACGTAGGAAAAAACCATGTTTCGAACTAGCAGAGAAGAGAAAACAGGCAAAATTACGTTCGCTACAAAATCCGAATGAAATAACTACACAAAATTTCGTAGATATCAGGCGGGAAACTCCCAAAACTTTTAGAACAAAGAAACGCGATTTTTTGAAAGCTAAAAAAATGGAACTTGAAGATAATAGTAAAAATAAAAACATTCGGGACATGTATAAAGGGATCAACGAATTTAAGAAAGGCTATCAACCTCGTGCTTATATTAAAGAAAGCTGATGGAACAGTTCTCACTGATAGAGGTACCATTTTAAATAGATGGAAAGATTTCTTTGACGATTTGCTTAACAGGCAGCCAAAAACTAATGTGCGAGGAGAAAGGGAGATACACACCGCAGAATCGTATATTCCAGAACCCAACCGTGTAGAAGTAGAAATCGCTATAAATAAATTAAAGAAACACAAATCTCCGGGTGTAAACGAAATTCCAGCTGAGTTAATTTTAGCTGGAGGCGAAAAATTATGGAACAAGATACACAAACTCATCCTTCTTATCTACAACAAGGAAGAATTGCCACAAGAGTGGAAAGAATCAAGCATCGTTCCAATCCACAAGAAAGGCGATAAAACTGACTGTAATAAATATCGAAGCATTTCTCTTCTGTCAACATCCTATAAAATCCTTTCAAACATTCTATTAGCAAGATTGACCTCATACGAAGATGATATTATTGAGATTATCAGTGCGGATTTAGACGAAATCGATCAACTATCGACCAAATATTTACCATTCGCCAGCTACTCGAAAAGAAGTGGGAATACAGTAGCCCGGTACATCAACTATTTATTGATTTTAGAAAGGCTTGCGACTCGGTTAGGAGAGAAGCATTGTACAGCGTTCTTACAGAATTTGGAATACCGAAAAATCTAATTAGATTCATTACGGCATGTTTAAATCAATCCCAAAGTAACGTCCGGGTAGGAAAATTTTTGTTCACGAGCTTTCACGTAGAAAATGGCCTGAAAGAAGGAGATGCGTTATCGTCATTATTATTCAACCTTGTCCTGGAATACGCTGTAGGAAAAATCAAAGATAGCCTAGAGTTGAACGGTGTTCACCAGGTTATGCGTATGCTGATGATGTAAATTTAATAGGGGATGATAGGAGAACAATAGAAAGAAATGCAGAGATCTTATTAAACGCTTGCAGGGACATGGATTTAGAAGTAAATGCAGAGAAAACTAAATACATGGAAGTGTGTCGGGACCGTAATACGGCAAATTATGAATGCGTTAAAATATTATATAATACTTTTTATAAACTGGATACTTTAAAAAATCTAGGAATTTCCACAAAATTTTCATTCATTTCTCACTATCACCGTCTCCTTTAGCCTAACCGGCATAACCGTGGAAAACTCAAAGGTTTCATTTCATTTCATTTTTTCTTTCTTTCTTTCTTTTTCTTTTTTTTCTTTTTTTTTTTTTTGTCAAGAATAAAGTATTTCACCAATTTTTAAAGTTAGTAAAATGAAGAACAAACTCCATGACTCTGGATAAGTAGAGTAACAAATAAAACACAGTTCTGACCAGAGGAGAATGAAATATATTTTGTGTTTGTCTGATGAAGAGGACGTTACGTTAGGTCCTTGAAACTGTAACACATTGTAAGTATAGTTTTTAATATAGTTCATTCTGCTCTGGTCAGAACTGTGTTTTATTTGTTAGTAAAATGAAATTCGACATAAAAAATTCTAAATACAAATATAGCTGAAGGCACGTTTCAGATTTTTTAAAATTCCGCACCTAAAGGAGGAAAGGGGGAATATATATATATATATTTCCCACTATTAATTTAAGTTGTAGATGTAAAGTTCGGCATTCAAACTCTGAACTAAAGTAATGGAACATGTCTTCGGTTGTTTTCGAAAATTCTGCTTTTATTAGGAGAATAAGGGTATTTCAAAAAAAAAAAAAAAAAAATCATTCAAACAGACTTTGCCTATCTTATCATCACGGAAGAGCTGCTGTGCCGTTCAAATTGAAGTTTTGAACATGATTAAACAGTTCTCGAGCCGATTTTTTTTTTATTGTGTCACTCTCATTGAGATAAGCATCCTAAAGGGGAGGATGAAGTTAAACATCTGGATCAAAAATACAGTGTTACAAGCTTCTTGAGTTAGGTAGATAAAATTCGGTATAAAGCCCTTTATTAAATATAACTTGTCAGGCTTTCCAGTGTATTCGAAAATTCTACTTCAAAAGGGGAGAAGAGTTGCTATTTCTATAAAGGTAACCAAGAAACTTCGGTCGCTTTTAGTGGAGGCCTGTGTTCAATTGCCCCTCACACCGTGAGTTGAATATGAATGGAGGTAAGGTGAAGGTCAATTGTTGGTGTGGGTATATCCAACATACAACCTGGTTGTAGCAGTTCAATTACACCGTGAACTTACGTGCGGAGAAAGTGAACATGAGACCTCCACAGAGAGTCAAAGGCGTGTATGTTGTACGAGTTCAAACTAGGGTCAAACGCCGCTGCAGCGGGGCGGAAGATATGCCAGGCCTTTGGTGACGATGTCGTGACTACGTGGACAGTGCAGCGGTGGTTTAACAAGTTTAAGGACGGTGACGAAACACTCGAAGACGCACCACGTGCTGGAAGACCAACACACGTACAAAATGAAGATTTTCAGGTAGCAATTGAGGCGAACAGTGACCAGACATGTGAGGAAAAGGGACTACAATTAGGTGTCACTGGAGAAACCACTCGGCAGCTCCTCCATCAAATTGACTACGGGCCAGAAAGCAACGCGAGCAGACACCTGTGTTTATTTGCTGTCTCGTCTGAGAAAGGAGCCATTTCTGGACAGAATGTTGACATGTGATGAGAAGTGGGTCCTGTACGAAGCTCTACGGTGCCGTCATCATTGGTTAGCATATCATGAACTGGTTCCAGAACAGCTGAAACCAGCACTGCACCAGAAAAGGTCCTTCTGTGTGTTTGGTGGATTGCTCGGGGCATCATGCATCGGGAACTGCTACCAGCTGGTCAGAGCATCAATGCAACTGTGTACTGTCAGCAGTTGAGCCGTTTTCAAGAAAAAACTCAAAACTCTGGAGCACTTCTGAATCGCAAAAGGATCTTCTGTTGTAGGACAACGCTAAGCCCACGTGGCTAGGATGACCCGGAAGACCATTCTATGCCTTGAATGGGAAACGCTATTGCATCCACCACACTTCCCGGACATTGCACCGTCCGATTATCACCTGCTTCATTCCTTGGACAATCACCTTGGAGGACGCCAGTTCAAATCCCTAGTAGAGGTGAAAAATGCACTCGATACCTTCTTCGCTTCACGACTCACAAAGTTCTATCGCGATGGAATACATGGCCTTCCAGAACGTTGACAGAAGGTCGTCGATGCTGATGAGGACTATTTTGACCTTTCAGGTACGTCGTAGGTGACATATCGATATTTGAAGGTGGTGAGTGAAAAAGCAACAGAACTTTCTTATAATAGAAGTTTATATAATAGTTGCGACGTTGTTTCATATCACGTAAAAACAGCTGTACCGTTTGAAATAGATTTCGGAACATAGTTAGCATGAGACTCGAGCCGTGGTTTTATCATGTTATTTTCATTTACAATAATTATCCTAAGGGGGAGAGATTCAAAATGTAAGCCAAAAATATAATATCTCTTGAGCTCCTCAAGTTAGTGAAATGTCACTCGATATATAAACTTCTTACTAAATAAAGGTTGACACGTTCCTAAGCGTTTGCGGAAATCACTCTTCTAAAGGAGTCGGGTAAAGTAATTAAATGTTTGAACCTTTTAAAATTAATTTTGAATATATTTGGGCCTACCTGGGTTTATACAAATTTGTTTTGATAGAAATTCGTGTCCTCATGAAAGAAGTTTAAATTTTATTTTTGCACCGTCTAGAATACGACTTTGAACATATCTGGCACTTGGATAGAGCTGTTTTCATTTTACTGTGGTTAAAATAGACATCATAAGGAGGAAAAATGAAATAAAATCTTTGAGTTTTATGTTCCACGCACCAGAGGTGAACGCTCTACCACTGAGCCACCGCGGCTCCCATCATAAGGAGGGGAAGGGCTTCAGACATACCTTCCAAATATTTTTCATATACTTTGTTTCACGTGGGAAGAACAGGTTTTTCAACTACTTTCAGTAATAAAAGCTTACTGTTAACAATCGGCTTTATGTTCTACACTTTAAAGGATAAAGTAACATATAACGGGATAGTGGTTTAGCAATAGAGTGCTAAGTCTATAGTGAGAGGTTCCTGATTTGATCTCAGGCCATGCGAGTTTGTGGTGGACACATCGTGTCCTTGAGTTTTCTCGGGTTCTCCTGTTTCACCCCCACATTCTCATTCTACCAATTATTTCATAATTATTCACTTGCAGTAATAATCCGTCTCCTATAAAATCCGCTATATAATCCGTTCAGCGTAGAGGCTAGGACGTCAAACGAGAAATTTCAATTCTGTGATATAAATGGGAAACAAGCCTGGAAATATTCAAATATCAACCTCTCAGTTTCTTTAATTTTACGTTAGTGACACACAGCTCTATCTCTCGTAGGATATAATGAAGTAATTTACTTTTAAGTTAAAAATATTGGGGGTAAAAGTAAATCCTACGTTAGTATTGTTTTTCCTTCTCATAAAGTTAAGTAAAGGAAGTTAAATGTGAAGATACCTATATTGAATAATTAAGTCATAATTTGTTCTAATTTGTTCACTATGCCCCATAATTTGCTACACTTATTTAAGGTGAGAGAAAGACCAAACAAGGTAGGGCTCCAACTTCACATAGACATACTCAATGTCACATAATCCAAACCACTACAAATAATTAGGACATAATTTGTTCCAATTTATTCATTATATCCTATAATTTGTTCACGGTTACTAAAGGAGAGAGAGAGAGCAAACTGAGGTAGGGAACTAACTTTACACAGACATAATCTATGTGAAAGAATTAATTCATATCACTATCATTAATAAGGTTATTAATGTTTCGATTTGTTCACCATGTCCCATAATTTGTTCACGCTTATTTAAGGGAAGAAAGACAAAAACAAGGTGGTGGGATCAACCTCACAGTAGTACATTCGCAGATAATTAGGTCATAATTTGATTCAATTTGTTCACTATGTCCTAAAATATGTCCACGCTGATTTAAGGAGAAGGAGACAAAGGGAAAGCAACTTCACACTTGTATACTCAATGTCACTGGATCACTTCAAACCATTACCAAGAATTAGGTCATAATTTGTTCACTATGTCCCCTAATGTGTTCAGATTTATATAGAGAGAGAGCGCAAACACAAGTTGGCAGGACCAACTTTACACTCGCATACTCAATGTCACAGAATTAATCCAAACTATCATCAATAGTTAGGTTATAAACTGTTCCAATTTGTTCACAATGTTCCATAATTTGTTCAGCTTTATATTGGAACATTGCGAACAACTAAAGGGCAAGATTTGGACAAAAACAGAATTTTTAATTGCAAAATCAATAAAATCGTATCAAACCTTATTATATAGCAAAACAGTATTATTTTTCAATTTCTTCATTACTTCCAATAATTAGTTCACGTTCATATTTTGACACAGCATACAATTAAGGATACATTTTAAATATAGCCTAAATTTTATGTTGAAGATTGAAAGAACCATAGAATAGTTCACGAGAAAGATTCTAATTTTCGAATTTGTACACTATGTCAAATAATTTGTTCAGATTTATAATCGGGCATAGGTTACAGGTAAGAGTATACGAGAAAACAACTTAAAATAACAACAAAATTTTATGTTGGAAATTCGACTAACCAGAGGAATCTTTAGTAAATAGGTAAATGATAAACCTTCGCATTTTTTCACTTTGTTCAAACTTAAATTGGGGCATAGCAAATAATTAATGGTAAAATTAGGACAAGAACAACATTTTGACGGGTTGCAAATTTAAACAACCATCTGAAACCTCATTAAATAGTAACAACGTAATTTCTTCTAGTTTGTTCACTATGTACAGCCACTCACAAAAGTATCTCCCTCCAAGTGCTCTAATTCCATTACTTGGGGTCCAGGTCATTTGCAGTTGTGAGAACGCCAAGACAGATGCAACCCAACTTACACGTAACTTTTCTCGGTACTGACAGCAGTTGGTACCACTGAGTCAAGTCTTATGCAAGTAAAATTGTGAGTAGATGACGCACGAAACATTTCTCCATTCTGAGATTAATCTCTCTGGTTCAGTGCGTGTTGTCTAATGAACATCATATGTTAATCTCAATATTGCTGTGTGTGTAGTGTATTATTTCATTATATACTGTATATTCCAAGAAATAAAAACAGTGATCACACATGAATCAGAAAATGCTTGAAAGTAGACGAAAATATCAAATCTAGAACAACTGCTGGAAATAAGTTTGTAAATCACTGTCTCCATTCACATACCTTCTCCGATTCTCCTTATTCCAACATCTTTTTCTTTCTAGGGAAGAGCAGATCTTGCTTCTCACACTCAGTATGCATTGAAATTGAAATTGAAACATTTGAAAAAATTTCAACCTGGCCGGGATTCGAACCCGTTTCTACCGAATAGAAGTTCAATGCGCTAACCACTCACCTACCGCACCACTTAACCTTCCACCCAAACTAATACCTAGTTAAAATCGTTTCATGGAAAAATATAAACAAGATACTCAAATATAACAAAAACAAATATAAACAAAATATAAATAAAAATATAAACAAGAAAATATAAGCAACTTGTGTGAGGGTCTTAATGACATTCGAGATTTCCTTGTTTAACTCAAAAACAAGTTGTATAGACGTTCCTCAAGAAGCAAAAATATCACGAAACGTTCTTCAAGTTGAGGCTACATCGTCGGCAGAGCAGCAACTTGTGGGGAGCAGGGGGCAACTGCCCCCCTGAGAAGCTCCCCGCTGTTTGAGGGCGCTCATTTTGAGACAAAATTTTCTTACTCCATATACGATACAAACGATAGAAATGAAGCATCAAATTATAACGTAACTCGTTATACACAGGCCCTCAGTCATAATTATAGTTAGATTATATTAATAAAATCACTTAAAACAGTCCAGATTACGTTTAGCTTTCCGTGCTTATATGATGGTGCCTAAATTAACTCGTTTATTTACAAAACGTTGTTATGACAACGTAAAGACAAAAACTCATCAAAATCGTCATAATAGAATCAATTTTTGCTTTTCTTCTATTTCGTATTTTCTTCTTCTTCTTCTTCTTCTTCAAACTGTTTAGAGCATATTTTAAAATCGTACATTGCCCGGAAATATAAGAAAAAATATTTAAAATTACACTGAAAATACAAGATAATACAAGATATTGTTGCATCATGTTGCCCGAACTATAGGACTTTGTTTTATTGGATTTACAAATAAAATGAAAGGATCCTGGACCGTTAAGTAATACATATATTAATCATTCAAGTTTTGAATGCACCTCGTATATATAAAAATTACAATTCATGTAAATTTATTGTACTTATTTTATAACAATATTATTATTATGTTTATTTTAAATTTTATCATTAACTTCATTTATTTATACATTTCAACGACGATAAGGCACATTCGAAATTTGATTTACAAGTTATTTAATTTTAAGTCCTTTTCGGGTCCATTAAATGCTTGTTAATAATTATTTACTTGGGCATAATGAAGAAGGTTTTGAAAAAGATGTATGTATGATATTCATAAGGTTATTCTTTGAATGAGGAGGATCAAATGCATATATTTTCAACAATAACAATAATACTTAAGATAAATCATGATAATTAATATCAGAACAAAATTAAAGTTACACTCTGAACAAAAGACAAGATCATATCGTAATTATGAATATACAGAATTTGAATAAAATGCAAACAATAAACGAAATCATAACGATATTTATGGTAAAACAAAACACAAAAATCAATTAAATATATTCTTTCGGACGCCATAACATTAGTCTAAGTGACATGACCAATGAATTCGTTTAAGTTGCATTGAAAGTCATAAACCGGAACACAGTCTTGCACGTTACTTACTTCTACAGTTCTTTGTTTCTTATTTTCAGAATTTTTAGCATTTTTGAAATTTCTACGAAATCCAATTTGAACGAAATTAGATCTAATGAGTACATGCTTCTTAAGTGTGCGATTACTATTACTGTTGCTACCAAGATTAGGTTCGGTAACGCGATTACTATTACTGTTACTAATAAGGTTAGGTTCGGTTATCTTACCGGTAGAATTAGGTTCAGTTATCATTCGTTTTACTGGTGGCGAGATGTCGTGTCTGTTAACAGATCTGTACCAATTCTTTCCACAGCATTCACGGTACTTTGTCCTACCACGGGTTTTGTTTCTTCTGTAATTAGGTTCGGTTACGTTACCGGTACATGTGAATTTAACATCACCTTTTACATTGGGATCACACTTTAATCTCACATGAATGTTTCGAATTTGGTTTCGATTAAGGTTAGTTGGGTTCAGGATAGTACCATATTGCACCATTGATGAATTTTCGAAATTTTGAAATGTCACATTTAGATGTTTGAAGTGAACGCACTGCATCACGTTCGGTAAAAGCACCATCGGATTGTTCACTACTATCATTTTGGTCTTTTCGTTGAATATACAATTCAAAGGATTCAACTCAATCGGCCATTTACTAAAAGCATTGTTGGGAACACACGTTCCCTTTCTGAATTTCACAAATACTGGAATCAACTTTCTTCCTGCTACATGAACCAGTGTCATGTACGTATCACCAAATTGTTCTATTACCATTACTTCATCTCCAGAATTAATATCATGTTGAATATACCGTGAATACAAGCAGTCAAAGCATTTACTAGACGAAGATGATCATAACTTTTCGCACATTGATACATACCAGAATCTTCATCACACGCAGCATCCGTAAGGCAATCAAAAACATTCGAATGAAGATAGAAGTCAGGATAATCTGATCCAACCAACACCGTAGTATGCTTGTGCGAACATTCAGCAAATTACACACACACGTTTAAATCAATAATGTCATACTTCTTCGTCGATGCAAGTTTAGGATCTGTATTCTCTACAGTTTCTGTGGAAGGTTCAGGTTCACTTAACGCATTCATGCTAACATGTGATGAAATTTCTTCGGGAACTGACAGATTTTCTTGTAAATCCTTACTGTGATTATTATGTTCAGAGATTACAGTTCCAACAACTTCTGTAGAATTTTGATGTAAACTATGCTTCCGTTCTTGCCTCCATTGTTCCATTCGCTGGTCCATTTTACTGATTTGTTGATCCATTCGATCAATCATTTGATCCATTTGATCCCTCATTTGTCCAAACTGCTATTTAATAAATTCAGCTAAGTCAGATAATGTGTTAATCTCCCTATTACCACTTGCCTCAGATGTATTTCCCATACCAGTGAGACTCATTTTAATATTCCTCGGAATTTTTGTGCCACTTCGCAACACGGTAAACTCCGTCTTGTTATCTCTTTAGTAAAATCACCTCGTACTCTTATAGTCAATCTATACTATTGAAATTTATTACTTAGGAGATTGCCTACTTTACTTCAACGAATCGCCTAATGGTTCCTGGCGGCAAACCACCAAAATTATATAACGATGATCCTGCGGCGAGGACCACCAAAAATTTTATAACGTGACTCGTTATACACAGGCCCTCAGTCATAAGTATAGCTAGATTATATTAATAAAATCACTTAAAACAGTCCAGAACGTTTAGCTTAAAATGTTTGGCTTTCCGTGCTTTTATTGTGGCACACAATTATACAAACAAATACACACCTTTTATGATTATGTATACATCCATTTATATGATGGTTCCTGAATTATCTCGTTTATTTACAAAACATTGTTATGACAACGTAAAGACAAAAACTCAGCAAAATCATCATATTAGAAAAATTAGTTTTTGCTTCTCTTCTTTCTCGTATTATTTTCTTTTTCTTTTTCTTCAAACTGTTTAGTGCATATTTTAAAGTATAAGATATACGAGCAACGCCTTTGGTGTTGCCTGTGTGAGAAAATAAAGGACTGAGTAGAATAAATATCGACGAACAACGCTTTAGGCGCTACCCCTCTCAATTCCCGTGGCATGTGACATGCCCGTTCTTGCCTAAACTGTTGCTTACATATTAACGGGATTTTCATCAATCAGATTAGAGATCCCGAAAACTACGGATACGACATTAATCTTGGTGAATTTTGACATTTTAATTTTCAACCTTTCTCTCTCTCATGCCGATAGGACTGAACTTCGACTTAAACGGCATCCGGAGTGTCACTATTCATTCGAGTGAGAGGGAAAGCTATGCGTTTGATACTAATAGCGTTCATTGTCGATTATTTTTACTTGTCTTTCCTTTCCATGCTTAAACCCTACGGGATCTCTTACTCTCACTGGTGACTTAACTCGGATTTAAACAGTATCGGCAGTGTCACTGTTCATCTCAGCGATCCTGAAAACTATAATTCCGACATCTATATAAATTGTTTTTTGATTATTTTGTCATCCCTTCCAGTGTTTACGGAAACTTAATTCCTAGAACAGATTTTTAGCACTTTTTTGGTTGTTATTGAATAAAATTACAATTATTTTGTTAATTACTCTTTCATTATATATATATACTAGCAGCGTTCACCCCGCTTCGCTGCGGTCACCCCGGAACGCAATAAACTTTGTTACTTAGATAATTTTTACTTTTTCGCTTTCAAGTGATTTATAGCGCCTGTCAGTTATGTTAACCCGCCGAGTCACAGGGTCATGCGGGTTGCATATAAATACGTTTATTTTTATACCTATGATGAACTAATAACAAAGGATTTGTACGTATGGACACCTGAATGGTCAATTATCTCAAGACACTGGTAATTGAAAATTAAAGTGATATGATAAAAACCATCTAGGGTCCACATCCTAACAACCCCCCAAAAATGAAAGAAATCGGTTCACCCGTATTAGCGTGATGAGCGGACAAAGGATTTTTTTTACGTATTCACACCTGATTGGTCAATTATCTCAAGACACTGGTAATTGAAAATTAAAGTGATATGATAAAAACCATCTAGGGTCCAAATCCTAACAACCCCCCAAAAATGAAAGAAATCGGTTCAGCCGTATTAGCGTGATGAGCGGACAAAGGATTTTGTGCGTTCTCTTTATATATATATATATATATATATATATATATATATATATATATATATATATATATATACTTATGCATCTTGTATTAAAGTCCTTGGAAGCCCTTATAATTTGAAGCCGGAAGGGAGCACGTGGAAAGTGAATATAGCAACGGATATTGGGAGAAAGGCTGCAACTTTTGGGGTGTATGTCAATGATGGCCGCCATCTTGGATTCAAGTCGAATTTTTTAAATGGGAAACGGGCATGTGGTCTTAGATGCCTCCTATTTTTACACGCAGACATCGCATACTTTCTTTATCCTTTGTTAGTGCGTGGTCGAAATTCGACACAAAAAGCAAACAGTTTTTCAGATTAAGTGATCGTGAGTAGTAGTTTAATTTGTGTAACTATTCTATCTATGGAATGCAGAATTCTCGATATATAAAGAGTGGGAAAAGATTCTGCTTAAAGAAGAAATGAAAAGAAAGAAGAAAGAAAGAGAACAAACTAATAAGAAAAATAAGGACAATTAAAGGCAGAATGTATCCAGCGAAAAAAGTAAACTTTCAATTGGACACGTGTGCAGTTATAAAGTGAAAGTGAAAACCACACAGTGTTACTTTTTAATGAAGGGGCAGAGCCTAATAAAATTTTATCTCCGGAGAGTATGTAAGAAGTGACCAACTCCCAAACAGCCAGAAGGAGTGGAAGTCTGATGAAGACACAGTTATTGTGTCGAAACTGTTACGTGATTGTGTGCTTTGTTACATATTATCACATAGCCTTGCTCAGTGTGTTGTTGTGTTTTATTTGTGTATATCCCGAAATAGCCAGTAAAGCAATTGAGGAAGCACTCCTTGACACAGATATAGAAGATTTTAGCGAATCTGACATCTTTGGCAGTGAAGATTCTTCAGAGTCTGATCCGGAAACATTGACTGCTGTTGCAGCTTCTGTCAGAGATGACGACACACAAGACACAGGACCAACCTATAAACAATGGGTTCGACGTGACAGAAATCAACATTCCCACACACCTTTTCCCGTTACATTGCGGGCCGGGCCAAAGACAGACGCACTGACTGCAAAGTCTTCTCCCTTCGACTCTTTCTCTTTATTTTGTGATGCTAATTTCTTGAACACGTTGTTGATAGAATTCAACAGATATTATCAGCAGCATGTTGCAAGAACTAAGTCATCCAAAAGAGAGACCTCTATTACTCTAGAGTAGCTTTTTTTTTTTTTTTTTTTTTTTTGCAGTGCACTTGTCAATGGGACGCAACAGACGAGACAGATATACTGACTACTGGAGTTAGCCCGACTTCTTCTCTCCTTAGTATGGAACAACTCTATCTCGATTTCTGTTTCTTCATATTCTACTTTGTCGTCATTTTACTGACAATAGTAATCCACCAGACATGAACAAAGACAGCTAAGATCGTTTTCGGAAACTTTTTGGGACTTTTGCCCCTACTGACCCCCACTGAATTTCCACGGAAACTCCAAAGATTATAGCAGGGACCTTGGACAACAATATAAAGGTGCTTTGACAACTTGGTCACATTTCTTAACGTCATAATTTGTTTTTTGCATGACATTACAATGCTATAAATTTGACACAATTTTTTTTTTCAATTTGCAGGTTGTCAGAAAAAAAATTAGTAACAATATTATTAAATATATGGACCTGAAACAAACTGATTTTTCATTGGAAAAGTTTTACTTATATTTTGAGTGACAATTATCAATAACTGAAAAGGGGATTTGGGGGGGGTCTTTTACCCCAAATTTATGCTTTTTTTCTAAAATTTTGGGCTTTTGTCCCCTGTCTCCCACTGAATTTGCACAAAGTATCTCAAATGCACCTCAAAATATAGTAGGTACCTTGGACAACAAAATACTTTTTACTTCATATCTCTGTTGCGTAGTAGAAGCGATGCTATACGCCAGCGTTTCCCAACCGGTGTGCCGCGAATAGACCGCTGGTGTGCCGCGAGGAGATCGAAACAAAATTATTAATTCTATAGTAACCAAATTGCAAGACATAGAGAAAATTTTTTGTATTTCACATTACTATAAATTTCTACCATGGAAAAAATTACTGTAATTGTAATATATTATTCTACATCTACATTACTGCGTAGTAGACAGTATTTCGGCTCGTACACATTTCCACGGTTAGCTGCTAAGTTACTGGTACGCTTCAATCGAGAGTCATACTAACACCGAGAAATGGAAGCACTTGTATTGTAGGCGTCAAGTGAACGTTCGTAGAACACTCATTCGCACGTGAATGACAGAACAACACTTTGTTCTACAGGTGTGTTTTGACTTCGACGCATCGCAAGCTGTGTGATTGCAATAATATGCACCGCTTTTGGTTAAAACAGCAAAGTTAAAAGTACAAGACATTTGTTTGTTCGTTCGTTATTTAGTAATCTTCGTTCTTAGGGAAATGTTGGATACAGTTTTCGAAAAAGAAGAATATTTTTAAAAATCTGAGTCCTATATTTCATTGCAATTGTTTTCTATTTTCAAATTAGAATAAAAAATAAGCATAATAAATTAGCATAGGGGAAAACCAGTGATAGAGATTTCATCTCTGTGAGAAGGAGATCAATAATCACAGAAAAAATTACCATGGTATTTTATATTTGCAAATAATAATAATAATAATATCTATGAGTGTGCCGCGAGAATTCAAGTTACACCTGTAGTGTGCCGCAAGTTGAAAAAGGTTGGGAAACGCTGCTATACGCATTTGTTTCATATACTACAAAATATTCAAAATCATTTAAATGACCTGCCGTACGGTTAAGCATACTGGGAGTTTGGGCGCGGTCGTTTAAAGTTAATAGTGAAATCTAGAATGGTCTTTACGCTTGTAAAATTCTATCTCACATTCTTCGCTTGTCCCCACCCACCCCAAAAATAAATAAATAAATAAATAAATAAATAAATAAATAGAAAATCGAATGTCGAATATATCTAAAATTGTGATCATTTTTCTTTTTGCTGTAGTCCTATCTGATAAATTTAAAAAATAAAAGCAAAGTGCGTCGAAAATTCGAACTCGGGTGGCGGCAGTAAGTACGGATCCAATGAGCTATGGAATAAGATAACATAAGTCATCTACTATGTAAATATATGGCTAATAGCCGTAAGTTTCAAACAGTGAAAGAATGTAATTTTTTCTTCTCTTTATTAAGTTTTACGATATTCCAATAGTGTCTTGTGCGAGCTGCGAAGAGAAATGTAATGCATTTATCGATTTTGTTAGAGATTGTGCTTTTAAAGCCTTTAAAACATTGGTGGTAGAAAGGTACGTGTAACGATTTCATTCTCATAATAAGAGGCAAAAGATACTATCTCGCGAAAAACATGCATATTTTTTTTCGTAACAGGTAATACACAATATTGAAACTAGAAACGCTAAATTAACTATTGTCAAAAGAATTTTCGTAGATCTTTTGTCGATACCTACTTTGTTCAGCACCATCGCAGCCTCATTTTATAACTTTATGGAAACTTAACTTACTCAAATTGGCAAATTCAAAGATTCTATTACTTCTTCCTGTACTTTACACAACAGTCTAATTGTATGATCAATCAGGGACTAGACTGCCATTTAGGTGAAAGTTTCTCAATGGCAGAGTTGCATGCTTTCTTTATACAGTATGTGCCTCTTGAAAGACAAGCGAAACGTAAGATTTTAGTAATTGCAGCTGAGTTTCGTTTTCTACCATTCGAAGCTGAATTTCATTGCTTCCACTATCTTCTCCTCATTCACTGATTCTGAAAGTTTATTTTTCTTAGTCTGTACTATAGGAACACAACCTTGATTTAAAAAAAAAAAAAAAAAAAAAAAAAAAAAAAAGATCTGCCTCTTTTGACATTTAATTAATTTTACGAAGAGTTTAGTAAACTTTGAAAGACAAGAGAAAAGTTTACACTATTATCTAGGCATATTGCATTATCTTTCAGAAATTTGTCTCGATGTCTTTGAGATTTACGACATTTTAACTCAATTTGTAGCAGAAGGCTCTCACTACCGCTTTAATATTATTTAATATCTGATGTGCAAATGTATATCTTCCAGTCCTTCCAAAGTATAAGCAGTTACGGCGTTTGCCCTAGTATTCCGTATATGTATGTTCCATTCATTTTCAGAAAACTGACAACGGGCAAATGTCAGAACTCATTCTAGAAAAAATAAGAAATAAAATCTAAGAGCCCAATTTTTTTAATATATTTTATAAAGGTTTAATTTTAACTTTTAAAAAAGTTTTACTAACTTCTTTAAAGATTAATACAATACATAAACTCTACAACTTTTCCTGTAAAACTTTTAGCTAACTATATTTAATCTAATAGGGAACTAAAACTAATGGGCGAGTAGAGATTGCTACTTTAACCCATTAATCTGAAGAAAATCAAGTCCATTTAAGTATCACATTGCTTTAGCTTCGGGCAAAGATCGAGGTCTTATGGAAGCAAATTTGGTGACAAGAAAAAATGTGACAGCAATTAGGAATCGTTTTGCTATTGGAACGACATCAGTACGGGAACAAGCATTGTCGTGATGTAAGATACATTTCTTTTCTTAATAAACCCATTCTTCTCCCATTTTGTTCACTTTTAGTTACTTCAAAAGCTTAGCATAGTACTCAGCGGTGATGATTTTACTTAATGAGATATACTTAATGAAAGGGATATATTTTCCATCTCAAAAACTTAAAACATGATATATCCGGGAGAGTTCACACATATAACCATCTTTTAAGGTGAACAG
Organism: Thermobia domestica; assembly: GCF_964235325.1. Lineage (NCBI taxonomy): Eukaryota > Metazoa > Arthropoda > Insecta > Zygentoma > Lepismatidae > Thermobia > Thermobia domestica. The sequence continues at coordinate 203,367,782 of NC_137456.1, read as the reverse complement.
TCAGGAAGTTTTCATTATTTTGACTCATGTTTCCCTTCTGGAGTATAGTCATTCAGAGGATGACCGATAGTTGGGGAATACCGACACTTCTAAGCTTAAAGCACTGTCAATTCTACCTCGAAGTGAAGGAGTTAGCGTAATCAGTACTAAGTGAAACTGTGGGGAGTATGGAATGTATATCTGTAAAAGTTTTAAAATGAGTAGAATAATTTGACGAGAAAGGTCTAAGTTCATGAGGTAAGGTGTGAGAGATATGTGTGAAGTTAAGGGTCATTGTAAAATTTGAGTCTGTTTTGTTAAGGTCTTGTTTGGAAATAAAAGTTCTATTGTTCAGTACTCATGGTGGAAAGCATACAGCTGAAAGTTATGCAATCACAGGTAGTAAGCTCATCAGTGTGCAGTGTTTCTAACTTGCATAGATAAAGTTAAGTGCAACATATGCATTCGGGGTACTTCCGACACTCACATTTGGGGCACTTTCGACAGAAGCTTTCCCCTCCTTTCGTTGTGATTTTTAATAACTAACTCACTCACTAACTCTATGGCCTATGGAACCCGGAGGTTCAATGCCGCGTTCACAAAAGCTCTCCACTGACTTCAATCCTTAGCAAATTGGATCCAATTTCTACTTTGTATTCCTATCTTTGCGAGATCCATCTTCATATTGTCCTCCCATCTGCGCCTAGGTATTCCTAATGGTCGTTTTCCGATTGGTCTTCCAGTCATGACTTTGAAACCGTTTCTACTTTCTTCCATTCTAGCTACATGACCTGCCCACCTAAACCTCTTAGACTTGACGATCCTAACAATGTTGGAAAAACCGTATAAATTATGTATTTCCTCGTTATGAAGTTTCTGCCATTCCCCATACCCGTTCATCTTGGGTCCGAATATTCGTCTCAGGATCTTGTTCTCAAATACTTTCATTCTATGTTCTTCCCTCATAGTAAGCGACCATGTTTCGCAACCATGTAGAACAACACGCATGATTATCGTTTTGTATATTTTAAGCTTCAAATTCCTCAACAGAATTCGCGACGACAAGAGATTTTGAACTGAATAGTAACTCGAATTCCCTGCTTTTAGTCGACATGTCATTTCTTCGTGAATATGATTTTCGTCTGTTAATATTGATGCTAAATATTTGAAAGTATCCACTTTATCAAAAGTATTATTTAATATTTTAACGCATCCATAATTTGCTGTATTACGGTCCCGACACACTTGCATGTATTTAGTTTTCTCTGCATTTACTTCTAAACCCATGTCCCTGCAAGCGTTTAATAAGATCTCTGCATTTCTTTCTATTGTTCTCCTATCATCCTCTATTAAATTTACATCATCAGCATATGCCATAACCTGGTGAATACCGTTCAACTCTAGGCCCTGGTTGCTATCTTTGATTTTCCTTATAGTGTATTCCAGCTCAATGTTAAATAATAATGGCGACAATGCATCTTCTTGTTTCAGGCCATTTTCTACGTGAAAGCTCGTGGACAAAAATTTTCCTACACGGACTTTACTTTGGGATTCATTTAAACATATCTTAATTAATCTAATTAGCTTTCTCGGTATTCCAAGATCTGTAAGAACGTTGTATAATGTTTCTCTCCTAACCGAGTCGTACGCCTTTCTAAAATCAACAAATAGTTGATGTACCGGGGTATTGTATTCCCACTTTTTTTCGAGTATTTGGCGAATGGTAAATATTTGGTCGATAGTTGATCGATTTCGTCTAAATCCGCACTGATAATCTCAATAATATCATCTCCGTATGGGGTCAATCTTGTTAATAGAATGTTTGAAAGGATTTTATGGGATGTTGACAGAAGAGAGATGCCTCGATAATTATTACAGTCAGTTTTGTCGCCTTTCTTGTGAATTGGAACAATGCTTGATTCTTTCCACTCTTGTGGCAATTCTTCCTTGTTCCAGATAAAGAGAATGAGTTTGTGTTCCACAATTTTCCGCCTCCAGCTAAAATTAACTCAGCCGGAATTTCATCTACACCCGGAGATTTATGTTCCTTTAATTTCTTTATAGCGGTTTCTACTTCTATTCGGTTGGGTTCTGGAATATACGGTTCTGCGGTGTGTATCTCCTTTTCTCCACGCACATTAGTTTTTGGTTGCGTTTTTAATAACTGTATATCAAAAATACTACATTAGTAATAACATATAGTATACCTAGGTAGATAATTGAATGTTTGTATCCTTTTTCCATTGCATGAGATGCTCCTGGAATTTGAACAAAATGTCAGTAGCTATAGAGGCCGTAAAGATTGCAGTCTACTTGCTACTGCTTTAAGAGCTTTTGAAGTTCCTCGGATACGTTAGGTGACATGTTATTCAAAGTTAACTGCAAGAAACATTTTGTTGAACATACAACATTTGCTGATGAAGACAAACACGCACTAGAAGAAAAGTTAATTATACTACACGCCAGTCTTGGGAAGTAACGTAACGCAAGTAACGCGTTACTTGTAACGCGTTACTTTTCAAGTAACGTTTCCTAGTAACGCGTTACATTTTTTCCAAAGTAACTGTAACGGTATCGCGTTACAAATTTTTAAGTAACGTACCTACTTTGCGTTACTTTTTTCGCGTTACACTTCGGATGAGTAACTACAATAACATGTATATACTATGAGTTATATGTATATATATATTCGGAAACAAATATTCCTTTCTTGTAAGTGAATTTCTCAGACTGAAACAATCGAGGATGGACTACGTATGTCAGTGACCTATAGTCACCGACACACAGAGAAACAGATAAGTTCGTAGTGCCACTTGCTAATTTTGGAAGATGAGGACAGCCTCAGAGAAATCACGTATACTGATTGCAAGCACCTGGAAGATTTTATCGTAGATTTTGACAGCTGCAATCAATACATTCAGTGAGTGAACTAGGAGTGCAATGATACCGGTAGTCTATTTTACTTTGATTGGTGTTGTTTTTATAAAGATAGAGAACGAACATATTTTACAGTTCGAACATTGAAAGAATACTTTTTTTCTTAAGAGCTGAGGATGATGGTGGACAGAATTTAAAAGTAAAGTGTCTGAAGTGCCCCGGCGGATATTATCAACAACTAGGGTGCCATAATTAACGATATACAGTAAGGGGTTAATATGAATAAACTGTTCTGATGAACAGGCCTACTTTATTACTAGAAAATAGTTTGCTGATGGTATGTAATATAAAAGTTCTTTCAGATCAGTTTGCTTATCCTGGAGTCCCGTTGATTATAGTTTGAAACTAGCTTTAAAAAGCATGTATCGATTTTAGAGTTACTGGCAAGTTTTGATTCACCCTCAGCTCATGTGTTCTCATTTTATTAGTTGTAGTGTAATGTGTCTCTATATTCTGTATTTTTAATTTTACATAACAACATTATTATTATTATTATAAAATTAGTTTAGCAGAATAATAATAAGAAACCATTTTTTCTAACGCATAAGGATGAGCATGAGTCAAGATAAAACTTGGCTCGACTCGAATTCAAGTCGAGTTTCGAGTCAAGTCAAAGGTAATATTCTCGAGTCGAGTTCCGAGCTGATTCAGTTTTTCGCGTCGAGTTTAATAAATGGCTAGTTCGTTTTAACTCATCTTGAAATCATGACCTGATTACACTGGAAAGCGAAAGCCATAAGAAATGTACGCCAAGCAGTAATATGGAATACCTTTAGTGTTGCTCATGAGAAGACACTGCTCGCATCTCGTCTCGTCTGGATAGCGAGACCACAAGAGATTTTTTATAACAAGTTTAGCTCCACTCGGTTCAACTGAGAAGATGGCTCGATCTCGCTCGCTTGGGGTGAACCGTCGAATCGAGCTCGCTTGGTTGGGATGAGCCATCTGTTCGGTTCGGCTCAACTGAGCCGAGGGCTCTAGCCGAGTCGGTTGGGTGAGCTGTTGGCTCGGCTCACTTCTCGGTTCGGGTCGATAGTGAATGACCTGTGCGTCGAGCTGCTCGAGTCATTGACAATTCTAAACCCGGGCCGAGCAGTTTTGAAGATATTTGGCCAGTGCCCTATAACTTTTAACAGTGTTTGGCTCGAGCTCGAATACTCAACATAGACCCTCAACCCAAATTCAGAATCTCGTGAACAATATCCTTGACTCCTAGACTTCACGACTACCGAGGTTGGCAATCAACTAGTTTTTAGTATTCAAATACAAACTGCCTATTTTTCAGGTTTATATACAGTGTTGTTATAATAATAATAATAATAATAATAATAATAATAATAATAATAATAATAATAATAATAATAATAATAATAATAATAATAATAATAATAATAATAATAATAATAATAATAATAATAATAATAATAGCGGTAGTAATAGTAGTACGGAAAATTGAAGTAATATTTTTTTTTACGTATTTAAAGTTTCGGACCTAAAAGTAACGCGTTAATAACGCGTTACTTTCGAAGTAAAGTAACAGTTACTTCTTTGGGGCAAGTAACGTTACTAACGCGTTACATTTTAAGAGAAAGTAAAGTAACTTGTAACGCGTTACATTTTTGCAAGTAACTTACCCAACACTGCTAGACGCGTATGGGTTTACCCAAGAACATAAGATGTGGTACTGTAAAGCGAAGGACAATAGTGTCAAACTTTTAACATCTGCACAGAAAAATAATAAAATAGAAAAATCAAAAGGTAGTGACACATAAAAGAATGTACACATACATAAAAATGTTGCAAAACACAATAACAAAAATGAGAAATCGAAACTCGAGTTTTTTTGTTTGTTTTTTTCGGCGAAAACAATTCCGCTGATTGGGTTCAATGTACACGCGGTTTAACGAGGACTGTGTTCTTCATCCAGGGGATCCCTTCTTTATGTGTCAACAACAGTGTGAAATCTCAGACATATAAGAGTATAATGTTTCCTGTATACGAAGCTAACACTAATATTTTAATCTGTAACCATACTTTTAATAACATATGATTAACATAAATTAACAAATACTTTTTCATGAAGTACAGAATTTTTGTTCTCTCTGCACTAGGTCACATTTAGCATATTACTTTTTAAAAGAAATTATTGTTTCATACATTTCTTGTAACTGAACAAATTTTGCTATTATTCTTTCCCTCATTTGTATCTCCGTGACATTTTTTAAATATTTTCTGTAGCTGTAAATAAAGACATTCTACATTCCTAAACTTACATATTCCCGTGTTTGTTTAAAGCTCATGAACTACTTTACGAACAGTAATGTGCGTTGTGGAATTATTAGTGACATTATCATAGTACGTAAGGTTTTAATGTTGATGTCGGTATTACTCAAATAACCTGTCGGTCTTCCTCATAGAGTTGGGGAATTCCGACACTTCTTCATGGTTCATTTCAATTGTGGCTCCACAGCCATACATTGCTTTTGTGTAACATGTATTGTATCTGTCAAGTAGTTGAAATAGTATACTTATCCATTCGTTTCTTTAATAATTCGTTACAATTTTGTAGTATTGCAAATGTCCTTAGGGTGTCGGTATTGACTCCTCTGACCATATAATAGCGTACCAATGTTTCATCAGTGGTTATGAATCGACGCTAAAAATTTCTTAAAACGACACAAATATTCCCTTCTCTTCCTGTGTGAAAAATCTTGACATTAGCCCTATACTTAACAAACATTTAATTTGGACTGGCCAAATAAATACATAGTGTAAGAAGGTTTCTGGAGCTCATCATTCCCTTAGGAGTTAAGAAGAAACTTGATGCCATACAGTTGAAACAAACTCTTGTCCAAGCTCTAGTTGTACCACTGTAGTACTAGGATACCGACTTAACTGACACCATCGTACAGTACAAGACAGTTTACATCGGATGCAAAACGCATGCATACGTTTCATTCTAAACTTAAAATTCTCTGATGATGTAACTCCATTGTTTGCAAAACTACACTGACTGAGAATGCAACAGCAACGTAAATTATATAATTTGATACTTCTCCACAAGACATGTCTTTTATGTTTCCTATTTACCTTCTTCAACACCTTAATTTTTAAAGTAATTTCCATGGCAGGGACTCAAGATTGCAGATTAACGGCCAGCTTGTAATTATCCTAGATAGATCTTCTTATTCCTCCAAGTCATATGTAAATTTAACGAGTCGCGATTGGAATACTTTGGCAACCTCGGTGCAAGAGTCAAGTTCCGTAGCACCTTTCAAAAGACTAATTTATAATTTATTGTCATCGAAGCAGGGTTGATGTATACATCAGAAAAGTTCATCAAACGATTTTATGCGCACAGAGATATATTATTATTGTAATATATTATACATGAATACCATAGTGTAATACTATAATATTTGTGTTGTGTTGCTTTGCAACGTATATAATAGTTCAAGCATTTTTGTTTTTATTTTATTAACATTTAGAAGGTGTACGGAATCTTACTGATGTAGTGACCTCTTCCAGTAAGTCAGGTTCCTGATTCGATTACATGTAATGTGAATTGTAATTGAAATCTTTTTTATCTGTGAGTTTTAGAGTCCTATTTGCTTCTACACGATTCATTGGACCAAACTTCTCCCACAATAATCTACTTGCATTTAACAAGTCCTTTTAGCTTACAGAGCATAAATTAGGGCATTACACTGGATAATACTTTTTTTTTTATTTCAAAAGCCTTATAGAAAAATGACCAGTAAATTCCTGTTTTATGCTTGACGAAAAAGAAGCGATATTAAAGTGTTTTCTTTTAAGTTTTTTTAGAAGGTATGACAAACTTTAAGAACAAAAGAGAACAAAGATGTTGATGGTAATTTACATAACTCAACATCATTTTAATTATCTGTTACCATGCTACGTTTTCAGTTGAAGGAAACTAAGTTTCTAGCATACTTTCAATATTTTTCGATTGCCGTTAACTACAATTACATTGTTTGAGTCCTTCATTTATTTATCTACACAATCACACTCTCACCTTCATACACACGAATGCACACAAGTAGACAAAGACATACATATAGAACATAAACACACAGTGAGGCAGACCAACTCAGTAAGTGAAATTACAAAATGAGATGAAATGAAATCTTTCAATTTAACATCCCACGATTATGCCTTTTAGGCTGAGGAAGATGGATGATTAAGGCAAATGAATGGTGATGGAATAATAGCTGAGATGATAGTGTATGAGGAAACGGGAGAACCCAAGAAAACTCACAGACACGATGTTATCCACCACAAACTTTACTGATGTAGTGGCCTCTTTCAGTACCCCATACACCAGAAGTAAGCGCTCTACCACTGAACCACCGTGTCCCCCTAAGTGAGATACCTTTGTCCCTCCTTGTGAAAGGATATCTGCAGCTAACTGGCATTACATTATTTATGCATAAATTAATAATATTTTTAATGAAACAAATTTACAGACAATCTCATAAAAAAGATATAAAACAGCTCTGAAGGATTATTCAATGAATGAATGCAAAGAACGGATAAAATCCTTATAATGAAGAAAATAAAGTTTGATTTAAAGATTAATAATATCTAGAAAATAGCATAAGAATGATATTACACTTAAAACTCAATTATTGTAGGAAAAACTGAAAGTATGCTCACTTCTCGAAAAGTAAAGTAGATAAATAAGGAAACTCAGTAAAAGAAGACGTCTTCCTACTAAAGTTATTATAACTTCTGCCTTTCTTACAGAAATGAATAATTTTAGTATTAACTATATAACAATCTATCTAAATGTTATGGAAATTGTAGTTTTCGTATAATTCGATTGTTTCTGTCTTTTTCTTTCTTTCATACGTAACTGAAAACTTAGCGGATCGAATGAAATACCGACATAAACGTCGTGCTGTTTGCAACCATTTTAACATCTGTGTATTGTGGGTGGCCTATTATTCAACTTACAAGCATGGTTTTCCAAGTGTCACACTCCGATTTGCTCGAAACTCCTGGAGTAAATAAAGTAATCAAAAGTAAGACATGCGTGTTTTTTTTATATCGGCCAACGTGGGGGATGAAGGGGGTAAACACACCCCTGAACTGCGAACATATGACAATATGACAATATGACACCTTTTAGCAAGACCATAACTAGCAACGTACAGTGCGGATTTGCTTGAAATTTCTGCAGTAAATAATGGACTCAAAAGTAGGACATACTTGTTCTTTTATATCGGTCAACTTGGAGATGAAGCGGTAAACTCCCCTCCCCTAAACTGCGGACATAGGGCAATATTACACCTTTTACCAAGGCCATAACTAGCAACACACATTGCGGATTTGCTTGAAACTTCTGCAGTGAATAAAGGAATCAAAAGTAGCACACACACACACACACACACACACACACACACACACACACACATATATATATATATATATATATATATATATATATATATATATATATATATATATATATACAGGGTGGTAGGTAACTCCACCGACAAATTTGGGAGGCGGTTCCTTGTACGAAATAAAAGAAAAAGTTCTAATAAACATGGGTCGAAAAACGTCTCCTTTCAGAGTTATGAACTACAGAAAATTCGAAATATCACGTTTCAAAACATCCAGGCTTAGAAACTATAGGGCCTATCCCAAGCGGTTTAAGGAATTAGACAGGAACTGGTATACGCTCTATCTAAATATCCATGTTTCAGAATTCACCGGTACCAGCGAAACGAACGCACCATTAGTACTTAAAGAAGTATCCCTATACTTCAACTTCCTTTTCACAGTCCCTTTCACTTATAACGGAAGATGGAAAAACATGGATATTTAGATAAAGCACATACTAGTTCCTGTGTAATTCCTTAACCACTTGGGATAGGTCCTATAGTTTCTAAGTTAGGGAGTTTTGAAAAATCATTTTTCGAATTTTCAATGGATCATAACTCTGAAAGGAGCCATTTTTCAGTCCATGTTTATTAGAACTTTTTTTCTTTCATTTTGTATAAGGAATCGCCTCCCAAAGTTTGTCGGTGGAGTTACCTACCACCCTGTATATATATATATATATATATATATATATATATATATATATATATATATATATATATATATCACGGCATTGTCAAGGCTCTATATTTGTATTTTACATTTATTATTGCAACCGGATGTTTCTGGCTGCCGTATGCGGTCGTCCGATCATCACCCTTGTTCTTCGCGCTCACAGTCATTCGAAGACCTAAAAACGTACTCTGTATATACAAACAGTTTATGGTTGTGAACTCGGAAAGCCTGGTACTTCTGCTTGTCAAGGTCAAAAAGTGGGAGAAAAAAGCATGTGTAGAATGTAAAGAGGATACAACAGTGACTGATACTTTTAAGAAACATATTCATTTGTAGTTCATCCATATTCCGCCTGTAGTGCTACTGTGGCACAAAGTATATTGTAACTGTATAACTCTTGTACACCGCTTATATAGTCCACTAAAGATAGCCCATTTTTCTGCCAAGAAAGGAACAAATTACTAACAAGCTGAAAATTGGTGTGGGAGTAGAGGGATGTGTCAGGAATAACATACTAAAAGTCCCATAAAATCCCACTGTAGCTCTTCCCGCAACTTTGAAAAATGTACGCCATCTTTAGATGACGACAAGGAATTTATGGAAATCGTCACCCTTTATGTTTATTCTTCTAGCCACCGTTCTAATTATCACAAAGCCATTAATCATATATGGTTGGAAAGCTTGAAAGACAGAGAATCTAAGTAAATAACATATATATCCATCGTGCTAAATTTCTAGAAGAAGAGGAAGAAGAAAACAGCTTTTTTTATTTAAAAAAGATATTTTCAGAAATCATTAGAAGTTTGCAACACTGACAGTTATTGCACACCAACGAAACACCACCAAAAGATATCTTTGATATTTATCTCAATCATAGCCAACAATGACACAAATCGATGCAATACAAGCCGAGAAAAAAATATAACTTATGTTACTTTCTGACCTCTTTGTACAAAAGTGCATAAGGTGACATACACTTTCACGGTTCTAGTCAGCTTCTTTTATCACATAGGACCAAGAGTTATATATCATTGGAAATCTTAAGAAACGTAATTTCGAACGAGGTAACACTTATACCAATCAACTTCAATTTGTGAAAGAAGCGCAAAACCCAAAATTTCGGGACAAAACGTGATTTTCGCATAAAATCTTGAAACCTTGCAACACTGACAATTATCGTATGTTAACAAAACTCAGCCACCGTTTTCACTATCATCATTATTAATTTACTTTCAAAATGGCCAACGTTTTTCCCAATGGAGTAAGCTTTTATGATATATAGTTTTACATCACTTAAATATAGCACAAAAATCATTTATTGACAGCATTAGAAAGTAGCAGAAATTGGTAGTCTCCTATTCATAGGAAAATCGTAATTCACACACTTAAACTCACTCTCAACTACAATAGTCATTTGAATGTAATTTTTTAAAAAATGTCTTGTTTAAACTAGAATGCAATTTTCCTCCTAGTATCCTTCAAATCAAATTAGTATTTATATTAGACGTTAGTATGCACTTTAAGAACATTTTTGTAACTAGTCCATTCGGACTTATTTTATTAGAAATCAATGAGGTTATCATTATCTCTTTCATCTCCATGGTTTTCAAAATTTGATTTTGCATTCACACATCCAATTCCTCGACACTGACATAAATTAGAGCACACAATTCCTGCTTTCCGACAACCGTACATACTTTCACAGCTCTTTTTACAGTTACAGGATATTACACGGAGCGGGTTCCTTGGTCATTCTTGCTGGTACGAGGGTACCTCCTAATGTTGTCCATCCATATTCAGTCGCTCGCAAATCATTTCCACGGTACTATTGATCCTGATGATATGGTGTTTCGCAGCATCACTGGTGGGTGGCAGTTTTTCCAATTGTATTTCGCTCTGAATTGGGAGCGACTTACTGCAAGGATGTATGAATGATACTGGAATTCATCCAGTAATGTTACTATTGCTGGAGAATTGTAGTTTGTTAGTAGAAATGATGTGCCAGCTTCAAAGATTGTACACTAGCATTATCATGGTTCAAAACTTCAAGTGATCGGCATAAATCTTCCCGTTTTTGAAGTAATCGCAATTTTTATTCTGTCGATACAAACCCATGATGTGTCGCATCCAGTTAGAGCATGGTAACTGAGCAAAACCGTTCGTATATTTGTCTGTGTATCTTACAACTAATTAGTACTAAATTCTTTACTCACATCTTGTACACGTCCAATGTCGTACTGATTATTTCGAAATGTGATGTCATACTAATTAGTACCTTGTTCAAGCAAAATGATTAAAATGTCAACATCCTCGCCATTACTACGACGTGCCTACAAGGATTTCAAGACTTGGGTACAGCAGTTTTAGCTATAAGTGCGTCAGCATCACTCCTTGCTTGCTGGGTTTGAATTCCAGCTTGTGTCAAATGAACCATCAACTCACGGGCGAAACAATCCTTATTTTTGAAATTACCTAAGAATTTATCTTTTTTTGTTAATAATATGGTTTCATCCAAAGCTGATTGAACCTTTGACTCACGTTGCTCCCGCTCAGCGGCTTTTGTACAATTTCTAGTGCAATACCCATTAAAAAATAATTGTTGCTTTCCTTCCTGAGTTTGTGAGTACATAGGACACATACGAGTTATGCAGGTCAAGGTATGTTGTGGCCAAAAGCAAGCCTCCATCTATAACGTACACAGTGTTTTTAATTTGAGTTCTAAAATTTGTCCGATATTCAAACATGTCGTACAAAGCTGACTTTTTCGTTTTTCTCATAGACATTTCTGTGAAGAGAGAAAGTGAATAGGGTGCAAGCTCGTAAGCAAAACACTGCTGGAGTTGTTTTTCGGACTTCTACTCATATGATTCAGTTGAAGTATGGTGTTTACAGCCAGTAGCTCATCACGGATACGCACTACATTGTGCATTACGGATAGTGGGATGACTATCTTTTTGTTTAAGTTTCACATTTCCCAAAGTCTGTCCAAACATTCCTTCCATAGCAGACAATCCGATTTCCTTAGATTTATCAGTTGACCATTTCATTACCTACCATGCCAGTGCTTAGGTACGCGAGCTCCGGATATGAAGGGAATGGAGAATGCTGGCAAAACCAACGCAAGAACTTCTTTAGATGTAATATATCACGCGATTGACTGCTTTGGTGCAGGTCCACATGCCGACCAGTGTGAAGTTCATGCCTATCTTTGTTTAATAATTTTTCAAGACATTCTCGTAAGTGGCACGCTGCTGGCACACTTGACACACACCTAGATATTATCTTTTCAGTCATACCTCTCCCATGGGTCAGTCCACCGCTGCTCTTCATTGCTCTCGCTAAAACCTGCTCAATCGTCATATCAGACCATGTACCACTCCAAAATATATCTTTTCTACGAATAGTGAAGTAACCGTCTCCTGCAAATAGCTGGAACTGATGAAGATCCATTTCATCCTCCAACCGCAACATTTCTTGTAAGTACAGATGTGCGTATTTGGCATACAAAAGATGCTCAGCTGCATAGAAGTATGGTATTTCTTACATGCAGTGAAGATGAAGATTCAAGTCTCCAGTTCTTTCGAATTAAAAGACGCATAATTTCTACAAGCTGAAAGTACAGAGCGAATAACTTAGAGATATGGCTTGTTTCTGCAGCAGCGTCAATGAATAACTTCAGGTCATTTGCAATCTTGACTATGAATGTCGAACAACTACATCAGTATCGATATCTTCTTCAATCATCAGAGGAATACAAACATCTCACAATTGACGCACAAACTCCTCAGTGCCGTCTGATTCATTAATTAAACAGTATATATTGCAATTGCTAAGGACCGTGTTGTGTTAAAAAAAAATGAGCTCACAAAGCACGAGCAATAAGAATGGCCTGGCATTATCTGTGGCATGGAGTTACTAGCATACACACAAGACCAAAGTTCTTCGATGCCACTACCTTTCATTATATATGCAACTGTTTCCATAAATAACATTATAGAGTGAAAAACACCTAAGTCTAACAACCACTTACGGTAATTCACCAGAATTTCTACATGCTGCTACAATGTCACATGCTTTAGAGTACAAAGGTTGATCCAACGTGACTAAGCACGCTTTTTTGCTTATTTCCTGCACACTCTTTGCTGGCAAACATAAGCGCCGAGTATACAGCATCCATGCTTATTGGTTGAAGATTGATGAGAGGTTGAATTACTACTTAATATGTTTGATACTTATGGTTGTTGCTTGTCACCAGCTGCATAAATCCATTCCAATTCGGGCAAGTTAGTGTCTTCAACCACTTGAGAATCATCCATGTTACATCGTACAGAAGGTGGATTTCAGTTTGGATATTCATAACACGAAGGTATCTTATATATTCAATGATTAAATCCAAAAGGCCATTACCTTTGCGTGTGTACGTTAAAAGTGCTATATTCCATTCATTCTTTGACAGTGTACGTTTTTTGAACCCAGGTATTGCTCAATGATATGCGAGTGACTGAATATGAATGGACAACATTAGGAGGTACCCTCGTACCAGCAAGAATGACCAAGGAACCCGCTCCGTGTAATATCCTGTAACTGTAAAAAGAGCTGTGAAAGTATGTACGGTTGTCGGAAAGCAGGAATTGTGTGCTCTAATTTATGTCAGTGTCGAGGAATTGGATGTGTGAATGCAAAATCAAATTTTGAAAACCATGGAGATGAAAGAGATAATGATAACCTCATTGATTTCTAATAAAATAAGTCCGAATGGACTAGTTACAAAAATGTTCTTAAAGTGCATACTAACGTCTAATATAAATACTAATTTGATTTGAAGGATACTAGGAGGAAAATTGCATTCTAGTTTAAACAAGACATTTTTAAAAAAATTACATTCAAATGACTATTGTAGTTGAGAGTGAGTTTAAGTGTGTGAATTACGATTTTCCTATGAATAGGAGACTACCAATTTCTGCTACTTTCTAATGCTGTCAATAAATGATTTTTGTGCTATATTTAAGTGATGTAAAACTATATATCATAAAAGCTTACTCCATTGGGAAAAACGTTGGCCATTTTGAAAGTAAATTAATAATGATGATAGTGAAAACGGTGGCTGAGTTTTGTTAACATACGATAATTGTCAGTGTTGCAAGGTTTCAAGAATTTATGCGAAAATCACGTTTTGTCCCGAAATTTTGGGTTTTGCGCTTCTTCCACAAATTGAGGTTGATTAGTATAAGTGTTACCTCGTTCGAATTTACGTTTCTTAAGATTTCCAATGATATATAACTCTTGGTCCTATGTGATAAAAGAAGCTGACTAGAACCGTGAAAGTGTATGTCACCTTATGCACTTTTGTACAAAGAGGTCAGAAAGTAACATAAGTTATATTTTTTTCTCGGCTTGTATTGCATCGATTTGTGTCATTGTTGGCTATGATTGAGATAAATATCAAAGATATCTTTTGGTGGTGTTTCGTTGGTGTGCAATAACTGTCAGTGTTGCAAACTTCTAATGATTTCTGAAAATATCTTTTTTTAAATAAAAAAAGCTGTTTTCTTCTTCCTCTTCTTCTAGAAATTTAGCACGATGGATATATATGTTATTTACTTAGATTCTCTGTCTTTCAAGCTTTCCAACCATATATGATTAATGGCTTTGTGATAATTAGAACGCTGGCTAGAAGAATAAACATAAAGGGTGACGATTTCCATAAATTCCTTGTCGTCATCTAAAGATGGCGGACTTTTTTCAAAATTGCGGGAAAAGCTACAGTGGGATTTTAGGGGACTTTTAGTATGTTATTCCTGACACATCCCCCTACTTCCATACCAATTTTCAGCTTGTTACTAATTTGTTCCTTTCTCAATCCTATCTTTACTGGACTAATAGGTCTAGCGGTGTAAGTAACGACCGAAACTATATTGTCAACACCGACTGCGATAAGGCAATGCTGTGCTGCTTTTGCGTTTCTTTTTTCTCCTTTGTCATTTGTGAGACGCCAAACTTGTTTTTGCTTATTGCACGCGCTGAACGGGTTCCTGCGGAGCGAATTGTTGAAGAAGTGACTACATATTCTTATTTACGATAGAAATACGATAAGTACTTTGAATTATAATACAGTTTTAAATTGGTTAACTGTTGAAAAAATACGAAAATAAAGCTGTACTTGTAAATGTATATTAGTCGAGGACGTAGCTACTGACAGTGTTGATTACAGATTTCCTCGTGGAAGAATTTCATTACACTAGAGGTGAAAAGCAGTACTGCAAAAATACATGTAATTCATATTGAGTACGATAGGAGGCAATGTTCATTTGAGATTTTCCAGGGCGGGGGGATTGAATAAACGATGGGTGAATATAATATTGCGAAAATTCTGGTAACTCAGATTGAGCACGCTCGGGAAATGCCCTAGAGGGAATTTCGAAGCTCTAGGCCCCCGAGCCACCTCTATAATCATCACTGACTACAATTTTCAATAATGTGTTTTATGGTCTTATGTCCATGTTCACATCCTTTCTCTCCCCTTTCAACTGGACACTTGATACGTTTTCTATGCCAAAGCGTGTTAGCTAGTAGAACAACGAGAAAGGCGTCATCATTTTCGAGTCTCTTCAAAATTAAGTTGTATTTACATCTTACAAGTTGTGTGTACTTGCAATATAAGAAAGAAACATAAATTAAAATTATAAGAAAAAGAACAAAATCCTTATAAACGTTTAAGAACAAGTTGAAAAGGCCAGAAATGTCTCACTCTCTCTCCCTCCTATGCCGTGGTGCTATTTAAAAAGTGTACTTTAAAAATACTAAAAGGAAAACCTCTACAGTCGCACCTACAATTTTGGATGACAAATAGTCTAGTTTTATCTTAATGCATAAGTTTACATTAATAAAACTCGAAAGTTGCATTCTAACTTCCTTTTAAATTGTATAAAAAGTGTCACTATTCGTCTTAGCATTAATGAGAACTATGGATTCGCCTTTATATCCGTCATTTTTGATTACTTTTAAAACGTCACCCTTCCGGATTCCTCAGGGATGAACTTGATGGCATGAAAACAGTCATTATCCATCTCAGCGACTGACCAGAAAACTATGGATTCAACATGAATATCGATCATTCCAATTATTTTTAAAATGTTACCTTTCTCATCCCCACTCCTTGGGATGCTAGGGGTTCCTTACCCTCCCAAGTATTTCTTTCCAGATTGTAAGACATATATGTATCAAGTTTAGTTGGAATTAAACCAAGTGTTACATAATTATGTAGGAAAATATTTTAAAATTAATGGAGGTAACTCTTGAACCGGAAGTGACAGGAATCAACGATTCCGGTTTAAGATTGATCACTGTAGAGCAACAGACGTTAGTAAAAAGCTAGAAGCGGTTTTTGAAAATCGATTAAGCGTCCTAAGAATGCATCATCTCTATTCTTAACCTACATCTAAAATAGGAAGTGGTAGCGATTAACTATTTCCTGTTTTTAACGTTGATTGCTATGGAAGAAAAACTGTAATAGATAACAAAACGCTGTTTTCCATAATCGATTCGCCGTCCAAAGAATACATTTCATCTCCATCCTTAACCCTCTACTAACACCGGAACTGGTATAAATCTACTATCACTTCCTATTTCATTATTAATTAAGAAAACATTGTGTGAGCTTCCTTAGTGTCTTCATCAGAGTTTATTCAATACAAGCCTTCGTCTCGCTGGAGGCTTTGCCCTTAGACCCGCAAATTTGTTCGGTCTAACGCTTTGCATCTCAAACCTGCAATCATCAGTGTTTGCTTGACTTACGGCCTCGCACCTCACATACCTGCAAGTGTACTGAATTTCAGTTCAAATAGCTGGGGCTTTGCTCCCAGGCCACCGTGTTTGTTCGGACTATGGTCTTGCATTTTATATATCTGCATAACAATTTCCGTTCAAATACCACGTTTCATGTCTTGAAATTTACGGGATCCCGAGATATAAACATCTTAGTATAATAATCATTGTAATATCTAGCTCTATTCTCTTCCAAACCCTTTTCTTCCCTTCTAGATCACAATCAAAAATGCTGAAATATATACCTAATTATTAGGATTACGCAGTAAGTTTTATAATAATATTGTACAGTTAGTAGGTTTGTCCATCCCGTCCGTTACTCCGCACGAAACTCGTGAACGAAGCACAATTTGACTTCTGTTTTTTGCAATTGATAGCTAGAGTAATTATATCGAAAGAGTTCGTTAGTAGAGGATCATAAACCTGGAGGTTGTGGATCAGAAACCAGGAGTGGTAGAGATCAACCACTTTTGCTTTTTACGTTGATCCTGTAAACCAAAAAGGGTAATAGATAGCAAGAAACGGTTTCCGGCAGTCGATTTAGCATCCCAAGAATACCTTTCATCTCCATCCATAATACTGTATTGAAATAGAACGTGGTAGAAATAAACTAGTTCCCGCTTTAACATTGAACGAGCAAAAATGGTAATATATAGCGAGAAGCAGTTTTGGGAAATCGACTAAACATCCCAAGAATACCTTTAATTTCTATCCTTAACACTTTGATAAAACCAAAAGCGGTAGAAAACAATCATTTTCGATTTATTTTTCATTACTGTCGTTCAAAAGCTGTAATAGATAGCGAGAAGCTGTTTCCCACAATCGACTAAGCATCTCAAGAATACATTTCGTCTAATAAAATCAGAAATGACAGGGTGTCTACTAAAATTCCAAAATGAAATTTCACGACTTTTCTTAAACAAATCATTAAATTTAGTAAAATTCTCAAGAGCGAATTTGAGTGCGACTTGGGCCGAATTTTCATGCACGTGATAGAAGCGTGCTTAGCTTGCGATTTGGTAGCGTCTAAAGCCAACCATAGACATTTTTGGTGGTGAATTTTGACGTTTTATAGAACAAAATTTTCCAGTCTACTTATATTTGTACAGATAAAATGAAACTAATATCTGAAAGTAGAGTGTACCTTATGTATGAAGTTCATGGAGTCAAGGACTTCATCACAATACCAAAATGTACTTTATGCCTAGATTATTCACACGTAAGCAAACACTGCAAAGAAGAAGAAAAGATATGCTCTCATTGCGGGAATAAAGGCCACGAACGTGCTATCTGTGAAGATAAAAATAAGAGCAAGGTATGCATACCATGTAGCAGAAGGAAAAAGAAGTGTGATGCAAAAAATGAGAAGGACTGCGCTACATATAAAATGTTTTACGAGCGGACCATTTCTAGGATAGAATTTTAATGGATAAGTATCCCGAAAGATTTTTCAATAATCAAAGGGAAAATAATATGGAAAAAGAAACAAAGAAGAAAAGGAAAAGCCAGTCGAATAAACTAAAAGAAAAGGGATAAAGAAAGATCTGAAGCTAGAAGAAATCTGATCTCTAAAACAAAATTCGAAATTTGGTTGGAAGAATCAACACCAATAAGTAGCATCGAAAAGGTTTTGACAATAGAGGAAGGTTTCATTGATTTAGAAGATACAAATACATGCATAGTGCACCTTATAAACCCAGATTTAGTGACATTTCCAAAAGGATTTGCTGAGAAAGTGGCCAAAACATATGAAAATTTTGAGTTAAACAAAATGAACTACATAGATATAAAAGAAGCGAACAACGCGGTCAGAGTGTATTACTCCACAAATAAATATCAAGTAAAATTTTTGCATATAAAATCGAGAAAGCAAGAAGCTATGGAAGATTTGGAAATTGTACTAAAATATATACAAACGGTTACATTAAGTAAAGATAAAATTAGGAAAGAAATCACAGCTTCAGCACTGTCAATGGGTCTGTGGGGTAAACAACCGCAAGAAGTCATAAAAAGAATATATAAAGTAATAAGAAATTCCAAGAAACTAACCTTAAAAATGAAAATACCAGATAAACAACTCTTCAATACAGCAAAATTAACGTTAGAATACCATGAGAAAGAAAGTAGTGAAACGGTAGCTTATGGGGAAAGAAAGAAAAAAACAGGATTTAGAGCATCCAGAAACTAAAACTAAGGAAGATAATATCAAAGAGATGGAGAAGAGAACAGAATGGAGAGAAACTGACAAAATGGATAGGCTACTAACAAGAGCAAGAAAAAAGTGAAAATACAGCCTCACAGGACCCTAAAAATTTATACAATAGCATAGAAACCCATATGATCCTAGGAAGATTAGAGGAAACCAAGTTATTGACAACGGCTCTAAGACTCTTGGTTAGGCACCATATTGAGAAAGGAAAAACGATATCCTTCCCACAACTCGAAGGCGTAGACGAAATCGAACTTGAAACGAACGGGATAACTTCAGACCCAGAACAACTGCTTGAACACGTGAAATCAGTTTACAAAAGGAGAAAGAAGACCCTCGACTTGGAGAAAGTATATAGGGAATTTGCCAAACTGTATGGACGTATTGTATTTGACCACAGAGCGGAGTGGCCACACACCCACGTTAAAATATATAACCCCTGACCACAAGCATGGATGAACCGAGGAAGGAGGAAAGAATAAAAAATATGCAGATAAACGTAGGTGGGTCAATTACAGTAATGGACGAGATAAAAGAACTCGCTGAGAAGGAAGATATAGACATAATTTTAATACAAGAACCCTATACTAAAAACAAAAAACTAAAGGTAATGGGAAAAACAGAAATAGTGTACGCATGAGAGAAACTTATAAACAACACAGGTGAAAAACAAAACACATGAGGGAAGCCAAACTCAAACCACATTGAAGAGAAACCTATGGCAGTGATAGTAAACAGAAACAAAAACTACAAAATTCTAAATCTAACACAGTTTAGTGACCCATGGACAAATTGTATAGAACTTAAATCACAAAATGGAGATATTATGATATTAAACTGTTACTGTCAGTATTGTCTAGATATAGAACCATTTTTAAATACCATGACAAAACTTTGTGACACTTACAAACACAAAGACATGCGCCGACGCGAATGCTAAATCTCCAATTTGGCAGAGTAGATATACAGACGACAGAAAGTAGAAGAAATGATAGCAGAAAATGATCTGGTAGTAATAAATGAGGAAGGTCATCCGCCCACGTACAGGAGTAGACAAGGGGGTGAATCAAACATATACATAACACTAACAACATTGCAACTCAGCGACAGAATAATACATTGGAGGGTACTAGACGCGGCTCTCCTAAGTGATCATAACACATTACTATTCGAGATAAGCAGCAAAACAAATTCTAACAATCTAAATTAAAACGATAAAACTGTAATATATAACACAAAGCGAATAAATTGGACTAAATTTTGGGAGACAATTAAATTGCCACAAATTGAAGACGATAGCGATGTTGATGAAATAGCTGAAACATTGGAAACTGAAATAATTAAAGCAATTAAAAGTTCAACTAAAACACGAACATTAAATGGAAAATCAAATAAAAACAACTCCTTTTGGAATAATGAACTAAAAGACTTAAAACTAAAAACGAGAAGAGCTAGGAAATTATATCAAGAGACGTGGGAAATAGAATTGAAACAAATACGACTAAGAAAATACAGGGAGCAAAAATAAATATATGAAAACAAAATAAAAGAAATGAAAGTAAATAGTTGGAAGAACTACCTTAAAGAAAATACTAACCTAGACATTAGGGGTGAACCATATAAAATAATTAGTCAGAAAATAAAGAAGCCAACAACTCTGTCAACCTTAAGAAAAGATGACGGAAGTTTTACTGAAGGATGGGAAAGCACCATAAAATTTTTGATGGAAAAACTTTTAACCAAGGACGAAAAAGAAGACGATGACGAGGTGCACAAACAAATGAGGGAAGAAATGAAAATTTTACCAATAAACGACGAAATTATGGAAGAAACAACCAATCAAGAAATAAGTAATTACATAAAAATGTTAAAAAAGAAGAAAGCAGCAGGTCCAGACATGATAAAATCAGAAATTTTCCTGGAAATGCAGATACATGGTCACCATATCTATCAAGACTCTACAATTTATGCCTCAAGACGAAAAGAATTCCTAAAATATGGAAACACTCAAACTTAGTAATAATAAAGAAGAGCGAAGATAAAAGAAATGACGACCCTAAGGCATATAGACCTATCTGTCTCTTAAATATAATAGGAAAAATATTCGAAAGGGTAATCACTAACAGACTTAGCAAATATCGAAACATAGAAAGAGATAAGCTACAGCATGGCTTTAGGAAAAAGAAAAGTACGGAGACAGCTATAAGGAGGCTTTTAGAATTAATAGAAAATGGAAAAATAGACAAGTACCAGGTAGTAATCTATGTGATATCAGTGGAGCTTTTGACAATTTGTGGTGGCCATCACTCTTCAAACAATTTAAAAAAATGAAAGTACCAAAATACTATACCAACTAATGTTAGAATACTGCAACGAAAGACAGGTCACTTACAAGGCACCAAATAATAACATTACCACATATACAACAAAGGGATGTCCACAGGGATCCATATGCGGTCCAACGATGTGGGACATCGTTATCGAACCCTGCCTAAAAACACTGGAAATTACGGAAGACACGGAAGGAGTAATGGGCTATGCAGATGATATCGCAGTAGTCGTATCAGCACGATCAAGAGACGAAATTGAGAGGAAAGGGAACCAAGTCTTACACACGCTTCAGAAATGGTGAGAAATAAATAAACTGAAACTATCAGGAAATAAAACTAAATACACGATATTCGGCCAATCTACACAAAGAGATCCAATATTAAAGATTAACAACCAAAAAATTGAACGAGTGAAAGAATTCAAGTATTTGGGAGTATGGATTGACGATAAATTGAACGAGTGAAAGAATTCAAGTATTTGGGAGTATGGATTGACGATAAACTGAACTATGCTAAACATGTCGAAAACGTAACTGACAAAGGAAAGAAAGTAGCACATAAAATACTCACAATTGCAAGAAAAGACTATAAGATACCCAAAAAGACCCTACAAACGTACAACAATGCTGTAATAATGCCAACAGTAAAATACTGTGCCAGCATCTGGGCTCACAGAGTATTTGCAAATAAAAAATTAAGGGAACAAATAAACAGAGTTCAGAGAGGAGTTATAATTAGAACAATAGGAATAATCAAAACACTACCGATAGAATCCTTACAAGTGCTTGCACTAGAAGAACCAATCCACTACCAAATACTAAGAGAAGCTATAAAACGATGGAAAACAAATAATGAAACTATAAAAATAATAGAAATTCTAGGTACAAATCCGAATAACGAAGACGAACTAAATATGTTGATAGAAAGAAAATGGCAGGAGGAATAGTACACCACAACAAAAAAAGAAAAGCTCAAAGAATACATACCAACTATCAAAGTAAGGAAAGAAATTGGTGAAATAAAGAAGGAAACTATGGAAGCGCTGTCGGGACATAGACCCTTCAAAACACATTTGAAAAGATTAAATATTGAAAATGACGAAATGTGTTCATGTGGAGAAATCCAAACACCTTAACACGTAATATGGAATTGTGAAAATTACGTAACTAGTGAAGAAATAAGGAATCTCAGAGATGAACTTAGTGATGAAGATTGGACTAGCTTACGGCAGGAAAAAACAAAATTCGATAACTTTCAAAAAATAACAGAGTATGTAGTGAGAAACCTATGGAATGAACGAACCCAACGAAGAAGGTAATTGAACAAATGGCACTTTGAAAAGATACAATTAAAAAAAAATCAAATTCTAATAGAAACACTTTTAAAATTCTGGCAAACACCTAGAACTATAGTACAAACTTACGTTTCTTTGTATTTATTTATTTATTTCGTTTTTATTTCTATAACCTCTATTAACATTGTGTTGTGCCAGTGTTGTGCGTGTTAGTGTAATAAACGCATATGAGAAACAGTGTGATAAAAGCATAGAGAATCATGGAAGAAAGAAGAAACTACAAGACAGTTAACACCAAATGAGATGATGATGTTTTTTACACTGTGTTTTGTTTATTTTTTCTTTTAAATTTTTACTTTTCAGGGTGGGGAATGCGCTGCTTCCCACTCATTTATCTTATTTATTAATCAATTATTTTCTTTCTTCTTTCAGGTTATTTTCTGCATGTAAAAGGATAAATAAAGGAAAAAAAAGAGAGAAATATAAGGGCATGGTTTTAAATATTAGGTGCCATGCTGAAAAGAAATGTGCCTCACCTCAATCTGCTGAGGTTTGACAGCCGAAAAGACTGAGAGATAATAAAGAAACATCAAAGTGTAAGAGAGAGAATAAAGGCAAGAGGCAGTTGCGTCTGCCATGAATAAGTCCGAAAGTAATCGGCCAAGGCAGGGGGAAGTGGAGGCTTAAAAAAAAAAAAAAAATAAAATAAAATAAAATAAATAAATAAATAAAATGAATCGTGACCAAAAAGCAAAATTTCGTGACTTTTTATTGATTTTCATGACCGTTTTCTGATTACGTGACCGATAGATACTCTGGTAATCCAGTATGACTTCCGGTTTCAATTTAATATACATAGAACATGACCCATAAGAGACAGTGAGAATTAGCGTTCTCAGAATAGGTACCATCTCTTCTTTTACCCTGTAATCAAAAGTAATTATTAGAAATCAACTACTTCCGGTTTTAACGTTCGTCGTTGTACAGTCTTGTTCAAGAAATCTTGACCACCCACCCTGCTATGAAAGATGATATTCTTGCAACCGAATAGGAAATTATAATGCTGTGGCTCTAAATAAACGTCTTAATCGACCAAAGAAAATTCACATTTATTTGATTTAATTCTAACTGTAGGTATGACTACAGGCCTTTCCGAAAAGAGGTGAGTGGCAAAGTTTTCTTGAACAAGACTGTATATGACAAATAGCAGTAGATAGCGCTACACGGTTTTTGTATTCCATTAAGCATCCCTAGAATATATTCCCTCTCCACTCTAATCGCTATACTACAGTATAATACTAAGTGGTAGATATCTACTTCAACTTCTGGTTTCAATTTTAGTTGAAAAAAATTGGGTGGTCCTGTTTACTGTCTTTAAGAGATTTTCTTTTAAATAAGAAGTCCTAAAGCCAAATTTCATGTTTCTAACTTCAGAGATACCGACATGTTATTATATGAGTAATAATTGCTATTGTCACCTTTTTCCTTCCCCTTTATTACTAAGATATAAAAAGAATACTGAAACACGTGTTAAATTATTTTACATTGGAAATCCAAATACCAAGTTCCCAGTCCTATACGTTTCGGAGATAAGAGTATTTTCTTAAAATAAGTCCCACCCCACTTCCTCCACTTTTCGTGAATTTTCAGTTTTTTTCTTAGTGGTACCCCACGTCACAAATCCTATGTAGGTTTAAATTCCAATTTTCTAGCTAGTCCCTAGAGCAGTGGTTCCTAATCTCGGGGTGCGAGTCTCTGACAGAACTAAATTCAAAATTAGAAATATTACGAATGTTGTAACAAACATTAAATTACATATTTAAACACGAAATAGTTACTGTGTAAGAACTATGGTTTCATTAAGGACAAAACTGGTAAAATATAACATTCCACTGCACTACAATGCTATGCAGGAGTCTTGCGGAAATAAATATAAATTTGTGAGAATATGGCTATTATTATATGCAAGCCCGTTCTTCGTACTGGTAGAATAGGTTTATGGGAAATATTTGAAAGTTATATTTGATCACCCTTTCCCAGTTACGTAGGGTGAGTTCGCCAATAGTCGACCGCCATCCAATAGTCGACCATTTTTGCTTACTATTGTGTATATAAAATATATCTTATGGTCTGTTGGAGCGGCAAGTGATTCACGACAAAGCTTGCATCATATACCACCAATGACAATCATTGTTTCCTTCTCCCTTGGCCAGCTGGTCGTCTTTCACCGATAAATTTCGACGTATCTGTAGAATTACGACTCAGGTGCACAGTTTACGACAGCGTGTAATGGGAATCATGTGCACCTGTTGTTTTTCGCTTTTCTGAGGATATAGATAGTACGTGAGGTAAGAAATGTTTTTGTTACATAACTAAGTTATTCTAGAAGCTGCACAGTATAATTTGTCAATAACTGGAAAGTATTAAATGAAAAAATAGACGTTAAAATGTGGTCGGAATTTGGCATTTTTTCTTTCCCATACAAACCAATTGTCGACCAAGGGTGGTCGATTATTGGATTATTTGAGAGTGCGCCAAAAAATGCTTCAAATTATTTCCTGTTTGGTATTAAGGTCTGTTTTTCAACATGCATGTATAAAATTTTTGATTTCGTGACATATTCTAAAAATCGACCGCCTGTTTCTCGTGTTGGTCGACTATTGGAATATTTCTTGCCACCTGTCGACCGCACTGTTTCATACTATGTTTCGCGTTTTGCTGACTGGAATTTGTTCAGTAACTTAGTTGAAAGTTTCTTTTTATGACGATCTACTATTTCAATGTGAAACCAAGTTTTTTTTTTTTTTTTTTTTTTTTTTACACGAGAACAAGAAGCCCTCCTCGGTGGTCTAATGGGTAGTACCCGTGCCTTTGGTGCTCTGTATCCCGGGCTCAATTCCAAGCGAGAGAGCATAGAACGAATTGAAGCGGTCCGAATATTACTATAAACTGTAGGTCCACGTCTCTACATAGTCTCGATGCTAAGAAGGGACGTTAAACCATAATAAACAAAGAAACAAGCAAACAAACGAGAACAAGAAGGGTTTCCTGTACGTCTACCACGTCTCCCTGATTGAGAGAAATAATAATAATTTCTTGGAGGCATGTACCAGACACGTTGTCCAGTTCCTAGCCTGCTAGATTACGAATTGGGAATGGAGAGATGTGCGGGTTGAAACCCCTATGCCGGCCCTTCTAACAGGTTTCTTAGGGGTTTTGTCAGTTATACCAGGCGCATGTCATGATGTTACCTACATTATAATTTCTGGCCAACACCTTCCCTCATCCTTCTCTCTCCCCTATCCCGTCCTGTGGCACAAATGCTTAAAGGACATAAATAAATTCAACAAAATTCAACAAAATTCAAAATAAGTGTTAACGTATGCTGCTTTGTAATAAAGTCCTGGGTTTAATTTTTGCATGGGAATACAATGGGTTCGGAGCTCACGTTAAACTCTAGGTCTCACGTTCTTAGGACATCATCATCCGATTAATGGCAATAAAAAAATATCGATTCACTCGGCTCAGGTGTTTTCAGGTCAGAACCTTCTTTCGGGAAGAACACTGAAATATTGAAATTATCAATATTGAAAAACAGCTTTTGTTGATATATTCTTGATTACTTCTGCTTTATAATATAGCAATGCATTTTGTTGTTAGAAATATGGCGAAGCATTTTAAATTTTGTGTATTTTTGACAGATAGCATGGCTCCGGGATATAAAAGAAAATTTTTCCGCTATTCGGAATTTGATATGCAGTATGCCTTAGAACAGCGTTTCCCAACCTTTTTCAACTTGCGGCACACTACAGGTGTAACTTGAATTCTCGCGGCACACTCATGTAGATATTATTATTGTTATTTGTAAACATAAAATACCATGGTAATTTATTTCTGTGATTGATGATCTCATAGAGAAGAAAGCTCGATGACTGGTTTTTGGTAAATTATTATGCTTATTTATTCATATATTTCATTTCATATAATAAATATTTCATTCTAATTTAAAAACAGAAAACAATTGCAATGAGATATAAGACTCAGGTTTTTAAAAATACACTTTCTTTTTCGAAAACTGTATCCAACCTTTCACTAAGAAGGAAGATCACTAAATAACGAACGAACAAACAAAACTCTTACTTTTAAAACACATTTGTATGCATGTTTGCTTTGTCGAAAAGACTGAATGATATTACGGAACAGTCTGCAACAATAAAGAAGCAATAATGGTCATAACAATGATAACACATACTTTTTGTAACATTAAAAATGTACAGAAAAGTAACCAAGTATGAAAATTAAAATTGTAGATTCATAGTGGAGGTTCATAGTAATGTGAAATACAAATATACATTTTCCCCTATTTTTGTAATTTGATTGCCATGAATTAATAATTTTATTTCGATTTCCTCGCGGCACACCAGCGGACCATTCGCGGCACACCGGTTGGGAAACGCTGCCTTAGAAGCTGTAAGAACAAAACAACTTTCAGTTCGTGAGGCCTGTAAAAGGTTTGGTGTGCCAAAGACAACAGTTTTAGACAAACATGGACGGGTACCAAAAACAACTGGAAAGATGAGACGCTGTACTTATCTCAGTGAAACAGAAGAAGAAGCCCTTGCAATCTGGATTATTGAACTTTCTTAACGTGGTTTTCCCAGAAAGAAGCATGACCTCTTAAATTCAGTACAGAAAATAGTTGTAGACGACAAACGCAAAACACCATTTAAACACAACAGACCTGGACAGAAATGGTATGCAACTTTCTTGAAGAGACATCAAAATATTGCAGTGAGGACAACTGAGCCTATAAATGTCTGCCGAAGTTTTGAAAAAGAAGAATATATACGTTCGTGGTTTCATGATCTTAAGACCTACTTCACCAGTACGAACAATCTTTCCATTCTAGAAGATCCACGTAGAATTTTTAACGCGGATGAATCTTCTTTTCAGTTGTGTCCATAATCTGGAAAAATTTAGGGACCAAAAGGCTGGAAGAATATTTGTGAGGTTCAAAATAAGGAAAAGGAAACCCTTACTTTTCTAGGAACATTTGGTGCTTCAGGAGAAACCGTTGCTCCAATGATCGTTTATCCATACAAGTCGCGAGTACCCAGAGATATTGTGTCCAATATTTCCTCTTCGATTGTGATAGGACGATCCGATTCTCGCTGGATGATTAGTGAGACATTCTTTGAGTGTGTCGCCAAGGGTTTCAATAAATGGCTATTAGATCACGATGTACCTAAGCCTGTAATAATTTTCATCGATGGTCACAAAACTCACTTAACTTATGAAGTAAGCAAATTTTGTGACAGCGAGATCATATTGTATGCCCTGTATCCTCATGCAACGCACATCTTGCAACCATGCGATGTGTCCGTCTTTAAGGCGTTAAAAACAAATTGGAAATTCGTTGTTCGCAGCTATCTAACGGAACATAATTTATCTTCCATTACAAGAGTTCAGTTTGCACCACTTATTGCAGATGTCCTAGCAACAGCAACAACACCGTCAACAATAAAGAATGGATTTCGCAAATGTGGACTATATCCTTTCAATCCGGACGCTGTTGACTACACGAAATGCATCAAGAGTGTATCCAAAAACATAGAGAGTACTTCCACTCAGCCAAATGTTAGTGAAGAAGATCTTCGTACTGCAAGAAAAGTTATTACTGTGTACAAGGATGAACATCAAAAGGCTGCGATTGATTTCAACGCATTTCTTGAAGTTTTGAAACTTCCAGCAGAAAAGCCGATGGACGAAGCACTAAAAACTGATGATAAAAGTACCAACTTACCACTAGATGACGAAGTTGTAGTTGGTTAAATCCCTGTAGTTGATGACAACAATGAACACTTGTCTTAAGCTACTCTCACTGTTGGAAAGGATTTACTAAATGATCTTCTCCAGTCATTGGCTGTTGAAGCCAATCCAAGTGCAACAACTGAAAACAGAGTGAATGTAACACCTATTCTACCAACGAAATCTGAGGAACTCGACGCCATTGCAGCACAAGAGAAAGAGGAAATCAGTATTGTGTCAAACAAAGAATCAGTTATGTCTGCTCCAACAACAGAATCAGAGTAGCCTTTAATTATTCTGAGAAAGGAAGCATCTATTCCAGAATTTGTGCCATCAAATGAGAAGAAAGGAAACACATCAACTACACTGAATAAAACTGAACCTATGAAGGATATTCGGCAAGATATGTATTCTCCCAAAGACCCTCCTACTGAAGCTCTGGTTTCTATACCAGAAGCACAGCAAGAAACAATGGACATTGAAAGCGATGCTGTTACTGGACCAAGTGAATCAAGTCAGAAGAATATCGCAACAACACCTAAAACTATGAGATCAATATATATAACACCAACTTTTAAAAAGCATCTGTTCTGGCCTAAGAGTCCAATCAAAAAGCATAAGAAGAAGGTAGAGAAGATACCGTTTGCAATTAGCTCAGAAAAATATCACCGCGCACTGACTGCAACACAAGAAGAACGGAAGACACTAGAGGAGAATAAGAAACGCAAAAGGGATGAAAGAACAGCAAAAAAGAGCAACAAACTGGATAAATCCAAGAAAAGATCGAAGAAGACGACCACTGCTGTTGTAGAAGAACATCACAATGAAGAAGATGTAATTGATTACGGCAGTGGAGCCATATGCGCAGGATGTGGAAAGTGAGGATAAACCAGTGGGTTGCGATCAATGTGATAAATGGTTCCATCTTCGGTGTACCAATTTATCTTTCTATACATGGGAAGAACTTGCAGATAAGCTGTTCCTGTGCGCAGATTGTACCATATAAATGATTTGAATAAACAATCAGGAACTTACTGTTATTACATGAAAAAATAACTCAATGTGCTCAAGTAAATCAAAAGAGAAACCTAACACGGGAGAGAAACCTTATCATATATGAGACGATAACTCGACGTGCTGAAGTAACAAAGGAGGGAAATCTTATCATATATGAGAAGATAACTCGGTGTGCTCACGTAATACAGGAGAGAAGCCTTATCACATATGAGAAGATAACTCGATGTGCTCAAGTGACACAGGAGAGAAACCTAACACCGGAGAGAACATATTTCACACAGGAGAAAACTGAACACTTAGGATTTTCTAAATTATTAGAGACTCGTACTTCGTTTAGGATTTGTAAAACCGTAATATAAGTGATAAGATAACGTGTGCGTATAACGCAGGAGAGAAGTCTTGTTTCACGTGGAAGATCTATTTAATATTTAAATCCATTATTCCAAATAAAGTAGCTATGTATCAAATCCTAATAGCGTGATTCTATCATTTATAATCACTAAGGAGAAAACCTTAATGAAAATTAAATAAAATCTATATAATCGTTTTGTCAAGTTCAAATCTCGCGAATAATACAATTTCGAAATATCACTTAAGGTAATCAATTACTTCTACGTGATAGAAACGATAGAAATTGCGCGCGGTCGACTAATAGCTTGAATGCGGTCGACTACTGAGCGATGATGGTCGACAAGTGGGAATTTTGATGAGTTTTCGTAAAATGTATTTTTATATCACTGCAAAACTTTAAAAGTGAGCAGTTAACACACGGCATGGTACAAAAGAATCCAAATAAAGCAAATAATTCACTTTTGTCAAATACTATGAAATCATCACGCTTTATAAGTGCTTAAAGTAAGATTTTTTTTCAGCGGTCGACTATTGGCGAACTCACCCTAACTTATTTGAACAAAAGTGAAATAAAGCCCCTAGCTCGACCATGTTCAAAAATGTGTTTCATCCGATGCAGTATTTATTCTTTGCAAGAAATCTAAATTCTCTTCTGCTTTTACGATTTTTTTTTTTTTTTTTTTTAAAGTGAGTTGATAAAATAGAAATGTCCCACGTGCTAAATATGTTTAAAAATTCATTTCAGAGGTTTCAAACACTTTGTTATGTCGGTAATTTCATGAATGCAAAACGGCAAGTTAAAAGTTTTAGAAATGGCCCTGTAACCTCTTTTGGAAGCAGAATTTTCGAAAACGCTGGGGCATGTCCACATGGCGACTTCGTTAAGTAAAAAGTTTATATACCTAGTTTAATCTCCTTGGCTTGGAAGATATTTAATTTTCGGCGTATATATATTAACTCCTCCACCCTCTTAGGATACGAATTTTAATGAAACTGACATGGTTTAAACCCCGCTTCAGCCAGGTGCTAACTATGTTCTAAAATTCTGTCATTTTTCATGAAATGAAACAGAAGTGGAATTTTCGAGAACGCTGGGCGGCGTGCCTACTTGGTTTTTATATTACATTTCATCTTCATAAAATGAGAGATTTGTAAGATACTGTATTTTTAGCAAATACTTTAGACCTTGACCCCCTCTCCCTTAGGATACGCATTTCAGTGAAAGTGGCACGATGAAACTATGCTCTAGAATAATTCTAAATATGTTCAGTAATTCTCCTCGAACAGTTCAGTCCTTGAACATTCTGATGATGATGAGACAGTGAACGCCGATTTGAATGTCGAGAAATAAATAATTCCTCTCTCCTTCTGCTTAAAAGGAGAATTTCGAACTCTGAAATACGTATTCCATTCATTTTAGTTCAGAGTTTATATACCAAATTTCACATTTCGAATTTAAGCGAATTTCACATTTCATGACATTTTCTGAATAAATAGTGGTAAATTTTAATATTATAGAAATCGTCATTTTCTCCATCTTTAAGAGAGGAACTTCCGGAAACATACGTTCAATTGTTTTTAGTTAAGAAGTCAAAGCTAAATTTCACACCTCAAACGTAAGCAAATGCGGAAATTTTAATAGGTAGACACCATCCTTCATTCTCCTCTTAAGACAGAATTTTCGGAAAAGCTGAACATGTATTGGTTTGTTTTTAATTGAGTTTAATTTTGAAATGTCCCGTCTCCAATATAAAGAATTCTTACATTTATCATTTTCTAAAAATTAATGAAATAAAATACAGTTGAAAAATTAATGTTATACGCATTACTCTTCGGTTCTCCTTATTCATACCAGGCAAATGACGGGATGGCACCTAACATACAGGTCCCAGTCCACTTCCTTCCTTTTCCATTCCTGTCTTCCTTCGTCACTAATTGATTCAATGCCTCCTCAAATCAATGCGGTGATAGATAATCATGGTTCATTGTCACGCTATTAGGTTTAAAATTATAAGATTTTTATGTTTATTGAAAAGTGTTTTGTTGAAGACTAATATTAGTTTGAAGATATGAAGTGTTTACGAGCAGAAGGAAAAAAATAGTTCTAAGCATTTGGAATTGCCAAGGCAGACTGAAATATTTTATCTTATTCTTATTGTTTAATAAGTGTAATTATTTTTTTTTCTTTTTCTATGGAAATTAACAATTCTTATTCCATCATTTTTCTATCGGAATTAGGAAAAACATTCTTAACAATTTTAAAACATATTTTTTTCTTTTTCTTCCTATATATGAGAATTAACATTTCCTTTTATTCTTATTATGGAAATTAGAAAATGGATATTCAGAACAGTTTTGCTTTTCAAACACTTAATGCCAAGAAGTAAACATATCTCCATGAAATAAGCATATATCTTTTTCTTTCTTTCTTGCCTTTTATCTAGTCGATCAGCAGTAGTTTGCCTGAAGGCAAAACATCACACAGCAAACAAGCTGATTCATCACGTGCTAATGTTCCTTCTGAGCAGGGTTGGATGTTCATTTTTTCCTTTTTCCTGCTTTTATGGAAAAATACATATCTTCCCTTCTGTACAGTTACTCACAGAAATATAGTAAATATTCTTTCAGCTAAATCTCAATTTTTGATGTCAAACATAGCACACTCTATCTCGTAAAAAATTAGAGATAAGTGAAAAGTGAATTCAGATTCTCGTTTCGGGAGAGATCCTGGTCAATATTGATGTGCCACACATATTCTCCATCCTTTCAGTTTACAGAGAAGTGTGTGATATCCAATATGGCGGAATCCAAGATGGCTGCCATGATGTCTACACCCTCACTCAATGCAGTTTTCGTATCAATACATATTTGTAACCTTTTCCTTTCCTCCGTCCACATGTCTCGTTATTAAATGCTTATCCAGATATTTTTGCCTAATAGATACAAATGTCAAACGTAGCACACCCTATTTCGTAAACGATTGAAGATAGATTTTTAAAAAAATACACATTCTCATTTGTGCGAAGATTCTAGCCTAAATTGAAGTCTCAAAAATACCCATTTCCATTTAAAAATATTGTGTGATGTCCAATATGGTGGAATCCAAGGTATCTACCATGAGGTCCATACCCATTCGCAGCAATACCCACCTGCAACATTTACTTTCCTCCGTCCAAACGTATCGTTATTGCTAGACTGTCAAAATACTTTTGACTAGCCCCGTATACAGATCCGCATGTATGTTCTTTCAACACAAATAAATCAGATACTGTCCACAGAATATTTTTCATATAGTAAGCATTTTTATACTTTTCAGGTTTTTCTGGCTATATCTCAGGCTTTTTTGGCGTAAGACCCTTTTGTCCTGGGAATCTTTTGACCTAGGCCCTTTGCCGCGGGGCGTTTTTGACTCGGGTTCCTTTGTCGCAGAGCCATTTTGACTCGGGGTCGTTTGTACTCGGGCCTTTCTGTCCTCACTCCTTTTGTCTGGGCCCTTCTGACGTGACACCATTATAGCAATGCGGCTCTCCTTGACTCCCCACTCAATCTGTAGCTGTTGTCCCTTAACTCGTATGCTTTGTATCGTCTTAAGTTGTATGTCCTTTGGTTACATGTACCAACGCATCAACGCCACTTGAAACTACTGTAGAGGCATGTGAAATTCGGGACAAAATACGAGGGCTGGTTAATAAAGAATGTTCATAAATGAATAAAACATAATTACCTGTACTAATCCTCCAAATGTTGATTATCTTTTTCAAAATAGTCCCCATTTCATGCAATGTACCTGTCCCAACGTTTTTGCCAGTCATCAAAGACATGCTAGAAACAATTTTTGAACAGATCCTTCAAAATCGCCTCCGCAGCTTTCACCATTGGCCCTGAAGATACGAAACGCAGTTCCCGGAGGAGTTTCTTCAAAGTTGGAAAAAGAAAGAAATCACAAGGGGACACACGGAACGCTGATCTTTGCAAGATAGTCAACAGAATTTCCGTACTGTTCTTCATTTGTCACTTCCATGTTGCCTCATGCGAAACTGAAACTACATGTGTTTGAACGGCTGCCACGGTCACATTCTTGAAGTCATGGGCTTCAAACTTGCTCAATCTATTCGTCAGTTCTCCCACTACACAGACATGTTTCGTTTTCTGTGCCTTGCTGTTGTATTCACCTCCTAAACACTGATGAACAGTCTTTATTGATCAGCCTACCTATATGGCAGCACTCAGTATAAACTTCTTATAAAATATACTATTACTTTGGCTTAACAAAGTAAGTTCCTTAAAATTATTTGAGGAAAAATAGAAAGGCAAGAATACTGAAATGAGAGAAAAACTTCAAAACAGAATATCTCAAAGAAAGAAAAGTACGCTAAAAACAAACGTTAACTTCTACCCAACCACTTTTTTGTTAATGTTTTTGCCTGGTTTCCGTACAGGTAGTCGAATTTCACAAAAAATCAGGTAACAATAAAATATCAATTGGAAAATTCCAAACCAGTACAAAGAATAAAATTCTAAATACAATGTATATTTATGACTTTTATTCTAGGGTTATTTGTTATGTAGTACAAAATTGAAAGTGCCAATCACTACGTGAATACACTATAAGAAAATAAGGAGAAAAAGCAATCAAAAGTATGTTTTTTTAAATCAACAATCAAAATAATATTTTCTATGTCACTACTCAAAATATACAATACTATGTTATTTTTTCTTTTAAATAAGAAATACAATTAATTTGTAACCTTCAACTCTGAACCAAACAACTCTCGATATTCTTCTGAGAGAACTTTTAAAGCCTCATTTAAGGTGGGAAAGATATAAGAAATGAGAAATAAATCTCTACATATAATTTGGTTACAAATTAAAGTGATTCTGTACATGTTCAAACACATGTATCTTCATTTATTAATTACATGAAAAATAATACCTTTTAGATACATATATCAAGAATATGTATCGCCTTTTGCTTCTATATAACACTACTTCATTCTGATATTTACATTGTGCATCATGATTTACTACGTTTCTTTAATTCATAGGTAATGTGCTTGACAAAGAAGAGATTCTCTTCCTTTTCAAACCTAGTCGTGCTTTCCCACTCAATACTATTTCTGCTTCAAATCATTATACTTTAAAATTAGAGAAGAAATAATAAAATACTACATAGAACATTGTCCAAGTCTTACGAGTAAAAGGTTTCTTATTTATCATTATAAAGATGGTAATTTTGAGTATGATGTTTCGTTAACTTTTCACCAATAAAATGCAAATTTATTACACTTACTGTGCATATATTACATCGTCCTTCAATAAATAAAGAGGAGAAATTTTGTTATTGAAGGCAAGCTTTGGTTATTACTTATCACATTACCCGCATGTAACATACCATCAAAACATGCACGTGCGAAACAAAAAGAGGAGGAAAAACATTACTCTAACAATATAATACAACATCCCAATCAAGATTCTCGGAAATGTAGACGCACTTCTATTATACAATTTATTAACAATCCATATTAAATTCTTACAATACTTTTCTATTTATAACAACTGATTTGCAAGACTCACACAAAAAAGATATACAAATTCTCATTTCGTTTAGCTGCATCAGCAAACTGAAATTACAACACAACTTCGTACGCGCCATAAATTGGCTATAGATGTTGCCACTGTGTGGCTATGACATTTGAACTCGATTCTAGAGATCGGGCTATTTCTTCAGGAATACCATGACTCAACCAAAGAAGTTGTAACTTCTTATAGCGTTCTTCACATAAATGAAGTGGATTTCCTCGACGAAGACCTTGATCAGTTTCACCATATTGGTCAAGATAAGGCGGTGACATGTAACAACCTCAAAAAAGAAAAAAAAAATTAAGCAAATTAGAATTATATGAAGCTGGAAGTAGAAATGTGAAACGATAAATAAATGCACAACTATAATGACCAACAGATATTAACTTAAGTCTACTGTATTCAAACTGAACTCAACTTGCACAAAACCGGATGTACAGGATTGTAAGCGTGTATACTTGTATATACCATACGAGTATGCCTTAATTATATACTGTATGTCATGAGGTTGATGAATATACGATTAGTAAGATTCGTTAGTTTCTGTTGGAACTGGTAAGAAAGTTCGAAGTACAGGTTTTTACACTGGCGAGATTTCTGTCTAACTTCTCTTTCGATCTGATCTGCACGCATCAACAATTAGTCATACTCCTGATGCGAACGAATTCTTCACCTACTGTCTCAGAGCTCACAAACCATTACAATAGTATGTTCTAGTATATCTTTAGGGTGTATATCATTAGTTATTTCTTTAGAATCTTCCATGTCGCTCATAAATCATTAAACTTACCATCCTATGTGCGAATCCTCGTTGGGCTTAACCGTTTACAATAAAATCATCACTATATTCAGCCTGTTTATCCCATACCATACACCTATTTTTATCCTCATCAAATTTCTTTTTTATACACTTGTGGAAACTCATTTAAGAACACTCAGCAGAAATTCACATGGATCTAGCCCAAAATAGGTAAACAAGATGATGATTTTGGTAGGTGGTAGTGACCTGAACATGTTATACAGGTCTTCAAACATCATACAGTATTTATTTCAATAAAATGTATAACCACCTCAAGCAGTTGTTCTGCTCGTACAGATGCTAAATGTCTATCTAGGGTATGTATACCACGCCCAGAGTAATGTCGCCGTAGCTGAGCGATGGTCATTGCTCGAGACCATCTGACGGTCAGATGTCGTCCATCATTGCCCGCATGTGCTCGATAGGTCTTAGGTCCGGGAACTTAGTACTTCAGGATAGGAATATACCGAGTAGAGTACTCTGGATTTTCTTCCGGAATGGAGACGTACGTAATTTACTGAAAGATGGGTTTTGAAAATGATTGATGACATAAGGTCAGGGGACAGAATTCAGGATGTCATGAATGTGCGAAGAACTAGTTATACTCTTCTGAATGAAGATCAAAGGCTAGTTGAATGTATAGTTTATTGATCCCCGTATCAAAATGCTAGATGTATGTCCTGTATGGCGAGTACGAACATATAGGGTGTGTCGTGTTAGAAAGTAATGACACTGGCAACACTATGCACAAACCAACAACGCTGCTGCCTCCATCTTCACACGGTAGTTAACTCCTGCTGTTGACTCAGTACAAGTTTGAACTTGCTCCAGTTACTACACGATTGTTGCAGACGTCTAAAATGTTTGTGACATGTGTTGTGAAAATGACTGGAAAGTTTGAGCAAAGTTGTGCCATCGAATTTTGAGTAAAGCTTGGCGAAACAGACACTATGACTAGACTTCGGATTTTTGCATATTTGCTTGGTTTATTCCTGATGTAATAATGGTATGCTCTTGAAACAAATTCGCTTCAGCTGTTTTGGGATAAAATAGCAGTTTTACAGTGCATATATTTGCATATTCAAAGGAACGACCAAATTGATAATTTTTAAACAACTTTCCTCCTAAATGGAATTTCAAATTCTAATGTAAATAGACTCAAGACCTTGAAATGGTTCATTGTTGTCAGTGTAGAATATCTTCCAAGATCATATGAAAGGAGAATAAGAAAGGGATGAATGATTCATCCTCCCGGCAATGACGCATAACTGTTACCTGTTTGAAAGGAGATATAAATAACGGTGCTAAATCATCTACAACAAAATTTCCGTGTCACCCATTTTGGAAGTTAAATTTGCTACTGTTGTGTATGTGTTTGGATTTGAAATTGTGTGGCCCTGTGGCAGTATAAGAATATGTAAAGAAAAATCTTCTAGACGTTATGTTCTGAAACAATGCATTGAAGAAGAAAATATTTTTTGCAAAGTGTATGCTAAACAAGTAATATTTTCAAAGTAAGTAAGCTTGTTCTCAGGAAAGGACATTTCCATTTTGCTCGACAGTAAAAGCTCAAACTTTAGCAGCGCCCAATCTTTTGGCCTTCTTATATTTTCATAACAGTTTCAAGTCTGGTAGGAGTTTAAACAACTATGAAGCAACCCAGATGTGGCTTTTTTCTTGCATACTCAATAGAGTTCATCCCAAAGAAACCGTTAAAAAATGTATTTCGGAAAGAAATGAACGATCTTTTGGAAATGAGCTCTACAATTAATTAAAATCTTTTCTTTACAAAATCTAAAACTTGTCGCAGCAGTTACTTTCTGAGATAAGGAGATAATTTCCCGAGTTTTCCTTTAAGGAGTTTATGAGAGTATTTAAATGTAAGCGTGTCTTGCCTTGATATACACCTCGGTCTCTCGAAACGTAACTTTCCTACTAAGTCTTCTATCATGTTTTCGATAAATTTACTTTCTTCCCATTCATGCTCCATGTCTTGCTCAAATCAATTTATTCCATTTAAAACATCAATACTACACATTGTAAATTATTGCTGTTTGAAACGCACAGTGTTACGCTAGAAAATATTCTAGTATCTATACCTAACTTGTTACAAAAAGTAATTTCAAATGGATTTATTTTCTTTTAAACAAGAATATAAGGTTTTGAATACAGGTTTTCACTACAGTGAAAACTGCTTTCAACAAGTCCCTTATAAAATGGAAATTTATCTCAAACGGAAATATTTCACGTTCCTGTAAATTTAAAGGTAAAAAAATAAATAAATAATAAAAAAAAATAAATGTTAAATTCTCTTTATTAGGCGGAATCTGTAAACAACGGATGTTAAAATATATTTTTTAACGGAAATTTTCAAGTTTCGGAGTGCACGCATTTAGAAAAAAATAAAATAAAAATTTAGACATTCTGTGAGAGGTTAGGGGTATAAACTACATTGCCTGTAAAGATCTTCGTTTTCTTGATACCTTACTTACACATTTAACCTTTAGTCCACCGCCATGTAAGGCCCTAGATACCGTGCGAGTTTTTGAACGAAGTCAATTTTTCATAGTTATTTTCAAATACCAATAACTCGTTCTCTAGTTGGTCTACAGACATGGAAAAAGGATCATAATATACACAATAGATCAAAAGGGAGCCAAAAGTAGAGGAAAGAGCGCTGTAAAGGGCATAACATCTATGTTTTGTCTTGGCCTTGGAAATAGCGTGTAGGCTTTTTTTCTGTAAGATCCATGCATATTAATTCGTAGCATAAATAAATACTGTAATTGAATGCGGTATGTACAGCATTTTATTTTATTTCACTATGTCCATTATATGTGTGTACATAATTTATTTTTTTACGCATAGATCTATCTGCGTTAACTTTAAAACCATTAACGGAAAGGATCCGCACAATCCTTATGGAAACTGGATTTCGGTGGAATTTCTTGAAACCGTGATATGTTGTAGATATTGTGATCCTGAGAAAAAGTCTCACTGGGCTCAACCATCAATCATTGACCGTTTGGCCACTTCTTGAAAACAGCAGAAAGTAACAGTATTCTGGATTTCGCTGGAAGTGCTTGGAACCATGATATGTTGTAGATATTGTGATCCTGAGAAAAAGTCTCAATAGGCACAACAACCAATCACTGACAGTTTGGCCACTACAGGGCTACTTTTCACATAACTGCAGAAGGTAAGAGTATTCTGGATTTCGGTGAAATTGCTGAAAACCACTACGAGGCCTTAAAAAGTGTGTGTGGGGGGGGGGGGGGGGGGGGCACGAGAAAGTAACGATATTCAGGGATTTTGGTGGAATTGTATGAAACCGTGAAAATGTTTAGATCTTCTCATAAGATCACACAACCCGGTAAAGGGAGGTGGTGAGTAGCAGCTTACTCCATTTAAGCATTGGTAACATACCGATATTCATCTCGCCCAACAAAGGAAAGCCCCGGAAGTCATAGAGAAGATGACCGGCCTTGGCCGAACCTTCCGAGTGTGAACAAACGCTCTACTAACTGACCTAACGTTGCTCGGTAGCCACAAATTAAAACCTTTTCCCAGGAACACATCTACACCATATCACAGTTTCATTCATTTTCACTGAAATCTAAAATATCGTTATACTCGGCTGTTTTTAAAAATGTGGACCAGTAGTGCCGAAACAGTTAATGATTGATGATTATGCCCATTAAAACCTTTTCTAACGATGACAAGATCTAAAACATATCAATTTCATTCATTTTCACCGTAAGCACGAACATAGTTATACTCGGCCAGTTTTTAAATACCTTCAATACCTTCTGCTGTATTCAAAAAGTGGCCCTCTAATGGAAAAACGGTCAGTGGTTGGTTTGTGCACCAATTAAGACTTTTTCTCAGGATGATAATATCTACAACATATCACGGTTTCAAGCAATTCCACCAAAATCCAGAATACTTTTACCTTCTGCTGTTTTCACACAAGTGGCCCTGTAGTAGCAAAATGGTCAGTGATTAATGGTTGTGCCCATTGAACTTTTTCTCAGGATCACAATATCTAAAACATATCACGGTTTAAAGCAATTCCACCGAAACCCAGAATACTGTTACCTTCTGCTGTTATGAAAAAAAAAAAAGAAAAAAAAAAGACCCTGTAGTGGCCAAATGGTCGGTGATTGGTTTTTGTGCCCATTGATACTTTTTCTCAGGATCACAATATCTACAACATATCACGGTTTCGAGCAATCCCGCCGAAATGCAATGTTCATAAGGATTGTGCGGGGTCCTTTTTGTGAGTCCTGTTCAATTTCACTACTATATGTTTATGCCAGAAATGCTTATTTACTTCTCTCAGTATATTTATTCTTTATTCACAGATAATTGGCGCATTCTAATCTTTTTTATTTGTAAATTACTATATATACGTATTTTAATGAGCTTTTTGAACCCAAAGAAACTAAAAGTATTCAAGAAGTCGCGGACGCTTGCGGAGCTGAAAACATTAAAAGCAAACTGCGATTATCAATACTCATTTCAGTTCAATTTCAAAGATCATAACGAGGTTAGAAGAGCGATGATTTGGACTTTGCACTGCATTTGAGCTTTTTGATTCAATAACGAAACAGACTCCGCCACGACCAATTCGACAAGCAATTCTTCGAAAAGCACAGACAATTGACGCAAAAAATCCTGGCATATAAGTCTTGTTTAATGTCAATAAAGTATTCCTGGGAACAATGGCGCACGAATTTCAGATTTATCGGCAGTAACATTGTCTCTTTGAAATACCATCCCTTAACGACCCGTGACACGGAAGGAACATTTTCGATGTACAGTAATGTTTTGACTGACAAATGCAGGTTTTTACCAGAAAATATCGAAAACTACATAGTTGTGTGCTGTAGCATGAATGCATCATAGTTAGATACCAAATATATGTAGTTCAAGTAATACCACTTTTTTCTGTATAGGTAATAACATTTCTTATTTAAGTTTGGCTTTTGATTGGTGCATATTTATTTTTTTTAGTGCACATTTGCATATTTTCATAAGTTTTAGCGCATATTTGCATGTATATTTTGCCGTTTTTTAGTGCATATCGATCCGAAGTCTATGACTTGTTAAAAAGTTAACAAGGGCTTACGGAGAACATTCTCTATCCACTGCACAAGTATTCAATTAACAAATCGAGCTCCCTCGTGGCTAAGCGGTTAGCGTACGCGTCTTTGGCGTGGGAGACCCGGGTTCGATTCCCGGCGGGAGCTCATGTGGTTCGGATTCCACGTTAATCAGTAGGTCCACGTCTCATATAGCCTCGTTGCTGAAAGGGACGCTAAACTAAAATCAACTCAACTCAATTAACAAATCCTTTTTAGAAGGCCGAGAATAAGTGAAAGACTAACCTCGTGCGGAAAGACCTTTAACCTCAAAAACAGATGACAATGAAGTTTACCATCCATCAAATTTTAACACAGGATTTGGACATGAGAAAAGTATTCACCAAGATTGTTACAAAGAACTTCACGACTGAGCCGAAGGCCTATGGGGGGGATGTGTGTCTTGATATCTCAGGTTGCCTTGAGAGGAATCCAGAACTCTTCCATCAGCGTCTATTCGCCCGATCCCAGTTCCTGTAATTTTTTATTCTCCTTGCTTAAAAAGCACTTGAACGGGCGCAATTTTGGTACTTTGGATAATATCCAGAAGAGCGTAACCGACGGCTGAGCAGAAGTCTTCCACAGTACTGTTACAAAGAACGGAAACAACACCTTCATCGCTGTGTAGCTGCCTTAGGGGACTATTTTGAAAAGAATAACTTAATTTGTAAAAATTATTATTATTATTATTATTATTATTATTATTAATAATAATAATAATAATAATAATAATAATAATAATAATAATAATAATAATAATAATAATAATAATAATAATAATAATAATCATCATTGTTAACAGAAAACTAGTCTCATTACCTTTCTAACATACTTTGTGTGATGTATTTTTTTTCATTCATTCGTAAGTTCATATTATATATATATATAGTTCGGGACATTGCAGAGGCATTGTAGCTCCACATGTGAACCCATAAACACTAAGCATCGATTGCCGTAGCAGGTTTACGTTGCAGTGTTACTCACATACAATCACTGTTACGTTGCTTATAGCGAAAAACATTGTTTTTGGTAATATCGAAGGAGAATGCAGTGGCGAGGCGAATGGAATGGAAGGTGTTAGTATTCAGCGATGAGAATCGTTTGTCTTGGACACAGGTCCTTGTATTAATAGCAACTCTTTTTGGAATTTTACGCATTTATAAGGATTTCAAAGAAGTTTCTATCTAAATATGCACAAACATACAATGATATATACACATCAAATTAAAGGAAATTTTATGTAGAATCCAAATCTACACACAGAAGTTACGAATCTTTACAACAATTCATGATATTCAACAAAGTGTGTGGGGAAGGAAACACAAATCTATCATGCTAAATATTCATTTAATGGATGTCTCAATGTTGCTTTCAGTGAGGTGCGCGCTCAATAAGATAATCCACGTTCCAAGCAGTATGGTTTCTGCTTCCTTACTTGTTGTGTAGGTGGCCTGAATTACGTAACTGTTTTGATCTAGTAGTGTTACCTTTATGACAAATTTGAAAGTGATAGTTTTACCCATAAATATTGATTTATCGTTTATAAATTATTGATATCGGACATCGACATGGATAAAACATGTGACATTACACCACAGAAAGCCACTAGAATTAAAACATTAAGTGTGTGGGAAAACTAATGCTGAAATAGCCCGGATTATGCAACTGCATAAAAGTACATTGGGTAACCAGTTGGCCAAGATTCAGGAATCAGGATGCATAAAAAGTGAAAGAATTGGCAAATGTGGCCGAAAAATGAAATCCTCGCCTAGGCAGAACAGTGCACTGCGACGGTTGCTAGAAGTTGGAGGGAACATCTGGTGTCGACGTTTGTCCGCAAACAGTGAGACACAGGTTAAAATCAATGGGTTTGTGTTCACATAGAGCTGTCAGGAAGCCATATCTTACACCGACGTAGAGTGAGCCAAAACTCACAAGGATTGGACAAGTGGCCAGTGGCGCAAAGTTCTGTTTAGTGATGAGACGAAAATAACCATTTATGGCACTAATTAACGCGCTAAAGATTATTGCATGACTGGTGAGACTATTGCAATTCTGCGAGTACTGTAAAAACTTTCACGTACTCTACCAGTGTAATAATTTGCAGATATTTCTCTTTTAGTGGAATTGGTATAATTCACATTTGTAATGGTGTTGTTAATGCACAAACTTATAAACATATTCCTGAAACGACAATGATACCTGCGAGTAGAGATTTATTCAACGGTGGTTCCTTTATTTTTCAAGACGATTCTGCCTCTTGTCATCGTGCCAGAGTTATAAAAGACCATATGCTGTCTTTACGTCATGTTATCCAACTTCCTTGGCCTGGTAATTCGCCCGACTTAAACACAACTGAAAATTTATGGAGTGTTTTGAAGGATAAGGTTCAAGCAAGACACCCTACAACGAGAGCTGAGTTAATTCAAGCAATAAACGACGTCTGACAACACTGCATTTCAATAGAGATACTACAAAACTTAGTAAACTTCATGTAACAACGATGCAAAGACGATATTGATAAGCGTAGACATCCAATCAAGTATTAGCTTGAGCCAAAATCAATTGAGTACGCTGCACTTAACTTCACTTACTTCCACTTCACTTAACAATTGACGTCATATTTTGTTCAATATCATCAAGTATTTTAAAGATAC
The DNA here is from genome assembly GCF_964235325.1 of Thermobia domestica. Classification (NCBI taxonomy): domain Eukaryota; kingdom Metazoa; phylum Arthropoda; class Insecta; order Zygentoma; family Lepismatidae; genus Thermobia; species Thermobia domestica. The sequence goes on along the minus strand of NC_137456.1, from coordinate 203,323,769 downwards.
GTAACTTCTGTGAGAAGATTTGGATTCTATATAAAATTTCCTTTAATTTGATGTATATATCATTGTATGTTTGTGCATATTTAGGTAGAAACTTCTTTGAAATCCTTATAAATGCATAAAATTCCAAAGAGTTGCTATTAATACAAGGACCTGTGTCCAAGACAAACGATTCTTATCGCTAAATACTAACGCCGCCTTCCATTCCATTCGCCTCGCCACTACACTCTCCTTCGATATTACCAAAGACAATGTTTTTCGCTATAAGCAACGTAACAGTGATTGTATGTGAGTAACACTGCAACGTAAACCTGCTACGGCAATTGATGCTTAGTGTTTATGCGTTCACATGTGGAGCTACAACGCCTCTGCAACGTCCCGAACTATCCTGTCCAAACTTTCTTCGGGAAGTTATGGACATGTCTTGCGCGCAATTCGTCTCCCTTCCATTCTATAATCCACTGATAGACCAGTGACTCGTTATGACTTATGTGAGCAGCAATCCCCCAAAATGACCATCCAGCCTTTTCAGCCCAACTATACGGACACGCTCGAAGTCAGTTAATTGTTTAAAAGACATTCTCTGACGTTATCCTGGCATTGCAGACACTGGCACATTTGCTGTGTTATCCGACAACCTTTAAACTATTAGCAGCATCCCTCTAGTGACAGGGATCAACCTGCCTTCTACAGACATTCCGTGATGCAAATTTCATTTGAATCTAACAAGGTACGTGGTGCTGTGAAAAGCGCTTCCATTAGTACATTTATTATTATTTTGCATATCAGATCTCCTTTCTATATGAACTTTTACCATTAATTTTCTTACTCAAAACTTCTGATATTTTATTTTATTTTATTTTATTTTTTTTTTGTACTTTAATATACATATATAAATTTCTGTGGTAACTTATTAAACTCTGTCCGTACTACACTGAATAGCCAATCGCCGAATTAGTTTTATTTTATTACTTCTAAAAAACACACTATTTTCAATGTTGCAACACTATCACATGACTCTATTCCAAGATGGTACTCATCTGGAAGTATATATGTCGGACATACAAACACACAAAACTGAACAAGGGTGATCCAGGTATTCCACAAGGTCATGCATGCTCCGGTACTCTGTAATACGCATTACTTTTTGTGACAGTGTTTTGTCTTATTTCTAGTATTTTTTTCTATGCCCTTTTTAATATTTCTTGATAGTAACTATATAGATAAGTAGATAAATAGACAGGTAGGATGCCTGTGCTTCAATGATTTCAAATCCATTCTTGTGAAGTCCCGAAAATGAATTCTGTCTTCGCTATTATGTTTAAAATCTTGAATTTTTCCCCTGCAAGTTGGTACTATAGCAGAACTGTTCACAATGACCAAATAGTTTACTTATTTTCGAGGAAGCTACAGGTTCAGGTTACGAATTTTTTATTCATGGCATATCTCAAAATACTGATTCGCGGTAATAAATTTACAGTGGTCCTCGTATTACGAACTTAATCCGTTCCGTAAAGCTGTTCGTAAACCGAAATATTCACAAATCAAAATTACTTTTTCCATTGAAATAATTATGTAAATATAATTAATTCGTTATGTGAAGAATAAATTATTATCCGTTTTAATGACAAATAAAGAACACTACAGTATGAGGACTAAAAGAAGAAGAAGAAAAAAAAAGAAAAATATGTAGGTTTTTGAACACAAAACTGACAGACAATGTTTACGGCAACGCGCAAAAGCACTCCTAGGAGCGTTAAGTTGTCGGTACAAGCATGTGTGCGCGTTCGTATCCCAAAATATTGTTCGTAAGCTGGAGAAAATTTGTTCACAAAACTTGTTTGCACATCGAAATGCTCGCAAAACTAAGGGTTCGTAGCTCTGGAGTCCACTGTACTTATTTACTTCTTGTGAGTTCATCATTCAGTTAGATAAAGATATTACAATTGATTATCACATTACAATCCATTCAACATAATTTGTTAAAAAGACCAGGAATAAATTTTATTTCAAGTTACCACATACCCAACTTTTGTATTCCTATTATTTTCGTCTGTCACGTAAGTTACTTCTCGTTTTCCTGCAATCTAGTTATTTACAACTAACTTAACCTTTTTCAATATCATTTATTCACACTTAAGCGTACTGTGTTCTTTGTATTAGCTTGTATTTGCTATTTTCCAATTAACAGTCACATGTAGTATGAAATAAGTTCTGTTATTGGCAATTTACCAGAGTGTTGGTGGGCAGACTGAGAGACTGTGTGTTACCAACAAAATTAATACCTAACACTTTTATTTTCAAATGTTGCAAACTGCAAATAGGAATCTTTAATAGTGATTTTTTTTTTAAATATTATGTGGATGTATTAACTAAATATGTAAAAACAATGGTTTTCGTTGGGAAGCTAACTGAATATTAAGGGATGATAAATTCCGGGGTTACAAAGTCACAAATAACAGCGATAGAAGCCAAGTTTGGGTCTCAATGGAAAAGCATGTGGCTTACATCTCACGTTAAATATAGGCCCACGTCTCACATAGTCTCGGCACTAAGATGATGTATAAATTAAATTGAAAACTAACGGTTACTGAATATATATCACATCCGCTCTACTCTTTGAAGGCACACAAAGAGATACAAGGATTATCAATGTGTAAGGGCGTATTTGCAGGAGATTTGTGATAGACATTAATATTCCATCTGAAATATCTGTACTTCTGAACGAAAGCCGGGTTTATACTCTACGTCTGACATTTGTTGGAATAAGCTGAAGTGACATGAAGAGATAAAAAGCAAAAAATTACTGGTCATCAAGATTCAGAAAAATCACGGTGTTTTCTATGCTGAGACAATACAAATAATTCAATACACAAAATGGTGCAAATAGGTTTTAAAGAATTCAACAGGAGAGAAAAGTTTGGAGTGCAACTGAAACTGAAACCAAACGAAAACTTATCAAAACAAAACATAACATACATCTAATAAATTACGTAATGAAAAGCTGTGAAAGGAATGAAAACTCAACTTTGATCAGTATCTGTCACAGTAGGTTCCAAGTAGGGAGTAAATTACATTATTTTAATTGTGTGCTATATTAGAAAATGCGTATCTAATAAATACAACAAACTTAGTACTTTTTTACACATTAGCAGTAGGTATGGATAATGTAATTTTTAATCTAGGTGCTAAATTGTAAGTACAAAAAATCGTAAACGAAAATTATACAGAAATATCTGAGATCTAAAGAATACATACGCAATACACTGTGTCACTGGTAGCTCACCCGCCCACACATATCAGATTTGAGTTTGACTTCATGCCTTTATTATTATTATTATTATTATTATTATTATTATTATTATTATTATTATTATTATTATTATTATTTATTAAACAGAGGCTGATCCACTTCCATTCGGACAACTTGCAGACAGCGACATACTTTAAATCGGATTTCACAGAGTAACAAAACTACGCATACGTGTACGTGGTGTGACTGACAAATTTAAGGACTGACTTGTAATTTCAAAATAGCAGTAATGACAAGCTATTATGATGGATCTCCTTCAAAGTAATCCAAATAGTCCCTCCTGACAGAACACACCGACTCCAATGATGTTTCCACTTCTGCAAGTAATCCTACAAATTTTCTTCTGATCAACTTTCTCGGTATCTGTCTGGACATCTTCAATTGACCAAATTGTTTCTCTTTCAAGGAAGGTTTCAGTTTAAGAAAGAAAGAAACGTCGGCAGGGGCTATAATCAGGGGAACAGAGAAGGGGTCTAGAAGAACATAAACTTGGAATTCGGCCAAAAACTCAATAATCGAGAACGCAAAGCGATCCAATGGGTTGTCGTCATGGGACGATCCACTTCGTCTCCTCAGAGTGCATTCCACTCTTCTACACATTTTCGTGCAGATGCTGAAGAACATTTTTATTGTATTCCTGGTTGACACCTAGGCGAAAATTCGTGACGTCCGATGCCCACAGAATCGAAAAATACTATTAATTTCACATTCGACCGACTTTGTCGCGCTTTTTTCGGTCGTGGTGAACTTGGGCTCTTCCACAGCAGGGGCGGATCCAGGACCGACTTCTGGGGGGAGGGGGGGAACGGTGGGTTGTCATACTGTTACTTTTAAAGACTCCAAACTTTGGAACGGGTCTTCTTTATATATATAAAATAAGAAAGTTTTACTCTTCTGGGGGGGATCGCCCCCCCCCCCATGGATCCGCCCCTGTTCCACAGCGATAATTGTGCTTTTGTTTCTCGGTTATACACAGAAACTCATGATTCGTTGCCTGTAACTATCCTAATTTTTGAACATATCTGTAAAGAAAGCTGAGTGACAACTCAGTTGCACAAAACTTTTACTTCTAGCCCTGGATAGAGATTGGATCTTTAAGAAGATATATTTACATAATTTGTAATCTGACACAATCTCAGAAACATACAATAAATAAATAAAATAGACAAAGCATTTTCACCTTGGCAAATCTCACTTTTTGACGGTGCATTAAAGAATACTGTCATGAAATCTGAGAATACTGTCATAAATATCTTCTCTTCAAAACGTTTTTGCAGAGCGTGAATCTCCTTGTATTCCTCTTCTTTCAAAGATATGACACTTTCCAATACCCCTTGAGTAATCTGTACCTCCTTAAGTCCCCCTTTCCAAAAAAAAAAAAAAAAAAAAACTTTCGAAGTTGATCTGTGGCCTCACCACGCAGAAGTTTTTCAAATTCTTTGGTGTCATTGTACTTCCTCTTCCTTCATTAAGTTTACTTCCAATTTGTTTTGTTATTCTTAGCTTCTATCAGTTTCGAACCTTTCTTCTTCTGTACTTTTCAATTTCATTTCCTCTTCCTAAAGTGTTGCATTTTTTTTTTTTTTTCTGGACTAGTTGTTATTTCTCCAGAAAGTGTTGATAATGTTTAGAAGATTTTGACCCAAGGTAATCATTTTCTTAGAAACTGGAACGAGATGAGGCATAAATAAAGTAATTCTCGGGATAACAACCAGATATATTCAACGTTGTATGACGTTTCGAGAACTGACTACATTGGGGTATATTATGAGAGAACCAAGCAGAAGCACTCCATACATAAGTGCTGGCAAAGGAAATGGCAGAATGTGATTGGTCGATAGATACGCCCAATCAACGTCATTCTATGGTTTCATTCTGATTGGTTGGTTGTTTGAGTTTGTACGCTGGTCTGATTGGTTGTTTTGTATTAGCTGCTGTATCCATTAATGAAATTAATTTTTGGCTGAACTAAGCCGGTATCTGTTAAGGATGTTACCTTCTTCCAGTACTGCTATGGCCTACTTGACTTTTCTCTTCTAGTAGCCTGAAGACTGTTACGAAAGTGGTTTCTGAAAATCGTTAACCTTCACAATGTTTTCATTCGTTTTTCAACTGGAAAGCTGGCCGGACTGAGAGTCATCTTCGACTGATTCGCGCAGATCTTTGAATCTGTTGTACCAGGTAAAACAATTGACAGGCACTGACATTTATCCCCGAAAGCGGTTTCATATACCTTCAAAGCTGATTTCCCAATTATAACACAAACCTTCAGACTTACATTTTTTTTTCATCCATTTTACGAAATCACTAATCACTACGCTGCTACTCTCTGCTGAACAAATATATCGCAATGATTTTTGCAGGGTGTTTCAAAGACAGAATAAGCTACCCCTTTCACACTGGTGGGTAAGCCTAGCCTTTCCTATTGACCAATGGCAGATCCTGTCTTTAAACTTTTAAATTACACCAAGTATCAGTGTCTCAGCTATTGTGCAGCACAGTAACGGTGTTGCAGCAAGCAAAATGATGCCGAAAAATCTATTTTAAGAAGGATGCGTCATTGCTCTTTTCATTCAAACTTTTGCATTTCTTGCATAAGGAACAAAGTCGGAACAACATCGTTGTGACAGGACTGTTAATGTAAACGTTATCACAGCAACCTCCTGGACAATTCACATCACTAACGAAATTGCATCCAAAGGATGGTCAGTGAACTTCACAAGACCTGTGTTAAAGATGATCAGGGATATCGCGGCCTCTGATAATACACTTCTCAAGAGGATTATGACCAAACGATTACATGCGGCCCAATCAACAGTAAATCGAGCAACTCAACACAAACTGAGGCTGCAAACTATCGTCAAGCCCAGTGTTCATGCATTGACACCACGGTATATCGTAGAGCAAAACAAAAGGGTAGAAGGCTATACGAACGCTACATACCGGGTAACCACTAGAAACTTGTGGCAATGAAGAAGTATGGATCTAGCTAAGTGATTGGGAAAGTTCAGACCATCACCTGCAGCAGCGCTCATGAAAAAGACAAATGTAACTTTGTACGTCCAAGCAAAGTAAGTTTCTCAAAAGGTTTCATGGCTGTTACTGGTTCATACTACAGAGGGAAGATCATTATTCATAAGATTAAATAAAATGTCACAACCAACGCTTCTTATTACTAAGAACATGCCTTATTCCCAGTTTAGACACGTAATACCAGCATTGTATAGCGATTACACCTGTTGCGTCGTGTGAAATTTCACCAAGACAAAAGTCAATCACACGGCCAAAACAACGCTGGTCTTCTACGTATCGAGGCATGGCAGCTGCAACTTGTATCAGTTTGAGGAAAAGTCCAGATGCTAGTTCCATGGGGTGGTGTATGTCAAGTGTATCAGAGAAAATAATTGGTTGCCTACCCATGTTATAATGAAATAATTATTTGTTTGTGAGTTTCCACATGATTAGAGAGTTCAAAATAAGAACTTCATTTTATTTTATCGTTTTCCCAAATACGATGGCAACAGTATTTGACAACGCAGGCGCTCATTTGTAGGGGTTTTCGATAACTGGAATTACTCAGACCTGGTAAACTCTAGGTTGGTGAAACAAATACAGTTTTATTCAGGAAAGAACAATCTATTTTTTTCCATTACACATTTAATGAAATTTGTGTCCAAAGTAGTCCAAATTCATCTGAACAATTGACATCAACATTGATACCTTTGCAATGTTTGAAGGCATATCATCCACGCAAAAAATGTGATCTCATAATTGTTTTTTTGGGGAGAAGGGAATAGCTACCTAAATGTACTATAAGCGAAACAAAAAATAAAGACAGAGAGTTTCTTCCTTTAGAAATTACAGTGTTTCAAAAAGGGAAAATTAAAAAAACTCGAAATTTGGACACCTTGTATCTTTGATGGGACTAACTACCTACCTAACTCTATGACCTATGGAACCCGGAGGTTCAATGCCGCGTTCACAAAAGCTCTCCATTAACTTCTATCCTTAGCTAACTGCATCCAGTTTCTACTTTGTATTCCAATCTCTGCGAGATCCATCTTAATATTGTCCTCCCATCTGCGTCTAGGTCTTCCTAATGGTCGTTTTCCGATTGGTCTTCCAGTCAAGACTTTGAAAGCGTTTCTACTTTCTTCCATTCTAGCTACATGACCTGCCCACCTAAGCCTCCTAGACTTGACGACCCTAACAATGTTGGGTAAACCATATAACTTATATAGTTCCTCGTTATGAAGTTTCCGCCACTCCCCATACCCGTTCACTTGGGTCCGAATATTCGTCTCAGGATCTTGTTCTCAAATACTTTCAGTCTATGTTCTTCCCTCAGAGTAAGTGACCATGTTTCGCAACCATACAGAACAACAGGCATGATTATCGTTTTGTATATTTTAAGCTTCAAATTTCTCGACAGAATTCGCGACAACAAGAGATTTTGAACCGAATAATAACACGAATTCCCTGCTTTTAGTCGGCATTTCATTTCTTCGTGAATATGATTTTCGTCTGTTAATATTGATCTTAGATATTTGAAACTATCCATTTTATCAAAAGTATTATTTAATATTTTAACGCATCCATAATTTGCTGTATTACGGTCCCGACGCACTTCCATGTATTTAGTTTTCTCTGCATTTATCTTTGATGGGACAAACTTTAAAATTCATAAATTTTGACAGATAAACCCACTATCGTGTATTATACTGCTGTGCACAAATATATTCGAGATTTATATACAAGTAAGTCAAATTACAGACGTTAAAAATCACACAATTTTTATTTATCGTTTTCTTAAATCCGATGGTAGCAATATTTGACAACGCACGCACTGATTCTTGCATTTGTGGCGGTTTGCGATAACTAATATTACTCAGATTTGGTAAACCCTAGATTGATGAAACGAAAACCATTTTATTCAGAAAAAAAAGTCTATCTTGTTTCCAGTACACATTTAATGAAATTTGTGTTCAAAGTAGTCCAAATCTATCTAAACAACTGAGATCGAAGTTGATGACCCCAAAAAAGCTACCTAAATATACTAGGCTATATGAGAAACAAAAAATAAAGACTGACAGTTGCTTTCTTTACAAGTTGCAATGTTTCAAAAACGAAAATAAAAAGAATAAAATTTGGATATCCTGTATCTTTGTTGGGACAAATTTTAAGTCATTTCTACCCATTTTAGAAAAATTGTCGGCACCATTTTCAAAAGCTTCTGTGGAAAATGCAAGTAATGTTCTGAGGTACACACTATATATTTTTACGTAGTATGAGTCGATACCCACTGTCTATCGCGACCTAAGCCAACTTCCGATTTACGCTTTGAATTTTGTGTTGCTCGTGGAAATGTTCACACGTAAAAGAAACGTACCTGCACTCCCACAAAGATAAGTTCTTTTATAGTTATTGCTCTTTATATTTACTACGGTCAATCAACAATATATATTTTCACAAATATTATATTTATTTTTCGTTCAAAATGAATACTTTACGCTTTATGACAGTTTGAAATCAAAGTGGAACAATACTAGCATAACCTTAAAATAATTTTGAAGTACGGGCGTTATTTATGGTGGCAGGGATCAATTTTCCCTTAGATTCAGGTTTTAAATATTGTTAATAGTTCAGCATTATGTTCTAGCATCAGTTTATGTATTATACGCAAAAAGCGTATGACTTAGTGTGTCTACGAAAAATAACATCATTTTAAAAATGACGCTAGTGTTTTGAAGTTTGCCTCAGTCATATTTTTGTGATCTGAGTACAAAGGAGCAACATACGTAATAAAATTCGGAGCTTGTGCTATTAACCTTTCTCGCTTTGGAAATTCCAGTAATAATGTATACTGTAGGGAGGAAAGTGACCTTGAATATTTCTTTGATAATCTAAAAGTTTTGGTAACAAAATGCTTATATTTTGAGTTGCTTGTTTGTTTTCTTTAATGTGTTCGTATTTTTGTAAAACTAAATGATCATTATCCTATTATGTCAGTGACTGTTGAGCGGATTGGTTCCATTCTAGAAGATGAGGAATTTGGGAGTATTTTGGAATCTAAAATATACTCAGACCCTCCAGAAAATCCAGTCTTAAGACATTTCAACAAATAACAATGGAATATCTTAGATAAGCAGAAACAAACTTCTTCCGATAGAAACTGATCTGCCTCTGTACTTTTTTCAACAAAACTATGGTTAATATTTTCTATTGCTGTGATCGTTGTAAAAGATCGAACACGAGACATTTCACACTGTGGTAAACGTTCTATCACTGAGTAGCATCCTGTTTAGTGTTTAGAAATGGTACTTTATGTTCAATTAACAATCTACGTTATCTTAACTACTCAAATAAGCGTACAAATCAAATAAATCTGTGCGTTAGTTAAGTTCTTAAAACGCAGTTAGTAGAATTTAGCTTACAAAATTCGATTATTAAGTTTAAATCAATTACTTGAAGACAAATGATTTAAAAACGTAATTCGCAAATGGATTGTTTATTAACAATAGTTAATCTTACTGGTTCAAGTATATTGAATATGAAATATTTAAGTTATCATCCCACACTTATGCGCTTCAGTGCTTACCATGCCTGCCTTTGGTACATGTGGTCCCAGGTTCGATTCTTAGAGAGAGATAACAAATAATTGAATTTCACCATTATTCACTTTCATCAATCATTCTTTTCCTTTAGTTTAAAGGAATTAGCGTGGAGCGTCAAATTAAAATTTTTCATTTGAATTTTTACTTATACGCTTCAGGCTAAGGAGACGAGAGAGCGAATTATGAAAGAATGGTGGAATATAAGTATGAGAGAAAATGGAAGAAATCCGAGAAAACCCACAGACACAATGTTATTACCACAAATTCACATGACCTGGGATCGAACAGCGACCCCTCGCACCAGCGATGAGGTTCTACCACCCAGTCATCGTGTCCTCTTAATCTCGTGTACATCACGCACTTAATCATATGTATTGTATTAGCAGCTTTTTGAAATTATTTTCTTGTTTAGTTAACGTCTCACCTTTGTTGGGTTATGTCAATTAGTCACACAAGGTGTTGATTGTGAATAATCGGACAAAGTGTTGGAAAATTGTAACAACAAACGAAGGACGTTACTATGCAGAAATAAATAGTGAGTTTTTGTATTAATGGTCGGAATGAACCCATAAGTGGCTGAATTGTTCATAAAGTGGATATGAGCCACAAGTGGCTGAGTACATTGTAAAGTTGTAACAGCATGATATCTCTGAACCTTAAGTAATGGAGTATGTTAATATACCCAGAGATAGAAAGACGGATTAAAAGGTTGATGTAGTCTGGAAGTTGTTTAGACATTTATTGGAGAACACTAGTAAGACAATCAAGTTAATTAAAAGTAAATGCCATTGCTTTTGCATTGACTAACAATATTTATGAACCGAAGCTAAGAGTGACGGCGGTGATGATAGCAAACGACGTGGTGCAATAAAGATAGCGGGAAGAAACGACAGAACTGCAAGACAGCCCATGCATAGTGCTTTTCCATCTCTGAGCCTATTTGGTGTGAGCTCGGATCAAGCCAATGACTCCATACATCAGAGATGAGCCACTACCACTTAGCCGCCGCGGTCCCATTTCGCAATACAGATCGTAGGCTTACCAGATATCACTATTTCTCTCCATATTACGAAGTGACAAACTGATCACTATAATTACAAGATCTGACATCGTAAACAGTTTTGAAAAGTACATATGTAAGCTAGAATCCAATATTAAAAGGACGTGCAACTTACCTTTAGTTGAACTTGAAAGAAGCAAGATTTCACAATCTCTTATCCTTAAAAATATACCAAAGCCAGCCCCACAATGATAAGCATGGTATGTACAGGCTCCGACCAGCATTTTGTTCAGTTCTGTTTGGCAACAATAACTCTGTAAAGATAAATTATAAACACAGAATGTATGTGCATATACAGTATCAAGAATAATCTTATCTTGATAAAATTGTGATATTGCCTGTCAGGAAAGTAACAGTAGGTTTATTAAATTCTTTCTTTACATAAAGCTATATTTTGACTCTCCACATGTCTTGGCGTGTTATGCTATTGTATTGTCTTTTGTTTTCATGTTTCTATATCGCCAAATGGCTCTGCTAACGCGTCAATTGTTACTGTGCGTAAAACATCGTTTGGCATGTTTTTTCCTCGTTAAGGTCTTTAGTGCTTCTTCGGTGTTTGTAGGTGAGCTGTCACTCAAAAAGAAAAGACGCTTCCTGATGTATATTTTAGGTCACCTTCTGAGTGAGTAGTTATTATATTTGTGTGTGCAAGATGTTAATATGGAGGGTATGGATGAATCATCTCCTCGGAAAAAAAGACGCATAATTGCATAAGGAAGGTATTTCTAAAAGAGAAATTGCCACCAGAGAACATGTGAACCAAAGTACAGTGTCCAGAATCATCAGAAAACAAGAAATGTACGGAAGACGTTTATTTCGAGATTGCTGCGGGAGAAAAAAGGAAGACATCACCAAGGACCATTCGGAAGATTAAAACGTTAGCTCTTAAGAACAGAACCGTAAGTTTACGTCAATTGGTTATAAATGTATACAGAAAGTTGAGGGTTATATTAAATCATGCGACCAATGGTTCAAAACTGAAATCTCTTAAGATTTTAAAAGAAATTCCCTCGTAAGAAAACTACGTTGACGAAGGAAAACAAGGCAGAAAGACGTAATTCTGTGCAACTGTGTGGTGCATGGAAAAAGGAAGATAGGTATCATGTTATTTTTTCGCATGAGAAGAAACTATTCTTGTCTGAAATGACGGACGTGTGAAACTACATAACAAAGGGTGAGGAATTGAATGATGAATGTATTTCCTCTACCAAAAAGTTCTCAAAAAGTGTTATGTTGTGGGGATGTATCTCAGGGTGTTAGCAGAATTAAAATCTGCAATGGTTCCGAGAATACAAAAAAACATTGATATATTAAGCAGAAAAGTAATTATTATTGCTCAGGATTACTTCCCAGGAGCTAATTTAAACTACTTCTTTTATTGAGATGATCGTTAACGCTCTTGCCTTTGGTGCGAGCGGTCCTGGATTCGATTCCTGACAGGGATACTCAGTCGTGAAAGTTTAACAGCTTTTCCAGGTAAGCCATCCTGGGTGATTTTTTTCTTGATTTTCCTCATTCACACCACGCAAATGCCGGGATGGTACCTGGCATACAGGTCCCAGGCCATTTCCTTCCTTCCACGTTTGCCCCTTCCCCGGATAGTGTGCTCGCCGAGGGATGTCATCCCTTATACGTTATGGGCTCAACGTCACAGACGTTGGTATGCCCAGAAAAACGTATGAATGAATGAATGAATGAATAAATAAACAAATAAATAAATAAATATAATAAATGTAAACCAAGCGCTACAATTTTTCAAATCCAATTTGCTACGTTGGCTTGCATATTTTAGTCTTAAATTATGTCATAAAAAGTACAAGTTTACCTCACTCCCTCAAAGATAACAGCAAATGAAGGCAACATACGTAAAGTTTTACAAAGGAACAGTGTGAGCTTCATGTCCAAGTACGTCTTATAATTTGAGCACTGAAATACCAATTGTCCACTGTTTATCTATACAGTATGTATAAATAAACATACTTACTTAGTCTATCTCTTTGGATCATGGCACCTGTAATGTGTTTTATAAGTAATAATCCACATACACCATCTCCTTATATACACAACGCTCAATTAAGATTAAGGGAATCTCTACAATCCTAATAATAAACGACAAAGTCTCATACCTGTCTGACGCTAATAAATGTTGCCATCCAGATATCCATTGTTAAACTGTGGACGTAATTTGCCGATTAAAAACTACTGTGACGATTTAATCGCAACTTACAAGCAATTATTTCAAAATAAGACAAGAGCCATACCCATACTTACGAGGAAATCGATTCAAGTGTGACATGAAATTGTGGACGAGTTTATGCGGAAACGAAGTGTTTTTGTGTACAATTAAATCCATTAGAGGGAAAAACCCTCTATCTCAACCGTTCCGGAGATATAGAGGAATAAGGGGAAGGTTGGTGCTCCGATATTTTGCGAATTTTCGGCTATGTTGCGAGTGAATGTGTTTGAAAATTGCATTGAAGCGTTAAGAAAGATGCACCAGGGTGGAATAAAAGTGGTGTTGAATGTAGAGATGAGTGGCGTAGCTTTTACCCGTGGCCAGAAAAAGAAGGAGCTTGAGGAATAACAAACGCCATTGAAACAAAGAACAAAATTGTATGACATTACATGCTAATATATCATGTCGTTAGTTCGTAGAAAATGAGAAAAGGTGATATAAAAATGTATTAATTACATTGCCAAAGGAACAGAGACGTTATTGTGTGACCAAAAATACAATGTTACGTTCTGTGCAAAAGTGCTATAGAAAAACAAATTAAATAATATGAATCATAAACACATATTGTTGCAAACGTAAGTACGACAGTGTGTAGTTGTGTGACATATATTAAAACGCAATGTATGGATCAATAAGCAAAAATAGTACAGCAAAACCTGTCAACTTGGCCACCTGCTTATCTTGGCCTGGTTCGTCTTGAATCTGCATTTTCCCCATAAGACATTCGTTACTTATTACTCTTTAAGTTTATCTTGGAAGTTGGCCGCATTGAAGCAATGTTTATCCTATGTTGATAATGTTAAATTTACCTGCGTATCTTGGCCACACGAATACGTTTTGTTATTTTTCTTAACTCTTTCGTATTCCTATATGAAACGCAGATGTTCTGTGTTTGTGACTGAACACAAAGAAGCATAGATTCACATGATTTGTTCTTGGAGGTCAATGGCCAGAACACTACCCTCATAAAGGGGTGGTGAAGGAAGATATGAATATGAAAAGCACGTACAGAAATTTAGGAAATGGTTGTAGGTATTTGTTTGCCCTGTGTTTTAGTAAAACCATTAGCTATATCATTAGGCTCCTTTCATCAGTGGGGAGCTTTAGTAATTCCGAAAAATTCTCAAGGTTAAAGCTAACCATCTCAATTGTCATTTATTGGCACGTGACTGCTTGTCGAAAGGTAGCAGAGGTTTTGAAATATGAATTCCCTTAAGATTTTCTCGAAACATCTTTCGGTCCAAGGGAAATACTTGTAGCTCATTAACTACAAAATTAGAATGTGCATACGTGCAAAAAAGAATAAAAGACATACGTCTAGAATGAACCATCATAAATAAATTTGTTATTAATAACTGATTTGCTACTTTTCAAAAGGTATCTACAGAAAATATTTGTCACTGCCGAAAAAAAAAAAAAATCATATGAACTGCACATAAATTATTGAATTTATAATTTTGCTTTTCTTGTTTTCAATCTGAATAACAGTGTGCTACAATACTAATTTCAATAAACTGCGTACATACGTTTCGATTTTATGGTTGTTTGTGTGATTGTGTTTTCCATCCGAATAATTCAGTGTACTAGACTAGTTTTCAGGAAGAAAAAGGTACATATATTGTAGATATATATATTAAATATATTGTAGTATTTTTTCTAGTACTGTGTATTGTTATGATTACTCTATATACATTATTTAAAAGTAGATGTCGTGGTATTGCTTATTAAAACTTTACAACCAAGTAATACTAGAAATCCTATTCCAAAAATACACCAATCACATTTATTTTTTGTAAGTTGGCCACCTGTCTAAATTGGTCACTTTTCAACGAAAACGATGGTGGCCAACATAGACAGGTTTCACTATCTTAAACTTAAAAATCGAAAACCGGTACGCCTTATATACTATATATCACATACAGTTCCGATCGGTTAATAATTGTAGAAATTATAATGTTTGGAAAGTTTGGACGACCACCATTTTTTTTTTTTTTTTTTTTTTTTTTTTTTTTTTTTTTTTTTTTACATTTTTCATTCTATTTGACTGATGATGCTTTTATTCGATTCAGCGTACCAAGAAACCTACACATAGACACCTTACACGCCTATTTGAGGCAACAATGGAACTCTGTATTTTCGCCTTCCCAGTCCAAAACATTCTTCCCCTACAGTTTCCTGAATGAAGGAATTATTCATTTTCAAAAGACTCTTTTACTTGTACTAACGCTACATATTCAAAACTTCGCAAAATATCGGAGCACCAACCTTCCCCTTATTCCTTTGTATCTCCGGAAAGGTTGAGATCGAGGGATTTTCCTTCTAATGGGTTTAATTGTACACAAAAACACTTCGTTTTCGCATAAACTCGTCCACAATTTCGTGTCACACTTGAATTGGTTTCCTCGCTACATTTAAACATTAATATTTGTATAACTGCATGCATGTTTGGCCACTTAATAATCTAATTGCATGTATTGGTTCAATACTTTTACCGATCTCATTTTTTTTCATGACTGCATGACAAAAGTAATATCTAATCAACTCTTTGGCTTTGTATCTATCTTCATGCCCCACCGTTTGATCAAACATTATTTTACAGTTCATACTGTAACGATTTAATTGCAGCTTAAACTGTATTGTTTCAATTCAATTATTTCTACATGGATAGTGATAATACTGAACACAAACTTGCTAAAACAAACCAAGACTCGGGCGGAACATTTAGGGTCGTAATAAATTGAATAGTCTTTCAAAAACCTAGATCGTTACTCATATACCACTCTTTTCAGTACGAATTTTCAGAAGGAAATGCCTGCTTCATTTCTGGAGAATCTCAATGATCACCCATTAGAAATCAGTGGAGAATACTGCAAGGTTTACTTCCTCTTCTTATCTTTCTTAATGAATGAAATTAAATTGATCGTTAAGTTCATTGGTTCTTACGTTGCTGTCCAAGAAAGCAGTCCACTACTTCAGGATTCAGGTGGGCAAATTGTAGCCAGAATGGTAGAATGTAAAAACGCTCTCAAGATCTTAAACTGAAAATCCAATCAGAAATTGACCATTAGGAAGCTGTAGGCGCAGATGGGAAGACAATATTAAGATGGATCTCGCACAAATAGGAATACAGAGTAGAAACAGACTCAGTTGGCTAAGAACAGAAGTCAATGGACAGTTTTGTGAATGCGGCCATAGGCCATAGAGTGAGTTAGTTAATACCGAAAGCTATCAAAAACAGTGAGGCCCAATCAAAGGACTTCAAAATCTTTTCACAAGTTATTTTGTCATAGTTTGAGCATTATTTTTGAAATAAGAACTCAAAAACATATGATAATAGTTATTGGCTATCTCGACAGAAAACTTCTAAAAAAATTGTAGAGCTGTTTTATTACATAGTTGGAAGAGTGTTGTTATTCCAATAAGGGTATAGAAAATAAATTACTTACACCTTTTAGTATTGTGCTATAATGTTTTTATAATTTTCTGGTTCTATATATGAATCCTAATTTATTATAAACTAATCATATTGTTATGGAAACTAGAATTACAAATCTGACGTTGCCTAACAAAAAGATGTGTTAATATCTAATAGTTCTACGTTCACGAAAATACCTGTTCATAACACATTCGTAAACTAAATATTAATTAATCAAAGCAGTTACAGTAGTAACAGTTATATCTTTCTTTTAAATACTAAAAATCCCATCATACGTTTGTAGTAATGAAATTATGAGTTCTGAAATGTATCAATATTTACCTGAGAACAAAGCAATTCTCCGCAAACCAAACACATAGTTGGATTTCTCGAATCTTCACGATCACTTTTAGGGCAAGCAAACACTGACATATTGTTAATTAGCTCACTATAATCTGAAGGAAGCTTTACCAGACTATTCACTGGAAGGGGATGTTGAACGAGAGGTACATTCGAGGCTGAAGAAAGATAATATTTTACTTGTTGATGTTGAGCCCACCTGGAATAAATGGGTACAAAAGAAAAATGTTAGCATGCTAAATGAGTAACTCCGATTAAAAAAAAAATTAAAAAAAAATCAACTTTTACAAACTATAAAAACTTGCGTATTTGGCTTACTCTGAACACATTCAAAGGTTTTACGCAAAAGTAATACTCAATAATAAATTATTACTATTATTATTAAAAAACTGACAAAAGTACAGTGTACAGAACTGGTAGGATAAAGAAGGTACAAATTCGAGCATGCCGAGCTCAATGTATATGTTGTATGACCTGTCAATATGTGTTATGTTCCCTATGACAGTTTTTATTATGTATTTCTGCATGATGTTTTATGCTGTTTTTTCATATGAATGATTTTCTTTCTTGTCATATAAACTTTCATATTTCACGTACTCTGAATTCACATTACCTTCGTAATTGCTCACTTTCTTGTTTCATGATTTGGACTATTCCAGTTAACATAACGCACCTTTATGATTCTCACCTATTCATATAAAACTATCTCGCAATTTTTGTCAACAATATACAGACAAGCGAATGGGCTACTTAACGCAGCGAGTGAATGGCTCAGCGAGTTCGTTCCATTGTAGCAGGAGACATAAAAACAATTGTTTCTTTAGGTCCTTCAAACAACTCGAGAAGGAAATCAAATAAATAACACAAAAGGCAAATATTTGAAGATTTCTACATAGGATGTGCTTTAAGGGCTGATCCTGATCATTAATTTACACTATAATACAGGGATGCGAATAAGCAAGGAAATTTTACTATCCCAGGGAAAAAGCTACTAGCCCACATCCCACAATAGATATCATTTACTTGCCTTCGGTATTTTAATAGTGATATTAAAAATTCGCCCGCACCGATGAACCACTCGCCCCGGGCGAGTGGTTATTTTCATCCCTGCTATAATATCTTCCAAGTGTTGACGAATGATAGATCAATAGACAAATCGAGAGGGAAAACTCTGCATTACAGGTAAATGAATGACATATAACACTTGTTTCCTGAAGAAGTATGTCTTTTGTAGTTTTTATGGTAGTCTCAGGTAGACACGTCATGTAGCCGGAATGAAAGAAAGTAGGAATGCTTTCAAAATTTAAATGGAAATCCAATCGATAAACGACCAATAGGAAGATTAGGCGCAGATGGGAGGATATTATTAAGATGAATCTCGCAGAAATAGGAATATAAAGTGGAAACTAGATCCAGTTAGCTACCTTTACTTTCGTGTCTGCCTTTTAGTTTTTCCTCATGACGTCAACAGTTTAAGTTGATTAAATCAATAGATAATCGTCAGTTTTATGTGACAAGAGGACCACAGTATCCTTATGTTTAAATTTTAAGCGCTTATATGCAACTATTAAGGAACATACTTAGCTGGAATAAATATATAGTAATCTAAAGAAAAGAGCACCAAATATGACGGTAATGGGAACTCCAAGGATATGAAATAAGCGTGTTTTATTTTAAGAAAAAAAATAGAAAAAAATAAAGAATCCAGAAACAGCATAACATACTAAAATCCGTGTTGGGAAAATATAGAGAACATACGTATTAAGCTATAGGTGAGCCCGATTTTTAAATGTCATCCTACAGGGTACGTTACGCTACATTATGCATCTTCATTTTGGTGATTTACAAATGTTGCATGTGATAAGAAATGTCCCAAAATTATTTCCAAATGTTATGAAAATTTATCTAATGCTTCTTTTTCTTGAAGCATGGTTGTAAATCTCGAACATCTGATACTAGTTATACAGTTTCATTTTTGTTTCTACTTTCATTATGTGATTACTTTTAACATTTATCTCAGAAGATACATAACCATCTTAAATTAACTGTTTCCCCCTTTATTTCTTTCAGTTACTTACGTAAGTGTGACCGACATTTGTTCTCGACACACTAGAAGTTCCACTAAAATTCACTTGGTTGCTGTTTTCTCTCTCACTGACAAGTGAGGCAAAATTAACATTTCGTTCATTTGTACACTCCTGGTCACAAAACCCTATATAGCCTTTTGAAATTTAAATAAATAATGTTTTTAAAATAATCTCCTTTCCAATTTTCTCAGATCTGTCCATAGAGAAATGCACTTTTCTTACCTTCTGCTAAAGACAGTAACATAGGTTTACATAAGAGAAGCAGACTATTTCGATATTGCCAAAAATATTTTTAATTGTAGTATAGAGAACAATCACACGAAATGATCCCTCTCTAAGAAAGAAAAAAATCATTGATGGTAGATGATATGGAGAGCGCAAGACCATCAATACAGAAAGAGAGACAGAGGCCTTATGCAATCACTAACGTCCACGCAATTACATTCAGACTGTTGTGTGTGTGGTCAGCCCAGGGAACACGAGTAATGAAAAACTCATAACCCACGACAACGATATGCAAAGAAGTCCTAATGGAATGGAATGGGTGGGGAGTTAATGGGGACGTCAGCATCAAGGCTATATGTCCCCGTCACGATAAACACGGTTGCTCAGGACGACAAGATTAAAAAGAAGAACAGGCTAAAACGAATAGAATCCGAAAAAACAAAAGCGCTGCTGAATGAAAAGAAAAATGCAAAGAAGAGGATAAAAGAATAAGTAAGATAAAATATATAATAACAATATATAGAGAAGAAAACAATAAAAGCACAGAGAAGATATAAAAATTTAGCAGCCATAAAACAGTAACAACAAACTAAAAAAGCTCAGAGAGCGTGAGAAACCCCAGATGCACCAATAAACTGAAGTACCCGGTCAACAATAGCACTAGTATCCCCCAAGACACGGGTAAATTGAGAAGGCAGTCCGTAACGCTCTCTGAGATCTGAGTATTCACGACATTCAACAAGAATGTGCTGAATACTCAGGGGGACAATACACTCTTCACAATACGGACGGTCCGTACTACGCAGCAAATAACTATGCGTGAGATGAGTGTGTCCGATACGCAAACGCGCCAGGAGCACTTCATCTCGACGACCGAGACGGGAAGACGTTCGCCAATCCCCAAGAACTGGCTTAACTGCGTGAAGTTTATTCTCATGTGCTTGGTTCCAAACTACTTGCCAGTGAGTGCACATAATGCTAGAAAAATAAATGATGATAAACATCGGAGCAAGGAAGGCTATGCTTCAGTGCAACTCCAGCCAAGGAGGCGTTCTTGGCAGTCGTATCAGCACGTTCGTTTCCCCGGATGCCGACATGAGCCGGCACCCAGCAGACAACGACGACACAGTTCTGTTGCTGTAATTGATGGCACCTCACAAGAATGTCTTGAATGAGGGCATGCGGACTGAAGACATTTTGTAGGCTCAGAACCACGCTCAGTGAGTCGGTGCAAATCAGCACACGACGGATGGAAAGAGTGAGAGTGCGATCAAGGACAAGCTTAAGTGCAGTTAATTCTGCGGTATACACTGAACATAGATGATGCAGTTGGTACTCTGAGCTGCCTTCGTTGCAAACAAAGGCACACCCAACAGAATTTCCATCCTTAGAACCGTCCGTATAAAACACATTAAAATCGGGGTACGGGTCGAGTAATGCTGCGAACTTCTGCTGGTATCTTGCTTCGAA
The DNA here is from genome assembly GCF_964235325.1 of Thermobia domestica. NCBI lineage: Eukaryota > Metazoa > Arthropoda > Insecta > Zygentoma > Lepismatidae > Thermobia > Thermobia domestica. The sequence continues at coordinate 203,302,992 of NC_137456.1, read as the reverse complement.
TAAGAACACAAGCGTAAATCAATTCGTGGGGGCCGAAGCATCCAGGGTGGAACTGCACAAAACTGGACCAGCGAGAGAGAGGGCCACACGAAATCGGCAATGAGAGGACTCTCACATGCCCAGACGTACCAGGGGCGTGTAGTAGGACGTGCAGCATTGCGCTCGTAAATCCGACCACCACGGACACAGGGTCTACAAGGATGGCCAGGGATAGAGCGCACATGTGCAGAATAATTTAACAAGAGTCTCTCACGACGAAATGTTAACGAAGGTTCGTTGGCCTCAACATAAAGGCTGGCAACAGGACTAGTACGAAAAGCGCCAGTAGCTAGTCGGATACCCAGGTGATGAACTGTGTCTAGTTGACGCAGCAGAGAAGAGCGAGCAGACGAATACACAATACAGACATAGTTTAACTTGGACCGGATTAGACTACGATATAAGTGAAGCAAAACAGTTCGATCAGCGCCCTATGTGCGGTGGGAAAGGATACGAAGGAGATTCAGAGCTCGAAGACAAGAGTACTTAAGATCCCGAATATGTGGTGCCCACGACAAGCGACGGTCAAAGACCAGACTCAAGAAACGGACAGTATCAACGAAGGACAAACAAGTGCCATTGAGACACAAGTCAGGGTCAACAATGCAAGTACGCTGCCGGAAGTGAACACATTGGGATTTCTCAGGAGAAAAGCGAAATCCCGTCTCATTCGACCAGCGAACAAGACGACTGAGAGTGAGTTGAAGCTGTCGAGTAATGCCGCGAAGGTGGCGGGAGCGACAGAAAATGACTAGGTCGTCAACATAAAGCTGAGAAAGAACACTGTTGACGGCGACAGCAAACAACGTGACACTAAGGACACTGCCTTGTGGAACACCATTTTCTTGCACAAACCGCTCTGAGAGCCCACATGCACTCTAAAATGTCGCTCGTGAAGAAAATTCTGAATAAATTGTGCCATATGTCCACGAAGACCCCAGTCATATAACTGTTTTAAGATACCGTAACGCCAAGTGATGTCATATGCCTTTTCCAGGTCGAAAAATATACCAACACGATGTTCTTCGTTAAGAAAGGCGTCCTGAATTTGACTCTCGAGATAAGCGAGATTGTCAGTAGTTTGATTCCAAATACCACACCAGGCGCTTGTTGACCATTCGCTCTAGCAGCTTACAGACACAGCTCGTGAGAGCAATAGGCCTGTAGCTCGTAGGGCTAGTTGCGGCTTTCCCTGGCTTCAAGACGGGAACAACTAGAGCCTCACACCAAATAGGTGGGAAAAATTCCTCTATCCAGATGCGATTAAACAGTTGCAATAATGCAAGCTGAGTATCGCGGGAGAGGTTGCGCAGCATATCGTAGGAGATACGGTCAAGCCCTGGAGCAGTATTGGAGCTGAATCGAACTCGATGGGCGTAAAAGGAGCATTATAATCTTCACTGGTGGCGGTACGGAAATTTAACGGGTTTCGCTCTAGCAGAGGGCGACAACTAGCAAAGGCTGGTGGGTAGTGAGCAGACTCAGAGATACACGCAAAGTGGTGGCCCAGTATGTTAGCGATCTCTGACGGGTTGGTCTCGAGGACACCATTTACAGTTAAGCGGTCACAGCAACTGAACAAGGATGGCCGTGTAGAGAGCAAACCCGACGCCACACAGTAGCCATGGGCGTGCGGCTACTGAGGGATGAAACTTAATTCCTCCAGCTTTGGCGCTTCGAGCCTTTACGAGACGGCCGAGCCCGAGCACGTAGAAGGCGGAAGTGCTGAAGATTTGCTTCAGTAAGATGACGATTAAAGGTGGCAAGAGCACGCCGACGAGCAAGGATAGCCTCACAGATCTCCGCAGACCACCATGGAACACACCGGCGGTAAACGTCGCCACCGCACTCTGGAATGGAAGCATGAGCAGAACTAAGAACCGTATGCTCAAAAGCCTTAGCCACAACCGCAACAGGGAGATCATCAGCAGAGTGAAACTTGCTTAGCTCACGGAACTTATACCAGTCAGCATGCTTCAGAATAAAACGGCGTAGAGGAAAATGGGGAACGACATGAAGACCTTGACAAATAACTGAGAGTGGTCACTGTCACAAAGATGAGGATGTACTCTCCAGGTCAATGAGGTCAACAGACCAGCACTGCACATGGAGATGTCGAGACAGGAATAGGTACCGTGGGCAGTGGAGAATTGAGTAGGACTCCCATCATTAAGGATGATCAATCCACTCTCCTCTAGAAAGTCTGTGACCTGACGTCCGCGATCGTCAGTACGAACAGAGCCCCAAAGACGATGATAGGCATTGAGATCACCAACAACCAAGACTGGCGGCTCGAGCTGGTGGAAGAGCTGAAGCAGATCAGCGGCCGTAAGAGCTTCAGAGTGAGGAATGTACAACCAACAGACAGTAAGCTTGCGAGGTAAGTAGGCTTGCACCGCAACTGCTTACAGTCGAGATGTAAGGTGAATTTGCCTAGAATGAAGAGACTCGGAGACACACATGGCCACGCCGCCAGCAACGGACCAGCATCTGGCTTATCACATCTGTACATAGTATACCCAGAAAGAAGGAAGGAAGGACTGGGTAGGCTTAAAATGGGTTTCTTGCAACCAGACAACAACTGGCGAGTGGTCGGTCAGCACCAGAGGTGTCCAAACTCGTGAGCTCGGCACTCACGCTCAATTGGGCTCGGGCTCAATAATTGAGCGCGAGCCCGAGTGAGCCTGAGTCCACTTGAGATTAGTGAGTGCGAGCCCAGTCAACAGAAGTGATCGTGAGCCCAGTTAAGAGAAATGAGCGCGAGCCCAGTTCAGAGAAAGCGATCGCGAGCCCAGTTGAGGGAAGTGATCGTGCGCCCGAGTGAGCGCAAGCCCAGTTGAGAAAAGTGATCGCGAGCACGAGTGAGCGTGAGTCCAGTTGGGAGAACTGATCGCGAGCCCCAGTAGAGGGAAGTGAGCGCGAGCCCGAGTTAAATTGAGTGCGAGCCCACGCTCACTTCACACTCACGTTGACTCATTTTCTTTAGAGTCAAAAAGATAGGAAACTCATTCCATGTGCAGAATTGTAAAGGAAGATTGAAACAACTTTACAAAAAGAAAAAGCACATTCTTGAGGTCTCAGCTGTCGTTTTATTGTCCAGAAGACTTCAAACACCTTTCGATAGAGAACCGACTCTTTTATGGTTATTATGAGCGGATGGTATTTGTTTGAGGCAGGTATTTGTTTTTGTTGTTTTAGTAACAACTTCCATGACCTTTTTTTTTTTTTTTTTTTTTTTGTGTGTGTGTGTGTGTGTGTGTGTGTGTGTGTGTGTGTGAGACTATAGAGTAAGGATACCTTGCGAAGTAGGAAATTTATTACTAGCAACTAATGAAGCTGTGCGTTCATAGAAAAGTCGAGCGAAATAATTATGTATTATTTAATTGTAGCTTCTTTAAATCCCAATAAACAAGAGTAGCTCTTAAGAATGTTGATAACTTTCACCATCATGGTTATTCAGCCCATTTATTTATATAAGGAAACATTGTTTTAATTTTTTGAAATAAAAGAATTTTGATCAGTTAAATTTACTGACTACCTCTTCTTGAGTACTTTAAATGTATTCCATGCGAAATTTAACTACTGTATTATATAATTTTACATATATAAATAAAAACTAAAACAATATTACACTGAATAATTTTAAGCAAGGAACTCTTAAATAGGCCAGAAGAAGAAATTAGTAAAATTGAATGATTAAAATCTCGTCTATTTAAAAGAAAAATACTTCCTGATATAAATCAATGGTCTTTAAAAAAAAGAAAGATAGCAATTCAACATCCAAAAAAATAACACACACACACACACCTTCTTTCATTAAAGTCTTTTTTCGAAAGCTACCCTGAAACGATGGCGTGTCGTTTGTTACGACCAGAGTTAAAAGTGAGGGAAAACACGAGGGACGTCACCCCCACTTCCAAAAATACCTATGGCGTCACTCCACTTCCTAAAAAATATAGTGGGCAAAGATAGGTACAGGGGACGGCATGACGTCATGCGTTCCCAAATCTTTTCAGATCCAATTTTACTCCTGGTTACAACTCGATTTGATGTTATTTGACTCAATATTTTCATTGCGAATTTATCAAATCTTATTACCCTGAAGATTAGCACATACCTGACGAAATAACTAAGGGTTGCCAGGCACTTATTCATGTTGATTCACTGTGAATAAGTGGTAAGTATTCTCATCTCCCAGACGAGCGAGATCTCATACAACCTCACTGATGAAAAAGAATATTAACTCCAAACAAACAAACACAAAACATTCTAAATTTCACGATAGCTTGGTAAATTGACATAATTATATTTCCTCTTTTAAAGCAGTCCTTAATATTACCTCATTTTATATAACGTACTATTTTTCCGTTATTAGGGATGCGCACGAGACAAGATTTGAGGCTGTTCGTCTTGAAAATGTGCTGTGAAATTGATGTCTAGACTCGAAAAATGTATTCTTCTCTATTGGAAGAGCTGGGTCTCGACTCGAATTTTGTCAGAAAAATTCTGTCTCGACTCGTCCTCGTGCGCATCCCTGTCCTTTATGTTACGCCATCAAAGAACAGGCTTTAATATACATAAGAAAATGTAAAGATGAATTGAAAACTAGAACCACACTATGCTTACCATTTTCAAAAGTATTACACATAACTTCTCGACTCAAACTGATGTTATGACGTACATTTCATTCATAAACATCTTTATTGAGCTTTCATTAACTTTTAATTTTCTTTGGTGTTGTTTTAACAAAATATAGGCTATAATCAACGCATACTTTCAAATTTTCAGTTTTAATACTCTTAAACTTGGCCTAAATTAAGAAATGTTGATATTTAATGTATTTTAGCAGGACAATATGCCTTCAAATGCATAAGTAAAAGTAGAGGCTGCTTCTGAAGGAAGTCTCACCGTTAAAAAATTAAAGTTTTCTTGCTTCAAAGTAAGGGGAAAAAGTAATCTAATGGACTTAGAAGATGCAAGCCCGATTGAGAACACTATTGTGGGGGCTCGAGGTTCCAGAAAAAACATGTAAAGAAATCGCAATAAGACTATACCATCCCGGTATTCATGGAGGTGTCATATCACTTAATAGGCCTTTTTTTAATCAGAAGTTGGAAATGTAAAGAAATAAAGAAACTACTGCAGAATTAACTTTAGAAAATATTGCTTATTTCCAGAAACTTAATACAAACTATTTACTC